>NW_024429186.1:35710520-38110520 GCF_017639785.1 Mesocricetus auratus | reverse complement strand
TGTGGGCGTGGGTGTGGGTACACATGCCTGTGGAGGCCAGAGGTATAAGATCCCCTGCAGTTTATGTTGTAGGCCATTGTGAGTCACCAAACTTGGGTACTGGGAATCCAACTCTTGTCCTCAGCAGAAACAGCAAGCATTCTTAACCAGTCTGGCCTGAAACTTGCTGACTAAAAAGCCCCAAGAATTAAATCTTGCTGAATATACTGTAGGATGTAGAACATGTTTAGCAGCTTTCAGAATTAACCAATATTTTGGCTTTATTTTTTAGCTCTTTTTAGATTTAAAAATGTATGTATGTGAATGTTTTAATGGCATGTATGTGACGTACACCACGTGCGTGCAATATTTTGACGTTATCATTAATACCAGAAATGCCACTTTTGCATAGAGTACAGAGTGGTAGAAGTATATTTAGGACCATTTTTACAAACTGGAAATTGTATCCTATTCTCAAACCAAAATTAGTTATATGATTCTTTTATTATTTTTTTTGTATATGATGTGTGCTGGTGATCTGGAGAACAGGTGGTTGTGAGCTACCTGATGTGGGTGCTGGGAACTGAGCTTAGTCCTTTGCAAGAACAGTCTGTACTCTTCAACAGCTAAGCTATCACTCAGTGTCTTTTGAAACTTAAGTTAGCAATTCAAGCAGCAAGTTGTATTTTGTTTATATTTTAACCTTTATTTTTATTTTATTTGTGTGGATGTTTGACCTGCATATGTTTCTGGACACTACATGAATGCAGTTCCTGTGGAAGTTAAAAGAGAGCATCTCGTCCCCTGTCACTAGAGTTGAGCTGCAGGTGGGTGCTGGAAATAGAGCCTAGATCCTCTGTAAGAGCAGCCAGTACTTGTAACTACACAGTCATCTATCTCTCCAGCCCCAAATAGCAGTTTTTAAAATCAAATAGACTAGCGATACAATCCAGGGATATTTCTAATTTGATACTTACAGTGAGGAATGATGGCAGGAAAATATTACAATTTAATCATTATATTTGTATAAACAAAAACTGGATATGTACAATGAAAAACATTAATATCTTCAGGCAGCTCCAGCTGTGCCTGCTTTGAACCTGGTCACTACCACACATTTGTTTTGTGTGTTTGCTAGTGTCCAGTGCACAGGTATGTGGATGCTGGAGGAGGTCCTGCTCTCTGTCATTCTGCCTTTATTCCTTTGAGATGAGCTTTTCGCTGAACCTGGAGCTTGTTTGTTTATCTGTCTGTCTGCCACAGGGAACCCAGTGATCCTCTCCATGCTCCCCATCACTGGGGTTACAGGCACATGCAACCATACCTAGCTTTTGTGTAGGTGTCTGATATCTAAAGTCCTTATGCTTGTGCAGCAAGTACTCTTTCTTACCCACTAAGCCGTCTCCCCAGCCTTAGGTGGAGGTTTTATCTCCCCTGTTCTTTTGAGTTAAGTATTCACTGACTTTTGAGCAAGCGTAGGTTGTGTACAGTGCAGCTTGTTGCTTTTTCTGAACTGAGCTATGGGTATAGTTCAGCACAGAGCATTTATATAGTGTATACAAAGTGTTGTGCTTCTACTCATCTCCAGAAAACAAATAGCAGGATTAGGAACCAGTAACAGTTAACACAGTGCAGAAATAAAGTAAAAACCAAGAACCAACTATAGCATCTACAGCTCTAACAACAGCAGGAATTGTATGGTTATAATAAAAACCAAAAACTTCAAAGATGTAAAGGAAAGCAACAATTAACAGAAGAAGATGGAAAATGAAAAGCAAAAGAAAGTTGAATATTCAAAATGTGAAAAGGGTGAAGGCAGGAGAAAGGAGGAAGAAGGTTGCAATTTTGGAAAGGGGGGAGGGAGAATGAAAGATGGAATGGATAAAATAAAGAGAAAAAGTGACTACAAGACCCAGGATAATAGGATGTATATATAACAATGTGTGTATGTGCATACACATGTAGTGAAATTATGAACTTGTGTACTAAAAGAGGAGAGGCAGATTTTAACGAAAACTGTATTGTCTCTGCTTAAATGACTGTTCAGGCAGGAGTGGCTATTCCCTGCCTCTGCCAGTCTATACTTTCTGTGTTTTCTTTGACTGTGAGCTCTCTGGAAAAGGCAAACGCTAAGACCTATTCCCTTTTCCTATTCCATTGGATCAGTAGAGTGGTCAGCATCAGAGTGGGTTGGAGTGACTTTGGGATTTCCTTATGGCTAATACCAAGTAGCGCCAAACTCACGTTCCTTGGCTGTAAGTTTACTCTGAGCAGATTAACTTGATTTATTTCCAGGACTGTTAGCACCAGAGCTGTCCTGAACTCCTGGATCTCAGGCTCCCCTTGAAGTCCCCACAGAGCATCCCTTCTGCTGCTCACCCTCACTGTGTAGACGTTTCCCTTGTTAGTCACTGAGAAGCCAGACTGTGCTGTTTGCTGCTTATCTGCCATATGGTCTTTCCATTCTCTGATAACACAGTTCCCTGAGAATGAATTTTTAAAACACAACTGTTCACTTTAAATTATTAAATTTTTAGTTTATAATTGCATATACTTTGGGGACACAAAGTAACCATTATGATTATTGAATGTAAAATGGAATGATCAAGCTAAACAATGTGCGCATTTCCTCAAATAACTTTTCTCTCTCTCCCTTTTGTTTGAATGGTCCTGGGATCATCCACCATCACAAAGTTAAAGGGTCTGTAGTGAAAACATTTGAAATTTGTTATCTTAGCAATTTCAAATGTATAATACTTTTGTTCACTGTATTCACTGTACTATTTAGGATATCTCAAACAAGTATTCCTCTCCTGTTTTCCTATCTGAGACTTTGTGTCCTTGGACCTCATCATTCCCCTCCTCCTATCCTCTACCTTCTAACTGCCACCTATTCTTTGCTCCTTCCTAAATGTCTATCTTTATTACTACGTCTCGGTGAGGACATGTGATGTTTGTCTTTTATGAACAGCTTATGTCACTTGGCATAATATTCTTTGAGACCATATGTGTTCCATTTTATCTTATCTGTTCATCTTTTTTAAATTAAAAGTATGTGTGTATGATGTGTCTGCATGTTTGCATGTGTGTGGGCTGATGTGAGGTGTCTTTCTCTTACTCCCTCCCCCATTTCGTTTGAAGTAGGGTCTCTGACTGCACCTGGAGCTCATCTTTTCAGATAGACTGACTGGTCACTGAACCACCCAGCCAAGCTGGAATACAGATGTGCACAGCAGTACCTGCCTTTGTGTGGTGCTGAGGTTTGAGTCAGTCCCTTGTGCTTGCTTCTGAAGCACTTTACCCACTGTAGCGTCACTCTAGCCCCTTCATGGTGTTTTCTTTCCCTTCTGCATTTTTCTTGATGTAGAATTAGTCAAGCCCCTTACCCATTTCGGATACTCACCATTCTTGATGTGTTGTGTGTCTCTCCATCAGAAGGGGCCAACTGTTAATTAATTGGTTCCTTTGCTGTACCAACCTTTTTAGTTTGATAGTGTTCATTTTTGTTTTTGCCACCTGTGCTTTTGGATGATGAGTCCTTCAAAAGAAATCACTGTGACTAAGTGTGTAATCCCCCACTCCTCCCATCCATTGTTAATACTCGTAACTGCGTTTCTGGCCTTACTGTTTAAGTCTTTAACCCATTTTTGGGTTGATTTTTGTAAATTATTAATGTAGCAGTATTTTTCCTATCTACTTGGTCCGTGTTATTTTATTTTTATGACCAGAATCAAAAGAGGAGAGGAGGAACACATCTTTGACTTCAGATGTGTTTTATATATAATTCGTAAAAACTGCTAAATCCTTGAAAGTTTATATCAGAAGACGATAAATAGATCTTCTAAACTAATGACATCATCTTACTGATAAACAACCGAGTGTCAAGAATCTTACTATTTTCTGCCCTAAAAGACTGAAGATTTTTATGACTTTAAGGTATTTGTTGCCTTGTTGGTGGTGCACGCCTTTAATCTCAGCACTCGAGACATAGAGGCAGTCGGATCTCTGTGAGTTTGAGACCAGCCAAGCGAGTTCCAGGACAGGCTCCAAAGCAATACAGAGAAACCCTGTCTCAAAAAAAGAAAAAAAAATGTGTGTATATGTGTGTTAGTCCTCTTTGAGATCCTTATTGGATTTTTACTTTGAACTTTTTCATTTTTTGAGACTGAGTCTGAATTTATTGCTGAGACTAGTTTGACTCAGGGATCCTCTTGCCTTAAGTCTCAGAGTTTACAGGCATGTACCATGCCAAGCTTTGTTTCCTTTTTGAACTCTTGATCCTCCCATGCAATATTCCAAGTGCTAGAGTTACAGACGTGCACCATGGTGCCCAGATAAATATTTTTTTATGGAATTTGGCTTCCACTCCTTATAAACTTATCTGGCGTTGTGTTTTGGCATAATTGGCTTTAATGATGTGCAAATAGCAATAACTCTTTTGGAATGCAATTATGTGAATGACAAGTAAATGTACTCTTATATGAAACCTAATCTATGTAAGATTTTAAAAATGACCTTACAAGACTTGTCTGTGTGTTCTACTAAAAAGTAAAGCCAGGCTATTTGTACTTGGTCTTTTAATGCTATTGAGCTAATTTAGTTCAATTTACTGTAAATGTTTTAAAGTATTTTTTTTTCTTTTTAAAAAGGCTTCCCTTGCTGGAGAGGTGTTCCAATGGTTAAGAGCATGCACTCTTTTTTCCAGTACCCATATCAGGTGGCTCACAACTGTCTGTAACTCCAGCTCTAGGGATCTAATGCCTCTGGCCTCCACAGAAACTAGCACATGTGTGCACATACCAAAAAAGATACAAATGCACACAATTAAAATAATAAAAACATAGATCTACAAAACAACAACAACAGTTCCTCTACTTTAGTAATTTATGAACTAGTTTTCCAGCCAGGAATAGTAATGTGTGCCTGTAGTCCATACACCTAGTACAAGGGATCAGGAGGATCAGGAGAGGCAGGCCGGCTTCAGTCACATGTTGGATTCTGGGCCAGCCTAGGCTACATGGAACTCTGTCACAATGCAAACAAAGAACTTTTTTTCCGGATGAATTGTGGATTGATTTTTGTTTAAAGTTGTACCCTTTAAACTTTCTCATCAAGTAAATAGGGTCTTTATATGATGTAAATATAGTCTTATTTTTGAAATTTGAAGTGGTCTTTTAAAAACCTGTTTCTGCCCAGCACGTTGCACACACCTATAAACCCAACACTTGCGAGGTAGAGATGAGAAGATCAGGAGTTCAAGGTCATCATCGGCTGCACAATAAGTTGGGCCAGCCTGAGCTATATGAGTCTTTCTGTGTCATACCCTACCCCCACCACCACACACACATACAGTTGTTCCTTTGAGGTATAATTCACACATAACAATGACATCTCCTTTTTATTTTATTTTATTTTTTTTTAGGTGTATATGTGAGTGTAGACTGCCATTTGAACACAGGATCTCATGCATACTAAATAAGAATTCTAGACTGGGCTATTTCCCCAGCTCTAGATTTCATTTTAAGTATACAATGAGGTTTTGTTTTGTTTTTCCTTTAAAATTGATAGATCGGCAAAGCTTACATTAGAGTTTGATTTTAAGTATTCAGTTTAATGAATTTCAAAAATAATTATGTATGGCTGGAGAGAAGGCTCTGCAGGTTCAGATGCTTGCTGCCACGTCTTCTAAACCTGAGTTCCATCCATGGGACCCACATGGTAGGAGGAGAGAACCGAGTCCTGTGAACTACATCACATCAGATAAAGAGCTTCGGTTTCTCCACACCTTCCTTCAATGCTTGGTACCCCTAGTCTTTAATTTTAATGATTTTATTGTTTTAGTTTGGTTTCTGTTGCTGTGATAAACACAGCTTAGAGGAAGCACAGGTTTATTTCATCTTACATTTTACAGTCCATCAATGAGGCAAGAATGGGGAGGCAGGAACTGAATCAGACTAGGAGGAATACTGCTTGCTAACCTGCTCCCCCAGTTGAGCTACCTTCCTTTTAAAGCCCAAGTCCAACTGCCCAAAGGTGGGACTGCTCTCTATGGCTGGACTCTCCTACATCATTAGCAATTAAGTAAATGACCTACTAGCATGCCCTGAGGTCAGTCAGATGGAATCAGTTTCTCAGTTGGGGCTCCCCTTTCCAGGTATGTCAGATTGACAACCAAGATATACAGTGTTTTTAGTGTTATTTCATTGTGCTTTATTGTTTTATGTCATTACATGCCAACAGCTCACCCAATTCACTTGTATAGTTCATTAACATTTAGTATATTAGAACTGTATGACCACAACCACCAATCATTTTTATCATTCCCTGAAGAAACCTACACACCTCAATTACAATTCTCTTGCCCACCTTCCCACCTGATTACTAAGGAACTTACTTGCTTTCTGTCTTACCAGTTCTAGACAATAAATGGAATCATACAGTGTGTGGGCTTTTGTAACTAGCTTTTTTCCCCCTTTGTGTGTTTGTGTGGATATACACATATACATGTGTATGTGTAAGTTCCTCAATCCCTCTCCACCCTATTTTTTGAAACTGGAGCTCATTAATTTGTCTGGGTCCAAGGCTATTACACAGAGAAGTCCTGTTTTGAAAAAAAAAAAAAAAAAAAAGATACTGCCTTTTTTTTGTTTTGTTTTGTTTTGTTTTGTTTTTCGAGACAGGGTTCACTGTGTAACAGCCCTGGCTATCCTGGAACTTGCTCTATAGATCAGGCTGGCCTTGAACTCAAGAGATCTGACTGTCCTGGGATTAAAGGCGTGGACCACCACCGCCTGACTGATATTGCCATTATTAACATGACTGACCACTTAAAAATTTTAGTAACACTAATATATAACAACATTGATTTTAATTGATATCTGTTAGTGACTAGGATGATAGTGTTGTGCAAAAAAATTATATAGTTTATATACACAAGTTTATAACTATACAAAAAAATCCTAACTATCTGAAAAAGGGTGTTATGTCATAATTGCCTTTTTCTTTTCACTTCCCCATGAAACACTGTGTAACACTTTTTGCACCAAGTTAATTATCTCCTTTTTCTGTTTTGCAGAATAAGAAAGTTAACCTGAAATTTTTGGGGGAAAAAACAGAGTAGAGAAACAAGGATAGAAGACAAGGTTTTCCAGTTTGCATAATGTAAGTTCTTTTCACTATTTTTGGCCTGACTCCTGTATTAGCTGACAAAGCTGTTTCTATGGAAACGTAGTCCAGCCTCTTAAAATGTCAGAGGAATGTTGATCACTTAAAATGAGACTTTCCAGCTGCTGGTCAAAGGGCATTCCATGCTAGAAAAGAAAAGGAAAGATGAACAGGAGGGGGAGGATTAGACTCTAGGTAGGCAGCGAACATATTCATGCATGTGAAGTCTGCCTTTCCCATCTCTCTCTACCTAAAGCTTAAGATTATATAAGAAACCATTTCCCTGAAAACCTGCTTTGTTTCCCAGCTTTGATACAAGTGGTTGTTTCTTGGTATTGAGTTTTGGTTTCCTCCATCTCTATCATTTGGTCATGTGATTTCCATTTATCTACAACAGATCCTACTTCTGTATGGATAGCTGTACTTCAAAATGCAGCTTAAAGAACTGTATCCTTATGTTTTCTTTGTTTCTGGTTACTCTGTTTCAGATGTCTGCATCCTCTTTGAACTTATGATCCTCGAGTTTAGTTGGCAGATATTTCTTGAACATTTCCTCCATCACATGTACCATGTTAAGTACTGGAGATGTAAAAATGAGACATAACCTGTTCTTTAATACATTTGGAATCTGATGAGGAAAACCAGAGAAAAATAAGCATTGAATTTTTTTCTCTCTCACTAAACTGAACACTTAGGAGAGATAAGCAAAATAGATTGATGAGTGGGTTAATACTAGTTGTAGATATCTTCTGAGAAAAAAGACTAGATCCATGTACACAGTATGATAATAGTCTAACAAAGAGAAGTCTGATCCAATGTATGATTTATAATTTTCTCTCATAATTCAGTATAGTGAATATGCATACATTTTTAAATATCCAATGATTACAAATTAAAAAATTAAGAGTTTGTTTTTGGAAATGTGTAAACTCCAAGGCTTTTTAAATTAAAATTAACCATAGCACTATAGTAACTCCTACACAAATTTCTGCTTACTTATAATGAAAACATTAAATAAACTCTCTAGCTTATATCTTTTTATAATTAACAGAGAAAGCTTAAGGATCACCTAATATAAATAGCTCTGATTTTCATGGAACAGAAGCAACATAATGGCAAATATGGTATAAAAAAAAAAAAAGGCCACATGCTTATAAATAAAGAGACAAAGTTTGGATGGAGGATAATCTGACATTCTTACAAAAATACAATCTTAGTGGTTCATGTAGTTTGTATCTATTTTCCTGATTGGGGAATCTTAGTGGTTCTCCTAGAGCCTCTGTAGGTATTTATTTGTATTAAGTAGTTTGTCTTTTCTCCCTGTTTCACTGTAATGACATTTGAAAGAAGATTCAGTGGCATTAGGAATACTGTCTGAAAACCTGAATTTCACTCAGTCAGCAATGTACTCTAAACATATTTACTGAAGTGATGCTCAACTCAAGGAGGTAGTAGGCTCATCATTGTCAATATTTTTAAAGCCTGGGCAGAAGAAGCTAATTAAATTGAATGTGTGGGTCTGCACACATAAACAGCCTGTGTATTTATTTATGCCTAAGTAACTTGATGAAAAGCTAGTGCCATTGAATAAAATATTTTTCTAGTTTAATTTATGTTGGAGGACTCTTAAGATAGAATAAAATTAATACTAGTATGCACGTATTTATTCATTTTGTAACTTGTATACATTATCTTTTATAAAACTGAAAAACATTCTATGAGTAAATTTTCTAAATGACTTTCAGGTTCAGCAGGAAACTGACTATCCTTAACAAGCAGGGAAATATCGTAGAGCCAAAATGAACATTCAGTTTTCTTGTCTGTGCTCCTTTTGTTATATGTCTTTGTTTTTGTCATGGTACAGAAACTACCATTTTCCCTAAATGAGTCATTATAAAGTTAATCTTAATTTTCTTCATAAAGTATCACCAGTTATAAAGACTGATGTTCTGCATAACCCTTTTCTAACCCAATGTAGTTTTGTCCTTAGATAGTTTCACTGATTGTTTTTGAGCATCGTCTTTATTGCAAAACTCCACAAAAAGTGAATTTTACCCAAAAATACTTTATGTATTTCAAGTTAGCCATTAACATGGCTAGTTAACTAATCCTGTGTGTATTAATTAAGCATAAAATTGAGATGTTTAAAGTGATTGTTGAAATATCTCTTTATACCCAATTTTGGCTACTACTTTCTCACTCTGCTAAACTTTACAGTGAATCAATTTTCTTAACCTGTAAGTTAAATAGTATGCTTCATATTGTTGAGATACAACTCTTTAAAAAATAACTTAATGTCCTCAACATTATCTGTAAAGTAAAGGGAATGGCCTTAATCTGCATTGTAAACTATACTAAGAACTTAGTAGATATTTGCTATATTGTATAGAAATGGGAAATGGGCTATGTAAAGTTGTTTTTATATTGTAATTCTTATACTTTTCCCTCCATCTTTCCCCTTAGATTTCCCTCATGGATACATTTTCATAGCGTTATTATGTGATATGAGAAGTTATTTTTTTCTTTGAAGTAACATGGATTTTATACTACAGAATTAAGAGAATTGGCATTATAGGAAAAATTGATATATAAAAAGTGGTACAGGTTTTTATAGATAACCATGACAACATCGTATATGAATGGGCATGTAACAGAGGAATCAACCACCGGAATAAAAAATCTTGATCTTGCACCACCAGAGGAACATCAGAAGCACCGAGAGATGGCTGTTGACTGCCCTGGAGATTTGGGCACCAGGATGATGCCAGTGCGAAGAAGTGCACAGTTGGAGCGTATTCGACAACAGCAGGAGGATATGAGACGTAGGCGTGAGGAAGAAGGGAAAAAGCAAGAACTTGACCTAAATTCTTCCATGAGACTTAAGAAACTAGCTCAGATTCCTCCAAAGACTGGAATAGATAACCCTATATTTGACACAGAAGAAGGAATCGTTTTAGAAAGTCCTCACTATGCTGTGAAAATATTAGGTAAGTAAAAATAACACAGTATATTTATGTATACTCTCACAGAAATATGTATGGGAAGGGCCAGATTTAAGAGAATATAAGAAATTTCAAGTTGAATCAAAGATTAAGATCAGTTCTTTATACTTAGAATTGTTTACTTTTAGTCACAGTACAAAAGCATTGGTTTAAATATTGTCCTACTCTCCTTCCTGTTGCTGTGATAAGCATCACAACTGAAAGCAACTTAGGGAGAAAAGGATTTATTTGGCTTGCATGTCCCAGTCCCAGTCTGTCACTGAGGAAGCCAGGGCAAGAACCATAGAAGAAAGCTGCTTCCTGGCTTGCCCGTGACTTGCTTGCGCAGAGAGCTTTTTTTTTTTTTTTTTTTTTTTTTTTAAGCTGCCCAAGGGTGGCTGTTGTTTCACAGACTTTTTCTGGAGATATGCGATGCATGTCTATTCATCCCAGAAAAGGAGCCAAGACAGACCAAAGTAATGGTTGCTCCAATGTCCGGTTTGGTGAGCCAATACGTTTTTTATTGGGGTTCCTAACAGGACTGTGGATAAAGAGTTTACTTACAAGGAGCAAGGATCATGTAAAAACAGCTGCAGTACCAGAAAGCCTACCCCAGTGTGGATAGCAACTTCCCAAAACTGCAAGCTTCTCTCTCTATGCAGCTGACAGCTGTTGACAGTCTGAATTTCTATTTCAGCCACTTAGCTAGCCAGAGTCTCCCCTTTCCCCCCAATAATTGTTTACTTCTTTTTTCCCTGCTAGGTAGGGGTCCTGAAGAATCAGATTCTAAACTTCTGTTCTCCCTGACATGTGTCTTTTTGTTTACTTCCCGAGGCTCATGATCCTCCCTGGAGAATTTCAGTTTGGAGGGAGTATTGTAATTCTTACCAATGTGCCTTATAACAATGGTACTACCCACCATAGTCTGGGCTCCCTCACATCAGCCGTTGATCAAGAAAAAGCTCCCAGCCATGCCTATAGGCCATGCTAGAGGTAGTTCTTCAACTTAGATTCTTCTCAGGTATGTCTAGGTTTATGTCAGATTAATGAAAACCAGCACAACTGACCCATTGTCAACTTGATATACAAATCCATCATTATTAAGCCATAACCATTCCTTTCTTACTTGTCCCCAATTAACATCACAGTATGAGACAGTCTAACTTCTACAGTCTTTTAAAAATTCCTGCGATTTAATAGCTCAAGTTCTTAAAAATCCAAAATCTCTTAACTGCGTGCTTCTCTAAAAACAAAACAAGGGTCTAGAGAGATGGCTCAGAGGTTAAGAGCACCGACTGCTCTTCCAGAGGTCCTGAGTTCAATTCCCAGCAACCACATGATGGCTTACAACCATCTACAATTCAGTCTGTTGCCCTCTTCTGGCAGAACACTGTATATGTAATAAATAAATAAATAAATCTTTAAAAAAAAGAAAAAGAAACACTGGTCCCTACATTTCCAAAGGTCAAGAATCCCCTCTGGGAAATGCCTGGGACCATTAAAAAAAAAAAGAGAGAGAGAGAGAGAGAGAGAGAGCATATACTGCTCTTCCTGAGTTCAATTCCTAGCACCTACATCAGTTGGCTTACAACTGCCTATAACCCCAGCTCCAGGGTGATCTCATACCACTGACCTCTTGGGTACTTGAATTCATATGCACATGCTCCCCACATCCATACACATAATCAAAATAATAAAAATAAACAACAAGTTATATAATTTCTTATTCCAAAAGGGAAGAACCGTTACAGTTATAATCAAATCAAAGTAAAATCCTAAATTCAATAGAGTAAATGGCTCAATGCCCTGACTTTCTTATGGTCTAAGTACCAAAGGACTTGGGCAGCTCAGCTTCTTAGCTCTGCCAACTACAAAGCACACACTTTGTGTCACAGGCTCAAGTTGACTGCACTCCACCCATACTTTTTAGTGGTTATCCCAAGGTATTGACATCTAACCATATTCTGGAGTCTCCACTGCAATGGAGGCTACATATTCACTGATGGCCACTCATGTCCTTTCAGGGATTTCCCACCCTACCACAAGATGCCAGGCCTCAGCTTGTCTACATGACCTCTTCAGCCCTGAAATTTTGTGCCAACAAAAACCAGCTCCCATATGGGAGACTTTCACGTTGCCAGTTTCATCTGCCATCTTGAGATGCAGGGTTGGCTGGGACCACAGCTTCATATGTTTACCCAGAGGAAATAGTTGTCAAACAAAATTCACCTCAGCATTGCTAGTCTCTTGTTAATCACAGCGGATTTTCAACCTCTGCTAACTAGTTTTGAGTGTCTTATTAAAGCAAAAATTCATTTCAGTGAAGCTGGTCTCTTAGAAATCACCAATGATTCCTCAACCTCAGCAACCAGAAACCACAGATTCTTAATGTGAAAGTATCATAGGAACAGCCTTGATAAAATCTTTGACTCTCAAACTTCCCTTCCCATGCTAGGTCTCCATTGTCTGCATTTTCCATGATACTCTTCTCTTCTAGGGTGTTAACAGAACAACCTGTTAAGTTCTAAGCCCTCAAAGGCTTTTCCAGCCCTACGTCCCAGTTTTCACCACAATTCTCCTAAAACAATGGTCAGGTCTATCAAGCAATACCATACTCCTGGTACTACTCACTGTCCTAATTTGCATTCTATTACTATGATAAACACAATAACTGAGAGTAGTGACTTGGGGAGAAAAGGATTTATTTGGCTTACATGTGCCAATCATGGTTCATCATTGAGGGAAGCTAGGGTAGGAACCGTGGCAGAAAGCTACTCAGTGGTATGATATATATGGCTTGCTCAACTTAGTTTTTTTTATACATCCCAGGACCACCTGCCTGAGTGGCACTGCCCTCAGTGGTCTACACTCTCCCACAAAAATCAGTATTCAAGAAAATGCCTACCTGACATGCCCACAGGCCAGTCTGGTAAGATGCAGTTCCTCAGTTGAGAGTCTGTCTTCCCAAGTATGTCTAGTTTTGTGTCAAGTTGAAAAGAACTAACCATCACAAATGATCAGTTACTATAGGCATTATATGTATGCTCTTTACAAGTGATCTGAAATTTTCACCTTTTGTATTAACTCAAGTTTTTAATCAAGCTACTGGAAAGCGAAGTTAAATAATAATGAAAACAATCACTACATCTTCGGACTATCAGTAAGACAAACAGGAGCTGTTCATGTGGGATCAACTGTATTATCTCTAAATTCTGTGCCTGACAAAAACTGAAAACCTGGACCTAGTATATGATTTATATGCAAAAGAGTTCTGTGTCCAAAAAACATGAGAATATTAGGTTAAAAACTTTCTCATTAAAGCATTTTTTAAGCCTTTATAATGTTAGTAGGCAGTGTAGATCTAATAAGATTGATAAGTGATGGCAGATGCATATTCCCACACTTGGAATATTCAATCAATGAATTTTATTCCTGCACATACAAATACTTACAGAGATGTGCTAGAAGCTAGTAGAAGTCACTTTAAGAAATGTTGTCTTATACATTGTGTTCTCTTTAAAGGTAGGTGCTTTTTCTTGTAGTTACTGTTTCTTAGATGTAATAAAAGAGATGCTCCCATTTTTTTAATGTCATTATCACTATTTATTCTACTATTCCCATGTCTGTTGAACCCAGTAATCTAGGTGCCTTAGCAAACATTATTCCTATGATAATCCTGTTAAGGTCTCTGTCATCTCTATTTCAGAGATAAAGGAAGTAGCCAGTACCAGTGCACACATGTAATCCTTTTACTGGGAAACTAATGTGGGAAGATTGTGAGTTCCAGACCAGCCAGGGTAACACGGTGAGACCTGGTCTCAAGACAATAAAAGAAACAACAGTTGAATCTCATTGATGTCACAGTTGCTTAAGACATCAAGCTAGTATTTGAGAGGGTCAAATTTTAATTAGCCAGATCTGGAGTTGATACTGCAGCAAGTAGTGGTTTAAAAAGAGAGTGATATTTAGCCTGCACTTCATGTACTTGACCAGAGCTCATGCTAACCCTAATTTTCCCATAAGCATCATATATATGCTACATTTTTTTCTTCCATGAATCTTTTTATTTCAACTATGGAGCAGTTTCTATTCTATCTCCTTTACTTTTCTTTGGCAATTTCTTTTTTAGAATGTCTATTTCAGATGTTCATGCTTCTGTTTTAAAAAATCATAGATAACGTATATTAGACTTCCAGGACAGCTTAAAAAGACAGAAGGTAGAAAGAGACTACTTTGACCTCAGCAGAAAGGACTGTCTCAAGCAGGGAAGGATGCGCCTGGATGTGTGTGCAGGGGGGTGTTCTGCAGAGGGAAGAGGGAGTACTTGGAGTTTACATAGGGATGTTGGGAATGGAAAGTTAAGTGCAGCTTCAGGGTACTACGTACAGTCTACCTCTGGAGTTGTTTGTCCAGACAAGGACATTTTATCCTTTAAAACTGCCCTGCCCTGCTTACCAGAGGCTACCATGATGCAGCTTTCAGGATGCAGGTGATAACGGGTGACTGAGTTAGGCAAAGGTGGTGAGGGGAAGGGGCTGGAGTTTCAACATGGCAGCGGGGATTTCAACAAGTCTTAGGGGAGGGGCAGCCCTTGGTCAGGATCTGACAGTTTGTTCAAGGGTTATTTGACAGTGTGTTCAGAGATAGTGAAGTCTGCTGCATGCCTTCAGATGTAATTCAAGTGGGAAAATTATGTACTTAGTATGTTTATATGACAGAATTTTAATGTTTCCCCACCTGAGGATTTTGTTAGAACAGAAATACGTCATTCCCTATTTCTTCTTGCTTATCCTTCATTTCTCAACAAGTTTAAGAAAAATGTAATGTTTTGTTTTCATACAGAAAGTGACTTAGTTTTTAGTTTTATTCTACTTGTTTTTTAATTTGCAAAATCCTTTTTTTCCTCATGATGTTGATCAAATTGGTCTCAAGTTATCCTCCTGTCTCAGTCTTTCTAGTGAGTTTCCAGTCCTCTTCCTCTTCTTTATCCTCTTCTCCCTCTACTTTTGCCTCCGCTTCCCTCCCCCCAGTACTAAGCTGTACTCCCCACTCATTCCTGTTCCTGCCATGGATTCCATAAGTCACTTTAACACAGGTTTGAAAGACAATTATTCTTTCTTCCAATTTATAATCTACTGTGGTTTTCATTAATACCTTCATTATGGCCTTTGAATTTAAGGCCATTTAATGTAAATTGAATTATAATGCTAGCTATTAGTAATTTGTTTCTTGGAAGATTTAATAAATATAATGAAACTCATCATCTTGTGCAAGAACTAAAAAATAGTTCTAAAGAAGTGTAATGGCATTTACCAAATATTTTTCTCTGTTAATAATCTGCTAACACATCAGACTAAAACAGAAATACTCCTTTAAGATTAAGTGTCTGCTTGTCAGTATTTTAATTAAACACACATGACAGGAGACAGCTTCAGCCTTCTTCATAGCCAGAAACAACATTAAGCAAGGGAAGAAAGGGGCATCTGGTTTATTTCTTTGAGAAGACACCTTCAGTTTCCAAACGATACATCATTTTATCTGTGAGTAGACAAAATATTCCATAAGAATTGAAAATGTGACTAGAAGGAGTATTTTTAATGAAAGTATTTGTAAATTTGGTAACGTATAATAGTAAAGTTCAAAAAATGGAATTTATACAGAAGATATTCAGAAGGGATAAATTGAATGTTTTTTCAAAGCAGTCAGAATTGTACCAAAAATTAGAAAACAGTGATTTGGGAACTTAATTTCAAGTAAATAATGCTGTTATGAACTGAAAGAATTTTAATGTATTAAGATTTCCTTAAAATTGATAAACCTTGCTTTATTACAAATAAAATATTTGTTCTCATTTACCATTAGAGCAAACTATCTTATAAGACAAATCCTGGAAAAGCTGTAGTTAGAGTAGAAGGAAATAGAATCAGTAATTCTGAGGTATTTTTAGGCTATGTATTTCAGCTCCTGTTTGTTTTGTATTAACAGTTATATAATTTGGGGCCAGGGTTGTGAACAAGTAGGCAGAATAAAGGGAATAAGCTAGACAAAACTGCTTTCTATTACATATGTGACTGTGTAATTGATACATCCTTGAGGAGGCGGCAGGAAAGGTTACACACACACACACACAAACACACACACAAGTTGTTTGATAGTTGTATAGAAAACTCTTGAATTTTGTGGTTAAAACCTTCTGATTTATACCAGATATTTTAATGTGAAGAAAAGATAAAACAAAAATGAATAAAGAATGAAATAAAAGTATACACTTCTAATATAAACTAACTTTTGTTCAGTTTTTAGATTGGTCTACATAGGGAGATCCAGACCAGTCTGGGCTTTATAAGGAGACTTTCTCAAAAACTAACAAACCAAAATAGGTAAATAGTAAGCAAGAGGCTATTTTCCAATACTTGAGAATCTGGCCAAGCATCTGGGAGCATTTTTTAAGTTTATTTTTATTGATATGTATGTCTTCTATATGTGGCTTTGCACACATCTGGAATGTTGCTTAGGAAGGCCAGGGGCACCAGATTCCCCTGGAGCTGGAGTTACAGGCACATAGGTTTAAGTAACTGAACTTGGGTTCTTTGTAAGAGCCTTATGCTATCTCAACCACTGAGTCATCTCTCCAGTCCCCAGGAATAGAACCAGGGTAATTGCTAAAATTACCCACAGAAGCTAAAGACCTCTGTCTCTACAGCTGTTTCACAGTACAAAGATAGCCATATTCTGGGAATTAATCTCAGTTTTACTTAGTGTTTTCATTTATCCATAGTAGACAATCTAGAGGTTTAACCCAGCATTGAGATTCCCAGGGATCAAACCCAAGCAAAGCCTGGCTCCCTCTAAGCAGGTGCTACACTGCAGCTATACTATTAGCCCCCCTTTTCTCTTTTTAAACTCAATAACATAAAATGCAGACCTTTGAACTTGGGTTTTTAGTGGACTAGGTCAGTAGGGATTTGTTTAAAATAATCACAAACTTAAGAAATCGCTTGAACAGTAATTATTAAGCTAAATTTAAAAAATTCTAGAGACAGTTTTAACATAATAATAGCACTACTTGTCTAGTATATGGCAAGCTTTGGTTAAGTTATTAACAGTGCAACAAATAAAAGCAATAATAAAAATTTCCAAATACTAGTATACACTTGCTTACTACAGTTTTCCATTTGGGCATCAAGAAAATCTTAATGCTAAAGGTTCAGAAAAATAAATAATTTGTCCAAAACCACAAGTAATTAAGTGACAATAAAAATAGCTTAAATTCAAGTGTAGGCATGAGTTTTATGCAACACATACATGTAGGAGTCGTTGAAGGTCAGGAGAAGGCATCAGATCCTCTGGAAATGGAGTTACAGATGGTTTTGACACTATCACCCACCTCAATGTGGGCCCTCTGCAAGAGCAACAAGTATTCTTAACCATTGAGCCATCTCTTCTGGCCCTGTCAAGCATTTAACATGCCATAAAAGGAAAACGCAAGTCTTGGCAGAGGGTAAAAAGTTAAAAATTAGTATTACTTAATAATATAGAATTGAATTTCAGGTATGTGTAAAAAAGTTTGAATGATGTAGCACTGATTTATTTTTGGTAAAATTATGTTGAAAACAAAAGTTATAGGAGTATGCACATATTCCCTATGTAGACCATGCTGGCTTCTAACTTCAATACTTCTGCCTCCCACCTCTGAACTCTAGAACTATAAGGTTGTGCCCTCATGCCCAATCCTATTGCCTGTTTTAGAGTCTTCATTCTTTTTTCTACTCTTAGGAGCAAACCAAGACTGGAAAAAAGTCAGGAAATGAATTTAAGGACCTATGTTTTTTTTATTATATCCCAAAGCCAATATACTTGATTTCCTTTAGCATATGCAATCAACATTTAAATCACATGAAATATTAGATACATATGATAGTGGGAACTTAAAGTAATTTATACTGAGAATCAAGCAAGGAAGAACTAATCACACTGTAGCAGTGGGAAATTTGATCTAGATTTGAAGAGATGCTTTATAGGAAAGTTGTAACCCTGGAATTGATTAGCAAAGCCGCCCTTGCCGTGTTACCTCTGCGTCCACACTGTAGACTCTCTCACCCTCCTTGTTTGTATACTCTCTGCCTCAGGACTGACTCCCTTTGACCACTCCCTTGCTTGGCCCTCATGCCATTCCCTCTTACTAGCCCTGTGGTTCTTCCATGTGTTTTCTCTGTCCTGTCCATTGTCTGTATGGTGAGGATGAAGGAAGTCTTATTCTGTCCTTTGGGTTGTTTCTCTTTTGTCCTGCTTGTTGGATTTTGTTTTGCTTTACTTTAGGTGCTAGGGACTGAGTTAGTCTTGTGGATCCAAAGTATCTTCTACTCGAGTGCTCCCCTGAGCACATCTGCACCCCATCTTCATCTTAATTTCAGAAGAACATGCACATTTGACAGTTCTGTCTGATAGGATGTTTTGAAATTCAGTCTGACGTTGTATACTGTTGAAGAATTTAATGTAGATTTAAGTTACAACCATTAGAGGGAGGTGCATTTCTTTAATTGGGTAAGAAATGAACTGTCCTGAAATAGCTTAGAGGATACAGCATATAGCATTTCTAAGGCCTTTAAAGATCTGCTGTTTAGGACAAAGCTCCTCATTTTAAATTTACAACTAAATATTCTAATCTTTGAAAGTAAGTATTGGGGGACCAAGCATTTGAACACATGAGTCTGTGGTGGCCATTCCTATTCAAACCACCACACTGGGCTACATGAGACCATATATATATATATATATATATATATATATATATATATATATATATAGAGAGAGAGAGAGAGAGAGAGAGAGAGAGAGACAGAGAGAAGCATTTATCAAGGTCTTAATGAAGATTAAGTGAAATAATACATATAAAACATATACTATATTATTCTATTCAGGAAAGGCAATAACTTTATGTAACTCAACCAGATACTTACAGTGTTTTAGTGAGTAAATGGTTGGTAATACCTAATTATAAAAGCTGAGTTTCACTGCAGGTGATCTAGTTTAGTTTGGTGACACTGATTATGATGATGCATTTGAAGCTTTGGTGAAAAGTTTTTACTAATTAAAGAAAAAACAGAAACATACACAAATAGGACGGGATAGAATTGAGCATTGGTGTAAAGAATGCTACTTGGGACAAGTTTAAAATTGGTCTTTAACCTAGTTGAAATTTGTAGGTATTTCTAGAATTAGTGTAGTTCTCATGTTTTCTCATTAACTGCTTTCATCTTTTTAACTTATTTTAATTTTATGTATGGGCATTTTGCCTTCATGTATGTCTGTACACCACTGTGTGTCTAGTTCCCATCAAGGCCAGAAGAGGGCATCCGATCACCTGGAACTGGACTTGCAGATGGTTATGAGCTGCCAGGTGGATGCTGGGAATTGAGCCCCGATCCTGGAAAAGCAGCCAGTGCTCTTAACCATGAAACCATCTCTCCAGCTCCTACTTTGATTCTGGAATGTGCATAGGTTCCATGTTATGAGTCGCCTTTAAGATTCAGCTGTATTATTATTAATCTTTGGCTGCTTGTACCTGTGTATCTCACTTTGTTCTCAAGCTCCCTGAGTGAAAGGCATCTCTAGACTCATTTATTTCCCCCCTCTGAGTTACAAATTGCCACATGGTCTTAACAGCTTTAGAAATCAATGTGGACAGATTGGCTAGACATGACCTTTCTTTGGAAACTGTATCCCTTACTTCAGATCCTATGAACAGAAGAAGCCTACCAATTTCTTCAAATTTGGAAACTACGTCTCATTTTAACTACAAATTTCCTACTTACTTACTGAACAATATCTTGTTTGTTTTCACAGGGTCTCTAGATGTTCTAGAATGTTTGTAGACCAGGCTGGCCTCAAACTCAGAGAAATTTAGTTGCCTTCTGCCTCTGGAGTGCTGAGACTAAAGTGTGCATCACCATACCTGGCCTCTGAACAGTATCTTAACTCTGCTAATCTTCCAAAGTGATAATAGTACTGGTCTCAAACATTCCTGCTGAGTCAGCATTCCTAGTCTAGGTAGCCCTCCTACTTCCCTAGTTGGCTTTCCTGACTTATGACTACATGATCTGATATACTTGAAAAAATTATTTGTATATTTCATTTAAAATCTGAGGAGGAAGTAGAATAAAAAAATCAAACATAAGAAACTCATAGTAGGGGCTGGAAGATGGCTTAGCAGTTAAGAACACTTATTGCCAGAGGACTCAGATCAATTCCCAGCATCCACATAGTATCTTATAACAGTCTGTAAGTCCAGTTCCTGGTAATCAAATGCCCTGTTCTGGCTTCCAAAAGCATCAGGCACACACACAGTGC
The DNA here is from genome assembly GCF_017639785.1 of Mesocricetus auratus. Classification (NCBI taxonomy): domain Eukaryota; kingdom Metazoa; phylum Chordata; class Mammalia; order Rodentia; family Cricetidae; genus Mesocricetus; species Mesocricetus auratus. The sequence goes on along the minus strand of NW_024429186.1, from coordinate 38,090,046 downwards.
ATATACATATATGTAGGCAAAACACCCATAATATAAACATAAAAATAAATACATCTTTTTTTAAAAGACCGCAACTCATAGTAGAGAAAACTCATAGTAATTGAGAAAATAGGCATGAATAATAGTCTCAAATACATGATTTCTATTATGCTAATTTAATTTATGTAAATACCTTAAGTTCTTATTCAGAAGATGGTACATTATAATCAACTTAATGCTATCACTAGAGACACTGAAGTTGTAATTGTATTTGTGGTAGTAATCTTAGACATATAATTCTTAAATTTCTTTAGTGTTTTATTTTGTCTTGTTTTGCAGGGGAGGGCAGATGTGTATATGTGTGTTCATATGTGTGCATGTACACATGTGTACACATGGTATGTGGAAGTCAGAGGTTGGTATCCACTATCTTCTTCAATTGCTCTCCACTTCATTTTACTGAAGTAGGGTCCCTGACTAAACCCAGAACCTGCCAAGTCAACTAACTAGTCCAGGTAGCCATTGCCCTTGGGAATCTTGTCTCCACTCCACAGGGCCGACATAAGCAGTGGATGTTGGGGACCAGAAATCTGGTCCTCCTGTTTGTGTAGCAGACACTTTATACTATGATGTAACTTGAGTAGTAAAAACCCAGAGATTGGTGTTGGGGTTCCAACTTCAAACTGAAGATCAGAGAAGCAAAGCAGCCAAGCCAGTAGATCTTCCTCTACCCAGCTGGAATGGCAATCCTGTCTCCACGAATCCTCAGAGGCAAAAGCTCTGAGTTCCTGTCTCTTCCCTCCTTATATTCCTTTCTCTACCCAGTCATATCACTCCTGTCCCCACCTTCCTAGTGCTGGGATTAAAGGTGTGAGCTCTGTTACTCTTCATTCTTGTGTAGGCCAGGGTGTCTTGAACTGAGAGAGATCCATCTGCCTGTCTCCTGAGTCCTGGGATTAAAGGTGTATGCTACCACTGCCTGGCTCCATGGCTTGTTATTATGGGTACTGGAATTAAAGGTGTGTATCACCATGTCTGACCTCGATGGCTTGTGGCTAGCTTCCATTTTGATCTCCAGTGGCTTTATTAAATCACAAATGATGTATCACCACACTATGAGCCATCTCCCTACCCTCCTCTTTAGTTATTTTTATACTTTTGATTAAAACCTATTTTTAATATAGCAATGAAATTGCATTCAGTATGTTCCACTTAAGACTGCAGAAATAGCAGTACAATCAGTGAAATTCCAGTTATGAAGGATAAATTCATTGAAAAAGGAAATACAAATGGTCATATCCTGTAAAAATACATTCACCAGAGAATAAAAGATCAGTAATCCTTAGTTTGATATGTTTCAAAGCAGGCACTCACAAGTCTGGGAGTCAGTTTGGCAATGTATATCAAAGTCTTAAGTGTTTCTACAATCTCAGTAAGGTTACTCTAGGAATTTATTCTAATGAATAATTATTATTTAAATTACAAAATTAACAGCGTCACTGTATGGTTAGATCTGCCTTTAAAAATACTAGAAAATCTACGTATACAGGATAATACCAGTTATTATAACAAATAGGTGAAAATATGAAATAATATGAGTAATTAAAGAGGTGAAAATAGATAATTTTTAAAAATGTGTTATTACTATATCATTGTTAAGTAGCTTTAGTGTACAGAAAAGATTCTCCATCAACTTTTTTGTCTTAAAATAGTTTCATTCTCCCTGGTTTTGCAGACACCCTGAGAAGCAGTTCCCTTCTGGACTGAGTTGCTTATTAGTTTCAGTCAGCAGTGGGACCTGAGGCTCCTCACTCATCTCATTTCCCAGACGAACACCTCTTTTAACAGTCATTAACAGTTTAATAAGACTCCCTCCATTTTGGGAAGTATCTGTAGTTCCCTTAAGATTGTAGACAATTAACTGCTCTGTAGATTTCATAATTTTTTCTTTAAAGTTACTTAAATGTTTTAAAGTTATTAATATGATCACCTCCTGGAATTTGGCAGTCTTAAATGCTATATTCTTACCTGCTCTTGTAAATATAATAATTTGCCGGGTGTTGGTGGCTCACGCCTTTAATCCCAGCACTTGGGAGGCAGAGGCAGGCGGATCTCTGTGAGTTCGAGACCAGCCTGGTCTACAAGAGCTAGTTCCAGGACAGCCTCCAAAGCCACAGAGAAACCCTGCCTCAAAAAACCAAAAAAAAAAAAGTGAATATAATAATTTGTGCCAAAACTATCTCTCTTCAAATCCTACATAGTTCTGGTACAGTTTCCTAGGTCATTGTAGTTTTTCCCATTTTAAAATGTAGATAACCATATACTTTCTCATTGTGCTGTGTACTTAATGAGATAGGTTAGTGTGTGGACAGACACACACACACACACACACACACACACACACACACCAAGGGCTACTAGGGTTGTTTTGATCTGGGAAGGGAAGGATAATAAACTTCAAGAATCAATGGAATTGCTTTTAGAGCCTGCCTAAAATTTGACTCCGTGGATAAAGGTACTTCTCACCAAACCTGACAACCTGAGCTCAACCCATATAATGGAAGGCAAGAACTGACACATGCAACTTGTCCTCTGACCTCCACACACATGCATCACACACACAGATACACACAAAATACAGTGTAAACTTTAAAAAATTGACTGCCGTTAAATTGGTGGCATACAAGATGAAGGAATGAAAGTCAGTAGCTTTTCTTCAGAACTAAGAAGAGTTTAGGCATTTCCCCAGTGACTGTATATAAAAATATCCACTATATGTCTTTCGCACTCATTTACAAACTTAGTTTTGATCAAAATTACAAAGGGACTTTTCATTTTAGAAAATAAGAAAAAAAAAAGAATGGAACATGTGCCAAAAATCATGGATAATTTTGAAAGTCAAGATTTTTAAAAGTTCTAAAGTATTTTCATTTTAATACTCCCACACAGCCCTGTTGGGGAACGGGAAGAAACTAGTAATGGTTCTTAATGATTTGGGCCTAATCATTTTTTGGAAAAATGAGTGTGTTGTGTATGCATACCAACAAGCATAAAAAAAAAACCCACATAGAGACCAGAAACTTTCACAATTTAGGAGACACTTTCATTAGTTTTGTAGACAACAAAAATTAGTTGGTTGTGATAGCTAGTTTGTTTTGTCAACTTGATGCCAGCTAGTTATCTGAGAAGAGGGAATTCAATTGAGAAAAGGCCTCCATCAGATTGTACTGTAGGCGTGTCTGTGGAGCATTTTCTTAAGTGGTGGTTTATGTGGGAGGGCCCAGCCCAATTTGGGTGGTGTCCCTCCTGTGCTGTTGAAAGCAGGCTGAACAAAGCAGAGGGGGAGCAAACCAGTAAGCAGTGTTCTTCCAAGACCTGTGCCTGAGTTCCTCCCTTCAGGGTCCTGTCCTGCTTGCTTTCCTGCCCTGACCTCTCTCAGTGACAGACCGCTCTGTGGGTGTAAGATGAAATCAGCTCTTTGCTCCACAAGTAGCTTTTGGTCGTGGTGTGTTATCACAGCAGTAGACACCCTAAGGTGTTGGTAACATGAGTAAACTTCATTCTCTTTATTAAAGTTTTGTAAATGATATTGAATATTGGTAATGACAATCTTTACTAATATAATTTATTGAACTCTAAAATGAATTTGCCTTTTTTTCCCCCCAAGACAGGGTTTCTCTGTGTAACAGTCCTAGCTGTCCTGGAACTCACTTTTAGACTAGGTTGGCCTCAAAGTCACCTAAATCTGCCAGCCTCTGTCTTCCAAGTGCTGGGATTAAAGTAATGCACCATCACTGCCCAGCTGAGTTTGCCTTTTTTTATTTATGGACATTACCCTGCAGATGTGTCTGTGTGAGGATGCATGATCCTCTGGAACTGGGGTTACAGACAGCTGTGAGCTGCCATGTGGGTGCTGGGAATTGAACCGAGGTCCTCTGGAAGAGCAGCCAGTACTCTTAACCCCTGGACCATCTCTCCAGTCCCAAGTTTGGCTTTTAAAATGCCAGAATCTTGAGTAAAAGTTCTGTTTCTAGGAATTAAGTTTTATTTATTTTATATGTGTGGGTATTTTGACTGTGTGTATGTATGTGCACCATCTACAAACCTGGTATCTGCAGAGGCCAGAACAGAGTGTGTGAGCTGCTGTGTGGGTGCTTGGGAGTCAAACCTGGGTCCTCAGCAAGAGCAGCCAGTGAGTGCTCTTAACCACTAGGCCATATCCCCAGCACCTGTTTCTAGAAGTCATCTTACAGAATCTCAGACAGATTTATATGCATCAATGATTTTTTTGTACTGGAATATTGCTTATGATAGTTAAAATGAAAGCATCCTAAGTGTTGAACATTAACGTAATGATTATTATAAGTTGTGCTTTAGCCATGTAAGATATGTTGGACCCATTACTTGTAATGTTCTTTTAAAACTAGTGTTGTGGGAGAGCAATTACAGTGTACTGTTAAGTGAAAAAGGATGCTAACCAGGGAAATATTTCTAGATAGTGAGATTCTTGATATTTTTAACTTTAGTTCTACATTCCCTCATGTATTTTTCTATTAAAAATTTCTTAAAATACATGTTTTTGTGTTTTGTAGCTTTAACAGTTTTATGTAGTGTTAGTAAAATAATAGTGATAGACACTTAAAACTATGCAAACTATTTTTACCCTAAGGACATAAAGTTTTACTGTTCAAGAAATTTTATCTTAAAACATGTTGAATTTAAACTGAAACAATTAATTTTGGGACAACTTTTCTTTTCCTACTAGAAGTTGAAGACTTGTTTTCTTCACTTAAACATATCCAACACACTTTGGTTGATTCTCAGAGCCAGGAGGATATTTCACTGCTTTTACAACTTGTACAAAACAAAGATTTTCAGAATGCGTTCAAGATACACAACGCTGTCACAGTGCACATGAACAAGGCCAGTCCTCCATTTCCTCTTATCTCCAATGTACAAGACCTTGTACAAGAGGTATGTGTCTAAACATCTTATTGCTATCCACAGGGTAGTTATTAGTCACAATAAAGTGGACTGTTAGCAAGACTGATGTGATTATTGTCTGAGGTAATTGATAGTGGTCACCTGTTAATATAGTGCAATAGGAAATGAGAAAAAAACTGCTGCATGCCTCATGTTCTGAAAGTATTTATAACCTAGTTAATACTGATCATGAAGAGTTAATTTTATATATAAAATAAGTATAGAGAGTAACAAATGTTTCAGTTTTAATGCATTTCGTATGGTTTTAACCATTATATATTATAAACTCATTTAAATTGATAATCCCTAATAATCAGGGGTTATAAATATATGACTATTTAAGATACATTGTTGCCGGGCATTGGTGGAGCACACCTTTAATCCCAGCACTCCGGAGGCAGAGGCAGGTGGATCTCTGTGAGTTCGAGACCAGCCTGGTCTACCGAGAGAGTTCCAGGACAGGGTCCAAAACATTACAGAGAAACCCTGTCTCAAAAAAAAACAAAAACAAAAACAAAAAAACAAAATAAAAGATACATTGTTGATAATTTAGGACTTTCTAACAAAATAATATAAATGTTGCAGATTATTAATTTTTATTATTTTATGTATTTATGTGTTTCACCTGCATATATGTCTGTGCCCATAGAGGCCAGAAGAGGGAGTCTGATCCCGAGATTAGAGTTACAGGCAGTTGTTAGCTGCCATGTAGGTGCTGGCAACTGAGCACAGGTCCCCTGGAAGAGAAACCTGTTCCTTAACCGCTGACCATCTCTCCAGCCATAATATCCAGTTCTATAAAGGTTTCTTTTGTTAACATGTTGCTTTTAAATTCTAGGTTCAAAAGCTCCAAGCATCTTTCAAATTGAAGTTTTTTGTTGTTTGTTTTGGTTTTTCAAGACAGGGTTTTTCTGTGGCTTTGGAGGCTGTCCTGGAACTACTAGCTCTTATAGACCAGGCTGGTCTCGAACTCACAGAGATCTATCTGCCTCTGCCTCCCAAGTGCTGGGATTAAAGGCGTGCACCACCACCACTTGGCTAAATTGAAGGTTTTAAAGCAGTACAAATAAGCTCTGATTTGGAAATAGTATGCATTCTGTCATAGAATTTCAGGTTATTGTAATCTTACAAAAAATAATTCTGAAAACATCAAGTGTATTTCTTTGAGTCTACATAAAATATAGAAAAGGGGCTAGGAGTAAGTATAATTTCTAAGAGCTATAAACTATAGGTTAGTTTAGGAGATACTTTATATATGAGCATAGTGTCTCTAAGGAAGGTGTTTTCCTTGTTGAAATACCTAAAATAGCAAAACTTAACATACAAGGTAATAGAGAGGTCTACTGTTTCCCTGAGTAACATACGGACCTGTTTCTAGAAAGGAAGAAACTGGCCATCTATCAGTTTCAAAGAGCTGATGGACTCCTTCCTATTAGTTTTGTGGTATTCTTTTCATTGAGAGAACTGTTGAACACTGGGTGTGACTTGGTCTACCATATGTGAGGCCCTAGGTTCAATCCCTATCACTGCAGGAAATATATTTTTTTGTTTTGTTTTGTTTTTTGGTTTTTTCAAGACAGGGTTTCTCTGTATTGTTTAGGAGGCTGTCCTGGAACTCACTTGGTAGACCAGGCTGGCCTCGAACTCACAAGATCCGCCTGCCTCTGCCTCCCAAGTGCTGGGATTAAAGGCATGCGCCACCACCTCCCGGCCGGAAATACATTTTTTTAATTTAAAAATACCACTTCTATTCCATTTCTTTAATTTTTTTATTTACTTAAGGTAACTTAAATATGTTTTCCTGAAAAATTACTTTTTTAAAAAACAGATTGAGGCTGGGCGTGGTCGCACATGCCTTTAATCCCAGCACTTGGGAGACAGAGGCAGGCAGATCTCTGTGAGTTCGAGGCCAGCCTGGTCTACAGAGCGAGTTCCAGGACAGCCTCCAAAACAATAGAGAGAAACCCTGTTACGAAAAACAAAACAAAGCAAAAAAGCAGATTGAGGCTGTGCGCTGGTTGCACATGCCTTTAATCTCAGTACTTGGGAGACAGAGGCAGGCAGATCTCTGTGAGTTCGAGGTCAGCCTGATCTACAGAGCGAGTTCCTGGACAAGCTCCAAAACAACACAGAGAAAACCTTGTCTCAAAAAACCAAAAAATAAATAAAAATAAAAAAGCAAATATTGTGTTTATACTTTTTTAAAGAAAAGATAGATAATTTGAATTTCATGAAATAAATTTTTGCTTATCTAAAAACATGAGCAAAATGTAAGTCAACGTATCAGGAAATAGAATTTGATTTTTTTTTAATTTTGAAATACTGGTGTGTGTGTGTGTCTGTGTCAGGAACTTAGTTGTGGTAGCATGACCACAGGGATTGTGGGGAGATAGTATGGTATATGAAAAAGTGGTTTTATGAAACTGGCGCACACCTTTAATCCCAGCACATGGGAGGCAGAGGCAGGCGGATCTCTGTGAGTTCCAGGCCAGCCTGGTCTACAGAGGGAGTTCCAGGACAGCTTTCAAAACAATATAGAGAAACCCTGTCTCACAAAACAAACAAACAAACAAAAAAGTGGTTTTATAGTGGACCCTACAGGCACGAGTAATGCCAGAGCTGGAAAAGAGTTAAGAATCAGGTGGTACTTAATGCTAAGGATCTTAGACTCGACCCTGTGACTGAGAAAGAGGCAGTGAGGATGACAGTGGTCATTTTTTGTTTTATAAATTGAACATCCAATCAATATAAAAGCAGTTTGAATAGTGTGATCTCATTTTGGTAAAAGTAAGTGTGAGAGGCTGAGTACTGGAGTGCTTGCCTAGCAGGTGTGACGTCCAAGCAGTGTACACAAACAAACCAAAAGCATGGACAATTGCCTCTCTGTGGCACTGGGCTGCCCATCACAGACTTTGTTTTCCTTGTTATTCCCTAAACATTACTACATAGCTATTACATTATAGTAGGTGTCATTACTAGGGGGGCGGGATTTAAAGCATATGGATGGAAAGGTATAACTAACATACTTTGCCTTTTTATAGAAGAGACTCAAGTGACCTTGGATTTAGGTATGGAACAAGAGTCCCTGTAACTAATTCTGTGTGATACTGAGGAGTAACTGTATACATAGAGATTTCTTTGGTGCTGTGTATAGTATGTCCAACATTATTGAGATAGTTTATATTTATTAAAAATCATGTTTTATGGTTGCTTCAGTGTAAATATCTGTGTATACACCTGTGAAATCTATCATCTACCACCAAGTTACTAAATATCCACCATGCACAAAGCTCGCTCAAGGCCCTGGACAGACAGTAGCCACATCTTCTACTCTTGCCCCTTTTGTCATATGCTCATCTGCTTCCTGCTTTACTCATTTGTTATTTATGAGCATGACAAGTAAACACACAATATTAGTTATTTTTCTTGTCATTATGACTAAGTACCTGACAAGAAGCAACTGGAGTGGGGGGGATTTGTTTGTACTCACGGGATTTGGGAGGGCATAGTTTATGTTGGTTGGGATAGCTTATTGTGGCAGAAGGAATGTAGGACAGCTGGCTATATTGCCTTGGTGGTCAGGAACAGACATAGTTGCTGTAAGCAAAGTTTATAACTCATAAAATACACACATAAACCACCAGCAACAGACTTCCTCCAGCTAGGCCTCACCTTCCTTAACCTCACAAAACAGCACCACCACTTGGGGATCCAGTGTTCAAAAGCATGAGCCTGCGAGGTCATTTTGCATTAAACCATGACCCCATCTGATTTCCTCTGCTCGTTGTAACCTTTTTTTGTTGATTTATCTATCTATCTATCTGTCTGTCTGTCTGTCTATCTATCTATCTATCATGCATACAGTGTCCTGCCTACATGTATGCCTGCAGGCCAGAAGAGGGCACCAGATCTCATTACACATGGTTATGAGTTACCTTGAGGGTGTTGGAAATTGAACTCAGGACTTCAGGAAGACCAGCCAGTGCTCTTAACCTCTGAGCAGTCTCTCCAGCCCCCAGTGTAATCTTGAGGTTCATCTCTTTTGTGCATGTATCAAATTGAAACCAACACTTTACAAATAATAGGCATGTTAGCACTCATCTAAGTTCCAACCCCAGTAGTTTGTAATGTTTTCTGTGTAGTGTATTGTGTGACTATCCCACATTGTATTTAGTCACTTAAACCTGTTGAGATTGGTTGTTTCCTATTAGTGATTCATTTTTATTTTATTTTCACATTTATTGTGGAATGTGAGTGTATTCATGTGTGTGCAGTGCTGTGAGTGTGGAAATCAGCAAAACTTTGAGGGGTCAGTTTCTTCCTTCCACCATGTGGATTCTGAGAATTGAACTTGGATTATCAGGTTGGTGGCAAATGCTTTTACCCACTGAAACATCTTGCCAGCTTTCCTGTTACTGTGGTGCTTGCTTGAATTTGCTTTTCCATCATGATTACCAGACTATTTTTGTGTAGTTATTGGTCATTTCTCTGTCTTTAATACTTGGTCAGATCTGTTTTCATTGTAAAAGATTTGTGGTCTTGAGTTTTTAATATATTCTGATTATTCACTGGTGGGAAGGGACCAGTAATGTATAAGAACTGTCCTTCAATTCCTTTAGCCTTGTAAATGCAGCTAATGATGTGTGCTGACACTAGAATAGATAACGTCTGGGCTTGCTGACAGAGAAAGGGGTGTTTATCAGAGTTCTAGTTTTTTTGGGTTTTGTTTTTTGGCTTTTTTTCTTTTTTCCAAGAAAAGTTTTCTCTGTGTATCCCTGTCTGTCCTGGAGCTCACTTTGTAGAGCAGGCTGGCCTCAAATTCTCAGAGATCCGCCTGCCTTTGCTTCCTGCCTGCTGGCATTGAAGGTGTGCGCCACCACTACATGTTGCCAGGGGTTTTGTTTGTTTGCCTGCTTGCTTGCTTGCTTGTTTTTAAAGAAACATTTCAGAAATGTTCAGAAACTGACTTAAAAGTAGAAACAAAGAAGTTGTACATAGAATATTATTAAGTTGATTTGTAGCTTTTATAAAGTCTTGATAAATTTTTAAATTCAAAATTGTCTTTCCCTCTCAGAGTTGCCTTCTCCGTCGATAGAAAGGTATTTTAGTCAGGGATTATAAATTTTAAATTAAGTTAGGGTAGTTTTCATGAAGTTTCAAAAGGAAAGCACTGTCTTGTAGTTTCTAGGTACCCAAACTGGGGTACAGAATAGTTTCAGTACTTTGTTTGTTAGGCAGGGTTTCACTGGTTAGCTCTTGCCTACCTGGAACTCACAGGGATCCTCCTGCCTGTGGAGCAAGGAGATTAAAGGCATGCACCACCACACCCAGCACTATATAGCTTTTTAGATTGGGGGGTGTGTGTGCACATGTACATGTGTGTACATGTAGTAGATGTGAGTACTTGCAGGGACCAGTGGAAGGCATCAGATCCCCTTGATCTGGAGTTACAGGTGGTTGTGAGTGGCCTGCTATGGGTGCTAGGAATCAAACTTCAATCCTTTACAAGAACCGTGAAGACACCTCTCTGTCTCTTCTCATTGCTTTGGTGTGCTTGTTGTGGTAAAATTGGTCCACATCTTGTCATCTGATAGGTTTAATCGGAGAATTGCAAATAAAATAGCCTTACAGGATATAGAATTCCTGTTAATCGTTGGTTACTCCTATCATTTCATTAATAGTGATAATTTTGGTTTTGTAATCCACATTGTTGCTGTGTACCATTTTGAGTGTTTATGGGGTTTGGAGGTGCAAAGGCAAAAAAGGCGTGAGCAGTAAGTAAGAACACACTTTGGGAGAAAGTAGTGTGCAACGAGACATAACTGCCTCAATATTCGTCGGTAGAAGATTGGACTTAATTTTTAGTTCAAGTAACTAGAAACCAAGTGAATAGGAAAGAGTAACTAAATTCTTTAATAGGAAGAATAGATAATCATTACATTAGAAGGACATTCAGAAGGACAGGAAAGTAGACAGCATCTGTGATAAGCAGTCTGGTAGTGTTGGGAAAGAAAGAACACAAATGTAGACACACATTGAGGTCATGTTAGACCCTCACATGATGGGGCTCAACCTGCATATAAGGAAAGACACAGGGGTTTTGAATATTGTAACTGTGGAGTTATCTTAAGAACACATTGTCCAACATCACTACATTTATCTTGTAAGTCTGTAACTTTAAATTGACATCTCAGATTTTTAATGTGGTTCTTATAACATAGGATTTAAAGTTTCTAAAGTAGCATGATAGCTAACTGGTAGGTAGAGCAGATCTTATGACAATCAGTCGTTAGTGTACTTTATGCTGTTGGGAAACTTTTGAAATTGAAATGGTTCATTTGTAGATGTAAATACCGTATTTGAAGTATGCTTTCAGAAAAATGTAATTTTTAGCCATAAGATTGAAAGATCTGTGGGAAAGGGTTTTTTTTTATTCATATATCTCTTTAGTGTTTTTCTTCACTATAAGTGCTTTTTGCTATTTTTTTCTTACTTAAAAATAAAAGTATTGTGTTACATAGATGATGCTGTTAGTTCTTATGTACCAGAAAAAAAAAGTGGTTTTTTTTTTTCATTTCTTAGGTACAAACCGTCTTAAAGCCAGTCCATCAGAAGGAAGGACAAGAGTTAACTGCTTTGTTAAATGCTCCACATATTCAGGTAGACAAAGCACAGAACAATGTATACGTTTCCAGTATTTGTGTTTGTAACCCTCTCTGCAAATTAATTATTGTTGGGTAATATTGTTAAGCTATTTCTTATGTAAAACTATCCAAACCATGTTTTTAAATAGCTTATTTTAAAACTAGGCAAAAATTCCTTGTGTGATTATCTGTGGCATTTTAAACCTTTAAAGACTTGGTCATAATACTGTGTGCATGAGAAAACTAAGTCTTTCTACAGTTGTGTTCTTACTTAAAGTCGTGTGGGTTTTTTTGTTTGTTTTTTTGAAACAGGCACTTTTACTGGCCCATGATAAAGTTGCTGAGCAGGAAATGCAGCTAGAGCCCATTACAGATGAAAGAGTGTATGAAAGTGTCGGCCAGTATGGAGGAGAAACTGTAAAAATAGTTCGTATAGAAAAGGCTCGTGATATTCCATTGGTAAGTTTCCCACCTCTATACAAAGATTATTGTTACATTCCTGGAGAGTTTTCTCTTTGTGGGTCAATTTGTTGGAGTTCTAGTATGCTCATGATCAAAACCCTTATTTGGTTGAAAAATTAGTTTCATTACCTTGTCTCACTCCTAATTTAGTGAAAATAATAGCTTATGAAATACTTACTGAGGAACAAGAAGAGATAACTAATTTTCTTTCAACTTACACTTTACAACAACAGCTAGAAAACTCTAATCTTTGGGAGCTAGGTAGATGGCTTAATTGGAACGTGCTTGATGCATGTGCTGGGTACACATGCTTGGTGCATGTGCTTGGTGCACATGAGGATCTGGAGGTTGCACCCCAGCACCTCTGTGAAGAGTCAAGATGATGGCATGTGTCTGTGATCCCAACTCTCTCAGAGATAAGCAGATTTCTCTAGAGCCTCACTAGCCCCCAGCCTAACCCAATCAGTCAGCTCCAGGTTTAGTGACCCTATCTCCAAATATGAGAGTGATTGAGGACTTCTGGAGCACAAGTGACTATGTACACACACACACACACACACACACACACACACACACACACACACACACACACACACACACAATACAGCAATAAAATATTTTTAAAATGTATAAGCAGTTTATATAACTAGTTCCTTCCAAGAGAATAAAAAGGAACGTTATGACAATTCTTAGGAAAATTAGGTGGTTTTTAAAAGTGCTTATTTTGAGTGTGTGTATGTGTACCACATACATGCAGGTACATGAAGACACACACAAAAAAGGAGTTGGATCCCCTGGAACCTGACTTACAGGGGTTTGTAAACTGTCCAATATGGGTACTGGGAACAAAACCCAGGTCCTTTAAAGGAACAGTAAGTGCTGTTAACCACTTAGCTCCAGAAAATAAGTATCTTACATTTCTAGCTTTTGACTTTTTCATGTTTTCACTTCCAGTTTTAATATATAATTTCTCATTTCCAATTTGTATAATAAATGTTAGTATTGAATACATTTTAATGTGAGCTGACTGCAGCTGTATTTAACATTTACATAATTAATCATATTGCTATTTATTCCTTAATAGTATTTTGAATTTTAAGAAATTCTTTATAGTTAGGCACTGTGTTTATTAGTTATTATACCTAGATGTTTTCTAGCTATTAGAATAGGAGCCAGAAAAAACAATTATCATTTTATGTCTTTAAACACTGAATACATTTTTTTCTGTTATTATATGCTTCAGAAATCTGTATGTTCTCAGAAGTTTAATGAATAAAGTGTTTCTGAAGCAGAAAATGTTTTTGGGGGGTGCATTGCTTTCACATATAGTTAGTTATTAATGTAGCAATGTGAATAAATTTATTCTCAAGATAAATTAAAGGCTAGTCTTACTGGATTAAAAATAGAATTTAAAAATGAAATGTTTAATAAAAATTACATTTTTATGTTTAAATTAGATGTTGGGTGTTTTTAGGGTGCCACGGTTCGTAATGAAATGGATTCTGTTATCATTAGCCGGATAGTGAAAGGAGGTGCCGCAGAGAAGAGTGGGCTCTTACACGAAGGAGATGAAGTTCTGGAGATCAACGGCATTGAAATCCGGGGAAAAGATGTCAATGAGGTTTTTGACTTGTTGGTATGTTCAGACTGCAGAATAATAACAAATTCATTTAAAAACCTGTTTTGTTATTAAACTTAAAAGGGATTACATTAGAGTGTATATTTTTTAGAAATAACTGATGATCTTTAGCCTAACTTTACAGCATTTATCAATTTGTGTTATTTTATTTGGGGTTCATTTGTTTTTATTTACTTTGGCTTTATTATAACAACTTTATTTTTCCTTTTATTATATTTTAAAGATTTGTTTTTATTTTATGCATATCTGTACACCTTGTACATGCCTGGTGAAGTAAAGTAGCTGCAATTGAACAAGATTTATTGTGTAATTAATGACTGTCATCTTGAGAGATAGCTGCAGCACATTTCTGTTGGGCAGTGCTAGTATAATCAAGTACTCACTTCTAATTACCTTTATAAAAAGAATTTTTTAGGATTTATTTGTGTTATAGGTGTTTTGTCTGCATGTATGTAAATGTTCCATGCACATGCCTGGTATCTGAGAAAATCTGAAAAGAGCAGTGGATACTCTAGAGCTGGAATTACGTATGGTTGTCAGCCATGCTGTGGGTGCTAGGAGTCAAACCCAAATTCTTTGTAAGAACAGCCAAGTGCTCTTAATTGATGAGCTATCTCTTTTATTTTCCTCTCTCCCTTCCTTTCCTTTCCCCTTTCTTTCTTTCCTTGGTTTCATATGAGGCCCTGGCTGTCCTGGAGCTCACTGTGTAGGCTAGGCTGGCCTTGAACTCAGAGAGATAAATGCACCTACCCATACCTCCTGAGTACTAGGATTAAAGGCATTTGCCATCACCCTCAGAATAATTGTATTTTGCGAAAGATTTTTAGCAATTGTACAGAAGTACAAATTATGATTTTTCCTTTTCCTTTTTGAAGGTAAGTTCTCATTCTTAACCTAGGCTGAAGTAAAACTCAATATGTAGCCTAGACTGAAGTTTTGGTGACTCTCTTCCTATGGCCTCCTAAGTGCTACAATTATAAGCATCAGCCAGTACTCCCAGCAACAAACAATACTTATATTCTTATTTGGCATCCGTGTTACAGTATTATGTCTACTACCTGCTGGTTAATAAAAGCTAGAAAATATCCATATCCCTATTGTCACCAAATCTCAGCTCATTGCTCCGGGAGAACAAAGTGTCATTAGTCATCACTTGTAGCCTATTTTATTGGTGAGTATCTCAGGTTGAGCATTGTTCCTTGTTTTGTCAGTAACAAAAGTTGTGATGATTGATGCCTAGGCTGGATATGTCTGAAAACAGCTAGCGCTGTATTGGACAGTAATTGCAAATCTAGCCATACAACTCAATACATTAAACAGTAGAATAGAAAGACCAAATAAGGAAGGAATCTGGGAATGGAAAACATTTTCCTATAGGTCTCAGATTATCCTGTTTAGGGACTTTGATCATAAGATTGTGGAATGATTTTCATAAATATTTCTAAAATAGTTCAACCTTTCTGTTACAGTCTGATATGCATGGTACTTTGACATTTGTTCTGATTCCTAGTCAACAAATCAAACCTCCTCCTGCCAAAGAAACTGTAGTAAGTAATGTTTAAGTATTTATTGTTTTTTGTTCTTTGATTTCTACTTTTCCGTGTCAGAAACTTCACTGTATGATGTGTTCATGTAAAAACAGAGAAATTGGGTGGTTTTATTTAAATAAGTGTAAAACATCAACATTTCAGTCTCTGAATTTTTATTATTATTAACATTGATGTTTGTCTACAGTTACAAGTGACTTTAGCCCAGTAACGTAGAAGAGAAAGGTACTTTTATAAATATGTGGAACTCCTTACTTTAGTGTATTGCTGTGTGTTAAATATTTAATTCAGCTCTATTAAATGATAGACTCAATTACTGCACAACACAGCAAGTTCCATTAAGTATATATCCAAAAGAATTGGAAACATCCATGTACAACTTGTACATGAATATTTATGCAGGTATTATTTGTAAGACCCAAAAAGTTTAAAAGCAACAACAAAACTTCTTAAAATAGCTACCAGCAATCATTAGAAAATACAGTATAGTTTACCTGTCTGTACAGTGAGATATTATTTGATGTGCGATTTGGGAATTGGGAGAGAACAGGAATAGTCCCTCATTGGTACTGAGTGCAGGAAAGTTAGAAATAGTCTACCAATATCGATGGTTAGCCTGTCTCTGAATACACTAAAACCATAAACTGTGTAGTATATGAATTACATCAAATATCTATTTTCATATCAAGAAAAGAACATTCCCTAGGGAACTGTCTTAAACAGAACCTCACTTGAAAATTGGACACAGCATCTTTACCGTATTTGCAAACAACACCCAATTAAAGAACCAGACTGTCATCAGCATCTAAAATCCCCATCTTATATGCCCTTTAGTCAGTATTCATCTTGTGATTCACCCCACACCAGCATAAACATTGTCCTTATTTCTAGAAACTCTAGTTCCTTTGCATTTTATTTTCTATAAATGGATTGCATAGATTTGGATCAAATATGGTAAGGATATTTTTCCCAGTTGATCATCCTGATTTAGATAAGTTAGCAGTGTGGGACATGCTAGTTACATGCACTTTTAAAAGAAACACAGAGCAGCAGAGGGACAGTTGCTCCAGTCATGACAGCCCCAGGGAAACTTAACATGGGACCTGGTGAGATTAATTTGCCTTTTCTAATGATGGTAGTTTAGAAACTGCATACCTTACTGAGGATCACTGTTTTCACAGGTCAGACTGTTTCTAATTCTGCTTACCTTGCCCTTGATGCACCTTCATTAGCTGTTAACGGTAACTCAGTTTGAACACTCCGCTTCTATGTCAACAGATGAGCTTAAGCAAATCTTACCCTGAAGTGTTGTTACTTAGCTAAATGCCCTTTTAGTTCATTTCTCTGCAGAGCTGTAACACGCAGGTACCTTTGTGCTAGACATTTTGTGTTACCATTTTATTTATTCTTGATCTTATTTTTACCCTGTTTATGTTTCAGATCCATGTAAAAGCTCATTTTGACTATGACCCCTCGGATGACCCTTATGTTCCATGTCGAGAATTAGGTCTGTCTTTTCAAAAAGGAGACATACTTCATGTGATCAGCCAGGAAGATCCGAATTGGTGGCAGGCCTATAGAGAGGGTGACGAAGACAACCAGCCTCTAGCTGGACTTGTCCCAGGTAAGAGACAAGAGTGAAAGCACTTGAAGGGCTGAGGGCACAGCCCCGGGGTAGGACATGTACTTAGCTGTACCCAGGCCATATCTCTTCCCCTAATTTATTTGAAGGCAAAGATCTGAGAAGATGAAGGTTAGTCACACTGAAAACCTCTTACATTAAAATCTTTTGTTTTTATTAATTTTTTTTTTCGAGACAGGGTTTCTCTGTGGCTTTGGAGGCTGTCCTGGAACTCACTTTGTAGACCAGGCTGGCCTCGAACTCACAGAGATCCACCTGCCTCTGCCTCGCAAGTGCTGGGATTAAAAGCGTGCACCACCAACGCCTGGCCTGTTTTTATTAATTCTTAAATTATTTAACTTTTTACACGTTACTCCCAGCTCCCTCTTCCTCCCCTCCTCCCCCACCCCCTACATTAAAATCTTAATCCAATGAGAAAAATGTGTTATCTACTTGTATCATTGACAAAGAGGTAGAAATGAAATCATTTTCACACACACATACATGAAAACAAAAACAAATTATGAATAATGTCAATGAATGCATATGTTGACTGGTATCTTGGGATCAGAAAATAATAAATGGCTGCATAATACTTCGAAAGTTTACGTCTTGAATTGATGTGTTTGACTTGAAATAGTTCTCAGTGAGCAGAACCATTATATGTTCCAGCATGGTACTTTGTACATAGTAATGTTCACTGAAATCTTTTTAACGTTCAACTGTGAAGTTAGTCTATTATTTATATTTTTATGATATATGATAAATAAGTAATACATATGATTAGATTGATGAACTGGGTCAGTAAACATTTGCAGGCTTGGACTAGAGAGATGACTCAACAATTAAGAGTGCATACAGTTCTTTTAAAGGATCCAAATCTGGTTTCCAGTATCCACATTGCACACACCCCTACACACATACACATAATTAATAAAATAAAAATTTTAAATTAAATAAGATAAAGAAACCTTTTTTAGACAAGATTAGTCTCATTCAGGGTGGTATGGCATTTGTAGGCTATATATCTTAACTGGAATTATTCTTGTGTTGGCAGAAGGGTTTCTAAGGCAGTGTGAAAAATTACTGCTAATGTTTTCTCTTTGATTAAAAATATTTTTATCCTTTTAAATGTTTTACTGTTCTTTCTCTTCATGTTGTTAAGGGAAAAGCTTCCAGCAGCAAAGGGAAGCCATGAAGCAAACCATAGAAGAAGACAAGGAGCCAGAAAAATCAGGTTAGATGCATGCATTTAGTAGTGGAAAAAGCAAGAGTCCTGGGTGTTCATCTGGAACCATGATGAATACACACACAGAATTATCAAGAAAGAAAGGTGTATGCATTAAAGGAAAATACAAAAAGCAGAACTGATTATCTTTAGATGTAAAAAATGATGAAATTAGCATCTGTCTACAGTGTGTAATTAATAGAAAATGACAAATTAAAAAGTTCTGTCAACAGTGTATTAAATCTTAAATCAGTTTGAAATAGCATTGTTTAAGGAAATACATACTGAAATTATAACTATTTTTGATTAATTATAACTGATTTTGATCAATAGGAAAACTGTGGTGTGCAAAGAAGAATAAAAAGAAGAGGAAAAAGGTTTTATATAATGCTAATAAAAATGATGGTAAGTTCTAATCTCAGGTATAGTAGTTGTATTTATAACATCTGTAATATTAAATTGTTTCCTTAAGTTTTTTTTTCTGTTTAAGGTGTTTGAAAAATTATTTCCCTCTAATAATTTTTTTTCAAAAAAATGTGTTTGAAATAAAATATGAAGTATGTCTACAGCATCTCAAGTCACAAAGGCTCATTTTACAGAGCATGCCACTTATGGCTAAGGCCAGTAACAGATAGCTTTGATTAGAAGTTTTAAAGTCATGACATCTCTCAAAATCCAGAGCTCTGCTAATACTGGGCTTATGTTCCCAGGGACAAAAGTCCACTGCACTGACTGACAGCTATGGCCCTGATTGGGGCACCTACAACCTAGGTCAGCCATCACCACCACTTGTGATTTTCCTTATCTTCTGGACTCATTACCTTTTTGAATGGTCTTCATTACATTTAAATTGCTTCGTCCTGCTTTGGTCTACATTAGAAAAGCCAGATAATAAGTCAGAAGCATGACTTTAAAAATCTGCAAGGCTTACGTCTCAAGAATGTGAAGCATAAATTAAACTAATAAAGAAAAGTTTGGTTGCTGTTTGTTTTTTCAGACAGGGTTGCTCTGTGTAGCCCTGGCTGTCCTGGAACTCACTATGTAGACCAGACTGGCCTTGAACTCAGAGATCTGCCTGCCTCTGCCTACCCAGTGATGGGATTAAAGGTGTGTACCATCCAGCTAGATTATTAGATATTCTATATGATGCTGAATCTAACATTAAATCAGCTTTAATAATTGCTTTCTAAGTCCAGCATCCTTTATGCTGGTATATTATGTAACTAAGATTCATTAGGTTGTTAATCTTACTGGCTAAATTGGCTAATATCTTTGTTTGCTAGTACATTTCAGACCTAAGTCTGGGGATGAACCCTGTTTTATTTCCTTTCCTTTCTGCCTCTACTCCCAGTCTCTCTGTGTACAGAGAATTGAACCTGAGACTTCATGTATTTGAGGCAAATATTCTACTGCTGAACCACATCCCAGCACCTCTTACTCTGTCTCTTAAAACAGACTCAAGTTGATCAGTACAGCTCTGAGAGCTTCTATACGGTAGGATAATTGGCAAATCTGAAGTCCCCAAATGTAGAAATGAGTGTGGGAATCAGAATGCCACCAGCGTGATTGTGATTGTGACTTTGAGAAAAGCAACAATTGTCATTGCTACTTAAAGTACCTAATCCCAGCACTCGGGAGGCAGAGGAGGCAGATCTCTGTGAGTTCGAGGCCGGGCTGGACCGACAGCCTCCAGAACAATACAGAGAAACCCTGTCTCGTAGAAACAAACAAACAAACAAAAAAGTACCTGCTGCACTCTATGGCAATAAATGATGTACTTTTGTCTCACAGTAAATTCCTTGAGGTTGCAGACTAAGAGATGAGGTAGAAGTTCAGATATTAAAGTTTCTGCTTAAATTGTTATAGCTAATTAAACAGTTGAGTTAGAATTTAAATAAATGCAGTCTGAGCTCCAACTCTATGCTGGATACTAGCAAGACTAAAAGGGTTCTCTCCCTCGTGGAGCTTCCTGGTACCTCTTCCTCACGTGGGCAGCTAATTGCTTGCCTTTGTTCTGACTTGATAGCTTTGGCTTCATCTGTATCTTGGGTTTTTAGGAGTCTTACCCACTCCTTATAGTTTGTATTTTGAGTCGTGATTCTGGATCAGAGGGTACATAGTATGATTTATTTTTAACTTGTGTGAGTGCAGGAAAGCAAGCATTCTAGTACTCTCAGATACACTAGTTGTAGCCACTGTGTGCAGATGCTTATCCACACTTGCGCTCCATTACATCTGATCCTAACCCTAACCCTATTAAGTGGAGTCTTTATGAAACTGATACATACAGCAAGCTAATCCCCTAGCAGTCTCCTCTGTTACAGTGCTCACTTGAAAACTAGTTACTTTCAAATTAGGCAGGGTCGTTTAATCTCAGCACTTGAGAGGTTAAGGTAGGAGGATCACCACAAGTTTGAAGCTAGCCTGGGCTACAGAACAAGCTCCTGCCTCAAAAACAAACACACAACACCACCAACAAAACTTAGCTATTTTATGTAAGACAGTATCTATGACATGACATTAATTATATCTGAAATTCTCAACTCTTTCTTTCCCAAAGATTATGACAATGAAGAGATCTTAACATATGAGGAAATGTCACTTTACCATCAGCCAGCAAATAGGAAAAGACCTATTATCTTGATTGGTCCACAGAACTGCGGCCAGAATGAACTTCGTCAGAGACTCATGAACAAAGAAAAAGACCGCTTTGCATCTGCAGTCCCTCGTAAGTTTGGGCACATTCCATTTTCCTGTGCTTTTCTCAGAATCTTAACTACAGAGAAAATGTTCATTTTATTAAAACAGTATTGTCAATGAAAGAGGAAATTTGTTTAACCAAACCTGATGGCAAATTTTCTTAAAGGTAATTCTTTTGGTTTGTTTGTTTTTATTTTTCGAGACAGGGTTTCTTTGTAGCTTTGGAGCCTGTCCTGGAACTCACTCTGTAGACCAGGCTGGCCTCAGACTCAGAGAGATCTGCCTGCCTCTGAGTGCTGGGATTAAAGATGTGTGCCACCATCGCCCAGCTAAAGGTAGTTCTTAAGGAATTAAAACTTTCCTAAGTTTGTGGCACTAGGATTTTCTAAATAAGTTTTAGATTAGGCCCCTTTCCCTATTACATAGGAAACCCAATTCCTGACTCTTTAAATACTGATGCTGAAGATAGAAATTTAGACCTAATTTCTGAAAACAAATTTAAGATTACATAGTACCTACCCTTATGGAAATAAACTTTAAGGAAAAATGAGACTTGGCATTGTTTTACAGTATAAGCAAGATGGATCAAGGTAACTAAGGTTAACTATTAAGACAGTATATATAGTTTTTGTTCATGTCTCCATAGGAACAGTGCTAAACACAGAGGCCCTTAACATTTCCTCAGTTCATTATTTCATAATTTGTGTTGTAAAATAAAAATTCTTCCTGAATTGATCTTATTCCATACTGATCCATGTTTATGAATATTATTAAAGATTTATTTCATTTATATGTATGTTGGGGGTGGGGATGTGCATGTTAGTGTACTTGCCTGTGGAGAGCAGAAGGGGGCTCCATGTACCCTGGAGCTGTAGGCCACCTGATGAGAGTGTTAGGGACTGAGCTCAGGTCTTCTGGAAGAGCCAGGGTATACTCTTAACCTCCGATCCATCCTGCAGCCCCTTGTGTTTATTATTTTTGTCTGATTTTGTTTGCTTAGATACAACTCGGAATAGGCGAGACCATGAAGTAGCTGGTAGAGATTACCACTTTGTTTCACGGCAAGCATTTGAAGCAGATATAGCAGCTGGCAAGTTCATTGAACATGGTGAATTTGAGAAAAATTTGTATGGAACCAGCATTGATTCTGTACGACAAGTGATTAACTCTGGCAAAATATGTCTTCTAAGTCTTCGAACACAGGTAAACTAGAATTGTGTTTTAGAGTGTTAAACTTGAGAGCATGTTTTATAAACTAATCTAGTAAAAACTGTATTTGGGTCCAAAAACAACAGATTATTTAAGTTGTCATGCAATTTTCCATTCTTTTTGTAAAACCAAATATGTACCTAAATCTCTTTCACTTTCAACATGTATATATTTTTGAAACTTAAAATATAGTTAACTCTAGTACAGACTATAAGTCTCTACCTATTCTGAGACAAATTAGAAAATTCAAAGGTTATTCGTTAAGGCCATTGTTTCAACCGCTCACAAGTGCCACAGTCAAGACTCAGTGTTATCTGAGTGATAAAACCTTAGATTCACCTATTTGACAGAGTGACCCAAACTTAAAATTACTATCCAGTGCTTCTTAGATTTCTATTTTAAACATTACTTTTAGAAATTTGGGGCTTTAAAGATTGTGTTTGCTATGGAAATGATTCAGCTTTAATAGAACTATAATAAATGGAGCCAAATCTGTTGCTGATAGCAACTCAAGCCACAAAATCAGTGGCATTAAGTTTATGTACAAAATAGTGTTTGGTTTTTTTTTTTCCTTTATTCATTTTGGGTCTTGGTTTTTAGAGGGCAGAGGCACTAGGTTTGTACTATCTTAATCATAAACATTTAAGGAAACTTTTTAATTTCTTTTGGAATTCTTTATTTGGATTAACAAATATTACCAAGACTTCAAATAGTTTAGCATATTAGTGTTTCTTCATATGAGAAAGGGTATGTCTGTGTAATACTGTTTGTTAGAGTACTTCGGCTTGAGTTTGCACAGTAATGTGTGGTAGAGCAGTGGAATACGGTGTCTCACTGCACACTGTCTGCTTTGTCTTGGGTGTGTTTGGCCTGTGTATAGGAAGTTTTTCTCTCTGGCTTTGCTTTTTAGTATCTTCACCTAGAAAGGCAACTAATTGCCTGGATTCTAATTCCTCAATAATGAATTTTAATATGCTTATTATAATCCACATGATTTATTATCATATAGTTGTAACCCCTCCGATGTTTTTACCTCCATTTCAGTATATAGAACACTAGACTAACATAATATGTATGAATTTATATTTATATACTTTTACAATGAATGAAGATACTATCTCAAGATATTATGAATAATTTATGATAAAATGTGTGGAAATATTGATAGACATCATAATATATATTGTTGAGAAGTAATTTGATGACCAAAGTTACTTTTAAAACCCAAATATCTTTACAGTCTTTGAAGACTCTCCGGAATTCAGATCTGAAACCATATATCATCTTCATTGCACCACCTTCCCAAGAAAGACTTCGGGCATTGTTAGCCAAAGAGGGCAAGAATCCAAAGGTAAACTTGTCACAGTGCTGTATCATTCCACAGACATCAAGCAAGAAACCACCCTCCTCTAATCTCCTAGAGCTGAGACTGTATCAGCATCAGCTGTCAAGCTTATTATTCTTTCTCTGTCACTTGCCCCCAAACTGCCACAGCTGCAGCTGCTGAACCATGGTGCTCCTGACTCCCCCTAATATCTCTTACTACTAACCCCAGATCTATGAGAACTTCTAGAATTCCTTAAAACTTCTTTAATCTCCATTAAGGTCTGACATTTCCAAGGTGATCATATTGCTGCCTCCTCTCCACTCCAAAGGTCTCAGCAAATCCTTGACAGTCATCCACCTTTCTCCTTAACTGTCTTCTTTTTACCAGAACTTTGTTTTGGTTTTTCTTCTCTTCTTTTTCAAACATGTACTAGAACAGAAAGGAAAAAAAGTTCTAAATTGTTTTAGATCTTTGCTGAGTGTGTTGATGAGTCCATGTTATATATGGTCTTCATCTGCATTTTCCTGATGAATAATGAAAATCTTTTCATGTGGGCATTTGAGCATCTTCTGTGAAGGCCTCAAGCCTTGTCATTTTTTAAAAGTTGGGTTGGTTTTGTATTCCTTTAGCATTAATTTTTACTGTGTGTATGTATGTGTACATTTATGTAAGTGGGTACCTGTGTGCCATGATGGGGATGTTAAGGTTAGAGGTCAACTTTGTGGCATTGGTTCTCTCCTTCCACCTTTACATGGGTCCCAGGAATTAAACTCAGATTGCCAGGCTTGCATAGCCAGCACTTTTTACCCACTGAGCTATATTGGTAGCCCCTTAGTACAACACACACACACACACACACACACACACACACACACACACACACATTTATTCATTTTCTTACAGTTAATGAATTTTAGGCATGTCTAAAAATTTTTAAAGATATTATCCTGCATTTTCTTAAGTATTCCTAGTTTTAGTTTGTATATTTTTGTTAAATTAATCATAAGTCTTAGTGTGATGTGACAAGTCACTTTTATTGTTTTTGAAATAACATGGATATCAAATTGTTCCACCAATTTTTGTTGAAAAGTCTGTCTTTGCAGTGTTATTTGGTACTGTACATATATTTGTATATGTGTGCATGTGCATGATGGTGGGGGTGAGGGTGTGCCAAAGGACACATGTGGAGGTCAGAGGACAACCTTGTGGAGTTGATTGTCTACATAAGGGTTTAGGTAAGCTCATTTACCTGCTGACACTTTTAGTTCTGGATTCTATTCTGCACTTAGACAATCCCACACTGTAACTTTACTGTTACGTCTTTGAAAACAGACAATAAAGAAGAATGAAGGGTACTGGTATATAATACAACAAGGGAAACTTAAATACTATGCTAATTGAAAAAGTTCAGACTCAATAGACCACAAGTTATATGATTCTATACATATGGGATGTTCAGACTAGACAAATCTGTTGATACATGACATAAATTAGTAATTGCTAAGGGATGGGAGAAAAAGGTTAATGGCTACAAGCTTTTATTTTTAGGTGGTGTCTCAGTTACTGTTCTATTGCTGTGTAGAGACACCATGATACCATGATCAAGGCAACTTAAAACATTTAATTGGGAACTTCCTTACAGTTTCATAAGTGAGTCTATGACCATACTGGTAGGGAGTATGGCACACAGGCATGGCTAGCTCTGACTTAATTATTAACCCATAATTACTAATATATATTTTTATAAGGACTTATCTTACCGAGGACTCAACCTCATGCGTCCTCTCCCCACCATCACATGGTGACAACTCTTCACTACATTTCCCAGAATTCTCCTAGACTCCTAGTCCCACCTATCTTGCTTCCCTATTAACCAACAGTGCTTTATTTACATATACACAGAGGACTTCCCCTATCAGATTATGGTATCAATTGCATAACTCTACAACCATACTAAAAACTATGGAATCATATATTTTAAATTGGTAAATTGTATGGTGTATGAATTATATCTTTAAAAAACTGTTAGCTTTCCCCAAGGTGGTGAAAAACAGTCTCATCAGGCTTTTCTGTAGAAATTGAGTAATAAACTGATCGCAAAATTGAACAGAATTACCAGAACATTTTAGAAAACCCGAGAGTTTCTTTCTTGTCTTTTCTATTTAAATATTCTACTTTCTGCTGTCATTTTTATCTTTAACCCCTGGGCTTTTAGAAATTTAATTTTCACATATTTGGTGATTTTAAAGAATATATTACTGAATCACAGTTCCATCATTAGCAGATAATGGATCCCAAGAGATGTTAATCTTTTGAAATGTATTGAATTTTACTTTATGGCCCATCACCCACTCTTAATGTCCATGCACACTTGTAAAAGTGTCTGCTCTGCTCTTGCTGGCTAGAGTGTGGTATATTTAACTTACATTTGTCCGTATGTATTTTGTGTATATATGTTGTCTTCAAGACAGGGTCTCACTGTGAAGCCCTGGTTAGCTTGAAACTATGTAGACCAGTGTTATAGTACTCTATCACATAATATAACTAGTAAGTAAACACCAGTCTTAGTAACAGTGTTACCTACCATGTGAGTGCCTTGTACTCTTGGTGTGGAATCTATCCTGGATTTGGGGAGGGGACTTTGAGAGTAGATGATGTGAAGTGATGGGTGTCAGGTTTTGATGAGAAGTTCATTTTTTTAGTTCATAAAGTTTTTAGGTAAAACATTTTATCTGAGTCACAGACTATAATTTGAACAAGAAATTCAGATATAAAGTAGTAAATGATGTAAAAGATGAAGTAATGCTGTAGTTTGTTAACAACTAATCTCAAACTTTGAGTACACAGGTTTAATGAAAATGTCATAGTGTTGTGTTATAATGATAAAGTCTGCTCTGAACAAAGCATCTTGGGAACCCAATCACAGCATTTCAAAATGGAAATCAGATAGCTGAAGAAGAGTTGTCATGCTTTTACTGTGTTTTCCTGTTGCAGTTGAGTGGAAGTCATTTTGTGAACCCAAGACAGTGATGTGTGACTTCAACATTTGGTTTGAAGTTTAATTAGCTGTCCTGACTGACAAGTGCCGTTTGGAGTAGTTTTCATTTCTTGACCGTGAGCCTGATTATTGTAGGGTTCTGGGTAATTTTTGCTGATAGGCTTGCCACTGGCTTGTCTCCATTAAATATCATTTCCTTTACTCAGCATTTTAAAGTAGCCCATTTTATATTGTGCCCCAGACTCTGGTAGAATACTCTTTTGCATCTTAAACTGTACTTTGTAGGGCCAGTCTTGGCATCACACACCTTTAATACCAGCACTCAGGAAGCAAAGATAGGCAGATGTCTGTGAGCTCCATACCAACCTAGTCTGCATAGGCAATTCCAGGATAACCAGAGCATCAGAAAAAAAAGGAAAAGAAAGAAAATTAAATAAAAATAAACAAAACTGTCCTTAGGAGAGTCCAGAGTGGTGGTATACACTTGTTATCCCACACTAGTTGTAAGAAGGCAAAGAGTTCAAGGCCAGCCTGGAGATACACAGCCAGACCCTGTCTCAAAAAGAAAAAAGAAAGAAAAGAAGAATCTTTCATACATTGAAAGCCGAGTTTTAAAGTGTATTAAGTGGAATACTTCCCCCAATATGTTGTTAAATCTTGAACAAGATTTTCTTAGCAAAAGATAACCCAATGTGTTAATCTTTTTCTTCTCCCATAATGTTAATTCTGCCTAAATTTGCCACATACATAAAGGCATTTTGTGGCTGTCTTTGAGACAAGGTCTCACTGTGAGGTCCTGGGTGGTTTGGAACTATGTAGACCAGGCTGGCCTCAAACTCACCTGCCTCTGCCTCCTGATTCAAGGTGTGTGCCACCAGGCCAAGCAGAAGCAAGCAAGTGCTCATATAAAGAATGTTTTTAGAGGCACTTACTGTAGTCTTAAAGTTGGACTCCGTATTATACACATTGTTACTAATTTTTTTAGAGACTCATTATTTTTTTACATGTATGGGTTTTTTGCCTGCATTTATGTCTGATTCACATGCCTACAGTCCCCTAGAAGTTCAGAAGGGGGTGACCCATGGTTTTGAAATGTCATATGAGAACCGAATCTGAGTCCTCTGCAAGAACAAGTAGTGCTCTTAACTGTTGAGCCATCTCTCCAGCCACCAATGTTACTTTTGGATAAAATGTTTGAAAATGAAAGTTTAGGGAATTCAAAGTAATCGCCCATATTCTTCAAACCTAAAAATTGTTAATATGTGAAGTGATATAAGCCAGGAATTCTAAAGTATTGATGCCAAGGTGGCCCAAGGAGCTCTTGGGTCCACCACAGACAAGAGGAAAGCCATTTAATGACACTCCAACCCATTCTGTATTCTGTGTGACCTGTTTTTATTGTTTTCATTGCAGCCTGAAGAGCTAAGGGAGATCATTGAGAAGACTAGAGAGATGGAACAAAACAACGGCCACTACTTTGACACTGCAGTTGTGAACTCAGATCTTGATAAAGCCTATCAGGAGTTGCTTAGGCTCATTAACAAACTGGACACCGAACCTCAGTGGGTGCCATCTGCTTGGCTAAGGTGAAGGAGACAGCTATTTTATTCTGTATCATCATATTAGACTTTATTTGACAAACCACCAACAGGAAGATGGCCTCAATGTTGAGGATAGGAGGCAGAATACGCAGCTCAACTGTCTGTAGATCCCAAACTAGTGAGAAAGGTCCCGTAGGCAGCTTTAAACAACACTCTTATTTTCTGGGCATGGCTTTAGGGATCCTTGGCTTGTTTGGAGATTTAAAATAGGAACTTTCTTCAGTGCATTTCTGATTTATCCTGGAGAAACATTTTGTTTTCACCTTCCTGACTCTTTGCCTCTCAGTCAGATGTCAAAGAAAAAACATGTATGTATATACATAATACTTCATGTCTCACAGAGTTATAAATATTAACATTATTTAACACTTAACTTAAATGACTGTGCGATTATTGGGAGAAGGGGCTGTGTTTCTGTGCACTGGAAATAACAGTATTTTCTTAAATAACTTGTTTAGTCATCAGAAATAGTTCTCTTGAAAAAAAAAGTGCCGCTTTAGTTTGGGGTGACTTTTTTAAAGTGTAAATTTATTTGTATATCTTTTCATTCTGAAAAAAAAAAAAACATTCCATCAGAAGTTCCAACTTTGCTGAGCCTGGCATGCCTTTAAATCGCAGCACTCGGGAGGCAGAGGCAGGTGGCTCTCTTGAGTTGTAAGACCACTAGGGCTACACAGAGAAACCCTGTCTCAAAAAAAAAAAAAAGAAAGAAAGAAAGAACCAATTGGACTTCGTGGATGAGAATGCATACTCAGCAGCCTCTAGTGTAGTTAAAAGTGTACAAAAGATGCTGACATTTTTAAAGATAGAATTTTCTAATTCTTTTAGTAAATTGTGGTGATTTGATAGCCTTGATTCCTTTCTCTGATAAAAGAGTTCATGTTGACCTTTGAAATTTCATCCATGGAAAGATTACCACATTTGACAGTTTCTGCATTTTTTATCAGAGTACAGAATTTTATCTATGACTGCTATGTAAGTATCAAACTGGAAATCTGCTGTACTGTATACTCATATTTAATAGACTAATAAATAGCTGTCTTTGGCATTGGAACAGAATTCTATACACATTTACACTGAGAGAATACATGACAATTAACTTTAAAATCAGAAGGAAGACTTAATTTAAGAGTCATTGAGCATTTAGAAAAGGACATTGGAGGAAAGTTTATTTAAGCATGTACAGACATGTTTTTGTCCTAACATGGTCTGCCTTGGGACCAGAATATAACAGCTTGCTAAATCTTAAATGTTGACACTAATAGAATTTTTGTACCGTTTCTACAGCTACAGCTTTAAATGCAGTCTACAAATCTGCATGTAAAGTTAACTTGTAGTCTTTTCAAGCCTTTAAGGAAACTGTAATGTGTAACAACCAACCTCAAATGTGAATGTCTTGATCTTATTTAGCTACAGCATTTCATGTCCCCAAAGCTAAACACTGGAATGATACTGAATTGTCACTTAGCAAACGCAGTTGTTGTTAATGTCTTGTCAGTGCCGTTTATGTGTCTAATTTCTCTTCTAGTTAATCTTATTGGAACAAATTAGAGAGTCTGTGATAATCTTTTTATGTTCAGTTTTTGCATGGCTTTTATAGTTGGCTGGCAAGTGTGTCTATTTAGAAATATTTTAAAAACAATTTTCCTTAGGAAAAAAGGAACATTCTTGAGTCAAGGGAAGGAATGCTACACAGCCTCAAGTCTGAACACTCCCAGTTTACAGCAGGAAAAATGCCAAGTCCACACCCTTGTCAACATTGAAGGTCAATTTACTTAGCACTTAACAATGAAATCTTTGCAGTTTTCTACTGGTTTTTGTTTGTTTTTTCTCCTCAAGAGTAAAAGGTAATCTGTGGTCAGTAGAGCTTTGTGATCTGCATATTTACTGACAGAGACTTGGTGCACATCTGAAACCCCAGCAGGGAGATCTAGAGTTCAAGGCTGGCCAGAGCAACATAAGACTCTGTCTCAAAGAAAGAAAAGAAAAAATAAACAAACAAAAATTATTGGATCTGAGTAAATTTTAAATAGTGTCAGTGCCACTGGTGACAGTGGGGCCATGTGAATCATGACTCAAACACATGACCTATACAGGCAGAGCCTGTACTTAGGCATGTAACATGCTACCATGAATACTTTTAGACTGAGATTTCTAAGGTCAGTAAGACTCATATTCATAGATGGATAGTATATATCCTGAAATTTTCTAAATCCTGATTATGAATGTATTAATGCTCAATAAACAGTGAAAAGTTAAGCTGTGCTAACTTGTACAGCATTAGGGCCAATTCAATTCCCTATCCCTCTGTGGTTCTGATTGGAAACTGCAGTGCTAAGGAAGCCTCAGAAATGATATTGTGGTTGGCGGGAACATGGGAACATAGCTTTGTTAGCAGAGTATTGCCTAGCATTCACAAAGCCCTGTCTAGATCCCCAGCACAGCAGAAACCCAGCTGTAGTCCCAGAGCTTGGAAAGTGTCAGCAGCTCATGGTTACCATCAACCACATGAGATCCTTTCTCAGAAACAAATAGACAGTATCAGCTGATGACATGTCCTTGGGAAACCCAAAGAGCTATCGTTTCTTAAATTTCCCCATGTCAGAACAAATAGGACATTGGCATTTAGACTGGTCCAGATTAGTTTTCTATGGAAATCTATTGTGTAGATTGTTTTCCTTCTCTCATGACCCAAGGAGTAAACACTGACAAGGAATGATATAAATGTAATTTTTGTGAATGTGTGGAAAATATTAAACAGGGATTCATCCTTAATGAAGGTAATCACGCTGGCATTCATTGTTGATCTCCCTTTGTATTGTCTTGTTTATCTACTTGTTATCTTGAGATGTCATACTGCACACTGTATTGTAAAAATAAAAAGCAAAACTATATTTCAAATCATAGAAGTCATAAATACTTTCTTTTATTATGTTCCTATCTAAGGTTTGTGCAAATATGGACCACTTCTCTTCCAAGGGGTTGTCAGAAGCAACACTGCTGGAATCTCTCAGTGGAATCAAATGCAGTTTAATTTGTCATGGATTGTTCTTTAATGGCATAGATGGTCAGTCCTATTTCTTTATTGGTTGGAACAAACAAGAAACTTGTTTTTTTGAGACAGGGTCTTTCTACAGAGTCCTGGCTGTACTAGAACTCATATGTAAACCAGGTTGACCTAGAACTCAGAGATCTGCCTGCCTTTGCCTCCCAAGTGCTGGGATTAAAGGCATGCACCACCACACCTAGCTTTTAAACTAAAACTATTGAAAATAGCCAATTCAACCGGGTGGTAGCGGCGCATGCCTTTAATCCCAGCACTTGGGAGGCAGAAGCAGGCAGATTTCTGTGATTTCGAGGCCATCCTGATCTATAGAGCAAGTTCCAGGACAAGCTCCAAAGCTACACAAAGAAACTCTGTCTCAAAAAGAAAAGAAAATAGACAACTCACAGCTGGGAAAACAAAACTTTTCAGAGAGAAGAGGTAATAATAGGCAAATTCATTTTGGGATAGCCAGGGATTTGAGAATATTTGAGTTGTTGGCACACACTTCGTTTCTCCCAAAGATCACAAATCATAAATAAAAAGTTTCACATCTATGCAACCTGATATATTCCAGCTTTTTTTTTTTTTTCTGTTCCTGATTGGACAAGCTCACTCCTAGCCAAACTCAACATTTACCCACTACTTAATCTTGACTTTTTAACATGAAGTCATAAAATCCTCTAAAATCTTAGCTAAACCTGATGGTGCATGCCTCCAATTCTAGCACTCAGAGGAGTTCCAGACCACCTTGGAACATAATGAGATTCTGTTTCAAAAGGAACACACCTGTCAATCTGTGGATAGTCGTGACAAGCCCAGTAAGTACCAGAACTTTACTGACACTACTTGAGAAATCGAAATTCCTTTGGTCCAATGCTCTCAGATAAATGGCCTTCCTTAAAATTCAAACTAAAAGCAGTGCCGAGTGATCAAGGATTATGCCTCTGAAATCATTCCCCTTGTATTCATTCTACCTGAGCCATTTGACCTATAAAAGCCGCTCAATTTCTCCAGAGGCACAACTGAAATGGTACATTTTATACTTCACCAAGATACTGGGAAGTTGGTTGCTGGGCAGCTCAACGTTACCAAGCTATGAACTTGACTAATGAACTAACTCTGAACCTGACATTTTCTCCTATGAGCTACATCTGGTTTCCTACAAATCAGCTTCTCTGAGACAGACTACCTTGCTCTTAAATACCTAGAATCTTAAATATGGAAAAGACAAGAAGAATAAAATGGATGTGGACTGAAAGATTATTGAAGGGTTTGCCAAGAGAGTCTGAGTTCAATACCCTGCCAAGAACCCATGTAGAAAAAAGCAGCATGGTAGTACATGCCTATAAGCCAAGCATGGAAGAGACAGAGACAGTTCCCTGGGGCTTGCTAACCTGCTAGGCTAGCATATTTGGCAAGCTCCAAGCCAGTGAGACTCTCAAAAAGCAAACAAGCAAAAAGCCAAGGTACGCAGGTCCTAAGGAATAGCTGCCAAGGTTGTCTTCTGGCCTTCACGTGCACATGCAAACATGTACATGCACAGACCAAAAAACACAAAAAATTAAGTGTGAGCATCTGAAGGTAGGGTCACTGAGATGGCTCAAAGGATGAAGGTGCCTGACCCAAGGTGGGACACAGCTTGAGTTCCATCCTGGGACCCATATGGTGAAAGGAAAAGCTGACTTGTGTGAACTGTGGTACACACATTCTTCCACCTCTACATACCTGTACACAAAAGAAGTTAGTACATTTTTGTGGTGATATCTTGTTTATGCTCTCTCTCTCTCTCTCTTATTTATTATGTATATACTGTTTTACCTTTGTATATCCCTGCACACCAGAAGAGGGCACCAGATCATTACAGATGGTTGTGAGCCACCATGTGGTTGCCGGGAATTGAACTCGGAAGCTTTGGAAGAGCAGCCAGTGCTCTTAACCTCTGAGCCATCTTTCCAGCCCTCTTTCTTCTCTCTTATCTCTCAGCATTTTCCCTATGTCTGACTCCAGGCTTTTATTATTAAGACCTATTAGGAACTCATGCTACCCATCTTTTTTTTCCCCCTTGGAGACCAGGTTTCTCTGTAGCTCTGTAAACTCTTTATGCCCTGTTTCTACTTCCCAAGTGCTGGGATTAAAGGCGTGTACCACCACCACCTAGCTAAATACAATTTAATTTATATAATTGAAGTTAGACTACTTGGACTTAAACTTGGGTTCACCAACATCATTTTCCAGCTTTTTAATTTAAAAGGAATTACTCAAACTCCTATGTGTTTCAATCGTTATTCCATGGAATGGGCTAAAATACATATTTTTGGACTGGGGAGGTGACTTAATATAAATACTTGCTTAGCATGAGGCTCTGGGTCCACTCACTCCCTAGGGCCACTTAAACAAAAACAAAAAACTTATTTGATCATTTTGAGAACATAAACACGCAAAACAGTAAATACCTGGTATGTAATCTTAAATATCTACAAAATCATTTAATATCTTTAAAAGTCTACCTTGTGATAGCAGTTATCAGATTACATTGATGCTAGCGTCACTCTCATAACTAAGAACTGTGCCATTCCCAGTCAACCTAGAGTCCTGGAACTGGTTGCATAAAAGTCTGAGATATCATGACAAATCAAACAATACTGAATCCCCTGGTCCTCTTTGGCATCTCATCTTCATAAAAGACAGCAAACTATTATTGCTTCTAAAACAACAAAAAGTATTCTGGTTAGTCCAAAGTAGCAATGAGTATCATTCTTAGACTAGGGGGACGTAATTATGAAGTCTGCTTAGCACCGGCAGTCACTTATTAATACCCCAAAGTGTAGTAACTCTCTCAAATAAACCTAATGACACACTGGGACAGGGAATAATAAACGGCTCCTAGCTACATGTCTCTGGGAAAAGGTATGAATGGCAATAAGGTCACTTATCTGAAATTAAAGACAATCATTATTCTTAGTAAAAAAAAAAGAAACAACATGTTTTTAAGATCATTTTACTCTGTTCATAAGTCACATTTAAATGGGCAAAATTGCTTCCATTACAGACAGACTTATCGTGCAAAGAAAAATAGATGTAGAGCTGAGGAGACCACAGTAACACAACAGTGGCTGCCCAGTCTCGGACAGCAGTGCAAGGTTTTACAGGTGGGTAGGAACAAAAGCTGCTGCAGCAGTTGGCTGGAACCACAGATGTTTGTGAGTGCCAGTAGTGAAGCTACTGTAAATAGAATCGTGAGACACTTTCACAGAGGAAATTATGTAAGTTACTGGGCAAGTTATACACATCTCAATCAACTGTGATAAGTGGTTGCTGAATCACAATGCAGGAGAAATAGTCTCACAGGACATCCTGATAAATCTTACAGCCAGGGAATTCTTATGCCAAAATAAATACCCACACATACCGAACCTACACATTGGGTTAAAATGGAGCTGGTGCTGGGTCTGAGGGAGCGAAGGACCGTTACTCGAACAGCAGGTCCTCATCCTTCTCCTCAGCCAGCAGGTTGGCAGGCTCCATCACTTCTCCAGTTGCTCTCCGCTGCTCCAACTCCTTCTCGAATTTTTCCTTGATAATCTTTTTCTTCTCCTGTATTTTCTTTAACCTGCAAGAAGGGGACTTTCTAAATGCTGTTTCAATGCAAAGGGACTGAATGTCTTCAGGTTCTGTAGCTAGGCAATAAACATGGGACAATTAGAATCTGACTTTCATTTTCTGTCGTCTTAAAATGTTTGAGGGAAATATCTACTAATGTCTGATTGCAGACACCCTAGCCTACACTGAATAAAACTTGAAATCCATCCTGTAATAGGACAGATTCTGAGCATTCTGTTTTCAAGATTTTGGATCACTACAACCCTGAACACGAATGGTAACTATAATTCTACATCACACTGAGCTGTTTCAAGATCTGAGACCAGCATGCTGCCCTGAACGTTGCTCTCACCCACCACCCTCCACTTCTGCAAACTTAGTCAAGTATTTACCCCACTGCTCGAATCTTCACAAACAAGCTGTGGGCATCGTTTTTCTCACCACATACTGTGCAGTGTGATTCATTGGTTGGGAATGCCAAGTACTTTCTATTACCTACACATTGAATATTCAATGTGTAGGTGAATTGGGTGGCTTGCTCGATTCATTTCTCAAAAATTCTCAGGTTTGATGTAGGAGATACTCAACCTGGTCACTCCTTTTGTTTTAAAGAATAATCTTACTAGTTCTTCTAAAAGTCATAA
Organism: Mesocricetus auratus; assembly: GCF_017639785.1. Lineage (NCBI taxonomy): Eukaryota > Metazoa > Chordata > Mammalia > Rodentia > Cricetidae > Mesocricetus > Mesocricetus auratus. The sequence goes on along the minus strand of NW_024429186.1, from coordinate 38,054,818 downwards.
ATTTTAGGTGATGCCATGTTTGATCTATGTACAAAACATGATATGGATCTCCACCACCTTTGGAAATATAGTTGTCCCACTCTGCCAGGGATATGCTCCAAGACCTGAAGATCTGAAACCATGTTTGCATAGTCTGCCCTTAGTGGCTAGGCTTTATATCTGTATACTAAAGCAAATGTGATTAAAAGTTGATAAAAGTTTAATTTAAAAATGAAGTATAGTAAGGGATTAACAAGTTCTTCTTTATGTCAAAAATGTTCACCTCTTTCCTTAAGGAAACACAGCTTCTGTGAACACAAGAACCACAGTAACTTGACAGCCGACAGCTGCTCTGATGACAACTTCAGAGTGACTGACGGCGGGCAGTGTACAGGGTGGGTATGTTAGCTGAAATAATGCTACATCTGTTTGCACAGCACCTCCAAGACTCATGATACTTGGAAGAGCATCCAACTGAAAATCTACATACTAGGTCTTTAATTTCTCATTTAACATTTTTGGACTGTAGTTAACCACGATAAACTGAAATGGGAGACCAAAATGCAGGTAAAGGGGACAGCTGTCATTTTATTTCTTCTTTCAATTTTATGTTCTGATATAGCCCAGGCTAGCTTTCAGCTTACAGTCTTGTCTTCTGAGTTCTGGGATTGTAAGCAAGTACCACATGCCTGGCATTAATTTCTTGTTTCTACTTAACAGAATAAAATAAACCTTTTATTCAAAAGAATGCAAATGCATTAGTCACTAAGCAAACCGAGACTGTAGTGTATGGGAAAAAAAAAAGTGTCAATTCAACAAACCTATAGAATTCTTCTCGCTCTCTCTCATCCAGCTCTGTGATAATATAGGCAAGGGTTCGTTCAATCCGGGGAATGATAACTAGAGTTTAAAAATATACATATGTGAGAACTTAAATGCCCTTTCAAAAAATTACCAGTATTTAGCTGTACGATACTTATCATTTTCTAACTGCAGAAATAACATACACTTAATGCAGAGAACTTGGAAAATAAAAAATACACCAGGCGTTGGTGGCACACACCTTTAATCCCAGCACTCGGGAGGCAGAGGCAGGTTTATCTCAGTGAGTTTGAGGCCAGCCTGGTCTACACAGCGAGTTCCAGGAAAAGCTCCAAAGATATACAGAGAAACAGTGTCTCGAAAAAAAAAGAGAGGAAATAATACTGTGACCATTATATATGTCACTCCATCGTCCTCCTGTAATGTGAGCTCTCTGAAGTTGAGAACTATTATCCTTACCCTTTTTGCTTGATGGAAGTTCAATGGAACAAAGACTGACACTAAAAAGAAGACAAGAACTGTGTTTCTGGGTATTGGTGTAGCTCAGTGGTACGATATTTGCCGAGCCTGTACTGAGGTACCACCAAGTAATGTGGCCATCTGTATTTTTAGGTGACATAATACTATCAGGGCACCAACTGAAGGGATTTCTTTGCTTCAGTTCTTGCTCCTCTCTTATCTAAGGCTGAATATACATTTCTTTCATGGAAACTGAGTTCTTCATCCAAGAACATTGTTAACATAGTTGTATTTTTAAAATAATGGGATAAAAGATAGGAAATAAACATAGCAAAATAAGACAATAATAGCCTAAACGAGAGATTTAAAGATTTAATGTGTTAAAAACAAAACAACAAAACAAAACTATCATTTAACCAATGGACAGAACTTAAGAAAGCACTAATGCTCCTAAGGAATAGAACTTCTACTTTACTAACTGCATGAACGACCAAGGGTACATGGCATTCTTAAACCTGAACACTTTTCTCTCTCCACTGTGGCAGGGGAACATCTCACCTCTCAATCTGGAGTGCTGGGCCTGAGTCCTGGCAGATGTCTAGCAAGTGGGTGGGGCAGGGGAAGAACAGAGAGCCTCCCAGCATCTTTGACTCACCATGTTCAATGGCATTTACACGCCTGTTCGTTATCTTAATGGCTTCATCCAGAGTAACAAAGGAAGTCTAAAATAAAAGGACAAATTAATGATAAGCCCACATCTCCATAATCAGTCATGCCTGTTCACTTGACCCCATTCAGACTACACTCATAAAAAACATTTGGGAACCCAAAGACAACTAACTTTTTTTCAGCCTGCCTTAGAAACAGAAAATGCACATGAGATTTCTATAGAGCTAGTGCAGTTCCCACGGAGAAGCATTCACTCATATCACACACACACACACACACACACACACACACACACACACACACACGAACCATGTCACATGTGCATTAACTCTAGCACTAACCCCTGCTGTTCTTGTCTAGCAGAGTGGAGTTGCACTACTACCCAGCACTTTATTAATAAGAACAAAGACAGATGTGCTGAAGCCGCCACTTCAGAGGTCAGGTCTTTAGGCTTGTTTCACACAGAGTCATTTAGGCTTGCTCCAACACAAGCCCGATGTTGCCCACGTGGCTGTCAGAAGCCAAACTGGAGAGTTCCCTGCTGCAACACACCTGCAGTGAAGCTAGTTCCACCAGTAGTTCCACTGCTTTGGCATAATTCCTCTTTAGTTTTGCCAGCTGTTCCCCACCTCTGGCTAAACCAGTCAGTTCATAGCCTGAAAGAGCCAGTCAGACAACATCTATAATTAGGGAGTAAATAATCCTCTATGAATTCCGAAAAGGAAGATGATTCAGAATAGCAACATGGAAAGACAAATTCACTTACTCCTATTAAATGCAAATGCCAAACACAAAATACCCATTCCAGGCTAACATGAACAGGTGCTTGCTCACCCAGCAGGGTGCCAGTGACAGACCACAGTAACAATTGCACTTAAGTCTAGCTTGGTGAACCAATGAGTCTATTGGGCTTATATTATAGTGTATGAGTTCAGTATAGAAATGTGATGACCCCAAAAGTTGCCTCACAAAAAGGCTCCTAGCACAGTTAACATCCCCATACCTGAGGCCCCCCTTTAGTTAGTCTCCTATGCTCTATATATTCTAGCACCTCTAGAGACCACGTGAGCTACAACAGAAATGAATGAGGGGATGATTAGAATCTCAGCTAAGGAAGGTTATAGAACCCATCTTAAGGGTCTCTTGCAGGTCACCACAGCTTCTCTGACATAGGAATGGCTGTATGCTTAGATGACAACATTCTATAACACACTAAACAGAACTTGGGTCTTTACAAGGCTACTAGAGTAACGTAAGGAGAGAAGAGAGAGGTAGGTATGAGTGTGTGTGTGTGTGTGTGTGTGTGTGTGTGTGTGTGTGTGTGTGTGTGTTGGGGAAGGAATCCAAAACTAAATACAATAGACAAGCCTTTACCACAGAGCTATACCACCAGCCCTAGAGGGGAAAGTTAACCACTCCACAGCTTGGTAAATTAGCTAATAGTGGTCAATGCGATTAGTACAAGGAAACTTTCTGTACAGATGACTATTCCTTTATGTGAGCCACAATTAACATTTGGTACAATTCAATGAGCAAGTTCATGAACCAATGAGATACAAGTGGCATAAAAATATTTTTATCTGGAAAAAGGTTAACTACTTCACTCTGAGAAGACTAAACAAGTGTTAACTATCCTCACAAATGCTGCCAAATTAGGAAAGGAACAATTCCAAAAAGCTTGGAGTAAGCTAGGAAGATCCAGCATTCAGAATGCATCATAGAATGTAAGACTTTATTCTACTTTTGAAAGACACAAACCAGAAATGGTAAACAATCCATTAGTACAGTTTAAGCAAAGAGACAACACAGACGTCCAGTTACTGAATTGATAATAAAAGACAAAGTCTCATATTTTGAAATGGGAAGTGACTACCAACTATATTTCTCAGTTAAAAGTATATACCTTAAGATATCCACACTTACTGTCAGTTCCTTCATGGTAATGTTCAAACACTGGTAGGGTAACACCTGTTAAATGAAAATAATGAAGACGTACATGTGGATTCACAAAGTAGTCATGAAGTACTTTTTTTCCTTTTCTTGGATGGACTCTGGCTCTTCAGCCTATATAGCCCAGGCAGGCCCACTCGCTTGCTCACTTTCTCTCTCTCTCCCCCTCTTCCTCCCTTCCTTCCTTTCTCTCTCTCTTTCTTTCTGACAAGATTTCACTATGTAGACCAGATTGGCCTGGAACTTAGAGATGAGTCATTCTCTGCTTCCTGAAAGGTATGCTGCTTTCTATACTCAATGTCAAATACTAAAAATACTAAATCAAATAGTAAAATAAAGAGACTAAGTTTGGAACTGTAAATGGCTTCAAATACTCTATTTAAACAGCTGACCTGAACAAGGGGGAGCTCATGGTTCTCAGACTGACAGCTGGGAAACCAGCATAGGACTGAACCAGGCCCCCTCATCATGGGTGTCAGTTAGGAGGCCTGGGAAGTCTATGGGACCTCTGGTAGTGGGTCAGTATATATCCCTAGTGTACAAATGGACTTTGGGAGCCCATTCCCCATAGAAGGATACTTTCTCAGCCTAGACATAAGGAGGGGAGGGGGGTGTTAGGCCCTGCCCCAAATGATGTGACAGACTTTGATGATCCCCCATGGAAGGATTCACCCTCCCTGGGAAGCTGAAGTGGGATGGGATGGGGGGCTAGAGGGCAAGGGAGGAGGGGAGGGAAAGGGAACTGGGATTATATGTAAAATAAGATTGTTTCTAATTTAAATAAAAAATATAGAAAAAAAAAGAACTTGTCTTCTCAAGAGTTTGCTTCTACTCAAAAGTCAAATTATTCTGAGTACTAGGTAAGCTGGTTGCTAAGGTCTTAACATGCCATCAAGTGTTCTTATTTAAGAGAAATTGGAACATTAAGACCTTGTCATGCAGCTGACTAGCTGTAAAATGTCACCTTTACTCCGCCAGGGACTCTCAGGGCTGTCAGGCTGTCAGTTACCTGCCACATTATCTTTCTTTGCTCGGATCTTCACTTGGGCTTTATTTACATTCTGGATAACTGTGGTGCTGGAAGAAAAAAAGGAAGGAAAAAAGAGCCTTTATTTAGTCTTGTTTGCAGAAATAAATCTACAGGGCCTACTGGATAGGTTCAGCATTGAAACCAGGAGTACAGACCCTCAGAGAGTACAGAACAAACAGCTAAATCACTAGCCAAAGGGCAACCAAGTTAAAGTATATGGACAGCTTGTGCTTTCAGTCAGCAAGCAGACATGTGACTTCAGAGGCTGTGTTCCTAGCAGAAAACTCAGGAAAAGCCATTCCTTCTAGGTTCGCTGTGCAGATGGTTAAGCTGCTGTTACAGTCTTTATCCTACCCTTCTGACATCATCCAACTCACCACTTGTTACCAAAAACAGAGTATTTCCCCATAACCACATAAAATACACGCTACTAATGTGCCCTTCTGCTGGTAAAGAAAGAAGAACTGATGATATTATCCTACCAGCACTGGCAGACAGTAAGACCTCCTCTCAACTGGCCTCATGGCCCTCAGGTGTAAGACCTTCCTGGGGGAAAATTCCTACAGGAAGGAGGGCCCATGTCATTAGACAAAAACTAGGAAGTCCAGAAAACAACTTCCACCTCTGTCCCTAACTGGCCATGTACCCCAGAAACACTTTCACTCAAAATAGGAGTAACACCACTTATCTAAGAGTTACCTAGAGAATCATGAGGGAATAAACGGGCATAATCCATTTGCAAACCAGAATGCATTCTTTGTCAAGCTATAGTGACATGATAAAAGCCAAAAAGCTAATGGATTACATTCTCAAAAAAAATGTATCCTAGAAATAAAAATAAGTGTGCATGAAAATGTTCATAGTTCATTCCCTCTGATTTCAAAAATCTAGCATTCAACTCAAATATCTGGTGTTAGAAGAAAAGGTCAATAAATTGTAAGACTTTTTAGGAGTATAAACCTGTGAAACAGGAAAACTGTTTAGAAGAATGTTAAATGAAAATAAGCTTGAAAATGTTAAGTAGTCTGTGCTGGCCACTTATAAAAAAGCATTTGGAAGGTAATATGCAGTGGGGTTAAGGTTATAATGTTAAAAGCATTCCTATTGCTATATTTTGTCTTTAATTTTCATACATTTTTAATTACAATGTTATGAAATTATGAACTTGAAAGTACTGTGCATTTTTTTCCAAACACTCTGTTCAGTCATCTTACCTGAAGTCTCCTGCTGTGAACTTGGCCTCAGCCAATGAAAAGGCAGCTTCTCTCATCACTTCACCCATCAACATTTTAGTCTGAGAAAGCATAAACCAACAACAAAATCATACCATAATTAGTTCCTTTAACGGTCAGTATTTTATATAAAGTATCAGCATCAAAACTGACTTAATAATGAGAAAATACAAAGTTCAAATTTTGAACAGTTTTGTTCATGGTTTTGATCATGTTAGAAAACCATGAACTTTAAAATTAAAATAAACTCATTGACAAACAGAAGCTGGATCTAGTGAGACTTGATTATTCTTGAATAAGTTCATGCTGATTTGCTTAATCTTCTAAATTCTCTTAGAGTTTAAACTCCATTGATATACAGACTCCATAGAGTGCAGCTGAAAATGTGATGCTTAGGAAGAGCCAACAATTTTTATTTTTTATATCTTTTTTTTTATTTTAAATAGCTTGTTTTACATGTCAATCTCAGTTCCCTCTCCCTCCCCTCCTCCCGAACTCCCCTTCCCCCCCACCCTCCCACCCTATTGCCAAATCCTTCCACATAGGGGATATCAGAGTCTGTCATTTTACTCTGGGTAGGGTCCAGGCACTCCCCTAAGAGTCCAGGCTGAGAGAGCATCCCTCTTTGTGCTATAGGCACACGAAGACTGTTTGTATATCAGGGATAGACACTGATCCACAGCTCAGGGCCCCATAGGTTGCCCAGGCCTTCTCGCTGACACTCACATTTGGGGGGGTCCAGATCAGTCCCATGCTGGCCTCCCCACTCTCAGTCTGGGGTCCAAGAGCTCTCCCCTGTTCAGATCAACTGTCTCTGCTGGTTTTGCCAGCCCATTCTTTGCCAATTTGCTCATCACTCCTCTCTCTCTGTCACTGGGTTTCTTGGGTTCAGTTCAGTGATTAATTGTGTGTTTGCCTCTGCTTCCATCAGTCACAGGATGAAGGCTCCCGGATGGTTATAGACATCAAGTTCATTATCAGGAATGGGCATTCGAGGTGGTCTCTCCACTATTGCTTAGCTTGCCAATTGGTGTTATCCCTTTAGATCACTCGAGGTCGCTCTGGTGCCTGATCTGTATTCGATCCTTTGATTCCCTCTTCCCCCTATTCTACTCCCACCCCCTCAACTTCCTTTTCCCCCACAATTTTTATTTTTTAAAGAGAAGAGAAACTGGGTCATATGGGTAGGAAATTAACTGAACAAATATTAAAAATCTGTTAAAATAAGGAAGAATGTCTGGTGTGGGACAGTTAAGAAACAGAACAGAGTATTCAGAAACAAGCCCAGTCTACATGAGAATTTATTATAATGAAAAGACCATTCAACTGTCCATCCATTCACAAAATGACAAATTCCTACCTTACAACATTCCTCCACCACAAGAGACCCATCCCTAAAAAGATCATCAATACATATTCAACAGACGTTCCCCCTCCTCACCCCCCCTCTCGTGTGTGTGTGTGTGTGTGCGTGCGTGTGTGTGTGTGTGTCTCAGATGTGTGTGTAGGATATTGGTTGTCTTGATCTATGACTCTCAACCTTATTCCCTTGAGACAGAGTCTCTTCTAATTGAAAGTGGAGTCAGGTTGGCAACCAGCAAGCTCCAGTGGTTCTTTGCCCACCCCCACCCCAATTTATCCACCATGGAGTTACAGGCTCATAAGATCACACCTAGTTTTTTATGTGGGTTCTGGGCACCTAAACTCAGGTCCTCTGGCCTCTACAGGCGCCTACACTCACATGCACACACCTACAAAGACATACACATAATTCAAACTAATAAAAACCAATCTTAAAACACACAGCTCTATGAGCAAGGTGTGGTGACATACACTGTAATCCCAGCACCTAAAAGGTAAAGAGATAGGAAAATAGTTTAAAATCATCCTTCATTCCACAGCAGTTTGAGATTAGCCCAGGTTACATGAAACTGCTGCAAGAAAACCAAAACAAATTTAAAACAAAATAAAAAATTATAAGCCAGGTGTGGTGGTATGCACCTGTAGTCACAATTATTCAGAAGATTAATTAAGTCCAGAGGGTTGCTTGAGTCCATGAATTCTTGGGCAAATTGCACAAGAGTCTCTCTCAAATTAAATAAGTAGTTATAAAGTAATAAAACAATATTTTCCTAGCCCTTTTAAGCCTTCCTAAGCCTTATATAATTTAGATCTATAAGGAGTTCCAGGCACAGTGGTCCACATAGAATCCCAGTGCTGAAAGACTGAAGCAGGACTGAAGTAACAGCTGGCCTGTAAGTGAGACCATGTCTAAAACAGGAGTGAGTGATGAGGGGAGACAGAGAGCCAAACTTCGTATTTAACAAAAAAAAAAAAAAAAAAAAAAATTAAGGATTTTTAGTTCAGGAGCAGGGGGATATAGTTCAGTGAAAGAACACTTGCCTAGCAACTTAAGTTCATAGGTTCTAATCCAAGGGATCTCAATTGTCCTTTAGTTTACAGATATGAAGAAAATATTCTTAGTGTTTTATGCATTTACCAGAAAGTATAATGATCTTTTTCAAATGAAAGGGGAAGAAATTCACCAAGAGAATCAAATTATCAATTTACATGAAAAGCTGTACAAGCTCACACATAACTGAAAGTAACACAAACTGAAGATAACTTCAGCACAACAGACTGGCAACCAATAAAAACATCCTTAATGCCCAGTTAGGAAGGATGTAAGCAAACAAGCCCTCCTGTACCTCATTTACAGTACTAAGATCTTGGCAGTTACCTATAAAGAATTTCATGGCTATATCCTTGGAAGAAGACTGTAAAATCGTTTTCTAGAAAAAAGTTATACACACAAAGGATTTAAGCACTTCCTCCTCCCAAGGTATTGTCAAGACTAAACATTGGACAACAGCCACAGCATTATTCCATTATCCACAAAAAGAGCACATACAGGTGTTATAAAAAATAAGACAGATTCATGGACTGCTATAAAAAGCTGTCTGTGCTGTGTCATGGCATAGGGGAACAAGGCAAAAATTTAATACTACTGCTATTTTAAAAATCTATTGTGTATGCACATAACACTCTGGGTATATGCTTTACAAACACTGGGGCCAGAAAGACAGCTCAGTGGGTAAAAAAAAAGCACCTCATGCCTTGATCTTGATCTCTAAAACCCATGTAAAACCCAGAAGGAATAGGCATGGTGGTGCACATCTTTAATTCCAGTGCTCAGGAAGTAGAAGCAGGCAGATCTCTCTGAGGTCAAGGCCAGTCTGCTATATATCAAAAGTTCTAGGCCAGCCAGAATTACATTGTGAGACCCTGCCTCATGGGGGGAGGGGGAGAGACAGTGGTACATATCTGTGATCCCAGCTACAAGAATCATCTGGTCAGCCAGTCTGGAGTATACAGGTCAGCAGCAGATACCAGGAGACACTGCCTCAACAAGATGGAAGACAAGAATCAACTCCTGATGCTGTGCTTTGACCTCCATACATGTGCTGAGACATGTGACATGTGCATGCATGCACACACGTGTAAGCTACAATAAAAAAATTCACATTTAGAAAGTATCAGAAACTAACTTTGGGAAATGAGAGATGAGACTGCCAGAGGCAGGAAGAGATCTAGCAAAAGAATCTTTAGTTTTGAGAATGATTCTGTATTGTTTATACACCATGATAACCGCTGAACAGAATCTACTATGTGCTGGCACTATTTCAGGCACTGGAAATAAAGTACTGAAAAGACCAAGTCCTTACTCTCTGGAAATCAAAGTTTCTAGTAGGAGTGAAACTATCAAGAAAACAGCATGCAGTAGTGTGTGCTAGCATAAGAATACAATGAAATGTGACCCAAGTGAAAACAGTAGTCACTCACATTAGATATCCGCAGTGGCCTCCCTGAAGACATCAGAATGACCAGGGAAGCCAGTCAAAACAAGTTCTAGAGGGCCAGATACAGTGTCTTATGCCTGTAATCCCAGCACTGACAGACGGAAGAACGGCCATGAGCTCAAGACCATCCTGGCCTACAGAGTGAGACCCTATCTCAATTTTAAAGGACTAAGAGAAAAGCATTTTGGTCATAGAACACAATGAAAGGGACATGAGGAAGAGCACTCCACAGGAGATGAAAGAGGCAAGCATGGCACAGATCAGATCAGGTGGCTCTGTAGACATATGACAGAGTCTAGGAGTTATGATAACTCTTTGCACCTTAAATCTCTATGTGTACATGTGCCACTAGTTCTCTATTATCAAACCTATTATAAAGAATTATTATTTTTGATAGGAGGAAAATTGACTTAAACAATGTAAAGAAAGATTAGGAAGTAAATATTTACCTCAATGGTTAAGGGTATATTTAGCATACATGAGGCATTATGCCCAATTCCCACCACCAGAGAAAGAGCAAGAGAGCAAGAAAGAGAGAGAGAGGGAGAGAGAGAGATAGAGAGAGGAGGAGGAAGAAAGGGAAGAGAGGAAGACTTTAGTACCAAAGGCCATGCTTGATTTTCCCTAAACATACATTAAATAGATACCCTGTTATAAGCCAAGTTTATTCTACCTCTATTATCTTCTTCAGGATCTGTCGAAATCGAAGAGTTAAGGCATCAGATTTTTTCTTCAGGAGGTTTCGACCAGTCTGTGCTCCTTTTAATCGAGCTTTCATGATGGTCTGTGCCCTACAAAAACAAAGAAAACCCACTTATTGTCACCATTTAAAAGACACAAAAATACCTCCACAGCATTTTTATGTGCTGTCTTACAAGAACAAAGAAACAACTGTATTTGTTCAAGTGAAAAGAACAGACTTACCTAAAGAGACCAGAAATGGCATTCTTCCGGAAACGAGGCTTGGGGAAAACCTCATGATCTTACTTTTTTACTGCTATATTTTATGGTACATTCTACACCTTATCTACAATGATGGATTATATTTTCATTACAGGCATGGTGTTAAAGTGCTTCCCTGTCATAAACCAAGACCCTGTTATCAGCTGAGTATTAATTTTTTAAATGTGTCCAGTAGCAAATGCACATATAAGACCTGTAAGTGGCAAGCTAACCTTGGAATGAAGCAGTTTTTCCTCACCAGAAGTTCCAACCCCAAAGTAAAGGAACAGCCTAAAGTAATAGTGCTGTTTTAGTTGTCACATGGCAGAAAAATTTAATAGTGAAAAAGTGTTGGGTAATCTCTCAACAGACTGCTCAGCCCAAACACAAAAGCAAAATAGCATGTATCAATGAATCTGTGGGCAGATATCTAATTACTAAAAACTTTCACTAAGAGGTTAAGGTAACAGGTAATTAATTCTACAAATGGAAAAAACCTTAGACTTTAACTTTAGGAAAATGGGACTCAGAAAAGTAGAGCAACTTCCCCAGTTATTGACTGAAGAACAGGCAGGCAGGAATCTGAACTAGATTTGATTCCAGAACCTGCCTGACTCAAACGACGGCTCCAACCTCAGTTCACCAGACCCCCATTCCACACTGCCTCCCCTGAAAGAAGCTAAAGTGCAGTACCGCAACAGTTCTCCATCTGAAAGGTAGTTATCAGTGGATGACTGCAGAGACTGGCCTCACCGGAGGTCTAATCTAGTGAAGCTGCTTCAGTTTCCAGCATGAACAAGAGTCATCCACACCAATGTGTACACTCAACATTCTGCACTGTTGACACTAAATACCAGAACTGAGTGAGATTCAAAAGATTGGGTGAGGGACTGACTGGAAAGATGAGTCAGTGTGTAAGAACACATGCTCTTCAGCATAAGGACCCAGTACCCAGGTAGACAGCCGGGCATGTGCCCATAGCCCCAGCACTGGTAGGCAGAGACAGACAGATCCTCAGAGCTCCCTGATTAGCCAGTCTAGCCCAAACCACAAGCTTTCCAGGGAGACTGTCTCAGTGCAAAGTGGGGAAAGCACCAGAAGACACTAGACCCCTGCTCTGACCTCCACAGACACATGCACCCACATACCTGCACGCACACGGAGTGGGGAGAGGAAGTTGGGTAAGATTTAGGCCGATTGTAACACTACGGATACCTACAAATTTGGAGCTCACAGATGAACTGACTGATAAAAACTTGAGTTCACTCTTGATGAACAGGAAGTTTTCAGTTACTGAGCTTCAAGAGCAACTGGAGCTGAATATGAAGTGGTGAATGCCTGTAATCCCAGCACTTGGGGCAGAGCCAAGAAGACTGGAAGTTGAAGGTCAGCCTGGGAAACATATGAATTAGAGGCCAGCCCGTGATACATGAGGCTATCCCACAAAAAAATTTAAAAAGAGAAAGATAGGGAAGAAGAGAAAAGAAAAAAGGGTGACTTGTCTGAACATTCACAAGAACCTGAACTTTACCTGACTTCTAGTAAATCTAAGTTTTTGTGCCTTTTTTTTCCAGCTTGAGCTAGGGTCCTATTTATCCCAGGCTGGTTTTGAACCCCTGACCCTGACTCTGCTTCTTGACTGCTGGGCTTCAGGACCACACCACCGCCCCCAGTTTTACGTGGTAGTGGTGACTGAAAGCCAGGACACTGCATTTTGGTCGAGTCTCTACCATCAGAGCCACGTCCCGTAGGCCCTTTTGGGTCTCTTTCGCTTCCACCTCAATTTGTTTCATTTTCTCTGGTGATACCTGAATGAAGGCAACATTCCAGGACAACAACAGCACCTAGTGTGCAAATGGGGTCACAACTGGTACTGTGTGCCCTAGACCATGTTAACCCTGTTCCATTCTGTTTCAGAGCTGCTCAGCCGTAGAAGAACAAAAAACCAAGAAGCCTGACCTTCAGCTAAAACAGTGACTTTGTCCCCTGTGAATCAAAGACACCTGACTGTATGACAAAGAACGTGCCGTCAAGCTGTGGGAAAAATGTTTATTTCCTACACCCGACTTCCTCTAGACCAGCTGAGTGCTCTCAAATAACAGTTCTCACCCTCACACACCTATCATTTTCCTTGCCTAAGCCCAAATAAGCCCCTTTTACGCCTCCTAGTCCTAAATTAAAAGGTCCAAAGTAAAAATGAAAACTTAGCAGCATTATGAATAGTAATTAAACATGGCCAGACATTATTTGAAATAGTGAGACCACTGACAGCAAGGCAAAAAATTAAATTAAAATTAAAAAAAAATCGAGCTCCATTCTGGTTCACATAGACGTGCCTGGGTGTTTTAAAGAGGATGAAAAACGAAAATCACTAAGATAGGTGAGGTCACCGGTGGCTGGGTCAGCAGTGTCTGCCGGTTGACAATTAGACAAGTTGGGATTCTAGCCTCCCACAGAGACACAGAGATGCCAGCCGTCTGGTCCACTGCCTTTCAAAGAAGGGCTCTCTTAGGTCCCTGACATATGAGTTAGACAAAATATATATCCAACTGGGGAAAAAAACCTTTTTAATACATGTTCTGTGGAAGAGGGTCTAGGATGAGGTGTTAGCTGAAACAAGTATTTACTTCTGTGAGCTTTGAGTTTTGTTTGCTTCAGGCAGGCATGGTTATTTTTACTTTTGATGACTTGGAGGATTCAACCCAGGACCTTGTATATGCTAGCCACTGGCTTCTAGAAGCCATGTTGGTGTCTCAGTAAAGTTTACATTACATGTTGAGTTTTGAGATCACCCTAGGGAAGTCTGGATCTTTATCTGTTTCACAGGCCATTTCAAAGTCTGTAAGGTGAAGGTTAAAAAGATTTAAAAAATTAAAACTCTTTCACTCATTCAGAACTACACACACCCTGGCAGAGACAGAAATTCAGTCTTGGGTTTACATATAACCAGAGTCCTCTTAGTCTTCGAAGAGAAAAGAAAAAAGATAGGCTAAGGAAAACGATACAGTATCACACACACACCCCACACACCCCAATACAGAACCTCAATGAAAAGACCTACATATCAGAGTAAACACTGATTTCCTTCTTCAGAAACAAGAGAACACAAATAAGAACACTCTACAAGCTATTATGCATATTTGAGAAAACTTCAAAATCTCCTTTACAAACATCATTTCCCCTGACAAAGCTGTCAGGCCAAAACAGAAAGGCAGCCTGCATCTGAGCCGATCCCAAGGCGGGGGCTCAAGGAACATTTCTGTGGACCTCCTATGCATTTAAAGATGCCCCCCCTCCTCCAGGAGACAGCCCATCGATCGGTGGGCGAGAGGATCCCGCCAAACAAACACCCGCGTGACAACGTCATGAGTGGCACTGCTAGAGGCAGAAAAGAATACGGTTATCACGGGGCTGGAGGGGAGCTTCGGAGGCGCAGGTGTGCCTTCCCACGGCGGGTGACACTGGACGGCATCCAAGATTAAAACCGACGGCTGTGCTAGGTCGCCTCCTACAATGCCACTTTGGCTTAGGGGCTGTCTGGACGCTTCCCACCGCTTAACTTCCGCCTGACAGCTTTGGTCAAACCCACCTTAGCGTCTCCATCTCACCCCTCAGCACCGATGAGCCCCGTGCGGCAGCGACGGGGACGGTTATGTAAACTGTGTGTGGCTCAGAGAGAGAGGGTGTGTGGGGAAAGTGAGGGAAGACATCAGACCTTCAGAAGAGCCTTTCGTTTGGACTGGAACCGCTTTGCCCCGTCTGCTCTCGCAGAAGGAGCGGCCCACAACAAGGCAGCTCGCTGGTGGCGGAGGGTGCGCGGGGATGCGCTCCGGGAAGGTGTCCCATTCCCCCACTTACATTCGCGAAGGGAAGATTTCAATCCGGTCTTTGCCCGACATTCCGACGGTGACTGTTCGGCTCGGGCCCCCAGCCGGGCAACCGTGACTGCAACACCGCCAGAACCGGCTACCACAGCGCCCTCCACCGCGGGAGTCAGCTGACGGTGTCACTTGACCCTCTCGCGTTGCTAAGAGGCTGCAGAACACCGGCCCCTACTTCCGGTTCCTACGGCGAGAGGACGGAGAGGGCGGAGCCGGCTGGGCGTGAGGAATGCCCGGATGTGGAGGCGCGCACAGCCCGGAATTCCGGGTCCCCCCACGGCCCCTCCCGCCGGCCGGCGGCCGGTGCGGATTGCAGCATGTCCTGAGTGACGAATCAGAAGATCACGCCCCTCCTCTTCCTCGGCTTCCCGCCTTTCGTCACAGCGCCATCTGTTGGTTGACTAAAACTTAGACGTAACCATTCCGGAGCAGAAGGCAGAATCTGACCTCTTCTCTAAACCTTCCGAGTTCTCTCCGCAAAAGTCTACCAAGTGCCGAGGAAACGGTCTTTTCCGGTCGTCCGGTGGGTCCCACCGCTCGCATTTGGAGGACCAAGACTCTATGGTAGTGGCAGCGAAGGGCCTTTTCTGTCGGCGCCTGCGCAGTGAGAGGTGGGGCCGCATGCGCGCTGGGTCGAGCGAAGCGCACGCTGAGGAGGTTCGGCGTCCGGTGCTGCTCTCTTCGTTGCCATTAAGGAGCGCGGCGTGGGACCCGAGTTGGGGATTCACACATACACCGCAGGTGACTGGCGCCGCGCCTCGCTCTCCCCAGGAATTCACTTCAGCTGTGCCCCGAGACAGGAGGGGGTCGAGCGAGGCTAGGCCCCAGGCTGTCGACCCCCCGCTTCCCGTCCCTGCGCGGGAAGTGCCCGGACCCCGTCGTCCCCGCCCGTGGTTACTCCCTGGGTCTTCTCGCCAGCCTGGTGTCCCGTGCCGGGAAGCACAGGCGTGGGTGTTCGGGCGGAGGGGCCCGCGAAGGAACGTGGCCGGCTAGATTCCTACACCTTGTGGTGGGGGGCCTCGGGAGGACGCTGCGACACCCCAGCCCCGGCTCGGGACCCCCGGGCGCGTTGCTTTGACCCGGCCTGAGGGTTTGGGCTTTGTTTTTTTCCTCTGCCTTTTCCGCCCCAGGATACTACCAAAACTTTCCTCTGACTGTGGAGACTGAAGCCTTCGCCAAAGAACCAGTAGGATAGATCACCATGTTTAACTTTAAAAAAAGCAGGTTCAAGATAGTCCATAATGTGACCATTAATGTTGAAGATTGCTAAATTTTCGTTCTGGTTAGGGGTTTCGGGAGCGTGCAGTCACCCCTGGAATTGAAAGGCCATGCCATATCGGGCTTATTGGCCCTGTTTTTTACTACTGCGAGATTAGAACTGGCATCTTTTTAGTTATGGAAGCAATAAGCCTATTATTAAGGCAAATTTAGTGTGCTTCCATTTTCATTACGGAAGAAGCGTTGTTTCTTCAAGGTTCATCCGCGAAGCCTTGGTTTTTCTCCTCATTAAGTTATTGTGGGGAAGGGAAGGGAGCTCAACTGTTGCTCAGAAATGTCAGTTACATGAAATTGTAGTGCCTTTTTTCCTTGCTTATGACGCAAGATGACCGGCGCTGACTCTCGGGAGGTGTGGTCCTGGTAAACTGCAGAGCTGCACAAGTCTTTTCCCAACGCAGCTCGCTTTACTTCGGAGTATCCGCTATGGTGACGTGACACTGTACTGGTTCTAGAAGACACACCTACGGTTAACAGGGGCAAAATACTGATAACGTAAAGTATTTGAATTTAACTTCGATTTTGGGCAATATCTTTTGAAAAGTGGGTTTTTGTCTTGTTTGTTTGTTTTTTGGTTTTCTTCTCCCGAGACGGGGTTTCTCTATAGTTTTGGAACCTGTCCTGGATCTCGTTCGAAACCAGGCTGGCCTCAAAGTCAAAGAGGATCGATCCGCCTGAGCCGGGCAGGGGTGGCGCACGCCTTTAATCCCAGCACTCCTGAGTGCTGGCACTAAAGGCTGCCGCTGCCACCACCACCTAGCGTGTTTTTGTTGTTTGTTTTTTTACATCAGAACAACATAGTAACCAGTGTGGTGGTGTGTGCCTATAATCCCAACTACTTTAAAGGCAGAAGTGGGATCTTGAGTTTCAGGGGTGTCGTGGTGCTTCAATCCCAGCACTCAGAATGCAGAGGCCGGCACTCTAAGCTCGAGGCCAGCCAGGGCTACACAGTGAAAACCTGTCAAAAAACGGTAAGGGAGAACACTTAACCGTATTGTCATACTGTGATATTATGTTGAGGCTTTATGGATAAAAGACACGTCAGAATTCGTGTTAAAAGACTTGTGTTTGGCCAGCCGTGGTGGAGCACACCATTAGAGGCAGTTGGCAGGTAGGTCTTCATGAGTTGGAGGCCATCCTGGTCTACAAATCAAGTTCCAGGACATCCCGGGCTGTTAAACAGAGAAACCCTGTCTCAGGGGGAAAAAAACCCCACGAAAAACGATCTTGAGTTTGATTCCTGTATTTTCAGTGCTTATGTATTTGTCCTTGAAGTCACTTAACATTTCTGCTCTCTGGTTCCTTTTAATTCCTAAGATCTCTTGTAGTCCTTCTAGTTTGTTGTCCCCCAGTACTTAATTTCTTCGGGAAGAATTTTTGTGTCAGTATTGGTTTGTTTTGTATTTAGTGACCACCTAAAAAATGTTTAACAGGTTAAATGGAAAAACGGAAAAAGTCAGAATACTTTGAAAATTATGAAAAGGACTGAATAAATTATTGATTTCTGTTTCATTGACAGAATAAGTATAGGCTTTTTAAAAATTGTCTTTTAACGTTACTAACATTTCATAAAGTGATTTAGTCAGTCAGCCAGTGTGACAAGAATTCCTTTGTAGTTTCAGGCTATGTTCTACTCTAAGTAACATACCATTAGCAGTGTTCTATTGTTTATTCTTTATCTTGGGCAAAGGGTGGGGGGGTGTGCCTGCCAAAGTAGTAGCTATACCTCCCTTCTGTGTCCCTTTACCCTGTTGCTTCTATCCTTAACCAGCAGATTAAGCCAAAGCATCACCTTAACTATTTGGGAAAATTTATTGATTAAATTGGATTAACAGCTGTTAAATCTCCTAAAATTGTTCCACATTTATTTATTGAAAGTCTGGTTGTCAAGTTCTCCGTATACAGGTATTTGAACATTTGCACCCCTACCCTTTAAAGAAGCACTGTTTCCAAATGGGTAATTGTAGCTGAGTGTCTGATTTCTTTTGTTTACTAAATCCCTGTTTTGTTGAGCTGAAAAAGAAATGAGTCTGCCACATGTTGCTTTTGGTTAAACAGTACTGTTGTTCTGTCCTAATAGTTAGGCCTAATTGTGATGTATGTTTCTAACACTGAATGCGTATATCAGTATTGCTTTTTGCTCGTGTTAGATGTTTCTAGTTGTGATATTTCTTAATAATGTGTCCAGATTTTAAGAGCACAAACCTGCTCAAAATTTAATGGGTTCAAATCTTGACTGTCACTGCATATCAGGAGACTGAATTTCATAAGTATAAGCAAAGAACCTTTATTCAAGCTCAAACTTGGACCCTATGTTCATCCAACACAGTGGTGAGGTCAGAGAGCCATGAGCCCAGTTGGAGTGGGGTTTTTATCAAAGCAGAGGTTGGGGTGAGGGGATTTCTAAGGTTCAGGCTTAACGTTTGTCTAGGGATATATAGGTGAAAGGGGGTGGGTGTGTGCTGGAATAAACATCCTTGGATGTTTTGTTTCTGGATGTTACTTGGGTGGTCTCAGTTTGTGGTCTTTCCTGGAACCAAGTATTGCTTTAGGGTAAACTGAGACCCAGGCCTACTCTTTGGCCATCTATTGAGCCTGTCATGGTTTGGCCCTATACCGATTAACAAGAAAGTAAGTTACTGAAATTTCACAATTATTTCCTTAGGCTTTTAGGTGCTATTTACTACCTATCTTCTGGGCTCTGACACAGTAAGTAGGTTATGATTAATAGGAAAACATAAAAGTCCTTAGCTACAATTACAGTTTGAAGACTTCCTTTTTAAAGTATAGTGCTAATTGTGGTATGACTTTCAGCATATGGGTCACTAAAGAGATGGTTCTGGAAACTGGGTGGATCAAAGAGAAAATTTTAGGTATTTTTAAAGGATGGGGATTAAAAGACTCTAGAGCTGTGGAGATTCATAAAGTATGCCTCAAGATTAGGCATATTTGTAAACAAAATTAAAATAGGACTGGGTAAAGCTTGTGATGGAGTAGTTCCCTCGCATAGGCAAGACCCTAGAGTCTCAAAGTGTTGGAGAATAATGCAAGTTAGAAATTAGAATGACTGAATTAAATTACTTGTTTTAAAAGGAAAAAACGAAAATGAAGTCTTTTTTTTTTCTTCCAGAGACAACATTTCTCTGTAGTTTTGGCTGTTCTTGAACTCTCTCTCTCTGTAACTAGGCTGGCCTTGAACTCACAGCAAACCACCTGCCACTGCCTCCTGAGTGCTGGGTTTTAAGGTGTGTACCACCACCACCAGGCCAAAAAATGAAGTCATTTTTATTTTGTGTGTGTTTTGCCTGTATGTATATCTGCACTATGTGCTTACAGAGGCCAGAAGAGGGCATCAGATCCCCTTGAATTGTAGTTACAGATGGTTATGAGCAGTCCTGTGGGTGCTAGAAACTGAATCTCCATTTGCTGGAAGAGCATCCAGTGCTCTCAACCACTGAGCCATCTCTCTAGCCCCTTAAATTTTTAGGT
This sequence comes from Mesocricetus auratus, assembly GCF_017639785.1. Taxonomy (NCBI): domain Eukaryota; kingdom Metazoa; phylum Chordata; class Mammalia; order Rodentia; family Cricetidae; genus Mesocricetus; species Mesocricetus auratus. Next base: position 38,035,230 of record NW_024429186.1, on the reverse strand, counting down.
TGCGATATTGCAATTTTGGCTGCAGTGATAATCGACTAGGGGTGCAGCTCATGAGAGACGAGTAAGAAAGGATTGCTTGTTGTGTAAATAGAATCTCAGCTCAGTCTGCAGCATCACAAAAAGGATTGGCTGTATCATTTGCCACATTGGTTAAGGAGTAGTCATCCCTTTGTATGCTGTGTGATAGCATACTCCATCTGAGCCAACTTGGAGACAATAGCTTAAGAATGTTAAAATCATGCTATAGCGATGCCTCCCATTACATGATATTTCTTAAAATGTTGGGTAATGATTTATTATATTTTAGGAGTTGTTTTTGCTTTGCTTTTGTTTTGAGATATCATCTAGCTATATAGCCCAGGCTGTCTTCAAACTTGTAGTTGTTTTTGGCTGAACCTTTGGAGCTTTGGGATTATAGGTATGCACTACAATGCCCTACTTAAGTGGTGATATTAAAATAGTGTTTTATTCTTGACATTCCTTTAATCCTCAGGTTTCATGGTACTTTATAGATAGTCATTATTTTTTTTTTTTTATTGTTCCTCTAAAAGTGATTGCCTAAGCATTACAAAACTATGGAGCAAATAAAAACTAAGTCTTGGTTCCTGGGTATCTGTCCATTTTCTGACATTTAAGACATTTAAAGAGTTGAGACTAATGTTTACTTTCCTTTGTTGTGTTCGTTCTTTTGTCAGAGTCTTCAAAATAATTTTTATCCTAGCTCAACTATTTATATATTTGTTTGTTTAAATTACAGAATGCCGGGTCTAAGTTGTAGATTTTATCAACACAAATTCCCTGAGGTGGAAGATGTAGTGATGGTGAATGTAAGATCCATTGCTGAGATGGGAGCTTATGTCAGTCTGTTGGAATACAATAACATTGAAGGCATGATTCTTCTTAGTGAATTATCCAGAAGACGTATCCGTTCTATAAACAAACTGATCCGAATTGGCAGAAATGAATGTGTAGTTGTCATTAGAGTGGACAAAGAAAAAGGTAAGTGAGAAAAAATAGCTAAGAAATATAAATTATAAAACTACAGAAGTTTCTTGTTTAAAAAAAAACCTGTTTAAAGGTACTTATTTTAAAATACACTGTCATTAAACTACTAAAATTCTTTTATGGATAAAGTTGTTAAAGAAGCTTTTGGAGCCGGGCATTGGTGGCGTACGCCTTTAATCCCAGCACTTGGGAGGCAGAGACAGGTGAATCTCTGTGAGTTCGAGGCCAGCCTGGTCTGCAGAGCGAGTCCCAGAATAGCCTCCAAGACAATACAGAGAAACCCTGTCTCGAAAAACCAAAAAAAAAAAAAAAAAAAAAAAGCTTTTGGAAGTTGAGAAGATAGCCAATCAATTAAGTACTTGTTACACAAGCTGGAGGAGGGTGAATTCAATCCCAGAACCCAAACAAAAAGGCCAGCGCAGGTTGGTAATCCCAATCCTGGGGTGTTGGGAAATCTGGGGATTCAAGACTAGTCAGATGAACTTACTAAGTGAGTTCCTAACTATCCAGAGATCTATCTCAAAAAATCAAACAAAAGAGCTCCTGAGAGTCTTTTATAGCCTTGACTCAGCATACGGCATACATGTGTATACACACATGCAGCCACATGAACATACCCACATGTGCATGTGCACGAACCTCATTTCATTTGTCTAAAATTTTACTGTTTAGCTAGCTAAGCAAGAACCTTTTATAGTAGTAGTAGTAGTTGTTGTTGTTTAATAACTACATTCCAGAGTTAGCTTTGTGGCCAAATAACTTGAAACTTCAGTATTTCTGAGGATTTTGGCAATTAACTCATAACCAAAAGATAGAAACCTAGAGTAGTAGTTAGCTTATCTGTATTTCTAAGGGGAGGCCCCTCGGAAGAGTCTGCTCAGAACACACCCAGACAGCAAATTCTCAGTACACAGGTTTATCAAGGGGTGAGAGGGCTGCCACCTCTGGATAGGACAAAGGCAGAAGGCAGATGTTTCTGCAGGGGTGGGCTTTTAAGGCTCTTAGGTGCCCTACTTGAAGCATCTTCAGTATGCACTTTGGGAAAAGACACAAAAACAGAGAAGTGTTCTACCACAGTTCCTTTCTTCCAATGTGGACTTTCAGTTTGGGACAGCTTTTGATTTCACTTTGTGTTACAGAGTTAATTTTTATGCATGCCTGGCGTTTATCTGCTGGTAAAGGTCTTTTCCAACGGGAACTACCTTTCTCATATTAAAAACAGATCTCCTTGTTGGACATGGTGATGAACACTTTTAATCCCAACACTCGAGAGGCAGAGGCATGCAGATCCCTGAGTTTGAGGTCAGCCTACTCTGCAGAGTGAGTTCTAGAGCAGAGCTACAGAGAAATCCTGTATTGGAGCAAAACACTCAGGTGTCCTAGGCTGCAGAGATGGTTTAGTGGTTAAGAGCACTAGCTTCTACTCCAAAGGACCTGGGTTTGATTTTCCACACACCCATGACTGCTCACAACTGTCTGTAACTCCAGTTCCTAGGTATCCAATACCCTGTTCTAGTTTCTGAGGGTACTGGGCAGGCAGGTGGTGCACAGACATACATGTAGGCAAAAGACCCATACATGTAATAAATGAGTGAATAGATGAATGAATGAATGAATGAATGAGATTGAAACAAAACTCCTCTACAGGCTCTTTTGTACCTTGCTTTTATTCTTACCCTGGAGTTCTTAACCACATTAGAACAATCAGATCTCATATAAAAATGCAAACATAGTTAACCAAAGTACATTTTAACTGCTTCTTGTTTTAAATTGGCACAGTACAAATAGGTTCTGCTATAGAAATAATCTTACATGTATCTATTATATTTTTCTGAAATATCCTTCTTAATGGCATCTGAAAATATGCCTGATTCTTTTGTGTAATAAAGAATTGTAAAACAAGGCAGTATTTGGGTCCTACTGTTTTGGGACAGTGATGTGAAGACTTAAAGCTGAGAATGTGCCAGCAAACTCAATAGTCTAATCATCATAGGTATGCAGTTGTTCACTCCTGAATAGTAATTAGCTGACATGAAACTAATACCTAATGAATTATAGTGAGAGTGCTAAAGCCAATAGTTATGTAATAGTATAGCATGACTTACATGGAATCCAGGAAAAAGATGAGTGAAAAAGAAGATGACTATGCAGAGCGAATTCCAGGACAGCCTCCAAAGCCACAGAGAAACCCTGTCTCGAAAAAACCAAAAGAAAAAAAAAAAAAAAAAGAAGATGACTATGCATTCGGCACTGTCTGAAAGATTTTGCAGAATCTGTGGGGGACCACACAAACATTCTAACTGCCCTGAATAGCCACAACAAATGAAAAATAGTAGTAATGGTAAAGGATCAGAGCAATAATTCTCAACCTGTGGGTAACGACCCCTTTAAGATCAACTGACCCTTTCCCAGGGGTTGCCTAAGATCATCAGAAAACACAGATGTTCACATTATGATGATTCATCACAGTAACAAAATTACAGTAATAAAGTAGCAATGAAAATAATTTTGCGGTTAGGGGTCACCACAACATGAGGAACTGTATTATAGAGTTGCAGCATTAGAAAGGTTGAGAAGTACTGCATTAGAGAAAGGTCCACAAAAGGAGAGTCCCTAGTCTTTATATAAATTCTGCCATTCTGCCTCAGTCTGTGTGACACCTGAATTGTTAGACAGCCTTTAAGCATCCAAAAATCTGAAGATGAAAGTTGTTTCCTACTTGAGTCCACTTTAAGTTCAGGTAGTTAATTTTTCCTGATGAAACAACTTCCAAAAAAAATTCATATTTTTAAAAGTAATATATAGTAATCCAGAGCCTATTCCTAATGTGAAAAATACATCCAAAACTGGTATACATGGGAGGCAGGAAAAAACAAAACAGTGGTCAGGGAGTAGTTTGGAGTGGTAGTTAATAAGGACTGACCCAGAGATAATCCAAGTTTGAATTTGGTGATAAGGGTTTTTAAACTGATTGTTACCCAAACACATTAGGAAAATATTCTTTTAAAGAATGAACAAAAGGAAATCTTAAAAAAGAAATTACAAAGTCTTATAAATTACTACTGTAATTCTAGAGATGAAAAATCCATGGGGTAGGCTAAAAGATTGAAGATGAAAGAACATTGGTAAACACTGAAAATTAACCAATCTAAAGGGCAGGAAATATTGGGGAAAAAGAACACAGCTAGAACATCAGCAACCATCCAATATCAAAAGTACTATGCCAGTAGATGAGGAGAGAAGCAGAAAGTGTATTTGAAGAAAATCAAAAAACAATGCCTGCCTCTCTGGGTTATAGTGAGACACCCCCCAAAAATCTAAAGTTTCTTGTAATTATTAAAAATCAAGCCTTGAGTTTACAGACTGGAAAAACACAAGTTCTTATAGTATAAATGATAATTGAACTACATGTAAGCATGTCAAAAACATTGTGGGAATGAACACACCCACCCAAACAGTACATAGTATGTAGGGAGTAGAGAGATATAGAGTTCTACCAAGCCTTGGAAAGAACAAAAAAGTCAAGTTAGTATTGTGTATCCAGTGATAAGTAATACCAAACAAAAGTCAAAATGAAGATATTTTTATGTGGGAAAAAACTAGGAATTTATTGCCAGATAGAATTACATTAAGGAACTAGTAATACTCTATCTAGTCTTGTGTTGCTTGAAATAAAAGTGTTTAATTTTAAAATACTCTTTTTTTTTAAATGCTTCCCCTTTTTTTTTTTAAAGATTTTATTTATTTATTACATATACACCAGATTGAATTGTAGATGGTTGTCAGCCACCATGTGGTTGCTGGGAATTGAACTCAAGACCTCTGGAAGAGCAGTCAGTGCTCTTAACCTCTGAGCCATCCCTCCAGCCCAAAATACTCTTTTTTTTATTATTCCCTTTTTCTTAAGATCCCCAAAATGAAGGCATGTCATGAAACAAATGGCCACTTGGGGAAGCCCTAGTTTTTGAGACAGATGCCAGAAAGCCATAGAGTGAGCTAATATAGTTATTTTGCTTTATTTTTGGTAGTGATGGCAGGGAGCAAGCAGGTCTTGTATTAGCCTACTATGGCCTCAGATTCACAATCCTGCCTCCAGATTGAGGTTATAGACATGAGCTACCTACCATGCGTGCCTGCCAGTGTCCTCTTAAATTCTGGCAGGGTGGGTGACTGACAGCGCTGGCCAATTTGAATAATCCTGAACGGTGCTAGGATAAAAAAGGTTGCCAATAATTTATCTAATTCCTCCTGACTTGATAAGGGCTAACTACAATATTGGAAGACTATGTAAAGATATGTATATTCCAGATTGGATAGTTTATATAATGTAAACCCATTGCTAACTTTTCTAAGAATTGGCTGGCCCTCAGCCTTTCTCACTCAGTTTACTAAGACCACAAGTATAAGAAGAACATTGAGAATGCAGGTACATTTTAGGTGGTGCATGTCTTTAGTCCTCGGGAGGCAGAAATAGGCAGATCTTAGCCAGCCTGGTCAACAGAATTAGTTCCAAGACAGTCAAGACTACACAAAGAGAATCTGCCTAAGAAAAAAAAAACAGGGTGTTAGTGATGCACACCTTGGGAGGCAGAAACTAGTGGATCTCATGAGTTCGAGGCCAGTCTGGTCTATAGACCAAGTTCTGGGACAGCCAAGACTACACAGAGAAACCCTGTCTGGAAAAACAAACAGAAAAGGGGCGGGGAGGACAAACTAGAAGCTAATCAGAAGATAGAAGTAGTGGGTCACTCCAGGGTTCTTGGCAGTGTAGCAAGACTTTGTCTAGGCTGAGAATAGCTTAGAGTGTTTCTCTAACATGAACTCGAAATCCTAGGTTTGATCTCTGGTACCATAAGAAAACATAGGGGAGGAAAAAAATACGGTAAATATAGTATTATTGGCAATTTTGATTTGAACTATTTCAGTTACCTACAATACCAAAACACTAGTAATTGTCTTAACTCAAAAAATAAACTTAAGTACTTCTGTTATAGCATATTACTAAAATTATTCTGTTCTGTAAATTTTCTTTACTCTTTTATTATGTTTGACTTACGACATTTATCATAGGTATAAATATGTTAATAAAATATACAGTCTTAAATCACTTCAGACAGAAATATGGGCATTGGAGCCAAGCATGGTGACATACACCTTTAACTCAAGTATGGAAAGGCAAGCAGGGGCAATTTGTTTTGACAATTATATATAATGTTATTTATATTCAGTTATCAACAAGGTTAAAAAAAGCAACTGAGTGGTAGAAATACTGTCTTTTTAAAGGTAATGCTGGGCCTGGAGAGATGGCTCAGCAGCTAAGAGCACTGACTGTTCTTCTAGAGGACCTACGTTCAATTTCCAACACTCATGTGACAGCTTACAACTTCCTGTAACTCTGTTTCCAGGGGCTCCAAACCCCTCACACAGACATACATATAGGCAAAACACCAATGCACATAAAAATAAATAAATCATTTAAAAAAATAATAATGCTGGGGCAATTGAATACCCATATGCTAAAAAATGTCAAACATGATTCATAAATACTCCTTTAAAAATAACTTAAAATCATAGACGTACATCAAATTTGAAACTAGCACTTTTAGAAGAAAGCAAAGAAGTAAACCTTTATAACGTTTTTTGCTGCGATTTCTTAGATTAAAACATTAAAAAGTAATCTGTGAGAAGAAAAAATGATAATTTGGACTTCTTCAGTGTTAATAAAGACTTAGGTTGTTTAGGAAATATTGTTAAGAGAATAAAAGGTAAAAGAAATTTTGTGTGTGGATTTTGTATTGTGATCTTGTGACCTTTGTTCTTTGTTATAACCAGGCATAAGATTGTGGGTGGGTACATAGTCTAGATATTTGACAGATTCTGTCATCTTTTTTGAGTCCTAGTTTCTTTGTGTTAAAAGGCCAGCATATCTGGGAAAGATTCTACTATGCAGATTGTTTTGTGGGAGTTAAAGGTGCCATCCGAATGTAACGGTCACACAGAAGATGGCAATGTCATTTTAATTGGAGATCACCTATCTTTGGTTTGCTTGGTTTGGTTTTGAGATAGGGTTTCTTGAGCTGAGCTAGGTTTAAACCTTCTACCTTCTGAGTTCTAAAATTAACAGGCATATGCCACTACACCTGATTTCGACAATGGCCTCTTAATCAAATCATGGTAATCTCAACTGTCTGGCTATAAACTACCCTATGATAAAAATATTTCTGAAATTTCATCTAAACTTAATAGTATTTTGTCAGTATGAGTTTGATGGGGATAATTATAAGCTTCTCAATCAGATATTTGCTCGTGAAATTGTTTCTAACAGTGCTTATACTTGAACAAATAAATTTTATTTTTAAATATTTCCTTTTTTAATTTATTAGTTTTTATTTTATATGCATTGGTGTTTTGCCATGGGTGTCAGGTCCTCTGAAACTCGAATTGCAGACACTTGTGAGCTGCCATGTGGGTCCTCTGAAAGAGTTGTCAGTCCTTTTAACCACTGAACCATCTCTCCAGCCCCTTATTTTTAAATATTTCTTACAGGATATATTGATTTGTCTAAAAGAAGAGTTTCTCCAGAGGAAGCAATCAAATGTGAAGACAAATTCACAAAATCCAAAACTGTGAGTTAAGATTATTTATGTATATGAGTGTTTTGCCTACATGTATGTGTGTGCAGTCTGGTTCTCAAGGCGATCAGAAGATGCATCAGATCCTCTGGAACTAGAGTTACAATGGTTGTGAGTCAACATGTGGCTGCTGGGAACTGAACCTAGGTCTTATGCAAGACTGATTAGTGCCCCTGCCAACCAAGCAGTTTCTCCAGCCCCTGATACCTCTGTTTTTAACACTATTTCTGGTTTCTTTGCCTTTTACTAGTGTTTAGTTCTTTTCTGCTGTGTGTGTTCTATCCACAAAATAAAACACCAAGAAAATGTTTGAAATAAAAGTTTTTGTTTTTGTTTTAATTTTGGTTAACCCAGTATGCTAATTTGGCACCTGAAAAGCAGGTCTCCAAGTGTACCTTTGTGAGGGGATTGTCTTGGTTAAGGTTAATTCATGTGGGAAGATCCATCTTACTTGTGAGTGGGATCATTTCCTGACCAGGGGATCTTGGCACAGAGGGCAAGCTGGTCTCTATTGTTGACTGCTGATGTGACCATTTTTCTCATACTTCTGCCTCTCGCTTCCCTGCCTGAACTGTAACCTGGTGTTATAAGCCAAATAAACCCTTTCTCCCTTGTGTTGCTTTTGATGTGAAATGTGAAACAGCTTTTTTATTACACTTGTTTGTTTGTTTTTGGTGTGTGTGTATTTCCAAACAAGTTTCTCCTTCTATCATGTGCGTTCTGGGGATTGGACTCTGGTCATCCCTCTTAACATTTACCTACTCACTGAGCCATCTTGCTAGCTTAGGGAGTTTCAACTAGTTCTATGCTCTCATAACAGTTTTCTCCTTATAATAGTGTGGTTTTCTATATGCTTGATAATATGCAAGAGCTCTCTTGGTAAGGAAAGATACTAAGTTCCTTGTTACAAGTGAAACAAATTCAGAGATGTTACTTTGTTTGAATGTGTCACATATTTCTACTTGTTATATCCATGTCAGTTAATTATTATGACGTGGTGAATGTTTCCTTATGGAAAAAGAACTGAACTTGTAGTTAGAGGTGTTACTGTTCAGGAGTTATTGAAGTAAAATTACGTCTTCTACTGAAGTATGACAAGCTTTTTCTTTGTGGCTCTCTAATTTTCAAATTACTGAGTTCTTCATTTTGTATCTAGGTTTATAGCATTCTTCGCCATGTTGCTGAAGTATTAGAATATACCAAGGATGAGCAACTGGAAAGCCTGTTCCAGAGAACTGCCTGGGTCTTTGATGACAAGTACAAGAAACCTGGATATGGTGCTTATGATGCCTTTAAGCATGCAGTCTCGTAAGAACACCTTGATTCTGACTTTATGTCTCATCTGCTAAGTATTAACACACAGGCTGCTTAGCTAGTCATACAATATCCATATATTAGGTCCTTGTCATATTTAGTTTTAAAAATATTTCAGTATAAAAGGCCTGTGATAGCCGGGCGGTGGTGGCGCACGCCTTTAATCCCAGCACTCGGGAGGCAGAGGCAGGCGGATCTCTTAGTTCGAGGCTGGGCTGGACCGACAGCCTCCAAAACAATACAGAGAAACCCTGTCTCATAAAAACAAAAAAAGGGGGGGCTGTGATCTCTGAATTTGAGACCAGCCTGGTCTACAAGAGCTAGTTCCAGACAGCCTCCAAAGCCACAGAGAAACCCTGCCTTGAACCACCCCCCCCCCCAAAAAAAAAAGACCTGTGATGTGTTTACTTGGTTTCATCTCACACTACTTGTAAATTTCCTTTCTTAGTCATTGGGTCATTGGATGGTGGCAGGACCAATGTGGATGTCTCATCCAAAATAGTACAGCCTCTTGCTAACTGCAGTTACTTGGACCTTCATCCCCTCCCACATTAACTTACCTTCCGTGTGGCCTCAGAATGAACCTTTTTAATTAGGTTTACTTTGCCTTAAAAACCTGTAGTTCATACATTCTGTTCTTTATACTCAGTTGTATTTCTTCTTAAATTCTTATGTTTCCAAACTTGTTTTTACTGATGTCTGGGAGGCCAGGCTCCAGCAGCGCAGGGCTTTGACAGGAATCCACGGAGTTGGCAAGGCTAAACTTTTTCATCTGAAGGAGTTAAGGAGAAAAAACACTCACAAACTCTCTTTATAATTTCCTAATTTTCTTCTTTATACTCTCTCTCTCTCCCCCGTCTCTCTCCTCTCTCTCCTCTCTCACTTACTCATATTTTTTTCACAACTTTTATACCCCAACAGAGTCTTCCAGGCAGTACAAGAGTCAAAACAGTTGCATTCTATTTCTCAAGAGAATGATCTCCCTCACATGATTAAACATTTATGTATTACAGGTGAAAAAAAATTATCCCACGAACTCACATATATTCATACCCAAGCAACTTGTTGTAGATAAACCATATGAGCAAGCACAGTGTTCTTTTACTGATAGGCTGCATTTTGCAGTTGCAACAAAAGGGCAGTTACTTTATTACATATCTTGAAAGGTGATCTTATAAGGAATCACAAATCTAAACTTTTCTATATGAAAAAGAATCAGTAAGTGTTCTGTCTGCTTGTATGCCTGCAAGCCAGAAGAGTGCACCAGATCTCATGGATAGTTGTGAGCCATCATGTGGTTGATCTATTTGGTTTTACCAAATTACACTCCAAATTGGTTATATGGTTTATATTCCCCTAGCAACTGTGTAGGTAGATATAGCTGTTTTCCCTCCTCTTTACTACCATTTGGTATATGTGTCAGATTTTTTTTCTTTTTGCCATAATTTGTATGTCCCTGTTTATTGATGAAGTCAAAAGCTTTATATATTTATTTATTGTAAATGGCAGTCTGTGTCTGATTTTTTTCATCATGTGACATTGTAGATATCTCTGTCAGTTTGTCCTGTTATTCTGTGCAAGCTAAATGAAAAGTCCCCGATATGCCGATTCTGTTACTTTTCATTGAGACCCCATGTTAGTTTGGATGCTTGCTCATGTTAGTCCTTTTTTGCATATTATAACTTTTTGTAATGTTCTTCCTCTGCTTTTTAGGGTCTGCTGTTCTTTTAATTACCTTGGAAGAGGAGGGTATTCAGGGCAGGAGTGCTGGGATTAAAGGCATGTGCCGCCGCCACCCAGCTCTCTTTTGATTATTCTTTCTCTTTTCTATTTATCCAGTTACATGCCAGTGTTAGCTAAGCCCTTCCCTGATCGAGGCCTCAGACCCTTGGGAGGATCGGATGAAATGCTAGTTTTTGCATGGAGTCCTCCTAACCTCACTAACTGGCGGTTCCTCTTCCACTGCTTAGATGTTTTCTTTCCAAACTAGATTCTTTCTAAGTCCTTGAAGTAGAGTTCTAAGTGCGGGAAAATGCTTGAGTTAATTATAATAGAATGTCAGATTCACATTAAAAGATATTAAATTGCTTATTTTAGCCAGATTTTGTTTTGAAAATCAGTTGTTTTCTGTTCATCATATAATAAGTACATTGCTTTATTTAATAACAGCAGTTCTGTGAGACACTTGTTTCATCCTGAATTTACACCTTTGGAAAGAAAAAAGAAAACATAGTTAAAACTGCAAAAATCAAGATTTCAACTTCCATGCTGAAACGCTTGCCTTATTATTATTTGTATTATTTTGTGGTCATGTGTTTGGTGTCACAGTTATCAGTAATGTCACCGTTACATCCTTGTTTCTTTGTTTTTCTCAGGGACCCATCTATCTTGGATAGTTTAGATTTGAATGAAAATGAACGAGAAGTACTCATTAACAATATCAATAGACGTTTGACACCACAAGCTGTCAAAATTCGAGCAGGTAAATGGCTTCTAAATGACTTTCTAAATATTGTTTGTGCTTAAACAACTGTTAAATAATGAGACTTACCAAAATATTTGTTGCTACAAACAAGCATAAATTTTTCTAAATTTTTTGTAACAACAGTCTTGAATTTTAGTTTGAGTTTGGTGGAGTTCTTGTTGTTGTTTCAAGGGTAGATGTTTGTTTATTGATGGCTGCGGGGTTTTGTTTTTGCTCTTAGAATCAAACCAGGGCTTCATACATGCTGGGTAAGTATTCCACCATAGTCTCATGCCCCTAGCCAAAAAAATTACTTCTCCAAAAGCATGAAATATATTGGCACAAATGAAAATAGTCCTGGAAGTTCAATTAACCTTAATTTAGCCTTTTAACAAAAGAGTTATTATTTTGCCTTAGTATACAATTTAAAGTATTTCAACAGGACATGATAGCCTGATATGCTGCTATATTGATCCTATGTCAGTCATCTGGAATATTTTCAGACATTCTTCCTGTATAGATACTTTACAAGGTCTTGTGTCAACCTGTGGGTCTTGACCCTTTTGGGGGGGTGAATGACCTTTTCATGGGAGTTGACTAACAGATAACCTGTATATCAGATGTTTATAATTCATAACAGTATCAAAATTACAGTTATGAAATAGTAACAAAATTTTATGGTTGGGGTCACAACAACATGAGGAACTGTATCAAAGGGGTAGAGGTATAAAAATCAGGGTGGACCACATTCTTAGCATTTGTGAAGCCCTGAGTTCACTCCCTGGTAAAAATGCATAAATGTTAACATTTCCTCTTAGGAAACATACATGGGTTTGGGGATTTAGTTCAGTGGTAGAGTGCTTACGGCCCTGAGTTTGGTCCTCAGCTCAAAAAAAAAAATACAGATAGATTTTATTAATTTTTCACAATTACAAAAATATAAACTTACCTGTCTATACAGGTATTCTAAAAGATTTGCTGGGTCAGGGCTGGCAAGATGGCTTGGCAGGTAAAGCCACTTGCCAACATAGGTGACAACCTGCATTGAAACCCAGGACCTGTGTAGTGCAGAGAGAGCCACTCTCAACGTGTTGTCCTCTTTGATCTCCACAAGCTTGTATACACACAAGATGATTAAGTGCAGTAAAAGATTGGCTGGGTCAAATGGGTGCAGTTTCCAAATAGCTCTAGATATTTTGCTGTCACAGTGTTTGATAAATATCTTTGTCTTTTCTAAAAATCGTCCTGCCTCAGTTTCCCTATGCTGAGATCACAAGGGTGTGGACACATGCATAGCTATAGTTGGATATTTCCAGCTGTGAAAATATATTTCTAATTGAGGATAATGTTATATTTATACTGGTATGACTTCAGTATCTCTGTTTCTTTTATCTTTCCTTATTGTTATTTCTGGTGCCAACTTTTGACTTTTGTAATTTTAGATATTGAAGTAGCCTGCTATGGTTATGAAGGAATTGATGCTGTAAAGGAAGCCCTGAGAGCAGGTTTGAATTGTTCTACAGAAACCATGCCCATCAAGGTAAGTTACGCATTTTCTCCCACCCTGCTCATCAGAACCTGTGGCTGACCCATGTGCTGGCAGTTGAACCCAAGGCCACTGAGTTATATTTCAAATCTTTTTGCACATGTTGGGTAGGAAATTACAGCTCAGTGGTAAAATTGCTTGCCTGGCATATTCAGTGCCCAGAGATTAATTCCCAACACCTAAAAAGAGGTATTATGGGGATTGAAGAGCTACCTCAGAGGTTAAGAGATACTGCTCTTGCAGAAGATCTGAATTGAGTTCCAGCCCTAGGGAAGGAATATGATAGATACCTCAGGTACCCATATACCATACACACACGTCAGATGCAGATACATAATTTAAATAAATGAATGGCAAAAACCTGTCGTGTCTCATTTTAAAAATCTTTTTCCCCTCCCCTCTCAGAGTTGAGTAGTCTCTTCATGATATTTCTGGGGGGTTGTTTGCAACTGTGGCTTTTTCTTTGTTTTTTGTTTTTCAAGACAGGGTTTTTCTTTGTAGACCAAACTGGCCTCGAACTCGCAGATCCGTCCATCTGCCTCTGCCTCTGCCTCCTGAGTGTTGGATTAAAGGTGTGAACCACCACTACCTGGCACAGCTGTGGCTTTTTGTTGATGCTACCATCACAGTGAATGGGGAAAGGGTTCCTATTGTGAGTGGACCAGCAATATTAAATCTTTACAGTAAGGAGTTGCAGTACCCAAAACATTGATATCACCTTGAGAAGGGTAACATCTGAACAGTATACATTCAGCTTTGAAGAAGCTTGCCTAATTGGATAGTCATTACTCAGAAATTTTTAGAAGGATTTCTTTCAATTTAGAAATAATTAGCCTTTTACTTTTTTTTAATTTATTTATTGCCAGGCATGGTGGCATATACCTTTAATCCCAGTCCTTGGGAAGCAGAAGCAGGCATATCCCTGTGAGTTCAAGGTTAGCCTGGTCTGCAAAGTGTGAGGCCTTGTCTTGAAAGGGGGAGAAAATATTTATTATTTTTACTTTATGCATGTGTTTGCCTGTATGTGTGTACCATGCCTGGTGCCTGCAACTCCACTTACCTGTTATTCTGATGACAGTAGTTAAAATTTCCTATTCAGTATTAACAGTGGTTTATATGAATGGGATCAGATTATTGTATCAATTGTCTGTTGCTGTATATGATGGTTGGTGTTAGTTTACAGCTTGACAGATTTAGAGTCCGCCTGGGCATGTCTGTGCAGGATTATCTTATTAAGTTAGGTGAGGTTCACCCCCTACCCACCCTCAGCCCCATGCAAATGGAGAGGGAACTGAGGAGCTGTTTGCATGCATTCATGTCTGTCTTCTGACTGCAGTCATAGCATGGCTGCTTCAGATTCCCACTATTTGACATTCCACCTTGATGGACTGTGTCTTGAATTGTGAGCTAAAATAATAAGTCCTTTCTCCCATAAATTGCTTTTGTTAGAGTATTTGTATCAGCTCGATGAGAAAAGAAACTAAGAGACTGTATTAATAAACTGATATGGAGGACTGGGAGGCAAGTTGAAATGATGCCTTCATACAGCAAATTAATTAAACAATTCTTGAATATTCTGGTTAAGTATATTCATAGCTTTATTTTTTCTTTCTCCTTTAGATTAACCTAATAGCTCCACCCAGGTATGTGATGACAACAACGACACTAGAGAGAACAGAAGGCCTCTCTGTTCTCAATCAGGCTATGGCAGTCATCAAAGAGAAGATTGAGGAGAAGAGGGGTGTGTTCAATGTTCAGATGGAGGTGAGATCATTCATTGTCTTAGTTTTTACTTTGTTCTTAATGCTTTTGTTTTGTTTTTGATACAGGGTCCCATGTAGTCCAGGTTGGACTCCAGCTCACTGTAGTCAAGGCTGACTTTGAACTCCGGGTGACCTATTTATTTTAATTATCCTTTTGAGGTATTTGGACCCATGGGTGCATATGTGAAGGCCAGATGCCAGTGTCAGATATCCTTGTCTTGTTTTGTGACTCACTAATCCTGAAGCTCAAGAGTCACCTGTCTTCACTCTCCTGGCTCTAGGTTACAGATACATACCATTGTGTCCAACTTTTGTGTGGCTGTTGGGTTTGAGTCTTCATACTTGTGCAGAAAGTACTGCATCTACCTAGCTACCTTTGCGACCTCTTAGTGCTGTTTAGGATGTGAGGTGTGGGGCCAGCAGAACTGTTCAGTAGGTAAAAAGCTCTTGTTGCCAAACCTGATGAACTAAATTTGGTCTCTAGGACCCGTACGTTAGAAAGAGAAAACTGACTCTCAAATGTTGTCTTCTCAACTTCAAAAACACACTATGGCATGCATACACACACACATATAAGGTGGTGGTGGGGTATCAGATTAATTAATTGAATATGATGATTCCTGCCTATAATCTCAGCACTTGGGAAATTGAGGTCAGGATAATTGCCTAAAGTTCAGAACCAACCTTGTCAACATACCTAGGCTACCTGCCCAGTCAGATATAGTTGGAAATAAAAAATTATTGAGTGTAAAGTAACCATTAATTCTGAGTATTCCTAAAGGGGTTTTGTTCGTAATAAGAACTATTAGCATTAGACTGTCATATTGTGAGATAGACATTTGGGCCAGTGGTGTTAGGGTTTTTCCCCTCAGGAAGAAAAAGACAATAAAAATTTTTCTGGGCATAGTACAGCAACCTAATCTCAGCACTGGGAGGCAGAGGCAGGAGGACTGCCTTGTCCTACATAAGGAGGCCTATCTCAAACAGTAATCTGTCTTTCCCTCATCTCAATATAAACAGAACCTAATTTCCAAAGGCTGTATGTCTGTGTGTATTAGAACAGTTCATTCTCTGAATCTTGAGCCCAGAATATCCATTTTTAAAAAAACAGGACAGTGGCTGTGCGTTGGTGGTGCACGCCTTTAATCCCAGCACTCAGGAGGCAGAGACAGGTGGATCTCTTGAGTTCAAAGCCAGCCTGGTCTATAGAGCGAGCCTCAGGACAGCCTCCAAAGCCACAGAGAAACCCCCCCCCCCCAAAAAAAAAGCCAAAGCAGAACATTGGTGGTCCTCTGTTGTGATCACTGAATTCATGTTTTCTGTTTAGTAATGGCAGAAGTATTGTTCCACTGTAGTGTGCACTATTTCCTTGAACTGTCTTGTACTTTGTTTTAACTTTCAGCTAATAGAACTTATTCACTGTTACATCAGCCTAGGTATGACTGAATTATTAGAAATGAAAGTACTTTTAAAGTTAAATTTTAAATACTGGCCGGTAATACTATTGAAATCCAATTTTTTCTGCCCTTTATTTCATTTTAAAATTATGCCTCTTCCACAGCCCAAAGTGGTCACAGACACAGATGAGACTGAACTTACAAGGCAGATGGAGCGGCTGGAGAGAGAGAATGCGGAAGTGGATGGAGATGATGATACAGAAGAGATGGAAGCCAAAGCTGAGGATTAGCCTTGTGGAAACAGTCCAGTTTAAGGAATACGAAGCAGCCCTTCCTGGTTGTAAACCCTAGACTTGAAAGTTTTCCAGTATTGAAAACTTCAAAGTTGAATATTTTTATTTCCAAGTATTTAAGTATTCAGCAAACCAGAATCTAAGTGCCCTCCTTCATGTCAGCTGTGTTGTCACACAGAAGCTCTAACACCTCAAGCTTGGAGTGGCTTGATTTGACCAGAGACAAACCTTAAAGAGCAGTCCTAAAGTTGGGCTTTTGGTTTCCATTTCTGATGTTCATGGATTGGCACTCTTATGGTTCAATGCCTCCATGAGATTTACCAGGGGCACCTAACACACAGTCCCAACCTTTCTATATAAAATGTATTCAAGCAAACATCAAATAAATATCTGGGATATTTAACTTAGGCTTCTTCCTTCTTGTCACTAGTTAAACCCAATCCGAATGCACAGACCCTAATTATCTTTCTATGTTAGAAGTAAAAGGGTAAGTAATCAAGTGACCTTTGAGTAACAGACTTTCAAAAGGAAAGTTTAGGCAAGCAATTGTAAATGTAACCATAACGAATTTGGTCCAGGTAGAGAAAGGCCTTGAAATTTAATTAAAGGATTTATGTGCCTGCTAACCTGTTGGAGACCAATGACAACTTGAATGAGAGAAGTCATCACACTTGGTCCCTTTGGTGTATACTAAACTACTTACCTTAAATTTTATAAAGTGCTGCTGCTTTGATGTAGTTAACTTTTAGCAGCATCACTCAACTGAAGGGGACATTTTCCTCTTTATCTGGTAGGTGCTACTTAGATCTTTAGATTAAACACAATTTTTTTTTAAATAATATTGTTCTGGCTGCATGTATGTATCCCTGCAGACCAGAAGAGAGCACTAGATCTCATTACAAATGGTTGTGAGCCATCATGTGGTTGCTGGGAATTAAACTCAGGACCTCTGGAAGAGCAACCAGTGCTGTTAACCTCTGAGCCTCTGACCTTTTTTTAATGTTCCTATTTTTACCTTCACAGACTAGTAACATATATGAAATTAGAGCTGCAGGAGTCAAATAATAGAAAATCATTTAGTTTGGCATGTTTACCTTAGGATACTTATACTATTTATTATCTGTAGGCAAACTTAAAAACCTAGTCATTTCAGTACTAGACTGAATAGTAAGGGTTCTAGAGTTGGGTATGGTAGCATATGCTTATGGCTATAATACTTGGAAAGCTGAGGTGGAAAGATTCCTTGAGCCCAGAATAATTGATCAGTCTGGGAAACCATTGCAAGAACTGTATCTCAAAAAGATTGAAAGTTAGTGTTGGGGAGATACTTTGCCACTTATGAAAGTTTGTCCCCTTCTTATTAGCTTTTTTAATCTAATGGTCTAACCTCAGGTGACCCATTTCCAATCGGCATGCCGTGTTGCTGGTATTATTTTCATTGCTACTTCATGACTTAATTTTGCTACTGTTAAGAATCATAATGAAAATATCTTTGGTTTTTTAATCTTAGGCAAGGGTTGTTCAAACACCACCACCCCCAAAGGGATCCCAACCCATAGGTTGAGAACAACTGGTTTAAAAGCATCAAGAAACAAGTTTAGGGCCAGGTATGGTAGTGTATGTCTTTAATCCCAGCAGAGACAGAGACAGGTAGATCACTGAGTTGAGGGCCTAGCTGGTCTATATCAAGTTACAGGCCATCCAAGACTACATAGTGAGACAAAGCAAAGCGTGGAGGTATATTACTAAAGCTTCATTGGCAACTATAATCCCACCTGTTCCAAGATATAGGAGTACCACGAATTAGAATAGTTTGGGCTACTGCTCCAAGGATTTAATCATATAGTTGAGTTAGCCTAGCATGTCAAGGCCCTGGGATCAATCCTTATTACAACAGAAGAAAAAAATGCATTATGAAATATAACAAGTGCCCTTTTCCTAATAATTGTTTACTTAAAATTTTTATATTTAAGAAAACAAAATTTAAGCCAGGCATGGTGTCATATACTAGATCAGCCTGGTCTACAGAGCAAGTTCTAGAACAATTTGTAGCAAGTTCTAGAGATCAATTTCTTCATGAACTACAGACTACACAGAGAAACCCTGCCTCAAAACTAAAAAATTTAAAATAGCCAGGCTTCCATGATGATTTTTATCCCATCTGGGCTTTTTTCATAGGTCTACAGTTGTGTAAAATGGTGACCTTAACCAGGTTAAAGATCAGTCCTTCACTAACATTGTGGGGAAGAGAACACAGATACATGAGACCCAAATTACTCATCTGGCCATGGAAGACTGAACAGAATAGACAACAAATAGGACAGCTTACTATATCTTGGTTTTCCCACCAAAGCCTTTTCATAAACGCTAACAGTTCTGCTTTCCTTCTACCTTTAATTACAATCATTAATCCTTACAACCAAATGAACAATATTTTGTTTCCTATATTAGTTGGTTGAAACTGACCCAAAAGAAATTAAACATTGAAACTGCTTTTATATCGGTTTTATAGTGAAACATACCAATTTTCATGAATATGTTCAAGTTTTGGGGTGTTTAAATTTTTGTTTTTAGAGATCAATTTCTTCATGAACTGCAGAAATGTGCCTGCCAGTCTCTGCCACTGAGCATAAGTTACCATTCACTATTCAGCTGCATACACCAGCCATTTGTGTTCTAGTTTGATGTGAGTGGGGATGAAATTGTTCTAGTACCTTACCAGCTTCACTGCTTTGACTGAAGCTGACGATACCTGCTTTAGAACCCTTGAGAATCCTTGTCTCATCCTTGGCCATGGGAGGTATGGCTGTGTCAGTTTGGAAGCAGGAAGCTATCAAACCAAATACAGCTTAACTCAGATAAGCACCTATCAATGTCCTAATAGTAATTCTAGGCACATTAAACCTGGAAAGATGCCAAACAGAAGAAATGGTGCCTGGAAAGACAGTCTCTTACAAAGTAAGGATAAAGGGAAACAAATGTGCTCTTGGGATTCCTGACTATTCAGGGTCTGGTATTCCAGACATTAAGAGGAAATCTATTTTAAGAGAAGTTTTTACTTAGGCAATTTAGAAATATCCATTCCCCATAAATGTAAGTTATGTATTTTATCAAAGTCCATGCCATTGTCCTTGGCAAGAATGCTGGCCATACCTTGTGCCAGATCACTGTATAAATTTAATAAAAATATTTATAAAAACACTGTATGATACAGACTTTTCACTTTAGGTCAACCTTCCAAATGGGGAAGTTTTTTACTTATTTCAGTTAATGTTCATTTTTAGACCAGTCTTAGCCCTTGGTTTAACTTTTGCCATTTGTATCTGTCGTTTAGAGGTCTGTTCCACATCTTTCTAAATGTTCATTTTATATAGAAAAGCTGTATTTCTGCCTTTTTTAAAATATCGGTAACAAATTTCAGGAATATCTATGATCTCTGCAATTTGTGATATTTGCTGTCTTGCTCTGCAAAGCAAACTATCTTCTGAACAGTTAAAAGTTTGCCAGCATCCCCACTTTAAAGTGAGATATGTCCTAGTGACAGGTCACTTGAGGTCTTCCCATAACCAGTTTTTGTAATACATAGGCCTTACAGGGACTAAACATGTGAGGACCAAAAAACTACAAGAACTAGAGACAAATACCAGTCTTTATTTAAATTCCAGAGATGTGAATTGTTGAAACCACTCAGAGCTGTCTTGAGACTAGAGTAATATAGCAGAGCCCAAATTAGTGTTACAACAAAGAGATACTATGGTCCCCAAAGACACAGATGTGTGTGCATGAATACATATGGTTTCTCAAGACAGAGTTTCTCTGTGTAGCCCTGACTGTCCTGAAACTCTAGACCAGGCTGGCCTTGAACTCAGAGATCCACCTGTCTGCCTCCTGAGTGCTGGAATTAAAGGTATGTGCCGTCACCACCTGGCAAGACACAGATTTCTTTCCTGAAGAGTCAAAGTCAAGATGATGCCACCTAACAGTCATTCCAGCTTTTCAGGTTGGTGGTCAGAAGACAGAAGTAAATTGTGACACCACTGTGATCTGAGGAACTATCTTGAGCTGTCTCACTCCAAAGCAGTACAAAATGGACAATGTTAAAGTCTAATCCAAGGATTGAACCTGGGGCCTCAGGATTGCCCAGCAGGTCCTCCACCACTGAGCCATATCAAAGTCCAATGTCTGTCTTGTACTCCAGTTCTCCACGAAATCCCATCTGTATCAGTTGATAAGAATGAGGGCCCTGGTCCTGTTCCCTTAGGTCATGTTAGCTTCTTGATAGCTTCAATCCACTCTGCTCTCTCAGCCTTGCTGCTGGCCTGGATATAATAGTGTGTGTCGTCCTTCGTAATCACTTTGAAGAGATTTCCTTGGACATTCCCTTTGACTCCTACACAGGAGGAAAAAGGATTGAATAACCATGACAGCTTCCAGCTTGAAGCTAAGCATTGAATAAGAAAAACCACTGGAGTATTTCCACTCCCTACAGCCATAAGGCCTACCAGTGGTTATTCTGGACATTTGCAGCTTGCTTGCTTGCCCACCCCTGTGCTACCCATCGAACTACAATTTCGTTCATATCAATCCAATTTATGTAAAAAGAGGCACAGAATTTGATGTTTGCTTTGAATTGATTTTGAGCCTCAATTTCTACATCCATAAGGTAGAAGTGATACTACCTTCCTACTATAGCCGGGAATTGTAAGATAGAATAGAAAATGAAAGCATGTCATGAAAACACTGTAGCCTTAGCTGTAACTTAGGTGGAAGATTATGGGCCATCAGCATAGAAACTAAGAAAATATAAATAAGGAATATTCAGTTGTATTCTTAAACCTCAAGACCATCCCATATAGCATTTCCCTGTGTTTTTAAAGTGGACTTTAAGAATCACATTGCTGGCTCATTAAGGAAAGGCCCACTTGATTCTCAGAGCTCAGGTGCGCCCTACCCTGCCCCCTAAGGGGTGTTAATGCATGCAGATGGAGGCCCCAGAGATCTTTAAAGCCAGAACTGAAGTTGCACCTTACCAGTAGGAACACCATTATCCTCCAGAGCAGACACAAGGGACCCACGAAGAGAAAACCCACCTACCGGCCTGTTCTCTTCCTGTGGAGGAAGAAACTGATCAGGCATTCATGAACATACAGAAAAAGAAGACATCCTCCCCTTTAGCTGACCTGCCAGGCCACTTCTAAAGCCACTTCAAATTGTCTAATAGATGTGGCTGAACCTGGGCCTCATTTGCCCAGGTAACTTGTGCCAATGGGGCAGTTTGGGCCTGTTTCACGGCAGTGTCACTAAGTTACCAGGTCTGGCAGAGTTGAACAACAGTCTCATCCCACATTCTACCAGGAGCGTGTGCTGGCTTCCTTAACCTTTGTCAACAATATGTGGTTATGATGGGTATTCCTGCACATTGGACATTGTTGTGTAAGCCTCTGTGTGCTTGTCATGAAACAAGACTGGTTTATGGTATCTGGATGGTTAAAGAGCAACTTTACATACCAGGAGCCTCAGCCCTTAGTCCCTTCTGTTAATAATCAATACTAAATGGTGACTCCAGCAAACAAAACTAAAGCAGTTAAATAACAAGTCAGAAGTGCTGACTTAGATACCACAGGAGGGAAACAAGAAGGGGCCCAGTGCTG
This sequence comes from Mesocricetus auratus, assembly GCF_017639785.1. NCBI lineage: Eukaryota > Metazoa > Chordata > Mammalia > Rodentia > Cricetidae > Mesocricetus > Mesocricetus auratus. The sequence continues at coordinate 38,013,165 of NW_024429186.1, read as the reverse complement.
CAGGCATCTACAGCAGGCAGTTCCAGGGGAGATTGAACTGGCTTTGAGAAGCAGGTCCTGGGTACTGGGACAGATATAGCCCAGCAACAGGAAGGTAAAGGGTAAGCAGCAAAAGGCCCTGGACTCATCAAGGGCACAAAATAGTTGATGCTACATCAAGAGTTAAATGTAAAACATGCTCATACATTTGTTGATATTTTCCAAGTTTCAAAAAAAATCTGTGTGGCTGGGGATGTAGGTCGGTGGTTAGCATGCTTGTTTAGCCTACACAGAGTTTGGGGTTCAATCTGGGATGATGGCACATGCCTGTAATCCCAGCATTCAAGTTCATCCTTGGCTACATAGTGAGTATGAGACATGCAGTCTTTAAAAATACAATTAAAAAGGATTTGAGACAGCCATGGTAGCAATACCACTAGAACCCATAGGTCAATGGGTTCCTTCTGGAGGCCCAAAGGTTTGATCCCTCAGGCAGCTCTGCTTCTATCCCTCTTCCTAGGTCTTAGCCCCCTCATTGTGCTTGGCAGGGACAAGGGGGTTCTTCCATGAGGCTAAGGGGTCCTAACTGAAACTCATATCAAAGGCAAGGCTGAACACCCCAACTAGAGAGCCATGTTTCTTTTGATTAGAATTAGGTTAACTCAGCATGAGGTGATATCAGAAATGAGGAACAGCAATTCCTGACTCAAAAAGGAATATATAAATTAAACACAATAAGGGCTGGGGAGATGGCTCAGAGGTTAAGAGCACTGACTGCTCTTCCAAAAGTCCTGAGTTCAATTCCCGGCAACCACATGGTAGCTCACAACCCTCTGTAATGAGATTTGGCGCCCTCTTCTGGCATGCAGGCATACATGCTGGCAGAACATTGTATACATAATAAATAAATAAATCTTTAATAAAATTAAATACAATAAAAAGAACATTTTCAAAGGTGAAACAAGAAGTTGAGGGGGGGCAAAATTTGTAGGCCAGTTGGATGAAAAGGGTGAAGAGGCAGTGAGCACCACTTAGGAGTCTCTCTCTCCCTTTGCCCACAAAGCAAGCTTTGGGGAAAGTAAAAGGTGCTTTTTCTCAAAATAATGAAGGTCCGTCCGTGGGACGTGGGCACGGAAGACCATGCACTGAGCAGACAACTCCATGACAGAGCAGTAAGGCCAGCAAGGAACCGCGGTGGGATGTGGGAGGGGACACAGCAGCTGCCCACTCTGCTTGAGACTGGAAGCAGCACATCCCCAAGGGACAGGGGTCACTCACTTTGGAAGGGTCATAGTAATGCAGGAAAGCTGGGTCCCTTCTCAGAACAAATCTGCGCACCTTCCAGTTTTTCCTCTTGTGCCCCTGTAGGAAGGAGAGGGTTCAAGCTCTGCATTCCCTTCCCATTTCCATGCATCCATCGACTAAAACCCCAACAAGCCAGCCTACTACAGTGGGACTGCATTCTAAGGACAGTTTGAAAGAAACTCAAGGAGTACGGTGACACGATCTCTGCTTAGTGGCACCTCAGCAAAAATGCCACACAAGTTGACAGAGAGCTAAGAGTTAGCGCTGAAGGAAAGGGGCCACATTACCCCAACTCTCAGGAACGAAAGGACTAAGGGGCTGAGGCTGGAGCTCAGTGGTAGTGGTAGCCACGTAAGCACAAGAGCCCGAGTTCAGTTCCCAGCACTGAACAGCAAAAAGGTGCAGGGGTTGGAGAGATGGCTCATCGGTTAAAGGCATTTGCTGCCCTTGAAGAGGATCCAGGTTCAGTTCCCAGCACCCACATGGCGGCTCACAACAAGATCCGATTCCCTCTTCTGGTCTCTGTAAGTACTGCACACACATACACACAGACAAAACACCCATATGCACAAAAATCTTTTTTTAAGAATACTAAATATTTTAATTAATTTTAAAGGAGGAGGACAGAACAAACCTCAACTAGATCAGCAGCTCACAAGTCACATTGCATACAAGGTCACCAATATTTTAAGGGTCAACTTGGTCCAAAACCAACCCTATAGCTACATGTTCATTTGTGCATTGTATTATGTGGAAATCAATGCAACATTCTATATCAGAAAAAGGATCAATTTTCGGGTAATAGCACACCCCTTTAGTCCCAGTGCCCAGGAGGCAGAGGCAGGTGGATCTCTGTAAATTCGAGCCTGATCTATAAAGCAAGTTCCAGGACAGGCTCCAAAGCTACACAGAGGAACCCTGTCTTGAAAAACCAAAAAAAGAAAGAAAGAAAAAGAATCAATTATAGTCTATGATACAGAATATGGTAAAGTCTAAATAGTCAGGTATTGATCCCTGTGTGTGGCAGAATGTGAAAGAAACTTTCTCTGAACTCACACCCGAGATCACAAACCTTCCTTAGCACCTAGAGACAGTCTCTCTTATTCCTTCTTCCACACCTGTGGGAACCTCAGTTCTTCCTGCAGTCAGGGCCCCTGTCGGGCCCTTGAGATAGACCATTGCATCTATGGTAAACAGAGCAGATGGTTCCTTAACGTTGGCCAGGCAGGTGACAAATGTGAAACTGGGCAATAATATAGAAGTTGCTTTTAATGTGACAATTACTTGTGTGTATATTTTTTTTCAAAACAGTTCTTGGGTCTGGTGCATGTATGTGAGAAGGAGCATGTGCCGGTCTTTGACTTGCCTCTTGTGGCTGGGGAGGTCCTGCTTCTGTGGATCCCACTAATAAAGAATGTACTCCAGCATCCTCAGCTCCTGCCTCCCTCGGGGCTCACCCCCGCCTCCTTCAAGGGTGATAGCTATACATGTCCTCCTCCTCAAAGGCAGACATACCTGCTTGGATAGGTAGCCTTGTTTCACCACTACGCCACTTAGCTCCATGGTGCTGAGACTGATCTCCTCCTTGGAGCTTACCTTCTTCTTGTAGCTTTCAGCCTAGTGGGAAGGGGAAGGGGAAGGCAAGGAATTGTTACAAAAGAACCTAGGCCCAGGCTAAGGAGGCTGCAAAAGGCAAAGAGAATTCCTCAACACAGAATCCCCTTGTCCCCTAAGGATGGAACTGTTCCCCAACCCTGGGCCTTCCCTATGACTCCAGACTCCCAACTCCTACCCTTGCCATTTCCTCCCCTCTACCCTAGAAGAGCCCAACCTCTAACTTACGAAAGTGTACAGGGCTGTGGAGTCATCCAGAAACTGTTCGACCAGATCCCCCGAGCGAATAGCCCCCATGCTCCGGACCCCAACTGGTCTGAGGAAGTTCTCTTCCATAAGCATGGAGGCCAGGGTTACTCCCTCCAGACGGCTGGCTGCAAAGTTGCTGGAGATGAGCCAGTCCACCAAGGAGGAGCCTGTGTCAGCACAAGGACAGGTGCCTGTCAGACCAATGGTTAGCTATACCCTAGCCTACTCAAGGAGCTTGGTCAATTTCCTCATTGACCTTGACCTCCTGAAAAGTCTCAGGTTCTACCTAAGAGCAGTCTGATGGTCATCTACAATGCTCAGAGCTGTAGCTATACCCACAGGTGACCCTCACAGGCTATCCCATTTCTTAGCAGGCAGCTCTGTCCCCAATACAACCTGGTTAAGCAATTGGGTGAGCTCCAGTCACTATGTCCCAGCTCTCCAACCTGGCCATGGGACAGACAGGCTCACCCAGGAAGGTCTTTTTGTAGGTGCTTCCCTGCTCCATGTTGGGGCACGGCCGGATTCCACTGCTGCCGTCATGCATCCTGTCCACAATTCGACTACACAGGAGGAAGGCAAAGAAAGGACCCTGGTCATACTGTCCCCTACAGGGAAGGTCCAAGGATCATGATAGAAATCATGATATCAGTTCATGATATAAAGCAAAGTACAGGTGATATGACACACACCACGGAGACAGGCTTTCGCTACAAATCAAAATCCAATACATTTGGTTTTCAGACGCTCTTCTTGATCTTCTAAATGTTCGAATATTTCTACACTGGGCTCCTATGACTGTTGACATAAAACTAAACAATTGTGACTTGTTAAAACCCAGAGTGTGCAGGAACCCTCACAACTCCCTGGGGCCTGCTACATGTTGTCTGAACTCCTCCAGCTCCTCCATAGATTTCCTTTCTGAACCCACCTTAGGCTGCTCCTCCCTGCACTCACCCTGGCTTAGCAGCTATGTGCACCCACAAACAGTGTGCACACTGGACTTCAGAAGCAGATGCGATGTTGTATGAGTTCAGGAACGCACTCGCATCCCATCTAGGATGGCCGTAACGGTGCAGCTGCCTGAGAGGCTTGGGGCATGTCCATGATGGAAACACCTGCAGTACATCTCTGTGACACGGTGTCACCAACACCACTAACTGGCCTTCTCTCTGCCGGATGTGACAACTGCTGCCACCAATGAAAGATCTTCTCTATCTCTGGATGTCCCTGGGGTGAGAGGCCCTTGAGACCTTGTTTATTACGGCTTACCTCTGCTGAACACCAGGCACAATGCATGGCGTTCAGTAGGCACTTCAGTAGGCACTCTCTTATCTCTTTTCAAAATTGACACATAATAGTTGTACATTTTCGTTACTATGTACTCAATGACTTCTTAGATGGTTGAGTGAGTAATCCCTCCAAACAATAAGGTAGCCATTACGGGCCACCAAACTGCCGATGAGACCTGTCTAAGCACTGTGCCTAAAATGGAATGGAGGTCTCTACTTTCATTCGCTGAGGTATTATGACTTGGCAGAAGCCCTGAAAGGTTACATAGGAGAGAGGAACTAAATAAGGCAGGTTCCAGGAGTCAACCCGGCATAGCCAGGACAGAGAAAAGTGCTGGCCCTGAGCCACAGTGGTGGGATAGCCAAGCGTGTGTTGTACCACAGGGTGTCACACACACACACACACACACACACACACACACACACACACACACCGCCCACATTAAATGGGCTGCAGGGGGCAGACAGAGTCAGGGGCAGGCAGGTGGAACACTCACTGCAGGCTGATGTGTGGGGGCAACTTGAAGGAGTTTTTCTGTATGTGGAGTTGCTGGACCTTCCCCGGCTGCCCTGCGTGGATAGCTCCTGTTATCTCAAAGGCCCAGGAATCCCTCTCCTCTCGAGAACAAGCCTCCAGGAAGTACTCAGTGGAGGTTCTGGTCTTCAGCTTAATGAGGAGCTGTGAGAAGAGACAACCAGACAGACTAATACTCAGGGGAGAACTGGCCAAGGGAATGCTGGTGGCAGGAATGACAGGGCCAGAGAGGATCCAGGGATGCCCAGGGCCCAACCCTGCCCACACTCCGCAGTTGGGCTGCACGGATTGATTTGGATATATCCGAGACAAGGAGCTCATGGCCTCCTAGTGCAACTTTTCCCTTCCGTACAGATTACTGCAGTACTTCCCAGCACTGTGTCTCTGACTCATCCTTCCAGAACCATAGCCTCACTTCCTATCGCAGCCCCTCTCTGAAGAGGGGACCTCCCAGGCTCGGTCAGATGGAGCTGAACACAAACCTCAGCTCTGCCACTTAGGTAGGGAGACTAGGTCACCCCTGGATCCTCGCTGAGCTCCAGTCTCTACCTGAAATAATAAGACACTACCGTCTACCCCTACAGGACTGCTAGCAAAGCCCCTTCCATCCCCATCTCTAGTTCAAACATTACCAAGTCATCCACTCATTCTTCATGTGACACGGTTTCAACTCCTTCCCAAAAGGCTGGCCCTCTGCTACAAGCTCAGCCCTTGGTCAGCATTCTCAGAGAGCCCCGCCCAGGATGAAACAGCCTGCTCTAGGACGAGGTGGAGAGAGGAGTACTGTACTGCTAGCCACCCAAGGGAACTCACGCTTGGTGAGCATTCCCTTCGGACGCCCCCCCCACCCCGCAGGCCTTCACCCCCAGGATCCCTATTCCTGAGGCTGCACTTACCCCAGACAACCCACAGGGGCGCCCTCCTCTGCAGCTTTTACTTAACACCATTATCTGGGACTCTAAATGTTTTCAGTGACCTGTGCTGCTGAGGAGTAGAACCCACTGGACAAGTGCTCTACCACTGAGCTACACTGCATTCCCAGCACCCCCCATCTGTGTGTGTGTGTTTACATACACCACACGCACAAAGGTGCCTTTAGAGGCCAGAGGGCACTAGATCCCCTGGAACTGAGGTTCTAGGTACCGGAGTGAGAGCAGCTGTGAGCTGTCTCATATGAAGGCTAGAAACCAAATTACTGCAAGAACAGTAAATGTTTTTAACAGCTAAGCCACCTCTTGGGCCCCATTAATCTCTCTCTCTCTCTCTCTCTCTCTCTCTCTCTCTCTCTCTCTCTCTCTCTCTCTCTCTCTCTCTCTCTCTCTCTCTCTCTCTCTCTCTCTCTCTCTCTCTCTCTCTCTAATTTTTTTTTATTATAGAAGAACCACACTAGCAGCCCTGGCTAACCTGGAACTCATTATATAGACAAGGCTGGTCTTGAACTGCCTAGAGCCTGCTCTGTCTCCCAAGTGCTGGGATTAGCCACCACTGATCCTGTTATATTTTCTGATGTAGGGTCAAAGCTACTCCTCACTTCTGAAACATAGACCCCTCGAGGGTTGTAAGCCATCATAATGAACCCCAAGACAGCATATTTTCTCACATTTTATGCCCCCTAATTTAAGGTCACAAATCTTGAAGAAAACTGCAACACAAAGAAAACCTCACCCATGCTTCTGTCTGAGAGACAGCCATTGCTGACATCTGGTGTCTTCCTCTGGTCTCTTCTCCTGCTAGTCTTTAGTTTCTGGTTTTGTTCTGAATTAATGTGCCTGCCTCCTGGAACACTAGGTGTTCTTAACAAATCGTCACTTTCTCAACCAGCATCACCACAGATATAACACTGTCACATAATTGTTTTACCCCTATCTTTATAAATGACAAATGAGAGCTGAAAGAGGTTTAACTATTTGACCGAGCTTATGAGGCAGTCACGACTTGAACCCAATTCATTCAGTGATAGCAAAGGGGCAAGGTGTCTAGAACAGGGGACCAGGCACCAGGGCGCCCGCATACCGGCCGGTTTTCGTACTCCAGGCAGGGGCAGGTGATGGTGCAGCCATCGAGCAGTATCCTCCCCTTGGGTGGGGTCACTCGTCGGCCGCCCTCCAGCTTGTAATACAGGAGCGTGTTCTGCCGAAGGATAAACCACCGTGCCTTCCAGTTGTGGACAATGTGGCCCTATGGACAGACAGACAGACAGACAGACGGGAAAGGCTGGTGGTGAGGTGATGCAGGGGGAGGATACTGCACTAGGGAGAGGAAGCCCTTGCTTTGAGAGACGATGAAGGAGGGAGCAGGCAGGCATTTTGCTCATCTCTTCTTGAGGTGGAAGCAAAGGCCTTTGACCTTGACCTTTTATTCCCTATTGGCCTTTGCCAGTGGTAGGGTAGGGATCAGACCCAGGTCCTCTGGCATGTGAGACGAGTGTTTTACCTCTGAGTTAAACATCCCAGAGCCAGTTCGTAAAGCTTGAGAGAAACTGCAGGATATAAAGAAAAATCACTCACCTGTAGCTCCTTTAACAACGACAGCCATTGCTAACATCTGGTGTTTCCTTTCAGTCTTCCAGTATGCATGTATTCACAAATGTATGTATGCATTTTGACAGGGCATGCATGCATGCATGTATGTATGTTTGTGTTTAGACAAGGTCTAACTAACTAACCCAGGCTGGCCTGGAACTCATGATCCTTCTGCCCCAGACAAGGTAGTTCACAGCTTTAATCTCAGCACCTGTGAAGCAGACAGGCAGATCTCTGTGAGTTCAAAACTAGCCTGGTCCACATAAAGAGTCCTTGTCTTCAAAAATAAATACAATTTTAAAAAGAAAATTTAGTGTGTGTGCATATGCATGTAGATAGGGACTGAATCATGTGTGCAAGGTGAGTACTCTGTGACCTTATTATATCCCCAGACCCTAATAATAAAATTCTAAAAGTTATGAGATCAAACCAGAGCCCTGGAAACGCTAGGCAAGCACTCTGCCATTGAATTGCAGTCCCCAAAACATTTTGCTTTTGTTTTCGCTGTTTTTTTTTTTAAGGACAGCAGGGTTATGCCCATCCTCCAGCCTCAGCATCTCAGTGTTCTGGGATTGTAGATGTATATTATAATACCCAGAAAATGATGTATTATTTTTATAATGGCAAAACAAATTTAAATTCAAATAAGCACGCAATCTTGGCGAGCAATTTAGGTTGGCCAGATGAAGAAGGCAGGCAAGAGTAAGCACAAAATCACTGTTTGGCTTGTAGCCTGGTGGTGGAGCCCTTGCCTAGTCTTGATGAGCTCTGAGGTTTGAGGCCCAGCACCAAAACCATTGCAGCACGTCCTCGTTAGGAGCACGGCATGGTTCTACACAGCTCAGGCACTGAGTCTTGTGGGGCAGGGATGGGGAAGTGATGGATTTCTGCTAGGCAAAGGTTTCCCATTCTGTGTTGCATAAGTTTGGGGTCTTAGGTTTAAAAAATCCCTCTGGAACTGGGGATGTAACCATGCCTAACACAAATGAAATCCTCAATCCAATGTGGTGATATTTTGTTTATGATCTAACAAATAAAGCTTAGCTGAAGATCAGAGTACAAAGCTAGCCATACTATTTAGCCATAGAGGCCAGGCAGTATTGGCACACACCTTTTATTCCAGCAGCCACACTAGCTAGCCATAGAGGCGGGGCAGTGGTGGTGCATGCCTTTAATTCCAGCACTACAGAGGAATATAAGAGGGGAGGAGGCCGGAGCTCAGGCAGTCTGAAGTCACACTGAGCCCTTTTTGGTCTGAGCCTCAGTAGAGGTAAGAATCTTCTAGTGACTGGCTGATTTGTTTTTCTGATCTTCAGCATGAACTCCAATATCTGACTCTGGGTTTTTATTATTCATGCTACAGTTCAGTCACCAGCACCACGTAAGTTGGTGACACACACTGTACTCAAGGGGTAGAGGAAGGAGGATCAGAAGTTCAAAGTCATCCTCAGCTACATAGTGAGTTCAAAGCCAGCCTGGATTAGAGACTGTCTCAAAACACAATCAGTAAATCAATCATCAGTCACTCTGGACAGGTTTAGTGACATGCTAGTCTGTAGTCACACCTGAGACAGGTATGATTACTCAGTGAGACCCTGCTCAACAAAACCGTATGTTGGGACAAGTGAATGAAATGGTGAGACTGTGGTGAGGGCCTCACCAGGAGGCTCTGGAGTAATCTCACACCTCAAAGGAAGCCACTGGTGCTCCTGCTCTATAGACAAACCTTGGTGCACACAGGCAAAGTGAGTCCAGATCCAAATAAACCCAGCCCTGAGCCCTCCACCTAGGCACTGGTCCCCATGCATGGAGAAGCCTCGCTCTTCAGGCCTCTCTTGTCTGTAAGCCACTGATTGGGGTAGAGGCCAGCTCCTTTAGGGGAAAGGAGGTATCCATAAGACTGTCTAAAGAAGCAGACTGTACGAGCTGGAGACATTCCTTAAGGAGGACACTGTACTCCCTAACTCCAATGATGAGGAAACAGCCAGGCAGGGTAGTTATTAATCCCAGCACTTGGGAGGCTAGGCAGGTGGACCTCTGTGAATTCCAGGCCAGCCTGATCCACACAGCAAATTTCAGGACATCCAAGGCTACACAGAGAAATCCTGTCAAAGAAGAAGGAAAAGGAGGAGGAGGAGGAGGAGGGGGGAAGGAAGGAAGAAAGAAGGAAGGAGAGGAAGAAAGAAGCAGAAAAGAAGATCTAATACCACAAGGTTTTTTTTTACATCTGTATAACAATGATTGAATTAATCATTTATCACAGGAGACAGATAGGTAGCTTCCAGGGGCATCTGGCTGACTGGTTGTGTTATTTGTTTATTTGAGACAGAATCTCCCTACACAGCCTAGGGTAGTCTCCAACTAAGGTTCCTCCTCCCTCAGTCTCCTAAGTGCTGAAATATAGGTGTGAGCCACTACACCAGGCTTCTATAATATTTCATGCATAAAAATATTTTGTTGGGCTAGGATGTAGATCAATTGGTAGAGGGCTTGCCGAGCTGGATTGAATTCTCAGCACTGAATAAACTAGACATGATGGTGCATGCCTATAACCCAGGACTTGGGAGGTGGAGTCAGGCAGACCAAAGAGTTCACGGTCATCCTTAAATACACAGAGAGTTTGAGGCTACAGTGAACTACATAAGAGCCTGTCTTAAAGAAGATGAGAAAGCTTTTACTGTATGTCCTTGAGATGGAGTCCTGGAGTCCTACAGTTGGTATCTCCAGGCCTCCAAGCCTGGCAGCAGCACCTGTTTCAACTCTCCTCGACACAGAGCTATATCTTCCTCCACCCCCACCACTATGCCCCACCCACACCCACGCACAGACTCAGCTGCTCCTCTCCTCTAAGAGCCAGGCTTGGCAAGTGCCTTGTGTTTTGCCTAGAGTTTGGTCCTTTCTTGTCTGGGCAGGATTAGGAGCCAAATCCACCATGCCCCTGCTTGTCTCCAGCTAACCCTCCCAGGAGATGGCTGCTCTACTCTCTTGTTTCCAGCTCAGGCCTTCCCCATCCCAGATCAGGGAACCCTCCTGAACCACCCAGTGCCACCATGACCCTGTAACTTCCCCGGTGAGCAGGTGGATTACCGCTGCCACTTGAGAGGAAAATGAGTTTACATGGCAGTGGGAACAGGCAGTGATCAAAGGAGTCTTCGGCCAGCTTCCTCACTGGGCAGGAACAAATATGACTTCCACTTGCCTCAGGATGGCTGGAAGGAGGCAGGGGTTTCTCAGCCTCACCCTGTGCTGACTCTGGATTCTAAGCCAGGCCTCCCAGAAGACAAGGGCAATCCTCTTCTGTGTCCCAGTGAGCCTAGCCCTCCTGTCTCTACAGTAGTGGGAGTGGGAGTCATGAGGTAACCCCAGAAATAGGCAGAGGCCCTCAAGCCCTCTCTGAAGGATTTGACCTGGAGGTGGTCCCACGCCTTCACAGGTCCTTGTCACAGCCTTGCAACACCAGCAACCACGCCTCACAGCAGCTCAGTCACCTGAGGCTGCAGTACAGTGGAGACAGGCGTGACCCGGATGAACCATGCCATCATTTAAGTGACGAAGACACAAAGTGAGCATGGAATTCTGGACAGCTGGACACCAGCCTGACCACTGACCCGGCATCAGCTTCCAGTCCTCCCGCTTATTACTTTAAACAAGGCACACCTGGTCTCTCTGCATCACACACTCTGCAAAACCATGCAGGCATGTAAACAGAGCACCAAAGGGACTATCAGGCTGACCAGGCGAGCCAGTGAGGAGGACAGTCTCTTTACCCTTCATCACTCCACTTCCTAAGGCTGTAAGCCCAGAACAGCCAAAGGACTCAGCGCCAGATTTATACCTGTATGCTTTGCCATTATATTAATATAAATGTTAGTGTTGACATCAATGTTAAATTTGTTTCTAGATGTTAAGGACCAAACCCATGCTAGAAAGTGTCATACTGCCAAACCCTAATGTTTTCTCTTCCAGATTCTGTCATTCATTTCCCCCCCTTGATCCAAGGTATCCTGGAGTCTCAGAGTCCCTTAGCTTCTTCACCATGGGGTAAGGGCAAAGGACTAATGATGGAATTCGTGGCCCATCTACTGCTCCCTATAGGCAAGCTACTCCATCTCACTGATAACTCAATCTCCTCATCTATAAGTGATAGCAGCAACCATTCTGGTGCCAATCACTAATCTTGCAGGGCAGGACCAATGAAGGATGAAATACAAGCTCGCGCGCGCGCGCGCGCGCGCACACACACACACACACACACACACACACACACACACGAGAGGGGGGTACCTCCCTCCCAGTTGTAAACTACACAGCATACTCGTGGTGCTTTATATTTCAATTCCATACTGTTATGTTTTAATTGACACATGACTGTTCATAGGTACATACATTGTGATATCAATCTTAGGCATGGTATGCAATGATCCCATCAGGGTAACCGGCCTATCTAGCACCTCAAACATTTATTATTGTTTCATGGTGTTGGAAGCATTCAAAATCTTCTTAGCTACTTCAGAATACACTCTTTAATTGCAGTCCACCGCAGTTAAACTTCTGCCACAGAATGTTAGAAGTCATTCCTTCTTTCCAACTGTACCCTTTAACCATCCTCTCTCCACCCTGCACCCCACACCTCTTAGGATATTTTAAGGCATGTGGTGTGTGTGTTGCTGTGGGGTGAGCATGTTAACCATCGGTCTTGCCCCTGGTCTCGTCCTCAGCCCTAATAAGTTGTTTTAAGAGATCCAGCCCGGAACCACGCTAACCAAGCCGGATCCGCCGGACCGGCTGGTCAGCGGGGGCCAGCCTCGTCCGCGCGTCCAGCCACCGCCTGCTCCGCTGTCCCCACGGCCACGCGGGCGCAACCTGGAGTGCACTCACCCTCTTCACGAGGAAACCCTCCTTGAGCACGCCGTCCTCCATGTCGCCGGTCCAGGTGAGCTGTCCCCGCGATCCGCCGCCTGTGCTGCCCGCGCCCAGGAAGCCGCTCCCGCCCAGCGACGCCCCCTGGCGCGTATCCAGTGCCAGAGCCTCGGGCCCGGCGGGCAGGAAGTCTGGCCGGGTCGGGACTTCTACACCTACCTTCCCACGCGAGGTGCCCAGCCTGCCAACCCCACCCCGCGCGACTCGCGGTGATCGCCCAAGTAAATGGCCCTGGACGGGTGTCTAGACTTGTGAGCCATCCCTGAGCGCGGAGGAACAGAGGCAGGGGAGTGTGTACATAGGGTGGAACGGGGCTGGGAGGACCAGAGAATCACAAGTTTAGGCTGCTGGTGCAGACTACAGGATCCTGTGTCCAAAACACACTCCACATCACACCATCCTCATATGAAAAAGAAAAGAAAATCCGAGAGTCAATGATTTTAGCAGTTCGGGGTGAGCTTAAAGAGCATGCACAACTCACTCATCCGTATAGATCATATTTAATGCACTATTTTAAAGTAAAAACGAATGCCTATGATGATCATGAATCAACGCAGTGTCCTACGACGCCATGCTGGCACATGAAACAAAAGGGAACTATGGATAGTGCTGACTGGCTTGGAATTCTTGATATTTCTTCTTTACTCTGCAGAGGGAAGAGTGTGCTAGGCACCCTGGAGTGCCTAAAGGATGAGACTAGAAGAGGCAACTGCTGGCAATGGAAAAGCGACGGCGATGCCCTTCAAGCTGGCTCCCAAGCCATCCTAGGGTTCCCATGCTGGGCTGTGCCCACTGGTGTCTGTGTGGGTCTGTAACAGACGTACACTTGCTGAAGGTCTCATAGCCCCAGGTCATTTTTAGCACACTTGCTTCTGAACGCCAGCAGGACTCAGACCCAGGCTAGGAAAGGTCGGGAAAGTCTGATCCTCGCTCGGCCTCTGCCAGCTCCTCCCTGGAGGCTCAGACACTGCCTTTTCTTTGTGTACACACTTCCCTGCCTCTGTTTCCTCCGAGCTCAAGGATAGCTCACAAGTCTAGACACCCGTGAATTCTCTGAAATGGGCAAGGTTGGTCCTTTCTCCCCAGTACATCTAAGGAAGGCTTCTGCAGTTCCAAGGAGGGAAGCCCCTGCCCTGGCCCACCCTGTCTGATTCACTGGGCCTTCAGCATGAGTCACCTTCTCTGTCTTCCCCAATCTGTGGTGACTGCGCCACCAACCTACCAGGGAACCAGGATGACATAGGCCCAGCTGAACCACAGAGAGGAGACTGGAGGGAGATAGAAGCAGACAATGAAGACAGCTTGAACTTGGGGAGGAGGCCGGACGAGGAAAGAACCTCCAGAAAGGGACGTGTCTTCATCTTCCAAGCAAACACCTTGCTGTTTTGAAGGGCAGGTAACGCCTCCCATGTGTTAGTGTGTAGAGACAAAACTGTTAGGTCCGTGTTTGTGTGATGACTCTGCCTGATGTGAATTCTGCCAATAGAGTCATTCCTATGGCTTTGGATAAGAATCTTCTGTTTACACACAGTACAGCCTTATTCACAATGAATTTGTTGCCTTAATGAGTTTGTCAGAATGACCACCTACCTCTATAAATCATCTAACACACACACACCCCTGAGAAACAAAATATTTTGTCAAAGATCTTTATCCTTGTAATGTCAAACCAGGGCTAGAACCCAAACTAACTGAGCAGTATGTTGCAAGCTACTACCTCTTAGCAAACACAGGGGCACCTCCCTGACTAGTGGTCAGCATCAGAAATACTGGCTACAGAACTAGAAAGGACCTCAAACTACTGTTCCTGGGGACTGAGGAGATAGACAGCTCAGCTGTTAAGGGCACTTGTTGCTATTGTGTATGACTCAGGTTCGGTTCCCAGAACCTACACAGTTAGCTCATAACTATCTATAACTCCAGTTCCACAGGATTCAATTCCCTCCTCTGATTTCGATGGACACTAGGCATGCAAATGGTACACATATGTACACGCAGGCAAAACACTGAAACACATAAATAAATAAATCCAAAAAATAAAAAAGACTGTTCCTATAGGGCAGTGTGGTGAGGTATACCTATAATTCTAGCACTCTGGAGGTGGAAGCAGGAATTTGGTGAGTTGGCTAGCCTTATCTACATAGTGAGCTACAGGCCAGCCTGGGCTAAACAATAAAGCCCTCTGTGTCAGTTACTTTTCTATTGCTGTGATAAAATACTAAGACCAAGGCCATGTATAGCAGAAAGTGTATTTATGTTCCAAAGGAATAAGAGTTAATTTGTGCCGCAGAGGAATAAGGAAGTGGGAAGATCTGGTCCTCATCTGCAAGCACAATGCAGAAAGGGGAGCAGCAAGTGAGCCAGTGTCCTTCCTCCAGCAAGGCTGTGCCATTTAAGAACTTTGAACCCTGGCTTTTTTTTAACTTCCAATAGTCAACATGCATTTTAACAAATCTCACTACAAAGATTTAAAACGATGATTTCCATAGTTACATAAAATTTCATTATGCCGGTATCATAATATTTCATCATTTCCATATTGGTTGGTTTAGCTGTCTTCTTTTTTTTTTCTAATGTGTTTGTGTGGGGGGATAGGGTCTCATTATCTAACCCAGGCTGGTCTTGCATTGCAGAGTCTCCTGCTTCAGCCTCCTGGGTGCTGGGATTACAGACATGTGCTAGGTCCTCCATACTCATTACCAAGCTGTTTTCCAGACACGTGATCTCCGCACTAGCAGCTCCGTGTCCACACCAGTATCACGGCATCCATATCAAGCATCAAACACAGTAGTTTTGGGAAACTGCCGTTTTTCTCATGGACCAGAGGCGTAGGCTGTGCCATCTGTCAGGATGAACCCCAGCTTCCTTGGGGGAACTTCCCCTAGAAGTGACTGAGAATTGGAAGAAACCTGGGCCAGGGAAGTCCCAGACAGATGGACCAAGCATACGGAAAGGGGGGGCATACAGCAGCCTAGATCCTATGGTGCACCCCAACGTACTCATAAGCTTGAGCAGGGTGTGTAGCTCAGGCCCTGGGTTTGGTCCCCAGCACTATGATAATAGCAACAACAACAATGATAGCAGCCCATTGTAAATCAGGGAGTATTCATGGTCTCTCTCACCAGCATTTCCTTCGCTCACTAACAGCA
This sequence comes from Mesocricetus auratus, assembly GCF_017639785.1. Taxonomy (NCBI): domain Eukaryota; kingdom Metazoa; phylum Chordata; class Mammalia; order Rodentia; family Cricetidae; genus Mesocricetus; species Mesocricetus auratus. The sequence continues at coordinate 37,997,600 of NW_024429186.1, read as the reverse complement.
GGAGATGTGGATTGAATATCTCAGGAGCACAAAGCACCAAGTGCTATGAGGAATTCATAGGCTTCACCCTTGTCAGTCTGCAGTGTAAACACGATGGATGCCACTTACTGACATAATAGGAAAGGAAAAATAATCTGGGCAGTGGTGGCAAGTGCCTTTAGTCCCAGCACCCAGAAGACAAGCATGCAGATAGATCTCTGAGTTCAAGATCAGCCTAGCCTGGTCTACAGAGTGAGTTCCAGGACAGTCAGAGCTACACAGAGAAACCCTGTCTCCAGGAGCAAAAACAAACAAACAAAGAAGGAAAAAATAAAAAAATAAACAGGCAGGCAAAGACAAAAGAAATTTTGCCTAATTCATGACTCTGCTCAAGTTTATCCATTGTCTTGCTACAGAAGGGATGCTTCCCAGCCTACAACTTACCAGGATTTTCCTTTTCAAATCTATAATGGTTCAAAAGCAGTTCAATATAGAAATTTATTTTAGTTTTTTTTAATTTTAAATGTTGTCTTTTCCCAGACTAATGTTGTAATCCCCCCCCAACCTTTTTTTGAGACAAGATCTCACTGTGTAGTTCAAACATCTCAGACATGCTATGTAGCCCAGGTTGTCTTAAACTCAAGCTCTTCCTGCCTGTCTCTCAAGTGCTACGCATCATCCCCTCTATGACACACTGTCAATACGGACAACACAGTGAGCCACATCACTCAGTCACCCGGGCATCATGAAGGGAAGGGATGGTACATCCTGCCCAGCTGTGACATCCCAGTGTTAAACAAATCTCTTTTTATAATGGGTTTATGGAGATAGACTCCCACTGTAAGTCAATGAGTGTTCATGTTCTTTCATTCACTATTTCATTCATTCATTAACACACTTAACATCATGTCAGAAGCACCAAGCATAAAGTGCTATGAGCAATTCACAGACTTTGCCCTTGTCATCGGTGTGGACACAGCGAATGTCACTTGCCACAGTCCTCTCTCCAGCCCAGGTGACCCCTTCTACTCTGGTGCTTCAGGAAACCACATCTCTCTAGAATCTAGATGCTCAGCAAGCCGTCTGCAAGGGGCCAGAGCCCAGATTCCCAGCTTCCTGCCAGTGGGATCAACCCTGCCTATCCCTTAGAGAACTCAGGCTTCAGAAAACCATTCCTGTGGGCACTGTAAGGTTCTGGGTGGAGCAGGATGATGACTCAGCCCTGTAAGCAGGCAGGACCCGACCTGTAGGAGAGAGATAAGGGCCCCTCCTTGCCTCTCATGCCCATTTCCCTCCCTTTTCTCCCTTCACTCCCTTTCCCTAACTGTTATTCCTGGAAATTGGTTTTTCCTTTTGTTTATTTTGCATGGGGTAAAGGGACTGGGGGAGGCATAACCTTGGTCTGGGGATGTCTGGGAAACCGCAGAGCCGGAAAGAGTGGCTGTGGTGTCCGGTGCTCAACACTGTGCAAGCCTCTGGTCACATCTGCTCTGCAGGCCTCCGAACTGCTGGGCTCTTAGGACCACTGGCTCCCGTCACCTCATCTATGGCTGCCTCCTCCCAAGGAGGGGGGTTTCCTCTTCACTTAAAGGCACTGCCCATTCCCCAAGCCACAACCACAACCCTGCAGGACTGCAACCGGCAGGTTCCGGCTTTTTTTTTTTTTTCTGTTTTGTGGAAAAGTAGCAGGGAGATCTGAGTCCTAGATTGGGTAAGCCTCCTTCTAAGAAATCTCTTATAACCTAGATGGAAACTATTCAGGAAGAGAAAAAAAAGTAAAATCCAGGTGATCCTGAAGGTGAGCTGGCCCCGGGGAACCTGGAAATTCCCTAACATGTCCAGCCCTCCCCAGGCAGAGGTTTTTAATCCCAGCTGGAGATCAGTCTCCTGGGGAGGGTTGAGAAGCTACAAGGGACCGCTAGCCCAGGGGCTCACCCTTCCCCGGTGTTCTGACTGGCTTGGAGTGGCCAGAGAGTCCTGCTAGGCCTTCCCACCTGCACCCTGAGGCTAGCAGGTAAGTGTCCTGACCACTCCTTACTGATCCAGCCCTACCCTTGGGAGAGGCTGCCTGTTGCTAGGTGGAGAAGTTTGCTGGGGAAATTAAAGCCAGGTGAAGGCAGTTCCAACTAGCCTCAACAGCAGAGCTAAGACGCTGAACTGACTCGAAGCTGTCGCACACACTTGGTGGTTCTTTCAACCTGACTGCTCCAACTAGAAATGTCCAGGGTGAGTCTGATGCTTCCAGGACCAGTGGCTGCTAAGCCAGTAGGCAGACAGCAGGCATCTTCCAGCCACTGCCGGAAAACAAATTAGTAGTTGCAGACACAAATTTTAAGGATCATGCAGGGGCAGGATCTGGCCTTGAGAGTGTGTGCTTCCTTAAATATTGCACTCAACTTCACTGGGCCAGCCTCTGCGATCTTAGGAAGGACTTCAGAAGTCACAAGCGGGGCTTTTGATTCCCTGCAGGATGCCTGCCCTCTCTGTTCTTAAACTTGAGGATCCTCTAGTTTTGGTTAGGTAATAATACTCTCTTCACGTTTGAAGGCCAGAAATTAAGATTAAGGTCTACCAAAGGCAAGTAAGGGTATGTAATTTCAGAAGTGGAACGAGCAAATGACAGTCCGCAGGCTCCGGATTTGATCTTGGTAAACTGTGTATAGCCAACTCCACTGAGCCTGTGGCTTTGCTTTATTTCATTTTATTTTTAAAGAATAGGTTTTTAGAGATTTATTTGTTTTTAAAATTGATCTATTTTATTTTATTATCATTATTTTTTTTGGTTTTTTGAGACAGGGTTTCTCTGTATTCTTTTGGAGGCTGTCCTGGAACTCGCTCTGTAGACCAGGCTGGCCTCGAACTCACAGAGACCCGCCTGCCTCTGCCTCCCAAGTGCTGGGATTAAAGGCATGCGCCACCAACGCCCGGCTAAGATTGATCTATTTTAAAGTTATATTTATGTATCTTGCATGTATGTATGTGTGCCTGGTACCCAGGGAGGCCAGAGGGGCTCAGATTCCCTAGAACTGAAGTTGTAGATGGTTGGTGAATCCTCTGATGTGGGTGCTGGCAACTGAACCTGGTTTCTCCGTGAGAGGAGACAAATGCACTTTCCCCCATATTTTTCTCTTTCTTTTCTTTTTTCTTTTTGGTTTTTTGAGACAGGGTTTCTCTGTTTTGCTTTGGAGCCTGTCCTGGAACTCGCTCTGTAGACCAGGCTGGCTTCGAACTCACAGAGATCAGCCTGGACTAAAGGTGTGTGCCACCAGTGCTCAGCTTTCCCCATTTTTTTGAATATTTGGGAATTTCATACAATGCACCCCGATCGCACTTGCTTTCCATTCCTCCCAGGCCCACCCTCCCACTCTTGTGCCCTCCCTCAAAAAGAAAAAGAAATACATCAAGTGTTATTCCCACTGGGCAAGAATGAGACTACTACCATAATTTTGAGACAAATTTTAAGCAAGCAGTGGTGGTTTGAATAGGTATAGCCCCCCCACAGACTAATGTGTTTGAATGCTCGGCCTATAGGGAATGGCACTAGTAGGAGGTGTGACCTTGTTGGAGGAAGTGTGTCACCATGGAGGTGGGATTTGAGGTATCATATGCTCAAGCTACACCCAGTGTGGGACACAGTTCACTCACTTCCTGTTGCCTGTAGATCAAGATGTAGAATTCTCAGTCAGCCCCTTCTCCAGCACCATGTTTGCCTGCATGCTTTCCATGCTTCTCACTATGATGATACTGGACTAAACCTCTGAAACCATGAGCCAGCCCCAGTTAAGTGTTTTCCTTTGTAAGAGTTGCTGTGTTCATGGTGTCTCTTCACAGTTAGTTAGAAACCCTAACTAAGACACAGCTCTAATTAAATACTGGCCAGGATGATAGACTCTGGATAGGTCTGTTCTTGGGTTCTCAGAAAATGTCAGCCAATCACATTTTGCAGAGGCTTTTAAAGATGAACGCATAAGTCTCTCGTATTTCTTATCAGATCCAGTCAGGGGCAAGCACACATCCTGATGTATTTCCTGCCTACGTACCTCCCACCTACATGTGATCAAGCACATCTGGTGCAGTTGGGTCAAACAAACTTGTTTAGAGGAGTGAAAACATAAACAACAGCCTCCAGTGTTTCTGTCCTTGAACAAGGGACTTACAAGTTAGAGGCATTTTTGTTTTATGGATCTCTTGAGCACAGTAATTAAAACTTAAAACATAACTTTGACTCTCACACAAGTCCAATTTCTGTTGCCCAGATACTCTTGGAACATGGTCAAGCTCCCAGTGGCCAGCCCCTTAAAGAGATAATTGGATCCTCTCCCACTCTGTCAGGAGCCATCAACTGTGAAGAGCTAGACTTCAGCATCTTTATCACAATTTTAAAGAACTCTCTTCAATGACTTCCTGTCTGGACTGTTTATTTACTTATTATTATTATTATTATTATTATTATTAATGTGTGTGTGTGTGTGTGTGTGTAGAGGGGAGAAGTTGTCACAGAAGCCTCAGCTGTCTCTCATTCTCAATTATGAGTCATCAATGGCACTTCAAAAGGAGCTTCCCTGTCCATAACAGCTGGCTGCAGCATGGATCATGGACTTCCACATGGTTTCTGGTAGCAGCATGGACCATAGACTTTATCAGCCAAATGCTCTTAAACACTTAAATCCCTACTGCTCTGACTTCACACTTCAAAAAAATTATTTATAAAAGAGCATTGGAGTAGAGGTTGAGTCATCTCCCTAGCCCCAGGACTCTGCATTTTTTTTTATTGGGGGTAGAACTTACTATGGAGATGTAGACTGGGCTGTAACTCACAGACTACTCCTGTCTCTGCCCCCTAAGTGCTGAGATTAAAGAATTACTCAGTCATGCCCAGCCACTTGCATTTTTAACAAGCTGTTAGTCACTTAAGTGTTGTTTCATAAATCAGGGACTACACCTTCAATTGGAAAGTTATTCCTCTCCTCCAAAAGAGGAGAGACACCTGGGGCTCAGCCGCTGATGTAGGTGCTTGCCACCAAGCCTCAGTCTGAGTATGACCTGCAAGCTGTCCTCTGCCCCCCATAAATAAATTCAATTAAAAAGAAAATAAAAGAGGGCACCTTGAATCCTGAACCAGTTGCATAATTTTTAGGATCTGAGAGAAGCTGACAATGCATGCCCTCGTTCAAATTTACCTGCAGACAAGAGAAGTCAAGCTGTAAAGACCCCATGTGGTGGCTCTTGCCTGTCACCCTAGCACCCGAGAGGCTGCGGCAGAGGGAAACAGGGCTTTATTCTCCCCCATAACAACAGCAGCAACAAAAACAACTAAACAACAACAAAAACTGAACAAAGGCAGGGTGCCTTTCAAAGCACATGGGATTCTAAGAACCTGGTGTTCTTAGAATCATAAGGCTGTTGAGCAGACAGGAATGCCTCCGGGTATGCTCAGTTCATCCCATAAATTTTCACCTGAAATTAAAATGGCATTTTGAAAGTGTATTTAGTAAAGGAGTCTGTTTGTAAGGGTGCCCGCCGCCTCAGGCTAACAGGGCTACTGGTTTATGTAACAGGGTCTCCAGACAGCTTTGGAGAGCTCTTTTTTTGTTTGTTTGTTTTTACGAGACAGGGTTTCTCTGTATTGTTTTGGAGGCTATCGGGCCAGCCCGGCCTTGAACTCACAGAGATCCACCTGCCTCTGCCTCCCGAGTGCTGGGATTAAAGGCGTGCGCCACCACCGCCCGCCTGGTGAGAGCTCTTTCTTTTGTGCTGTGCTCTGAAGACAGGGGGGAGGGAGTACAAGGGAGAGGCAATGACAGCACGTGGGTAACTTTGTATCTCAGAGAAGTGCCAGGGAGAAGCCAAGTATCCGTCTGTGATCCCTCCACCTGGGAGATGAAAGCAGGAGGGTCTGGAGTTCAAGGTCATCTTCAGCTACATACTGAGTTTGAAGCCAGTCTGGGCTACATGAGACCCTGTTCTTGACAAAAAGGGATTGGGAACCTGGGGGTTGGGGAGATGGCTTAGTGGGTAAGAGCCCTTGCTACATGCCCTGGTTTGTTTTGTTGATTTGACACAAGTTAGTATTGCCTGGGAAAAGGGAACCTTGATTGAGAAAATGCCTCCATTAATTATTCTGGCCTATAGGCAAGTCTGTGGGGGCACATTCTTCTTCTCCTTCTTCTTCTTCTTCTTCTTCTTCTTCTTCTTCTTCTTCTTCTTCTTCTTCTTCTTCTTCTTCTTCTTCTTCTTCTTCATATTATTATTATTGCCATCATCATTATCATTTTTATTATTATTATTAATGATTGTTTTTCAAGGATCTGGCCTAATACAGGCAGTGCCATCCCTGGACAGATGGTTTATATAAAAAAAGCAAGATGAGCAAGCCATGGGGAGCGTGCCAGTAAGCAGCATTCCTCCATGGATTGCTTTAGTTTCTGCCTTGAGTTCCTGCCCAACTTCCCTCAGTGATGAACTGTGACCTGGAAGTGTAAGATCAAATAAAACCTTTCCTCCTCCTAGTTGTTGCCAGTGTTTTATCACAGCAACAAAAAACAAAATAGAACACCACATAACCCTGGGGACCTGAGTTAAAATTCCCGCCAACTGCATGAAAGGGCAGACATGAGCCCCTGTAACCCAGAGCTGGGGAAAGTAGAAAGAGATCATTGGAGCTCCAGGTTCAGGAAGGTGTAAGGTGGAGAGTGGTGGAGGTGGACACGTCACAATTCCTACCCTGGCCTCTGCATACACAAATATGTGCAATCACATGTGCGTATACAACACACACACACACACACACACACACACACACACACACACACACACACACACACACAGATAAAACAGTTCCGGGCTTGATGATGGCCTCCCAAAGCTCACAAAGAGATAACATTGTAACCATTGAGTAATTCACCTGGCTGGCTTCTAAAGATGTGATCTGAGACTCTGGGAAGAGCTTGAAATTACGTGGGAACTGCAGAGATGTCCGCCACACTTGACCTCTGAAATAGACACATCCTACCTTGCTTTGTGGGGTTTTAGTCTGTGTTTCTTGGTTTTTGTTTCTCTCCCTTGCTGCCACATTTCATTGCTTTTTGTGGGCCCTCCTCCAGCAGCTATTCTGTAGACTGCTGACCATCTGATAGACTCTAACAAAGGCCAGACTTTCAGAACAGGGCTTGACCTAAGGACAAATGGCATCCAATGAAGACATGGGAAGCATTCTAGTCATATGCATGGTTTTCCTTATAATATTTTTAAATCCTTAAGAACTAAATCTGGGGTAAGGAGATAGCTGTTGGCAAAGTGCTTGTCTTACAAATACAAGGATCCAATTGTGGTGGAACTCACTTGTAATTCCAAACCTGAGGAGGCAGAGACACAGGGATCCTTGGGAATCCCTGGCCAGCCCAGCCTACTTGATGAGTTTCAGGCCAGTAAGAGACCCTGTCTTAATCAAAAGGTGGATGGCCCCTGAAGAACAGCACCTGAGGGTGATCTTTGAGCTCCACATATACACACAGGTACACCTGGCACACTCGTGAACCCCTCCCCAAAACCTAGTAGGAGAACCAGACCTGTAACACAGCGGTTGATGATTACCCAGCGTGAGAGGCCCTGGCGTGGGAAGAGACTGCCTCATTTGGAGATAGCCAGTTCTTAGAAATAGAAGGAACATACCTTTGATATGCACGCTAACCAATCTACAGGCATCCCTCTCCTATCTGGCCTGTACACTGCGGGAGACAATAGTCTTCTGCCTTAATCATCCCTTAGCCATCCCGGGGCCAGGCAGCAGGCAACTGGGGACCACCCCTAAATCTTAGAGCCGCTCATGGTCAATCCCAGACTGTCCTCCTACCTGCCTGACCTTTCCCAAACAAACCTCACTACAGAGCATGGCCTAAGTCTTCCCCTTCCTCATGTTCTAGACTTCCTGACCACCCAGCGTCCTCTCCCACGAAGCCCTGTGTGGTGTGGCATGCTGTTCTTCCTGTCTCCGGACATGTGAGTACAATGAACTTTGACCATGTCTTTCCCGTTTCTCTACCAGATGCATCTGGACCAACACATAGAAGAATCCCAAACACAGCTTCTCCAGGCTTCCTTTTGTTGGTCTGGTTTGTGAGCTTGTGCTTAGTGGACAAGGCTGCCAGATACTGGATGAATGGAATATCTGTGTAACTTATAGGGAAATTGGCAGCAGGAAAATGCAGGTTCTCAAACAACGTCACTATTATTATTTTAATTGTTAGAGTCCCCAAGGGCTAGAGAGATGACTCAGTGGTAAAGAGCATGTATGACTCTTGCAGAAGACCTGAATTGGGTTCCCAGTATCCGCATCAACCACAAATACCTGTAACTCCAGATCCAAGAATCAAGCGCCCTCTTCTGGCCTCCATGATGCACTGCACTCAGCAGCACAAATCCACACACACACACACACACACACACACACACACAGACACACAGACACACACACACACACACACACACACACACACACACACAATGAATTGAAACAAAAACAAAAACCTTTGAGACAGTCTCACTATGCAGGCCTGGCTGGTGTGGAACTTGTGTAGACCAGTTGGGTCTTGAACTCATAGAGTTCTGCCTGCTTGTATGTCTGTGCCCCACATGTATGCCTGGTGTCTTTGAAGGCTAGAAGAGGGTGTCTGAACACCTGGAACTAGAGTTACTAACAGCTATGAAGTGCCACATGGATGCTGGGAACAGACTCATGTTTTCTGCAGAGCAGCAAGTGATCTTAACTGCTGAGCCATCTCTCCAGACCCACGTAATCAGTCTTGATAGAAATAACAAGAACTGGTTTGAACGGAGCTCTGCCCCGCGCTCCACCAATTGGCGCTCGCGCGGCGGCGCCATGGCGACCCTTTGTGGGCGCTGAGTGGCCTCGGACGCCGACCGGGTGGCGGGCCTGCCTTGCGGCGCAGGGCACGATGTTTGCTAGAGGGCTGAAGAGGAAATACGGTGACCAGGAGGAAGGAGTAGAGGGTTTTAGCACTGTCCCTTCCTATAGCCTGCAGCGGCAGTCGCTCCTGGACATGTCCCTGGTCAAGCTCCAGCTCTGCCACATGCTAGTGGAGCCCAACCTCTGCCGCTCAGTCCTTATTGCCAACACAGTCCGGCAGATCCAGGAGGAGATGAGTCGGGATGGTGTGTGGCATGGGATGGCACCCCAGAATGCAGAACGGGCACCAATTGACCGCCTGGTCTCCACAGAGATCCTGTGCCGTACAGCCAGGGCAGCTGACGGGGAGCACCCCACTCCTGAACTGGAAGACGGTTCCCTGCAAATCTCGGCTTCTGAGCTTCCCATAGTCAGCTCAGCACAGGGGCAAAGGAGCCCTCAGAGCAGCCTCTGGGAGATGGATAGCCCACAAGAAAACCGGGGAAGCTTTCACAAGTCACTGGACCACATATTTGAGACCCTGGAGAACAAAAACCCCAATTCCGTGGAGGACCTCTTCTCGGATGTGGACAGTTCCTACTATGACCTGGACACGGTGCTGACGGGAATGATGAGCGGGACCAAGCCCAGTCTCTGCAGCGGCCTCGATGGCTTCACAGCTGCCGCCCCCCCTCCCAGCTCCACCTGCAAGTCTGACCTGACGGAGCTGGACCATGTGGTAGAGATTCTGGTGGAGACCTGAGAGGAGGCCCTGGGGGCCAAGGACAAGGCCACACCCCATGGAGCTCACCTGTACCTGACCCAGAGACAGACAAGCACTTGTCCCAGAGCGGGCCCCCGCCTCTCTGACTGACTACATCCCTGAGGACAGGGCAAGCCATTGTCAGGAACTGAGCTCTGAAGGCTTTGGGCCCTGGGTTCATTTTCCTGTTTGTGGGATCACTGTGGAGGATGGTGGGCCACAGTTGTGTCTAGTCTTTTAAATTAGGTAGGTGAACTTTCTAAAATTAAGTTTTATATGTTGTGGGCAATATTTTGTCTTAAGATATATTTTTTAAACTTTTTATACTTTTAGATTTTTTTCAGCTATTTTCTTAAAAGTATATTTTTTCTACAAACATCCTCTGCTGCTACATCAGAAACATTTATAACCTAAATAATTACAATTGGTGTGTGTCATTTTTAAGGTTTAAATAGAGAATACTTTTTTGGGAATGAGTCTCTACACTCCCAAAGCTACAGTGTAAATGCAGACAGCCAGGTGTCCCGCGAGAGGCTCTGTCGGTCTACATTGTAGGGAGGGAGTGCCTGAGATGAGCCGTGCACAGCCCCTGACGGGGTCTGCTCTGCAAGTGCTGTCTTCCTGGGCCTCAGTGCGCAGATGGTTTTATTTATGCCTATTTATGTGTAAATGCCACTGAAGGCTAAAGTCAGATGTCTGGAAACTACACCACCAGTTCTATCTCAGACAGTGCCTTATGTAGGGTTTGTCCCTGGCCATTACTCTCTGTTTCCCAGTCCAGCACTGGGTGTGACAGAAGATCATGACATCCTAACAACACTCAACACCTCATGTTCCATGTCAAGTGTGTCCGTGGAGGCTACCGGGTTCCATGCCTGTGTGTGCTTGGAAAGGGTGTGTACCATCATTCATGTCCTTGGGGACACCGTGCTTGCTTGCATTAAAAATGGTGCTCGAACATTTTAAGGTTAAAAACAATCTGACTCTGTACAATTTTAGGGCCCCTTCATCCTGGGGTGGCCTCTGTGCTGTCCGAGTGGATCTCAAGGTCCCGCTACCTGACTGCATGTCAGACTCCACTCCCCTACGCATGATGTTTTGTTTCTCATGGGCTTTTTTGGACTCCCCCACCTGAGCCTAAGAGGGTTTTGTTTTTCCTGTATTTGTATGACTTCTTTAATATCAACAATGTAAACCTCACTTTATTAAAAGTATCCAGCAAAAAAAAAAAAAAAAAAGAAAAAGAAATAACAAGAACTGGACAGATGGCTCAGTGGTCAAGAGTGCATACTCTCCTACAGAGGCCCTGAGTTTGATTCCCAGCACCCACATCTGGTGGCTCACCTGCAACTTCATTTTCGGGATTCTGACTATGTCTTCTGACCTCCACAGGCACCTCCTCTTACACCCACCACCCACACGTAAAAATCAGTCTATCTACAGTGTATTGATTACTTTTCTACCACTGTGATCAAAAATCCTTGACAGTGGAGGTTTCCCATGACATTCAAAGTCATCCCCATCTACACATTGAGCCCCTTTCTCAAAGAAAAAAAGAAGAAGAAGCTGGGCATAGTGGCACACGTCTTTAATCCCAGCACTTGGGAGGCAGAGACAGGTAGATCTCTATGAGTTCAAGTCCAGCCTGGTCTACGTAGTGAGTTCAAGAACATCCAGAGCTACACAGAGAAACCCTGTTTTGAAAAATAAAAATAAAAAGCCAAAACAAATAAAATATGTGGTCAAGCTTGAGTTAGTGATTTTTTTTCCTTTACTGCTGTTAAAAATATACCATTCCCTCAACATTGTCCTCGGTATTCTTTCTTCTGTTTGATTTAGTCTATTGGTGACATTTTCTGTTGTTTTTGTTGCTACTACTCTTTGTTTTCTTGAGACGGGGTCTTACGATAAGACCAGGCTGGCCTAGAACTTACTATGTAGAACAAGCTGGCCTCAAACTTCTGGCAATATTCCCTGTCTCTGCGAGGTGAGCCACCACACTGAATATATTCTGCACTGTAGTCTTGTTTGCTTTATTCAGCTTTTAAAAATCGCATTAATTTATTTTCTGTCGGGGAGGGCACAAGTCATAGCGGACTTGTGCTTGTGGGGGGGGGCAGAAGGTCAGAACCCAGCTTCCAGGAGTCAGCCCCCGCCTTCCACCCTGTAGGTCCCATACAGCAAACTCAGGTCATCAGGCTTGGCAGCCACTGCCTTTACCCACAGAGTCACCTCACTGGCCTTTCATTTCCAAAATGTCAGCTTGAACTCCCCCCCCCCAGCTTCTTTGCTGAGTTTCTCCTCTTTGTGGTGGCGTTTCCATACATTCACATCCACAATGTATTTCCTCTACCACATCTGTTGCTGACGGTGGTTGTTTTGAGACAGGTTTCTCTGTGTATCCCAGGATGTCCTGGAATTTGCTCTGTAGTCCAGGCTGGACACTAACTCAGAGATCCCCTGCCTCTGTCTCCCAAGTTCTGGGACTAAAGACATAATCCACCACACCCAGATAAAAAAAATGTAAGTTATTTACTTACATTTTTGAGCCAGAGTATCATTATGTAGCACTGGCTGGCTTGGAACTTGCTGTGTAGACAAGACTAGCCTACACAGCCAGTAATACAAAGTGTGTTACTACAGCACCGTCAGTGACCATAGGGGGAAAAGGGCAAAAATGTAAAGTATGAAACAAAAAATTAATTATGGTAAAAGTGACCATAATAAATGAAATGGAGCAAGGTTTCAGAGAAAGGAGAAAGAATAAAATGAATAGAAAAGATTAGGGGAAGGGGAGGAGAGGAGCAAAGGGGAAGGACAAATACCCAACAAGCTCACATAATGCTGCCAATTTTAAAATAGTTTTCTCGGAATGGACACTAGGGGGCAGCCAAGCCCCGTGTAGTTGAAATGGTTGCTGGCAGATAAGGTCCTTGTCTGTCATGAGTTGACATGCTCCTGCAGCAGGTTCAGGAGATCCAAGCAGGAGCCCAAACCTCTGTCCTGCGGCCCCTCCTTTCTCTCCAGTGTTCCCACATTAAATCAAGGCACAATCGGGGCTTCCTGTCTGCCACACAGGACCCTACAAGAACTTCATTTTAGTATTTATTTACCTTTGCCATCCAATTTTAATTCTTAGTCCTCTGGTTGTATTAGAATACTTCCTACTCTGAAAAAAAATGCATTGCTCTGAGGACCTAGTGACTAATTTAACCCTTCCAGGTATACTCAGACCGGAGGGGATCTGATCCCTAAGAACAGAGGTCTAAACATAGTTTCTAGAGTAGCCTGCTTGGGTTGTCATATTTTCTGCCCATTACGGGCACCACTGCTGAAAGTCTCTTTTGCATGTTTCCATGGCTCCCCAGGAGGCGTTCATAGGAGCTTAGGGATGCTCTATTAGCCTCCAACCAGATGGGGTACCTCTGACAGCTTCTAGAACATTTGAGGAGTTATCTACCCACATACACAAAGTGTCCTCAATGCACCAAGTCCAAAGCTGCATTTTGCTCCTTAAGATCATAGTGAAATACACAGGGGTGGCTTGAGAGATGACTCGGTGATTAAATGCTGGTCATTCAAGGGTGATGACCAAAATTCGGGTCCTCATAACTAAATTCTGGTTGAGCAAGGTGACCCATCTATAATTCAATCTCAAACACAAGGGGCCCTCAGAGCAACATGGCAAGAGAGATTTTATCAGCTTGCCCTGGGTTTGGCTGAGAGACCCTGCCTCATTGAAGAAAGTAGGAGAGAAATCGAGAATGATTTCTGAAATCAACTTTGGAACTTCAAATGCATATCTGATACATTTGCCATGCACATGCAACCACACACACACACACACACACACACACACACACACACACACATGCATGTGTGCAAGAATGCAAGAAAAAAATAAATAGCCTAAAGTTTATAGTCTGTTGTGGGATTTTCAGACAGAGAAATGGAATAAAAAGCTTTCTGCTGGGAAACAGCATTCATTTGTGCTGGCATTGGCTTTCTGTATCTTCCATTAGTTGGTTCCCTTATACATTTTAGCCCCTTTATCTCCCTTATATGGTAACATACATCCTAATTAGTGGTCGGTTACAGGGTCAAGACAGAGTCATGCATGCACACACAGACACTACAGACACTAGTTATGCCATGTTCCCTTCCCTCTGTTTTGGGAGGCCTCTTTACCACAAACCAAACCATGCTGTTTATCATGTGCCTGGTTCTAAGGACTTACAGGCATTTAATATTCGAAACCGTCCTCTAGAGGGTGCTGTTGTTGTGCCCGTTGCATGGATGAGGATGAAGCATTTTGACTGAAGTCACATGGGTGCTAAATGGAAAGGGCAAGTTTCGAACTTGGGCAGCCTGACTCTAGCTGGCTTCTAAGTAGAATGCCCACTGCCTCTTCAGAAAACTGCACTTTAATCAACCTTACTGGACTAAGTCAGGGAGAGAAACTTGGATTATTCAGCTCAGTCCTGTCTTTCCAAGCTCAGGCTTGAGGCCAGTCTCTTTCTTCCTGAAGTGTTGGGCATCTGTCTTTTGCTGACATCCCCTCCCGTGAGAGGAGACATGGACCAGCAATCTTGTGTCCTTGGGCAGCCAGCTGTCGTGGCATCTTGTTTTGGGGAGCACACACTCAATGACGGTGAACAATTGCCGCGGTCTTCTGGCCCTGGAGGTGCAGGGTCTGCAATCCAGGATGCTGAGACCACAATCCCAGTAAGCGTCCCAGTGAGCTCCTCTTCCTTATAAGGGGTCATGTCTGCAAACTTGCCGAAGCCACGTCCTAAGGCCAAGTCTATTGGCAGAATAAGATGCCACTACAGCCAGCCTCCTCATAAGACAAAATAACACTTTTTAAAAGATGTTTCTCTTATTATTTTGTGTATATGTATGTATGTATGTGCACCACATGTGCCAGGTGCCTAGAGTTACAGAGGGTTGTGAGTTGCAATGTGGGTGCTGGGAATTAAACACAGGTCCTCAGCAAAAGCAACAATTGCTTTTAACCAGTGAGCCAACTCCAGTCCTCATCCAAAGGCTTTTTTTTTTACAGTGTTTCTCTGTGTAGTTCTGGCTGTCCTGAAACTCACTTTGTAGACCAGGCTGACCTTGAACTAACAGAGATCTTTCTGCCTCTACCTCCTGAGTGCTGGGATTAAAGGGGTGCACCACCATTGCCTGACATCATCTAAAGTCCTTAATGTTGGTCTCCATGGCAAGTGGAATTACCTCAGAGGAGTCAGAGATGATGGGATAACAGCATTGGAAGACGTGTTGAGAATCAAGACCCATCGTGCCATTTTTTAATCAACTAAAAACTAGAGCCCACAGAGATGAAACAACTTGTTCAAACCCACAGAACTCCATCAGGCTAAAGGTAAACTAAAAGCAGAACATTCCACAAACAATGGTATCACCGACGGTAACATTAATATCTAACATCTACGTGAGTGTTGCTACGTGCCAGCAGCCAACAGTGGGCCCTTTGCATTGCCTTTCAGTATACCTGCGACTTGGAACGAGGGCAGAGAGTTTTGTTTACTTTCGGTTCTTCATTGAATGTTTTCAAAAATCATTTTTCTTTTAAAGACAGGGTTTCACGTATTCCAAGCTGCCTCATACTTGAGAGCCCTCTGAACACCTTGCCTTCAACTGCTCAGTGCTAGCTAGGATTACAGGCGTGTGCCACCATGCCCAGTGTATACGGTGCTGGGGAAACCTTTGTGCATTCCAGGCAAGCACTGGAACAACTGAATTAAATCCCTAGCCCTAAAATATTTTCAGGGGCTGGAGAGATGACTCAGTGTTTAAGAGCACTGGCTGCTCTTCCAGAGGTCACACACCAGGCAGTTCACAACCACCTGGAACTCTAGTTCTAGGGTATCTGACCACCTCTCTTGGCTTCTGCTGGACACCCACACCCACCCACACACACACACACACACACACACACACACACACACACACACCACACAATTTAAAAAAACGTTAAAAATATTTTTAACATTTTATTTCAATAAAGACATAGAGTTGGACTGGGGACATGATTCAGTAGCTGGGTATGTGTCTATCATAGGGGAAGCCCTGAATTTGATCCCCAGCACTCAAAAAATAAAAATAAGAAACTAGGAACTGGAGAGGTGGTTCCTGTGTCTACAGCTGGTACTGCTCTTTCAAGGGGCCTGAATTCAGCTCCCGGCGCCCAAGTTGTAACTCCAGTTCCAAGGTATCCAATGCCTCCAGAAGTACATATACATATATATACTTAATTCAAATAATAACATACATCTTAAACAATCAAAAGACCCAGAGCCAACACACCAAAGAAGAAGGATACAGAGTGACACAAGTAAGTCCCCCAAACCTTCACACTGTCCCTCTTGCCCCATGGGCAACCACTAGTGATTGGTAATAGCTACCCAGAGGCTCACAGCTTAAATAATATTTTCCATACATCATCTCTCTAAGATACACTGAGTGTAAATGATTTTTGTCTCCATTTCAAAAGGGCTTCAAAATGTTTAGTGACTTGTCCAGAATTAGGTCTCTAAAAAATGGTGGAGCCAAGACTGAAAGCCTAGGATCTGAAACTTTTGAATTATGTCCCACAATATCCCTTGATGACAGAGCCCTGGGTGCCTAAAACCAGAATGTGCTGTAAATAGTCCTGCTGCAAAGACAGATTTGCAGTTGGTCAGGAAACAGGAGAAATTTCGTCCTTCCTTCATGTTTGCATTCCAGAGGGGACTACTCATGCTCTGCTGCGGGCAGGCTAACAGTGACACCCCTCCTCTGTCCCAGCTGGCCAGGCTAGCAGTGACACCCCTTCTCTGTCCAGCTGATCCAAGGATGAAAGGCCAGCGATGAAGAGGCTCTGGAGGACAGGAGTTGTGTGTGTGTGTGTGTGTGTGTGTGTGTGTGTGTGTGTGTGTGTGTATGCGCGCGCGCGTTCTCAAGGTGCCCCCAGGGCTGGGTCCTTTGGCGGGTGGACACGAGAACCTGTCCTGTCTCTCTCCTAGGTCTTGGAGGATGTTGGCAATGTCCATATGTCTTGGTTTGCAGATACATCCCTTCCACTCTCTGTCTCGTTCACCACGTGGCTTCTCCGTGTGTTTTCTCTTTTATAAAGACACCAGTCATTGGCTGTGGGGTTCGTCCTAATCCAAGTATGACCTCATTTTAATTGATTCTGCTTGCAAAGGCCCCATTTTGAAATCAGTCACAATTGGATATTTTGGTGGGCATGAATGTTGAGGAGGCACCATTCAACTAAGTGCACTCTATCTTCCTGTTTCATACGTTAAATAGAGACGGCACTTCTGGAATATTCAGAGTCTTTTTTTGAATGAGTAATGTCCTAGCCCAGGAAGGCAGTGCAAAGATAATTCTGCCCATTTACAGGGAAGGAAAATAAAAGAGAGAAAAGCAGTCTTAAGTGTTCTCAGAACAGTTCAAAGAAGTCTGCTGGCCGGTGCCGAGAGATGAAATCTGCAGGGTCAGGAGGGCGGGGCAGCGTACCATTTTAGCCACACGGCTTTTGGGTCGAGATGCTCTCATTTTGGTAAGCATGAGGATGAGAGTGGGACAGGGGAAAGAGAGGGGAAGAACCGGTTTACTCCGGACAGCAACTCGGAAAACAAAGTGCGAAGCTGGGAATGGATTTCCTTTAGAGTACAGCGTATTTATTAAAACGTTAAACGGGAGGAGTAAAGAAAACCCTGATTGATCAAGGGCTACATCTTGATCCCGATTAAAGAAAGTCTTTTGTTTTTAATTCTGTGTATGTGTGTATGTCTGTGTGAGTGTGTGCACACGAGTATGAGTGCCCTTGATTCTAATTGCAAAGTCAAAATAGTAAGGCTAAAATGAGGCAGGGGCAACAGACATGAGGTGCATTATGTAACTTACATAAATGTTAAAATTCATTTGGAGTCTGACTGGGAAAAGTTTTTAAGCTTTGTTGTTGTTTGACACGGGGCCTCAGAATGTAGCCCATCCTGACAGGAACTTTGTAATCCCCCTGCATCAGCCTCCTCAGTGCTGGATCACAGGTGTGAACCACCATGTCCAGCTCAAAAATACCTTTTGACGAAAAAGAAATGTGCAGATGAACTTAAAATAACCAACCACTACATTTTACCAGGACAAAAATAAGAAAAGATAGTCGAGTGCAGTGGCGCACTTGGGAGTCAGTCAGGTTGATCTTTGTGGGTTCGAGGCCAGCCACTGGTATACAGTGAGCCTTGTCTCAAAAACAAAGACTCTGTTAAAACAGATTTGTTCAAGGTGATAAACATGGATCTATCTGCAGTCTTCTGCATGCCAGTACCCAGTTATGCCAGCACCATTTGTTGAAGATGCTTTCTTTTTTCCATTGTATAGTTTTAGCTTCTTTGTCAAAAATCAAGTATTCATTCATAGGTGTGTGGGTTAAAATCAGGGTTTTCAATTTGGTTCCATTGGTCAACCTGCCTATTTTTGTGCCAATACCAAGCTGTTTTCAGGACTATAGCTCTATAATAGAGCTTGAAGTCAGGTATGGTGATGCCTCCTGAAGTTCCTTTATTGTATAGGGTTGTTTTGGCTATCCTGGGCCTTTTGTTTTTCCATATAAAGTTGATTAATGTTCTTTCCAGGTCTGTGAAGAATTGTGCTGGAATTTTGATAGGGATTGCATTGAATCTGTAGACTGCTTTTGGCAAGATTGCCATTTTTATTATGTTGATCCTACCAATCCAAGAGCATGGGAGATCTTTCCATTTTCTGGTATCCTCTTTAATTTCTTTCTTTAAAGAAATGGATCAAAGATCTTAACATAAATCCAGCCACACTGAAACTTTTAGAAGAGAAAGAGGGAGATACTCTTCAACGAGTTGGTACAGGAGACCACTTCCTGAACATAACACCAGTGGCACAGACACTGAGATCGACAATTAACAAATGGGACCTCATGAAACTAAAAAGCTTCTGTAAGGCAAAGGACACAGTCAACAAGACAAAAAGGCAGTCCACAGAATGGGAAAAGATATTCACTAACCCCACATCTGACAGAGGGCTAATCTCCAAAATATACAAAGAACTCAAGAAGCAAGTCTCCAAAACACCAAAGGATCCAATTAAAAGGTGGGGTACAGAACTAAACAGAGAATTCTCAATAGAGGAGGCTAAAATGGCCAAGAGACACTTAGAAAGTGCTCAACATCCTTAGCCATCAGGGAAATGCAAATCAAAACAACTTTGAGATACCATCTTACTCCTGTCAGAATGGCTAAAATCAAAAACACCTAAGACGATTTATGCTGGAGAGGATGTGGAGAGAGGGGAACACTCCTCCACTGCTGGTGGGAGTGCCGACTCACACAGCCACTTTGGAAATCAGTATGGAGATTCCTCAGGAAAATGGGAATCAGTCTACCACAAGACCCAGCAATTCCACTCTTAGGCATATATCTAAAAGAGGCAAATTCATACAATAAGGGCATCTGCTCCACTATGTTCATAACAGCATTATTTGTAATAGCCAGAACCTGGAAGCAACCTAGATGCCCCTCAACTGAAGAGTGGATAGAGAAAATGTGGTACATTTACACAATGGAGTATTACTTAGCAGAAAAAAAACAATGGAATCTTGAAATTTGCAGGTAAATGGATAGCACTGGGAGAAACGATCCTGAGTGAGGTAACCCAGTCACAAAAAGACAAACATGGTATGTACTCACTCATATATGGATTTTAGACATGGATCAGGAGAGTGCCAGTCTGCATTTCCAATGACAGAGAGTCTGGGAAACAGGAAAGAACCTAAAAGATATGTATGGTACCCAAGAGAAGAGAAATGAGGCAAGATCCTCTAAACAGATGGGGAACACGGCGAGGGGTGGAGGGGAGGGAGAACTGGGAAGAAGAGAGGGGGAGAAGAGGAAGAGAGAGTAGGTCGTGGGGGAACAGGAAGGTTGAGTGGGTGGGGGTAGAATAGGGGGAAGAGGGAATCATAGGTTAGAAGACAGATCAGGCACCATTGTGACCTCTAGTGATCTAAAGGGATGACACCAATTGGCAAGCTAAGCAATAGTGTAGAGACCACCCCGAATGCCCATTCCTGATAATGAACTTGATGTCTATAACCATCCTGGAGCCTTCATCCAGTGACTGATGGAAGCAGAGGCAAACACCCACAGTTAAACACTGAACTGAACTCAAGGAACCCAGCGACAGAGAGAGAGGAGCGATGAGCAAATTGGCAAAGAATGGGCTGGCAAAACCAGCAGAGACAGCTGATCTGAATAGGGGAGAGCTCTTGGACCCCAGACCGACAGCTGGGAGGCCAGCATGGGACTGATCCAGACCCCCCGAATGTGAGAGTCAGTGAGGAGGCCTGGGCAACCTATGGGGCCCTGAGCAGTGGATCAGTGTTTATCCCTCGAATACTAACAGACATCGTGTGTCCATAACACAAAGAGGGATGCTCTCTCAGCCTGGACTCTTAGGGGAGTGCCTTGACCCTGCTCTGAGTGAAATGACAGACTCTAGATATCCCCTATGTGGAAGGAAGTGGGGATAGGGTGGGAGGCTGGGGGGGATGGTGGGGGGTGCGGGAGGAGGGGAGGGAGAGGGAACTGGGACTGACATGTAAAACAAGCTATTTAAAATTAAAATTAAAAAAAGAAGAAAAAAATTGAAAAAAAAAACAGATTTGTTATTTAAAGACTTAGCTTAAAGTGAACAACCCTCGACACAACCGTGCAAGACAGCGTCGCTATCCAGCAAACAGTGGGCCTCAGCACGGCTCAGAGTCAGTCTTGGTCCGTATTTTTCATATCACAAATAGAAGTCTGCTCCAAGCGGGCCATACGAAGCTAGAGGAAGAAACGGCAACACAGATGACTTTCAGCTGTGACAGGAGAGCATTTAACCATTCCTGCACCAGACATCGCAGACAGGAGGGACGGATCTAAATCTGCTCTTAAAAGCCTTTTGTGCCACCAAATGCAATAAAACAAACAGGAAAATGAAAGCCACAGATGGGGGAGAAACACATGTAGCAAATAAAGCATTCTGCCCAAAATAACTGAAGAAGTGCCCCAAGTTAAAAAACAACAACAAAGCCAGAATCCTGGTCCGTTTTGATAAGAATCAAAGGAACAGACACACACCTAAATAAATAGGACAATGAGCAACCAAACTGCAAACCTTGAGCTTGGGTCTAGATAGATTTTCTGTGATTTGTTTTCTTCTTCTCTGTGTGTGTGTGTGTGTGTGTGCTGCACATGTGTGGATGAGTGTGCTGTGTGTGTGTGTACTATACATGTGTGGATGAGTGTGCTGTGTGTGTGTACTACACATGTGTGGATGAGTGTGTGTGTGTGCTGCACATGTGTGGATGAGTGAGTGTGTGTGTGTGCTGCACATGTGTGGATGAGTGCATGTGTACTACACATGTGTGGGTGAGTGTGTGTGTGTGCTGCACATGTGTGGATGAGTGCGTGTGTACTACACTTGTGTGGATGAGTGTGTGTGTATACTACACATGTGTGGATGAGTGTGTGTGTGTACTACACATGTGTGGATGAGTGTGTGTGTGCTACACATGTATGGATGAGTGTGTGTGTGTGTTCTGCACATGTATGGATGTGTGTGTGTGTGTGTTCTGCACATGTGTGGATGGGTGTGCTGCATGTGGAGGCCCAATGTTAATATGTGAAATCATCTTCAATTTCGTCTCCATTTTATTCTCTGTCAGATGACTAATCTTGCTAGCTAGCATGTTCTGGGGGGACCTGCCTCTCAATTCTGAGACTAGAATTACAGGAGGGCTGCCAGGGTTTCTGAACCATCTTCCCAGTTCCATTTCCCCACTCTTTATTTTTATTTTTTAAAAAATATTTATTAAGTATACGATGTTCTGTCTGCATGTATGCCTGCAGATCTCATTACAGATAGTTGTGAGCCACCATATGGTTGCTGGGAACTGAACTCAGGACCTCTGGAAGAACAGCCAGTGCTCTTAACCCTTGAGCCATCTCTTCAGCTCCCCCCCTCCTCATTTTTGAGTCAGTTTCACTATGTATTCAAGGCTAGCCTACCACTCTTCATTCTCCAGCTTCAACTAACACTTATGTTGTTATAAAACCAATTTAAGGCCAGTCTGGCATAGCAGGTCTCTGTATATTTAACTTTTTTTTTGATACAGGGTTTCTCTTTGTAGTTTTGTAGATCAGGCTGGCCTCGAACTCACAGAGATCTGCCTGCCTCTGCCTCCTGAGTGCTGGAATTAAAGGTGTGCACCACCACCACAGCCAGCTCTCTGTATATTTGAAACCAGACTCATCTACATAGTAAGAAGTTGTCTCAACACCTCCTTCCCTCCAACCAGGATGTTCAGGAGTTAAAGGCCAGGCTTGGCTACATAGTGAGTTCAAAGGCAGACTGCAATACATGAAACTCTGTCTCAAACAAAACAGAAATCAAATTTAGTCAAGCATAGTGGTATATGGCTATAGCCCCAACACTCAAGAGGTGGAGGCAGGAGGATCAGAAGTTCAGTGCCAGCCTGTACTATGCACGATCCTGTCTCAAAAGGAAGTAAAATCTATTTAAGCGACTTGGTAGTGCAGATTTCCCGGATGCTAATGGAGCAACACCTAAAACATCGTTTGTATCCTTTGCTTCCAGTCTTATGTCCACAGATAAGTAAAGAAAGTAGCCTAAGAGGTGGGGTGTATAATCACTGCTGCAAAGTGCTCATTATAGTATTATGTAAGCTAAAAAATAATTCAGTAGTTAGCTGTTTGCATGATGATTCTCATGGTGGAGTCTAAGGAGTTGAGGCAGGAGTGTGGATAGTTGTAGGCCAGTCTTGGAACACTGTCTTAAAATAAAGGAGGCGGGGCTGGGTGGATAGCTCAGAAACACTGGGATGTTCTTGGAATAAAGACTGGAGCCTCCAAGGCTCATCAATCATAATCTTTAAAGAAAGCCCAGGAGCAAGCATTTTATCATTGAACCAGATGATCCATTACTGCACTCAAGCTGCACTCAGCGAGACTCTAAGCAAACCACAGCCGTGAAAGCCCTTGGAGGACTGAAGAGGGATTCAAACAACAGACCATGGATACCCACAGAAACAAAAAGATGGATGGTGAGGATGCAGAGAACATTCCAGACCCAGGGGCATCAGTACCACCCCCATGAGATGGCCCTAACAGGACACGGTGGCCATGGTCATTGCAGTCATAATGTTGTATTTAGTTTTACAAGTCCCCTCAAAATTCAGAATAGTTGTACATACAAGGGGTTTTTTTTGTATTATAATTACATTTCTCCTTTCCCTTTCCTCCCTCCAAGCCTCCCATATACCCTTCCTTGTTCTCTTTGAAATTCATGGTCTCATTTTTTAGTAATTGTTTGTGTGTGTGTGTGTGTGTTCCCAAATATAAACTTCTCAGTCTGCATAATGTTATGTTTGTTTTCAAGACTGACCGCTACTAGATAACCAGTTGGTGTGCTCTCCCCTGGGGAAGACTATCTTCCCCATCCTCAGCATTCCTTAGTTGTCTGTAGTTCTTTGTCTAGGGTTGATCCCTCGTGGTCTCCCCCCCCCATCCACTTTGTCACATCTGTTGGTGTTGCCCTTGCTCAGCGCATGCTTAGGCAGACGTGTTGGTGACTTCATGGATGTGGCTTCTGACATTCCTAGGAGACACTGCCTCATGGCAATCTCCCTGATCCTCTGGCTCTTAACGGTCTTTCCACCCCCTCTTCCATAATGTTCACTGAGCCTTAGGTAAGGAATTCAAACGAGGATTTTTGTTTGTTTTTTGTGGAAAGCCCAAGACGGTCACTTGAAGAATTAACAGAACATCTACAGACAGTCTGTGGGATCCTTGCCTCTAGTCATCTCTGCTTGGATGCCACCCTTTCATCTCCTCAAGACCCCAGCTTCAAGTGACTAATAGTTACATTGCTGTCCATGGATGGCACGGCATAAACATCGCCCCACTGTGACCTTAGCCTTGTCAATGGAGGCACCACAGAGTGAGGGGTGTCTGTTAGGTCTGTTGATCACACATTGTATACAGTGTAACAAACAAACCATTAGAGGAGGCTTAGCAGGCCACTTATTGAGGCTGTCAGTCTTCTTCTGCAGGGGAGAACTGATTGCCAGTTACTAATGCTCTTCTGAGCCTCTCTGGCTCCCAGGGGGCTTCCTTCCCTGCACACTGATCCCTGAGGCCCAGATGTGCCACCACAGCTCTGCTTCCCACAGAAGACTTCTTCCTGGAACCTATAGATCCATTCTTGCCTAGAGTCTTGGGGCTTCTTGCCAGGACCTGGGGGGTGTCACACGATACTACTTTCCAGCCAAGGGTGGTCAACCTCCCCCAAGAAGGCTGGGCCAGTGCCCAGAAAGTCAGGCTGATAGACGCCTGTGTGGGAGTAGAGAGTCTACTTTCTACCAGGGAGCCAGTAAGGGATATTGTAGTAGCCAGGCCTAATTCAACAATATGCCCCAAGTTCTGTTCTTGATGCTCCGAGGCCCAGAGGTAGATATACAGGCTTCTTTTGAAACATGTTTCCTGCCCGAGATACAGACCACCTTTTCCTGGTGGTCTTCACAGCTGGTCCCTCTGGGAACACAGTCTTAGCAACCTTGTATGGCTCATCAAAGGGAGTCCCTTTTCTATAAGGGAGAACAAGCCCAGGGCAGTACCTTTGGGAGCACCAGAATGGGTACTTGGGAGTGTCATTGTTCCCACTCAGAAGCTAGCATTATCCTATGGACACCTTCAGCCCCCTTGCAAGCCCTTCTTACAGGATTAGAGACCAGGCAACCTGAAACCTTCCCAGCTCCTCTTCAGGGACCTGCCTGCTGGTGGCAGAGAGTAGTGGGGAGCAATGCACAGAGGACCCCTAGCCCAGAGGCCTATGACGACTTGCATCTTTGGTTCCCAAGTCTTTCTTGAGCACCAATAGCGAGCCAGACACTGCTGAGGAGCTACAGCTGTGAACAGACCAAGTCACGGAAATTACAGATCACAGATCCGGCAAAAAAATCAACAAGCAACCAAAGTCATGAAGGGACGCCATCAAGTTGTAATGACCGTTCAGAAAGAAGGAAGCAGGTGCTTGACGGGAAGCAAGTGGGATTTGGCTTTAGGAGTCGGCTAGGGAAAGCCTCTGGGACAGAGTTTGGGTGACAGGGAGGGACATTAGGTTGAAGGACCAACAGGGAAAAAGACCTGAGTAGAGAAATTTGGGGACCTCAAGTCCTTTGGGGTTGCAATTCAGAGAGTAAGGGACAAGGCCCTTGGTATGTGATGGTTGAAGGCCTGGCTGGGATACAGAGCAGGTGACCATGTTAAGTCTTTTTTTTTTTTTTTTGAGACAGGGTCACTGAGGCTGGCCCAATTGGTTTGCCACCTTGGGGCTTCTTGCCAGGACCTGGGGGTGCTGGAATTGTAGACGCGTACCTCCATGCATAGTGTGGTTTTCATCTTTGTCTGAGTCAAATGGGAAGTTATTGGAGGGTCTAAGCAAATGATAAGACCAGTTTTAAATGTAAATTCAGGTCTAAGAAGCTGTGAGGAGCAGACTTGTGAGGCAAGAGGGCTTGTAGGAGAGGGCACTGGCTTGTACTTGCTGGTGGAGGAGGAAGAGGTAAAGGGACCCTGAGACACACTCAGGAATTGACCTGGATGTCTTCCCAGTAAGCAGGGAATGAGGAAGAGGGAGGGATGCGGCAGTGCTGTTTCCAGTGAGCAGGGCTGGGTGGGGGCAAGGAAATGGGGATGGGGACAGAGCTAGCTTGTCTTCAGGCTCCAAAGTCACAGAATTTGTTATCTTATCCTTCTTTATAGCCAGCCAGTAAAACCTGATTTTATAGGCTGAGGAAACAGACTATGCTGACCCCGGGTCTGAGAGACAATACCAAGATGCTGATTTGCTTTTTTGGGCTTTCTGCTCTGAGTCCAGGCTCCTCCTACCCAGCCCAGCTCTCAACTCTCTCCCAAGCATCTCTCCAAAAGCCTCTTTGAGCCATCTTGGCACCGGAACCCAGGACAGGATGCTCTAGTTCGGAGACACATGTTTAGTCTCCATTCTTAATCTCCCCCAGCCTCCCTCCTTTCCCAGATGCTCTTTCCAGTGCTTGTTTGTGAATCAGCTTCTAGAAGAGCTAGGACTGGGGGATGATGACCTTCGAAGAACTGGATTGGGGATGGAGGCAGGTTTGGGTCCTGGACGGTTTGAGCTCATGACTTCCTTGCTCTGAGAAGGATGGCCTCAAAATCACAATCCTCCTGTCTCAGCAGGATAGCAAAATGGGACACGAATCCCTTCTTTCTTTAAAGGTGAGGATTAGGGCTTAAGAGTTGGGGAGACCTCACTTGGGATGTCAGCTATGTGACCTCGGGCAGGTCAGATACATCCCTGGGAAATAATAATCACTTTTCTGGGTCCCAGAGAGGTCAGGCTTGATAGCAGAAGTGCCGCCTAAGCAGATCATCAGGGCAGACAGCTATCACTGAACTTTTATTGTTGTTATTGTTTGAGACAGGGTTTCTCTGTGTAGCCCTGGCTATCTAGGAACTCCCTCTGTAGACTAGGCTGGCCTTGAATTCACAGAGATCCACCTGCCTCTGCCTCTGGAGTGCTGGAATCAAAGGCGTGTGCCACCACAGCCCGGGTGCTGTCACTGAACTCTTAGGACCACAAGAGACAGGTGCAAAGCATCAGTCCCTAGAGTGGGCTGGAAGCCATAGGATCAGGGGTAAGAAGGCTTGGTCTATCAACTTTATACACTTGTCTCTGGCATCGTCAGGGTGTGGAAAGTTCAGGACAAACTGGATGGGTCCAGGCAGGACTAATGACAATTCACAGGCTGGCAGTTTCAGATAAAGAGGCAAAACTGAAAGATTAACTGGACCATAGAGAGTGTGAACACAGACCTGGCTGGGCATTCTTGTGATTTATGTTTCTAAGTGCCAGACATCAGAGCAGGAATGTTGACATTCCTCCAATCTGGGTAAAGAGAATATAATGTAACTCAGTTTTCTTCTTTTAGAATATATTTGGTGTTTTTCTTTTTGTTTTTAGTGATTTTCTTGTTTTGGTGTGTGTGCCTGTGCGTGCGCACACTCACAGCATGTATGTGGAGGTCAGAGAAGCGATCTCCTTGTCACCCCTCACTTTATCCCCTTGAGATGGGGATCCCATACAGAACCTGAAGCTAGGCTTGCTGTGATAAAGGTCCAGCAGCTCTTCCACCTCTAGACCCCCTCAGTGCTGGGGCTATAGGCACAAGTGACTACACTTGATTTGTATGTGACTTCTGTAGACTTGAATTCAGACCCTCATCTTTGTACAGCATATCCGCTTACAGGCTGAGCTTGTTTGTTTGGCTCCTTACTATGTAGCTCCAGCGGGCCCAGAGCTCACTGTGTAGCCCCGACCAGCCTCAAACTTGTGTTCTTGCCTCAGTCTCCCAGGTGCTGTGATCATGCATCAAGACACCATGTCTGTCTTCTGTTGTCACTGTCATTTTGAAACAGGATCTCACTACGCAGTACAAGCCAACCTCAAAATCCTCCTGCCTCAGCCTTTTGAGTTCCGGGATTACAAGTGTGTGCCACCATTTCTTAAATATGAATTTATTCAACTTTAAATTTTGCCCTTTATACTTTCGGTATTAAAATATCCTCTCTTTGGCTAGAGCAGCGGGCGTGTACCTGTAATTTCAGTGTACAGAAGACGAGACAAGATGATAGCTTGGGCTTCAAGGGCTCCAGATCAGCCTGGGCAATGTAGTGATACTTGTGCCAAAACAAAGAACAAAAAAACAGATATCCTTTCTTTTATAAATTATGAGTGAGAACTGTTGGTGCTGTGGTTATTTATAATGAATTATGATAATTTATTCTGATCCATGACATCTAAAATTCTGTCTACAAATGGGAAACTGAGCCCAGAGAGAAGACATGACTAACCCAAAGCCAGGAGCCTAGGTTATTGCAGAATGAGGACTCCCACCTAGGGCTCCTAGGGCACAGGGTCTTTCTTTCTTTCTTTCTCTCTTTCTTTCTCTCTTTCTTTCTCTCTTTCTTTCTCTCTTTCTTTCTTTCTTTCTTTCTTTCTTTCTTTCTTTCTCCCTTCCTTTCTTTTTTTTGTATTTTGTTTTTGTTTTTCGAGCCAGGTTTCTCTGTGTAACAGCTCTGGTTGTCCTGGAACTTTCTCTGTAGACTAGGCTGGCCTTGAATTCACAGAGATTGCCTGCCTCTGCCTCCCCAGTGCTGGGACTAAAGGTGTGTGCCCCCACTGCCCGGCCAGCACTGGTTCTTTCACTAGAACCTTCCATAGCTTCTTTGGGCCTCTTTCATTTGCAAGTGTTTGAAATCCAACTCAAACAGCATGAACCAAAGGGAAAAGTCAAGACTTCCAGTGAAAAAGAGAAATAGATTCTTGGCAGAAATAAAACAAAAGCCCAGATTCCCGTCAGTCTCTTAAAAGTTGATGCTTCCAGGACCAAAGTCTCCACTATGTGATTCAAAACCTCCAGCTAACTTAGGAGGCAGAGGCAGGTGGATCTCTGTGAGTCTGAGGCAAGCTTGATCTACATAGTGAGTTCCAGGCCAGCCAGGGCCACATAGTAATACCCTGTCTCCAATCAACCAACATCCAAAAATAATCCAATGTTACAATTAGAAACCAGACATACTATCATACATTGATAAACATAGAGCTTGGGAGGATGAGGCAGGAGGATTGTGAGTCTGAGGTCGTCCTTGGTTTCATATGGAGCTCATCTGTCAAACAAAACAGCAAAACTCCATAACTGAGTTCCCCATCTCCTTATTCACAGCAGTAACCACACACACACGCACACACACACACATACACGCACACACACATACACACACACATACACGCACACACACATACACACACGCACACATACACACACATACACACACATACACACACACATACACGCACACACACATACACACACATACACGCACACACACACACACACACACACACACACACGCACACACCTTTCTGAATCTACTCTGGGAGTCATTCTTTGCTGACTCACAGATTCTCTCAGGATACACCTGCACAGATGTCTAAGCAACCCAGGTCCAAGCGATCTCTGCCGCAGCTGGGGAGGCGGGGCATCTTCCCCAGCAGCCACCACCAGAACACGCTGTCCTGGCAGCCTTCAGCTGTAACGTATTAGCTGAGTAATTGTGGGAAGCAGCTGCATTTTCTTTGTCCTGTTGCTGATGATCAGCACACACCCCAAGAACTAAAAATAAGTGTCAGGAGGTCAGCCTTGTTTGAAGCTGAGTACCTGGGTTCTCTTCAAAGATCAAACCTCCTTGATATGGATGAGAAGAAGCCTTAGGCTACCAGTGTGGGATTCCAATACTCAGGTGGGCAAAACACTAAAGTGTAGCTTTGAAATTCTACCCCAAGATGGATTAGTGTTAGGGCAGGCGAATCACCATGGTTTTCTCCGGAATCACCATGGTTTTCTCCGGTGCTGCCCTGACTCTAGTTCCCTTTAGCCTGGTACACTGAGCAAATGGGTTCCTTTCCTACCCATCCGCCTGGCTGATGGGCAGAAGGAGGCAAAGTCGGAGGAAGACAGCAGACATCATCCCTAACAGTTGCAGTGCCATTAGCCCCTCACTAAGAACCTCAGAGCTTGCCTTGTTCCTGATCCATTTTCCCAGCTAGAGACCATTATTCCAAAAAAATTCAAGCCACAGGATGAAAAGAAAGCATCAACTTCCATTTGAGAAAAATAAATCTGAATGTAATATGGAGTAGAATGCAAAAACTTAGATAAACATTTTAATTAATAATTACTTCTAAAAATGTTTTTAAGAGATGAAGTCTCCACTATCTTGCCCAGCCTGGCACCAAACTCCCGGACACAAGTGGCTCTCTTGTGTCAGTCTCCAAGCCATTGAGACTACTGATGTGTCCCACCTCATGGTGAGCAACTTTGTATCTTTCATTTTAGTATGTGAGTGTACGTGTGTGTTCTTGTATACATGCACATCTGCTTGTGTGGAGGTCAGAGGACACACACACACACACACACACACACACACACACACACACACACGCACCCTCCTCTCCTGAATCTACTCTAGGAGTCTGTTCTCACCTGCCACCTTCATGATCAGGGGCTTTCTGCTGAGATGTGTAATACAGGTTAGCTGACCCACAAGCTTCTTGACAATTCTGTCTCCACCTCCCGTCTCACAACAGGAATGCTGAGTTTGCAAGTGCAGTTACAACATCTGGCCCTTTTTAAAAAAAATTATGTGCATTGTGTTTTGCCTACACATGTATGTGAGCTATGTGTGTGCAGTACCCAGAGAAGCCTGAAGATGGCATCAGATCCCCTAGGACTGGATTTAGATATGGTTGTTAGCTGCTGTGTGGGTGCTGGGAACCCAACCCAGGTCCTCTGGAAGAGCAGCCCATGCTCTTAACAGCTGAGCCATCTCTCCAGCCCACACATCCAGCTTTTGGCATTGGTTACAGGGATCAGATTC
Source organism: Mesocricetus auratus (assembly GCF_017639785.1). Taxonomy (NCBI): domain Eukaryota; kingdom Metazoa; phylum Chordata; class Mammalia; order Rodentia; family Cricetidae; genus Mesocricetus; species Mesocricetus auratus. Next base: position 37,967,374 of record NW_024429186.1, on the reverse strand, counting down.
GGATCACCAGGATTGTGTAGTAGGCCCTTTTACATTTACATGATGAATCATCTCCCTGGCCATGAAGAACAATTTTCAATTAAAAAACTCCATTGAAAAGGAATGTTCCATTGTACTTGTTGCTATGGGTCAATCTAAAAGACCTGGAGCCCAGGTTTGTGTTGCTCTGTCTTAGAGGAAGTGGTTTTCCTCCAAATCCCTCCCAGGTAAACTGCATCTCTAGATACATTTGGTAAGATCCTCAGCAAGGGACAAAGAGTTTGTGACACAGGGCAGACAAAGTTAGTACTCCAGGTTCTGCCATTTCCCCTCCCGTTTCTCCCTGCTGAAGATTAAAATGAACTTTTAAACTCAGGTTCCTGCTCTGTGAACCCAGGTGTTTCCATAGCTTTCCATTAGTAAAGCAAATACTACAGACAATGGACTTATAACAAGAAGATGAGATGACTCAGTAGGTAAGGGTACTCAGCATCAAGTCTGAAGACGTGAGTTTGATACCTAAAATCCGCATGGAAGAAGAAAATCAATTCTTATACATTGTTCTCTGACACACACACACCCACACACCCACACACACACATGCTCACACTTTGGGTATATATATTATATATATATATATATAATATATATATAACAAATGGAGAAAGAGAGGAAGGATAAAGGTTTTTTTTTGTTGTTGTTGTTGTTTTTGGTTTGTTTTGGAAGGTGTAGCCCATGATCCATCAGCTCCCATGGCTTTGAGCCCTGTTGGGCCAATGCAGCATGGCAATAATGCAGAAGTGTTCATTCAAGCCAAGAGGCAGAATGGAAGAAAAAGGTCTGGGTGTGTGATATCACAGTAGAGTCCCATTCTGAAGGAAAGACAAAAGGGAAGAAGAGAAGAGGGGCTTCTTCTCTTGTGTCCTAAAGACAAGTCTCTGGGCACCTCTGCTTCTCTACAGTGCCATCCTGGGGACCCAGCCTTTACCACATGAACTGTTAGAGAACAGCCAACATGCAAGTTGCAGAACCAGATGACCATAGCATCTCATCATGTCTTCCGTGGGTCCCACGTATACAAAGAGTAATCCCACAGAAAGGGCCTATGTTTATCTTACTCCCACACCCCTGGGGACAACTTCTCCAATAGGCTCAGGACAGACAGGGTCCAGAGCTCTGTGATGATTCAGTGGTAACTTAGTTACCCGATATTTCATTAAACGTCATTCAGAGTACCTATGAGAGTGTTTCTGAATTAGATTAATATCTGAACCAGGACACTAACAAAGTGAATTGTGGGTAGGTCTTATCAAATCTGTTAGCAGCCTGAAAAGAAAAAAAGAAAAAGGAGGCGTAAGGTATAAGCAGGCTCCCCTGAGATATTTATCTTCTGCTTTGGAATTTTTGTCTCTGATTGGAACTTACAAAATGACTCTCCAGGGTCTCTGGCTTGCCAAAGGCAGATGACAGGGTTTTTCAGCCTCCATATACACACATTAGTTCTGTTTCTTTGATGAATATAGACAAATCTTGGAACATACTTTTTAAATTTTAAATTGTAATTTCTTTTAAAAATCATTAGGAAAGGGCTGGAGAGATGGCGAATAAAGGCCCAGCACAAGGAAGTGACGCCACATCTCCAGAATGAAGGGCTCTAGCAGGCTCGTTCGTGGCAAACACAGACCTAACATGGCAAACATGGTACCAACAGGATTTGCCTTTTACCCTTCTTGCTCTTCCTTGTTAAAAACTATTAGATTGCGTTCCTAAAGCTAACCCCCCAGGTCCATTCCTTTATTTGGCCACTGACTCCTTCCCGAGACAAAACACCGAGGTCCAACAATCAAAATTCGTTATTTGACTAATACGTCCTTTCCCCCCGAAAATGCCACTCCAGCAGAAACAAGCCTCACTCTCTGCTGCTGCCTTGGCAGCCCCCTCTCCAACTTGCCCTTCCAGGGTAATAAATCTCCTTCATGCTGAGAACTTGGTGTCTGGGTATGTCCTGTACCAACCCTGAGGGGGCTGGCCTCCCTTACACAGAACACGTGTAAATCTGTCACATCCAGGACCACATAGAGAGAGCCTGTCTAAAAAAAAAAAAAAAAAAGCCAGGTACAGCGGAGTTTGTCTGTAGTCCCCTCCTTGGGGAGGCAGAGACAAGGGGATCTCTGGAGCTTACTGGCCATCAAGTCTAGTGAACTCAGAGAGTTCCTTTCTTCAAAAAAAAAAAGAATAGTGGTTGAGGAAGATACCTAGTGTCAGCCTCTGGCCTTCACAGGCAAGCACAAGCATGCGCTTGCACACACAAGGAAAGCTAGGTGTGGTGGTGCACACTTGTAATCCTAGCACTCAGAAGCCACAACAGGGGTTTGAGACCAGCCTGGGCTTCATAGGGAACTTAAGGCAAAAAAAAAAAATCCAAAAACAAAACAAATGAACGAAACAAAACACTTGCGGTGTAGCTCAGCTGAAAGAGTCCTTGCCTACTATACATGAAGACCTGGATTCAGTCATCAGCACCAATTAACCCAGAGACAACAATGGAGCCCACTTGGAATTCTGCATTGCATTCTCACTACAGCTCTTCAGTGCTCCTTTGGCTTCCCAATTGTAGAGGCAGCAGACTGAGGTCCTCAGAGAAGGCCAAACCAAAGAGCAGTGGAGGGTGGAGTGGGCTGGGAGAGTTTGCTCAGCGCTTAGGAGCTCTTGCAGGGGACCAGGTTCAATCCCAGCTTCCATACAGTGGCTTGCAACACCTATAATTCCAGTCTCAGAGGATTCACCACTGTCTTCTGACCTCTGACACTGTGCATACATGTACACGTGCATACACACCAGTGAAATACTCATACACATGAAATAATAGACAGATCGAAAAATATGAAAAAGCATTGGGCAAGCGGAGAGTGTTATCCTTCTGTACTGTGCCACAACTCGGGGCAAGACTTGGCTCTGTAACTGTTCTGGCAGGAATGAAGACATCCCACAGTGACCCTTTTCAGACTGTTGAGAGATTATATCCCCAAAGGATTGCACTCTCTACAGAACTCTCACTCGGGAAGCAGAAAAAGGCTGGTAGCTTTGTGCTTGTCTGGGAGAGTCTGTCCCCTGGAAACCTAGGACCTGGGGTGAGGGGGTATTGGTGTTGAGCTGCTCTGCTCTTCTTCCCAGTACGGCTGCTGCCTGCAGCTCTTTATTTCTTGCCTGTTTGAGCACTCTGTTGAGGATGGGTGGTCCAGCATGGATTGACAGCAGGTTGCCAGGCCTCAGGCTCTGACTCTAATAATTTCAGTAACTCCTCTGTCTCTTCCTTATTTCCAGTCTACTACTACTTTGGAAATAGGTTGATATATTTCCTTCCATCTTTGATGGTGATTGATGGATTGATGTTGAACAGGAAGTAAGATAGCAGCTGCCTGCTTACTTCTTTCTTTCTTTTTTTTAATTTAAGTTAGAAACAAGCTTGTTTCACATGTCAACCCCAGCTTCCCCCCCTCCCACCAGGCCTGTAATCTTAACAAATGGGATGGTGGAGGCCACACTCAGGAGTTCAAGGCTAGCCTGAGCAATTTGAGTCTCTTTCTCAAACCAAACCAAACTCAGAGCCATGGTTTGAGAGGTGTCTCATAGGTTAAGTGCTTGCTGTTCATGCACTAGGAGCTGTGCTCAGTCTCCAGCCCCCACATAAAGGTTGAGCATGGCAGCACCTGTCTGTGACCCCAGCCCCGGTGAGCAGAAATGGGTGGATCTGGAGGCTACTGTCCAGCCAGCCTAACAGAAATAAATGTACCAGTCTTTTTCTTTTGGGACCACCAGCCAGCTCCCAAATCATGACACAAAACTTATTATGGATGCTCAGCTGTATCTTATCTCTTGTTTTAATCTGTTTCCATGTTTTGCCTCAGGGCTTCCTCCCTCCCTCCCTCCCTCCCTCCCTCCCTCCCTCCCTCCCTCCCTCCCTCCCTCCCTTCCTTCCTTCCTTCCTATATGTCTTACTTTCCTGATGGCTGGTGGCTGTCTGGCTTCTGGCCCCAGGAATGTCCCTCTCTTACTCCTCAATTCTCTCCTTCCTTCTTCTTCCCCTTCTCTTCTCTCTTCTACTTATTCTCTCTGCCTGCCAGCCCTGCCTATCTCTCTTTGCCTAGCTATTGGATGTTCAGCTCTTTATTATACCAATAAGGTACCTTAGGCAGGCAAGGTGAAACAGCAACACATCTTTTCATTAAACAAATGCATCAAAAACAAAGGTCACACATCTTTTTTTTTTTTTTTTTTTTTTTTTGGTTTTTACGAGACAGGGTTTCTCTGTATTGTTTCAGAGGCTATCGGTCCAGCCAGGCCTTGAACTCACAGAGATCCACCTGCCTCTGCCTCCCGAGTGCTGGGATTAAAGGCGTGCGCCACCACCGCCTGGCAAGGTCACACATCTTTAACAATGGCAGTAGAAACAAATGTAACATGCCTTCACATAGTTGATATTCTGCAAGATAAAAAAGTATAACACATATTGCCTAGTTAAATATTCCACAACACAGAAGCAGCAAGCTTCAGCTTTAGCAAGAATCCTTGTCTCAAAAACAAAATCTAAAACAAAAGGTGCTGAGCCACAGAGTAACACACACAAAGTGACCTCTGGCATCCACGAGTACCTACAAAGGCATTGTGTCTGGGCAGGCTTTTGCTATACCTGCACACACATATGTGTACCACAATACACCCGTGAACACAAAGGAAAATGGCTTAGGACAATGAAATCATAAAATTTTAGTAGATTTTCATAGGAGCCAGCACAGTGGCTCAGTAGGTAAAGTTTATTGAAGGCCTGATGGCCAAGTTTGACTCCCCAAACCTATAAAGGAGAGAAGTAAATTCCACATGAATGCTGTGCTGCAGCATGTATGCCCTCCCATAATATGCAGACATAATGAATGAATGAATGAATGAGCACCACTGTATGGAGAAATAGACCCACAAAGACACAAATGCCTTAAGACCCCGGTTATAATGGGACCTGCTAACATTTTTCAGCACCCCCTACTTGAGCCAAAGTTGCCCTGAAGATGGGAGGTGGTGTTTCCATGACCTTCCACTGACCCTGAAGAAGAAATTGTTTTGGAGTCATCACTTTGAGTGTTGTCTATGAATAGAATTATGTGTGTGTGCTGTGGGGAATGACCTGGTCATAGAGAGGCTAGCAGGCAGGCTGAACAAAGGGTGAGAAATAGATTTTTCTGGCAAGGGTGGCTGTCCAGAGGCTGCTCCCCCCTCCAGTCTTCCTCTGTGTTCTGCCCTCTTCCTTGTCTAATCAGGTTGACCTCTGCCTCCTGTAGACCAGGACTCAAATATTTACTGCTCTCGATAGGCCAGCTACCCTCTCAGGAGGTAGAGATAAACAACTGAATGAGGTGTCTTCAGGGAAACAGCCCTGTAAAAGAGCAGCTCTGACTTCTCAGGCCTTGTGCTCTCACAGAGTTCTGGATGGAGGAGGAATGCTCCCAGAGAGGAGGGAGCTGTTGAACAGGCTTGGAGGTGTGAATGTGCACCTGACCATCAATGTGGCCTCTGGAGAGGGAAGACTGGCAGAACCTTCCACAGGGAAGAATTTGTGATTGTCAGTAATGTGGTGAATGTAGCAAAGGCTGCAGCCAATGAGTAGCAAAGAGTTGATAAACCTGTTTGTTCTCTGAAGCCTAAAGCTGCTGCTTCCAACTAAGAAATGGAAACAAAGGGCTGGAGAGATGACTCAGTGGTTAAGAGTTCTTGCTGTTCTCTCCTTCCCTCCCTCCCTCCCTCCCTCCCTCCCTCCCTCCCTCCCTCCCTCCCTCCCTCCCTCCCTCCCTCCCTCTCTCTCTCTCTCTCTCTCTCTCTCTCTCTCTCTGAGACAGGGTTTCTCTATATATCTCTAGCTGTCCTGGAACTCTCTCTGTAGACTAGGCTGACTTTGAACTCAGAGATCTGCCTGCCTCTGCCTCCCGAGTGCTGGGATTGAAGGGTTAGTGTACCACCACCCAAGATCAGACTTCAGTTTCTAGAACCTAAGTTGAGACGTTCACAACCACCTGTAACTCCAGTTTCAGAGGATCCAATGTCCTCTTTGGGTTTCCATGCATACTCATGTGCACGCACACGCGCGCGCGCGCGCGCGCACACACACACACACACACACACACACTTTAAAATAGAAGTAAATGTAGAGTTTATCATGCCATAGAACATTTATTGCAAGCACCAAGAATTCTATGTCCCTTGTTTTTCTTTAAATATTTATTTTATGTATATGAATGGCCCAAGAATTCTCTGTCCCTTGTTTCTTTCCTCTTTTAAATATTTATTTATTTTTATGCATACGAAGAGGGAATCAGATCCCATTATAGAAGGTTGTGAGCCACTGTGTGGTTGCTGGGAATTGAACTCAGGTCCTCTGGAAGAGCAGCCAGTGCTGAGCCATCTCTCCAGCCTCCATGCGTCCCTTGTTTTTAATTGCCCTCAACTTTGACAGGAGGAGGAAAGGGGGTGCAGCGGCTCCTCTGAGACTCTCCTTACTCCCCTCTTCCTCCTGTCATTCCACTTCCTCCAAATGCTCTAACTGACCGAAGACCCACCCACCCACATGGCTGGAGGAACTGACAAATATTTCTTAGAATCACAGAACTCAGACCATCTGACACTCTTCCTTAGTAACTAGCAACAGTGGGTTCAAAGTCCATCTCATGATACAGCTGGAGGAAAAGCAGAGAGCCGTGACCTGGGGCAGACCTCACTCAGCATGCAGCTGCCCTGCTCTGCTTCCCCTTCCCTTCCCCACAGAAACCCTCTCATCCCTGAGCCCCGCCCCACCCCAAAGGGGGAGCTTTGAGGAGCTGGTCCCTCGTCTTCTTCAGGGACATCTTTGAATAAACTGATTCACTCCTCCCAACTCACATCTTCCTGATTTGACCTCTTGGGGAGGTAGGTGCAGGATATTGATTATAATAACAGAAAGTGGCCTTTCCAGGCAGGTGGTACACACCTCATCGACAGTGGAGAGAATTCTGGGGTTCTGAAAATGCAGTCGGAAAGGAGAATGTGAGAGATTCTAGTCCAGTTAAAGCTGTCTTTTTTTTTAAGATTTATGTATTATTATGTATACAGTGTTCTATCCGCATGTTTCCCTGCAGGCCAGAAGAGGGCACCAGATCTCATTATAGATGGTTGTGAGCCACCATGTGGTTGCTGGGAATTGAACTCAGGTCCTCAGGAAGAACAACCAGTGCTGTTAACCACTGAGCCATTTCTCCAACTCCAAGGCTGTGTCTTAGTTAGGGTTTCTATTGTTGTGACAAAACACCATGACCAAACAGACAGTTGGGGAGGAAAGGGTTTATTCGGCTTTTTACTTCCAGATCACAGTCAATCACTGGAGGAAGTCAGGACAGGAACTCAAGCAGGGCTGGAACCTGGAGGCAGGAGCTGATGCAGAGGCCATGGAGCAGTGCTGCTTACTGACTTGCTCCTCTTAGCTTGTTCACCCTGCTTTCTAGGACCAACAGCCCAGGGTTGGCACCACCCAACATCCCTTCCCCTTTTGGCCACTAATTGAGAAAATGCTTTACAGCTGGATCTCATGGGGGCATTTCCTCAACTGAGGCTCCTTCCTCCGATGACTCCAGCTTGTGTCAAGTTGACACACAAAACCAGTCAGTCCAGGCTATATCTGGAAACAAGGAAATGGGTGTTTGGAAAAGGGGAAATGGATGACTCTTGCTGTGCCAGGCACTTAGAGGCTGTCTGCTGGAAGCATGGACTCTTCACTTGGGCCTAATGATGTCTGCTGTCAAAAAGCAAATGTTAGCCTGGTATTGCTGTCTTTATTTTACATCTGTTTCCTTTGATGCTTTAAGCTTTGGGTCCAATACCTGCACAACCCTGCACTAAGACCTGTCAATAATTTAAGGAATACTCAGTTAATACTGGTAGTCCCAGCTGGCCATTGTGTTACCCACCTTTAATCCCAACATGTAATTCCAGCACTCAAGAGAGGCAGGCAGATCTCTGTGAGTTCAAGGCCAGCCTGGTTTCTATAGTGAGCCCTTGTCTCAAAAAAAAAATTAAACAAACTTGTAGTCCTACATGTCAATGCTGACATCATAATTACCAGATTTTACAACAGCCTGCTCCAGATCACCAGTGTAGCGCCTGGAAGTTGCCAGTCACACTAAATCTAAAGAAATGTTAAATTGTTGACCTAGCTCTGCCTTGGCTTTCTTTCCCTTCCTTTCTTCTCCTCCTCCTACTTCTTTATTTTTTCTCTCTCCCTCTATCCGTTCTTTGGTTTTAATTTTTAATTATGGGTATGTGGGAGTGCGGTGTGTGCACTTGAGTGCAGGTGTCTGCGGAGGTCAAAGCCGTCAGACTCTCTGGAGTTACAAGGGGGGTTCTGGGAATCAAACTACCGTCCTCTGCAAGAACAGCCAAGTGCTCTCAGCTGCTGAGCCATCTCTCCAGCCACCTGCTTGGTTTTTATTTGTTTGCTGAGTCACACTGTGTGAGACTTCAATTTGAAGAACTGCAAAAACTTGCAACTCTTCCTTGGCTCCATGTCGTCTCTCTGACTTAGCCTTTCTCAGAGTCATCTCTCAAGCAGTCATCTTGGATTCCAGTAACAAATCTGACCAAGGAGTGTCTGTGGCAACAGGTGAAACCACCCCACCCGTAAGGCAGCAGGAATTTTCTTATCTGTTGCAAGACTCCTATGATGGATCTTGACATATGGAATCAATCCTTTTGCTATTTACCATCAATTTTTTTCTGTTTGGTATTTGGGGGCAAATGTCCTTGCCTGGTCTGTTGAGATCCACCCCTGACCTGGGCTTCCAGCCTAGGACTCAAGTGACATTATGAAATGTGGCTTTAGGCTTCTAAGCTGCAATGCCCCAGCTGCTTGGAAAGCCACACAGTTTAGCCTGATGCAACACAAATAGGTGATTGCTCTTCGACTCTACGTTCTTGCTCCCAAACCCGTGGTATTGCCTGAGTGGTAACAAACACCTTTCGAAACATGCTGGAGTTCACCATAATGAGGCGAAACTCTGAGACATCTTCAGGATGGGGGTTGGATTCCAGAAAAATCAACACATAATTAAAGGGTGGGGATATTGGACCTCATTGTTTGACCTCCAGGAAGGGGAGAGGCAGGAGAGGTTGTACTGTAAACTCTTGAACTATGAAACCCAAGGCCATTCCTTGGTAAAGAAAACATGTTGCTTTATACATCTCTGACTGTTCTGACTTATGCCTTCACTCTTAAAGCCATCACCATGAACTCTCCTCAACTCTGTTCTCATGAATGATCATTCCGAGAAGAGTGTCATTGGAATCCCCTATTCTGTGGTCAACCAGACAGTGCACATCATCTGGGAACCCGGTCTTTGGCATTAGTTATAATTAGAAGTACAGATAGATGTATAGGAATAAATCCTTTAATTTCAGAATTCTAATGCAATGCCAGGTATATAGTGTCAGAATTGGGTAGCCAGGCTATATGGAAGAAATGATATAGAAAAAAATTATATATTTGGTATCACACATACCCCCCCTCATACTCACAAATTACCTTCAGAAGTGATATCAGAAACACACACACATAATGATTATTCACAAGGAAATATTAACCTGGCTTAAGGGAAGCGAGTCAACAGCCATGCACTTTGGTTTGCTTATGGCTGATGTAAACTCCTTTTAGCCTTGGAACCAACTTTCTGAGAAACAACACACACACACACACCATGTCACATACCACATCACATATACACACATATATCACACCATATCACACACCATATAACACACACACACCACTTAATATTAAAACCCCAAGCAGTTCAGGTGTCTTGGTCTGTTCTGTGCCATAGTAAGGACCCCTTGAGGACTGGAGAGATGGATCAGCAGTCTAGAGCTCTTGCTGCTCTTGCAGAGGACCTGGGTTTGATTCCCACCACATACAATGTGGCTCATAAGCATCTTCTAACGTCTCTGAGCATGAGGCAGGCATGCGGGACACAGATACACATGTAGGCAAAACACTGACACATATACAATAAAAGTAAATCTTTTAAAAGGGCTACTTGAGACTGGTAACTCTATGAAATCACAAAGTGGATTTATTCCTCACTGTTTTGGAGGCTGGGAAGGCCAAGGTCAAGGTACCAGCAGTGTGTGAGGAGTGGTTCCTGTTCTTGTCATGGAGAAGGATGGCACCGCTGCTTGCTCACGTGGAAGGAGAGAGAGAACAAGTCTTCTTTAAAAGCCTTTAAGTCGACCCACATGGGAGGAATCATCATGGCTTAACCACCTCTTAGAGGCCCCAGCTTCCAGACTGCTACAATGGTAACCAAATTGCAACAAGAATTTCTGAGAGCCAAATATTCAATAGAGGACTAAGAATTACTCACTACATCTTCAATTCATTTTAACGACAAGCTGGGTGGTCCTAATAGAGCCCTTGTTGCGTGCCTGTAGTCCTAGCAGGAGGATTGTGAGCTGGGGGTTAGCCTGGACTACATGGCCCTTGAGGTACACAAGTTTCCCCCGGCATCTGTCCTCTTAACCCCCAGTCTGGTGAAAGACTCCTGGGTGAGGCTAGTTCTCTGGGGGAATGAGGAGAAAAGACAGGGTAGGGGGTGCCAGCCCAGCTCCCCCACACACGCCTTCTTAGGCTTCTATTTTCCCGTCTGTAAAATGGGGGAACCCTGAGTCCTCAAGTAGGATGCTATGATTCTTTTGTTTGTTTGTTTTTTGTTTTTCAAGGCAGGGTTTCTCTGTATTGTTTTGGAGGCTGTCCTGGAACTCACTCTAGAGACCAGGCTGGCCTCCAACTCAGAGAGATCCGCCTGCCTCTGCCTCCTGAGTGCTGGGATTAAAGGTGTGCGCCACCAACGCCCGGCTGACACACAAATCCCAGCGACTGGTAGAGTTGCCTATAAAACAGCAGACAACGGGGTCATATCGAACAAGGGAATTCTCAGGACAGCCAACAGCCTCCACAGTACCTCTGACCCACTGGTAGGTCAAACTTTCTCTGTGAAACTGAAACCAGAGTCGAGGACCAAGCCAAGAGAGGCTGTGCTCCCAGGCTGCTAGATGGGTGTTTGCCAAGTACCACATCCCTCTGTATCCTGGCTGCTCCCTAGTGTGACCTCCCTCTGGAGGGGCAGAATGGGTCACCCTTGGCACCTCAGGGACCCATGCATCTGATGAACCTTTAAGATACCAAAGTTTCTGGGTAGGGTGATACATGCAGGAAGATCAGGAGCCAGGGGCTAGCCTGGGCTACATAGAAAGCCTCTGTCTCAAAAATTTTTTTTCTCACATTTCTGGGAGCTGGGCTGTTAAAGTACTAGTGGATTCCATATCTGATGGGGGCAATTTCCTGGTTCAAATATCACCTTCTAATGGTGTCTTTGCTTGGTAGAAGGGAGAAGGTCTCCCTCAGGGCTCCTTTAGGGAACTGATCCCAGTACCAGAGTTCCACAATTACTAATCCCAGTACCAGAGTTCCACAATGATTGTGACCTTGTGTCAGAAAAGCATGGTCTCCTAATACCACCACTTTAGGAGTTAAAATTTCCACATTTGAAGGGGCATATATATTTAGCAGGGAGATTTGAGTTTATAGCAATTAATGCGACAATGGAAGATATAGTTATTTAGTCTGTATTAATTAGTAGCGTTACGACACTTAGGCATTGTATTAGGCAGACCAAATGCAACACAAAATTGGCTCAATGCATTGAATGCACTGGAAAGGATGCATTGGAAAGATGCCGTGGGGGAGGCAGTGTTCCCCAAGAATAGTCCAAACAATACCTTTCTTTGAGTCTCTAAGTAAGAAAACAAACAAAAGCCCGCCCCCCGCCGCCCCCCCCGCAGAGGCCAAAAGGGGACATCAGATCCCTTGGAATCCCTTGGAGCTGGAGTTACAGCTGCTTTTGATCCACTAGATGTGGTGCTGGGAACTGAACTCTGCCCTTTACAAGAGCAGCAAACACTCCTAACTGCTGAGCTGTTTTCTCCAACCTCCTGCCTGTTTGGTCTCAGAAACTGGTCTCACTATGTAGCCCAAGTTGGCCTCAAACTCAAGGTTCCTCTTGCCTTAGTCTCCCAAGTTCTGGGCTTGCAGGCATGTGCCCCTGTCCAGCTGATGCTGCGTTTCTGCCTTCTATTTTCCATCACCAGAGAGGCACTGGGGACCAAAAATTCTGGGAGATTAATTAGTTAGAGAAGGTTAAACTGAATGCCAACCTCTTAGCTAATTAGCTGGGCTTGGGAGCAGAATCACGGTGAATCTGGAAACCTCTACTGTCATCACAAGAATTCACTTTGGTGGGGAAGGGTCTGTTTCTGGAAAACACGGCAAGTTGGGGAACGTCGAGATAGAGGGGTGACAAAGGGAGACCCCAGACAAGAATGCTGGCCCGCTTTGGGACTTTGGAGTGTTGTGTTCCAGCACAGCACTGGGAAAAGACCCTGAGTCAGGGCTCCTGACAGACCCATTAGACAATGCTGGGGATAGAGGAGTGGTGTGGTGACAACACAGGGCAATTGGGGATATTTCATCTCCATACAGAAGAATTGGCAGGGGAACTGCGATTCTCTTCAAGGATGGGGAAGGCTGTTCCAAGAAGCCTGCAGGATGTCAGATCAGGGCAGTCAGACGGCAGCCAGCTTCAATGGGAGCTTCCGACCAGGAGGGCTTAGCTGCTCTCTGCTGAGGACAGGGTGTTTGTTGCACTCTGACCTTTGCTCCCCACTACACATTCCCCTCCAACACTGAGTCTCAGAATGACCTCAAAGTGCTCATCCCATCTGTTCAAGAGAATCTGCCCCACCGCTCACCAAGCTACTTCTCAGCCCCCAGATGGGCCTGTTCTGTTATCCTAGATAAGGCTTCCTTAGTCCAACTTTTGTGTGCTAGAAGCACAGGAAGCTTCAGGCCTCACACATGGGGAAACTGAGGCACAGTGCAGTAACAGTGATGTGTTACTTTTAGGAAAGAGGACTGGGTGACTGAAGTCTCCGGCAGATGTCCTTTGAGTCAGGAGCTGGTGGTGAAAATGACTGAACGGTGAGCTTGAGAGCCGTCTGCTTTGTCCCCTCCCAGGGACTTGCTTGGTGCTGCAGCACTGGGTCACAGAGAGTGTCATTTGTCCCATTGTGTGGGAGGAGGCAAGCCCGCCTGTAGTCCCAGCACTCAAGAGGCTGAGGTGGGAGATCACTTGAGCAGCATAATGACACCTGTCTCAAAGCAAACAAAAACCAACTAAACAAGCAAAAAACCAAAAACAACAATAGAAAGAAAACCAACTAAAGACAAAGGTAAAATTTTAAAAATTCCTCATTGTCTGGTTTCAGGTACTTCCTGAACCTGTCAGCCCTTTGCAAATGAAGCCCAAAGAGATGGCACAAGAGAGCAGGATGGGGCAGAACCAGGGAGATCATCCTGTGGTAAATGGACACAGGGTCCACTTGAAAAGCCACATGTCCCTCCCATCGGTATGCCTTGTGCCAGCCCACTCAGGTACTAAATGCTGACTGCCTGAGTCCTTGAATGGCCTTCCCTTAGCTCATCTGTCTCCATCCTTCCCACCAAGGACATACAAATAGATTTTAGCTGTACCTACTCCCCCCAAAGCTGCTGATGCTCTCCATTGTTCCCTTCCTGCACCAGGACAAGGAGGTGTCCCAGTCTTCATCATGGCAGAGCACAGGTTCAGCCAGCTGCTGACTCAGAAGTGTTCGTGGAACAAGAGCATCTGCTGGGCTGTACTGGGGTTCCTGAGCCGCCAAGAGAGTGACAGTCAGAGGTTACCTGAAGCTGCATCAGCTTTGGGCATCTGGAACGCAGGACACAGCAGGGTGGCGGTAACTGTAGATCTTGGTTCTGTAGTTTATCTACCATCTGTGCTTTGGAGATCCTCAGCTATCTCGTCAGCAAAATGTGTGTGTGGGGGGACTCTGGGGGGCCCTCCCTCTTAGGACGGCCTTTGAAAAGGTGTCCAAGTGGTGGCGCAGGACTGCTATCACAGTTACTTGGGAGGCCAGAGGAGGGTTGAACCCTCAGTGCCTTCAGAAGGTCAGGTCAAGGCTGGGCCAAGCAACTTCATGAGAACTGCTGCAACTCTTGCCTGGCATCCCCTCCCCCATATATATTTAGAGCCACCAGCAGGGCAAAGGCCGGCTGGAGGACAGCACCAGCCGGAGTAAGGACCTGGACTCGGGAATGACACTGCTAGAGTTCAAAGCCTTGTTCTTGCTCTGTCACTTAGAGCTGCTGTTCCCAGGGACAGGGCCAAGGGGTGTGTGCATGACCCTCTGAGCTCCCCATCTTCAAAATGTACATGGTAATAATCAAATGCTTTGGGGGTTAATGTGGAAAATTGGATGGCTTCATACTTGGCAAAGCACTGAGAACAATGCTTGGCATGTAGAGCGTGGAGCGGCGGGCGGAAACACACCTGACGTTCTCTGCACCCCTTCGGACCTGTTGAAGCTCACCCCCAGCATTTGGTAAACAAGCCCTCCTTGAAAACGTCATCCTCCCTTCCTTCTAAGAACGGCATCTTCAATCCTTCCCTCCATGTGGCACTAAATTCATGGCTCCCTTTGATCTCTCCATTTTCCAGCTTTCTGACCCCTCCCGCTTCCATCAAAGCCAGCAGAACACTCTGTTCATGCTCCTGTTTGCAGCCTAGACTTCTCCAGTGTACAGAACTCTGAACACCTGCTCAGTGCCCTCTGTCTTGACCCAGGCACTGCATCAGGCAGCAGGACACAGCCATGATCTCTGCGTTAGCCGAGCTCTCAAACTGGGGGTGGGGTGCGGGGTGAACAAATGGATGGTTAAACAGGCCCGATATGAAAGGGGGGGCATAACCCAGCAGCAGTACAGTGCATTCTTGGTGTGCACAAGGTCCTAGTTTTGCATAATTAGGGGCAGCTTCCTGGGAGTGACAGAGAAGGGGCTGGGAGCAGCGTCCCAGAGGAGATGATGGCTCCAAGGCTAGGTCAGTGATACCAAATACATTGGATTTTGCTGGTCCTTGTGCGTGGTGCTATGGCCATGCCAGAGTCTGCTATAGACCCCATCAGTCCCATCCTGTCTGCTCTGTCTCACCTTTCCCACACCCTTTACCCCTCAGCTTCTGCCTTTCTAGCGCCTGCAGAGTGCTTTCCCAGGGCTCTGGCTCATGGTTAGAAGCCCACTTCCTTATGAACTTGGTACAGCTGTGGCTTCCTCCCACTGGCCTTGATCACAGACCCCCATTACCGATGCTCCCCAAACCATGCAGCCTCATTTTAGTGCTAAGTTTATCTAATTTCTTTTCTTTTCCTTCCTTCCTTCCTTTCTTCCTTTCCTTCTTTCTTTTCATCTTCTTTTTTTGAGACAAGGTTTCTCTGTGTAGCCCTTGTTATCATGGAACTAACTCAGTGGACCATGCTGGCTTTGAACTCAGAGATCTGCTTGCCTCTGCCTTCTGTGCCCAGCAAAGTTATCTAATTCTTGTTTCTCCTATAGACCAAAAATAGGTTGAAGGAATAATTTGAGGAGAGACTAAGAAATGGATGAGGCAGGACAATGTGTTTGTTAATCCTGAAAGGCTATGAAAATTACTGTTTTCTTTAGATATCACGAATAATAACCACTTATTTGCAATAATTATTTATAATAACTAACATTTATCAGCTATCATAATACTGCTGACAGGTTCACTTTTTTCACCCAGCCAATGCTTATTCAGCACTGGCTTTGGGTGAGGCACAGTTCCCAGCACTGAAATGAGAAAGCAATGCAGATACGATTCTTGCCTTCTTATGTTTAGCTGGGTTCTGGGCACTCTGAAATCACTCCCTAGGGGCTGAAGAGATGGCTCAGGGGGTAAAGCGCTTGTTATGCAAGCCTGAGGACCTGGATTTGAACACCCAGCATCCGTGGAAAACCTGGGTACGGCAGCACATGTCTGTAATCCCAGTACTGAGGAATGGAGAATCCCTGGGGCTTTCTCATCATCCACCCTAGCCAATCAGTGAATTCCAGGTCCAGTGAGAGATATTGTCTCAAAAACTAAGGGGGAGGAACTGGAGAGGTCTCAGTCGTTAAGAACATCTGCTGCTCGTGCAAGGTCCCAGATTCAGTTCCCAGAATCCATCTGGTGGATTGCAACCTTCAGTAACTCCAGTTCCAGAGTATTCAACGCCCTCTTCTGACCTCTGAGGGGGACTCCAGGCGCACACGTGGTGAACAGGCGTGCATGCCGTCAAACACCCACAGACATAAAATTAAAACAACAATGAAGTGGAAACTAACTGTGAAGATTGTCACTGACCTCTAGCCTTCACACAAGCCTTCATAGGCATGCACATCTGAGCATTCCCTCATATACATACCACACACAACTTGTAAAAAAAAAAAAAAGACAAGCCAACTCTAGCCACATGGAGTCCATTGCGGTTATGAAATGTGCAGAAGGACCAGAGTGGCTGACTGAGAAGACAGAAGGACACTGAAGGCCCTCGCAGGCATGAGGTATGAGAATGGCCACTGTTCGGTATTCAGTATCCTTGACTGATCAGAGTGTTGTCAGCTGGTGACTCAGGGCCTGCTGTCCCTTGCCTCAGCAGCCAGGAGCGGGAAATGAAGGGTGAGCTGGCTGGCCAGCTGTGCCAGCGACTCCTGCAGTCTGTGAAACCTGAGGAGTTGGGCTGAGGACAACTCTTGCCTCTCCTTCCCTGTCCTGGTGTGAACTTCTAGCTTCAGTTTTTTACTCCCCTGAGTGAGACACTTGTCACAGCAGATACCGATGACAGGATCAGGGTGCAGACCGTCTGGGGAGGAGGGTTCTTTGGGGTAGAGCTGGATGGGAAAAGGAGAACCTCAACCAGTTCTGATTAAATGCTAGGGGGTGCACTGTTCTTTATGGACTCATCAAAACACCTGCTAATTCCCTGGTTCAGTTAACAAATGTTTATTGAGCTCCTAATATGTGCTAGACCCATGCTGTACTGGGGGCATCAGTATACAGTAGATGATGAGTTGTGGTCCCCAGCCTCCTGTAGATCATTTGGGCAATGTTTTGCTCTTTATTATCTTAATCTGAGTGTGTATGGTGTGCATGCAGGTGTGTGCGCCTGTCTGCGTGTTTATGTGTGAATGCAGGTACATCTGTGCCGCAGTTCTAGTGGGAAGGTCACAGGACAACCTAGGTGTCAGTCCTCATCCTCCACCCTGTCTGAGATGTGGTATCTTATTGTTTCCCACCCAGCTGATCTGGTAGCTTCCAGAGACTTGCCTGCCCTCCCCCCATCCACAATAAGCGTGCTGGGATTACTGATCCCTGCTACTAAATCTAGCTTTACATGGCTTAAATCCGAACTCAGGACCCTGAGCTTTCCGAGCATGTACTTTACCACTAAGCCATCTCCGTAGTCTTCTCTCTTCTCTTGCAATTAGTGTGTTTATCTTGTTTGTTTGTTTGTTTGGGACAGAGTCTCAGTGTTGACCAGGCTGTCTCCCGACTTCAGCTTCTTAAACTCCAGGCTTGGAGGTGCGCAGCATCTCACCTGGTTTAGGATTTTGTTCTTTTGAAAGTATCCATTAGGATCTCAACTCAATCTCCATCAGTGTCGAGCAGGATCTTCTAGAAGGTGGGACGTAGCACAATGCAATACAGGAAAGGGCATGATGTGGATCTTGAAGGAGTGGATTCATTTTCGGAAGAGTGAGCTGTTATAAATCAAGGGTACGCACACATGGCTGGTTTCATTTCTGCTTCTGTGTCATTTCGTAGAGCACCAGCGTCATGCTCTATGGACCCCCTAGCCAGCAGAATTGGGAGCCAAATAATTTACTTTGTATGTTTTCCTACCTCAGGTATTTTGTTACCAACACCAAATGGACAAATATATTGCTGTTTCTATTTAATGAACAGGCAAGAGAAACAGGGGAATTCCTGGCATTTTTCTTCTTAAAGGTTTTTTAAAGCTGTTTCCTTGCTAGTAAGAATTGTTGGGTGCGTGAATAGCTGCCCAGCTTGGTGTGTCTATGGGAAGATCACCTGGTGATCTTCATTTTCATTGTTAATTCTGTTTGTGTAGTTTTTGGTTTTGAAGCAAGCATTCACTCTGTAGCCATGCTTCTCTTGAGATGCCAGGGTGCAGGGTCCACAGGTGTGCCTATACTCATTTTTAGTGGGATCACCTAACCTCAAGTCTGTTATCAATGCTTGGTGAGCTAGAGGAGGCTCCACAGCACTCCTGAGTGTGTTTTCCCTGTTCACTGTTTCACTGTTAGAAGCTTCTAGCCATATGAAGGTCAAACCCTAGACACTCCTCTCACCCAGATGCCCATCTGGATAAACTCTGCCTAAGCAACTTCATGGGCTGGATGCAGACACAGTTGAAAGGTCTCCCTGGTTACACATGATCTCCTTGGGGAGCGGGGTCGGGGACACAACTTATGCATTCGCATCTGGATCGCCAAGCAGCTGAGAGCACACTGTTCTCCACTCAGGGGCTCAATAAGGCCTAATTGATTAGCTGATTGGAAACAGCAACTACAGAGTCAAAGTGCCTGGAAAGACAATCTCGCAAAGGCTGCCAGCCAGTGTGGGGGCAGGGAGGTTCAGGGAACAAGTGATTTCAAACCAAAGTGCCTGCTCATTCCCAAGTGAATGACTGAAACATTATTTTAGAACACTGTAAAATTGCAAACTCATTAATGGGAATAGTTAAACTAACTAGGTTATATATTTAGACTCTGAAAGTGTATATAGTTACTTAAAGGCAAGGATGTTATCTATTTCTATGTAGAGAAATGCATACAAGGTACTAAAGCGGGAAAACCCAAATCTGTAAAGAATGTAGAAATACACACACACACACACACACACACACACACACACTTAAAAAGACAAGAAGAAAGCATGGCTGTGCAATAGCTCATTTTCAAATTTTAGATTATTATCTTATGTGTATGGACGTTTTTGCCAGCATGTATACCTGTACACTTCATGCATGCCTGTTGTCCACAGAGGCCAGAAGACGGTGTCAGATTCTCTGGAACTGGAGTTACAGACAGTTGTGAGCCACCATATGGGTGCTGGGAACTGAGCCTGGGTCCTCCGGAATAGAACTGAGAACAGCTGGTGCCCTTAACTGCTGAGCCATCTCTTCAGGGTTTACATTTTTCAACTGCGTTTTTATTTATATGGTAGGGAATGATGCCAGGGGCATGCCACAGTGTGCGTGTGGAGGTCAAAGAATGGGTCAGACTCAGGTTCTCAGGCTCAGTGATCCGTGCCTTTACCTGTTGAGGCATTTTGCTGGCTCAGTAGCTCATGTTCTAAAATATAAAATTCATAAAACAAAGACTGGTTGTAATAGAGTCAAATGTCATGGGAGAAGAGGTCCCTGGGCCAGATGACCCAAGGACCACAGTACTGACAATCTAGACTCTGTGATCTTAACCATATCCCTCTCCTCCTCAACTTGTTATGTGTGTGGTGGCAAGTATAGTACTTGCCCTGCCTGTCTTACCATGGAAGGATGGATAGAAGGCAATTCCAAATCTTTCTATACCCCATGACATGTATTCATAAGTATAACAGTACCTTTGATGATAGGGTTTAACTCACACATGGCTCAGATATTACAAAATACACAAGATAAAAGAGAATGTTTGGTGCTTGTTTTTTTCTGGAGGCAGAGGCAAAAGGATCTGTGTGAGGCCAGCTTGGTCTACATAGTAGAGTTCCAGGCTAGCCTGGCTACAAGTGAGACCCTGTCTCAAAAGCAAATGATAGATAGATAGATAGATAGATAGATATGATGGATAGATAGAGATGATAGATAGATAGATACCAAGAGACAGATACACACATATGAGAGAGAGAGAGAGGGAGAGAGAGAGAGAGAATATTTTTCTTATGATTTGAGACATTTTGTGCCAGGCACTTGACAATCACTGTCTCAGCTAATCTCTCCACTTCTCTTAGAGGTCAGACTATTATTAGCTCCATTTTCAGATGATGCTCAGACAGGTTATGTAACATGCCCCAATGAATGAATCAGGGGCCTGGAATTCAAATTCAGGTCCAAAGTCTGGGATACCAAATCTTTTGTTGGGCAGTCAAGATGTTCTAAGGGCACACAGGGTGTAGACAGCAATGTCTGAGAAAGGGGGCTGAGGGGAAACATCCATGAATACGAAGCAATCTGGTCCTTCCTGGTCCTTCCCTTCTGTTGCCCTGCCTCTCATCCTCCCTCCTTCTAGACAGCAAAATCACTGACTATCTCTGGGGATGAAATGCAAGCCAGGGCTGGGTCATTCACTGTGTCTTCACAGCAGAGTTACTGGAAGAAAACAAATACACAAATGACTGGAAGGGATAGACAGACTCAGAAGACAAGGAGGTTAGGACGTAAGAGCAGGCACAGAGAGATGTTTCTGTACACGGTGCCATCTGGTCCTACTGGTCAGCATGCATGAGATCCTGGTCATGAGAAAAAGTCAACAAAACAACATTGAATGTCATTGTGTTTCCACATCTAAAGAAAAGCCTTGCCACTTTGGTGTTCAATGGTCCAGACAGGCTCTTGCCTCCCGCCTTGATGCTTGACACCTCACACTGTTAACAGAAGCTACCCATGAGAAAGGCAGGAGGTGCTGGGGATTAGGCTGACCTTGACTGCCTGAGTCTAAAGAATTCCCGTGTATCCCGTTGCAGAGAAAGACAGCAACTAAATTAGATTAGCCCCAAAGGGATCAGTCTGTATTGTGGGGTACGTGTAACATTTGAAAGGTCTGGATGTGTCACAGTTAGCACTTTCTCTAGATTTCAGCAGTTACCCCAAAGCTCTGGGACAATTGAAGGAAGCTATGCTGAGCAACCGAGCCACAGACTGTGTCGGGGCA
Organism: Mesocricetus auratus; assembly: GCF_017639785.1. Classification (NCBI taxonomy): domain Eukaryota; kingdom Metazoa; phylum Chordata; class Mammalia; order Rodentia; family Cricetidae; genus Mesocricetus; species Mesocricetus auratus. Next base: position 37,946,445 of record NW_024429186.1, on the reverse strand, counting down.
GATCTATTGGGAGTGTTGTGGGAGTGAGGTTTCAAGTATGAATTGTGAAGATTATATACATTTGCTAAATCCTGGTCCAACCTTGAGCTAAGGTAGGTAGGTCAGCCTGACCCTCGGGTGTGCATGGAGGACCCATAACTCACCTGCCATTGTTCTGCTTCTGTAATTGCAAGGCTTTCTGTTCCCCTCCCTGATCAAACAGAAAGGCCATGGTGACACAACTGTGCCTTATTCTTATTTAAAAAAAAAACCCATATCCTGTCATGTTTGCTAACAGCCATCACAGCTACCCTCAACAGGACGTACCAAACTTGTGGTTTTTACCTTTGTAAACTCCCTGTTGGACCTGGAAAGACGGCTAAGTGGTTAACAGCACTGGCTGCTCTTCCAAAGGATCCTGGTTCAATTCCTAGCTCACAACTGTCTATAATTTCAGTTCCAGGAGGACCTGACACCCATGGTAAAACACCAATGCACATAAAACAAAACTAAATTAAAAAACAAAACAAAAAACCCCTAACTGGGCACATTCCTCTGGTTGGGTTTGTGGCACAATAAAAACTTTAAATTCACAAAGAGCTTGTCCTGGCCTCCTTCTCTTGGGTGAGAACAGCAGGACTTCAACAATAGCTCATGAGATAAGAAGAGAGTTTGAGGGCTAAATGTATAAAAACAGAAAATCAAATGCTTTATAAGGGGTTTGCAGACAAAGTTCAGTTTTTAGAGTGCCTGGCATGTATGAAGTCCTGAGTTCAGTTCCCAACACCACATAAACAGGTAGAGTGTTGTAAGACTAGAGTTCAAGGTCATCCTTGGCTACATAGTGTCACTTCAAGACCAGCCTGGGTAACATGAAACCCTATTGTGGAATATTATTTTAACTTTGTAAAGATGTGCTACATTTGTTTATGTTGTGAAATATTTAACTGTGTAAAGGTGTGTTACTTTTGTTTACGCTGCTGCATTTGTTTAAGGATGTAAGAATGTGTGTTTAATTATGTAAAGAAGTATTTCACCTGTTTCACCTTGCCTGCCTAAGGTGATTGGTCTGACAAAGAGCTGAATGGCCAATAGCTAAGCAGAGAAAGAATAAGTGGGGCTGGCAGGGAGAGGGAATAAATAGGAGGAGAAATCTAGGCACAAGGAGGAAGAGGGAGAAGAAGAGAATGAGAGATACATCCAGGGCAACCACCAACCAGTCAGACATAGGGAAGCAGTGAAAGTAAGATATACAGAAGTAAGAAAGGTAATAAGTCCCAAGGCAAAGGTCAGTAAGGAGAAACAGGTTAATTTAACTTAAAAGAGCTAGCTAGACATGAACCTAAGTTAGGACAAGCATTCAAAACTGATGATGGGTCACAATTTGGGAGCTGGTTGGTGGCCCAAAAGAAAAAGCTTGGTACAAAACCCTGTCTCAAAAAAACAAAAAGAGCAGCAACAAAAATCTCTTCAAAGAAATGAGGTGTGTGGTGGTGGTGTGGACTGTCCACAGAGCAAGTTCTCTTTGCTGTACAGAGTGGAGAGACGGGCCATAGCAGCAAGAAAACCAGTTGATGTAAAACCAGAAGGGAGTTTGCTGGAGCCCATGAGGGGAACAAAGGGGTCAAAGGAAAAGCTGAGAAAACAACAGAAACCCAAACACATCCAGATATCCAGACAACAGGAATTAGTGGACAGCCAGCTACTCCTTTGAGTTGCCATTCAAATCAAAGAGAACAATGCTGGTTGCCCTGGTTCAGACCTGAGGAGAGGACCTACCAAAACGGCATCCAACAGGAAAGAAGAATTCTGCCAAGTGGTATATCGTGACTAATAAGAAATGTGTTTCCACTAATGTGCTTTGTTTTGTCAGCTTGGGTGTTAAAAATCCCATGTCCTGGGACCCGTTAGCCTCAAGCACCCTAAGGTAGCTGGCCATTCTGTAACCAAAAAGGTGATGAAAAATCCCCCAAAGACCTTACCCACACATTGCTTAATAACATGGATGTGTAACATTGCAGTTCAAGACACTTGCTAGGCAGACTGAAGCCCAATGCACCTCTTGCTGCATGAACCTTTGCTGTGGTTACTTTCACACTCAGCCTGGGAACGGGAGAGTCAGTATATATCCTCAATAACATGAGCCACATCTATGAATGGCACTGTCAGAGGAACACCCTCTCAGTGTCTTGTCAAATGCTGTCTTAGTCACTTCTATTGCTGTGAAGAGAAGCCATGACCAAGGCAATTCTTAAAAAAGGAAACATTTAATTAGAGGCTTGCTTACAGTTTTAAAAGAGCAGTCCATTATCAGCATGGCAGAGGGCATAGTTGAAGGTATGACAGGCATGGTCTGGAGAAGTAGTTGGCAGAGAGAGTGAGCCTGGGCCTGGTATGGACTTTTGAAACCTCAGAGTCCACCCCTAGTGACACACTTCCTCTGACAAGGCCATACCTCCTAATCATTCCTTGGTGACTAAGCATTCAAATGTATGAATCTATGGGGCCACTCTTACTGAAACCACCACAAATGCCATACAGATGGTAAGAGGCAGAAACAGAGGTTAGAACTAAAGTTAGTCTGACGTAACACATGTTATTCACCACTCATGCCCTTCTGTTGGGTGTTCTAACTCTGCTAAGACCTCGATACTCCACAAATCTACAGGAAGGATGGGATCTGGGCACTCTGATGGATGGCTTCAGGTTGGCCTCAGTGGCTGTCTTATAAAAGTTTTGGGGAGGGCAGATGTGTTTGCAGGTTAACAGCCCCTCAGAACTCACAGGCATTGTTTATCCCAGAGCATTTGTGCTCATGTAGCTGGGAGAGAAAGGGTTACAGAAGCCAGGGAGGCCTACCTTTCAATCCTGCTGACCTTGATCCATGACCTAGCCTCTGAGAGGGCAGGCCAGAAGCTAGGGATACAAGGACTTCCAGGATCTCCCTGCAGCCTGCTCTTACTTGGTCCCACTCCTCAGGAAGGACTCTCTGTAAGGACCTGGGCAACCCTGCTTCTTTCTTAGAACTCTGACATGTTTTAGGTAAGTCTCCCTCATATCTCTGTGTAGTAACTGTCTGCAGCCAGCACCAGTATTGGGAAGTAATGGACCCTTAATAGGTGGGGCGTAGTTAGTTACTGGGCTGTGCTTGTGAAGGGAGTCTTGCAGTCCTGACCTTTTTTTTCTTTGTGCCTGGCCATGGGGGAAACAGGCCTCCTCTGGTGTGTACTCTTGCACAATGGCCTGTGTTGTCATAGGCCTAAAGTGAGGGAGTCAACTGGTAAAGGATTGAAATCTCCAAAACTGTGAGCTACAATAAACCTTTCTCTTCACCATATGGTGGAAACTTCCTGTTCAGAGTGTGCAGTTACAGCCCAGGCAAAGGCTATACATCCTCAGTGAATGTATTTTCTTCCTTACACTGTTTGACTCTAAAATCTCTCTTCCCTCACACCAATATCATGATAACATACCACCAGAATGAACCAATGGGTGAATCATAGAGCTGTGTCTTTGGCTAGGCATGACAGCTCTAAGAGGATCCTGGCAAGGCCCAGGGACTAGGGGATTTGGTGGGCACAACAATGACTGTGATAGTTGTCTGGACAGAATTCCTAGCTTTGGGTCCCCAAAAGAGCCTGGAACACCAACGTCATTTCTCAGTTGGTTAAGTCAGTGACTCATGCCTGTAATCCCAGCATGCTGAGGCAGGAGAATCACTGTTTGTTTTAGGCTACATAGGGAGTTCCAGCATAGCCTTGTTTACAGTGTTAGGCTGTGTTTTAAGAAAATAAAATGAAGCCGGGCAGTGGTGGCACATGCCTTTAATCCCAGAACTCGGGAGGCAGAGGCAGGCGTATCTCTGTGAGTTCGAGGCCGGGCTGGACCGACAGCCTCCAAAACAATACAGAGAAACCCTGTCTCGTAACAACCAAAAATAAATAAATAAATAAAAAGAAAGGAAAATGAAAAGAAAAATCATTCGTTAATCACTCACTGTGTTCTGGATTCATTCTGCTCTACTTTTAACTGAGACTGTCCAGGCATAGAAAACATTTGCGTTTTCAGGACAGTGAGAATCTAGCATGTCTCTGAAAGCATCCAAGAATGGTCTTCAGGACAACACTGTGTTCCTCCTGGACCCTTACCTGTCCCTGAAGACAAGCAGGGTCCCTGTTGGAGATCCCCCATGGAGAAACAGTGGTGCAATGGCATAGCTCTGAGGGGTCCCTGTCAACATCTTCCTCCATGATCACCCATCATCGCCCTAGCCTGGTCCCTACTCTTGGAGGTTTCCAATATAGAGTTGAAGAGCTAAAAGGGTGAGTCCTCTGTCCTGTTTGAGTTTTCAGAAGGGTCTGGTAGAGGGTTCATGTCCTGCCATGAAGTGGTTTCATCTAGTAGTTTCAAGTCCTCTGAGAGTACATACAGCCAGAGGTCCAGACTTCTCCTCGAGTTGAAAACAGGATCATTGAGAAAAGCCTGGGACAAAAATAAAACTGTGTAGGAGGGACAGAACGGGTGTCATGGATAAAGCTAGCACACCAGAGGCCAAAATTTCACAACCTCCTCCACTAGGAGGGGTCTTTGGCCAGTTGTCTCGTCTTGGCTATGATTGCATTCCATACTGCCTACATTATAGCCCCCGAGGCCCCATCCTGCCACTCACAAGTATTTCCATTTAGCTTTGTAAATAGAATTCACAGGAGATGATCCCAAGGCATCCAGAAAGTTCTCAGTACCAAAGGGCACCTGACTCCTCATAAATCCTCCTTGAAAGATGTTCTGTCAAAACAAGAGCCACAAAGCCTTGCCATGTGTCTGTCATCAGCTGAGACAGGGATGGTTGGGCCCAGGAGTTTAGGCCAATGTGGGCATTATAATGAAATGATGTCTCAGAAAAAGGGGTGAGGGGGCTGGAAAGAAATGTGGTGGGTGAATCCAGGCCAGGCAAGGTGGTGCACAGCTTTAATCCTAGCACTTGGATGGTAGAGGCAGGTGGATATCTGTGAGTTTTAGGCTAGCCTGGTCTACATGGCAAGATCCCAGAAATCCAGGACTATACAGAGAGAGAGCCTGTCTTCACAAACAAACAAAAAATTAAACAACAACACAAAATGTGTCAAATCCAAGTTGGTAGACTGGATGCCAACAGTTCTCCTGTGTAAAACAGGACATGATGGTACCCATCTGAAATGGAAGAAAATGAAATGTGTGTGGGCACTTGGTGCCTGGCTGGAGTGCCACAGGAGCCACAAGGAGCCACAGCTGCCGTTAAATGAGACCCTGTTCCTCTAACCTTTGAGCAGTGGTTCCGTCTTCCCTTATCACCTTCACAAGAAAGGAACTCATCTGTCTTTTGTTTGTGCCAGCACACAGGTCAGAAGCACACACTGAGAAACCTGCTCCGGGAAGAAAAGCTCAAGTTCAAATAGTCTTTGCTGTAGTCAAACATTAGGCTTTGCAAAGTCTGGGAAGGTTTAATAAAATGCAGAGCTCGGAATGACCTCTGGTAGGACATTTATATGGACACTGTCTTTTGTCTGTTTGCTTGGTTTTCGAGACAGGGTTTCTCTGTGTAGCTTTGGAGCCTGTCCTGGGACTCACTCTTTAGACCAGGCTGGGTTGGGACTCGCAGTGATCTGCTGCCTCTGCCTCCTGAGTGCTGGGATTAAAGGTGTGCACCACCATCTCCCGGTTTGAACACCGAGTCTTTACCCTTTGGATTGGGTTGGGGAGGGGAAGAGGAAGGGGGAGGGTAAAGTGTCAAGAAAAGAAGCCACCTGAATCAATATAAAAACGCTTGGCTTGGCATAGTGATGCACCTCTTGTAGTCCCAGGACTAGCGAGGCAGAAACAGGAGGGTTCCTGGGATGGCTGGCCAGCCTGTCCAGCCTAATCACTGAGTTCCAGGACAACAAAAGACCCTGTCTCAAAGGAGACACCTGAGGTTGTCCTCCGGCCTCCCTATACCTGCACACACATGCATGGAGGGATGACAGGAAAAAGGCCAGTCATTGAGCTCCTCCCTAAGAATAAGACTTAGGTCCTCACAGTGCAGGTCCTGCCTTTGTTTCTAAGGTTCCATTAAGACTTTCATTGTTTGCCTCTTTCAATAAGATCTTACTCTAAATGAGCTACCTTATAGATTTGTTTAGACTAACATGCAAATGACTGTTAGGATACTTCATACTGGCTCAATTTTATAAGGAGATGAATTCTCAAAGAAATAAAAACGTTCAAGTGAATGAGTATGTGTGTATGGTAAGAGCGAGGCCTTGCCAGGGACTTAAACACACTGCCATCCATGCTCTGTAACCTGGCTACGGCTCAGGGGCCAAGCCATTTGAGTGTAGCAGACCAGACTGGACAACTTTGTTTTTGAGACAGGATCTATGTAGCCCTGGCTTTCCTGGAACTCGAGCTGTAGACCAGGTCTGAGTGACTTCAGACCCCTCTATTTCCTTCCCGGAATGAGGAAAGTAGTCAGAGGTACGGTATACAGCAACAGAGCCAGACAGAGCCAAGGTCCTCAAAGTAGGAAAGGATTACTTCTGCCAACGACCCGTCTCAGGGCACATAGCATCTCGAGGGTGAAGCAAGCAGCTGTTTGTTCAAGTATTGTTTTCATGTTGTGCAAAGGGTTCTGGCCTTTTAACCTTTCTTGGAGTACCCTCAAGCCTTCTCTAATTACGGGACATGCCAGGTTATGGCCAGTATGTTTAAGAGCTGCTCTTCTCACGGACAGGTGGCAGCAACCCGGATGCTGCTGGGACTCGGTATCTACCTTTGGCCTGGGACTGCAAGAGCTAGGGAGCATTGGGGTGGATTCAGGATACTAGAGAAGATCAGGGCTGACAGCAGGGCCACACCCTCCTCACCACCAGCCATCCTGGTCAGGAAGATGTGATGTAGATAATGCCAAGCGTGCAGGGCCCAACCTCCAGTAGTTCCTGGGAATCGGGCCCCAGCGTGGAACAGATGAGTCACAGACAGTCCAGGAACACAAACACCAGTATATTTTATGTGCACAATTATGAAAAGGAAGAGACAGACAAACAGAGACATAGCAGGCAACGGGCTCACAAGTCAGTCATGTGCCTTTCTCTCTGAGAGCTGTCCAGTTGGAGGACAGTCCTATCTACTTCAAAGGCCCTGTTCCAAAGCTGGGGCCTATAGCTCGTCCAGGTATGGGCAGCCTCAGGGTGGAAGGTGCTTCCCTCGCCTTACTCACAGTTCATGGCTAGGCCTCTCACCTGCCTCCTGCAGCAACACTCTGCACAGCCCAGAGCTTCAGAAATAGATGCTCACATGGGTTGACCCACTCAGCAGCCTCCTGAGAGATCCATGAAGAGTGAGGGACCAGGACAAAAGGGACTCACAGACACTCCCTATGAATTATTGCTGTAAATAAGCACAGACCATTGTGACTCTCTGGCATGAGGAGGGGACAGGGCATACTGGAAGCCTAGCAGACATCCAAAGCAACTCAACCATGCAGGGCAGCATACTATCTGCAACTCTGAGATGGCTGCCTTGGGCCCAGAACATCAGAGGTTCCCTAAACAGCCAGCAGACTCCCCGATGTTCACCCCAACCTTTGTGACCCTGTGCACGAAAGGGTTGGGGCCCTGGAGATAGTCAATAAAGTAAGAGCTGAAGTCTGGGCTATTTAGTGAGATCTGAGCCTGCAGGTCTGTGGCCAGGCCTTACAGTGTAGCCTCCCCTGGCTGGGGTTCTGTGCCTATGAGTGCCAAAGGAGAACAGGGGACCCACATAAGCAGATCACTGTGCTGAGTATTGCCAGGCAAGCAGATTCACTCCATGAAGCCTTCCTGACATGGGGATAAAGGGTCTTGAGAAAAAATGGTGCCAGGGAATGCTACAAGGCAGCATCCGGAGTGCTGAGAGTGGGGGCTACCCAATGGCTTTCTCTGATGGAGAATTGGAGTCTTGATGCTGGGACACCTCAGCAAGCCACTGGATTCAGATGTGAGGTGGCCTGCAGAGGCATGGGGATTCAGGGGGTTGAGATAACATGGAACTGGAGGAAGGGACCTACAAAATAAGGAATTCTCTCCATGTGTAGACAGAAAGCAACCACTCCCTTTGGAACCCTGAATCCCTGCAACCCACAAAGCCCTGGAATCAGGGCTACAACAAAACCAAAAGGTGCTCCTCCCCCTCCCCACACAGAATGGTGTTTGGTGATGAGATGCCGACCCAGGGAAACACTGCATTCTGTCCTGGACAGAGAAGACTTTCTCCCAGCCCAGGACACTCCTGCTGCTGGCCCTGCCCTGGGGCTGTCTGCATACTTCAGAAACCCTCTCCTCAGGTGGCACTGTCACTTCTAAAATGATTTATAGGAATGAAAAGACTGACTTCCACCTCAGAGTCCTCAGGGTGGCCAAGAGGAGACTGCAACGTGGGATGGACACCCTTCGATGGACCAGCATTCTTTCAGAGAGTGGAGGACAAAATCAGAAGGGGCTGGAGTAAGGATTTCATGTCCACTGCCAGCAATGGACCCATCACGGGAGAAAGACGACCAAGCTGACAATACCCATGAGTGTAGCAGGGGTAACGCTGTTTGAGGAACAAGCTCAAAGGGGCAGCTGGCCAGGAGTTGGAGAAGTAGCCCAGAGGTTAGGGGCTGAGCTGAGGTTATGGTAGAACTCATCTTTTTCCAGAAAAGGGGCTCCAAAGAGCCTTCCATGGTCTTCCACATCTGTAATGTTCCCTGTGAGTCTCCAACTAGATACCTGCTCCTCTATTGACTAACTGGCTTATAAATAAACCAGTATGGGAAAATAGGACCTAGAACTCTGGCCCCCCCCACACACACTGTGAATCCACAGAGCACCTCTCGGCCCAGATGTACATTGAGGGAATACTATGCATTTTCAGTGGGACCTCTGCAGGAAGGGGGCACCAGGCTGTCCCCAGCCCCCAGATGAAGGTGGAGGGAAGGCTGCAGGAAGGCAGGTGGGGTTCATTTTAGAGCTGTGCTGCTGGCCACTGCTGTGCTCTGTAGGGAGGGGGGGGGATATGATGACTGTCACAGAGAAGAGGGCTGCCTGCTAGTAAATGTCTTGAACGTAAGAGAAAGGGGAAACGCCACCGAACACGCGGGATTGAAACCTCCAAAAGCCCAAGGTTGGTGGGAATCCAGCACCACAGGGGCCCCCAGAAGGCCAAGGGAACAGCGTGGGGCCTTGGGGGAGGGAGAGGGGCCAAAGGAAGTTTTCCCAGCCCTTGCACAAGAGCCATGCCACCAAGCAGCCTGCTGGCCTCTGGGCCCCTCCCAGGCTGCAGCTCAGAGGCCCCTGGGGAGGTATTGGTTGCAAGCAAGCACCTGAATATTGCCTAATGGGACCAGCCAAAGCCCAGCTGAAGCCAGGGGGCAGGTGGGGTGGTGGCCCCAACATCAGCTTCCCACCTGTGGCCCCAGAGTCTGTGTCCTTCCACCAGGACCGGCCTGCTGCTTCTAAAGTAATCCATGAAGTCCTACTGTTCATTGTCCAGGCCCCAGCCCCCAGGATGGGTAGAGAGCCATGGACCAGTCCCAGTGTCCTTCTGTTGTCTGGATACTCAACTTCCCAATACCATCCCGCTGCCCACCATATGTGGTTGTGATTGCCCTGCTGGGCTAAGACCCAGCGGGGTGCAGGGCTTGTGCTGAACCAAGGGGTAACCCCGCCAGCTTGGCCTCTCTGTCCTTGAGTTCCTAGGAGAGACCTTAGGTCCCCACATTAGTCTTCTGATTTAGTCGGTCTTGACGTGGCCATTGGCCAGGGCTGGCGGACTGGCGGGCTCCCCGGGCTCTGCGTCCTTGTCGAAGCGTAGGCGGAGGGTGTTGCGGATGATAAACTGCTCCATGATGAGGGCCCCACAGAACCAGGGCACAGCGTACTCCAGGGTGATGAGACCCATGAAGTCAAAGTCGAACTGGGAGTAGTCCCAGGGACAGGCGTTGAACTGGCGCAGAATGAAGCCGGTGGTGAACTCCCACAGGTAGGTCCAGAGTGTGTAAATGAGGCAGCGCACCAGCAGAGGACAGCGGCCCCGCAGGCGCAGGTACATGCGCTCCACAATCAGGATTGAGGTGCCATAGATGAAGAGGGCCCACACGCTCGTGACCCCCGGGAACTTCCAGTTAAAATTCACCACAAACTCCCAGGCCGCTGTGAACATCACCTCGCAGAAGTAGCCGTGGATGGCATACAGGTACCAGCGGGACAGCGCTGTCAGGGGCTCGGCAGAAGCCATGGTGACAACTTGGGCTTCCTGGCGGGGATACAGGGAGACACATGAGGGGAACCGCCTTGGACCTTTCTCTGCCTCCTGCTCCCCATCTCTGTGGTGGCCAGGCTGCAGGGGATTTCAAATTTGCTTCTCCTTTCTCCGTCCTCTTTGGTACTAATCACAGTCCCAACCTTCTACCCTGCCGCATCACCTTAGTTCCCCGCTGTCCCTTAGCCAGAGGGGCCTGGGCAAAGACAGGAAGAAAGCCTAAACCAATCCTTGCTCTGAGCAACCCTACTCAAATACTATGTGGAGATGTCTACTGAACTCTGTAACATTAATGGCTGCCTGAAGTTAGTTGAAGAGTCAGCTGCCTAGCCGCCTCGACTCACAGGTGTCTCCCTTTCTCACCAGACCCATCAGGGACCCTGTTTCTCTCCCTGCTTCTTCTACAACAGTTCCAGATCACTCAGATTCTGAGATTTAAGCAGTCTCTCTCTCTCATACACAACACTATTTTAGCAATCTTTGAGTATCTCATATATTTCTCTCTCATATTTATGTATATATAATATCATCATAGCCACATATCACCACTTTTATAGTTCTTAAGTGTATGAAGAAATAGCATTAAGAACATTCACAATGTTGTACAATCATCGTTGCCATGATTTCCAGAACCTTCCTAACATCCCAAAAAGAATCTCTGTACCAGGGCTGGGATGCTACTTACTTGGTAGAGTCTGCCTAACACCATGAAAACTGGGTGTGGTGGTATATACCCGTAACCCCAAAGAATTAGAGGTAGAAGGATTAGGTCATCCTCAGCTACATAGAAAATTCAAGGGATAGCCTGAGCTACACTGGACCTTGTCTCAAAAGAGAGAAGAAGACTGTTGTTAAATGCCAATCCTCCCTTCCTCCCGCCCTGGCGGCCATTATTTCAGCCTCTATAGATTCAACGATTTTCATAAGTTTTCTCTTGTGGCTGACTTATTGATTAACGTAATGTCCTCCAGGTTTACTCAGGTTGTAGCCTGTATTGGAACAAAACCCCTTCTTTTGAAAGATAGAAGGAATTCTACTGGATGGGACATCCCGTTTCTCCACTGTTCATAGACGCCCGAATGGCTTCCGTGTTTGAGCAGTGCTGTTACACACGCATGAACAAGCATCTATTCAAGACCTGCTTCCAGCTCTTTTGGGTCTATACCTAGAAATGGAATCATTAGGCCACATGGTAATGTATAGTGGCCTTTCTGAAGAACTGCTGCATGGGTTGGAAAGATGTCTTAGTGGTTAAGAACACTTCCAGAGGACCCAGGTTCAATCCCCAGCACCCACATGGTGGCTGTCAACTATGTGTGACTACAGTTCCAGGGAGTCTGAAACTCTTCTATGGCCTTCGTGGGTACTAGGCACACATGTGGTCCACATACACACAATACACATGTAAAAAAATATCAAGAACTGTGGTACTGCTTTATACATTTTACATCTTCAGCAAAACATGTACAGATTCCAGTTTCTTTGTATCACTATTAACATTTGGGTTTTGTTTTCTCTGTAATGTCCATCCTAAACTAGACACCTAAATATGATATCATTGTGGTCATGTTTTATTTTTAACTGCTACAGTAGATGGGGCTTGGCTCACCCATTTTCCCTCCTCCTCTCTCAAACCTCACTGCCAGTCTTCAAGGTCTGGCTTCCTCCCATCATGCTTCCCTAAAGCCCTGTCTGGCTCCTAGGCCTCTGACTTTCTTCTAGTGCTCTGTCTTAGAGGGTCTGGACCACTCATGAGGACCATTATCAGAAGCCAGTCTATTTACTTTTTGATGCATGAACCCTTGTGAACAACAAGCTCTCTGACTTCTTGAGTGAACTCCCTGAGAGTGGCAATTTTACAGTCCTGTTACCCAGCTATTGCCCCAGGCCTCTCCTCTGTAAGAGTCTAAACAACACATCTTGTTTATGAAGAGGGCAGTGTGGGAGAACTCACTGTTTATCAAGAATGAGAACTTTTGTCAGCTACCAGTGGGCATCCAGCTTGACATCTGCTAACCCTCTCTCCCAGGCAGGACAAGGGACATAGGTTACCAAGGTGGCATCTGCAGTCTGCCTACCTGACAGAGAATCCTAACACCATCTTTTAGCTACACAGGCCTCATTGCAATAATACTTACCCACCCTTGTGCCTTAATCACATTTTTAAAAACTTGCTCTTACTTAAAACTCATATGAAGCCAAGTGTGGCAGTATGTGCCTGTAATCCTAGCTCTCAGAAGGCTAAGGCGTGAAGATTGCTAGTTCTGGACAGCCAGAAAGACATAGCAAGACCCTTTGTCAACACAATTTAAAAGGGGGGGCTGGTTTGCCTACCGTTCAGAGGTCCTGCACTCGGTTCCCCCAGCCCTGTGTAAACCAGGCATGGCCATACACGACAATACTCCCAACACCTGAGGAGTAGAGGCAGGAGGAACAGAAGAAGTTCGAGGTCATAGTGAGTTCCTGTTCCTGTTCAGCCTGAGCTGCAAAAGATCTGAGAAAGGGTGGGAGAGGGGAAGGAGAGGAGGAAGGGGAGAAAAGAGGGGAGAGAGGGCACTTCACTCCTGTTTTATACGTGAGACTGGGAGAGAATATCATCTGCCCAGGCTGTAAACAGAAGAGCTTAGAGCAGAGCCAGCTCTGAATCCCCACTGCAGACTCAGCCTCCTGCATAGACCTGTGTGCCTCCTGCCCCTTCGTCACTCAGAAGCATGTACGCTCCCCCTTCCTAATGAAACATGAGAGCATCCTTGGCCTGCCATTCAAGGCCCCAACATATCTCTTCCACCTTAATTCTCACTAGCCAGGCCTCCCGGCCTAGGCCTTGTTTATTCTGTTTGGTATACCTTCTCTCATCCCTACAAACACAAACCCAATGTCTTGATGATCTTTAGAACAAATCTCTCCTCTCCCCAGGCACAAATCCTCTTCCTTCTCTGAATTTCCATAGCACCCCACCCCTCCGATGCTGATTGTTTTGATAAATTCCACTGATAATTTTCAGTTCTAAGACCTTGTCCACTTGGTTGACACAGCTTAGACCTCTTCCTTCTGTAATACAGCTAGATTCCTTCTCTTTCCTGAACACCTCCTCCTGTTCCCTGTGGGTACCTCAAGCTCCTTCCTAAGTCAAACTCAGTGTCTTTCCCCAAACCAGTTTCTCTCCTTTGACCCTTCCTGATTAATGGCTACTGTGTCAGATTCACTGACACCCCACAGTGTGAATACAAGGCTGCATTCAGCACAAGGATGACAGTAGTTCTCAATCAGTAGCAAATGCCACCAAGTATAGCATCTGCAAACCATGTCCTAAGACACCCGTCATTTCCTATTGTAACTGAGGCATCTGTGGGTCAGAAGATCTCAGCTGGCTTAAGTCATGAGGCCGTGAGTCATCCAAGGCTCTGTCCTGTGCTCAGCTGGGGAGGTTAAACTGGGGTGACTGTGCTCCATCAGTTTCTCATCTTCCTCCTGGGCCCAGTAGACTAGCACTCGAGGTAAGTGGTAAGTCATAAGCCCGAGAGCAAGCCAGCCCAACCACACACGTGTTTTTTGCTCTGGTCAAGAGAAAGAAAGAAGGGAGGAGGTCACTGTTAATGGTCCAGGGTACAGCTGGAGATAAGGGATAACTTCTAAGGTTCTGTAGTACACTAGGTTAGTTATGGTTGATTGCAATTCATTGTGCATCTCAAAATAGCAAGTTGGGAGGACTTTGAGTGCTCTCAATAAAGGACTCATGTTTCAGGTTATAGCGCCAATCACCCTGATCTGATTATGCATTGTGTACATACATGGAAATGCCACACTATACCTCATAAATACGAAAATTTACTACTTGTTCCTTAAAGAGTTTTGTGTTTGGTCGGGTCTGATGTTTATCCTAGTCTGGCTCCTGAATTCACTGTGTAACTAAAGATAACCTTGAACTTCTGGTCCTCTTGTCACTCCCTACCAAGTGCTGGGACTGCAGGCAAGTGTCACTGCCCAGTGCAGAGTGCTACAATGGGAATTAAACCCATGGCTTCCTGTATGCTAGGCAAGTACCTTATCAACTGAGCTATATTGCCAGCCCCCATTCAAGATATTTTTGATATTAAAATTATTTAGATTATTTTCAGAAGTAAAAAGGCAACCAGTTTTTTTTAAAAGCCCTGATTAAGCCCTGTGAACATCTCATTGGTCAAAGAAAGTCACATGGCAAAGCTACTAACCCCTGGACTTGGCATCTTTTGAATCCCTTGGGAATCCATCTCCTCATTTGCTGCTGTTCTGGTTCAACTGTATCTCACCAGGCAGCTCCAAAAGTCTCCCAGCCTTGCCTTGCCTCCTTCCAGTTCAAAGCCATAGCAGAAGTGTATAAGAGGGTGGTTTTCTAAAACGCCAGTCTGATGTTTCTCCCCATTAAAAGCCATTAGTGGATCTTGAGCATCAGCATCCCTCAGACAAGGCTGGCACAGTCCTCCTGGGCCTGGCTCTGCCTCTGGATCCGGCCAGCTCTGTGCTTTGGATACCAGCATCACTGTCTTTGTGGGATGCCCTTCCCATTTGCTGCCTTTGTACCCTCTTACCCCTACCCCTATCTGCCATAGCCCGAGAACCTGCCACTCTGCAAGACTCCAGCGCTGTCCACTGACCTGTGTGCCGCCTCCACACACCTTGTTCATCTGTCCCAGCAGCCAACCCTCTCTGCTGTGATTTGTCCAAAGGCTAACACCGTAACCATCTGAGGGACATCTCATGCAATGTGAACAGAAAATGCCAGGACTTGAGGCTGTGAAATTAACACTGGGTTTCGCAAAGGTGTACTCCCATGTAAACGTGTAAAACATTCAGCACACATTGTCATCGGATGAGATTATATATGAGTCTGTATTACATTTTTCTGTATACGCTAAACTTGGCCAATAAATGGATCCAAGAAACGTGATAAAACTGATGTAGGGTTTTTCCTCCTGTGCCATCCTCAGTACAATTCACAACACAGGTGTGAACAGTGTAGTGACTGGACTCAGGAAGCCTGGATCCTAACTGTTTGAGCCTCACATCCCAAGCCTGTAAGATCCTTAGCAAGCTACCTCACTGCACATAGCCTCAGTTTCCTTTTAAGTAAAGTATGGTAATATGAATGACTACCAGTTATCGTGAGGATGAATTTTTATCTAGCTACTACTAAACACTGCAAATATGGGCTAGAAAAATGACTCAGGTTGGGATCACTTGCCATTCTTGCAGAGGACTAGGGTTCCGAACCCAGCACCCACATGGTGGTTCACAACTGATTATAACTCAAGTTCCAGGGGTCCAATGTCCTCTTCTGGCTTCTGCAGTAACTTTATGCACATGGTATACTTACATACATACAGGCAAACACACATATAAAATAAAATCTTAAAACACACACAAACACACACACACACACATTTCTGCAAAGATCATGTCCTTTCTGGCATAGCTTCTCTGGCTCCTAGGGTAGCCTTCCACTTCAGGCAGTGTTACTAGGCCCCTGCCCTGGCCAGCCTGCTGGCAGCCTTCCCTACTAAGCAGGCTACAACGATATTGAGCCACAGAATCAGGAAACCCTATGAAACAATAATACCACACATATTGCATGGGAGAGCAAATGTGAGGTCCCTGCTTCCCTGTGGCTGCTCACAGCTGAATTAAGAGTAAAGGTCAGCCCTGAGGGTCAGGCTTGAAGATAGGATAGAATAAAAGAATAAACCTTCCTGGCACGGCCTTGCAAAGCTCTACTGTTTTGGAAATTTCCTCCACAGACCAAGAAAGAACAGACTGGGGCCACAGGGAACCACAGAAGGGGCTGACAGGTTTAAGGCAGGTGGCCCAGGCACAGAGTTCTAAGATTACTGGGCCTCCTAACCTAACCCAGGCCCTTTTGGACTCAAGTCTGTCTACGGGCCCTGCACTCAAGCCCCTGACTCCTCTCTAGGCAGGGGATCCTGGGATGGGAAGTTTCCTACTCAGAGGTCTCCCCTAAGGCAGCCTGATATGACTATGTGGATCTCCTTACAAGGCAGCGCACGCGTGCTTGCGTGCGTGCGTGTGTGTGTGTGTGTGTGTGTGTGTGTGTGTGTGAGAGAGAGAGAGAGAGTAAGAGTGAGTATGTGTGTGTATGTGAGTATATGTGTATGTGTGTGTGAATGTGTGTATGTGTATTAGTGTGTGTTTATGAGAAAGAGAAAGAATATTGTGTGTATGTGTGTGAGTGTGTGTATGTGTGTGAGAGTGAGTGTATGTATGTGTGTATGTGTATGAGTGTGTGAGTGTGTGAGTGTGTGAGTGTGTGTGTGTGTGTGTTGCTGGGGATCAAACCCAGGACCGTGTACATGCTAGGCAAGTGTCCTGCTACTGTACTCCTTCCCCAACCCAATCCTCCCCCTTCTTCACGTTGACTCTAAATCCTGTTCTACTTGTCTCTGATTGGCCAAGAATAGTTTCTCAGCTGGGGCCCACCAGCCCTAGCTTTCCCAGGTGACCAAAGAGCTGGGCCTCAAAATTTTATCAGCAGAAGAAAGAATGAAGAAAGAAAGGAGGGACCTAGGACAAAAGGGGCCAGCTCAGGAAAAAAGGCAGGAGGACATGACAGGGGACAGAGGGAGCCCCAGGCACGGTTCCATTTTTTGTCAGCAGGAGGCACTTGGGCAGATGGAGGGGAAGCATACCTAGGCAAGGTCAGACCTTGTCCAAGGAGCGGTGGCAGGAGAATACAGCCGGTTCACGCAGGGTGAACGTGGGCAACTGAAAGACCTGGCTGGGGCAGAAGACAGGGCTGAAAACAAAGGAATAGGAGAGTCTTTTGGGTTGGGGTGTGCTCAGATGCTAGAGAGAACACTGACCTGGGAACATTTCAAAACGTTGGTCTCAACTCCCATTTCTTATCACCTAGGTGCTGTGCTTGAGTTTGTTTCTAGGACAGGCTCATCCCACCTTCTCCTGGGTCCAACAGGCCCACTCTGTTCTTCCCTCCCTCCACCTGGCCTCCTTTACCCTTACACCCCTTCCAATAACTCCTTGCTCAGCTCTGGAATCAGAGCCCTGGGAAAGTCTACAGCAGGAGCCAAAGCTCCGTGGACAGTGGCCTCGTTCTCCTGGTGATAAACACCAGCATTCTAAGGACCACGGCAAAGATGAGACAGCCCAAAGGTAATCAGGGTGGCACAGAGGAGAGTGTGGCCAGGATTGGAAGCCTGGGGGGTGGGATTTGGAGAGTGTGGATGGTTCATCCTGCTTTTGTTGGTCTTTGTTGGCCAAAGAACACAGTGTCCCTGAGAAGGGTAAAAACTCAAGTGATTGCCAGCATGAGGGAACTAGTGGTGGGATCAAGGCAGCTGGCTTCTTGCATCCTGTTCCTAGGAACAGCTCAGTCTGTTGAGCTCCACCACAGGGTAGCATCACACGGAATGGGCAACTGAGACAGGTGAATCGGCCGTAAGAGACCAGGATAGGCAAAGCCAGATGGAAGGGCTGCCTTTGGTTTTCCTGTAAATTCTGGTTTTATTCCGGGAAGCTAGGATGCTGCAGTGGAATAGCTCTGGGGATTTCTGCCCAGGGGAACATCTTGCTAGGCTTGGCATCCCATTCTCTTCCTGAGCTTTGCTTCTTACACACCCAAGCACCCACATCGCTACCATCCCATGCTCTGAGGAGCCGCACAGCCCATCCAGGAGATCCCTGGGCAAGACCTTGAGTTCTGTCCCTAGCAGGATTGGTATTGAAGGTCAGAGGAGTCAAGGGTGGGTGGCGGGATGGGCGACAGCCATTCTACATCTGAGCTGTTATCAGATCCGAAATGGTCATGGGCTTCCCTTGTCATCAAGGCAGAGGAAGGAAAACAATATGCTTCAGGGTCACAATGGGCCAAATGGCTAGGTCAGATGCTACCAATGCCTACTCCTTTCTCTTGACAGGCCTCTGAGATCAGTGACACCGAAGAGCTGGATGAGGTAGTCCCCTTACCTTCCAAGTGACAATAAATACCAGATGTTCTTCCCAGCACTTTCTTTGTTTTAACTCAGAGAATTCTGAAGCCCATTTTACAGAGGGGAAAAAAAGAGGCAGAAGGAGGCTAAATAATTAGAGAATGTTCTCACAGGTCTAAATGGCTGGACTAGGAATTAAACCCTCATAAGTGTGGCTCCAGGGTCTTCAACCCTAGTCAGCAGCCTGTGCTCCCAAGGCTGGCTACAGGCTCGTCTGAGGTGCATCTTCCAAGGTGCTGTCTCTAGATACTAAGGTGGCACCCAGAGGGTCAAGAAGATTCATGGAAATGCATGTGTGCTTCTTACTGGACCGTCCAGCACGCTCAGAACTAAGTGTTAGGCATATCACAGGCTCCTTGTCTATTTCTCAGACCACATTCTGGCAGGAGTCACGCATAAGTACTCCAAGGTCATAGCTAACCCTCACAGACTGTGGCAGCAGCCACCCCTCAGAGCCTCAAGCCATGAGCCATTTAAAGACCCTTTGCCAGGGCACATTACCTAGTGCTTTCCTAACTGCCAATCCACTCTGGTATGGAACCTGAGACAGCTCAGCCCTGCTCTGGAAATGCCAGCCAAGAACAGTGGCCTGTGTACAGGATGTCCAGAGAAGCCATCTGTCCAACAACAGCCAGGGTGTCAGAAACAGCCTCCTCACACAAGGCTTTGGAAGGATTCAGATACTGAGCACATCCCAGATGGGAAGGATGGAGGTGGGAGTGTTCAGGGGAATGGGAGGGCCTGGAAAATGGAGTCTGTCCTGGTCCAGAGATTTGCTGGGCCTCAGAAGCAACGAGCAAATAGCAGGTTGGAGGCCACAGGCTCAGCATCCTGTGCACTGTCTAGAATGCTCCTGATAGACTTCCATGTGGCTGCCTCTCTGTTGTCACTCGGGTCTCAACCAGCTGTCAGCTCTCTGAGACCTTCCCTGAGCCCCCAATCACAGTCGGACTTTTTATCATTCAGATCATCCCATCTTATTGTCTGTGTAGCTTTCTGTTTATGGCCTTGCTCCAATTGCAGTGAAGTCCCTGTAAGGGATGAGGTTTTGTTTTCTTCACCGAGGCCTAGCAATGATGCCTGACAGGGCCTGGGATAGATGAGTGACTATATAGATGTGTGGATAGATGGACACCTAGGCCCAAACATACCCAAGGTCTGAAGCACGGTGAGAATGGGTACAGAGAACTAGCTAGCTCAGCCTTTCTCCTCTCCTCTCTTTGGGAAATATGGTTTTTTAAACTTTAAATGTTTAATTCTAAAATTTAATAATATATATTTTTTCAATTACTAAAGTAACGTGCTCACAGCTACAATGTAAATGTTATAGAAAGAACTGACTTAGCAACCAAAAGATACCCCCCTTCCACCTCTTAGAGAAAGTCGCTATTAATGGTGCCTTCTGTTTAAACTGTTGTGAAAGAAGCCTGCCCTGGCACCACAGAAAGGGAGAGCATTCATAACGAAACTGAAGTCACAGAGCCAGTGTCTCTTCCCCTTTGCGACCTTCCCCAGGTGCACTTTATAAGTCGCTGTGAGGCACAGTCTGTTACTACCACTTTCACACAGATAAGAACCATCTTCTTCCAAGTTCTACAGCCTCTATGCTCATCCTTACAATAGCTATATAATACCCCGCCGAGCGGAAAACTATAATTTACTTGACTAAGATATTCAACAAAGGTAATAATTGTTTTCCATTTTCCCTATTACAGAGAACACCACAGAAATACCTTTTATGTCTGTAACAAAAGAAATGTAGTCATTTTTCTTCTTGAGACTATTTCATAATAAAAGACCCATCTATCCCCTCCCCTCCCCTCCTTCCTTCCTTCCTTCCACCATTTTTATTTCAGTCTCATTGATTCAAAGCTGGACTCAAACTACGTATCCTCTTGGCCCTCAATTAAAGATATGTGCCCTAGCATTCAGATAGTTTTCTGGTTCTCTTTCTTTTCTTCCTTCCTGCCTTCTCTCTCCTTCCCCAGCCCAGATGGGGTCTTGCTATGTAGCCGAGACTCTATCCAGGTATCTGCCTGTCTCTGCTCTCCAAGTCAGGGTTTACAGGCATGTGTTCCCATGCCCGGCATGAAAGCCTTCTTCGTGAGTAATTCCAGAAGCGGAACTCCTGGATCAAAGGTGTGACAGTCTTCAGACTAGTGGTGTAGATTGCCATGGGAACCTGTGCAATGTGATGAGTGGGTCTCACATCCTCCTCACAGGCCCCTTCAAGTGCAGGTTAACTTGAGAACATCTCCTTAAATGACCTGTTAGTAGCACACTGACTTTGCAAGCATAAGCAGACTGGTAAATAGGTTCTGACCCACAGCTAGGAGAGTGGAGATTTATCTACAGCTGAGAAATGACCCAGTTGCCCTGTTCCCATTCCCTGCATTCACCAGTATGGAAACAACTCTGGCTTCAAGAGACCAGCCCATGACCTCTTTAGAGGCTGTCCAATCAAGATGGCCCCAGTGCCAAGATAGCCGTAGTGTCAGCTGCCTGCCCTGCCCGATTGGAACCTCCTCCTTTCTGGTCCCTGATCCCTCTACACTGGCATAATGGCCTTCAGGCCTCTGAGACTTGGGAGAACATCCAATTGTCATTCTTTAAAGCATCATTGAGGATAGAGGCCTGATGGGGACAGGTACACTCTGCAGTCAAGGCCTCTCACCCTATGTAGTGCTTGCCTGGACTGAGGAACCTCTGCAGAAAGTGAGACGACTTGCCCTGCTGACTCCCTGTCACCTTTATGGTACCTAAGGCCCTGGATGCTCTACCCAAATCCTTCGGAGCAAGGACATTAACTTCTCATGCTATGGGGGCAGAATTCAGATTCTAGGTAAGGCGTAGCCTCCACTGTCTGCACGAAAGCATCCAGGAGCCCCTTGAGGAAAAAAAACAACATGGGAAGATACCCTCTCTCCAGTGAATGGTTTTATCCCTGCCAGCCAGATGGCTCTAACAGTGGCATGGCCTGAAACTGCTCAGCATTCCCCTCCTATTCCAGAACTGTAGCCATGTGACAAGCCCTTGGACAGGAAGCAGGCTGAGAACTTGAACCCTATGACCTGACCCATGCTGATGAGGTGCCAAATGGGAAGGCAGACAGAGCCAGTGACCCCCCCTCTACACGTCTGGGGCATACTCACTTAACACAGCCTTGACTGTGTGGCTGGGAACAGACATCAGGATCGCTGTGCCACTGTGCCCCAGCTTAACCTTGTCTTGGTATCAGACTGGACCTTGGTGCCATTCTCAGTGTTATAAACAAGCATTCACCCCGAGGCTCAGCTAATTCTTGGCTGGTTGGCTGGAAACTTCCAGGAGTCTCTGGGAATAAAAGAAGAAGCCATCATTAGCTTAATCTACCCCCAGGGCTGAGCCACCAGGTCAACCCAAAGGTAGATCTAAGACCAAGTACTCAGTAACAGGTCACAAAGGTCCCTTTCCTAGGACATTTATGCCATCCCTTCTGCTAAGGGCAGGTCAGTCCAGATATCAGAGGCTGGGATGGTTCGCTGGGGATAGTCTTGAGGGGTTAGGACTAAGGGGCATTTTGTGGCACACATGAATGAATGGGCACTTTGAAACCTAAAAGGAAATAACGTTTTAGAACCCAGCTCCAGCATAAGCTTCAAGGCGTACCTCGAGAGCGGTCGGAGACATCTCTTTGCGAGTGCAGTCAAGAGCCACAGGGAAGGCAGGTAACACAGGATATTTGGTTTAGCATTTAGAGAACTAAGTACTCCACACAAGTAAACAGAGGAAAGCAGAAAGTGTGCTAAGTACCCCCACAACCCAGGCTGAGCCCTTTAATCCCAGCACTCAGAAGACTTAGGCAGAAAAAATTCCCCAAGTTCAATGTCAGCCAGGGCTACGTAGTGAGACCATGGCCAAGAAACAAACACAGCAACGAAAAGTCCCAAACCTTACCTGCAATCCACTATTGTCATTCTCACCCCATGGCATTAATACCCTGACTATTGGTGAGGTCCTTTACGGAAAGAACTGGCTATAAGCTGATGTGAATCTTACTTCATACGGCCTTTTGCAACATACATTCTATTCTCTCAGTAATATTCCCAAGACATTTTTTTTTCTTTTTACAAGACTGGGGATTGGACTCAAGACTTGGTATATGCCAGGCAAGGACTTGACCACTGAGTTATATTCCCAGATCTTTAAAAATCGTCTATCTCGAATGAGATACACACAATCTTCCTGCTTCCCTGTAGATAGAATCCGACTTGGCAGCGAGACTAGCAAGACTTGACCATTTACTTCATGAAGACTTTGTTCCAAAGTGAAGGTACCAGAGCTGCCTTTGCACGCCCCTTGATACAGTGCTGTCTATGCAGGTTCCCAGACAGGACTTTGCCCAGCACATGTGGCCACGTAAAATCTGACAATAATGTGGGGGCTGGCTGAGAGGTGGCACCATCACCCTCACAGATGGGAAGAGCACAGAGGTGCAGACTTGTGCTGCTACCCAGAGGCTTCTGAATGGAAGCAAATTCTCTCCTATTGTCACCTAAGCTAACAACCTGTAAGGCAACAGACTGCTGACAAGTTTGAGGATAGGGACCTAAAATGTACCCTGCTAAGATTGCTGTGGGGACAGATGTGTCCCCATGTCATCTCTTTCCCTGGTCCCCAAGGGTAAGTGAAGGTATGCGCTCTGTGTGTGTGTGTGTGTGCGCGTGTGTGCGTAGGCTGCTATGCTCAGCCTTGCCTGTCTCTCCCCAGTTCCTCCATAAACAGGAACCTCAGCCCTCTCCCAACTGTCATCTCCCTCCCCTCTCCTAGCCGCCTGACTGAGGAGGGGGCCAAGGTCACCCTGGCACCTACCTATCACCTTGAGGAAAGAGTCCTAATGAGGCATGTTCCATATCCTCCACCATTAGCACCGCCATGGCATGTGTCCCGGAGAGTTCAATCCTACCCATGGGTACTTCCCCTTTCCTGGGGCCTAGGCAGGCCACAGCAACAGCACATGTCAAAACAGAAAGAGAAACCAAAAAACCCACATCCTGCCCGGTCAGCCTGGTGCTGCAGCAGTGCACAGCCAGCAGGAGATGACACTACTGTGGGAACCCACCTCTGGCTGGATACCTTCTGCCTCTTTGTCTGCTGGCTTTTTCTGAGCGACGGATAAGACGCTAGGGTCACAGGCGTCCCACCTTCTCCTGCAAGTGTACACGCTGTCCCCAGATCCCTCTCACACTCCAGTCTTCAGGAGCAGGAGCCATGGGGCAGAAGCTCAGGGGCTCTTTCATGGGTCACACAGCCCAAGTGAGACGCGTGGACAGCGTGTGAGCATGTCAAGCACCCTCACGTTGGCTAACGTGCGGGCAGGGTTGGACCTTCTCAAGCTTAGCAGCTCTCGGGAGTCCCTTAGGACACCATGGAGCAGGGAGGTGGTGGTGGGGACAGCTACTAAGGCACAGGATGTTAAGAGATTTGGTCAAATCTACATCTCTGGCTCAAACCCCAGGCCTTGGGCACCCACTCCTTTGGAGCCCTGTGCTCCGTGTCTTCAAACTGCTTCCCACCTGAGCCTCCTCTTCAAGGCCCACGTCTACTCAGGTCATTCACACAGTATGATCCACCCGGTGCATCCTATGGCCAGCTATTTTGCACACACACACACACACATACACACACACACACACACACACACACACACACACACACAGCAGTTTCTTTCCTGTTACCGCATTAGCTCACCTAAGGCACTCCTGGGAGATGAAGGATCAGGGATGACTACTCAGTTTCAGGCCCTCTCTCCTCCAGCCCTCCTCCACAGCCTGCCAGCTCTTGCTCTTCCTGTGAGGCCATCCACAGCCTGTGGTCATCCTGTCTTTACATTCCCAGGAGACTTTGAGCATGTTTCTACAAAACATGTCATCCACTTGAAAATAACCTCACGAGTGTTTACTTCCCCTACCACAGGAGGAATTCCCGGAGACCACAGATCTTCTATTGGATGGCTGGGTAAGCATAATAGAGAAGGATCCAGCTAAATTCTTGAGTGATGGAGTCATCTAGCTTGGTGTTAACCAAAGCTAGCAATGCCCAGAGTTTGTCTCTAACATCTAAGGCACCTTCATGGAAAGGAAACTCTCCCATTAAGCAGCATCAAGAGGGGGCTACAAGGCTGCCTTTGCAGATGAGCGGAACAAAGGGGACATTCCTCTTCTTTCTTCCATGTCCAGGCATCATCACAGACTGGGAGTGGATGGCATAGGTCTGGACAAAACAAAAGATCTGTCTAAAAGTACATAGGGAGAGAGGCTGGGAACAGAGAGTCCCGGGCAGGCATCCCTGGGGACACTACAGGCTCCTACATAGTCAGAGGTGTGAGTAGGTCCAGGTCGGAGGATAACAAAGCCCACTGTTTCTACAGTGTGCATGGGCAGCCAGTTCTCAGGAGGAGGATTTGTTTGGCAAAGAGGTTTAACCAGAAGCTGCTGGCAGGAAGTCCCCGCATCATTCTCTCTCCTCCGTAACTATTTAGGGTAAGCTGGGCTTGCAGGATTCAGTCTGCTTCTCTGACTGGAATCTAAATCCTCTCACCTACTCCATCTCCATGGCCTGGGACCTAAGAAGGGAGCCAGAAATGAGTTTTAAAAAATCCATTTGTAGGCCTTTCCCTGTAGAAATTCCCAAATCTCCCAGAAAAAAAAAAAAAAGGAAAGATCAAATAATCAAACTGGGCTTGGCATTTGCCTCTAATCCCAGCACTCAGGAGGTTGAGGCAGGAGGATCAGGAGTCCAAGGTGAGCTTTAGCTACGTCTCAAGTTCTACATAAAACATTGTTTAAAAACAAAAACAACAAAACAACAAGAAGCCCACTGATAAAGAAAAATCGATGGTTTATCAAAACAAACACCCTCACATCAATACAGAGTACTTCCCTAATCAGTTGTGGAGGATCCCCCCAGAGAGAGAGATTCCTCAGCAGATACCCACTACTTACCCTAACAGTTTATTTTTACTCTGACATTATACCCTGAGATAATGCCAGATCTCACAAAGTTGAGGGCTCACCCCCATATGGCTGCCTCACCTCAAATGCCAATCACAGTTTTCACCGACACTTCTTCTGACCACAAACCAGTGCTTCTAGGCCCTGTTTCCACCAGCTTCCTTTGCTAGGATGCTTCATAGAACTCACAGAAACACCTACCTTGACCGGGGCAACCGTACAAGTGGGGCAAGGTAAAGGCAAAGGCGGTGGGTTTGCACTCCCAGCACCCTCTTAGCAACTGGGAACACAGCCAATGTCGACGGGTTGTCAAGAGTTTTTATACTCTGGGAGGTTGACTGCTAGGGCTAGAAGTTCCACCCCTCTAATCTCTCCATCATGAGGTGTTTTGATGATTGGCTCCATCCTAGCTAGGGCGCCACCCTAGACATTTCATTAGTGAAAACTCAAGTGTGACCAAGGGGGCACTCATTCAACTGTGTGAGCTTATTCTATAGTGAGACCAGCCCTGAAGGCTTCGGATTTTGCAGGTTCCCAAGCCACAGAGTGACCACTCAAAGCTACCAACACAACTGGAGTCCGAGGACCCTAAGGGGTGGGCAGTGTATCATTATCCCCGGGGATGGGAATAGGAGGCACAGGCATGGACATGGCAGCTGTCCCCACAGCGCACTCAGTTTTGGCCTTCCACGTGGCTCCTTGCTCTGGGCTTGGACTCTGGATATCCCTGCCTGCTTCTCATCTCACCCCCATCTGCTCTTTAGCTTAAGGACTCCTTGTCCTGCCTCCGGTCTGTCCTCTCTCATCCCTCCTCATCTAGTCCGTTCTACCTTATTGAGCCCCTTGCAAGCTCCTCTCTAAGAAATTGTCTAGCGGGCACACCTGGGAGTGTGGTCTTTGACACCCCCTGACACACACACAGCCTCTTTCCTTTCCCTCCCACAATGCTCACTGGCACCTGGTAGCTCCTGCCTGCTGCCTGAAAAGCTGGACAGCTGCTGAGCTTTCTAATTAGCCGCCTGGCTGCTGTCCCAGAGCTAGGCATGCATTACAGTAAAGCATCTCCTCCACAGCCCCCTTCATCCATAATCCCCCCAGTGCAGATCCCAACAGGTCACATGACACTAGCAAGCCAACCCCTGTCAGCCATGAGAGGAGGAAATACTGACTTTACCCTATAGAGTGCCCAGGAACTTGTCTGCTGCCCGCCCCCCATCACTGTCTATGTCTTAGAGCATACTTCAGGTCTTCTGGAACAACAGAGTCCCCTCAGAAAGTAGAAGCCGGTTTTGTGTTTGTTTGTTTGTTTAAATCACAGCTAGGCTGGCCCAGCAGTGTGGCACTGGAGGCCTCCTTCCATAACTAAGCACCCCAGAGATTTCTACCTAGCCCAAGAAGTCCTGTTATTCAAGGTCTCTGTAGATCAGGCACTTATTTGCACTCAGGTGTGAATAAGACAATGCTCTTTGTCCCTCACCCCACAGAAATTCCCACCACCCCCTGTTGCAAGGTACCCAGTGTTCTGTAAAGTGCCAGTTCAGCCAAGTAAAACTCCTACCAGCCAAGCAGAGGTCCACCAGCTAGAAACGCTCCTTTCAGTCAGGGACTGGTTCCTTGTCAGCCACAATTTAACAACTGGTTTGATAAGTAAAGACAAAATGAAATTCTTTGACTGATGGTCTAAACATCCATCTGCCTGTAATCAGAAGAATTTAAGTAGCCTTACCATACCCCACAATATTATATCTAATCTAATAGTTCATTTTAACGGAAAAGTACTTGCTGCCTCCCCCAACCCACCCTGAGACAGGGTTTCTCTGTGTAGTCCTGAATGTCCTCAAACTTGCTTTGTACTTTGTAGACCAGGTTAGCCTCAGACTCATTGCGTTCCACCTGCCTCTGCCTCCCAAGTGCTGAAATTTAAGGTGTGTTGCCACCACCGCTTGACTATTGAATATTCCTTCTTATCCAGTTAATATGATGAGTTTTCTGTTACTGTCAATCAAGAAAATCCTAAGACAGGCATGAGGCTCGCACATTCACATGTCCACCTACAGTGCTCCAACCACAGCAGCTCTGCTCCTTACAGACAGAAACATGGTGAGTCAATTTGAGCATGACAGCTATGACTTTAAACATTTGAAATCTCCCTTCTGGTCATTGTCTGGACCTCAATTGCCAGAGAGGAAAATTTACCTTCCCCATGCCAGCAACCTAGCAAACCTTAGCCATCCCTTGGAAACGGCACACATGGGGACCAGAGACAAGGTGTAAGTCAAGATCAGGAGGTGCACAAATTCAATTTTTCTAAACCTTCCAAAAGCATACTGTCCGATTGGACAGTCACCAGACACAGGAGGTTATTTAAGTGTTAATAAGTAAAAGTGCATGAAATTGAAAAATCAAGCTCTCAGATGAACTAGGCACATTGCAAGTATTCAAAACTATATGTGGCCCTTGTCTGCCACATTGGACAGCAGATGTGGAATATTTCCACTGTCCTGGGAAATGTCACTGGATAGCACTGCTTTAGATTTGCTAACACTGAGTTCCATTCCCTTGATCCTGGGAATCCTGACCTTCTGAACAGATGCCTGCATTCTCTGGAAACAGGTCTAGATGGCCAAAGCTACCATTTAAAATGAAAGGAAGGTTAACCTTCCACAGAAGTCAAAATCTACTGTCTGGAGAAAGACTTCTTTTTGTTTGTTCAGTTTTTTTGACACAGGGTTTTTCTGTGTAGCCCTGACTGTCCTGGAACTCACTCTGTAGACCAGGCTGGTCTCAAAATCACAGAGATCCACGTGCCTCTGCCTCCTGAGTGCTGGGACTAAAGGCATACGCTACCACCTCCCAGGTTTGAAGAGTGATTTTTATTCAAGAGAGTCATGGCTGTTGATGAATGAGGCCAGCCCTTGGGTCCCTGGCTATAATTCAGTCTATGGGTACTGCTCTGTGCCAGACAGTTTCTGACAGCCCATCCCATCTGACTGTATATAAGTCTAGGAAACACACATAGACTTTAACTGATTTAGGAAGATGAAGCTCAAAGAAGTTAAGAAACTCACTTATGTCTATAGCTAAAAAGTTGTTTCTACTAGTATCTACCGCACACCCGCACACATACACACCACTCATGGAGATGGAGATCTAAGGGGAGGGTCTAGGAGTACTTGATTTGCCTATAGCAATGGGCCATTTATAGTTGACAACAGTTCCTCATGGAAGACAATCTCAATGGGCTCTCAGAGACCACCTATATGCCCAGGAGAGCCACCTTCCAAGGGCCTGCCAAACAAGGCTTGGGAGGAACCATTCCATAACCACAGGAAGGCAGCACCATGGAAGATAAATCTGTGATGGCGGTAGGGGTCAGAAGGAAGACAGGGCATGCCATTGCTCCTGGGTAAAGAGGGAAAGGGTGTAATGCAAATTTATTTTAGGAAGCTCTCTGGCCCACAGGCTCCTGATCTTTGCATCCCCATGTTCTAGACAGCACTTGACATAGAGTATCTACCTGTCAACCCAGAGGGAAGGCAGGGTTCGAGTGCTCCAAGAATGAGGAACTTTGGCCAAGAGCAGCCTGAAGGGCAGGTATCCTGGGGTGCCAGGTATGGACCGGAGAACGATGGTCCATCTGTGGAACTGCTGTCTGCTCTCCACCTGATTCTGTCTGGCCCATCTCCTTCAAGTGGCGACACACAGGAAAGGCTGTCAGACACTTGGCAAAGCAGACGCCAGCCACCTCAGGCACCATCATCAAGAGCCATGAGCTCAGCAGTCCTGGCCCCTCCCTCAGCCTCTTGCTGGACAGCTCCATCTACTGAGCAAGCACCCAGCCTTGCAACACACTCAAATTATGGCTCCAAACAGCAGTTAGGCAAGAGTAATTAAAGGCAATGTTATCTCAGTCAGCCTCTCATTAGCCACATAATTAGACTGCTGAAAATAATTAACATTCCTTTTGACAAAGGAAACAGAGGACCCATTACATTCATTAAGGCAGCCTCAAGCCAGCCCGAGGAGGCTGGAAAAAAAAAAAAAAGAACTCATCACCTAGCCCTGCCGGCAGCACAGTAGTGCTGGGTGACTCGGACCCAGTGACAAGTCCTGCCCCGGGTCAGGCTGGTGGGTAAGCATGTGACACTGTATACCTCCATGATGTTATAGATTAACAACTACACACATGTACACAAGGAGAAAATAACCAGTGGAAGAGCTGGAGGCCAAGGATATGCATCTACCTCCTCCTGGCCCTGGGCACAACAGATAAGACGTTTTCTAGAAACAGTTAAACCAGTACATCACCAGGAAACAAGGAGGGGTCACAAAGACCTCCTGAAGACAGAAGGAAGTAAGGATAAACTGAGGAGACCCCCACACACTCAATTAAAGAAAAAGAACTAGCAGTAAGGATAGCTGACTTCCACAAAGCACATGTGATGGACATTGGTCCAAGGATTTGCCATGTACTAACTCACTGTGACTTAGGGACTGTCATTGACAATCCTGTATAAAAAGAGACCCAGAGTGGCTATAGGAAACTTTGTCTAGGTCGCGGTACCAGGGCAACACCAGCAGTGTGGCTACAGATTCTCTGTTCCACTGGGGGAGGGGGGGATGTCCAGGGTCCATACTTAAAGTGAGCGTATGTGGGAAACCTGGGTGGGGAAGCAGAGATGGATGCTGGAATAGAGGGGCCAGGAGACCCCAACACTGCCTAGCAGGCACATCCTATCCTCCTGGAAATGGCACAGCACAAGTGGTGGCCTGAGCTGACAAGAGAAGTGACCAGAAAACGTGAAAGGCGTGAATACACAGTATTCATGCAAAGACAACAGGACGAAATGATTTAAAATACGATAAACAGGAGTCGGTTCTATCCTCCACCATCTGGCTCCTTGGGACTGAACACAGGTCATCAGGCTTGGTGGCAAATGCCTTTACTCATGGAGCCATTTAAATGGCCCCAGAAGCTACTTTTTAAAATACCTAGCGTGATCCAAGTACTTAATAGGATTTTGTTGAACAGAGTAAAAAGCATTAGGTCCTGTCTCGTACACCAGCCAGGCCTTACCAGGGCTGTCCATAGCTGGCTGTCCCTCCAACACATAGTCTAGCCTCTTGGGGTCTCTGCTCAGATCCTACCTCCTTCTCCACCTGGAATACCCGTCTCTCATCTTAGTTCACCACGTGTCCTTTATCGCATACTCAAAGATTACTATCTCGGACAAAAAAGAACAAGAAATCACTCTCTGTGGAAAGAGCCTACCACGATCCTGCCCCCAAAGTCCTACAGGCACCCATTCTCTAGGGTCCCAGGACAGCGCTGGTTGAACTATGCAATGAGCTCAACATATCAACAATTCATAGGCCTCTTACCTTTCAGCAGGTTCAAGCCTTGTTTTGGTAAGCAGTAGAAAGCTAATGAGAGGGCCCCAGGGTTCCTTTAATACCCCACCGTGTGCAATAAATCTGAGCTGCTGCCTATGTCATCTGCAGGAATGACAAACCAGCTTCTACTGACGGGAGAAGGACCAGGAAAACAGGTGTGGAGAAGCCGTGACTCAGTGGGCCAGGCTCTTCCACGTGAGCCATGCCTTCCAAATGACCCACTAAGGTGTAGAGAGATTTGAACTCTGTGACCCAATGGGCTAATTAGGAATACCTGTGACCCATTGGGCTAATCAGGAATACCGTAAACACACTCTGGCTGGTTGTGAATCTGAGCAAAACAGACGTGAGAGCAAAGCAGGAAGAAGGAAGAGCAAGAGCCTCTCCAGACACCACCAGAACTCCACCCTGGGACGTCAGTCATCTGCCAGTGTCCCTCACAAGCACATTCTTCCCCTCCCTCACCCTGCTCCTCCGACACGTTATTCCTTCCTCTTCCCAGGATCAGGTGTTCTGTGTTCTAAAGCCGGAAGACAGGGTTAAACGTTCGCGACTATCCCTACATGTAATTTACTATTACCCATAAGCCCCTAAAAGTGAGTCAGGATTCTGGTTAAAACCGGAGCTTTTGAAGTTTCAAAAACTTGCTAGTCTCATTTACACTTAGGCCTCTGAGCCACATTTCTCCCTTTGGAGGTCTCACTCGGCTTCCTAGGGCAGATTCTCCGTTTCCAACCCCCTCTACCATTCCCCTCCACCCAATTCTTAAAAACCCTCCCACACATCTCAGGCACTATCCCCTCCTGAGGTTCACTGCCCAGCTCTGTATGGCCACAGCCAGATGGTACGGTCTCTAAAGAGGCTCACGGGAGTGCAGCAGGAGATGGAGCAAATTGCCCATCACACAGATGTGTTCACTTAGTAATGCAGAAACCCTGATATGCATATCAAATTCAAAGACCACTGAATGCTAACAGGCTGGGCAGGAATGCTGAAGCACAACAGGGAACCTGGCAGTTTTGTTTGTTGGTTTGTTTGTTTGTTTTTAATGTATACGTGCTCTGTCTGCCTGTATGCCTATATGCCAAAAGAGGGCATCGGATCCCATTTTATATGGTTGCAAGCCACCATGTGGTTGCTGGGAATTGAACTCAGGACCTCTGGGAGAGCAACCAGTGCTCTTAACCACTGAGCCATCTCTATAGCCCACTAGCTATTTTTAAAACAAAATCTTGGAGGGCTGAGGGTGCAATATAGCAAGCCCAGAAAACCAAAAAGAAAATGTGTTCCCTTACATTGCTTTTCATTGTAGTAGCGGGACCTTTTAAGTTCATCCTTTATTCATGCATTCATTGATATGTCCATTAAACAACCACTCAGTGCCTATTTGTTCCACCAGATCTGTATATGCAAAGACCCTAGCTCAGATGCCCTAGCTCAGGCCAAGCATCTTGACACTTTATCAGGCACATTCATACATACATAGGACACCAGAGAAAATTATTTAACCACTGGGGTTGGGGGTGGGCTCGGTGGCAGAAGCTATCCAGGATTTTAAAGTCCAGGTTTTCATCCCCAGCATGACGAGAGACAGGATAATCATTCTGAAGGCCTCCAAAAATTAATCAAGCCTAATAGTAAATCAGGAATTGCGACCCCAAATGCTAATGAGGACTGAGCAACCAACACAATTAGTTAGACTATTAAGAAACCCAACCCACATCAGTGCAGAACCACCATGAGAGATGGCTGACAGGACTCATGAGTAATTAACTGGGAGGAGTTGAAGATACACCCAAACTCTGCCCCTGGCTATGGTGGTGTCATTCCCCCTGGCCCTGGAGAGAGAGAAGAGGATATAAGAAGAGGTGAGGCTCTGGGGACCCGCAGAAGCTGTGTTTCGGATGCTGTTTGTGTTTGAAATGCCAGAGGACAGCCAGCTTGAGGCTGGATGTGGCCTTGGGACCTGGACAGAATGGAGCATGCTCGGAAGGAAGGTGACATCTGAGGCTAGCAGAGGGTGACACAGGAAAACAGAATACTCAAGAAAAGGCCACTGGGATGCCGGGGAGGTGGAGGCAGGAGAATGCCAGAGGCCAGGCCAGCTGCAGAGGGAAGTTGTATGGGGGATGACAAAACCTCAGCAGCACAAAGACTGGTGACTTTTAGAGAGGTGTGGCTGTGAGAACGGCCACTGGGCTGCACAGGGACGCCCTGAAGACTTGAGAAATCAGCCCCGAAGCAGAAGAAGCTGCTGAAGCAGACAAGAGAAGGTGCCCCCTTCGTCCTTCTCGCCCCTCCCTTCCTCTAGCCCATCTCTCCTCCCCTTTCTCCTTCCTTCTTTTTCTCCCCCCCTCCTTCTCCTTTTGAAGATAAGTCTAAGGGTGTTTGAGCGTTAGAAGGAAATCACAGCGAGGGAGGGTCTGTGAATGGGATGCAGCCTGTGGGGTCCACACAGATGTTCTGGACTGGCCTGAGTGTCTGTCTGTAAAGAAAGCATAGTAAGCTCCAATCTCAGAGTAGGCAGGACACACGTGCCACTTTATCTTTAGTTATTACTGTTGTTGCTGTTAGTAGTAGTAGTAATAGTAGTAGTTGTAGTAGTAGCAGTACTGGAGACGAAACCAGGGCTTCTTGTATGCTAAGCAGAACTTACCACTATATCCTCAGCACATGTATATTGCTTGAATCTTCTTGACAGAAGGGCACCCAGACATGTGGAATCCAGTGTAACCTATATAAGGTTATGCAAATACTGTGCTACTATAAGCTAGACCTAGAACCCAAGCAGTCAGTGCCTGGTCCTTGGCTCTTCCTCCCCAGGAGAGAGGGTTAGAGGGCAACTGTCAACAGCAGAGTAGGTCCTATAGGTTATGAGAAGACACCAATAATAACAAAGACTGAGGATGTAACGCTGTGGTTGAACATTTGTTTTTTTATGTACAGCCCTGAACCCTGGCCACAATTCTTCAATGCCTACATGACTTCAGAGTGTTCGAAGGAAAGGAACACTCTAAATTATTATTATAATTATATTTGTTCTGAGGTGCTGGGACTTGAACCGAGGACCTTATTATAGGAGACAAGCACAGGATCACAGAGACAGATTCTCAGTCCCTTTTGCATGGTTTTTGTTGTTTTATTTTGGTTTGGTTGAGACAGAGTCTCAGTATGTATCCCAGTAGAAATCCTCTTCCCACAGACTATTAAGTGCTGGGATCACCGGTGTATGCCATCCAGCCCAGTTTTAGAGTGGCTTTGCTGGGTGCCGCATCGGCCAGGAATGCCATTAACATGTAAATTGAAAGGATGTCTTACTTAACATTCTTTGGAACATGAGCAAGAAAAGTTCATCATTTTGGAGAGTGACATCAGTCCTCAGTAGCAGCTTCCCTAGTATGCTGAGTCACCCACTACACACACCTGTATCTCATTTCTGGTCCTCCCATTCTCAGTGGTTACTGTGCAAAGATTTTAGCCTCTGACTTCCAGGTGGTTATGCCAAAGCAATTACACACTAAATATATGACATCATAGGATAATTAATTTCTTCCTTTGTTTTTCTTTAAGATTAGAGTCGACCTTTTATACTGACTGTAAAAAAATAATGTAGAGACAACATGTGTGGTTGCACCTGCCTGTAATCTCAGCACAACATATATGGTTGCCCTGCCTGTAACCTCAGCACTTGGGAGGCAAAGGCTAGAGACATCAGAGAGTTTCAGGCCAGCCTGGGCAACAGTTCCAGGCTAGCCTGAGCTAATCAAGACCATCTCTCAAAAACAAAACAAAACAAAACCCCAAAAAGCCTGGTGTGGTGACTCGCGCCTGTAACCCAGCCACTGGGGAGGCTGAGGAAGGAAGGATACAAGCATCAAACCTTACTGGGCTTCAAAGTGAGTTTAAGGCAAGCCTGGTCAACTTAGTGAGACCCTGCTTTAAAAATAAATATGCTGCTAAGGGCTTGGGATATAACTCAGCAGTACTGGGACCAAGATCCAGTACCCCCAAACACACACACACACACACACACACACACACACACACACACACACACACACACACACACACACACACGGGCATGGGGAAGAGGGAAAGGGAGAAGAAGAAAAGAAACACAAATAAAATCAATAATAACAAAACAAGGGCTGGTGGTGTAGCTCAATGGTTGAACACTTGTTTTTTAGTGTGTGTGTGTGTGTGTGTGTGTGTGTGTGTGTGTGTGTGCTGCCCTGAGTTTGATCTCCAGCACTGAGAAAATAGACAAACGTTTATGTATATATAGGTAGGTGTCAGTGTCTGTGAATTTTATTCAGATTATATGAATTTTTATTCAGAGTAATTAGGAGACACTACAAATTTGTTGACTAAAAGGGGGCATCATTGTAGGCTGTGTCTTTAAAAGTAAAGGAAACTAAATCAAGGTTGACAAGAAGGTAGGCAGAATCACGGTGGACTCAAATGATCCGTCCCACAGAGTAAATACACTGGTCTTTCCCTGACACAGACTGGAGTTCCCAAATGACCAAATATAGATGATATGGCCAGTCTTCAATTGAACACCTTTGAGAAATGTCATTTACCTAAGGAATTCAAGTTATACTAAATCTCAGCATTTTCCAGCTCAATATACAATAGAATGTTCAAAAGTGATCAGGAGAGGTCAGGGAGATGACAAATGGCTCGGTGTCTGGGGGATGAGATGTGCTTAGAGGAAGTCCAAGGAACAAGTGCCAAGCTGAGTCTGTGGAACGTCTATCTGCCTTAATGGATATGGAGATGGGTAAACAGTATGCAAGAGGACGCTTAGGGATTCTTACAGAAAATGCCACATCGTGAGGAATTGTGAACAGGACTAGGGACAGAGATGCGGCAGCCCAGAGAACTCCTGACAGGTTTACAACTCAGCCTCTAGAGAGGGGCTGATTAATTAATAGTCTAGGGAAGTGGCCTAACCTTCTACAGACCTAGCCATCACTTCTCAACAGGGACAAAGTCAAAGGGTGTGTGCCCTGTGAGTGAGAGAGGATAGTTCATTCATGTGTCTCTCATAAACCAAGGGATATGTAGGGACTAAGTGGAAAGGAGCCTCGTGGAAGGTCCAGAAACAGGGTCTATGGCCGGTCAATGTGCATAGCCTCTAACAGGTGTGTTCCAGTTGATCTTGGAGCCAAAGCCTTAGAGGTCCAAGAGTCCTTCAGGCACCAACCTGTAGAGCAGGACCAGGTGAGACAAGAAAGGCACTGGTAGCTAAGTGGTGCAATGCTCCATGGGAATCAGAACACCTGGGAGGCTGAGGCAGGAAGGCTCAAGGCCAGCTGGGGCCACATAGCAATCCCCAGCTCAAAAATAAAACCCTTGCTTGTGTGTGTGTGTGTGTGTGTGTGTGTGTGTGTGTGTGTGTGTGTGTGACATTTGTGTATACCTGTACATCTGGAAACTGGAAGCTGCAGTTCCAGGTCAAGGTGAGCCACCTAACATGTGTGCTGGGATCTAGATCTGGTATTCCCACAAGAGCAGCAAGAGAGGGTAACCATTGATCCATTTCTCCAGCCACCAGAAAATGATATTTTAATGCAACATTTTAAAAACTCTGTAAACCATGGTCAATGGCAGCAGCTTCATGGAAACCTGGGCTGGGATTCAGAAGTCAATAAAGTAGAGACTTCACAGAAGTTCTGTAACATTTGAAGAGTTCAAGGACCTGTCCCACCATCAGAGCCAAGAGCAGCTCTGCTGAGAAACATAAGCATAACATCCCACGCCCTTGGAATTCAGAATGTTTTAGATTTTGAAAAAGTAATTCTGAGCACATATTGTAAATGACACAATTCCCATAGCCGGGGTACGGAATCTCCCTGTAGATAAACACACTAACATCCCTGCCCTGACATCTATGAACACGCACACTCTGCCACAAGAGTAACTAGCCATTAATGACTGTCTTAGTCCAGGGCAGGTCCTACTATCACCAGTTAACTCCCAGTTTGAGAATGTTTATATTTCATTGCCATTAAAGAGGCCTGACCATGATGATGTTAATTAGGTCTCTGCAAAGGGGAAAGGCAGCAGATCTGGGGTGTTTGTTTTAAATTCACTCTGGACAGAGTAAATCCATAGAGCCCTTACCTAAACCATAATCACCAGAGAATGTAATTTCTAAAATCTGGTCAAGTCTAGAACAGACATTGTATGAATTACTTTCCCAACTAATATTATACACAACTTCTGCATGCAAACAGTGTGCAGTGTCCCGAACCCTCAGGATCCTAAAAGTTAATAGAAAACAAAAGGGTAAGTAAGATGTGGTGGCTCCCAACTACCTGTAACTCCAGTTCCAGAGGATTCCCCACCTCTCTTGACCCCCACAAGCCTACATCTACATGGTGCACACACATACACTAAGGCAGACTCAAATGCACAAATTTAAGGGTAAATACAATCAGACCATTGCAAGTTGAAGGGACCTAATCCATACCCATAGCTTAAAGGTGATGGAAGAAAGACTTAGAAAAGCCAGGGCTTGGCATAGGTTATCAATAGGCAATTGTGGAGCTATGATTGCCAACTTCATGTTCACTGACCTTGGCATAAAAGCATGCAATAGGAGCAACTTAGTGATGAAATGATAAGAGGAGTTGAAAGATACTAGTAGAAGTGATTTGGGCCAAATATACCTCTGAGACTAAGATGAGCTCTAATGTAGACAGACAGATGGGAGTCCTGCAGCCAGCACATCCGTGGGAGGCAGTGATGGCATGCGCAAGACAGGTCATTTAGGTAAAAGACACAGACGGAGTGGTTGGAATGAGGAGGTGGGGAGGGGAAAAGACAACGCAGGGAGAGCTCCGGTGCAAAGTGAGGAACCAATAAATACACCACTGAAACCAGCATCTGTCCATCACATGCGTGTCATCTTCATTACCCCTACCTTACGGGAAGCAGCGGAGCACTGTGGTTTGAAAGTGCGTGTTCCAGGGCCAGATTTCCTCCACTCAAATCCCAACACCAAAGCCAACTGTGCGACCTTAGGCAAATTGCTTTAACCTCCCTTTGCCTCAGTTTATTCATTTGTAAAATAGAGATAATACAAGTGCCTTCCTCATGGGGATTGAGAGTGCACATTCACTGTATTAAAAACGGCACTTAGCATCACAGTGATCCTCTGTGTCTGAAGGCCACTGCTTTTAGGGAACACTCACAGATACCAAAATCTGGAGAAAAGGGAATTCCCCTATGCAAAATGCATATAACCTAAGCATATCCTCCCCATGTTTTAAATCACCTCTGGACTGCTTATCACACATAATGAATACTACGTAAATAGCTGCTGTGTTGTGTTGTTTGGAAAATAATGATCAGAAGAGTCTATACATGTTCAGTATAAACACAATGTTGGCTTTTTTCTGAATTGTTTTGATCAGCAAGTGGTTGAATCTAGAGATGCATAACCTTTGGATAGAGGAATAACTATGTAAGAACTCAATAAATGTTAGTTGTTCTCATTAACCTATTAGATCAACTCTGTGAGTATGTTCATGCATGTGCATATTCCTGGGTGAGTGTGTGTGTGCAGATGCATCCTTTGTTGACATTAGTCTTCCCCCGCCTTATTTTTGAGACAGAATCTCTTACTGAGCTTACCATTCACTGACTCAGGTAGGCTGGTTGACCAGCACGATCCAGGGATTCACCGTCTCTGTCTTCCTATTAATGGGTTCATAGATGTGTGTGTGTGGTGCCTCACTTGTACACAGGGTCCAAGCTCAGGTCCTCATGCTTTCATAGCAAGCTTTTTACCAATAGGGTCATTTCCCCAGCCTCAAATGCATGATCCTTTCTCCTGCTTCAGCCTCCTGAGTGCTAAGTACATACTATCACACCTAACTTGACAGTTATGGTTTTGTTGTTGTTGTTGTTTGTTGGTTGGTTGGTTGGTTTTTTTGAAATAGATTTTCTCTGTGTAGCCCTGCTCATCCTGGAACTTTCTCTGTAGACCAGGCTGACCTCAAACTCAGAGATTTGCCTCTCCCTCCTGAGTGCTGAGATTAAATGTGTGCACCACTACTGCCTGGAATATTTCCTTAATTATATGTATGTATGTGTGCCTGTGTGTGGACATATGTAAATGAGTGACAGTGCTTATGGAGATCAGAGGCATTGGGTCCCCTAGAGCAGGAGTTGTAGGTAGTTGTTAGGAACAGAACTTGGGTCCGTCCTCTAGAGGGGCAGTATGCTCTCTTAACTACTAAGCCATCTCTCCAGCCCTGATAGTTATGATTTTAATGAAATACATACAGCAAGATGTTAAGTCAGAAGTCTTAACTAAGATAACAAGATACAAAAGGTGTGGTATTCTCCAGGGTGACACCAGTCAAGAACGAATGTTTTCCAAAAAAGGTGTGCAAGTTCCTCCCTCACACTGAGGACACAAAAGGCCAGAATAGGCTAACACTGGAGAGTGTCTGTGCAGAGGAATGTGGAGGGCACTGCCCCTGGGCTATGGCCTCACTCTCCCGCCACAGGAAATTTGCTCCTCTGAGGGTTGGGTGGTGAGAAGAGCTGCCACAGGACCACTCAGGAAACTTGGTATCTGGTCCCTGCAAGTGAGAAGACAGGGTAGGGATATGCAGATGGTGAGCCAGACTGGCCATCAGCTGCTGGAAGATGGAGGGAGATGCTGAGCAGGCAGTAAGCCTGCACTCCAGGTTCACTGCTCCAAAGGGTATGGGATTGGTTTCTAGGAGTGCCTTGAGTGGGTAAGGGCAGGTCTCATTCAGAGGGACTATTTGGACGACAGAAGAGATTTGGTGGAAAGAGACTGAAGGTGAATCACTGGTTTTGGAGACCCTAAGGCAAGAGAAATAATATGAAATCAAGGATAATTTGCTCTTTTTTATTTGTTTGTTTTGAGACAAGGCATCACTTTATAGAGCACGCTATCCTGGAACTTACTATGCAGCCTTCACTGGTCTTGAACTTGTGGCAAGCCTCTTGATTCAACCTCCCTGACGCTGGGATCATAAGCGTGAGTCACCACGTCCAGTGATAAATTTTCCATTGCGAATATCTCAGCAGCTGGGAAGACAGAGCTCTCTGAGAAATCCATGAGACAGAATCAGCATTAAATACATGCTGCGCCCAGGAAACAATAGTGCTGGCCACTGAACACCTCAAAGTCCTTTGCAGTTCAGTGGCAAAGACATAGATGTATGAAGTACTAAACTGAGGCATATTTGTGATTTAAAGTGGCCACAAGACCCTCTATGCCTATGAACAACCAGAAAACTTAGAAAGCCTGACTGACTGTCCAACCCCGGGCAGGAAAAGCACTAAACTCGCCGAGTAAACATAAAGGCATCATGGGCCACAGCACTGTTTCATGAGTAGTTATTAGAATGAAATGTTTGTCTTTAGTTAAAATGACCTCCCATGGAGCTAGAGGGGTGGCTCGGTGCTTCAGAGCCCTGTCTGCTCTTCCAGAGGACCCAGGTTTGAGTTCTAGAATTCCCATGGCAGGTTATAGCCTTTTGTAGCCCTAGTTCTAAGGGATACAATGCCCGCTTCCGGCCTTCTTGGATACTACATATATGTGGTGCACAGACATACACGAAGACAAAACACTCAGACGCTTAAATTAAAAATTTAAAATAGGCTTTCATACCTTCAGAGGTCTGGCAATCACTATTAGAAATAAATGGTAGAAGGAAATAGGGAGCAAGCAGGGAAAGGCCGAGAAAGCAGGGACAGAAATGATGGGTTTGGTGGGTTCATCGGGAACTCTCGAGTTCCTCAACCTTCAATACAATCAAATGAAAGCAGAGGATGTAAAAGGACGAATAAGAGAGTGGGCAGATCCTTATATAAATGGCCTTCCTCAAAGGAGACTCCGATGTGAGCAGAGGTCATGACCTCTAGCACACAGGCCGAGTCCATGGTTTGGTCTTGTCCCTACAGGCAGAGATAGGGCAGCAGTAGAGGCAGGGGCTCATAAACACTGTGCTAGCCAGAATGTGTCAAACAAGGTTCCAAAGTCCTGAAGACCAAGGGAGCAGCAGGGGTGGAGGAGAGATGACTCTGCCAAACCCACACGCACAATGTGAAACATGCACAGATGCACAGCTGGGGACAGTCCCTGAAGACTGTCCTGGGACACTGAAGCAGCTGGTTATCTCTAAATGAAGAGATTGGTGGCATAAATCCTTTCTCAGGATAGGGTAGCCTGATGGATATAGGATAATCTGATGGATATAAGGTAAACCGATTTTTTTTTAATGCTAGGGATTGAACCCCTTGTCTAATGTTTTCTGTACTTTACAAAGTATATCTGGGATTCAAGTCATAATCAAATTCCCCAGATGTATAATGATAGACAAGGGAAGATCTTGGAGGACAAAGACTAGAGTCAAGAATTTGCTAAGATGAGCTGCTGTGACCGGGAGGAGGGTAACAGAAAGGAAAATGCTGCCCGAGAGCCTGTCAAGCAAGAGGAAAATGTTAGCATCCGAATGAAACATGGTTTAGAAGATACATTGCTGTGCCAAGCAGAAAGTCTGTTCCCTTCACAATAATTTCCAGGCCATCTGGTCTACTTCCCTACTGCAGGTACACACTTCACCCTCTCCTGAACACTCAGGGGGATGCTAGTGTTTAAGACTCTGGGTATCCATCTTCCTTTAGCTGGCCATGTTTAACCCACATCAGACTTTCCTTATATGCTCACACAACCTCCATTTTGAGTCACTCACCACTGTTTGTTCTACCACTCAACCAACTCAACACTCACAATCTGCAGCAGAATCAGGTCTCAGTCCAAGTCCCAGCACAGACACTTTCTAGCTGTATGATATGCCATCACTCTGGAAGCTCGATCTTTCCAGCTGTACAATGGGGGTAATCAATAGTAGCTTCCTCACTGACGTTGAGAGGAGATCATATGAAGAATGCTTAGCCCAATGCCTGGCATATAGTAAGCATTCAATACATGGTGACTGCCAACTGTTAATGCTCTGACCGCTGAAGCCAGCTGAAATTCCATTTGTGGAATTAAGTCTCAGAGCACTGAAATGGGTCACCCAAGGTCAAACGAGCAAGTGAGCTGCAGAGTAGTCCCAGATTTCCTAATTTTGGAGATGTTTGGCAGTCATTAGTTTCCTTAGAACAATATCATTGTCCAGTGACCTAGAAGCCTAGATGTCTGATGACATCCAACTATCACAGCTGGTGATTTAAGTGCTCTCACATGCCAGGAACTGGGCAGGCATAGGAAAGTTTGAAGGCACCTATATTAGGTCAATATAAGAAGGCCGCCTCATCGCTTTGGGCAATAAAAAAAAACAATTTCTGCACAATACCAGAGAAAACTATGGAGCTGCTGCTTATGCTGCCCAATGATAACACTATTTATTGTCCGTATTTGTATTAAGATGTAGATGAAACTGTGCCAAGTCCAGGTTCCTTGTTCCTGGCTTTGAATGTGTGTGTGTGTGTGTGTGTGTGTGTGTGTGTGTGTGTGTGTGTGTGTGTGTGTGTGTGGGAACAAGACAAAGGGAGAGTCCAAAGACTAAGAACTAAGTTGGAGACTGGTTGAGACAGGCGATGGGGGTTGTGTGTGTGCTAGAAACAGATCCATGGTCCTCCCTGAGCACTAACTCTCATAGTATTGGAAGGAACTATGCAAGCTGCCAAGGGAGGAAAGCAATCTATAGTCTGACGCAGCTGTAAAGGCCATGAACTGCACAATGACTGGCCTGGCAAGACATCCCCAATGGTGCAATAGTTGCACGTTTATCTTGGGGGTAACCCACAGCTATCTAGTTGAACTTCAGGCCTGCTTAACAGGAAGGAAGTCATGCCAGGTACTGCAAACTAGTCAAGTACTCATGACTGGAGAGGTCACAGACACTAGAGAAGAACCCTCCTCTGCCAGTTTCCTAAACCAGTATCATTTCTAACAGTAATCTAGACGTTTATCCTTACACCTACAGATAAGTGTAGCTCTCACCCCTCATCAAAGAAGCTTCTTTTCATGACAAGTGGAGATCACTACAGAGATGCACAAGTGTCAAAAGCAGATAATAAATGACTGTAGTGGTCCCCATCCCCAACTGATGCATCTACAGCAAAACCCTAGACCTAAGGGTCAGAGAAAAATCACTGTATAAAATTCTCAAAATTTTAAATGGTAACAAAACAGAGAATGGCCATTATTAGCTAGGAATCAGGCTTCTTGCAGCACTGACTGAAGCCCTATGTGTACCTTTGTCTCAAAGCACAAACTACTTCCTCAGAAGTTCAGGGAAGAACCCTCTCTCTGTGGCGCTTCAATCTCAAGGCTGGTATCTCTAGACTCAGGGCTGGTATCAAGGCCCTACTAAATCCTCTCTTGTAAAGATGAACCAGTCCCAAAGATCATGGGACAGGGGTGCCTCTTAAAAACTGAAACAGGCCGGGCGTTGGTGGCACACGCCTTTAATCCCAGCACTCGGGAGGCAGAGGCAGGCGGATCTCTGTGAGTTCAAGGCCAGCCTGGTCTACAAAGCGAGTTCCAGGACAGCTTCCAAGATAATACAGAGAAACCCTGTCTCGAAAAACCAAAAAAAAAAAAAAAACTGAAACAGTGAATGGATAAACCAACTAAAAATCATTCATCATTTGAGCCCAACTACAAAAGCAGTCACAAGTCGATGACCCAGTATGTTCCGAATGCAGGGCCTCTGGAGAGAAGAGGCATGACAGAAATGTTCTCACTAATTATGCCCCCTTATCAATTATATCTCCTAACACTACATGGTCAGTGAATTTTGTATGCTGCCAAGATTCCAGAGGAAAGAACAATCTTAAGACCCCAAGTCCTGACATGAAGACTGCCATAATATTAATGTCTTTTCTACAACACCAGTCATGACAGAGACAAGGAGGTCTCACGGTCCCCGGGGAGCCATCAGAGAAAAAGCGATGGCGGAGTCTAGAGGTTCAGAAACGCAACAGCAATAATTGTGTTTATTCTTTAGATTGCTAGACTTGACTGTGCCCAACCCCATTACAAAATTGTCAGCATTGGAAAGAGATGGAAAATTTTCTTTGAGAGTCATTCTTTGAAGGAGCACTGGGCCAATATCACCCTACAATTCAACCACACTAAATTTATAGGTAGGGGAACTGATGTCAAAATACACATTAAGTAAAACCTTTGCCTGGAGATGTGCAGGAACCCACTTCTGCAGCCTGCTTGGTGAGAGCAAAGAGAAGCAAGCAGGCTTTTCATGTTAGCCTGAGAACGAGCAGGGTCACCCACTCAGCCTCGGTTTTATGGTGGATAAGCACACCAGAGGGAGAGACTATTTCCTTTTCTATAAATGACAGCAGCATGGAGCATCCCATAGCTTGATCTGAGGCAAGTGTATCATTTTTCCAAGCCAAGATATCATTATATAATCCTGGTTGGTCTGGAACTCTATATGTAGACCAGGCTGGCCTCAAATCTTCCTGCCTTTACCTTCTAAGGTCAGGAATTTATCACTATGCTCAACTCAAATGTACATCTTGAAC
Source organism: Mesocricetus auratus (assembly GCF_017639785.1). Classification (NCBI taxonomy): domain Eukaryota; kingdom Metazoa; phylum Chordata; class Mammalia; order Rodentia; family Cricetidae; genus Mesocricetus; species Mesocricetus auratus. Next base: position 37,902,236 of record NW_024429186.1, on the reverse strand, counting down.
CAAACCTACAGTGCCAAAATCCTCTTCAAGTATCTTGGAAAAGTATAACCCGCAAATCATAACATAATTGATTCTAACCCTTCTCAAATCCCAAGAGAAGACTGTTAGCACGCCAAGCCAGTGTACTGGGTGTGACTTTAGGACAATAACCAAAACATCGGCCCCTGTCCCTTCCCCTCAAACTCGCTTACACCTTACTTTTCAATAGCAAACATTCTGGTTTCTGAGGAGGCATGGGGAGAAGAAACTGAAAATGTAGCCAGTTTCAGATGATCTTAATCCCTTTCCGTACTCCCCATTTGGCCAGGAGCTGAGAGTGTGACAAGGGGGACTCACTCACACTTCAAAAGGAATGCTCCTGAACTGAAAAACAGAACAAAACCAAAAAGCCCACTAACGTCCAAACCATCTTGTCTGCAGTTAGGGGGCTGGAGGGAGGAGGGGCTGAAGGGACACAAGTCCGAGAGCAGTAGAGCAGCGGGTTAGCTATCCTTTTTCTCCCTCAAGGACAGCCAGATCTGATATGGCTGCTGCTAAGCCCAAGCTGCCTCCCTTTGCTGCCCCGAGCCAGCTTTCTCCTTTAACACCAGAGGCTCCCCACACCATCAGAGACCCTTTTCAGGGCTTTGAGGGCGACTGTCACTAACATCCTGGCTTGTCATCTCCTTCAGAAAGCTCCAAGATGTCCCATGAGCAGAGGCAGACAGAAAACTGCCTGTACACTAGAGCAACTTTTCTGATAAAAATGACACTTTTAAAACTAACACCGACCTTTCCCTATCGCAGAAGCTGTAATGTAGCCCTTCCCTGAAAAATGACTTTCCCCTTTAGAAACAACACGCAAAACGGATTCAACTGAAATAAATGTAGAATGAAGCTTACTAACTCTTCTAATGTCTTCTGTTCAAGAACCCCGGCTCTTAAATGAGTTTATAAATGTAGGAAATCCTGTCCCATCACTGTCAAAGGGAGTCAGAGGGGCTTCAGTCTTCTTACCTCGCAGTCTGTGTACCTGGGGAACAATCTGTCCACAGAAAGCCTTCTTGCACCCTTTCTGCTGGGGAGTTCAGGCCAGTGCCACCATCCTCAGCTGTGAATCAACAGCTTGGGATAAACCCAACCTGGACTGAGCAATAATCAACCCTGCCTAGCTGGAGGGCGGAGCTTTACAGAAGTGGGGCTGTCTGTGTCATCTGAGTTAGCCACCTGACCTAACCTTAGCCACTTTAGTTCTAGGACCTCAGATCAAATGCTCAGGGGGCACTTCCTTTTTTTTTTCCCTGCGGCCCCTTACAAGTCCTGGATTCCCCTTGTCCTATCTTGAAGTGGCCGAAGTCAGCAGTAAATCAATTTGTCATATCTCTCCAAAGACCAACCTTCCATCTCCCCACTGCCTGACTCTTGCTTCTGAACACAAAGCCACAGAAAGGAGAAAGGACACTTCATTTCAGCCTACCCCTCCATGTCTCTAAACCTAGTAGTCCTTGCAGACCCACCCGTGGTCCAAGCACGTGTATCACTAGCTCACTCACAGAGACAAGAGGGTCACCTCGAAATCCAGAGCTGACCGCACCACCTGTCTCCAGTCAGACCATAGGGAGAAGCGGATGGGCTCTGCCTTCTGACCAGTTAGTTGACCTGAACTCCTAGATGGCAGTGCTGCCATAGGACAAGAGCCAATGGTCACATGCAAGCATTCTGCAAGCTGTAGGAACCTGGCTCCTGGAGACAGACAAAGACTGGGGATTGGGACCTTGGAACACGGCCCATTGTCTTCTAGAGAGAAAGACCCTATACCATTCATTAGGCAGGTCCACCAGGCATCTCTTTGATCCCTCTTCCTGGTACAGAAAAAATAATAATAATAAACGAACTTAGGCTTCCTGAGGACCCCAGTCGGAAAATCATTTGTTATTGGGGTGCAGAGATAATGGGTAAGCAGAGCCCCAAGGTTACACTGGTATGCTGCTTCCAAGAGGCCTCCAGTGAAAGTCCAGCTGGTGTCAGAACAGCTTGGTATCAACCAACTCTCTGTGCCTGAATGGATCACACATCCACCTCCTGAGAAAACCCCAAAGAAGAGACGAGGAACTGGTGAGGGAAAGAAGGAAAAACGGTTGAGTTCCTGACTGATCAAAGAAAGAGAGAAAAGAAGACACATGGGAAAGACTCCATTGCCTCCCTGGTCTTGCCAGAAACGGGGGTGGGGGTGAGGGTGGTAAATAGCTCCCCGTCCCAGCCCTGAATTTCCCACCAGGAAACAAGAGATGAATACAGATGAAAAACTGGCAGCCAGGGGCTGGGCACTGACCTAGGCACCCACCTGAAAAAGAATGCCAAAGAGTGCAAGCCACCCTCACCAGTTCTTTCAGGCACACGGGAGAGAAAGCAATAGGGTCCTTTTGACCAGCAAAGTCGGGAGGGTCTGTGGTTCCCACTCCAAGACCCAGCTCTCCAGCTTCCATTCAGTCTGGCGCCCCCATCTGTCCTTTCCAGAGGGCCTAAGGGTGCACTCCACTGGGGGCGGAGGGGGGGACGTGTCAGCCTTCAGAGGTCCGAGATCCTCTGCCGGATCCTCGCCTCAATCCGGCACCCCTTTGTTTCAGGCAGGGAAAGTTGCCAGTGTGCACCCCTTTCGCCAACACGCCCCCCTGTGCGCCCATCCCCCGTAGGGAATCCAAGCTCAGGCAAACCATCTAATCTGCGGCTCGCTCTCCAGCCCCAGCAGACGCTTCGAAACCGAAAGCAAAGAAGACGCGGGATCCCGCAGTGTCCCTACACGGGGTCGCCGGGTCTTCCCCATCACCGCCCCATCACCAGCGCCCCCGCGCTCGGCGCTGCCAGCCCCGCTCAGACACCTCTCTCCGCAGCAGAAAGGCCTCTCTGCGGACATCGCGGGCACCTACCGGTGCGGGGCCGGGGACGAGGGTAGGGCAAGGCAGAGCAGGGTCGGGCAGCCGTCTGCCCGACGCAGGTGCGGCCAGGAGCACGGTCTCTTGGGCTGGCTCCCGCTCCTCCTCCCGCGCCGAGACTCGGGGCGCTCTCCTGCGCCGCCTGCTCCCCGCCCCCACGCCCGGCGCTCGGGCTCCCCCCGCGCCGAGAGACCGGCCAAGCCTTCCCCTCGCCGCCCACCTGCCCGTCTGTGACTATTCCCGCATAGTGTTCGCGGCCGCCGGGGCGGCACCGGGTCCGAGGAGCTGCAGCTGATGCCGCCCCACGGAACCCAGCCCCAGGCGGCGGCGGCGGCACTCACCCATAGTACGGATGCGGCTCAAACTGCACATGCTCGCGTCTGACAGGCGCTCTGCCCCCGGCCCTGTTTAACTCCTTCGGCGCCCGCGTGTCCACCGGGCCCACTGCCCCCCTAACCCAGCCGCCTCCCGCCACCCATCCTCAGTCTGCAGTCTCCCCTGCCAAGACTCCACCTGCAGCCCCGGTGGCTCAGGTGGTTGAAGTGAAGATTCCTTGGCCCTCCCTGCCCAGGCCACTTCTGCATTCCAGGTATGGGGTGAGGGTGTAGGAGTTGTAGGCATCCGCTTGCCCAATATTCACTCTGGTTATCGTGAATACTCAGGTTACCAGAGGTCCACACTTCACACGGTGTTGCATACCCACTGTGTGCCCGTATTGTGTTCCATGCAACTCAATCATTGAAGCAGCCAGACCAGGTCGGATTATTTGGTTTTTATCATCATCGTCATTGTTATTCTTCTCATTTCTAAGATGCAGAAACTGAAGCTTTTGAAAAACTAGAATTTGCCTCATTCAAGACCTGACCCTCCAAGGTCCACGATATGGTTCCTAAAAATTAAATGGAATATGTTCTTTCTGAGGTCCTCTTGAGGTGTAAAACAATGGATGTCATGGTAAAAACCCTGGCGATTTGGAATACAGAACTTGGGAAATCAGCTCAGGGAAGCCAAGTTCAGACAGGCCTGTCAACTAGTCGTGCATCCTGCAGGAAACCGGAATGAAATTTCCCACACCAACCCTGGGATCTGGCAAGTCTATAATGCTACATAGGGAGGTCTGTCTTTCATTCCTTCTTTCTTTCTTCCTTCCTTTCTTTCTTCCTTCCTTCCTTCTTTCTTTCCTTCCTTCCTTCCTTCTTTCTTTCTTTCTTTCTTTCTTTCTTTCTTTCTTTCTTTCTTTCTTTCTTTCGAGGTCTGATCTTGAACTCCCCATCCTCCTAACCTCCACCTACCCAGTGCTGGTATTGCAGGAAGGCCCCAACAGTTAGCATGCAAGTGGAGGGATGTCCTTTTTGAAATAACCAGAGAGCAGTCTTCCCCAATTCTCACATACCCTGTGAGTGCCTAAGCCTAATCTGAGAGGTCTGATGGCTGCTTCTCTAGGCTGAGACTGAAGCTCTGCAGAAGAGCAAGTGCTTACCCTTCTGGAGGCCTAAGCTTCAACTTCCAGTGGGCATTCACAGATTTGTGTGCATGCCTGGGGCTTGCACATGCCCCAGCACACACAAATGGACCTAGAAGGAAGAGGGCCATTTAGGGAGAGGCATGGCTGTATTAGTCAGGGTTCTGTAGAGGAACAGAACTGATAGAAAAACAAAAATCAAACAAACAAACAAAAAATTAAACATTTGTATATTTGCTTGCATGAATGTGTAGCACATTTGTGCCTAGTGCTCTTGGAGGCCACAAAAGATTGTTGGAACCCCTGGTACTGAGTTATAGACTGTTGTGAGCCACCATGTGGCTGCTGGGATCTAACCTGGGTCAAGAGCAGCAAATGCTCTTAATTGCAAGGCTATCTCTTAAGTCCCATTTACCACCGCCCCCTGCGCTTTTTTTTTATAACATGCCAGATGATCAAAGAGGTCTCAGAAGTCCAAGGCAACACAAGTCTAAGAAAAAGAACACAAGGTTCATTCAATCAGTCTTGCCAAGACAAGAAGCCAGGTTGCTTTTCTACTTTCTGAAGCTCACAGGATCCTGTGTCTTCCCTTGATTGCCTGATGAGGCCATGGGTCTTCCATCAGTCTATGTCCCTAGCCAGGGCATTCAAAAATGAGCATATCTAAACTGGAGTGGGCCCTGTGGACCAGGGGCTTTGAGTCCGTCCCCAAACATGCACTCTTCTTGGCCTGGACAATCAATCTGTTCTTCTGTAAGAAACCGCACTGGGGCTGGGGAGAACTTTTGACCTTCATTATCCTCTTTGTAGTAGAGACACTATCACCTACCTTATGGCTATGATAAAATAATTCAGTGACATAATGCATGTGAAGCACTTAGCATAAAGTAGGCTTTTAATAACAGCAGTTTTCTGTTGTGAGTAAGGCAGGGAGGAGGATTACAAAGCACTCATGTGGGCCATACCCTGGACTTTTTTTTTATCAGAAAGGCATAAGACTGCTCCCCTGACAGACATGTTGGCTAGAGTGACCTCATTCAATCTAGCATCAAGGTTGAGCTGATGGGGGAGCATCCTCAGCACCCCTTTATGGAACAAGGTCTCCTAGACCTCTGTTTGGCAGCAGCTTGACTCTCTGCTGGGCTCTGGGAGGCAGCACTGTACAGACAAAAGTCTCAAGAGCTACGGGCAGCAAGCTCTGAATTCCCGGCAACTTAGGTATTAGGTCCAGGAGGCACAGTACCTACTGCCAGCAATATTTTTAGGGGCCCACAAAATGCATTTTTTTACAAAAATGGATGCAAAAAATAAACGTTGAGGTCAAAGGAAATGTGTTCATGTAATATTAATATTTCCATCCTTTGCCTGGAACAAGATGCCCATAGAAGAATGCAAAGGAAGAGAGTCAGGAACTGAGACACGGGCTTAGCACCGTGCCTTCTTGTGTCACCACTCCCAGGAGATTTTCCTCCCTTCTTTAAGAAGGATCATTTCCTCCTAACATCAGTTTACACGGCTGACCTTTCTTTGGGCAGGGCAGCTATTTCTATCTCTCATTACATAAATGGGGAAATAAAATCTGTGTAGTTTTGTCAAGGTTACACTGCTGGTAAGAGCAGAATATAACTCAAACTCATGTCTTTCAGCATCCTAACCAAGATCTTTTCCACCTGCACCGAGATGAGACCTAAGATCAGTCATACATAGGACAGAGCTGTCTGCTGCAGCAGGGGGCCTAAAAATAGCATCCAAAGCAATGAGTGGGTCCCCAGGATTTCCACCCAAAGAATGCTGAGAACTCGGTGCTTGTTGTGACAAGGAGCTGGGAAAGCAGCCCCAGCTGAAGGTAAGAACCATAAATTCATGGCTGGAGTGACTCAGGTTTGCATTAAAGGTAGAGGGACCCTGAGAGAAACCAACCCAACACTCATACATGCAGAAAATGTCAGTCCCTTTCTCCTTTTTGTCTTAAAAAGCCAATGGAGCAGTGTGGTGGGCCACACAGGCATATATTTTGCACACACAGTCCTGTGCATAAATACCTTGGGTCCAGGGATATGACTCTACTTGCCATGCAAGCCTGATTACCAGAATTTAGATCCCCAGAAACTCACAGAAACATTGGATGAGCATGGAGACTTGCCTATCATCCCAGCCCAAGAAGTCAAAGACAGAGGATCTTTAAAACAAGCTGGCAGGTAACACTAGCCACGTTAGTAGTTCTGGGTTTGATTGAGAGACCTTGCCTCAATTTGGGATGAAGTGGAAGAGAATGATTCCTGAAATCAATCTGGCACCTCCCCATATATAAGTACACAGGTTTCCCCACAAATATGCAAAAACATGCATGCATAAATGCACACCACACATGCACACATAAAAATGGAGGAGGTCTTAATTAGGATTTTTGAAGCACTGGAGACCTGGACTTGAATTCAGACTGGACATCCTAGTTAGATGTCTTAAAGCAGCCATCCTCCTCAGCCTATTTCCTCATCTGCAAAGTGGTCATGGTGACATGTGAACATCATGTCATGTGAATAGCATGGTATGTAAAAGGTGCCTTGTAGGGTACCAGGCACAAATTACCTAACAGAACCAATAACACCACCATCATGAAAAGTCCGTGTCACAGTCAAAGATGCACCCCCCATGATGCGAAAATAAAAAACGTCTTAAGTGTCTGTGCTGGCTAGTCTTCATGTCAAGTTGACACACAAACTAGAGTCATCTGAAAGGAGGGAAACTCAGTTGAGCAAATGCCTCCATGAGACCCGGTTGTAAAGCATTGTCTTAATTAGTGATTGGGGGGGGAGGGCACAGCCCACTGTGGGTGGTGCTGTCCCTGGTGGTCCTGGGTTCTCTAAGAAAACCGGCTGAGCAAGTCAGGGGAAGCAAGCCGGTAAGCAGCGCTCTTCCACAGCCCCTGTAGCAGCCCCAGCCTCCAGGTTCCTGCTCTGTTTATGTTCCTGTCCTGACTTCATTAGATGATAAACAGTGATATGGAAGTGTATGCCAAATGAACCCTTTCCTCCCCTACTTGGTTTTTGGTCCTGGTATTTCATCTCAGCAACAGTAATCCTACTGCTACACAGGATATTTACAGTATCGATGTAGCCTTTAAAAACTAAGTTCTTGAGCATATTTTCTGAAGGATGTGAAATTTCTGCTTTGCCTATAAGGCAGACCATCCATAAAGGGTTTATTCTTGTCTCCAGTGTAAGGAATGCTCTTGGTGACTTGAAGGGATTCAGAAAGATTTCTTTATGCTTGCTACAGAGGACTAGTTCCCTAGGGTTACCCTTTGACCATGAGTCAGGACAGATATGGCTCAAGAGAGCAATTTCTGCAGAGACTGGCCTGTAGCCAGATGAGAAAGATCTGGGCACAGAAACCGGAGACCCAGAAAGGACCACGTAGAGTCCACTGGAGACGCTGTGATAAGACAGAAGTGGGACAGAAGCAGAAAGGACATCATATTTGGATGGCTTTATGGGGAAACAAGAGAGGTGGGGGGGAGAAAGGCGTATCATGCTGAGAGTCAAAGTAACATGCTGGCATTTAAAAATGGGAGTCTGTGTAACACCCCACCACCACCATCACCACCACCACCACCACCACCACCACCACCACCACCACCACCACCACCACCACCATCCCCACAAAGAAACCCTTTCTGAGATAGAGTCTCACTCTGTTGCATAGTCTGTCTTCGAACTCACGGCAATCACCCCACATGCTGAGATTTCAGGCACGAGCCACCACTTCCAACTAACAAACTTTTCTTCCAATAGGAAAGAAAGGATACCCAAAGAGGCTAAGGACTATGAATCTATCATTTAAGGTTCTCTGACTAGGATCTCACATAGACCAGGTTGGTCTGGAACTTGCTATGTAGCTAAAAATGAAATTCTGGCCCTCCTCCCTCCACCTCTTGAGTGTTAGGATTACAGAGATACACCACCATGCAGACCTTATAGATATCTTAAGTCTAAAAAGAATAAATATTAGGATGATAATATGTGATCATGGGGTTCACAGATAGAAGGGATTGCTAAGGAAAACGAGCTTGTCACAATAAACTGATGAGATGACAATGGTCAAAGGCCTGCCATGAAAGCCTGGGGACCTGAGATTGATTCCTGGGATCCAGGTAAAGACAAAAGGAGAAAACTGAGTCCACAGGATTGACCTTTGATCTCTACATGAGTGCTATAGCATACATGCCCATGTACACACATCATTTTTTTATTTCTATTTATTTGAGGGAGGGCCTCACTTTGTAGCCCCCGCTGCCTGGAACCCATTATGTAGACCGGGCTGGTCTCGAACTCACAGAGATCCTCCTGCCACGGCCTCCCAAGCACTGGGATTAACGGTGTCGCCACCTCATCTGAGTTTATAGTTTTGTTTTTTGCTTTTTAAAAGTTTGCAAGAATTCTGATGAGGAGCTAGAGACAATTCAGTAGATAAAGTGGTCACCTTGCAAACATGAAGAACTGAGTTTGAGCCCTCACAGTCCACACGAAAGCAAAACAGACAAAACCCCACTGGATATGATGTCATGGGTTTATCATCCCAGTCCTGGGAAGATGTAGCCAGCTGAACCAACAGGAATCACTGAGCTCCTGCTCATTGAGAGATAATGCCTCAAAAAAAAAAAAAATGACTGTCACCTGTCACCAGTTTGGGTCGTGAAGGTTATGAGAAGTACATGAGAGTCTCCTCAAGGCTTTCTGCCACCAGAAACACTAGATTCCAACTTTTTATTGTGTCTGTTCACAGTTTTCCTGTGTTAGGTCAGACAGGCACTTTTCCTCTTGGCCCTGGAAAGAAAGGCCCAGCAGGATCCTCCAGGGTATCAGCCGCTCCATTGTGGGTGAGGGGTGAAACAGAAGTCGGAAGTCTGTTACCCACATGAAGGGAAAGACAGCTAGCTGGAAACAGATTCCAGACAGCAACATTCATGTGAAGGCAAGCAAGCAGCTCCAGGAGTTACACCTGACCTGGTGCCCTCTAAGTTAACACTGTCTTATTGTTGTTTTTCAAGACAGAGTTTCTCTTTGTAGCCCTGGTTGTCCTGGAACTTCTCTATAGGCCAGGTTAGCCTTGAACTCACAGAGATCCACCTGCTTCTGCCTCGCATGTGCTGGGATTAAAGGCGTGTGCCACCAACGTCCAGCCATTCCCCCATTTTCCTCCCCGCCCCTTGCAGTGTTCTCTCATGCCTTGTCCTTCCCTTTCTTTTATCTTTTCCTTCCTTCCCTTTAGCCCCTCTCCCCTCCTCCCTTCATTTATACTTTATCTCTATTTTATTAATTTACTTAATTGTGTAGTTTAATGTACTTAGTAGACATTACAGGGACAGTACAGAAGATCGACAATAAAAAGGAAAAAAAAGGGGCCGGGCGGTGGTGGCAAACGCCTTTAATCCCAGCACTCCGGAAGCAGAGGCAGGCGGATCTCTGTGAGTTTGAGACCAGCCTGGTCTACAGAACAAGGTCCAGGACAGGATCCAAAGCTACAGAGAAACTGTCTTGAAAAACAAAAAAGAAAAGGAAAAACATGTACTTGAGGACTGGAGAGATGGCTGTTGGGTAAAGGCATTTACCACCAAACTTGAGGACTTAAGTTTGATCCCTGAGACCCACATAGAAGAAGGAGAGAGCAGACTCCCAACAGTAGTCCTCCAACCTTCATACACACTCAGTGGCAGGAGCTCCCCCCCCACACACATATACAATTTAGAAAAAACATGTACTTGCCTGTAGGACAACTCAGAAAAGTATAGTGAACAGACAGAATCTGCTACAAATATCATTTAGTTGCCACCAATAAGAAATTTATTCTGTTTTTCATTTTATTTTGCTTCTCACAAATCCAAGTGCTGGCATTGTCTAGAAAATTTTATCAGGTTTATTTACAATTTTATTACAATTTTAGAACCTTGTTCACAGAAACATTGACTTATTTACATTAACGTTTTTTTACAATCTGCATTTATATTAAACATTCACACAAAAATGAATGAGGAAAAACTTCCAATATGTGATTTCTGTCACCTATTTTTCCATTGACATCATATAGTTAGGTACCTTTCAACTGCAACTTTAAAAAGAAAGTTTAATGTTCATAACTACCAACAACAGGAGGAAAGGAGAAAACTCGTTTTCAAAATGAAATGGTTTCCCTCACAGTGGACCCAGCCTTAAGGTGGGATATCTTCTACATGCTTGGCATGGATAGCACACAGGTTGCAGTCTTCAAAAAGCCACACCAGGGAGGCCTCATTTGCCTTCTGCACAGCACCACTGAGGGCCGTGCTCTGGAAGCACAGATCTGTTTTGACGGTCTGAGGAATTTCTCATGCCAGGCCCCACTGAAGAGTCTTAATCGGTTTCGTGGAGTTCTAATTAACTCTAAATTGTCCCAGCGCCACTATATCAGGCCTGTCACGATGACGTTTCTTCACTCCTCCAGTAGAGGGGGCACTTTTTTTTTTTTTTTTTTTTTGGTTTTTACGAGACAGGGTTTCTCTGTATTGTTTTGGAGGCTGTCGGTCCAGCCCGGCCTCAAACTCACAGAGATCCGCCTGCCTCTGCCTCCCGAGTGCTGGGATTAAAGGTGTGTGCCACCACCGCCCGGCTGAGGGTGCACTTTTATGTGCGATTTTTGTAGTCAATTGCTTCCTGGATACTTTGTATGAGCCAAGGTGTAACGGACCCCCTAATTTATTCACTTCTCCTTTGACTGCAGCTCAGAGAGCTAAAGGTAACTCTGGCATGGTGGTTAGGAACACAATTCAGTTTTATCATCGTTGCTGTTTGGTTTTAAGTGAGAGTCTCAATGCATTGCCTAGACTGACTTCACACTCCAGGGCTCAAGTAATTCTCCTGCCTTGGTGCCTTGAGAACCTAGAATTACAAGCGTGCACAACTATTTTGAGCTCTCCCACAACCACCTGTGCTGGGGATTGAACTCAGGGCTTCCCAACATGATAGACAAGCATGGTACCACTGAACTATACTCCTAGTAAAATGGAACAGAAAAACTCTAAAGTTTTTCTATATATCCCAAGACAACCTAGGCCTAATACCGTCCATATCAACATCTTCTACCGGGATAGCGTATCTATCACAATCTGCCTGTAGCAGTGTGAATAAGAATGACATCCATAGGTTCATTTATATATTTAAGTTTGGTTCCGAGTTGGTGGACTGTTTAGGAAGGATTAGGAGGTGTGGCCTTGTTGGAGGAAGTGTGTCACTGGGGTTGGGCTCTGAGTTTTCAAAGCCTGCAGATCTTGCCTATAGATTAGGATGCAAGCTCTCAGCTACTGCTTCAGTGCAGAGCCTGCCTGCCACCATGCTTCCTTCCATGATGATCATAGATTCACCTTGAGCTGTAAGCAAACCCCAATTAAATGTTTTCTTTTATAGACTGCCTTAGTCATAGTGTCTCTTCACAGCAACTCATTTTTATTACCAAAGCCCTGTTGGGGAAGTCCTGTGTATATGTCAATAAATTACTGCTGGCCAATAGGAATCTAGATAGGTGGGGCTAGGAGTCCAGGAGGATTCTGGGAAGGAGAAACACAAGAGAGTTCGAGATGTAACGCCATTGGGGTAGGAAGCCCGGAAACCTCTCCGGTAAGAGACATACTTAGATTAACAATTATGGGGGTAATTACTTAAGTCAGAGCTAGCCAGTAAGAAACAAGCAAGGCCAACAGCTTCATAATTAATATAGCCTCCTGTGTGTTTATTTGGGGGCTACAATGCGGCAGAGCCCAGGCGGCTGGCGGGGGATAAACCAAAGCGGCTAGCAAAGAAAAAGCTTCTCTTAACAGAATGGTGTCAGAAGTGGGATTGAATTTCCATGCAAAACAACAAACACTTTAAAGGAATTTTAGAAACAGAAGAACAGAGAGAAGCACAGATTTTGGTAGCAGCATTTTTCTCAGGTGTGCTCTGTTTTGCTAGCAACAAGCCGAGATTCACGTGGCGCGCTTACCGGAGTCTTCCTGACTGGGCATAAAAGGAAAAAAAAAACCAACAAGGTTGTTTTAAGAGACTCTGCTAACGATTTAAAGGGGTGTACGTACAGCTGGAAGTGGCAGCTTTTGCTGGTTGTCAGCATGGACTGAGGCGGTAAGCTGGAATCACGCTTACGCCCGCCATCTTGAAACGGCAGTTTAAAACAGCCTCGGTTTTACAGATAAGACACGTGGCCAGAAAAACGTAAAGATTTACAGTAAAGTCAGACTTGGATGAACAAAACCTCTAAAGGTTTACAGTGTGTTTAAAAATATACGTGACACTGAGAGAGAAAATGAAACGGCAAAGCGGTAAATAAATACAAAAGCCGGCGTTGTGGTGGCGCACGCCGGTAAGATTTACTCCAGAGGCAGAGGCAGGCGGATTTCCAAAGAGAAACCCTGTCTCAGAGAAAAATAAATAAAAGTAAAATAAATAAAGTAATAATAGATAAATAAGCCACGTAAAGATGGAAAATACACAGAGAGTCTGGATACTGTACGCTATTGTGTTTTTCAGTTTTTTCATTGCTAAGGAAGGAACAAATGCTAAAGTACACTTGATTATAAATGCTGCTAAATTAATTCAACTTCTATCTTTTAAAAATGCCTTGACTTCAAAATTTAAGTATAAGGATATGTTACTTGGGAAAGGAGATTTTGCTTATGTTTCCACAGAAAATGAAAAGCTGAGGATTCCTTCCAGACTTCTGTGGTTTGATGAACCAAGACCCCCGGAAGCAGTGGACCAGATGTCCCAAAAATTGAAACAGCTAAGATGATGCAGCTTTACAGACCCTAAAAATAAGGACTTATACAGGTTTCTGAGTTTTGTCATGATCCCCATGGTATGAACAGCGCCCCCCTTCCAGCAGGAAGCAGTTTGGAATGAGCGACGTCCTAATTCCCATCTTGTTTATAAATCTTTGTTTTCATTTAAATGGGGTTGTTTATAATTGGCTAATGATCACAGCCAATCTTTTTTAATGGTAAAAAAAGGGAATTATGGTATGGGTATTGTTTTTCATTTATTGATACAAATTCAAGGTCAATTTTGTGATGCTTATATTTCTCCTCTTGATTAAGTATTGTGCTTATACTGATCTTTTAAAACATAATACATAATTGAATACAGACTATAGATAGTTACTTATAATAGAATTTATAGTTAGGTAAGTTAGATTTTCTAGATATACAGAAATATATTTGAGATAGATAAACAGTCTTCAAACCTCTCAAAGACCTTCAGAAAATGGCATTTAAAATGGTTTAGGGTTTTTCTTGACAATGAGAAATGTCTGCTCCTGGCAGCACCAATTACGTCTGAGAGGAAGATGGGCATTGAAGAAACTCATATGGAGTTTGCTTTCAACATGGCAAGATTAGCCATTTGGGCAAGAAACTGCTCTTGCCTAGACTGTTTGACTATTGCTGTATAAACTGGACATGCAGGACCCACAGGAAAGTGAATGCTGAACTCAGTCTTACAGGGTTCCTGCTTCATGGAAGAGTCTGAGAGACTTTCTGCAGGACAAAGAAAAATGACTGACAGACTACTGATGCAGATGGACAGTTTGAAATGTCCTGCTTGGCTGAGAAATCTTCTGGATACATCGTGGCCTATGGGCTGAAGATGGATGCCCCAACGTTACAGAGGAACTTCGGGTGACTGTCCAGGCAGTAAGATATCTCTGTCAATCCTAGTGTTTATATATTATCCTTCTGTGGTCTTTGATGGAGTTGAAGATAGATAGTTATAATTATAGTTTACCTTAGTTATGATAAAAGATAAGCTACATATAGAACTTTGGACTCACAAGGATGGGATGGATGATATTTTCTTTAAATCTTGCTAAAATATTGTAACTATGTTCTTATTTGATAACTGTTCTGTTATACACAATTTGACTATGTTAAAGTTAAGACCTTTCTTTTTGTTTAAACAGAAAAGAGGAGATGTTGGGGAAGTCCTGTGTATATGTCAATAAATTACTGCTGGCCAATAGGAATCTAGATAGGTGGGGCTAGGAGTCCAGGAGGATTCTGGGAAGGAGAAACACAAGAGAGTTCGAGATGTAACGCCATTGGGGTAGGAAGCCCGGAAACCTCTCCGGTAAGAGACATACTTAGATTAACAATTATGGGGGTAATTACTTAAGTCAGAGCTAGCCAGTAAGAAACAAGCAAGGCCAACAGCTTCATAATTAATATAGCCTCCTGTGTGTTTATTTGGGGGCTACAATGCGGCAGAGCCCAGGCGGCTGGCGGGGGATAAACCAAAGCGGCTAGCAAAGAAAAAGCTTCTCTTAACAAAGTCCATAGTTCACATTAGGGTTCACTTGTACATTTTAGGGGCTTAGATACATGTATAAGGACACGTGCCCAACAGTGTAGCATATTCTATAGGACATTTTCACTGTCACAGGAATCCTATATGCTTGTCATCTCTGCTAAGCCCCTGGTGACCACAAATCTTTTCATTGCCTTCTCCAAATTTCATATATTTTGAACCATATTTTTATAGTCTTTTCAAGCAGGCTTTTCTTATGTAATCGTATGTAATGTCCTATTGCTTGGTAGTGCATTTTTTCATAGTGAATTAAAATATTTTGTATCCTAGCTTCATCATGGCAAATCTTACTTCATTTATACACCCACAAATTTCCCCTATATAGTTTTTAAAGCAAATATTAGGTATTACATATCATTTCTGAGTCATTGTTTTTAAATACTGAATAATATTCTATTGTCAGTGTATATACAGCTTTGCTTATTCATTCCCCTACTGAAAGAACATCTTATTTGCTTCCAACTTTTAGTAATTAAGAACAAGTTTATTAGGGTTGGGGCTGTAGGCCTGTGGTATACAGCATGTCTCCCAATGAGCACACCTAATCCTCAACACTGTGACAACAATCTGAGTACAGTAGCACAGGTCCCAGTTCTCAAGGGGGAAAGCAGGGGCCCCAGTGAATTGGCTTAGCAGGCAGAAGTGCCTGTCACCTGTGGGATCCACATGGTACGGGGAAAGAATTCATTCACACAAGTTGTCCTTTGACCTCCACATACATGCCCCCAGATAAATAAATAAAATACAAAAAATATAAACATAGGAGGGGTCATGCATGGTGGCACACATCTTTGATCCTAGCACCTGGGAGACAGAAACAGGAGGATCTCTGTGAGTTTGAGTCTAGCCTGGTCTACACAGCAAGTTGCAGACCAACTGGGGTAACATAGTAAGACACTCAAAATGAATAAATACGTAAGAACAAAGGTGGGCATAAATTTTCAGCTGCTTTGGGTGAATACAAGGACATTAAATGCTGGATCACACAGGGAGTATTCGTGGCCTAAGGAGTCTCCAAGCTGCCCTCTAAAGTGGCTGCTGTGCCGCCTGTATTTCTACCAGCATTGAAGGAAACTTCCTCCATGCTAGCATTGGAGTTTTAAGTGCTCCTGATTTGGGCCTTTCTATCAGGTGTATCTTCATGTGCTTCTCAGTTATGAGAGGAGAGGAGAGAACGAGTTAGGTCTCAGGAAGACCGCAGGAGGCTCTGACGTAGCTGTTGGCCAATATTGCTTATCTTGCAGAAGTTGGTGTAGGGCTGGGTGGCACACAGTTATCAGCCAGAGCCCATCATTTCCCATCATTTTTATAAGGGAAGTTCATAAATTGCATTACAGAGGTAGATGTGTGGGCGTCACCCTCCTTATGCTTGGGTATGAGTGGGTTTCTACAGGAGAAGTCAATGCAAAATGTCAGCAAGGAAGTCATAGAGCATCAGGAGATTGAAAAGAGAAAGCCATGGCCAGATAAAAAGCATTAGGCTCTGGGGACACGATCAAGGTGACTGTTGGGACAGGAACACCCACTTTCACAGAGCTCCCAAATAATGCATCTTTCTACTTTGGGGGTATATTCCTCCCCCAGCCCTTGGCCAACATCTCACTATGTAACCCAGAGTGGCCTCAAAGTCACAACCCCCCCTCCCTCAGCCTCCAGAGCACTGAGATTGACTACAAGTATATATATATACCCTTACCTCTGGCAACTTGGAACTATTCAGAAGTCATGTCCTCTCCCTCCCTCCCTCCATCCCTCCCTCCCTCTGCCCCTCCGCCCCTCCCTTCCTCCCTCCCTTCCTTCCTTCCTTTCCATTATTAGAAAGAAAATGCAGTGGAGAAAAACTGTGCACCTTGAATCTGAAAATAAGGAACCCATGATTCTGCACTAATGGGAATTAGCCATAAAGCATTAAAACACTAGCCAGGGCACCCAGGAGGAAGCAGGGTGCTGCCCAGCACCATCACAGGCTGAGTGGGACAAAGAGACCCATCCTCAGGCCCAGGGTTGTCTCCCCAGGACTCCAAGGAGAAATCATGGGTCGGCCTAGCACCACAAAGCTCTGGGCAGACTGGCACTAATGTGGTGAGCAATTGTATAGTGTGGTATTGGGGGGGGAAATGGTTCATGTCCTGTGTACCGAGGCGTATCTGAAGAGGTGAAAGTGGTGAGGATTGGGTTGACATGAGTGGCTTCACTGCCACTCTGTGCCTGGGATGCTGCCAAGGCCCACGTCTGGGTTCATGGCACTGATGCAGCCTTGGTCTGTGTTGATGTCCCTGACTCCTGAAACCACAGAAGGCCCATAGGGCTATGCAGAGTTGGCCCTGCCCCCTCATGGGCTGCAATACTGGGAAGAACTGGTCCTACCGCTCACCAGCTGAAGTGCTCAGGAGAGCAGATCCTACACCTCATCTGGGCAGCACAATAGAGCTGACCCTGTCCAGAGGGGCATGGACGAGCCACCCTGAGGGCATGAGAATAGGCGAATAGGGTGTGCCTGCCCTATGGTGAGGGAAAGATGCCTCTCCTCATTCCTATCCGCCTGCAGCAGGTGGGGAACCTGACCCAACCCTTCACCAACTACAGCACTCGGGAGAATGGCAGCACAGTAGACTTGACCCTGTAGACAGAGGCATGGTGAGCCAGCCCTGAGGGTGTGATAGGGGCATGGCTGGTACCACCACTCTCATCTGCAGTGTGGTGGGGGAGTCAAGGGAAAGATGCCCTCCCCGCTCACCCCTACTGCTTCCAGTGTCGAGGGAGCTGACCCTCCCCTTCACCAGCTGCAGCACTTGGGAGGGCAGGCCCTGCACTCATTTGGACAGCAATAGTAAAGGACAATGCAGCAGAGTCAGCCACCTGAGCCAATGGGACCTTGGGAGGGGTACAAAGGCAGGCCTGACTTCCTTAATAAAGTCCACAGCATGCTCTGCTATGCTCTGGGACTCACTGACTCCTGAGTGGCTGGCCCTGCCTCTTCTCACCCCCTCCCCCAAGGGGTGTCTGAGCAGGGTTACCGGAAACAGCTCACCTTGGTCGTGAGGATAGGAGAGAGCTGGTGGGCCCACCAATGCTGCAACTACCCAGGCCCAGAACCAGGGTAATGAGTTGGCTCACCCCAACATCCACCCCATCTGTGATCTGTGTGTGAAGGGGCAGGTCCTGCAGACCCAAAACTGCAGGATCTCCATGACACAGGGCAACAACAGGATGTCCAAGCGGAGTCCCAGTGAGGGCCCAGCATCGATAGTGTAGCAGAAACCAGAGGCCTGGAACCAGACCAATGAGTCTTTGCAATGAACACTTGCAAGTAAAGATATATGGATAAAAGGGTTAACTGAGTGACACACTGTGTCACACTACAGCTTCCATGATGAGAATGATTTTTTCCTCTTAAATTTTATTTTATTTTATTTTATTTTGTGAGGAGGTTGCGAGGGCAGAGGGTGTTTGTGAAGGGATGGGATCAAGATGCATGATGTGACAGCCACAATAAACAAAAAGAAAGTTAAAAAAAAGAAACAACACCAAAACATTAGTCACAACCCCGAAAATTAGTGCAGGCTCAAAAGACTGCAGTAAATTAAGAGAACACAAGGTCAAAGCTGGAGAATTGAAAGTGGAGGCCTGGAGGGGGAGCTCAGTTCTCAGGGAGCTGGACAACATGCACAGAGCCCTGGGTTTGATCCCCAGAATCACATGAACTGGGAGTGGTGGGACACGCCTACAACCTCAGTCTGCCAAAGCCCAGTACTCTGGGAGGTGGGGGCAAGAGGAAAAAGTCACGTTGTCCTTGGCTCTGCAGCAAATTTGAGGCCAGCCTCGAATAAAACCTGGTCTCAAATAAATTTTAAAACATGATATTAAAGGGAAAAATGTAAAACAAGAATAGGAACACACGTTGAAACCACATCACTTCAGACTCTAACTGTGGGTTTAACTGGGAAGGCTGCAGTTTTGGGAGGAGAGAACTGATTAGAACACATAGGAATCATGGGGAGCGCTACACACATACACTCACACACACACACACACTCACTCACACACACATGCACACACACTCACACATATGCACACACACTCACTCACACACACACACACACTCACTCACTCACACACCCCGGTACTTCCATTCCTACTCTGCTACTGTCCTTTCTGATCCAGCCAGTCCAGACGCTGGCCATGTTGCATAGAATCTTTTCCATGGAGATTAAAAACCAACCCCTAAGCTGATCACCTCCCTCCCGCAGTGCCTCCCTTTGCCAGGATACAGGGCGCTTAGTCGTCAAAGGGACAAAGGAGTATTGTTAAGGAGAGCATGGCTGTGAGAAGGCTTCTCAGCTAAAAGCTTTTATGCTGCTGTCTAAGCCATTCTCCCCCCCCCCCCCAGGGGACACTGTGTGCTTGTCCCAACTTTACCATATCAGTTCAAAGGGAAATTTCAGCCAGACATAGCGATTACAGAAAGGTATCTTGGGACTTGGCAACATTAATAGGCTAAGAATTTCTAGCATGACATCTCATCCAAGCTGAGATCACCATCCCTACTATGTCCTGGGATAAAGTAGAATGGGAAAATAGTTTTTGCAGATCTCAGTCCAGGGATACTTCCCCTAGGAGCTGGTAGAGAGCCGGCTGGCCTTTCTGATCCAGCCGAGATATGCAGATTGCATCACAGAAAATAGGATGAAACCTGGCTCTACTTTTGTTACCCTCCTTGTCCTGGTTCTTGTAGAACTCAGCCAGCTTAAGGGAAAGCTGAATGATTCTGGGAGGCTGATGATAGATTCACAGAGTCTATCTTGCCTGAGAAACTAGTTCACCTGAGGCATCCCATTAGCTTCAGATGTACGCTGTTTCGAGGACTAGGTTCTAGAAACTTCTATCCAACATCCATTGATGTACTTTGCTAAAGATTTGGATTCCACGGGTAACAAAGATTTACATCTGTCTCTTACAACACAAGATGGATTGTAGGATTGTAGCTTACCCCAACTCCATGAGAATGCCTCCAATTCCCACCTGCTGTGCAGTGAAGAGCCTGTAGTTGTTGTATCATAGGGCTGATTCCACAGCCAGGCTTCTTTCTTTAATAGACTTGATTTCCAAAGAAAACTCTAGTTTGAGCTCAAAATTGACCAGCATTTATACGTCAATGCACCCCCTTCTCTTCAAAATTCTACTGCTCCTCTTTCTGGCTCACATCTTAGGTCAAGGTCAGATATATTTTTCACAAAGTACAGTTATGGGGAAGGCACAGTAACATCTTCACTAGGATTCCCCCCCCATCTTTTCAGGCCTGAGCAGTGATGTCAAATATAATCTGTGACTTCCCCCTGGAAGACTAGGGGAGGTCTGGGGTTAGGGAGGGGAAAACCTGGGGTTTCCAGTGACTCAGAGGGAGAGCACAGGGGAGAGTGTCTTTAGTGATAGATATGTGTTTAGAGGCTAGCCTAAAAAGTAAGCTGTTATTCAGTGGGGTATGCTTCTGTAACCCAGCTTCTGGAGAGTGGAAGCAAAAAACGTCATCTTTGGTTTGAGGCTATCCTCATATGCAGAGTGAGGTCCTATCTCAAAACCCAGAAAATATGGTGTGGTGGTACATGCTTGTAATCCTAGTACTTGGGAGGTAGAGGAAAGGTGAGGGGAGTTCAAGGTCAGAACTAGGGAGGAGGAGGAGGAGGAGGAGGAGAAAGCACCCAAAACAAAATTTAAACACTGCCCCGTTGCACTTAAGCCTAATGACCTGAGTCTGGGTCTGCGTAACTGCCATCTGTAACCCTGGAGGCCCCACCAGAAATGGGAAGTAGAGACAGGAGAGCTTCCAGGAGCTTGACTTCCAGCTACTCCCACTTAAGGAGCAACCAAGAGCTCCTGTCTCAAACCCAAAGCCTGCTCTCTGACCTACACACATGTTCCATGGCATACGTGCACCTGTACGTACACATACAAAAGTGCACACTCATGCATATGACACAAACACAAAATCATTTAAAACGACTTTTTTTTAAAAGGAATCAAAATCAGCCCTAGAGACATACCAAGCTAGAGTCAGCCTAAATTATATAAGACTGTCTCAAAACAACAAAACAAAACAAATGGTTTGCTCAATGGCTCATGATGACCCCCTCGTGTTTTCTATGATTGTGAGAGACTGTTAATATTTCTTCTTTATTCTTCACTGTTTAAATCTAAAGTCATGCTCTAGAAATACACTAGACCTTGTGGGCTCCAATCCCTATCCTAACTGCTGGATCGAGTTTGATGGTGCCCCAGCACTAAGATCTAAGGAATCAGGGGGTCAGTTAGGAGTAAGGATGAATACGGGTGGTTATAAAAGGGTGACAAGAGGCAGACGAAGGGAGACAGGTTCAGTACTTCCTCCTGGAAACCACTAGCTATGCTACTCCCCAGAACCTCGTTAAGCCAGGCCTCTGGGCCACACCCAACCAGCACATGCTTCCTTCTTTTCCCAAGTGTGGAAAGTGTCTGAAAACAGCGTGTCACTGGTGGGGTGTGAGATGGGCTTGGATTAGAAATAGAAGGCCAGCTTAACTCTGTCCCCAGACTGGTGTCTGCTTCTTTAATACTTGGGCAACTGCCAGACCACAAGAGCATCGTGTATAATAGGAACCCGGTAATGCTGTTGTGGTCATAGTTTAATTGCTTTGAAGAGATAACAGGGGATCCACACAATATTAGAGGCATGTGAGTCCCCTCTGACCTAGAATTGATTCCTAATGCCCCAGTGTCCCTATTGCCATGTTCCTCTCCAGTGTCTCATCCAGCCAGACATAGGGCTTAAAGGGCTGGCTCTAAACCTGAGGGATGGGGCCACATTTACTCTTGAACAGGGAGGTTGTGGCTTTATTGAGTTGGTTGTCAACTTCCCTGAATCTCAGCTTTCTCCCTTACTCATGAGATCAATACTTTTTAAACATTTTAGTAGCTTTTATTAGAAAAATGATTCATGCTTCTTGTAAAATGTTTATATAATATAGAAAAGAACAAAACATAAACCAAAAAAATTATACTGAATTTCTTTTTTTTTTCTTCAGATTGACAGAATTCCTCGGTGTAGCTTTGGCCATCCTGGAACTCCCAATGCAGATCAGGCTGGCCTTGAACTAGGAGATTCACCTGCCTCTGCCTCCTGGGATTAAAGGCATGTGCCATACCATTGGACTTATATTGAATTTCTTTATCCAAAGAAAAATCATTGCTAACATTGTGGGGGGGGTACAGGTATTCCATATATACTTACAAATCATATTCCACATAATTTTATTTATTCTTAAATGTTTTGGTTTAGTTCTTTGGAAATTGCATACAATGTATTTTGATCATATTCATTTCCTCCCCAACTCCACTCTTTTTATATTTATTTACTTTATTTTGTGTGTGTGAATGTTTTGCCTGCCTGCATGTACTCCATGTATGCCTGGTGCCCTGGGAGGTCAGAAAGGGTGCTAGACTACCTAGAATTGGAGTTACCATGTTTGTAACCACTATATGGGTGCTGGGAATTGAACCCAGGTCCTCTATAAGAGCAATAAACAAATTGCTGAGCCATTCTGCCATTCATTCTTCTAGGCCCTCCTTTTTTTTTTTTTTTTTTTTTTTTTTTTTGGTTGTGAGCCTAGCCTGGCCCTCTCTTTTTTTATTCTACATACTTTTTCAACACTAAAGCTTTTGCTTCCCCAATGAATCACAATTTCCACAAGAGTGCTTCACACGGCATTAAGAATTTATCCATATATATTAATCTTTTACCTTATTTTAATACAAATGGAATTTATTTTTTAGTTGAGTCACCGTAATAATATTTATTTACTAGGACACAATTGAAGACTTGCATCTTTCCCATCCCTTTATTTTGCTTTCATTGCTGTTACAAATCCTAAAAATATCTCTCGTTCTTCCCTTAACCTGATGTGTTGATTTGAGTGAGCATGGCTCCTGTAGGCTCATATGCTTCAATACTCAGTCCCCAGTAGGTGGAATTGATTGGGAAGGATTAGAGGTGTGGTCTTGTTGGGGAAGGCGTGTCACACCGTGGCAGGCATTGAGTTTTTGGTTTCAGTGTGTCCTTACAGTTTTGAACTGTGAGCTCTCAGCTTTTGCTCTGCCACCATGGACTCTAACCCTCTGAAACTATATGCCCAACTAAAAGCTTTCCTTATTAAGTTGTCTTGGTTCATGATGTCATATCACAGCAATGGAAAAGCAGCTAAACACATGAATTATGGGAAACAGTCAGTGGATCTAGCTCAAGAAAGGGCACAGAGACCACAGAATGACATGTCAGTAAAAGCAGAAGTTTGGGACAAAGACCCTAGAACAAACTGTCGTCTTTCTTTTGTAGAATCTCTGGCCTTAGATACATTCCTACACTGGCACATTAACACTGTATGGGTATGAGTAGCAAAGATGTTTATTAGCAAACTTACTTTCAGAATTGTAGTGGGTTTATTTCAACACTAAAGTTTTCCTTCCCCGATGAATCACAATTTCCACAGGAGTATCTTTTGTTCTGGAGATTCCAGGTCCATAAAAGTATGGACTCTTATGTCCAGGAAACCTGTGTGTTCAGGGTCAGAACACCCCAGAGGCCACCTGAGTATTTCCCCAGTGGAACATGGTGCAGCGAGGAGTGTTTGGAAGAAACAGCTGACTTGGGTTGCCCCAAGAACAGTGTCTTCCTAGGAAAATGGCTGTTCTGCTCCACCTACAACCTACAACCTCTGCCTCATAAGGGAAGCAGTGGTATTCCTCTTCTGGACCTGAACTCAGAAATTCAGAGCCTAGGCATCTAGAAATTCCATGCTTAAACTTTTTTAAGGCTTTAAAGATTTATTCTCAAATTTGTGCATATCTTGGTAAGGGTTTTTTTTTTTCTAGACAGGGTTTCTCGGTGTAGCTTTGTAGACCAGGCTGGCCTTGAATTCACAGAGATCCACCTGCCTCTGCCTCCCAAGTGCTGGGATTACAGGCGTGTGCCACCACAGCCTGGCTTCTTAGTTAGGGTTTTCATTGCTGTGAAAAGACACCATGACCACAGCAGCTCTTACAAGGAAAACATTTAATTGCCGTGGCTTGCTTACAGTTCAAAGGTTCAGTTTATTATCATCATGGTGGGAGCATGGAAGCATGCAGACAGATGGTAGCTGAGAGTCCTCCATCTTGTAGGCAACAGGAAGTCAACTGAGACACTGGGCAGAATCCTGAGCATAGGAAACCTCAAAGCCCACCCCCACAGTGACACACTTCCGCCCACAGGGCAACACTCACTCCAACAAAGCTACAGTGTATTTGTCTGTGTGTCCAGGTGCACTTGTGTGCAGGTGCCTGTGCAGACTAGAGGCATCAGATCCCACTAGAGCCAGAGTCATAGGTGGTTGTGAGCCACCCAGTCTGGGTTCTGGGAACTGAACTGAGGTCCTCTGCCAGAGCAGTTTGCACTCTTAACAATTGAACCGTCTCTCCAGCCCCAAATTCCTTTTTAAAAAGGTACACTGTACCCTCCCTGGAAACTCCAAAGCTCATATACTGAGCAAAGCCTCCAGTGAGGCGTAAAGCTGAGTACACTCATGCTCACCCCAACCTGATGTCCCACTACTTTATTGCTAGAAGACTAAAGATGACCCTGAAGCCTTGCAGCTGAGGAAGGAGGAGAACATGCTTTCCATCTTTCCCCGCTGCACCCGAGTCTCTCCCTGACATCCAGTGCTAGAGTTTGAGCCCAGACCCTGGCACACGCCAAGCAAGCGCTCTACCACTGAACTACATCCCTAGCCTCGCCCTCAGTGTTTTAATATCACCAAGGTTTCCTGTCTGCTCCCCTAAGATTATATAAAATTGAATAGCAGGAACTGGATACCGCCCATTGTTGTAGACTGCTGATCCAGTCCCCAGAGCTGCAGAAAAACAAAGGAGAGGAGTAGGGACACTATAGAGCCTTTAAAGTCTTCACTTCAGGTTAAGGACGTGACTGGGTTGGTAAAGTGCCTTTCTGGCATGCACGAAGCCCTGGATTCAATCTCTAGTACCACGTAAACTGAGGAAGCACTCAGGAGGTGCACGCCGGATAATCAAAAGTTCGAAGTCATTCTCGGCTATGTAGTGAGTTTGAACCCAACCTGTGCTACATGAGACCCTTTCTCTTATATTTTTGGTTGTGAGCCTAGCCTTTAACGGCTGAGCCATCTCTCCAGCCCTGAGACCCTTTCTCAAAAAGCACAATATCTCCACTTTAAGCAGAGCTGGAGGCTCCACTATCGTCTCTGTTTGGAGGCGATCAAAGCACACAGTGTTCAAATCCAAAGGGAACTGATCTGGCCCTTGGCATGTCTGGGAATCACAACGCTGGAGCTCTGGGGCCTTTGGGAAATTAATCAGGCCATCGTGACCACTAGATGGCACTGGGAGATAGCCTCTAATGTCCTCTGGGTCACGCCCAGAGGAGGGAGGACAGGTTCTGTCTGAGGTGATCACTGCCAGCAGCAGGCAGTGTCCAGGAAGGTATGAGGCTGGCGAGTGGAGAACGTGGCAGATGAGGCGTGACCTGATGAAGGAGATAGCTGGCCTGTTGGCCTCTAACTAAACCAGTGTGACCAGACCTATCAGTCCCTGAGGTAGGCCCCAAGAGTGACTAAAGGTGTGCTCTTTGGAATAGTCAGGCAGAACAGGGCTTAAGCCCTGGTTTGGCTGCATATCTGCTACCTTAGTTCAGCTCACTCATAAAATGGAGATAAAAACAGCTTTAGGCAGAGAGGAATGTGAGAACTAAGATGACTCCTTAGAAAGGTTTTCTTTATTTTCCTTCCTGATTTTCTTTTCAAATGCTTCATAAAACACTTAACAGAGCTCTTTTCCGCTTCTGGTTCGGTGGCGGAAAGCTGCTTGACTCATCTGGGTTGCCTGTTTTCTCTTGTAAGTAATTTCTACAATAAACAGTTGCCTATACCCTCAAAAAAACAAACAAACAAAACAACAACAAAAACACTTAGCAGACACCAGATGGTGGAGACACATGCCTTTAATCCCAGCACTCAGGAGGCAGAGGCAGGTCTATCTCTGAGTTCGAGGCCAGCCTGGTCTACAACTCAAGTTCCAGGACAGCCAGGACTGTTGCACAAAGAAACCTTGTCTCAACCCCCCCCCAAATTATTTAATAAACAAAACAAAACAAAACAAAACAAAAAAGCACTTAGCAGATACTCAACGGACATGCTCATCCCTTGGTATTAGCAGAGTCTCCCTTGTTCTCAGTGCCTAGGGATAACTGGCTGTGACCGAGGCATGTTTACTGGCATTGCTTTTATTCCCATCTGGCACTTCTCACACTAGTAAGCAGTGTACTTGGTGCCAGATCCTGGCCCTCCTGAAGCGTCCATCTCTCTTAGGCTAGGAGCCAGAACAGAGGCATGGGGACTTGGAGAGACTACCCTCAGATCACAACAAAGAGGTGAAGTGAGAACTGGTACACAACATACAGCCCTGTTGGAGAAAACGGGCTCAGAAGAGGGCAGGACAGAAAGCATGGTGGGTGGCATCCTGCAAGTCCAGGTGCCTGGGACTGGGCTGTGCTCCACACTCTCCTTCTCCTGGTCCAGAGTGGATATGCAGCAAACATGGCTTGAACACATGGAATCAGAACCCCACACCTCTTGCACTGTATCCTATCCCCAGATGAGCTTGTGGAGGCTGCAGTGGAGTCAGGTTGGTGAGGTAGGGGTTGATAGAGAGAAAGACAACTTCCGCAGCTAGTGTCTGTCATCAGCGGAACAGATAACTGTGGTCAGCATCTGATGAGCATTTTTTAAGTGCCAAGAACTAAGCTAAGTGCTAGAGCAGCAATTTGGATTCTGGAAATGGGATTCCAGAGATTACATGCTGTCATCTAAAAACTCACATACTTGATGCTGCCACATATTTACCACAGAAAAGGAGCCAAAGGCCATGGCTAGCTCTGTTGTTGACTTGAGTTTTCTTGACTTCTTAGAACCCTAGGGTCTCTCCCCACGCCGTCTTCTCTGCTGGAGAACCTGACACCCACTTAGAACGGGTCCCTGCCCAGCTCATCCCTCCCTGAATTGATATGAGCAGTCACTGTTTTCGTTATTGATGAGTGCTGATAGAGAAACAAGACCACATAAAACTGTGACGCAAGCTCTACAACAATCTAGAACTGGCTAGATTTACCTGGTCCTCATTTTCTGAGCACTACAACCCACCACTCAGTTTCCCTTCTCCCTTCCTCTCTGTCCTCAATCCACTGAGCCACCCCTGCCTGGCTCCTTCTTGTCCACAGCTGCACTTGGCCGATCATTTTGCATTGACATAATGTTGTAATTATATCCGTTCTACCCTGTGTTTCCTTCTGGAGTTGCTATTCTCTGAGGCGAACACAGAGATGTCAGAATATGATGTATGGCTTACTAGTCAATACAGATACCAGACAGGCCCCAAGAAAGAGAAAACACAGCATCCTACACACCCCCAAGCCTGCTGATTCAAAAGGTCAGGGCTGAGACCTGGAATCTATGGCTTTAATCAGTGCTCTTTTGTTTTGTTTTTTTGAGACTGTCCTGGAACTCACTCTGTAGATTAGGCTGGTCTCCAACTCATAGAGACCCACCCGCTGCTACCTCCCCAGTGCTGGCATTAAAGGTGTGTGCCACCACTGCCTGTCTTAATCAGTGCTCTCGGGATGTTATAATGTGAAGCCGGGTTAGGAACACGTCTGTCTGCTCATCAGGGTCTTCCTTGACCAGATTCTCTTCCATCCCACTCTTTCTTGTTACCTTTAGGCATCACTCTGGTCCTTTCTGACTTTTTTTCTTTCAGGTTTGCCTTTCATTCACTAACAATTCGTACATGCTTATAATAGGCCAGACTCTAGGCAGGCCTTTGATCTCCACCCTTTAAATGACATTTTAGGAAGTAACCCATTCCTGTTCCTCAGAGGAAAACCCTTGTCTTCTCCACCCTCTGCCTGGTTCTACAGATCGTGTGTAGCTAGATATTCCATCACTGAATCAGGGCCATCCTGTGCCCCTCTGGGAATAGCCAAGAGTCTAGGTAGGCATACAGAGCTACAGTCTATACTGAGAGTTCACATGTAGCACAATGCTTAGAAAATAGCAAGTACTTAAGACATAAGTATTGAGGAGGAGCTGAATGAGTAGATGGGAGAAAAGGGAATACTGGAAGTTAGGATACCTTTTGCTCATCTGCCTTCAACAAATACTCATACTCCCCCTACTCTCCGCTCCCACCTTCCTCCAGGTCTTCTATCTGTATGCCCAATCACTGCCTTTCCAGCCCACCTTAGGATGGTGACCCCAAACTTCTCTAACTCAACCCATAATTACCCTAGCTGATTCCAAAGGTTCAGTAGTAAATGGCCTCTTGATGTTCCTAAGGGCTACCATACCCCTGGCTATGAGGCAGAGATTAGACTAGGACTATCCCTACTTCTCTATTCCTAGAAGTCTGGGTTCCTCTCCCCTTTCTCCTCTGCTCGACCCTGTCTACTCTTCTTCTAAAAGAAGCAGGCAGAAGGAAGACTATTTTGAATTGTGGAGGTTTTAGTGAAACAAGGGGGTGTGGCCTTCCGCAGCCCAGAACCCTGCTCAGAGAAAACAGGCAGTCTCTTGAGGAGGTGGCTTGTTAGTCACTGTAATTCTAGAGGTCTCCTGTTTCTCTATCCAGGAGAGACAGGAATTGCAGACCTATAACAAAGGGGCTCTTTAAAAGCAGGTTGCTTGTCTTGATCACTTTTATATCCTCCCAACCCAGAGTTAGTGGAGTGTATGGTAAATATTTGACCTCCAGAAAGTATTGTTCAAAGATTGGATAACAAAAGCTACCACATATAAGTCACTTGTGAAAAGTCAAATATCATATTATTTTATTTAACTCTTTTAGATTTACTTTTAATTTTTCCTTATGTGTGTGCATATATATGTGTATGCCATGTGTATGGGTGCCCAAGGAAGTCAGAAAAGAATACTGAATTCATGGAAGCAGGAACTACAGGCATTTGTGAGCCACCAGAAAATGTGGGTGATGGGAACTGAACTCAGGTCCTCTTGAAGGACTGCAAGCTCCCTTAACCTCAGAGCCATCTCTCCAGCCCCTCGATTAATTCTTTCTAAAGGATTTATTTTTAACAATTTACAAAAGAAGAATTAACACAGAAAATCCAGCAACTTCTGGAAAGTCACATACATAGTCACCAAAGTGACAAAGTAGGATCTTAAATTGACGTCTCCCCTTCTTTACCACAGCGCTGTCGAAGAAACCAACCCCAGACTAACAGACTATTACACTGATTCTGTATTGATTCAGTCAACATGCCAGCCTCAGCCTTGTAGTACGTGTATACAAACAGACTCCTTCTCTACCCCCAGAAGAGGGGTTAGCAACTGAAGTACTCTAATCACGAACGTGCACTCCAGAGCTTGGTTACAAAAGTACTTCAAAGGCCATCAAAATCTATACCCAAGGCCTTAATGTGTTTGAGAGACACTAGAAATAATCTTTCCTTGGTGAAATAAGTGGTTTTCGTAACACAGAGTCAGTCAGGAAGATTATGTGGGTCCTGCTGCCCTTGAATGAATCAGAGCAAGCCAACTGTCCTCCTGCCTTGAAGTAGGGTAGGTGACTATTTTGTGCTTGCTTGCTGACACATTAACATTTGCTAATTTGGTCTCGGCTGTTTTTAATATCTCAACTGTAGGAATGTATAAGAGGACAAGTGGCCTCCGCTCATGTTCCTTTGTTGCTAATACCAGATCTCTGCCACCACCAAGGAGCCAAATTGGTTCAGACTGGATTTCATCCTCACCTTCCAAGAGTGCCCTGTGGGATCATTGAAGCCAGGGACATTCTTCCCACCTCCCAGCTCCATCCTCCCGTGTCAGGTCACTTGTAACAACACGCCAACAATCGAAAGCTTGAATGTTCGTCATTACAAATGTAAGTGCATTAAAATGTCACACTTTGTGTCAGCATATGATAATGTCAGGAGTAAGAAGCAAGCTGGATGTGGTGGCACCCGTTTTTAGTCCCAGCATTCTGGAAGCAGAAGCCGGCAGACCTCCATGAATTCAAGGCAGGCTGGTTTACAGAGTGAGTTCCAGACCAACCAAGGCTACAATGTGTGATCCTGTCTCATAAGAGAGAAAGAGAGAGAGAATGGGGAGAGGGGAAAAGAAGGACCCACTTTATTAGTGTTGAAAGTAGGTTGTAAATACAAATACACGAATATAGATAAATGCATATAAACACATGAATACACATGTATGTGCATGAATGAATGTATATACATTCATTCACATATATTATACATAATGACAACAGTTGTATTTGGGTAGGGGTGATCTGCCACACAAAAGACTGGATGGGAGAAAGATCTAGTTTCCATTGTTAGCCCTCTGTATTTGAAAGTGACATTATGCTCATGCTTGCTTATTCAAAGTGAATGGATAGGTCTCCCCTTCCCAAAACCCAGTGGTCTTGCCTATAAAGCCATCTGTCACACCCACTCAGTTTAACTGCCTTCCTTAGTGCCCGAGCTTTCAAATATGTGCATGAGAATGCCCAAGAAGGTTTGCCTGATGGCTCCACTCCTACCCCCAGATTCAGATTCAAACCTGGGGTGGGGCCGGGGACTTTTCTTTGTGGGGGCTTGGAGTGACTATTCCAGCACTACTTGGAGAAACAGGCCTCGGTGGTTTTTTGTTTCTGTTCTGAATATTGAACTGAGAAAGCCAGCTCCGTGCCTTTTCTTTTTGGGTTCAGGGGACCGAACCTGGAATCTCCTTCATGAGCTAGGCCCAGCCAAAAGAAGTAGTATTCCAAAGCAGATCCTTCCTGGTTCTTTTCCTAAGATTCTTCATTTGCATCTTCCTCAGCCCCATCCCCTAATCAAACATCAAATGTCCCATTTGCTCTGGATGTGTGATTACTACGGTGTGAGTTAGGTATTGCGCCAAGGGCCCCTTGCCTTTCTGACTCCCTGGCCGTCGCCTTTAAAATAAGAAATACATACATACACAAGCAAACAAGTTCTGTGAGCTGTAGTTACACGCTCCCTCTTCGCTACAAACTACAAAATCAGCCGTACAGACTGCTCCCAATAACCAGGCGGTGCTTTTTTACAGGTGGCTAGACACTCGCCGGGACATCCTTCAGGGGAAGGATCCGGTCTTATGAGCATCCCGCAGAGGTGCCAGCTGTCTTGGGGTCGCAGCGCGCAGCGCTCCCGGCGGCCCGGGCCGCGCCCCGCGGTGGGAGGCTGCGGCTGCTGAGGTCATTTCCTGTGCCTGGCCGCGAGCTGCCCGCCGAGCGCGGTGCGGACACAGCGGGCGCGGCGCTGCAGCCGGCGCCGGGGCGGGCTTTGTGCGGAGCTCCGGGGACCTTCCAGGCTCCGACCTCGGCCCGCCACGCCCACCGCGACCCCTGCTGCGGGGGCGCGGAGACCCGGCGGCCTCTCGGGACAGGACTGGAGCCACTGCAGGGCAGAGGCGCGCGTGGCGGCCGGGGGCGCGGCGGGACTCCCGGCGGCTCACTCAGGTGAGCGTCCCCGGGGACCGGGGCGGGCCGGGAGGGCCGGGGGTGTGCCTCCGGAGAGGGCGTTCGGCGGGGCGGACTGGACTGAGTCCTCGCGGCGGGGAGGGCGACTCCGGAGCAGGTGCCTCCCTACCTGGGAGCCGCGGGACCGGCGGAGGAAACCGGGAGCTCCTGGACACCCGCACTGGGAGGCGGTGACGAGCCTGCCCGCGGCAGGTCCTGCCATTTGGGACCGGCTTGATCCAGTTGCTCCTGGGAAGGGCCCCCGAGACGTACGTGCAGGCTTCCTTCCACCTCGGTGCTCGCCGCTCTCAACCCTTCCGCTCCCCTCAGCGCCTCGTCCTAGGTTGTTTCTGATGTGATTTCTGAACGTCTCTCCTAGGAGTCTTAGGCGTCAGGCTGGACTCTTAGTGACACTTTGGCCAAGCAGAAAAGAGCACAGGTTGGGCGTTGAGTGACATCAGGGGCTTTGTGTCCTAGTAGCCTTAGGAATACATCTCCCACGGAGGGTGGCAGAGGCAGCGGAGACCCTCCTGTGGAAATAGAACGCTCTCTGTTGCTCCTTCAGCGTACTTCCTCCCTGTCAGGATTTTGCCTCCATCAGCTTCGACCGTGAATCCACCTCATAAAAGTTACTGACACTGAGAAAAGTCTGGGTTCCAAGGGAACGCTCGAAAGATCATTACTTGAATTCTCCCCCCTCCCCGCAATGGAATAGCTATCCTCAGCACCAGACTTTCTAGACTATTTTCTGTGTCAGGCAGTGAGGGGTGCAGTAGTCGTCACTCACTCCGTCAGCCTATTCACCTTTCTCTGTAGAGGAAATTAGGACTCAGAAAAATCGTGTCTAGCCCAAGGTTATAGTGAAAGGCTGTAAAGGTCACGTAGAGACAAGACTCAAACCTAAGCCTTCCAGATTCCGAATGTGATATTGTCTGTTGCCCTCCCCTAGCTGCCTAAGGGACCTGCTCAGAGCAGTGATACTATTCACCCTTTAGTCCCAAACTTAGGGAAATTAACAATTAGCCTAAAGTAATGTGCTGCTCTTCTGGCTGAAAAAAATCACCAGCAACAGGAGAGAAGTGTGTTCCTCTCATTCCTCTCTTCATGGTACATTTTTTTCTTTTCTCTCTTCTTTCTTTTTATTTTATGTCTGTTCCTCTTTCTCCTTTCCCCCTCCTCTCTTTCCAGATGCCCACAGCAGCGCTTCTGCCTCAACCTTTCTAGTGCCTGGTTTATAGTAACGCATCCCAGATCTTTCTGTCTAGTGCCGGCTCTATAGTCACTCATCCTGGATCTTTCTGACTGTCTTTGCATCTGTATTGAAATGTGTGCTCCTCAGAGAGGAGCTTATGCGTGTAGACGTTAAGGGATGGTAAGCTGTGCAGGGATCCCCTCCCTCACTGCAGCCTGCTACTGAGCCACTATCTTGCTTTCTTCGGATGGACCAATAAGCTGTCTAATCCTGTCTTGTCCTCTACCAATAGCTGGGTCTTAAATGGATGTTGTAGCCTGGCGTGGTGGAAGGATTACAGAGGGGGGATCACAAACTCAAAGCAAGTCTACTATGTAGCAAGTTCCAGGCCAGCCTAGGCTACACAATAAGACCCTGAGAGAAAACCAAAACCTGAAGTCGATTTGGAGAATAGGCACTTAACTGTTGGCTGAAGTATGAACTAGGAGAGCCCCAGGGGAGAGCACTTTACAATGTACATTACTTAATCCTATGATTCCATTTCTAGGACTAGCCTTCAGTTCTATACTGATACATATAAAGTGAGACATATTCATGGAATATTCATTGTAGTAGTGTTTATTTTAGTAAAAGATTGGAAACAACTCAAAATGTCCATCAACAAGGGATTCTTAAATAAGATCCTGGGATGGCCTCACGGTGGAGTGCATTAAGGTTCTTGAAAGCCTGGGGGTTAGAGAATGCAGTAAGGATGTGTGCCGAGAGGAAGAGCTCTGAGTTCTTCCGGTAAGTACAGTGAAGACAGTCTACAGGACGGTACATCAGTTAAGAGGGCTTGCTGCTCTCACAAAGGATTTGAGTTTGGGTCCCAGCATCTACATCCATGGTAAATCCAACTCCATTCTATCTGACGCCCTCTTCTGGCCTCTGTGAATACCAGCACACACATGTGCATACACACATACTATATGTATACATGTTATGAGTGTGTGTGTGTGTATGTGTGTGTGTAGCATGTATGTGAGTGCCTGCCCTCACTCCCAGTAGTTCTAAAAAAATTCTGCTGAAAGTGCAGGGGTGGGAAGGAGCCTTACTGTGCACCTTATTTTCTCTTTTTTTTAAATGAAAAATAAAAAGACAATGTAATTGTTAAAAATTACCACGTGGGGACGGCAGTGAGCATATTCATGAACCACATATCCTCATATGCCCAAGAACTGCTGGGTTGCCGTTTGTTTGCTCACAGCTACATCAGCTGTCAGTTATTGGTGCTTATATACTCAACAGGGGCCGGACTTGGGTAATACTCTTTTAATTTTTCAAGGAAATCCTGTGCAGTGTCTCCCCCATCCCTTTCTCCCTTCTTTTCCACTGTGTCAGGTAAACAACCCAGGCTCTCACCCATAAGTACACACCCCCCTCCCAACCCCCACCACAGCCCCACTGCATTAGTCCCAGCTATCCTAGAATTAGTCTCCTGCCTCTAACTCTCCAGTCCTGGGATTACAGGACACCACACCCGGATGAAATTACCATTGTTTGTTTGAGACCAAGTCTCACTCCAAAGCACAGGCTGTCCTGGAATTTGAGGCTGTTTCCCTGCCTCAGCCCCCTGAGTGCTGGGATTACAGGTCTGAACTACCCTGCCCAGCCTGAAATAGCTGTTTTGACAGTCAGAAAGATAGTTAAATATAGGCAGCTTCATAGGTCTCAGCTGATATCAGTGCTCTCGCGGAACGGAGGACCAGAGAAGTAACAGATGGGCTCCTGTGTCTGAGCTAGTGCTCAGAGCCAGGTGGTTTGGCCTCAGCTTGGGGTCTTCAGTGCTGTGCTGTTTCTCCTTTGATACTTAGGTTCTCAAGGGCTAGGGCAAGCTCCCCCTTTCCTTTACCTCCTCCAACGCTGTCTGAAGGGTGATGCTCACGCCCAGTAGAGGTGGAGTGCTTGCTGCTGGTTTGCTCAGAGGGCAGTGCTGAGACCAGAGGGATCCCCGTGTCTGCTCACCTCCTCCTCCCAGATGCATCAGGAGGCATGGAAGTCTTCCTTTCCCACAATTGGCCTTTAAAAGAGCAGCCCTGTATGAGGTGATGGTCCATCCTTAGAAATGGAAGTCGCATAGGGTCCTCACATCCTCACATTCCAGAAGTGAGAGGCTGAGAGGCTACATCACCTTTTTTTTTTATTTTTTTACTAATGATCCCTGTGCCTCAGCCTCCAGAGTGCTGGAATTACACATGTGCAGCACTGTGTCTGACTCTCCTTATTGTCTGGTAATATTATTGGAAGCATTACTTTCCTGGGTCTGCAGTGACCAGACTTGAAGGCTTGCAAAATAGCAGGTCTTTAACAGCTTTACCACTTCAATATTATACATAGAAATTACCAAAAGTTGGCTAAAGTAAGTTAAATCTCAGCATTTTGTGTATTTCTGGCTAAATCCTCAAGTTTGCTCCAGAGATCCCAGGGCAAGTTTGTGTTTTCTCTGATACAGACTGAACCCAAAATCACCAAACTGTTCTTGTGTGTTTTTCCCACAATCTCTTTTACCTCCAGTCCTTGCCTCTGGCATGCTTCTGGGGTCTCCATGGCTGGGATTGAGGAGTTTCAGAACAGCAGCAGGTAGAGCCCTGGCAGTCATCTGGCCCATCTGTCACACACCCCAGCCTTCTGGGCTCCAGTAAAAGCAAAAGAACAGGTTTTAGAAGAATGGCCATGGGGTGATGAGGTTGTTGCTGAGTGGGGCGCGTGGGGATTTATTGTGCCAGTCTCCTTCCTTCTTGTTTTGTTTCTGTTTATCCTTGAACATCTTTCTGGGTGGTGCAAGTGCAAGGACACTTAGCAGGCAAAGTTAGGTTTATTAGCATCTTCTCTTAACATCTTTTGTTTTACAGCTGATGGTCCTACCATCTGCTTTAGCCTGGAGCCCCCTGGCCTGTGACTTGGCAGTAGATACCTTACTCTAGATCTGATTCCAAACCCTTAAATCCCCTCACATGCCAAGGCAAGCCTAGCACGAGCCCAGCCTTCTGAGGACTTGTCAGCATCCCTAAGGCGGGGAAAAGGATTTACCAGATCACTTGATAGTCCAGAACTATGAAGTCATGAAGCTGCCCGAATGGGGAAAGTTACTCCTGGAGTATGAGGACCAGGCAGAGGCTAGAAACATTTCCAGAAGTCTAGGAAACTGATAATCTGGCATTTCCCAGCCCCCATAGTATCTATAGAAGTTGGGGACAATCAAAAGGACTTACATATTTAAATCAAACTCAGGTCACCAAATTTCCTGAGTCCTGCCCCCAACTCCTGGATCTTCTTGGGTGCTTTAGTTCTTAGCCTGGATTAGAGAACAAGACTTCCCAATTCCTGGTCTCAGATCTGCCACTTTTCCTGTTTATAGGATGAAAAACAAAATTTCCCTAAAGGACAAGGAGATTCAAACATGAAGCCTTCCCCCAGCTTCTCCCAGCCCTCCTAGGCCCTGTTTGTCTTCACAGCAGGGATCTTAGCTCAGATAAGGTCATGTTTTGTTTTTGTCTTTTGTCTTCCTGCTTGTTCCAGTTGGTCCCAGTCTTTTGAAGTGGGACCGGCTGGGAGGTCACAATGTCGCTATTGTCTAGGATGACACTTCTGGTCTTAGGTCATATGTCCAGTGTTCAGAGGCTCCCAGAGCCAAAAGAATCAGACACTAGACCTCTCTCGTGGTGTGATTGTTCTGTTCTTCTCTCCAGGTCTCCTCACGTGGCCAGTGTCTGAGCTTGTGGAGGTTTGCGGTGACAGGGTATAGGAGTCTCAGGTGCCTTGGAAAATCCAGGCTTTAGGTTTACCTTAGTGTCTGACTCTTCTTTTGGGCAGGGGGAAGGATGGTGAATGAGCCCCGCTGCTGGCCAGCTATGGGACTGTCTGTAGAAACTAATCAGACTTTGTTCCAGGTGACCTTCTGTGTGGGGACAGTAGTGCCTTTCTGCCACTTCTAGGTTGACCTGAGGATTAAAAAGACTGCATGTCCTGCCATACAATAAGGACTCAAGTAGTCGAAGCTATTGGTAAAGCCTATTGGGAAAGGCCTAGCGCAGGCAGATCTCTGTGAGTTCCAGGTCAGCCAGAGCTACACAGAGAAACTGAGTCTCAGAAACAAAACATAATAGGAGAAACTAATCAAAGTCAAGTGTGAAGGGGAAAACAATGTTGGTGATTAACCATGCAAGCGGCTCGCTATTGCTCCCAGGTGGTCTTACTATCTGGCAACAGATCGGAAAGTGACTGGGTTTTTAGAGGCCACATGGCTCCTGAGGAATCAGAGAAGAGGATTTCAAAACATAACACATTTGGGCCTGGAGAGATGGCTCAGAGGTTAAGAGCACTGGGTGTTCTTCCAGAGGTCCTGGGTTTAATTCCCAGCACCCACACGGTGACTCACAACTATCCATAATAAGATCTGGGTCCCTTTTTTGGCCTGCAGGCAGAACACTATATATATAAAATAAATAAATATTTAAAAGCAGACTTCATAGACCGGCCACCTAGTTTCCCAAACCATCCAGCAGTTAGGACTAGGGTACAGCTGAGAAGTATGGAGGGCACGAGTCCCTATGTTTAATTCACAGCAACACACACACACACACACACACACACACACACACACACACACACACTTACTATTTTTAATCATTTAAAAATATTTTGAAATTACAACTATATCATTTCCTTCTTGCCTTTATTCCCTCCAAACTCTCCCATGTATCCTCCCTCCCATAATCCCTTTCAAATTTGTGGCCTCTTTAACTGTTTTTATGTGTGCGCACATGTGTGTGTGATCCTTGTTTTTTTAACGTTTGTGTGTAAGGTGTTTTGCCTGCATGTGTGTTTGCACCACATGCGTGTCCACCATCCTGCCCACCTTGTGCCTCTGCCTCCAAGTCAGGTGTCAGCAGAGGCTAGAAGGGATTGGATTTCCTGGAACTGGAGTTCCATGTGGTTAGGAGTCACCATGAGGTTGCTGGGAATTAAATCAGGATCCTCTGGAAGAGCAGCCAGTGCTCTTAACTGCTGAGCCATCTGTCCAGCCCACAAGTGGCACTATTTTACAAATCTTACTTGACATGTGTTTTTGCCCCACTCTTTTGCCGTAGGGTGTTTTAAAATTTCTCTGAAAATCCTCTGTAACACTTAACAGGTGACGTTAAAGACTACTATCAACCGAGAACTATTAACAGTCATTTCTTAAAATGATTTGGTAGTCAGGTGACCATATATCACAGTTTGGGCCAGCCCTTATTTATGCTTGCTGCTGAGATCACAGTGGCTTGGGAGATCACAAGCTCTGGTGCTGATGGAACCTTCCAGCTTTCCTCTCCTGCTTACCCTGTGCCTCTCTCCCCGAGCCCAGGCACATTCATGCCTGCTTCTTTTCTCATCCTTGACCCAGTTTTTCTTGTCTAAACTACAGGTAGGAGACATCTGGGTAAATTCCCCTGCTGGCTGGGGTTATGAAAGGTTGCTTTCACCAGAGGCTGGAGCAAAACATCTAGAAGTCTTCTGGCTTGTGTCTTACAATTTGACTTGAACAAGTGTTTCTTTCCAGTCAGGGTGAATTGATGACAGGTGGCAAGACCCCAGCTAACCAGGAGAATGTCAAGGAAACCCACAGCATATTTCCAGTCCACTGTCTCAGCCCACTTAACATCCACAGAGAATCAGGAATAAAGTGGGAACCAGAGCTCTGCCTCCAGGTAGCTGTGTGACCTTGGATGAATGTTTTTCTGCTGTAAGGTTTACCTAAGCACCACCAAGGCCCACACCCCTACCCTCAACCCCTTTCCCTGCTCCTGTTTATTTACATGTCAACTGTGCATATGTTATGGTGGAAAACTTCAAGGCAGGGACTTCTACTTTCTCAACTGCAGAGCCTAGAATGGTATCTGACAATATGGCAGTTGAGTAGATAATTAAATGAAAAACAAGGGAGCCCTGTGTTTGACTTTTTGCCCCAGTTGGAATAGCTATCACCAAGAAAGCAGGTGACAGCAAATGCTTGCGAGGGACCAATAGTCACTGCTAATAGGAAGGTAAATGTAAACTAATGCAATATAGAAATCACTGTGGAAGTTTCTTAAGAAACTAAAAACACAGAAGGAGTTCATGGATCTCCACCCCTAACTGAGAAGCTATGAACAGTTTCTCTTGAGGGTGTGACCCCTGGTAGGTACATCATATTCCAGTGCATGGCTGCACACTCACGTGTATATGAATGCCATGAATAACAGTCAAGTTATTTTTTAAATGTAATAAAAAGTTAAAAATAGAACTTCTAAATGACCCAGCTGTATTACTCCTGGGCACATTCCCAAAAGACATCATATCCTACCACAGAGATACTTGCTCATCCATGTTTCTCATTGTACATAGTACAAAGGGAATAGAACCAGCCTAAATGTTCAACAGATGAGTGGATAATGGAAATGTGGCATATGCCAAATGGAATTTTGTTCAGCTATAAATAAAAATGTAATTATGAAATTTGTAGAAACATTTCTAGATCTGGATATTATTATATTAAGCAAGGTAACCTAGACTCAGAAAGACTGTCTTGTATCTCACATGTGGATCTTAGCTTTCTGTGTGTGTGTATGTGTGTCTGTAGGTTTTGAGCAAGTGTGGGTATAGGCTATTATTGTAGAACACCATCCAAGTTTAACAGCCATCATTTCATCACAACAGCTGTGACTGCTTGCAAGTGACCCCCAGATGGGGCTTGTTGACTGTTGGCATTCCCGTGTAGAAGGAGGGGTTGGGGAGGGTCATTGGGCCCTCCCCTGAGATTCCTGAAACTCTCCTCTCACCTCCTGGCCAGTTGTATGTAATTATGCCCTCATTTCACATGGCCTTGTGGTGCTAGAGTCTATAGCCTGGAATGTTAACTGGAGTGAGGGGACGTTGTCCTCCGTGCTGGGGTGAGATACTGTGTGATCGCCCACATTCCTGTAAGTACCCCATTACTCATGCTCTGTGTAACCTGATGGATTCATTGGTCTTCCAAATTGGACTTTGGTGGACTTATCCTCGCGTTGCTCTTGGTGCCCTATAAGGAGGGTGCCCCAGGGAAGGAGTTCCAGCAACTGTTGGGAAACTGGAAAGGGAGCAAGAGAGGGAAGGAAGGTGCTGAGGAAGGTGGGGTGGGCGATGGAGTGCTTGTGGCGGCGTAGTGGCTTGAGGGAAGGAGGTGGCCTGCCGCTCCAAGTGGGGGCAGTGGCTGGAGAAGGAATCTGACAAAAACACTCTTTACTTGAAAATAACCACAGAAAAGCCTAATGCTTTGTACGTTAATTAAGAGAATTTACCACTCACTGAAATATATCAGACTGTCACAAAAGAGAAAGGAACCGGGCTGGAGAGATGGCTCAGAGGTTAAGAGCACTGGCTGCTTTTCCAGAGGTCCTGAGTTAAATTCCCAGCAACCATATGGTGGCTCACAACCATCTGTAATGAGATCTGGTGCCCTCTTCTGGTGTGTAGACAGAACACTGTATACTTATTAATAAATAAATAAAATCTTAAAAAAAAAGAGGAAGGAACCAGGTTGTAAAGGTGTCCCAGGTTTGTCCTGAAGTTGCCCAGCCGCCTGGTCCTGCCGCTGGCTGGGAGCTGGAGTCACCTCTTTCCCCACCCTGATTTCTCTGCCCTTTGGTCTCCTCCCCCTCACTCTTATCTTCCCCTTTCTCAGTGGCTCCCGGGAGAACTTGGATTCCATCATGGCAGAAGTCAAGGTGGAGGTGGCCGGCGTAGACTGGCAGAAGCGCTGCCTTTCCCTGGAGACGCAGCTTTTCCGCTTCCGCCTTCAGGCCAGCAAGATAAGGGAGCTGCTGGCTGACAAGGTGAGTCCCTGGAGAGCAGGAAGTTCCCTTGCACCTGGGTTGGGGCCAGAGGCATTGTCAGGGTCAGAGGGGAGAGGGTGTGTTGGGGAAAGTGAACTCCAGCTGAGACTTTGCTATGTTTTTAATTAAAAATAAAAACCCAAGGAAGCATTTTTTTTTTCTTCACTAAGCTTTTCTCCTGGCTGGACCACCTCAGGTGCCACACACTAAAGAATGATGCAGTCCAGCTGGGTGTGCTGTAGTGCAGCTGTAATTCTAGCACTCAGGAGGCAGAGGCAGGCAGAAATCTGTGAGTTCAAGGCCACTCCTGGCTTCTAAGGAATTTGAGGCAAACCCGGGCTACATAGTAAGACCCTGTCAGAGACAATTAAAATTAAAAAAAAGATGCAGTCACCTTGGTCCTCTGTCACTGTGAGTCCCTCGTGGCTTATCTTCACCATATTTCCTTTATTATTTATTAGTACAGCTGTCAATATTAGTTTCAAGCGTGTTGTGGACTAGATGATTTTCTTAGAACAATGGAAATCTCCAGCCTCCTGCCCATCCCCAGCGCCTGATTTTCTGGGGACAGCGAACAAATTCTGGAGTCAGCCCCTCCCTGCCTGGCTCCTAGCTGCCCGGCTCTGTGATCTCCCACTTCTCAGGCCTGGACATGATGTATATACCTCTTAGTTATTTTGAGACTGGTATCTGATGGCTTATATACAAGTGAGGATGCTGAGTAGTGCCAACAGGTGTTGAATGTGTAAGCTTAGGTGGGCTGATCTGTGAAACTCACCTCTTGTCACATTGCCCTGGGAAGATACATCCAAGTGGCTGGCCTTCAGAGGTACAACCTTTTTAGAGAGTGGAAGCCTGCCGTGAAAATGCATTTGTGTGCAACATGACAGTTAAGTGACGCAACTAACTGGTCCTTGGCGGTTCTGATTACAGTATCATTGTTCTCAGCTAACCCTTAGTGCAAAGGTAAAGTTCAGCTCACCCTTCTAAGTCAGCCTTGATTAGTATAGCTGGAAAGAATGGAGCCGGGGAC
This sequence comes from Mesocricetus auratus, assembly GCF_017639785.1. Taxonomy (NCBI): domain Eukaryota; kingdom Metazoa; phylum Chordata; class Mammalia; order Rodentia; family Cricetidae; genus Mesocricetus; species Mesocricetus auratus. The sequence goes on along the minus strand of NW_024429186.1, from coordinate 37,860,797 downwards.
CTGCCCTTCTGATAGCTCTGCGTACTGAAGTTTGGGAAGGCCAGTCAGTAGTGTCACTTCGGCATTCCCACCGCTGAGGTTGGGCTAGATTGGACTTGAGCTCTTGAACCTTGGGTCTATTGGCATTGCTTTCTTAATTCAGACAGCATAGGGTTCCTGTGGTACTGCCTGTGGAATATAAGACTTGAGGCACCTGAGGGAGAGGGCAGTAGATCCAAGGATGGTGTGGTCAGAACCACTTTGCCAGAATCATCTGGGGGGCTGCTTGCTCAAGTGTCTGTTCTTGGGTCACCCTAGTCCTCTTGTTTTAAGTCTCTGGGATGCTGTTAGTAATCTGTGGTTAACAGGCTCCTAGAAGATGGTTTTGTCACTATTAAGTCTGAGGACCTTGCCTTAGGCCCTGGTATTGGGGGAGAGGAAGGAAAGATAAGGAGGATATACTCAGGCAAGTGGGCTGAAACATGTCTGGGGGGATAGACACCAAAACAGCCTCAGATAAAACAAAACAAAGGAAGATCACCGAGAATGAAGCACAATCTTCTACAAGTGAGATAAACCCTGAAAAAAAGCAAGAGGCTTCCCGGGAGTCAAGTGAGCAGGGACAAAACAGGAGTGCTCAGCTTTAGCACCTGTGCGAGAGGGGGCAGGCAGTGGCTAGCTTCCCCTTAGTCACAAAGGTTCCAGGTTTGAGTTTTTACATCTGTGGAGTCAGATAAGGTTTGGCTGCCTGAAGCTAAAACTGAGTCTCCTGTGTAACCTGGACTAGTTATAAATAACGACGGTAAGGAAATCACCCACCAGCACCATGAGATGGCCACAGCTTCTCAGACTTAAAGCTCTGGGAAGAACAATGGTTTACTGTTGGACTTATATAGCTGCGTGATTTAAGAACCTGAGTTCTGGGTCAGGGGTGACACTGGAGAAACTCGTAGGAACAGACTCACAGTCTCTTTGGAGGAGGAACAAGACTTCAATCCAGGTTACTCAAGAGTCCCAGGAATCAAAATGAGCCTTAGTGAAGATGAATGTGTTACCCAAAGTGACTAGTGCCTGAGGGTGGGGAGAATCTATAGTTAGTAGGAATTCACATACACAAGAAATAATTGGACTTCTAATGATAGACCCATGGACAAGAGACTATAAATTCATTAAAAGCTACTGGTAACAGAATAAAGAAATTGAACAACACAGTATCCAAGGGACCAGGCAGACCTGAAAGCCAGCTAGACCTTTGAGAAAAGTGTTTATATTAGTTTTCCAGTGGTTAGGTTAAACATCTGATTGGCACCGTAAGCTAGACTGTGTGTCTATTACTAGTGACCAAACCCAGAGCTTTATGCATGGAAGGCAGGGGCTGTGCCCAGAAGATAGGAACAGGCAAAAAAACACTAAGAAGATCACACAGAGAAATGAAGATGCAGCAAGATGTGACCGCTAGGGCCACGAGACTCTGTGTATTCCAGATCATACTCTATCACGGCCGTGGAGGAGAGCACGAAGGAAAGGGATCGTTTGAGAAGATAACGCCTTAAAACACTCCAAACTTGACAAGAAAAGTGAAGCCTCAGATTCAGAAAGCAGAAGAATGAGGACAGGATAAAACACTTAAATATCACTCTTCTGTTTTAGCTACTTAAGAGTGTGGCTGCTGTTTAAGAAAGAAGCAACACAAAGGCTTAGACCAAACAGGTGCTTGCGTCTGTCATGTGTAACTTCCCAGGCAGAAGCAGTCCAGCCCTGAGCTTAAAGACGATTCACCCTAGTGCCTACGGCCCCACTCTTTCCTTTTAAGTGTATGACCCAGAGGGTACATGTATGCTTCTGCCCAGATCCCACTGGCCGTGTCTTAGACACGTGGTTACACTCAGCATCAAAGAAGGCTGGGAAATGTCTTCATGTGCTCAGTTAAAAGTAGCTGGGTGTTTTATTTTCTAGAGGAGAGAACCCCTAATGCAACAACCAGCTGCTCCCCTGCCTCCTCATTTTGTGGTACTAGAGATAGAACCCAGGACCTCATGCGTGCTAGGCAACTCTCTGCCACCAAGTTACCCCCTCAGTAGTCTGCTGTCTTTGAGTCCAGAATAAATAGAAGTGATAATGAATAAAACTAGGTTATACATTAACTTTCAGATCGCTACAGTGAGGAAGTGAGTTAAGGAAAGTCTGTTGAATACAGACTGCAAACAGGAAAGGCCTTATAGAGGAGGGGAGTATGGTCCAAGTATGGTAGTGTATGCCTGTAATCCCAGCACCCAGGAAGTAGAAGCAGAAAGATCAGGTCAAGGTTGGGCTACATGAGACCTTGTCTCAAATAAAAACAAACCAACCAAACAAACAAAAAAACCAAAACAAAAGGGGAAAGGACCTACAGAAGGGACAAACTGCAGTGGTAGAAGTAAATCTAAACGTATTAGTCACAGGTGATGTATGAGGAATACATGTTACAGTATTGATGTATGAAAAGTGGAACGTGTCTAGTTCAGTGCTAGCGTCCACCTGTAACCTCTGTACTCCGGAAACTGATGCATCAGGTAGGCTCCAAAATCTTGGCTTTCCCCTCTGTTCTTTTGTCCAGCGGGTAAAGGGTAGTAGTAAGAATGTTGGACACCCACTTTTGGGATGCTGGGAATCAAGCCTAGGGCTTCACACATGGTAAGCACTGCTTTATCCTCTTGAGTTATGCCCCCGCTTTGGGGGGCGGGGGTGGTTAGACAGTCTCACAGAGCCTAGGCAGGCTTTAAACATCTAAGTACCCTAGGATGACCTTAAACTCCAGATTCTTCTGCCGCTACTTTCCAAGTGCTGAGATTATAGGCAGGCACCACCTCACCTGGCTTGAGCCCCCTTTTCAAAGGGACAGTTGAGACCCAGAATGACAAGGTCTCAGCTCAGGTAACCCTTTGGCATGGTGGTGCTGAGCTTGGGTGTAGGAGACTTCCTGTTGTTCCCGCTGCCATGGGGCTGGTATTTCACAGTGTTGCCACGTGTCCCAAGTTGCTGTGGACATGGGGAGTTGAATACCAGATTGGTGCCAAGTGCTTTTCATCAGGTTGCTCCAGCCAAGTTCTAGGGAGCTTATGAATCTTAACTGCAGCTGGTGAAAGTAGATCCTTGACAGCTGCGTAAACCTGACACCTCCTTGGCTGGCACGCCACTACAGACCCACACACCGAAAGGATAGCTGAGGACAGAGGCTTAGGGAACCCTGGAGAGGAAGATCAGATCCCAGATGAAGGATGGCCTACCCACAGATCCAGATTTCACAGCCCCAGGTGTGCCTCTTACAGGACGCATCTGCCTCTGCTCATGGTGGGAGTGCTCAGGGAAAAGGAGGCTTGAAACTTACAAAGCGATGACTATGCCTGTGAGCACTCCAGCGGCAATGGAGAAAATCTGTTCTTATAAAAGCAGAAGCATTTAAAACTTCTCCACATTCAAGGCCAGTATTGGTAATTGATGAGTACGATAGAAGATGCATGGATAGGCATCATACTTTTCTCCTTAAAAAGCTTCTGAGTGTGATAGTGCATACCTTTAATCTCAGCACTCAGGAGGCTGAGGCAGAAGGACTGTGAGCTTGAGGATAGCCTGGGCTACATAGGTGGACTCCCTATCTCACAAACTAAACCAAAATAAAAGTTCTTTTAAAGTTTATTTTATTTTTGTGTGTATGGTGTTTTGCCTACGTGAATGTATGAGGCTTCAGAGGTTAGAAGTGGGAATTGGATCCCCTGGAATTGGAGTTGCTGACAATTGTGAACCACTGTGTGGGTGCTAGGAATCAAACCCAGGTCCTCTGCAAGAACAGCAATTACTCTTAACTGCTGAGCCATCTCTCCACCCCCCTTAAAAGTCCTTTTTAAAAAGGACTGGGGAGATGGTGCCAGCATTAAGAGCACTTGCTACTCTTGCAGAGGACCTGAATTCAGTTCCCAGCTTGTAACTGTCAAGTTCCAGGGGATCTGACACCCTCTTACAACTTCCACAGGCACCAGGCACTCATGTGGTGTACATACATATTTTAGACATGTGCACTCGCGCACTTATGCACTCACGCACACATGCACGCACCACACACACAAAAGTAAATCTTTAAAGAAAAGGGGAAAAATAAACTCAGAAGTTCTAGATGTTTAAGATGTTTCAATGTTCAGAAACTAGTTTTAGGAACTCCTTCTCCCCCCAAAAGAGGCATAGAAGTGAATGCAAATTTCTCTTGAGTGCCAAGTGTCCAGAAAGATAATGACAGGGAGGGTTGTCAACAAAGGATCATGGGTAGCTGTGGGGTAAAGCTGCTTGCCCATGGCTGACAGAAGGTGCCTGGCTCCGGATGACTTTATGGTTTCTTCTGGGTCTAACCATTCTTGGCCACTCTTGTCCCAAGTGGGACAAAATTAGAAAGTGTCAGACAGTTGTGGAAGTTCATAAATGTGAGTTATCATTTCCCATGGAAAGCCTGTGGCTTCTGAACCACAGAGTAGACATGAGGATGAGGACTACAGTTTAACCATGTGGGAAACTTGTTGAGGGACCAAGACCTTCCCATTTAATGTTTCATTGTAATCTAAAATACCCCCAGTCTTTGCATTAATTAGATTCTTTCAGTAAGGCAAAACCCTCAACCTGGTTAGCCAAAGCAAACAGGAGCTCTATTAGAAGGGCAGGGCAGCAGGAATCTCTTCATTTCTATCCAACATGGTGAGGCTTACACTTTTGTGCAGCTCCTGGCCTCAGTCTCTTCATTCCAGGTTTCAGAATTGCAGAGATTTATCCTGCCCCGTGCTGAAGGGAGGATTATTGAATATGGAGTTGGTCAGTACCACTACCTATCACCTGGCCTTTCTCTCCAGCCACCTAGCAGAACTTTATGGGCGGGATAGCCACTTCTATGAGTGTAGTATTGCTCTGTGCTGTGTGAACTGCCTGAAGGTCAGGGAACCCCAGGACTGGCCTAGAGCCTAGGACTTCTGCTGGTTTGAGAAAGTTCTCCAGGTTCTAACTGATGCCTGAGTGGTTTACCCAGCCTCTCTCTTAGCTTGAGTTGGGTTTGGTCATGATGATTTAATTCAGTAGAGGGTAAAAAGAGGAGGAAGTGCATGAACTCTCGGTCCTTTTCACAAGATGGGAGACCCGTGGGTAAAAGTCTTTGAGTTTTACTTGGACCTTTGGAGGAACATCCTGACAACTCCTCCTCGATGCAGTGAGTACAGAAAGTAGTGTCTTCTTAATCCTAGAAAAGACGAACAAATGGACAAGGGAAGGACAGCCTCAGGAAAAAAACCCTCAAGTCCTGAAACATGCCTTGAGGCTCTGGTGAGACTTTCCCTGTCCCACACTAGCACGGCCCCTTCTCTTCCCTTCACATCTCTGCTCAAGGAAAGTAGAATTGTAGCTGAGGTGTGCCCATGAAAGACACAGGGAATTTCTTGCTGTCTGGTAAATATCAAGCCAGGGGCTAGGCCAAGGGAGAGAAAGTTGAATATCTGGAGAGGTCAAATCCTCAGTGAACAGTGAGGTGAGGGCTGGAGCTTGGAAAGTAGGGGACGCTGATTCTATCCAGCCGCCAAGAGGACAAGGGTGAGGTATGCTTCAACTGAATGAATAATGTAGGTGTGTTGCCCTGGGGAGGAGGGAGGAGAAGCAGCTGGCACGATCTCAGGGAAGGCACAGGGCCCTTGACGTGAGAGTCGGTCATAAACATTTGTCTTTGTGTAAGTGGTTTATGCAGCACACAGAGGTGTGTCAGCTAAGGGAGAATCTATACTCCACTTGCTAAGCTAGGAGCTTGTGGGGCTGCAGAGGAATGCCCTGAAGGCCATGACCTGTTCTTAGTCTGCAGCTTAGATCTGGTCCCTGATGAGCCCATGAATATATTAGATTCCAGAATTAGCCAGGTGTAGCAGTGCACGCCTTTAACAGAGGCAGCCAAATCTTTTTGTAAGTTTGAGGTCAACCTGCTCTACAAAGAGTTCTAGGACAGCCAGGGTTATGTAGAGAGACCCTGTCTCAAAAAAAAAAAAAGTCCTCAGACCTAAGCAGTATGCCTCTCCTGGCAGGGAGATAGATAGACTTAGACCTAAGCAGTATGCCTCTCCTGGCAGGGAGATAGATAGGCTCTCTCTGACCTGTGTGCTTCCAGGGCCTTGCAATGCTAGGCAAGTGATGTACCACTGTATTATACCTTCAGCCAGCAAAGTAGGTAGGTGGTGGGTTTTTAAAATTAATTTTTAAATAATTTTTTAAATGTGCATGCATGATGTGTTTGTGTAGGTGCACATGTCATGACATGTGTGGAAGGTAAAGGTCAACTTTGTGAAGCCAACTCCCTCCTCCTATCTTCATGGGTTCTGAGATTGATGACCAGGCTCATGTTGTGGTTGTTTTTCGTTTGTTTGTTTGTTTGTTTTAATCTTTCTATCTCTCAGGGCTGTAATTGCAAGTGTACACTGCTATGCTCTGTACAAGATAGAATTTTAAAACTTCATTCTATTATTGTGTGTGTGTGTGTGTGTGTGTGTGTGTTGGTCAGAGGACAACCTTTAAGAGTTGGCTCTTGCCCTCCTCTTGCTGCCACCACTGCACTAGCTGGCTCATTCCCTTCAACTCTGTCCCTGAATGCCATTATCCCCCAGCTGGTAAGATACTTCGGGTGGAAGCAGCACTCCTTACCAGTGGCAGAAGGTGGGCGTGCATAGGCGCATGCTCCATGCTGGGTACATGGGCAGACAGCAGCATGGCCCAATCTATCACCAGTGTAGAGAGGAAGGAGCCACCAGAGAGAAGAGGCTAAGGCAGGGCTGGGGCAGCGGTGTCCTGCCATCCTATACAAGGGGCTCATGTCTTGTGGTGATGACAACAGCAGTGACACTTCATCCACTACATAAGCTTGGTGTTGGCGGGGGCTGAGAATCGCCATGAAAATCTTTACCCTGATATAGCCATCTAGACAGGTAGTTGAAGTCTGGCCTTCAGTGGTGTCTGTGTACTTGGTACCAATATCTCCCTTCCTCTCTGACTGAACAGATGCAGGAGCTGGAGCAGAGGCTGCTGGAGGCGGAGCAGAGAGCTGAGAATGCGGAGACTCAGGTAACTGGCATGTGGGGTGGTGGGAGAGTGCTAGGGAAATGATCTTTCCATCACACGGGCACACTCTTCAGGAAGAACCTGCAGCCAAACACATTCAGGTACAAGGAGCTGTGCTAATGAAGGAGTCTTTGGGTAGGCTTGGTGTAGTGAATGGTGTGTTAGTCCAAGTTGGCTGGGCTGCACTGCAGGAACAAATTGAATCTGCAGGCCGTGTTTTATCTGTTTAGTCGTCATGCCTGGTACACTTCAATAGGATTAACCATGGAATCAGCTTCCACTGCGATTCAGGAATCCAGGCCGAAAGAGGTTCTATTGTCTTTTAGCTGGTTACACAGGCATGTAAAACCTATAGGGTCTGCATGCATCCCAGGGTAGCACAACAGATTTATAGGTGACACTGCCATGTTACAATGTCAGCGTTTGAACACTCCTGCCTGGAACCCACAGCCTTCTTGGTTACCATTGGAGAGAATTTGCTGGGTACCTACGTACCAGATTTCAAATACTTGAGACCAGTACAGCTAGTTCAAGTCATTCAGGGCTACATAGAAAGATCTTGTTCAAAACAACATAACTGTAAATACTTCAGCCCAGAAATGATGTATTGTTTCTACTAATGGCATGGCACTGTCTAACTCTAAGAGGGTGAGGAAATATGGGGAAACACACAGATGTCCTATGAGAAGTCTCTTTGCCCCAGTGGGGTGGGAGATGTCCTCCCGAACCCAGCTGTTCAACTCCTTCCTGACATCACAGCTCCTCCCCATCCCATAAAGATAGTGGCCCAAGATGTAGCTGGTCTTTCAGAGGAGCCAAGCTGAGTTTCTCTTTTGTCGGTTCCTTCTTTTGCTCAGATAAAAGCATCAACGGTCACTTCATTAATTGGTCCAGATTGTCCTGGGTAAGGGCTCTGCCTAGGAGGCATATTCTGAAGCATCCAGGGGTAGCACATTCCATGTTGCATTGGCCATTGCACACACTACTCGAGTGATCTGAGACCTTACGAGGGCTTGTACTTTTCAGGTGGGTGTGATGGAAGAGAAGATAAAACTGTCCAGTCTGAAGAATGTGGACTCCACAGGTAGTTTGCACCGAAAGTACCAAGAATTGCTGAAAGCCATGCAAAGCAAAGATGAGCTCATCAGCCAGCTGGAGGCACAGCTGGAGAAGCAGGTAGGGTGCTAATGGGAGGCAGAGCCTACTTCCCCTCTCAGCATCCAGTATCAGTTGGCCTCAGCATCTCCAGCCCTGGTGCCTGAGCCCTGAGTGATGGGGAACTCATTTTTTTCATGAGACTGTTCTTTTATGTGCCAATCTGTAGGTCTTCTTCACGTCTGTTCATTAGAAGCTCAGGAAATATAGAAGAAGCAGACCCTGGAGGCATACTGACCTGGAGGAGACTGTCACCTCTGCGGCTCTCTGGGCAAACTGCCTGACTCACTGATTCTCATTTTACAGCTCTATACAATAGAGGTTATGAAGCATCTGAGGCCTGAGGGATAATTACCTCTAGGTATCTGTGTATAATGTCAGTCAGGTGGTTGGGGCTTGGTAAGGAGATCTTTCCTTCTCTGTGGTGGCCTTGTGCCAGGCCAGCATGTGCTACTTGATACTTGGCTGTGATGTGATTGGAACGGCATAGGACTGGATGGTCAGCCTTGGTCAGCTGGTTGGCTGAAGTTTCTCAGAGAATAGAATTGCCACTCAAAGTGGAGACTTCTCACAAGTTCACGGGAGCCTGACAGGCTTGTCCAGTACTGCATGCAGCAAGTTAGCATTCTTGTCTTGGGGACTTCATAACCCCTCCTGCCCTTCTCCTATTTCGTATGTCCAGAGTCCTCCCCTTCTTATTACCACTGTCGTGCAGCCCAGTATGGCTTTGGACTCCATATCCTCCTGCCTCTACCTTCCAAGTGCTGGACTCGTGCCGCCATACCTTGTCCTTCCCGGGTCCCGTCTCTTTTGTCATTGTCTTCATCTGCCCGCTTCCCCTGGTGCCATCTTAACCATCCATCCCCAATCACAAGCCCAGGGAAGAGTTGGGAAACTTTGACATATCTACATGTGTATTCTCTGTAAAGGTCTCGGCTGATCCAAGCAGTTCCTTCCAGTCATTGTAGGTGAATCTTAGCATAAGCTGGCTGACAACTATGCTATGAGCACTGAACTCTGGTTCTCTTATTTCACCCTCAGAATGGCCCAGCAAGAGGGGAGTATCTTATCTCTCATTTAGAGGTGCAGATTCAAGGCCAGAGAGATTAGGTTTTCAGCAAGGAAGTTTCATGTAGAATCAAAAATCATATTTCATTTTATCCTATAGTTCTTCTTAAGCACCCCCCAGTACTGATACTCAAACTTATGCTCTTATGCATGTTCTACCGCTGAGCTATATCCTCCATTTTCAGTGCTTTTAAAGTTGCAAACCTTTCCTCTCTTGAGACAGAAGTTTGCTTACCATAAGGCGATAGCTGTCCTAGCACTAGACCAGGTTCACTTCAAACTCAGAGATCCGCCTGCCTCTGCCTCCCTAACTCTGGGATGAAAGGCCTGGCTAGACAGTGTCTTTTCAGTTATTGATTATTTTGGGACTGATACTTCTGTGCTCATTTAGCTCTCTGCTTTTTAATTGTAAGCATAATGTATGCTAAAGTACAAAGCATCCAGAAAGGTCTAAAGTGTAAGTAGCATTTCCCTCGTCCCCACTGCCACGCTTCTGCTTCTCACTGTCTCTTGTGTAGCTCAGCAGTGACTCATCTTGTGGTTGTGCCAGGTTTACTTAAGTGTCTCTTGCTTGTGGGCACTCGGGCTAGTTCAGGTTTGGAGTTGCTATGTTGTGTTGTGTTCTCAAGTGGTATTGCCGTGAGTGCTTCCTATGCTCTGTTAGACCCCGGGTATGTATGTTTGAAACATGGGTAGATGCTGTCTAATGGTCTCCACAGAGGCCCGAGTTTGTGTGAGAGTTGCTCCAGTATTCTTGACAAACTAGTCTGATAGAGGGAAGTGATGTCCTATATTTCTGTATATGGTTGAGCTTCACAGCCTCTTCTGGGTCCTTTTTGTTGTTGTTGTTGACTTCCTGTTCATATCTTTTGCATGTTTTGCATGTTTACTGGGTTGTTCATGGTAACTGGCTATCTGTATGTGTGTTGTTCTTGTTACAAATCTTTCTCCAATAGGTCTTTTGTTTTGTTTTGGAAATGGGTCTCCTTATTTGCCCAGGCTTGTCTTGAACCTGTGTGTAATTGCTCTTTTCACCTTAGCTTCATGTCTAGATGTATACAGGTACACACACCCTGGCTGGCCCTCCTTTGGTACTTTAGTTTATTTAACCACTTTTCTTTTGTCACACAGTAATTTATAGAGACGGTATATGGATTTATTATTTAGGTTTTTCTTTGGTGGGTTTTTGGGATTTGCATTATGTGTAGGAAAAGGCCCTTTCCACTTTAAATTTTGTTTTAGCAGGATTTTGTTGTATAGTCCCCCTGATCTTGGGATCCACCTGCCTCAGCCCCCCAAGTACTGAGATTGTAAGTGTACAGTATCTTTCCCAAGAAGATATTTTAAAAAGCCATAACAGAGTTAATTTTCTCTCTGCATCACCTCATCCGGTCACTGGGTTCCTTCCTTCTCCTGGTTCCCTCCTCCCTTGCTGACTGCTGTAATTAACTAAAGGCTTTCTCCTTGCAGAAGCAGACAAGAGCCGAAGAAGCCAAAATTGTTCAAGAAAAAGCTGCAAAGATCAAGGAATGGGTGACAGTAAAGTTAGCAGAGGTGAGTTGAAAGCTCCGCCTGAGGTCCTGCCCGGGAGCCTGCGTCTGCCCGACTGCTGTCTCCCCGCAGTCCTCATAGTGAAAATTATGACACACCCAGCTCACTTTCCTTTCTCCACGAGTCCTTCCAGTCACTTCCTCTCCTCTTGTCTTGGTCGGCTTCCCTGAAGCCTCCTTCTAGCCAATACTGGGTTTGAGGTTTGGGAGATGGGATTGGTATCTGGAAGTTTCTGAGAATCCTCTCAGCTTATTTTTAGTGAGCACATCACAATGCCGTTTATTCTTTTTTTCTTTTAAAATATTGTAAAGTTATTAAGAGGGTGTATTCAGAGGGCCCGAGTTTGGTTCCCAATGCCTAAGCTGGGCAGCTTACAACTGCTTATACCTCCAGCTCTGGGGGCTCAACTCCCTGGCCTCCACAAGATACACGCACGCACGCGCTCACAGATAATTACCAACTAAAACTAAATCTTTTTTTTTTTTTGGTTTTTACGAGACAGGGTTTCTCTGTATTGTTCTGGAGGCTGTCGGTCCAGCCTGGCCTCGAACTCACAGAGATCCGCCTGCCTCTGTCTCCCGAGTGCTGGGATTAAAGGCGTGCGCCACCAACGCCCGGCAAAACTAAATCTTTTTTAGGAACCCAGGACTAGATACTGCAGTATTACTAGCAAGTAAATGGCTTTCTAAATAGCAGGAGCCATTAGATTGTGAGTTCTTGGAGCAGAACTCTTAGAATAAACTAAGGACCCCAACCCCCCATCTGGCCCTTGCTTGAAAAGTGTTCAAGAAAATTGTGCTGTGCTGAATGAATTTTTTAAAAAGTCTTATTTATTATGTATACCATGTTCTGCCTGCATGTATGCCTGTAGGCCAGAAGAGGGCACCAGATCTGATTATAAATGTTGTGAGCTACCATGTGGTTGCTGGGAATTGAATTCAGGTCCTCTGGAAGAGCAGCCAGTGCCTTTAACCTCTGAGCCATCTCTCCAGCCCTGGGCTTAATTAATTTAATAGAAAATACAGTCCCTGCCAGGACAGAGTTCACAGAGAAACAAAGTGGAGGTAGAGCAGTACACACACTGTAACCCCTCAGCTAAAGAGTTAACGTGGGTCCAGCCAAACTGAAGGGCAGGAATGCACCTGGAGGTGGTAAAATGCAGAAAGCAGGGGATCTGGTAAGCTAGGAAGAACTGTTGTCTTTTGTGGGGAGGGACAGAGTGACAGAAGTGTCTGATGCTGACACTGCCATCTCAGCTTGCAAGGTGGTCATATGAGTAGCACCTTCAGAATCACTTAAGCACTTCACTGAAGGGAGATGCAGTTTTCTGTGTGTGTGTGTGTGTGTGTGTGCACGCGCGCGTGCGCGCTATATTTCACAATTAAATTAAAACAAACAAAAAGAACGTTGACAGTTCCAGGCCAGCATGGGCTACATAGAGAGAGACTCTGCCTCAAAAAAAAAAAAATTAACTGCTGTGTATCCAAGTCATGGGGTGTGTACTCACACACAGGAGAGAGGGAGAATGAAAATGAACTAGAAAGCAATGTGCAGGGCTGCCAGATGATACCATGTGCTGTGTTCAAAGATTTGGACGTCAGGCTTGCTTTGGATTACACATGGACAAGCAGAGGTCGGGCACTAGATCTACACCTCTGTTTTCTTACTGCTAGGTATTAGGCCCAGGGCCTTCGGCATGTTAGGCCTGTGCTCTACCGCCGAGTGACAAGTGACACAGCCCCCTAAACCTTCATTTTTCTCTTTTCCCAGCTTGAAACAGAGAATGAGCACCTGAAGGCCTGTAACCAGCAGCTGGTGGAGCAGGTGGAGGCCCTCCAGGATGCCCTTGAGGGTAGGTAGACCGGGTGTCGGTAGGCGTGGCAAGGCATGGGAGAGTGGAAGGCGTCCTCAGTGTGTGCGCCTGTTTTTGCCTCGTACACAGATCTTCGGATGACACCTTCAGAGAAGCTGCTAGTGGTCCCTGAGGGAACCCCAGAGGGGAATCCTGTCCCTTCAGGACCCAAGACCCAGGCTGTGGAGCAGGACAGTAATCCCCATACTCAAATTTTGAAGATGGCTGTGCCTGTACCTTCTCTGGGTACCCTGCAGAACAAGGACTCTATGTCAGAAGCCAGAAGTCTCGAGGATTTGAGCTCCAGTGTGGTCTACCCAGGGGAAATAGCAGAGGCCAAGACCCTTAGATCTCATCCTCAACGAGAGGGCTCACCCACCCAGCTGTTGGAGAAGCCTGGCAGCCCCAAACATGTGTCAGCCTCTTACAGGGACAATCTGCTCACTGCTCCGGGAGGCACATACCCTGGGACTAAGATCTCTGTCAGGGAAGGTGGCCCTGGTAGTAGCTTGACTCTGCCAAAGGTACGGGCTCCCAGCAACCCCCGGGACAGCTTCCAGTTGGCGAAAAGGCACCACAGTCAACCCCATGTGGGTCCTGGGCATTTTGACCATGTGGTAAGCATTAAGATTGGGACCCTGCCAGCCCTCCCTTCATCTGGCTTCTCCAAGTCTGAATCCAGAGCTAAAGCCCGGGAAGAAGCCGAGAAGATGGAGATGGAGGAGCTACCTCCAACAGGGAAACGGGAAGAAAGGGAGAGCCTGAAGCTCCCCAGAGCTGCCCCAGAGGGAGTGGAACTGGAAAAGAAGCCACCCACGCCCCCACTGCACCGGTTTCCATCCTGGGTAAGTGACCTCATCCGGGTAGGGCAGGGGGCAGAGCCAACCACAGGCATGGTCTTCACTGAGAATGTCCGGGACCCATGAGATAAGGTTCATTCACACAGCCATTGTGTGGGGACTGGTAGACAGGCCAGCCTGGCTCACCTAGGCTGGACAGAGCCAGAATTTGAAAAGATGTGTGCCACGTGCCAAGCTGCGTGCTTTGTGGTTTCCTCAGTTCACTTTGATTCTGAGGCAACATCTATGGAAGAGAGGAACTGTGTCCTAGATCAGGCCACCGGTGTTGAATTTCTACCTGTGAACCTGGGCAAGTTACTAAGCCCATGGCCCCGGTTTCCTATCTTTAAAGGGAGGGTGATAGTGACTACTAGTAGGGCTCTTATTTATTTACATTTAATTGGGGGGGGTTCATGTGCCATGGTGCCCATGTGAAGGTCATAGGACACCTTACAGGAGTCAGTTTTCTCCTTTCACCAGGCAAATTCTGGGAATCAAACTCAGGTTTTCAGACTTGATGGCAGGTGCCTTTACCCACTGAGTAATCTTGCTAGTCTAGCTAATACGGTTCCTGGGAGGGTTAAATGTATATTGAGGGGATGGAGGGATTGTGCAGCTCTTCCAGAGGACCCAGGTTCAAGTCCCAATACCCACATGGTCCCAGTTCATAAGTGTCTCTAACTACAGTTTCAGGAAATCAGGTAATCTCTTCTGGCCTCCTCAGGTACCAGATACACAAGTGGTTCATAGGCATACATGCAGACAAACCTCCCTACATACTAATTAAAACATGGATTGAAGAAGTGCTTGTAGGTGGTTAGTGGTCTATCGGTGTTGCTACTTTTGTCTCTGAGCCTTAGCTTCCTTATAAGTCACAATGACATATCTAGAAAGGAGATGGGGATCCAGATAAAATAAGACTGAACATACATTAATACAGAGTGAAAATGGGTCATGGGGACGGAGGTCATTCTTTCTACTCTGCTTTTCGAGTTTGTACAGCTCTTTTTCTCTAAACCTCTCAACAACTTTGTGAGGGAGACACTCGGTGCCCCTTTGTCCAACAGAGCTATCTTTTGTTTGACCTTCCCTCAACCTTGAGTTTTGTTTTCTTATGAAGTAGGAGCCTGTCCTTGGTGTAAGTCCATGATCAATATGGGCAGAGATTTCTGCCCAGTTACTTCTCACATTTGCTGCATCTGCCCTGCCTGAGCATAGGCATCCTGCCCCAGCCCTGCCCTGCATGAGTGTCTCTGTTGTCCTCCACCTGTCTTTCCATGACTCTGGTAACCTCAGCATAACATTCCACATCACCCCCAGCTGTGCTGCTCTGGGGGGGGGGGCTAGTATTCATCCCTGTCCCTTCCAGCATGGCTGACTTTCCTGGTCAGCCCCTGTGCCTCATCAGTTGCCTGAGAGGGGCTTTGTATTCACTGTAGGGCTAGTAGAGCAAACAGCTCTGGAGCAGCCTGGGAAAGGCCTTCCTGGCTGTTGGAAGCAAAACTCTCTTCTTCTTGAGTTCACTTCAGACCCAAAGGCATGCATAGTTAGTGCCAGAATTTTCGGCAGAAGTGCTTCACCTTAGGGGTCTGGAGCCCTGTTGGGCTACAATAGCTTTGTGGTTGGCCTTGGAAGCCCGACACATGCACCCTGCTACTGTAGGAAGCTGTGTATCCTAGCTTTCAAACAGCTGAATTACAAACATCTGTATTCCTCACTGTCAACACTCTCAACCTCTGGGGTGAGACTGAAGGACCTAGGAGGTCACTAAAATAGGCAAGAATCCAAGAAATGGAGGGACAATTTACTGAGCAGTTCTCTTTGAACCTCCTTTGCCTCAAGGGGAAGAGTGGAGGCCGGAGGGAATGAAAATCTGCTAGGCATGAATTATTTCCCAGGCATGAAGTGTTTATATTATACATTAATTAACTACATCATTTGATTCCATTGAGCAGTAGTATTAAAAGGTCAGTAGTATTTTAGAGCTGGGGAAAATGAGCTTAGAAATGAAGAAATTTGATTAAAATCCCTCAGCCAGTGACCAGCTTGTCCTGGGTAGTGAACCCAGGTCTGCCTACCCCTAAGTCATGTTTCCCTGCGCTGTCATGGAGGGGCTGAGGTGAGCAGTCCTTGACATCGTGGACTTGTTGTAGGAGAGCCGGATCTATGCGATGGCCACATCAGGCATGCAGCTGTCAGACGTGTCCTCCCAAAGTGATGCTGCCTGCTGCGGTGAGTACAAGCAGGCCTAGAAGGCCTAAATGCCTTCGGTGGGCCTGGCTCCTGTTCCCTGGGGTACAGTGAGGGCTGCCTGGAACCAGAGAGGGGGTTGTATACGTTCAGTTTATCACCTCGCAAGGAAGGGTCCTAGAGTCCTGTCTTCTAGCTCATAGTGCTTGCCTCCTGCAGGACCGAACTGGGTGGGAAGAGCCCTGAGCCCCCTGGCTCAAGAGTCACTGACTACCCGTAGCATCTGCAATGATGGGCACACATTCATAACTCACTTGAGCAAGAGTGGGACATGGTGCAAGCTTCCCGGGAGGGAATGGTTAAAGGGTAGCACTTGGGTTCTGTTGTGATGGGCCCTTTATCCACAGGGATCACGATCATCAGGAAGTCAAGGGAGCAGAAAGCAGGGAGAGGAGCTAGGAAGGCTTTGGCCCAGTTCTCTGCCTCCCCAAGCCTCTGGCTGAATTGTACCTCCTGAGTTCAATTCCTCCCTCTTCCCCCCTCAGCCTCAGGCCCTCCTGCCCTTGCATTCCCTGGAGCTTTCTCTGGCCTTGTCTACAAGAATGTCACTGTGCCTGTCTACACAGCACTGAAGGGGGTAAGAAACTACTGAAAAGAGGGGTTGTTCCCATCAGGAGAAGCCCCTAGTCCCAGCACAGTACCTGCACTGGGGTTGAAGGGTCAGGTGTCTTCAACAGTGACCGTGGCCAGGCAGCTTAGCCCTGTGTGGGGGTTTGTTTTTGTTTTTGTTTTCTTTTTGGAAGAAAACAAGTTTATTAGTTCACTGCAGAAGGCAGAAAGCTAGGCAGTAACAAGAGCAATGCCCACCCCATCATTTTATCCTGGTTTATAATTTATCGTAAGAGTTTAGCGTGTAACTGCGACATGATATTTTCATCTTTTTGCTACTAGTCTTTGGTTGATTTTGCGGTGCTTGAGTTAGAACCCAGGGCCTCTTCTTGCTAGATGGATGCTATACCACTGAACTACACCCCCAGCCCTTGTTGTTCATCTTTAAATCACATTAGTAATTCTTGATGGTTTTCTTAGAATAAAAACACAAAGTAAAATTAAACTTTCTTTCACATTGCTTTCTCCCCGTTCCTAACCTCAAAGTTGACTATTGTTAATGTTCTGGTGTTTACTGCGGAGGCCATCTGATACAATTGCAGATGGCTTACAGATGTGCGTGTGCGCCTGGATATAGGCTCTCCTTTCCTTCATCTTTCTTCCTCTGTCACTGTTGTCCTCTCACACATGCAAGCACACACATGATCACAAAGGACCCTAAACACATTATCTTATGTCTTAGTTCCTCACCTGGTGTCTTCTGTATGTTGGAGCAGACAACACTATAATTGGCTTGGGTCTCCCTCTACTGACTTAGAGTAGGTTATATCTGTCTCTTTCTAAAGTAATGTGACAATAGGTACCAATGTGCATTCGCACCCTGTGCACTTGTGTTTCTAGAGGACACAGTTCTCGAGACAGAATTTGTGGGCAGGATCTATGAATGCTTTAGATTTTGTAGGTTCTGCCAAATTACTTTCTAAAAGCACTTTGTGGGCTGTAGGCTGGAGATGCAGCTCTGTGATAGTGCATTTGCCTAGAAAGAGTGAGACTCGGTGTTCTATCTTTAGAACTACCAAAAAAAAAAAAAAAAGAAGAAGAAGGAAGAAGAAAAAGATCAAACAAACAGCAATTCAAATGCTCTGTCACAACAGTTCTTCTTTGTTGTTTTGAGACAGGGTCTCACTGTGTATCCCTAGCTGGCCTGAAACTTGTCATATAGACCAGGCTGGCCTCAAACTCCTCAGAGAGCAGCCTGCCTCTGCCTCCTGGGTGCTAGGATTAAAGATGCGTGCCACCATGCTCAGCACTAGAGTCATCTTTTGGCTGTGCCCCTGCCAAACTCTTTTGTGTTTGGAAGATCACTTCCCCTGTCTCAGTGTTCTGTCCCACACTTGGCTTGTGGCATGGCTTTCTGGCCCCCTAGTGGAAGAAACAGGAGCCTTCTGAGGAACCACAGAAGGTGGGGTAAGGGAGTTGGGGACCCGAAGAGCAGCATGGAAGTAAGACCTCAAGAGTGAGGTCAGGAAGCAACTTTACACCCTTGGGACTGCTGTCTGGTCAGCAGTGCCTCAGCTGGGTGATGGCCCCATGTTTCCCCAGACAGGCCACATGTGTGGTCGTACTGAACTAGGTCCAGCTGTTGTGTGGAAGGGGCTTGTTTGGAAGCCTGAGCTGTAGTTCGGAGGTGTCTGTCTTGCAGAAAGCCACGCAGATCAGCAATGTGCCTTTTGTGGATGAATCCTCTGGATCTGATGACGACTGCAGCTCTCAAGCGAGTTTCCGGATGTCGGTCCCCTGCTCGGAGTATAGGAAGACCAGTGGCCTGGGCAGCCCCCGGGCCATCAAGAGAGGTACACAGAGGAGAAGGGACTCTCTTAGTCTTTTCCTACTTCATCTCTGCCAGGGTTCCTACCAGTTTTACCCTCAGCTTTAGACTTGGGGGAATCCCAGTGGATAATGGAAGCCTTACACCTTCTGGCCATATGGGTATTGGGAGGGGTGTGTGAACCCAGCCTGATTCCTTCCCCTGTGACCAGGAGTCTCCATGTCCTCACTGAGTTCTGAGGGTGACTACGCCATCCCTCCTGATGCCTGCTCACTGGACAGTGACTACTCAGAGCCTGAACACAAACTGCAGCGTACTTCATCCTACTCCACTGATGGGGTGAGCAGAGTGCATAGCCCTGTGTGTGAATGGGGAAGGGCACTGGGCAGGAGCAAACCGGAGCACAGGCTGCCTGGGCCTCAGTACCCATACAGGAAGCTGTGAGAGAGAGGAAGGACCCGGAGATGGTAGAGGGAGGAGGCTCTAGAGGCCTTACAGAGACAGCTGTGCACAGACCCCATGATGGAGAAAGACGAGTCCAAATCCTGGGAGCACTTCAGACCCCATGAAGGTTGTGGCACCTGTCACCTTGTTGAATCTTCAGCCTGACCTCAGATGCCACCATGAGCTAACAGTTAAGCTTTAGCAGGCCAGGTGCTGGGGCAGTGTTTGCCTCACGGTCCTCATGGCTATGGCACTGTTTATGGATGGGAAGCCTGGGGCTCAGAGACCTGCCTGCTTTCTCCTGCCTGGGATGCCTTGAGTGGCCTTCCTCCTCTCAGCTGCTTTTGGGAAAGGGATCTGGCCTTGGCTTTAGAGCAGCAGGTCACACATCAGACATCTGCATATCAGATATTTACATTATGATTCTTAACAGCAGCAAGATTACAGTTATGAAGTAGCCACGAAATCATTTTATGGTTGGGGTCAGCACAACATGAGGAACTGTGTTAACAGGTCACAGTATTAGACGGTTGAGAATCACTGACCCGTAGGCCAGTTTAGATGCCACTCTCTCCCGAAGCCTTCCCTGGACAGCTCTCCCACTTGCAGCCCGATGCACCACCTTCTTCTGGGGCGAGGTGTTCCTTCCCCAGTCATCAGTGGGGTCCCTCCATCGTAGGATTGCCACACTTAGTTCACTTCTCTTCTGGATCTCCTCAGTGTAAAGAGCCCGGAAATAAACACTCATAGTGGCCAATGTTTTTTTTTCTTAACAAAAAAAATGGCATCGTGGTGGTCCAGACCATTTTGTCTTGAGTGGTGTCCTAGAGCCTCATGTGACCTTCCCCTTCCCCTCCTTGCTGTCCACCCCTCAGGAGCTCATGTGACTCTCCCTCTTTGTCCCCTCTTTCCTCCTTGCTTCCACCGCAGGAGGCACTGGAGAAGTCAGGTTACCTGCTGAAAATGGGGAGCCGGGTGAAGACATGGAAGAGGCGCTGGTTTGTCCTGAGACAGGGACAAATCCTATACTACAAGTCTCCGGTGAGGCCCTTCCCAGGACTATCACAGGGGCCACAGCCCAGACACATGCTGTATAGGGGCTGGAGGAAGGACAATGTGGCTTGAGGCCTGCCTGCCAGGTGGAAGACTTGGCAGCCTGACTGGCCTTGGAGGTGCTGAGCCACACAGGGGATTCTGAGGTGGTCACCTGTTCTCGAAACAAGCTAGGGAGGCTATCTGGCAATTTCCTCTTCCTTCAGAACTGATTTCTTCTTCTGCCTGGCCTTGTAAAAGGATATTTCTAGGCTGCCCTTACCTTTTCTAGATTGTTCCACAGAAAAATCCATTGCTTCCCTTCTTTCCTCCAGTGTCTGAAAGTGAGGGCCTTGAATGTTGAGAACTAGTTTGTCAGAACCAATCATCATGTTTTAAAGAGGACAAAAATGGGTTTGTCTCTTATGTAGCTGTTTGCTTGTGGTCGGAGCTGTCTCTAGCTCCGTGTTGGTTCTGGGCCTAAATTCCTCCATGAGAAACATGGCACTATCAATTAGTAATGTGTGTAGCAATGCTGAAAAGAATAATAGTGACTTATGTGCCACTTGATTTGCCATACCTGTGGGTGTAAGGATGGAATAGAAAGGTTTGGTTTTGTTTTTAAGCTGGGTTTTGCTCTGTTGCCTAGACCAGCCTCACCCTCCTGCCAGGCCTACTGAGTAACTGGGACTATAGGCGCTGGTCACCACACATAGCTTTGTCAGAGGACTATGATGGCTTAATTATCAATAGAAACCTAGTAGCTTCTGATCCAATTTTAGAGGCTCACTGTTTTCTGAGATCTTTTGAGGCCTGTATTAGAGGGTCTCATGTTCCTAACTATGGCTTTGTTTTGCCAGAAGAATCTAGAACAAGTCACTCATTGTACCATAGCCTGGGAAACTTGGGAATCACTTTCCACTTTGTTCCTGTAACTTGGAATAAAAAATGATGATCTGAGAAGCCTCCAAACTCCAATGCTCTCCTCCTTACTCCTCCTTTACAGAGTGATGTTATCCGGAAACCTCAAGGTCAAGTGGATCTTAACTCCCATTGCCAAATTGTTCGAGGGGAAGGAGCACAGACATTTCAGGTGAGCCTTCTCGTGGCAGCTGGATTTTAGACATACAGTATGGTGTAGGGTTTAGATAGGACTGTGTTTGAAGCAAAGATGAGACAAAAATAAGCATGAATGAATGATTTCATGCCAGGAGTAGGGTATGATCTTAGATTGTGAGCATGAGAAAGATGAGACAGAATGACAGGTGAAGGGAAGGGAAGAAAGTCAAAAAGAAAAAGGGAGAGAATTGGAAGGCCAATAGGTCTAAGGATCCATTGCCTTTCATTGGCTCTAATCCTTCCTCTCCACCCCCACAGCTCATCTCTGAGAACAAAACCTACTACCTAACAGCAGAGTCCCCCAGCCTCCTGGAAGAATGGATCCGTGTCCTGCAGAGCCTACTGAAGGTGCAGGTCATTGGACCTCCAGCCCTGCATCAAGGGGGCACCAAGCCTACTGTGAAGGGCTGGCTGACCAAGGTACAGGTGGAGCTGGTAGGGAAGTAATGGAAGCAGGGGAGTGCCCAGAGACGGTGGGCTCTTTCTCCAGAACTGCCTAACCAGCTGGCTCTCAAATGTGGTCTGAGCATACAAAATGATGGCGGTGATTCTGGAAACAGAGATGGGGCTGTTAGAGTAATTGTTCTCAAGACAGAAGGGAAATGTTTAGGAATTAGGCACTGTCCCCCTTCTCCCCCGGCAGTGTAACTAGCTGTGTCAGGATTAACAGTATCAACAAAAGACCTGGATAAAGCCAGTGTGACTGCCATTCAAAGACTAGGATCCCAGGCTTGCCTAAATACATTTTAACCAGGGTTCTCCTAGAAGCAGAGACCCTAGTTAAGCCCAGCAAAGGGAAGTTCACTAGGGAGCACACTAACAGGGTGAGTTATTGTGGGTTAGATCAGGACAGTTATTGTGCCCAGCAAGCTTGGTGCTCAGACTCCTTCCTTCTGAGCCTCTGCCCCCCAGCAGCCCAGCCTTCATCTCTGTGAGTGTTCAGTTGCTGTTCCTGTGATTACGGTACCTTACTTAAGGCTCCAGACTGCTAAGGCCTTTATTTACCTTGCAGCACCCTCACAGCTCTGGCCTATGCCAGCTAGCAGGTTCTTCCCATATCCGTATTCTGAATGCCTGGATAATCTTTCAATGGCAGGTCATAGGTCTCTGAGTGACAGACTTACTGTGAAAGGAGACCTGACTTTGGCAACCTTCCCTGTGGCCTGTCTTGGCTACCCCTGGATTTATTTTGGAGTCCTGGTTCTAATGAAGTCATTTGACTTAACAGGTAAAGCATGGGCACTCCAAGCTGGTCTGGTGCGCACTTGTTGGGAAAACCTTCTACTACTACCGGAGCCATGAGGACAAGGTATTTCATCGGGCTCCTAACAGCGCCTCCTCCAGACTGTGCACAGTGCATGTCACTGCTGGCAGTCCCCAGCTTTACCTCTACCACACCATACCCAATGACAAATACAGAGGTCACCTGTCCCGCTCCCTCCAGAGCATGTGACCGGCATCATGGCCAGTGTAGTCAGTTGGCACTTTCCAAAGCACAGTATTCTGCTTAGTGCTGCAGCTTCTGTCTCCTCTTCATGACCTCTCTCCACATCTGTGACCTCCAGCCCCACACAACCTAAACATTCAGAAAAGGGAGACTCCCCTTCCCACCTGTTATCCATTCATGGACGGCTCATGTCCACAGAGACCCCTGGGCTGCCTACCTGTGCGGGATGCCCACATAGAGGAAGTGGATCGGTCCTGTGACTCCGATGAGGACTATGAGGCTGGAGGAACTGGACGGCTGCTTTCTTCCCACTGCACCTTGGTGATCCACCCCCCAGAGCACAGCCCCACCTACCTCCTCATTGGCACCAAGCATGAAAAGGTAAGGGATAAGCTGGACCTTTGTGGCTTAGCTTGGACCTGGGTTTTGATTTCCCCTCTCTGTTCTCCTGAGCTTTCCAAATTCAAGTTTATTTTTTCTTGGACACTGAATGGGAATATTACTTTTGAATATGGATTGAATTCATTCCAAGTAACCAGCATCTCTTCATCATGGGCCATGATATAGCATCACAAACTTGGAAATGTGGGTTTACATCCACCTGATCCTGTCTCTTTGGAGTGGTGACCTTGACTCATGCTAGCCAATCTAGTGAAAGTTTACTCCCCCCCCCAAAAAAAAAACAGGGTCTCATAAGCCCAGGCCAACCTTGAGCTTGAGATCCCTCTGCCTCAGCCCCCGAGATCCTGCTGTGACCATAACAGCTGTACACCTCTGTTCCCATCTTAAAATTACACACTTCTTTTTTTGCAGGGGAGTGGTGGGAGTCGAACTCAGAACCTTACACATTAGACCAGTGCTCTGTCACTGAGCTCCACCTCCTGCCCCAAATCCAACCCTTGCCTCCACTCTTCCTACCTCATTAGCACCTGATTATTTTCTGCTCTCCCCAGGATACATGGCTTTACCACCTCACTGTGGCTGCAGGTGGCAGCAGTGCCAGGGTGGGCACTGTTTATGAGCAGCTCATTGGGAAACTGATGGATGGTGAGGGAGACCCAGGTAAGGCAAGAGTGGCCTGGGCTGAAGGGAAGTGACAGGGCACTTACTGGACACAAGCAAAGAGAGCTCTTCTACACCTAAGCTGTGTTAAACATGCCTGGGGGATCTCCCATCCCATGCCCCTGGGCCTCTCTGTCTGTGGCCAAAACACCGAGGTAACTGCTGTATGCGAGGGAATCTGGGAAACAGACTTTCCAGACACCTGGGTAAATGTTCTACTCTGTTTAATCTGTAGCTTTGCTAGCTATGCAGAAGACTTGGGGGTAGAGGTAAGGGTGAGGGGAGGCAGCTGGTTAATCTATAATTAAGAGTTTGTTAATAAATGAAGCCTCAATTTGGACCAGACTAACCTAATCCTGGGATGTCTGGGAATCCTTATTTGGCAACTAATTCTCAGGGCCCTCATGAACTACCCAGAGGTGCACACCACACATTCCTCTTTACCACTGCTCTGAGGGCTGGTCTGTTTCAGGTTGTACATCTGCTCCTTCAACCTGACCCTGCAGGGAAGGCCGTCCCTGCATGCAGACACTCGTGCTCTCCAACACTCACAGCTTTGTCTACTTAGCCTGGTTGTGGCTCCTCAGCAAAGCTTTGACTGCCTTCCTCAACAGCCGTGTGAGGGAATGAGCAGTTTTCAGTACACACCTACATGGCCTTCAGTCTGTAGATGATCAACCCCGGAAAAACCCATGTTTCCCAGAGTTAAGCCACTGCCTTCCTTGCAAGTCAGAGTCGGGGCTGGTAGGGTAGGCGGCGAGTTCTCTCCTCTGTAGTAACTGCCACTGCTCTGGTCTGTGCCCTGTGCAGACTCCCCGCTCTGGAGGCACCCCATGCTGTGCTACAGTCGGGAGGGGCTATGTAACTCCCTTACCACCCTGCCCTCCGAGGCCCTGCAGACGGAGGCTCTCAAGCTCTTCAAGGTAACATGGGAGTGCAGCCCCGGCCTTTTGGCTGTTGGTGCCCACATGTGCCAGGCTCTGCTTGGCACAGCTTGAGCCCATCACAGCACAGGAGACCTGTGTGATTATGGGGTGGCTGAACGGTTGTGGAGAGGACGAGAAAGTCCCACAGGGCCCCCTTTATGGCTTCCTTTATGGCAGGACTATAACCCTTCTGCAGGCCAGGAGGAAGCTCTGAGGGTTCTGGGAAATGCCAGCCAAAACTCTCCCTTGAGGAGCTGCCATCTCCTTCAAGTAACAACAGCAAAGGCCCAGTTTGCACCACTTCTGGACGTCAGAGATTCTGACCTAGTTTAGTCTTCTTTGTGTCCATGTGCATTTTCTGGTAAAAACAAAAACAGAACTTGATAGGAGGCTAGTGCCTACAATCACAGCATACAGGAGGCAGAAGGACTTGGAGTTAAATGCCAGTCTGTGCTACCCTGTCAAAAAAAAATGTTTTCTGCTGATGCAGGCAAGCTAGTGTGTTGCTTCTGTAATGTAAACATTACATTTAAAGAAGGGGCGATTCTGCCCCTAAAGCAGATCCTTTCAGCCTGGCGAGCGCGAACCGTGCTCCCTCTAGAAAGGGCTGCCCGGCTGTGAGTTTGACCTTCCCGGAGGCTCTGTCCATGCCCACTGTCATCTCCTTGCAGTCCTGCCAGCTCTTTATCAACGTGCCTGTGGAGGCCGCCTCCGTGGACTACCACGTGTCCCTGGCGCAGACAGCCCTGCAGGTCTGCCTTGTTCACCCTGAGCTACAGAGTGAGATCTACTGCCAGCTCATGAAGCAGACCAGTTGCCGCCCCCCTCAGAAGTACTCTCTTATGCAGGTGGGCACAGGCTGGGGACATTTCTAAGAGCTGTTTAAGGGTGGGGGTGGTAGCAGGTGCCCGGGCAGGTGTTCTCCAGTCCTAGCCCGTGGCAGCTCCTGTCCAGGCTGCTTGAGCATGGCTGCCTGATCCGGGCCTGGTCAGAGTGTGCTTGCTGTCCTGGGCAGGGCCTGACGGGGAGTTGAGATGCTGGTGTGGAGAAAGAATAGTGCAGGTGCTGTAGCTCAGAGCTGCAAGAGCGGGACCCCAGCACTCATCCTGTGCCGTCTGTGTTCCTCGGCAGTGCTGGCAGCTCTTGGCTCTGTGCGCACCCCTCTTCCTGCCCCAGCATCACTTCCTCTGGTATGTCAAACAGCAGCTTCAACGCCACGCAGATCCCAGGTACGTGAAAGAATTTCCCCTGCCACTCCTACACTATTGACTGCCATGTTTCAAAAGGATGAGGGGGGAGAGGAGGTTGAATAGTTTGCACCTCCCCTCAGATTTGCTTGGCTGTTGAGAGACTTCACCCATCACCATGTACCCATGAGCAGGTGGAGATCTGAGTGTACGTTAGCTTCTTCGGACACCAGTGCATGTGTCCTTGGGTATTTTGGGAACATTCTCATGTGGAGCCACGTTATCCCTAATTATCCTCAGATTTTTATTCCGTGTTCTTCTGGTTTCTGCAAGAAAATATCTGTGCAGGGATAGGGGTATAGCTCAGTGGTAGAGCACTTACATGGTATGTATAAGGTCCTGGGTTAGATCCCTAGTACTAGTTTAAAAAAAAGAAAGAAACAAAATATCTGTGGCAGCCATGTGCTGCAGATAGGTCCTCAGGGACAAGGTTGACAATCAGGAGCAACATGGTAGGAGAGAGACAACTCTCACAAGTATGCCTCCACCTGAAATAAGAATGTAATAACATCCCATTCTAGCTTTAGGTCCCCATACCCTGTCCAGTTAGTTTTTACCCCGACTAAGTTAGGGTGTGTACCTTAGTGTGCCAGAGGAAGGAATGCCTACTATTCCCATCTCTGTTTTTAGAAGTGAAACTGGCCAGTATGCCACATACTGCCAGAGGGCAGTGGAGCGGACCCTGCAGACAGGAGAGAGGGAGGCCAGGCCTTCACGTATGGAAGTAGTGTCCATCTTGCTACGAAACCCCTTCCACCACTCCTTACCCTTCAGCATCCCTGTGCACTTTGCCAATGGGACCTACCAGGTAAGGAAGCTGAGCATGCTCCCTACCCCAAATCTTTCCATATCGCTCTCCAGAGAATACGTGTAAGTGCACTAAGCCTTGCAGGCTTTTAGATTAATAGGCACATTAACAAAAGAGATTGCGTAGATTTGAGGAGGGAGTGGCATGATTAGTGTAGATATGGAGAAGGGAGCTTGAGTCCCAAAGGGCTTTACTATGATGTCTTATAGGTAGATCTTTCTGAACCCGCTGCATGACCAGGGAAGCTAAACACTGGGCCAGAAAGTAGCACGAGATAGAAGCACCAGAATACTGACTGTAAAGGCTCTGTCTAGTTCTAGTTTGCAGTGGGAGGCCCAGGTTCCTCTGCATGTGACTGTGGAAACCATCTGGCCTTGGCCTCTTGCCCACACCCTGTACCATCCCCAGTGACAGTCCCTCAGGATGTCTGTTGATTTGGGGTGCCTCTCCCCATTTCCAGGTGGTTGGTTTCGATGGCTCCTCCACAGTTGATGAGTTCCTCCAGCGGCTGAACCAGGAGACAGGCATGAGGAAGCCATCCCAGTCTGGCTTTGCCCTCTTCACGGATGATCCTTCTGGCAGAGACCTAGAGCACTGTCTTCAAGGGCGTGTCAAGGTAAACACCCCCAGCCCCCTTAGCTCAGAAAGTAGACGGAGTTCATCCAGTGTGTGCCCAACTAACTGGTCAGTGGCCTGTCTGGTGTGGAGACCAAGATGATCTCTCCAGGCCAGCATTTATGTGCCGTCCTAAAATGTATCTGTGTATTCAGGGAAAAATTACATGTGACCTTGACTCTGGAGACAAGATCCTCATAGTCCTGTCTCCCTCAGGGGACTATGCAGCATTCAGGGGAAGAGCCTGCCCAGCCTGCCACCAATTATATCTGCCCACTCAGGTCAACAGCTGTAGAGTGGACCCAGTGGGAGCCATGTTGTGCACCATCACCTGGCTTTTATTCGTCTGCCTATGCTTATAGATTCAACCACAGTTTAGGGAGATAGTCTGCATGGTACCACTGTAGGTGAACGCTTTTGAAAGAGACAGTTGATCTGTACAGTGGTCTGCATGGGAATGTACTGCCACACTGGATGGGTGCACTTCGCTCCAGCATCTGCTTCCTTTGCTCTTCTAGAACAAAGGGCTAGTCTTTAGCGGTGCATGGGAAAATTGCCACACTTCTTTCTAGTAAATGTATGGGTGGGTACCTGTGAGGTTCTGGCCATAGTAGGCATTTTATTGAAAGGATAATGTGGCGAGTGAGAGAAATGGAACCACGATGCCATGGATATTAACTGGGGCCTGCCTAGTTCCCAAGAGGCCAGCCTTCACAAAGCCAGTGAGGCAATAGTCCTGTCTCGGTGCTCACTACATCCACGGTGCCATCTGTCTCTTCACTGAAAGGGAATTGGCAGGCACCTCCTATCCTGGCAGCCTGGGGCCTTACAGGGCAGCCTTCTAATGACAGAACCCTCACTCATCTCTACCTTACTCTCCTCACAAGGGACTTTTCTGACTTTAGACTTTTGTCTCCTCAAGATCTGTGATGCCATCTCCAAGTGGGAACAAACACTGAAGGAGCTGCACCCAGGAAAGTCTGAGGGTGGGACACGCGTCGTGAAGCTGATGTATAAGAACAGGTCCTGGGAGCTGCCTGAGGGTGGGGTGAACATGAGGGCTGCACTGGGCCCCAGCTCATCTCCTCCCAAACTGTCCCAGTAAGGCAGAGGGGCCCACAATTGCCACCCCGAGTGGCAGTCATCAGGTGGGTCGCAGGCTGGTCCTGCTCCTGATCCCTCATGAGACCCCAGGGGCTCAGGTGTTCTGTTAGCCTTCCCTGTACTATGTTGTGGACATGCGTATGCATACATGCCACAGAAGCATACCAATGTCATGGGATGGCTGTATTTCCCCTTATGTAAGGCGAAAGACATTTAAGGCTAAAGAATAAAAATTTCCAGTATTTAAGGATACAAACAAATACTTTCTACTAACTTAAATAAGAGAAATCTATTCCAGCATGTAATTTCCATTAGTCTCTTGGAGTCTTAGCCCATCCAGATCCCTGATAAGCTGTGATTCTAGGCACCAGATTCCTCATGCAAATGTATTAAGTCTAGTGGTGTGTGCAGAACAAGCCACCTGTTCTTGCGGGCGAGACCTGCATGCCCATAGCTAGGTTAGGCTTAGCTACACATTTCTTGGGTGGTAGGAAAGAAGCTTACAAATGGCACAGTTATCTCCACTTTAGGAATCAAATGAGGTAAAGATCCAGAGGAAGCCCTCTCATTCTTGTTTGGGGTGCCAGCTGAGACCTGGATTCTTACTGTCTTCCCAATAGACTATACTTTCGAAGTCATGTCAAAGGGGAGACAGAGCGAGAGCGGCTGCTACTTGCCTTCCAAACCAGCGGAGAAATTGTGGCAGGAAGGTTCCCGGTGACCAAGGAGCTGGCTCTTGAAATGGCTGCCTTGATGGCCCAGGTGAGTTTCTCTCTGTTAGAAACACCATGAGACCTTACAGGAGACTGCAGATCCCGTGGCAGCAAGAAGAGGGGTTTGCGGGACAGAAAGGTGACTCCTTACTCACCATGCACAGTGGCTGTGTGTGGAATAGGACTGGGAATTGAAAAACTGGCCCTAAGTCCCAGTCTTCTTCCAGTGGGAGAACTTGGCCAAGTCGCTTCTCAGTGCTTCAATTTTTTATGTGTGTGGGAAACACAATTCCCTCCTCCCTGCCTCCAGGTGTGTAAAGGAGCAGTTTATGTGACACAATGCACACGGTAAACTTTATGAACCACCCCACATCTAAGTAGAAAACTAGAAAGAACACAGGTTCAGAATGGTTCTCTTCTGTCTCGCCTTTAGCAGGATATCTGCATGGGCTTGTCTAGGATATCTTCATGGTTTCTTTAAGAGCGGGTTTATCCAGATGTGGTGGCACACATATAATTCCAGCATTTGGAGAACTGAGGCAGAGTTGGCATAAATTTAAGTCCAGTCTGGGTTCCAAGCTACACAGTGGCTACACAGTGGCTCTTCATTATTGTAATCATTAATATGAATACTCTATAGCAAGCCACGTGTTAACATTTCAAATGTATTTGCCTGTGTTTTCATCCCCACCTAGGAGAATGACGTTGACACTCATGGAGACACAAAACTGCTAAGTGGCAGGGCCGACGCTTGAGCTGGCTGTCTAGACACCAGCCTCTTCTGTCCTTTAGTGTTAGTCTGTGGCTTGAGCTGGCCGTCTGACACCAGCCTCTTCTGTCCTCCAGTCTGTGACTCTTCCACCTTCTAGCATTTAGCTGCAAATGAGAGCTGATCTAGATGATCTCATATTCTAGAACCCTAAGGATGCTTCTCTAATGTCTATGAAACATGGGATAAATTATCACCATTATGTGATAAACAGCAGTAATATGGTAAGGGCTGTTTACCTCTCGAATAGCAGCTGTATCACCCCCGGACTGTTATCTCTTTCTACCTCAGGTGGAATACGGGGACTTGGAGAAGCCTATCCTGCCAGGTCCTGGGGGTACACCTCCTGCCAAAGCTCAGCATCTCCTCCAGCAGGTCCTCGACAGGTTCTACCCAAGGCGGTATCGAAATGGGGCCCCCCCCCTGAACAGCTGAGGTAGGCTGGAGGCAAGGTCTTAAGAGGAAGCCCGTGGGGCTCAGGGCTGTGATGAAAACAGGCGGGCACTTCACTGGCACCATTTCTTTTCACGCACGCAAACCAGGCACCTGGCAGACATGATGGCCACCAAGTGGGCAGCACTGCAAGGCTGCTCCCCTTCTGAGTGCATCCGCATCTACCTGACTGTGGCTCGGAAATGGCCTCTCTTTGGTGCTAAGCTCTTTGCTGCTCAGGTGAGTGACAGGAAAAGGAATTGCCCAAACCCTCCGAATGCTGCTTCTCCTGGAGACCCCCCCCACCCGCCACTCTTGTGTCCATCAATCCAGTCTGCAGCCCTCACCTCCTCACTGTCAAACCCTAGGAGTTGCCATCTCCCCACCCATTTCTGGCTGCTTCAGAGTTCCATGGCTTCCTTTATGGACTTGTCAGTGCTTCTCCTGCAAAGACAAGCTCAACTAACTCACACATGAAGATTCAGGCTCAAAAAGGCTGGAAGACAAAACAATGTATAACCTAAGCAACTCCTCTCTAGTGGCCACCCAAAGACCCAGAAGTAGAGAGAGGTGGACCACCCGGGGGGAACCAGCCTACTCAGATAACAGTTACTTTCACCTCTGCATGAAGGCCAGGAGGCAAGCAGTAATTTCAGTTGGAAGTTTCCTCAGTAGGTGTCTGGTGTGCATGAACTTTACAGATAATCACAGACATTACCCTGTGACCAGACAGTATAATCAGACATTGACTGGATCTAGATCCTGATCATTACAACTTCAGATTAGAAAATGGACATCCACTCATCTATCTGGCATAGACAGACAGGTTGTTGAATGCATGGTATTTCTAGGTTTAGCTGTCTAAAATTTAAAAAATGAAGATGGCTCAGTAGTTAAGAGTACTGCCTGCACCTGGGTTTGATTCCCAGCCTACACATGGCTCACAACTGTCTGTAATTCAGTCTCAGGGGATCTGACATCCTCTTCTGGCCTCCTTGGATACAGGCACACATGTGAGATACAGACACACATGCAGGCAAAATAATCATCCACATTAAATATAAATTTCTTAAAAATTTTAAAGAAATGAACAAATCAGTCCCTTGCCTTTAGGAGGCTTTCCAACTAGTGAGAACAGAACAATCAGGGAGTTGTATGTTATTCTTCATACTCACTTTTCAATCTTTCTAAGCAACATAATCTGTTTAATTTTGGGGATATGCTGGGAACCAAACCAGGACCTTGCATATGCTAAGAATACTTTTCCTGCCCCTAAGCTATACCTCCAATGTGTGTGTGTGTGTGTGTGTGTGTGTGTGTGTGTGTGTGTGTGTGTCTGTCTGTCTGTCTGTCTGTCTGTCTGTCTGTCTGTCAGTCAGTCTGTGCACACAAATGGTCACAAGACCGTGCAGTAAAAGTACAGTGGTATTATAATAGAATGCCACTATCCTGGAAGGTTGAAAAAAGCTTCCAAAAAAAGGATGTCTTCTCCTTCCCCCAGGCTTTTGGGTAGAGAGAGAGCTGGAGTACTTTATTGTAGCACTGAAAGAAACACCCAGGAAATGGCCATCAAATAGTCACAAACTCACTGAGAGGACCTAAAGTCCATCCCATTGAAATGTCTTCCTACTTCTTTTATAGTCCCAAGGAAATTGATTAAAGCAAGATGTATTTTGCTTGTGAGAGATCCCCAGCCCCTAGGTTGGCCTGTATGGTACTACTCAGAGCTCTCCACCCAGTGTTCCGGCAGGTGTGATTCCCTCCACCTTCTGGATGCTGGGTGGCAGAACCCCAAGGACAAATGCTTCCTGCCACAGCATTCCCTATGCTATATAAATGCTACTTTCTGTTTTCCACAATGATGTGGCTGCCCGGCACTCTCTGGACGTACCTTCTTCCTCAGAGAGTACCTAGGTTCAGAATCTCTTGTGGTGGGTCTGACAGCCTTTTGTTTCTACAGCCTGCCCAGCTGTCTTCTAAGGAGAACACTCTGGTGTGGATTGCTGTGAATGAGGACGGTGTCAGCATCCTGGACCACCACACCATGGTATGAGAGGAAAAGGCTTGTTCCAACCTTTCTTAGACACTTGTCTTTTCAACTAAGTGGCATGGTCCCTTCTTTCTAACCTCTGTCCCAGCAGTGCTGTCCTATAGTCTAGACACAACTTATAGAGGTCAGGATTTAACTCCCCAAATTATCGCCATCTTGGGGTTTCCCTTCCTTGTAAAGGCTCCCTGTGTCTAAAAGAAACAGGTGTAGAGTTTTTCCTGAACTCAATTGGCTCCTTTCCACAGCAAGTGCACATCACTTATCCCTACTCTTCAGTGACAACGTTTGGTGGCTGCAGGGATGACTTCATGCTTGTGATTAGATCCATTCCAGACCACAACTCTGGGAAAACCCATATTGACAAGTTGATCTTCAGAATGCCTGCTCCTAAGGTGGGTCTGACAGCTACAATGACAATTTCCTCTGGCTTGTGTGATGTGGTGAGCTTGGTGCTTAGAGAGATAACTTTAAACAGACTCTGCCCCAGATACAAGCATTGGCCTTGGTGTATGAACAGCATCCCACAGGGCTCGGTAATGTCCATCTCACTACTGAGCTGGTACTTGGTGGGAACGGATTCAGCTACTGCGGTTCCTCCATTCTGTGCATCTCAGAGGCTCTCTAGGCCAGCAGAGGTACATTTTGCTGGGTCTCTAAACATCACAGTGGGCTCTTTGGGGCTTTTCTCCTTAGTTTAAGAAAGCAGCTAAAGCCCAGGAAGGCTATGTGTACCCAATATTATAGCCAGTGAGAAAATCAGCATTCAAGACAAGGCTACTCAATTTCTTCACTTCTCTGACCTCCTCAGATCACAGAAACTACCTTTATGATGGCCAGCTACATGAACCACTGTTCTGCAACTGTGAATCCATCTACCAAGCTGCCTGCAGCTCGCCAGCCCCGAGACCTGGATGGACAGTTCTTTTCTTCTGCTTCCTGCACTAAGGGGTCGGCTTTGCTGTGAACATTTCTCTTCCCCAAACCCCTGCCACTACTGGTGCCTCTAGGATTAGATTTCTATCCTGGAGCATACTACTACTGTGATGGGTCTAATGGCCCCCTCCCAAAACTGTTCTGTGAAGTGTGTATTTCAGGGTCTCTGAAACCTTTGTACTCTATAGGTGCCTTATCTTTCAAGGCCCAACATTTTAAAATCCGGACCCAACATCAAAACCACTTACTATTTCCTTTACAAGAATACTGAGTCTGGATGCTACCTGATTCTAGACTGAGACAGAGATAGCCCATAGTTACCAGGGCAGTGGTACTGTATTTGGGGCTTCTGCTGATACTCAGGGAAGCTCATCTTTTATACTGTACGTGGTCCTTATGTGGGGGGCTTATACTTGAAGTTTTCTGAACATCCCTGAACAACATAGGACTAAAATTCCTAATTCACCTAAACTCTGGCAAATGCCTACAAATCTCTGAAACTGGACGACTTTCCCAATGGAAATACTGGCAGAACTGGAGAAAACATGACAAGCTTCCCCACTATTGATGAGGAGGCATTTGCTGTGCCCCTATTGGGGCTGTACCTCTAATCTTTTCAGGGCAGCACACTATTCCTGTTAAGATTCAAGCTTTTCCTCACACTGGACTAGGACAGGAAGGGACAGATCCAGTCTGCACCTTCCCTGTGCCACTTTAAGGCCCAACAGGGCTTAGTGAAGGCTGTGCTCACTACTGAAGGATGAGGTAGTCATCATCTCCCCACCCTCTGAAAGACGAAGCATGTGAGTCGTGCTTGTTGCTGCTCTACGAGGCCAAGAGACCACACATCAGGAACACTAAGGACCCCTCCATTCCCAGAAGGCCTGGATTGTTTGCCAACACTTCTGGTAGCTATCTTCTGGGTGATATTTGCCTTAGGAATATGTGGAAGTAGAAAGCTTCTTTCAACTTATGTCTTCCTGAGAACGGCACAACCCTTCTCAATTCAGACTTTCTAATTGATTTTGATGAAGATGATCTTTATCTCCACCCCCCCAATAATAAAGACCAAAAGTTCATACTTTGATTTTCCAACATATAAAAAAACTAAGTTTATTGTGTAGTTGTAAGGCAGTTCTATCTCTTTCAGTAACATGGACGAGGGGATAGGAGCAGCACCCAAGAAATAAACCTTTAACCCAACAATATGTATGTTGTACACAACAAAAAAACTGCAAAGCCGAAATTAGTTTGTTCAAATGCCTTAGTTGCTGTAATCTTTCTTTTCTTGTCCTTTGAACTGACAAACATGACTTTAAAATGGCACAAGAGTCTGACTTTGAACAAGTTTGACTTGCAAGGCAGGCAGCCATTTCTGTTCCAACCCCAACTCCCACCCCAGGACTGGGGTTCTAGTGGACACAGGTCTACCTCAAGTGACATCACTATAGTGTCCTGACAACTCCTTCAAGGCTAGTGTGAAAGTCAGAGAATACAGTTCCTGTGGGTCACATCCCAAGTGGCCTTTAAAGTAAAAAAAGATGTGGTCTACTCTCTGGTGTTTTGTAAATAGAGCTCCAAAGAACGGAACTGTTTGTACTAGATTTGGAGGTCAGATTAGCCTCTCCTTTTCTCTTGAAGTTTTCTCCTCTTCCCTTTCCATTCCTTTTCCTTTCCTTCCTTTCAAAGACAGGGTCTCACTATGTAGTCCTGGCTGTCCTGGAATTCACTACATAGACTAGGCTAGCCAAAAACTCCCGAGTACTGGGATTAAAGGCAAGGGCCACCTAGCCCAGCTCCTTTTCTTCTTCCTGATCTCTAGGAATCTAAGAAACTGCCTTAGAAACAACAGCTTCTGTAAATCAGGTTCTTCATCCTTTAATATGACAGTCCCATGTCTGGGACCAACACAAAATCTCTCACTTTTCATCTAAGCCCTCTTGGCCAAAGCAGCTTTTGAAACAATAGAAAATACTAAGTAACAGAAAGGTACTAATGTGCTTGACACTCATGGCTGTAATGCTATGTATGCCTGTCAATAAAAAGCTGTCAGTGAACCAGGCAATTACGGTGTGTTTTGGATATTTATTTATTTTAGAGTTTGAGACAGTGCCACACCATGTAGCCCAGGTTGGCCTCAAAACTTCCAACCCTCTTGTTGACATCCCTAGGTGCTGGAATTGCTGGCATCCACAACATCCCTAGCTAAACTGTGGATTGAGTCATCTTGCACAGATCAAAGGAGCTAGATGGGCCAGAGGCTATCCCCTTGGAAAGCATTTTATTCCTAATTCATACATTTAAAAAAAAAACCTTCCTAACTTTTAGACAAGAGTCCATACAGATGGAAATTATATTTTTCTTATAAAATCTGGTATCAGACTCAGTACTCCACAGATTTTAACACAAATATAAATGTGCTTAGAAATTTCAAAGTGATCTTCATGTACATTTTGAGGGGGCAAGGGGGCTCATCACTATGTAGCCCTGGATGGCCTTAAACTCTAGATCACCTGCTTCTGCCTCTTGAGTCCTGGGATTAAAGCATGAGCCACTATGCCTGGCCTACTTTTGATATGACAAAATCCATAAGGTCTCCCCTTGATTAGTACTGTAGATAAAAACTACAAGAGGAACTTGATGTTACATCAAAACACTGAGTCAAGTTCCAGCTGCCTCCTCTATGGCTCTGAGATCATCTCATCCATTTTTATTCCCAGGACTGTTTCCACCTAATGGTTTTACAGTACAGGAGATAAACCAGCGACTATGGTCTAGGAGTCCTCTCCCATAAAGACAATACTGGTCTTTGAATGCTGAGGTTCATGGGCTTGTTGATGTGGCTTTCTGGTGTGCCAGGATCTCCTGGCAGCTCCTGTATACTTCAATCAAGCAGTCCAACCGGGGCTTGGCACTCTGAATTCCAAAGGGGAGAAACGCAGAGTCAAGGAGAATAGAAGAAGAATCCACCTGCAACCTCAACCTCTCACATATGTCATGGCACAGCTGTGAGCTAAGAGACACAGGTCAAACCTCTGAACTCTTTGCTGGGAGGTCTCTAAATCTGTCCTTTGTGGGAAATAAAAAGACAGCTTGCTTTGTTTTGTTCTGAGACAAGCTCTGTGTTGGTACCCTGTGTAGACCAGGGTGGCCTCAGAGATCTGCCTGCCTCTGCCTCTCAAATGCTGGGATTACAGGCATGCAAAATACAGTTTTTAGCTTAACAAAATTATATGAAAGTGAGATGACCATTTCAGAAAGTGTTACAAGTTGTGAAGTACACCTCAGAGACAATATGAACAGTTTAGTATGTACATTCTGAAAAGATTTTATATTATAAAATGTAACACAACTAAAAAGACAAGTCACAGAATAAGAAATTGTATGTAGAAAGTCGTTTAATAAATGTTTACTATTCAAAATAACACAAAATTATTACAAATACATAACTGATTTCTATGTTCTACTCAACTAGTAGAGGAAACGGGATTTAAAACAAGAGGATTACAGACTGTGCCACCAGGGGGTTTTTATTGTAAGATCAAAAGAAAAGATAATCTAGATATTATTTAAAACCTACCAATAAAATAGTTAAATAAATATTCCAATATAATGGAATAGAACATAATCTTTAAATATACTGGCTGTGGTAGAAAAGACATTAATATAGAGAGAGTGAGAGAGATAAATAAAGTATCTCAACCTCATTGGTATCAATGTAAAATTATACAATGGTAGACTGACAGACTTGAAGTAGAAGAATGTGATTTGTAAGCAGAAGTGGTCATATGATAATTTTCTTCTCTAAAGTTTTTGTGAATTATTAATATTTTAAGTGTATCTTTGCCAGAGAGGGGCCCTGAGATCTAAAAAGGATCCTTTTACTCATCCCCAATACTCTGACAACAAAAATGCATGTCCGCCTGAACAAAAGAGGCAAGGGGAGCAGGCAAAGACAGGATTTCACAGGAGAAAGGAAGAATACTGCACTCACCTGGAAGACAGGGACTACTCGGGATATCTCATGTGGCTTCCCTGGGTCCTTCAGTAAGATGCAGAGGTAGTAAATCACCTTTTGCTGTAAGAAAAGATACCAGAGGCCTCAGCGAAACTCATCTAGTTTCTTTTTCCTTCAGGAGAAGATTAAAATCCTTTTCACAAATTATCTCTAAGTAGTGAGATATCTGGTAACTTTTTTTTTAAATTTTATTTTCCAGTTTAAATTTAGATAAGAAACAAGGTTGCTTCGCAAGTCAGTTCCAGGTCCCTCTCCCATTCCCTCCCTTCCTCCCCCCCCCCCCCTTATCCCCTCATTTCCCCAGGGAGGGTGAGGCCCTCCGTGGGGGTGTGCATAGTCTGTCATTTCATATAGGGCAGGGCCTAGACCCTTCCCCAAGAGTTCGGGGTGAGAGTGCACCTCACATTGTTCTATGGGAGTCCAAAGTCCGTGTGTATACTTGGGATGGGTACTGATCTGCTGCCCAAGGCTCAATAGATTCCCTAGGCCTCCTCACTGACACCCAGATTCAGGGGGTCTTGATCAGTCCCATGCTGGCTTCCCAGGCTGATGCCTGGGATTCAAGAGTTAACCTTTGTCTGGTCAGCTGTTTCTGGGGGTTAAACCAGCCCAGTCTTAATCCCTTTGATCATCAGTCCTCCCTCTCTGTTACTGGCTTTCTTGAGTTCAGCTCAGTACTTAACCAAGGGAGTCTGCCTCTTCTTCGATCAGCCACTAAATAAAGTTTCTGTTTCCCAGACTCTCTGGCCATAGGATTGTAGGCTGGCACTCCCCAGATCTATGTCTAAAATCCATATATGAGAGAGTACATGCCATGTTTCTCTTTTTGTGACTGGGTTACCTCACTCAGGATGGTTTCTTCTAGTGTCATCCATTTGCCTGCGAATCTCATGATTCCATTATTTTTTTCTGCTGAATAGTACTCCATTGTGTAGATGTACCACATTTTCTCTATCCACTCTTCAGGTGAGGGACATCTAGGTTGCTTCCAAGTTCTGGCAATTACAAATAAAGCTGCTATGAACATAGTGGAACAGACATCTTTGTTGTATGAATGGGCATCTTTTGGATATATGCCTAAGAGTGGAGTTGCTGGGTCTTGTGGTAGGTTTATTCCCATTTTTCTGAGGAATCTCCATACTGATTTCCAAAGTGGCTGAACCAGTTGGCACTCCCACCAGCAATGGAGGAGTGTCCCCCTTTCACCACATCCTCTCCAGCATAAATTGTCATTGGTGTTTTTGATTTTAGCCATTCTGACAGGAGTGAGATGGTATCTGAGAGTTGTTTTGATTTGCATTTCCCGGATGGCTAAGGATGTTGAGCACTTTCTCAAGTGCCTCTCAGCCATTTTAGACTCCTCTATTGAAAACTCTCTATTTAGTTCTGCAGCCCACTTTTTAATAGGGTCCTTTGGTGTTTTGGAGACTTGCTTCTTGAGTTCTTTGTAAATTTTGGAGATCAACCCTCTGTCAGATGTGGGATTAGTGAATATTTTTCCCATTCTGTGGGCTGCCTTTTTGTCTTGCTGACTGTGTCCTTTGCTTTACAGAAGCTTCTCAGTTTCAGTAGGTCCCATTTATTAATTGTTGATCTCACTGTCTGTGCTACTGGTGTTATGTTCAGGAAGCTGTCTCCTGTACCAATTCGTTCAAGGGTACCACCCACTTTCTCTTCTAAGAGGTTCAGTGTGGCTGGATTTATGTTGAGGTCTTTGATCCATTTGGACTTAAGTTTTGTGCATGGCGATAAACATGGATCGATCTGCATTCTTCTACATGCCAGTCTCCAATTATACCAGCACCATTTGTTGAAGATGCTTTCTTTATTCCATTGTATATTTTTAGCTTCTTTGTCAAAGATCAGATGTTCGTACGTGTGTGGGTTAATACCCGGATTTTCAATTCGATTCCATTGGTCTACCTGTCTATTTTGTGCCAATACCAAGCTGTTTTCAGGACTATAGCTCTATAATAGAGCTTGAGGTCAGGGATGGTGATGCCTCCGGACGTTGCCTTGTTGAACAGGGTTGTTTTGCCTATCCTGGGTCTTTTGTTTTTCCATACAAAATTGATTATTGTTCTTTCAAGGTCTGTGAAGAATTGTGCTGGGATTTTAATGGGGATTGCATTGAATCTGTAGATTGCTTTTGGCAGGATTGCCATTTTTACTACATTGATCCTACCTATCCAAGAGCATGGGAGATCTTTCCATTTTCTCTGGTAACTTTTGAAGTAGAAGAAAAGTTTATTTTCATCCTTTATTTTTATTTGATATATAAGAAAATCTTTTTGTTTTGTTTTTCTGAGATAGGGTCTTACTATGTATCCCTGGCTAGCCTGGAACTTGCTATGTAGACTAGGTTAGCCTCATTCACAGAGATCTACTTGCCTCTGTCTCCTAGATTCTAGGATGAAAGGCATAGTCACCATGCCTAAGGAAGAAAAAAGTTACCACAATGTAATGTACTTGTAAATAGAAATGTCATAGCTAGATTTGCCAAGTCTCAAATTCTATATATTAGAATGTCTGCTCTGAAGCCACAGAGCTCTGCTTAGGGCTTTATACTTACACTTTTATGCCATGTATCCACCACAAAACAAGAAAAAAAAATGGCAGAGCTGAAACTGGAATAATTATATCTTCTGTCATGATTTCATGTGTATCTTTGCCTACATTCTGTCCTTTAAAAGACTACCCCCACTTCAAAAAAGATAAAGCTAAGTATGTTAGTATGAACTGGAAGTCCTACCAACCAAGAGACCAAGGCAAGTGGTCGCTTGAAATTACGTTAATTAAAAGCCAACCTGAGCAATACAGTAAGATCTCATTCCCACAGAAAGAAAGCAAACAAACAAACAAAAAACCAAAAAACAAGAAATGCTTTTGCATCTGAGTTACAAGATAAAAGGTGAAATGCTGATTCTTCTTCACGACAATCTACTACCTCTGCCACAGTCGTGGTTTATGCATGCGCTATGCTTTTAATAGAATACTCCTACTTATAAAAAAAGTCTGTTAGCCAGGCACGGTGACACATATCTTTAACCCAGCACTCAGGAGGCAGTGTTACACTTGGCAGCAACTGCAAGCATCTTGTTGATTGCATATGTTGATTCATCGTGGGATGTCTGAGTGAGTAAACTATACCACGTGTAAATGTGTTCTGAGATGTCTGTACAACCAGCAAACTGGTAAACAATGCATTCCTTAGAACATACCCCATCACCGAGGAAAGCATGACTATAAAGAAATTTATTTTAATGTAAGTTTCTCTTTTATGGTTCACAGGCATGCCAGCCAAAAATGAACTACTTGTATTGGAATGGAGGCTCCTTCAGTTTAATTCTGTGACAATGAGTGCTTTAAGACTCAGTTTAGATCCTAGCATATCCCATGGGCTGACTGCCTCCTCTGGAGAGACCAGAGATACCACCGAAACACTTACCATGTAAATAGCCTCATTGATGATAACATCTTTGACCTTGTCCATCTCTATGAAGGTGGTACTTTCTTTGCCTGAAGCGTAGGATGAAGTCATCTGGATGCCAAGTGAGTCGATGATTAATAGAGTCTCCTGATCAATCTTCACAAAATGGAGGTAACCAAGCAGGCCTATGATGGTGATGAAGATGGCAGCAGAGAGGATCATGCTGTTCTGAGGAGAGAGCCAGACACAGGCAGTAAGATCACCAAATGCTCCTATGTATATATCTATGCTACATAGTGAGATAAATGGATAATGAGGAGAAGGCCTTTGCTCTGGTCACTATGCTGAGAGGTGAATAGATGAGGGAACGTGCATGAAGGGGAAATTACTTTCTCTTGAGCTCCTAAAGTGTCTGAACAGCATGAAGAATGAAAAGGATCCAGACTACTAATGAACAGGTCTAGGAAGCTCCCAGCTAAGCATCTGCCATCACATCTCTCAGAAAATTTTCTTCTCAAAATTACAACTTAAAGACCCAGTACTTTCTCTCTCATAGTCCCCCTTCTAGTATATAGCACAAAATTATAGCCAGAACTTCAACTGTGAAATACTTAGCACAGTAGCTGATACTACTGCTTGAATGATAAATAGCCACTTATACTTTTCCTAATAGAATTTGGAATAAATTTTGATTGGTTTAGATGCGGCAATCCTGGCCAACAAGATGCTGTAGAGAAGAGGCTGATTTATTATTATATTTTTCAAACAATGTGTAGAAAGAATGGAGAAAGAAAGTGGGGGAGGGGGTATGAGGGCATTAAGATGAAAGCATCCAGGAATAGCCTATAAAGCAGGACTTAATTGGTGCAGATGACATATCAAATCTAAACTGTAGCATCTACCTTCTGCAATAATCCTAACTGGACAAGCATGGCGGTGCACACTTTTAATACCAGTACTAGAGAGGCAGAGGCAGATGGCGGGCCAAAGTTTATAGTGAGACCTTGTCTCAAAACAAAACAAAACAAGACAAAATCAAACCCAGCCAGGCATGGTGGTGCACTCCTTTGGTCCTAGCATTCGGGAAACTGAGGCAGGTGGATCTCTGAATTCGAAGTCAGCCTGGTCTAGAGTGAGTTCCAGGCCAGCAAAGGCTACACAGTAAGACACTGTCTCTATAAAACAAACAGCAACAACAAAGAACTAAAAATAGGCTGGAGAAACCGCTCATCATTTAAGAGCACCGGCTGTTCTTCCAGAGGATCTGGGTTCGATTTCTAGCACCCATATGGTAGCTCACAACTGTCTATAACTCCAGTTCCAGGGGATCTGATACCCTCTTCAGACTTCCTCAGGCACCAGACCAGTATGTGGTAAGACAAACATACAGGCAAAACACCCATACACATAATAATAAAAAGGACAAAAAGAATCTGGGACAGAGGCCTACAACGTCTAATATATTAAACTGGCCTTTTAAAGAAACGGCTTGCTGACTTCTGTTGAGATAATTTTTGTTTGAGAAACAGGAGTTAGGACCGGGCCCCTGATGACCCAGAAACATCAAATTTCGGGTAATTAACTTCCAGGTGTAGGGCAGTGTCTTGTAAACAGTCCAAATTGAATAAGCATTATGGAAAAAAGGCAAGATGAAACTCAGATGCAAGGCTGATACATAAAAGAGTCTGGAATACTGATTTACTGACTGTGTCAAAGGAAGGCAGTAGAAAGGGAGAAGGGGAGAGAGGGAGGGAGGAAGCACGAGGGGCATAAAAGGATGAAGAGGGAAACAGAGGGACACAGAGAGGTCAAAGCACACAGGACTGTTCCATGAAGACTTCCAAGTCAGCATGACCTCACTGGTGCAGAGAAGGTAGTGCGTGCTGACGGCTGGGATAATGTTAACAGAACTGTGAATTCAAAAGCAAGAATGACAGGATGAAGAACAGTACATGCCTAGGGAATTTCACCCACTTAGCTTTCTGTTAAGACAATCTGCCTCAAAGTCCATTTTTCTGGCTACAATTCTAACAATGCACTATTCATTAGAGTTAGGGTTTTAAGTCACATATTTGAATGTCTCCTTTCAGAGTTCTTTGCACTGCAGATACTCATTACCTTCGTGAATAATTCTGAACAGGAGCAAAGATCTGAAATGTTGGCACACAGAGCCCCTGGGAAGTGTTGGAGTATAAGGGGGCATACATTAGTACTGCACTTAGGGGACATTAGGGTAAATGTGCAAGCGAGAAATGAGTACAGCAGCATAACTGGCATAACCAATTTTGAGCTGGGTGTAGTATACACACCCGTAATTCCAGCACTTGACCGGAGTCGAGACTGGAGGATGGAGAGTTTGAGGACAGCCTAGGCTACATAACAAGGTCCTGTATCTCAGAACAAACCAACAAATAACAAACATGACTGCCTGATGTCTGCTAGACTAAAGCGCAGTGGAAAGGGATTTCAAAGTCAAGCTGCTCTGGTTATGAAGCTCAGACCTGTCACTTTGCCAACATCAAGACTATTATATCGCCGGGTGTTGGTGGCACATGCCTTTAATCCCAGCACTCCGGAGGCAGAGGCAGGCGGATCTCTGTGAGTTCGAGGCCAGGCTGGACCGACAGCCTCCAAAACAGAGAAACCCTGTCTCGTAAAACCAAAAAAAAAAAAAAAAAAAAAAAAAGACTATTATATCATCACACTTTCTGAACCTCTGTTTTCTTCTAAGTCCGAAGTTACAAATTCTGCAAAACAGCTAGCAGTCTGTGCATTTAATATGGTCCTCCTTTGAGATAATTGCACAGGTATCTAGAACACAGGGTAGCATTAAAGTTCAATTGGGCACAGTGATGTACCCCTTTAGTGCCAGCACTTGGGAGGTAGAGGCTGTTGAATGTCTTTGCGTTCGAGTCCAGTCTGGTCTATAGAGTGAGTTCAAACAAGCCAGGGCTTCATGGCGAGACACTAATGCCCCTCTGCTATGGAAAAATCCTTCTGTATACTGTGAAGATGTGTGGCTCTCATTGTTAATAAAAAGCTGATAGGCAGATAGCCAGGCAGGATTTTCTGGGAAGAGAGAATGCTGGGAAGAAGGAGGGCAGAGTCTGGGGAGCTGAAGGCCAGACTGGGAAGAAGCAACATGGGAAGTTCATAGAGGAGGTAAATGAGCTTGGGGCAGCACATAGATTAACAGAAATGGGTGGATTTAAACTGTAAGAGCTGGCTGGAGACAAGCCTAAGCTATCGGATGAGCATGTGTCATCAAGTGTCCATGTGGTCATTTAGGAGCAACTGCCAGGACACAGAGAAAT
Organism: Mesocricetus auratus; assembly: GCF_017639785.1. Classification (NCBI taxonomy): domain Eukaryota; kingdom Metazoa; phylum Chordata; class Mammalia; order Rodentia; family Cricetidae; genus Mesocricetus; species Mesocricetus auratus. Next base: position 37,817,159 of record NW_024429186.1, on the reverse strand, counting down.
TCTATACCCCTCCAAAAACAGAATAAAGATTCAACTATGTTATACATTTGATGGGAGGGTTAGGTCAACTTAATAACTTCAACTGATCTGTGAAGAAACTTTTAGATGCAAATTGGTACAAATTAGGGTCTTTAAACGATACTATTTATCTGTGTGTTTTGTTTTGTTTGAGACAGGATCTCACTGTGTAGCCCTGGTTATTTCGGAGCTGGGGATGTACACTGATGTAGATCAGGCTGGTCTTGAACTTAGAAATGTTCCTGCCTCTGCTTCTCTAGTGCTGGGATTAAAGGTGTGCACCACCATATCCAGCATAGTATTTATTGTGTGGAGGTCAGAGGACAACTTCTGGGAACTGTTCTTTCCTTCATGTGGGTTTTGGGGAGTCAACTAAGGTCATCAGGTAAACAGCTGCTGTCCTTACCTGCTGAGCCATCCCCCAGGCCCTAAATTAGTGGTCTTAATTTCATCTATTTCTATGTAATTTCACTCTGTCATATGCTTTGATGTCACGAAGGCTAATGGGCCAGGTGTGAGGAAGCACACCCTTGATCCCAACACCAGGAAGGCAGAGAGGCAGGCTCTACACAGCTTGGCCTATAATCCAGTTCCAGGCCAGCCAGTACTAATACACACTGAGACAAAGAGGGGGGAGCTAATGGATGTTGTAATATACGCAATATGCAAACTACAGAAGTAAACAGTTCTGGTGTTCTTAGCTCTGGCCAGACCACTCCTGGGATAATATATGCATTTCAGGGCACTATACAGGAAACTAGAACTCTTCCTGAGCAAGGGCCAGCTGGATGATTCTTTTACTTGAGAACTGTCACAAACTCACAGCATTTGACCTTCACAATCTTATGAACCATTAATTCCATCTTAGATATGTGAAAAAGGAGGCTCAGAAAGGGAAAACAACACAAAACACTACAAAGTCTGAACTTAAATTGGGGAAGAGTTGGGAGAAGGGAGGTAGGTTTCATGAAACGCAGAGATAAGGAAGAAATGGAGCACTCCTGTGTGCACAGCTGTGTGGGCAAAAGCACTTTTCTGGAATTCTGTGGTAGGCTGGCTATTACAGACACCGCAGGGGGAGGAGCAGGCGCTGACAGTTCTCTGAGGAGGTATGCTCCGGGGGTGAGCCCGGCAGCCACCCACTGAGGGAGAAGGTCCAGGAGCACGAACTTCTTGGGGAGAACAGTCCAACCACGGGACGGCGTCCGGGGACCCAGGGAGTCCCTACCCTCCGGCCCGGTGCCAAGGGTCAGCCCCGAGACCTGGAAAAGCCGGCCGCCTGCGAGGGTCGTGCGCCGGCCTTTACCTCGCACAGGGTGAAGAGTCCGTAAGCCGCCAGCCACACGGCGCAGGTGACGGCGGTGAGCGAGCGCAGCGACAGCCGAGGCGAGCTGAGGCCGAACTCGCAGCAGTACGGCGAGTAGTAGCGGCGCCGCAGGGCCAGGCGGCCGCCGCAGATATCCGAGAAGCTCTTCTCTTCCTCCATGGCCCCGTGCGCCAGGCGGTGGCGCCGCTCTAGCCCACCAGGAGGACCGAAGTCTCGCTGGCTCCCGACCGTTCCTGAAGCGGCTCAGCCCCGCCCACCGCACGCTCCGCGCAGCCGTAGTTACGCTCGGAGAGCTGGGCTGGGGGATTGAAGCTGTTCTCGCAGTTTGTCCATGGCCCAGACTGCCCCTATTGGTGGCACCAGTTCTGTACAGATTAAGATCTCTGTTCACTCAACTGAATGAGCCCCAAGAAGTGGTCCACAGGTGTATTCATTATTCATTCATTCACGAATTCATTTCCTTGCGAAGGAATTTTAGGTAAAGAAGATCCCCGTCCCCATGTAGCTTCTTTCCTAGTAGGAAAAAACAATATGGACGTAGCTTAAAATAGTATTATTGGAAAAAAAAAAAAGGTTCAGACCAGTAGTGAAGGACTGGGAATTTTTAAGTAAAGCTCTCATCACTAAACCTACAAGAATGAGGACTACACTGGTCTGGAGGCTATTTCAGGGAGAGACATCTCCTAGTGGGGGCGGGGAAGGTTCAGGAAAAAGCAAAACTCTGAGGCTAGAGCAGGGTTAAGTCACAGGAATCAAAAAACTACAGAGGCTAGTGTGCACGGGAAAACAAAAGTTAGGAACGTATAATATATACGTAGGCCTAAGACTCAGGTTTGGGCTGGACAGATGGCTCAGCCATTAAAAAGAGTATGTTAATCACAAGATGGAGGAGAAAGACCACAGACACAAGTCATCATGACCTCATTAACTAAAGCAAGTGATTAGTTAAAGCAACCTTTTTTTTCCACATACACTGACTGCCTCCCACTAAGGCAGGGTTCATGGGTCAGCGTTGGATATGAGGAAGCCAAGGCTTTTCTAGCTCAGGTTTCCAAATGGGGCATTTGGCAGACAAAATAGGCAGAATTACAGGAGCAGAAACATAAACATAACAAGTTAGTCCCTCCTGAAACAAAGACAAGGTTGCAAGGTAGGCATAACAACAGGTAGTCACAGCTAAGTAGTCATAGGTGGTATATAACCTTTTGAAACAAAGGTTGGGTTGTAAGACGGTTATAAACAACTTTTTCAAACAAAGACATGATTGCTATTCCTGGAACAAGCAGTACAGAACCATCTGTAGTTAAGGTTACATGGCCCAATATTTGAAAAACAGGCTTAATCTTGAACAGGAATGAACCTAGTGTGTTTTTACTGTAAGATGACTTTTTTTTTCTTTTTTGGTTTTTTGAGACAGGGTTTCCCTGCATTGTTTTGGAGGCTGTCTTGGAACTCACTCTGTAGACCAGGCTGGACCTGAACTCACAGAGATCCGCCTGCCTCTGCCTCCCGAGTGCTGGGATTAAAGGCATGCGCCACCAACGCCCGGCCCTTACTGTAAGATGGCTTTTAAGCCTAACATGGAGGCAGCCTGGGAAAAAATAACTGGGGGAACCACTACTAGGCAGCCTCTGCCACACGTTCCAAAGTCTTGGTTTTTAGAACCAGGCAATACATTTGCATGAATCGACTGTGGCAGTACGTGAAGGTAATCTTACTTCTGATGATGGGTGATTATTTATACTGATGATTTTTTTTTGCTGAGAACTTGAGCCACTATAAAATATGAATGATGAAGAAACAAATGTAATCAAATAATTCAACTGGCTTTTCGTTCTGAGGCTCAGACGGGGCGTTTAAAATCTTTTTCTGGAGCTCTTGTCTTAGTACTTGCTAAGTGTAGATTTAGTAGTTCTGAGGATACTGTGTTGTGAGCCATGCAGATGGCTGTGTATGTAAAGGCGCCGGCCCCCAAGGCTTGGCTCTCCTTTATGAGTCCACATGAAGGAAGGAGAAAGCCAGCTCTCACAAGTTGTCCTCTGACTGCCGCGCGCTCACTAGCTATGGCATGCATGTACTCACACACAAACAAACAAATGATAAATACATGTTTTGTTTTTAAGGATGCTGTCTTGGGGCCAGAGAAGTGGCTCAGTGGTTAAGAGCACTGGCTGTTCTTCCAGAGGACCTAGGTTCAATTCCTATCACCCACATGGCAGTTTACAGCTGTCTGTAATCCTGAGATCTGACACTCTCACACAGACATATATGTAGGCAAAATACCAATGCAAATGAAATAAAAATATTTTTAAAAAAGAATGCCATCTTATAGCTTTTATTCTATTGTATTTTGGTGGGAGGTACTTCAAAACAAGTTTCACTCTATAGCCCAAGCTGGCCTCCAGCTTGCGACCCTTCGGCCTCAGTCTTCCCTGAAGTGCTGGGGTATGTTATAGTTCATGTGAGAAATTTGCAGGCTGCCATGCATAGAAGGTCAGATTGGAGTCCGTATTGGCCAGTGACCATGAACAGCCCAGAGCCTCAGAAACACTCTCCGCCCCCCAAGCTTAGGGACATAGCATTTTTAAAGGCAAGACCCACAGTGACATCATTGTCAGGTGTCAGAGAACCTGGTGACAATTTTTGGGGCTATACATTCAGCAGATATTTTGGTTATGTACCTGAATGTGGTGGAAGGTTCTGAATGTGTTGCCAAGGCAGACATGACTATTCATGGGTTTAAGGGCCAAAAAGCACCTGAGCAGACATAAAATGGTTTCAAAGTAAGGTCAGGACAAGTGACATTCCCTTAGTAACTTCAATTAAAGGTGTACTCTGCAATGCGTGGCTTCCGTTTAACTGTTTTGTGTATTTTAAGATACATGAAAATGTCTTAGTTACTTCTCTATTGCAGTGACAAAAATACCATGACCAAGGCAACTTATACAAGAAAGCATTTAATTGGGCCTTACCATTCCAGTGGGTTGAGTCCATGACCATTATGACAGGGAGCATGGTGGCAGGCGGGGAGTCATGGCGCTGCAGCAGTGACTGAGAGCTCACATTGATCCATACACACAAAGCCATGGAGTGCCAACTGGAGTAGTGTGGGCTTCTGAAGCTTCAAAGCCAGTCTCCAGTGACACACCTCCTTCAACAAAGCCACACCTCCTGATCCTTCTCAAACAGTCCCACCAGGTAAGCCAATGTAAGAGTCCATGGGGGCCATAATCATTCAAACCATCACAGGAAAAAAAAAATCTAGCTTCTATTTCCTCCAAGTACCTGCTTTGTTAATGGTCTATTTCATTTAAATTATATTTTTCTGATTCTCAGAGGTGTGTGTGTGTGTGTGTGAGAGAGAGAGAGAGAGAGAGAGAGAGAGAGAAGGAAAGAGAGAGAGAGAGAGAGAGAGAGAGAGAGAAAGAGAGAGAGAGAGAGAGAGAGAGAGAGAGAGACTGAACGTGCTGGTAGCTTTGTTGTTGTTTGTTTTGTTTTGTTTTCCTGTCTCTTAGTATAAAGAATGACTTTCAGTTGAAACCTGGGAATATGGGATATTATGAAATCTGTTACATCTGGACTCTTCTACCACTACTGTGTCAGGGAAAGAGGTCCCTCCAACATTATCACCGAGTAGAGGTAGAAACAAGTCCAGGCCCCTCACTTAGCCTCCACTTAGCCTGGCTGTGGAGGTGTTGTTTGTACCCAATGGCTGGGGTGGAAGTCCAGTCTCTCCAAGTGTTCTCTGAGGTAAGACTAGGAGAGACGCCCACTGCTCCACCGGGATGAAAGTTGTTGCTGCCCCCTAGTGGCAGGTTGTGGCAAGTGCTTAGACTTGGTGAAGATAAAGTTTGGGTCTCTCAACCTTTGCAGAGAGGAGCGAGAGCCATACTTTTCCTGTGGTGTTTGGCCATAATTATAGTGTGAAGTTTTCTGTCTTCCTCCTTTGGCAGGAGGAAGCAGGATTCCCTCCATGCATTTCGTGTGTGTGCCTGTCTGCATCGACACATCACTCTCTTCTCTTGCATCTGGGCCGTGGTACACAAGGAAAAAACAAAATCAAGGAGTGGGGAACTCCGTTACTCCACGGGTCCAGGACCCCTATCCAGTCTTCTGGAATGAAAGGGTGTAATGCCTTTTCAATTACCTACCACAAAGCTCATGGTCAACACGCTATAACCAAAGGTGGGTCAATAAGCAAAACTGTAACTATATTATTATTATTACTGGTTTGAGACAGGGTTTTATTGTGTAGGCCTGACTGTCCTGGAACTCACTCTGTAGACCAGGCTAACCTCAAATTCACAGAGATCCTCCTGCCTCTGCCCCCCGAGTACTGGGATCAAAGGTGTTTGCCACCATACTCAGCCAGGCTATTTCAACTGTGCTAATCATACCATTTTGTAAATAAAAATGAACAATTTGAGAATGTTAGCTTTTTATGTAGACTTTACAACTCATTTAAAATATTGACTATTAAGGTGGCTTATCCAGTGAAAGTGCTTTCCTCCAAACCTGGCAACCTAATTTCAGTACCTGGAATTCACATGGTGGAAGGAGAGAGCTGCTGTCCTCTGATCGCCATTTCTATGTCATGTACCCCTCCCCTTTATTTAGGGGCCTAAGAAATGGCTCAGCAATTGAGAGTGTTCCTTGCTCTTCCAAAGGACCAGTTTCCAATTTTCATATTGTATCAGGCAGTCACAACTGCCTGCAACTCCAGCACCAGGCAATCTCACACCTTCTTTTGGCCTCTGCAGGCACCCATACAAGGCAAACGACAAACATAACAGTAAACTCTAGAGTAGTGACAAACAAGAGTCCAACTCCAGTGAGTCCAAAGCCAACTTGTGGGTTCCAGGCCAGCTAGAGCTACCTAGTGAGACTGTCCAAATTAGCCCCCAAAACAAAAACAACACTATTAAAACAAAACAGTAACCTTGTTTTTTTAAAAACTATTGTTCTACTGTTTTTCCACTCAATGAGAAAGTCTAATAATTAGTCTGTGTAAGAAAAATATGGCAAAGCCTGGTGTACACCTTTAATCCCAGCACTTGGAGAGGCAGAAGCAGGCGCATCTCTGTGAGTTCAAGGTCATCTTGGTCTGCATAGTGAGTTACAGGACAGCTGGGGCCGACAGAGACCCCATTAAAACGAATCAGAACAGCGAATGTCAGAGAGATGGCGCACCCTGAGCAAAAACATGTGGATCAGAATTCAGATCCACAGCTTCCAGGGTGAGCACGATGGTCCACCTATAATTCCAGAATGCCAGAGACCAGGGATCCCTAGAGTGGGCTGACAGCCTAGACAAGTTGAGCTGGGGAGCTTGGGTCCAAGTGACAGACCCTTTGTCAGCACATTAGGAGAAAAGGGATTGAGAAAAACGCCTGGCATCAACATGGGGAGTTCACACATCATGCGTGCTCACCTGCACACACTCTTGCATATACACACACGAGTATGCATATGCACATATACCACACGCTCAGGGTGCAGGGAAGGCCAGGGGTGAGAAGAGAGGAAAACAGAAAGTGCAGAAAGCAGAGCTCTTTCCATGGAGGCACACCGCCATCTTGTGGCCTTCCATGGTAGAGACACTTGATAGTTCCGTTTAATTCGTGGAACATCTGGCTTCTGTGTGGAAAGTTTCTCCTCCTGATATCAGGATGTCTTGTGTCCTTGTACACTCAAGTGCTAGGCTTTCTTTTGGTGTGTTTGGTTGGTTGGTTTTGTGGCACTGAGAATTGAACTCGGACCTTCCTTGTACATGCTAAGCAAGTGATCTACCACCAAGTGACATCTTCAACCCTTACTACAGGCTTTTAAATGAAACTAGAAATAAAGGGAAAATTTATTTAAAAAGATGAACCTAGCAAGGTGGCTCACACCTGAAATCTCAGCACTAGAGAGATGGAGGTAGGCAGGGTCCTGAGTTCAAGGCCAGTCTGAACTATCTGAACTGTGAGGAATGAAACGGTCTCAAAAACAAAAAACAAAAAAACAAAACAACCCCCAAAAACAAAACAAAACCCTTTGGTAGCTGAACAACCCTTTCACAAGGATTTTATATCAGATATCCTGCATATGGTTACATTGTATTCATAACAGTAGCAAAATTGCAGTTATGAAGTAGCAGTGAAATAATTTTATGGTCAGGGTCACCATACTCTGAGGATCACAGCATTAGGAAGGTTGAGAACTACTGCCCTAGAGGGTAGAGGCCTGGGAGTTAACTGACCACATTCAGAGAGGGCTGTTTACACCGTGGGGGAGCTGCTCTGTTGTAGGATAGCCACCAGAGAACACTACTTTAGGACATGGGTTTAAGCCAGTAGAAAGTCTTTTTTAGCTGGCCAGCGACTACGCTGGATGTTCAGGGTCCCAGTGTAACCCTGAGCCTTTCTCAGGGTGACATTTTAAACATAAAAACCATATCCTGGATTGATACACTTCAATTAGCAAGACCCGGAGAGTGGAACTACAGGAGCCACAAAACAAGGTCAGTGCATTTAGAGACTTTTCCAGAACTATGGTCTTTGATGGATTATTAGGTCTTTGTTTTCATTTTTGACAGGTGATACTGTCTGTGTGCTGAGTTTTACAGCCTGAATAGTACTTCCATCATGGAGTCAGTAGTGCTAAGATCTGGAGGCCTGTTACAGCTCAGTTATGAATAACTCAGATAAAAGTATAGCTATAATGACAAAAAGGTAAGACAGTTTTGCACTTCAGTGAAAAGGGACTGGAAGGTCCTCTTGACTTATTTGGTACAAATAGAAAACAAAATTAGTTCCATCTGGTGCTGAGTCATTCTTTTTCTAGTCGTGAAATTTCCTATTTATGTTGTATGCATGAGTGTTTACCTGTGTGCGTATATGTGCACCATGTGCACGCCTGGTGCCCCTGAAGGCAAGAAGAAGGTATTGGATCCCCTGGAACTCAAGATGTAAATGGTTGTGAGGCATCGTAGGTGCTGAAGGTCTAGTGGGGTCCTCTGCAAGAGCAGGACGAGCTCTTAACCTCTGCGGCATCTCTCCAGCTTCAAGGACATTTCTTTTTGGGACACTTGAGGTATTTGCTGTTAAGTTCCAGGATGGAGATGCTGCAGATCTGTGGCTGATGGTGGACCAATCCTTTGGGCCCTCCTTCCTTTTCTTTAGAGATTTATTTATTTATTTTTAATTTACGTGCATGAATGGTTTCCTTGCATGCTTGTATGTGTACCACATGAGTGTCTGGTGCCCATGGACATCAGAAGATGCTCTAGAACTGGAATTATAAATGGTTGGGAGCCACCACATGGGTACTGGGAACTGAACCCAGGTCCCCTGCCAGAGCAGCAAGTGCTCTTAACCATAGATTGAGTCACCTCTAAAAACACCAAGCCCCACGTCCTGTTTCTTCTGCCATACTTTCAAAACACAGAACACACCTGTACCCAAATGTGGGCGGGTGGGGCAGGGACTCTAACACACCAACAAATGACTTAGTTTTGATATTATCCAGAAGAAGGGTAAGATCTCAGAAGTCCTGAACTTGGCTCTACAGGGTTGCGGCATGTGTAAGGTGCCACGTGCAAGCCTGGGCTTCTGCAACATCCAACTAATCAGCTATAAGTTAAATGTCCATTAAACTCTTCCTGGGGGTTGATTAATTTGTCAGAGAAGTCCCCAGAACTTGGAGGACAATTTACTCATGTTTACTGCTTTATTATGAAGCATAGTTTCATTCATGAGGGAAAAATTAACAAAAGAAGGAAGGCTTTTTTATAAAAAGCAATATGCGCACCAGAGAGAAGTATCATCCTGCTACTCCTGCTGCTGCTGTTACTCCTACTGCTCCTGCTGCTCCTGCTGCTCCTGCTACTACTGCTGCTCCTACTACTCCTGCTGCTGCTGTTACTCCTACTGCTCCTGCTGCTCCTGCTGCTCCTGCTGCTCCTGCTATTCCTGCTGCTGCTGTTACTCCTGCTGCTCCTGCTACTCCTGCTGCTCCTGCTGCTCCACATGCTGGATTGACACACATGAACTCACAGAGACCATGATAGCATGGGTTCATGCCAGACAGGGTCCTAGCACTAAGAGGGGGAGTGGACACTGGTTCCCATCCCTAACCAAAAGCCCATTTGCAATTGATTCCTGCGAGTAAAGGGGAAAACTGTTTTTTCCAATGGAGTGCCACTGAATACACTGCTTATCAATCATATTCCAGGGTAGGTCCAGCACCCAGGAGGAGTTGGCCAATACAAAATGATCTCCATGTTTTTGTTTTCTTGCTTGTTTTTGTGTGTGCATGCGCTTTTTGTTTTATAAAAATTTAGTTTTGGGCCAGGCATTGGTGGCGCACGCCTTTAATCCCAGCACTTGGGAAGCAGAGGCAGGTGGATTTCTGTGAGTTTGAGGCCAGCCTAGTCTACAGAGTGAGTTCCAAGACTGCCTCCAAAGTCACAGAGAAACCCTGTCTCAAAAAAACAAAATAAAATTTTAGTTTCATGAATATAACAGGTGCTAAAAGTGTACTTGTATGTTTTAAGATAAAATGAAACAAAGTGTTAAAAAGCCATACTGGGAACTGGGTATTGGTGGTGCACACCTTTGATCCCACACTCGGAAGGCAGAGGCAGGGGCATCTCTGTGAGCTTGAGGCCAGCCTGATCTACAGAGGGAGTTCCAGGACAGACAAACGGTTTCTTGGGGGTGGGGGTGGATTTTTCCTGAGATGTAAAATGACTACTTAATTTTTAAAATGTAAAGTCATTAATTTCAGAGGTGTGGCTGAGGTGGCGCTCTGAAGGAACAAAGAGAAGGACTGGCTTACACAGAGGAATGTCTTCCCTGTTCCCACTCTGCTAGCTACGCAAACCAAATATTTAGGACTGATTGGTTGACACTGACCACAGGGTGGGGGTGGGGAGGGTTGGCTCAGGGGTAGATCACTTGCCCAGCATGCTGGTGACCCTGTGTTCCATTCCCTGCATCACAGGGGGAAAAAGAAAGTTGACTTCAGGTGGCAGAAGGGACTTCCTGGAGGCTGTTTACCTTGGCAGTAGGAACAGGAACATGCCTGGGCAAGGGCTGCAAAGTTCAGTGTGTGATTATTCCAGGAACATACAGTACCTGGGTGACCCCTATTTGGAAGATAGCAACAGGACTTTATTTTGAACGTGGGTCCAAATTAACCACTTGGGATCTTTTTTTGTTTTTTTGTTTTTACGAGACAGGGTCTCTCTGTATTGTTTTGGAGGCTGTTAGTCCAGCCTGGCCTCGAACTCACAGAGATCCGCCTGTCTCTGCCTCCCGAGTGCTGGGATTACCACTTGGGATCTTATTTGGAGATTCAAGAGATGTTTCTAAAGTGACTGCAGGCGTGACACTTGTAATGCAAAGTTTATTCTCAGACCTTGAGTCAGAGAGACCTTTGTCACTGCTGTGGCCAAGGGTTATTATGTTTTTGCAATAGCGTCTCTGGTCACTCTTTAAAGAACTGAGACACTTCTGATTATAGACCCTCAAACTTGTGACAAGGGCAGGTGGCACTGGGATGGGAGTTGTCCCAGTACAAGGGGGCAATAAAAATCAGGATGACGAAAGGTCTCAGTGGACCAGATGAACCTTTTGCTAAGGAAAAGCCCCTGAGCGGCCGGCACACAGTGTGCTGTGTATCTTATGGATCTTATGCTGCTAAGTATCTTATGTGTCTGGAGTTTTCAGCCTCTTGCTGGCTGCTGAGGCACAGGCTGGACACCACTGTCCCTCAAAGGCAGTGACCAGAGCAAATGTTCTCTTTGGTCAGTCTAACTGTTGGGATGTAAGACAAAAGAGGAATGTCACATAATTTTTGGGTCTGTTTTGCTTTTTACTGTTGCTTGTTTGTTTTGGGGGACCCTCAGGAAAGTTTGTGTAAGTTGACACCATGTATCTGGAGAGATGGCTCCGTGTTTTAGAGCTCTTGCAGCTCTTCCAGAGGTCCCGGGTTAGGTTTCCTGTACCCACATCAGCGGCTCAAAGCCACTTGTAACTCCAGCCCCAGAAGATCTGATACCCTCTTCTGGCTTCCTTGGGTACCTGCCCACATGTGGCAAGCACACATCTGGCTTATACTGACACACACAAACACACCGACATATGCAAACAAAAACACACACAAAATAGATGTCGCTTCCTAGTGCCCATGTCAGGCGGCTCACACCATCCATAACTCTGGTTCCAGGAAATCCAGCAGCTATCCCTGACCTCCACAGGCACCTGCACTCATGCATACTTATTCACACAAAGACATACCCATGCACACGATTTTAAAAATAGAACGAATCTTAAAAGGGGGCGGGGCTAGGCTGTCGGGCAAGGCCGGTTCAAACAGCAGACTTACCAGCAGCAATCGTTGTGCTTTTGCCGGGTGGTTCCATTCTTTCTAACAAATGACACAGAAAGATGAACCAAAGGAAACCAAACCAAAGATGATTTCTGAGAGAAAGGATCAAATATGAATCTAGGAATCTGGAGCTCTCAAAAAAAAATCACTCTTAACCAAAAAAACTAGTTTCCAAAGTGTTTTGTTTCTCCCCACCCAAGTCTGCTTTCTGTTGCTGTGATAAAATGTTCTGACCAAAAGCAAATCCGGGAAGAAACAGTTAATAGGCCTACCTGTCCATATCACAGTTTGTCATTGAAGGAATCAGGGCAGGAAGCTGGGGTCCTGAAGAGATGCAGAGGCCCCTGGGAGGGGCCATCTGCTTTCTTTCCATGGCCATGTCAGCTTGCTTCTTTATTTAACCCAGGACCACTTGCTGGGGCATGGTGGGCTGATCTCTCTCACAGCAATCATTAATTAAAAACAAAACAAACAAACAAAAGCCCTGCCCACAGACTTGCCTACAGACCATTCTGATAGTTTGTGTCAAGTTGATAAGAAGCTAGCCAGTGCTCTCCAGTCTTGTCTTGACTGGTCCTCACAGCAGGGTTCTGGGTTCTGGGTGGTAAGAAGTATCTCCCTTTGCCAGGCTTTTGTCAGAGTACCCAGATCCCAGCTGTCACAGCCCCAAGGCAAGCTCTTCTCCAATCTGAAAGCCCCATTGGACCAGGAAAGTTTTGGCTCATTCTGAGATAGTTTTGTACAAAGAACTAGCACATTACAACTCTATGGAAAATAATTTTTAATCATGAAGACGTTTGGAATGTAGCAGTTGCTGGTCATTAGAAAAGGCTATAGAACATAGATTACTCACTTTTCACTCACCTAATGGAGTCTCTGTAATATTTACTGGATCAGGAAATTAAGATAAATGTGTACATTAAAGTGTTTATTTTCAATCTCAAAATAAGGTCTCTAAGTCCTTTATCTGGGGTATAGGAGGCTTGGATTCAGGAGGACTTGGCTAATGTAATTCAACACTTCCAGACATACAACCAGTCTCAAGAGGTTCTTTGCAAACACTAATGTTATCATTCAAGCAGGTGCTGGGAGACTTGAGAAAGCAGGCCTACTAACTAGGAGGAGGAGCATACTAGGCAAATGCTCTACCACTCACCCAGGCTTTATTTTAAACAGTGGCTTGCTGTTGGGGAGCTGTAGCAAAGCCAGGGGACCCAAGTTTGTTTCCCTAGTACCCACATGGAAACCAAGCATGGCAGTGTGGCATATCTGTAATCCCAGTGTTGGGTTGAGGGGAGGCACTTAGGGACAGGTTAATAGTCACCAGGCTCTCCAGAAACCATGAGCTCCAGATTCAGTGAGAGATCCCCTCTCAAAAAATGAGATGGAGAACAAATGAAGAAGTTAGTTTTGACCCCTGGCCCCCGCACATGCTCATGCATGGGCAGGCCCAACATGGACAAACACACACACACACACACACACACACACACACACACACACACACACACACACACACACACCGCCTGCAGACCAGGGGCTGGCTTGTGTAGAGAAAATTTCCACACTGTCAGCCAACAGAGATACAATACTTGGGGAAAAGTCCTGATTGACATTTAAATTTGACTGCAGGTGGTACAAAGAAGTTTCTGGAAGCTGCTATCTTGGGGTTGAGATGGGGACGCATCTGAGCAAAGACTGCAAGTTTCAGTGTGTGGTTCTTCTAGAACATTGTGCATGTGACACCCCCCACCCCCATTGGCAGATGGCTATCAGATTTGGCCATTGAACTGAGACCCAATTAGCCACCATGGACCCTTCTTGGAGATTCCACTTTGCAAATGGACAGATAGATGAAGAGACACCAGGTAAGGTATGGAAGGTCTAAGTGCAGGAACATTCCTTTCTATGGGACCGGGCTGTCAGCCTCCTGGCTGTGGATATGTTCTTACCTCATGGAAGCACCCTGAAATCAGTCTATCACTCACTTATTTAGATACAAGTTCTTACTGTCTTGCTCAAGCATGCTTCAAAATTGCAGCCACCCTGCCTCCTCCCACTGAGTGCTGGGGTTTACAAGTGTGAGCTAGGATGCTTTCATTTACTCTTGTGAGTTTGTCCACAAGCAAGAGGCTGGTCCTGTAGCTTACTGCTACAGTTTATATCCAAAAATGTCCACAAAGGCTGTGAGCTAACAGACTGGCTGGCAGCTGATGGGGAGGTGATTGAATCTTTGACCTCATTAATGGATTTATTCTTTGACCTCCTTGTACAGTCCTTGGCACATTTTCTTGTGTATATCATGAGCACAATCAAGTACATGATTATTCCCAGAAAATAAATCCATGGTAAAAATGAAACAGAAAGGTTTAAATGTATATTATGTTTAGGTATTTTGACTAATATAAAGCCTTCTCTCTTCCTTCCTTCCTTCCTTCCTTCCTTCCTTCCTTCCTTCCTTTCTTTCTTTCTGTCTGTCTGTCTGTCTGTCTTTCCTTATTTATTGAGACAAGGTCTCACTGTGTAGCTTGGAATTCCATATGTAGATCAGTTTGGCCTTGGACTCATAGAGATCAGCCTCTGCCTCCCAAGTGCTGGAATTAAAGGCGAACATCATTATCTGTGGTGGTTTGGGTGAGAATGGCCTCAATAGGATCATTTATTTGAATGCATGGTCCCCAGTTGGTGGAACTGTTTGGGAAGGATTAGGAGGTGTGGCCTTGTTGGAGGAGATGTGTCACTGACTCGGAAGTTTCAAAATCTCACACCATCTATAGTTAGTTTTCTTCTCTGCCTCCTACCTGTGGTTACAGATGTAAACTCTCATCTATTGCTCCAGTACCATGACCGCCTTGCCTGCTGTCATGATCCCTACCATGATAGGCATTGACTCAACCTCTGAAATTGTAAGTTACTAATAAACTCTTTCTTCTATAAGTTGCACTGGTCATGTCTCATCTCAGTTGTAGAAAAGTAGCTAAGACACCATGCCTGGCGAGTAGAAAACATTTCTGTGTCCTCTCATTTTCCGTTACCCTTGACTACCAAAAATTAGATAAGGTGGCTAGGGTGGTGGCTCGGTGGTTAGGAGCACTGTATGCTCAAACAGAGGACCCGGGTTCTATTCTCATCACCCACATGGTGGCTCCCACTGTCTGTAACTCTAGTTCCAGGGGATCCAATGCCCTCTTTTGGCCTCCATAAGACCAGGGATGCATGTAGTATACAGACATACATGCAGGCAAAACACGCATACATATAAAATAAATAATAAAAGAATTTTGAAGAGGAGTGGAGAAATGGATCAGTGGTTAATAGCACTGGTTGTTCTTCCAGAGGATCAGGGTTCAATTCCCAGCACCTGCATGGTGGTTCATATTGATCTACAATGGGGCTCAACGTCCTCTTCTGGTGTGCAGATGTTTGTGCAGGCAAAGCACCTATATACATAAAATAAATATACAAATAAATCTTTAAAAAAACTTTTAAGAAAGAAAAGGATCTAAATTTGTAAGGCAAGATAGATTGAACAGGTCTTTGAACACATAGTTAAATCCAAATTATATTTACAATAAGGCTGTCTGCTTTTATTTTACATTTTTGCTGTAAATCCTTGTTATCATGCTCATAAACCCATAGCAAGATTTCTCTTTTCTTTTCCAGCCTCAATTTTCAGAATTGACATTTAAAAGCACCAGATCAAAGCTATCTTCCTGCAAGCTCAAAGTCAACAGTTTAATCTCTACATTTGGAACTGGAGAGTCGGCTTAGTAGTTGAGAGCACTTGTTGCTTTTGCAGGGGACATGGGTTTGGTTCCCGGCACTCATATAAATGGTGGGTCACAAACATCTGTAACTCCAGTTCTAAGGAATCAGGTGTCCTTTTATGGCCTCCAAAGGCACTAGGCATGTGTGTGGTACAGATTTGGAATTACATTAATAAAGTAATTTAAGGGTGGATTCAAATGGAAACTCAGAATAATTTTATTAGCGTTTGAAAGAAAAGCCCCGAGGGCAGGCGAACTGTAAATATCAGCTTTCCTACTCCTAGAGCACAGCTGAGGCAGGGGATTACGCTATTTAAGCTGTCATGGAGGTCAGGGGCACAGCGGAGAAGCAGTCTCACAGCAGAGAGAGTAAAGAAGCTCAAAATGTTGGGGAAACCCAAAATGTTAAGGAAAACATGCTTGGAAATGAGAAAGTGGAAAACAAGTTATGCCTTTCTGAATAATTCTCATTAATACTAATACTTCCCATTAATGATTTTCATAATTAATAATAATGTTTATTAAAGGACTATCAACTGGGACTTCAACATGACCCAAGAAGAATCCAAACAATTCTCATGCCTCAAACACAGAGAGAAATAAACATTAAACCCAAATCTAAAGATAAACGCCAAACTAGGCTGACCCAGTAGGTTGACCCACCCAACTGGTACATTATATCTCCACCCAGACTAGAGACTCTATTGACCAGAAGGGGTTTTTCCTACTTCAATACGAATTCAGACAAAAACACTTATACACACAAAATTTCAAGGCAATCCCTTTTTTTGAAAAAAATGACAGTTATTAGAAACCAGACTTCTTTACAATTTGGTATCAAAAGCACAAAACAGACTAAGATTTAGATGATGATAAATCAGGTATTAACACTGGAGAACTGGAGTACTCTTTGCAGATGAAACCAACTCACAATCCAACAATCCCCCTTTTCATCAGTTCATCAATACATTTTTAGCAACCAAGAGTCAGAGGCCTGGAGATGGATTTCCTCAGCTGGGGCTTCCCTGCATTCCAGCCACAGCGATCTGTTAGTCACCTATGGCTTCCCCCCTGCTTGACTCCCCAAAGTCATGACAGGAAGACCTTGTGCTTACAAATCTACTGCTTCTTAAAAGAAATGAGGAGACAAAATGGTAAAGGAGACTGAATTATTTAGTTTGGTCAAACCTGAGAGAGAAAGACTGCTAGCTTCTGAGGAGGTTTGAATGAGACAGACCCCATAGTCTTGGACATTTGAATCCTTAGTCCCTAGTTGATGGTACCTTTGGAGCAGCCTAGGAGGTGTGGCCTGGTAGGAAAAAGTGAGTCTTTGGGGCAAGCATTGAGACCTTAAGGTCTCACCCTACTCTTAGTTTCCTCTCTCTGTTTCACATTTGCCAGCTTGCTCCTGCTGCCATGCCTGTCACTTGATGCCAGCTCTCCCCGCCAGGTAGACTTTCTCTGGAACCTTAAGTTCAAATCAACCCTTTTATCTATCTACCTCGGTTATGTTGTTTTATCGGAGCAGTAGGAAAGTAACTAATACGGTTACAACTAATAACAATGTTACAATTACAGAAAGGCTGAAACAAAAGCCAGGAAATATGTGCATGCTAATTTAAGTTGTCTAAACCGTGTAACATCTCCTCCTGCAAAGCTAGTCTGTCTGGAGTTTCAGTTTTTCCCTTCTTCCAGCTTGGGATTCCTGAGGAAATTTTAAGTCTTCTGGGGGTTAAACCAACCCAGTCTTAATCCTTTTGGTCATCAGTCCTCCCTCTCTGTTACTGGCTTTCTTGAGTTCAGCTCAGTGCTTAGCCGCGGGAGTCTGCCTCTGCTTCCATAAGCCACTGAGTGAAGGTTCTGTTTCCCAGACTCTCTGGCCATGGGATTGTAGGCTGGCACTCCCCAGATCTATGTCTAAAATCCATATATGAGAGAGTACATGCCATGTTTCTCTTTTTGTGACAGCGTTCATTGTTTTAATACTCTGATATCAAAATGGGAAGGGAACAAGTTTCTTTTTAACGTTTATTATTTTTAATAATAACAGTATTTTAAATAATAAATACTAAATGGTTTTATTTATTATTTAATATTGTAATAAAATACTAAAATAATAAACAAATAAATAAATACAGCTGTGTATGGGTATGTGCATATAAGCACAGGTGCCCAAGAGCTGGAGTCACAGGTGTTTGCAAGTCACATGATGTGGGTGCTGGGAATTGAACTCAGGTCCTCTGCAAAAGCAATACGCACTCATTTCTGAGCCACTTATCCAGCCTATTAGTTTCTCCCTTTAAAATGTCTTTTCTCTGGAGATGGCAGTCACAGCCTGAATGTCACCTTTGGTTAAAGAGATAAAATGTCACATATGGAAAAGACATGAGACCAGGCCTCCAAATTCTGCAGGACCAGAGAGAATCAGTGCTCAGCTCTTCCACTCTCACAGGACCAGGGAGCACCTTGTGACCAGGCCTTCAGAAGTCCAGTGGCCTCAGAGGTCTGTGCAGGGCCTTAGCTTCAACTCCACTGTGCTCAGGGTCCCACGAAGACAGGGGCTTTGATTCCAGTGGTCTCCGAGGCCATTATGGATGTAGGGCTTTGATTTCTGAGATTCCAATGGGCACTTCAGGGGATGGAGTCTATTCTGCTGTGACTCCAGAGTTTACTTTGGGCCTGTGGCTCTAACCACAGCCCCCAGAGAACAGAGAGACTTCATTGGGTCTGAAGTTTGGTATCCTGCTTCCAGCAGGTTTGCAGAACCCAAGATGTGACCAAGATTTTGACTCTATCTGGTCACTTTGGTGCTGGTGTCCAGCCCCTTAGTCCTGTTGGTACAGAGCCAAGACAGGATTGTAGTGATATATTATTGATGATTTATTAAAGCTTGCCTGAGGACTCAGAAAACAAAGTCAGCCACAAGCCATAAAAGCCAGGCATACATCTTTAATCCCAGCAGCCAGAAGCTAAGAGGTGGTGGTACACACCTTTAATCCTAGGACTCAGGATTAAGAGGTAGACTTATCTCTGTGAGTCCAAGAACACCCAGATCTCCACACGATTGAATCAGTCTGAAAGACTAACAGACCACACACCTGTAATCTCAGCATTAGAGGGGTATAAAAGATAGAAGCAGGGTCTTCAGTATTCAGTAGGAGGCATTCATTCTCCAGCCACACTGAGGAGAGACAGCAGTTTGAGACTTTGTGAAGAGCTTATGAAGGATCAGCCCTTTCAGCCTGAAGTAGAGGTAAAAAGCTAGTGGCCGGCTGCTTTGCTTTTCTGATATTCATTTGTTGGTTAGTACCAAGTTTCACTAGTTCTCATAGCTGAACTTCATGCAGATGTTCAACTAGGGAGTTACAGAACCAGAGTATCCTAATAGGCTCAGAAGAAGTTAAAACAAATCCACTCCTACAGATGTGTGAAGCATGACAAAGGGCATAAAGATCTGAAGTCTTGCAGGATGGCTCAGCAGGTAAAGGTGACTGCTGCCAAGCCCGAAGACTTCAGTTCGATCCCCAGGACCCACATGGTGGAAGGGGAGAACTAATTCTGAAAAGTTGGATTTTTTTTACCACTCATGAGATGGACACACACACACACTCTCACACACACACTCACACACACTCACAAAGAGTAAATGTAACAGAGAGAGAGGAGGGAGGGAGGGGGAAAGGGAGAAGAAGAGAGAGAGAGAGAGACAGACAGACAGACAGACAGACACACACACACACAGACTTTTTTTAAAAATCTCAGATCTGAAACACAGAATCTGGAGATGATTATTTCTTGGAAAATCCAGTCATACAGAACTAATTGCTAATTTCTTTTTTAAAGTACCTTAAGAAAACTTATTTTATGCCGGGCGGTGGTGGCACACACCTTTAATCCCAGCACTCGGGAGGCAGAGGAAGGCGGATCTCTGTGAGTTCGAGGCCGGGCTGGACCGATAGCCTCCAAAACAATACAGAGAAACCCTGTCTCGTAAAAACAAAAAAACAAAAACAAAAAGAAAACTTATTTTATGTTTATGACTATTTGCCTGCTGCCTATATGTACACCACATTCCTGCCTGCTACTCATGGAAGTGGGAAGAAGCCAGAAGAGGGGTTAGAGCCCCTGGGACTGGAGTTAAAGATAGTTGTGAGCTGCCATGTGGGTGCTAGGAACTGAACCCAGGTCCTCTGGAAGAGCTCTTAACCACTAAGTCATCTCCCCAGCTCCATGAATGAGAAAGAGGTGTGTTTGATAGATTGCTTCAAAGTGCAAGCTTAAGAAAAATAACAGTAAGCTGGGCAGTGGTGGCGCATGCCTTTAATCACAGCACTCAGGAGGCAGAGGCAGGCGGATCTCTGTGAGTTCGAGGCCAGCCTGGTCTACAGAGTGAGTGCCAGGATAGGCTCCAAAGCCACACAGAGAAACCCTGTCTCGAAAAACAAAACAAAAAGAAAAGAAGAGAAAAGAAAGAAAGAAAAATAACAATAATAGAAATGAACCAATAAATAAGAGATGGAGTTACAAACAAGTCTTAAGCTTAAAGGGTTTTTGTTGTTGCTTAAAAAACAAATATTTTTAGGGTCCTCTTTGTTTCCTAGCTTCTCTGGAGGTGTGGATTGTAGGCTGGTAATCCTTTTTCTTTGTCTAATATCCATATATGAGTGAGTACATACCATGTTTGTGTTTTTGTGACTGGGCTACCTCACTCAGGATGATTTCTTCTAGTGCCATCCATTTGCCTGCGAATTTCAAGATTCCTTTGTTTTGTTTTGTTTCTGCTGAATAATACTCCATTGTGTAAATGTACCACATTTTCTTTATCCATTCTTCAGTTGAGGAGCATCTAGATTGTTTCCAGGTTCTGGCTATTACAAATAATGCTGCTATGAATATAGTTGAACAGATATCCTTGTTGTATGAATGTGCTTCCTTTGGGTATATGCCTAAGAGTGGAATTGCTGGATCTTGAGGTAGACTGATTCCCAATTTCCTGAAGAACCGTCATAATGATTTCCAAAGTGGCTGTACAAGTTTGTACTCCCACCAGCAGTGGAGGAGTGTTCCCCTTTCTCCACATCCTTTCCAGCATAAACTGTCATTGGTGTTTTGATTTTAGCTATTCTAACAGGTGCAAGATGGAATCTCAGAGTTGTTTTGATTTGCATTTCCCTGATGGCTAAGGATGTTGAACACTTTCTTAAGTGTCTTTCAGTCATTTTGGATTCCTATATTGAGAATTCTCTATTTAGTTCTGTACCCCACTTTTTAATTGGATTGTTTGGTGTTTTGGTGACTAGCTTCTTGAGTTCATTGTATATTTTGGAAATCAGCCCTCTGTCAGATGTGGGGTTGGTGAATATCTTTTCCCATTCTGTGGGCTGTGGTTTTTGTCTTGTTGACTGTGTCCTTTGCCTTACAGAAACTTCTCAGTCTCAGGAGGTTCCATTTATTAATTGCCTATCTTAGTGTCTGTGCTACTGGTGTTATGTTCAGGAAGTGGTCTCCTGTACCAATTTGTTCAAGGATACCTCCCACTTTCTCTTCTAAGAGGTTCAGTGTGGCTGGATTTATGTTAAGGTCTTTGATCCATTCGGACTCTAAGAGAGACATACATGGTCCCCCGGAGAGAGGGGAAGGGACAAGATCTCCTGAGCAAATTGGGAGCACACGGGGAGGGAAGAGGGAGTTAGGGGAAAGAGAAGAGGAGAAGAGGAGGGGGGAGGAAGACATGAGGGACCAGGAAGATTGAGTTAGGGAAAGAATAGAGGAGAACAAGAAAAGAGATACCTTAATAGAGGGAGCCATTATAGGTTTAAAGAGAAATCTGGCACTAGGGAAATGCTCAGAGATATACTAGGTGGACCCCAACTAAGAATCTAAGCAATAATGGAGAGGCTACCTTAAATGCACTTCTCTGATAATGAGATTGGTGACTACCTTGTATGCCATCCTAGAGCCTTCATCCAGTAGCTGATGGAAGCAGAAGCAGACACCCACAGCTAAACACTGAGCTGAACTCTTGGAATCAAGTTGCAGAAAAGGAGGAGTGATGAGCAAAGGAATCAAGACCATGCTGGGGAAACCCACAGAAACTGCTGACCTGAACAAGGGGGAGCTCATGGACCCCAGACTGACAATTTGGAAACCAGCAAAGGATGGAACCAGGTCCCCTGCATGTTGGCGTCAGTTAGGAGGCCTGGGCAGTCTATGGGGTCCCTGGTAATGGAACAGCATTTATACCTAGTGTATGAATGGACATTGGGAGCTCATTCCCCATAGAGGGATACGTTTTCAGCTTAGTCACACAGGGGAGAGCCTAGGCTCTGCCCCAAATGATGTAACAGACTTTGATGATCCCCCATAGAAGGCCTCACCCTTTCTATGGAGCAGAAGAGGGATGGGATGGGTGTCAGTGGGGGGGGTATGGGAGAATAGGAGGGAGAGGGAACTGGGATGATATATAAAATAAGATTGTTTCTAATTTAAATTAAAAAAGGAAAAAAGAAGTAATATGACACTTGTAATACATTAAAATCAAATACATGAATGACCAGAGGAGGGAAAGACTAGGTCAAGAGTCACTGGAGGCTATAGAGTGAGGTCAACGGGGGGGGGGGGGTGACCAGTCACTAGAGACTGTAGAATGAGGTTAATGGGGGTGACCAGTCACTAGAGACTGTAGAATGAGGTTAATGGGGGTGGTTGACTGATGCATGAGGTTAGAGAATACCTTATTTTTTATTTATGCATCTCTGGACAGTGAGTTGTTTCCACATCTTAGTTTTTATGCTTTCATGAACATGGGTATAAAATATCTTTGAGAACATCTCCTGATTTTTTGAGATAGATATATAGATGTGGCATTGTGAAGCCATACTATATAAGCCACACTATATGTCGTTTATAATACTTTAGTGCCATATTGTTTTCCACAGAAGCCTCACTATTCTACTCCCCTAGAACACTGTGCATTGATTCTGATTTCTCCATGACTTTTTCAGGTTGATTTTGTATCATCTCCAACTTTGCTAAATTCATTTATGTATTCTGACAGTTTTTGTGAGTTCTGTGTATAAAATTATGTAATTTGCAGCAATGTTAACTTCTTCCTTTTAGCTGTCTTTTATTTATTTTCTTACCCAGCTGCTTTGGCTAGGATTTCCAGTTCTGTATTAAATAAATGTAATAAAAACATAAAAAACACTTTTATGAGAAACAGGAGCTTGAAGCAACAGTTGGATTTTACCCTTCCACAGCAGCCAAGAACTCAATTTGACTAGGAACTGTCCACTGGAGTAACACTATATTGAAGAGTTCAAGGACTTCCTTGATGAAACTGACATTGGAGAAAACAAAACAGCCAACTAATTGAGTATTTTCTTGATATCAACAACACAGGATGCTGCAGATAAAATCAAAATCTTTATGGCCTCTCAGGGGTGTGTATGGGACTGGGGCTTGACTCTGATAGGCTACTGTATGTACCAATAGACCTCAGGAAGAACAGGAAGAACAATAAAGAATCTACCACTTTCTTTGAAAAAGCATTGGCCAGAGTCTTAAGTTAGTTAAAACTAAAGGAGCGATTACTATTACAATATGCAGCCATCATTATACATGAACAATGCCTAATAAGCACCGTTGGGACTTTAAGTTACATGTCTAAGTGTGATAGAGGACAGAGAGCTCCCACCTCTCTATGTCTCTCTGTCTCTTTGTCTCTCCATCTCTGTCTTTGTCTCTCTCTATATCTCTCTATATCTCTGTATCTTTGTCTGTCTGTCTCTCTTACACACACACACACACACACACACACACACACACACACACACACGCACGCACGCACACCTTCATGGATGTGTTGACTGTGTGCTGCCTGGTGCCCAGTCAGAAGAGGCATCAGATCCCCTGGAACTGGAGTTATGGATGGTTGTGAGCTACTGTGTAGGTGCTGGGTATCAAACCCAGGTCTTCTGGAGGAGCAGTCAGTGCTCTTAACCGCTAAGCACTAGGCATTGATTGTGGTTTTAGATCAGTCCAAGCTACAAAGTCAGACTGTCAAAAAGGAGGAGAAGGAAGGTAAGGAGGAGGAAGAGGAAGAGGAGGAGGAGGAGGAGAAAGAAAAGACCTGAACTACTAGAGGACAGTTGTGGGATGGATTTCCTTGGTATTGCTGGATTTTTGCTAGATTTAAGGCATCAATTAGTGTGCCAGTGTGTAAAGCCTCAAAGGGTTTGGATTCTGATCCATTAAAGTGAACCCATGCTTGTCAGAAGGACAAGAGGCAACAAGTTCGGCTGGAATGCTGATTCAAATGCTAGGGGATGTTTCCCAGCTACTTACTTACTACTTACTTCAAACAGCTATGAAAGCAACAAAAGCATGGTTCCCATGGTTGAGCTTCCCTTCACTGCAATTTACTGGATGCTGAACTTTTCACCCTGGAGACCTGGGGAGATGGTTCAGTAAGGAAAGCACTTGCCACAGCAAGTGTAAACATCAGAGTTCAGGTCCCCGCATCCAGCAGAAGAGGCAGCAGAGACAAGGGGAATCTCTTGAGCATGGTGGAGAGCTAAATCAGCAAGCTCGGGGCTCAAGCAGGAGGTCCTGCCTCACTGTGTAAGTGGGGAGTGAAAGACGAAGATACCAGAGTCAACCTCTGTCTTGCACGTGTGCACACATGCACACACGCCATCATCCATGCACTCACATATAAGCAAACACACACACATCCATTAAAAAATAATTTTCCCTACCAGGTGTTGACTTTTAGAGCAAAGTGGTGCCAATTGGCTAAGAGCTAAAACAACAGGCAGATATCAGGCTATAGTACACTTCATGTGACCTCTGCTCCAAGTCATAATTGGATAAAACCTGTGGCGTTAGCCTAGTACAGCAGGACTGCCATGACAAACCAACAAGGCAGGGAATTTTTCACTGTTGGATGGAGCTTCTTGGGATGAGGGTGCTGCTTGTGAGTTATACCATATGGGCCTATATGGCTTGACTGACCAAGGGCTAAAGGCAAAGCTCCTTTGCTGAGATACCAACAACGAGGGCAGAATTGACAGTGTTGACAAAGACTCTACAAGTGCCAGCCAGGAAGAAGGTGAAAGCCTGCACAGATTTTAGGTATGCCTTTCTGGTCATTCATCAACATGCAAAAACTTAGCCAAAAAAAAGCTGAGAGTATGACACACCAAATAAACTGCCTGAATGCCTATTGTCCCTGGAATTCAGACACCTTTTCATACTCACACACATGGAAATGTCCTCAGAAGTTCAAGGTTGTATTAAAAGAGACAATGCCCTGGCTTTGGCTACTAAATTGGTAACAAGTGACAGTAGATTGGATTGTATTTTGTGGTAGTTTGAATGAGAATGACCAGCCACAGGCTCATATGTTTGAATATTTGGTCTCCAGTGGTGGAACTGTTTGGGAAAGATCAGATGTGGCCTTTGTTGATGAGATGTGTCACTGGGAGGTGGGCATTGAGGCTTCAAAAGCCCAAACCATTCTGAGTTATCTCTTTCTGCCTGTGTGTATGGATCAGATGTGTGCGTCTGCATGCCTCTCAGCTTGTGTGTATCTCTCAGCTACTGTTCCAGAATCATGCCTGCCTTCCCACTGCCATGATGGTCACTGACTGCCTGTGGTAGTTTGAATGTAACTGAGCCCCATAATCTCATAGAGAGTGGCAGTTTTAGGAGGTGTGGCTTTGTTGGAGTGGGTGTGGCCTTGTTGGAGGAAGTGTGTCACTGTGGGGGTGGGCTTTGAAGTTTCCTATGCTCAGGATACCGCCCAGTGTCTCAGTCAACTTCCTGATGTCTGCAAGATGTATCACTGTCAGCCCTAGCACCACCTCTGCCTGCACACAGCCATTCTCCCCATCATGATGATAATGGACTAAACCTCTTAAACTGTCAGTGAGCCACATCAATTAAATGTTTTCTTTATAAGAGTTGCTGTGACCATGGTGTCTCTTCACAGCAATAAAAACCTAATGAAGAAATTCACCCTCTGAAATAAGCCCCAAATAAACTCTTCTATAAGCTGCCGTAGTCATGATGTCTTATCACAGCAATAAAAAAGTAACTAAGACACATTTCAAAAATGGTAAAAACAGACAATCAGCCAATGCCAGGATACTGTGAACTGCAGCTCCTATCCAGGCAGGATCCAGCCCACCCAGAGACTGCCAGAGTCCAAGTCCCACTCTCCACCCATGGGACAGGCCAGGTAAGCATGGGACTGTTTCCAGCCTGCCTTCCGGTGCCCTGAGCAGAACCACCAGAGACCTGGGGACTGTGCACAGTGGATCCCATCCTGATGGGATTCAGCCCATCCAGAGACTGCCAGCACCATAGCCTCTTTCTCCACCCACAGTACTAAATTACAGCCTGCCTTCCGGTGATCTGTGTACAACTAGCCAAGGCCAAGGTACTGTGCACTGCAGCTCTCATCCCAGCAGGAGCCAACCCATCCAGAGACTGCCAGCATCCAAGTTCCACTCTCCACCCACGGAACAGGCAAGGTAAGTGTGGGACTGTTTCCAGCCCGCCTTCCAGTGCCTTGAACAGAACCACCAGAGACCTGGGGACTGCACACTGCAGATTCCATCCCAACTGGGTCCAGCCTACCCAAAGATTGCCAAGGCCCTGGTACTAGGACCACCTCCATCCATGCAAGAGTAAAGCTACCAAAGTATTGGATCTGCTTGTACCGACCAGAAAGAAACCGTGGTCACATATCCACCAGGAGAGGAAGAGACTCCTTCTGCACCCACTGGAAGAAATGATGGGAAGGAGACAATATAAAAACACATCCAGCAACAGAAAAACCAATATGACACCTCCAGAGTCTAGAGACTCTACATCCTCAAGACCTCAACAGCCCAATGCAAATGAAGCAGATGAGAAAGACCTTAAAAACAACTTCATGAAATGATAGAGCCCTCAAAGAGGATATGAGAAAAATCCCTTAAAGAAATGGAAGAAAAAAACAAACCAAAAAATCCAACAAATTCAAGAAAGAGAGGGAAAAACAAAGCAAAAATTGTAAGAAACAATTCAAACAGTGCAAGGGTTGAAAGCTGAAATAGAGACAAAAAACACAGTCTAAAGGAATGCTGGAAATAGAAAAGCTGGGGAAATGGTCAGGTACTACAGATGCAAGCATAATCAATAGAATACAAGAGATGGAAGAGAGAATCTCAGTTGTTGAAGATACACTAGGGGAAATAGATTCATCGATTAAAGAAAATCTTAAGTCCAACAAATCCCTAACACAAAATATCCAGGAAATATGGGACACCATGAAAAGACCAAACCTAAGAATAATAGTTATAGAAGAAGGTGAAGAGAATCACCTCAAAGAGGCAGAAAAATCTATTCAACAAAATCATAGAAGAAAACTTTCCCAACATAAAGAAAGACATGCCAATGAAGGTACAAGAAGCTTACAGAACACCAAATAGAGTGGAACACAAAAAAAATCCCCTCGCCACATAATAATCAAGACCCCCTCGCCACATAATAATCAAGACCCCAAACATACAGAATAGCTAAGGAAAAAGGCAAGTAACATACAAAGGCAAACCTATCAGAATTACACCTGACTTCTCCATGGAAACTCTGAAAACCAGAAAGTCCTGGATAGATATTCTACCAACACTAAGAGACCACGGATGCCAGCCCAGACTACTATACTAAACAAAGCTTACAATCACTATAGATGGAGAAAACAAGATATTCCATGACAAAACCAGATTCAAACAATACATATCCACTAACCCAGCCCTACAGAAAGTTCTAGAAGGAAAACTTCAGCCCAAGAAAGTTAACTACAACTAGAAAAACACAGGCAATAGATAATCCCACCTTACCAACAGCCAAAAGAAAAAAGAGGTGGAAATCCACATATAATTCCACCACCATCAAATTCCAAAACAAACAAGAATGATCAATCAATGGTCATTAATATCCCTCAATATTAATGGTCTTAACTCACCTATAAAAAGACACGGGCTAACAGAATGGATTAGAAGACAGAGCCCATCCTTCTGCTGCATACAAGAAACACGCCTTGCCAGGCAGTGGTGGTGCACACCTTTAATCCCAGCACTCGGGAGGCAGATGCAGAGGCAGGAGGATCTCTGTGAGTTTGAGGCTAGCCTGGTCTACAGAGCTAGTTCCAGGATGGGCTCCAAAGCCACAAAGAAACCCTGTCTCGAAAAACCAAAAAACCAAAACCCAAAAACCAAGAAATATACCTCAGCCTCAAAGACAGACATTATCTCAGAGTTAAGGGTTAGGAAAAGATTTTCCAATCAAATGGACCCAAGAAACAAGCAGAGGGTAGCAATCCTAATATCTAACAAATTAGACTTTAAAATAAAATCGATCAAAAGAGTTGAAGGAGGTCATTTCATACTCATCACAGGAGAAATCCACCAAGATGAAGTAATCAATAGTCTTAATCAGTTGTGCAACCTTCATAGTACTGTTAATGTGGAAGGCAAAATACACCAACTTGTGCTAGAGTGACATGACTCTTAAGGAGGGCAATAAATTGTTTCTGATCAGATGTGAGACATGGGAAGAAATTCATGCCTGGTACTGTAAACTTTGTTAAAAGCCCATGGTCTTGAGGTTATAGTTTTTAGTGAGGAAGCTACTACTGTTGTTTTGCTAAGTAGATATGTTGTGCCTATTGATTGCCTTCTAAATACTTATGTTTAGCCTCAAAGATTAGCACTGCTGTCAGCTTTGGTCAGAGAGGCTTCCTTCTGCAGTAGGTGGCAGTTACTGCAGAGACTCTTTGCTGGTCAAAGTGCCAAGAGTAAGTGACTGTTGAATGCTCAGGCCTAAACTGGATATCTATATTATTCCTTCAAAGGCTGAAGGAAAATCCCAGAGTACATGCTGCAAAGAATGTAAAATCTGGAAGAATGTGTAGAATACTATCTTCTGAGCATGGCATGGCAATTGTACTCATGAACCCATAGCAGATATGGCTATTTATACAAGATCTGCACAAGATTGGCCCCATTAACATGCTGTCACAGGGTGTGAGTGAGGGACTCATAAAGTCCTATACCTCTCTGAAGATCTATGGGCAAGCTAATGGTTGCTCGGGAGGAAGAGTCAGTTTCTTTAGTGGTGTAGTCACTGTTAGATTGCCCATACTCCTGTAAATAACCCCTCATCCATACTCTTGTAAAACAGCCTAATTAAATTCAATGCCAACTTTGCCCCCAAAAGACATAGAATGAAGATTAGTTGGAAGAAGAAGGGGATCAGTAGGAGTGTGAGGGTCAAGAAAGGGTGATGGGGGTTTATATGATTAAATTATATATATACATATGAAGATAGTATATGAAAGAAACATATGCTAATAAAATAAGTATTCACATAAAAACACCATGGACTCTATGATTTCATATATGCAAAATATTCGGAAATATAGACAGAAATTGCTAGAGATTCAAAGCTTATAGTGGCTTCTGGGGACTGATGACAGGGAGAACAGCAAAGAGAAACTGCTTAAGGAATATTTGCTATCCTTTAGGGATGATGAAGACATTTTTTAGTGTAGAAAACAATGATTGTTGAGCAATGCTATAAGTTTAAAAAATATCGCTCATTTATTTACTTCAATGGAGATAATTTTATAGTAAGTGAATTTTACACTAAAAGCAGTTTTTACTGATCATGGTGTGGTACTACATACCTGTAATCCCAGCAATTGGAAGGCTGAGGCACAAGGAACACAGGTTCCAGGCCAGCCTGGATTACTTAGTGAGGTCTCGTCTCAAATATAAAGAAGGGAAAAAATAATGATTAAAGGAAAGAGCATTGTTTTCTGGTTGTGTGTGAACTTGGTCAGCCAAAAGAGGTTCATTTGAAACATTATTTAAAGATTTCATTCTTGGGATAGGATGTGGTAGTTGACATCAAAGGAATTTAGATGTGGAGAGGGGGGGAGGGAGAGGAGAGAGGACAGAGAGAAAATGAATTGCTTTTTAAATTCACACTTGAATTGACAACTGTTTATCCTCATTGAGTTGGATACTCATGAGTGATACTTAAAGACAGTACCAAAATAAAGTAAAACAGAAACAAACAAACCCAAACCAAACCCACAAACCTTCCCCAAATCCCTATAAACAAAACCACAATAAGCCAATCTTAAGTACACTGTCTTTATTCTTGACCCACATATACCACCAGGAGATCAGAGGGGAGGGAGAGAACCCACCTCCACCCACTCGAAGAAGGGATGGGAAGACAACAGTACAGCAACACACTCAACAACAGAAAGACCAGTATGACACCACCAGAATCTAGGAATTCCACACCAGCAAGACCTGAAAAGCCCAACACAGATGAAGCAGAAGAGATGAACCTTGAAAACTATTTTATGAAAATGATAGAGACTCTTAAAGAGGAAACAAGAAAATCTCTTAAAGAAATAGAAGAAAAAAACAAACAAAAAATAAATGAAATGGAGAAGAGAAACCAAAAATTCAAGAAATAAACAAATCTCTTAAAGAATCTATATAAAGCCAAGAAAAAACAAGCAAACAAGTGAAGGAAACAATTCAAGATTTGAAAGCTGAAATAGAAACAATAAAGAAAACACAGAATGAAGGGATGCTGGAAATAGAAAAGCTGGGTAAACGATCAGGAACAACAGATGTAAGTATAACCAATAGAATATAAGAGATGGAAATGAGAATCTAAGGTGCTAAAGACTCACTAAAGGATATACAGTCATCGACCAAAGAAAATCTCAAGTCCAAAGAATCCCTAACACAAAAGGCCCAACCTAAGAGTAATATGTATAGAAGAAGGTGAAGAAATACAGCTCAAAGGTACAGAAAACATATTCAACAAAATCATAGAAGAAAACTTCCCCAACCTAAAGAAGGATATGCCTATGAAAGTACAAGAATCTTACAGAATAGCAAATAGACTGGACCACAAAAAGAAGTACCCTTGCCACATAATAATGAAACACCAAACTTACAGAATAAAGAAAAATACTAAAAGAAGCAAAAGAAAAAGGACAAGTAACATATAAAGGCAGACCTATCTGAATTACATCTGACTTCTCAATGGAAACTTTGAAAGCCAGAAGGTCCTGGATACAGAAGCTAAGGGAACATGGATGCCATCCCAGACTACTGTACCCAGGAAAGCTTTCAGTCATTATAGGTGGAGAAAACAAGATATTCCATGACAAAACCAGATTTAAACAATACATATCCACAAATCCAGACCTACAGAAAGTACTGGAAGGAAAACTCCAACCCAGTGAAGATAACTACACTCACAAAAACATAGGCAATAAATAATCCCACTTTACCAAACACCAAAAGAAAAAAGGGTGGGAAATCCACACACAATAACACCACCAACAACAAATCCAAAACGAACAAGAATCAACAATCAAAGGTCATTAACATCCCTCAATGTTAATGGTCTTAACTTGCCTATAAAAAGATACAGGCTAACAGAATGTATACAAAGACAGAACCCATCCTTCTGCTGCATACAGAAACACACATCTCAATGTTAAAGACAGAAATTACCTCAGAGTAAAGGGTTTGGAAAAGATTTTCCAATCAAATGGACCCAAGAAACAAGCTGGTGTAGCAATCCTAATATCTAACAAACTAGACTTCAAACTAAAATCAATCAAAAGAAACAGAGGAGGGCATTTCATATTCATCACAGGAAAAGTTCATCAAGATAAAGTCTCAATTCTGAACATCTATGCCCCAAATACCAAGGCACCCACATTCGTAAAAGAAACATTAATAAAGCTTAAATCACACATAAAACCTCACACATTTATAGCAGAAGACTGCAACACCTGTCTCTCACCACTAGACAGGACCACCAGACAGAAACTTAACAAAGAAACAAAGGAACTAACAGAAAGTTATGACCCAATTGGAATTAACAGACATCTATAGAACATTCCATCCAAACACAAAAGAATATACCTTCTTCTCAGCTCCATTCTCTAAAATCAATCACATACTCAACATAGCAAACCTCCACAGATTAAAAATAATAATAAAATGGAATAACCCCCTGTATCTTATTAGACCACTATGCTTTAAAGTTAGAATTCAACAACGACACAAACTACAAACTCATGGAAATTGAATAATGCACAATTGCACCATTCCTGGGTCAAATAAGAAATAAAAAAGAAATTAAAGACTTTTAGAATTCAGTGAGAATGAAGACACAACATACCCAAACTTATGGGATACTTTGAAAGTAGTGCTAAGAGGGAAGTTCATAGCACTAAGTGCCCACATGAAGAAACTGGAGAATAGTCACACTAGAGAATTAACAGCACAACTGAAAGCTCTAGAACACAAACAAGCAAACTCACCCAGGAGGAGTGGATGCCAGGAAATAATCAAACTGAGGGCTGAAATCAATAAAGTAGAAACTAGGAAAACAATACAAAGAATCAATGTAACAAAGAGCTGCTTCTTTGAGAAAATCAACAAGATAGACAAACCTTCATCCAAACTTACAGAAGAACAGAGTGTGAACATGTAAATTAATAAAATCAGAAATGAAAAGGGAGACATAACAACAGACACTAAGGAAATCCAGAGAATCATCAGGTTATACTTTGAAAATCTGTACTCCACAAAATTTGAAAATTTAAAGGAAATGGACATTTTTCTGGATAGATATCACTTGGCAAAATTAAATCAAGAACAGATAAGCAATTTAAATAGACCTATAACCCCAAAGGAAATAGAAACAGACATCAAAAGTCTCCCAAGCAAAAAAAAAAAAAAAAAAAAAAAGCCCAGGTCCAGATGGCTTCAGTGCAGAATTCTACCAGAAATTCAAAGAACAGCTTATACCAATTCTTCTCAAAATATTCCACGCAATAGAAGCAGAAGGGTCTTTGCCAAACTCTTTTTGGGAGGCTTCAATAACTTTGACACCCAAGTCACACAAAGACACAACTAAGAAAGAGAACTTCAGACCAATATCCCTCATGAACATTGATGCAAAAATACTCAATAAAATACTGGCAAATCGGATCCAAGAACACATCAGAAAACTCATCCACCATGATCAAGTAGGCTTCATTCCAGGGATGTAGGGATTGTTCAACATATGAAAATCCATCAGTGTAATCCACCATATAAATAAACTGAGAAATAAAAATCATATGATCATCTCACTAGATGCTGAAAAAGCCTTTGACAAAATCTAACACCCCTTCACAATAAAGGTCTTGGAGAGATCAGGGATAACAGGAACTTACCTTAACATAATAAAGCTATATACAGCAAACCAACAGCCAACATCAAACTAAATGGACAGAAACTCAACACAATTCCTCTAAAATCAGGAACAATACAAGGCTGTCCACTCTCTCCATACCTTTTTAATATTGTCCTTGAAGTTCTAGCTAGAACAATAAGACAACAAATGGAGATAGGGGATACAAATTGGAAAGGAAGAGGACAAACTTTCACTATTTGCAGAAGATATGATAGTTTACATAAGTGACCAAAAAACTCTACCAGGGAACTCCTACAGCTGATAAATACTTTCAGCAAAGTGGCAGGATACAAGATCAACTCAAGAAAATCGGTAGCCCTATTATATACAGATGATAAAAGGGCTGAGAAAGAAATCAGAGGAACATCACCCTTTACAATAACCACAAACAGCATAAAATACCTTGGGGTAATGTTAATCAAACAAGTGAAAGACCTGTATCACAAGAACTTTGAGTCTTTAAAGAAAGAAATTAAAGAAGACACCAGAAAATGGAAAGATCTTCCATGCTCTTGGGTAGGTAGGATCAAATGGCAATCTTACTGAAAGCAGTATACAGATTTAACACAATCCCCATTAAAATCCCAGCACAATTCTTCACAGACCTTGAAAAAACATTTCTCAACTTTCTAGGGAAAAACAAAAGACACAGGATAGCCAAAACAAGCCAACATCCGGAGGCATCACCATCCCTGACTTCAAGCTGTGTTACAGAGCTATAGTCCTGAAAACAACTTGGTATTGGCAAAAAATATACATATAGACTAATGAAATAGAATTGAACACCCTGACATTAATCCATATATGTATGAACACCTGATGTTTAACAAAGAAGCTAAAACTATACACTGGAAAAAAGAAAGCATCTTCAACAAATGGTGTTGGCATAACTGGAGGCTGACATGTAGAAGACTGCAAATAGATCCATGTCTATCACCATGCACAAAACTTAAGTCCAAATGGATAAAAAACCTCAACATAAATCCAGCCACACTGAACCTCTTAGAAGAGAAAGTGAGAGGTATCCTTGAGCAAATTAGTACAGGAGACCACTTCCTGAACATAACACCAGTAGCACAGACACTAAGATCGGCAATTAATACATGGTACCTCCTGAAACTGAGAAGCTTCTGCAAGATAAAGGACATATTCAGCAAGACAAAGAGCCAGCCCACAGATTGGGAAAAGATATTCACTAACCCCACATCCGACATAGGGCTGATGTCCAAAATTTACCAAGAACTCAAGAAGCAAGTCTTCAAAACACCAAAGGATCCAATCAAAAAATGGGGTACCAAACTAGAGAATTCTCAATAGAGGAGTCTAAAATGGCTGAGAGACACTTAAGAAAGTACTCAACATCCCTAGCCATCCTGGAAATGCAAATAAAAACAACTCTGAGATACCATCTTGCACCTGTCAGAATGGCTAAAATCAAAAACTCCAGTGACAGTTTAGGCTGGAGAGGATGTGGAGAAAGGGGAACACTCCTCCACTGCTGGTGGGAGTGCCAACTCGTGCAGCCACTTTGGAAATCAGTATGGAGATTCCTCAGGAAAATGGGAATCAGTCTACCACAAGACCCAGCAATTCCACTCTTAGGCATATACCCAAAAGATGCACATTCATACAACAAGGATATCTGTTCCACTATATGCATAGCAGTATTATTTATAATAGCCAGAACCTGGAAGCAACCTAGATGCCCCTCAGCTGAAGAGTAGATAGAGAAAATGTGGTACATTTATACAATGGAGTACTTACTATTCAATGGGAAAAAACCAAAGGAATTTTGAAATTTGCAGGCAAATGGATGGCACTAGAAAAAACCATCCTGAGTGAGTTAACCCAGTCACAGAAAGACAAACATGGTATGTACTTACTCATAGATGGATTTTAGACATGAATCAGGGGAGTGCCAGCCTACAATCCCACTGCCAGAGATTCTGAGAAACAGAACCTTCTCCAGGGACTGGTAGAAACAGAGGTAGATACCCACAGCTAAACACTGGACTGAATCCTGAAATCCAGTGTCAGAAAGAGAGAACTGATGGGCAAAGGAGTTAAGACTGAGCTGGTTTAACCCACAGAAACATTTGACTGAACAATGGGGAGCTCTTGGACCCCAGATTGATGGCTGTGTGGAAAGCATGGGACTGACCCAGACCCCCTGAATGTGGGTGTCATTGAGGAGGCATAGGCAATCTATGGGGCCTTGGGTAGTATTTATCCCTGGCATACAAATGGACTTTGGGTGCCCATCCCACAATGAGGGATGCTCTCTCAGCCTGGACTCTGGGGGAGGACCTAGGCCCTGCCCTGGATGAAATGACAGACTCTGGAGATCCACCATGGAGGGCCTCACTCTACCTGGGGATCGAAGTGGAGATTGGGTGGGGGACTGGGGGCCTGGTGTGTGGGGGAGAGGGATCTGGGATTGACATGTGGAGCAAGCTTGTTTCTAACTTAAATTTTAAAAAAGGAAGAAAAAATTTTTTTAAATGGTAAAAGCAAAACTTTTGCCAAGATTTACCTCTTTGTCTGTTTGTGTTAGATTGTTTCTCTGGAAGGGGCTACAATCAAGCCTACTTAAAGTTCTGTTCAGCAGACCCTTTCAGGCATCTGGAACACTTTGCGTCCCAGTGTAAATACAGAGGAATTTTTTTAAATTAAATATTCTTATTCTAGCTCTGTTTCCATCACATAGATCTCTCTACTCATGGGACCAGTGATGGTAATTTCAAGCTACTTTCTCTCTCTCTCTCTCTCTCTCTCTCTCTCTCTCTCTCTCTCTCTCTCTCTCTCTCTCTCTCTCTCTCTCTCTCTCTCTCTCTCTCTGTGTGTATCTCTTTCTCTCTTTGTGTGTGTGTGTGTGTGTGTGTGTGTGTGTGTGTGTGTGTGTGTGTGTGTGTGGTGTTTTATTAGACACAGTTTCTCTGTGGAGCCCTAGCTGACATGGAACAAACTTTGTAGATCAGGCTGCTCTTGAACTTAGAGATCCACCTACCCCTGCCTCCCAAGTGCTGGGATTAAAAGTGAATGCCAGCACACCCAGCTTCAAGCTATTCTCAGAAATGTGTTTTTGTATCTGGTTTGCCTGGCTATCCTGATGCATGGAAGGATACAGTTTAGTCTGAATTAAGACTGTCTGGGGGAGGGGCAGCTGGTTCAGTGGGTAAAGGCAGTTGGTTTTGAACCTGGTGACCTGAGTTCATCCTTGAGACCCACACAGCGGAAGGAAAAGACAGCCTCCTACAGTTGTTCTCTGACAACACCCCATGATTGGGGCAGGAGAGGTGGTTCAGTGGGACCAAGCACTCGCCCCACAACTGTGAGGCTTGAGATCAAATCCCCTGAACCCGCCATATAAAGTCTGGCACGGCATCGAATCTTCAACCTCTTGGCTCCTACAGTGAGACAGGACATGGAGACAGGAGAACCCCTGAGAGCTAGTCTGGTGTGTGCAGTGGCCAACAACAAAGAGATTCTGTCTCAAAAAAAGGTGGAAATTAAGGACCAACATGCAAGGCTGTCCTCTGACATCCATATTTGACAACTGTTTTATATTTATTTGAGGTTTTTATACAGTCTAAATATGAATACACTGTAATTTTTAAATTTGAGCCTTTTCTTTTATTAAATGGGATGAACAAATCTGACAGTTAGGATCTCTTGACCAGGAATGAATATGAAAAAAATACTGAAAAATAAGTAAAAGTTTGGGAAAGCGGATAGGAATATGCTAATGCTTATGGGTGCATAAAGTAATTAAATATATTATCAAGGAGACTGGGATGCAATGGGAGTTGATAGAGGTGGCTATATTTATAATATGTATGTCCATTTGAGAATTAGGTATATAAGTTTTAATTTTTAAAAATTAAAAGGTTTATTAATTTCATGAGCATGAATGTTTGGGCTGCATGAATGTCTGTGTACCCGTGTGTGTGTGGGGGGCCCAGGCAGTCCAGAAAAGTGTGTCAGATCCTCTGGAACTAGAGTTTCAGATGGTTTCCAGCCACCATGTTGGTGCTGGTTGCCCAACCTAAGCCTATTGCAAGAGCAGCTGGTGCTCCTAACCACTGAGCCATCTCTGCAACCCCAGGTGCCTGATTTTTTAAATGACAGGCTAATACCAATGAGTCTGACTTGTGTCAAGGTTTGTTTCACCACTAGAGGTGAATTTTCATTGTCAGTGAAATGTCCAGAGTAAATCAAAACACTGTAATCCCAGGCAGAGAGCTAGCAAAACCACCCGGGGTGTGGCCCTCCATCTGTGATAAAGTATTTTATGACCGAAAGGGAAAATGTTGCCATCAAACAACCACTCATACTCAAGCCCCAGTGGGTCCTGTTCCAGCTCAACGCACTTCCCCTGCCTCTGTTCGGTATGGGTAACCCGATCTGAAACTGAAGGCCCAGAGCAGGAAGACTGAAAAAGACATCTGACGGTGAACTGGAGTGGAGTGCAAGTATATTTCCATTCCTTACCATGTGCTTGGCAATCAGCAACAGGGCCTTGGGGCAGCTGTCCCGTCTAACCTGCCCTTTGTGACATAAACAGCATTGGCGTGAGCCAACCAGCAATAAGGATATTCTCGAAATAATGACCTTTGTTCTTGAGATCAAAAAAAAAAAAACAACTGAAAAGTATCATATGCCTATGTTGGTCGGGATCAAATGCGTATTATCTGCCCACCTGCTTTAGGAAGATACCCCCCCCCCCAGTTCTGTGATATTTCATCATCTGCTGGGAGAAGCCTGGGAACACCCCCAACCATATGTATAAACCGCCGCTTCCTGTCAAGATGGACTTTGGAGGGAAAGAGTGCTCTCTCCCCACCAACCCCAGGGTCTCACGTTTTCCCAGGCTGGCCTCACACTCATTATATAGACCAGGATGATCTTGAACATCTTTGTTTTAATGTATTTGTTATTCCACTTTATAAAGCTACTGTCTTAACCAGAGTTACTCCACTTGGGGTATAAGGGCCAAGACAGAATTATTCTACATTTTGTTTATACAAGCAAACCACCACCATCGGCCAGCACACTAGGAGGCAAAACTGATGGTTTATTTGTGCCAATAAAGAATTACACCTGGGAATGTATCAAATCAAAGGAGAAACACAAGACCTATAGGTATCACCAGACATGCTCCTCCCCTAAGACATATAGAATGGAGCCCACCAAGACTGGGAGGTGGTAGACACTGAACCATTACTTTGTTGCTCAGTGTGATGATGAGTTTTGTTTGTCGACTTGTCATAATATCACCTGGGAAGGGAATTCCGTGAGGAACTATCTGGATTAGGCTGGCCTGTGTGCCTATAAGGGATCTTTCTTTCTTTCTTTCTTTCTTTCTTCCTTCCTTCCTTCCTTTCTTCCTTCCTTCCTTTCTCTGTGTAACAGCCTTAGTTGTCCTGGAACTCCCTTTGCAGATCAGGCTGTCCTTGAACTCACAGAGATCTGCCTGCCTCTTAAAGGCATGTGCCGCCACTGCCCAGCTGGGATTTTTTCTCAATATATGTTTTTATTTAAATTAGAAACGTGAATGTTTCACATGTCAGTCCCAGCTCCCTCTCCCACCCCTCCTCCCTGGTGGAGGGATTTTCTTAATTGGGGCAGTTGAGGGAGGAAACCCTACCTTGAATGTTGGCAGTAACCATTTCACCACTGGGTCCAGGACTGAATGGGGAGGAGAGGGAGCTGAGCAATCACACAGGAGCTCATTGTTCTCTCTTCTTGACTGGAAGTGTAGTGTGACAGCTTTGAGCCTCACCACCTCAGTCTCCCCACAAGATTGGACTGTAACCTGGAAATGTAAGCCAAATAAAGCTTTTCTCCCTAGGTTGCTTTTGTTAGGGTACTTTATCACAGAACAGGAATTTAAAAACTAAGATATTAATCACGATTCATAAACCTTGTCCAGGAAAAGTATCAGAGCAAAAGAACTCTGCATTGGTACTGGGTTCCAACTCAAGGGCATTTGTCCTGCCTGGACATTTGAATACAATGAGACCCTTTCAAAGTGACACTCAAAACTGCCTACCAGGAGCACCCA
The DNA here is from genome assembly GCF_017639785.1 of Mesocricetus auratus. Taxonomy (NCBI): domain Eukaryota; kingdom Metazoa; phylum Chordata; class Mammalia; order Rodentia; family Cricetidae; genus Mesocricetus; species Mesocricetus auratus. The sequence continues at coordinate 37,778,272 of NW_024429186.1, read as the reverse complement.
TTTGACAACTCAGGGTCCTGCATGCACAGGTGCAGATTACTAAACCTTATCTGGTCCTGGGTGGGGACTTTTCCTGTGTCTCCATCAATTCTTATCTCTGCCTTCAGTGTAGCACCTCTAAACCCTGCAGCCTCTTAAAACCATTCAGTAGCTGTTGCTGCAGACCAGTAACCTTCTGCTCTGAAGTGTTGTTTGGTGGTTAGCCCCAGCCAGCTCACCTGAACATACCACGCATCAATTGCTCTGTACATCTGGATTAAACAGGTGTTTTGGCTTTTTCACTGACCCACAAATGCACTCCCTCTCCCTCTCCCTCTCCCTCTCCCTCCCCCTCTCCCTCCCCCTCTCCCCTCCCCCTCCCCCTCCCCCTCTCCCCTCTCCCCCTCTCCCCTCTCCCCTCTCCCCCTCTCCCCCTCTCCCCCTCTCCCTGTTTCTCTCTCTCCCTCCCTCCCTCCCTTTCTTTCTCTTTCTCTCCTCCTCTCCCTTCTCCTTCTTCTTTTGTTTTTTTGAGACAGACTTTCTCTGTGTATCCTTGGCTGTGCTGGAACTCACTCTGTAGACCTGGCTGACCTCCAAGTCAGAGGTCAAGTGATGGGATTAAAGGCATGATTTGTTCATTTTATGATTGTGTGTGTGTGTGTGTGTGTGTGTGTGTGTGTGTGTGTGTGTGTGTGGCGCGCGCGCGCGCGCGGGTGTGTCACGTGTTCCTGGTACCAAAACGGGCCAAAAGAGGGTATCTGATCCCCTGGAGCTACAGATGGTTATGAACTACTGCGCCTGTGCAGCAGTCAGAGGAGGCTGTCTGATGGCCCACTTTCCCTCTCTCTTTATTATTTTGAAATAGAGTCTCTGGAGGGACCTGCATTAAGGTTTATGTGTGGCAAGCCCCAGTGATCCTCCTGTCCCTGTCCACTATAATGCTGGGGTTATATGCCCATGTGAGGACATGCCTGGTTTTTTATTTAGTTTTCTGGATCCAAATGTAGGCCCTCACGCTTGCATAGCAAGCTCTCTTATGCACGGAGCCATCTCTCCATCCCCCATCTGAAATTGTTTGACTGTTTGACTCAGTGCTCCAGGGATGATGAACTATTTCACATGTCTTCATATCTGCCAACAGCATGTAGGGAAGTTCCTTGCACACACCAGGAGCTCAGTCAACAGTTGCAGCAAGTGAAGGAATGCATTTTTAACTCTGTGGAGAAGCTCTAAAGTATGGTTGATGATGGGAACTAGCACACAAAGGAAGTTCAGAAACTTTCTGGGCAAGGGCTTCGGTATTCCATAGGTTAGCCACAGACCTAGGCCTGTGAATGGGGACTTTCACGTTGTCTTGTTTGTTGTTTGCTCCATCTGTGTGTCGAGCACTATACACAGGAAGCAATAAAATGATGGCCAGGAGTCAAGTCCCTGCCTTTGAGAATTTAGATTTTGTTCAGTTCTCTCAGCTTGAAACTTGTCCTTAGCAACTTGTAATTTTCAGGAAATTTGTAAGCTAATTACTAAACGTTGCCTTCCTTAAAAATCAAGTTATATAAACTTAAATTTAAAAGTACAGGCATGACTGTAGTCCCAGCACATGGGAGCCAGAGGCAAAGGATCAGGAGTTCAAGGCCAGCCTCAGCTACATAGCTAGTTTGAGACCAGCCTGTGGCACTTGAGACCGAAGGAATTGGGAGATAGCTTGGTGGGTACAGGATTTAAGTTCAGGTGCCCAGTGCCTCTGTGAAGAGCTAAGCTGCAACCTTAGCAGTGAGTGTAGGACTAAGGGGAGAGAGACGGGCTTGTTGGGGCTTGCTGGGTTGCCAACCTAGCAAACTACCCACCAGATCTAAGTTTAGTGAGACCCTGTATAATGAGTCTTTTTCTGTCTGGCAGCCAGCTTCCAAAAATGACATTGGAGACTTCTTATTATGAAAGCCTGTCCTATAACGTAGGCTCGCTCCTAACTAGTTCTTACAGCTTAAACAAACCCATTTCTATTCATCCACATCCAGCCGTGTGGCTCATGGCTCTTACCTCTCCTCCTGCACGTCCTGCTTTCTTTGCATCTGGCTGGTGACTCCACCCTCCTCCCTCCCAGTGTTCCTCTCTGCCTGGAAGTGCCGCCTACACCTTCTGCCTGGCTACTGACATGTCAGCTTTTTATCTCACCAGTCACAGTAACACACCTTCACACAGTGTACAAATGCCCACAACCCTTTTCAAGGGAAAAAGTGAGGAGTGATAAAGAAGGACTTCCTCTGTTCCCCTTCTGTGTGTGTGTGTGTGTGTGTGTGTGTGTGTGTGTGTGTGTGTGTGAACATACACTGGTATATGCCCACAGGCACAGGACACACAGACACACACAAATGAATAAGTAAATAAAGAATTCCCAACCATAACATTATTTGTGTTGCTAAAAAAGTAAATAGATAAGGATAATATATTCAACACTTATTACTGCCCATTAAAAAAAACACTAGCTCTTGATATATTTATGCTCCTGCGCTTATTTCTGTGCATTGTGTCTATGTGGTGAAAATTTTACATGAGCACCTTTCTCAATGCCATCTTTGGTTCATATGTCGAGAGTTTGAAGTCAGCAAACACCAAACACCACAGTTATATTCTGCTGACTCTTACTCTCTTACAGGCCCTCAACCCCCTGCTCTTTCCAGCAGTCTATGGAAGATCCAATGTAGGCTTGCAGTCACGAGATTACAGAAACAGAATTCTAGGTCCTCCCATGAAGAAAGATGGGCTGGAGAGATGTTTAGTGTTTAAGGTATTGATTATTTCTGCTGAGAGTTTGGATCCAGCACCCACATGAGGAAACTTATTAACATCTGTAGATACAACACCTCCCTTTAGACTCTGTGGATACCTAGATAAACATGTGCACATACATACATATAAAATTATTATTATTTTATTTACTTTTATTTTCTTATTGTTACTAACTTGACTGGGCATGGTGGTGTGTCCTTTTAATCTTAGAGTTGGGGTCTTAGGCAGAAGGATTGCTGCAGATTTAGACTGGCCTGTGATATATATTGAATTTCAGGCTTTCCTAGACTACAGAGTAAAAATTTCTCAGGAAAGGGAGGAGACTGGAGAGGTGGCTCAATGGTCAACAGTTTGTAGTACCTTTGCAGAGGACCTGAATTCAGTTCCCCGCATCCATGTCAGCAACTCACGACCACCTGTAACTCCAGAAGATCTGACACCTGCTCTGAATTGCACGGGCAAGTGTGTTCACACACACACAATCTAAAAATAAGTAAAGTAAATCTTTAAAAAGAGAAGAAAGAAGCCAGGCAGAGTAGTGCATGCCTTTAATTCCAGAATGTGACAGGTGGATCTCTGTGAGTTCGAGGCCAGTTTGGTCTACATAGTGAGTTCCAGGACAGCCAGGGCTTCATGGAGAGTCTCCGTCTCAGAAAGAAGAGGAAGAGGGGGAGAGAGAAGAAAAGAGGATGTTTGCTTGTATATGTAAGGTTTGGTCCTTAGGACCACAAAAATCAACACATAAATAAACAAGCAAGCCAGGAAAAAGGGTAACCCCAGCACTGGGAAGGGTGAGGAGGGAAGATAGTGGTTTGAGACCAGCCTGGGTTACATAGGCTAGCTTGAGCAATATAGCTGTGCAAAAATGAGAAAATAAAAACAAAACTAATCAAACTAATAAAAATCCCCTCTAAAGCCGGATGGTGGTGGTGGTGGCTCATGCCTTTAATCAGTAGGCAGAGGCAGGCGGATCTCCGTGAGTTCAAGGCTAGCTTGGTCTACAGAGCTGTTTCCATGACAGCCAGGGCTACACAGAGAAACTCTTTCTTGAAAAAACTAAACTAAAAAATTAAATCCCCTCTAAATTGCTATAATTTTGTCATTTAGCAGATCTAGACAAAATATTTCAGACATGTAGAAATATTAATAATACTTTTGAATTTGAAGGGACAACAGTGTGAGGACTCAGGACACAATACTCCCAGAAAGTAGCATGCTGTCTACTTTGAACTAAAGGACATTAGAAGGACCTCATCACAGTTTCTCTCTCCCCTCCTGCCTCCTGTACCCCTCTCCTCTTTATTATCTGAGAACCCAGAATTCCTCTTTCCAATGGTAGTCCATGAAGACTACAGTGATTTTTTTAATGATTTATCTTTTAAAAATATCTATTTATGTATGAGCACTCTATTTGCATGTATGCCTTTTTGCCAGCAGAGGGCATCAGATTCCACTATAAATGGTTGTGAGCTGCCATGTGGTTGCTGGAAGTTGAACTCAGGACCTCTGGAAGAGCAGCCAGTGCTCTTAACCACCAAGCCATCTCTCCATCCCCCTAAAGTTCAAATTTTATTTTACGTGCATTTATGTTTTGTTAGCATGTATATGTGAGGGTGTGGGATCCCCTGGAACTGGTTAGATAGTTGTGAGCTATCACTTGGGTGCTGGGGATTGAACCAGGTCCTTTGGAAGAGCAGCCAGTGATCTTAACCACTAAACCATCTCTCCAGTGATGGGGACTGTCCCTCTGTACATGTGTTTCTCTTATTGGTTGATGAGTAAAACACTGTTTGGCCAATAGAGGCAGGAAGATAGGCAGAACTAGGAGACTAGGAGAATTCTGGGAAAGGTAGGCAAAGAGAGACCTCAAGGACACCATGTAGTGGAAGAAGGAGTAACAGGTTCAGATAAGTAAGATAAGACCACATGGAAATACTTAGATTAATAGGAATGGGGTAATAATTAAGAGAGAGCTAGCTAATCTGTGTGCTTATTTGGGGCTGAGAAGGACAGTGGAACCTACTAGAAAGAAAACTCCCCCAGCACTCCAGCCCCAACTACAGTGATTTTTGTATCTTTGGGATGTATTGTGTTAGAATGTTTTACTTTAAAAATTGCTGAGTTGCTGACTTAAGTTTCATGAAAAATGTTCAATGAATTTTGCATGGAAATTAGGACAAAATTTTCAACAGTTACTGAAATGGCCCTAAATATTCATTTGCTATTTCGTACTACATATCTATATGAAGTGATGTTCTCAGCATTGGCAATCATAAAATCAAAGCATTAACTCTGAAAAAGTTGAAGATTTCTGTTCTTCTTTGTTTCTCTGTTGCCCTAATAAACCACTAACCACAAGTGTCTTCATGAGGGTTGCTACTGCTGTGTTGAAATACCATGACCAAAGCAACTTGGGGAGGAAGGGGTTTCATCAGCTTGCAATTCCACATAACAGTTCATTATCAAAGGAAGTCAGGACAGGAACTCAAATAGGGCAGGGTTCTAGAGGCAGGAACTGATGAAGAACCATGGAAGGGTGCTACTTACTAATGTTCAACCTGCTTCCTTATATTTTTGGTTGTGAGCCTAGCCTTTAACGACCGAACCATCTCTCCAACCCTCAACCTGCTTTCTTATAGAGCCCAAGACCACCAACCCAGGATGGCACCACCCACAGTGGGCTGCACCCTCCCCCATCAATCACTAATTAAGACAATGCTTTACAGATGGATTTTTTTTTTTTTTTTGGTTTTTACGAGACGGGGTTTCTCTGTATTGTTTTGGAGGCTATCCCAGCCTGGCCTCGAACTCACAGAGATCCACCTGCCTCTGCCTCCTGAGTGCTGGGATTAAAGGCATGCTCCACCACCGCCCAGTTTACAGATGGATCTTATGGAGGCATTTTCTCAACTGAGGCTCCTTCCTTTCAGATAATGCTAGCTTGTGTCAAGTTGACATAAAACTATTCAGCACAAGAACCAACTTGGGAAAGAAAGTATCCATCACTGAGAGGAGTCAGGGCAGGAGCCATGGAAGAGTTACTTGCTTTCTGTCTTGTTTTGCTACCTTTCTCTCTCTGTCTCTATCTCTGTCTCTCTGTCTTTCTTTTTAGACTTAATTATTCTATTTTTATGCATATAGTTGTTTTGCTTGCGTGTATGCACGTGTCTGGTACCTGACAAGGTCAGAAGAAATGTTGAATGCCCTGGAACTGAAGTTATAGAAAACTGTGAGCCACTATATGAGTGCTAGGAATTAAACTCAGGTCCTCTGCAAGAGCCACAAGTTCTTTTAATTGCTAGTTATCTCCTTAGTCCCTCGGTTGCTTTCTTATACAACCCAGGACCCCTACCTAGGAATGGTACCATACACAATGGGCTTGGCCCTCCCACATCAATCCTTAATAAGAAAACGCCCCAAACACAGGCACACACACACATGGTGATCTGATAGTTCCTCATCTAGAGTTCTTTCTTCCCAGATGACCCTGGTTTGTGTTAAGTTGACAAAAATTAACCAGCACAATGTTCTATACTGGCAGTATCAAACATGCAACCAAGATTTAATTCTTTAAGAAAAATTAAACAATCAATCATCTAATTAGTATGCAAATCTGTTTTCATTTATAATCAATGGTAAAATTATATGTATGCCAAATAATTATTTTTCACATAAATCTGTGATTTGTCATCAGTTAATACTTGATTTGTATACTTACTTTAATTTTTAAAATGATTTTTAGTGTGTGTGTGGAGGCCAGAAGAGGGTATCAGATCTCCTGTAACTTTATGTTTATTTGATATAGCTGAGGTTACATAAAAGAATTCTCAGACCAGGTGTGGTGGCATTCACCTTTAATGCCAGCACTCAAGAGGCTGAGGCTGGTATATTTCTGTGAGTTCAAGGATAGCCTGGTATACACAGTGAGTTCCAAGCCACTCAGGGCTACATAGTGAGACCCTGTCTCAAACAACAAAATTCTCTGGCAATAAAGGATTGTGTATTGAAAAAAAACTTAAGATGCTCTGATTTGGTGTGCTGGCTAGTCTTTTGTCAACCTGACACAAGTTAGGGTCAGCTGGAAAGAGGGAACCTCTACTGAAAAAAAAAAAAAAAGATGCTCCCATCAGTCTGGCCAATGGGCAAGTGAGGCAGGTCAAGTCTGAATGATAAAATGTAGACATGGGGGAAACATCTAGCCAGAGACATCTAGAAGGGTCCAGACTGAACGGGGCCATGAGAGGAGGTGGGGTTGGTGGTATGTGGGGGGGGGTATGGAGCGAGAGGTCAAGAGACCTAGATAACCAGTATGGCCAAAATGGCGGAGGTTATATGGGGTCAGAGACTGGGGGAAGAGAAACTTGGGCCCTGGGCTGGAGAGGTAGGAGGTGGGGTGAGAAGTGCTGGGAGGAGAGACTGACAATTGTCCTAGGTTTCTTACCTAACACAGATGGCTGGTGCCACCCATGGGCGGGCGGCTCTGAGCTGTAAACCTGTAAACAACAACACTCCTTTGTGACCTCTGCTTCAGTTCCTGCCTCCAGGTTCCTGCCCTGTTTAAGTTCCAGCCCTGACTCCCCTCAGTGATGGAGTGTGACCTGAGAGTTATAAGCTGAAGTAAACCTTTTCCTCCTCAAGTTGCTTTGTTCACGATGTTTAGTCACAGCAATAAAAACCCGAAGTCCTGGGTGCTGGAGAGATGGCTCAGAAGTTCAAAGCACTGGCTGCTCTTCCAGAGGTCCTGAGTCAATTCCCAGCAACCACGTGACGGCTCACAGCCATCTATAATGAGATCTGATGTCCTCTCCTGGTGTGCAGGCATCCATGCAAACAGAACACCATGTACATAATAATAAATCTTAAAACAAAAATCAAAGCCACTTAAAGAATCACAGCCTTGCCAGGTTCAAGCAATATTGTGCTGATTTTGTTTACAGCACATTAAACCAGCAGAGGGTGGGGAGATACATGTGTTAGCTATCCTGGCCTTCTTTATACCAAGCACCTTGGAGTTAGTGTTGCTATGGAGACATCTGAACTGCTTTAGAAAAAAAGCACACAAATTGGCATCAGGTGAAATAAATTTCAGATGTCTTTAGGAAAAATGGATTTGAGAAATAAATAGGTCTAGATTTTTGTTTGCTATAGTGTTACAGTTAAGAGTGTGGTGTTAATAGTCTTGTCACTGTATGAAATATTAAATATGTCTATTCTACCAAACACTGAAAACTTGTGTTTACAGCAAAGAATTCAAATCCTTTTATCTTCCCTACCTTGCAGTGTCTGTTGAGGCAAAAAGCATCAGATTCCTCAGAAGCTGGAATTGCAGGCTACAAAACTCAGATCCTCTGCAAGAACAGTGTGTGCTCTTAACTGCATAGCCCAGAAAATACATTTTATTATTAAAGCCACGAGTAGCTGTTTGGTATTTTTGGATTTGTTTTAGCCTCCTTTTAGTTTAGAATGGTCCAAGTGTGTTGGTATTGTTGACCTTTAATAACCAGTGCTCTCATTAATCATGTAAAGAATTGAAAACAGGGGCTGGAGAGGTGGATCAGCAGATAAGAGCACTTGTTGCTTTGGCAAAGGACTTGGGTTCGATTCCCACCACCCACATGGTGGCTTACAACGGTCTGTAATTCCAGTTCCAGCAAATCCAATATCCACTTCTCACTTCCCCGGGCACATATATGAAATATGGTGTACAAACATACATACAGGCAAAACACTCATACATACAAAAAAGAAATAAAGCTTTGTTTAAAAAAAATTAAGAACACCTCGGAAGTAGTTGCTTAGTAAATCCTAACTTCCCCATCAGGAATATCTGAAGTAGATGATGAGTCTTTACTAAGAAGCCAGACTCAGAGGATTCTGCTGAGACTTGACTGGTTCAAAGATGGGGTAAATGTTTCTAGGATTTTCAAGCTTTGGCATGGAAAGCTGCAGATGGATGCCGGGTTGGTGTGGGCTGGCAGATGATGCCGGGTGAGACCCGACCATGGCCAGCATCAACTCTTCAGCCGAGATAGCGATTGTGGCAGGTAAATGTGTATGAAGAAACCTAGAGATCGTGTATCGAATTCGCGTTTTCCACCGAGATCTCCAACCTGGCGAGGACCTCTATTTCCCCGGAAACTACACACCTGCTACTCCGAACAACACCTAATTAGATCCGGTCCTCGAGGCTTAAGCATCGGGCGCGCGCCCAGGGGAAGAGGGCACGCCCACAGGGGGCGTGTCCCAAGCCCTGGAGAGAAGTGGTCCTCCGAGAAGGTGCACCAGGGCTGGTCGGGGGCGTGTCCAAGCGATGCTGACATCACAGGGCGGGGCTCATCACTGCCAAGTAAGGCAGTGAAGCTGAGGGGTGGCGGAGCTCACTCGAGATTCTGAGTCGCACGGAACAGCTGCTCCTATGGTGAGCCCCTCCCTGCCAACCATGTTTTTGAGGGGCAGCATCTCGAGTCTCCTCCGCGCGCAAGTGCATTGCGTCCTGAAGAGATCTGCCCACTCCGTGGCTGTGGTGGGAGCCCCTTTCTCTCGGGGACAGGTGAGAGCTGGGACCTGAGCTGGCGGGACGGAGCAGAGAGAGTGGGGTGGGAGGCGAGAATGAGGAGTAACGCCGCGGGGAGTGGGGGAAGCTCGCGGGTTTCCGCGGCTGGTACCGGAGCGCACTTGGGATTTTCCCTGACCCAGATGAAGACGTGGGACGGGAGGGGTGAAGGAGGGCAGTGGGCATCGAGAGGGCGGGCTTCTGCGGCCCCCCGGGACAACGAGGAGATCGGTATTTCCAGCTTGGAGTGGTTAAGGGGAGGAAAAGGAAGGGAAGAGAAGAGGGACTCCTTGGAGAGCTGGAAAAGGCAAAACCGGGGTCGTTGGAAAATTGTCCGAGAGGTTAGAGACTTCGACCGGGGTGATTAAGGAAGGCTTCAAGATCTATTCTTGCCCAAAGAGCATTAACCTGGAAAGAAATCAATGCTGGCTTCGCCAGCTGCGGGAGAACCCCAGGTGCTTTGTTCGTCCTCAATGAAAGAAACCTGCTGTCGGGGAGGCCAGGGCGAGCTCACAGATGAAAAAGCCCGGTCAGTAACACGGTCTCAGCCACCGGATCATTGCCCACTCAACCCTTTCCTAATCTGGGACTCCTGGTCCGGCTCTCAGTGAGAGACTCAGAAGGTTGGTTTGCTTTCAACGATGGAATTTTCCCTCCTCAATCCATTAAGCATTTAACGAAATGACTAGACCTCTACCTTGGAAGTTTTGATGCTGTGGCAGTTTGCATAGGAGTTCGTTAGGCGCTCATTGCAGCATCATTATGTCTAAGTGTTTCTGCCCCTTTTCTCAACCTTTCCTTGTCTGTGGGATTTGTGATTCACAGAAAAAGAAAGGAGTGGAAGATGGTCCAGTTGCCGTTAGAGAAGCTGGCTTGCTGAAGAGGCTCTCCATATTGGGTAAGTGGTTGGATTCGCAATGTTCAGGAATGGAAACAGACCTGTTTAGAAATGTATCTCATATCCTGGTCCTGTGGTATCAGCTTCGCACCTGTAAGTGGTTTGTACCATCTGGTATCCTTTAGATTCCTTCTGCAGAGAAACATCAGGGAGTCTTCAGGGAAAGTCTTGTTGCAAATATTGTAAAGTGAATGACACGTGCAGCCAAGGATGCTAACTAGCCCCAGCTTTAATTGCAGCCAGCCTTCTCCCATAACGTGGTAGCTTTCCTTAACTCAGTCTTGAGATGCTTCCGAGTTATCAGTGTCACATGTTGCCTCTCTCCAAATCATTTCCTCTCGGATAAACAGGTTTGTATCGTAATCAGGACATAGACGGGTTTTTCTTTTTTAAAGATTTATTTATTACATATACACCAGATTGAATTGTAGATGGTTGTGAGCCACCATGTGGTTGCTGGGAATTGAACTCAAGACCCCTGGAAGAGCAGTCAGTGCTCTTAACCTCTGAGCCATCTCTCCAGCCCCCAGAAGGGTTTTTCAGAACTACCTAATTATGAAATCACTTGGGTGACTTGTTAAAAGCAGTTCCTAAACTCCTCCATGGAAGAATTCTGATTCCCTAGATCTGAGGCAGGGCTCAATAAATCTGTGCATTTTTACAGGCCTCCTTGTAGTCAGATTTGCAAGTTTCTGTCTTGTAATTAAGGTAGTATTTAGGCTTTTAGGACCAGAAGTCTAACCTAAAGATAAACGCCATGTCTACAGGCACCACATTTTAATACTTGTATGACATCTAACCCAAATATTTCTAGCTTGTCCTCCATTGTCATTAGGGCCATTCACATCTTTTCTGGTGCTCTGAATACAAAATTTACAGTCAATAGAGAGCTTTGACAATGGGAATGCAGAATCTGGGTGAAGTATCTTTGTTCACTCTTCCTGTGAAACAGTCATTCCAAGGGCCACTCATCTTACAAAATCAGGAAGAATGAAACCACCTAATGTGTCCCTTTTATGTGGGGCCACAATAGGGAACCAAAGACAGATGAAAGTAAAGAAAACCACCAAAGTCAAGTTGGTGAACCAGTGAATTCATTAGGCTGACTTCCAGGAGGATGGTGAGGGGTTACTTACAGGGACATAAGGACTCAAAGCCAGCTGCACTATTGAGAGCCCACCCTAGTTCAATATCAAAACAACTGTAGTCACTTGTGCACTCTCTGATTAGCAAAGGTCAAATTTTAAAGGAGAGAAGGCCTTTGACAAGGTAGAGATTTGAGATGTCTTTGGACTTTAGTAACTAGATTATATGAGATTGTGTGAAATAAAAAACAAGATAGGAAGAAAAGCAGATTGTTGTTGTTCGAGGAATGGTCTCTCTATGTATCTCTGGCTGTCCTAGAACTTGCTATATAGACCAGACTGTCTTTGAACTTGAAGAGAGATACCTGCCTCTCCCTCCAGAGTCCTGGGGTTAAAAGTGTGCACCACCATGCCTGACAGAGAAACCGATTTGAAGATGAAATAAACTTGGTTTGGAACATGATGGGTTTTCAGAAGGCAGATGAGGCACTAGAACAAAGGTGGAGAGGCAAGCATGGCTTTCTAGAGGAAGGTCATCGTTGGGGCGACTGCAAGAATGGAGGCGGGTTGAAGAAATGTCTCAGAAATGAAGAACACTTGCTGCTTTTGTAGAGCAGGTTTGGTTACCAGCACCCACTATGGCTGCTCACAGCTGTCTAATTGCAGGGGCTCTGATGTCCTCTTCTGATCTCCATGGGCACCAGGCGTGCACAAGGTGCACATACGTAGAGAGTGGGAGTTGGACTTCCATGGTAGGTAGATTGACAAGGTGCCATGCCTGAGACAAAGTCTGGCAGCTTAAAACAAAGACCTTGTAGACTTTTGTCTCCCGCCGAAAGGCCCCTGCTAATGGACTGATTGAATAAGTTCAAAGCCAGGTCCAGGACATGTTATATGACCGTTGTGTGCCAATCAACCATCCTCTTTCTACAAACCGACCAGTTCTTCGAGGACTTAACCCCTAGCCCTCAAGAGACTGGATTTTTCCATCTTTGCAGAGGGTGTTTTTCTCTGTGGGTATGTTACATGTGTTTCCTCACCCCCAATAACCACCTTCAGCCGAGGATTCTGTCTGTTCTTTGCTGTGTCTGAGATTGCTCTGCTGTAACCCTATTGCACTCAGATTTCCCCTGCCTCTTAATTCTTTAACTGTCAGAAAACAACCCCAATCAAGACCCCTGGGCTGTGTCACATAGAAACACACATGCACACACAAAATTCGATTGGTCATCTGCGCCTGCCATAATGAACAAAAGCCAGAGACACATCATTTGTGTTTTCGGGTCTCCCAGGAAGGGACCTAGGAAGGACCGGTCAAGGGAGAGAGTGAAGTGTTGACCTAAGGAAAAGGACGTTTGGGGAATAAAGCAAGCAGCTGTGTGATAAGAAGTCTAGCAAAATAAAGGATGGCAGCTCCCTGGGCATGAACAGGAGAGTTTCATCGGAATGGTGGGAGGGAGCCAGGCTGAGCCATCAGTCCAGTGTGTGCCTCCTGCTGCTCTTAACCGCTGAAAGCCAATACAGATGCTGACTTCACAGATCTCTCATACTTAAAATCTCTAATGGTTAAGTGACTACCGCAGGCTTTCTGTCTCACATTAGTAAAACAGACTCTCCTGCTATCGGAAAAAGTGCCCAGTGGACTCAATAAGAAAAAAATGTCTTGGGAAAAACAATGTGAGCTTAGTGATGAGGGACCAGAAAATCCCCATGTGGCTTCTTGAATTCCAGCCCCCTGTGGCTGGCTAACACTATGGAGTACTTTTATATAGCAGCCTTAGTAACTTGTGGCCTCTTCATTATCATAGCTGAGTCACATTCCGGTAATTACAAAATGAGACCTCAAAGTGTTCCTTGTGTCCTGTTGCTACCTCTAAGCACAGAACATTCCTTCTACTGTGATGACAAAAGGGGGGGGATTTCCATGGTGGTCAGAGCTTAAGTAGACTCTGGAGCAGATGTACGGATGCCTCTGAGCCTTAACAGCAGTACCTCTCTCTCTCTCTCTCTCTCTCTCTCTCTCTCTCTCTCTCTCTCTCTCTCTCTCTCTCTCTCTCTCTCTCTCGTTCTTCAGTTTGCACATTTGACCCTGTTTTCATTACAGCTAAAGCTGGGGCTGCTTGACCTAGGTTCCACCAAGGAAAGCATGCATAGCAAATTTTGATTTGGAATTCCAGTACCTTCATTGGAGCATTCTGTATTGTGGGTGTCACTGGCCTTTTTTTTTTTTAAGTTAGTGTGTCTTACTTTATAACCCTGGGTGGCCTGGAACTCCAGGGTGACCTCAAACTTGCAACAATCCCTCTGCCTTTGCCTCTCTAGTCCTAAGGTTACAGGTCTGTGTCATCAGGCCTGGCTTTAGATTTAAATTCTTAACGATCCCCTTTAATGATTTCTGGGCAAGTCTCAAGACTATGTTGCTTTTCTGCTCAGGCAGGTTTCTGTTGTGGCAGCTTAAAGCCCCCTAAGTAAGCTAGTTCATCCTTATGAGAAAGAGTCCTGTGAAGGCCTTTTTAAATACATTTTTGATCTTCTGCCCCAACCTCCTTACACGATCTTTTTGTGAGTTAGTTCAATTTGGCTTCTGTGGCCTTTCATCTTGGACTGTATCTTAATCCTTTTGTATTTCAGCAACTTCCTGTTCTGATAGACACTTTGATTTCTGAACTGTCACATTCCTTACTACGACTTCTGGAAATAGCAATCTAAAGTCTTGATTTGCTTATAGATATCTTCAAGTTCTTAATAATAATCTACCTATTGTGACTTGGATTTTTTTTTCATTCTGTTCTTAGTGTGGTGGTTATAGAACTATATAGCCATTAAAACACACTGAACTTAAAATATCTATTAAGTATGCCTCAAATCTGTTTTGAAAGTTTTTCACATCTTCCCAAGTTTTTTCTCTTTCCTCCCTCCTTTCTGCTCTTTCAGTGAATATCACTATATATCCCAAGCTGACCTCAAGTTCACAATCTTCCTGTCTTAGCATCCTGAGTTAGAATTACAGGCATGTGGTACTATGTCTAGCTTAAGTTTATTTATTTTCTTTCTTTTTTAAAATTATTTAACTTTTATTTTATGTGCATTGATGTGAAGGTATCAGATCCCCTGGAACTGGAGTTTCAGACAGTTGTGAACTGCCATGTGGGTGCTGGGAATTGAACCCAGGTCCTCTGGAAGAGCAGCCAACACTCTTAACCACTGAGCCATCTCTCCAGCCCCAAGTTTATTTTTCTTAAGGTCATCCTTTAGGTACTAGAACTATGAGCTGGGTATAGGGGTGCATGTTTTTAACTGGGAGGCAGAGGCAGGTAGATATGAGTTTGAGGCCATTCTGGTCTAGGTAGTGACTTAGAGGGCTAGCTGGTGAGAGCCTGTCTCAAAACAAAAAATGATGAGCATATTCATTTACTGATGTGTGTGCAGAGTTGTAATGCATTTGCATATTTGCATTGGAGTGTCGCTAAATTCTAGATGCTAGACTTAACCCAAGTAAACAAAACAAGTTTCTGTCAACAGTGCTCGGAAATAGAAATGTAAAACCGAGGGAAGTATGTCAGTGGCTGTGAGCATTTATAGAGTAAGGAGAAGCCAGGGATGGGGATAGCAAAGGTCAGGGATGGGTAAACACAGCAGCTGAGATAGGAGGCTTCGTTGGAAGGGGCTAAGTGAGCAGACCTGGGCAGGAAGGAAAGGAATCTGAGCAAATTTGAGAGAACACTATTTCAGGCAGAGAACACTACGTACAAAGACCCTGACGCAGATCTAGAGTATTAATGTAACAGAACCCATCCGGAGCCCTAATCAAGATTGCTGTGTTCAAAGGGGTGGACCTTCTACTTCAGGGTTTTAGCATAGTCGCACAGCTCCCAGGAAATTGTCATTATTTGACAATTCCAGTAGTAGTTTCCTAGAATGCTGTTTATAAGACTTTTCTTTTCTTGACTGACACAAGTCAATAGGGAAAAGAATAGTCTTTTATAAATGGTATCAAGACAACTGGATACCCATGTGCCAAAAATAACTTTAAAAAAGAACTCCCACCTCCATAGCATTTATCAAAATTCCTAATTAGCTCAGGCTGGAGAGATGGCTCAGTGGTTAAGAGTGCTGGCTGCTCTTACAGAGGACTGGGATTTGGTTCCCAGCATCCACATGCTTCTCCATATTGTAGTTCCAATTCCAGGAGACGAAACACACTCTTCTGACATCAAGCCCCATTTCCCACCACGGGTACATTAGGAGTAAGTTTTCAACACATGATCTTGAAAGGGCGTATTCAAAACCATACCAAGAATCTAGCATGAAACCCAAGTACTGCACTGCTTTGGACCGGCTGGAGCCATATCCCCCTGTGGGATGGGCCATCTGTCCTAGGGAAATGGGAGCTGAGGCTTGAGTTGAGAAATAACCATTTTCAGATTTCCCTACTGCCAGTCATACCTTGAACGTGCTAATAGTGATCCATTTCTTTTTTATCCTTAAAAAGAGGTTTGTTCATTTACTTTTGTTTTACGTGTTTTGCCTGCATGTATGTGTACCACATGGGTACCTGGTGCTCTTGCAGGCCAGAAGAGGGTATTGGATCCCCTAGAGCTGGAGTTACAGACAGTGCTGGAAATCTTACTTGGGACCTCTGAAAGAGTAGCAAGAACTCTTAACTTTCCAGACCTTTACAAAACATTTTTAGCTGTGTTGGTACAGTGTGCATTTAAAAGTCAAAGGACAACTTATACAGTCTAGCAGGCACAGTGGCTCAGACCCTTAGACCCAGTCAGTACCCTAGAGGCTGAGGCAGAAGCCGTTTTCATATACACAGTGAGATATTGTCTCAGAAAATTAAAAACAAAATACACATGGTCTTCAGCACCAACTTCCTCTGAAGATCCTACTGTATTCTTGCTCACATTTCTCATGGAGACTCCTTATCTATGATCTCAAGCCCTTACTGACTCAGCTACGAGCTCTAAGTTCTCACCATCTCCCAAATTAGTTGTAATAACAAGAACCGGTTTTTCCTCTATCATTAGAGTCTGCATCCAATCCCTGTATTGGGTAGCTAAGAAACTGAGATAGCAGCAACTGAAAAAAAATTTCGCTTTCAAGTAAACAATCTGGAGAGAGGTCTTGAGATGGTTTGGTGGCTCTGTCCTCAAGCCCAGATTCTTAATTGGCAAGGCCTTTACTTAATGGTTGCATACTCATTTCTGGAAGCAGGAGAGATGAAAAGAAGGCACAAGGGGGAACGGTTCCCTTTCTAAGAAGCCATGGCAGGACGTTTCTTTCCACGTACTTTTTGGCGGGCACTGGTTGTGTGGGCACATTCCAGTTTCGAGGAAAGTTGTCTCTGCATGGAAGGCCAGATGTTAGCCCTCAACCATGCCGATAAGGTCCAGACTAGGGCTTAAACTTCTTCCTCCTGTCACTTTTCACCTGAGAAAAAAATAGCTGCAATTTTAGATATATAGGTATACAAATCAAACCTTTTCTAATAACAATTTGCTTTGAACAACCCCTAAGTGTACATATTTTAACATTAGAGACAATAGGAAATCCATACTCATGAGATGGATGTGTCTAGTTGTACATACAGAATTAGAATTAAATCATGAACCAGGTATGCTGGCTCATGCCTATAAATAACTCTAGTGCTGGAGAGATGCTAAGGCAAGAGAACCATTGCAAATTTGAGGCCATCAAGGGACACAGTGAGTTCCAGGCAAATCTGTATTAAAAAATAAATCTTGGCTGAATATTTGATTTTGCAGGATGTAGTTACTGTCAATGTTTTTCAAAGTTGATTTTTTATTCTATTATTGACTTTGGGAATGCTGCTTCACGCAAATAGGTAATAATACTAAGCGGAAAAGTTATGTTTAGAGTTATTTCAGAGTCCCAAATTCAAGCCAAAATTCATGCAATTAGAAAAATTTAAATCAATTTTAAGTATGTTTTGCTTGCATGTATGGATTGCATCATGTATGTGCTTCGTGCCTGAGGGCAGAAGAGACATCAGATCCCCTAGAATTGGAGTTACAGACAGTTGAGCTTCCCTGTGGGTGCTAGAAATCATAGCTAGGTTCACTGCAAGAGCAGCAAGTGCATTTTAACCCCTGAGACATCTCTCTAGCCCCCATGTAATGATTTTCTAAGTGAAACTCACGTCAGCAACTCAAACAATAAGTGTATTTTTACCTTTAAATTATTTCATTTATTGTGTCTCTGTGTTAGTTCTTCTCATCCAAAACTGTTCATCAAACATATGATAAACAAGTTTTGGGAAGTCTTAGGTTACAACATCTGTTTCAAAGAAAACATAAAAGGATGGAGAGAGAAACCACAAAGATGCCTTAGGTATCTGTAAATCCCCTAGTATGGCCTGCTCTTCTTGTTACATGCTCAATCTTATTACCATATCAACACAACTGGCAGGGAGAGCTTAGAAATTCACTGTCCTTTGAGATGTCACTCTTCAATGAACTCTGGTGACAAAGGGCTGGGACTCTTGCCCCAGTGTATGTGGTTACAGTTTTAGACCATGAGTTTTAAGTCATTATTATTAGGCTCAAACATTCTTTTCTTTTTAAATATAGGGTCTGACTATGTAGCTCCAGCTGTCCTGGAATTGTTACATAGACCAGGCTGGCCTCAAACTAGAGCTGAAACTTGGAGATCTGCCTGCCGCTGCCTTCCAGGTGCT
This sequence comes from Mesocricetus auratus, assembly GCF_017639785.1. Taxonomy (NCBI): domain Eukaryota; kingdom Metazoa; phylum Chordata; class Mammalia; order Rodentia; family Cricetidae; genus Mesocricetus; species Mesocricetus auratus. The sequence continues at coordinate 37,760,264 of NW_024429186.1, read as the reverse complement.
GGGATTGAAAGCATACACCACCATGCCTGGTTCAAATACATATTGATTAATTAAAATAGCAACCGTTACAATCAACACATTTGCGGTCCTGGGAAGCACTTTCAGCACCCTGCTGGTTGTGTTAAAGGCTGTTCGGATGTCTGAAGATGTCTGATGGTGAAAGGCCAGGTGAACATGGTGGAGGAGACAAAACTTCACTGCTCAATTGACTCAGCTTTCGAAGCATTGGCTTAGTGATGTGTATAGTGAGGCCTTGTTGTTGGGGTGATCTGGGCCCTTCTGCTGACCAAAGGTTTGAACGGGCCTTCTCTGTTCCTGCTGTGTTGAACCTGGGGAAACCTGTTCTTAGACACAGAAAAGCAAAGCCTGAGGAATGACAACCACAAGCCAGGCCCCTGAATCACTACAGAGCAAAGCCTGCTGTTTACCTGGGTGGTACACAGATATGGATGTATTCAAGCTGTATTTTGAGTAGTTAGCTGTAAAGCAACTTAGCCTATTCCATCTAATTTCCATCTGTTTATGTGTAAAGGGCCTGCAAGAACACAGTTGCCAGGTTTGGGGAGTAACATGGGAGCCTGTATTGTTACTTGTTCTTACAAAGAATTTCTATTGCCTATAAAGGAAGAGGAAAAACACACAGCAAAACAGCATGGGTACAAATTGTACTTGTAGAAGGCCCTTCCTTGACTCCAGCGGTCATTGTCTCTACTCTTTACCTGGTACTCGTATTGTGCAGATTAAAGAGCGGAGTTAGGGAGTCAGTCATGAGTACCAGGTCACTTGGGAAGGGCTCTTCAAGATATAAGCCCCTATAGGGGCTGCCTTTTAGTTTTGTGGGAACACGAGGCAGAGACCATCAAGTTTTCATGGCCACACTTGTGTAGACTATGTAAATTATCAAAAATGCGTGCAGCTGGGCACAATTAGATTGAGAAATATTCCTTCCAGTATGCACTGTCAAGGAGCCCTTGTGGGGCCGGGCGTTGGTGGCGCACGCCTTTAATCCTAGCACTAGGGAGGCAGAGGCAAGCAGACCTGAGTTCCAGGTCAGCCTGGTCTACAGAGTGAGCAGAGAAAATCTGTCTTGAAAAACCAAAAAAAAAAAAAAAAAAAAAAAAAAGCCCTGTGGGTGTTGTCTCAGGCATCTGGGGAGTAAGTGGGAAACAGGAAGGTGTTTGTTGAAAAGGAATCGGTAAATAGATAATATTTTAAAAAATATTTTATATGTCTGGGTGTTTTTGCCTGAATGCCTGGTGCCGGCAGAGACCAGAAGAGGACATCAAATCCTCTAGAACTGGAGTTATAGGTAGTTGTGAGTTACCATGTGGATGCTGGGAATTGAGCCTGGGTCTTCTGGAAGGGCAGTCAGTGTTATTAATCACTGAGATATCTATCCAGTCCTCCAGAGTTGGTAATCTTAGAGCCCACATTGTGTGTGCAAATGAATCTGTTGAATGATCTCCAGCAGTTGGTTAGTGTCGGATCAAATGCAGGATCTTATGCATGCTAAGCAATTCCCCCACCCCCACCCCCGAGGTACCGCATGGAGAGTGACTGCCTAGTCCCAGATCTGCACAGTTAATGGCCAAAACCCTCTTATGAAATGCAGTCTGTCCTACCTGGAGTACTGCAGGAAGATTGCCAGTTCTCTTTAGACCTGTGCAGCTCCTTTCTGTTAAGTGCATGTGAGTAGAATACTGTTTTCTGTCAGGCTTATCTCCATTTACACCCTGGTATCCTTGATTGGGTTGAGTGTTCCCTAAGTTTTATTACTTATCTTATCTGCTGGGACCTTAATATCCTTGTTTTTCTTATTGGTCATTAGAAGATTTCTGAGTTAAAGGTTTGACAAGTAGTTTTGAAAGTTAATATTAACATTATTATAACCTTTTGTATTAGGGTTCTCTAGAGAAACAACTTATAGAGTGACTATACGTATATATATATATATATATATGATTTATTAGAATGGCTTACAGGCTGTGGTCTAGCTAGTCCAACAATGGCTGTCTACCAATGGAAGGCCCAAAAATTCAGTACTTGTTCAGTCCATGAATCTGGGTGTTTCAGCTGGGTTGTTTTTTTTTTTGGATTTATTTAGTGAACATTGGGATTTTACCTGTATGTGTGTCTGCATGAGAGTGTCAGATCCCCTGGAACTGGAGTTAACAGTTACAAGCTGCCATGTGGGTGCTGGAAATTGAACCTGTGTCCTTTGGAAGAGCAGCCAGTGCTCTTAACTGCTGAGGCATCTCTCCAGCCCCTCAGCTGGGTTTCAGTATATACCTGGAGTGCTGAAGAAGCAGGCTTCCATGCCAGTGAAGGAAAGGGGACTTGCTAGCGAGCATGAGAGGAAGCACACAGAGAGATGGGGGAGGGGGGTTTTCTTCCGTGTTCTTTGTTATCAGCTGCCAGCAGAAGGTGTGGCACAGATTAAAGGTGGGTCTTCCCACCTCAAAAGATCTGGATTCAATTAAGAAAAAATCCTTCATAGGTGTGCCTTTAGGATTTTAGTTTCAGATGTAGAGAAATTGACAACTAATAGCCACCACACCTTTTATAGTGAATATTGTAGTATTATAAAACACCGGATATGTTCCATTTTCTTACACCACATTAAGAACCTCATGCTTGATGTGATGTAAGGAAGTCACTGAGACAAACAAGTAGAGACACTAGAATAGGAATCACTCAGGATCGATGGCTCAGAGGTTAAGAGCACTTTACTATTCCAGAGAACGGAAGTTCAGTTCCCGGCATCCACACTAGCTTCACAGCCTCTTGTAATGCCAGCTCTAGGGGATTTTACACCTCAGAGTGTCTGTCTGTGTGTGTGCCATATGTATTCAGGTGACTGGGAGTCTGGAAGAGGTTTCAGATGACCTAGAGTTAGAGGAGGCTGTGAGCTAGCTACCCAGTATGGGCACTGGGAACAGAACTCCTGTTTCCTAGATCAGCTAGTGCTCTTAGATACCTCACCAGTCACACAAATGTGAAAAATACTTGTCTGTGAATTCCCAAACTATTTTTTACATTAATCTATTGAGAGCACGTGTGTGCTGTGGTACATGTATAAGAGGACAAAGGACAACTTTGGGGAATTGGTTCTCTCCACCCACCATGTGTGTTCTGGAATCAGATTAGACTCAGGTTGTCAGGCTTGGGAGACAAGAGCCTTTAGCCCATTAGCCACCTTGCCCAACCCTCCTCCCAACTTTGTGTGTCCAAGCATACATATGTGCACCATGTATGTGCAGGAGCTGGAAGGTGTCAGATCACCTTGAACTGGAGTTATAAGTGGTTATGAGTCACCATGTGGGTGCTGGGAACTAAACAGTGTCTGTATGAGCAGCAAGTGCTCTCAACTGCTGAGCGATCTACCAGCCCTCTACCCACAAGCCTTTTAAAAACAACTGTTTTATTTGAGCATTTTTCTGTTGGTTCTTGAGTTTGTTGGTTATTTTGTCAGTTTGACAGAAGCTAGAGTCATCTAGGAATGGGGAATGCCAATTAAGAATTGTCTCCATTAGACTGGCTTATCGGCAAGCCTATGGGGGCAGTTTCTGTTTTTGTTTGTCGTTTGAGACAGGATCTCTCTGTGTAACCCTGGCTGGTCTGGAACTCCCTATGATGGCCAGGTTGACTTGAAATTCAGAGAAGTCCACCAGCCTCTGGCATCCTAAGTGCTGGGAATAAAGGGAATAAAGGGATGTGTCACTATGCCCAGCTGTGAGGCATTTTCTTGAGTGATGAATGATATGGAAGGGTCCAGCTCACTGTGGGTAGTGCCTCCTTGGACAGGTGGTCCTGGGTTGTACATGAGCAAGCCATGGAGAGCAAGCTAGCAAGCAGCACCCCTCCATGGTCTCTGCTTTAATTCCTGTCTCCAGGTCCCAGCGTTGAATTCCTGTTCTGATGTCCCTCAGTGATGGACTGTGACCTGAGATATGTATGCCAAATAGGCTCCTCCCCTGGTTAATTTTGGTCATGGCATTTATCACAACAGACAAGAAGACTAGAGCAATTCTTAGTGTCTTCAGACTGTTGTCATAGTCATCTTCTACTTCCCTGTAGTTTCTTCTTTATTTGACTGCATCTCTTTTGGGGCATTTTATAATTATTAACAGTGCAGTGAGTGATCAAAAGGCTCATAAAAATTTTAACCAAATTATATCCTTTGAGAGAGGATAAAGTTTTCTGTCTTGCTTCCACTATCCATTTTTGATGACAAAAGTTGGTCTTCATGTTCCAGGTCATTGTTGGCCATACGATTTTATGTTTTGAGTTAATACTTCTCATTTTTACATTCCCTCTAGGTTTTGCATTAGAATGAGTTGGATTCAAAAGGAAAGCTCCTAAATTGTCCAGTTTAAATTCATGATGACTCAGCACCAGTCATAATCCAAATCTTTAACCAGTCTCTGCAAATGTTGAGATGAATGACTTTCCCAATACTCCAGAGGCAGAGGCAGGTGGATCTCTTGAGTTGAAGGCCGGCCTGATTTACATGATGAGTTCCAGGCCAGGGATATACAGTGAGATCTGTCTCAACAAAACAAAACTGTAACATAACAATAACAAAAGCCAAAGACAGATGTGTTAGCTATAGATTTTGATTTTGGCACTTAGCAGGTGTGTGACTGGTCAGGTTCCTTATTTGATGTCTCTTCATCTATGCACTAGGCATTATTTTAGTTGCCTCATTATTTTGTCTGAAATAAAGTTATATTAAGCAGCTAGAACAGGACTTGAGTCCCTGAAGTCACAAATAAATGCTAGATTATTTTTCTTTATGTCCCCTGATTTTTTATTATTTAGATAAGTCTTGTAGCCTTGGCTTGACTTGACCTTGTTTATGTAACCATGGTGACAACTTCTGAGCCTCCGGCCATCACTTCCCAAGTACAGAGGAGTGCTACCACGTGCATAGGGGTTTTGTGCATGCTAGGTAATACTTTACCATTGCTATATTCCTAGTTCCTGACTTAAGACATTTAGTATTATGTATGTTTGTATATATGTACGTGCATATATGCTATGTGTGCGCCGGTGCCTGAAGAAGACAGGAGAGGGCACTAGATCTCCTGGAGCTGTCGTTACAGGCAGCTGATGTAAGCACTGCCTCAGTCCTCGGGAAGAGCAGAAAGTGCTCCTAACTGCTGAGCCATCTCTGCAGCCTCAGCTCCTGACCTTTTTTTTGGGGGGGAGGGGGTTTACGAGACAGAGTTTCTCTGTATTGTTTTGGAGGCTGTCGGTCCAGCCTGGCCTCGAATTCACAGAGATCTGCCTGCCTCTGCCTCCCGAGTGCTGGGATTAAAGGCGTAAGCCACCACCGCCCGGCCTGATCTTTTGTTCTAGACAAAAATAACTGAGAATTTGTTTTCTTGCAGTGCCAAGGATCAAACCAAGGCCTTGAGAATTTCAACACATGTATTTTTGTCCTAAATTAACAGTGCTTAATTTTCTTTATACTCTGATGGGTTTTTATTTTAATTCCACTTTATAACTCTTGAGATGTGAAGTCTACTTGCTTTCTCCCTAGCCAGTGATTCTTGGATTAATAATGGCTCTGGATTTCACTGTCCAATGTGCAGCTTCTAGAAATGGTGTTCATAAGGGGACCCACTTCAAAGGATTGAGCTAACCTTGCCAGTCAGGTGCCATTAGGAGTTGTTCTCTGACAAAGTGAGGGTGATGCGTCACAGCCCGTCCTGGGGAATTGCTCGTAGCCCAGGCCAGCAGAAGCTGGACTGGCACCAGCAGCCCTTTTTGTTGCTCTGTTTTAGGATGCCACCTAAAAGACTTTGGAGATTTGAGTTTTACCAAAGTCCCCAAAGATGACCCGTACAACAATCTGGTAGTGTATCCTCGCTCAGTGGGCCTTGCCAACCAGGAACTGGCTGAGGTGGTTAGTAGAGCTGTGTCAGGCGGTTACAGCTGTGTCACCATAGGAGGAGACCACAGGTAAGCTGGGAGCAAGGGTGCTTTGGGCTTAGTGATTAGTTTCTTTATTTCAGTGTCCTTACTTGGAGAGAAATACACAACAGACAGGACCATGCGTGCGCACCGCAGCAAGTGAAGAGGAGGTAGACGAAGCAAGGCTCTTGAGAAACTGAACTGTTTTGGAGAACTGGTAGGATCCATCCATAGACTGAATTTACATGTTTTTATAAGCATTTTTGCTATTACATTTGTTAGTGACCCTTCCTTGGGATGCTAATCCATTCTCTGCGTAATACAGTCAGTCCTCTCAACCTTTCTTAGTGAATTGCTTTCAAAGTATGAGAATGCTCACCTGAGATCTATTAGGACTAGATAAAATAAATACATGTTAAATGAAAAACTGGAAAGTACCAGATACTCCAGGATTTCAGAGGTGGGTGAAGTCTGGGCTAGTGTAGTCAGATTTCGCCAGGGAGTGTGGTACGAGCTTAAGCAGTGAAAGTAGAAGGAGGGGCTGCAGTGCTGGCATCGAGCACTTGCTGCTACCTTCAGTTAGTCCTCCTAACAATATCGTCAAGGAGATATGGCTTTATCTCATTTATTGCTAGAAGCTCTGTGGGACAGAGGCTAGATAACTTGTTCTAGGCATAATGCCAGGAAGTAGCAGAGCTGGCATCTAAATCCACTGTTTCTCTTTTTGACTCAGCCTAGAAAGTTTCCCTGAGGTGTTCAGAGAACTTTCTAGATCACTATCAGAAGTTAAACCTTTGCTCCAGCTACCGAAGCAAGTAGATTCCTCTTTAGTAATAAAAATTCAGGCAGGATAAGAAATGGTCGGACTCGGGTTCTCTAGAGATGACTGGGCATTCGATGGGATCAACCAGGGCAGAGGACAGGTCTCTTGCCTCCTACCTCAGTCCCGTCTTGGAACGCTTTTGTTTCTTTCCCCCCTTTGGAGTGAAGTCTCACTGGAGACCTCAATGTGACAGCCACAGCCTTTAGCTTTTTTTGTCGATAGCTGTGTAGACTGCAACCAGTTACTTATTTCCAGTTCAAAGCTAAAAGTTGCCAGAGTCTTAGAGTCTGTCAAGTTCTAGCAGGAGGGAATGACTGCATAATTGAATGACTTTTATTGAGTGGAGGCTGCCTTGTAACTTTAATGTCTAACAGCCCCACTTTCCAGGTTTTAAGAGGTGTTACACACAGGCTGTTAAAGCTGATTGTGTGTGTTGTGCTCAGACGTAAACTCAGGGCTTCACACATACTAAGGCAAATGCAGGGTCACTTAGCTACACCTGCAAGTCTGCTTCCTAATTTTTATCTTTAAAAAATGGATGTAGTGGCGCACACCTATAGCCCAGCTACCTGGGAAGCTGAAGTGGGAAGAGCACATGAGCTCCTTGGACACCAGCCTAGGCAACATCTTGACCAGACAATAAAACCTCCTTTAATGTTCCAGATTCTTCACAATGAAAGGTTTTAAGCAGATTTTCTGCAAACTGTCACAAGACCCCATTGCTTAACTAAATTGCATTCACTGGACAAATGTTAGTATTTGAGCTCCTTTTCTGGGTTAGAGCTAATGAATGGACAGATTAACGTGGATCTGGGGAGCAGCAGCGTCTCACTGCAGGACAGCCAGTCACCAGCATTCTTTTTTTATGGACATGGGTGTTCTGCCTGCCTGTATGTCTGTGTGCCACGTGCGTATAGTGCCCCCAGACTCTGGAAGAGGGTGTCGGGTTCCCTGGGACTGGACACTGACTCGTAAAGCTTCATCTTTCTCTGGTCTAATCCACTTAAAAGTTAACCTTTGAGAAGTACAACTGAGGGACTTTTATCTCATTGGAACCCAGCCTCAGGTCAGACCCTGACTTTGCCCTGGGGACAGAGTATAAGCAGTGTTGGCTGAGGTTATGTTTACCGAGCAGAAAGCCTTGAAGATTATTATATTTGTTCTTTGCAGCCTGGCAATAGGTACCATTAGTGGCCACGCCCGGCACCGCCCAGATCTCTGTGTCATTTGGGTTGATGCTCATGCTGACATCAATACACCTCTCACCACTGTATCTGGAAATATCCATGGACAGCCACTTTCCTTTCTTGTCAGAGAACTACAGGACAAGGTAAGTGGGCCAAAATGAGAAGGTAAATGGCTTGCAGGGTTATCCTGGGGCTTTGGGAATCTGATGGAGACTTGGATGAAGGATTGACTGAATGTGGCTAAACCAACTCTTCCACTTGTTACATTACTCAGGACCAGTGGTAGGGCTACAAAGATAACTAGGTCTCAGTGGGGGTCCATAATCTGTTAGGAATTCAGTTTGTAGTAGTGATAACTGTAGTTATCACTGGACACTTCCATAGCCAGGGGCTATGTCAGAGAGGCTCCCACACTCTAAAACACAGATTTAGAGGCTAAGTGACACCGTGCTTGCCTTTGGGTACAATTCTTCTGAGTTCTTCAAAAGACAGGGGAGTCTATGTATGAAGCAGACAAGACTCTATCACTCCTCAGTGAGAAGTCAAACTAAGCCAGGACAGATGAAAGAAACAATCTATAAGGAGCAAAGGGGTGGGAAGGACTGACCAGCATATTCCTGTTACCTAGGTAGTTAATGGCAAAACTGATCACCTTAGACTTTTTTGGAGGTTTTTGTTTGAGGCAGGATTTCTTTGTGTAGTCCTGGCTGTCCTGGACTCTGTAGACTAGGCTGGCCTCAAACTCAAAGATCCACCTGTCTCTGCCTCCCAAGTGCTGAAATTAAAGGTGTGCACCACCTCTGCTCAGAAGATTTTTTTAACATTCTCAAGAAACCTGTATTTTGCAGCTGCCCCCCTGAAACATTTTCCAGTTGGACAGTTTTCTCTCCTAGCTCAAGCATGTTTTGTGTCATTTTAAACATATACAGTGGACAGGAGAGGAAAATGACAGTATACTTAGGATCACATGGTGATTATCTTAGTAAGAATTTCCTCTCTTCACAGGTACCACAACTGCCAGGATTTTCCTGGGTCAAACCTTGTCTCTCTTCCCCAAGTATTGTGTACATTGGCCTAAGAGATGTGGACCCTCCTGAACAGTAAGTTGTAGAAGGGTTAAGCTTTGGGCCAGTCCTGCCTACCTGTTGTAGGTCAATATGAAGGCAAGAGTCATAAATATGCATTTATCATAACTGCCTTTAAAACTAGTCTTTCCTTTTCTCTCACCAGTTTTATTTTAAAGAATTATGACATCCAGTATTTTTCCATGAGAGACATTGATCGACTTGGTATCCAGAAGGTCATGGAACAGACATTTGATCTGCTGATTGGCAAGTAAGTAATGACAACTTCTAGGTCCCAGTGGGAGTCAGGACAAACTCTAAGAGCAGCACACTTAAGCCCGTAACTTCACTTCTCAAATAAAAGCAAGACACGGACATATATATTCAAACAGTTCAGAAAGGCATACTATCAACAAATCATATTCTGGATTTGGGAGGGTTTCCTTTAAGTCACTGACCCATTCTGATTCCCATGAATTTTGTTTTTAAATTTGCAAGCATCTTACTATGAGAAGCCGTCATTCATTGTTGCAGTGGTCCCAATTCTTCCTTGCCTCATTACTGCTACATCCGAGGTTCTGTATTCAGCATAAAACTGCATGCTAGTTAGGATCATTTCCTCATCCATCCTTGTTGGGTGGTCAAGGTCAGAACGACTTTCTGAGGTCACTCTCTAAGCTGCTAAGAAGGTAGTCATTTCTATGAGGATGCTGTATGTTTGTTTTAGTCATGGGATAATCTGCACTCAAGTTAGCACTGGAGGATAAATTTGCAAGCATAAAACTGGGTTGTGTTCAGTTGCAACAACTGTAACTTTAGTGAAGCTAACTTAATTAGTTACATCATGGAAGTGAAGAATTCCTTCTGACAGTTTCTAGTGAGAGGCTCTACTGCCCTAGGTAACCCAGAAATATGCATTGGAGCTTTTCTGGGGCATGCAAAATTAAATAGCAATATCTTAAAGTACAATGTAAGAAATTTATATGCTAATCTGAGTAATTTCCAGGAATAGAAAATCTAAAAATTCACTGAATTAACACAGCACCAGGACTAGAACAAAATCAAGTTGTAGCCAGAATGAAGACTACAAGCATAACCAATTGCATATTCTCTCATCCTCTTCCTTTCCAGAAGACAGAAGCCAATCCACCTGAGTTTTGATATTGATGCATTTGATCCTAAACTGGCTCCAGCCACAGGAACCCCTGTTGTAGGGGGGTTAACCTATAGAGAAGGAGTGTATATTACTGAAGAAATACATAAAACAGGTATGGAGTAGCCAAATCTGCAGCCTGTTAACTACATATATGAAACATGCCAAAATCTCTTTCTGCAGGGGATGTTTTTCTGTTACTCCATTTGTTTTTGGTTAGAATTTTATAGCCCAAAATCATATAGCAGGTTAATAGAGGATATAGATATTTAGAGGCATCTTTGGATCTGGACTGTACCAAAATATGCTAATATTGAACAGGAAATTGAGTCACTCACACACTTAGCAGATTTAATACGAACAGAATGCCAAACATGCAGTCCCTGTGTCTAAGTTGTCTAAAGGGAGATTAAGATAAACAAGGTCAGGTAGCTCATTTAATTGTAAAGAGTTGTTGATTCACTGGGAGTTGGGATTTGAAGTCAGTCTTCTTTTGGAGATAAGGTCTCATGTAGTCAAGGCTGACTTGAAACTCATACAGTTGAGGGGGGTGACTCTGAATTACATAGCCGGCTTACACCACCCAGGTGCTCAGAGTATAGGCATGTGCCAGCCACCATGTGCAGCTTTTAAGAGGGTCTCTTGAATAAAAGAACACTTAAAAAATATGGTCAACCTCCAGTATCATTTCTCAGGTGCCACCCATCTTGCTTCTTGGCTCTTTCTTATATGGAACTCACTAGGCAAGTTGGCTAGCCAATAAGCTCCAAGATCCACTTGTCTCAGCTCCAAAACTGAATCACAATCACATGGCATTATGCCTGGCTTTCTTTTCTTTTCTTTTTTAAACATAGGCTCCAAGGATTCAGCACAGGTCCTCATGCTTGTACAGCAAACACTGACTTTTCTCCCCAGTCTCAACCTTGAAGATTAAGTTATTATCTTTTTCTTAATCTCCTTCTCCTGGAGCTTGTCGATAACTTTAATAAGGAGAGTACCTTTAGAAGAATGACTGATAAAGGATTAAGGTGAATTCTAGATTATCAAGAGTAACTACCACATGATACAACTTCACTCATCATTTCATGAAACTGAGACAAAAGCAAAGAACCCCAAGATTCAAAGGCTAGGGCCTATAAGGAATCCTGTTTTGTTTTTATGCAGAATCTTCATGATCTGCCTGCCTCTGCCTCCCAAGTGCTGGGATGAAAGGTGCACACCTCACAGCTGACAGGGAACCCTTTAGAAATTATTGTGTATGTATGTGCGCGCACATGGGGGTCAGAAGATAACTTGCAGTCGACGCTCGCTCTTCCACCATTGCCAGCCCTATCTGGATGGAACCCTTAACTATCTAGAAGGCAAGTGGGGCTTGGGCCCCAGAGTTTGCTAGAACCTTAGTGAGAACTGCCTATCAGATCTGACAATAGGAAGACAGACTTATTCTTAGACCACAAACATAAATATTGGCAACGATCTTTTAGTTAGCAGAAACTTGGATGTTCAATACTTCATGTTGCTTCATGGGGGGGGGCTAATAACCCTAGGAAACAGTTGTAGCAGTGGTGCATCTTGTGTTTCCCTTCTGTTTTGTTGACATGATATTGCTAACACAGGCTACAATTTGCTTAATCTGCAGGATGTCAGTAGTCTAGAAACATAGGCAACCCACATTTTTTTTGATGGTGCAAACCCTCTTTAGGATACTTTAGGATATTCTAGAGATACTAGGTTCAACCAGTGGGAATGTGACAGAAATCACTAGGGACACAATTACCTGTGCAGGAAATAATGACAATGCAATGTTAACATCCTTGCTCATTGCAGCTTTGTACAATATACTAAATTATGCATCATTAAGAATTGTCATGTGCCATAATGTAATACAAATAAGCCATTAGGTATTAGAATATACTTTGGCTTTATATCACCCTAAATATTCTTAAATACTTGGTTATTTAATTCTAGTTTGTTAGGACCACTCTGTAAGAGGTAGATTAACCCAGAGTAACTGATTAAAAATCTAATCCAGAAGGTGATGGGATTAAAGGCATACTGGGCAGTGATGGCGCACACCTTTACTCCCAGCACTCAAGAAGCAAAGGTAGGTGGATCTGAGTTTGAGGTCAGTCTGGTGTGCAGAGTAAAGTTCAGAATGGCCATGGCCACACAGATTTCCCGTCTTGAGGGAGGAAATCTGAAGAGAAGTAGGCCAGGTAAGGGAAAAGTGGAAGGCAGATAGGAATAGGCTCTTTCCTTTCCCTCAGCCCACTCCAGACAAATGAACAGCGGTGAGGACTTGGGCATAAACTCAAACCCTCAGAGAAGGCAACTGGAATCCAGATTAAACCAGTCAACGTACAGCTGGATCTTTCTTTGACCAAAATGCCAAGGTGCAGGGCCAGAAAAGACAAAAGTATGTCACAATGTGGAAACCTCTTCTTAGATTTGAGTCATGAAAGTTTGGGATAGCCTGGGATAGCAAGACCTTGTCTCAGAACAAAATTTACAGTAGTGGCATGTGGGATGGTGCTTCAAGAGACACTGATGGTGAAGCTAGGGAGATGGCCATTTGGTAAATTGCTGCACAAACATGAAGACCTGAGTTTGGATACCAGACACAGCACATGTCTGTAATCCTAATATTCCTGTTGCAAGATGGAGACATGAGAATCTCCAGAAACTTGAGGGCCAGATATCTTGGCATGTGCAACTAAAGGGACCCCATCTCAAAGCAGAAATGAAGAGCAACACCCAAGGTTGTCTCCTGACCTCCATATGCACACAGCGGCAGGTGTGTACACACACACACACACACACACACACACACACACCCCTTAACAAGACGGTAAAAAAGCACTGATGGGGCTGGAATGTGGAAAAGTATGTGCTTAGTATGCACATAAGACCCTGGGTTCAATCCATAGCACTGGGTAGGAGGGACAAGGACCAAAAAAAGCCTGTCAAGATAATGCTTATTACAGCAGTTGAACAGGTGTAGATTTTACAATTTTTCAGTCCTAATTTAGTTATTTTTAAACTTGTGTTAAGTGGATGAGCTGCAAAGGGCTTTACATTTTCTTTTCAGTAATAGGCGTGTCCTACCTACATCTGTGGATGTACATACACATAACTGATGCCTATGGAGATCAGCAGGTGCTGATCTATGGAATTAAGACACTGTCGAGCCACCATGTGGGTGCTGGGAACTGAACCTGGGTTTTCAACCAGAGGAGCAAGGACTTGTAACCACCGAGCTATCTTGTCAGACCCTCATGGTTTTTTGAGTTGGGGTGTCTCCATGTAGCTCTGGCTGCCCCAGAACTGACTCTATAGATCAGGCTGACCTTGAACTCAAGATCTGCCTGCCTCTGCCTCCCAAGTACTGGGATTAAAGGCATGCACCGTCACTGCCCAACTTTTTTTTTTAAGTTAATTTTGCTTCCATGTTTGTGGGGAGTGGAGACCAGTGGAGAACTTGCTGGAATGGCTCTCTTAACACCATGTGGGACCCAGGGATCAAATTCAGGTGGTCAGGCTTGGCAGAGGCATCTTTACCTACTGAGCCATCTTGTCGACCGCAGAGGGCTTTCTGACAGTATGCAATTTTATGTTGGAAAAGGACTTTTTGCCAGGTGGAACAACGTCAATGAAAGCATCGGTGAGGGAATTTGCTAAGGTCATCTTCTCTTATTATTCCAGGGCTGCTGTCAGCTCTGGATCTCGTTGAAGTCAATCCTCAATTGGCCACTTCAGAAGAAGAGGCCAAGGCTACAGCCAGCCTAGCAGTGGACGTGATTGCTTCAAGTTTTGGTCAGACAAGAGAAGGAGGACATATTGTCTATGACCACCTTCCTACTCCTGGTTCACCAGATGAATCAGAAAATGAAGAACGTGTGAGGATTTAGGAATACTGTACCCTGGCACCTTTCATAATCAATGGCATTCCAGAGTTGCAAGGCATTTTAAGAGGACAAACATTAAATGGCTGTCTGGATCAATACTGCCTTAATGAGAACATCTGTGCACTCCCACAATTGTAAAATTTCCCTTCTCTATTTGGTGACCAATACTACTACTGTAAATGTATTTGGGTTTTGGGTTTTTTTTTAAGTTTGCAAGATATTGTTATACATGTAAATCTGAAAGAGTCATAAACAGCATTTATTACCTTAGTATATCATACTGGTCTTGTTGCTGTTCCTTCACAATTATGTGGTTTTCCATTGCCCTCCCTCCCATAGTCTGGCTACACAATGCATTCTTGAACTGTTAGCCCACAGCAGCAATATATATGTCTAACACCGTTCGGAGTCAAGATTCTGGTCCACAGTCCCTTCCTTCCAGGAAGTTCAATGGTGTCGGAAGAATTTGTAGTACACAAGCCCAACCAGGATGGCTAGCTCCAGGATGATGATGATGGAAAGCAGCAGCTTGTTGGTTGTCACTCTGTGAAGACAAGCACGGTAAGTAGACATGAATCTGGGTAATCTTATTTCTAGCTGTAAGTTCTACGTGCTTTGGCTAGTGACAATTTATGGGTACTCTTCAGCTATAATTGAAGGACATCACTTAATACATAGCAGACATGTGGGAAACAGGAATATAAATACCAAACATAAACAGCTTCTTGATTGGCAAAGTAGCCTCCACTTGTAATTCTGCTGCTTAAATATGGTCCTTAGGGATACATACAGCTCTGAATGCACACTGAAAGCAGGGTTTGGGGTATACTCTGGCTTCAAAGTTAATCAAGCTCATGGATGGGTCCTGCTTTTAGGCCAAGTAACTAGTGGCCTTGAGTACTGCTTTTTAGTCTCTTGTAAACTTCTCCCTTCCCTATTTCTCCCTCTCTGCTCTGCATCTGTACTTCAGATTATCATCTGATTTCTCCTTATCTCACAAGGCATTTAACACTATTTGGGGAAGATTCTGCTTCAAGTGTTAGTTAAATGAATGGATTATTGTAGTTCTTATTAGCTTACATGTGCACAAAGACATGCCACACTACTACGCACCCAGGTACCCCAGGCTCGCCTCCCCTTTGGCCTTATTTTTGCTGCTGCTAGCACTTGCCTCAGGTTGGTTGTTTTGTTTTAATTAGTCTACATGTGTGCACACCACCACAGTTCACTTGTAGCAGCCAGAGGACAACTTTGGAGATGCTTCTCCCTCTCAACTCACCCCACAACCACCTTTACTGCCTGCCAGCTTATTTTGTTAATACTTCTTGCTAACAGGGCAGGACTCCCGAAAAGGGCCTGCCATGAAAGGCAGAGACTAAGCCCTATCAATACACACACTGGGTGTGACAAAGCTGCTCAGGGAGTAGAAAGCATATCAGTTCCTTCAGTCTCCTCTGAGAAATGGAGATTAACACTGTCCAGCAGACAGGCTTCTTGCTTTAATAAAGCTGTCTCTCAGATCCTGAGATTTTAACTACACAAAACTATAGCCTCCTTTGGATGTTGAGTGCTGGGTGGAGTGCTGTATAGCACTGAGGTTATTAAGTTGCTTCACTGAAATTAAGTCTCAAGAAGTTGTGGGCTTTTTTTTTTTTTTGGAAACTTACTTTCTGGACATTGAGCGGAGAATCTTTCGACTTTTGCTCAAGTTTTCATTTGTGTTAACCAGCTGAAAGAGAAAAACAATCATTTCCTTCTTTTGAAACACTCCATAGAATTTGAACAGTGAACACGTAAAGGTCTTTGTTAAGAAATCAATGAATTTGATGGCTTATACCTGAGTATAAATGAAGGAAACTAGAAAGGTCAAGGTGTGTGGGTGCTTATCAAGGAAGGAATCACTATCTCACTATTTGTGTAGGAGTGGGTGGCTGTGAGGAAACTAATTCTTCACCTTGGCTATTCAAACAGGAAGGCTAAAAGCATGGTGGTGTACACCTTTTAATGCCAGCACATGGGATGCAGAGGCAGGCAGATCTGAGTTTGAGACCAGCCTGGTCTACATAGTGAGTTCCAGGACAGCCAGGGCTACAAAATGAGACCCTGTCTCAGGAGGAGGAGGAAGAGAGATGAGAGAGAATAGTGTCACAGTTGTAACACCAAACCTTTCTGACTACCAAATAGGAAGGCTTCCCCTGTACCTAGCCAGTGACTGTAGGGCAACTTAAGATTTGAATTTTGCCAAACACTAGGAGAGTCTCTTGAGTAGGTGTTTGCTATATATATATATTGGTAAGGGTTTATTTTATGTGTATGAGTATTTGCACCATGTGCATGTCTGCTGCCCGCACAAGTCAAAAGTGATCATGGGATCTCCTGGACCTGGGTCCTCTGCAAGAGCAGTAAGTGCTGCCTTGTAGAAGACTGGTGAGTTAATGTTTTGGGGATCTTGTTTTTTTTTTTCCTTGCTTGAGTGGTTACATTGAGTGGAGAAAGGAATTAGCCCCAATGCACCTTTCTCATTTGATTACCTGTTACTAACCTAGTTAGCAGCAGGCCATTTCAATGATGCTCCTTGCTGTCTTTCAGATCAAAGTATATTCAAGACCCAAAACTTATACAATCTGTTAGCAATTTGCCTTCTTGATAGCTTACATTGAGATTAGCACTTTATAGTGAATTTGCACAAAATAGGAAAATGGGGGAATCGCTTTAATAAGATGTACAAGAAAATCTCTTCAAATACTCCCAATGAGCTAGTACTTTTCCTGTCCAAATCCTGGCTACAATGATTTCAGTTAAGATTTGCCTCAGGACAAATATTAACATTCAACAGGCAAACCATTTTTTATTTAAATTTGTTGTAAACTAACCGATTTAAAGGAAAAGGGAATTTCTCAGATCTTCTTACAATCACAGTAGATCAGAGAACCCTAATATGGTCATCAGTTGACCTACATATTTCTGCTTTCTTCCCTAATAGACCAACTTACTTTTTTTTTTTTTTGTTTTGTTTTGTTTTTTACGAGACAGGGTTTCTCTGTATTGTTTTGGAGGCTATCGGTCCAGCCCGGCCTCGAACTCAGAGATCCGCCTGCCTCTGCCTCCCGAGTGCTGGGATTAAAGGCGTGCGCCACCACCGCCCGGCAGACCAACTTACTTTAAGCTAATGGGATTGAAATATAATTTATAAGCCAATAAACTATCAGTACTATTTCTGACATGTGGGAAAACCTTTGCATTGAATAGTAAGTCTTGTAAGTAGATAGCATTTTCCTAAGAATAAAAAAATTGGAGAGGTGGTTCAATGGTTAAGAGCACTTCTGCTTATTCAGAGAACCTCAGTTTGATTGACAGGACCTGCATGGCAGCTCAACCATCTAACTCCAGTTCCAGGGAATCTGATGTCCTCTTCTTGCTTCCTTAGGCACCAGGACATATATACAGGCAAAATACTTTTTAAAAAGTGTAAGAATAGAAAAACATGCCACTAGATCTGAAATTACAATATGTTGATGACCCTGTAATGAATAAAGCAAGAGATGGAGTGGCACAAATCAGATTCTTCAGAAACAAAACTTATTTCTAAATCTCACGAATAAAATTTTTTGTGGTTTAGCATGGTAGCCCACAACTTTAATCCCAGGAGGCAGAGGCAGGAGGATCACTGAATTCCAGACCAGCAGCCAGGCTTAAACGAGACCCAGTCACAAATCTATGCACACATGCACATTTTTTGTGTGTGGTATGTGCACATCTGAAGGGAATGGAGGGCGCTTCCTTGGCTGCTCTCCACCTTACTAAGAAAGGATCTTTCAATTAAACCTGGCCACACTGGCTACAAGCTCCAAAGATCCAATAATTTCTAATTCTTATCCCCCAACTCTGGAGTTACAGATATACGAGCTGCTTTTATTGACTGACCCATCTCCATAGGCTTGTAAAATTAATTCTAAAGGGGAATTTCTTAGCCAAGCAATTTAAAAAGTATATAGTATGGGGTGGGGGTTATTCCCAGAATTCAGAACTCCTGTAGTATCTGGCCTTTGTACGGAGGAACCACCTAATTCACACATTGCCCAGACTTACTCTGTTCTTGGTACGTTCCAACTGGTCTCGCTGCTCCCCCAACTCTTCTATGATTTCTGTACCAATCTGGTCAGTTTCTGTGGCAATGCGATGAGAACGCTCGATGCTTTGGGTGGCCCGGTTCAGGCTTTCCGTGCCTTGTAGAAGCAATGCTCTTTGAGACTGTAGCCGATTCTGACAGGAGTAGGGAAGGGACATGTGAGACTTGTTTATTCCATTATAAATTTATTGTCAATACATTCTTTGTGACCTTGTGCAAAAAGGATACAGTGAGCAATCATTTCATTAGTTTTTCCTTTGTATCTGCAAGGTATTGGTTCTAGGACACTCTTGAAGTCCCATGTGTAAAATAGTATATAGTATCTGCATATTAACAGACATCCTCCCGATACATTAAATCATCTTTAATTATATCTGATAAAAGGTAAATGCTATAAAAGTAGTCACTTATGGCTCAAGAGAATCAAGACCAGATAGAAGTCAGATGTCCAGCATATTAGAAAGTTTTCAAAGACCTGTATGTGTGTACCTGGGTGCCCAATAGATGCTACAAGAAGGCACTGGCTCCCTCAGCTAGAATTATTGAGACAAGGTCTCATTGTGTAGTCCTGGCTGACCTGGAACTCACTATGTAGACCAGGCTGGCTTTAACTCGGAAATGCATCTGCCTCCCAAGTGCTGGAATGAAGCAGGTGTATGTGCTGCCATGCATGGGTAGATGAAATATTTTTAATTTAATCCAAGGCTCAATATCCAGCTGCAGCTGGCATGAAGAGCTGACCAGCTGTGCTTTTAAAATAGAATCAAAGATACTATTATAAGACCCTGTTCAAGGTCGCAGACTAAAGAGGTACATCCCACTGCCTGCTATACTGTGACACAAGAGAAGAGACTTAAACGAAAAACCACTGGAGCATTTTCCCTGTGGACAAATTGAAATCTATCATGAACATGAACTGGCTTGTTACTAGCAACTTCAGTCAGCACCCAGACTGGGCAGCGGGAGGATGCAAAAATCACCTGATAATGCAGTCTGCAACTTAAGCTATTTGCTTAAATATTCTTTTGACAGTCTTACTGTAATTCAAGCTGGCCTCAAACTCATGACCCTCACAGCTCAACCTCCAAGTGTGTGACATTATGCCTGACTACCCTTTAGCTTCAACAGTGCCACAAGTACACAACTAGCCTCTACAACTCTGGAAATGATTAGTTCACTGAAGCTGGGCTTGACTGATACTGAGGTCTGAAGGACCATATAAAGCATTCTTTCTCAGCACAGAAGTCATTAAAAGTCAGACACATTGTCACATTCTTATATATATGGCTATACTCTGTTGGTGAACTTCCCCTCATGCCAAACAGCACTCTGAAATCACACTGGTGGTTTGTTCACAGAGAAGGTAGAATCTGGGCTACAAGCAAACTTCTTAGCTGCCTTAACTCCCAGGAGCTCTAAATTTTTAGAGTCCCCACTGAACTTTTCCATTTACAATCCTAAACACAGCATGACCACAAAAGCAGTCTCGGTCAGGCCAGCATTAGTAACTACGGACAGGAATGGGTGCAGTATTAAATTCTGACCTATTGGAAGCACAAGGGCTCAGCTCAGAGCTTATTACAGAACAGGTGGGAAATGGCACAAGACTTGCTTGTGCATGCATACAAAATAAATGTAAAACAAAGCAGGGGGCTGGAGAGATGGATCAGGGGTTAAGCCAGTTCTCTAAGTGGTTTCAAGATATGGGTTCTTAAAGTCCAATTTTATGTCAGAATCCTTTGTGTTAGAAGCATTTTAGCTGACTTTACAAGATTAGAGTGTCAGAATGGCCCTATTGGGAAGCACACCGTGTTTATCAGTTGCGGAGTCATCTTGGTATTAAGCTAACAAAGCTTCATTAGTCTTGTAAAAAAAGTCAGGAGGTTGAGATAGGATGATTACTTGAGCTAATACAAAACCCTATCTCTGGCTGGAGAGATGGCTCAGAGGTTAAAAGCACTGGCTGGTCTTCCAGAGGTCCTGAGTTAAATTCTCAGCAACCACATGATGGCTCACAGTCATCTGTAATGAAATCTGGTGCCCTCTTCTGCCCTGCAGGGATACATGCAGACAGAACACTGTATACATAATCTATCTCAAAAAAGTAAAAACTTAAAACCTATAAAATTCAAGAATTAGATCAATAGGTCAAGATAGAGTCTAACTAGGAAGACCGAGGAGAAAGAGGCCAAGTGCAGGAAAATAAACCCGAGGAGACTCCAGTATGCACTGATGCAACGGTCACCCATCTAGTTCCTGTACCACAGGTCCTCACAGGAGGAGCAGCTATCACTGTTCATTCTCAAAGGCTTTACCACTTACCAAATGTTCATTCTCTAAGGTATATGTGCCGTACTTCACATCTCCTCGGCCTCCAGGTGTGGCTGTCAAAGGTGTACTTCGCACATCTCGGTGGAGTTTAGCAAGGTCCTTCCGGTAGTTTCGAAGCTTAGACATCATGGGGTTACGGAAAGTCAGGGGTGCATACCGTAGTTCTTCCTCCATCTCTGCCAGCTAGGATGGCAGAAAGGGGATAAGTAGACAGCCTGCTTTTTCCCTAACCTGGGCATATGCCTAAACTTTACCACAGGCTATCCAAAATAGCAACTATTTTTGTGGCACACAAACACCACATTCACTTTAAGAGCCTGAAATTGTTTCTAGTAGACACTCAAGGAAGTATGTTTTGGGGCTGGAGAGACAGCAAAGCGCTTGCTTTACAAATATGAGGACCTAAATTCAATTCCCAGAACCTATGTAAATAAAAACGGGATGGCAGTGTACTTATAATACCAGTGCTGGCTGGCCAGTAGAGCCGACTTGGCAAGTTCAGGCTATGAGAGAACCAGTTTCAAAAAAGAAAACAGCAAGGTGGATGGAATCTGAAGAATGAGATCACAAGAATGTGATCCACATATACATGTGTACTTCTACAACGAATACGTGATGGATGTACCAGTGGGAGAGTGCCTACCTACCAATCCCAAGCACGTGCAAGAACCTAGGCTCTATACCTAACACTGTAAATAAGCGCACGAGCGTGCATACACATACATACATGCTCCATGAAGTATACATCTGTGCTAATAAGTTCAACAAAAGTCAGTAACTGACTTCTGTGGCCAGCTTCAGGAAAGGGATGGAAATGCCCCTACTACTCATCAGGAGTGTATCATCAAAGGCTTGTACTTCAGCAATCTTCAAACCTTTATTTGTGTTTGTAAGCCTCCTCAACACCCATTCCCACCAGTCAGCCTCATTTAAGTGTGATGGTTAGTGATAACTTTGCAGGATCTAGAATCACCTAGGACACTAATTTCTGGACACACCTGTTATCTAGGGTAGCCTCTAGGTGATGATTTTGATTGCATACTCAAGGATGCAAAGGACTGCCCATTGTGGGAGGCACTATTTACTCCCTACCTAGCATCCTGGACTGAGTGGAGAAAGGGAACTGAGCAGTAGCATGCATTCACCATCACTCTGTGATGTGACCAGTTGCTTCGAGTTTCTGCTGCCTTGGCTCTGTCTACTACAATGGACTGTACCCTTGAAATGTGAGCCAGAACAAACCCTTTCTCCCTTAAGACACTTTTGCCAAAGTATTTCATACAATAATGAAAGAGAACCTAAGAGCTGCAGTCAAAATCAAGATTAGTAGACAGGAAAAGGTTACCTGTTATGAAGTCATAGAATTTCTAGAAAAGACCAAAATCAAGTACAAGAAACAAGGACTTGCTCCCTGTCCTCACCGTTTCATTTGCTTCCTGTTGTTTTTCATCGAAATCTCTGACCAGCTTCTTCTTCTCTTCTAGAAAAGACAGGTGCATTTCAAACATTTATCACTGCTGTGCATCTGCAGAGGTCATTCCCTGTGCTTAGAATAACCTTCCCATGGTTTCCTGGGTGGGTTGGTAACACTTACCACCACCACCACCCCCTGCCCCTGCAGAGGCTTAGAAACTGCATTGGCATTTAGTACCCAGGGAGCTATTCCTGCTGAGGACAAAGTCAAGCATAACAATTATTTCATTCTAAAGTCAACAGCATCCCTATTACAGGTTTAAATTAGTAATCATTTTTAACCTTTTCTCCTCCCCATCCTTATGGAGGGGTAGGCACTCTCTCAATATGAATGTCTACCAATACTGGGTTTCCAAAGCGAATACATAACCACCACTATTTTGCAAACCAAACTCAAAATTCACCTGCTCTGCTCACTAGTGTGATACATCTCTCTCACATATGGTGGCTTGGAAAATGACGCGACCATGAGACGGTCACTCTTTTCTCAGCCCTTCGCATGTCATCTTAAGTGCTGCGCTTGCTTGCTTGTTTAATTAGGCCAGGCTGCGTTCAACTTTGCACTCTCCCTGGCTTAGTCTCCCAAATGTCAAAGTTATAGGTGAGTTCAACCACTCCTGGCTGGTTCCGTCTTTAAGAGAAATTATTGATCTTCCCTTTTAGCAATAAGAGAAAAAGTTTCAGTTTCAAAGTAAAAAAATAGCTAAATTAAATTATTTCACCTTTACTGTTTCTTCTGATCATTTATAATGTGAAGATTTTTCCACTTAAAATATACATTTCCTTTAAAGCTAACAGTATTAGACACATACATCTTACATGAATGCACTGGTAAAGGAAGAATGTATAAATAACAGTAACAATGGCATCTGACATAGTAAAAAGGACTAAGGGACTTGGAATGCTGTCACCAGGTAAACCTTTGTAGGGAGAAGAGCAGTGGTTAGTCAGGGGGATTAGGTTCTGGAACCAGTATCGGACCTCCCTTAACAGAAAAGCATGGTAATTTTCTTCATTTCTATGCCTATAAAACAAGGAAGCAGACCATTCCTTCATATCTAACAAGCAGCAATCAGTTTTATTTGTGAAGAATTTGAATTTTTAAAAATGTATGCATTTCACTGGGTATGGTGGTGGCTCATACCTTTAATACCATGCAGAAGCTGGTGGACCTCTGAGTTTGAGGTCAACCTGGTCTACAAATTGAGTTCCAGAGCTACGCCTTTAATCCAGCACTCAGGAGGCAGAGGCTGGTGGATCTCTGTGAGTTCAAGACCAGCCTGGTCTACAGAGAGTCCCAGGACAGCCTCCAAAGCCACAGAGAAGCCCTGTATTGACCCCCCCCCCAAACAAAGGATTCACCTATGAGGAAACCTACACATAATCTACTTATTACCAAGTTACCATTGCTTACAACAGTTTTTGAACTCATTTCTTCTCTTTTAAGGTAGGGTCTTATATGATTCAAAACTCAACAATTACTTTGTAGCCACACACGACCCTGAACTTCTGATGCCTTTGCCACCACCTCCCAACTCTCTTTGTCTACCCGCTGTTGTGTGACACTCCCTTAACACAGGGCACTGCCAGCAAACTATTTTTTGTTTACAGAAGGCAAACCCCAAACAAAGCCCAAGGATCCATTAATTTAACAACAACAACAAAAATGGGGAAAGGTTTAGTCCTGACAAATGGTGCACACATCTTGACTATCTGCGATGTAACTGAGATGGACACCAAAGCATGTGACTATTCCTGAGGGCCAGTAATGAAAAAAGTAATACTTGTAGTCAAGAATGGCCACTTGCACAGAGCAACAATGTACTCTTTTGTAATCATGTGTCTCAAAAAGCCCAGTGTCACTACTCCTATGACAGAGCCTATCTCCAAACTCAAGCACACCCTCTTAGTGACCCAAGCTAGAAAGCACACAGCAGCAATATTGTACACATGCCTGTATACTTTCCCTAGCTTGGATCTTTCCCAGAACTGTGTCATTTTTTATTCTGCCTTTATTAAGGGATCTGAAAATCTACATTCAAGAAGCAAACTCTATATCAAGAAAGAGAAAGTGTTGGGGAGAGGTAGCAGTTGGATGAAGGGATATGCTTGCACTAATGTTTCTGTGTCACTGGTATTTTCACTCTGGAGCTGTTATTCTGTCTGACTGTATAAAACCCAAGTGTCCTACTGTGAGTGCTCTACAGCTTATATACTATACTTCTAGAAAATGCATTACCTTTCAAAACAGAGCTTCATGTTTCTGCTCCTTTATGGAGTCAGACTCAGAATGAAGGGGAGGCCTAAGAAACCATTCTTTCCTGGGGAAGAAGCTAGAAAAGCCCTTCCCAGTCTTGGCTCCAAGATAACTAAAAAAAGTAACAAGTCACAACAAAAAGGGCCACAGCCAGGCACAGGCAATTCACTGTATGAACTTTGACAGTTGTGTACCCAAGGACAAGCCATTAAGAGGTTTGGAACATTATAAAGACTGTTGCGGTCAGAGACATTTCAGTCTTTGTGCTTATGTGCTCTATGTCCAGCTGCATCGCTTCGGGAGCGGTGCCACGCATAGCAAGGGAGCCAGGAGTCAATCACACCCCCACCATAACTTAGACCTGCTGGTGCTGCCCCTCGACCTCCACCAGAGTCCATTAGGACAGAAAAACATCTGGAAAAAATAGATGCTAGAAAAGCAGATATTCAGAAGTCAAAAGAGGCTTGTTTCTATTCAACTTCGAAGCCACTAGCTGTATTTTTGTGCTTTAGTTTACATTACAGCTAGGATGGATCTCAGAGATTATCAACTTCATTTTACAACTTTAGAAACTAGAACCTGGACAGCTAAGCATGTTCCCTAAGTGGTGTGGACCACATGGTGACCATTGCTGCTTGACAAAGTTCCAGTATTTCAACATTGCAGACCACACTTCTCCAGTACCTTTTATTTTTAATGATTCTCACTACTAATAGCTTTCCCTTTGGGAAATTTTGAGAAGGATATAAATGTGTACAATGGTAGCCTCTCTAAACAAAATTAGTGCTTTGGAAAAAATCGCCAACACTGTGGAACCAGGAATTCCATTGTGCCCTCCTAATTATACCAACAACAGGAATGTTAGAGATTTACTAGACACCTGATTCCCAAGGATGAATTCAGATCCAGAGCCTGAGGCCATTAAGGTCAAGAGTTCAGTTAAGTACAGAGAAATCAGAATGATATGGTATAATGGAAAAGAGTAAGACACCAGGACCTCACCTTTTGGGAGCATTATGAGGGATACAGGCCCATGTAATAAGACTAAGAAACTACAGTGTCTGTTCCCCAGAACTCCTTTTCCAAGGTCAGACATTTGAATAAAGGTCTCCATTTCCTGGGGAGCTACAGGAAAGTTCCTGTTTGATAAAGCAGCCATTCTTATCTCTAGCAAGAGGAACTTGACTGGTGTCTATTGTCACGGTCAATGCTAGATTCCTCAAGCCCTGATCTCAAGCCACACTCCAGCTCACAAGCCTCTTGCCTTCCATTTAATCCTACATGCAACTATATAGTATAAAAGATGTAGTCTTGTCTCAATTAAAGGCTGCTGGCAACCAACCTGATTCACCCCCAGATCATGTCCATCTCCTCCTTGTCTCCCCCGCACCACACACACATCCTCTTTGGAACCTGAACTGAAGCAGGTCTCAGGTACGTAAGGCCACAGGAGTATGTATGTGGTGACACTAGCTTTAAGAATTGAGTCTCTTGACTTAGAATCCAATTCTTCTTTCTATACATGGCTGTGTACAACTGAAGGGTATTTGGGTATACTCCTAGAGTATGTATCCTTTAACAACCAGTAAAATATGCTAAAAAAACAAAAAAAATCTCTTACTCCTTTTAGGGAGCCAGAATTCGTGCTAAAATCAACCAAAAACCAGAACTATATAGTGGGAAGGATGGGCCCCCCAACCAAGAATGAGTCAATGGCAGCAATATGCATATACCTAATCTGTCAGGTATCAGTGAAGGGTGAGGGATCAACTGTTTCATTTGATAAATGGATTAGCACCATATTCTGGAATAGAATGGAAACAAGCTTTGAAAAACAGCTAGAAAAGGCTCAAGTTAATGTGTTATGAAGGTTGGCACCCTCTCCTTTTGGAATATTGGCTCCTTAGACAGTGAAAACACTTCAGTTTCATCAAGAGCTTTCAAACAGGAGATTCTTTTGCTTCTAGGATTTCTATGACCTGCGGATTCTATCTGTAGACTAACAATGTATTTATGTTATCTGATGTAAGAGAACAAAAATATCAGCTCTCTAACCATTTCACTTGTAAGTGCAATGCAGTAATACTGACTCCAAAGGGCACTGTAGGTGACGAATGGTATAAAGAGATTAATGATTATCATACATGGTAAGACTGTCACTGCCACAAAACTTCCTAAACTAGGACACACAGTGACAGTTATTCTTCAAGGGCCAAGAGTGAATACAGACTACACTTTGGGGAAATAAACATCTCTTTGCTTTGGTTGTTTTAATGGGTATATATATTAATTTGAAGAATATGAAAAACCAGAAATTAATTATTCTGCCTACTCAGCTATTTTCTTCTAAGAACTCACAGTACCTTTAACAACCAAAAAATATTTTACAATACTTTAACAAATATATATGTTGTTCATTTTATTTTTTTTATTTTTTAGAGATTTATTTATTTATTATGAATACAACATCCTGCCTCCATGCCAGAAGAGTGCACCAGATCTCATTATGGATGGTTGTGAGCCACTATGTGGTTGCTGGGAATTGAACTCAGGACCTCTGAAGAGCAGTCGGTGCTCTTAACCTCTAAGCCATCTCTCCAGCCAACGGTGTACCCAAGGCTGGCCTCAAACTCAGAGAGATCATCCCTGCATCTGCCTCCTAAGTGTGCACTACCACACTCAGATACAGATGTGCTGGGCACTATTCCTGGGAGTTTACGACACATGCTACACAGAACAAAATACGAGTTCATTTCTATCTCACTGGTTCTCAAGCCAGCCCCAGAAATCCTTTTGAACACAGTTAAGACAGACTACTTGTCACAAGGGAGTGATTCTGTTTGTCTGGGTGGGGGTGGGAGTGAGGGCATGTGCATCCCAGGTGGTGTTGATGATGCTGAATTGTAGAGCATATTTCCAAACTCCTTTTCTAGTCACAGAAAGCCAAGCAATATACTGTATCATAAATATATAAAGTGTTAAGTACATTAGGAAGTAAATATTCTGAGACCTGGTATAGCAGAGTGCGCCTTTAATCCCAGCACTGAGGATGCAGGGGCAGGTGTATTTCTGAGTTCAAGGCCAGCCTGGTCTACAGAGAGAGTTCCAGGTTAGCCAGGGCTACACAGAGAAATAAGAAAACCAAAAATCAAAACAAAGCAAACAAAAAAGAGCATCCTAAGAATAGCTGTATAAAGAGCCAATATTTTAAATGTAAATAAAATAGTAAATTCCAAAATACTAATAATAGCTAGTAGCTCTTGCTATTGCCAGATGGTACTTTTAAGGGCTTTATGTATATTAACTCATTCACTCCTCACAAAAACCCCATGAAGTTAGATGCTGTTTTATCTTGTAAAGGAAAATAGTTTGGTTAAAATAACTTGCAAAGTCACATAGCTACTAAGCCAGTCTGAAGCCAGTCTCTGCCACCCCCTGCCCCAATTTCTCACTATATAAAATCTAGTCTGGAACTCTCTATGTTGCTAGGTGGTTCAGGCTGGCCTTTAACTCACACAAATTCTCGTGTTTCTACATGCCAGGTTCTGGAATTAAAAGTGTTTGCCACTGGGACCGGGCATGGTGGCAAATGCTTTTAATCCCAGCACTCGGGAGGCAGAGGTTGGTAGATCTCTGTGAGTTCAAGGCCAGCCTGATCTACAGAGAGTTCCAGGACAGGCTCCAAAGTCACAGGGAGAAACCCTGTCTGGCGGGGGAGGATGCTTGCCACTGGCAAATTCTTTTTTTTTTTTTTTTTTTTGGTTTTATGAGACAGGGTTTCTCTGTATTGTTTTGGAGGCTGTCGGACCAGCCGGGCCTCGAACTCACAGAGATCTGCCTGCCTCTGCCTCCCCAGTGCTGGGATTAAAGGTGTGCACCACGAACGCCCGGCTTGACAATGGTTTTAATGCCAGTAAAATATTCTGTCATTCTAAATATAGAATACACTCTATAGGTAGACAGTCACATCTACAACTCAAACGAAAACTGCTCCTCATATTTAAGTTCAGCCACTCATCTGATCACGTGAGAAAACATGGAAACTCTTCAATCTTCCTATTCTTATCCACCGGTCTCCTAAATCTGCCTCGGAACCACCTGCTGGATTTAATGCTCACTCTCCAGAGTCCCATGCTTACCTAGTCAACTGCCACGGAAGCTCCTAACACAGCCTCATATCCATTCTCATATCCTCTATCCAGCTACCGCAGCCTTGCTTCTAAAATGAAATCCACATTACTCAGCTGCTTATGTTCCTTACGAATTTCCCCAAGACATCCAAGAGTCTTGTTGTAACACATTCAGGTTCCTCTTCAATGTGGCTGTTTGACTTCCCTCACCCCCCCCCCCAGCCTCTGTCTCACTTATAAGCTAAACTCAATGGTTAGAATTATTTAAAAATTTTCGTTGCCTACCAAACTCCTACATCCCCAACCTCCAATTTCACGATTTTTTTTTTTTTAGGTCGTCTTACTGAAACACAGGACCGCAGATTTAAGAACCTCCTATGCTCCTGGGAGAGGAAGATAACTACGAATTGGGGTGGGGGGTGGACATGACAGGATCCCTAAGAGATGACACCCTGGTGTCTATCTCATCGCACGCCCGTCACTCCAAGTGGCTGCAGGAGACCCTGGGCTTCGGGGGCCTGACAGCAGCAGGGGGCGTGCCCGAATGGGAAGCGGGGAGCCAGGGGTCCGCATCTGGGAAGACAGCACCGGGCGGTGTTCTGGTCTGGTCCCGCCCCCGCCTCACCTGTCCCCGCGGTCCCCAGCAGCTTCTCGGGCACTCCTCGTAGGTCTTCAAGGAGGCCGCGGAAGATCTCGTGCAGCTTCTCGAAATGCTCGGAGGAGGCGGAGGAGGTGGCCATGGCGCAAGCTGCACCTGAGTGTCGGCCTCTGAGATTCCGGGCGCAGGGCCGACTCCCTCCTCAGCGCTCAGCGATCAGCTGCCGGGTCTCGAAGCCATCACCGCGACCGCCGCACCCGGGCCGCCCGGAACCAGGCGCTTCCGGGGTCCTCCGAGCCGGACGCCCTCCCCTGCTGTCACCGCGCGGGCGCCAGGCGCCAAAGCCTGACGGAAAGCCGGGGCGGGGACGACTCCCGGCTACTTCAAGGGCGCGGCGCCGCGCGGAGGACGACCGGACGTCTCCGACCTGGAGACAGCCAGCCGGGGCTGGGGAGGTACCAAGGCTAAGAGCCCTATGGGTCCCGCGGGACGGGCGCCTCGGCCGCCTCAGCGGGCACGCTGGCCCTGCAGTGCATGCTGGGAGTTGTAGTTAAGTGAGGGAGCTGTGCAGGGGCGTGGACGGCCAGCCCTGTTGCGCAGTGACTGGAAAACATAGAAGCCTCTATCAACCTGGCTGTCATCGCAATTCGTTCAGCTCCCAGATTTCGATTATATGTCCACTCTTAACCCTTGATAGGTGAGCATAGTCACGCCTGCCCTCGTATGATAAAACACTGATATTGGGGAGATTGTCACATGCTTTCAGAAGAGGAAAATGGGCTTCTAGGGGCTTCGCCAGTGTAGTTCATTAGGCTGTCCTGGGTTCTCACAACAGGTTAAGCATAGATAGTGTGCAAAGACCAAGTCACATGTTGAACAAAATAGGTTTTGTCTCTGCCTTTGGGTAATTTATGATCTGGTGTGGAAGGCAGACCCGTCTTACCACATCTAATCTTAGCACAAGCAAAGTCCTATATTCCATTTTCCTAGCTGTGTAGGGGAGCGGGTTCCTGGGAATGTTTTGGTGATTTTTGTCTTCGAAGCCCTGGGTTTTACTAGTTTAACTCATTGACCATTGAACTCAGTAAATAAAATGTAATATGCATTGTACAGAGATAACAAAGTCTAGGGTTGTTAGTGGTGGTGCAAAGTCTTGTATTTCTTTTTCTTAGAAAGTTAAAGACGGGCCAGGAGTGGTGTCACATGCTTTTAATTCCAGCACTTGGGAGGCAGAGGCAGGTGGGTCACTGAGTTCAAGATCAGCCTGGTCTACAGAGTTACGGGACAGCCACGGCTACGGAGAAATCCTGCCTCAAAAATAAAAATTCAAATATTTATTTAAGTGTGCGTGCACATGTATGAGTGCAAGTATAGGGTCTGTGGGATCCAGAAGAGGGTTTTGGAACACCTGGAGCTGGAGTTTTATTCAGGTGGTTGTGAGCTGCCTGTCATGCTTGTGAGAGCTGTGTGATCCTAACAGCCATCTCTTCAGCAACATGCTGTCACAGAAATAGAGAGGTACAAATAAGGAGAGCCTGCCATGACCAAGACAAGAGCTGTGGAAACTGACTTTAGGGCAGTGGCATAAAAGGTAAGAAGGAAATAGATGATTTGATGAGGAGTCTGATGATCACAAGCCAAATTCCGGCATGTGGATGGTGGTTGTACTGTAGTGATTCTCAGACACATCATCCGTTAGAAGGGAAATAGCTGCATAACCACAGGAAGTGTTTTCTTTAAATGACAACTAAACTTTTGTTTCATTCTTACAGTTATAATCTGAAACTAAAAACATAATGATTAAAAAGAACCTTTATTTCCATTGACAGTTGAATATAAATTAAGTAAAAATTTAATTCAGTTATTCACTGCATTATCCAGTTTTCCAATTTCCCCATAAACTCACTTTTAAGTATATAGTTTAATGGTCAGAACAAGCCCATCAAAATTATTAATTTACAAATACTAGAAGTTTAAGATTGTAGTCCTATCAGCCTTACCTATTCAGATTAAAATATAAATTGTCAGCCCAAGAAAATAGCAAACTCTCTTAGAGCAACATCCTCCAAGCAAATGATGGGACATGAGGAATCCTGACCCCCTTTGCTGATAAAAGCTCTCCAGAAAAAGCACAGAATCTTAGTCACTTGAAACCATCTCTACTTTCGTTTGCCTCACACGTGCCAGAAAAACACTCACCTCCATTCCTGAAGTTGACATCTTTTTAAACACTCACCTCCATCCCTGAAGTTGACATCTTTTTAAACAAAATGATTTGTGTGTGATGCATGTGCATCTGTGCACTGACATCTGTGCCCATGGAGGCAGACAAGGGAGTTGGATCCTCTAGGAATGAGGTTACAGGTGATTGTGAGCTGCCACGTAGGTCCTAGGACTTGAACCAGGATCTTCTGGAACAGCAGCTAGTGCTAAGCCATCCCAACACCCCCCACACACATCTTAATATTGTTAAGCTAATGTAAGGAAGTGCTCTGAAAGATTATGAAGTTGACTGTAATAACCAGTGTCAGTCCTTAGGATAAATTTTCTAAATAAAGACTTGTTAATTTTTTACTCTTGTGCTTTGAACTTTTTCTTCACCCTCCCCCCACACACAGTTCAATAGTGTGGCTTTCTATAGCTGTCTATTACTGTTTTTCAGGTTTTTAAATTTTCTTTTATTTTTTAGATTCTTAACTGATCCCTTCCTATCACATATTACCTCCCAGGATTTTTCTTTTTAAAACCTTCTTCCCTGCTGCATCTGTACTTCTCAATGACCGATTACACCTGTACAGTGTCTCCTCTTTGCTACATCTGTACTTCTCAATGACCGATTACACATGTACAGTGTCTCCTCTTTGCTGTGTCTCTGATTCTCAGTAGCCGATTATACATGTATAGCGTCTCCCTCTCTTTGCTGTGTGTCTGCTCTCAGTGACCAATTGCACATGTACAGTGTCTCCCTCTCCTTGCTGCATCTCTGCTTCTCAGTGACAGATTACACCTGTGCAGTGTCCCCCTCTCTTTGCAGCCAGACTCTTGAATATCAAAGACTCCACCTGGTTTGCTTCATCTCTGGTCATTTGTCTAAACTATGGTCTCATTTAGGACTTTTCCTTTATGGCTGCTGTGAATTTTGTGGAAACACTCCCAACTACATGAATACACAAGAAGATACACAGAGATCAACACAGTGACAATGAAAAGGCCTTTTCTCATTTCCTAGGAGAAACAAAGGCACAGAAAAGAGGTCTGGGGCCAGTAACTGAAGCCAAGTGACCCAGCTTTTTATAATGCTTCATTACCTCCTCACTGGGCTGAGAAACAGGAAAATGACAGTTTAGCTTTATTTTTATTTCTGCCCTTCTTAGAGAATGAAGCTTGTCTTTGGTCTGGACATGGGAAAGTGTTTCAGTAGCAAACACTTCAGACTGACAGATTTAGTGAAGACTTTCCTCTCAGTATCCAGACGTTGGGGGCCACAAAGGCCTGCTCTTGAGCCAGAACTTCTGGGGTTCCACTGAGGTTGCAAAGGAGCTCTTCAAGGAAAGCTTAGTTGGTTGGGAGGAGCTACATCTAATCCACATTGCCATGCACCAATCCTTCCAGGGCTTCCGTTTTCCTAGGAGTAGCTTTCCAAAAGAAAACAGGAGCTGCAGAGGTCATATGAGGGTCCTCTATCTTAGTCCAGAAACCACTAGAAATGTTGGCAGGAGCAGGAACAAAGTAAGTTGGTACAAACTTAAGGTGTTGAGAGGCACCCCGCAAAGTACTGGGATTTAACTGGATAGACACCAAGCAGGCAAGGCTCCAAGTTCTGCAATTTGTGCTCAAGGTTTTGGCCACTTTGAAGGACAATCATCATCTCATCCATCTTCTTTTGAGTCCAAACCACCACTTACCAATCCAAAGGGAGGCCCAGCAGGTCACAGCTGACATCCCACAGCCGCCTGGCTATTGTCTCATTACGACCTTGGCTAGAGACCCATGCCAAGTGGCAATCACTGGAAGGGAAACAGACATTTGAACTGAGGGTTAAGAATGGAATTTGTGCTGGGTGATGGTGGCACATGTCTTTAATCCCAGCACTCGAGAGGCAGAGGCAGAGGCAGGTGGATCTCTGAGTTCTAGTCTACAGAGCTAGTTCCAGGACATCCAGAACTACACAAACAAACCCTGTCTCAAAAAAACCAAAAAAAAAATTGGATTTGCTTTTTGATTAGTATAAAGAATATGACAGGAAAACAGTCTAGTGTTCACAGGCCCCCAGTACTTCACAGGGACAGTGCTGTCCCATTCTTCTCTGATCTTTCTGTTTGTTGGCATCTCTATGTGTAGTCCAGGCTGGCCTGGCACACTTCCTCTGTGGCTCAGCCTGGCTTCAAACTCATGATCTTTCTGCCTGTAAACCCTGCCTTGAAATGCTGGGATTATAGGCATATGCCACCACATCCAACCTAATCTTCAGTCTTTCTCCCAAGAAAATATTTCTACCTTCTCCCTATACTATCTCTAATCAGAATACTTTGTTTTACAATGTGATCAGTGCCTCCCTGACATCTGCACGGCTCCATCTGCTTCAAATGAGGCTGCAAGGTCTACTCTTCAAGGCCTTGGACAGTGTGCGGGAGCTAAGATCCTGCTGCACACAGTGGCTACAGAAGGCATTGTTACATGAGTAAAGAGGTTGGGGAACCTAGTTCAGTGGTTGAGCATTGCCTGGCATGCTTGAACTCCTATTGTGTTGGGGATATAGTTAAGCCACAGAAAGGTTTCATATGCTTTCTCTGCCTTGCAATAACTGCAGGAAAGATATCTAAACAAATTCTGTACCACCTAGAAAATTCTTTCAATGACAATTCTTTTATTTGTTTTAAATTCTCTGCATCTAGTACATTTCGTATGTGTATGTATGTGTGTATACACCATTCATATGTACATGTGTGTAGTACATGCCATGTGTATATTTGTGTATGTGGAAAGCAGTGTTTGATGTCCAATGTCTTCTTCAATCACCTGCTGCATTATTTTTAGGACAGGGTCTCTCACTGGAACTAGCAGTTATCAACTCAGCTAAACTGGCTGGCCAGCAAGCCTCAAAGATCTTCCTGTCTCTGCCTCCCAGCACTGGGATTACTGGTGTGTTCCCCTGAGCTTGACTTTTCTGTGGGTGCTGGTGAATGAACTTAGGTCCGCATGAGATATGCTAGTTACATGAGAATCATTTTATCCTCTGAGTCTGAAAGAAATGCTGGTGGGAACATGAGCAAAATAATTCTGGACTAACCAAAGTGTTTACCAACTGAGCAACCGCCCTATCACCTCTAGTACATACTCATGCTGGGATTCTCCTTGTCCTTTGTCTCTGATTTGTCCTGCAGGGCAGTAGTTCTCAATTAGGGGTGATATCCCTCTCCCAAGGAAACTTGGTAATGTCACAATGGATGGGGATCTACCAGCATCTAGTAGGGGGAAGATGGGTTACCAAAGGTCTTACTGTGCACAGGGCAGCCTCCCACAAGAAAGGGCAAGTGTTGCAACTCAGAAACTCTGCTTTAGATTTAAACTTTGTTTGCCACTAGCTGTCCTCTGAGGACAGCTGACTTCCTCCCCATGACACCAAGTTATAGTCCAAGCCTTACCTAGCAAGACTTCCTCCCCAGCACTGGTATAGACAGAATCAGAAGTTCTTTCAACTTGCAAGGCTGGCCACAGGTAAATGAGGCATTTGTGTTGTTCTCCAGGACCTAGCCATGCCTCTCTGAACTAGGCATCTATATGTACTCCTCTCCCCTTTAGTCAGCTATTTGGTCACAGCAAGGAGGAAAGTAACTAAAATGGGCCTTTATATCGTAGCACATTAAAAATTAACTTGAATGCATCTTAGCCCCCACTGTAATGCTAAAGCTGTAAAATGGTTAGAAGGAAATATAGTACAGTAGTATGTTCCCGTGACCTTAGGTAAGGAAATGATTCTTGGATACCACACCAAAAGCCCAAATGGCAAAGAAAAATGACAAATTGGACTTAATCAAAATTAAAATTAAACACTTAGGTTAGGGTTATAGCTCAGTGATTGAAGCTCTGGGGTCAGTCCCAGCAAAACACACACACACACACACACACACACACACACACACACACACACACACACTTAAATGTGTTTGAGCTTCAAAGGACACCATTAAAAAAAAGGTGAAATGATAATTCACAGAATATGAAAATACATTTGCAAACATCTATTGTACCAAACAATACAAAGAAAACACCCAAGTTAAAAGTTGGTAGAGGAATTAAAAAGACAGTTCACCAACAAGGATGCACAAATGAACAAAGCACACGAAGATGCTCAACTCAACTGTAGCAGGGAAATGAAAAGGACAAGCTTCTACTTCATACACACGCATGGCTAAGACTAGGAGGTGGGACGAGTGTTGTCCATGACTGTGAAGAAACAGAACGGTCATACACTGCCAGTGAAAATGCAAAATGCTACAGCCACTTTGGAAAAGCTTGGTAGTCCTCTGCAGTTAAACACAAAGTTGTCCCATGGCTCAGAAATTCCACTACAAACCATAAGAAATGTTCATACAAAAATTTCTACACGGGTCTGGTAGATGTCTATGTGGTGGTATGTCTTTAATCCAAGTATTCAGGAGGCAGAGGCATGAGAATCATAATTTCAAGGCCAGCCAAAAACAAACATAAAACCAAAAAACAGAGCTGGCACATTGTAACTCATACCTGTAATTCCAGCAACTTGGGAAGCTGAGACAGGATTACTGCCACAAGTTCTATCTAGGCCAGCCCTGTCTCAAAAACTAAAATGAAAGCAAGCAAATGATAATAATAAAATAATACTTATATGAATGTTTATAGTATTATTTAAATAGCCAGAAAGCAGAATTGTATGTTCATTTTATGTGTGGTATGTGATGCTACGTCCATACAACAAAATATTCTTCATAATTAAAGGTAATTAAATAATGACATATGTTTTGGCATGGATGAAACTTGAAAACATTATGGTAAGTGAAATAAGACACAAAGATTCTAGTTATATGATTCCATTTATATAGAACATCCAGAATGGGCAAATCCTTAGAGACAGAAAGTAGATTAGTGAAACCAGACAGAGGGAACAGTCATTAAAACAGCCCAGGCCTCTGTCAGAGCAGATTTCTATGTTCATTTCTAGATACTCATCTACATGACTGCTGCGAGACCAAATGAAGTAAAATTAATATCCACAGCATGAGAAATTCCTTAAAAGTCAGTTCAATAACCAGATGTGCTGGTGCACACCTATAATCCAAGCATTAGGGAATTAGAGACAGAAAGATTAGGAGTTCAAGGCTAGCTTCAGCTATATAGTGAGTTTGAGGTCAGCATGAGATACAAGAGACCATGTCTCAAAAATAAACAAACAAACAAACACATAAAAAGAGGCCAGTATGGTGATGCCACTTTTAATCCCAGCACTCTGCTCAAGGTCAGCCTGATCTACACAGCAAATTTTAGGACAGCCAAGGCTAAATAGTGAGACCCTGTCTTTAAAAAAAAAAAATCCAAATGCACAGAGCTATGTATTTATCTAGTGTACAGTGCTTTTATAGTTTCTATAGTTCCTAAGCTTCAGATCCTCATTTCTAGCTACCTGTTATACCTTTCTACTAGTGTAGTGTGCAGATACCATATACTAGACACATATAGTCTCGGGTAGACAAGAATCACTTCAACGGAATATCCATTTCATTTTCAATTTTGTGGCAGTAGCAAGCTTAACCTCCTAACCAACTTGTCCTCTTTAGAGAGTGCAAGGGAAATAATGGAACTAAGACTCAAGACAGTTGGTGTTCCCACCCTCCCAAAACAGTTCCCAGAGGGTGTGTCAGACAGCTGACTGGCCACTGACCATTCCAAGTCTGCCCTGTGGTCTTTCCTGCAGATGTAAAGCCATTCCCCTTTAATACTGTAGCCCATTTCCTTCTGGCTTCTTAGCCAGACGTCATGGCCACTGCCTTTGAATTCAGGATCTTCAAGTCACATGCACTCTTTCCCCATGTCCATTTCTCCGCATGTTCTCATCACCCTCCTAGTGCCACACATGTGAAACTGGGTGACAATTCTCTTCCAGCCGCACACTCAATCAGGCACCCACTGAAAACTCAGGCCTCTCTTGTGTAAGCTTCTTTTTCATTCCAGTTGTCATTATTTGAAACCAGGAACTCTGAATCTGACTGGGTTACTTATTCATTCATTTAAAAAAAAAAAAGCTTTTTTTCTTTTCTTTTTCCACTAAAGCATAGATCAGCTTCTATGTCTCTGTGGAACCAATTTCTGGAGCTCCAGAAGTCTGGCATTATTAACTTTTGTCATCCATTTACTCGTGTTTCCAATCCAATACTCTCCTCTAAAATGGAGGTTATTTCAACAATATCCTGACAGTAGAGGTAAAACATTTTATAAGTTTGATCGTATGTGACACATAAATTTTTTACTAAAAATATGGTGACAGGCTGAGCTTAGGGATGGGGCAGGTTTGGCAGTGGGTTGTTGACAACTGAAGCTGGATTAATATGCTATTTATTCTACTTGTGAATATGTTCAAAACTTTCCACAGTAAAAGTTGAGGCAGAGGCAGGCAGACTGTGAGCTTGGGGCCAGTTTGGGCTATACAGCAAGACCGTGTCTCAATAAATAAATAAACAAATAAATAAATAGGAAATAGGACTGGGGGGTTGGCTTAGTTGGTCAAGTGTACGTATGCCTTGCAAGCATGAGGACTCACGTTAAAAAAAAAAAAAAAGCCCAGATGTAATTCCATGGCTGGAGATTAAGACAGGTGAGTTCCTGGGATTCACTGGCCAGTTAGTCTACCTTGACATGTCTCAAGCTAAAGAGAAATCTTGTCTTTCTGTGTCCAGCCCCTTCAAAAGGCGACACCTGTCCCCTGGTTCCCACATGTACAGACACACATGCACCTTCACCCACACTAACATGTATACAACACACCAGAAAAACAAAAGCAGGACAGGGGATATAGCAGTGACAGAACACTTGCCTTAACATTGAAGAGGCCCTGGGTTCCATCCCAGCACAGAGAAAATAATAAAACAAAACAGAAGGGAATCTATTTCAATCTTGAAGATAATAGAGAAATACAGATTAAAACAAAACAGAGGTTGGGGTCCAAAAAAGAAAGAAAACAGGATTGACATGAGAGAGAGAAAAAGTGAAAGAGAACAGAAACAGAGAGAAAACATTATCATTACTATAAAAGAGGATATAAAAATAAAATCAAACCTAGCAGGTACTTCAAAAATTCAAACAGGCCAATTCTCCTATTAAAAGAAAAATCTTAGAGTTAAAGGACAAAAGCTATTTTAGGAAATGTACTTAAATTTTTAAACTTTATTGCTATTTTTATTTTATATGTATGAGTGTTTATCTGTCTGAACATCTGTACACTATGTCCATGCCTGGTGCCTCTGGTGGCCAGAAGAGAGTGTCAGATTTCTGGGAACTAGAGTTAATGACAGTTGTGACTAGGTACTGAGAACAGAACCCAGGACCTCTGAAAGAGCAGCCTGTGCTAACACAGCCATGTCTCCAGCTCTGGGAAACACACTTTATACAAAAGCATGTACTATATCAAACAAACCCAAGTTTTTCCCTTAAGCAATAACAACTCATTTTCAGAGACAGATACATTCATACCTGAAGTGACTGCCACTTAGGCTCTCGAGACCTTCTGTTAAGGCACAGTACAGGCTCGTCTGGGCTCCCTGTTTAGGGGTCTTGATGAAAAGGAAGAAAAGTTGCCACATCCATTTCATAAATGACGAGTGCCGAGTCAAATTAGAATCGACTGTGCCAGGGTGGACAGAATACGTTGTCACTCCAGAGCCTGGGACAGGTCATGTCAAGAAGGAAGATAAGACGATGTTACCAACTAGCCAAAGCAAGGCATGTGAAGACACATATGACCCCATAGACAAAGCCCACGTTTGTGGTGACATCACACGCACTACTCATTGTGATTTATGCATGTTGTACAGATTCAGAAGCCAGGTCCAGAGAGGCTTTTCTTGCTCTAAGGCAGCAGCGTTAGGGCCCAACCTCAGAGCAGTTCTTTACACTGTTGGCATCCTCAAACCCCCTCTTAGGCTTCCATGACCCCATCCTGTCCTAGTGTTCTTAACTCTTTAGATGTCCTCAGTCATCACTTTCTACCCAAACACCAAACCTCAGAATTCCCATGGCTCACTAAACTCCAATCTTACAATTTTACGATGTCCATGCTCTGGCTATCCTGGAAACTCAAAAGATTGGCCTGACTCCTGAGTGCTGGGATTAAAGGCATGCACTGCCACTGCTCAGCTGATGTTCACACTTCTAAAAAGGATTTATTTCTATTTTATTTTGTATATATATATGTGTCTCTCTGTGTGTATGCCATGTGTGTGGGTGCATGAAGACGCCAGAAGATCCCAGGGACTGAACTTGGAGCAAGTGCTCTTAACTGCTGTATGCTAACATTTATAAATCTACACCCCAAACTGCTCCTTTGAATGGGGGTAAATTTGTATTCATTATATGCAAAGACCGCTGAGATCCTGCTAGAACTGTAGTTCCTCATGTATGATACACACACAAGCAAATGCAGAGGAAAATGACTGGCAGCTGCTGACAGTAGTAATTTGGGTTTTTTTTTTAATTTAATTTAAATTAGGAACAAGTTTGCTTCACATGTCAAACCCAGCTCCCTCTCCTGCTCCCCTTCAATTCTCCTCCAGCCCCTCCTCCAATCCCCACTCCACTCTCTAAAGAGGGTGAGGCCGTTCATGGGGGAATCTCGAAAGTGACAGTGGTAATTTGAAGGATGGGGCATGAATGGATGCTTTTTGTCTTTAGTGTACGTCTAAACTGTTTAAACTTTACAGTGAGTATTATCCACACATAACTAGAGTGACTTTACATGTGTTGACTAAAGTAACACTTATTAAATTCTCTCTTCCTCATTTTGATGTAAGGCAAATCAAGGAAGTACCTGAACCTGTCTTGTCCTGCACTTCATCCCCAAACCCTAACTAGGACATGGGATGCATGCCTGTGGGATGGATGATGGATCCTCTCCCGCACTATTGTCCACTTAATCATCACAACTGCAAGGGCTCCCTCACTGTATACTCTGCTTTTACAAAACTCACACTGGATGTATGTCTCTACCTCTGGGTCAGCTTAACTTCCTAACAGCCCTTAGCAGTTCTTAATATCATTTCTCCCTACCCATCCTGAGTTCTTGATATCATTTCTCCCTACCCATCCTGAGTTGATAAAGGATGTCTTGCCCTAGGCACAGAATCAGCATTGGGACAGAGCTGACTACCCTTTGTCTCATCTTGCAACTTTGCGGCTATCTGTCCATGTGGTTTGATTACTGCTTCAACAGTGAAGCTCTAGCTCCTGATTCCTTGAGCTTGAATTCTGTCTGGCTCACCTCCTTAACACTGCCCACTCTAGATTCCCTTTCTCTTTATTAGAAATGCATAGCAGGGGCTGGAGAGATGTTTCAGTGGTTAGGAACACTGTTGCTCTTCCAGAGGTCCTGAGTTCAATTCCCAGTAACCACATGGTGGCTCATAGTCATCTGTAATGAGATCTGGTGCCCTCTTCAGGCGTACACAACAAATAAATAAATCGTCTTTTAAAAATGCACAGCAGATGCCGGGCGTTGGTGGCGCACACCTTTAATCTCAGCACTCGGGAGGCAGAGGCAGGTAGATCTCTGTGAGTTTGAGACCAAGCCTGGTCTACCGAGCGAGTTCCAGGACAGGCTCCAAAACAATACAGAGAAATCCTGTCTCGGAAAAAAACAAACAAACAAAAATGCACAGCAGACAATGATAACTACCTCTGTTTACTTGTAACTACAAATTCCCCTTCTGAAGCATATTTTCCCTCTTATTTTTAAAAAATTATTTTATCGATATGAGTGTTTTGCCTGCATGCATGTACATCACATGTGTGTCTGGTCCCCAAGGAGGTCAGAAGAAGGTATTTGATCTCCTGGATGGTTGAACCACCCCATGGCCATGGAGAGCTGATCCTGGGTCCTTTATAAGAGTAATAAAGTACTCTGAACTGCTAATCATCTCTTCAGCTCTTTAGTTGACCTTTTACTATTAGAGAGATGCCCCCCTCCACCAATCCCAGTTTCATACTAATGTTTGATATTAAGTTCCATTTCACTTATCACTTAGAAGTGAAAAAACCCTGACTTGTTTGTGAGGACTGAATGGATTGTGACAGTGACCCATGAAGCAGTCCTCACTATACCTAGGAGGGACAAAATCTTGGAAATGTCAGTAACTTGCTATAGGTCATACAGCAGTAAGCAGTGGGACCAAGTCTTCAGATTCAAAGTCAGAATTTTCCTGTCCCCAGCCAGCCACCTCCAACAGGCAATGTGGTCTACTTGCAAAACCATCCCCAGTTAGACTCATAGAAGGGGCGCCTGTCCAGGAGATGGGCTCTGGAAAACAGTTCCCATTCTGTGACTTTTCACTATTTCCCATTGACTCCTGACTCTCATACTGCTCTCTCCTCCCAAGCTCACCTTTCAGCCTCCTGGCCAGTTCCTGAGTGAATAGAATGTTGGCTAACTTGCTGTGGCAATAGGCAAGACCTGCACTGTAGAACTTCTCGCCTTGCAGGTTATGGAAATGGATCCTTCCCAGATGATGGGCCAAGGAGGACACATTGACTATCCTTGAAGGGGTCGATTCCTTCAGTTTTTCTAGCAGCAAATAGGTCAAGAGGAAGTGACCTGTTGAGAGAAAGTAGGTGATCAGAGTTGTCCAGCGCCTGTGCTGGGATAAGAAGCATAGTGGCAAGCAGAGCTCAGCTATGGGAGGCAGCCGTGACAGCAGCTGTGATAGGTGAGCTAGGCACTCAGGAACCAGGCCCAGCACTGCAGCTTTTCATTATAAATTAGAGCCCAATGTCACAGGGGATTTAAGGAAATAGAAACAGACAAAGACACAAGACACCCTTATCTAAGGCAGGTCTGTACTAAGGCTATGAGTCCTGTTTCATTTCAACAGAGCTGGGAGCAGACAGTGGCACACACTCTGGAGGCTGAGGCAGAAAGATCAGGAGTTGGAAAGTAATCTGGGCAGCATAACAAGACCTTGTGTGCAAAACAAATGACCATAAAGAGCACATGGCCTCTACCTGATGCTGACCATAAAGATAAGCAACACATAACATCCCCCAGTCTAATCAAGTTGTTCAAATATACCCCAACAGAAGCCAGATCTGAATTACAGATTTAAAAGGTAGAGAGAGGCTGGGCAGTGGTCGCACACGCCTTTAATCCCAGCACTCGGGAGGCAGAGGCAGGTGGAGCTCTGTGAGTTCAAGACCAGCCTGGTCCACAAGAGCTAGTTCCAGGACAGCCTCCAAAGCCACAGAGAAACCCTGTCTCAAAAAAAAAAAAAAAAAAAAAAGTAGAGAGAGGACTTGGAGAGATGGTTCAGTAGTTAAGACAGGAGTGGTTCATATGTGGAGGCTCACAACCACCTGTAACTCCAGCTCTAGGGAATCTGATGCCTTCTTTCAGCTCTGCAGACACACACATGCATATAGCATATACCCACACAGACAGGTGTGTGTGTGTGTGTGTGTGTAGTAGGCAGAACTTGAAGCAGGCCTCAGGGTTGGTTAGCTCTCAGTTAACTATTTACTATGCATGCCCTGAGCCCCAATGAGCCACAGAGAGGGTTCAATCTGACCCCCCGAATTTCCCAAGAGAGTTTTAGGTTCCCTCTGGCTTTGGACTGAGGACAGACTTCTCACCCAAGTGGTTGACTCCAATGTGCATCTCAAAGCCATCTGCCGTCTTGGAGTAGGGACACATCATCACTCCTGCATTGTTGATTAGGATGTGGAGGTGCTTCTCCTCTGCAGCAGGGAGAAAACAGCCATGGCTTTCACATCTTAGAAATCGTCCTCACAACCCAGGCCTAGGCCTCCAAAGAGGGAGAATGAAAGCAGGAATGCAAGACTTCAATATTTTCCCCATATTCCCTTTAGGTTACTTCTTTTTTTTTTTTTTTTAATTGTAAGACTAGGGCTGATCTCACACACTTCTACATAGCAAAATTCCATTTTCCACCACAGAATAGTATGTCTAGGCTCTCCAAAAGCTCCTTACTCCTTATCTTGGAGAAGTGTTCCATCCACCTCTCCCAACAGGAAGACTTGCCAAGCTGAATAGAAAGACGTAGAAGTCATCAGGGAAAGGATGTCCCATAAGCACTCATATGTCTAGGATTTGGCCCAAAGAAACTTGCCACCTCTCTCTTGTAGGTTCATTTGCTTGTATGATTTGTAATTCATGACTGTAAACTCCTAAAAGTGGAAGTTGTTTTCCTTAAGTCTAGATCCCTGGGTGATGGGGCTGGGGCATCCCTGAATAGTACTCTTGGGTCTACTTTTGGTGAAATACCACAGTTTTCTAAAAAATGCCATTGTGTTTATTTCTGTGAGAGAGAGGAAACATGGCATGGAGTACGTGTGCAGGTCAGAGGATAACTTGTGGGAGTCAGTTCTCTCCTTCCACTATGTGGTCCTAAAGATTGAACTCTGGTCATCAGGCGTGGCAGCAAGCACCTTTACCTGCTGAGTCATCTTGCTGGGCCCACAGGTTTTTTGTTTTGTTTTGATTTGGTTTGATTTTTCAAGACAGGGTTTCTCTGTGGCTTTGGAGGCTGTCCTGGAACTAGCTCTTGTAGACCAGGCTGGTCTCAAACTCACAGAGATCCACCTGCCTCTGCCTCCCAAGTGCTGAGAGGTGTGTGCCACCACTGCCTGGCTAGGGCCCACAGGTTTTTAAATTAAGATGCCACAACACTTAGTAGAACCACTTCATGATATAGCTTGGATTCTAATTTCTTGCAGATCTTCCTACATCTCTCCAGATCCTAAGTGTATGTTTGAATGAGATGCCCCCATAAATCCTGGGCATTTGAATACTTGGTCCCTAGTT
Source organism: Mesocricetus auratus (assembly GCF_017639785.1). NCBI lineage: Eukaryota > Metazoa > Chordata > Mammalia > Rodentia > Cricetidae > Mesocricetus > Mesocricetus auratus. The sequence continues at coordinate 37,716,237 of NW_024429186.1, read as the reverse complement.
GGTAGCTTTTTGAAGAGAATGAGGTAGTGTGGCCTTGCTGGAGGAAATATGCCATTGGGGACAGGTTTTTGAGGTTTCAAACGCCTCGTGCCATTCCCAGGACACCCGCTGTCCTGCCTGCAGTTCAAGATGTGAGTTCTCAGCTGCTCTTGCTGCCACGCCTTTGCTCTGCCATCATGGACTCTAACCTTCTGGAACTATAAACCCAATTAAATGCTTCTTTTTTATAAGTTGACTTGGTCATGGTAGCTTATCACAACAAGAGAAAAGTATCCAATATACCAAGAAAGGGTAAGCTTTTTTATTATGGCCCTGAGGTGGGGCCAGGGATTTGCTTTTCTTTTGAGTTCTTATACCACGGACCAAATGGCTCTCTATAAATCTCAACCTTTTATAAAACTCCAGCTTTCAAAGGCCTGAACCTCATCACTTTCCTATCCCAGCATGGATGTTTATGACAGACCCTACCAAGTCCAGCCCGTATTGAGTTCTGATGTTCCTGCTACAATTTTGACTTTAGCTCTTGTTCACTGTTGTGGGTTTGGGACTCTGTGGTGGTTTGAATAAAAATGGCCCCCACAGGCTCATATATATTAATACTTCATCTCTAGTTGGTGAAACTCTTTGGGAAGGATTAGGAGGTGCGGTCTTGTTGGAGAAGGTGTGTTACTGGGGTTTTGAGGTTTCAAAAGCCCATATCATTCCCAATTAGCTATTTCTTCCTGTGGTTACAGATCAGGATGTGATCTCTCAGCTACTGCTCCAGCGCCATGCCTGCCTACCTGCTGCATGTCCCTGGCTATGATGGTCATAGCTTGTAGCCTTCTGGAACTGTGAACTTTTATAAGTTGCCTTAGTCATGGTGTCTCATCATGGCAACAGAAAAATAACTAAGATAGGTTCTCTCTTTGGTTTTGTATCTTGAAGATGTCCCTTTGATCATCATAATGACATAAATAAAATTATGTTGCAATGATCATTAATACATTTAGTCTTTGTCTCCACTTACCAGCTAAGAAGTCTTTGGCAAAGGCTCGAATAGACTTGGTATCAGCGAGGTCCAGTTTCCTTACCAAGACCTGATTGTTCCCTGTGGTGGCTTGGATCTCTTTAGCCACCAATTCCCCCTTTTGCACATCCCGGCAAGCTAAATATACACGGGCTCCTGTCAACCAAATGAAGGAAAAAATGACAACTCTATTTTTAAGTGGTTTGAGAGACTGAACAGATGCTGAATGTTCCAGATATCTTACAAAAACGGGAAGTCTTATTCCTTACTTCACAACAGTGGTATCTGAAGCAAATGAGCAAAGAAAAACTTGAAATGACATGTGTTATTTTTTAAGTTTTTTTGTTAAGTGCCCACTTTATGTAGAGCATCATATAGACTCAGACTATAATAGGAAATTAACGAGTTGTTTGGGGTGTTCTGACATTCCAAATCTGGGAAGAAACAATGAATTTGATCACCACTGTGAGGGGTAAAAAATCAGCAGGGGCGAGCTGAGAGCAGGTGTACTTGCCTCTCTGGGCCAGGTCTTTAGCAGTCTCCTTCCCAATGCCTGTGTTAGCACCAGTGACTATGACTACCTTCCCGTGAAGCTGGACTTTAGATGTACACACCCCACTGGACAGCATCTTCCTAGAGACACAGTAAAACCATATCAGTTCATCATTATCCATTCCTGCTGAGAGCTCCTGCAACTTCACCTGCCTTCCAATGCCAAGGTTGAGTTTGCTTTCATGTCTTCAATGTTATTCTTTTATAAGCTTAAGTTGAAAAGGCCAGCGAAATATGCTTGCCTCAGTTCAATATTCAGGACCCACATGATAGAAAGTGAGAGTTGACTCCTGGAAGTCATTCTCTGATCTCCACATGTACACCATGGTACACAATATACACCCATCCCAATATACAATAAGTATATACACAAAATAAATAAATGTTAAAAAAATGAAAAAGAAGACAGTCTTCTGCTCCTAAGCCATGCATAATCTTACCACTTAGGAGATAGAAGAATCACGTCCAAGGCCAGCCCAGGCTACTAAGCAACTATCTCAAAAAGGAAAACAAACAAAAACTTTATGCTCTTGTTTAAGGATAAAAAGTGATAGCATTTTAAAGACAAAAGTTAGATCTGACTGGGCACAGTGACACATGTGTTTGATCCCAGCACTTGGGAGTCAGAGGAATCTCTATGAATTTGAGAATTCCAGAACAGTCAGGGTGATATAGTGCTGTCTCAAAAAACTAAAACAAACAGAGAAAGTTCCCTAAAGTACAAGACCTGGGTGAATATATGATTGGTTGCACCCTAATTTCAGTTTGAGTTACCCATCAGGCATTTTTGGCTTAGGAAATCACAAGACTCAACCAAGCAGAAGAAAATTTATCTTTGCATGCCAAACTGTGACAAATGGCATTTTATAATCTTGAGAATGGCAAATCCAATTCAAAGAGTAAAATCATAAGCTTATGAATCTAGGTTAAAAATAAAAAGATAACACATTCACACATTTAAAAATTACATTTAAGAATGGGACAGGGACTAGAGAGATGGCTCAGTGTTTAAGAGTACTGACTGCCCTTGCAAAGAACTTAGGCTCAATCTCAACACAGACATGGTGGCTCACAGCCATCTGTAACTCCAGTTTCCAGGGGACCCAGCACCCTCACTCAGACATAAATGCAGGCAAAAAACCAATGCACATAAAATAAAAATAAATAAATTATATATATAAAGGATCAGTGTGGCGGTGCATGCCTTTAAAAAAATGGGACAAGGGTTAGGGACTTAGTTTGGGGTAAAAGTATGTACTTGGCATGAGCAAAGCCCAGGTCTGATTACTAAAGTCACACATTAATAATAGAATAATAATGACAACAGAAAGAGTGACATTTGTATCTTGTCTAATTGGAGTTCTTGTCCTATGCTGTATGCTCTGCAGCCTTTCCACAAGGACGAAGCACAAACACAAGCCTCAGATGTATTCTTCTTCTCTACAGTCTTTAGGAAAGCATCTGTTGACTAAGAGTGCGTTTTGAAAGAGCATTTCAACATTTTCCATCGACCTTGCTAATTGTGAGCAGCCACTGAAACTACTCACAGAGCTTCAACACTGACAAATCCTGGGGACCTGTACTTGGCTCTTTCTCTGTAATCAGCAGAAACAAAAAGATGTAGTCAACTATGAAAGCCCAGCTCTGGCCCCACTCCCACTCGCTCCAAGTGGGGATACTAAAGTCCTTAGAACATACTGTTCTCAGAATCATCTCGCTGGACAAAGTTATGGTTCAAGTCTTTGTTCAGATTCTATGTGGAGATGAAGATCTGGTGATAGAAAGAAATCCATGTTTTCATCTGAGTACAAGGCCCACGTGTGCCTACTGCTTGTGGGAGCCGTGAGTAGTCAGAGAAGGAAAGCTACAAATGGAAGGGGGCCACACGGGAGAGAAGGAAAGGTAAAAAAGAGAAGGAAGCCGGGCTTAACAAATCGTTTACTATGGTAAGAAATTACAGGGTCATCGGGCACAGCCTCAGATCCAATAGTAACTATGGCCATGCTGCCAGAAAGAAGGGGGCGTTTATTATTGGTCCACCGTCACTTCTGGTGACTTACTCAGAACCAATCAGTGGGCTGTCCCTAGTGTAGCCCGTGGCTGATTCTCGGGAGGTATATGGCCAGCTTTGGGCTGATCTGACACCTGGTCAAGAGATCATTTTGCCCAAACTCGTTCCTTCCTCTCCTGGTCCCTAGGATTCTAATTCAGGCAAACACACACACTCCGAAGGGAAAAGAAAGCAACCTGCCCTTTCAATTCTCTGCTTTATCACCTGCACAGACAGAGGAGCGAATAACAGCTGAGAGAGCACGCAGCGGGACTACAGATACAACTCCGGTCGGGTTCAGAGATCAAAAAGTGCAGTCTTCTGTAGTACCTCAAGGACTGAAAGCGAGTAGCTAGACAAAGGCTGGCTCTAAGCGTGGAAGTGGAGGAAATGGCGTTGAGGGTTGCACTCCACGTTAGGGTCTGAAGCCCGCCGTGCTCTCGGGCTTCCCCTGAGCCAGAAGCCGGTGGCGCTAGAGGAAAGGTAGGCCAGAAGAGCAAAGCAGGATGCTGGGACCGGGGTTCTCACACTACCACCGGTGGTCGGTCTGTCTGTCTCTGTCTCTGTCTCTGTCTCTGTCTCTCTCTCTCTCTGTGTGTCTCTGTCTCTCTCTGTCTCTCTGTCTCTGTCTCTCTCTGTCTCTCTGTCTCTGTCTCTGTCTCTCTCTCTCTCACTCTCACTCTCTCTCAGGAAAAAAAGAAAGGATGAGCTTCAGTGGAGATTCTTGTCCTCTCAAAAAGACCTGGCAAGAAAAAGCAATACATTCGCACAGACCTGAATTTTGGCTTGAGCAGGTAGAAGATGAAGGGAAGGCAGAGGAGCACCAGGAACACAACCATCTCAGCACCGCCGTAGCACAGTGGAGGTTGATGCTCCAGTAGCTGGTCCACTATGGCTTCTTTCCTAAACACACCCCGATTCAGTTGCAAACGCCCGGGAGCAAAGCCCTCTGGGAAATGTAGTCCAGGATTTGGCAGCCACCTAGCGGCGTACTTTCTTGATGTTACTTCCAAGCACTGAGACTTGGGAAAAAGCAGGGTGGAGAGGCAATATGCAATGGCCTAGGCCCTGGGATCATTGAGCCAGCCCCTCTGCTGCCCTCTGTTCACTAAAGATTCTTTGGAAATTGCCCCAGTTTGTTTTCTCCTGGAGCCAAAGTCCAGTGCTTCGTTCAATTTTCCCCAATCATAATTAGGAAATTACCACATTTTGTCTGGGAGATAGCGTCTGCTAAGTATTCTGAGGCCGAGTACACATGAAAGGAGCCGTTAGTCTGACAGTTGGTGAGGTGAAAGGCACCCTTTCTCAGAGACTCCTTGTCCTATGGGGGCAAAGCCGGGTGTGGGTGGTGCACGCCTTTAATCCCAGCACTTGGGAGGCAGAGGCAGGCGGATCTCTGTGAGTTCGAGGCCAGCCTGGTCTACAGAGCAAGTTCCAGGACAGCCTCCAAAACAATACTGAGAAACCCTGTCTCGAAAAAAAAAAAAACATGCAAAAAAAAAAAAAAGACTTTGCCTGAGAGAAGTATTGTTGTGTCTACTTTAAACTATGATGGTATCCATTGTACTTGATTATTACTTGATAATAAAATAATAGTTTTTTATGACTGTGTCACGTGTTAATCCTCAAGTTAGCAATGAATTTCTCAGATTGGCACAGTTGGTTTTGTCAATTTATGAAAATATTTAATCCTGTCAAACTAGGGCCTGTAACATTTCTCTGGGAACAGGCAAGCTCCCTGTTCAAGCTTTTCTTTCATCTGAGGTCTATTTTGTGGGAAAGAACATGGTTTAAGTTTCAGCAAGTCATTATCTATCTGTGGTTTCCCATCTACACTAATAGTTTCTGGTTCTTTTGCTCAATTGATTTCCATTTAGTTGGAAGACACCTGTTCCATGGTCAACTTGAAGCAATATGTTGTATAGTAACTGGAGAGGGGGTTCCTCTTTACACAATACATATTCTTACAGGTTTAGCATTAGATTATCTAGTAATCATCAGCTTTTGTAACTTTGTCATTGTGATGTCATTTGGATAGCAGCTCACAGCTCCATAAAAAGCCTTTCGTGTGTTTCCTTTTTTACTACTCGTTTTACAAATGTTTACCGGTATTCCTCTGTGAACTGGACTTGCTGAACCCAAAGGTGGGCAGACAGATATAACCTCTGCCCTTGCAAGCTTAAAGGACGTCGGGGAAACCCTTAAAGAGGGAATTGCCGTAAATAGATCATGGGAAGGTTGCGGAGGAGAACAGAGAAAGCTCTGGCAGTTGACAAAAGGCAGGGCTGGCTAAAGTCCTGCTCTATAAAGCTGTAAGGGCCACTTTGAGAAAATAGCATTTGAGCTGAGGCCCCAGGGGAGGTCGAGATTAATGCACATCAACACATAGTGCTACAATTAAAAAAAGAAAAAAGAAAGAAAAGCGGCTGAAGGGGAAAAGATGCTACAAGACAGAGCTCACGTGGAGAGGTTTTTATTAGGGAAAGGGCATGGGGAAAGGGGGGAAGGGAGAGACCGGCCTCTGAGGACAGGAGCAATGGAATAGAAAAGAGAGGCAAAGAGAGGATGGGGGGGACAGAGAGACAAGCAGAGAAGCAGAGAGAGAAAGAGAGAAAAATGGGATGTGGGCAGGGCCCTTATAAAAAGGGAACATAGTGGGTGTGCACAGGTAGTGCTCCTAGTGAGTGCAGCTGAGGGCATATTCTGTCAGAACCCCAAGATCAGGCCAGTACAGATGCCTCAATACTAACACATAGGAGCACACAGAGGAAAGGCCCCCACAACAAAGGGCTTAGAGTTGGGAAAAGCAGGGTAGAGTGCAGAGGACTTGGGGACAAGGAGGAGAGCGGGAAGTGACACTGACCAATGTTTATATAGTGGCAAATCATGGCCATAGAATATATATTCTCCTTCTCCTTTATATTCTCTCCTCTCCACACCCCATTGCTAAATTGCCTCAGCTAACCTCAAATATATTAGCTCATTAAGTTCTTAAAAAGTTTTTAGATTTATGTATATGAGTGGCTTTTCTGACTGTAGGTATGTATGTGATATAGTTGAAAAATTAGAGTCATTGTATCTAGGGTAAATATTAGAATGAAATAGTTGTTTTTGATATATCTAAGGTAAACATCAGAATGAATAGTTGTTTTCTAAAAGTACTTAGGCCTTGAAGAAGTCATCGTGAATAGCAGTTTTCTGCTCTCTATGGAGTTGTTTTTCTGAAGGAGCTTTACTGCCTTTGCACGATGTTGGTCACAAGACAGTCCTAGCACACCTGCAGTGTCTTGCATTATTGGGCACTACCAAGAGCACACAATAAGGACTAGGATTGCAGGTGTGTGATGTTTCCTTCAGAAAATGTAAAGATTAGATCAGGGGCTGTAGTATGAGAAACTTGTTTTACCCAAGACACAACGTTCATGTAACAATCAATAAATACGGCTTTGCATGGCTGTTCGGGGTTCAGTCAGTTCATAGAAATTGTTCTCCCCTCTGTGAAAGAGCCTGAATTGCAACCTGGGGCGACCCTCTTTCTTCAACTGACCGAAGCAACGCAGGACACCTGACAACACGATGTGCACGCCTGGTGCTCAAGGAAGTCAGAAGAGGGAACTGGATCCCCTGGAGGTGGGATGATTGACAGTTGTGAGCCACCAAGTGGCTGCTGGGAACTAAACCCTGGTCCTCTGCAAAAGTAACAAGTGCTCTTAACCCCTGGACCATCTCTTCAGTTCTGACTCTTTTAATTCTCTTGTTTGCTTGTTTGCTTGTTGGTGGTGGTTTTTTGAGACAGGGTTTCTCTGTAGCCCTGGCTGTCCTAGAACTCACTTTGTAGACCAGGCTGGCCTTGAACTCACAGAGACACATCTGCCTCTGCCTCCTGAGTGCTAGGATTAAAGGTGTGCACCACCTCTGCCCAGCTTGTTTGTTTGTTTGTTTTTGAGACAGTTTGTTTATCCTTGACTGTCTTGCAACTTACTTTGTAGATCAGGCTGGCATTGAACTCATAGAGATCCATCGGCTTATGCTTCCCTAGTGCTGGGATTAAACAATATGGCCCACCACACCTGGCTAACTCTTTTAACTCTGTGTGAAACAGATACTATAATTTTTCCCCATTTTTACCAACAAGGAAGCTAAAGCTCAGCTAAAGCATTAAGTTAGTCAGAGTGGGGTAGCAGAGCTGGGGCCCACACTTTAACAGGTGATGTCCTGGGCTTCTGTCCTTAACATTACACCATATTGTCAAAAGATGAATCTGGAAGCCTTATCGCTGTACAAATACTTATTTTCATATCCATAATATATTAGCATATAATTTCAGGTGACTTGATCCTTATTCATGAGATCTAAAAAACATCAGTTAAGGGTCTGGCAAAGGGGCTCAGGAGTTAAGAACACTGGCTGCTCTTCTGGAAGACCTGGGTTCTGTTCCCAGCAATCTCGAGGTGGTTCACAACCTCCTGTGACTCCAGGTGCAGGGATTCAATGGCCCCTTCTGGCCTCCTCATGATGCACAGACATGCGTGAAGGCAGAACAGCCACGTGTCCTTGGATTTTCTTTTACCAGCCTCACGTTGGCACCAAAATGTTTTTTACTCTTTATACTCTTTGCCCTCTTTGACTCTTTTCTCTTCTGCGGACTCACCACCTAGCCCCCCAAATAAATCATACACAAAGTCTTCTTTCTTATAAATTCCCAGCCTTAGCTTGGTTTATTTCTTGTTAGCCTGTCTTAACTGAAATTATCACCACTACCTTTGCCTCTGGCATTTTTCCTTTTCTTATTTCCTTTTCTTACTTTCCTTTTCTTCCGTAATTAAATGTCTTACTTTCACTCTTACTCGGTGGCTGGGTGGCTGGGTGGCTGGGTGGTGGGTGGCTGGGTGGCTGGGTGGTGGGTGGCTGGGTGGCTGGGTGGCTGGGTGGCTGGGTGGCTGGGTGGCTGGGTGGCTGGGTGGCTGGGTGGCTGGGTGGCTGGGTGGCTGGGTGGCTGGGTGGCTGGGTGGCTGGGTGGCTGGCCCCTGATGTCCTCCTCTCCTTGTTCACTCTTGCTCCTCCTTTTCCTTCTCTTCCCAGATTTCTCCTCCTACATATCCTCTCTGCCTGCCACCCCCATCTACCCTTTCTCCCGCCTCACCATTGGTCATTCAGCTCTTTATTAGACCATCATGTGTTTTAGACAGGCAGAGAATCACAGCTTCACAGAGTTAAACAAATGCAGCATAAAAAAAGCAGCGCATCATTATATCATTAAACAAATGTTCCACGGCATAGACAAATGTAACACCTCAAAATAATACTCTACAACATCCATGTGCATAAAAATAAGAATTAAAAAACAGAAACATTGGTTAAGCTGAGCATGGTGGCACACACTTTTAATACCAGCTCTTAGGAAGCTGAGGTAGTTCAATATCTGAGTTCCAGGCCAGCCAGCCTGGTCTAAATAATGAGTTCTAGGACAACCAGGGATATACAGAGAGAACTTATCTCAAACTCCCCATAGCAGCAATAATAATAATAATAATAATAATAATAATAATAATAATATAATAAATGTAGGTCAGTCCCTTAGCGATGCTGTTTCAGAGCAGGACCTGGAGAATCATAAAGGAAGCAAATAGTGGTATGGAATGGGGCTGAAAAGGGCCAGAGAAACTGAAGATGTATCCGGTTTAATCTGGAGAGAGACACACAGAAAGAGGTGTTTTTAAAAATTCTTAATTAAAACTTTACAAAAGTTTGTATATGAATGTTTTGCCTGTATGTATGTCTGTGTGCGTGCCTAGTGCCCATGGAGACCAGAAGAGGCCAGCAGATCCCCTAGAATGGAGTTCCAGATGGTTGTGAGCTACCGTGTGGTTGTTGGGAATCCAAGCCATCTCTCCAGGCCCCAGAGACAAATCTTTTAAATGATCAAGTAATTTGAGCAAATGTAATACAAAACAGAGAGAACAATCAGAAACACTAAGGGAAATCTAATTAAAACCGCAATAAAATACCACTACACTGCAAGAATGGCCAAAGTCAAAAGGCTGACCACACCAGTGTTGATAAGAATATAACCGAAATTATTGCTGAGGGAGGAGAGCCATATTACACCTCAGTGGTATAGCCACTGATAAATTTTTGTTGCTCAAGTAAATAATCCTCACCTATGCTCATGCATGTAACCATAATTAAATGCAGTAGACTCCCCACAGACAAAAATAGGGAAGATGAAAGGTTTCAGTGGAAGGGGGAAGGCAATATGAGAAAATAATATGGTTGAGAACATGATCAAACTAAATGTGCATACATGAAATGAAAAATAAACTTTTCTTAAGAAAAAGGTTAAATTTAAAAAATTGTAGCACGTGCTTTTTGACACAATAAAAACATTATAAGAAAAATGAGTGAACAAAGTCTACTTTTTTTTCTTTGTTTTTCGAGATAGGGTTTCTCTGTATTGTTTTGGAGGTTGTCCTGGAACTAGCTCTCTAGACCAGGTTGGCCTCGAACTCAGACATCTGCCTGCCTCTTTCTCCCGAGCACTGGGATTAAAGGCGTGCACCACCAACACCTGGCTACAAAAAGAAAATTTATCAACTCCATTCTGACATTGTTTTGTTTTTGTTTTTGTCCATTTTTTTGTGAGAGTTATGCTCACCATAAAATCTTCGGCTGGCCTGGAACTAACAAAGATCTGCCTACCTTTGCCTCCTGAGTGCTGGCATCAAAGGTGTGAACCACCACACCCAATTCTGTTTGGACATTCTTTTTAGTTTAGTTTAGTTTGTTTGTTTGTTTGTTTGTTTGTTTGTTTTTAAAGATTTATTTATTGTGTATAGGGTTCTGTGTGCATGTATGCCTGAAGGCCAGAAGAGGGCGCCAGATCTCATTGCAGACGGTTGTGAGCCACCATGTAACAGTTGCTGGTAATTAAACTCAGGACCTGGAAGAGTAGTCAGTGCTCTTAAGTTCTGAGCCGTCTCTCCAGCCCTTGTTTTTGTTTTTTTGAGGCAGAATCTTACTATGTGGTCTAGGCTGGCCTTGAACTCACTAGGTAACCCAGGATGGCCCTGAATTCACAGTCCTTCTGCCTCAAGCCCTGAGCATTGGGGTTATAAGCATTAATAAAGGAATTGAGCAGGTCATGAAGATAAAGAAGCTACCTAGACCAAGGCAGAGCTGGGACAAGAAGACTGAGACGCAGGCATCAGAGTCCTCAGGGAAATAGGGACCTGACTACAGGACAGGGACCAGGAAGTACAGCCTCACCACAGTGGGGCATTGTTATGACAGACCTGACCACGGTGTTTTGGGTAGGACTGTGGAAGGACTTTGGGACTTTGGGCTAGAAAAACCATTGTGTTGAGAGCTCAGTGGAATGTTCCGTGGGAGCCTGGCAGATAAGCATGTTGAGAGCAGTGCAGAGGATGGAGGCCTGGCTTGTGATGTTCCAGAGGGAAGTTTATAGACTCTGCCAAGGCTGTTTGCTATTTTGAATTAATAGTCTGTCACTCTGGTCAGCTGGGACTGAAGAAGCAGTCATGATTAACCAGAGACCAGCACCATTGAAACGAACCTTTTCGTTACTGGGACAATAGATGCTGGTCAGCTGTAACTAAGAAATTAGCAGTGGTTAAGAAAGACCAGTAGAGCCGGGCGGTGGTGGCACACGCCTTTAATCCCAGCACTCGGGAGGCAGAGGCAGGCAGATCTCTGTGAGTTCGAGACCAGCCTGGTCTACAAGAGCTAGTTCCAGGACAGCCTCCAAAGCCACAGAGAAACCTTGTCTCGAAAAAAAAAAAATTACTGAGCTGTCTCTCCAGCCCTGAGAGACTGAATTTTAAGGTGTTTGATTTTTAAAGACTGTGGGGCTTTTAAAGTTTCTATAATGTTTTTGTTTTGGTTTGTTTTGGTTTGGTTTTTCGAGACAGGGTTTCTCTGTCTTGTTTTGGAGGCTGTCCTGGAACTTGCTTTGTAGACCAGGCTGTATAATGTTTTATGTTGTGATGTTGATGTTAATGCGTGATCTTGAGGGTGAACAAGAAAGGAATGGTTATGGCTAAACTGTGATATGTTTGTGTCTAAGTTGTCAAGGGGTCAATTGTCCTGGCTAGTTTTATGTCAACTTGACATATCTGAAAGGAGGAACCTTAATTGAGAACATTTCTCTATAAGATCCAGATGTAAGACATTTTCTTAGTGATTGATGGGGGAGAGTTCAGCCCATGGTGGTGTCATCCCTGGACTGGTGGTTTTGGGTTCCATAAGAAAGCAGGCTGAGCAAGCCGTTCGAGCAGGTCAGTAAGCAACATCCTGCTATGGCTTCTGCATCAGCACCTGCCTCCAGGATCCTGTCCTGACTTCCTTCAATGATGAGTATTGCTGTGAAAGTGTAAGCCAAATAAACCCCTTCTTCCTCAAGTTGCTTGGGTCATGGTGTTTTGTTGCAACAATACAAATCTTAACTAAGACAGATGTTCTAGAATGTGACTGAACCTGGATCAAAGGGTAATTTGAGCAGAGATATTTGCAAGTCTATGTGTGTTGCATTATTCACAATAGCTAAGATACTGAAGGCCAGGAGCCCATAAACAGATGAATGGCTAAAGGAAATATGGTTGTAGTAATTACTTTTTTGGGGGTTTTGTGTTGTTTTGTTGTTGTTTTTGTTTTGCTTTGTTTTGTTTTTTCAAGACAGGGTTTCTCTGTGGCTTTGGAGGCTGTTCTGGAACTAGCTCTGGTAGACCAGGCTAGTCTTGAACTCACAGAGATCCACCTGCCTCTGCCTCCTGAGTGCTGGGATTAAAGGCATGGGCCACCAACGCCAGGAAGTAATTACTTTTTAAAAAATGCAGTAGATTATTTTATTAAGTTTCAAAAAGCACACTCAATTAAAAAAAAGCAAACCCCTTGTGTGAGACCTTATCATATTATAAACTGAATTCAGTCAAGCTCAAAAGTGCAGGCTATAACATTGCAGTAATTCAAACAATAGAGTTAGTAATTACTTTTTTTTTTACTCCTGTGATAAGACACCATGACCAAAAGCAATTTATAAATGAAAGAATTTTGCTGGGCTAAAGCCCATGATGGAAGAGCAAAGGCATGGCAGCAGGAACAGCTGAGAGCTCACATCTCAAACCACAAGCAGGACATAGAGAGCACACTGGGAAAAACATGAGTCTTTTGAAAACTCAAAACCCACCCCAGTGACATACCTCTTCTATAAAGTCCACACCTCCTAATCCTTCCCAAACAGTTCCACCAACTGGGCACCAAATATTCAAATATATGAGCTTTGGGGCACATTCTCATTCAAACCACCATAGTAATAGATAAATACAGTAGAATTTTATTCAACTATACAGAAAAAATGAAATGTCATTTTGCAGAAAATGAATGGCACTGAAGATTGTCATGTTAAGTGAAATGAGTCAGACTCAGAAAGACAAATATCTCAATATCTCATGGTTTCTCTCATATGCATAATCTAGATTTAAATATGTGATATTAATATAAGGAAGACTCTAACAGGAAATGAAGAGGCCTAAAGGAGGGTAGAGAGAAAAACAAGACAGAGTCCTCCCCAATGAGGGTGGGAGAGAAAAATAAAATAGTGCATGTCTTCTCTCTTACGGAATCTGAATTTAACTCTCTTCCTACCTATGTATCTATCTACCTGTCTGTCTGTCTGTCTGTCTGTCTGTCTGTCTACCCCCCCCCACATACACAACAAGAAAGAATGGGGAGAGAGAAGCAGTTTTGTGGAAGGAGGAATAGGAGAGAATAGTAGAAGGGCACATATTATAAAAGGTATGATAATATATATGAAAATATTATAATGAACCCTAGTATCTTGTTTTCTAATTTTAATAATTTAGAAAAGTGGCTGCAGGCAAGTGATGGCTGGTAAGGTCAGAGGCACACAGCCTGATAAGCCTGGAATGTCAAGCTGGAGCTATACTTTTATGTTACGTCAAGCAGTGAAGGGTTTAGACAGAAGAACAAGGCACTGAGTTCATGTTCTGTTTGACACCCCCCCAAAGAAATTACAATGCTCAGCAAACCCATTTCTCCCTCCCAGACTTCTCTGAGAGCCAGACCTATGTTTCCCACCGCCCATCATGTCCCTTTGTCTGGATGTCCTAGTCCTCTCCATGAGTCCCTTAGGTTTGGTGAATGGTACCATCCTTCTGTGTACCTTCAGAGAGTCTGATGGGTGCTGTTTGAGAGTATCTTTCACCTTGTGTAGGTTGGGACCTGGAAAATCACTCCTCAGAAACTAATCCAATATCACATTAATTAATCCATACTGGTAAAATGCTCAACTGACATTTGGAAAGAAATGAATGATCATATGGCTTAAGTAACAAGCTGACTTCTAGATAGCACTAATTTATAGATCAATATCATTCTCTCTCAAGTTTACTCATAGGCATAGATTCAAGGATAGTAAGATGTCATTAGTAAGGGATCTTTGTTTTATTGCTTAAGGTATTTATTTTGCAAATGTGAGTTGAGCAACAGTTCTCCAGGGCAGTTTTGTCAAACCATTGTTCCAATTATCTATAGTTGGGTAACACTCCACCCACACTTAGGAATTAAATAAAATTTACAATGGTTATGATTTAGTCATGATTAGGAGTTCAGGAGGGTCTCATGGGGTGATTCTTCTGTGCCTTATGGAGTTGACTGTGATGGATCCATGGAGGACAATTGACATGTAGGTAGGCCTGGGGAAATTCAAGAAGTTATCCCTCAAATAAAGTTTTGACAGGAGTAACCAGAAGATGAACTTGGGCTTGATCACTCCCTCTGTGTAGTCTTAGAACCTCCCTATGGTTCTCTCAGAATGCTGGTTGATCAGGTCCTCCTACTCTTCTCCTTCTTCCCCTTCTTTCTCTTCCTATCTGTTTTCTTCTTATATTTTAGGGATTTTATTTGTTATTTACAAACTCCTTTGCATAGGATAGGTATAGGACACTGGTTACACCCATACACTGTAGAATACAGTTTTAGCTATGCATGCAGATCTAGTTTGCTGGGTTTCTAATAAGATGCCTTTGGTTTCCAGGAATGATAGTCAAGAGACAGGAAGACCCCTAAGTCTGAATATAGAAAGCTGCATGGTACCACCTCTGTATGGTCTGTTATTCAAGAAGTGACATGGAGGTCATCTGGCCTTTTGCTATTCAAGGGAAGGGGTCACAGGGAGATTTACCTCCCCATGGCCACGAAGACTGAGCACTGATACTGTGTTTAGTTTCACAGGTGGGACTCTACTGCCTTTTGATTCTCTGTAAAACATACAAAATCGTTCTCATACTAAATGTGCATGATAATATTTAAATCTGGTTATTTATGTTTTTTTACTTTTTTTGAGCTATATATTTTCTCCCACTCCCTTTCCCTCCTCCCCTCTTCCTTTCTACCCTCCCACATGCCCCCTATGTTCACAATTTACTCAGGAGAGCTTGTCTTTTGTTCCCTCTCTAGGTGGACCCATATATGTCTCTCTTAGGGTCCTCTTTGTTAACTAGGTTCTCTGGAGTTGTGGACTGTATGCTGGTTATCCTTTGCTTTATGCCTAATATCCACTTATGAGTGAATACATATTATATTTGTCTTTCTGGGTCTGGGTACCTAACTCAGGATTTTTTTTCCAGTTCCATCCATTTGATTGCAAATTTCAAGATGCCATTTTTTTACAGCTGAGTAGTACTCCATTGTACCACATTTTCTTTATCCATTCTTCGGTTGAAGGGCATCTAGGTTGTTTCCAGGTTCTGCCTATTATGAATACTGCTGCTATGAACATAATTGAGCAAATTCCTTGTGGTGTGAGTGTGCAGCCTTTGGGTATATGCCCAAAAGGGGGTATTGCTGGGTCTTGAGGTAGATTAATTCCTAATTCTTTGAGAAATCGCCATACTGATTTCCAAGTGACTGTGCAAGTTTGCATTCTCACGAGCAGTGGAGGAGTACTCCCCCTATTCCACATCCTTGCCATCAATGCCTTTGATCTTGGCAGGTATAAGATGGTATCAGCATTGTTTTGATTTGCATTTCTTTGATGGGTAAGAATGTTGAGAATTTTCTTTTTTTCATTTTCATAAATTTTTTTCAAGACAGGATTTCTCTGTGGCTTTGGAGGCTGGCCTGGAACTCACTCTGTAGACCAGGCTGTCCTTGAACTCACAGAGATCCATCTGCCTCTGCCTCCTGAGTGCTGGGATTAATGGTGTGCACCACCAACGCCCATCTATTTTTATAATATTTTTATTTAACTTTTTGCACATGTTACTCCCAGTTCCCTCTCCCTATCCTCCTCCCCTACAGCCCTAATCCCCCCAACCTCCCACTCCATTCCCCTCTGCTCCCCAGGGAGGGTAAGGTCTTGCATGAGGGATTTTCAGAGTTTGTCATATCATCCTGGGCAGGGCCTAGGTCCTCCCACATGTGTCCAGGCTGAGAGAGCATCCTTCCATGTGGAATGGGCTCCCAAAGTCCATTTGTATGCCAGAATAAATATTGATCTACTATCTGAGGTCCCATAGATTGCCAAGGCCTCCTCTCTGACACCCAGGTTGCGGGGGGGGAGGGGATTCTGGATCAGTCTCATGGTGGCCACTCTCAGTCACCAGTCTGGGGTTCATGTGTTCCTCCTTGTTTAGGTCAGCTGCCTCTGTGGGCTTTGCCAGCTGGGTCTTGATTCCTTTGCTCATCACTCCTCTTTGCATCTGGGTTCCAGGAGTTCAGTTCGGTTTTTAGCTGTGGGTGTCTGCCTCTACATGAATGTTCTAAGAATTTTCTTAAGTGTCTTTTGGCTATTTGAGATTCCTCTGTTGGTTATGTTTTTGGTGTGTGTGTGTGTGTGTGTGTGTGTGTGTGTGTGTGTGTGTGTGTGTGTGTGTGTAGAGGTCAAGGTTTATGAGTTCTCTTCTACTTTTCTGTGGGTGTATGGGCTCTAACTCTGGTTGTCGGGTTCCATAAGAGTTTTGTCTACTGAGCCACCTTGCCACGTAAACTGTTTTTTTTATTATTAAATATTCATTTTATTTTTTATTTATGTGTGAGTAACTGTGTCTGTGTGTCCTATATGGCACCTATGTGTAGGTGTCTGTGGAGGCCAGAAAAGGGTGTCAGATCTCCTGGAGCTGAAGTTGTAGGTGGTTGTGAGCTGCCATACAATGTGGGTTCTGGGAACTGAAGTTGGGTAGCTTAGAAGAACAGGAAGTGCTCTTACCTGATAAGCCATCTCTCCAGGCCCCCTAAAGTTTGGGTTTTTTAAATCAGTGAATTACATTTTTGTTTGTTATATATTTATGATATGACAAATGTCCTCTTTGGGGGGAGGTTTGGAGACAGGGTTTCTCTGTAGCTTTGGTGGCTGTCCTGGAACTAGCTCTGGTAGACCAGGCTGGTCTCTAATTCACAGAGATCTGGCTGCCTCTGTCTCCTGAGTGCTAGGATTAAAGGAGTGCACCACCACCACCTGGCCAAATGACTTGTTTGTTTGTTTGTTTGTTTGTTTGTTTCTTTCTTTCTTTCTTTCTTCCTTCCTTCCTTCCTTCCTTCCTCCCTTCCTTTCTTTCTTTCTTTCCTTTGGATATAATCTCACTATGTTGCCTAGTCTGGTTGCCAAATCCTGAGCCCAAATGATCCTCATTTCAGCCTCTTGAGTACTGTGGTTAATTCATCCTTTTAAAAAGTAAAATCTAGGGGCTGGTGAGATGATAATTCAGTGGTTAAGGGCACTTGCAGAGGACCAGGGTTGGGTTTCCAGTACAACTCCAGTTCTAGGGGCACCTTCCGGCCTCTGCAGGTAGCCAGCAAGCTTGTTGTGAGGTGTTCACCAGAGAAGGCTACTCAGACAGAGGTTTAAGACAACAGAAAAATTGTATTAATTGGCTGGCAACTACACTGGGTGTTCAGGATCCCAGTGTAGCTCAGAACCTTTCTACAGTGAGCTTGTAAACACACACACACACACACACACACACACACACACACACACACACACCTTGGGTTGACATAACTAAGTTAGGAAGAGCAGTTAGCCAGAATCAGAATTACAGAATCAAAAGGCAAGGTTAGTACCTTTGTGAACTTTCCCAGAACTATGGACTTTGATGGACTAGGTCTTTGTTCTTGTTTTGGTAAAGTGTTGCTGCCTACGTGCTGGGTTCCATGTGGGTCAGAATGGTACTTCCATTATGGTGTCACTTGTGCTAAGGTCTGGGAGCCAGATATAGGCATGTGGTGCACATTCAGGCAAAACACTCATACATGTAAAATAAAAATAAATCTATCTTAAAGTACAACTTGGGGTTGGGAAGATCACTCAGATTTGGTGGAAAACATCTCTAATCATTGCACTGAGAGGTGGCAGGTGATAACAAAAGAATCAGTGGGAAGCTTGGGGACTGGGAAGCCTGAAGTATGCAGTGCTGCCTCAAATAAGGCAGAAGGAGAGAACCACCCCTGACAGTTGCCTCTGGTCTCCAAACACTAATCAACTTCTGCCTCTATGGATTTACCTATTCAGGACACATCATATAAATGAAATCCTACAGCATGTGACCCTTGAAATCTGGACTTATTTCATTTAGCATAATTTTTGAAAGATTTGTTTTTATTTTAATTATGTGTATGTGTGTGCCTTTTGTGGGTATGCCAGAGGCATTGAGCCTCCTAAAACTGGAGTTATGGGCTGTTGTGAGCATCTGATGCTGGTTCTGGGAATCAAACTCAGGTCTTCTGCAAGAGCAGTATGTACTTTTAATCACTAGGCCAGTTTCCAGTCCCCTCCAACATACTTTTTTTTAAAAGATTCCTAATTTTTTTTCAATACAGGGTTTCTCTGTGCAGCTTTAAAGGCTGTCCTGGAACTTGCTCTGTAGACCAGGCTGGCCTCGAACTCACAGAGATCCGCCTGCCTCTGCCTCCCAAGTGCTGGGATTAAAGGCATGGGCCACCAACGCCCTGCTGATAATGATGTTCTAAACATTTGTGTGCAGGTTCTGGATGGATGTGTTTCCATTATCTTGACTGTATACCCAGGAATGGAATTGCTGGGCCATCTCTCATTTCTATGCTCAGTTATTTTACAGGGAAGGTACTCCATTGTGTATTCTCACTTGCAAGTATGAAGGTGTCAATTTGCCTGCCTCACTGCCAACACTTGCCATTGTGTATTTGATTTATTTTAGCCTTTCTTGTGGGTTAGTTTTCCCTGAAGATTAAAGAGGTGGAATGCCTTTTCATGTACTCATTGGTCATTTTGGTCTTTGAAGACATTATTTTGGAGAAATGTCCATTCTTATCCATTCCCTGTCTTATTATCTCTCCTATTTACTGCCTTTTGCTAAGCACAGTGGCCATGAAACAGTACAGATTTTTGTCTTGTTACAATTTCTTTGTGAAAAGGCATTCAAGAGCTAGAGAGCAGTTTCTCTAAGGAGTGCAAACAGCCTTATTGTCTATGCAATAGCCCATTTGGGAAAGGGAAGGGTTAGTAGTATTGTCTCAAGGAAGCTGACTGCTTAAAGTAAAAAAAAAAAAAAAGAAAGAAAAAGCTGAGTGGTTGGGCATGGTGGAGCATGCCTTTAACCTCAGCACTCAGGAGGCACAGGTGGGCAGATCTCTTGAGTTCAAATCCAGCCTGGGGGAGTGAGTTCTAGGACAGTCAGGGAGATAGAGAAACCCTGCCTTGAAAAACAAAAACAAAACAAAACAAAAAAAGCAAAGTAATGGGGAATTTTCCTGGACTGACGACTGGCTGAGGTTTATGATGGTCAGAATAGTGGAGCTAAGGGAAAGGTGTTCAGAAATGCTCTGTATGGCTTCCCTCCAACATTTCTGTAACATTTCAAAGTAAGATGTTTTACAAAACAAATCTGATCCGCCGAGATGCAGGAAAGGCTGAATATATGTTTTCAGTTTCTCTACAGAAAATCCTATTTATACAATAATAATTATTAAAAGCGCTCATCCAAGCACACAGCAAAGGATGAGAAAAAGAACCATGAGGGACCATTGCAGACTGGCTTGCTCCCTTACTCACTCAGCTTGCTTTTTTATACCTCTCAGACCACCTGCCCAGAGGTGGCACCGCACAGTGGGTTAGGTCCTCCCACACCAACTGCCAATCATGAAAGTGCTCCACAGACTCCAAACTGATGAAGGCTGTGCCAGATAGATTAATGTCAACTTGACACAAGCTAAAGTTGTCTGAGAGTAGCGAATTTTAGTTAAGAAAATGCCTCCACAAGACTGACCTGCAGGCAAGCCTGTAGGTCATCGCTTTAAAGTAGTTAGTGAGGTATGGTGCCTAAGGGCTTGACTGAGATCTGTGGACACTCGGGTGGCCAGGAGTTTTTGACAGCCTTGCCACCTCTGAGCCAATCGCCACAGTTTCTTTCTTTTCCTTCTTTCCTTCCTTCTCTTTTCCCTAGTTCTGCAGTCCTAGGGATCAAACTTAGGGCCTTGTGTGTGCCAAGCTAGCCTTCTGCCAACTGAGCTAACCTCCATCTCCTGGGTATCATCCTTTTCACTCCATATCCCATTCCAAATCCAGTGCTCAGTTGTCTGCTTTCCGATTAACCGCTGTAGGAGTAGCTTCATCACTCACCTCTCTGAAGTCTATTGTGGTGGTTTGAAAGAAAATGGCACCCAAAGGGAGTGGCACTATTAGGAGGTGTGGCCTTTTAATAGGTATGGTCTTATTGCAGGAAGTGTGTCACTGTGGAGGCAGGCTTTGAGGACTCATATATGCTCAAATGCAGCCCACTGCCTCAGACCATTTCCTGTTGCCTGTGAGACGTAGGACACTGGGCTACTTCTCCAGCACCATGTCTGCTTGCATGAGACCATGTTTCACCATGATGATAATGGACTAAACTTCTGAAAATGTAGGCCACCTCAATTACATGTTTTCCTTTATAAGAGCTGCTGTGGTCATGGTGTCTCTTCACAGCAATAGAAACCCTAACTAAGATGTCTATGATGTCCAGGTTGGCTTTGAATTCCCCGTGCAGCCTTCTGAGTAACTGAAGCTGTAGACATAGGCCACGATCCCTGGCTTGCTATCTTCTTCTGTTGGGACCAACTTCTTTTAGAACTCACAAAATTGTGTGACCCTAATAACCAGAGAAAAATTCTCTAAGACTGAGTAAGCTTATTTAGGATTAGATAACATTATAGTGAAGTACTCATGCTGCAATAAACTGTCAACGTATTCAGGGAGGTGAGGGTGTGTTTTTTGGAAGTGAAATGAAAATTACCTAAGATATTTTGAAAGAACAATTTATGACTATAGTAACTATTGTAAGGGTGAAGCAAGTCTGAGGTTGGATGAGCTATTCCCAGGCAGATGTCTTGCAGAAATGTTTTCTTTTTGCTGTCTCTTTCTTTCAAATAAGTATAATTTGAGAATTTAAAATAGATACAGTAAAACATTAGTTTTACTACCCTCTGTTCTTCAATTCATGATATTTTATTAATGCATTTAATCTACTTAATAAATATGTAATAATATTTTCTGATATTTGTGGAAACTGTTAGTTTTTATATTTGTAATATACTACTGACATTTAAAATATTTTATTTATGTTTATTTTATGTGTATAAGTGTTTCATCTACATGTATGTATGTGTACCATGTGCATATCCAGGGAGGCCAGAAGAGGTCATCGAATCCCCTAGAATAAAGTTACAGACCATTGTGAGCCACCATGTTGGGATTGGGAACTGAACCTGGGTCCCCTGAAGTAAGTTCTCTTACCTGCTGAACTATCTCTCCAGTCCTAATATTGACTAAATTTCCCAAAGTAAATTGAAGGCATCAATTTACTCTAAAAACTTCAGCATCTATATCATTAACTATAACTCAATATTTTATTTAATTTTTAATTTTTATGTAAAATTTATGTATGTGAAATATAAAAGTTTTAAGTATATATTTTCCATTTTGACCAGTGCATAGATCCATCATGAGTCTCAGGGATTATGCTCACGCCATCAAACTCAGTGGCAGGTACCTTTACCCAGTGAGCCATTTCAACTAACAGTTGCCACAAATATCAGAAAATATTATTGCATTTGTATTAAGTAGACAGTTTTGGTTGACACAAGGTTGGTGCATGCGCATTTTATAGAATGGAGTTCAGGCATCATGTTAAACACTCTCCACTGCACAGAACAGTCCTTCACCATTTTACAACCCCACGGGGCACTAGTATCTGCTATAGATTAAAGGCAGGGGTTATCATCTATAGGGGAAAGTCAATGGTAGTTAGCACTCACAGCAGTTTCAGAAAGGTGATGTGTTATTTTACCTCTTAGGATCAAGAAGAGAGTCTGGAGAGATGGCTCAATGGTTGAGAGCATGCACTGCTCTTACAGAAGACCGTAGCTTAACTCCCAACACCCACACTGGGTGGTTCATAACCACACATTACTCCTGTTCCAGAGAGGTTTGAAGTCTACCATGGTGGGCACCTGCATTCATCAGCTATATCCTCTTCCATACACATGACTTTAAAAAATTAAAAAAGGAGGAACAATAATTCATTATTGAATAAAACAAATACACACAGGTATGGTAGCACACACATTTAATCCCAGCACTTGGGAGGCAGAGGCAGGCAGATCTCTGTGAGTTTGAATCCAGCCTGGTCTGCATAGTGGACCAGAGCCAGGCCAGCCAGGGTTATATGGAAAGGCCGTGACTCAAACAAACAACCTTTCCCCGAAAAAGAAAAACCCACACTTCCATTTTGGTATAATTTTGGGTACAGACACTGGCAGAGGCAGAAGACTGCTCATGACTAGAAATGGGCTTATTATTGTACGAAGGGTATTTTAGGGAAACTGTTGGCGGAGGTTCTAGGCTTCCACTCTTCTCACCTGGATTCCTGAATCTATAACTTAAGGATGGGGAGGGGGGAAAGGAGGGATGGAAGAAGAGGAAGAGGCACTTGCTGTGTTCCTGCGGCTTCTGTTCTTACAGAATATCCAGGACAGAGATAACATCAGCTACAGCAGTGACTTCACTTGACAAATTCCCAGCAAAGGTCAAATCAGAGTGCAGCTCCCCAGCTGTTTTACGGAGCATGGGCTTTGCAGGCCCCACTGCTGTGTCATGTCCCGAGTCTGGCTGAACTGTGAGTCACCAGAGGGGAGGGGGCTGAGGCTTGCGAGTGAGTATCACTCCATTGGATAAGAGAGTAAACTGACAGAGAGGCTTCCTAACTTACCTGGGACCATAGAACTTAGAGGATGGTAACCTGGGATTTGAGCTAGGCAGTCTAGCTCAAAAGTACTTCAACACTATCCCCTTCCCTTGACATGTCGTTGGGTGTGTCAGCATCGTTGAAGCGTGCACACAAATTGCCCAAGTCACAAGGGTCTGACTCGATGAATTTTCACAGCAAGCACACCTATGTACTGTGACACAGATCCAAGACTCGAACTCGAGCAGCCCCACAGGACCTTCAGCCACCTCCTCTTCATCCTGTCTCTTCAGTGTGTTCATTTTTAACGTTTGCTTATTTAATTGTGTATGCATGTGAGTGCAGGAATGCAAATGCCACGGCATGCGTGTGGAAGGTTTGGGACGTTCAGGAACCAAACTCAGGTCATCAAACCTGCTTGTTTTTGTTGATATCTGCTGAGCCATTTTCCCTGGCCTCTTTATATATTTGGGGTTTTGTGAATACATGCATACGGAAATCAGAGGACGAATTCTCGGGAGTCAGCCTTGTCCTTCTGCCTTCTCTTTGAGGCTCAGCAAATCTTGATTCTGCTGCACTTTCAGTTCCTCTAGTCGTCTGTCCGGTCCGCCCTCTCCCCTCCCCCAGCTGCCAGCATTCGTTCTGCCTTAGGGATTACTGTTGGGAGCCACCTCTTCGGTCCCGAGCCACCACATCTGGCTTCTACACGGGTTTGAGGGCTTGAACTCGGGTGGACAGGCTTGCTTGGAAAGTGCTTTTTACCCACTAAGCCTTCTCCCTGGCCCTCACTCTTCTATTTTAAATCACACATATTTAATGCATCGTTAGGTTTTGGATTTTTTGTTTGTCTGCATGCTTGCTTTTTTTTTTTTTTTTTCTTTAGACATAGGGTATTGTTATATTGTTTAGGCTGGTCTTGAATTTGTAGGCTGAAGTAATCATCCTGCTTCACCCTCCCAAAAAACTTGGATTATAAACGTGTGTTACTATGTGTGGCTTTTATGAAATCTGCTGATAGAATTAAGCATATTCTATCTTGAAGATACGGTGGTTGGGTGAACTTCAGTATCGCCAGATTCTCTGCACCAGTAAAATCCTCTCTTAAGCCCCACCCCTCCAGGACTACATCTCCCAGGAGGCTGTGCTCTGAGGGCTCTCGGATTTAAATAAGATTCTGGGCTCCATTTAAGCCAACCTGTTGCCCTAGAGCGAGAGTCAGCAGAAACTGCCAAGAGTTGGAGCCAGAGAAGGATACCGAGGTCAGGCTGAGTGTGGAAGTCGGAGGCCCAGCAACCAAGGAGATTGACAAGATGCTAGCTATCTTGGGACTGTTCACGTCTTTCCTCTCGATCTTGTACCTGACAGCTCCATCCATCAGGTTTGTCTTATCCAGGGACTCAACATTGTTTAAAAAGCCCTGCAGCGGTAACTGGCTGCGACTGCTAAAGGAGACTCAGGGACGGCGGCAAAGGAGAGGTTAGTGCAGTAAAAGCAGGGAAGGAGGGGTTGTGGATGCCGCTGCCGCCGTGGGAATGAGAAGGAAGCACCTGGGTGGGTGGAGGAGGGGCTGGCTTGAGTTCTCATGCTATGAGAAGGCTGAGGGGTTGGCTGTCCTGCATCTTCCCCTTGATCCCTTTAGATTTCTCTGACACTTTGCCTTTCTCTTCTGACCCTAGGTAAGGTGGGGGACGAGTGGGGGGCGTAGGGGTGGTCATTGTTGAGCAGTAGGCACTCTGGGAAGGAAACAAACTCCCTTCTCTTGATACTTCTCTCAATAAATGTCTTGGAAATGGCCTGTTCGCTGGGAAACTCTGGAGGTGCCAAAGAAAGGGCTATTCTGAGTGGAGAATTAAAAATTTGCTAATGATTAAGTCGGTTCCATAGAAGCCAGGCGTGGTTGTACTTGCCTTTAATCTCAGCACTCTAGAGGCGGTCGGACAGATCTCTGTTCAAGGCCAGGTTGGTCTACAGAGTGAGTTCCAGGACAGTAAGGGCTAAATAGAGAGACCCTGTCTTGAATACTCACCCCTAAAAGAAGGTTAGATAGACATACTAGGGACAGAGTGTCAGAGTGTTATACTCCATCCTGGCCACTTTCAGAAATGACTTGAACATTTTTGGGCTTCCGTTTTCTCCTTTGTAATATAGAAATAATATTGAAATGGCTGGGGAGGTTAATATAAATTACATATGGAAAGATAGTATGTAGGGCGGGTATCTACCTTGGGAATGACAGTGAGTGTAGAAACAGTCTACCCTGGGGTAGCCAGTGAGTGTAGAAAGTGTCTGGCCTGCGATAGATATTCTGTTGACAGTCAAGCCTGGGATAAACAGTGAGTATAGAAAGTGTCTAACATGGGATACACATTGAGTGTAGAAAGTCTAAGCCAGGGTGGACAGTGAGGGTAGAGAGTGTCTGGCCTAGAAAAGACAGTGTATAGAAAGTGTCTAGCTCAGTGTCTGTCAGTCAGTGATGTTCAGGAAGTGTTCTAGCCTCTCTGGTCTTGTTTTCAACAAGAAAGTTTTCTCTGTATGTCAATGGCCTAATTAAAACCCCTAACACAATGGCAGGAAAAAGAAAGAAAAGTCTCTCTGGATGCTCTACTCTCTAAAACTGAAGAGACAACTGAGGGTTGATACTTACATGTGTCAGCCCATATGCTGTTCGCCAGTTCCTATGGTGACTATTGGAGCCATAGGGCTCAGGGCTATTGAATCCAATAGTGTTCATCACCCATGTGTTTCCAATGTGGGTCAGAGGAGGAAGCTGACCTATGGGAATCTAGAGATTAGATCGAAATATTCATTACCGGACAAAGGATACCTTCATTGGCCCTGGCTCAGGAGCATTTTCTCTGCTTGTTCCAGTGATTATTATCTGCTTCTGGACACACGACCTTCCCATCTATGCCCATGGGCTGGCCTCTACCTTGCCCAATCAAACAGTGGCCCATGCAAATTAACTTTTTTTTTTTTGCTTGTTTGTTTTTCAAAACAGGGTTTCTCTGTGTAATCTTGGCTGTTCTGGAACTCCATAGATCATGCTGTCCTGGAACTCACAGAAATCCACCTGCCTCTGCCTCCCAAATGTGGGATTAAAAGTGTGTACCACCCACCTCTGCCAGCTCAAATTAACTTCTTAAGATGATAACATTTTGTGACTCGAATTAAAAACCCTCCCTCTTTGGAGTTCCGTGGCCTTGTTTTATGCATCTCAGCATGAGATTGGGGAAATGGTGTCTGATTTTCATCCCTTTGGTGACAGGAAGTTCTTTGCTGGTGGAGTTTGTACAACGAGTGTGCAGATTCCTGGGAAGGTAGTGGTTATCACAGGTGCCAACACAGGCATTGGCAAGGAGACGGCCAGAGAGCTTGCTCGAAGAGGTGAGTGTTTTCTCTGTCTCCCCAGGGCCATACCTCCTGCCCTCTTCACTGGGGATTTCCTTGTCTTTCTTCCTAGGCTTGGAGGCTCTGATGGGGATTCAAGGAAACCAGGACCCAAGTCCAGTGTGACACTGATTTAGTCTGGCTTTCAACATACCTCCCTCCCTTCCTGTGCCTTCCCTCCTTTGGGGAGTAAGGAGACTGTTGTCTCTGTGTAATATTGGTCAAGTTCTATATTTTAAGGTAGATGCTAAGCAGAATTAAATATTAGAGTGTAAAATGAGGGTTCTCCACTGTGAGGACCCGGAAGTGGCAGGATGGCCACTCCACTACCATAGGGACAGCTCTGAGTGTGCTCTACCCATTAGCTGCAAGCTCACTTCCTGTACCTCTGCACACATTGCCCTTTCTATTTTGGCTCAAGGAGCACGAGTGTACATTGCCTGTCGAGATGTGCTGAAGGGAGAGTCTGCTGCTAGTGAAATCCGAGCAGATACCAAGAATTCCCAGGTGCTGGTGCGGAAACTGGACCTATCTGACACCAAATCCATCCGAGACTTTGCTGAGGGCTTCCTGGCAGGTAAGGTTCCAGTGAGTAGCCAGAAAGGCAGGGAACTAAGTGGAGGAATGGCTGCCCCACCCAGGACCATATATGGCCCTTGCATCATACTGGACAGGTTCAGCCACATGAACCAGCAGGACACAGAACTGGCAAAGGGATGGCAGGGAGACAAGATGGACAGGATCTTTATCAATGTTTTGCTCCACAGTGGGAATCTTGGAGGTTTCATCTCCATGTCTGAGCTTGTACCATGGCATGAGGTGTGGCCCCGATGCTGCTCTTTTCTTTCATCCAGAAAATCAACCTTCTGT
The DNA here is from genome assembly GCF_017639785.1 of Mesocricetus auratus. Lineage (NCBI taxonomy): Eukaryota > Metazoa > Chordata > Mammalia > Rodentia > Cricetidae > Mesocricetus > Mesocricetus auratus. Next base: position 37,689,137 of record NW_024429186.1, on the reverse strand, counting down.
GGTTACAGGAACTAGATGAGTTTGTGCCATTGTCAAAATGTTCCTGTGTCTTGGGAAATTGCCACCATCTGGCAAGGGCTACAGGCCCTTGAGGGACAAGGTCTGGGTGTGCCTTGTTTTACCATGCCTTCCCAGGGCCCATCAATGTGTGTCTGGTCCAGAGTTGGTGGTTAGTACACATTGGTCATATAAATGAACAAATGGTGTCCAGGAAGGTTATCAGCAAGTAAAATCAGAAACCCAATGACAATGATGATTCTATACAGATGGATCCAAATGGGGAATAGTTAATTGACTTCTGAGGCAACATCTTATCTTAGAAGACAGGAGAAAGACAAGTGATAACCTTGCCAAGCTTATTGTGTTTAGAGGTGAAAGCTGGGAGCAAACACTTGAGACAGTGACAGGTGGCTAGAAGGCGCATTGCTAGTCACAGGATCTCCCTGATTGTACTCAACAGAGGAAAAGAGGCTCCACATTTTGATCAACAATGCAGGAGTGATGATGTGTCCATATTCTAAGACAACAGACGGCTTTGAAACCCACTTGGGAGTCAACCACCTGGGTAAGTATCTTTGTGTGGCTAAAACGTGCATTTATCTCACCTTGTTCTCTGTAGGAAGAGGACCCCCGCACATGCTCAGGATCTCCACTGATCCTCACAGAGCCTGGGATTCCTCTACATAGGGCACATTGCTTGTTTGCCCTTTTCTAAGCAGTCAAAAAATGTGACTGTGTTTCTATTCAGAAGCCCCCATCTCAGAAGATACTAGGGAGAAAAATATCATCCTTGGATGGTCTAGTGGCAATGCAGGGCTTGCTGGACAGTGCCAGCCTGTGGGTATTTAGGAATCTGGATTTGACAGGGGAAGTAACATCCATATGAGAACCAAAGGAAGCCTTGTGCTGGTGTGTGTGGGTGAGTGAACCTTGAAAAGTTGACATACAAGATAGATTGGTGTTCAGAGTTTAAGATTAAGGTTCTAGTCAGGGGAGCATGTGTCATATCCCTGGGTTCTAGGCAAGTGTCCTTTTTCCTGACTACTATAGCTTTCTTTCTGTATGAGTAAATGAGGATCCATAGTTATACAGAGAAATTGGAGAATAGCAGGTGGGTATGTAAACAATAAGTACAAAAATCTAGATTAAATATCATTACTGCCATATAGCTTTGACCTTTACTTTGGATAATCAACTAACCTAGAGCAAGTGACCATTTCGCTTGGAGTGACTCATGGTATCAAACTTTATTCACACTCAGAAGACAGTGAGCTAATATGGAAGTCCTGTCATGGGTTTCCATACCCCAAGCCAAGAGCCATTCTATCCTTGAGTTTTCCTTTTGGATTTCTTTGTAGGCCATTTTCTTCTTACATACCTGCTTTTGGGGAGGCTGAAGGAGTCCGCACCTGCACGGGTGGTAAACCTATCCTCAGTGGCCCACCTTGGTGGCAAGATCCGTTTCCATGACCTCCAAGGGGAGAAACGATACTGCCGTGGTTTTGCCTATTGCCACAGCAAGCTGGCCAATGTGCTTTTCACTCGAGAGCTGGCCAAGCGGCTCCAAGGTACGTGTGGAGAAATAATAAAGTATTTTATTATTTAAATTATAAAAACATGATCCTTGGTCCAGCTTATAGGTTCATAGAAACTTCTGGAACCAGGCTGTTGAATGTACACATTTTAGTGGTATTCTGTATGGTTCAGAGAATGATCTATGATAGCTGTGTTTTTTGTTTTGAATAAGTGAGTTTATTAAATATCTACAAAACAGTAGAAGAATGAATAGTGGTAACAGAAGCAATGGGTAATTACTAAAACATCGGATTGGGCACTAACAACATCTATCAGAGACAGCTGGAGCCACCCAATTGAGAGAGCAAATAAAAGGTGATGTCACCTCATCAGGGGCTTGCAGACATCGAGTGGAAATTAACTGAGGAAACCCCAGTGCGGCAGTCAGTTGAGAATACTGATAGAGCATAAAATTGATTTCAAGTAAAAGAACAAATAGCTTCAAATAAACATAACATTATCAAAGCAGAAAGCAACTATTGAAGTTGAAGCAGTCAGTTGGAATGCCTTGTTGAGCTTCTTCTCCATGGGTGAGCTTCCTGTAGCTGACTTTGACTCCCTGTTCCTATTCCAGGCATTTTAATGTTACAGGATAGACAATAGTAACCTTGTCTGGAAACAGTTTGTCATCTAGCTGTCCTCAAGAGCACATTTTTAACACTCTTAGCTGCTTGTCACTTTTCCCTCTTCCCATTACAGAGCCAGGGGCCATCCTGACCTAAGAAAAGTTGGGGTGGTGGGTTGGAAGACATTTGACATAAATATGCTTGAGTCTGAAGGGGGGCAACCCTGTCTCCAGAGTTGGATTCTTGGTGAGCTCAAACAGAACATAAAAATTTACCAGTACAATGTACATACAAGAAGGAATTTGAGGCGCTGAGAAGGAGGTTACTAGCAGAATGGAGTCACTGTCCCACCAGAAGTGAAGAGACGCTGGAACTCTGTAGAGTTGCTTTATATTTGTTGCCTTTTTGCCTCCTATTATTTCGTTCAACCCTTTGTAACAACCGGAGTGGGCGTTATTATTTCTATTTTGTAGGTCAGAGCTGAAATCCCTAGAAATGGTTAGCTCAAGATCATATGACAAATGGAGTCATCAGACTATACCTCAGGGATTACTTCTGTAGTTTGTTTTTTTTTTTAAATATCATTTTTTTTAACATTTATTTATTTTTTTTATTATGTATATAGCATATGTCTGCATACCTGCAGGCCAGAATTGGGCACCAAATCTCATTACAGATGGTTGTGAGCCACCATGTGGTTGCTGGGAATTGAACTCAGGACCTCTGGAAGAGCAGGCAGTGCTCTTATCCTCTGAGCCATCTCTCCAGCCCCTACTTCTGTAGTTTGTAAAGGAGCCAGAATTGGAGCCCTCCTCCTGTGTACCTTTCCCCGAGTACCTTTCCCTGAGCTCCAAAGGGGTCTTTGCCTTCCATCAGAGAAACAGGGATGGATTCCAGGCTCCTGGGCTTGAGTTCTTGCCCGCCCACATACTGTGCTTCTGTATGTGTAGACATGTTCCTTGAACTTTCCCGACGACCTCCTCACTATGAAATGAGGCCATAATCCTTAATAATTCTGCTCTTCCCTGGGGTCTAGATAGTCTGTGGGCTCTGATGTCTCTGAGTCTAGGGGACATTTTGCTATTGTGAATCATTCAGAATTTAGGAAGATTGGTCTGTAGCAGAAAGATAGGATAATCATGACGATAAATAGTAATAACAGGGACTTTTGTGTACCAGACACTGAATAAGCCCCCAAATGTTCTTATGACATAAGCATTTTTATTTTCCTCCATCTACAAATGAAGAGAAAGGCATGGCTGTATTGAGGAATTTGTTCAAGTATATTTCCTAGCTGAAACAGTCCTCACCAAGAATCTAGCAAGGGATTCACACTCTTTACGCCCTGTGGGGCACAGACCTTGGTCTGCAGCCTACTAGATAGGACCTTGGGCAATTTATTTAGCTGCTTTGTGTCTCATTTTCTTTTGCTGCACATGGAATCTTAATGTTACCGACAGCATAAGCCTCTTTTAAGAACTAAGGCATGACCAGCCTCCGTCCCCTGCTCTTCAAGTCCCCCTGCCTCTGATTAGTTGAGTAAGAAGACCTGTTCTAAAAAGGAGAAGGAGAAAGGCAGCACAGCATTGCCTGACCTTGGTGTGACACCTCTGCTGGGCAGAGCTGGTGTGAGAACAAGTGACAACCTCCCATCATCAGATGATCAAGCGTTTTGGCCAGGCCTTTGGAGATGGTCTGAGGTAGTGAGGAGCCAGGTGAGAAGCACAGGCTCTGCACTGAAATGGACTAATAAGGCGCTTGGCTCCTAACTCTCCCCCACAATGTTCTGCAGATCAGTTGTGGATAGTATTTCTTTGACATGCCACAATTAAGGATCCTGATGACAGTTCATACCAAGTCAGGGTATTCTTTTTGACAATTTATTTCCCCACAGGGCTACCCTTCTCAACCAGTCAAGGCTTCATTTACAACTAGCTTTATCATCCAAATATTAACAGTAATGACATCATTTGTCTCAATATTCTGAGATTACTGCAGTCTCCTGCTTGAATTATTTCCTAAGTTACCTTATCTGTTTTGTCCATGGCTAAGTGATCCGAACTTGCCTATCTCCCTTGTGCCAGAGACCACATAAATCTACCAAACAGTGCTGCAGCTAGGAGCACATCCCAGTAACAGACCCTAGAAGAGTGCCAGGCAATGTTGCCTTGAACTCTGAAGAACCTGCATTGTAGTTGGGATGAAGTCTAAATCGCTGTTCCTGTGTTGATTTTCTTTTCCAGCTGCTCCCCTGTCAGACCTCACCTTTATTTTATTTTCTTCCAACATTGGACAATAACTACTTTCTAAGATAGTTACACATTGTGCAAGATTTATGAGCCTTTTTAAAGAATAGAACATATGTATTATGTGGCCAGTATCTCCACTTTAACTTGGGTGTGAGAGACACTCTGCTGTCACATCAAAGGAAGGAACAATATTCTAGCTTCATCTGTTCTTGTTAAGGTGTCCGCTGTTAGAGACATACTTTATGTACATAACTGATCTGACTGGAGAGTCAGTATTGAATTTATAGCATCATCAGAAGTGAAAATGTGATATGTTACATGAGTCAGTAGAAGAATGGCCTGCTCTTTACAGGGTAGAAATTGAAAATCAAACGCCCTTTGCATTCCAAATTAGAATCTCAAGATTTTTTGTAGTTTTCATTTAAATCACCAGGAGACTTGGAGTTATTAGTTAGACCATCTTCCAGCATATAGTTTAATATCTCACCGAATAACTGATTCAAGCCATTAGTGGCTGATTGATCCAATGATAACTCTGCTAGTAACTGATTCATTTTCCTTCAGTAAGTTGTATAAACAAACAAACAAACAAAAACTAAAAAGAAATTAAACAGCACAGGTAAAGTGCACAGTGCAGCCCTTGCACATATAAAAGCATTGAAAATGAGGTGATGCAGAAGTCGTGTTGGGGGCATCTTAATGTCCCATAATTCCCTCCATCACCCCTCCATCCACACCTCATAAATGTGCTTTGCCCAAATAGCCTCTACCCCCAACCTTTCAAACAGCTCTGTCCATAGAAATGGCAAGGACACTGCTAGTAATGATTAATGCTACTATTTCCCACATGTTTTTAGTAGTAGTCTGTAACATTGAAATAAGACTCTTCTTTTGGAGCATAGAAAGCTGAGAAGGCTATACAGATCTTTCTTGAAGTGATCAACTCATTACTGGGCAGAGTAAGTAGAACCTTTTGAACCCTAAGGGTTTCCCAAGTCTCTCCTTTTCATTTGGGTGTTTTGCTGCAGGGCTCAGAGTGTCCTTGGTCTTACTGTGTTCTCTTTGTCCTAGGAACGGGGGTCACTGCCTATGTGGTACACCCAGGTATCGTCATGTCTGAGATCGTCCGGCACTCCTTCCTGCTATGTTTGCTGTGGAGGCTTTTCTCACCCTTCTTCAAGTCCACCCGGCAGGGAGCTCAGACCAGTCTGCACTGTGCTCTGGCGGAGGGCCTGGAGCCCCTGAGTGGCAAGTACTTCAGGTATGGCCTGGCAGCGCAGGGTGTGCCGGCTGCTGTGTGTCTCTGAATCACGGCTTTGCACTGCTCAGACCCTTTGTGCCAGATCGTGGAATCCAGGCTTGGGTCAGGCCTGCTTTCTGAAAGCTGTTAAAGGCTTTCCCTGTTGGCTATGTTACATAACAAGAATGTTAGCTGGTCCTCTGGATTCTTTATTCTTTTTCTTTAGAGATCAGGTGACATTTGAATTCTTTTTTTTCCCATGTACAAAATAATTTTCTTTTTCTTTTTTTTTAAATTTTAAATAGCTTGTTTTACATGTCAATCGACATTTGAATTCTTTGAAATCACTTTGGCACAAAGTGCTGGGGGGAGATCACATCTGCTCAGTGTGAACCCTCACTTCAGTGTTGTCAGGATTGGCCTTGCCTGTTGCTGTGTATGAAGAGAAATTTGACTATCACATGTAAACACAACTCCATGTACAGTCAGAGCTTCTAAATAAGAAGTCCAAGATAAAAACCTCCCCCCTTTCCTTTCCTTGACTTAATCCGGCCCAGTCTGGTCCAGTGTCCATTGCACCATTTGTTAAGTGGAGCACTGGGAGTTAGTTTATTGTCTGTGGTAGAGTTATGGATGAATGGCAGCAGCCAATGTGGCTTGAGCTCTTGGCATGTGTCTGACCCTCATCTAAGTGTGTTACGTGTATTAGTTCAGGAGTTCCAACTGCCTCCCAAAGTGCTGCGATTAGTGGAGTATTCACCACAGCCAGCTCTTAACTTAGTATAGAGGCAGTTTCTCACTATGAAGTCCAGTCTGGCCTCAAACTTATGTCTCAGTCTCCTGAGTTCTGGGATTACAGCTGTGTCCCAGCATGCCTAGTTTCTTTTTCTCTTTTAAATGTGGCCACTACAAAATCTGAATTATGTATGTGACTCATAATTTTGGTTTACATCCTGTTTTGTTGTTGTTGTTGTTTTATTTGGGGGGGTGCAAGATCTCTCGATGTAGTCCTGGTTGTCCTGGAACTCACTATGGAGACCAGGCTGTCTTCCACTCACATAGCTCATCTCTGCTTCCTGAGTGCTAGATTGAAAGGTGTACACCACCTCGCCTAGCATACACCCAATTTCTATTGAACACATCTACCCCCACAATCTGAGCATTTACATTACTGACTTATGAATGTGACAGATATTACATAGTCATTTAATATGATTTCAGATAACATTTAACTAATAAGGGATTTTCATAATACAATATGAGAAAACAAACAAACAAACAAAAACCTAGAACACAAAACTGTAGGGGCTGGAGACATGCCCCAGCAGCTAAGAGTTCTTTCTGCTCTTGTAGAGGACCCCAGTTCAGTTCTCAGCACTGAGTGCCTCACAGTGCCTGTAACTTCAGCTCCAAGGGGTCTGATGCCCTCTTCTTGCCTTTAGAGGTACTTACTCATATGCACAAACTCTCATACAGACATATGTGGATACATATAAAGAAAAATAAAAAAATAATGGTTTTTTTCAAGACAAGGTTTCTCTGTGTAACAGTCCTGACTGTCCTGGAGGTTACTTTGAATTCACTGAGATCCGCCTGCCACTGTCTCCCAAGTGCTGGGATTAAAGGTATATGCTACCACTGCCTGTTGAAATAAAATCTTCTTCAAAACAACCATGGAAATATCTGTTTCTAATACATAGTGAATATTCTAGAAAGACTAGTCAGTGGATACTAATGTTACTTCTTTTAGGGAGTTGAGGAAGAGTCAGACAAGATGTAAAATAGGATTGCAATTTCTAATTCCATCTGTTTCCTTCTTATTTAAAATGTTTTGGAGGGTCATACATATATTTGCTGTTTATATAATTAAAATATATTTTAACAACAAAAATACTTTTTCCCAAAACTAAATACAACATGATCCCACTTTTATATAACGGTAAAAATACACATAAACTTTTGTATATCTATATATAAACAACAAGGTTGGGGGAAAAAGTCCAGCCAAATGATAGGCTTTTATTTTTATCAGAATTATATTTTCCAAAAATCATATAGAAGTGTCATAATTATAAAAGCTAGAACTCCAGTGGGGTGGTATATCTCATTTCCATTACCCTCCCCATCCTTGGTCCCTCTGCTCACTCTAAAACAGGGCAGTGCTTAAGTAGGTCTCACTGGGGCACAAGTGACTCTGGGTGGATTTCATAGTTTCTCTACGTTTAGTAAGAAAGTCATTGTGGTGTTATCTACCACAAGGTTACAGATATTTTCATATCACATTGAATTATTGAAGATATTGCAAAATGCTTCTTTGGCCCACAATTACTTTGAAATACTTGGGTGTCAGTTCTGGTATTGCATCTTGCTATAGATCATATTAACAAAAAGCCTATGTATTACTATTTCAAATTTTGTTTAAATATTTATGTATATATACATATGTGCATACATGTTTATATTTGTTAAGGTTTTAAAATTTATGTGTTTCTGTATGAGTGTATGTGCATGTGTGTGAGGGGCTCATGGAGGCCAGAGAGGATGTTGGATCCTCTGATCTGGAGTTTCAGGTACCGGTGGGCAGCCTGACATGGTGCTGGGAAGCAAACCTGGGTCCTCTGGAAGAGCAGCAAACCTTGTTTGTTTGTTTGTTTGTTTGGGGGGGATCGAGACAGGGTTTCTCTGTGTAGCTTTGGAGCCTATCCTGGTACTCACTCTTGTAGACTAGACTGGCCTCGAACTCACAGAGATCTATCTACCTCTGCCCCTCGAGTGCTGTGATTAGAGGCATGTGCCACCAATGCCCGGTGAGCAGCAAACATTCTCAGCTACCAACTCTTTTCTCCTACTCCCACATTTTGGTTTTTCAGGGCCTAATTGTAGTTCAGGTTAGCCTCAAAGGCACTCCGTAGGCAAGGATGACCTTAAGCTTCTGGTCTTCCTGTCTCTGCTTCCCAAGAGCTATTTAGGATTATTTATGCTGACCACTACACCTGACCCTGAAATACTTAAGAATTCATTTCAATGTAGTTTCTTCAAGTCCAGTGCACATGTTTTATATAATTAGAAATCTAGTCTGAGAAATGTGCCCTAAGATTGCCAGTTTTCATTCTAATGCTCACTCTCTGTGCCCACCAGTGACTGCAAGAGGACCTGGGTGTCCCCAAGAGCCCGGAGTAAGAAAACAGCTGAGCGTCTGTGGAATGTCAGTTGTGAGCTTCTAGGAATCCAGTGGGAATAGTTGGCTGGAAGAACATAGCCTTTTCGAGCCCAAACCATGCCGTAATGAAAGAGGACCAAAGACAAGGTCAACCGGAAAGGATTATCTCCTGGCCTGCTGTTGTGACTCCTGCCTACTCAGAACCTTCTAGAACCCTTTATACACATGATGTTCTTGTGAGGCAGGGCCATAGTGCAGAGTGATATTCACACCTATAGACCATTCCCCTCAAAGACTTAGAGAACCCACAACTCTCTGGGGTAAGAGGTCTGCATAGATTCCAGGCTGGACATGGGAGTGGGCAAGGAACCTAGGAAATTGGGTCAGTTTCCTCATCAGCACCGTGAACACCCACTTCCGTGGTCACGGGAGCACCAGCATCGCACATTTCTATGAACGACAGCCTCAAAGTCTAGAGTGGCCTCTTTTCTCTTTGAAATGAAACGCTAAGTCACTGATGTCTTGGCCAACTCGGGAAGAAGTAGCTCACTTTGGCCAAACATCACGTTTTCCTTTGAGCACCCTGGCGCCATTGCATGAAGCTGGGCCTGCCCATTTTCCACCACTGTAGATTTTTCCTCTCTAAACCATTCTTTTTACCTCAGTTTTTAGAGAAATAAAGATTTGTGTTCATCTCATTGCCTTATTTATTTTCTCAGGGAGAAATGGAAGAAAGAAAATCAGTCTAGTGATTCATATGTTACCTTACTGAGCCACTCACACATACATTCAGAACTTTCTTAGAATACTATGTCTGGATACAAACTAAGATGGCCAAGCTAGGGATTCACCCAGGTTTCTTCCAATGCCAGTGTTATATTATGAGATGTGAGAGGTGCAGCTTAAAACACAGAGCCATTTAGCTCCACCACAGATTATGACAGAGATATAAAAAGAGTTTCAGGCCCCTACTAATCCATCTCCCTAAACTTATGACTTTCATTCCCTCTGGCTCCCCTGTCCTGTGTTGTGGTCCTCATGACCTCCTTGCTGAAGGTCACCCAGAAAAGGTGGGCAGACATGGCTAATGTTACAACCCACTGGCCCAAGAAGCCATGTTTATAGATCCCAGATCTGAGGCATCCACAGGGCATCTGGTGATAATTCTCTTTTCTTCAATACAACATAGCCTTTAAATTTTATTCATATATATCAATTGTACAAAATAATGGATTTATTTATGACATTTTCACACATGTAAATCAAGTACTTAGATCATACTTATCCCCATTATCCACACTTATTCTCTTGCTCATGGAAGTAGACTTTAAAATCTTTTATTGTTAATTCTCTCTCTGTCTCTTTGTGTAAAGTGTGTGTGTGTGAGTGCATATTGTAATTTAAAAAGTGTTGCTCGAGAGAAAGATGTTATTAGACAGAGCTCATTGGAGGGTTTTTTTATTGGGGGAAAGTGAATGGAAAAAGGGGGGAGGTAAGGAGGGAGACTGGCTTCTGGAGACAGGAGCAGCAGAAGAGAAAAGACACACACACACACACACACACACACACACGGAGAGAGAGAGAGACAGAGAGAGATAGAGAGAGAAACAGAGACACACACAGAGAGACAGAGACAGACAGAGAGACAGAGAGAGAAAGAAACAGAGAAGCAGAGAGAGAGGAGGATGGGAGGGGGCAGGGCCCTTTTAAAAGGGAACATAGTGAATATGCACAGGTGGTGCTCTTAGTGGCTGCAGCTGAGGGCATATCCTGTCAGAACCCTAAGGACAGGCCAGTACGGATGCCTGAATACTAACACATGCGAGTGTGTGTGTGTGTGTGAGTGTGTGTGTGTGTGTGTGTGAGTGTGTGTGTGAGTGTGTGTGTGTAGGTTCACACGTGAGTGCCAGGCACATTTGCAGGCCTAAGAGATTTAAAAGATACAGTGGGACAGTGATGCAGGGGACAAACTTGAGGTGGGGTTTACATATATGTCAGAGGGGGTTACATAGAGGCACAAGGGGGCAAAGCCGTGTGTGGGCTGCAAGAAGCTAGCTAGCCGCTCTGGATCCCCCACTCAGGCCATCATGCTCACACTGAAGTCAGCATTAGATGCTGTAATGGAAACTATGTTTGTATATTGTCGTATGCTGTTTAAGTTTGAAGCTGGCTCTGAATGCAAAGTAGTTTTTCCTCCATTTCAGACCCAGTCATGTTTGTCACAAAGTGTCCAAACTCATGGTCCAGGACAGGCTGGCCTTGTGTCAAGGAGATAAGAGGACCACAAAACAACCTGAATGAGAACATGATGCCCCTGAGAACATGAGGGTGAGTCAGCTGATCAAACACTGTGCCCTTCAGAACAGCCGGAAGGTAATCACATAATATGAAAATGCTTGTGGGAACAGCTAGTTGGAAGTCTCACCTGAAAGGAAGGCGTTCTGCCTGGGACCTTGTTATAAATCAGGTACTCCGGCTGGTGGTTTTCTTGTTATAAATCAGGTACTCCGGCTGGCGGTTTTCTTGGGCTTCTTTTTTTTTTTTTTTTTTTTTTTTTTTTTGGTTTTTCGAGACAGGGTTTCTCTGTATTGTTTTGGAGGCTGTCCTGGAACTCACTCTGACCAGGCTGGCCTTGAACTCACAGAGATCCGCCTGCTTCTGCCTCCCGAGTGCTGGGATTAAAGGCGTGTGCCACCAACACCCGGCTTTTCTTGGGCTTCTTGGGCTGCTCTGCCAGGTGATGAAGTGTCAGATCTGAAGCTCTGCCATGCTATTTGTCTCTCACTTTTTGTTTGCTGTATATTTAACGTACTCCCTTAAAACTGAATCATTCTCTAGATGGAGCAGATGCCAGGCTCATCATTTCCCCTGCTTTCCTGGGCTCCCTTGAGCCATAGCCTCCCTCAGCAACAAGCCTCCAGGCTACATACCCCCTCTCCACGGTTTCAGCCCAGCATCCTAAGTGTTCTGGCTAGGCAAGGAAGAAGTGTCAGCCTTGACTTTTTCCAGATGAGATTTTCCCAATTAATAATTGAGCAAACCAAATCCTCGGTCACACATCAACAGTGCTGTTGTCAGTGGTGGAGAAGGGCTCAGGAGTGACTCTTGTCCCCACTTCTTTCCAGCTGTTCCAGTCCCCTTGCCACCATTATTCCTGGATCCTCTGAGGCTCTGACACCTTTAGCTAAGCAACCCATAGTACAAAATCTCTTTCCTTTAGCTTGTTTGATAGACTATCCTAGATTTCTTTAAAATAACACTTATTGCTAGACTGTGGTGGTGCATAACTTTAATCCCAGCACTCAGGAGGCAGAGGCAGGTGGATCTCTGTGAGTTTGAGGCCAGCCTGGTCTGTGGATCGGATTCCAGCATAGCCAAGGCTATACAGAGAAACCCTGTCTCAAAAAACAAAATACAAAACAAAACAAACAAAAATAGTGAGGCACAGGAAGAAATTACTTTTTGCTGTATGCTGCCATGGCTGAGTGTGATTCCCAAATCAGCCAACAGCATCTTGATTCCATGAGTGGAGCTGAGTTTGCCCAACAATGAAGCTGGCATGCTGAGACTGGTAGAGGACAGGATGGGGAGAACTCAGGCTAGTGACCAGGCAGAGGGAGTCACTGAATTAACCAAGTCTCAAGCTGTCCCACCCTTGAGACTTCCTGTGACATGAAAGTAAGTTGTCTCACTGTTTAGGTTTGTGTCCCGAGCAAGTGGAATTAAGTTGAATGATAGAACGTTTCTAATATTCAGCCATTTTAACCTATTCTAGTCTAAAGCAACTTGCTACATGGACCAGGCTTGAACTTGCCATCCTTCTGGAATTTCCAGTATTTGCCACCATACCCGGCTTCCTGGCCTACTTTCATCATTCTCAATTTCTTCATCTTCCAAATGAAATTTTGACACCTGCTTCACTTCAGTATATTTTTCTCCATCCCCAGGTCCTGTCACTGTCAGATAATTTCAGTATTTATGTGGTTAACTGATTATTGGAAGTGAACATTCTAATGCAGGGATTTTTATTTTTGAGACAGGGTTTCTCTGTGTAGCCCTGGCTGTCCTGGAACTCACTCTGTAGACCAGGCTGGTCTCGAATTCACAAAGATCCACCTGCCTCTGCCTCCCAAGTTCTGGGATTAAAGGTGTACGCTACCTCTACCCAGCCTAATTGAGACTCTTTTTCTTCTTCTTTTTTTATTATTTATTTTTAAATTTAAATTTAGATTAGAAACAAGGTTGCTTCACAAGTCAGTTCCAGGTCCCTCTCCATTTCCCTCCCCTAATTGAGACTCTTAATAGCCTTAGTATACCTTAGTAGGAGTTCATCCAAATTTTATTCAATATGTCCAGCCGGTTTTCTCTATGATCACTATTAGCTAAAACAATCAGTCAAGGAGACATAGAACACAAGGAACAGCTTATTCTAATAGAAGAATTTAAAAAATGCTAAATTTCAGCGGCTCATGTCACAATCTAGAGAAGAGATAGAGTGGCCTGTGTCACACAACCATTAAAAGATCAATAATGGAGCTACAGAGATAGCTCAGCAGTTAAGAACTCTTGCTGTTTATGCAGAGGACCTGGGGTCAGTTCCCAGCACCCACCTGGAAGCTCACAACTTCAGTTCTAGGGAATCTGGTGCCCTCTTCTGGCCCCTGAGGGAACCAGGTGTGCATGTGATGCACAGACATACATGCAGGCAAAACACTTGTACACATACATAAAATACATGAAATCTTCAAAAAGAAGCCAGAGGCCCCATTGTTCCTCAAGTCCTTGACTTCTCTACTGGATGTCGTCTGTATGGAGCAGGAAGAGTGAGAACATGAGGACCAGTAATGCTCAGCTGAGTAGTTACAGCCATGTCAGATAATAAAATATACTTATTTTATAAAATTTATTTCTTGCTTTCATCTCAGCACCCTTTCAGCTTTGATTTAAGCATGTTTCATTTTGTCCACTTCCTCATAAATAATTCTTTTTCTCTCTCAGGAAATGACTTCTATATTTGGTGTTTTGGTAAATGAACTATTCCTACCTACATACAAATAATTAATTTCACAGAGACCAAGAGTCCAATGGAGGATGGAGGATTTTTGTGAGACGTTGCCCACGCCACAGTGGGCTCTTCGGTGGTGCATTTGCCGGAGACCTACCTATGCTTCTCTTAATAACCCCAGTAAACTCGTTGGTTCACCAAGCTACACTTGAGTGATTTCTTTGCTCTGTCATCAGCACCCTAGGTGAATACGTTTTTCCAAACCTTCCCCCACCAAGAAAAATAATGCAGCATAGGAGAGAGGGTTAGACCAAGAAGAGACCGTTTGTGTCAAGGTAATGTGATTATTGATATTTGCTTGCCTGGCCTGGGTATTAGAGTCTAATTGCCTGTGATCTAGTTTGCCTAAGCCTCAGCCAAGGACGTCTGGCAGCTTAGCCTGTCTCAGGTTTCCAAACATAGTGCTCAGCTGTCTTACATTCAGATGGTATGTTCCAGTATTCTTTGTTGTGACTCGTCTTCCTGTCACAGCCAAACCAGATGTGTCCAGACCTCCTTCCACCACCAGCATTTGTTTTCTGTGTTTGTTTTTGTTTTGTTTTGGATGAGGAATCGGAGGAGGATTCTGGGGAAAGATGCTAACAGCATCGATGGGGATGCTCTCGGCTCAGGTATCACTCTGCAAACATATGCCCCGAGTAAGACAAGCAAACGGTTCTAAACTTGAGTCTCGCTCTTCTCAAATATCATACAGATAGTTTAAAACAAATCCATAGACCAGCTGATAGTAAAAGAATAGTTGGCTATTTTTTTTGTCATGCTAGGATTCACAAAGTTTGAAAAATGGCAACTAATTTTTAAGAAGGTCTCAGGATGCCGTCTGCATCCCATCACCTGAGCTAGAATCTCTGAAATTGAGACCCTATCTCAAAAGAAAAAAACAAAAACAAAAACCAATCCACAAAGTGTGTGAATGGTGTAAGTGGTTTCTCTACTCTATCACCTATCTCCACGCCTTCACCTGAAGCAGACATGAAACATGCCAAGTTTTCTGATGGTAAAGGGTACACTGAGAGGATTTTAAATTCTATTTTATTTTTTATGGTGGAATTGGGGATTGAACCTAGGACTTTACACAGGCCAGGCAACTGTTGTATGTTGATCCACATTTGTAGCACATTAATAAAACAATATAAAAATAAAAATTTCATCTTTTATGTATATGGGTATTTTCCCTTCATATATGTCTGCGTACCATATGTGTGCCTGGTGCTCTTGATGGAGAGAAGAGAGTGTCATATTCTCTAGATCTAGAGTTGTTGAGAGGACCTGCTGGTCAGTTGTTGCAGTCTGCCGTGGCTTGACAGCTCACTCTGAGCTCAGCAATATGGAGGTCTCCCTCTGACCAGCAAGGAGTGGGTGGGGAGGGGGGGGCTTCCTGCTGTTTATCTGATCTTATCCAGAGAATGCCTGATTTATCTCTGGTGTGACCCTAGACATAGTTCCCTGCAGAAGCTTTCCCCCTGATGCCTATATGGTAATTAGACATAGTGCTAGGTAGGACTGTGCTTCCACACATGGTAACTAAGACTTGTACTAGAAGCTTTATGATAGGAACGTGCTGTTTAGTGCAAATTAGGTGATGCCCCAGCCACTGTCCCCACCCTTTATATCCCCCCCTTACTCTGGAATAAAGCTGATCTGTGATAAGAGTGTTTCTAAAAAAAAATAATAAAAAAGCTGATTTGTCTCTCTGAAGAAGTCTCCTGGAAGGCTATTTCCACTGTGTCCACAGGCCATCCAAAGCTCTGTTTCTTTTTCCTTGTGGACTGGTGGCCAATGGACCATGAGGAAAAAAGACCCCTTCATGGAGTTACAGATGGCTCTGAGTCTGTATGCAGGTACTGGGATAGAACCTGGGTTCTCTGGACAGTTAATGCTCTTAACCCATTAGCCATCTCCCCAGCCCCAAAGGGAGCTGAGCAGGAGCATTCACTGTTTTCCTCTTTGATGTGAGACAGGGTCTTACTGTGTAGCCTTGGATGGCCTGGAACTCACTATGTAGAAGGGGCAGGCCTTGAACTCAGAGATCCTTCTGCCTCTGCATCCTGAGTGCTGGGATTAAAAAGGTAAGCATCACCATGCCCAGTCCCTGTAATGTGTAGTCTTCCCGCCAGTAGCCTGGATCCCGTTGCTGCGTTAGCCCCCAAATAACCCACGGGACACTATATTAATTAAGAAGCTGTTGGTCATCGGCTAGCTCTGACTTAATTATTAACCCATAACTGCTAGTTTGAGTATTTTCATGTGGTCTTCTCTTACCAGAGAAAGGGTCCAGACCTCTTACTCATCTTGACTGACTGTACCTGTTTCCCAGAATCCTCCTTGACTCCTAGTTCCATCTATCTTGCTTCCCTATTGGCCAACAGTGCTTTATTAACACATACACAGGAGGACTTCCCCCATCAAGCCCCTTCTTAAGGTTTTAAAATTTACTAGTATTTATGTGTATAGTGTGTGTGTGTGTGTGTGTGTATGTACAGACACATTCATGCCATTGTGTGTACATGGAGGTCAGAACACAATTTGAAGAGTCAGTTCTTTCTTTCCATCTTTGCATAGGTGTCATGGACCAAATTCAGGTTGTCAGGCCTGCGTGGCAAGTGCTTTACTCACTGAGACACATCTGTGGCCTACTATTAAATTTTTAACACAGGGAATTTGATAAAAACCGAACTGAATCAATAGTCTAGTTACTACAGGAATTATTCAAAAGAAAGTTAGCCAGTTGAACTTTCTTCCCTCTCATCTTTTCTTTTCCACAGAACACATGAGCAAAAGGCAACAGTCTGGAAACTAGGAGCACAAAGGCAAGAGGATTAGGAGTTCTAGATCACTTTCAGCTACACAGCAAGTTCAAAGTCATCCTAGTCTACTCAAGACCATGACTCAAAACAAATAGAAGTCATGAGCTGGAGACATGGTTAAGTAGTTACAGCACTTGTTCTTACACAGGACTTGGATTCAATTCCCAGCAACCCTATCAGACAGCTCACAACAACATATAACTCCAGTTTCAGGGGATCCCATACCCTCTCTGCCTCCACAGGTGCCAGGGATGCGTGTGGTACACATATACACATGCAGGCATTCATACAAAATTAAAAATAGTGTTTATGTAAATAAAGCCATGAAGATAAGCATAGGTGGGATAGACAGTTTATTGTGGCTTAGTTGTAGAACACATAACCCCTCAACACGTAAAATGGTTTTGATGCTATTGTTGCTTTGCAGGAGACCACAGTGATGTCGTAGGTATGCAGTGTCTTCTCTGTTAACCTGGTCAATGGTTACCTATTTGCAGTTCAAGTTAGAGGAAAGTCAGGGAAATCTGGTTGTGACACCCTAAATCAAGGGTTGTGAGACTTACAACCCAAGTGTGTAAAGTGCTTATTCTCAGTGCAAAAAGGACAGCCTTGAGTGTAAGCAAACACCAGGCAACGGGGCCTTCCTGGGAGCTGGGTGGTGTGTTCTATGACACGAGGAAGGGAAGGTCAGACTGCACCCTTATGAAATCTAGTATTTTCCTTCAGTCTTTCTTCTCTAACAGGACCAAAGCTTGGACTCTAATAGATGTCCATAAACAGTTGTTTATAAGGAAAACTTGGTTCAGAAGAAATGAACAGGGCTTCTAAGCACCAGAGACACTGACTTCAGTTTCCAGTTCCTGTTGCTTTAGCAGCAAAGGGGAGACCAATAGGCTGAGCTCTGCCTGGCGGGAGAGTTGGGGCTACAAGCCTTTCTTTAGGGCTCTCATTTGCAAATCAGTCACTGAATGACAGACCCTGCCTCTCAGCACTCACTCATCTCGGGTGGGAAGATAAGCAGATGCATATTAGACCCTTCATCTGGTTACCCACCATTGTATGAGACTTATTTGTTATCCCCTTGTTGTGACTCATCTGCAGACCCAATTGTGATGTGAACCCCATTCCCTTAGTGTACTACTGCCTCAGTGAGCCAGGTCTTTGCATATTTCAGCCCATGGTCTCAAGGAGACTGAAGGGAAACATGAGGGGTAGAGAAATAGTTCTTAACTAATTCAAGAGGCACAAACAAGAATGGGACTCAAACAGGTAGAGTCCAGCCATTAACTCAGCCCCAGGGTCCTGGCTGCCATCTCTTTCCCTAGACGCTGAAAGAAAGTCACGTGTTCTTACCAATCCACCCTGCAGCAGGGTTACTGACAAGAGCCAGCTCTGTGCTCAAAGAGACCTGCCTTTGCCTCTCCTCTGGATGAATGTGATGGGGCCTGGTCATAGCCTGTCCAGATCTGACCATTTATGCTGTCACCAGAGCTTTCAGATGCCTGCACCTGAGAGCCTTGTGCTTATGAGAGGTGTTGCTGGGAAAGCTGTCATCTTCCACAGGCAAACTCTTGATGCTTTCTGTGAGTTTTTGGGAAGGGAGAAGAAGCAATCTTTTTGGCATTGCTTTGTAATTCTCTGTTAACCCCTCCTGTTAAGAGGAACTGCTAAAGCATGTCTGCACAGTGGGGAGGAGCTATGGAAAAACCGGATGACCTAGGGTAGGAACCAAAAATGCAGGGAAGGTTTTCAGACCAGCAGAAAGTAGGAAATAAAGTGCCTCTCTTCAATGGAGGAATCTCATTTGTTCAGAAAATGCTTGGGCGTAAACATGAGTGCACGGGAGCATGCACACGTATGTGCACACATGCACACACACACAGTCACTCTGAGGTAGAAAGAAGTGGCTATCTCCAGACAAACATAGATTCTACAACTTTACATGGCACTTGTGTGAAAGGACCTGCTCTTGTCCACACAGGCAAGTAGGGTCCAACCTGCTCACTCCAACCTGGGGCAGGGCCAGAAGTTCCATTCTGTTGGAAGACGGACACGGAGGGTATTTTGTAGCATTGCGCCTGTGGCCATAGCTCCCAGACTATGGTTTCTAGGTTCTGCTGCCCACGGTCACTTCCTGGAGCCTGAGCCATGGGCACTACGGGAGTGGCTTGTCAGAAGCCACTGAGCACAGATGTCTTGCACTACAGAATCTCCACTGCTTTTGGCTGCCTGCTGCACCTGCTGGACGAGGGCAGCCGCCTGTGAGTGTTCTTGCTTCACAGCGATCAGGTAGGCAGAACGCAGTTTGCAACATGTCAGATAGGCTCTGACCTAGTGATTGGGTACAAGATATGGGAAAAGAAATGATCACCAAAGGAATATCAACAAGCATAGACAGCATCAGAGAGCACCACAGATAAACAGTACTTCTCACTCACCAAACTGATAATTTTGGTGATTTTATTGTTTCACAAGAACTTGAAATGCTCTAGACACCAAGCTATTGCATAAATTTATGTTCTAACGTAAAAAGCTATCGCAGATAAAATAATTTAAAAGTCAAGGTAGACAGGCAGAGTGTGGTCTCCATCTAGTCCTCCAGTTTCTTTTTGGAATCAGAACTAGTATTGCCAGTATCCACTGGCTGTGATTTTATAACAATCTGTTGATTAATTGATATTCTTGACTAGACTACAAGCTTTATGAGAGCAGGGATAATATATTTTTTGTGCGTAGCATGCAGTCAGTGTTCTAAGAATGGGCTTTACATGGGTGAGTGAAAAGATGAGTACATAATCATACCTTCCTTTTGCAAAGGGTTTAAAGATTACCTTTGTCTGTCTTGAACATGCTGAATTACAACAAAAACACCTTTGGGTGGGTGGTTCTGGGGACTGAACCTGGGACCCATGAATGCGAGGCAAGCACTCTACCATTGAGCTATATTCCCAGTCTCGAATTTAAAGCCACTGACAGATAACACGGGGAGAAAACTGTATACACACAATTGGAAAAGGTCTAGTTAAGAAGTCACCCCAGCGAGACTTGAATGGACTACTCCTGTTTGGGTCCAAGGCAGCTCTCTATCTCATGATTCAAGAACCCCCCTTTCTCCTTGACTCCAGTTACACCGGCAACTTCATCCCTCCGGGAGACCACTAGCAAGACCTCCACAGGTGGTGGCTGAGTTCCCGCTGGCAGCTTCTTTCCACTATTACCAATTATTTCTGAATCAGAGACTTTTTTTTTTTTTGCTCCATGCAAAATGCTTTTCATCTTTTTGGGATGTATGTGGATCTCTTTGGCTTGATTTCAGGCAGTTTTCCAGGACAGGAAATAACTGGCGTGTTGTGAGCTCACTGAAGCAACTGGGTACTGCTGTTGGGGGGTAGATATGCTGCCCTAGGGTATGATCCCTCATCTAAGCCTCTAGTTCCAGCTAATCCTACCTATATGAAACACCACAAATGACAAGCAAAATTCAAGAGAATGCTATTGCTAGAATCTAGAATAAAAACAAAAGGGATCAAAGCAGTTTTTGGCAAGACCTGTGCCCTGAGAGCCTGAAAGTACCTTAGACTAGCCGTTGAGAGAAACAACTGCTTAGCTTGGCTCTTGGGTTTTCACTCCTATTGTACAAAAGGAACCGTCATTTCGAAAAGTGGGAACTTCATCCTTTCCAAGGACCTCATTGGGATGTTGCACAAACAGTGAGGAGATGTTCAGAACATGCTCTCCTTAGGATCGAGACTGAACAGAATGGTCAGTAGGTTCCACAGGGACTGGCAAGGTGGCAGTGGGAGCAGCTCTGCGGTTGTATAAGAAGCCATTGCCCGACAGCTGGAGAATTTGTCTCCTGATTGCCAGCTGGTCTGGCTTTGCTTTTTCAGAACTCTGCTAGCCTGGAAACCTTCTTGAAGATGGCAGGATGATTGATCCCATGACTAACTGCAATCCATGGCACTGATAAAAGGATAAACTGGCTGGCAATTCTCACAGAGGTAAGGCAAAACAAAAGGTTCAGGTATTTCACAAACAGGGAAGAGTTCATGGGCCCCAAGGGAGTACTGTCCTCCAAAGCACTGAGTGGATGTTTTGGTTTGGATGTGAATACCCCTCAGAGAGTCACGCATCGGAACGGTTGATGTGTAACTGGTGGTGTGGTTTTAGAAGGTTGTGGCACCTTTGGAAGGTGGACCCTTGCTGGGGAAGATGGTCACTTGGGGTGGGTATTGAGGTTTTAGGACCTCACTTTCTATCCTTCCTTTTTTTTTTGGGGGGGGGTTTCAAGACAGGGTTTCTCTGTGGCTTTGGAGGCTGTCCTGGAACTAGCTCTTGTAGATCAAGCTGACCTTGAACTCACAGAGCTCCACCTGCCTCTGCCTCCCGAGTTCTGGGATTAAAGGCATGCGCCACCAACGCCTGGCCTCATTCTTTCTTTTTTAAATTGGTTTTTTTTTTTTTTTTTTTTTTTTTAGAGACAAGCTTTCTCTGTGTGTCCCTGGCTGTCCTAGAACTCCCTCTTTAGATCAGGCTGGCCTCAAACTCACAGAGATCTACCAGCGCCTGGCTCCTGAGTTCTAGGATTAAAAGCCTGCACCACCACCACCTTGCCTGTCTCTGCTTTGCAACTCTAGAAGCAATGTGAGCAGCCAGTTGCCTCCTCTTGCCATTGCCTTTCCTTCCCTACTACAATGGAATTTATCCCTCAAACTTTAAGTTAGAATAAAATTTTCCTTCCTTAAATTGCTTCTTGTTAAGTATTTTTTTCATAGCAAAGAGAACAGTAGCTAATTCGGTGGGTTTCTCTCACTGTACTCTCCCCACCCCTGGAATAAAGATACCCGCCTCCCCCAGGAACCTCATACAATGAGTCAGCCTGAAGATGGAAATGAGATTTCCTACGGCTATCTGGTGAGAGACCTCAGAATAACATGGAGGTTTAAAAACAGGCTCAGGGATAAAGAATTGGGAAGGCAAAGGCTTGGGCAGTCAATATTCATCTGCCCTATCTATTCCCTCTGGAGTTTTTAAACCACTGTCTAGGTCCTGGATAACAAAGAAACTGAAACACTAGACTGCTTGGAAGTACTGTGTGGGGTAAGGAAGGCCTCTGCTATTTATTCAGTAGCAATACCAGGGCTAGGAGACACTTCTGCTCACCTTGTTGTCATCGCTGTGTATTGCCTGGATCAGTCCCTCCAGCTCCTGTGTACAACAGAGACATAGCAGCCATGAAAGGAAGAAGAACCTTCTACCTGGGGGCCTCAGCTCAATCCAGTCTGAGCACAGCTACTGCGACTCCAAGGGGGGTGCCTGCTTGATCCTTCTCACTACCTCCGTTCCCTCTATAAGAATAGTGGATGATGGCTAATGGTAATACTATGCTTGGGATTGGAGCAGGAGTATCTCTTAAGAGGCCCATGCTGAGCTTTCACAAATGAATGTGGCTCTGTTCACCTCACAAGCATGATATAGGGAATGGTTTGCAGGTAGCATGCTTCAAAGGCCCACTCTAATGTATGCCATCAGAACACAGACATTTCCAAGTGCACACACTATTCGACAGGAGTATGCTCCGGGATGCTTTCTGGGGACAGACATCATAATCATGACCTCTACAAAGGGAAAGAGTTGTTAAGAGTGAGTCCTGGTTGCAGAGAGCCAGAAAGAGAAACAGATCTTGTGGTGAGAAGGAGGATGAGGATGGGATGACCCTGAAGCAGATAGTGGACCTGAGAAATCCAGGAGTGAGCGCACCTGCGGTGGGATTCTCTTGAAGGCTTCCAGGCAGTTGAGGAGGATGGTGTCGCCATCACTTTTGGCTGCCATGCCTGACTCACTGACACATTTGAGCAGTTGTCGGATCTCGCCGTATTTCTCTCTCTCCACCAGCTGCCTGGCAGCTCTGCAGTAGGTTGCAGCAGCATCCAGTTGGAAGTCCTAGGACAGAACGTGGGATTACGGACTTAGGACAGTGGGAGATGCCCACAGTGGGAAGTGACACAGTGACAACAGGGAACACAAACATAACAACATCGGGAAAGCAGGAATAGTTCTCTTTGGAGCGAGGCAAGCACTTAAGAAGTGAGTATAAAAACCTCCTCCTCACAACAGTGAAATGGTGCATCCTACTTGCTTCTATGGTCCTTTCTTTTCTTCAGGACAGGGTCAAGGCTGGTCCTCAATACCTGAGTTTGTTCCTTTCTTCCTTCCTTTTTTTTTTTTCTTTGTGGTTTTTCGAGACAGGGTTTCTCTGTGTAGCTCTGTAGAACAGGCTGGCCTTGAACTCACAGAGATCCACCTGCCTCTGCCTCCCAAGTTCTGGGATTAAAGGTGTGCGCCACCACCGCCCAGCATAATACCTGAGTTTCTTATCTCCACTTCCCAAACACTGAGATTCCAGGGTTTGCCATCATGCCTGGCTCCATGGACTCTCAAAGGTATTTTACTTAATTCCTAAGACCAATTCTCTCTCCTCAACTCACCTTTCTCTGGGAAATGGTACATGAAGCTGCTGTTTGTCTGTTAAGAGCTGCCCAAGTGTTGAAACATTATCAAGACTCACTTGCTGAAACCTGCCGAATACATACCTTAAACCTAGTCTTAGTTAGTCCTTACGCCACAGGACTTGGGAGTGATGGCCTGGCTACTCCTTCTAGTCATGTTCTGCTTGAGAAGATGAGAGGCATTTCTGTAGTGAACCTGTTGTGGGGAACTGTCATACATGTGCTCCTTGATACCTTTTGAGATGCTAAGGTTGGCTTCTGGCTAAGTGGCATAGAATCTGGCATCTGACACAGTTCTGTTATCAGTTCTGATTTCTTCCTTAACAGATATGTAAATCTGCTCTTCCTGGAACAAGAGTATTTTCTAAAGATTAAATAGCCTTTCTCAGAAATGTCAGGTGTGGGTTCCTTTTAATACATCATACCTGCAGAACACGGAATGCAATTCCAAAACCATCTTCCACATTTTTCCCTCCTAGCATAACCTGGAGGGAGAGGGAGATATGCTTAAAGGAATCATAATTATTCAAATAACTTCTTACTAAAAGATCGGGGCTCATATTTATCTTCATCATCATCATTATCATCAAGTTTTTGTGGAGACAGGATCTCCCTACACAGCCATGGCTGGTTTAGACTCAACTACATAGATCCAGCTGGCCTTGAATTCACAGTGAATCGCCTACCTCTGCCTCCTACTGTTAGAATTACAGAAATGAGCCAACATACCAAACCCATTTATTCAGTTATTAAATATATGTTGAGACTTTACTGAGCATCCAGATACCAGAGATACAAGTGACCAAATGGACTCTATCTCCGCCTGAGGCACACATTCTAATGGGGAGGAAGCCATCAAGCAAATAACTGAAATAATCAGATAATCACAATTGGGATAAGCATTCTAAAAGATGTAAACAGTCTGCCACTGGTGAAATCCTACACGTACCTTGCAGGCAACTTCCATTTTCATGTGGTTATTTCCGAAGAGTGTTGGCAGAGGCCAAGTGGTGACTTGAGAGGTTCCAGCACTTTCACACCGATGTAAGAATCTGGTCACTTCCATTTGTAGCTGAAGTGTATTCATATGCCTATGGGGACAGGACAGGCACCTTCTAACCTTATCAGGCTCTTAGAGGAGTGGGTGTGTCGAGCTGGGTGATTGGTTTATAGGAAGATGGCAATGGGAAACACCAAAGAAATGTCATGAAGGGAAGAGGCTTGAAATACCCTCCAAACAGTTATGGTTAGACAGAAACAAAGGACCTAGTCCCCCATCCCCCCACAACAGTTAAGGTGCACTGTGGGACCGGACAACGTTTGGGCACTGGATCAGTAAATATTTACTGAGTACGTGGCAGGGACAAGAATGAGAAGCGACACTGAGCCTTGCTCTCACAGCCCATGGGCTAGAGGAGAAAGAGTTTGAGAAGACAACAAATTAGAGTGGTGGAAATTTTATTCATCTTTTTTTTAAAGATTAGATCTAGCGACAGTGCTGGCCTCAAACTCACAATTCTCCTGGTTAAACATTTACTTTAGATAGTATGTTCTAAATAGAGGGCTTGACCTGCATAAAAGAAGAAAGAAAATGCTTGGTTGAGAATCCTGGAGGCCAGTGGCTGATGTGTACCAAGGAAGAAAAGGGGGACACAGAGAGAATGTGCTGGACCTTTTTTGCTCATTGTAAGGAACGTGGGGCTCAGTCTGACCACAGCATGGGATTTTAATCCTTTCCTACAGCAGCTTTCCAGGCTGTAGCAGACACTGTCATCCAAGGCTGATACCTTTTCATCCCCAGTGACACTCAGCCCCAGCCTTCCCACCCTTCACTGCCTCCTCCAGAGCCTTGCCATACTTGGACACATCAGCGGCAGTCATCTTCTTCCGGAAGAAGGTGGCTTTCTTCCTTCCCGAGCTGCGGGATGTTTCTTGGAGGTAGATCTTCAGGTGGTCCTTGGCCTTAAGCAACCACGAGAGCTTCTCTCCCAACTCTGTGTAGGACTTTGCTTTGTGACTGAAGAACCGAATACAGGTCATGGCAGCCCGGACTTGGTCCTAGGATTGAAAAGTGAATGTTTGGTTTAGGAGAGATCAGAGATGTTGGGGTGGGGGGAGCGAGGGGGTGGGTAGGGGCAATGGGGGAATTGTCATGAGAAGCCTGATCTGATGCCTCCTGATAAAGTAGATCTTCAGGTTCTGGCCCTGTGATGTCTTCATCCCTAGGTCCTCGATTCCTTTCGATAAGCGCTAGTGTCTACTATCACCAGCTAAGCAGCATTTTATGTCAGTAATCAGTGAGCTGTCTGTCAAGCTCTTGGGTGGGATATTATCTTACCACTGCAGAGGTCTCGAAGAAGATTCTTCTGATTCTCCATTTAGTACAGACTCAGTCTTAACCTAGCATCAGAAGATCTCATCTCTTTGAGATTACAGTACTGAGAATCCTCAGACAGTTAGGGGAAGCCTGGTCCTTCTCCTTTTAAGAATTTTCTTCTAAAGACAACAGCTTTCCAGAACTTCATTCCTTACAAATTCTGTATCTTCTTCTTTCTCCTACCTACCTTCCTTCCTTCCTTCCTTCTTTCCTTCCTTCCTTCCTTCCTTCCTTCCTTCCTTCCTTCCTTCCTTCCATCTGTCCGTCCGTCCTTCCTTCCTTTCTCCTTCTCTTCTAATTCTTCTTCACTTTTATATTCCTTGAATTCTTTTTATAAATTATTTTTATTTTATTTCATGAGTGTAATATTTTGCCTGCATGTATGTCTGTGCATCCATCTCACGTGTGTCTGGAGTCCAAGGAGTTATAAA
Organism: Mesocricetus auratus; assembly: GCF_017639785.1. Lineage (NCBI taxonomy): Eukaryota > Metazoa > Chordata > Mammalia > Rodentia > Cricetidae > Mesocricetus > Mesocricetus auratus. Next base: position 37,663,158 of record NW_024429186.1, on the reverse strand, counting down.
TGGTTATGAGTCACCATGTGGGCACTGGGAATTGAACCTGCATCCTCTGTAAGAGTAGGCAGTTCACTTAACCACTGAGCCATCTCTCCAGCCCCACATGTTTTGAATTCTGAAGAATGCTAGTATGGACAAGATTAAAGTTTGGCTCTAGATGTAGGATGAAAGTCTAAATATTTAACAATGTTGGGGAGCATGGTGGATTTGCTCTAGGGTCCAATACCAAGGTCAGGGGTCAAATGACTGTCCTGCTCCCTCAACTTGCACAGCCTCTCCTGCATGACAAAGTGCCAGTGACAGGAATGGAAGGGGGAGGAGGTTATTACTACCTTCATAAATTGCTGCAGCTCATACAGAATGTGGTAGTAGTTTTTCTTCTGCAGGTGTTGGCAGGCAGCGATTAGGTATGTTCCCCAGCTCTCCAAGGTTGGATCAATGGATTCCAATAAGTTTTCTAAGGTGTGTAACTTCCCACTTTGATAGCTTGGCTGGAAAATGCCTTCTATGAAGACTTCTGGAGGACTTTCCTGGGTCAAGAAAGAAGGACAGAAGTTAGAGGTGTGGGACTGATCCTGGCAGTCTATGATTTGCTCCGAACCCCTGCATCCTCCTAGGGCAATGCCTCACAGCCTTTGTATCACAGGTTCCTCTGAGAACCCATCTCTAAGGATGCTCCACTACACTCCTTCCTGAATGGCTTTCTACACTCATTGCTCTTCTTCCTCTTCTAGGATTTGTCCCCCTAAGCTATTGGCATTGCATGCTGGATAACAAGGAAACTCTATCCTGTTAATTCTATCAGTATCAGTTCTTTGTCATGTTGAGGATTAAATCCAGAGGCTTAAATGCTAGAAGACTGACTTATTGTTCCCAGTGGGTCCAGCAGCTTTTGATAGAATAATGACTTCCTCCTCCTTGAAATACATTAGGCTTAAAAATCTCATTTTTAATAGAGAAAAAATTCCTTATTTTGGTTCCATTATACTAGAAACCAGTCTGTCTAGGTTTTCTTTTAACATCTCTGGCCACTCAGTTTCTTTATCTGGTTCCTCTCATCCTTGTAGGACTCCTTTTCTACCTTTCTCTTCCTAGTGATTTTATCCTGTCTTGTGACTTCCATGTTGTGTGTGATGATATCCACATCTCTATCACCAGCCTGCTTATCCCCCTGGACCTCCAAAACTACATCTCCTGTGGGACCCAGCTGCCTCTCAATATGCTTTCCTGCAAAGCCAACAAATTCAACACACAAAAAACCGCACTCTTGATTGTTCCATGAACTTGTTACTCCCACACTCCTCTTTTTTTCATGTCAATAGCTCAAATCAAAAGCCTCAGGACCATTTTCTCCTCAAACTCTGATATAAAATACTTCAGCAAGCTCTACTATTGGGATTCACCCAGAAACTACCCATGTCTCACATCCACAAGCTGACCCACACCACCATCCCATTCACTTGGATTATGGAAGGATTATGGAAAAAGCCTTCTCCATGGTCTACCATCTCATACTCTGTCTCTTCCATAGAAAGCCAACAAATCAATTTTGTTGACACAGGAGTCAGATGAAGTTACTCTTCTGCTCACTATCTTCCAGTGATTTTATCATTAACTACAAAGCCTAGGTTCTCACAATGTCTACATATACTACATGATTTAGCTATTGCCCTCCCAATTGTATCTGACACGGCCTTGTTCCCATCTCTCCTGGCTTCAGCCACCCTGACCTTTGTATTTGCTACTTCCTCTCCCGAGAGCACAATTCCTCCAGTTGTTCTTGTGCCTTTCAGCCCTATACTCAGACGTCACCTCCTCTGGGCACCCCACCTAATATTTTATAACCCTGATCTTCATCTGCCACCTCCTCCTTTTCCCTCTCTCCTTTCTACCCGTCCTCTGCCCTCTTCTGCCTCCTTCTCTCTTTTACACTCTTCTTCCCCTTTGGATAGGGACTTACTACATCATCCTTCCTGACTATAGACCTATAGACCTATAGACCAGGCTGGCATTGATCTCACAGACTCTGCCTCCCACGTGTGTGCTCCGGTTCTAGGATCATTAACCCATGTTAAGCTTGAAAGGATGAACACAACTTCTTCCAAGAAAACAAAGAGGGACAGGGCATTCTGGATAGATGGAACAGTGCATGAAGACTAACAAAAGATAATGATGTTAATATTTTGATGAGTCTGGAATATGGAGCATCATTAGCATTCGTGGTGGAAAAAAAATCAGAAATACGGGAGAAGGATCTTGAGGTCCAGTTGCATGCTAAGTAGTTGGCTTTCACCATAATGATTCGTGAAGGCCCTTTGGGGAGAGGGTGTTCTGTTTAGGAAGTTCACACTGAGGGCAGAGTGACAGGGATGGGAACACACAGAAATCCTACACACACTAGGCTCATTTTCTGTGCCTTTTCTCCCCTGTACCCTACTTGCCTGAGGACAGAGGCAAGGCTCTTAAAAAAGTTCAAGGGTAGCTGATGACAGGAGATAACAGAGACATTTTTCTTCCTGACTTTGTCAACTGTAAAGCAAGGGCAGTGCTGTCATTAACTCCCACAGCATGATAAGCAGCTTATCTCTGGCTGAACTTATCCAAAGCAACAGGACTTGATGGTTTACACTCTGTCTGTGCCTGGTAGAAACATCTCTACTTCTCAACTCATGTGGAGAGGGAGGGAGAGGGCAAATTAAATTCCAAATAAGACTAATTCTATATAGTTCTTAAGACATGTTTAGCAGCGGAGACACAGTAGTAGCCACACAACAGTCTCCCTTTCACTGTCCTATAAGGGTCTGATTATCATTCTGGGTTTCTCTTGGAGTCATCTAGAAGATGTGTCTATTTGCAAATCATTGTTGGATGCTGTTCTGATTTAGTGTGGCTGCATTATAGTCTGTGGTAAGCTCCTTCGGTTTCCTATGGAATTTGGTAAATATCAGTCACTTTGTCAGAAAGTTACCACAGAATGTTGAAATGAAAAAGGAATACCAGGCCTTCGAGGGTAAAAGGTCTTGTTATGCAACCTGACTATCTGAATTTTGTCCCTGGAACCCATGTAATAATCAGGAGTGTGTATCTGTAAGCTCAGAACTCCCATGGAGAGATGGGAGGTAGACACACAAGGAAGCTTATGGGCCAGCTGGCCTAGAGTATGCAGAACAGTGCAGAGACAAGAAACCATACCTCAAAGGTGGAAGGCGAGAACTGACTCCTGGAAGTTGTCCTCTGATCACAACCACGTGAAGCATGGCCCCTGTGTACAGACTGTCTGACACACACACACACACACACACACACACACACACACACACACACATTCTCTCTCTCTCTCTCTCTCTCTCTCTCTCTCTCTCTCTCTCTCTCTCTCTCTCTAAGCAAAAGGGCGATGATCAAGGAAGCAATGCTCTTGGTGTCTTGGTGCTCTTGTCTCCAGTGGGAGGTGGCAGGGGGTGAGAGAAAACCAAAGGAGAGGACATGCTGCCTCCTGTGGGATGCTCATCTCTGTAACAGCTCTTAGGTAAACACCGTCCTAGGCCAGGTGGAAACCAAGAGGTTCAGCAATGTGCCTGGGGTTCATGAGCCTCCCACTGAACACCTCACTGCAGAGACCAGGCTGATTGTCTCTGCTATTACTGGTCAGGAGAGAAATTTGGGATTTAATTTGAGACTTGCTGACCTCATCAGATGACTGTACAGACAAAGCCTTTTTGATCCGACTCTGCTGGGAATGATCTCACAGGCAGACACTGAGTTAAGCCTACCGGGGTGGTCAAGGTGGCCACTGCCCTTGGGCTGTGTCTGAAAGTCTTACCTTGTTGAGCAGGTGCAGCAGGGCTTCTCGAAGGCAGCTATGCCTCATGTAGAAGCTGATGATGGCCAGGTTGGTGCTGTAGTTGTGCAGGTAGAAGAGACATTCTTGGTAGTAGGTGTTGTTCATGATCTTCCCGTCAGGAATTACCTCAAGGAACAGGCTCTGGGTCCTAAGGGTGGCTTCCAGTTCCCTCAAGGTGGCAAAGTAGTCGTCATCTTGCTGGCAGGAAAAGAGAATGTGAGATAAAACATGAGAAGTACTGAGTTTAAGCAGCCACTAGGAGCATGAGGGAATATTTAACAGTGTGAAAAAAATACTCCGGTTTTAAGAGCAGAAAAATAGGTAGGTTACAAAATTCTCTACAATAGGGTACAACTCAAGCTTCATTCAAAAACATAAATTTACTTCCATTTTTGTTGTTTATTGAGACAGTCTTCTTATGTTATGCAATTTGCCTTTGAACTCCAGTGCTTCAGAAGTGGTTCTCCCTCTTCCAAGCTTCCCCCTTCCCAGTTTCCAAGAAGCGCTGACTATAGGCATGATTCACTAGGCCAAGACATAGATTTCATGAGTTCAAGGCTGCTCTGAATTACACAAAATAAAGCCAAGGACTGGGAGATGGCTCAGCTGACAGAGTGCTTGTTGTGCAAGTCTGTAGACCCCAGCACCCATGTGAAGGCTGGTGTGCTGGTGTGCATCTGTAACCCAGTGTTCGGCCAGGCAGATTCCAGGGCCTAGGGGCTAACTGGAAGAGTTTACCTACTGGAAACAGTGAATGCCAGGTTCAGTGATAGGCCCTGTTTTGAAAGAAAAGTCAAGTGGGGTGTGGCAAGATGGTTCAGCCAGTAAAGGCACCTGAAACCAGCCTGACCACTGAATTTGATCCTGGGAACCCACTGGTGGGAGGCAAGAACTGAGTCTGTAAGTTGTCCTCTGACCTCCGTGAGTGTGTGGGCTCATACATATACACACACTCAAAACAAATGTAAAAACAAAATGCAGAGTGATAGAAGAAGACAGCTAACAATGACCTCTGGCCTCCAAACATGCATGCGTGGGTGAGTACATATGTGCACATACAAATACACAACAATACACTCAATGCACAAAATGAAAAAAAAAACGAACGAAAGAATCCTAAATGGAATATTAAAACTAACAGATCTGGGTCTATGATTTTATTTTTTTGATAATTCTATAGTTTCTTTTAGAATATTGACTTTGTGTTACTTATTTAACCATACAGTCACTTATTTAACTACACATAATACAAACAAACAAACAAAAAAACCAACCAAACGAGCAAACACACACACATCAGCCTAGCAGCCTCTGAGCACTACTAACTGAACTGAAGCTAGTCCTCTCCCTGGATCCTTACTGTTCCTAGCCTCTTACCGGATGGGGCACTTTGCCTGCTTTGTTCTTACCAAGGAAATGAGGGGTCTCACTGTGGACTCCAGGTACTCAACCACATCCTGGACTAGCCTTGACCCATGACTCAATTGATTGAGGTCAAGGGGAGGCTTCAGGCATCGACTGAACTTCTCCCGTGCAGCAGTGAGGTTCCCAGCTTTGAGGCAGGCCATGCCCCATGCATGCCATGCCCCTGTGGAATCGAGCCCAGTCTTTGTGGAGACCTGGAGGAAAAATTGCTGCATCTGTGAGAGACGTTTGCCCAAGCCATTCTGTTCCTTTGCCCCAGCACCTGCCCACCATCCATGAGCTGTATTTCTCACACCCATAAGCTGGCTGTGCCCTGGATGCATCCAAGATCCAGACAATGGAAAATGGTGACACCTGTTTCTAAGGCTAAGCAAAGGCCACTCATGACAGGTTAGAAGGACACTTTATCTTAGCCTCACCTCGACGCCCAGTTGGTAGTACTCAGCTTCCAGGAGCTGGTTCCTCAGCCTGGTTACCGCAGCTGGCTGCAAGATTTGGTCTAGAGATGGCACATGGCGGTAGGCAGCAGTGACTAAAATATGCAGGACGTCCACCTTGCTGAGGTAACTACAGGGAGAAAGAGGGCTGTGTTGGGTTTTGGAGTAACTGTTCCTTGAAGGTTTTCTATTTCATCTTCAGTGTTAAGTGCAATCATGAGAACTGAGAGACGTATAGAGAGGTACTCTGACTGGAGCTTCTAGAGTCAGACTCTTAACCCCACTTCCAACTTCACAGTTCTGAGACCTGGCTCAACTCACTCTTGTCTTAAGTGGGTATAAAGCAGAAAGTTTTAAGTACAAAGTGAAATGCATCAAGTGAAAGAGGTTGGGATAGTGTCTGGAACTTTTGTAGCATTTATAATTTGTTGATATTTGAGTAGGGATGCCCTGGGTTCCTGTCTGAGACAAGGCCTCTATATTGAATACGGGAATCTACACATTACCCACTTGCTTTTGGCTCTTTGGAACTCTGCTTGTTTTCAAGAGAGTATGGAATAAGAATCACTGACTCAGGGGTTTGGAGAGATGGCTCACCAGTTAAGAGCACTGGCTGCTTTCCCAGAGGATCTGGGTTTGGTTTTAGTATCCACACGATGGCTCACAACCACGTGTAACTTCAGTTTCAGGGCACCTGACACAGTCTTCTGTGTTTTCTGGGCACCAGGCACACATGAGGGACACATACACACAGACAGAACATTCAAACATATAAGATAAAATATAATTCCTAAAAAACCAAAACTGTAATGTGTATTCTTTCCTGCCAGCTGCCTGGGTCCTGTCGCTGTCTCAGCCCCCAAATAACACATGAAACACTATATTAATTATGAAGCTTTGGCCGTTTGTCCCTTTGTAATGGTTTCTTGTTGGCTAGCTCTGATTTAATTATTAACCCATAACTGCTAATCTTGGGTATTTTCATGTGGTCTTCTCTTACCAGAGAAAGGGTCTGGACCTCTTATTTTTCTTGAGTCCTACATTGTGACTGACTGTGCCTCTGTTTCCCAGAATCTTCCTTGATTCCTAGTCCCACCTATCTTGCTTCCCTATTGGCCAACAGTGCTTTATTTACTAACCAATAAGACAAACATATACACAGAAGGGCTTCCCCCATCACAAAACAAAACAAAAATCCCACTGGCCCCATACTTTCTGGTTGGTACAGTGGTTTCACCATTACTATTTCTTGGCAGAGGCACCAGGCAGGGACATCTTGGTCCTTCCAGTTTAGTCTCCTGGACTTCACATCTTCTCTCCAATCCAAGAATGGCCTTCCTTATATCTCACTGACAATCATAATCCTTATCCCTTTGGCAATCTTACTCATGACGTTGGAGGATTGGAAAAACCTTATTAAGACATAGCCCAGAGGGCCAGACCATTCCTTCTGTCCAATGTGGCAAGCTCAGACCCATGGTTCTTGGGTTCTGTCTCAGAACTACAGCAAAAAAAAAAAAACCAAAAACCAAAAAAAAAAAACCCTTGTGGTTTCTGTCTTGTCTGCTTAGCAGTTTTCCTGGATTCTATACCTTTCGTGATTCTTAATCTGGTAGGGACAAGGTAGGAGAAGGGATAGTGTGTAGAATAAGATTCAAAGCCATAGTATAACTCTTCATTTGGAAAAGGAAAACATTTGAGCTAGATGATGTATTTTTGTTTTGAAATACATTTATTTTATGTTTGCCCATTGGAAGGGGACACAGTTAAAAACAGCATAATTGGGTTTGTATGGTAATATACAGTAGAGATGAGTCCTCGACCATGGACAAAATGACATGAAGTCACCACATGAATGTATGTGAATGCGGGTTGGGGAGAAGGAAGGTGTGATTTGAAATCAGTGTGCTGTAAACTGTCCAGGATGCCCATGACTACTTGTAGTGGTGAGAACCCTGTTGAAATGAGGACTTTCTTGATCTCTGCCACCCTCTGGAGGCCCAGAGGGGTTAACAGCCCTGTCTGAGGTTGGAGTGTTAGGAGGTGATGGAGGGGACCTATGCTCTGAGCTTAAGGGAAACATTCATGCTTTAAAGCCAGTTCCTGGCTCCCAAAGCTGTTGGGACTGGTGCTGGACTTGCTTCATGAGTCATGAATCGGGGTGGATAAGCAAGGAATTAGGAGTTTTCATTGTCAGGATAATGAAAGGGAGGACAGAGGCCTAAGTGCCAGTCATATTCTTCCCATTTCCACAGATGACTCACATTCCTACCATGAATCAGGAGCCCACAGCTTCCCCAATTAAAAAAAAAATTCCTTTCTTCTTGTGTGCGTGTTGGTGCATGTTGGGGCTATGGCATGAGTGTGGAGGTCAGAGGGATTGTGGGAGTTGGTTCTCTTCTTCCATCATGTGGGTCCCAGAGATCAATTTCAGGTAGTGAGGCTAGGTGGCCCAAAATGTCTTTATAGACTCATTATCCAGAAGTCCTAGAGGTCACAGTCAAGACTAGGGTGGAGTTCTGTGTAAGGTTAATCATTAGTCACATTTCTTTTAAAAGCTAGAGAGTTCCACAGACACAAAAGATGCTTCCCAAAATGATTTTAATGGCAAATTATCTAGTTAAGGTTCTTACTTGCTTCAAGACAGGGTGTAAGTAGAGAAACTCTGTATTCTGGCTAGTTTTATATCAACTGGACAAAAGCTGGATTGATTTGACAATGGGCCTAGACAAGTCTGTAGGGTATTTTCTTGATTAACAATTCATGTGGGTGGGCCCAGCTCACTGTGGGGGGATGTGCCACCCTTGGACAGGTGGTCCTCTGTGGTAAATAAGAAAGGATTCGCAAGCTATGAGGAGCAAGCCAGTAAGCAGTGCTCCTCCATGGTCTCTGCTTGAGTTCCTGCCTCCAGATTCCTGCCCTGACTTTCTTCTGTGATGGACTGTGATGTGGAACTATATGCTCAATACGCCCTTTAGTCCCATAGTTTTATCATAGTAACAGAAAGCAAATGATCATAATCTGTGTTTGAGGACTTCAGAAAAGAAAAGAACACAGTCTGACAAAGGTTGAGGATGACCACTTGGGGTTAGGTACTTATATTTCATTAACATCAAATGAGATGCGTGTCAGCGTGTCTCTCAGAGTGGATGGGAAGATGGAAAGTCATTAGGTCAGAAGAGGGAGCCAGATGAAACCCTGCCACTAGGTAAAAGAATGGAGGTTCGTTTTTATGTACCTGTCACAAAGAGCCAGGTCTTGGCTTTGGCCAGCCTTGACGAACATCATCTTGGCGCTGAAGAGCAGCTGCTTCATGATGTCTATGAGCAGCCCTGCATCCAGCTCTGGGTTCGTGAGGCCCTTGGACAGCCGGCAGCAGTGCTCGATCAGCTGGTGACCACAGGCAATGCTGTCTCGGTGCAGGTTCAGAATGGCGATGCACAGGGAGGCGCTGGGGGCCTGCCCAGGGCAGGGAAGGGAGTAAGAGATAGTGAGTTCAGGACCAGAGAAGTTTTCAAGTGCAGCTGTGTGACAGAAATCACCACTGCCACTGGAAACCACTACAAGAGGAAGCTGGACATTCCACAGCAAAGTGGAAGTAGAGCTAGCCACATGTCAGATGCTCAGAGTTTCACTGCTGGAGCGATGGCTGCCAGGTTTTGTCACACGGTGGGAAGAGGACAGGTATAGCCACAATTCTCTCTTTCTTCTTTTCTGTTTTCTTCTTCTTTCTTCTCCTTCTTTTTGAGACAGTCTCTCTACATAGCTCTGGCTGTCCAGACACTCATTTCCTACTTCTTTTTTTTACCTAGACAGGGTTTCTCTGCCTAGCTTTGGAGCCTATCCTGGCACTTTCTCTGTAAACCAGGCTGGCCTCAAACTCAGAGATCCACCTGCCTCTGCCTCCTGAGTGCTGGGATTAAAGGCATGTGCCACCAATGCCTGGAAACTTCCTACTTCTTGACAATATCCACAGGTGGCCTCCTTTTTCTGGTCTCCTGTCCCACAAATGCAATTGTTCCTGCCAGTGGCTTAGATGACAATAGTCACTCACTTAGCTGAAGTCACTGCTTCACTCCTGAACATGTTGCTGCCAGATAAACACCCCTAAAGCACACCTGTAATACTTCTTAGGTGTTTATGCCTATCAGTCATTTCTTACTGTAGTCTTTCTTAATCTTACCACAATGTCCCTTACTTCATCAATACTGTCCTAAACAAAACTGTCCTGTGATTTTTGACTCAGTGCCTTTGCTCAGATATTTTAGGCTTTTTTTTTTTTTTTTGTATATGTGTGTGTGTGTGTTTGCGTTGTGCTCAGGCATGCATGTGAAGGTGTGTATGCACTTGTGTGTGTTGAGGCCAGAGGCTGATATTGGGTATCTCCCTGAACTGCTCTCCGCCTTATCCTTAATTTTTAGTTGTTGAGTCAGGGTCTCAGCTAGATCTTACCAGGCAGCAGGCCCCAGGGATCTATGTTGTTGCGCCTTGCACCTGTTTTTGTTTTTTTGTTTTTTATGTGGATGCTGGGGATCCAAACTCAGGTCCTCATGCTTGCATGGAAAGCACTTTACCATTCGCTGAAACATCTCCCCAGTCAACAAGCAGTTCAGTTTTGTGCTCTATCCTCAACCTCCCTGCAATCCCCACCTTTCTGCTTATCACACTCTTCCTGGCTTTTCCTGTACATTTCCCGAGATGTTCCTCATCTTCTGCCCAACTGGTTTACTTGCTTTAGCTTTCATATAATTGTATAGTAAGCAAGGACCAGGTGTAGTTATCAACCTGTTATAATGTTAGACATCATAAAGAAATTTAAGTGGTCATTACATTTTATTATTACCTGCTCATAGTAAAATTCACTCCGTACCAGCTCATTTTCTTCCTCATTTAGACTCAATATCCATTCCACCTCAGTTGCTTTGGGGACTTTCACCACAGCTGAATATGGAGGGCTTTCATTCTTAGAGCTGTCTGAAACTAAGAAGAGAGTTGTCGATCACTCGTCAGTCAGGCTGGTCATGCGGCCCGACAAGCTGGTGTGCAACACAGGTATCTACCTGCTGTCTGAGGGTCCCTTTCTTTCTCCTTGGTCCCTTTTCTTTCCTTTTTAAAAGGTCTATTTACTTGTTTGTGTATGTGCCTACATGAATTTATGTGCACCATGTGTGTGCGTGTGTCCTCAGAGGCCAGAAGAGGGCATCGGATCTTCTGGAATTAAGAGTTACAAGCAGTTGTGAGTCACTGAGTTTGGGTTCTGGGAACCAAACCTGGGCCCTCTGCAAGAGCAGTAAGCGCTCATAACTGCTAAGTCATTTTTCTAGCGCCCTCCCTACTTTCCTTTTGTTTTCTTTAGGAAACCCCATAGATACTTCAAGTCCTCTTCCCTAGGCATAGGCCTGGGATAAATGTCACAGTATTTGTGACCTAACTGCTGTTTCACACAAGAAACCCTGAAAGACATTTCTCAACTAACCTGCTATGGAAAGACATTGGCCAAACTGCTAACAGTGATCACCTGAGGGTAAGGACAAAGCATTGGACGACAGGACAATGGAGGGGGGAGTTGGGGTGCAGTAGATGGGGTAGCCTACTAAAAGATAAGGACCAAACTCATTGGTTGTTGGCCTTCTTAGTGCTGGAAGCTAATAGGCCTAGATAAAGGTCAATGAGAAGATTGTTGAGGGAAACAGCTAATAGAAAAGCCATGATGTCTCTTTGGCGAATCCACCAAGTAGATTGAGTTGCCACGTGGCTATCAGTTGAGAGCCACTGAGAGTGTGATCAGGCCTTACCTTCTGACTGGCATGGGCTCTCCTCTGGTGTACTAGAAACAGAGAAAGAAAACAAATGTCTCAACCATTGCTTCTCTGTTTTGAGCTTAGTGACTGGCATTGACATTTGATTTATCAGTCACTGGTCAGGGAAGTAATCATGCATTAACTCCTTCTCTCCCCAGTTGGTCATAACTATCTCTTACCATGCTCTGTCCATTTTATCCCTCACATATTAATTTATATGTCCCCATATCTCTGTGTCTGAAGGGGACCTCATCATTTTTCACTGGAGTAACTCTCTTTGACTTTGCCTACCTAGCCTCTACTTGCAACTGTAGCAAGATTTCAAGAATTCACATCTGGTTCCACTCTGCTTCTGCTGAAGAGCCCTTCAGAAGCTGCTTGGGTTGAAAGTTTTCCACATCCAAAGTGCAGGAGAAAGGCCCTTGAGACCGGCCCTGACCGTCTCTTTAGTTATCTCCTTTCACCCATGTCCTGCCCCCAAGCCATAAAGGTTCCACTGTTCCACCACCAGCTCTGGCCAACTTCTACTGGTGCCACCAAGGGCCACGTTTAAAATGAGTACAAAGAACATGCTGGTCAACCCCAGTCCATGATGGTACCAGGGAGCAAGACCAAGTCTTGTGCCAGTGCTCAAGTCATCCGGATTCAACTGCCAGCTTTAAGTATAGGGCCCACTGATCAGAACCCTAGCCTGGTTACAACTCTTCAAATGGTTGATTTCTTTCCTCATGCCTCTGCCTTTGATGTGCCTCTCTGACTTCTGGGTATGTTTCTTTTCTGTTCTGTTCTTTTTATGTTTCTTTCCTATCAACTCCTCATTCTCTAAGACTCATTTCTTGGGGTCCCCTCCAGAAACTCTCTGGCCTTTCGGGGCCAATCTGTGTGTAATGTAGTCACTGCGCTTATCCATTCACTTTGTAGGGCATTTACTGGCTGTCTCCCTAGCAAAATGGGGGTTCTTTTAGGGTAATATAACTACTGCAGAGTGACCACTGGTAAAAGAATCCCCATCAATACTGATGACTCACTTAAAACCCCACAAGGATTGTGTTTGAGTAATCCCTGTCTTACATTTGACAGGGGAAGGGACACAGTGTATGTTAGGGTTTCAGAAACTGTACCGTTTGTACATGTCTTCCTTCCTATGCAGTCAATACTCATTATTACAAATAATGACCAAAACTATTGAGTAGAATACAAAATCTAGTTAAGTCTGCTAAATAAAATAAAACACGAGAATCTAAAGTAATATCACTTTTGTATGGCTGATTTCCCCAGATGCCCTAGGAGCCTTTTGATTCACACTCTCACTGAGAAGGAGTAGAAAAAAAAAAATCCAAGCAACCATGAGTCAGCAAACATGTCTTCATCCATCTGCCTTGCCAGAGGGAGGGACAGTTTCTGGAATTTATTTGGAGGCTAACTGTAGGAGGAAGTCTGATGCCGCCGTTAAACATGTGACTTACTAAGTCTATGCCGCCATTAAACATGTGACTTACTAGAGGCGCATACAGATGAAGTGATAAAAGGGCGGTTTACCACACCGCTAACCACACCCACTTTAGGCAGGACTAAAGACGTATACGGCTGGACGTAAAGACGTATACGTACGTAGGCAGAACTACGTCACTAGCCAAGCCCACTTTTGGGCATGGCTAGGGGCGTTACGGGGGGAAGGCATAAAAGACAGCGCACAGGAAGTCTCGCTCTCTTTTCCTGGAGTTCGGCTTCCGGTCCAGCCGCTAGCTGAGATCTGCTGGGCTTCTCTGGGTTTGGTATCTTGTGAGTAATTTTCTACATTAAATACTTAGCTTCACTTTCAGTAATTGTGTGTCGCGTATCGTTACAGCGTCCAGTAAAGCCTACAGCTAACCATATGCAGGAAAGTGTAACGGCTTGTCTAGGAGCAACAAGCCCAGGGGACTACTCAGTTTAGGGTTGAAGCAAATGAACCCAAACATTCAGCGGGTGTGGACATGTTCTGAGTACAGCTGGGGCTGCATGAAGCAGTAGGGAGCTGGAAACAGGACAGGTGGCCACGAGAGATCGTGACCTCAGTCTGTGGAAGGGCCAATCAAAGTGTCTTGATTTCAGAAAGACCAGCATGTAAGAACTCTGACCACTTCCTTCTCTTCCCTACTTCCCGTCTAGACGCTTCTCTGATTACGTCATTCTATAAGCATATCACAGTACAGTTAATGACACTGCCAGCCTACACGTTCAAACAAACAGCTCTGTGAGTGTAACAATTTGAAACACTGCACTGTGGGAGTGTTAGAAGTATAGGTGCCCTGGGGAGGTGACAGCGGTGTACACCAGTGTCAGTCCTGCCGCAGGACAGGACACTTACTCTTTGTTGTAGTAACTGTAGCACTGGTCACACACCCGCGTAGGGTTTTCTCGGCAACCTTCCACCACCATCTTCTTAGTGGAGCAGGAACCACACACTAGCCGTCCACAGCGGCGACAGTGATGACGCCTGTTAAACTGAGGAAAGCCAATGGGACAGAAGGAAAGGGAAGAGATGGAAGTGAGGTTGTCGTCCATACATTTATGCTTGGTTTTTGTCAACCAAGAATACCAGGCACTTGGGTTTTCACTGAAAACGAGCACACTTGCCCTTGTCCTCAGAAAGGTTATGTTTAGGGGACTGGGGATTTAACTTAGGGCACAAGTCCCTGGGTTTGATCCTCAACACCTTCCCCTCCTCCATATACATGAAAGAGAAGAAAAACCAACCAAACAAAAGCCTTCCAAAATGACATTCTAAAGTATTATTCAGCCAAGGGACAAATGTTTCAAGTCCTGGGCAGTCCTTATGCAACAGCTCCTGACAAGGGTTGCTTCTGTGTGGAAGCAACATGTCAAGACCCTCTGAAAAGCACCAGGGAAGGTGGGCGTGATGGCTCACATCTATAATCCCACCACCTTGGAGGCTGAGGAGGCTGAGGCTAAGACCACCCTAGGCTACACAGTGAGTTAGTTCTAAGGCAGCCAGAACTGTAGCAAAACCCAGGAAGGGACCTCGGAGTCCTGCTCTTGCTACTATTTGGCAAAATAACTGCTTAGCTCCTTTTGAATATGACCATAGTGCAGGGGACTGGAGACTGGGGAGACAGGGTGTGCAAACAGTGACCAAAGCATGACTGAGGCCTTCTAGGAGCTTGCAGTCTATGTGGACCACAGAATCTGCACTTTTTTTTTTTTTTTGGTTTTACGAGACAGGGTTTCACTGTATTATTTTGGAGGCTGTCGGTCCAGCCTAGCCTCCAACTCACAGAGATCCACCTGCTTCTGCCTCCCGAGTGCTGGGATTAAAGGCGTGTGCCACCACCGCCTGGCTCAGAATCTGCACTGTTAACAGACTCTGTGTTTAGTAACCCAAGTAGAAAGTTTAAAATTCAATAAGAAGAGCTTTGCTTAGCCAGTGAGGCTCACACTTCCATAGAGTCAATGATGGTAAAGCGAGAAGGCAGTCTTTTCTGAGTGGTTTATAGAGTTAAAAATATAAAATATAAGCTTTATTTTCTTTTTATTTATGTGTCTGTGTTTCTGTCTTTGTGTGTATGTTTGTGCATATGAGTTCAGGTACCCAAAGAGGCTAGAAGAGGGTAAAAGATCCCCTAGAACTGGAGTTACAGGTAGTTGTGAGCTGTCTGGTATAGGTGCTGGGAGTCGAACTCTGATGTTCTATAAGAGCAGCAAGCATTCTTAACTACTGTGCATCTATTTATCTATCCATCCATCCATCTATCCATCTATCCACCTATCTATCTATCTATCTATCTATCTATCTATCTATCTATCTACCCATCCATCTCGTATGTATGCATGCATGTATGTACGTATGTATAATCTAGCTACCAACCTTGAACTGCTGGTCCTCCTGCCTCACCTCCGGAGTATGGGAGCTACAGCTGTGTATCATCACATCCATTTGAAGTGGTATTGGGACTGAACCTGGGGCTTAGCCCATGTTAGGCCACCATTCTACCAAGTGAGCGGCATATCCAGGCCCTTCCAACTGTTTTTGTTGGGAAAGAAGTATTACTTCATTTCATTTTAGAGGTTGATAGTCACTCTACACTCTTTCATAGATGAAGAGATGCAGAGAAATGACATCACTACTGCTGACATTACTGTCGAACTGATCTTCTAGACAGGTGCTGGCATTAACTGTGGCTCCATATGCAATCCTAAGTTGTTTTAACAATTCCATCAGCCAACTCACATGCCATCTGTAGCTTATAATAGGCAAATGAGATTTAAAATGTTTATAGGCACATTGCTATTGGGAAGTAGACCTGAGAGTAGGAATTGAGTCTTCTTTCTCCTGAGTTAGCATATATAACCCACTACCAGGTTACTGTCTTATTGTGAAAGACACAGGAACTAAATAAGAGATCTCCAAAGACTTGGTGACTCCTGCCTGTCTTTATTATTCAATGAAAATGATAATGGTTTTAGAATTTAAGGCTATTTGATGATGTCTACTATATGAATGGATCCTGGTAACACAGTCAGGTCAGGTCAAGGGCAGACTGAGGTGTAGGTTTGATGACATGAAAACATCACAGTCCTCTTGGGGGACAGGTGACTGTGAACTCAAGCTCAAACCTGGCACTGCTTTTCTTTCCCTGGAGTGCTGCCGAGCAAGGGTGTTGCTTACCATGGTGAAGCGTTCTCTGCAGCAGACCATGCAGGTGCTCTCCATCTCATCTGGTACCCATTGATCCCTGGCAGGCGGTGCCTCTGGGGGCACAAACTCCAGCAGCGGCTGAGTCTGAGGGGATGTCCTCTCCTTAGGACTGGGGGAACGGACTAAGGCACTTCCTGGAGTAGGGAGTCAGAGAAAAAGCGCATGAGTCAAGGGGGGGAAGGCAGAATTTTACTGTTTTACAGGGCCCTCCTGGAGTGATAGGTCCAGTGGACAATCAGTGGCTGCTTGAGTCATAAAACAGAGTGGGGGGACACTGTGTGTCCCTCACTGGAAATGTACAATAAAAAAATCTATCAAATATAATTTAAAAAAATCACTAACCCTTGAGGGGGAGGGGCAGTGATGGTTCAGTGCTTGCTGACAAACCTGAAACCTGAGTTTGATCCCTGGGACCAACATTGGTAGAAGGAGAGAACGATCTCCTGAAAATTGACCTTAACACTGTGTTATAGTATGTCATTTAATAAAAAAAATTGTAATTTTAAAAATACTAAGCCCACATTAAGATAAACCTTCGCTCTAACTACGAGTACACTAGAAACTTAGGGGACATAGACTCTTATTGTTATAAAGAGGAGGTCAGCAAAATCTAGCATGTGGGTCAGAAGTGGTGGCACATACCTGTGATCCTAGCACTCAGGAGACAGAGGCAGACTGAACTCTGAGTTTGAGTCCAACCTGGTCTACAGAGTGAGTTCCAGGATAGCCAGGGCTACACAGAGAAACCCTGTCTCAAAGAAAGAAGGAAAGAAGGAAAGAAAGAAAGAAAGAAAATCCAGCAAGTGGGATAAATGCTCTAGTTTCCTCCATAAACAGACATGGTATACTTTAGCCAAATGCCACATGTGGATGATATTTGGAACTGGATTTAAAACCAAAACAATTGTAAGCAAACATCATTATGTGACAACTGAGAATATTTCAATATTGACTAGATATTTGATAACAATCATTTTTTAATTTGTGTTTAGGTTCAGTAAGAGCATTGTGGTTTGATTTTTTAAAGAGATTTTATTTTATTTCCCACTATGTGTGTGTCTATGTGTGGGTATACACACACGTGAGTGCAGGTACCTACAGAATCCAGAAGAGGGTGCTAACTCCCCTGCAGCTGGAGTTTTTGCAAGCAGTGAGTGGGTTCTGGGAACTGAGCTTGGGTCTTCTGTAACAACAGTACATATTCTTAGCAGCTGAGCCATTTCTCCAGCCCCCAATGGTTTGATACTGTAAAAGCATTTGCCTTTTGGGAATTTATAACAACAAATGAAATATGTATACCTGGGATTTATTTGAAAACAACCCATTAGAAGGACAGGCACACAGACAAACTAAGAACACACACATGCACGCAAACACACACACACACACACACATACACACACACACACACACACACACACACACACACACACACACACACACAAAGCCACATCTCACAGATGCACAAAGCTCTTTAGATCCCCAGAGTCTGGGTCTTCCCTTCAGGTCTGCTGGCTAGGAAATGGCAGAGTTTTTGCTTTATGGTACATGAGGAGATTTCTTATTGGCTACAGGAGCAAGTTCACCATCAGCAGAAACTGAAAAGAACTGAAAACACAGTGCTTCTCAGCAGTACCCAGAATCCTGCTCTCCTCACTGTTTGGCAAAACAACTGCTGAGCCTTTTCTCAATACGGTTCATCGAGTGCTGGGCTGGAGACTGATAAAGAAGGGTGCTGAAGAAAGGTGACCAGAGCATAACTGAGGCCTCCAAGAAGCTTGTCTCTTGTTTGGGCAACAGAGTTTTCCTGAGGGCAAAACATAGCTAATCCTCATCGTTAACAGATCCCATATTTGCAATGTTGTCTGTTCACCAAATGTATAACTTCAGAGTCAATACTCTGGTGCTGGCTAGTTTTGTCAAGTCAGCACAAACTAGTCACATGGGAAGAGGGACCCTCAGCTGAAGAACTGTCCCCATCAGACTGTCTGTAGGGTCTTTTCTTGATTAACGATTGGTGTGTGTGTGTGTGTGTGTGTGTGTGTGAGCAGTCCAGCCCACTGTGCCACCCCTGGGAAGCTGATCCTGGGCTGTGTAAGAAAGCAAGCTGAGTAAGCCATGAGGAGCAAACCAGTAAGCAGTGTTCCTCCATGGTCTCTGCTTCAGTTCCTGCTCCTACTTCCCTCAGTGATGACCTGCCACCTGGAAATGTAAGGTAGAAGAAACCCCTTGCTTTCTCCTCAAGCTGCTTTTGGTAAGTGTTTTATCACAACATCAGAAGCAAATGGACACCTCAATAATCCCATGGCTTTTACAACTACTTATGGGCATGTCCGGACTGGAGAGATTTTTCAGACACCCAACATTCAGGTTCTCAGCAGAGGTTGACTAAGGTGACATTCTTTCCTCTTGTCTTAACTCTCATTTGGTGGTGACAAGAGTATGGAAATAATAGGGGTCAGGGCAGGGCTGGGCAAGCAACTCTGGTTCCCTATCGATGGACAGATTTTTGAATTCCAACTTGGGTACTTGTTAGTGAGACAAGTCATTTCTGAGCCTCTTTTTCCTTTGTGAGGCAAAGAACACAGGATCTACTAGAATGAGTTACTTCGTTAGATTTTAATAAGATAATCTATGTAAGGTGTGTGTGTGTGTGTGTGTGTGTGTATGTGTGTGTGTATATACATGTCCATATGCATATGATTCCCTCCTCTTTGCTCTTGGAGCAATAGCTCAGGGCTTATTGATTCAGTGTTTGCAGAGGTTTTTATAGACACATTGTCACAGATGATGAGAGTTGGCTGTACGCTGAGTCTACTGGGAAGTGAAAAGCTTTGAGTAAACTATGACAAGAAGAAAAAGAAGGAGAATGATAATGATAATAATAATAATAATATCTTAGGTGGGAATGAAGAAAGTGAAAGAATGAAACAGTCAGAACAAGAAGTTCTTACCAGGAGAAATAGCAGCAGAGAACTCAGCTGACGATGATCTAGACAGGGTCTCAGAATCTGATGCTTGGTGGACAAGCTCCTGGAGGGGAATCATAGAATCTGTCGAGAGAGAAAAAGGGCCGACAAAACACTGGTCTACCACAAGTGTCTTTATTCCCATGACACATGTTCAGTGTGAACCTCTGTTGATTTTGTTGATTGTGGCATCATGATTATATTAAATATAAACAGAATGGTAAAAGAACTTCTAAGCTGGCTGGGTGGTGGCATACACCTTTAATCCCAACACTTAGGAGGCAGAAGGAGGTTGATCTCTGTGAGTTCAAGGACAGCCTGGTCTACAAAGAGAGTTCTAGGACAGCCAGGACTACACAGAGAAACAATGTCTTGAAAACCAAAACCAAAAACCAAAAATGCTTTTTAAAATCCCCAAAAAACAAAAGAAACAATAAGACAAATAACCAACCAACCAACCACCAGGTCATGTTTAAGGCATATGAGACAACAGAGCATATTTTTCAAGATATAAAAATACCCAGAGAGAAGTGTAAGACACTAAAAAGATGACTCTGGAGGACTGGAAACTAGCCAGGGGCATCATCTAGACTAGTTTCTTTTCCTTCATTCTAGAAGTTGAGTCAGCTCACATATAACTGATATGACATGACCCTTGAAATGAAGCATACCCCATGAGAAATGATAGCACTTATGATCCCACTGTCAGGGCAGACAGATTTTTCCAGCAACATCTGGTTTTCCACCCCTTTGCATTATTATGCATGTAGTGTTTGGCCCTTCTCCTCAGATCCACATTTTGCCTAAATAACGAAGAGCTGTATCTCCCTTTCAGTTGGTAAGGAGGGAAGACTGATCCCAAGAGTAGCATGGCATTTCTTCTTCAGTGCAGAACTGCTGCCTAGCATGTAGCCAGTCACCTGATCGTTTTTCCCTCAGAGGGTACGGGAGGTCCAGGGCTTTCCCTGCATATTTGGAGAGCAGTGAGTCAACCTCGTCCAGGGTGAAGCCGATCTCCTGTCCGGTCAGCAGCTGGTGAAGAGTCTGCACGGCCATGGTGGCCCAATCCACCTTCATGGTCATCAGCAGCTGCTCCAACATGAGCAGAGGGCTGGAGGATAAGTGGGCATAGCTGGCCCGGTGCTGCTCAGGCAGGGTCAGAAGAACCTGTTTGCAGGGTAGAGCCAAGCAAAAGGCACACACATTTCAGGAGAATCTTGTTCTTGCAGGGAAGGAAAAGGTTACAGAGACAGAGCCCTGCTGTGGCCAGCCAGGGTTCATTTGGGAAGCGAGGATGAACTTCTAAGTTCTCTGGCTAACAACTGAGAAGTGTCCTAAAAACTCTTACCTAGACAAGGGGTTGCTAATCTTTTTCTATAAGGAGTAAGAGAGTACATATTTTAGACTTTAGGACCTAAACCTATTCAGCTCTGCCAATTCAGCATACAAGCAAGTACAAGCAGATAATAAATGGATATATGAATGGGTATGTCCTGTTCCAGTATAACTTGACTTACAAAAACAGGCTGAGGACTAGATCTGGTCTACAGGTGGTAACCAGCTGACCCCCTGGCCTACACCCTCCAGGCATTGCTGAGCTTTGCCTAACCCATGCAATCATTCTATGTGAGGTTTTAGTTAGAATGAACAAGGTGATACTTACTAGTAGGCTGCTCAATTCTGGCAGCTCCAGTGTCTTAATCACAAAAGACGGATTTAAACACCCTTCAGCAGTCAGTCATGGGGACACTGTTCCATTTTGCTCACTACCACTTCCCCCCCAACTAATAAGTGACATGAATCAAAGAGAAGAGCTGAGCCAGGTGATGGTGGCACACGCCTTTAATCCCAGCACTTGGGAGGCAGAGGCAGGCAGATCTCTGTGAGTTCAAGACCAGCTTGATCTACAGAGCGAGTTCCAGGACAGGGTCCAAAGTTACATAGAGAAACCCTGTCTCAAAAAACCAAAAAAAAAAAAAAAAAAAAAAAAAAAAAAAAGAGCTGAGCTGAGCATGGGGGAACACCTCTGACACCCCAGCATGCAGAAGGTAGAGGCAGAAAGCTGGGAACAGCTTCAGTTATGTAGTGAGTCTGAAGCCAGCCTGAGCTACATGAGACTGTGCCTCCAAAAACAAATGGACAGACAGTCAAAACATAACAACTCTCCCCACCCCCCCAAAGAAAAAGAAAGAAGGAAAAACAATCTCTTAAGGATAACACTGTGCTCGTGGCTCTCTTGGCATTTGTTCTATTTGTGGGCAGTGTTTATGAAAACTCAGAAGATTTACAAAGGAGTTGAGGGGACTGCTTCTCCAAACCCTGGGTCACTGGACTAATTAGTATTGTTTGTAATATCTTCTAGTGGTGTCTCTAACCTATTTTCTCATATAATTACTAAGACTAAAATAAGTCTCTTCCACGAGAATAAAGTAGCTTATCAGGCAGTAATTTTAATTTTAAAATGTGTGTGTATACCTTCTTACCTGTCTCGCACCACATGCATGCAGTGCCTGGGGAGGCCAGAAGGGGGCATCCAGGCCTTTGGAATTATAGGTTGTTGTGTGCTGTTTTACATGGGTGCCAGGAACTGAACCCAGGTCCTTTGTAAGAGCAGCCAATGCTCTTAACCACTGAGCCACCTCTCCAGCCCCTCAAGTAGTAGTTTTACACCCTTACATTCAAATCCTTTTGGAAGAGAACTAGTTCCTATCCCATGACAACTTTTAATTGGTCTGCTGTGAGTGTCAACCATCAATACTTTTGAAAAGGCCAGCGATCCTGATACATGGTCAGGCTTGAGATACAATGATACAGCATGTACCATAGAAAGCCCAAGGACAGCTTGAGAGAACTGGGCAAATCTCTCTTTGGAGGAAGGACAGGAAGACCATGACAGGTCCCGAGACACTCAATTAGGGCCAGGTGAGCTGCCAGGTTCAGTTTTGACACAGCACAGGTCAGGGGGCAGGCGCCTGGCACGAGAGCCTGTGCAAGGGAGACCTGAGGTGGAATCGAGGCCAGCAGTCCCCACTTAAAGCATCATTTCCTCAAACCTTTCTTCCTCACCTTAGATCCCATGTACAGCGCCTGGATTTCATGGTGTCGGTTGGTGGTCAGTTCTCCATAGAAGTGGGAGGTGAGGTAGTTGGCCAAGAAGTGTGAAGTAGCTAAGCTAGGGTGCTGGTCAAGGGACCTCTCTGTGACCTCAAGGCACATGGTTCGATCAGGGATTCGTTGCAGGAGCTGCAGCAGAAGGTAGGGAAGGAGGTGAGACCTACAGAACTCTCAGGCCACCCTTGCTTGGTGGGAGAAGATGATATTTAGGTTCATTTATTTGGGGCTAATTATCCTTCTCTACTCATTGGTTGCCATCCCAATGCTTTACCAATGAGCTGTGGCTTCGCCAGGACCCAGATGCGCCACCTGGCACCTAAGGTAGATCTGGGTACGTAGCTCAAAATGAAGGTAAGCAGTTTCTGAAGCACAGAAAGGGCAGGTCTGCAACTGCAAACACTGAATAGGATTCAGTAGACAAAAAAGCCACCCGAGAGAACTAACCTTGCCCTTCCCCTAATGAAAACTTTAAAGAATCAGAGCTTACTTGAAGAGCCTTTTCATGCTCTCTTCTTTCTAGCAGGTGGAGAAGATGTTTGTGGTGCAGACTGATCAGATGTTCCCTTGGAATGGAGTACAGATGGCCCCACTCCTCACATAGTTCATACTCCTGGAAGGAAACACATGCCTTCAACCAATTCCTTTAAATTAGTAATCATGGTCAGGGCTCAGCTCTTCCAGAGTACTTGGGTTCAATTCTCAGCACCTACAGTGACAACTCACAACTGTCTAACTCCAGTTCCAGAATCTGGAACCCTCATACAGACACACATGCAGGCAAAACACCAATACACATAAAATAAAAATAAATAAATCTTTAAAAACATTTACTGTTATTAAAAAAAATTTTTTTTGAGACAGGGTTTCTCCGTGTAGCTTTGGAGTCTATCCTGGAACTCACTCAGTAGAAGCTGGTCACGAAACTCACAGAGATCCAAAAAGTATGTGTCATTACTGACTGACTTAACATTCTTTTTATTGTTGTTCTTGTTTTTTGAGACAGGATCTCTCTATTATGTGGCTCTGGCTGTCCTGGAACTCTCTATGTAGACCAGGAGGGTCTTAAACTCAATAGATCCATCTGCCTCTGCCTCTTGAGTGATGGGATTAAAGGTGTGCACCACCACATCTGTCTTCATAACATGGCCTAGGATCCCTCTCTTGGCCTCTGCCTGGGTCTGCCTTGTTGGTCAGGTGCTCTGTCTGACTTTGGGCTAAGTTTTGTTACTTGATATTGATATTAATATCAAAATCACCTTGGATGCATCTTACATTGCCTTTTCCCCTAAAATGTGAGTCACTCAAGGGCAAGGACTAAGCTTAATTATCTTTGTCTCACCACCATTTAGCACAGTGCCACCAGTGTTCTGGATATTTCCTGAATAACAGTTTTATTGAGCCTCTACATTGTGAATTATGATGCATCAGCTTTTTAAAAGGCAGACACACTTCTATTAGTGCCAAAACGGACAATAAACACAGGAAAGAGATTCTCATTCATGACCAATCATGGAAATGCAAGTTGGACCAATAAAACACACACACACATACACACACACACACACACACACACACACACACACACGGTGACATAAAGAGTTGGTAAGGAAAGGATATTGAGCAATTGGAAGTAGGAGGAGAATTGACATCTGATTTGATGACAGACTTGACTTATTCCTAATAAAAAAGGGATGCTCATGAACAGCAATTCCAATTCGCACACAGTGTAGAAAAATCCTCTCTATCTCCCTGTGTCTTGGCAAATTTCACAATTAAAAGAAGGAAAGATTATATTTTAGTCATAAAAATCTGTGGAAATTGATACCTGCAAATGATTCTATCTACACAACCAGCTAAGGAGCTACAGTTTGGAAAGGAAGTTGGAGTCATCCTGGAAAATGGTACCTGTGCTTCCAGAATCATGTTCATGACAGACAACGGGTCTTCAGTACAGCAGCTCCTCAGGCTCTGCCAGTCAGACCACACTGGGGGATCCTGCAAACCCAGGACCTAAAGAAAGATGGGCAAACCCATAAAGCACCTGGCAGCTTCTCCCTCCACAAACAAGTCATCGTATGTTCACGGAAGGGCCATAACGTGAGCTCTGCCGGAGACTCAAATTGTCTGAACTTTCCAGGACAGGGGGGGATAAAGCAACTAGGCAAAGGTTGTTGAGTGATAATAAACTTCTTCAGAGGTAAAAGCGAAGGAAAGTCTGACCAGGACAGGAAGTTCTCACTGGGGAGGACAGTTCTCAGAGGCTCAAAGTCTGTCCGGCCTCCCCAGGAAATCCGTCCTAAGTTTTTCCACCTCAACATTCTACCCGAGGAGCAGAATGTTCTGTGAATCATCCTCCCTGCAGCGTGTTAGCTCAGTATGAAAACTGTTCGAGAGGCATGGAAAGGAAACCTTCCCTCTGCCATGTTCACCTTGCCCGGTGAGCCCCAGGCTCTGTTCCAGGCCACAGGGCAAGGGTCGCATATATTGTATACCGGTTATGCAGCTCCCTGAGCCTTGTCAGCTTGGATAGCACACGTCCTACAAGATCCTTTTACTGTTGAATGATTCAAAAATGGCTCTGGAAATTTAGCTGAGCTTTAGAATAAATAATCTTTAAGAACAGACATGATGTAAGTAGAATTTACACAGGGCTCATCCATGCATGTGAAAATACCTTTGTGGACTGTACAGCAGCATCCCAACATTAATTTTATTAATGTACTTTCTAGATGTAAGTGTATTTAAAACAGTGAGGGTAATAACACAGAGCTAGATAAAAGGCCTCCTTTCATTCATATAAGAACAGAAGTCTGATGCAGAGGAAAAGCCCAGCCTACATTTTCTGTTTCTTAACAATACCCAAGCATAAGAGAATGGGCTACAGGAGCAGGGGGAGGGGGAGGGGGAAGGGCAGAACACAACAGTGGGTAAGAGGTCCATCTTCCACTCTCGACACCACAGCCTGTACCTTCTGATAGACCCGCAGCTCCACCAACTTCCTCTGCAGCTGTGACTTTAGTTCTTCCTGGACAGCCATGTCTGAAACGCAGTAGGCCAGGATCTCCAGGCAGGACTCCAGGGGCCACCTGTCTACAAACCGTAGGGCCAGCTGACTTCTCAGAGATGCATCCTTCACAGGAAACAGGTACTGCCAACCTTCCTCGTCTGTAGGACAAAACAATGTTCAGGAACAGCAAGCCTGCCTGCCCTCAAGGAGCTTAAAGGCCCCAGTTACTTAAGAGGACTTTGTTCTATCTTATGGCCCAGGAACTTGTGGGGTGGGGAGGATCCTTCCAATCTACTATAACTAAGTCTTGTACCTGGAATAACAGGGAGAAACCCTCTACTCCTAGTGCCTCTTTTTTTTTTTTTTAAACTTTCACAACTGCCATTTATTGGTTGAGTGAGGAGCAGAGTACACAGATTATTTCAATTCTTAACACATGTACCCAATCTCTGAAGTCATACACAGTGTTCACGTACCCCAAAGAGCCACGTGATGCTTCTCTTTGAACTATTTCAGTGATGCTCTAGCCTCTCAAATGCTCACACTCCTCCATCCCACTGCCTCCCAATTTTATGCCATACAGTACATACTCAAAATGTCCATCTTTCACAGCATATCATCACAACTGTTAGGAAAACGAATGGCCATGACCACCAGACACAGTTCTGACAGGCCAAGGACCGAGGAGTGGTTTTTTTAGGAAATAGTTCTACTAGAAACACAAGACCACATATAACTGAAAATATTGCAGACACAAATGCACGACCAAGACTCCAAATCGCCACTTAGTATGCTTTATGCTGTAGGATATAAAACTAGCCCCCTCTACGGAATGTTAGGGTGAACCCCTCCCCTCCCCCGCCCCAGGCAGTCACAGCCTCTCCCGATTCAGCATTCTGTTTTCTGGTTGTACCAAAAAAATAAACAACCAGCAAATGATTTAACCTCTTAAAAAAATCATTTACACTTAAAAAAATGGGATGAGGTGAGATTTCCTCCCACCTTTAAAAAATGTTTCTAGAGCTACTAAAAAGCTTGCATTTACAAAATAGTTGATAAAAATATTCCTCTGGATTGTACAAGAAGGGAGGCAGGGACCCCTAGTGCCTCTTTATGCAAACTTGTCACAGTCATGGTACTTTCTGAAGGGAGAAAGGAGAGGAGAGGAGGGGAGAGGAGGGGAAGGAAGAGAAGGGGAGAGGGGAGGGGAGGAGAGGAGGAAAGGGAAGGGCTGCTTTCCACACTTTGTCCTGCTGCAAATCTGGTGCCCTTGCAAACTCATCTTGTTTGTAAAGTTTGAGTGCTCCATGCAATTTCTACTCTGCATCTTATATAAAAGTCATTGGGGGAGAAATGAACCTCATTCCCTAAAGATCTTCTCACTAAATAGTGTTCTCTCTCTCTCTCTCTCTCTCTCTCTCTCTCTCTCTCTCTCTCCCTCCCTTCCTTCCTGCCTCCCTCCCCTCCCCCATATTCACTTATAAATCTGATCTTGGAGACACAAAAAGATAGACCCCAGGCATTTAATATCATACCGTTCTTTTACTGGATTTCCTAACCTTCTTGGGGATGTTCTCTATTACAAAGCTACCCTGTACAGCACATCTGGCTTTTACTATCTACAGTAGAACAGTATGGCTCATTGACTTTCTACTTTGATTATACATGAAAATCTCTTCTATTTATGTGTATGTGACGTGTGTGTGTGTGTGTGTGTGTGTGTGTGTGTGTGTGTATGTGGAGGTCAGATGCTGATGTTGGGAGTCTTCTATTGATCTCCACCTAAGTTTTAAAAAATCTTATTTATTATTGTGTGTGTGCTTGTGTGCATGTGTGTATGTTAGTAGTTAGTTGTGCACATGCCATGGTGGAGGTCAACCTTGGGAACTGGCTCTCTCCTATTTTTATACCAGTTTTGGGGTTCAAACTCAGGTCACCAAACTTGTGTGGCAAGCACTTTCAGCAGCTGAACCATCTTCCTAGCCTCAGACCTTACTTTTTGAGACTGTCTTTCACTAACTTAGAACATGCTGGTCAGCTAGCCCCCAGGATCTAATTGTCTCTGTCTTCCAGGTGCTGGGGTTACAAATGTGTGCTAGACCACACCTGGCTCTTACACTGGTGCTGGGATCCAAGCCCAGGTCCTTGAGCTTGAACAGCAAGCACTTTGCCCACACGCCATCTCCCTAGCCCCATGTTCTGTTGCGAGGCAGGCTGGCCTCAAACTTCCTATCCTCCCCAAGTGCTGGGCCACAAGCACTGACCACCAGGCCCAGCTCACAGTTCTGTTAGCATGTGGATGTGCCAATCCCTTATGTGTGGACTTTGGCTGCCCTTATGCTGCACAGGCAGAATGGCATAGCTGCGACAGAGACCACGTGGCCTACCGCGTACTCTGCAGAAAAAGACTGCCAACTTCTTCTACAGTTACCATTTAAGTGAATTCCATCCTGGACCTCTGAAGGCAGGGCCCTGATTGTCATTTATACATTTGACAATGATTCTGATACGCAGGATTGGAAAGATTGAAACTGGTTTTAGACTCCCATTCTAAAGTGACTCAGGCTTGGGTTCTAGACTCCACTCTACTTACGATCTTAGGTAGATTTTCCAACTGCTCTGCTCTGAGCCATAGTCTAGTCCCAGGACAGTGAGGTTGTGGTGACACAGTAACTCTCCCTAGAGTTCCTGTGAAGACTAAAAGCGATCACAGTGAGGGAGACGGAGCACTCTGCTTACCACACGCTGCAGCACAGCTCAGCACTGCATCCTTTATACCGCTCAGGTCTTCCATGTCTCGCCCATACACTTCGATGAGCTGAAGGGCCCGTGGCCAGTCTCTGGCCACCAAGGCTTCCTCAAAGGCCTCAGTTAGTACATCCAGGGCCACAGGAGAATGCAGGCCCAGAAGCACAGTAGAGAGACTGGGATGACCACAGAGACTGGCTGCCAGACCCTGTCCCGGCTCAGAGGCTTGGTGGAGAGGCTCCCAGGCAGCCAGGATGGCAGCCTCAAGCATAGGAAACTGTTCCAGGAGGTGCTCACACTCCTGGGCTACCTTCTCTGCTGTCAGAGGCGCCTCCCTGCGACCACGCAATTCCTTCCAAGACAGGCTGGGCTTGCTGACCTTTGTCCCTCGGGAAGCCCGCAGGCAGGCCACCGTGGCCAGTATCTTTGAGCGAGACTTAAGGAAGGCCAAGGCAGAGGAGGTGAAGGCTGGGAGTGATGAGTCCTTTGGGGAAGAACGAGACTTTTTCTCTGCTGAGGGGTTCTCGCTTGCTTTAGGGGAGCCCAGCATAGTGAGGGGCAGGCCATCCAGAAGGTGAGAGGCATGATCCTGCGCCAGCTTGCCCAGGTGGGTCAGAAGCAAAGAGGCCTGCTGACTTTGTTGAGAAGGGCAAAGAGTAAGGGGCTCACAGCAGCAGTTGACAATGACCAGTGGCACACTTAGGTTGAGTCCTTCTTGGGCAAGAAGGGCTGCCAACCTAGAGGAAAAGAAGCAGAAGGCTTGTGAGGCCTGAACACATAGGCACCATTAGCTGATGTTATAAATGCATGCATGCATGCATGTATGCATTCATGCATTCATTCATTCAATACCAGGTTTTGCCGTGTAGTCCTGGCTGGCCTCAAATTTATTGCCTTTACCTCCCAAGTGCTGGGCTTACAGGTAGGTAAATGAAATGAAGGCTCTTAATCATTCTCTCTTAGGAATAATATAAAAAGCAGTTTACAGATACATTACTCAGCTCTGTTTCACTTTATAGGCTGAGAGATCTGCCCACAGCTCTCTATAGGGAGGCGATTTTTCTATAGTTATTAAGTATTATATAAAACGTAAGTTACCCCATCTTAGTGGACCATGGAGTCTTCTGGTCCATTACATACATATCACTTTTTTTTTTTTTTTTTTGGTTTTTTGAGACAGGGTTTCTCTTTATTTCTTTGGAGGCTGTCCTGGAACTCGCTTGGGACCAGGTTGGCCTTGAACTCACAGAGATCTGCCTGCCTCTGCCTCCCAAGTGCTGGGATTAAATGTGTGCGCCACCAATGCCCGGCCACTTTTCACACGTACAACCAAGCGTCAGGAGAAATTCCTCTGCATGGATTGCTAGGTTAAAAGACCTATCAATTTGTTTAATTTTTTTTTTCTTGAGACAGGGTTTCTCTGTTTAGTCCTGGCTATCCTAGAACTCAATCTGTAGACCAGGCTGGCCTGGAACTCAGAGATCCACCGGCCTCTGCCGGTGCATGTTGACTTAACATGCTATAAAAGAGTAAAATCTCCTGCAAGTGATGCCCACCTGTCTGGAGGAACTTGTCTCTCAAGCAGGAGATGTGACGCCAGCTGGGAAGAGCTCTGCTGCAGGAGAACAAAGGGGTTTCCAACCTTGACCTCCACGTTATCTGAGAAAATAAAGAAATGCTCTGTGTCCTGCTGGATGCAACCGCTCAGGGCTCTGTTTCAGAAAACCTGTTAGTCATATTGGGAATGACAATGATGACAGCATGAAAAACATTTCTGTTGATTCACCATAGGTAAAGGTATACTCAACATGATCCTGGATACAAGTTCATTTACATCTTACAGTGTTAAAGACTTCCAAACCAGAAAAACTGTGGCTGGTCTAACTACAGACAGAACACAATGCTCACCTCAACATGACTGAAGTTGAAATTGACAGCATGAGCATACATACAATCACTTAAGACTAGATGTGTTTTGGCTTCTGGAAGGCTTGCATGCATAGAATAGAGTATCATGGGGGATGGGATCTAAGTCCAAACACTGATGTTTCACTTATATCTTAAATATAGAACCCAAAAGTAAGATGATACAATAATTCCATGCATCTCTGTGCTAACTATGACCCGTCAAACCATTTATGGCATCAGGTTGGTGGTTAAAAAGGTTTGGAATCTGGAAAATTTAAGATTTCAGATTTTTATCCCTTCACCTGGAACTTGCTATGAACTCAAAGAATCTGGGCCCCAAGTCAAAAGCTTGATTTTTCTACTGGACTCTCAAATCTACGATGGACCCCAGGTCTGACAGAATTTTTGCTGTGTTTTCTTACAGGGTTATCATATAGCCCAGGCTGGCTTGGAACTCCTGATCCTTCTGCCTCTGCCCTCTGAGTGTTGGGATTCTAGGCATATACTACCACACCTGGCTTCAAAAGATTTTTGAGGCACTAATTCCATGAGATATTATTGAGGACTTCCATGTGCTGTGTAATTTTACTTCACACAAAGAGGCAAAAAATAGACGAATAAGGGAATTCTGCAAATCTTGTACCCTTAGTTATTGTGTACCTAGAGAAAGCCTCTTAAGGAAGCATGTATTCTCTTCCTTTCCCTAAAGACTCTGAGTCGTTCTCTCACTACTTACCGGGATCAGAGCTCAAACTCCGAAGAAGAACTGTTGCCAGGGTGCTGCAGTAGCAGAAGAAGGTCCCCACATAGTCAGTCTGTCTGAAGAAGGTCCCCACACAGTCAGTCTGTCTGCTGCCTGCCGGCGCCTGTTTCCCCAGGGCCTTCTGGAGGAGCTGGCTTTGGACGTGCACTGGGTGGGCCTCTGCCTCAGGGGCCTTCTGGGCTGTTTGCTCCACTAAGGAAGTGAGTGGAGTACTCTTGGGCTCTGAGAGGAATAGGGCGGGAGAACAGACATGGCTTTAATCTCTGCTTCTAGCTTTGGGTCAATTTCTAAAAATAAATGCTTACTTGATCTTTGTATATGTGTGTGTGGATCTGGGGTACCTGCAAATGCCAGAGGAAAATGAAGAACTCACTACAGCTAGAGTTACAGGTGTTTGTGAACTGCTCACTGTGGGTGCTGGGAACTAAATTTGGGTCCTCTGGAAGAGCAGCAAGTAGTCTTAACCACTGAGCCATCTCTCTGGCCCTTCAGCTTTGGGTCAACTTTTGATCCAATGTGTAAGCTGAGCTTCCTACAGAGTGCACTGGTGTCTACAGGACACAGATGACTATGTGATCCCTACACTTAGAAGGTAGACAAATAAAACAACCAACCAACCATCCCAATTCAGCCACCTGGGCAAATGATCTCATCCAGGAAGAGCGTGGAGTTCAGAGAAATCAGGGTAAATCGTTGTTTTACCCTCTGGGGTGAAACCGCTTTATGAAGAGCACACGACACTTTTGGGGAGGACTGACCGATACCTACTAACTACCAGCTGGGTATACTTCTCACCAAGAATGAAAACATGTACCTGCTAGCGAGAGTGGTTAAGTGTCCTTTCAACTGAGAGCTGGGGAAGAGGGAAGTGCCTTGCTCAGACAGCAAAGGCTGATGGAGCTCTAGAGTGCAGAGGATGCGCTCCTGTATCCTCGGCTGTCTCTTCTCCCTCGCTCAGTTCTCTGCTATCCCTTCCCCCGAAGGCAGACTGGTACCTGGTAGTGCTAGTGCCTCTCGAAGTGACTGGAGAGCCTGGTCCAGTTGCTGGGAAAGGCTGCTGTGGCTGGCAACACAGTCCTCGGTGAGGCTGGGCCAGCACGTCTGAAGCAGCTCTGAGATGCTGCACCGTGGAGCTCCTCCTCCCCTTTCTTCTAGAGTGTCTACGGAAAACATTCGAGAAAGGAAGGGGGAAACATGTCTGCTGACCCACTGTTCCAAGTCCAGGAAGAGGAGGTGGCAGGGCAAAGCATCTCACCTGCTTTTGTTTGTCCCAGTGAGGTATGTGGATAATTGAGAATCTTGTTAATTTGCTGAAGGACAGCAGGAAAACCTCGAATGCCATCGGGATTGAGGACAACCTGGTCTAGCCGTCGACCTGAAACAGACGAAGGAAGAGGGATGCAGAGAGAAATGGATTTTCAGAGGCTGGCGCTCAATTCCTTGTGTAATTTTATCTTTTCTAATAGTAAGTGTGAGGTACACACTGTGACATTTTGGGCGGCAACAAGCAGACCTGGTGTATGCCATGCCTGAGACTCCGACTGCCTCAGCCATCAACGGCAGATTCAGAATCTCTGGCATTTCTGTGGGATTTGTTGACCATAGCCAAAGGGATGCTTCTTGGGGATCTGCCTTCCTACTCTCTTCAGCTAAGGACCTGAGCTGGAATCAGATTTGTGTATTTTCTAATCACTCCGGGCTGTCTTCATACTTTACATACTGATTCCAAGGCAGTGGTTCTCAACCTTCCTCATGTTGTGACTCCTTTGCACAGTTCCCCCCAACATAAAATTACTTCATTGCTACTTCATAACTATAATTTTGCTACTGGTATGAATTATAATGTAAATATCTGTGCTTTCCAATGGTCTTGGGTGAGCCCTGTGAAAAGGTTGTGTGATCCCAAAGGGGTTGTGACCCACAGGTTGAGAACCACTGCTCTAAGAATTCCATGTCCATGCCCTAGGACAGTTTCCTTTACCTTGCTTTACAGAGTCATGGCAGTCCCACTCTAGGCTCAACCCTTTAACCCAGGAGGGACTGCGGTCTAAGGGCACTCCTTCATTTGTTCCTTCACATATGCTAACAAATTGAACCTGGGGTTCAAGCACGTTATACCCTCACCCCACCCACACATCTGTATCATCCTTTAAAGTGGGTTCCTTTGTAGCACCTTCTTCCCTACAAGCCTAGCTGCCCTTTGACTTTCTTGTTGAATGTATGTTTCTTCCTTCATTTTATGATAAATTAGAAAAGAATTTCCTCTAATGGCTGAAGATTGCTGTCTATGAATACGAGACACCCAACAGTCTGCATGCCATTAGGATGAGGGTTTTAACTAATGTTTAATACTTTCTCCTTTTACTCTGTCCACAATTTAAGGTTTGCTGAGATCATTGATACAGATGATAATGAATGAATGAATGAGTGAATGAATGAATGAATAGGAATGGAGAGATGAACGGCACCCACTTACCTCGGCTCTCAAGGCTGCTGCTCAGACGTCGCTCAGCGGTTTCTAAGAGCTGTTTGCAGGTCTTCCAGAGCTGGCATTGGCAGCACGCTAGGTCAAATGCAGCCATGGCAGGGGGACTGAGGTCTTCCAGAACTTCTCTAAGGGGAGTGGTGGGATCCGTCAGAGTAGCATTGATCCAAAAATCTTCCTGGAGCGTGGGGATGGGGTCTTCGGAGAGGTTAAGGAGCTTGTCAGTCACATCAGAGATGGAGTAAAACACCATTCCTGGACATGAGCAGCGGAGCAAAAGGCAAGGGTTAGGGTGAGTCTAGCAACCACCGTAGAAGTAGTTTGACTTAGGTTCTTCTGCACAGGTTCTGTACACACTAACACTTTCATTAGGGCCACTCTTACAGAGCCAAAACAAAGCCATGAAGGCCCCAACAAACCCAGAGGACACTGGTGAAGGAGGGCATCTTCCCAATGGGATCTAAAGCAGGCTGCAAAAGACACGGATCAGGGTTGGCCAAGTGGAAACACTCTCTGAACACACAGCTAAAAAAGCAAAGTAGACAACACTACTGCTGTAAGAGCCTCTTCCTAGCAAGACCATTGAAAAGATGTGCCTAACTACGCCTTAAATAGGGGGCTGGGTACATGCCAGTGCCAGCTCACTGGGTAATAATACCTGCTGAACAAGTGTGAGGACTTGGGCACATATTTTAAGTGGAACTGAAAGGTTTCTGGAAGCATATATACAGGACAACGCATGATGGTAACCTGATACATGGAGCCTGGGGAGCAACAGGAGAGGTAAAAATGTGGGACAAGTTTCTGCTTAAGAAACAAGGGGAGGTAGCTGCTGGAGTGTGCCGCCACAGTTGGGGACCGATGGGATGTGGCCCCCAGGCTACAAACATTAACAATCGATTTTTCACTTCAGGAACAGTCAAGTAATACCCTTTCTTGCTGAATAACTACATGAAAAAGGAACAATTAACAGTCCTTTAATGCCTAAAGGAGTGATCCCCAAATGCACCTGTACAACAGTCTTGTTCTTTAGCTGAAGTTGCAGAGAATAAGCAGGAATGGCTTGAGTGGCAGGCATGTGACCACCTAGTCAAGGAGGCTGCATGCAGCCAGGAAACGGCTTGGAATGTGTCAGGAGTGTTGGTTTTGGGGACGGGTGTCCTGTTTTCCATTTCTGGCATTTCTCATGAAGACGTAGGTGGGTTCTTCCCTTATGCCACCACCGCGGCTACCCTTCCCTTTGACGTCAGTGAGGAAAACTAACCTGCTGCTGCAGCGCTGCCAATGGCTTGTAGAGTTGAGCGCCCACTGCCAGTGCGCCGAACGGTGTTGTTACCCCCATCTGAATTCTGGTTCTCAATCTTGTGCTCTACATGGGCCAGTTCCTGGATCACCTCTTGGTAACGCTCTACAAACATCAGCTCCCCAGCGCTGGGTGAGGACTTTAGGTTGAACATGAATACCACCTGTCATAAGAAGTGGGGGGCATGGCAATGGTGGGTCTGCATAGTCTGGGAATATCCAGAGCAAGGATGCTGGGTCAATTCATTAGACCATGACCTCAAGACGGCTATTTCAGAGCATGAGGGAGATTAGGTTTTTTTTTCTTTTTGAGACAGAGTGTTTCTGTGTAGCACTGGCTGTCCTGAAACTCACTCCATAGACAAGGGCAGCACTGATACACCTGTCTCTGCCTCCCAAGTGCTGGGATTAAAGGCCTGTGCCACTACACCTAGCTAGCACTGAACGTTACAAAGAGACAAAATACAAAACAGCTCACAAAAGTTCATAAACAAATCGCCAAAGGTCAGAAGGAAATAAGCAAATGCCATCAGTGACTTCAGAGGAAACAAGAAAATATTTTTCCTGACCAGGAATTTAAGTAATGATGCTATTTTAGTGCTGTGATGAAACACCATGACCAAAGCAATTTGGGGAGGAGAGGGTTAATTTGGCTTCCACTTCTATATCATAGTCCATCACTGAGGGAAGTCAGGACAGGAACTAAAACATGGATGGAACCTGGAGGCGGGAGCTGATCAGAGGCCTTGGGGGTGGGGTGCTGCTTACTGGCTTGCTCAGCCTGATCTCTTATAGAATACAGGAATACTAGCCCAGAGGTGGCACCGCCCACTATAGGCTGGGCCCTCCCCCATCAATCACTAATTTAAAATCCCTACAGGCTTGCCTATAACTCAATCCTATGGAGGCATTTTCTCAGTTGAGACTCTGATGATTCTAACTTGTGTCCAGTTGACATAAACTAGTGCTCTGCTGTCTTGGAATTCACTCTGTAGACCAGGCTGGCCTCTAACTCAGAGATCCGCCTGCCTTTGCCTCCCAAGTCCTGGGATTAAAGGCTGTGCCACCACTGACTGGTTTACATTGGTTGTTTCTATATGGTAGTGTTAATAGTGCTAATACTAATTTTATTTTCTTGTTAATACTGTTTGTGATACACGCAACTTATTTTGTAACTAGGTTAAAAACACCATGACTTGAGGAAAGGAAGAGAAATATGTGGTATTTAGGAGAGAAAATGCCATGCCAACTCCTAGCCAAGCTGTTCAGGTTGAAGAAAGGCTGGGAAGTAACAACAGCAGCAGCAGAACAATAAGATCCAGGATCCGTTTTCGATCCAGGTGTACTTCATTGTAAAGCCCAGAACGTGTGAGACCCTTGGTTCAATCCTCAGCACCACAAAAGAAAGGTTGTGGTGGAGGGATCCCCTATCCTGTCCAGAGGCTCCTAATCATCAAGGTACAAACTCTAAAAGAAACAGGAGGAATTAAGAAAGACCTTTTTAGATTTGGCAATAGGGTGGGAGGGTGGGGGGGGAGGGGAGTGCGGGAGGAGGGGAGGGAGAGGGAACTGGGATTGACATGTAAAACAAGCTATTTAAAATTAAAATAAAAAATGATAAAAAAAAAAGAAAGACCTTGTTAGCATGGAGATTTCCCGACATCTCCTTAACAACTGGAGTCGTGCCATAGAAAACTCTAACCTAAATGTTCAGGGGCCAGCATTAAGTTTCAAAAAAATGCACGGAGTGTTTGAGGCACAGAAGAATGACACTTAATGCTACTGAGATTAAATAACACAGAGGATTCCTGCATTTCTCACGGCTCCTGTATAATCTTCTTAACCTTACTCTCAAGTGGGAGAAGCAGGAATTATACTGCTTGAGTTGTTCTGACTGCTGTTGTTATTCTGACCGCTATTCAGTGTTGTCTACCCTACATCCCACGACACACCAGTTTGCCAGCCCCTATGCTGTGCACTGAACTGAACTGTCATTCTGTTTATTGCCAAAAGCTAGCTGCATTATGATTTTTAACTATATAAAAACCCAGATATGCACCCAGGGGTATGAGGAAAGAGACAAAAGTTTCACTGTTTGGAGGTGATGAGATTGCGGCTACTTCAGTTTGTTAAAACACTGCTTGCATTAAGAACATAGTGACTCAGTGTCTCTAACCCTGCCGTGCCAAGCACTGGACCTGCACATGTGGAAATTCCTCTCTGGTTTTTTGTTTTGTTTTGATTTTTTTCCTGCTCAATGTGACCCTCTGCAAGCACTCTCAAGTACTTTTGGTGTCACATGCATTTAGCTTTCCCGGAGGCCCAATGTGACAGCCAGTCAGGGGCTGAGTTAGCATGCTTTACATGAGACGTCTCCCCTCACCTGATGAGCTTCTGCAAAGTTCCCCCTGAGGATACAGGATGCCAGCAGGGACTCCGGTGGGGAGAACATCATGGGGAGGATGGAACTCTGAGGTTGGGGCTGCAACCGGCTGTCAGGCTCTACCTGCCCAGACACAGCGCTCAGACTCCCTTCTGTAAGGTGTAAGAACATTGGACACCGTCAGGATAAAACAGAGTTGTCACCTCTCTCCACATTCATATATTTTCTCCAACAGATCTGTAAATAGGTCTTGTTTTTTGTTTAAATGAAGGGTAAACATTTATTACCATCTTAGGATACAAGTTCTTTTTTTTTTTTTTTTTTTTTTTTTTTTTTTGGTTTTTACGAGACAGGGTTTCTCTGTATTGTTTTGGAGGCTGTCGGTCCAGCCCGGCCTTGAACTCACAGAGATCCACCTGCCTCTGCCTCTCCCGAGTGCTGGGATTAAAGGCGTGCGCCACCACTGCCCGGCTGGATACAAGTTCTAATGACCTTCCTTGAATAGTCACCTTCTCTCTGCTTTGGGTAACTTAACTGAGACTGAAAGCCCTTTTCCCCTTCTCTAGCAGACATCTATTCCATTATCTGCAGAATAAACCTTGAACAAAGGTTCAGTCCTGGTGTTCACACCACAGGGCATGCCAAGTTTGGACATGGAAAAAGTTGCCTAAAGTTATCAGCTGGCTGGGACCCAGATACCTGAAGTACTTGTGCTCAGCTCACTGCTGGTACTCTCCAGGGAGTGGTTGGAGCCTCTTTCCCGGCCATCTGGAGGTAGAACGGTGAAAATTGGTCATCAACTTCTTATAGTGTATAAATTGCAAAGCCAGCCTGTGAGCCCAGATCTGGATAGACTGAGAATAAAGGGTGACTCCAGCAAGGATGGATGGCAGGGACGATGTGGTCCCAGAGCTCTCTGGGAGGCAGTCTATACCAGGGGTTTTTACCATGTGGGGTCTTAGAGTCCTAGCATCTAGTGACCATCATCTGCTGACTAAGAACTAGCAAGAGCTTGGTAAAATAAAAGCACAACTATCATAACTAGGAAACAATACGGACAAAGAGGACTCATGACTTTTTTTGACATAGAAGATGTGTCCCCAAACCTGAAAAGGTAGGAAATGTAAGTGTTAAACCCTGCCTACCAAAGTCTACCCTGTTCAAAGCCCAGGAGGAATAGCAGCTTAGCATCAGCTTTCCTAAGTGCTGAGACTGGCCAATGGAGGCTGTCACCCTCCAAGGGAGTCTTCTTGGGCCACTACTGAGGTAGCCCTGTGGAAAGAGGAGGCAGCTGTAGGAAAAAGGAAATGGAATGCATGCTCTGTGCTGGATGAAGCAGGGGGATGCAAACTTGGCCCATGTCCAAAACCAATCAACTGAGCAACTTCAGAGCTGTAGCAACATCACCATGCAGTTTTCCCAGGTTTCTCTTATGGCATCCTTTACCCTGCCCAGCATGTTACTGATGTTACTGTGTGTGTGTGTGTGTGTGTGTGTGTGTGTGTGTGTGTGTGTGTGTGTTACCAGTATATGTGAAAAGGTATGTGTTGCGTGGGAAATTTCTGGATGGCTATGTAAAAAACTGACGACTTGACTGGGGAAGGGGTGGGACTAGAAGGATCTCTCAAGCTGTGTTAGTACTTAGTGAGCAGATGGTGGTTATTTTTTATTTTGACCATGTGCTCTGCCTAAAAGAACACTGAACAAGCATCGGTATGCCTTTTTGTCAGGCATAAGAGAACAAGGCTTGAGAAGAGAGAAGAGAGTTTTTGGATCACCTGCCCGGGTCTTTCTAGTCCGACGACCTCGACGGAGACTAGAGTGCCTTGTGGTGATGGGCCGGTATCTTCGGGAAGGCTGCTCTTCTGAAACACAGACACACTGACTAGTTTTGATTTGACTTCTTGTGGAAACAGGCAGGGACAATCTTCACTAAGCTCTGAGATGCCATATTCCCTGGATTAGGGTGTGGCTCTCACATGCCTGTCCCGGACTTTTCTCCTTTCCTACTTTCTAGACCTTCTAGTTCCGTCCCCTTGCACTCACCTGAGCCCTGGTTGCTTATTACCACCTTGTATCGCCACTGGGCCTCAGAGAGAACCTTGGAGAACCGGTGCAGGCGGTTCTGCAGTCCATCTCTGCCCGCTGAACAGCTCTGGCCTTCCTCGGGAGTGCTGTGTCTGCTGATCTCATCGAGTTGCTCCTGAACAAGGCTGAGGAATGCTCCTATTGCAAACTCATCAGCCAGGAATCCACTCAGGCCACTAGTAAAGTGCTTCAGGTCCAAGAAGCTGTGCTTGTGAGGTCCTGACGAGCTGTCTTTTGGCTCTGCCTTTGGACAGCTCGGCGTTGTGTGATGAGCAAGGCTCCTGGGTCCCAGGGAACCGCGCTCTGGCTTCCTCTCGGGTGGGGCTACGTGCTGAGGACTCTCTGATGGAGACCTCAAACCCGAGGAGCCTTTTCCCTCAGCGTCTTCA
Organism: Mesocricetus auratus; assembly: GCF_017639785.1. Taxonomy (NCBI): domain Eukaryota; kingdom Metazoa; phylum Chordata; class Mammalia; order Rodentia; family Cricetidae; genus Mesocricetus; species Mesocricetus auratus. The sequence continues at coordinate 37,623,805 of NW_024429186.1, read as the reverse complement.
TCCTCAGCATAGTCCTCCGGCAGGTGAGGCTCTGGGTGAAGATCGGCAGAGGTGATGAGGAGCAAAGAGAAGATGTTTTCCAGAATTTCCAGGCACAGAGAGTCAGGGATACTGCGTAAATACTGCCGGCATCGGGTCAGGTATGTTGGGAAGAGATGTGAAGCACCTAAGGAGGATGAATAAGAAAAGACACGGGAGGAAGAGAAGAGAGAGAAAACCATTAAAAAGCATAGCCCACTGCATACTCCCTACATTTCGGCTCTTTTTTTTTTTTTTTTTTTTTTTTGGTTTTTCGAGACAGGGTTTCTCTGTGGCTTTGGAGGCTGTCCTGGAACTCGCTCTGTAGACCAGGCTGACCTCAAACTCACAGAGATCCGCCTGCCTCTGCCTCCCAAGTGCTGGGATTAAAGGCGTGTGCCACCAACACCCGGCTTACATTTCGTCTCTTAAATTATGACATTACTTCTTACCTCTGACAACTACTTCACATTCGAGTTGTAGGAATTAAGGAAATATAGGTTCTTTACCCCTCGATTCTAGTTCAACCTCCTGTTACTATAACAACAATCTCAGGCTGCCCAGGGCACTTAAACATTTGATATTCAACAAGGGTATGGCAGCACAATTCTAGTCCCAGCATTCAGGAGGCTGAGGCTGGAAGACTGTCACAAATTCAAGGCCAGCCTAAGCTACAGAATAAAATTGCCATAAAAAAGAAGGGGCTGGAGAGACAGCTCAGGGATTAAGAGCACTGTCTGTGCATGCAGAGGACTTGGGTTTGATTCCCAGCACCTACATGATGGCTCACAACCTCTGTAACTCAAGGTCTAAGGAGAGCTGGTGTGTTCTGGCCTCTCTGTGGGAAGCAGACATGTAGGCAAAATACCCACATGTATTTTAAAAAAAAACCTAAAAAATACATTTAAAGGAAGATAAGGAGGAAGAAGAAGAGGAGGAAGAAGCAGAGCTAAGCATGGTATTTCAGGCCTGCAATCCTAGTGTTGGGGAGGCTTAAGAGTTTGAGGCCAAACCATGCTACATCAATTTTCACTTGGACTACACAGTACTACTTGGAAGGAAGGAAGGGAAAAGAGAAAAAAAAAAATCCTAAGTATGTTCCATTTGGTGTACTATTTCTCAAAACTAGAAAAGGAAAAAAATCCTAAATATGCTCCATTTGGAGTACTATTTCTTAAAACTAAGCTTCAGTTTATATTTCATATATATATAAACACACACACATATAAAGACATAAACTGCACAAGTAAGTTTAAACCAGAGTCGATGTGAAATGTTATTCTGTTATTTCAAAAGATCTATTTACTTATGTATTTTATGTATATGGGTGTTTTTTCTGCATCAGATTCCATGGGACTATGGTTACAGATTATTATAAACTGCCTTGTGGTTCCTGTACACTGCTGACTGTTGAACTCAGGACCTCTGGAAGAGCAGCTAGTGCTCCCCCTGCCACTTTTCAGGACAGGGTTTCTCTGTATAGCTCTGGCTGTCCTGGAACTCAGTCTGTAGACCAGGCTGGCCTCAAACAGAGATCAACGTGTATCTGCCTCCTGAGTGCTGGGATCAAAGGTGTGCGTCACCACTGCTGGGCTGCAGCCAGTGCTCTTAACCACAGAGCCATCATTTCCAGCCCCTGAAATGCTATTCTTACTATGGTGTCTAGCTACAAACAAGAAAACATTTGGCAGATACTATACTAGATGATCAGATTAAGATCCATTAAGATGTAAGCACGTTCCTTTGATGCAGAGGCTGACAAATGGATAAGATTAATCCCAAGTGCTTTTCAAATCAAGGGCACTCCATCCTGGAAGGAAATGGTAACCACACAAAGCAGTTCCTGAGGAAGGTTTCTGCATATGCCAGGGAAGGGAAGCTCTGTACCTGTGGAGGGGAGGGAATCATTGCCTGGCTCCACCAAGGCCAGGTCCTCGGAGGAGGCGATGTCTCTGCAATCCTGGCACTGAGTGTGCTGATGTAAGTTCACACAGAGGGCATAGACAGCATACTTCATGGCACAGAAGCCCTGGTAGAGGGTCAGGCTCTGACCCTGGCTCAGGTGCTCAGGGATTGAGGCATCCTGGGTATCTGAAGTGGAGAAACAGGTAGAACTTCAGAGTTAACCTTTTCAGGCCTGAGCAGCATGCATGGCTGAAGCAGGGTAGTTCTTACCCACCTGCGTGTCTAACATGCAACTTCTGAAGGCCTTTACCCTAGTCAATACCAGCTTAGTACCCTTTGCTTTGCTTTTCTCCCCCAGTCGTGGCCTCTATTGCCCGGGCTCTAACTTAAACTCCACATGGTTTGTACCCCAATCATGGTCAGATCACTGCCCCTTTTAGGTTGAAGTCCCAAGCTCCAAGTACATCTCAGTGGGTTCAGAGGCCAAATGTCAAATACATCCTTGGAAGCCTTTTTACACTTCTAGGTGTGAATCAGAATTCTAGTTCTTTTAGGACATTTGCCAAACAAGCTGTCCATCTTTCTGGAGGCAGGGCGGGGAGAAAAGGGGGAAAAAAAGGAATGTGGAAACACTGGTTTGTGGTAGGTCTTTTTGAAAAGCAAAGCAAAGCAAAGCAAAGCAAAGCAAAGCAAAGCAAAGCAAAGCAAAGCAAAGCAACATCTCCCTACTGGAAACATCTGCTCTCAGCTGAGAAAGTTCCCTGATCCCTATGATACAATGTGACTACACCAGGGCCAACTCACCATGCTCTCGATGGAGGTCCTTAGCTGGCACCTTCTGTAAGAGCTTGAGGACTTCTTCCTCCCCGAGGGCTGGCAGGTTTGTAAGGTGATGGAGAGAGTAGAGCACTGAGTGACTGTCTCCACCATGTAAGTGACACAAGAGCTCTCTCTTTGGTATGAGGCTGCTGAAAGGGAAAGTTGGAAGAACGAAAGGGAGGCAGTTTATATTCTTGCCCTGCAGAGAGACAACGATGTTTCCTCTTCTTCTCTAGCCTGAAATACTTCGGGTTTCACTTTCTCAAACTATATTTTACTAGGTCTAGGATAAAAGGTAACATTTATCCACCTTAAAAGAATTATACCCATCAAGTTAGCTGCTTGTCTAGAAAAGACCTAGGAAGGGCTTTGCTGATCAGCGGAGTCTAAGAAGGGCCTGAAGATGGAGGTTCTTAAGTTCTGTATTCTCTGCAGCTCTCAAATAAGCTTCTTCGGCTTATTCAAAGAGCCCTTTCCTACTCACCCCTCCAACTGCTTTCTGACGCCCTGGTGAGGTGAACAAAGAATAAAATGGAAATTCAGATCTAGGCTAAGGCAGGTCTCACTACCTAACCTGGGCTGGCCTGGAACTTGCTACGTAGACCGGGCTGGCTGTGAATTCACAGAGATCTGCCTGTCTCTGCCTCCCAGGGGCTGAGATGAAAAGTGTGAGCCACCATGCATGGCCCTTGGTGTCCCACATTTAAAGCAAAAATCATGTCTGTATCTACTCTGCCGGAATGCTGTAAGGGGCTTAGAACAATGCCTGGCCGACATGCCTAGGGATCACGAGCTGTTGTTCTTTCAGACTCCAAATTACATTTTGGGTGTGACATGATGGTCACAAATGGAAGCTTATTATTACTTATGTTTCCCCCAACCCCTGGTTTAACAGATGACCCAATTATTTGTGTCTGGCCAACATTATCAAAATTTTCTTCTGAAATGGACTAGGACTGAGAGAACCCCAGGTATGGTAGGAAGGGGAAATGACTTGACAGGGACATACCTGCTCTGCTGTACACACCACTCCAAGACTTCTAAGTGAGCCCACAATCCTTCGCAGGCGTCCCTGAGAAGCTCATCATGACCTTGGTCCTATGTGGATAAGGAAGAAACAAATGGTGACTCAGGCATCAGACACTGTGGCCGACTGTGAGACCCTGAACTCTTCTATGCCCAAAGTCCCATGGCATTGGCTTCTGGAGCACTCTGAGGTGCTGAATGAGCTACCTGGGTTCTGTAGAGGGTTTGGAGTAATTGTTTAGCGGATTCAAGGCTCTGGCAGTGTGTCCATCCGAGGAGCACCAGCAGGTGACTGAGAGGCCTGAATTCTCTATCAAGCAGGCATCCAAGGCTTGGGAAGTCTTCCTCTTTCAACAGGGTTAGTGCAGTTACCTGCAAGCCAAAGGTCACCTGGTTATCTGAACTGGAAAGAATGAGTTCCTGGCACATTAGGGGAGTCGGTTACATAAAAATAAATGTTCACAAAAGCACAACATTCTAAGCATTTTGAAGAGAGGGCTGACTTCTGTTGTAACCCCATCACTTAGCATAGAATCAAGCAGGGATTCACAAATATCTTTGGAAGTAAATGAGCTTCAGTTGCAGTTTGGAAGGCAAGAGCTAGAGTAAAACTCTCTGCCAGGTAGGCCTTGTCTTGCTGCCTACATCTTTTGTTTGTGGCTTTTGCTTTCTACATCCTCCAGAAGCTGATGCATAGCCAACATCTTACTTCCTACCAAAGGTTCAGTAGAAAGTGACTACAGATCAATTATGAATGGAACTGGTTCGCAGAGGCCCCTCTGCTGGGGATTTCAGGATGACAATCAGAAGATGACTTGTCACTGGTTAGATTGCAAGAGCGGGATACAAAGAAAACCAAAACACCCTAGGGAGAGTTCTGGGCTCTTCTATGATGGACAGTAATTAAGCTTGACTTACCAGGATCTGCTCCAGGAAGTGTTTGTTGTTGCTCAGGCAGTAGAAAAAGGTCATTTTCCAAGCGTGGGCTGGGTTAGGAGTGGAGAACAGGGCTAGCATTGCCCGCTCAGGATCCAGATGATCTGGGGAGGCTGAACATCACACTAGGAGGGTTACTAAGAAATGAAGAGCTCCTTTTTCTCAAGCTACAGTCCACACTGAAGACCAACCAATCTGAGACTAGGCACAAATATTTATTCACTTAAAATTTATTATTATTATTAATACTGTGTGTGCATGTGTATATTATGGAGGTTAGAGGAAAATGTCTTTCTAGTTCAAGAGTGGACTCTTGTAAAAGTTAAACTCAACCATTTATACTTTATCTTAAAGATGCATCATTCCTCTTAGCTTCTGCAAAGCTCTTTGTTGCTTCTGTTACTTTCTTAAGCTCTGATTTAAACAAACAAATAACAATAAAACATGCTATGTGGTTTTGCTTAGCCTATCTTGTCTTGGACAACAAGTAAGTAAAATACCAGTCCAGAACTTCAGAGGGCACATTGGAATTACCAAAGTACAGGAGAAACAGTAAAAGAAACACACCTTTTCCTGAAAGTGTGGCCTTTGGTGGCCTTTCTGCCACCTTCTCTGCATAGGTTTGGCCATAGAGGGTCAGTAGGCTCCGTCCAGCCTTGTGCAACAGGCAACCAAGTAGCTGTTCCTCCTGCAAGGGACTGTCCTCAGTCCTGCAGGTCTCCAATAGTTCCTCACATAGGACACGCCATTCACTCTCTGGTGGCTCTGCAGTGCAACATAGAGCCTGAAGGGCTCCACAGACAGCGTTGGCCACCCCAGGGGTCTGAGAGGCAGGGTCCCGAAGGGTCTGCAATGCCTTTCGAATGAGGTCCAGCAGTGTCTTCTGTAGAGGACTGTGACAGAAGCTAGTGCTGTGGTGATCCTCAAGCAGGAGCTCCAACAGGGCCTGGGCTAGCCAGGGGGCTTGCTTCAGGAGATTCCAGAGCACGGAGACAGCTTCAGGGCTTAGCTGAGGGGTCTCACTCTCCCACCTTGGGCTTCTGTCAGGTATGCTGCCTACTGGGCTTTGTGCTAAACTTTCAAACAGCTCCTAGGTGGAGAATGAAGAGACTGTGATAGTCATCAAGATCGCTACATGACTTATGTGTCTTGATGACTCAGCAGCGGTAGTGAACATTTGTAGAGGTTTTTGTATAGCTGACCACTGTTCAAGGCTCGTTACGGAAGAACCAAATCAACCATTATGATAATCTCCGCAGGGAGATACTGTAATTATTCCCATTTTATTGATGAGACTAAGGTTAAAATGATTATCTCAGTTACCCAAGCCCCATTCCACTCTCCTTATATTGGTGATCTTAATTATAGATCAGGTGGGTAAGGCATTATGCATACCTAAAAGCAATTCAATTTATTTTTTGAAAGAACATTACATATCAGCTTTTAACTATTCATCCAAATTCTGTCCATGTTTTGAGGCAGAGTCTATTTTTTATCCTTCTGTAAAAGCCTTCTTCTACAGTTTGAATGTGTACCTTAAAAGTTCACGTGTCAATAGCTGGGTATATAGCACATACCTGGAATCCCAGCACATGAGAGGCTGAGACTTTGTGGCTAGCCTAGGATATATAAGACACTGTCTCAAACAAACAACAAGAAAGTAATCTATGTGTTGGATAATTAATCCCCAATTTCATGTGTTAATATTTGGAGACTGAGCTTTTGGGAGAGAGTTTAGATCGTATGGAATCTATTGTCAAGGTCAATTCTGACGATAATAGGAGTTTTGAGGAGACCCCTGAGTTAGCACACCTGTCCCCTCTCACTTTGTGATGCTCTCTGCCATGTTATGGTACAGTAAGAAGCCTCTCTTCCAGATGCTGAGCAGACACCAGTGATATGTTTTTTTTTCCTAGTGTCCAAACATGAACTAAACAAATTTCTGTTTTATAAATTACCTAGACTGTGGTATTTAGTTATAGCAACAGACATCAGAGGTTTTTGCTTAATGTTTTTAACCCACACACCTTCAAACAATTAAATGAGTACCATATGGTCTATTAAAAATATATGTCTCCTGTGTATTAGCTCAATTAGGTATTGAGTCTGCCTCCTCAATTAGACTGTTAAAAGCATGATTCTCCATAGTCTGCTTGTATAGGCGAACTGAAGGAGAAAGGGGCACAGGAATGTGCATTGTTTCTTCCATCTGTACAAGCTGTTCAGGGGTGGCTCTTTATTACTTGCTAGTCCATGAGCCCTTTAATTAAAACAAGTCAGTTCTCACATAAGTCTTACCACAAATATGTCTTAATTGTTAGCAGGGCCCTAAGAAAACAAATAATGATCTGGGTTGTAGATCAAGACAGACTGATTGTCTAGAATGTGCAAGACCCTTGATGCTAACAAAAATTTAAAAAATAAATGAGTTACTGAGTCTTAAGCACTCAAGTTATCTATATCTATAGAAAAAGCTAGCAACTGATAGATGGCATAGATACAACTATCTATATATTATCTATTTATTGCTAACATTTTTTTCTGTGGGGTGGTGGTAGTAGAGACAAGTTTTCACTTTGCAGCTCAAGCTGGCTTTAGATTCTTGATTACTGGTCTATGCAATCATGCTTACCTAGACAAAGAGAACATTTAGTTGGAATCCACCCCTAAAAGGTTGTTGTAAAGAGTAACTATAAAATATTATTATGTCTGTTATAGAAGACAAGCCCATCATTATATATTAGTTCCCTTCCTCCCTCAAATTTTCTATTATCTACTGGTCAAGATTAAAAAATCTTAAATTAAACCCAAGTAATGAGTTCCTTCTAGGTATAATGCAAAGAACAATTGATTGCCTGCTACGATCAGTATGGCTGGGCAATCTGCTTCCAGAATTCCAAAATCAGGTAAGTTATACTCACTCTAAACTCCCCTTGGAGGGGCCTGTCTATTGCTTTCTCTGAAAACAAAGGACAGCCAACAGCTTAGAGACCTGTCTCCCCCACAATCCTGAAAGTTGAACTTGAAACTGGCCCTCAGTCTCTCCTACCTTGAGGATGTTCTCTGGAATGTCACCTTGGAGGTCTTCAGACAAAAAAAGGAACTCAAGTTTTCTCCGGAAAATAGCAGAAAGCAATTTCTAGAGGAATAAGCAATTATAGAGGTCAGGCATATGCTTTGCCTAACAAATACAATCTCTCTTTAGTTACTCTTATTTCATTTCTGCTATTTCTCTAAGATAAAGTACTTTTACCATTACCCAACGATACGTTTTTAAAGAAGATTTATTTTGTTTTTATGTATATGTATATTTTTGTAATATTTTATGTATATGTATATAATTATGCATGCCTGTGCACCACCTGCAATTCTGGTGCCTGCAGAGTCTAAAAGAGGACATCAGATCCCTTGACATTGGAGTTACAGATGGTTGTGAACTGCAATGTGGGTGCTGGCAATTGAACCTGGGTCCTCTGGAAGAGCAGCCAGCACTCGTAATCTCCCAGCCCTCGTGGATATGTTTTTTGATTCTTTCCTTTGGAAGTAAAGTTGGCTAAACTTGGACATTTTTTAAATTAATATACAGGGGCTAGGAAAGATGGCTCAGTTGGAAAAGTGGTTGCCCCACAAACATGAGGACCTAAGTTCAGATCCCTAGGACCCTCCCCCCCACACACAAAAGGGGCTGGGTGTGGTGGTATATACCATTAATCCTAGCACCTGCTTTTAGTCCTAGCACTTGGGAGGCAGAGGCAGGCAGGCAGACCTCTGTGAGTTCAAGACCAGCCTGGTCTACATAATGAATTCCAGGTAAGGCAGAGCTATATAGTAAGACCCTGTCTCGGAACAAAAGAACAAAAACCTAAAACCTGGACTAGAGAAATGGCTCAGTTGCTAAGGTGTAAAGATACACTCACACAGGCAAAATACCTACATAGATTAAAAACAAACATAACAAAAACACAATAAAAAAACCAAACAACAATAATAAATATCTAGGGTTGATTTCATATAATCCCAGCACAAGATGATCCTGGGAGCTTTCTGGCCTGCCATCATAGCCAAACTGACGAGTGTCAGGTTCCTTGAGAGACTTTGTCTCAAAAAAACAAGACAAAAAACAAGGACAAGGAAAGAGTCAGGAATGTTGATTTCAACCCGGTCTCACATATCCACACAACTATGTGTACATGTATGCATGTACACACACACACACACACACACACACACACACACACACACACACACACACGTTAATGCCTTCACTGAATAGCTTCAGACGCCAAGGTTTATTCACTTCATGTGACCTTTCTTTTTTTCTCCTTTGCTATTTTGAGACACGGTCTTGCTATGAAGCCTAGGCTGGTCTTGTATAAGGATCCTCTTGTCCCTTTTTCTCCTTCTGGTATAAGGCTGATACCATGCCTGATTCTCTCTTTTTGAAAAATCACTCATGTTTTTCATCAAGAATTTTTGTTGCTATGTGTAAGACAGTTACAGGAAAACTTTAGAGGGCATGCCCTCATAATCCTCTTTTAATTCAACCATGCTTTTCGTATTCACTATTCTTTGTATACCAGTTGTTGAAAAAAAGGAAAGGGGAGGGGTCTAATGTTTATTTAGCATGCATGCCTGGCACAGGGTGCTGCATTTCATTTCCAAATCAAAGAAACCTGTGGTATGAAGCTATGTGTTTGTTTCATTTTGTTGACATGGTTTCTCTGTGTAACAGTCCTGGCTGTCCTGGAACTGTCTTTGTAGATAGAACAGGCTGGCCTTGAACTCACAGAGATCTACCTGCCTCTGCCTCTTGAGTGCTGGTATTAAAGGCATAGCCACCACTGCCTGGTTGTATCATTACTGTACGTGAAATGATTAGAGAGTATTTTTTAATCATTCTGAACATAAAAATTTTTAATAAGTGATACATTTTCAATGTAGAAAAATTAAAATATACAAATATGTAAACTATAATATACCTGTAATATATAAAACATAAAATCTCCAACAGAGGAGAAGTATTACTAATGACACTGAAAACTCATCTACCACATAATTTTGAACAGTGGCACAGTGTATTGCATATAGATATGCTTCCATTTATTAACCAGGCCTGTGTACTATGGCCATGAGGGTTATTTCTAGTTTTCTTCATTTAGTAGTAGCTTATCAGCAAACATCTCTGTAGCTAAACCTTTATACACATGCTTACACATGTAGGCCTAAGCCACTGCAAGATAAAGAGACAGAAGATGAAAGTGAATGAAGAAAAGAAAAGCAGCTTCACTGCTTCACCAGATGATTAAAGGGCAGCTCTTGGCAGGCAGTGGGAAAGCACAAAAGTAAGCAGCTCTGTGTTTTCAGAGCACGAAGTCACAACTGGCTTTGTAGTACTCCAAAGTGCACCTGAAGTCCTGGTCCTTATAAAACAGTTTATAGTTCTCCAAGCAACGAAACTATTCCCGTAACCATTTAAAGAAGCGAATCACCGGGGCTTTAAGCACTACATAATGTTTGATATTGCCAAAACAAGAACAATTCCCTGTCTAGCCTAGGGAGCCAGGGAAGTGAAATCCACCACTTGATGCTGTTGAGCAACCCTCCACAATGAGCAGCTGATGAGGTCACAAGTAAGCAAGAAGCCCTCTTCCCCCCAAGGGGAAAGGTCAGTTAGTTCAACAGACTTCATGTTTGTAATAGGGAGATCCTTAATCAGTAACAAAGGTCCTCTTTCCCCCTCCCTTCCAAGATGCTAGCAAATCTTTCTTTCTTTTCTACTTTATCTCATTTTTGTTGTCTATTTCTCTCTTTAGTACTGACTCATTTATCTTAGGTTTCATTATTTTACAATTTTGCTTCTCTTACTTGATCTTCCTGCTAATGTTTCTGTAATTTCTCTTTGCTAGACACCAGTTAAAAGCCTGTCTAAAAGATACATTTAGGTTGGGCAGTGGTGGTGCACATCTTTGATCCCAGCTCTAGGGAGACAGAGGCAGGTGGATCTCTTGAGTTCAAGGCCAACCTGGTCTACAGAGTGAGTTCCAGGACAGCCTCCAAAGCAATACAGAGAAACCCTGTCTCGTAAAACCACAAAAAAAAAAAAAAAGAAAGAAAGAAAGAAAAAAAGAAAAGCAATAACAAGAAAAAGATACATTTAGATCAGGAATTTTTGGTACAGTTATGGGAGCGACAAATTTACAAAAAATGGAACTAAATATAAAATTAATTCTGATTAGTGAGAACAATAAAAACAAGGACAAATGATGGATATTTAAAAATTGAATTTCTTACTTTGAAGTCCATGTAGGCTAAATATAATATTGAAGTAAAAAATGGACAGGAGTTGGGGTGGGTGAGATCTTGGTTTTGTCTCTAGCATTGCTGGAGTTGTTTCTCTGGAGTCAAAGTAATATATATATATATATATATATATATATATATATATATATATATATATAGAGAGAGAGAGAGAGAGAGAGAGAGAGAGACAGACAGAGACAGAGACAGAGACAGAGACAGAGACAGAGACAGACAGATTCTCATTATGTTGCCCAGGTCAGCACTGAACTCCTGGATTCAAGTGACTTTTTTGTATCAGCTTTTTGAGCAGCTGGGATTACAGGTTTGTACCTCTACAGCCCACCTGTCTTGGCATAGTCACTGAATTCCACAAAGTTCTCTTCAAGAGCAAGACTTTTAGAGATATTTAACCAAATAGTATCACTCCTAATGATATTACATGCTAACATACCAGGGTAAATTAATAAGCAAATCATTTCCACAGTCAATACTGAGAAAGACTACAACCAACCATGAAATAAAGGAAGTAACAAACAGAAGGAAAATCTCCTAACTTCTTCTAAGTTCTCAATTCTGGCCTCAGGAAAAAATTTAAATGTAAACCCACATACTTTTTCTTGGGTCAACCATTTTTCCAGTACAAGAAGCCAGAGCCAGGCTAATCTCTGAGGGGTGATATCTGGCCCGCATCTGAAAAAGAAAAGAAAGAATTAGTAAAGGAGGGGTTTCAAGTAACCCTTTCTCTTTCGTAGTTTGAGAGTTATATTTCAGTTTTCAGTTCAGTCCATTTTAAATCTGAACAGGCAAGTCCTTAAGAGAAATTCTCAATTGCAAATAACACTTCAACAAAACAAACACATAACTTCTAGCTTCCACTCATGCCTGTACCACCTTATCAAATTGTATTTTATCTTCTGAGCTGGAGTGTTGTTAGGCCGGAACTCCAGGACTCAGGTGATCCTCCGCTATTTCAGCCTCCAGAGTGTCTGGAGCTACAAACATAGCCTCACCATACCTGGCTAAGTCTTACTTTTAGAAATACTTGTGCAGAGAAAGTCATAGTCCATTTGAAATATGTGTATACATACATACATGCATACATACATACACTCACACATTATATGCACACATATTCTCTGTTACTCACTGTTTTTGAGACAGGGTCTCATACTGTATACTTCAGCCTGGTCTTGAACTTAGAGCAATCTTCCTGCCTCAGTTGAGAAGCATGGGTTGAACTACCATACCCAGCCCCTAAGTGTACTTTTGAATACCAAAAATGAACAAAATACAAAAGAATAAAGGGAGTTCATAGAAATTCATTTTTAACTATATAGTTATTCATAAACCTTACTTTGAAGTCAGTAATTTGAGCAGTAATAGCCTAGAACCCAAATTTAAGGGGAAAAAAATAACAGAAGAGCAATTTGCCTCTCTGGTCCTTATGTGCTAATCCAAATCCATCCTACAACACCAGTTCAGAACTTAAAGATCTGGGATGGAGAACTGTAGTTACCAAGAGGCAAGAAGGGGTCGTAGTGTAAACATATAGTATAATAGCACGGAGTGAGAGAATTCATGTGTAGCGATACAGTACTTCTGTCTTTATTACAGCGGGGTTACATCAACCCCTGTGTGGGTAAAACTGCCTAGAATTACCAGTAAAAAGCAAATATAGAGTTAAAAATGGTGAAAATCAAGATCTTTACGATAATTAATGTACTAAGGTAAATTTCCTGGTTTTGATGTTTTACTATAGCTCGATGAGATGTTACATCTGGTGGAGCTGGAAAAAGGGGTACCCTTTATTATTTTTTGACTTCTTGTGGTTCTACGATTATTTTAAAATTCAAAGCTTTAAGTTAATGCACTTTCAGTCCTTTGTTAAAGCAACAGCATCATCAATTTTTTTTTTTTTTTTTTTTTTTTTTTGGTTTTTAAAGGCAGGGTTTCTCTGTGACTTGGGAGGCTGCCCTGGAACTAGCTCTTGTAGACCAGGGTGGTCTCAAACTCACAGAGATCCTCCTGCCTCTGCCTCCTGAGTGACATCATCAATCTTACAAGCAAGGGGAGAGGGCAGGTTTGTCTTTTGGGACAAAATTATCATCTATAGATAATAAACAAGGAATGATATCAGGAACCTTTTGGTAGCCAGGCTTAAACTTAGCTCCAGAGAGTATACTAAATGTAAAATATATTCCACAGATAAAACACCAGAACATTGAAATGTGCTCTACTTCTGCTACTCTGTTTTTCAGGGTTTCTCTGTGTAGCTTTGGAGTCTGTCTTGGAACTCGTTCTGTAGACTCACAGAGATTCACTTGTTTCTGCCTCCCGAGTGCTAGGATTAAAGGCGTGTGCCACCATCGCCCAGCTTCTGCAAGTTTTTTTAAGCAAGTAGTTGATTGGGGGCATAAAGACCAGAGTCCAAGTATTGGACCATGTGCCTTCCTCTTGGAGATCCTGGTAAGAAGGGAGATCACTTACCTTAGCAGAACCGGACACTGCACCAGCGACTGTAGTATGTCTTCCACCTTTTTTGGGATATCCCCTTGTCCCTTGTGTAGCTGAGGTACACATGCCTGTGCCAACTCCCAGTCGCCCCTCCGCAGGCACTCACAGAAAAATTCAAAAAGCTGCTCCTCGGTAGCGGTTTCCTCTTTTCCAAATGGGTAACTCATTTTCCCAGCACAGAGTGCAGAGAGTCGTTATGCGGAATGCATTCTCAATTTTCTCGTTCGAGGGGTACCTCCTAGAAACAACATACCAGCTAAGAAACGAAACTGTTTAGATAAACCACCAGCTGCTAGCTCGAAAGGAAAAGGCAGAACTTACTTTTCTAATTATCGTTTTGGGTTTAACTCGACCTGTTACTGTCTCCGTTTGAGAACCGTCTAAGGGGTGGATCCCATCACCTAATGCACACCCCATATATAATAATCTTAGAATTTTTGTTAGCTTGGGACGCAGACACATACATTTACTTCCGCATTCGCTCCTGAACATTTTGTCAGTCGGATTACAAATCTCTAGGTGGGTGCCTTGGTGAGAATAAGTACTCCTTTGGGGTGAGCCTTGTGTTAAGGTAGAGGATTAAAGATCAGGAGATCAATCTGGGACCGAACAGGAGAGCCTGGAGGCTGGGGGGCAGGGATGCTCCCCCTAGCGGGGTCGCGGACAGCACCCTTGCTGTCTTCCCTGCTATTTACACTCACCTGCTCCGGGAGTCAAATACATTTTAGCTTCCAGAGCAGCCATGTTTGAGCCCAGTCAGGTGACAGATTCCATTGCGAAGAGTGGTGGAAGGGGCTGGGATGACGAACGAGAGCGCCACTCCTATTGGCTCACGAGAAGGAAGATGCAAATCAAGTACCAGATTTATTTGAGTCACGTGGCAGCGCCTGATCGCTAGGGAGAAGCTACGGAAGAGTAAATCCGCTAGCTACCGGGCTGAGGACCCTCCCTAATTATGATTGCTCCTCCTTGCAACACCTTCAGTTATGCATTTCGGGGGAGTTGACGCCAGGAATATCTGCTGTGTTCCACAGCCCCACTCCCGTCACTGTCTCATTGCTAACCAATGACAGATGCTGGAGATGTCCACAGGAGTCCCTGATCCTCCTGCATCATTATTCTATCTACTTGGGATATATATCATACTTATATATTATAATTACATATAAAGCAGAAGACCGAGGTGGACACAGGAGTTGCTCAATCGAAAGCAAAGGCTTTTTCACAAATTCAGCAATCAAACCAGTTCTTAAAAGTTTGCTAGTTTTTCTTGCCGCAGCTGCTTCACTATTAAACGAACTTGATTTCCTTTATTTCTTTTTCAACTACTCTCAGTGTTGTTTTCCCAATACATCTTTTAGTTTGAGAAACTTCAGTTAGCTTCATTTTCACCATCCAAGTGTGGTGAAAAGTGTAAAGCAAAACAAACACTAAACTCTTTTTCCAAAACTGTAATAGGCAGATAGCCCACAGTTTCTTCAATCCTCAGCCCTTAGAAGACGCTTCTCTGACCCAGGAAGTAAGTAAAAATGCGATTCAGTAAAGAAATGAATTTCCAGGTAAGGTTTTTCTTGCTTCACACTTATCTTGAGAGGTTCCTTCCCTCGATTTTGATAATTACCACAACGGAGAAATTTAATAGGATTAATCTACTAGGCTGAAAGTATGAACTACAATTCCCAGAATGCAGCGGGGCCAACCCAAGCTTTTTGCCTACTTCTGATTGGATAAATCGCTAGAGTACCGGCCAACCAGCACTCTAGTTGTTGCTGTGCTCGCTTTTCGCGGGTAATTGTGTGAGGGTGGGGGAAAGTTTGAAAGTTCGGTGCTGCTGACCTGGTACTGGAGTTTTCTGAGGGGGGGCAGTTATGGGGAAGCGGGTGTGCTTATCTCGTAGCTTCTCTCCGGGCCTGTGGATGTTGATACCGGGGTGGCGGAGAATCCTGGGTGCCAGTCACGCCCTCTGCTTCCCGTGGGGCTCGTCTCTGGAACCCCGGCTTGAGTCCTGGGGCTTCTGACTTTTTCTGGGGCGGGAGATGCTTGGAAGCTGTGCTGTTTATTAGAGCGCTCTGCATGAGGTTTTTCTACCCCCTTGATGCCTCTCCCTCCGCTTCTGAGCAATTAGGGATCTGGACACTTTTAGGGACTGTCATACTTGTGTTGAAGAGCGTGGAATCTGCAGTCAGATCTCTGGATTCGAATGCGGGTTCCAACCTTGGCTAGTTTGCACGTTTCTCAGCTTAGTGTTTCAGAGTAGTCTTATGTGTAAAACGAAGTAAAAACATTCGAAGCATTTAAAACTAGTATCTGGAGCGTATTAAAAGGCCCAGTAAATAAATGAATCCCCCAAACCCTACAAAACAGCTTTTTTTTTTTGTTACTTCACTATTTTTTATTGAGTGCCTAACATAAGCTGATCTGTGTTGCCATCTCCTCTGTCTCCAAGACAGACGGACAGACAGACAGACACACACGCACACGCACACACACACACACCAGTTAGAAAGAAAGGCATAAGTTATAAAAGCGCACAGATACGATTAAGGAAGATGTAAGTAAGTGGAAAGGGAAGGGCTTTGTGTGTGGAAATGGAAGGCATGTGCATGAATAACCTCACCTAACTTTCTGGATGGTCATGTTAGAAGAATCACATGTTTGTTTATGATGGTTACCCACCTTGAGCATTATGCACCAGCTCTGGAGTGGAAACTAGAATCGTCCTTATTTTATACACGAGGAAAGCAGTGCTCTGGGAAATGAAGTAACTTTGCCAGGAAGGCAAATCTGATAGAGGCTTGCAATCTGATGTTTGAGTGAGAGCTAAGTAAGGGACACCTTGTTCAAAAAAAATGTTTTTTTTTTTTTAAATTGTGACCCTAAAAGTTTGGAAGTTGTGTGATCTGATGGTCCCACAAAACGTTTTAAGCAATGAAACTGACTTTTAAGGAAGCTACTTCTAGTAGGATTGTGATGTTCAGCCTATGTTTTTTCTTTCAGGCCAATTGGAGACTTCTCCCTGTCTGCTCCTGCAGCAACTACAACCTTGCAAGCAGACTCAGCTTATACCTGCATAGTTGTAGTTATTTGAGTGTATCTCTCTCCATCTTTCAGCTGTAAGTATGAAAAAGAGAGGAAATGAGTTTAAAGGGGTTTATACCCTTGAGCTCAGCAGAGTATATGCTTAAGAAATATTGGTGAAAGAAACAAATGGAGAATATTATATATGGAGAATTTATATTATGTTATATTTGGGAGAGTAGGGAAGTAACTCGAAACTATAAGCAGTAGTGAGGGCAAGTGAGGGGTGTGGTACTATTAGATTAGAGTAGTTATTGCTAAGGTTTTTGCAATTTTGTGTTATAGGTGTTTTTTGTTTTTATTTGATGGCTTGAACTTACTCATTAAGTGATGTTATTGGCTAGAACTACCTTGTCTGAAATGCAGTAGGTAATAGAATAGCAGATAAATGTTTCTTGGTAAATTTTCTTTTCTTTTTGGTTTTTGGAGACAGGGTTTCTCTGTAACTTTGCAGCCTGTTCTAGAACTCGCTGTGTAGACCAGGCTGGCTTCAAACTCACAGAGATCCACCTGCCTCTGCGCCCCCCAGTTCTGGGATTAAAGACATGCACCACCACTGCCTGGCCTGGTAAATTTTCTCTTAAGGAAACAAATCAGCCTAACATATTCCCATTGACTGAAATAAAGGGAATGTGTTTTGTTTTTGTGGGGAGAGAGGGAAGTAGGAGATGGGGGATGCAGGGAGAGAGAAAGGAGGGAATTTAATGTAATGTAGATAATTTAAGTGTTAAACAGTATTGGGCTAGTGCTGGTAGTAGATATCTTAATTCTTGTGTATAGATTTGTTCTTTGATGTATAATTGTTGTTATTACTTCATTCTATGAAATGATGAGTTCCTATTCAGATGATACTTTGCCATATCAATGAGATACACAGCCTCTTCTTTCCATGCATTAATATAGAGATTGCAACAGTTCTAGCTCCCCAAAGACAAGTATTTCATGAGTGTCACTTAGCAAGGTACAAGAAGAACAGAATTTAATTCTAAATGGGATAGTAAACAGCTAGTATAACAAAGAATACTTTCATTGCTAACACTTATAATAGTAAAGTCTCATTTGATTGTGATTAGCTCTGACTTAGAAAAAGCAAGGGGTAAATAAGGTTTGTGGTCCTACAACAGCAGTAGTTAAGAGGACAGGTCTCAGTGTCAAACTGCCTTGACGGAATTCTGAATCTGCTAGTGATTTTTTTCTCATAACAGTAGGATAGCTGACATTTCAGAGTACATTTCTTATATGTAAAAAGAAAATCTACTTTCATTATACTCTATTGCAAATATTGTATATAGCTTTGTAGCATGGTTGGTATGTAGCAATGTCTATTTATTCTTGTTACAGTTCAATGCTGAATTGCTATTTGAAAATGCACCTAGATTTCATAACCAAATGAAATTTGTAAATGATGATCAGTATTTTAGGATAGTTATAAGTGATGGCTAGTCTTGGTAGTCAGCTTGACACTTGGCATTCCTGAGAAGAGGGAACCTCAGTTGAGGAATTGCCTCCATCAGATGGGCCTGTGGGCATTATCTGTGGGACAATGATTGTTAATTGATGGAGGAGGGCTCAACTCACTTGTGAGAGGTCCTACTCCTGAGCTAGAGTGCCTGGTCAGCCAGCAGGGGAATCAAGCCAGTAAGCAGCTTTCCTCTGTGGTCTCAGCTTCTGTTTCTGTTTCAAGTTCTTACCTTGAGTTCCTGCCATGGCTTCCCTTAACAATGGAATATAATTTGTAACCAAATTATATTCCTCCCAAATTGCTTTTGGTCAGTCTTTTATCACAGCAACAAAAGGCAAACTAGACTACAATGTAAATAGTAAGTAGTGTCAAAGCATTGTATGGATGCATTTTCTGAGGTTGCCTGGTCAATAAGCCAGTGTCTCTCCTACTTTTATTAGTAATTTTTCCATGTTTTCTTTTGTACATAGTATATTTAGTATAGTCTGTCCACTATCATTTTTATTACTTTCTGATTTTTTTTTTAGATTCTTCTTTGGGAGATCTGGAAACATGAGCAACAAGAAACTAAGACGAGTGGGTTTCTCACAAGAGCTGTGTGACCGTTTGAGCAGACATCAGATCGTTAATTGTCAGGTGAAAATTTATGTACTTTTAGATAAATTTTATGTTCAAAGTAATTTTAGGTTTACCTTAATAGCTGTTAAATGTGGGTTATGAAGATTTAGGGTTGTAGGGGCTGAGGGAAATGACAGAGTCAGAAGTCTCATGCAAACATGAGAACCTAAGCTGGAATCCCCAACACTGTCATAAAAAGCCTGGCCTGGCAGTGCACATCTGAACTCCCAGCTCCAGGGAGGGAGAGACAACAGGATCCCTGGGGCTTGCCAAGTAGCCAATCTAGCCACATTGTGACCTCCAAGTCTGTCTCAGAGGTCAGATCTTAAAGAGTGACTAAAGGAGACATCCAATATAAACTTCTCACCTCCACATGCCTAGACAAAAATAAAAATTAAAACTTAGATGTAAAAAATAAGTTAAATAATGGTGCTTCCTGTAAATAAATTGTTTAGGTTGCATTTGCAGCTGGAATTTTATTTATTGAAGTCCAATATTTTTGTATGATGAGAATGGTCATGGCATAAGGAAGTATGTCTGTGCCATTTATTTGTGGTTCCTAAGAAGTTTAATTTTTTTTATTATTACTTGAGAAAAATGACTTAAATGAGATTATAGTGAGGATGATTTGACCTAGGAGAGACATTAATAATTTAGGATTATTATTATGATTTACTAATGTAAATTAGTATTGACCCAGTCCAGCAGTAAATTTTTAGTACTGGCTTGATAAATGTATACGACAGAAGTTGCTTTTATTTTTTTCTTTTTCAGATTCTGCATCTTTAAGTACCATAATGAAGAAAATCCCTCTTAGGAGGATAGATTAGGGCTAAAGCTTTATGTTAGGATTTTTGTCTTTAATGAACATATAATTTTGGGGATATCTTTATTTATTCTATTAATACATTTCATAATCATGTTTATGCTTTAATTTTTTTTTGAGACAAGGTTCTCTGTAGCTTTGGAGACTGTCCTGGATCTCACTCTGTAGACTATGCTGGCCTCAAACTCACAGAAACCTACCTGCCTCTGCCTCCCAAGTGCTGGGATTAAAGGTGTATGCCACCAATGCCAGCTTTAAATGGCTTAAAAAGTATGAATTAAACATTTTACTCTGTATTCTGAATTAAGCAGTAAACATCCCATGCTCTCATTTGATAAATACTTTGCTCTGAGTTAACTTTTAGCCTAGAAAACACTTTTTAACCTGATTCTTTTTGGCCATGTATTTGGACCCAAACTCAAATGCAGTGCTCATAAAAACTTGAACTGGGTGGTTCTGTTTGTGGCGTTGCTTGGTGTATCTTCTGGGACATGCCAGGTGTACTGTAATAGAGTATAAGACTGCCTCGCATCTCGGGGTTAAGGCATGTGTAGGGTGTAGCTCAGTATATTCATTACAGTAGAATGTAAGAAGCATAAATCTTATATCTGCAGTAAATTTAACTTTTGTCTAGAGATGAACAGTAATAACTGAAAGTTTCTTTTTGTTTTATATTTTCTTACCTTTTAAATTAAAAAAGCCCATGATGAAAATTTCTTTTTAATTCCTATATCTTTGTTACATATATATGTTAAATATTTATTTTTACTCTTTTTCTTTTAGGACTTTTTAGGTCTATCCCCACTGGAACTTATGAAAGTGACTGGCCTGAGTTATGGAGGTGTCCATGAGCTTCTGTATATGGTCAGCAGGGCCTGTGCCCCACAGATGCAAACAGTACGTATAGCTTAACAAGGGGCATTGAGGTCAGGACAGCTCCCCAGTGTGAATAGGGGAGACAGGCAAAGACATTAAGGATGGGGTGGGGCAGGGAAACATCTGACCATTGGGATGGCAGATGCACAGGCTCTGTGCAAAGGATGCTTGCTCAGTGATGAGCTTAGGCTGTGCCAGTGGAACACAGTGAAGAAGAGAGTTGAGAAGATGCAGCCAGAGAGAGAAGCAGGAGGCAGAATGGGGTCTTGCAGACCATGCTAAGGATTTTGGACTTTATTCTAAAAGTAGTAAATCATAAAAGGGGACAGTTGGTGCATTTGAAGAAGATAGGTCTTGAATGCACATTGAAAACAAGCAAGAAAATATTCAGAGTCTACTGAAATACCTGTTACTGTGTTCTGGAAATAGTAACGAGTTATCAGTGTGATATTGTAGCAGAGGCTGGAGTACTGATCCCTGTGAGAACAACTAAAGGGAGAGAATTATTAGGAAAAAGGCTTAGTCTCACTGAAGAGAGACTTAAAATGAAAGATTAAAACCGAAAATAAAGAAAAGAAAGAAGGAAAGTGATGGCCCCTGGTGCTTAGTCCTCCAGTATAACACCATTTCACCTCTTCCTGGTTGCCACCACTCATGGCAACTTAGATTCAGCATAATCACAGGTGAAGTGTCTGCATGCCATGCAGACGCTTTGCATGTCTGATTGTATAATGGCTAAAATTGAGAAGCTGGGATTGGTATATCAAGTGGCTCTAAAGGTCACAGAGGATCCACAGTTTGGGCAGTTGCCTTGTCCACAAAAGAACCTTTGTAGGTGGCGGTTTAGTATAGAGTAACTTGGTCCAGGTGTTTCACTATGGCCATGGCTGCCGTGGCCTTAAGTGATGAATCTGGTGGCTCCTTGCAGTGCTTGTCATTATGTTAGATGAGTATAGAGCCACTTGATTTAATTCTTGCCAGGTCAAGCCCCTCTGCTTTCCTAGACTGTTTCTCTGTTGCCAGTTTGTGCAGCTTGCTGGAGCTCTTTTGTTCTGTTATAAAACAAGAGTGTGCTTAAATTCATTTACTTTCTGATGGTGTTTTGAAAATAAAAAAAATTGTCATGTTAAAATTTGTTGTGCAGCATTCCTGAGTACTCTGTTTTTATCCCCACTCTGTTACTCTTCCAGAACTACCATTTTCATCCTTTGAAATGGTTGTAGTAGCTTCCTGACATGTGTCTTAGCTTCCAGTGTTATCCATCTTTAAGCTATTCTTCTAAGCCAGCGGTTCTCAACCTTCCTAATGACGTGACCCTTTAATACAGTTACTCATGTTGTAGGGACCCCCAACCACAAAATTATTTTGTTGATCCTTCATAACTGTAATTTTGCTACTTTATGAGTTGTACTGTAAATATCTGTGTTTCCTGATGATGTTAGAGGGTTGTGACACACAAGTTGAGAACCTCTGTTCTAAGCCAACCTCAGCATCTCCTCAAAATGGTAATTTGTGGGGTTGGAGAGATGACTCAGCAATTAAGGACACTGGTTGCTCTTCCAGAGGACCCAGGTTTAATTCCTAGTATCCTCATGGCAGCTCACACCATGACTACAGTTCCGGAGGATCCAATGCCTTCTTCTGGCACACAGACAGGCACGCAGACAAAACACCCATATACACAAAACAAAAATTAAACACAAATATGTTAATTTGTTATATTTACCACAATGGGGGGATTTAAAGAAGAGCAAGTTGCCTCACAGTCTGGCTCAGAGTATCTAGGGGAGAGTCCCTTCTTGACTCTTCCAGTTGCTGAAGAATGTGGGCATTCCTGGTCTTGTGGCCACTCCCCCTTTGCTCTGTCTTCACATCATTGTCTTCTGTTGAAGCTGCCTTTGCCTGTCTTAGGAGAATACTTTTGTTGGCATTTGTGGTCCACACACATAATCCAGGATTACCTCCTCATCACAAGGCCTTTGAGTTATTCACATCTGCAGAGACCTCTCTCCAAATACAGTAACATTCACAGACATGCCCTAGGGATTTGGTGTGCATATCTTTTAGGGGCCGTTTCTCATCCATATCTCCAGCTTCCTTCAAACTGCTTCATGAATCAACCTGAGTTTGAAATGATCACATGGCCATGGTGCCTCTGCCCCAGAGCTCCTGGTGTGAGGCTCCTGCTTGCTCCTCCAGCCTTGTCACACGCTGCACTGCTGTCACAGCCTATTCTTCAGCCATCCTAAGTGAACTCTGTTTTATTACTTGTGGTCTGCTTCTTCTCCACTTCTTGGTCTTTCTGTGTGCACCCTCACCTCTTTGGTAGGAATGTTCACATTCCTTTTGCTTATCCAACAATGGAATCAGACGCCTAGGTCTTCGGTGAAGCCCTCTAGATCACCATGTCTGATTAGCTTGTCTCTGTCTCTTGTTAACAACATTATAGTCACCCAGTGTTTGAATGCCATACTCCTTGTTTTGCAATAAGCCTGTGAGCATGGTAGCTGTTTGTTACAGTCCATCCTTATAATTTAGCATGGTCGTCGGCACTAGGTAAATATTTACTAGTCAAATGAATGATAGAGGAAAGAAGGCTGGATTGTTTCAGAGTGGGTTTGCAACAGTTTTATGGAACTTAATGATTTTTCTTGTTCAGGCTTATGAGTTAAAGATGCGGAGGTCTAATGAACAATCCCCAGCATTCCTGTCTACTACCCTTTCTGCTTTGGACGAAGCCCTGCATGGTGGTGTGGCTTGTGGATCTCTCACAGAGGTAGGAAAACCTATACCTTCTTCTATAAACATCAGAGCTAGGAGAAATGTTTAGTTAAAAAAACAACAACAGCATAAATTACCTCATGAAAACAAATATGAATTAAGTCCTGAGTACTTTGCTGGTGTAATCCTCTAGCTAGTATCAATATAGTTGCTTTATAAATGGAGGCGTTAAACAAATCCTTGCTGACTTACTAGATGTGTCCCGGTTTTTGTTCCTTTTAATTGCTTTAGAAAGTGATGTGTATTGGGGTCTGAGGAGGTGTTTGAGTGGGCAGAGTTCTATGTTTGCCTTACAGTCACGAGGGCCTGAGTCTAGATCAACAGCAACCATGTAGAAGCCAGGTGCAGTGGTGTGTATCTGTAATGCCAGCAAGGTGGAGAGGAGCTGAGTGTCCCAAACCAGAGGAGCTGAGTGTCTCAAACCACAAGATGCAGAGGAGTAGAGGAAGACGTCAAGTGTTGATCTGAAGCCTCAATCACATGCTCACACACCTGCATATGTACACACATGCATGAGTACGCACATATTCATGAGACAACAATTATGGAACAGTATTAGGAAGCCATATGAGTGGATTAAAAAAAGGATCACTACTTAATAGATTTCCAGTACAAGTCAATTTTGATAATATTTGAGCAAATAATATATTAAACTATAGTGAGCTATTTTTGTTTCCTGCTATTGATAGCATTTGGTTCTAGGAAGCAATAACATACTGTATTATATTATGTTGTTGCATAATGAATTATCCTCAGCTTAAGTGGCTGAAACAACAATGCACACTGACTTCACCGTGTCTTTGGGAGTGTCTGAGCTTAGTGAAGTTGGCAGTGCCTGCAGCCAGCCATAGCTCAAGATGCACAGTGGAGCTGACTCCTTGGGGCTCACTCACTGGCAGGCTGGTGCTGGCTTTTTGTTTTTGTTTTGTTTTTTGGCAATTCTCCCCTAAGTGGGGTCTTCACAGTTTTCCTGTATCTTCTCAGGACATGCTGGCTGACTTCACTCAGGGGGGGTAGTCCAAAAGACACAAAGAGGGAAGTGGTAGTGTCCTTGGTGATTACTCCACTACTTATGATGGGCTCTTTTCATTGTGAGGGAGCTGTAATCCCAGCTCAGGGTCAGGGAAAGGAAATTTAGGCTCTGCCTTTTGAATGAAGTTTGGAGAAGCTGAGGGCATGTCAGGAGCACCGAGGCTCTTTCCTTGAAAACTGGCTTGGTGTGTATGGGTGTGGCTGCCTTGGTGTGTGTGGGTGTGGCTGCACCTGTAGACTGCTTATTAGTAAATCCTGAGAATTTCTTGCCTGAAAATTTTAGAAGCAGATTTCTAAGAGCAGACACATTGTATGTGACTGTGTGTGTGTGTGTGTGTGTGTGTCTGTGTGTGTTCCTGGGTATCAAACCCAGGTCTCAAGCATATTCAGTGTCTGGCTCACTGAGCTACATCCCCCAGCCCCGGTGTTTTCTTATAGTTCTCATAATCATAATTTAACTGTAATTTTTTCTTAAAGATAGGAATCCTGTTTTAGGGAACATTTTATTTCCTAAATCCCTAGAGAGATTTAAAGACTGGTGTGTCTGGTAGATGCCTATTAAATAAATAGTTGATGACTGAATAAGTTAGTTGAAGGGCTTGTTGTTGTCATATATTGCCACCAGATGGTGCCAGAATTATACTTTACACACAGTCATTTTGAGGTGAGGCTGGACCAGGTCAGTTTGGAGTTATAAATTTATTTATACAGAAAAATGAATCTAATTAATTAGTGCATGTGTTTCATGTTTGAGTTTTATAGTGATTTTCGTCTACCTTGTCACTTTCACTTTGCATATCAATTCTGTTTCAACCCAAGTGAAGTTACTTGCCTTTGGGGTGTTTTTATGATCCATCTAGCTGGCTTATGATGCTGATTAGTAACAAATTATTTACTTTCTGCCTTCCTGTAGGTCATTTCTAAAATCTTTTGGGGATTTCAGTTGAATTCAGGGAATAGCTTACCTGCATCCTGAATTTTTACCATTTTCTGTAGTTTTCTTTTACTTTATAGTTGCATAGGAGGTATACAGTTTTTGTTTTGCTTATTTTTTAGCTTTAAGAAACATATATCTGTAATTAAGTCATATCTCATGTCTCCTTTATGAATGCTTTTCTCATTTAAAGTATTTCTAAGATTTTTTTTTAATGCTGCTTCAGGTAGCAAGAACATAATTTTTATTTCTGTATATTTCATTTTGCAAATATGCCACAATTTACTTCTTTTGTTATTAGTGAACATTTGGATTGCTTCTCATTTGCTGCTGATATGAGTAAGTTCTGTGGAAACTTCTGTATATGGCTGCTGGATAACATAGGGAAGTTTTTCTCTGGGGAAGGAATTGGAGAACTACTGCCCAGCAGTTAAATTCAGCTCACTGCCTGTTTGTGTAAATGAACTTTTATGGCCAAGCTCATTTGTTTACTTTTTGTGTGTGGTTGTCTTGTGACAAAAGGGCAGAGTTTAATTAGTTGTGACAGAGACCATATGGTATGCAAAGCCTGATGGCTTTTCTGTGTGGCCACTGCCTCAAGTGTCTGCCCTGGAGTGGTTTGGTGGTTGCAGCGTATGCACATGGGTAACCTCACACATTCAGGACCAGTTGTCCTCCAGAGTGCTATGCTGGCTGGCTCATACTCCTTCCAACCAAGCACAGAAACAATCCCTGGCTTCTATCTTCTTGCCTTGGTATTGTCAGAATTCTGTCCAAACTTAGGATCTTAGTTTTATTTTTCCTAACTACTAAAGATCTTTTAGATGTCATTTGGACACATTTATAACAACTTTATTCGTATATAATCTAAATACCTAGAATCCAAGCATTGTACATGTCTGGCTGTGCAGTCACCACTGCGGTCACATTCAGGAGGCTTATATTGTCTTTGTTCCACTTGTGGTAAGTCCTACTTCCATCCTAAACCCAGGCAAATACTGATCTGTTTTCATTTTCTATAATTTGCTTCTTGTAAGCATTTCACACAAATGAACTCATGTAATTCATAGTCATTTCTGTTTAGTTTCTTGCATTTTTAAGGTAATTAAAAGTTATAGCACATATAAGAAATTGATTCTTTTTAATCATTAATATTTTTAATCATTTGAATGTGGGAGTTAGTGAGGAGGCCTAGGTAATCTATAGGGCCTTGGGTAGTATTTATCCCTGGCATACAAATATACATTGGCTGCCCATCCCACAATGAGGGATGCTCTCTCAACTTGTACTCATGGGGGAGGGCCTAGGCCCTGCCCTGGATGAAATGACAGACTCTGGAGATCCTCCATGGAGGGCCTCATCCTCCCTGGGATTGGAGTGGAGATTGGGTGGGGGACTGGGGGCCTGTTGAGGAGGGTGGGGGAGGACGGGAAGGAGAGGGAGCTGGGATTGACATGTGAAACAAGCTTGTTTCTAACTTAAATAAAAAAAAAGGAAGAAAGAGAAAAAAAGAAATATAAAGGATACATTTCTATATATCTGTAAAAATATTTTAATCATTAATATTAAACAAAAGATGGCATATTTTGTTTACTATTCATTAGTTGATAGGTATTGAATAGTTTCTAGTTTTCATCTATCATAAATAATGTAGCATTTATGGTATGTTTGTATAAAATAAGTTTTGTTAGTCTTGGGTAAATACTCACTTAGGAGTGAATGGAAAGACTGGAATCATGTAATATATTTGACTCTTTTTTTTAAATTTAAATTTAAATCCCAGCTCCCACTCCCTCCCCTCCTCCCCTGCCCCCCTTAAACCCTTCACCAATCCCCCACTCAATCCGCACTCCATTACTCTGCAGGGAGGGTGAGGCCCTTCATGGATCTCCAAAGTCTGTCATATCATCCAGGGCAGGGCCTAGGCCCTCACCCATGTGTCCAGGGTGAGACAACATCCCTTCATGTGGAATGGGCTCCCAAAATCCATCTGAATGCCAGGGATAAATGCTGATCTATTACCCGAGGCCCCATTTTCAGAGGGTCTGGATCACTCCCATGCTGGCCTCTCAGCTATCAGTCTGGGTTCCATGAGCTCCCCCTTGTTCTGGTCAGCTGTTTCAGTGGGTTTCACCCACCCAGTCTTGACCCCTTTACTCATCACTCCTCCCTCTCTGCCACTGGGTTCCAGGAGTTCAGTTCAGTGTTTAGCTGTGTCTGTCTCTGCTTCCATCAGTCACTGAATGAAGGCTCTAGGATGACATACAAGGAAGTCGTCAATCACATTATGGGGACTGGCACTTAAGGTAGCCTCTCCACTATTGGTTAGATTGCCATTTGGTGTCATCCTTCTAGGTCTCTGGAAATCTCACTAGTGCCAGATCTCTCTTCAAACCTATAATGGCTCTTTTTATTATGGTATCTCTCATCCTGCTCTCTTCTCTTCTTCCCGACTCAACCTTCCTGCTCCCCCATGTCCTCCTCTTCACCCCTTCTTTTTCTTCCAGCTTCTCCTCCCCCTCCCATGTTTCCAATCCCCTCAGGAAATTCTGTCCTGTTCCCCTTCTCTGGGTCACCATGCATATCTCTCTTAGGGTCTATATTTGACTCTTTAAGAATCTGCCAGACTGGTTTCCAACATGACTGTAGCATTCTGCATCCTCACTAGAATGCACAGTGTTTTTTTTTTTCTTTCAATAAATTCCCTCACCAACGCTTATTTATTTATGTATTTATTTATTTTTTGATGCCAGGTTTTGAACCTAGGCTCTCACACATACTAAGTACACAGTCTGCCATACGTGTATGTCAGTGTGCACCAGTGCCTGTTTGTGTTTTACTTTAGCTTCTCTAATGAATGTATGGTTTATTTCTTTGTGACCTTGTTTTGCATTTCTCCAGTGTGTCCATTTTTTGTCTGCTTGTCTCTTTAATTGCAGGGTCTGGCTATATAGCTCAGGCTGGCTTTGAATTTGTGATCATTTTGCTTCCTAGGTATACTGTGATTACAGGTGTACACCATCATGCCTAGCTTATTTTCTAAGAATTATCTTTTACTGTTGTTGTTCTTAATTTTATGTGTATGGGTGTTTGGCTGCATATATGTGTGTATACATTGCAGAGTTCAGAAGTGGAAGTTGGATTCACTGGAACTAGAGTTAAAGATAGCTGGGAACCAAACTCAGATCCTTGGCAAGAGCAGCAAGTGCTCTTATCTGTTGAGCCATCTCTTCAGCTCAACTTTTAATTTAACTAATATAGTTGATTAAAATTACATTGGGACCATCAAGATGACTCAGTGGGTAAAGAAGCTTTCCATCCAGCCTGGTGTTCTAAGTGTGATCTCAGTAACCAACATAGAGGTGGATGAGAAAGCCACCTCCAGGAATCTTTTTCTGTACCTCCACATGTGTGCACAGACACAATAGCAATACATAAGTTAGTTAAGATAATCACTGTAGTAAGTGACACCCTTCCTTGTTTTAAAAGGATTACCCTTCTCATATTTCATCATTAAAAATGATGGTGAGTCTTGCTGAATCAAATGACAGAAATTAACAAGCTGAGCAATGTTAGGTTATTGAAGCTATAGTAATTGTACTATGATTATGTAAGAATATCTTTATTAGGAAGCACACACCAATACATTTAGTGGATACCTTTAATATATACAGTCAACGCAGGGATTGAGAGAAATTAGTGTCTTACACATACATATGTAGACTAAGGAGAGGGCAAAAGATAAGCAGATGGGCAAATGTTAACTGAGTAGATGTGGAAATGAATGTAAGTGGTTTCTGACGTTCTGTGGTTACTATTACAATTTTCCTTTAAGTTTAAACATGATTTCCTGATAGAGGGTGACAGCAAATCGTCCAACCGTGTTTGCTGTAGATGTTTGAGATTTGTCCTTGGTCACAGTCAGGGCAATTTTCCTCTTTTCCTTGATTTGGTGTTGAATTTTTTTAGTAGGTACCCTTTTTTACATGGATTTAAATTTTCTGTGTTGTTCTAACGTGAAGTGAGTAACATTGCCACATCCTGTAACTGTAAATCGTAAATTGTCCTTTGGGACAAGCTCACCTTGATCATGACTTTTTTTTTTAAACTCCTGGATTCAGTTTTCTGATAGTTGACATTTCTATATCAATATTCCTGGTGGATCTTGGGATATAAAGATCCTTTCTAGTAGTGTCTGCATTAGAATCTCTACTTGTTTAGTGGAATATTGCCTCCTTTTTATATTGAATGATAGCATTCACATAATTAAGACTGCTCTTCAGAGCTTTGCCTCAAAGATTGTCTGCTATTGTTATATTCTTTGTGGGAAGATTAAAGGAAAAAAGAGTTCATTTCTTTTAATGACTATAGGACTACTCGTGGTTTATATTTCTTTTTGAGTAGTTTTGGCAAATGATATTCTTAGGAGAGAGAGAGAGTGAGTGTGTGTGTGTGTGTGTGTGTGTGTGTGTGTGTGTGTGTGTGTGTGTTTGAGACAAGTTTCACTATGTAGCCTTGGCTGTCTGTAGACCAGATTGGTCTGGAACCCACAGTGATTGTCCTGCCTCAGTATCCTGAGTGCTGGAATTAAAGGTATCTACCACTCCTATGGCTAACATATTCTTTAAGGTTTCAAATTTATTATCATAAGGTCATTACTTTTCCTATGCTTTAGGTGTGATTTTATATTGTGCTTTGTTTTTCTTTCCATTCTCAATTCTACTTATTTTGTCTTCCCTCTCACAATTTAAAAAAGACATTTGAATATTTTATAGTCTTCAGGGTTTTTTTGTTGTTGTTGTTGGACTTGGACTTCTAATTTCTTTGTCTACTATTAATTTATTTATTTTTATTTTTTGCTTATTTCTTGTCTTCTTCCAACTACCTTTCTCAGTAATTATTATTCTTTTAAAAAATTTCTGGGGGCTGGAGAGATGTCTCAGAAGCTAAGAGTACTGGCTGCTCTTCCAGAGGTCCTGAGTTTAATTCCCAGCAACCACATGGTGGCTCACAACCATCTATAATGAGATCTGGTGCCCTCTTCTGGTAAGCAGGCATGCATGCAGATAACTGTATACATAATAAACAAATGAAATCTTTAAAAAAAATTTCTGAAACATTTAATACATTACTGTTCAGTTTTTATTTGTCTTTTGGGGAATATGCTGGGCCAGGGAGCTGCCCTCCCAGACAAGATGTTCTTCCATGCACAGTGTTTTCATTTGCCATCAGTTTCAAATGTATCTTATGATTTCTGCTGTGATTACTTGTTTGCCTCATGAGTTTATTTGGAATAAAAAAATCTAAATTATTTAATTAACATTATTTTAAAAATTTAATTAGATTCTTGCCTTAATTGCATTTGTGTTAGATTATGACATGATGTTGAGGATTTCCAAAGTCCCTTGAGAAGATATTTCTCTCTTTTTTCTTAAAATCAGGTCTTCTTATCCAGGGTCTCCCAGGTGCTTGGATTACAGATTTGTGCCATTATACTTGGTCCCTGAGACTTCTTTAAAGTCTAAAAGTAGCTGGGAGTGGTGGCTCCCGCCTTTAATCCCAGCATTTGGGAGGGAGAGGCAGGCGAATCTCTGTGAGTTCGAGACCAACATGATCTACAAGAGCTAGTTCCAGGACAGCCTCCAAAGCCACAGAGAAACCCTGTCTCGAAAAACCAAAAAACCAAAACAAGACAAAACAAACAAACAACCCAAAAAGCCCTAAAAGTACAGATTAGCTTTTGTAATGTTTCATATGTGCTTGGACAGAATAATTGTTCTCCAATTATTGGTTGCTCTGTATATGATTATTAAATTAAGCATGTTATTTAAAAGTTATTTATTTGCAAGGGCTGAAGAGATGACCCAGCAGTTAAGATCACTGGCTGCTCTTCCAGAGGATTCGGGTTCAATTCCCAGTAACCACATTCCATTTACAACCACTTGTTGTAAATGGGTCCAGCACCCTCTTCTGGCCTCCATGAGTATACATACACATGGTGCTTAGCCATGCATGAAGGCAAAACACCCATATATATATATATATATATATATAAAGAAATAATAAATATTTTAAAGTTATTTAAATATGCCTCTTTAGGGAGAGTTATTTAACCCATTTCATTTTGGGGTAGACAAATTTTGTTTCTTTTTGTTGTACATATTTTGAGCATGTTTTATTATATTAAACTAAAGACATTCACAATTTTCATATACTCCTGGAGAAATGAATGATGTAGATTTTCTATGTAGCACTTGTCACCTTCATAGTTTTACTATTCGTGTGATTATTTAATGTGTATCCTCTTCACTGCATAATAAATGTCAAGTGGCAGTGATTGTGTTATTATTTTCTTCTTATCCCAATTACATTATTGACACACATACAAGGAACTTAATGAATGCCCAGTGAATGAAGGCATTTGGTTTTCTTTCTTACTTCTTTGCTTTCTTTCTATATGTATCTCTGGCTGTTTTGTAACTGGCTGGGTGGAGAAGGCTGATCTTGAATGCAGAGACCCACCTGCCTCTGGTTCCAGAGTGCTGGGATTAAAAGTGTGTGCCACCATGCCTGGCTTCTTTCTTTTTAATGCTTGTTCAGTTCTAGTTTACTCTGATGCTTTGGTTCCTATTGCCTATCTTGTACACCTCCCTTTGATCCTGTAATTAGCAAAGACTTAAGAATTTTTTATTTTAAAGATTTTTTTATTACTTTAAAAGTGTGTGTGTGTGTGTGTGTGTGTGTGTGTGTGTGTGTGTGTGTGTGTACGCATGTGAGCATGTAGGTAGGTAGGTAGGTAGGAATGTACACATCAGTGCAGGTACTTTTAGAGGCTGGAGGTGTTTGATCCTGTGGAACTGGAGTCAGAGGAGATTGTGTGTGCTAGGAATTAAACCTGGATCCTTGTAAAAGCAGTGTGTGCTCTTAATTGCTAATCCATTTTTCCAGCCCAGTTTTAGAAGTTTTTAATGTTATTACAATTCCAGAGTATAGTAGTTATTTAAAATATTTATTTATGTACATTTAATATTAATTTATGTAAATTTAATTAAAATTATCAAAATAGTATACTTAAATTTCATTAATGAACATTAATGAGTCTTTTAGGAGTTTTTTCCTTACATGTTTTTAAAGTTGTATATTTCTTAAATCTGTATCTTTCTGTTGGACATCACCTAACCAATCACTCCAAAGCTTAATGTCTAAAACAATATTTATTTTCTCATACAGATTCTTCGCTTCAGGAATTTGAGAGCAGCTTAGTTGGATGTTTCTGGTTCAGATCTGTTGTGAGATTATAGTCTTTAGAGTATTGGCTGAGGCTGACATTTCCAGAAAAGTTGGCTGGACCTAGGGGAACTGTCACCACCCCCCCCCCCCCCCCCGTGGCTCACTTACATGGCTGGGGAGTTGTTTGCTGTGTGAACCTCTCCACAGGACCGTTTGTGCATCTTCATGCTATGATAGCTGGCTTCCAAGGGAACAAGGTAGCAATGGCAGTCGTAGAAGTTATGTGCCATCATTTCTTATATATTCTGTTAGACACATGGACAAGCCTGATATGTGGAGCAGACCACAGGCAGCATGAAATGGTGGGATTAAAGGCATGTGCAACCATGCCTGGCAAAACCATTAGTTTATTAAGTTACTGTGTCTCTGTTCTCAGAGACATTGTATCAGGCAAAATTTCTGAAGTAACTTCCTGTGGTGGGCTGAATAAGAGTGGCCTCCACAGGCTCTTATATTTGAATGTTTAGTCATCTGGAAGTGGCACTACTTCAGAACTGGAAGGGTTAGAAGGTGTGGCTCTGTTGGATAGGTCTGGCCTTGGTAGAGGAAGTGTGTCACTAGGGTGGTCAGTGTTCTCTCTCTCTCTCTCTCTCTCTCTCTCTCTCTCTACTTGAGGATCAGAATGTAGCTCTCAGATACTTCTCCAGCTACCGCCATGCTTCCTGCCATCATGCTCCCTGCCATGAGAATTGACTAAGCCTCTGAGACTGTAATCCAGCCTCCAATTAAATGCTTTCTTGTAGAAGAGTTGCTGTGGTCATGATGTCCCTTTACAGCAATAAAACAGTAACTAAGACACCTCCCAATGAGGTGCATTCTCAGCCCTGGTGACTGTGACTAGGATGAGATGTCATTGCTATGATTAAGGTTTATTATATGGCACAGTGGCTTTCAGATGCACCAAGATCTTATCCTGTGAGCTTTCCAAAGCAGCGATCATTCTCTCACTGATATGAAGAAGTCAGAGTCAAAGTGTGGGATGGACTGATGGTATTGATTGTTTGGGGAAGAAGTGGGGGTATGAGTATGAATGCATGTGGTTGCCAGGGACAGTAAGGATAAGCTTGGAACCAAACTCTCAGATGACAGCAAGAAAGAAACCTCAGACCTAGAGGAGCAGCAGAGATTTTGTCAACAGCCTGGCTGAGCTTGGAAGTAGACACTGGTTTTTCCAGACTGGAGCCCAGTGCAGCTGCTACCTTGAGTTTAGCCTTGTGAGATACTGAACAGAGTTCTGTCAAGCCCATCAGGACTCTGACCTCCAGAACTCTAAGATAATGAATGAGTGTTCTTTCAAGCTTCTAAGTCTGTGGAGATTGGATATGGCAGTAGAAAAATAGTACAGGTATGGACGGAGGTATCTAGCTTACATTGTGCAATCTTTGTTTCTCATCCAAAGGTCTGGAAATGATTGAGGAAATAAATATAAATCTGGAAACATTCTCTCATCATTTTTATAGTTGCTCTTCCTTAACTTTTACTTTGCAATCCCCAGATGTATTTCTCATCAGTTTTAACTTTTGTGAACTCACTGAATCTGGGTACGGTTAGTTACATCATCGGTTATAGCACCAAGACGGGAAGTGCAATCAGTGAGTGCCCTTGCAGATGGGAGCCTCAGAGACAGCAGTCCTGTTGAACTGCTAAGGAGTGAGCCAAGGGCTTTGTCTTATTGCCTGACAGAACTGGGATTCCTTACTTCTGGAATATATAAGCAAGTAATTCTGAATCTATCATAATTGAAAAGGAACAGTGAAGATAAGTTTGAAGCCTAAACTTTAGAAGTTTGTGTTATGTCAATGATTATCAACCATTTTTTCATTACCACCCATTAAAGAGCCCTTTAAATGTTTTTTTCTCCCTAGCCCTTTTCTGTCTTCACTCTCCATGGAAATTTAAATGCTACAGATACACTGGGTATTTATTTCTGTACTTTGTTTCTATCTGTGCTGATGTAAAAGAATAAGCCACTGTTTCACCTCTGGGATCAATATTACCCTTGATAAACGTCCACAAGATAGATGCTATTGTGAGAAGGTAGAATTAGAGTTGTATTTAAAGGTATTGTCTGAGGATGGCTCAGTGGGTAAAGGTGCTTGCCGCCAAGTCTACTGACTCCAGTTCCATCCTTAGGACCCATATGGTAAAAGCAGAGAGCTGACTCCTGCAAGTTGTCCTCTGATCTCTACACACACACTTTGATGTACCCAGAATAGATAAAAGAAAATTTAAAAAGGTATCATAAAGTTTCCATTTATTTATTTATTGTTTCCCAAGACAGGCTTTCTCTGTGTAGCTCTGACTGTCCTGAAACTCACTTTGTAGACCATCAAACAATGGTCACATCTCTGTATTTTGGTTCAAAAACTACCTCCAGAAAACCAACCTGTGAGCACTGTTAAACATTTAACTGTGTTTGTATTTCCTGGGTATTGTAAAGCTTTTGTTCATGATTTGAAATCAGTGCCCTCTTCTGTCAGTTTTGATTTGGGATAGATTCTTCTGATGTTCCCAAAACGGAACCAGAGTCCTGATTTGACACCCCATATTCCCTTGGGTAAAAGTCATATTTTCTTCTCATTGACAGATACCTGCTGGGCCTGCAATAGAAAGGTGTAAGATTTACATGATCAGTAGATTGCTTTGGCTGATGACAACTTCAACAAGTCTTAATTTTTATTGCTTATGGACCTCCATGTCTATGAAGATGAGTTTTATCTTGTTCAGTTACAGCTGGGTTCCGGTGGCCCACTTGTAACCATGGTGGGAAAAGTAGGGAGTGGTTTCAGGTAGGGATCTCTTACACTTGCATGATTTGTTTACCGGATTCACTTCCTTAAAGGCACCACAAAGTTTTAGCGTGCACTATTGATTTCTTTTCTCATTCCTTATTTTAGAAATATGCTTATTTCTAATGGTTTTTTAGGACTGTTCACATAGCATGTTCAGGAAATGCTGTTAAAAGAATGGCTGTTTGTCTTCATGCTGTTTGATTTTTATTATGCAACTTAGAATGTTTATCATTTCCATGTCCTGCTTTTTCCTGCTCTGGCCCTCTCCTATCTACACACATGCATAGGAGTAGTTGTTAATATATAATAATGGTGGAGAAAGTCTTGGATATAAACTTCCACACGCTGATGTTCTATAAGTTAAGATCCAGTTTTCTTCACAAGACAGAGTGCAGCAGCCTTTCTGACATTTTTGGCTCTTTATTTTTGGTTTTAGGATTGAGAGAGGTAGTTATAAAATGAGTTATGTAGGTCTGAAGACCTAGTCATATTTTTGCATAATTCTTGAACAAATACAGACAAGTTCTTAGATGCAGGGGTCACTAGAGAAAAGGGAAGTTTCCAGGAGCTGTCTTATTTCAGATCAAGACCAGAAAAGCCTTAATTTTCTTCTGCCGAGTAGTGGCTTGGTGGATTGCACTGTCATGCTGCATGAGTCCTGAATGTGCAGAGTTAACTTGGAAAGATGTGAGGCCCAGCAGGTCAGGCTTCCACCTTTCTTTTCCTCCGTGCAATTGAACTTCAAGTTGAAGTGAGTTTGTTTCTTCCTTCCTTCCTTCCTTCCTTCCTTCCTTCCTTCCTTCCTTCCTTCCTTCCTTCCTTCCTTCCTTCCTTCTCTTTCTTCTTCCTTTTTTCTTTTTTGAAGTTAATTATATTTTCTTTTATTGGGAATAGCATTTTTCTTCCTCAAGTGAGTCACTAGTTTTTGCTATCTTTCTGATATTTGAATGGTCTTCATTAAGGATTTTCCTTTAGATGTTTTTGCATTTCTTGTGGAGAGGTGTTAAGGTGTCAGCTTAACTAAATGCAACTGTATCTTATGGGTGTTTCTGTGTGCAAATGTTTCATGCACTCTGAGTTTCCAAGAAGCAAATGACTTTGGCTGTTCTGGCTTGGCAGGTTTTTCTTTCTAACCACCCTTGGGTTGAAGCTGGGAACCAAACACAGCTTGAAATCTTGTGGTTTGGATGCTGGGATTCTGGGCTAAACTGTCTAAAGCTTAGATGATTAATGTTGAGATATTTTCCCCCAATAAATAAACCTGAAAAATAATGAAATTTCACTCCTGGCAGCCTATAAAATTGTATATGGGTGTACACACACACACACACACACACACACACACACACCCACAGAGCTAGCAAGAAAGAAAATACAGTTATTATAATTTAATTCAAATTCAAAAAAGCCAAACAAACCCAGATATTTCTTAAAGTTACTTACATGATGTTGTGTTTCCCCAGGCTGTACTAAGGCCTGTGAGGGAAAAGGACACTTACTTAACTTTTTAGCTATTTAGGTTGATATTTTAGAAGAGGGAATAGTAAATTAATACTCTACATTTTCTTGATACCTGATACTTTACTGAATATTTTCATATATGTCATCTAAATTGCATTCCACTAAAATCACCAAGCATTTAGCAGTTTTAATTTCAATAAATCAGAGAATATAGCCAAGACCTGGCAATAAACAGTGCTTGTAGAAAGACAGCTAGTCCTCCATTTTCCCACCCATTCATACTCTAACATGCACATGTTTCTTCGGTTTCAAAATTAGCATGCAACTTTTACCGACTGGAGTTTCTCTTGTGACATGCAATGAAGAACTTGATCTGTGTTGACTTTGGTGATGATAAAAGACCTGTGAAGTTCCAGTGATCAAAACGGATTGTTTAGTTTTAATCAACCAAAGGGAGAATGATACACATTTAAAGTATATTCAAAAATATTTTTGGTTAAGTGTAGCACATGCCTTTAATCCCAGCACTCAGGAGATAGAAGGAGGTGGATTTTTGTGAGTGCAAGGTCAGCCTGGTCTACATAGTAAGTTCTAGGCTACCCAGGACTACAAAGTGAGACCCTGCTTAAAATTTTTGTTTTAAAGGGCACCTATTGAGGTGGTTAAGAGAAGAAGGTGCTTGCCATGCAAGCCAAAACTTGAGTTCAGTCCCCAGATACCATGGTGAAAGGAAGGAGAGAATCTACTGGTTAAATTTGCTGTTTGACCTTCACATGTGAGCTGTGTACAATATGTAAGAGTAGTAGTAATAATAATAGTAATAAAAATAATACACGTGGGCTGTTGTATAATAGGCATGAGTAATATTAATAATACTTGTAGGCTGTGTACAATATGCAAGAACACAAGATAGCATAGTAAATACAGTAAAATGGTAATTGTTGAGTGCAGGGGGTGGGTGTGTGGGCATCTCTTATAAAAATCTTTTGACCTTTCTATTGTATTTGTTCTTAGGTGACTGACAACACAAAAGTTGATTTTAGATGAACAAGAGTATTTCAAACGGTAGATTTTTTTTTTGCTAGATTTTATAAAAACTTTTTTTGAGTCTATTACTATACTATTTTCCATAACAAAATATTGGAGGTTGGGTACTTTTATATAGTAAAGAGATTCATTTGGCTCAGAATATGGTGGCTAGGAGATCTGAACTACATGGTATTAGCCTGTTGGTGAAACTTACCTGGCTGTGTCACAATATGGCAGAGAAGCAAGAAGGAAAATACTGTGTACAGATTGGGCCTATAAACTAACACGTTACATAAGAGGGACAATGATTCCTCCTGCCCTCCTGTCTGACCTAATTATCTTCCATCAACCCTCCCCTGTTAAAGTTTCCGCTACCTCAAACTGAGGACAAAGTTCCAAGAGCATGACGTGAGGCTTTGGGAGAGCACTCTGCTGCAAAACACAGAATCTCTGTGGTACTCTGTGATTAGAGGATGGCTGGTCATGGGAATCCATTGAAGCACAACTCAGAGCAAATACTGTGAAAGAGCTGTTGTAAAAAGATAAGCAGCTGGATGTGGTGGCACATTACTTTTCTCAGCACTCAGGTGGAGGCAGATAGATTTCTGTGAGTTCTAGGCCATCGTGGACTCCATAGCAAGTTTTGGGCCAGCCAGAGCTATGCAGTGAGACTCTCTTTCAAAAAAAAATAGAAAGGACAGATAAGTGTCATATCTATTAGCCCTCTTGAATGATAAGTAGCTGTGCCATGTACTGCCTAGAAAATTAAAAGACCCCACCAATAAATCAGTCTTCAGTAGTATTTTCACAAGCCATTTGTCAACACTAGTATATACCTTGAGTGGGTGCATCTTCTAGTCTTTCTTAATTATAACTTCACATCTGGTAACAAACAGCAGAAGATAATTGAGCATTTTCACATTGCTCCCAAGGATGTACATCCCAAGGATACTCCAATGAGGGGAAAGTTTGTTGCATACAGTGGGTGTCTTAGGGAAGCAGGGCTTAATTCTTTCCCAGAATCCAGGCTCATTGAATTGTTTTCAGCAGATCATAAAATAATTTTCTTTGGCTAGCTTACAGTGTATAACAACATTTAATATGCACTTTGTTTTTTAGATTACAGGTCCACCAGGTTGTGGAAAAACTCAGTTTTGTATGATGATGAGTGTTTTAGCTACATTGCCCACCAACATGGGAGGATTAGAAGGGACTGTTGTGTATGTTGACACAGAGTCTGCATTTACTGCTGAAAGGTAGGTTGCTTTATTTTTCCATTATAATGCTTTGCTTTTACAGCTGCTATATACCATGGGACATTTACAAATAGGTTAACATTTAATTTTTAAGAGCAAAGAGTGCTAGATACTGTTTTTAAAGTTTTTTTTTGAAATTGATACAGGAAGCAGATTATTTCTTCCTCTTCTATCCCTTTCTTATTGGCTTAAGTGGGGTTACTGTTTTTTAGAAGGCTTAGAAGAAACAAGGTGAAGAAACAGGGAGGGCGGTCATATAGAAAATGGGAAAAAGGGAAGACTAAAGAGAAAAAGGTAAGCTGCTTTATACGTTGTTTCTAGAAGGAAATAAAATGTTGGTGAATGGACAGTCACCCAGGTAGATTATGCATACAGAGATCAGTTCTTATCTTAGTCAAGATACACTGTAGGTACTGCTTTTGGAGTCTTTGTCATTACAGCACTATGAACAATTCACTGCTTTACTTCTCCCTACATAGTAGCAGATGGAAGTGGCTCTGATGAGATATGTTATTTAACATGGGTCGTTAGCCTGACAGGACCTGGGATTGCCTAGAAGACAAGCTTCCATGTGTACCTATGGGGGATTATGTAGGTTTGGTTAGCCTCTGGGTGGGCTTGCAAAGGATGGTCTTGATTAGGGAAAACCCACCTTAATGGAGTGTGGTACTCCTGTGTCCTGGACTTAATAAAAAGGAGAAAGCTACCTGTGGTGAATGTTTATCGTTCTCTGCTTCCTCACTGTAGTCAGAGTTTCTTGTCAGGACCATCAGCCCCAAATAATGACATGGAGACTTATTAATTATGAAAGCTTGGCCTTAGCTTAGGCTTGTTTCCAACTAGCTCTTATAACTTAACCCATTTTTATACTAATCTATGTTCTGTAATGTGGCTTTTTACCTCTGTACGTCTGACTTTCTTAATGTCTCCTGCTGTACCAGATCTAATCCTGAGTTTCTCCCTCTTCCTGGAAGTCCCGCCTATTCTCTCCTGCCTAGCTATTGGCCATTCAGCTTTTTATTAAACCAACCACAGTGACACATCTTCACACAGTGTAAACAAATCTCCCACAACACCTGACTGTGGGTGGGATGGGGCCAGCTGAGGACTTCTCTGCTGTGGTGGACTGTGCCCTGAACTGTGCCCCCCCAAAACCCCTTCTCCTTGAGTTGCTTTTGTCAGGTATCAGCGACAGGAACGATAACTGACACACAAGGAAATTTCACAGTATGGGTTTGTGTAGCCTTTTGGGCCCTATAAGTTTTCTGAGATTCCTCTTCTTCTTCCCTTTAAGAGGGAGAAAGTAACAAGTAGCAGTGTTGCAATAGGAGGCACTCTCGTGTATATCTGTATTGTGAAGATGTTTGGTTTCATTTCTTTTCTTTGCATATGTCCTTAAGTATATTTTGGATTTTTAATATTTACTTATTTCTCTATCTTTTTCTGCCTTTGTTATAATTATTGTAATAATAATAGTGTTATTTATATCAGAGGCAGAGTAGAAAACAGGTATAACTTTAGACCCTTTATATTTATGTTAATTCATGTCACATAATTCACAAGAAGCTCATGTGAGAATAGAGGTGGAAACATACTGTTTAGTTTTTTCATATAGCTTCTTAAGTGGGGTG
Organism: Mesocricetus auratus; assembly: GCF_017639785.1. Taxonomy (NCBI): domain Eukaryota; kingdom Metazoa; phylum Chordata; class Mammalia; order Rodentia; family Cricetidae; genus Mesocricetus; species Mesocricetus auratus. Next base: position 37,583,221 of record NW_024429186.1, on the reverse strand, counting down.
AGGTTGCTCCACTTAGTATATGTTTTGAGATCTTGCGAGGATAAGGGGATCAGAGCTGCAGTGTCTATGGCATAGCCGCCTTCTGGAGTATGTTGTGGTGGATCATGCCTGGAGCCTGCTCTTTAGTGTTGTCTTATGTGTTATTTGTACTGTTGCAAGGCAGTTCAACCCTGGAGAGGTTGGTCAGTGAGTTGTGTAAGCTTTCTGCTGCAAGTAAACTGAACACTCAAAGAATTGTGGCTTGAACAAAATGGGTTCATCTTTCTTGCATGTAAAGATCTGGGTCAGCTGTTCAGTGATGACAGGGACCTAAGGCTGGTTTATTTTAGGCATCTGTATCCATTCTGTGCTTAAGTTACTTGGAAGAGAGAGGGCTGGCCACACCTTTCATCAGTAAAATAATCCTTTCAAAATTTTTGTCTATCCTATCTATCTATCTATCTATCTATCTATCTATCTATCTATCTATCTATCTATCATCTATCTATCTATCGTCTGTCTGTCTGTCTATCATCCATCTATCTTTGAGGCAGTGTCTCCACATAGCCCTGGATATCCTGGAACTCACTATGTAGTTCAGACTTGCCTTGAACTTGCCTGCCTTTGCCTTCTGAGAGCTGGAATTAAAGAGGAGCACCAGCATGCCTCTCCCCGCCCCCATTTAAAGGACCTGCTTTTCTCATCTTATTTGCTGTTGTTTTCTTAGACAGATTTCTCACTAGACCACTTCTCTGTGGGAATATGGAAAAATGAGGGCAAAGGTTATCTAGCAATCATGATGATTGTGAGGACCTGTTTATACTGATGCTTCATTGAAAGAGAGACTCATAGCATGAGGAACTGGAAGTGGGTTGGGCCAGTAAGTTGCTGTGTTTGACCATAGCTTAGATTGTTTCTAGATTTAGAGAAGAGATAGATCTGGGAATAGATTCAAAAGGAATTTGAGAGAGTGCAGAGATGCTGAGTTGTAGAAACCCTCCTTGGATAATTTAGGAAAATGCCTGTTTTAATTTGTTTTGCTTATTAGACATCTACTTAAAACACAGCAGTCTTAGATGCCATAGTTTTATGTACACCTTGACAGTAATGGGTAAATAAATAATTCACTGACCCAGATCTGTATTCCAGCCTATGGAAATATGGCAAGTATGATAATTTCTGTACATATGAATGGAATAAGCCTTATGCTATGTTTATTGATGACAAGTAGGAAAAGAAGGAATTGGTAGCAGCAGTGGGAGACACAGCTGACTTTAGCCTGAAGAGTTCTTTTTGAGGGACCTTTACTGGCTCTGAAGGGATCTTGACTTAAGCTGCAGAAAGAATTTCTCCATGAGTCAGCATGTAGCAGTGTTGGAATTCCTTAGGGCAAGGAGATAATGCATTCTTTAGACTTGAGAGGGCAGGGAGAAACCCCTAAGTGTCTTAACAATAGCTGTTTGTATGATTTGTGGCTTGTGGAGTTACATTGCTCAAAGTATGTCATTTATAACCAGGGCCAAAGATGAACTCAGTTTAAAAACTAAGTCAAAGGAAAGAGCTGTTTGCTTATTTCTCTTATCTTAAGGAATTCATTTTAAATGTGAAATAGTGAGGTGGTTGATAGTACATTATTCAGGTTTATGTCTGGGGAGGGTTGATGAGGTTAAACCCAAAAGTCACATACGCTTTGCCTTAAGTATGGTTCATTAGTAGTTTGAACATTTTTGTTTTAGATGTATCTCAGTAACAATATTATCTTTGTAGGCATTCTTTATAGCTGTTTTATAGTTTTTTTTTAGTTCTTGATTCTGTCAAGAGTATATTCATGCAGTTGCATGTATATGTATATGAGTACCTGTACTAGTTTGTGTGTGTGTGTGTGTGTGTGTGTGTGTGTGAGTTTATGTGCATGTGGACCCCAGAGGACAAACAACCTTGGTTGCCATTCCTTGGGTGCTATCTACCTCCTTTAAAAAATTACATTTATGGGTGTTTGCCTAAATGCGTGTCTATCACTTGTGTGCTTGGTGCCTTATAAGGTCAGAAGAGGGTACTGGATCCCTTGGAACTAGAGTTACAGATGGTTGTGAACTTCCATGGGGGTGCTGGAATGGAACTTGGGTCCCGTGGAAGAACAGTAAATGTTCTTAATCACTGTACCATCCCCATTTTTTTTTGTTGTTGTTGTTGAGATTAGGTCTCTCACTGGTCTAGGTTGACTCTTTGGGAAGCTCCAGGGATCTGCCTGTCCCTGCCTCCCCAACTCTGAGATGATAAGCCTGTGCTTTCACTCCTGGCTTTTTTACATGAGTTAGGAGGGTCAAACCCAGGACCTCATGCTTGCAATGCAAACATTTACCAATTGAGTTGCCACCCCAGCTCTTCTTTTTGTTTTTGACACAGTCTTGTTGTATAGCTCAGGTTGTCTCCTTCTCTCTTTATAGTGCTGGGATTAAAGCCTTGAGGTGCCCCAGCTCTTAGTCTTTTGTAGCTCTTTTTAGTTTTGCTGTTATAGTGCAAAAGCAGCTGTTATAGGAAGTGAACAAATAGGTGTTCAAATAAGACTTTATTAACAAAAGCAGATTATTTTCTGGTTTGGGTCTACAGTACATAGTGTTTGACAACCTCTATCTATTTAAATTTATAAGATTACAAATAGCTGTTTCTGAGGGTTTTAATAATGCAATCATCTGTATAATTTGTGGTATTTTGTTAGTGATTCACAAGTTTAGTAATTAAACATTTAAAAAGTTTCTATGCTCGAGTGCTCACCTACATGTGTGTATCTGTACGACAGTCCATGGTGCCCACAGAGGCCTGAAGAGAGTGTTGGAAGTTACAGAAGGCTGTGATCTTTCATGTGGGGGCTGGGTTGAAACTGAGTCCTTTGGTTTCAACTCTAGAGAAGACTTAAAAAAAAAGAGATTTATTATTTTGTATTTTATTTGTGTGAATGTGAGCCAGAATGTGGGGACTGGGCTGAAACAGAGTCCTTTGGAAGAGCAGTCAGAGCTCTTAACTGCTGAGCCATCTCTCCAGCCCTTTTCTAAGTAATTTATGAATCGGTTGTTAGACATTGTTATGTTAGATGCTGAAACTACATATGCAGCTTTAAAGCATTAGCTTTTTGTTTTAGAATATAGTAAGATTATTTTGCTCATGTTAAAGCTGGCCCTTCACATTTGTTACAGCGGTTCTCATGTGGTCTTTGAGACTGAGTAAGCCTCTGTACTGTGAAGCCTTCTGAGGACTCCATAGGTTGCCTAGGGTATAATGAGATCTCTGCACTCCTTGTTGACGTGGGAACTTGCACAGTTCTCATTCTGTGTGAGTTCTGGGAAGTGTTTAGTCTCTATGTTGTCTCCTGGTCCCTCCTGAGTAGTTTCCTTCCATGCATTATGCGTATTAGTTCTGGAGTGTACCCATCCACAGGGCCCCGCCAGACCTCACACCTCTGCTTTTCTGTACTTGAGTCTACCAGCTTGGCCTTCCCAAACTCTGATCTCATCTTCTCCACTCAGGGTCCACCAGACTCATTTTGGCTTCCCTTTTTTGTTTTGTAGAATGGAAAGTGCCTCTGGTGTGAGCCTGGGACACACTTCAGGTTCCTTTATTAGTTTCCTTTCTCATGAGGGCCACAGTTTTTAACTATTGTTCAGTGTGTGAAACTGTTATTTCAGATATTTTGTCTGCTTTTCTAGTTGTTGATGCTATCAGGGCAATTCCCAAGCCAGTTAGTCTTTTGTGTCCAGAAGTAAAAATCTCCCCATTATTTTATCTTGAATTCATTCCATACTGGCTTTATCTCCTTGCCCTATATTGAAATTGATTTTTCAAAACTTTATTTAACTCAGTAGTATTTGAAATACAGCCATGTGTTGCTTAATGGTGATGGTATGGTCTGAGAACTGTATCATGAGACAGTTTTTCCTGTGATTCCATTAGAGGGTAGTTACTCACATTTGTTTATCATGGATATGACTTCTGTATACAGTCAGGAGCCATGGTGAGCAGAAACAATGCAAAGCCACTGCATTGTGCTTTACAGAACTTAAAAATGCTGTAATATCAATTGCTGGCAGAGTAAGCACAACCAGTAACAACAATCCGCTGTCATCACCAAGTGTTATATATTGTGCATAATTGTGTATACTGTGCTTTTACATGACTGGTAACATAGTAAGTTTGTGTACACCAACATTACTATAAGCCTGTGAATAGTGCATTGTCTGTTGACAGTATGTTGGCTGTGATGTCACTAGGAAGTGGGACCTTTGCAGCCCCGTCATGGACCCACCATGTGTTCAGTAGTGTAGCACTGCTGATTGCTGGTGATTGTCCCCTTGAACAGCTGTTCCCTTTAGTTGGCTTCCTAGCAGCAGTCAGTCTCTCTTGATTTGATTCCTATCTTCTGACTACTTCTTTAATCTGTGTTGCTGGATCCACAGATTTGGGATCTTGTTCCTCCTCCATTGGTCCTGAATCTCTGATATCCAGTGTCATGATTTTAGCAAGTTTCTTGATTGGCAGAAGGCTCGCGGGTTCATGTTCTGAGGTTTCCTACAATCCCCAGATTCATATACATTTGCTGCTTGATATAATAGCATGTTATAGTTATGTTTACATATAACTTGATATATCTGAAGATGAATTCTGGATTCCCCCATAAAAAATCGAACACAGGAAGAAAACCAATAAAGAAAATCCTGACTGAATCTCCATTCTTCTATATATTCATCTAATTGATCCAATTCTTCCTGCTCCCCCTTTGAATTATGCTTTAAATCCAGGGACATCTAATTATCTGAGTATTACTTCCCTAGGTCAGGTCACCATCATTTCTTGTATGGATTTCAGTATTTGCTCATCCTGTTTTCACCCTTGCCCTTTCTATAGCTTTCTCCATTTGACATCTAGAGCCAATGCATGACACGTGTGTGCATGCGTGTGTGTGTGTGTATGTGCGCGTGCGTGCGTGTGAGTGTGTGTGTGTGTGTGTGTGTGTGTGTGTGTGTGTGAGTGAGAGAGGATGCTAGCAGCCATCAAGCCTCAGTCATCCTTCAGTCTCTGCTTCCATAGTTGGGATTTGAACTCAGGTTCTCATGCTTGTATAGAGGCACTCCTGCCTGCAGAGCCATCTTCCCGGACTCTAGAGCACACTTTAAAAAAAAGAGAGATTTATTATTTTGTATCTTATGTGTATGAATGTTTTGCCTGCATGTATGTAGGAGCAACGTGTGCCCGATGCCACAGAAGCCAGAAGAGAGTGGCAGACCCCCAAGATCTGGGGTTAAGCGTAGTTTTGGGCCACCATGTGGGTACTGGGAAATGAATTTCGTCTTCTGAAAGAGCAGCAAGTGCTTTCTAGCATTAAGACATCCCCCAGAGCAGCCTTTTTATTTTTTATTTTTAAGGAAACCTATGTGCGATGTGGTGGCTGAATGGGTAAGGTAATGGGCTGTTAAAAAAGGAAACCTGATCTTGTCAGTTTTGCTCCCAGACTTCTCGTTTTTCTTAATAAACTCCAAACAGATGACCATGGATCTGAGGATCTGAGGGGACCCTGATCTATGGCTAGCTCTCTGACTTTCCCCTTTTGCTCTTTCCCGCTCCCTGTGTTCCAGCTGCATTATCCTTTTCACTGTGCAGTGATGCGAGGGATCTTACCTGCTGCAGCTCCCTGTCCTTCCAGACAGCGCATTGTTCACTTTCTCATCTTTAAGCCTTTGCTCAAATGCCTGGTCAACTCTGCATGAAACACCACTTGCTTCACCTTTCTGCTGCCTCATTGTACTTCAGTGTTCTCTAGAGCACTGTAGCTGGCCTCTGATGTTTGTTTTTCTCTCCTTCTCGAGTGTCTTAGATAAAACACATGACCAAAAAGCAACTTGAGGAGGGAAGGGTTTATTGGGCTTACGTTTCCACATCACTGTTCATTATCAGGACAGGAACTCAAACAGAGCAGAGACCTGGAGACTGGAGCTGATGCAGAAGCCATGGGGGAATGCTGCTTACTGACTTGCCATAGTTTTCTCAGCCTGCTTTCTTATGGAACCTAGGACCACCAGCCCAGGCCGGAATGGCCCTACCCACAATGGGCCCTCCCCCATCAGCCACTAAGAAAATGCTCTACAGGCTGGCCTACAGCCCAGTCATATGGAGGCATTTTCTCAGTCAAGGTTTCCTCCTCTTAGATGACTATGGTTTGTCAAGTTGACATAAATCTAGCCAGCACATGGAGAATGTAACTGTCTTTTTCCCTGATGTTACTCATTTCCTTTTTTGGGGGATGTTGTAATGCCATATGTTCAGTACTTATAATAGTGTCTGGCACATTGTGTAGGTCCTCAGTAAATCCTGAATGAATGGATTTTCTTTTCTTTTTTTATTTTTATTTATTTATTTATTTTTTTGAGACAGGGTTTCTCTGTGTATCCCTAGCTGACCTGGAACTCATTCTGTAGACCAGGCTGGCTTAAATGCACAGAGATCCATCTGCCTCTGCCTCCCAAGTGCTGGGACTAAAGGTGTGTTTCACCATGCCTGGCTGAATGAATGAATTTTAAATGAATCTTTTCAAAGGAATGCTTTTTTTTATTAATTAAAAGATATCCAGTAGGTGGCACTGTTTTCAAGGATGATTATTGGAGGAAAAGAGGTTTTTCTGTTGTTTGTCCTGAAAAACAAGGTCTTGTAAAGAAGATTGTCATAGGAGACTACTGGAATGTAGAAAACTTCATTTATACTTAGCTTTGATTTATATTTTTAAAAATGTTTCCTAAAATAAAAATTGTCTGGAGAGACCTGTAGAAAATTTCATATAGGATGGTATGTTGCTGACTGTTCAGTATAGTTCTTCAGCACGGCAAATGTGAACAACAGTAACTCCTGTCCATACACTGACTGAGTGCTGAACTTACTGCATAGTTGCATCATCATGTTTCTAACAAACTTCCCAGCTTGTCCATCTTCTATGACCAATGGCACATCATTTCTTTTTTGCTTTCCTCACTTCCTGTCCTCCCTTTAGTCCCTGTGCAGCTGTCTTAGCTTTCCTCACTTCCTGTCCCCTCCCTTTAGTCCCTGTGCAGCTGTCTTAGCTTTCCTCACTTCCTGTCCCCTCCCTTTAGTCCCTGTGCAGCTGTCTTAGCTTTCCTCACTTCCTGTCCTCCTTTTAGTCCCTGTGCAGCTGTCTTAGCTTTCCTCACTTCCTGTCCTCCCTTTAGTCCCTGTGTAGTTGTCTTAGCTTTCCTCACTTTCTGTCCTCTTCCCTTTAGTCCCTGTGCAGCTGTCTTTGCTTTCCTCACTTCCTGTCCCCTCCCTTTAGTCCCTGTGCAGCTGTCTTAGCTTTCCTCACTTCCTGTCCTCCCTTTAGTCCCTGTGTAGTTGTCTTAGCTTTCCTCACTTCCTGTCCTCTTCCCTTTAGTTCCTGTGCAGCTGTCTTTGCTTTCCTCACTTCCTGTCCCCTCCCTTTAGTCCCTGTGCAGCTGTCTTAGCTTTCCTCACTTCCTGTCCCCTCCCTTTAGTCCCTGTGCAGCTGTCTTAGCTTTCCTCACTTCCTGTCCTCCCTTTAGTCCCTGTGCCTCTGTCTGCTTTCCTCACTTCTGTGTCTCTAACTTGAACATAGAATATGGGATAGCCTAGTGTTTACAATTTCTGTTCCAGGTCCCCAGAATGACCAAATAGGACTGACAAATGCCATTTTAAATGGGATACAGTTATGCTCAAGAGTTTTTTTCACTTTTAAATTTTATACATTCGTAACTTTTAGTAATGCCCTTTATGTTTCATTCTGTTAAATAATGATGCCATTTTTGTTTTTATATGTCACTCTTCACTTGACCTGCCATATATTATGAGATTTATACTCAGGGTATGAATTCGGTATTTAGAAAATAACTTTTTGTTTACTAAGTAGTAACTGGGTAGCAACCACTTGTTTAAACAATACGTTTGTGTTTACCAAGGAACTACTAGATAGCACTAAATTTTAATTTGAGAAAGCATATTTTTTTCCTGGAATGAGACATGCCAACTTAGATATAAGTTATCACTAGGAAAACATACTATGTTAATTGAAATAGATTTTGTTCATTCAAGCAACTGAAAACTTTTTCTAATTTCAAGTATGTTAAAATAGTTGCTAGACAAAAATGTTACTTGTAAACATATTATTTCCAGAAAATGAAATCTTGAAGACATTGTTGCTTGTTGGAAGTTTGGTGAGACCCAGAAGCCTTGCTAGGGTCTGTTCTGACAGCTGCCCTCTGCTAATTCACATGGGGGACAGGGGACGCTTGGTGCATTCCAGGCTTGTGTTTCCAACCTTTGGCCTGCACCTGACAATGGAAAAATCTTAGGGATTTCCCAGGTAGCATGTGTTGGAAACTCAACAGTGTGACTTTCAGTATTCACTGTTTTCTCTTGTATTCTCCGTTTTCTCCACAGACTGGTCGAGATTGCAGAATGCCGTTTTCCACTCTATTTTAACACTGAAGAAAAACTGCTTCTGATGAGCAGTAAAGTTCATCTTCACCGGGAACTCAGCTGTGAGGCAGTTCTGCAAAGGTAGGCAATTTCAGATTTTGACGTTTTATGATGGTTTGAGGGTTTCTTCTTCTTCTTCTTCTTCTTCTTCTTCTTCTTCTTCTTCTTCTTCTTCTTCTTCTTCTTCTTCTTCTTCTTCTTCTTCTTCTTCTTCTTCGTCGTCGTCGTCTCCTCCTCCTCCTCCATATTTTCAGCTTCTAAGTAAAAAAATTCCTATGAAATATAATTAGGGAAATAAATATTTCTGTACTCTTTATTTGTTGTAGTTTTTTGAAATATTTCTTTAAAGTGGAAAACCATTTAAATGAATATTTTATCATCTAAGTGGTTCATTAATTATGTGTTGTTTTGTTACCAAAATACCTCAAAGTGTAGCAGCTTAAAACAGCAAATATCTATTTTCTGGGGGCTGGGCAACGGGTGTGGCTTTGCTGGGTTTCTTGCTCTGCTGTTGGCCAGGGCAGCAGTTGGCACCTGTTTCCAACCTCACTCCTTATTTCTTACATGTGAAGGTTGTAGTCTTTGTGCCTACTGTCTAGAACAAGAGTACCATTGTTGTCAAAAGCTTTTGTCACTCAGACCAACTATTGCACCACGTGGGAGGGCATATACACACAGAGAGGACATATTCATATGAAGATGTGACATACCAGGAGATGGGAACAAGGGGCAGCCGTTCTGGTGACAGGCTACCACAGTAGTTTTACTTTAAGATTACAGGTTTTGTAGTCTTGTAGGACAACATGAAAATATTGTCTCTGTTTCCAGAAGAATGCAATATGATAGGAGTGCTGGGCTGAACTAAGTTATATGTGCTGAAAATTATAGTCACCACTGCAACTTAGGAGAAAGACAGAGAGAGAGAGAGAGAGAGAGAGAGAGAGAGAGAGAGAGAGAGAGAGAGAGAGAGAGAGAGAGAGAGTGCTCGCCGTGCGCGCTTCTAGGATTGAACCTAGGGCCCAGTGTGTTTCAGGCAAGTGCTCTATCAAAGAGCTGCATCCTAGCTCTTTTAAAATTTTTTATTTTGAGACAGGGTCATGCCAAATTACCCATTATGGCTTTGTACTCCCACTGTAGCCCAGTAGCCTTTAGATGCAAACTTCTTTCTTCAACTTCCTGAGTAGTGAGACTACAGATCTGTGCCACCAGACCTGGCTTACTGTTTTAAAGCCGATTAATATTTTTAACACCACAGTATTATTGTTGTTTTAGATTTATTTATTTTATATTATGCATATGAGTGTTTGCCTACATGTTTGTATACCACTTGCATGCCTGATGCTCTTGGAGGTTGGAAGATGGGGTGGTATCCACTAGAACTAGAGTTACAGATGCCTGTGAACCACCATGTGGGTGCTGGCAACCAAACCCGGTCCTCTACAAGAGCAAGTATTCTTAACCATTGAGCCATCTCTCCAGCCCCTTAACTCTGCTTTTTTTTTTTTTTTTTTTTTTTTTTTTTGGTTTTACTAGGACAGGGTTTCTCTGTATTGTTTTGGAGGCTGTCAGTGCAGCCCGGCCTCGAACTCATAGAGATCTGCCTGTCTCTGCCTCCCGAGTGCTGGGTTTAAAGGCGTGCGCCACCACCACCCGGCCCTTAACTCTGCTTTAAAAACTTATGTCTCAGCAGTTACTTACAGATCTTCATTGTTAAATCTGCCCAATTTTCAGAATTCTAACTCCAAAAGCATGACTTTCCGTCTTCCCACTTTCTATCTCTTTACTGGGTACCAATGGAAATCCCAGTCATGTTTGTTCTCAAACTCTGGGCTTTCTCATTGTTTTCTCTGACCCTCCCTTCTCCTCACAGATCCTTGTGACCTATATTACTGACCCTAACCCAAAGGGAATGATGCTGTCTCTTCTCCCCTAGCTCCCTCCTCTCAGAAGCTACCAGGATTTACAGCTTGCCCATCCTGTGGTTAACTTTTCTCTCAAACCCTAATACAATGTTCTTCCATCTTCTGAAAAGACACATAAATAAAATTATGTCTTAAATTTGTTCACCATTTTACAAATTCTACTTTCTTAGGCTTGAATCTTTGGAAGAAGAGATTATTTCCAAAGGAGTTAAGCTTGTGATTGTTGACTCCATTGCTTCTGTGGTCAGAAAGGAGTTCGATCCTCAGCTTCAGGGCAACATCAAAGAAAGGAACAAGTTCTTGGCCAAACAAGCGTCCTTACTGAAGTACCTGGCTGAGGAATTTTCACTGCCGGTAAGTGTCCCCTTTTCCTTCTCTCTAAGGTCATGACTTCACAATATCGAGTAATAAACTTAGAGAAGACTAGTAAGCAGGCAACCCTTTGAAGTTTGATTGCTATAGCAGATAACGCTGGTTTCATAAGTTACTCTGCCTTCTTACGTCTTCTTTATAACGTGACACTGGGGCACATTGACGTGTTTTTGACAGTTCCCATCACCACTTTCTTTATTCTTTCTCTTGTTTACTCATTCTGGATGTTTTCTATTGCATCTGTCATGCTGAGATTACTATTAAACAGTACAACTCACCGAGTTGCCTGGGTCTATTTTTGTGAACTTTCTTTGCAGTGGTAGCGTATCTTGTAGATTTTGTAAATTAACTCTTAGGCTTTGTTCATGTTACTGTGTTTAGTGCTGTTTTGGTTTGCTTTCTGTTAGCAGAGGTCAATCATTAGTGGAAATGCCCTTGAGAAAACTTTAAAAGAGCTTTCTGTCCTGGGCATTGTGATCAGGACATCTGCAGGGAGATTGACCAGGTTTGTGTTGCGTGATGGACAACACAGAAAGGCATATTAAGTTCCACCCCACTCTGCTGCCCGTGGGAAGGCTGAACTTGTTCCACGGTCTAAGGAACACTGAGTATTGTTAGGCTTTTTTTTTTTTCTGTTTTCAGACAGTCTTGCTGTTCAGCTTTAGCTGTCTTCCCTGAAGACCTTCCTGCTTTGCCTTAGTGCTGGGGTTACAGGTGTGGGTTACCACACCCTTCTAGGCTTTTCAGTTTCAGCTATGTCCCATTTAGACAAGGCAACTCTTAACCTGAGATAAAATTTGCTTAAAACTATAATTTTCATTTGTTTGGGTCTTCGTATCATAAGTAATACATACAAATTATGTGAGCCACCATGCAGCCTTTCATTTGTAAAGCCAAGCAGAAGTTTGGGAGAAGAAATCATACATGTGCTACATGTATACATATAAATATGGTTCTAGAGCTCATACTTTGGGCCAGGCAGTGGTGGCGAATGACTTTAATCCCAGCATTTGGGAGTCAGAGGCAGTGGATCTCTGTGAGTTCAAGGCCAGCCTGGTCTACAGAGTGAGTTTCAGGACAGCCAGGGCTACACAGAGAAACCCTGTCTCAAAAAACCAGACCATAGCAACCAAACTAAAACAATAACAACAACAAAAAACCCCAAACCATCATAGTTGAGATGAAAATCAGCTACTATAAACTTTATCTTGAGAAGTATTTTCTTTTAAAAATTTGTAGTTGAATAGAAATTCAAGATTAGTTGCACACTTATTTTATTAATTTAATGTTGCTTGACCTAAGCCTGTGTAAAATTTAATATTTAAAACTTGTTTTTTTAAAAAATAGCAATTATAGGCTGATGCTTTGTAATTTACTAAGATAATTTATCTTTCTGAGTGAGGAAAAGGACTCTACTTTTCTTTGCCTTTATCAGAGCTCTCTGAAATACCAGGTACTCTGTGTCTGAAAGAACATGAGCATGGTTGTGATCTGATGTATTAGCCATGATTTGTCAGTCTTTAGTCTAGATCTTTCTCCCTAGATCCAGTACTTTGGGTCCAAGCACAACCAGTATCTTATGGAGTTAGGAGGTGTACATCCCTTTAATCCTATGAGGCAGCGGCAGGAGGATTACTTGTGAGTTCAAGACCAGCCTCATCTACATAGAATTCCAGGCCAGACAAGGCTATATATACAATGAGATTCTTGACAAAAAAAAAGGTAGGAAACCTAGAATCTAATTGTTTCTTGTATTACTTCAAGACACTGACTTCTTTCTTTTCACCGTTTAAGGAATTTTTATTAGAGCAAGAATTTTATAATTCAAATTGTGTTTCTGTGCTCAGTTACCAGTTCTGCTATATAACACAGAATGGACAGCTTAAGCTATTCCACATTAAAGAATACAAGCTCAAAGACAGGGATGCTTGACATTTTTGTACTTTGCTGAAAATTATTTTTATGGTCTATAAAACATTAATTTGTTTTGATATTTTACCATTTTTTAAATCAATTAATCCAGGACTAGCATTGCTTGCTATACTGGGCATTTGCTCAATACATAAGTTTCAAAGTTTCCTTTCCTTTTCAAATTTATTGTGTATTTCTGCATTTTTTTCATAATATTAAAAATTTTAATATTTAGATAATTTTCTTCTACAAAGCATGAGGGTTTTTTTTGCTTATTTATTTATTTATTTATTTAGGTCTCTGATCAAATTTAGTCATTTAGGACCCCTTTGTCCACTGCTTTCTGGGCAGCCTCTTTTGCTTGGAGTACTTGTAGTGTGGCTATGGTGTTGTCAGCTTTTGAGTCGAGAAACTCGGAGACTCAAATGTGAAGGGATTCTGCAGCCTGCTTTTCATGTATAAGGTCAAGAACCTTTATCTGCTTCCCTGTTGGCATCCGTTCCCCTTTGAGAGCAACAGCAGATGTTGGGTAAATAGCTGTTTCCTCTTACTCAAGCCATGCACCCTACTGTTGCAGATATTTTCTTGAACCCCTATTGTTGACTACAGTGTTATTACCATAGAAATATGCTGAAATATTAATACTAATTCATAACAAATGATACTTAGGAAATAAATCATCAGATGTGCTGCATTTGTAATCACTATAATGCTGTATAAATAATTATGCTAAGTTAATGTTATAGATGATAACTTGATAGGTTTATATGTTTATAATACGCATGTATTAACCTATGTTATAGCTTCTTTTGATTTTAACAGCCATGTAGTTAATGTGATGACTCAGTTTTTTGAGCTACTAGTAAACCTTTTGTTTGGGAAGGGTGACACATTTGGTCCTCATGTGGACATGAATGTGTTTATATTTTAGTTCTGTTATGGCTCTTGTCTACATTACTCATTGACCATCAAAGAGGTTCTAAGTGACACCACTTTACTGGAAACACACATATTATTATGTTATGGAGAATTTGAGTTATACAATTAAACATTCTCAGGAGTGAATTTTATAGACTTGAATACATGAAGACTGTGGTTTGAGAAGCACAGTTGCAGGAGTCTGGTGGGATTTTTCTCTCTGAAACTTTGGGGAGCTTGGAGGCATGCTGCTATGGGGAACTCTTGTCTTTAAAGCATGTTCATGACGGTAGTGGAAAAAGTTGTAGATTCTGAAACTGTTTACAGATGAAATGCTCCATGGAAATAATATAAGAAAAGAATTTAGATGTTGCCTTCTAAAGTCAGTGATGATGGTGGTTTACTGCCTGTTTGGTGCTACTTCTATTTACTGTGTACAAAGCAGTTATGTCACATAGTGAATTGTGTAAATTAAGATAATAGGATATTCTTCTTTTTTCTTTTTCCACTTTTTAAAATTTAAATTAGAAACAAGCTTGCTTCACATGTCAATCCCAGCTCCCTTTCCCTCACCTCCTCCCCTGCTCCCTACCAACCCCCCCATCCCCCAGGGAGGTTGAGGCCCTCCATGGGGTGATCTCCAAAGTCTGTCATATCATCCCTGGCAGGGCCTAGACCCTCCCCCTTGTACCCAGACTGAGAGAGCATCCTTCCATGTTGGATAGGCTCCCAAAGTCCATTTGTATACCAAGGATAAATACTGATCTACTACCCAAGGCCTCATAGATTGCCAAGGCCTCCTCACTGATAGCCACGCCCAGGGGGTCTGGATCAGTCCCATTCTAACCTCTCAGTCATCAGTCTGTAGTCCGTGAGCTCCCTCTTGTTCAGGTCAGCTGTTTCTGTGGGTTTCTCCAGCCCGGTCTTGACCCCTTTGCTCATCACTCCTCCCTCTCTGCAACTGGGTTCCTTGAGTTCAGTCCAGTATTTAGCTGTGGGTGTCTGCCTCTGCTTCTATCAGTCACTGGATGAAGGCTCTCTCTACTGGAGGGTGGAGGGGCAAGCCTGGAATGGTGGCCAATGGAGCTGGCTGTTTCGTTCTGCTCCAGGTCCCTCGGTGGGGTTCAGTGCCCATAATAGGACATTCTTATGAAAAGTAGTTGTTAGAAAGTTCATAGGAGCCCACCCTTTCTGTTTTACAGATGATACTGAAAGTAGGAGTAGCTTTTTTTCTTCACCTGTAGTTGTTAAAATTCAGATTATTCTAGGACATGGCCGTAGCCATTTTTCCTGTGGTTGCCCTCTGTGCTCTTGTTATGTGCTTTTGGGGATATGCATAGCTCTGATTTATTGCTTATCAAGGTTGCTTTTGAAATAGTAACATCCATTTTTATCATTAAAACTTTAGAGAAATGAATGAAAATATCTATACTTCTCATTTTCCAATTTAAAGGCATCAAGATTTAGGATTATCACCAAGAAGAAACTGTTTCTGTTTTAAGTGAAGAAAATATAATATGATTAAATATTTTATTATTTGAAAAAGGCATAGATTTTTATTTTCCCTCAAATTAATTTGACCCAACGTTGTATTTTACCTTCAGCTGTCTCATCATGTAAGGTAGGTTTAATCTTCAAGATCATAACTTATCATTGACATGAATAAATACTAAAATATTAAATTATTGGGCAACTCATTAAAATAATTAATTGTTAATTACAAAATTCTCACTGGGTAGTGGTAGCACAGAGAGAGGCAGATCTTCATAAGTTCAAGGCCAGCCTGGTATACAGAGTAAGTTTCAGGACAGGCTCCAAAGCTAAAGAGAAACCCTGTCTCAAACTATACCTCCCCCCACAAAACAAAATCTCATTGTGTTTCTGAGTTGTGACATAGATTTATGTGCCCTTAGTCTTTTCATGAATGTTCAGAGCTTACTTT
Organism: Mesocricetus auratus; assembly: GCF_017639785.1. Classification (NCBI taxonomy): domain Eukaryota; kingdom Metazoa; phylum Chordata; class Mammalia; order Rodentia; family Cricetidae; genus Mesocricetus; species Mesocricetus auratus. The sequence goes on along the minus strand of NW_024429186.1, from coordinate 37,567,687 downwards.
TCAGGAGAGTCTCATGAAATTGCTCTATGAACTAGAAGAAATCACAGATCCTCGCTGTATTAAACCACGTTGGAGTTCACACTGTATAACTTTGTTGTGTGACTTTTCTGGAATCAGATCTTTTGGGTTCAGTCTGACCATTCATATGAGTCTCTGAGAGCAAACACCCCAGACTCCGAGGTGAGGAGGCTCGGTGGGGCCTTCTGTTTGCTCACACTGGAGGCCGTGTTATTTCAGCTACACTTGCCATCCAGGGGCCTTAGACTCACTGGGTAGTAAGGCTTTATACTTCATCAGCTAATGAGATCCTAGAAATCTTCACTTTCTTTTGTGTAGCTCTTTCTCATGTGGGAAACTTTGTTTTTATTGTTAACTAAAGTCAGAAACTAGAAGCAGCGTACAGGTTAATGAGTAGGAGATTGGCAAGGTAGCATTGGTGTGTCTGAAGGGTGCACAGCCTGCAGCGGTGGGATGAATCAGTGAGGAAATAGTTAACTCTGCTGGCTCCAGTTGCTTAACTCCTGCTCATTTCCAGAAAAAGTCTCCCTATAGGCCTGGTCCTTGTCTGGGTCCTGGGAGATGAGTTCCAAGCCTGGGAATACTCTACCTAGTAAGTGTTTTTGTATGTGTGAGGGTTGAGGCCACAGGTACCAGTTGATCACAGTTTATGCAAACAATGTGGCTTGTGGTAAGCATTGATTTTGCTCTGGGGACTGGAGTCTCATTAGCTGAAGTCATTTAAATGGTGCTACATACCTCCTGACTGACCCCTAATAAAAATGCTGGACACAAAGTATTGAGTCAGCTTTTCTGATTAAAACTTCTTTGTACATTTGCCCCGCGTTTCTGATTAAAACTTCTTTGTACATTTGCCCCGCGTTACTGCTGATCCAGTTAAGCACATCTTTGCAGCTCCACTAGGAGAGGACACTGGGAGCTTCTACCTGGTTTCCCTGTGCGTTGTCATACTTCTCTTTGCTGTGTCTCTCCAAAGTCGTAACTGAGGGAAGGGGAAGGAAAGGACGAGGAGAGAGAGGCAGCCTTATAGCTGTAACATCTGTTCTGAGCTTAGTTTTTAAAACTGTTTTTATTATTGCATATTGACAGTTTCTAATTTTGTGTATTGCTGGGATCCAAAGTGATGCTATGATAGTTTTAATGGTAACTGCTTAAAACTGGCAAGATTTAGCTAATTGTGTTCCAGCAAGCATAATTCTTTAGTTTTGATGATGTTCTGTGATGTACTTAGTAAGATTGTAGGAGGAGCTGGGAGACAAGAACTCTGTATTCTCTTTGCAACTTTATGGTAAATCTAAAATTATTGCAAAATGGACAGTTTTTTAAAAGGAGGCAAAATGGGTGGTTTTCTTTGCCTTAGTTGGCCTGCAGACTCATAAAAACCGTTCTGGTTGTGTCTGGAGAATGGGAAGCACATTTGAGGTACTGGCTCTCCTCCCTTTGACCATCTGGTTCTATAGATATTATCTGATACCTCATTATTTAACACTCTTTTTTACCTTTCAGCAAATCCTCCTGGCTCCATCTCCATAATTAATTTAGTGTCTGGTTACTTCCACCTCCTCAGTCCTACTTCCCTAGGTCCTGGTAGAGTGTAGCATTGGCTTTTTGTGCTTGACTTTTCTTTGGGCTACCAGCTCACAAATAATGACATGGAGAGTTATTAATTATTAAAGATTGGTCTTTACCTTAGGCTTTCCCCCAGCTGGCTCTTACAACTTAAATTAACCTGTCTCTATTAATCTACATTCTGCCACGTGACTCGGTTACCTTTCTGTACTGTTAGTTATGTCCGACGTCTTTAGAGTTTCACTGGTATCTCTCTGCTTCTCTTCCTCCCACATTTCTCTCTCTCACTAGAAGTCCCGCCTATTCTCTCCTGCCTGTCAATTGGCCATTCAGCTCTTTATTGAATCATTCAGAAGGTGCCTTATGCAGAGACACATCTCTACAGTATACAAAACAGCTTTGGATTTAGATGTTAGTTTGAGTGGTAGCCCACTCTTGCTGATATTAAGACCTTGAATAAGTGTGTAACCTGGCTCTGACTCTAAGTTTTCCTGTTTGAAAGTGGGCATAATATCTTGTAATGGTGTGGGGATTAAATGAGATGTATGCAATGTTCTTCACCCAATACTTGATGCAGTTGTGAAAGGCAGCTGTTAATTATCAATTTTAGGAATTGCCTCATTCCAGATGCTTTGTATATATCTTCTATCTTAATATTTGTACAGTGTTAAAATGACAAGAACAAATATACTGTACTTCCCCATTGTCCTCCTTCCTCTGTTTTGTTGATAGAGGTTTGAAGTCTCTTGTACCCCATGACTTCTTCTTTGGATCTTATGCTTCTTTCCTTTTTCCCTTGTTAATTCCACTCTTAGTAATTGTGTTCAAAGCTCTATGCTAGGCACAGTGAGGTCATGAAGACAAAGAAAACATAGTCTTTGACCTTAAGGCTTCTAGAAATAAGTCACCTGCAGAGACAAATAGCTGTCTGTGGTGTAATGGAGAATAGAATGAGTTTGTCTACTGCTCTATGTCTGTTTCTAACTGATGTGTAAGAAGCGTGGTACCTCCATTTTTGTCACTGGGGCTACGGATTACACAGAGAAAATAATGGAAAAGTGTAGACCTTCAGTTTCCTGTTAAACCTTTTGTCATGTCTAACCCTGACCCATACTGTCTCTCCCTAATTTAGAAAGAGAGTGCTGTTTTGGAGGTAGGCACTTGTTAAACTGATGAACACACCTGTAATTGTAAAGTTACTTTGCTGAGAAGAGGTTAGAAATGAAAGTAAGTTGCAGTCCTAGTGTTGCCCTACACTTACTACCCAGTCCCCTATGGGCTGTACGTTTTCCAGTTGAAGATCTTAAGCCCGAGGCTGAGTGACAACCTTTAGTTTTCCAGTGAGAACAGGGGTACAGTGAAGTGAGGTGACTTTGAATAATCGGTAATGTCATTTACCACTTGTAGCATAGGTTCAGTATCTAATTGGTTTGCTTCTGAGTTTACTGCATAGATAATGGTATGATACAGATCAGTGCAATGTAACTTTCTCCAAATATATCTCTGACCACATCCTCTGCTCAGAAGCACTGTGTGGTATTGTGTATAATTATAGTGTCCTGTATAACTACAAACACTATAAGGACAGAGAACTTACGTGTCTTGTTGTCAGGTAGATCCTTCGTATCTAGGTCAGAGTATTTGTTGATGGATTGCATTCCCAATAAGGCACTCAGGAACATCCTTCCTTCTGGCTCCAGCATATCCCTCCTGTCTTGCCTTTTTCTATGCTTCTAGACTGGTGGTCTACCTCTGCGCTACTTTCCATTATGGTACAAACATTGTGAACTTCTCTTTGGAACTTAAATGATTTATTTGCCTTACAGTATCATTTAACTTTTAGTATGTTTGTATCTGAGTCCCTGAAAACAGGCTGTGTACTCGCCATAGCTACCTTTCTTGAAAAGTGTCTCATATTAAGTAGGTATCCAATACATAATTGTAGAATATTTTATACTTTTAATTACTCAATTTCTGAAATGCGTATTTAATTAAATGCTTATTTAATGCTTATGCTATTTGAAAGAACATCACTCTTTTTTATTAATAATTTTTAATGTAGTTGCAATCTTATTTTACATATCAATTCCCCCATTCCCTCTCCCTCCCATCCTCCCATGCCCCCCACCAACCTCTCCAACCCACCCCTCACCCGTTTTCCAAGGATAGTGAGGCCCTCCATGGGGGATCATCAAAATCTGTCAAGGACAGCACTCTTTAGTAGCATGGTATTGTTTCTAAAGTGTGCAAAATCATGTGTAAGCTAGAGTTTGGTGTTTCCATACCCTTTATTTTTTTTTTACAGCTGAATATCGAGGTTGACTGATGATTGGAACGCTCTGTTCCTCTATCCCTAAGCTGCTCAAAGTCCTGTGAGATGTCATTACAATTTTATATAAAATGCTGTACAGTAAAAATTCAGCATCTATGGTCTATAGAGTGCTACCAGAATGCCTCACACCTAAAACAGGCAACAAAGCAAAGTCAAATGGGACTATATCAAACTTAAAAACTTCTGCCCAGCAAACTATGGGATGGGGAAGTATTTGGAAATCATGTATCTGACAAAGAGCTAATATCCGCAATATATAAAGAAATCCTACACCTCAATAGCAAAGCCTGGACAACAACAAAAAGCAAGCTGATTAAAAACTGGCCCAAGGACCTGAGTAGATGTTCATCAAAGGATGTACATAGTACAGTGTGGCGGTACATGCTGAAAGCAGGAAGACTGAGTTTAAGGCCTATTTCCGCAATATCGGGATCTAAGAGTGATATCTGTACTCCCATATTCATTGTAGCAACATTCCCCAAAGCTGAGCCATGGAAGCAGTCTCAGTGTTCATTCATACGTGAACAGATAAAGAAAATTTGGTATAGACACATGATGGAATATTATTCAACCTTAAAAAGAAATCCTTCGGAGTTAGGAGAAAGAGAAGGGGAGAAGAGGAGGGGGGGGAGAAAGACATGAGGGATCAGGAAGATTGAATCTGAGGAAGAATAGAGGAGAGCAAGAAAAGAGATACCTTAATAGAGGGAGCCATGATAGGAAAATGTCAAGAGATATACTAGGATGACCCCAACTAAGAATCCAAGCAATAGGGAAGAGGCTATCTCAAATGCCTTTCCCCTATAATGAGATTGATGGCTACCTTATATGCCATCTAGAGCCTTCATCCAGTAGCTATGGAAACAGAAGCAGAGACCCACAGCTAAGCACTGAGCCGAACTCCTGGAATCCAGTTGCAGAGCGGGAGGAGTGATGAACAAAGGGGTCAAGACCATGCTGAGGGTAACCCACAGAAACAGCTGACCTGAACAAGGGGGAGCTCATGGACCCCAGACTGACAGCTTGAAACCAGCATAGGATAGAACCAGGCCCCCAGCACGTGGGTGTCTGTTAGGAGGCCTGGACAGTCTATGGGGCCCCTGGTAATGAAACAGCATTTATACCTAGTGTATGAATGGACATTGGGAGCCCATTCCCCATAGAGGGGTACTCTTTCAGCCTAGACACATGGGGCAGCCTAGGCCCTGCACCAAATGATGTGACAGACTTTGATGATCCCCCACGGAAGGCTGTCTGGAGCAGAAGATGGATGGGATGAGGGTCGATGGGGGGGCATGGGAGAATGGGAGGGAGAGGGAACTGGGATTGATATATAAAATAAGACTGTCTCTAATTTAAATAAACAAAGGAAAAAAAGAAATCCTACAGTTAATGATAGCATGGGTGAATGTGGAAGATGCTATGCTAAATTAAGTAAGGCAAGCATTGAACACATACTGTGTGATCCCATTTACATGTGGAATATAAAATAGTCAGATTCTTAGAAACAGAAAGGTGATTTCCAGAACTGGAGGGACTGGAAGACAAGGAAATATTGGTCAAAGGTGCAAACTTCCAGATGTTAGAGATTAGTTATTCCTGGAGCTGTGTACATAATACACTGTCTGAGTTAATATCATTGTCTTGAATGCTTGAAAGTTGGTTAAGAGTCAATCTTGTGTTTTTGTCACCTACACAGCAAATAGTGGAGAGAAATTTTGGAACTAATGAATGTATTAAGTGTAATAACTATGGAAATGGTTTCATGATAATACATAGTAGTTGTGGTTCAAAAGTTTTTCTTCCTGGGCTGGAGATATAATTCAGTGGTTAGGAACACTGGTTGCTCTTTCAGAGGACCTAGGTTCAATTCCCAGCAGCCACATGACAACTCACAGCTGTCTATAATTCTAGTTCCAGGAAATCTGGCATCCTCACACAGATGTACGTGCAGGCAAAACACCAGTGCACATAAAAAAAAGTTTCTCTTCAAGTACAACTTAGACACTTTAAAATAGAGCATATTAAAAGTTACATAGCTCTCATTTGAACAATGTATTTACTCCCCTTTGTCTTCTGTTATTAAAATTTTCGTATGTCTATGTGAGAGCTCAGCGTATACATTCATGTGGTGCTATGTGTGTGCACAGAGGTCAGAGGAGGATATGGAATATCTAATTTTATTACTCCCTACCTTACTCCCTTGAGACAGTCTCTAACTAACCCTGTAGTTGTAATTGTTGGCTGGCCAGCAAGCTCCAGCAATTCTCTTGTCCCCTCTGACTATGAAGTGGGGTTACTGGAAAGTGTGCGACCCCACCCTACTTTTATGTGGGTTCTAGGGATTTTAAATCAGGGCACCATGTTGCACAACAACAGTTCTTGCCTGTCAAGCCATTTCCTGATCTTTAACTTATTTATTTTTGGTGGGGGGAGTTGAAGCCAGGATATTGTATATACTAACTAGTATCTTACCACTGAGTACATCCTGTCCCCTCCTCTTTGCTTTTCTTTTATAGTGAAACAGATAATCGTATCAATTTCACATTTCCTTGTTTTCATTTTGATTCTTTTAATGTTGCTTCACTGTCTATTGGGAAATGTTATATTGGGTTTTGGTATTCTGGCAAATGTTTATACTAACTTAAACCTTGTGATAAGTGTGTTGCCTTAAAATAATTTCTGAATGTTTTGACTTTGCACCTCTCTTAGAGAATACCTGAGATCTAGATGGCCTCCCACCATCCTGTTTCGAGGCTTCATAAAAATCCAGTGTATGCTGTGGGTGGGCAGAAGAAGTTTCACTTCTGTGGTTTGTCGGATGTAGCCAATAAAATGGTCTACTTAAGAATTTAACTTAAAGCTCCTAGGGACTTAACACATAAAATAATTTTTGTAATCATCATGACTTAAAGACTTTTTCCTGTACATATATATGCTGTATATGTGAGGAAGGGATAGTTATGACCTGAACTGGATAAGTGATATCTGTAGTATAGGGATAAAAATATATATTGCATGTGTGTGTGTGAGTCAGAGAGAGAGAGAGAGAGACAGAGACAGAGACAGAGACAGAGACAGTTCGTGCACCAGTGTGAACATACGTGTGTATGTTTGTGCATGAGTGTGGGTTGTGTGTGGTGTGTGTGTGTAAGAGTTGTTCCTCAGGAACCACCCACCTTATTTTTTGAGACAGGTTCTTTCACTGGCCTGAGACTTGTTGATTAAGCTGGGATGAATATGGACTGAGTTATCTCTCCAGCCAAAAGTATATTGCTCTAAAGAAATTATTTAGTATGAAGCTTTTTTTAATGCTTCTAGTTTAAAGCCACCAAATTTAGTTCATTCTTAGACCCTATTATAATTATTTGCCTTTGTTACCCTGTATGATCTTTAGCTTAGTCTACAGGGATGTCTGGTAACATGGGATGTACTGTTTGGTGGTTTTGGAAGTAACAGATCTTTGTTCAACAGTATAACTCTCTTTCCACATTCCTCTTCCAGTTTTGGCAACCACATTTTGATGGTTAAGGATTTCATAGCAACAACATGATGTGGTAGAAGAGACCCAGAATTTTATGTCAAAAGATAAGTGTTTCAGTGGCAACTGTGTTAGAACTGGCCGTATGATGCTGCTTTATGTATGATCAGTTTCTCTTTTCTGATATTTGTTGTCCTATTAATGTAGGCAGGGATTAAGGTCCTCTATCATAATGCCTAATATTATTAGTAATATTGATAGATGAATAATAATTTATTATGTTGCTGGATTACTAAATTTATTTTTGGTTTTTACAGTTTATAAATTACTTCATATTTAATTTTACAAGAAGATATGTTTATATATAGTTGTTCTAGTGAGTAAGAATATTATGTGTATGTGAGCATTTCTTTGTTGATTTATGCCCATCACTTGTGTGTGCAGGTACCTGTGAAGACCAGAAGAGAGTGTTAGATCCTTGGAGCTGAGGTCATAGGGATTGTGAGTTGCCCCATGTGGTTCTGGGAACTGAACTCAGGTCTCTTGGAAGAGCAACAAGTGCTCTTAACTGTTGTACCATCTCTCTAGCCTGTCTGCCTGTCTGCCTTCCTTCCTTCTTTCCTTCCTCCCTCCTTTCCTTTTTTTAAGGCCCTGGCTGGCCTGGAATTCACTATGTAGGTTAGATTGTCTTCAGGTTTGTGACAGTCTTTTTGTGCCTACCTCTTGAGTTCTAGGATTAGAGTCATGAACCACTATTCTTGGAGCAATTTCTTTTCTTTAAAAAGATTCTCTGCCTCAGTTATCTTTTATGTATAGTAGTAGATTAGCATGGATTATTTTTAGTTTTATTTATTTGATTGATGGGTTATAATTTTCTAAACTTAGAGAATGTACTTAATGCATTTTATTCAGAGTTTTGAAGTATTATGTGACTACTATAATAATTCTTTAAAAAACAACTTCTAATAGTTATGAATGATCAAAAGTAGTTGGTCCTAGTGCCATTTTTGAGGATTGTAATGAGGTTCTCTTTTTACTAAGAGTAAGATGCCATCTAGTAATATTTTGGTGTGGTTATTTAAAAATAAATATTTAGCAGTTATGTTTATAGAGTACTCTGTGATTGCTAATTAGCCTGAACCAGTGTTTATCTCTGTGCTTGTGTGAGTGACCTTTGGGCAGGATTTCCAATCAGCATTTGTAGAGCTTTTCACTCTGGAGTTGGCTGATATTAGTCTGTATACTGCAGATTCTTCAAAGTATATTTGTTTTTTTTTTTAACTATACCAACATTGTTTTAAAGACATTTTGAAATATTATCATTCCAGAAGATGATAAAATCTTTTGTCTTAATACCCTCTCTGTTCCTATAACTGAATGCCATGGGTTAAGTAATTTATAACAAATAAAGATTTTTTTTTTCAGCTTGTGGTTGAGGAGACTGGGAATTCCAAAAGCATGACTTCAGCAACTGCTGAAGGCTGTCTTGATCTACCACAATGTGCTGTGTGAAGACCCGGTGTCCAACATCATAACCCTTTGGAGACACATTCAAACCCTAGTAGCTGTTTAGAAACTCACACCTTCTGGGACCTAAAAATTCTTAGAAAAATGTAGCTCAAATATTTCCCTTTATAACTTCGCATTTTTAGAGCATACAGCACCAAAGTCATTTTGTATTAAAATAACTTGCTCTATGATTAATAATGACTGTTGGCAGACTATAGACTCATGTAGGAGACAGATCACTGGGCATGTCTGTGAAAGTTTCTAGACTGAGTATATGTGGATGGTACCTTTCCATGCTGAGGACCCAGACTGAATAAATAACAGAAAACTGAGCCAAACACCAACATTAATCTTGTACCAATCTCTGTTGTTCTTCTATCTTTTTTCCTTTTTAATTTAGTTTTTCAAGACAGGTATTCTCTGTGTAGCCCTGACTGTCCTGGGCCAGGCTGGCCTCAAGCTTGGAGATCTGCCTGCCTCTGCCTCCAAGTGCTGTGATTAAAGGTATACATCACCACCTGGCTGTTCGTTTGTTTTCTTTTTTTTTTTTTCTTTTCTTTTCTTTTCTTTTTTTTTTTTTTAGTTTTTACGAGACAGGGTTTTTCTGTATTGTTTTGGAGGCTCTTGGTCCAGCCTGGCATCGAACTCACAGAGATCCACCTGCCTCTGCCTCCTGAGTGCTGGGACTAAAGGCGTGAGCCACCACCGCCCAGCTCGTTTGTTTTCTTGATGATAGCTGTTGTGGAATGTTACTTTAATTAGGCAAAGATTTGTTACATTTGTATATGTTGTATTTGTCTAATCATGAAAAGATGTGTTGCTGTTTCACTTTGCCTGCCTAAGGCACCTGATTGGTCTGATGGAAAGCTGAATGGCCATAGATAGGCAGAAGAGGGACAGGAGGGATTGGCAGGCAGAGGAATAAATAGAAGGAGAAATCTAGGCTCAAGAAAGGAGGAGGAGGAGAGAATGAGAGAGAGAGAGAGAGAGAGAGAGAGAGAGAGAGAGGAAGAGGGTGAGAGAGAGGGAGAGAGAGAGACAGAGAGAGAGACAGACAGAGAGACAGACAGAGACAGACAGACAGAGAGAGAGAGAGAGAGAGAGAGAGAGAGAGAGAGAGAGAGAGAGAGAGAGAGAGAGAGAGAGAGCAAGTACACATCTGGGGCCAGCAGCCAGGCAGCTGCCAGCCAGACTCAAGCAGCAGTGAAAGTAAGCCCCACAGAAAGGCAAAAAGCCCCAAGGCAAACGTAGATCAAGAGAAACAGGTTAATTTAAAAGATCTAGCCAGAAATGAGCCTAAGCTAGGCCGAGCATTCAAAACTAGTGGGATGAGATGGAATTTCACTATAAGTTTTGATTTGCATTTCCCTGCTGTCTAAATTCTCATTCCTGAGTTTTTTTTTTAAATTAATCTTTTGTGGGTCTTAATCTCTTGAGATGAATAGGTGGCCAAGATTTTCTTACTTTGCATAGGCTGTTTCTTCACTCTGTTGTTTCTTTTTCTGTGCAGGAGCCCTTTGATTCAATGCAGTCCTGATTGTCAGTTCCTGTTATAATTTCCAGAATTCTTGGGGGTCCTGTTCAAAACACATTGCCTGCAACATGATGTATTTTAACTTTAATTTTAGCTTAAACATATATTGGTAGATACAGACACCGAAAGCTCTTTGGAATCCTCAGTGAGTTTGAGGGACATAGACATTGGAGCTAAAGAGTTTGAGTGCTCCTGCTCCCGAGGATAGGTGGAGAGTCCAACATTGGAGGACCAAAGTTTACTACAATAACCCAGAGATGAGGGGACAAGAACTCCAACTAGAGTAACAAGTGAAAGGGAGAGGCATATCCTATAGATGTCGAGGACTGGAGAAAGTGATAATATCAATGTCAGTTGTGGTGTGAGAAGTGGAGATTGCTAGAGAGTGTGGAACCTCTCACCGGTCCTTCTGAGGAACTGCTTGGCACAGTTTACCGGAGGCTGTAAAAATGGACCTCTCTGGAACGTAGTTTTCCTTTGTAGTGAGTGAGGATGCTTTTGCAGTTTTATGACTATAAACTTGTAAGGAATGGAAGTGTCTGTCAGCAGAACCTGACTAAATGCGTTGCATTCATTCTTTGGAATGTTGTATATGCAGTAATAATGGTGCTGATGGATTTTTAACGATGTACACATTGTATTTAAAAAAGTCTTTTGCATAATATGGTTTCTCTATTACCAGTTTGGCATGTATTGGTTTAAGGTTTATGCTTAGAAGTACCTATTTTGTAAAACCTCAGGCCAGCCAATAAGTAGGATGTTTAGAAAGTTATTTTTCCCCTCAACCATTCTAGCCTTTGACCCATTATTAAATTGTAGGTCAAGATATCCATGATAGAAATTGTGCTTTTATGAATATGAGTTTAACTAACATTAAAAGGCACTGTGTGACAACTTTCAGAAATAATAGTTGCTGTACATTTGACTAAAGTTTAAGGCTCTACTTTAATTATAGGTATTTAAAGATGCATCATGTTTTGGGGAGGCGATGGTAAGTACATTAAGAACAATTTAGAAAGCTAACGTCATGCTTAGCTATTCCGCAGCTCTTTGTCATTACTTGCTTTTGTACTTTTATGGTCAAGGTTGATAATCTGTAAATTTTTATCTTATTAGATTGGTGTACCATGTTTGTGCAGTGATTTGTACTAGTTATCAGTTAAATTCAGGTTGAAAAGCACAGACCCACATCTGAAGAAAATCTTGTTCAGAACTATATCATGCTTTGAAATAAGAAATCTCTCTTTACCATGGTAGTGCTGAGTCCTTTGGGAATGGTGATTCCAATTTGCAGACTGCTTGCACTTCTTTGCATTATAATACTAGGTCTTGAGCTGTGTCTGGTCAGTCAGCTAATTATGCCTTTATGTTGTATGAGTGAACAGAGAGCTTTTTGCTGAGAAACTATATTCCCAAGACTCTGTGTGGTAGAGCAGCGTTCTTGAACACGCCTCATTCTTTTTTTCTCTTTTCATCTCTTCACCTTGCCTCCACTTCTTGAGTTTTGGGGTCGCAGGGGTGTTGCATCACCCAGCTTATGGTTCTGGTGACCAAATCCTGGCTAGGCAAACATTCCCCAGACAGAGTTGTGTCCTCAGTCCCACAGTGTATTTGGTCTTCTTTTCAAAGGGGTCTCTGATGTAGTTTATCTAAAACTGTTTTTTTTTGTTGTTGTTGTTTCAATTAAACAGATGATGTTTGGCATTGATGACATATGCGCATAAAGTATCTTTTAGAGGCTTTTCTTTATAGGATGTTCTCCATACTATTATCAGAGGGAAATACTTAAAGTCTTTGTTTATTTTGTGGTGATGGGAATTGAACTTGTGGCCTTTTTATGCTAGACCAGTGTTCTGTCTGTGAGCTACATCCCTGCTTGCCTTTTGAGACAGGATAATGGCATGCAGTTTAGGCTGACCTTGTACTCACTGTGTTGTTTGCTTTGGTCATGGTTCTCAGTTCCTCTTGTTGGTGCTTTCCAAATGCTGGAATCGTATGCCTGTGCCATAGTGTCTGACAAAAAACAGCCTTACTGAGCTGTAATTCCCATACCATAAAATCCACGTGAGGAGGACATTTTGCCTCTGTGGAAAGATTATTATATTTAAGACCACTTTACTCGTTATTGATCTTCTATTTGTACTTCTAAAACAGGCATTCATTTCTTGTTTCATTGTTAGATAATTATAATCTTGTTACTATTGCTATCTTTATTGTGTTATAATCTTAAATATTTTGAAATAAGCTTTCTATGTGGCTAGGGCTACAGATGAAGCCTTCTTTGATATTTTTAAGGAGTATTTTGGAATTACTTCAACAGTTGTACTGTACATGTCGCTATTACTTGGACTGCTACAGACCAGTCCCAGGGACTCACTTAAGTGATGGTCAAGCATTGGTCACTTAAGATGTAGCTCCAGCATACTGTAGTATGAGTTTGAATAGATGAAGGAATGAAAGCCTTCTTAGAGAGCTCAGTAAATGTTTTAAAGGTGTTCGAATAGATGGATTTCAAAAATGGGGAAAGATGGTGCAGTGAGTTCAGAACTAAATGATAACATTGCTGGGTGAGGGAAATAAAATCCATTTTATTGGCTATTGTTTCTAGCCTGTGAAGCATGTGTTTATAACAGAGACTGATACTGGGTTTCAAGCTTCAAACTGAAGATCAGAAAAGCAAGGCAGTTGGTCACTAGCTCTTACTCTACCTCAGAATGAAAGGTGATCCTGGGCTCCACCAAACCTCAGACTGTAACCTCTCAGTGTGGCTGGAGAATCCTGAGATTTCAATGTCTTCCTATCCTCAATGTGGCTGGAGAATGAATTCCTGATACTGACTACTGAAGACCCCACTCATATCTTTTATACCCCTCTAGTGCTGGGTGTGTGATCCCAGGTGCTGAGATCATCTTTGTGTGAGCTGTTTCTCTTTAGGACTGGATCAGTCTAGTGTAGATCTGGGTAGTCTTGAACTCACAGAGATCCATCTACTTCTTAATCCTGAGTCCTGGGATTAAAGGTGGGTATCACTACTGCCTAATATCTATAGCTTGAGGCTGGCCTTGCTTTCTGAATCCTCAAGCAAGTTTTAACAAATCATAAATAATATATTACCACATCTGTTCTTTTCTCCTTGTTAGTGGTCTCATGAGTTCTCCCCTCGTGGTTCCTTCTCTTCTGTTTATTTTCCAGCATTTGTCAGGAGAGCTGATCCCATCCTCACGTTGGGCTGATTTGTCCAAAGATAACTTTACTGCTCTTAACGAGCAGTTCAGACATGAGCATATGATCCAATTCTGGCAAGTGGGATGTCAGAAAAATTTTTTTTGAAAAAATATTTATCCTTAAAAAAGATTTTATTTATTTATTATTTATACAGTATTTTGCCTGCATGTATGCCTGCAGGCCAGAAGAGGGCACCAGATCTCATTATAGATGGTTATGAGCCACCATGTGATTGCTGGGAATTGAACTGAGCACTTCTGGAAAAGCAGCCAGTGTTCTTAACCTCAGAGCCATCTCTCCAGCCCCTTAGAAAATCTTTTAAGCTCCTTGGAATATTCTTGTTCTTTTTTTTTTTTTTTTTTTCGAGACAGGGTTTCTCTGTATCATTTTGGAGGCTGTCCTGGAACTCACTCTGTAGACCAGGCTGGCCTCGAACTCACAGAGATCCGCCTGCCTCTGCCTCCCAAGTGCTGGGATTAAAGGTGTGCACCACCAACGCCCGGCTTGAATATTCTTGTTCTTGAGCAAGATCTGTTGGACACTACTCTCTTTTTCCAGGACATGTCCAAGAGTATATGACCACAAAGTCCTAGATGACATTAGTGCAAAGTCTTATTTCTGGTTTTGCATTTATGTGTTTTAAAGGAAAAAATTAAATATTTAATTTTTAATTTATGCATGTGTACTTGTGTTTGCAGGTGCCCATAGGGGCCTGAAGGGAACATTGGATCCCTTAGAGATGGAATTATAGGCATTTGTGAGCTGCCTGATATGGGTGCTGGGATCTGAACTCTGGCCCTATGATAGAGGAGTAAGTGCTCTTCACCACTGAACTATCTCTCCAGTCTCTATATTTTTGTTAACCTGTGTATTTTCTTTTGGCTTATGTTCTTGGGATTGAAATTGTGGTCAACAGCATCTTCTCTGAACTTGTTAGAGGTTCAGGCCCTCTCTTCATCCTACTAAATCAGAGTCTCTGGCTGATTACATGTGCATAAAAGCTTCAGAAGCATTGTTCAAGTCCCGTCAGCTTGGGTTATTATTTACTGGCAGCTGGAAACATCCTGTTCTAGTTTCATTTCTGTTGCTGTGATAAAACACTCTGACCAAAAGCAACACAAGGGAGTAGAGGGTTTACTTGGCTTATATTCTAGGTTACAATCCATCACTGGAGGGAAGCCAAGGGAAGGAGCTCAAGCAGTCACATCACATCCACAGTTAGCAAAGGGAATAAACATATCCTTGCTGCCTTCTGACTTGCCTATGCCCAGCTAGCTGTCTTCACTCTTATACAGTTCAAGCCCAGCCAATGGAACAGTCTGCCCACATTCAGTCTGGATCCTCTGTTATCAATCACCAATCAAGACAATTCAGCTTAGACATGCCGCTGACCAACCCAATGTAGACAGTTCCTTGTTTGAGGCTCTCAGATGGTTTTAGGTTGTGGAAAGTTGACAGTTAAAAACTAGCTGGGCACAGTGGCACAAGCCTTTAATTCTAGTATTTGGAGACAGCATTTCTGGGTTCAAGGCTGGCCTAATCTACATAGCAAGTTCCAGGACAGCCAAAAGCTACAGAGACTCTATCTCAAAAAAGAAAACAAAAACAAAAACAAAAACAAAAAAACCTAGCTACCATATCCTTTTATAACATTCTAGACTTTCTTCCTTCAAGGAGGACCACCTTTCCCATCATACTATATAGAAGCAGGATAGGGCATTATTTCCTACTGTAATAGAAACATCATTTACTGGATCATTCTATAAAAATGCTTTCATCATACTTTAAATGACATATAACTTTAAATTTTTAAGAGTTACTTTTGGTTGAAATATTAAACTGCAGTCCTTAAAAACTGTGGTCAAAAGGACTTTAATGTTGTTTTTGGCATTTTAGGGGCTATGAGCTTAGTTCCACTGGTTGCAAGTTACCTCCCTAAGGATTGCTCCTTTCCATAGTCTCCCAGCTCTGCTCCTGTTTCAGCTAGACAGGATTCTGAACTGCATTTCTATTCTATTCTAGATTCATAAATCTCCAGGGACCAACTCGTGCAAACTGCTGATTCTTGCATCTCAGTTGCAGAGTTTCATTCCCTGCTCTGTCTTTGTCCATTAAGACTAAGAGCAGGGACAAGTTAAATCTGCCTGCAATCTAGGAACTAATTTTAGTTTTTTTTTCTGCTCTTTACACAGATGCCATATTTCAAAAAATCAAAACATCATTAAAATATTTCTTACTTGTGTATCTGTCTAGAGATCTTGAGAGTAGTAGGTAGGAAACATGGAATTATTCAGTTCAGAGATTAGAGTATTATTCTGTAATTAATAGATGGCAAACCATGTCTGTGTTATATTTTACAGTGAGAATTCACTGAAGTATTAGCTATGAATGCAATACTTTTAAAGCATGTGTGACTATGTTGATTGAGTTTTCTAGGCTTTATGGTAGAGACTGTCAAAATGAAGTTCTACTGCTCATCTTAGACATGATAAAATTGACATCAGGAAGATGCAGTAACTCAGAATAACCTAGGAACCTAAAACTAGATTCCTTGGCTCATTCAGGTCCTGGGGGTGGGGGTGGGGGCGGGCTGCAGGGTAAGTGGGCCTTCTGAAGCTTGATTGTCCTTAGGGACACCTTTTCTGTTTTTTATTCTGTATTAGTGCTTTTATTAGTGCTTTTTTCTTCTTGAAACACCACTTTTATTTGAAAAAAAAAAAGCAATCTGGTTATTTAGATTTTGATGTCTGGAGATATTTAAGAACAACAACAAAAAAAAAAGAACCAAAATGAAATTGTCATTGCTAATAGTAAAATTTAAATTTTGAAACAAAAGTGATAATTTGCACAATTCACAGTGAAAAACAATTTTGATGAGACTGATAATAACTGACACCCATGAACATCAGGAAGATATGCATAACATCTTTTACGTGATAGGTGTGTGGATTATAAGACATTGGTCAATATCTCTTTGGAGTACAAGGTAGAGAAATATATTTTAAAATATTGGAGTTGGAGTCTCTGCAGAGTTTGTAGGGCAGCTCCTTTGTAAAACTTGACACTTGTTGGGATTGCTATATTTTCAAGTAAACATTTCCATAGTTATATGAAAAAGCCATTAAAACACTTATTTTTCCAACTATGTAGATAAAACCAGAGTACCTTCAGAGACAGCAGCCAAATCAAGATAGTGTAGCAGATTACAGATATAAGCATGAGAGTATAGTTAGTTATTTTCTATTGTGATTTGCAGACATTTCTTTTTCTTTTTCTTTTTTAAATGTATTTTGTGGCCTGAAGAAATGGCTTAGTGTTTAAGAGTATTGACTGTTCTTCCAGAGGACCTAAGTTCAGTTCCCAACCTACATCATGTGGCTTATAACTCAAGTTCCAGGGATCTGATAACTTCTGGTCTGCAGGGCAACTGCACACACATGTTCATACACAGGCACAGATAAACATATATGTTAATAAAATTAAATATATAACACTTATGTTATTCTGTGATATTTTTATCCTGCCTTGCCTTTGACCTCTGGCATGTAGGAGGGAATGTTAGGGATTTTGTTCGATAGCCATCTGATGCTTCCTTATTGGCAATTGTAAATAGAAGGGTGGAAAAAACAAAACTAGGCACAGGTAGACCAGATAAGCAATGAATTTGATAATTTCACTATCTAATTTATACAAAGTTCTAGGCACATATATAAGATGTTAGGATTTCCTAGAAATAAGAATTTTATTTCTGTTGGTTTGCTTCTTTTGAGTCTTTTGTGGTTTCTGACCTTACCTGAGGTATGTCTTCTTGGATCTCTCATAGACACTTCAGATTCATTCTGACCCAAAGTACACTTCAAAGGTATTGAGTAACTTTTTCCTGCCTAGATCAGGAAGTCTAGTCTGAAACCAAGACACAATTAAAAAATGGGCAGAACTGTTTGAAACTCTAATCTTGTTAGAAGCCACCAAAAAACCCCCAAACAAACAAACAAACAAACAAACAAAAAACCTCCTGTCATTAGTTACTGGAAGAATGGCAATCCAAGTAACAAATTAAGCATCTACTCAAGTTATAATATTAACTGGAAAACTTATACTATTTAAGGGAAATCAAGTAGTAAGGAATTCATAGAAAATCCCTGCTAATAAATTTAGAAGATCTGTAGAAGATTTCCAGACCATCAGTTTTCAAATGCTAAAAAAGTAGTGATTTATGTAAAAACCATCAATGGATGAGTATTGAATATGAATATGTTGGTTATGACACATGTCTTAGTCCTTGCGTAATACACATAAGGTCTCTTTATCTAAATAGGCATCTAAAATAGTACAATGTTCCTGAACTTGAGTTTGTTTATAAGATGCAAGTCACCCTCCTTTTGACAGGTATGCTATTGATGTGTGTTCCTTTCAGTGTGTAGCAAAAGACATACAGTCTTAATTTGTCCTGCTGGTGCTATTAACTTGGGTAGCTTTGTTTAGGACGTACCTGCCCAGTTTCTACACTACAAAGTTACTGCCTTCCTCTTTAGCATCAGTGATATTTTGTTAGGAGGCACTTTAAGACTGTAGATGTCTGTAACTCCTCAAAATTTGAATATGTTATGGCATTCACCGATATTCATCATCGAAATCACAGGTTGAGCATCCCTAATATCACAGTCCAAATGTTCTAAAATTCAGAACAGTTTGGGTACAATGTAAAAATTAGCTTTTTTATCACCATGAGAGACTTGAGAAAAGCTAAAGAGAGAATTGATGTCTTAGGGTTTCTATTGCTGTGAAGAGACATGGCAACTATTATAAGGAAAACATTTAATTGGGGTGGCTTGCTTACAGTTTCAAAAGTTCAGTCCATTGTCGTCATGGTGCAGGGCATGACAGCATGCAGGCAGACATGGTGTTGGAGAAGTAGCTGAAAGTCCTACATCTTGCAGGTAACAGGAACTGGTCTGAGTGTCATACTAAGGGAAGTTTGAGCAAAAGAGACCTCAAAGTCTACCCCCACAGTGACACACTTCCTCCAACAAAGCTACATCTTCTTTAACAAGGTTACACCTCCTAATAGTGCCTCTCTCTATGAAGTTATGGAGGCCAATTACATTCAAACTACCACAGCAGGAGTATTCTGGCTCAAAATTTCAGTTCATCTCCCTGTTTCTGGGCCTGTGTTCAGGTAGAGAATGATAATGGGAAGGTTGGTAGGGGCAGAGATGTTCACTTGTGGCCACCACAGAGTAGTTGAGGGAGGAATAGGACAAGACAAAGTCCCTCAAACATGCCCCCAGGCTACCTCTTCTACTTTGGCCTGATCAGCTCCCAAATTAGAATCCTTTATCTTAATGTCATATTGTATCTCTTGTACTTTAAAAATTTTCTGACAGAAGAGAGTGTTTTGTGCTCATCTTTTAGTTTTCCAGTTCTAGGCGTAGAAGCAGTTCTTAGTCTTTAAGTTGACTAATTGGGCTAGAGTTCTCATGGTGCAGTTACTTCTCAGTGACTGAATCTACAAGCTGTTACCAAGCCTTCAACACATGAGTTTTGTTAGGGAATGCCACTTGAATAGCCTAGCTATGTCAAGTACTCATCACCTCATGTCTCTGGGGGTGGCATTAGAAATAGCCACACTGGGAATATTTTATAAAATTATCCTCTAGCAATAAGTTGTAAATGAAACAAGTGAATTTCATATTTAGAATTGGGTTCCATCCCAAAGACATCTCATTATATATCTGTAGAGATCCCTAAATTAAAAGATAATGTTGAAATCTAAAAATAATTTGGTTTCAAATAAGTGAAATAAATACATTGGTTTATTTTTTAAGTCTGTTCTTAGAGCCAGCCCTTGTTCCTTTTAGGAGACAGGAATGTTCAGGAGTCCCAATCAGTGCTTGCACTCACTGATTCTCAGTCCTCTGTGGAGATGGGAGGGGGGAAAGTGTTGTAACTGTGTACATGTATTTGTTTGCACTTGTATGTTTGTATCTTTGTTCATTTCTGCCTCTCCCTATATAGTCCTGACCTCATGCTCACATGCCCGGTTCTGATCTAGTATCACAAGGCTGGTTTTGTTCCCCTCATGTCTGTAACTCCCTTCCTTGGGACTGAGAGACATACCCACACTGCTCAAAGTGCATTTACTTTTTTTTTCAATTTTAGACTACACAGAAAATAGTTTCAGAATTGCTAATTTATTTCTCTAGGGAAGAGTCTACTGTTTAGACTTTGCAATTTATTTGGAGTTAAAACAAATAACTTTGACCCAAGGGAATATATTTCAAAGAGTGTGGTTAAGAGTTGCTTGGGTTGCCTATCCCCCAGAGAGACCACCATACATTGGAAATCAGTGCTATTTGCATCCCATGTTCGGACTGCCTCACACTTTTGTATATTTATTTTAATATATTCTATGAATCAGAATTGTGCAACAGGGCAAACTAAGATCTTAGTCCCGTCTGTTCCATTCACCGGATTATCATGTCCTGCCTGTCCACCCCACAAAATTTCCTGCCTATCATTCATATCTGCCTGTCCACCCCCTTACATAAGTTTCTGGGTCACCTTTTCTACATTCTTGTTCAAGCCCAATCCATGCAGACTTTATTTCTCTTACTTCTTATAAAGTCAGCATACTATAGATGCTCTTTTAAAATTCTTGTTGGTAGAGTTCCTATATTAAGATATTTACCTTTGTGCAAGCACTACCACATCTTCATTCTAGAATTCTACCCCCACTCTAGACAGGACCCCTTCTGGAACCCTTCAGTAGTCATTCTCCACCCCCTTCACCTCAACAATCAGTCTCTATAGACTTGTCTTTTCTGAATATTTCTCATAGGAGGAATCTTACAGTAAGTAACTATTCTGTACTTTGATTTATTTGCTTAACTGCTGATGGGGAAGTCCTGTGTATATATCAATAAAGCACTGTTGGCCAATAGGGAAGCAAGATAGGTGGGACTAGGAGTCCAGGAGGACTCTGGGTAGGAGAAACACAGGGAATCAAGATGTAGTTGCCATAGGGGTAAGAAGTTCGGAACTTTTCTCCGGTAAGAGAAATACTTAGATTAACAATTATGGGGTAAATACTTAAGTCAGAGCTAGCCAGTAAGAAACAAGCAAGGCCAACAGCTTCATAATTAATGCAGTGTGTGTTATTTGGGGACTACAACGCGGCAGAGCCC
Organism: Mesocricetus auratus; assembly: GCF_017639785.1. Taxonomy (NCBI): domain Eukaryota; kingdom Metazoa; phylum Chordata; class Mammalia; order Rodentia; family Cricetidae; genus Mesocricetus; species Mesocricetus auratus. The sequence continues at coordinate 37,546,832 of NW_024429186.1, read as the reverse complement.
AGGCGACTGGTGGGGAAAAACCAAAGTGGCTTGCAAGGAAAAGGTTTCACTCTACAAACTGCAAATAACTTCACTAGCTCATAGATATCTCCCCCACTAAATATACTATTTTTAAAACTTTCTTTAAAAATTTTTAGAATTTATTTTCTGTTTATTATATAGAGTGGTCTGTGTGCATGTTTGCCCGCAGGTCTGAAGAGGGCATCAGATCTCATTATAGATGGTTGTGAGCCACCATGTGGTTGCTGGGAATTGAACTCAGGGCCTCTAGAAGAGCAGTTAATGCTCTTAACCTCTAAGCCATCTTTCCAGGCCCTAAATATACTCTTTTGTAATCAATTAAATTAGTCATACATAGAAATTTCCTGTTCTCAGTTTTTAATGTATATGCTAAATAGTCCATATTGAAAAACATTTTATACTTACCTTACGAAATCTGATAAAATCTTATTAAAACATGTAAGTGCTCAATATAAATCATATCAGTGAAAGAATAATAACCTTTTATAGATGACTGAGGTGCCAGCTAAGTATTTTCTATTAAATACCTACAGCATGGGCTGGTGAGATGGCTCAGCAAGTAAAGGCACTTGTCTCCAAACCCAACAGCCTGAATTTGATCCCTGGAATCTGCTCAGTGGAAGAAGAGAACCAGCTTCTGAAAGTTGACCTGTGACTGCCATATGTGCTGTGATGCACATGCCTATGCTTGCACACGTGCTGGCGTGCCCGCGCGTGCGCGCACACACACACACACACACACACAAACATAAGTAAATGCAAAACATTTAAATATATACATTTCCGACTATATAAGTTCTTGCTAAAAGCTTAGAGACATTTTGCAAACCATAATTTTCTTAGTGCCACCTTTTCTTCTTTCTTCTTTGTGGTTGTATACATGGTGTGTGTGTGTGTGTGTGTGTGCTGTGGTGTTTGTAGTTAGAGTGTTGTTTGTGTAGTGTGTGGTATATGTGGTGTGTGGTGTGATTTGTGGTGTGTGTGATGTAGTGTGGTATGTGTAAGGTATGGATTTAAACTCAGCTCCACAAGTAGGCAAACACTTTCGCCCACCAAGTCATGACCACAGACCCATTCCCCCTTTTAGATCCAAAATTCTTTCATTAGGTCTCCCTATTCCCTTTTCTTGTCCTTTATTATTATTATTTTTATTTAATTTTTTAATTTTTATTCTTTGAGACAGGGTCTCGTGGAACCCAAGATGATCTCAAATTTAGTTTGTATTCAAGACTGGCCTTTTAACTCCCAATTCTTCTCCTATCTCCTAAGTTTTAACTCTTTTCTATCATTCACGTCAACATTATAGTTTTGTAGCATGCCCTGCAATGGTAATATTTAAAACATGAGTACATACATTTGAGGACTACTCAATGTTCCTGAGTATCAACAAATAAAAAAAATAACATTTCGCTTAGATCTTTGAAGGAAAAAAAATAGCATGCTTTGTTTAAACAAGAATTCCTGTAGTAATATTAGGTTTCCTAAGTTTTTACAGAATAAATGTTCTTTCTCATTAAGATGCTTCTAAAATTGGGGTGATTCACACATACACCCCACCCTAGCAAGACAGCCCTGACCTGTGGCCAGTCTGCTTCCCTTGCTGTCCTTAGCCCCCAGAGGTGTCTTTGACGGCTTTGGACTTCCTCGGGTGCCCCTGCTGTCCTCTCCTATCTATAATAAGAGCCTTCTCTCTCCCCACCCATGGAGTGGGCAGTTGCTACTTTCTCCGTGCCGGCATTTATGCCCCTTACAAAGACTTTTCTGTGCCTTTTGTGTAAACTACCAACATTTCTGAGTATTTTTCCTTTGGATTTTAAATTTCCTTTCCTTCAAGTTTTGCTTGTGATGTACCTTTTTAAAGATTTATTTTGTTTTCTGTTTTATGTACAGGTGTGGGTATGTACAATGGGAGTACAAGTGCCCATAGAGGTCAGAAACATTGGATCCTCTGTAGCTGGAGTCCCAGGCAGTTGTGAATTGCCAGATGTGGGTTCTAGGCAGCAAATTCAGGCCCTCTTCAGGAGCAATATATACTCTTAACCCCTGAGCCACCTCTCCTGGCCCAGTGTATTTTTTAAAATCTGTGATGTTTTGCAAATATTTTTTCTATTAGTTCTTTCACTGACAGTTTTCCCCTATACATAAGTCTTTTTAAAAAAACTTTTCTTTAAAAAATTGTGTGTGTGTGTGTGTGTGTGTGTGTGTGTGTTGTTGTTGTTGTTGTTGTTCAGGGATGGGGGGGAGGCATGCCATGACACTCATGTGGAGGTCAGAGGTCAACTTGTTGAGTCAGCTTTTGCCTTTTCTCTTTGTCTGGGTACTGGGATTGAATTTGTTAGGCTTACATCATTGGGTGGCAAAGACCTTACCCACAGAAACATCTCAGTGCCTCCAGGTTTCTTATTTGTATGTAATCAAATGCATCTGTATTTTGTTGTGCTAGCTCTGAGTCAAAAGAACACACTCATATTTTCTGCAAGTGTGCATATATAGTTGATCCTTGTTGTTTACAGATTCAGTATTGTGAATTTGACTCTTCATAATCACCAAATTAACATTCTTGGAACTCTCTGGTCATTTTCAGACATGTACTCCACCCTCCAAGTTCCTCCAGTGTTGAGCTGACCAGGGCCAGTCTTTTTAGATGAAGACTTAATTATGTAGGCTGATTGATTATGTCACTGGCCACGGGAAATCACTTTAACTTGCAGGCCTTTTCTCCCCTCTGGAGGTGGAGGTGAGAGCCCCATTCCTGTTAGTTAGCATACCTTAGTCTCCATCTTGAGGCTATCTGGGGTGCCCAGCAGTCAGTCCTCTTATCAAACTAAGGGTTCTTCCATCACTGTGAAGAGTCCTAGGGTTTCTAGAGCTTTATCTTAGGAAAAAAAAAACCCAGATCTATATTTTATACTCTCCCACCTTTCTAATTTCTGTATGATTTGTTGGAGACTGGCTCATGTCATATGTCTGTTATGTCAGTGGGAACTTGTTACCCTTGCTGAAATGATCTACCCTTAATTTTGGGGATGTTACCCCTCTAGTCATACATGTCTTCCAGTGTTTTTTGGTGGGGTTAGATTTCCAAATGGGGTCTGTTTCCCAGAAGAAGGGAGACTGGGTATCAGACAGTGGGGAGCAGCTGTAAGGCTTGTTGGATAGGTTTGAGTTGAGTTAGTACATGGGTAAGTTGTGGTATTTCTGAGAGAGGAAAGGTCCTGAGGGATCTTTTTAGGGTGTGTGTGTGTGTGTGTGTGTGTGTGTGTGTGTGTGTGTGTGTGTGTGTGTGTGTATTCCTTTCTGCTTGTTTTCCATCTACTTTGGCAATAGCTGACTGTTTCAGGACTGATTAGATTATTCTAGCTTTATGGGCTTCAGTCATCATTGCTGGAGGGAAGTGATGTCAAGAAAGGAGTGAGTGTGAAGGAAAATAAGCATAAGGGCCCTGCTTGCCTGCAGCTTTAGTCTTGCCTACCAAGACGCATAAAAGGCCTTCCTCTTGACTTAAGGGGCAATGTGTCATTCTTACATAATACATAAAACATGTATCAGATTGCATACTTGTACCACAGGAGTTTGGTTCTTCTTGTTAGTATTGTCTAAAGTTACAACATGTAAAAACTCTTTATTCTGCTTTCTAAGCCTGCCAATATGGAAAAAAAATATATTAAGGAACATTTCCTTTTGGAGCCTGGAGCATTTTTCCTCTCTAGCTCTTATTTAAAGAGAATATGTAATTTAGACGTTTGAATAGGAATAGGCAAAGTGGCCAAAACTTTTTCAATAGACTGGCTAAGCTAGGAGACTGTTTCTGTCAGTGACAACCCATGCAGAGCAGAGTACCCTTGGCTTCCCACACCCCTCTCTGGCAGAGTTCATTCTTCTCAGGATTTACATCTCCTGGCTATTCTCTTTCTCCCTTCCCCCTCTCGAGGCTCTCTGCTGCTTCTGAAAGAATGCAGAACTATATGTCTGAGTCCTGGGAGTATTAGATTCCTCCATCTTTCTTTTAATTTAATTTTTCTCCACTTGGGAGTATTGAAACTGATCTTACTCTCTTTGTCCTCCAATGGTTCTAGTCCTCTCGTCAGGCAAGCAGCATACTTGGCAGAACTGTTTCGGCCTGTGGATGCTGGGTTATTCTAGTAGTGGTGTACTTTGAGTAGTCTTTCTAGACAGTGAGCTGTGTGTGTTAAGGCGCTTTCACGGTCTGTAGTTCGGCAGCAGCCATCTTGGAATGAAGCTGCTCCCTCTTGTAGACATCTTCACCTCTTAATCTGTCCCCCTGTCTTGCATTTGGTTAATAGAGCCAGACCCACATGGTCAGACTCACCAGCTTCCTCACCCTCTGGTCAATGTTCTACTGGCTTTAATATTTCACAGCAGACTTTGAGGGAGGTGTTGGGGTCTGGCTGTTGGTACCCTTTTCAAGCTTTAGTGTTTGCTGCTTCTTCTCTCACCTGTTGGCCCTGATTACTGATGCTGAGGCAGTAGGATAGCCGCAACCTCACTTCTTCTTGGATTGTGGTGAAGTGTAGGGACATTATTGCAGGTAGATGAAATCATTCATGATTTTTGTTTCATAGGGTTTAAAGTTTCTATTAAGTAAAAGGTCTCTATATACTTGTACTTTTGTCAGAAGAAAGTAACCACTGGTAAGAAACAAAATCAATGTATGACTAAGTGCAGATATTTATCATTGGTAACTCACAGCTTGGTTCTAGAGGTTAAAGGGCATGATGAGAGTGTCTGATACTTCCAGGAGACCAAGTCCAGACAAGCAAACAGGAATTCATTCCTGCTGCTGCTCATTTCTGGTTCCTGCACCTTAGGGATAGAAGGTCTAAACCACTAGGGGGCACTTTGTAACTAGAATATATGATTGATGCCTTCCATCCCTGCCAGTAGAGGCATTGTGGCCTGCTCAGTAGCAAAGCAGTTGTCAGTTGCCACTATAGCTGGTGGCAGTTCCACCCAAGAAAGGCTTCAGATAAGAGAGAAAGGAAGAAATGAAGGGAAAGGAAGACTTCATGAAGGCAAAGGAGAGAAAAGAAGTATGAGGGCAAAAGGAGAGAAAATAGCAAACAGTTGTGAAGGAAGTAGTGAAATGTAGTAGTGCCCTCCGGGGTGTGGTATCAATATCATTTGCTGCTTGAAGTTGTTTGGCTCTTTGTTTATCTATTCACTGACACTTACATAATGGGAGTCAGGGTTTCTGATTGAGATACCATGGTGAACAGGATGCCGTTCCCAGCCTCTCATACTTTGCAGGTTAAGGGGTTTTAAAAAACTGCACTTAAGCCGGGTGTTGGTGGCGCACGCCTTTAATCTCAGCACTTGGAGGCAGAGGCAGGCAGATCTCTGTGAGTTCGAGGCCAGTCTGGTCTACAGAGAGAGTATCAGGACAGGCTCCAAAACAAAACAGAGAAACCCTGTCTTGAAAAACAAAAACAAAAACAAACAAAACAAACAAACAAAAAAGGTGAACTTAAAATGTTGATATCCCTCTTTATAGATTGTGCTAAATACTGCAGAAAACAAACCTCCTTTGTTTTGGGTTGCTTCATTTTCTCCATTCCATTCTCTTAGCAGAAAAAGGACATATGCTATTAAAAAGAAATCTTGTTGACAGGCGTGGGATATTGGCTCTTGGAGGGCAGGTGTTGTTCTGAACTCTGGAGCATATAGTCAGCTCTTACTAAGGAGGTAGTGCATGTGTGTGTCTGAAAAGCATTTTGTGTTTCTCCCTAATAGTTAATTGTTTTACAGTAATGTCCACTAGAAACTCGAATTACTTATATGACCATGCTTGTAAGGCTGTGCATGCTCTGTACATTTTGGTTAAGTTAATAAGTGAATATGATTAGTAATAGTAATACATGGAATAAGATGACTTTCATAGGCTTTTCTGAAAGGCTTCGTTTTGAGACATGCCAGAAAAACCTTTCATTACCATCCCAAATACTGCTCATGTGTAGGCAATTGTTCTTGAAGTACAAGATACAGTTCATTTTTAGAGACACCCAGAATACAGAGTGAAGTGTCCATCCTCTAAATATGTCTCATTTCCATTTTAATATGGATTCTGTTGCTTCCTCATGGATACACAGTCTAGGTGTGGTTTTTCTTGTTTCTGAAATAATAGGGGCTGGTGACACTGACTAGGTCTGCTAAAGCCTTCATTACAAATACAAGGGAAGCAAAAGGTGGCAGTGAGTTTTTCCCTATAACTGAACTCAACTATACCAGAGACTAATGTCATGGATTAGGATTTGTACATCTTCACCCTCAAGAGGTAAGGCAGGAAGACTCCTGCCTGAAACCTGTCTGAACCAAACCAAACCAAACCAAATCAAACCAAACCAAACCAAACCAAACCAAACCAAACCAAACCAAACCACAATCCCCTAAACACCTATTCATCAAGTGCTAGGGTTTTTATATTTAAGAATAGGAAATGAATACCATTTCAGACCTTTAATGCATGCTATTTTCTAAAGTACAAATTTCAGAATCTTTATAGAACAGAGAGTTTAAAAGTAGCTAGTGGTGTTTTTCTAGTTTCTTTCACATCCCAGGCTGGCCTTGAACTTGCTGACTTGGCCCTCCTGCATCTCCCTCCCAAGAGCTGGGATTGTACCACCACACCCAGTTTATGTGGTGTTGAGGAGTAGAACCAAGGCCTCATTTATGCTTGGCAAAAAACTAAGTCTCCAGCCCCTAAGGTAGTTTAATGAGAAATAATTCACATGCCATATTGCTTCTATGAAGTGTGCCATTCCATTGTTAAGGACAATCACAGACTGTGCAGTTGTCACAACTCTCTAATCCCAGAGAAGCCCTGGACCCAAAAGCAGCTACTCTCTATTTTACCTACCCCCTCAGCCTTTGCAAGCAAGTTTTGTCTATAGATTTGCCTATTCCAGAAATTTCACACACACATACAAAAAAAAAATGAAATCACACAACTTGTCTTTTGTGACTGGTTTCTTTCACTAAACATATTGTTAATATTTGTCTATATAATACTTTTATTCTTTTTCATTATAAAATAATATGCCCCAAAACAATACAGACTGTCTCGTAAAAACCAAAAATAAATAATATGCCATTGTATGAACATACTTCACTTTATTTATCTACTTATTAGTTGATTGGCACTTGTTTTGGGGAAATTATAACTAATATAGTTGTAAACATCCATGTGTCTTCATTAGCACTTACTACTGGCGAAAACGCTGCAGCCATGTCTCATTAGTGGGTGGGAGGTGGTCATCTCACTGGGATTTTTATTTGCATTTCCTAGTGCCTGCTTACATTGACAGTCACTGTTGTACTTACTGACCATTTGGATATCTTTCTTTTGAGAATATGTTTAAAAATTTTATTCTTTTATAAATAGGTTATCTTTATTATTGAGTAAGAGCACATTATATATTGGATACAAGATCCTTATGAAATAATTGTCTTTCCCCCATCTGCCTTTTTGCTTTTTATTAACAGAAGTGTTTTTACATTTATTTAAGTGTGTGTGTGTGTGTGTGTGTGTGTGTGTGTGTGTGTGTGTGTGCGTGCGTGCATGTACCCACACATGGCAGTGTGCACGGTGGAGGTCAGAGTCCCGCTTTTTGTAGTGTGTTCTCTCCTTCTTCTATATGGGTATCTGGGATTGAACTCAGGTCACCAATCTGGGCAGCAGCCCCCTTTCTACTGTGCAACCTCACTAGAACCACATTCGTTATTCTTTGACAGTTTCATACATTTATAATGTAATTTGATCATTTTCACCCCAATCTCCTCTTATCTCACCCACTCTCACTGAACCTGTCTTCTTAATTTCTGTTTACTTACTTTTGGATCCCTGTTGGCACCTGTGGTTAAGAATAGTCCAGATCGTAATAAACAAAACTTTCATGTATGATTGTGTGCTTGCCCAGACTAAAGGTCAGCTAGTGTGACTAAGGAAATGTCTGCTTTTTATCCACTGTGTGATGAGGTGATGAGAAGACCATTGTATTGATTACAGTCCAGGGAGATAATTGATAAACAAGGGTCTGGGGGTAGGAAGAGGTGTTCTAGATAAGAAAAGCAGTGATCAAAGGATCAGTATTTGTTGTTCCATTCTGACTGTGAACCATGTAAGGCATTTGGGCTAAGATTACCAAGAAACACTGACTTAATACTCAGCCAGTTACTGAGAACTCAGAGCAAAGCCAACCATTATTCCTTACCCCTAGGGACTTAGACTTGCTGATAGATAGGATAGTCAGGTACTTAAAAACCAACCGAGGTAAAGGCTTCACTCATGCTCTCTCTTAAAACCCTCTTTCCAAAGTGAAACAGAGTAAGGAGAGCATGGAAGGAATGACCGCAAACCTATTTTAGGCACATGTCTGTAGATCCAACGTGTGTTATGTGTCACATTACCCTGGGACATAAGCTTTAGAAAGGGAGGCACCCATGCATGTCCCTGTATAAGTTAGGTAGCAGACCCAAGACAGACAATGTAAGAGGAATACTAAATTCCTTAAAAGAAATCCCAATAGCTGCGGCCCAAAACAATTTTTTAAAAAGAGATGAAAATGCAACACATGCATAATTCAGAATACGATGACCACCGGGAGGCCACCCTGTGGGAAGATGGCCTCTGCTGCTGCTTTGTGTCTTGTCATCTGGAGGCACTGAGGCACAATGGACTGGGCTGAGTAGGCAGCATTCAATTCTGAGTGTTCTCTTCATTGAGCACAAGACCAGGGTCTGATGAGGTCAGTTGCTTGGTGAGGGCCCTCTTTGGGTGGCCTCATGTGATTATGCTCTCATGTAACTGTTCCCAGCAGGGTTTTCACCTTGGAGACCTGTCTAACCAAGCCTCTGTCAAAAGCTTCATGGACCATCACACCATCACATCAGAGATTAGGGCTTCACAAGATAACTTTGGGGACAGATGTAAAAATTGAGTCCACAGCAGATTACCAGATTGGAAATTCCCCCAGCCCCATCCTCCTTTCTCATAATTGAGAACTGAACCCAGGGTCTTGGGCATGGTAGGCAAGTGTTCTGCCATTGAGTGATATTCCTAGCTTTTCTGACAGGAAAAATGCTAGCGAAAAAATGATCAGCAGGCTCATAGGCATGTATTCTTATATTTTTGGTTGTTAGCCTAGTCTTTAATGGCTGAGCCATCTCTCCAGCCCATAGGCATGTATTCTATTGCTATGCTTCACAACCTGCACAGTTGTGTGTGTCTTCTTTTGCATCTACCGAATGTTTTATCATGACATTTTGGTAGTTAAACATTTTCCAATCTGAGTTTTTCCAGGACTTTTGCTTATGTTAAGTTGCAGGATAGAATATTGAAGACACAGGCTTAGCCAAACTGTCATCTCTTACTTACCTTCCTACTTTATACAGCCATGCACTTTTTATTGTAACTTTTTGAAGCAAAGTTACAGTCTGCTGAGGACAGATGATTTTTCTTTTCCTTCCTTCCTTCCTTCCTTCCTTCCTTCCTTCCTTCCTTCCTTCCTTCCTTCCCTCCTTTCTTTCTTTCTTTCTTTTTTTTTTGAGACAGGGTTTCTCTGTATTGTTTTGGAGGCTGTCCTGGAACTCACACTGTAAACCAGGCTGGCCTTGAACTCACAGAGATCCACCTGCCTCTGCCTCCCAAGTGCTGGGATTAAAGGCATATGCTTCCACCGTCTGGCTTGAGGAGAGATTTTAATAGAAATTTATGTGTGGGAAGTAGAGAGACAGACAAAGGAAAAGAAAAGTTGTGCCTCTCACTTTAATCGTGGAAACAACAGTAATGTAGAAATCCTTCCCATGGTCTGTGTCCTGTGTCTCTGCCCTCAAGTTTCCATGTACTCTCCTCAGACCCAGCTTCTAGGTCAAACGCATTCTGTCTGGGCCCGCTGGCCAGACATTTAAGTATTCATTACCTCAGTGAGTGCCTGTGTATCTGTATTTAATGGTGTTTGCACTTTGCTTGCTTAGGGCTTTTGAAATCTTTGCAGGCTTTCCCTACTGAAAGGCAGTTTTAGAATTAAGGGTCATCCTTGGCGGTGGGGACAATCAAACAGAAAAGCACAGTTTTCCCTTTCATCTGTGTCCCATATTATACAAATGTTCCCGAAAATAGCAACAGTTTTCTGGGAAAGGTCCCGACAGAGGCTGTTCTCACCCTTTACCCCTGCTCTCCGATTCATGTTTCCTTCTTCCAGTGTGGTCACGTGCTTGCCCAAGCCTAGCTCATGAACCGTGTAGGATATTCGTGGGGTTTTGTTTTTTAAGCCATACACTGTGCACATGATGCAGTATTTAATTTGGAACGAGTTCAGAGTTTAGTCACACGTGCTTCTTGTGGTGTTTATCTTGGAGTCCACAAGTAGGAGGAAAGTATTTTTGCATTTATACATCTGGACACTGTTCGTGGTCTTTCTGTGACTTGGGAATTGTGTGTGGGGCAAAATCCAAGGAACAGAATTAAAATAACACGGAGTTATAATGAGATCTGAGTGTGGGCCCTGGAGAGCACCATTCTAATCCCAGCAGAGTTTGATTTTTGAGGTGGTGAACTTTTTTGGCTGTGTTGTTCACTGTTGGCCTGAGTAGACGGGTGGGATTGTGTGTTACCTGGACACCTCCCATGCAGTGCATGTGCAGCCAGATATGATGTCTGCAAGTCTTTGGCAGATTTGGCTCTTTAAGGAGAAGACTTTGACTTGATTTTGTATGGGGCAAGACAGGCCAAGTGAATTCTGCTCAGGGCTGCGCCGTCTGCTATTCCACTGCATCTTATGAGACTTTTTTGGGTCTCCAGTGCTCATCCTATCCTGCCTCAGTTCATGTATCCCAGAACTACACGATGATCCTGAGACCATCTCAGGCTGTGTGTGTGAGGACTGAGGGTGATGGTGGTGATGTTGACCTTATCCTTTCATGATTTCACATGAGAAGTTGTTATTTGAAGTGGGGTAAATATGATGTAGTACAGTGCCACCTTCCTTTGGAATGGGGTCTGCTAGAATGGAAAAGGTGAGAAGGGGCATTTGTAATGTTGCTGCTCTGAGAGAGTCTACATAAGGACAGTTGCAATTTTTTGGCCTCAGCTTAGTTTTCTCTAATTTCCGTGTCTCATCTGTAATGCAACTGCAGAAGCAAGCTGGCAGAGCAGAATAGAGCTTCAGATGAATTTGTACTTGAATGAAAGAGAACAGTTGTTGTTTGCTGTGTTGTTCATAGTACAGACGTTTGGGTGGAAAGCTGTTTGGATTTTTACTTTCAATAGAGGGCTGTTTGCTTTTCCTTCTTTCAATGCAGTAAAGAGAAGAAAATCTAATAAAATAATTGGACCTGCTGGTTATAATTCATACAGAATTTTCAAATGTGTTTGCTAGTAGTTTTGTATACAACTATAAAAAATAAATAATTGGAGAGGAAAGGTCAAAATTGTGTTGAAGTTTGAAAATCAGACTAGTCTGAGGCAGTTTGAGTGATTGGGTAGATGGCTCATCTGGGAACTGTTTCTTTTTGCTGCTTTTTGGGCCTTTCCTTTGGGATTTCCCCCCTTTATTTTTATAATGTATTTTGCAACTTCCAGTTAAAAAATAGTCATCAACATTCAAATGTTAGCAAATAAACATATTGCAGTTCTATGGTGGCAATCTTCATTTGAAGAGAGAGAGAGAGGTTCATTGTAGTAACTGCGAGAGTTGACACCAGGATCATGCTTGTTTAGAGTGTTAATGAGTCCCAAAGGAGATGGTGAAATCTGCTGATGATACCAAATTGTTTTGCTTGACCCTAATAGGGGTTTCTGGGAAGCTGCTTTGTAGTATTGGAAATAGTGGAAGGATTGGGCAATATGGGCAGACACGCTGAACTTGAAGTGGAGGTTATGTGAAGAACAGGAGTACACCAGTGAAGTTTCAGAGCCTCTGTCCTCCCTGAGGAAGACTAGAGTCTCGTGACAACTAGGACAAAGAACATTTTGATAGGAAACAAAAGCTATTATGGTGGTAGTTAGAAGCTACGCAGTGTAAAAGTATGGCATCTGAGTATCTTTTTGGAGGCCAATAGTAGTATATATGAGTGGTGTTATTTCCCCTTAAAACAACTGTGGAATATTATATACTTCATATCTGCTTGTGTTTTTAGTGGGAGGCTCTAGTCCTTTGTATATCCTTTTAACTATTTTCCGTGGTTTATAGATTATTTTTAATTTTCAATAGTCAACTGACATTTAGAATCTGAGTAAGATCAAAGTTAATAATAGACTTAAAATGTAAATGAAATATAAAGTAATAAAGGGAATTATTTACTTTCTGAACTGATTCTGAATGAAATTACCATGAAATATTGCAAGATCTGTGTAATAGTAGTAGAATAAGTTGTTAATTGATGCAGTTCACAAATGTGACTAATTTAAATATGTAAATTATAGAGGCATGTTAGCATACCTACTTCATTATATTATAGACTCAATTCATGGGATTGAAACCAGTACATTATGCATGTCAAGAGCACGTTACCACTGAGCCCCGGCCCCAGCTCCACACATTACATCTCTTCCACAATCTACTTCTCTGTCTTTAATCATTATTCTTAGAAGAAGCAGGATGCTGTACAGTACCTAGAAATTCCCTTAGTATGTTGTGTTTTCTGTCTAGAGTTTCTGCCTAGAAATCACTTAAAATGAGAAAATCAGGGGACCCTCTACCCAAAATTAGAGGAATTCCTTTTGTGGGTAATATCATCCCGAATAGCCCAAGTCCTGTGTCCCCCCCCCCCGATCTTCATGGTTCTAAATGCAAGGCCTCACTCAGCCTGGTTGCATCAGAGTCACTGGAGGCCACTTGTTAAAAACAAAGATTTCATATTGTGGGGCTGGTTGTGTAGCTCAGCGGTAGAACTCCTGCCTAGCATGTGCAAGGTCAGCGTTTGATCTCAGCACTGCAAAAACTGAAAACAGACAGAAAGATAAAAGTGACTTCACTCCTAGTTTTGACACGCTGAATTAGAACCTCCAGTGTAGGGCCCCTGTATTTTAGTACGTTCTGTATTTTAGTACTTTCTAAAAACAGACATGTACTACAATTCCCACCCCAAGCCAAAGACATTAGAAAATAGAATGATGCTAGAATGTGTTGAAATAAATATCGTGTGGTAGAGTTTGTTCTCTGAAGTTCTAGTGAACGGAGTGTGATGAGTAATGATTTTGAATCCAGATAGTAACAGAGATATTGATATGGTGGTTAAAATTTACTCGGATGCCAGAATTTCTGGTCACTTACTGGTTATGTGACTTCAGCAAAATATTTAATAACTCCTCAGCAGTTCTTTTCTTTTTCTGTAAAATAGAGATTTTGGATTTGATCCCTAAGCTTGCAAAGGCAAACAAACAAACACAACAGACAAAATCCATTCCCCAAGCACACAAGGGAACTATGTGATCTCTACTGTGATGCTTTTCACTATGGTCAATCCTATTTGTTAAGAGGTGAAAAGAAAAGCCCAAGAATATGAACAAAAGTATATGCTGGGGGAAGACGGGCCCCTTTGGTTTCTTCGGAACAAGACCTTCAGATGATGTTCTGAGTACACTGTGCTTTTCATTTCTCAGCACTCTCTGATGGAGAGAGGTGAGACAGAGCAGACACAGTAGATGGCGCTCTCGATTTATTTTTCAAAGAGACCAGTGCGGTGCAGTGGTGGGGGAGGGCCTGAGGCACGTTTCAGGGAGCTCCCCCACCAAGTCTGAGAAGTAACTTGTTTTTGGATAGAGCTAGAAAGTAACCTCACCAAAAAGAAATCTCTCAGTTGCTATATTTGTGTGAGTCTTGTCACTTGGAAATTATCACTTGTGCTCTGAGCCAGAAAAATATAAAGGAGTTATTTTCTTTCAAAACATTTCCTTATTTATGAGGGTTTTCCCCTAATTGTCTTTGTATTTTAATATTTCTATTCCTTCCTAGATTTTCTGACCTTTTTTTGTTATTTAATAAAAATGTGATTATGAAGTTAATTTAAATATCTCCAATTATAATTAGTCATATTTTTAAAAAGTCACATTAAATACCCATTCAAACAGTATATGTCACATTAAGGATAATTTAATTTTAAATTTTGTTTCTCCAGAACCCACATGAAAAAGCTGGGTGTAGTGGCCTGTGATCATACTCTCAGTTCTGGGGAGATGGAGATAGTGGGGTCCATAGAGCTTGCAGACCAGCTAGCCTAGCCAAATTTACTAGGTCTGGGCCAAATGAAAGACCCTGTCTCTAAAAACTGAAGTGGATGACACCTGAGGAACATCTAGGGTTGACCTATGTCCTCTACACACTTGCATACATATGTGTGTGTATACTCACACCCACATATGTGACACACACACATACACAGTCAGGGGAGATAACAAAGATGTTTCAGTCTGTGGTATTGAGTAGGCTATGGAGCTGCAGTTCTTCAAGAGAAAGATAGAATTATACCTACGTCGGTTGTCTTACTATACTACTCCTTTTGGTTATATTTCTTTTATCCAAGGGAAGAGCAAGACCTTCTTCCTTCTTCAACTCTGGCAGTTGAACCATAAAACCAGGGGCTGGGGAGGTTGCTCAAGGGAAAGTGCTCATTGTGCAAGCATGAAGACCCAAGTTCTTATCCCCAGAACCCATGTAAAAGCTGAACACTGTGGTATGCTGTGGTATGCTCCTGTAATCCCACTGCTGGGAGGAAGAGGCAGGAGGACCCTGGAAGTTTGATGGCCAGCCATTCTAGCCAAAATGGTGAGCTTCAGGTTTATTGAGAGACCCTGCCTCAAAAGTGAGGTGACATGATCAAGGAAAGACATCCCAAAGTTAACCTCTGGCTTCCCACAGGCATCTTCGTAGGTCAGCAGCCTGCATACAAACCATATATATGCACACACACACACACACAAATTAGTAAATCAACAATGGAGGAAAAAAATAAGGTGAAACTGTCTTCTAGATAAGAATCAGGAAGAATAAGTAGAATCGAACTATACTAATGTCTAAATTTCCTGCTGATCAAATGACAGTATTTAATGCAAGGTATTGGTAGTAGAAGCATGCAAGAGTGATTTTTGCAGTCTAAAATCATATAAATGTTTTGATTGTTTCTCTAGTGCTATTTAATGAGACTTTTGTTACCCAGCCAGCCTAGGAATACCCCCACATTGGCACAGACCCCTTTCTTTGATTTTTGGGCATTTGGCTTTCTATTGACTTTTCTTGAATAAGTGTGAATTTATTTTCTCATATGATACCAGGATTTCTTGATATTGAAGGAAATATGACTGATGAGAAAATGTGGATCAGTCACTTTTAATTGATGCCCCTTGACTGTGCTTTTGGTCTTCTGAAATTATGGAAAGTGTTAGATGTAGTCTTAGGAGCATATTCTGTAAAGGTAATCCATAGATTTCATGAAGTTATCTATGACTTTCACAAACTTTAAAAGGTTAAGAATTGTAGTTGTGGCTGGGCAGTGGTGGCATATGCCTTTAATCCCAGCACTCAGGAGGTGGAGGCAGTTACATTTCTGAGTTAGAGGCTAGCCTGGTCTATAGATCGAGTTCCAGGACAGGTTCCAAAGCTATTCAGAGAAACACTGTCTCAGGGAAAAAAAAAAAAAAGGATTGTCATTGTGACTTTACCTAAGGGGTCTTCACGGTTCACTGCTTCAGGGTTGTCACTTCCCAATTAGGCATTGTAGAGAGGGAAGGACTGTTTTGGTTCCATGTAAGGACAAAAGTCATGAGGCTCTGTGTGCATTTGGGGTGTGAAGTTCTATAGTATGTTTTTTCTCTTTTGGGGGGCCTGCCACCCAGCTCCCAAATGAATCACACACGGAGGCTCATTCTTAATTAGGAATGTTCGGCCTTAGCTTGGCTTGTTTCTAACCAGCTTTTCTTATCTTAAATTAATTCATGTACCTTTTGCCTCTGGGCTTTTATCTTCCTTACTTCTGTATATCTTACTTTCCTTCTTACTCTGAGACTGACTGGGTGGCTAAGTAGCTGGGTGACTGGCCCCTGATGTCTTCCTCTTCTTGTTCTCCTTTTCTTTTCTTGCTCCTCTTCCTTTTTCCTTCTGTTTATGCTCTCTGCCTGCCAGCCCTGCCTATTCTTGTTCCTGCCTTGCTATTGGCTGTTCAGCTCTTTATTTAGGACCATCAGGTGTTTTAGACAGGCGTAGAATCACAGCTTCACAGAGTTAAATAAATACAGCATGAACAAAAGTCAGACACCTTAAAATAATATTCTACCACAAAGGTGTGTGTTTAACCCTGGAGTTTGGGAAACCCCAGTCTTAGGTGGCTGGTTTGGAAATGGGGGCTGCCTTGAGTAAGGTGAATGGTTATTATTATTTTTTTAATGAAATAGAAAGGGAACAGTAGGAAAAAAACACCTGGAAAAATCAATTCATAAATTTTAAATTTGCATCACATTAAAACAGTAGGTCAAGACACTTGATGCTAGGCCTGGCTACCTAAGTTTGTTCTCTGGGACCCAAGTGGTAAAAGGAGAGAATCAGTTGTCACAAGCTGTCCTCTAATCTCCAGGATACTTATAACTTATATCCGAAGTTATGTTATCTCTGATTCAGTTGTTAACACTGGTTCTAGACAAAAGAATCAAGAAGTAAAGTTAGACTTTTTAGTTGGTCTACTTAAGTTCCTTATTTTGATTGAATTTGTTTTGTTTTTCAAGACAGGATGTCTCTGTATATCCCTGGCTGTTCCTACTCACTCTGTAGGCCAGGTTGCCCTTGAACTCACAGAGATCCACTTGCCTCTATCTCTCTAGTGCAGGAATTAAAGGTATGCACCACCACCACCCAGCCAGCACTAATGGAATATTTTTGATCAGTGGTTTCCTCTGAGAGGATAGCTTGAGTCCAGGAATTAGACACACGTGGACAATGTGACAAGAGCTGGTCCCATACAAACAAACCAACCCAGTGATCTTTTAATAATAGCCTTGTCATACATAGTAATAGTGTCATTCAAATAGGGTTTTGGTGAAGAGTAGATGTGGTAACAACTAAATATTGTAAACAACTGTAAATAGTGCAACATCAGGATCTTAGCTGCTTTCTAAGCAGTTAGCGCTGCTGTTGTGGTTGTCATCATCAATAACATCTACATTGTATATTCCCGTGAGTGAATGTATGGTATCTCATGCATAAATAATAAAAAGATCCACAGATGTAGAGGAGGGGAAAGATCAATCTGATGAGCCTCTTGTGACAGGGATTTGGACAGTTTTTTTATTTTTATTTTAATTTGTTGTGTATGAGTGTTTTGTGCACAATGCAACTGTAGTACCCATAGAGGCCAGAAGGGGACATTGGAGTCTCCAGGATGGTGGTGGGGGGGGGGCTAAAGATACTTGTGAGCTTCCATTTGGGCTCTGGGAATCACTCTTGAGTCTTTTTACCAGAGCAACCAGTGCTCTTAACATAGAGCTATCTCTCCAACCCTCTGAAAAGAGTTTCTTACAAGATATATCACTTTTATTACTGGATGAATGGCAATATAGATAGTTCTTTTGTTATGACAAAACTCTAATAATGGAATCATATTAGTTAGGAGCTTCATAAGGACACAGGTACAATATCTGTTTCTGGCCATATGTCCTTAGTTCCTGTTTTAGTCTCTGACTAAGGAAAGTATTGCATTAAATGCTTATTTTTCTTAGTGTTTTTCTTTATCTTCCTCTTAGCTTTTAAAAAGTAGCTGCTGTTTTTATATGCAACATTCTTACTGAAAGTCAAATCAGTAATTTAATCACTAGACTTGATGGTTAAAATAGGATCTTTCTTGGAACGGGGTTGTTATGCTTGAAGCAAATGACTTGGGAGACAAGATTTAATTCAACTCAAGACTACTTAGACTTGCAGTGTTTATGTTAGTATGTTCTCTGTTGCTATAACAGAATCCCTGAGATGGCTCAATTTATAAAAGAAGTTTATTTTTCCTTTGATTTTGGAGGCTGGGGTATCCAAATGCATGGTGCTTTTATTGTTTTGACTTTTGCTGAATTCCTTGTGCAGCTCTAGCATCATGGTGGGAAGCAAAAGGGCAACTGGGTTTGTGTAAAGGGAAAAGAAGAACTCAGCTTCTCCAGCAGCTAACCCAATCCCCCAAGGAACCATGAATCCTCTCATGGGAGCATGGCTGCCGTGGTCTACACCCTCTTATTAAGCTCTGCTTTCCAACAGTTGCACATTGGGGGAGAAAGCCTCAACAAAAATTGATAAATTTCAAATCATTGTAGGTGTGTGTGTTTTCAAAAATAGGTGGTATTAAAAACAATAGATTTTATTTAAATTTCAGTCAGGCAGTACTTAATGTCAGCCCATAAGTTGCTTTTCATTATAGATAAATATGTGATAATGGAAAAATCAGCCAAACAGTCTGGTTTCCCCTCCTACCCCTCCCTTCCCATCCCCCCACTCCTTTTTTTTTTTTAATACTTTCCCTTTCTCTGCCCTTCCCTCTCTGGGAGTTGAACCTAGAGACTTATATGCACTAGGTAACTCACCTATCAATAAGCTGCACCCTAACCAGCTGTGCTTTCAGTAAGGTGTCCAACTCATGCCACTACCCCTGCCACCCCATCCAAACCACATGAAATCCAGTGTTGCTAAGCTGGCTGGGAACCCAAGGATTCAAGTGGTCTTTCTGCATCAGGATTGTACCACTGCACCTGGGTATGGGTGTTTCTCAAATACTTTATTGAGTCTGGTACAGTGGTGTGAGTCTGTAGTTCCAGGCACTTGGGAAGGCTAATATAAGAAGGTTGTATGAGCCCAGGGTCTCAGGGCCAGTCTGACCTATATAGTGAAATGTACTTGGATATAAATAAGTAAACAATTAAAAACATTTATTTTTATTTCAAATGTGTTCAGTGTTTTGCTTGTATGTGTATGTGTATATGACATGCATGCTTGTTGCCCTCTGGGGCAAGAAGAGGTTGTCCAGTACCCTGGAACTGGATTTACAGTTGGTAGTGAGTTGTCATATGGATGCTGGGAACCAAACCTTGGGTCCTCCTTAAAAGTGGCAAGTGGTTTTTTTTTTTTTTTTTTTTTTTACTTTAATTTTAAATAGCTTGCGTCACATGTCAATCCCAGTTCCCTCTCCCTCCCCTCCTCCCACACCCCTCCATCATCCCCCCAGCCTCCCACCCTATCCCCACTTCCTTCCACATGGGGATATCCAGAGTCTGTCATTTCGCTCAGGGCAGGGTCCAGGCACTCCCCTAAGAGTCCAGGCTGAGAGAGCATCCCTCTTTGTGTTATGGACACACGAAGTCCATTTGTATGCCAGGGATAAATATTGATCTACTGCCCAGGGCCCCATAGGTTGCCCAGGCCTCCTCACTGACTCTCACACTCAGGGGATCTGGATCAGTCCCATGCTGGCCTCCCAGCTGTCTGTCTGGGGTCCAAGAGCTCCCCTTGTTCAGATCAGCTGTCTCTGCTGGTTTCGCCAGTCCATTCTTTGCCAAATTGCTCATCGCTCCTCTCTCTGTCACTGGGTTCCATGGGTTCAGTTCAGTGTTAAACTGTGGGTGTTTGCCTCTGCTTCCATCAGTCACTGGATCAAGGTTCTAGGATTACATATAAGGTAGACTTCAAGTTCATTATCAGGAATGGGCATTTAAGGTGGTCTCTCCACTATTGCTTAGCTTGCCAGTTGGTGTCATCCTTTAAATCACTAGAGGTCTCACTGGTGCCAGATCTCTCTTCAGACCTATGATTCCCTCTATTATGGTATTTCTCATCCTGTTCTCCCCTCCCACTCAACCTTCCTGTTCCCCCATGACCTACTCTCTCCTCCTCTTCTCCCCCTCTCTTCTTCCCAGCTCCCCCCCCACCTCCCGCCATGTTCCCAATCTGTTCAGGAGATCTTGCCTCATTCCTCTTCTCTGGGGTTCTTAACCAGTGAGATAGTTCCAGCCCCAAATAAACATCCTTAACTCTCCCATCTTAGAGGAAAATTCTATGTAGCCCACTTCCAATATATCTTGGTTATTTACAATGATAGGAAACAGCTTGCCATGGCAGAATGTGACTAGAGATGGTCCTGTCTTGACGCCTGTTCACATGGCATGGTTGCTTGGAGGAATTCCCAAGACTGACTTGGGACTTGGAGGCATTTGGAACTTCTCTGGTCATAGAATCACTCCACATTTTCTACAAATATGCAATGAACTTCAGACATGTGGACAGAGTGAAATGGTACCTATCTCGAACAAATGGAATCAAGCGAAGTCTGGAGATACAAACTACACGTACTTTCAGTATTTTTGTTTTGATAGTGGATTTTCTTACTGTTTATGCAGTTGGAGTCTTGTGATTTATA
Source organism: Mesocricetus auratus (assembly GCF_017639785.1). Lineage (NCBI taxonomy): Eukaryota > Metazoa > Chordata > Mammalia > Rodentia > Cricetidae > Mesocricetus > Mesocricetus auratus. The sequence continues at coordinate 37,526,420 of NW_024429186.1, read as the reverse complement.
ATCTACTGAAATGCAATGCCATTCATTTTTTTCTGGAATTGAGTGAGGGTTGTAATAACAATGCTATTCTCTGATTATCAGAGACTTGAGACCTTTCTCTTTTCCATGGTTGGTACTGTAAAGTGTAATTTTTATAAACCTTTAAGAGTTTGAGAATTAAGTGGTTTATTTACCAAAATAAGAGAACTACTTTTAGCATTTGAAATAACATCCATTTTCACCAAGGATTATGCCCTCTGGTTTAAAGGCTTGGGTAGGGAGGATTAACAACACAGATAGAAATGGAAAATTAGAGGCTGTTTGCTCTTGATCCTGCACGACTCAAGAATCAGAAGAGTAAGGCAGAGAGTCTCACTTCACCAGTGGTGATATTTTGGGCTTATCTGGATTTAGAACTTATTTTAGCAGTACTATTGGTAATTATGTAAATAACAGTTGACGTTATGCTATGCTCTTGTTTTGTGAGGTGATCTCATGTGGTTTCTGAGTTGTTTATGGTTCACCCTGAAGGTTCCTCATTGTCACAGGGGCATCTTTCATAGCTTATTGCTCGTTTGCAAGATAGTGACACTTTCTCTTGTCTTATTAAACTGATGGAACCATTTTGTAGCATATGGAAACATTTTTGCCCCTCATGTTCTTTTAAAAATAACCCCATGTGACTTACAAATGTTGTGAAAGCAGTAGATATTTCCAAATACTTTGTGAATGATTAAACTAATATATCCTTATGTACCAAAAAGGGCTTTCACAGAGACAAAGAAGGCCAGAATGAAATATGGCCATGTTTTCAAAGAAGCCCAGTTCTTTCCATGCTACTTCCAGAATTTCTTTTATTTTTTTATTGTTCCTATCATACCAGTATTTTCATAAAAGATGTAAAAATCATCTTCTTAGCTAACCAGGTACGGTGCAACCTATGTGAACAGAATTTTCTCCAGTCCTATTGATTGAAAAAAAATGATAACTGGAATTAAACATCTCAAAACTTCTTAAATGCAATAATATATTTTGAAGAATAATTGTCGATATTAAGTACACAGGAGTGTAATATTTCAAACAGTAATAGAATCTGTGCCTAGAAGAGTAAATGAGGAGTGTCTGTGATATTAACGAAGGAACGTATAGTGAGAGAAGTAATGCTAAATTTTGTTAAACTTTTAACAAATGTTTACATTTAGTAAATGATGTTCCCAAACAAAACAAGACTGCTTATAAAGATTAGCAACATTTTATTAAATTGGGTGCATGTCCTGTAGTTTAAACTTGCTTCTAAATGATATGTTGACATTTGACTGTGTCCAAAGTACCTTTTGAAGGACATATTATATAGTTGCTATCTTCAGGTGGGGGGAGTAACATTCAACCTGTTATTAAACTTAAGGCAGAGTACAGCATTCCTCCGAAGAACTGGAAGGAGGAAGAGTAGCAGAAGAGGAGGAGGAGGAAAGAAGTACTCTACTGGTCCAAAATTGAAGCAGGAGTTGGAAATACGGCATCTAACATCCGTGAATACCAAATAAGAGACTAGTGGTAGATTGCCACTCTCTGAGGATTCTGTGGGCAAAATAAAAGCAGCATGTGACTTCTGAATCAGATGTTCATTGACCTCTTGAACAATACCTATGATTGTTCTTTTAAAAAATAACCCACATCAGCTGTTCTGAGACTTCAGTAATTCTACAGATAATTCTAATCCCACCTCGTAAACAGTTTTTTCCTAGGTATTGCAGAAAGAGCATGATTAATAAAATATTACATTCATCTTGGAGAACTTTTTATCTAGCAAGGGGAAAGTAAGTGTTCAAACATTTAGCAACAGAGAGGACTTAATCATGGGGGCAAGACAGGTTTACCTTTCTCATTAACATGAATGCTTCATGCAGCAGGGGGGGTGAACAGACAGCATGTGAAGACTGTGGATGAGTAGGATGGAGTCAGGTTATGGCAAAGACTACAGAACAAGCTGAGATGGAGCTAAGGTAGAAATGTAGGGCCTTGATATGGCGGAAGTTGCTCAGTTCTGGTAAAATAGCTTTTCCTTTATTGTTGGTTCCTGGAATTTTGTTTTGTTTTGTTTTTATCCCATTGCTCTTAAATGAAGAAAAAATAAACAGATGGTATATTATTTAAATTTGAACTATAAATATCTCCATTCAGCTTAATGGAATGTTACAAAATATTTAAAATGTTAACTACTTGGTGTATATAGGATGATTATGAACAAGATCTAATTCCTGCCCTCAGAATGCACATAATCAATTATGAGAAATTTCACTTATGGAATAATGTGACTTATATCAGTAAACTGTGCTTCAAAGTTTAGTATATATAAAATGTAAGCAAGCCAGGTTTTGTATAATATTTTATATTCCCACTGAGACTCTAGATTTAAACTGTTCAATATGTTCATCACTAACCATATGTGACTAGTGAATGAAAATGAACTAGTTAAGTTTCAAGTGTTGTGTAGCCACATGTGGCTAGTAACTAGTACTGGCCAGCGTAAATATTAGATATTACTAGTTTTGCAGCAACTCCCACTGGGAAATAGTGTTCTAGAGGTGTATTAACATTTTATTGTGTAGTCATCTGAGTGGCCTGTCATTCATCTATTCCACCAAATGTCATTAAATATGTGCTGTGGTGGCTAGTGTTGTCAACTCAGTAGAACTGCAATCACCTGTGAGATGGGATTCTGGTCATGCTTGTGGGAATTATCTGGGTTATGTTAGTTGAGATGGGAAGACCTACCTACTGTGGGTGTCACCATTCTCTGACTGGCATACTGAACTGTACATGGATGAAGAGGACCAAGCAACATGCATGCATTCTTTGTTGTCTTGTTCTGAATGTAGATATCATGTGACCAGTTGTTTGAAGGATCTGCTGCCTTAACTTCCCCTCCAGGGTGAACTGTGCCCTGAATCGTGAGCTAATATAAACTCCTTTAGTTGATTTTGTCAGGGTATTATATAACAGCAACAGAAGAAGAAACTTAAGACAGAAATTGTTATCAGAAGTGGGGTTGTTGCTGAACCTGCTATGCAGTTCTTAGGCCCTTGGAACTAGTTTTCAGGAGGAATGTGAGAGACTTTGGAATTTGAGGCTACAAAAGTCCTTGAACACTTTAAATGGAATATTATTTAAATATAAGGAGAATATTTAAATGGAAGCTTGAAAGACAAGAATGCCAAGAGAAGTGTGTATAGTGAAGGTCTGGCTCATGAGGTTTCAGGGGGGAGGGGATGAGAAGACTATCAGGAGCTGTGATGGGGCAAGAATCTGATTTCATTCTGCCTGTGTCTTGAGAACTTAAGTGAAGTTGATGTTGAAGATTATGTGTTAAGTTGCTTGGCAGAGAAAATTTCAAGACAGTAGAGTGTAGGTCAGTGCTGAGAAAGCAGCTGCCATTGTTAAAATGATAAGTACTATTAAAGGGAAACTTTAGCAGAGGTGTTTTGAGGGCAAAATTCCACTCCTTGGCAACTTCAACTTGTTAAGATCCAGGTTTATGTGGAGAAAGCCTAAACTGAAGGAATCCCCTGCCCGGCAAAAGATCTGCCTAAGAAACTGATGCATCCAAGGGGACCAGGCTCTATCCACAGCTGGCAGCAAGCTTGGCGAGGTCACACATATAGTACAGGTTTTGAAGGCATGAAAGATGTAAGATTGAGGGAATTGTGGTAAAAAGCAGAGACTAGGCAATGTGTATCAGGGTTGGTGTCCCTAAAGAGACATCCCGAGAGGAGGTTGTAAGAAATTGTGCCCATGAAGGTGAAAAGTAATGGGGACCCCAGGATGTTGGGGATGCCAAAACCACTGGACCTCTGTTAGGCAAGCTGCTTTTTGTATGGAGCTGAGTTAACTCTAAAGAGTAGTATGTCCTATAGGTGGCAGAGCTGTAAGGGTGAGTTTTCTTGTGCTCTTCAGAGCACAGCCAGTTCCATCATGAATCCCAGGTGCCAGAAAGGGAGAAAAAGGATTTGGTGTTTGCCTTACTGGTTCATGGTTTTGCTTTGGTGTGACTGTTCTTTCTTGCTATGCCCTGGTTCTTCCATCTTGGAATAGGAATGTTTACTCTGCACCATTCTAGTTTTGAAGTTTAACTTGTTTTCGATTTTATAGACACTCACAGCTAAGAGTCTTTGGACTTTTAAAGTGTTAGAACTGTTCATATCTATGAGTACTTTTAAAGTTGGAATGTATTTTACATCATGAGATAACAGGAGACTGAGAGGACAAGGAGTAGACAGTTATGATTTAAAAGTGATGTGTTTAAGTGTCAAGCTGATAAGGGGTAGAGCTGTGATGGACAGTGTTATCAACCTGTCAGACTCTAGAATCACCTGGGAAACGGGCCTGGGCGTGCCCTTGGGGGATATCTGTGTTATGTTAGCTGAGCTGCTCACTGTGGGTAGCACATTCCTTGGTTGGCATCCTAGACTGTGTATTGGAGAAAGGAAACTCGGTAGCATGCACACATTCACTGTTGTCTTCTCCCAAATGCAGATGTAGTGTTTTTGGTCTTTTGCTTGAAATGGTAGGATAAAGTTGGAAGGGGTCATTCGTGGGGGACAAACATGCCAGGCAGACAGAGCTTGAGTGAGAAGGTTTATTAGAAAGGGGAGGGAGGGGGAAGGAAAGAGAAAAGAGGTAAAGAGACACAGAGGGGTTCAGAAGAGAAGAGGGGGACAGGGGCAGAAAGAGCGGGGAGTGGAGAGAGAGAGAAGAGCGGGAAGGAGAGCTGCAAAGAGCAGAAAGAGAGCAAGAGGGCGTAAATGGGCGGGGTCTGTCTTTTAATGGGGTCCTTTGCCTTGCGTGCAGACTAGTACTCATGGAACCCTGGGCTGACCAGGGTACTGCCTGAGTGCATTCTGCCATGTCACAGGGGCAGCCAACATAATGCCTGAGTCCTTACAAATATGACAAGAGCTCCCCCATGATGGAGAACTGTGGGCAAAACCCCTGCTTCCGTATCGAAGTTGCTTTCCTTAGGGTATTTTATCACAGCAGCAGAGGTGGAAACAAAGACACCTTGTGGCTTGTACTTTACTAGAGTTGGGTGGAAGATTCGTTTCAGTCTTATGAGAGATTGAGATAAGGGAACAGATGATAAAACAGCGTCTGGCAAGCACCAGCATCGAAGGGAAAAGGCGATCTAGAAAGGTTTGAGAAACTACAAAAGCAAAACTCAAAAGTCTTGCCCCTAGGGAGAGTTGAGTAAGGTTTGGCTGGGTTACTCTTGGCTTTGTTGAGTTGAGAGGAGGAGGCGTGATTAAAGCAATGTAAAACACCTGGATGTGAAAGCGCATGGCACATTTGAGGGCCTGGAAGGTGTTCATTGTGCCTGGAGCCCAGGCAGTCTCTGCGCAAACTTTTTCTTTCTTATGATGCATTTCAAAACCAGAGTCTTTTCTTTTTCAAAACTGAAGATAAGCCTGCCATGAGGGAAGCACCTGCATTGCCAGCTGCTTGGGAGGCTGTGTCAGGAGGATCACTTGAGCCTTGCCATTGGTCAACTGGCATTTCTTATTAAAAAAAAAACAAAAACAAATCCTTGATGAAAAAGGCCCCGGCTTTTTCCCGCTATTTGGGAAGCTTCTTTAATTATTTTTAAAAATGTTTTATTTATTTGGTGTTCATGTATGTGGGTGTTGCATGCCATGTATGTGTGGGTGTCAGAGGAGTCTGTTCTCTCCTTCCACCATGTGGGTCATAGCAACTGAACTCAGGTCATCAGACTTGGCAACAAGAGTCTTTACCTCCTGAACCAATTTGATGGCCCTTTGGGAGTTTTTAATGTTTCTCTTGTATTTTCAGATCTCATAGTCAAAGAAGGACAAGAAAAAATGAAAAGACAAAAACTAGAGGGTCTAGGCAGTGGTTCTCAGGCTGTGGGTCACAATCCCTTGGGGGTTGCTGAGTGACCCTTTCACAGGGATCACTAAGACCATTGGAAAACACAGATATTTACATTATGATCCATAACAGTGGCAAAATTACAGTTATGAAGTAGCAATGAAAATAATTTTATGATGGGGGTCATCACAACATGAGGAACTGAATTTAAAAGGGCTGCAGGGTTAGGAAGGTCTCAAACCACTGGGCAAGAGAGAGGACTCAGTGGTTCAGAAGATTGGAGTTTGGTTCTCAGTTTCCAAATGCCATGGCTCACAACCATCTGTAATTGCAGCTCTAGAAGATCTTAAGCTCTTTTCTAGAGTCTGTTGGCACCTGCAGAGAGAGAGAGAGAGAGAGAGAGAGAGAGTTACATTATATTTAGAATAATTTTAAAGGTCCACTTGCCAGCTATGTTATTATAATCAGTTTCTCATGAAAAAAATTATTAAACTTTGTTGGTTATACTTCCTGGAAGTATATTTGCTGTCTATTCACAGTTAATGTGTCTTGAGTGAATAATCATTTAAAAGTTTAAGTACTTCATCTTCATTTCAGCTTTTGTAGATTTCAAGTAAAAAGTGACTACAGCCGTAGGCCAGAAGTAATAAATTTATTTCTCCATCTCCATCTGTCTGTGTGTATATGTGAATGGTTGTCTGGATGATTCAGTGATTGTTGGATAGTTTCAGTGATGATGAGATTTTTAGATGATTTCTGCATTTTGGGGGTTATTTTCTATTTGAGTATTTGCAATGAGGGAACTTTAATGAAAATGCTGTATTGAATTTAATATGGTGAAAAATGAATTTTGTACTTGTACAGTTTTATGCCTCTTTCTTTTAAAATTGACCATGACTTTCCTCTCTCTGCCACTTTTACAAGCAGCATGATATTTTATGGGTCCTCATTTCAGCTTCTTCATTTGTAATGTCAGAGATGGACATGAGTCTAAGTGGTGACATCTTTCTCATAAATAAAACAATTTATAACTCTTTTATTTTATTTTATTTTTTTTAAATTTTATTTTCCAGTTTAAATTTAGATAAGAATCAAGGTTGCTTCACAAGTCAGTTCCAGGTCCCTCTCCCATTCCCTCCCTTCCTCCCGTGCCCCCCCCCCGTTATCCCCTCATTTCTCCAGGGAGGGTGAGGCCCTCCATGGGGGTGTCCATAGTGTGTCATTTCATATAGGGCAGGGCCTAGACCCTTTCCCAAGAGTTCAGGGTGAGAGTGCACCTCACATTGTTCTATTGGAGTCCAAAGTCCGTGTGTATACTTGGGATGGGTACTGATCTGCTGCCCAAGGCTCAATAGAATCCCTAGGCCTCTTCACTGACACCCAGATTCAGGGGGTCTTGATCAGTCCCATGCTGGCTTCCCAGGCTAATGCCTGGGATTCAAGAGTTAACCTTTGTCTGGTCAGCTGTTTCTGGGGGTTGGACCAGCCCAGTCTTAATCCCTTTGATCATCAGTCCTCCCTCTCTGTTACTGGCTTTCTTGAGTTCAGCTCAGTACTTAACCAAGGGAGTCTGCCTCTTCTTCGATCAGCCACTAAATAAAGTTTCTGTTTCCCAGACTCTCTGGCCATAGGATTGTAGGCTGGCACTCCCCAGATCTATGTCTAAAATCCATATATGAGAGAGTACATGCCATGTTTCTCTTTTTGTGACTGGGTTACCTCACTCAGGATGGTTTCTTCTAGTGTCATCCATTTGCCTGCGAATCTCATGATTCCATTATTTTTTTCTGCTGAATAGTACTCCATTGTGTAGATGTACCACATTTTCTCTATCCACTCTTCAGGTGAGGGACATCTAGGTTGCTTCCACGTTCTGGCAATTACAAATAAAGCTGCTATGAACATAGTGGAACAGACATCTTTGTTGTATGAATGGGCATCTTTTGGATATATGCCTAAGAGTGGAGTTGCTGGGTCTTGTGGTAGGTTTATTCCCATTTTTCTGAGGAATCTCCACACTGATTTCCAAAGTGGCTGAACCAGTTGGCATTCCCACCAGCAATGGAGGAGTGTCCCCCTTTCACCACATCCTCTCCAGCATAAATTGTCATTGGTGTTTTTGATTTTAGCCATTCTGACAGGGGTGAGATGGTATCTGAGAGTTGTTTTGATTTGCATTTCCCGGATGGCTAAGGATGTTGAGCACTTTCTCAAGTGCCTCTCAGCCATTTTAGACTCCTCTATTGAAAACTCTCTATTTAGTTCTGCAGCCCACTTTTTAATAGGGTCCTTTGGTGTTTTGGAGACTTGCTTCTTGAGTTCTTTGTAAATTTTGGAGATCAACCCTCTGTCAGATGTGGGATTAGTGAATATTTTTTCCCATTCTGTGGGCTGCCTTTTTGTCTTGCTGACTGTGTCCTTTGCCTTACAGAAACTTCTCAGTTTCAGTAGGTCCCATTTATTAATTGTTGATCTTACTGCCTGTGCTACTGGTGTTATGTTCAGGAAGCTGTCTCCTGTACCAATTCGTTCAAGGGTACCACCCACTTTCTCTTCTAAGAGGTTCAGTGTGGCTGGATTTATGTTGAGGTCTTTGATCCATTTGGACTTAAGTTTTGTGCATGGCGATAGACATGGATCGATCTGCATTCTTCTACATGCCAGTCTCCAATTATGCCAGCACCATTTGTTGAAGATGCTTTCTTTATTCCATTGTATATTTTTAGCTTCTTTGTCAAAGATCAGATGTTCGTATGTGTGTGGGTTAGTACCCGGGTTTTCAATTCGATTCCATTGGTCTACCTGTCTATTTTTGTGCCAATACCAAGCTGTTTTCAGGATTATAGCTCTATAATAGAGCTTGAGGTCAGGGATGGTGATGCCTCCGGACGTTGCCTTGTTGAACAGGGTTGTTTTGGCTATCCTGGGTCTTTTGTTTTTCCATACAAAATTGATTATTGTTCTTTCAAGGTCTGTGAAGAACTGTGCTGGGATTTTAATGGGGATTGCATTGAATCTGTAGATTGCTTTTGGCAGGATTGCCATTTTTACTACATTGATCCTACCTATCCAAGAGCATGGGAGATCTTTCCATTTTCTGAGGGCTTCTTTAATTTCTTTCTTTAAAGATTCAAAGTTCTTACGATACAGGTCTTTCACTTGTTTGGTTAGCGTTACCCCAAGGTATTTTATGTTGTTTGTGGCAATTGTAAAGGGTGATGTTTCTCTGATTTCTCTTTCAGCCCTTTTATCATCTGTATATAGTAGGGCTACTGATTTTCTTGAGTTGATCTTGTAGCCTGCCACTTTGCTGAAGGTGTTAATCAGCTGTAAGAGTTCCCTGGTAGAGTTCTTTGGGTCATTGATGTAAACTATCATATTGTCTGCAAACAGTGAAAGTTTGACCTCTTCCTTCCCAATTTGTATCCCCTTGATCCCCCTTTGTTGTCGTATGGCAATAGCTAGAACTTCAAGTACCATGTTGAAAAGGTATGGAGAGAGTGGACAGCCTTGTTTTGTTCCTGATTTTAGAGGAATTGTGTTGAGTTTCTGACCATTTAGTTTGATGTTGGCTGTTGGTTTACTGTATATAGCTTTTATTATGTTTAAGTATGTCCCTGTTATCCCAGATCTCTCCAAGACCTTTATCATGAAGGGGTGTTGGATTTTGTCAAAGGCTTTTTCAGCATCTAATGAGATGATCATGTGATTTTTGTTTTTCAGCTTGTTTATATGGTGGATTACGTTGATGGATTTTCGTATGTTGAACCATCCCTGCATTCCTGGGATGAAACCTACTTGATCGTGGTGAATGATTGTTTTGATGTGTTCTTGGATCCGATTTGCCAGTATTTTATTGAGTATTTTTGCATCAATGTTCATGAGGGATATTGGTCTGAACTTCTCTTTCTTAGTTGTATCTTTGTGTGGCTTGGGGATCAAGGTTATTGAAGCCTCATAGAAAGAGTTTGGCAAAGACCCTTCTGCTTCTATTGTGTGGAACACTTTGAGAAGAATTGGTATAAGCTGTTCTTTGAATTTCTGGTAGAATTCTGCACTGAGGCCATCTGGACCTGGGCTTTTTTTGGTTGGGAGACTTTTGATGACAGCTTCTATTTCCATAGGGGTTATAGGTCTATTTAAATTGCTTATCTGTTCTTGATTTAGTTTTGGCAATTGATAGCTGTCCAGGAAGTCATCCATTTCCTTTAAATTTTCGAATTTTGTGGAGTACAGGTTTTCAAAGTATGACCTAATGATTCTCTGGATTTCCTCAGAGTCTGTTGTTATGTCCCCCTTTTCATTTCTAATTTTGTTAATTTGCGTGTTCACTCTCTGCTGTTTGGTAAGTTTGGACAAAGGTTTGTCTATCTTGTTGATTTTCTCAAAGAACCAACTCTTCGTTGCGTTGATTCTTTGTATTGTTTTCCTGGTTTCTACTTTATTGATTTCAGCCCTCAATTTGATTATTTCCTGGCGTCTACTCCTCCTGGGGGAGTGTGCTTCTTTGTGTTCTAGAGCTTTCAGCTGTGATGTTAATTCTCTGGTATAACTGTTCTCCTGTTTCTTCATGTGAGCATTTAGCGCTATGAACTTCCCCGTAGCACTGCTTTCAAAGTGTCCCATAGGTTTGGGTATGTTGTGTCTTCATTCTCATTGAATTCGAGGAAGTCTTTAATTTCTTTTTTATTTCCTCTTTGACCCAGGGATGGTGCAGTTGAGCATTATTCAATTTCCATGAGTTTGTAGGTTTTCTGCAATTTGTGTTGTTGTTGAATTCTAATTTTAAAGCATGGTGGTCTGATAAGATGCATGGAGTTATTCCAATTTTTTTGTAGCTGCTGAGGTTTGATATGTTGCCAAGTATGTGGTCGATTTTTGAGAAGGTTCCATGTGGTGGTGAGAAGAAGGTATATTCTTTTTTATGTGGATGAAATGTTCTATAGATATCTGTTAATCCCAGTTGGGTCATTACTTCTATTAGCCCTTTTGCTTCTTTGTTGAGTTTCTGTTTGGCATTCCTGTCTAGTGGTGAGAGTGGTGTGTTGAAATCTCCCACTATAACTGTGTGGGGCTTTAGATGAGATTTAAGTTCTAATAATGTTTCTTTAACGAATGTGGAAGCCTTTGTATTTGGGGCATAGATGTTCAGAATAGACACTTCCTCTTGGTGGGTTTCACCTGTGATGAGTATGTAATGACCTCCTTCATCTCTTTTGATTGATTTTATTTTAAAGTCTAGTTTGTTAGATATTAGGATTGCTACCCCGGCTTGTTTCTTGGGTCCATTCGATTGAAAAATTTTTCCCAACCTTTAATTCTCAGGTAATGTCTGTCTTTAAGGGTGAGGTGTGTTTCCTGTATGCAGCAGAAGGAAGGGTTCTGTCTTCGAATCCAATCTGCTAGTCTGTGTCTTTTTATGGGTGAGTTAAGGCCATTAATATTGAGGGATATTAATGACCAATGATTGCTCATCCTTCTTCGATTTGCGATGGTTGTTGTTGGTGGAATTATGTGTGGAATTTCACCCCTTTGTTCTTTTGGCTGTTGGTAGAGAGAGATTCTCTAATGCTTATGTTTTTCTGGTTGTAGTTAGCTTCCTTGGGTTGGAGTTTTCCTTCCAAAATTTTCTGTAGGGCTGGGTTAGTGGACACATATTGCTTGAATCTAGTTTTGTCATGGAATATCTTGTTTTCTCCGTCTATAGTGATTGAGAGCTTTGCCGGGTACAGTAGTCTGGGCTGGCATCCGTGGTCTCTTAGTGTAGGTAGAATATCTATCCAGGACCTTCTGGCTTTCAGCGTTTCCATGGAGAAATCAGGTGTAATTCTGATAGGTCTGCCTTTATATGTTACTTGACCTTTTTCCTTAGCTGCTCTTAATATTCTTTCTTTATTCTGTATGTTTGGGGTCTTGATTATTATGTGGCGAGGGGATTTTTTTTTGTGGTCCACTCTATTTGGTGTTCTGTAGGCTTCTTGTACCTTCATTGGCATGTCTTTCTTAAGGTTGGGAAAGTTTTCTTCTATGATTTTGTTGAATATGCCTTCTGCCCCTTTGAGCTGGATTTCTTTTCCTTCTTCTATACCTATTATTCTTAGGTTTGGTCTTTTCATGGTGTCCCATATTTCCTGGATGTTTTGTGTTAAGGATTTGTTGGATTTAAGGTTTTCTTTGGTTGATAAATCCATTTCTCCTAGCGTAATTTATAACTCTTGAGTGAGCACCTCATACAGAGTATAGTCAAAAGCTATGCATATTAGATAATTTTAACCAGGTTTGGGTCAGAGTCCCCATTTCACTCCCTCCTTTTTTTTTTTTTGTCTTTTTTTTCTTTCTTTCCTTTTTTTTTTTTTTTTTTTTTTTTTTTTGGTGGCCTAGGCATTGAACTCAGGTCTTTTTGCATGTTGATTCTACCCTGAGCTAAATTCCAGTGCTTAGTTTAGCATCAGTATGTTGAAGTTAAAGGGGCCTTTGAAAACCACCAGTCTGTCCCTAACATTAAGTTAGGGAAACTGAAGTGAATGAAGTTGAGCCTAGATCTCCTGGTGTCCTGTATTGTTGTTTCTCCCAAAGTAAACACGAATGCTCTTCTTGTTTTGCTTTAAATGCAGAGGGAGGGCTAGAGAGGTGGATCAGTTGGTAAAAGCACTTGCCAAGGAAAGCTGACAACCCACGTTTGGATTCCCAGAACCCATGTAAAATCTAGAATTGGTAGCACACGTCTGTTATCCCATGGCTCCTACAGCAAGGTGGGAGTCAACAGAAGAATTGCCTGGAAGCTTGTGGGCCACCTAGTCTGGTATACAGAGCACAGCAGTAGAAACAAGAGGGACCCTGCCTCAAAATAAGGTGAACGGCCAAGAACTGACTCCTCAGAGATATCCTTTGACCTCTGCATGCCCATCAAGGTGTGTGAGCATGTGCACACACACATACATGAGCAAATAGAAAATAACAGAGGCAGACAGAGAACCATATAGTAGCCCACTTCACACTTAATTTACAAGCATTCTCTTCATCACAAAATGAGACTAGCTGTTTGGCCATTATTGAACCTTCAAGCTCCAGGAACTAGACAGGAAAGTTAATCGGATTCTGATGAGGAGGAGAGCAGTCACTTGTAAAACATTTGGAATTTACTATGGTTACTAAGATTAAGCAAAACAAAAGTTTCCGCTGGCAGAGGGTTAAAAACAAAGTTGCTCCAAAGTGTGGCAGTCCTGGAGAAGATGCGTCACTCATTTCTTCTATGAAGCTGTCACTCACTCCTTCAGAGTGGTGGGGGCAGGGAATATTGCTTCTTTGTTTCTGGAGCTGATTTATTTAGCTATGATTTCAACATGCCTACAAGGCAAACCCCAGAAAACATTGCACAACAACATTAACCAGAGCAAATGGTGCTTTTTTTCTATACCTCCCGCAAGGTCTTTAAAACAAAACAGCAGTGAGGTTTCTACCCCCTCTACTTATTTTCTCCTCAAGTTCTTTAAATTGCTGGGGTTGTTTGACCAGTGGGTGTGGCAGGCGTTAAGGTAGTACGGGTTCCTGAGCAAGACAGGGAATCCAAGGTGACTTGACTCCATTGTTGGACTGTGTAGAATGTGAAATAGTGAGAGGCACAGTGATCCATACAGGGTACACTTAGCAACAGACCTTCTTATTAAAAGCCCTATTGTTATTGCACCTTTATTTTGGAAAGCAAAAGAAATTTGACAGAAAAGTGAAACAAACATTTTGTCTCCTATTTTCTTTCCACACAGTCACGTTGAAGAGATACCTTAATATTGTCAAGTTTTGATTCTCCTGGCCCAGGTTAGCATCATTTCCATTATCATAGACTTAATTAAGCACACATGGCATTTCACTGGGTACATAGCACAGGGGAAATTAGCAATGAAGAGTCTTATCCTTAGGAGCTTAGTAAGCAAGAAAAACAGGGTATGTACTCTCTCATAAGTGGATATTAGACATCGAGCAAAGGACAACCAGCCTATGATCCACAACCCCAGAGAAGCTAGGAAACAAGGAGAAACCTAAAAGAGACATACATGGATCCCCGGAGAAGGGAAAAGGGACAAGACCTCCTGAATAAATTGGGAGGGGGAGCCTGTGCAGAGGAAGGGAGGTAGGAGAAAGGGGGGGAAGAGGACAGGGGGAGGAGAACATGAGGGATCAGGAAGGTCAAGTTGGGGGAAGAACAGAGAAAGACAGCAAGGAAAGAGATACCTTAATAGAGGGTACACGAGAAATCTGGCACTAGGGAAATCTCCAGGGACCAACAAGGATGACGCCAACTAAGAATGTAATCAATAGTGGAGAGGCTACCTTTAATGCCCTTCTCCTATGATGAGATTGATGATTACCTTAAATGCCATCATAGAGCCTTCATCTAGTAGCTGATTGCAGTAGAAGCAGAGTTTACAGCTAAGTACTGAGCCAAACTCCCAGAATCTGGTTATAGAGAGGGAAGAGTGATGAGCAAAGGGGTCAAGACCATGCTGGGGAAACCCATAGAAACAACTGACCTGAGCTAGTGGGAGCCCACAGACCCCAAACTAACAGCTGGGGAACCAGCATAAGACCAAACCAGGCCCCTTGAACGTAGGTGTCAGTTGAAGGTCTTGGGCAGTCTATGGGGCCTCTGGCAGTGGAACCAGTGTTTATCCCTAGTGCACAAATGGGCTTTGGAGCCCATTCCCCATGGAGGGATACTCTCTCAGCCTAGACGCACAGGGAAGGGCCTAAGTCCTGCCCCAAATAATGTGACAGACTTTGATGATCCCCCATGGTAGGAGACTCATCCTCCCTGAGGAGTAGATGGGAGGTTGGGTTGGGGCACTGATGGGAGGATGGGAGGATGGGAAGGAGAGGGAACTAGGATAGGTATGTAGAATGGGGTTGTTTTTAATTTAAATAAAAATTAAGTAAAAAATGAATTCGTATTTTGCAAGTAGTTGAATGCACTTCAATCTCATTTTTCCATGTACACATCATACACCAGCCCTCTTCTCATATTTTTATCTTCATTAATGACTTCTGCATCATACCAGTGTAAACTTCACATTCATCTGAGTCTTCATGTTCCCTTTCTCTGAGACCAATCTATCAACGAAGTCCTACTTTCCCTACCCTACCTCAGAAGTTGCCTTTGAAAGTGTTCATTCCTTTTTCGCCATCCCCTTGAAAATTGCACTGGATAGACCCTTTTCATTGTTCTCTGCTGCTCTTTGGCAAGCCTCTTACCTACTTTCAGTCTTCCTAGTTTCCTAAGCTCACTGTTGCCTTGTGCTTTTGGTTATGCTTGTCCTTGCCCCACGCACACAGAGTCTTCTGTCTTGGCTAGTATTGGAAGAACTGTGGAAGTCAGGGTTTTAAAGAATGCTGTTAGCTGGGAAAGGATGGTATATCTGTAATCCAACTCTTGGCTTTAGCAGGAAGATTGCCTTGAAATTGAAGCCAGCCTGTACTCCAGTGAGTACCAGGCCAGCCTGGGCTGTGTAGCAAGGGTTCAGACTAGCTTCAGACTTCTGGAAAAATTGAGAGGCAGCTCTTAGTTTTGCAGCTAGAGATGGAAGAAAAGAACCACTGAAGATTCCTGGGGTGGTAATTAGGTTCAAGAATTAAGAGAAAACTCATATCCGCATCTATTTAGGCTTCTGCTCTATATCACTTTTCAAGGGAGCAATGAGTAGATAAGAACCAAGAGTTTCACATTAATGCATTTTAAAAACTTAACAGTTTTGAGGCTAGGGGTATAGCTTAGTGGTCAAACATAAGCTTAGCCACATCTAAGGTCCTGGGTTCAATCTCCAGCAAAAACAAAACAAACAAAAACCAAACCTGGAAAACTGGGTGTAGTGGTTCACTCCCTAGTCCCAGTGTTTTGAAGGCTGACGTGGGAGAATTGCTATGATTTCTGGGCACTGTTGAGTGCTAGTCTAGCCTGGGCTATTGAGTGAGTACCATGTCTCAAACAAACCACAAACCAACCAAACAAGACAACTACAGCACATCAAAAAGATGCAAATATGGTGACTTTAGAATAGATCCAATGCAGATCAATAGAAGTTTTTACAGAAAGGAACTTGACTCATGCATACTCAAGTTCAACTCTTTTCCTTATTATCCTTTTATTTTTTCAAACAACTAGCTTTAATATAAAAGTAGTATATTAGTATATACAAATATTCAGAATATCTCTAAAGTTCCCCTCACCTCCATCATGACAATAATCTCTGTTGAAGCCAGTACCACTGCTGTTTGGTTTTTATACCCCTGGACCTTTTCTTTTACATTCCCTTGGGGAGGATATGCAAATGGGTAAGCAGGCTTATTCAGACATGTAACTCTGCCTTGGTGGGAGTGCTCCTGGCAGGAACACACCCTGGTTCTCATCCTGAATCTAGATATTAACTACACCATTTTCTGGTACTGCACATGGAAGGTTTAAACACTTTTTTGGGGGGCATTTCTACACAATAGAATCTTTGGGGTTTTCTTAACTCTGTCTTCTTTTCATAGTAATTGCACACGCACAGTTAAAAGGTAAAAGTGGAAAAAATGTAGTAATGTGTAGGTTTGAGGTCAATTAAAATATGATAAAAGTTATAATTCTTGGCTCATGGAGAAAGCTTTCCTTAAAAATTAGACCATCTTAGATGCTGTTGGATTAAGTTCAGAGAACATCCCTTAACACTCTAGACCCCAACTCCTCAATTACTGCTGCTGCTGAAAATTAAACATACCTGGGACTTGGTGGTATGTCTACATCTGCTTTTCCCTTTCTCACATGCTGTAGGTTCTCCCCCCTCGATTGTATCAGTTAGCTCAAAAATTCCCAAATTAATTCAAGAAGTAAACTTGAAATCTATGAAAAGAGAGGACTTTTGTAATCTTTCACAGCTCTGGGATTCACTTAAGCTATTGGAATATTTTCAGAGAATGCATTTTGCTAAAATGAAACTTTTTGTTGTTGATTTAGGCTGTAGCTAATTGCGAGCATAAATAATGAAACTGATGAAATCTGTGCCACTTATTGCCATCCTTTCAAGAAGAATATTAGCAAGGATCATTGAATGTTCCAAGCAAACCTACCAAGTTACTTGCTAACCGTCAATATTATTTTCAGCAAACTCTTGACTTCCTTAAATCAGACTGCTAATATCTGATTGTTTTTATTATATAAAACTAAGAAATAGAAGAACATGAATTTCTGAAAAAGTACTTGTCAAAGGTTTGCACTCAATATGCTTTGAGTGTCAGATTCTTTGGAGGTGCCTTCAGGTCCCAGAACAGAGGGTTGGGGGCCAGGAATTACCTTGTAGTTGTATGTACCCCTTGTTTACTTGTAGCATGAAAACAACCATTTTTCTTAACTGACCCCAGTATATTTGGTGAAATGATAAAGAATATCACTTTAAGTTATTTTATGCTCCTCAGTGAAGATACAATTGAATGGTGGTGGAGGGTAATTGTTAAACTCTTTAAGATCGTTCTTGAAAGCAAGAGAAGTACTCAGAGCAGGTCACTTCTATTTTTATTCCTTGGAGGCAAAGTGTGTTCTGTCAGGTAGAACACTCATGAAAACCTGCACAAATGCTTCCGTTTAAGGCCACTCCAACAGCCATTCTGTGATGCATTTAGTTCTTTCCAACTCTAACATCTTCACTCATTTGCTGCTTTTAGGGAAGTTAGCTCCTTGCCTGTTGGCCTTCTATAAAGTTACATATGTATGGTTATTTTTGCTAGAATATTCTTCATGAATCCTGTCATGTAGGTACCCTTCAAATAGAAAGTCATGTAAACTTTCCCCTTTGCTTAGTATAATGTGTTTTGTGTTAGAAATCCTGTCAAAGTCTCTTTCTAAATTCCATTTTTATTGTTTCTGATTAGTTGCTTGTTGTTGTAAAACCATGAAAAATACTCTTAGCCTGTTAATGAGAAAAATGAGTATATTTTCTCATAAAGGAAAAACAGTTGTACATAATAGTAGAAATTTCTTAGAGGGACCCTTTTAAAGAAATTTCCTCTCTTTCTTTTTTCATTTTCTTCTTTCCAGATTGCTCTCATCCATTTAGTGTAGGGAGTCTTCCAATGTTTTGTGTTGATTGCCCGAAGTCCCATAGCCTTTGCTGTATATTTTCTGCACCTGGGGTCTATTCTGCTACCATTTAAAAATATTAAACATTGCAATTTAAAACTATATGTTCCACAATCAAGCATATATAAATACATATGAAACTTGTTGCAAGTATAACCTGTAACTGAGATAGGACAGCCATGTTTATAGTGTGGAGGTAAATTACTCTGGGATGTTTCAGATCAGGCTCAGTGACTGCAAGATATTTTGAACTGATGTTGTAAGAAGATTTTGGTTTTTTTTTCTGTTTCAGCAGTTTCATGTGAACTAAAACTATAACTTGCATTTGGTTAGTTTGCAGGTTGAGTTTGTTACACTTCTTATGCCAATAAAAGTTTTCTTTCTGTCTTTAGATTTAGCATGCTTTGTAGGATATGATTGTGTGGATGAAAACCAAAGTTACTGCTTTTATTTTTCTTTAGCTTTAGAAACCCATCAGTAGGCAGGGATACATGTTGGTGAGGACAACCAGGGACTTGCCTTGTATCTTTGTTTCTTCTTTGTTTGCAGATGTAAACTGACTAGGATTTTTATGCTTACACATAAATTACTGTGGAATAGTGGAGTGAAGGCAACGAACTGCAGTAGACTGTACTTGAGTTTGAACTGAGTCTTGAAGAACACCTGGTTTTTGATATTTTCCAGACTGCTCCTGGGAGAGTTTTTTCTTTTGTGATTGGTAAATGTCATGTGACTATTTGCATCATGCTGTCTTGGTGGAAATGTTTATTTTCTAACTCTATTGTAGAGTCTTAACACATTGCCTTGGGGGAATCTGATCAGTTTGCTTTGCCTCAGTTATCCCGTTTGTTAAATGGCTGTGTAATTCGAGATTCATTTAATTTATTGGAACTGAGATTTTAAAATCTGTGTACAACTAGCATCAATATAAATGAATTTAAGACATAGGATAGTATTGCCTCAATAGTGCATCCATCCACCTTTAAGTTTACTGCCTGTTTCTTTATCTGGAACAAAAACAGAGTTAAGCATCTAAAATTGTTTGCATGCTCTGTGCATGTTCTAGCTAGTAATCTTAACAATTTTGTACTCAGCATCTGATTTCTATGTGAGATACCTTTAATTAACTAGTATCACTTTTGAATCTTTTTGTTTGTTTGTTTTTAAGGAAGATTCATCATATACCTTAGGTGGTATTATGTCTTAGGCAGAGGACTGAATAGTCTCTCAACTAGAAAAATTTTGTCTTCATGATATTGACATTGTTAGAATGAAATATGCTTAAAATTTACTTTCCCTGCTCATTTAACATTATTAATTGCAATATTGCCTGAATAGCTGAAGAAGCTAAAATTTCTTTGGTGTGGTTTTAGCAGTTTAAAACAGTTGGGAAGAAATCAGGCTTTAGAAGGGTCAGCTTTAAGGTGTTCAGGAATGTTATACAAGAAAGAGTTACTAGGGTATCTTCTTTTCAAATATATATTTTTGCCAAAGTAAACAAAACAAAAAACTAGAGATCAGAATTTGTCTCAATAAAAATATTCATATTTTATCTTCCCAAGGACACAATGATTTTGTAATATATGTAAAAGCTTACTTTATATGTAATGTCAAATAATTTGAGTCTGTTTCCTGATTAGCTTTCAAGTTGGTATACATCCTGAGTGTGTGTGTGTGTTCACGTGTGCACACGTGTGCCCGTGAGTGCACAGGTGTAACTAGAGAACAATCTGTGTGTGTGTGTTCACGTGTGCACATGTGTGCCCGTGAGTGCACAGGTGTAACTAGAGAAAAATCTGTGTGTGTATGTGTGTTCACGTGTGCACACGTGTGCCTGTGAGTGCACAGGTGTAACTGGAGAACAATCTGTGTGTGAGTGTGTGTGTGTGAGTGTGTGCACATTTGTGCCCATGAGTGCACAGGTGTAACTAGAGAACAATCTGTGTGTGTGTGTGTTCACGTGTGCACATGTGTGCCCGTGAGTGCACAGGTGTAACTGGAGAACAATCTGTGTGTGAGTGTGTGTGTGAGTGTGTGCACATTTGTGCCCATGAGTGCACAGGTGTAACTAGAGAACAATCTGTGTGTGTGTGTGTGTTCACGTGTGTACACGTGTGCCCGTGAGTACACAGGTGTAACTAGAGAACAATCTGTGTGTGAGTGTGTGTGTGTTCACGTGTGCACACGTGTGCCTGTGAGTGCACAGGTGTAACTAGAGAACAATCTGTGTGTGTGTTCATGTGTGCACACGTGTGCCCGTGAGTGCACAGGTGTAACTAGAGAACAATCTGTGTGTGTGTGTTCACGTGTGCACATGTGTGCCCGTGAGTGCACAGGTGTAACTAGAGAAAAATCTGTGTGTGTATGTGTGTTCACGTGTGCACACGTGTGCCTGTGAGTGCACAGGTGTAACTGGAGAACAATCTGTGTGTGAGTGTGTGTGTGTGAGTGTGTGCACATTTGTGCCCATGAGTGCACAGGTGTAACTAGAGAACAATCTGTGTGTGTGTGTGTGTGTTCACGTGTGCACACGTGTGCCCGTGAGTGCACAGGTGTAACTGGAGAACAATCTGTGTGTGAGTGTGTGTGTGAGTGTGTGCACATTTGTGCCCGTGAGTGCACAGGTGTAACTAGAGAACAATCTGTGTGTGAGTGTGTGTGTGTTCACGTGTGCTTGCCAGGAAAGCATTCTACCACTGTGCTGCATCCTGAGCCCTGATACATGTTCTTATTTCTGTGTTTTTTAAAATCTTCATTTATCGAGCTGGGCGTTGGTGCTGCATGCCTTTAATCCCAGCACTGGGGAGGCAGAGGCAGGCGGATCTCTGTGAGTTTGAGACCAGCCTGGACTACCAAGCGAGTTCCAGGACAGCCTCCAAAGCCACAGAGAAACCCTGTCTCGAAAAACCAAAAATAAATAAATAAAATAAAAATCTTCATTTATCAGAGAAATGTTGTTAAATACGATTGTCTGAAATGAAACTTAATAATCATATTAGACTCTTTTGGTTGGAATTATTATCATATTATGAATTAAGAGCTCCTTGGTCAACCTGTTCATTTGGAAAACTCTGATCTCAAATTTTGCTTGAAACCCAAGACTTCTACTGCAAGGGGCATGATGAAGGGCAACATTAAATTTATAAGTCTAACTCTTTTCTTAAAAATCCCAGTGGTCAAATTGCTTTGTTTGGGCCAACATAAGGCTAGGGATTGGTTAATGTCAAGTTCAGTATTCTTCTAGAGCTAGGTCTATGATAGCTTGGCCTATCATAAAAATACCAACATGATGATGACAATGTAATTAGCCACATCAACAAGAGACAATCAGTCCTATCTGAGGCCACTGAAATGTTAGTAGTGAAAACTCCAGCTCCACCCATGAGAATTAATGACCTTGAGGATTTTGGATTCAAGCCTGGAAGTGGGTTTGAATCTGACCTGGAATCTCCTCTATACTTGTCAGTAAATAGTGTGCTAAGTTATGAAACTAGATCACAGTGAAACAAACTACTGATGGGAGATTTTGTGAAAGAGTGAGATTTTGGCAGCAAGAAGTTTCAACAGACAAATGTGTGCCACTACCAGACTTAAAACAACAAACAACAAAAAACTCTGCACACTGTTGAAGTGGATTTTATGTAAATTATTCATGCTAAACTTTCCCTGTATATATCTATTCCTCTATACTTCTCATTTGATGAAAATTTCAAACTGTGGTTTGATGGGGGTGGGGGGTAACCCCAAATTCAAACCACATAGGGCAAATTGAATTACAAACCTGGTGTGGTCCTTTAACTCAATTACATCTAATTTGTGTTATTTTAGTCGTCCTGGGGGGCAGCTGTTTTGTGTAAAAGCCCACAAACATTTTCAATGTAGGAATTTGTCCTGATTACAACTTCTTAAGATTGGTAGTGGCCTATTTATATTTTAAGTGGCAAAATTGCCGATTAATTTGGGGCCATTTTAAAACTGAAAATTGTATTGTTCTTTAAATAAACTTAAAGATTGAGCATTCAGTGTTCACTTTAAGTGTCAGTTTTTAAACGCTGTATTTTCTTACGCTTCTTAAGTGTCTTTTAAAAGCAGTTTCCTAATTATTTTAGGTAGTTATCACTCATAAAAGCCCTTTGATATTTTAACCTCCAATTTAGGATAATTTGGAAAGAAAAACATGCAAGATTATGAATTTTGGATCATATATGTCAGTATAAATAAGATGGAGGACTGAATTAGGATTGGGGCTGGAGTGAGGTGAAGACTTAAAGCTGTGGAATTGCAGTCCTGTGAAAGCATGAAGAGTTTACATAAAACCCACTCCAACACTGGCTTCAGGGCAATAACTCCTGGCTCCCTCCTGCTTGCTCTGTGTCCCCTTGCTGGCTTCAGTCTATGTTAGTTATTAATTGCTGTAACAAATTGCTTAAAGTTAATCTTAAAACAAGGAACATTTGTCATTCTTGTTTCTGTGGACCAGAAATATCCCATTTGTCTTTTGTAAGTTGAGACAGTTAGTAAATGCTCAGTGTTTGGTAAATGGACACTCTCAGTCTGAAGCTTTTAGTGCTCCACACATGTAGCCTCAACAACTTCTTGGCTGGCTTCTAATTTTTGTCACATGTGGTTTTGAAAATCATCATTTTGAAAGAGACTCATGTTGCTGTCTCCCTTGTAACAACCAATTAGGACTTGTTGATCTAATCTTCAGGTTTATATTTGCCTCTCTGGCATTCAAATCCTACCATAAGCCAAACTTCCTCCATTTATTAAGCTGTTTTTTCTTTTTAAAAATTATCTATTAAAATTTTATGCCCATGAGTGATTGCCTTCATGTGTGTATGGGTGCCACGTATGTGCCTGGTGCCCACAGAGAGCAGAAGAGTGCTTTGATCTCCTGGAACTGGAGTTGTAGACAGTTGTGAACTACCAGGTCAGTGTTAGGAACCACCCCCTACTTGACTTGAGCTAATTGTTTCCACCTTAGACTAAACTCCATCTTAATTCCCAAGACCACATGGAGAAATTTGACTTTCTTGCCTTATGCCTTTCGCTTCTTTTCAACTCTTACTGATTCTGTCCACTCAAATATCATTATGTTCTTTCCATGCTTGTAAAGCCACTTTAGACATTTCTGGCCCAACTAGTTACCAAGCTTCAAATTCCTGTTGTTTTAATGCAATGCCAAACAGTTTATTTGTTTATTTTTAATTAGTTTAAGTGGGTTGGTTAATTTCCCTTTCCAAAGAGAATTCCAATTTTTTGGAAAACAATACCTTTACTTCCTGTGTGCCTTTGGCAGTGTGCTCTGAGTGCATGCTGACTGAATGAGAAGTTAGGAACCTTGGCTTGGCTGTAGAAACTTCTTGTGATGCTGATGAATGACAGATAACTCCCAGAGCCTTCATGGGGATTAGCTTACTTCAGTACAGTATGCAGCTACATTTTGTCATTTTCTCAATGAATTGCTGTATGAAGAGATTAATTAAAGAAAAACTTTTCCTTCTGACTAAGGACCAGAATTGGCATTTAGCCTTGAATTGTCAAAGCAAAAGTGTACAAGTTGCCTGGACCAGGACAGATGCTAACTAGCAAGTAGCTCAGGGGCCCTAGCTCCTATCCTACTTCAGTTTGATCTGGCCTCTCCCTTTGGCTGAGATAAGCAGAATTTACTAGCTAAACAAGGAATTTATCTCTGTCTTCTCTTAAAAGTTTCATGAGTTTCACACACACACACACACACACACACACACACACACACGAGCACATAGCTGAAATTTAGTTTCAGCATTTTCTTATTCACTGAGAAAAGTTAATAAAATAATAATGTGAATTTACAACCTGAAGCATAGCCTACACATAATGTGGCTAGTTGTGTTTCATAACATTCTTGGTATTTCTGGTACAGTCCTGAAGAATGAAGTAAGAGAGGGAGCCAGTGGGAAAGAAGGCCTGGGATCTTTTGGTGACTTTATGTTCTATGCTTTTATAAGACCTAACTCTATTTGCATTATTGGTTCCACTAATATTCTTTCAGTTTTCCTACTCCTTATCCTCGCCCAGCTCCTGTCCTCCATCCTCATTGTCTACTTGTCTGTTCTTCTACTTTTCACCCCTAAAGGCATAGGAAGAATATTTGGTTAAAGTGAGAGTACAGAGGCACATTTGAGTTTTTAAATTGAAAATAGATTTTTCATACAATATATTTTGAACATTGTTTCTCCTTCCTCATCTCTTCCCAGATCCTTCCCATCTGTCTACCCATCCAACTCCATGACTTCTTTCTCTCTTTAGAAAACAAACATAAAATAAAGACATACCCCAAACAAACTAGGATTTAAAAAAACAAGAAAAAGCACATGAAAAACATATAGACATCAAACAAAACCCACCAAAACACAAAACCAGAAACCGTAACATAAAAACAAAAGACCAGATGATAAAAAAAAACACAGCAAAAAAAAATCTATAAAAATTCTGTTGAATTCATTTTGTATTGATCATCTTCTGTAAGCCATGGGGCCTAAGTGGTTTATATACCTCGTGAGATTGCAATGGAGAAAACTGATTTTTCCTTTGTAAGTAGTTGTTATGTCCACTTCTTCTCAAGGCTGGGACCCCTATCTGGCTTGAACCCTTGAAGGCCCCATGCATGCTGCAGTACTCTCTGTGAGCTCATATGTGAGTGAGCCCTCTTGTGTCTCCTCGATGTCCTCTATCCTCTGACCCTTACAGTCTTCCTGCCTCCTCTTGTGCAGAGTTCCCTGGGTCCAAGTGTCTCACTCTGCATGCTGTCTAGTTGCAGTTCTCTTTTTATTGTTTCCCATCTACTTTGAGAGGACGCTTCTCTGACAATGCCTGAGTGAGACACTGATTCAACATTTGACTTTTTCCATTCTAACCATCTCATATTCTGTTTAGGCTTGGTTTTAGAATTACTTATAATTTGAGTCTGTGATTCCGGTTATTATTTGAAAATTTTTGGTTTTCATGTGGCTAAATCACTGATGTTTACACAAAACTAAAAACCAACAAAAACAAAACAAAAACCAATCTTTCCCTGTTATTTGTGCATATGTGTGTTTAGGGAAAAAAAATCCTTACTTTATTGCAGAAACATTTGAATTAGAGAAGTTTAAGGACTAGAAAAGATCGCACCTTTTGAATCTTACCTTTGATCCTTACAGCTGATGATTTTTGGGGAGTGTGACCTAGGGAAGGCAAATGTAGATATGGACTTGCTTGTTTACTGCCTAATTTCCTCAGTTAGCACCTCCTGTCTGTGCCCATCCTTCCATAGAGCTGCTGATACCCACCCTCTGACATTTCTTAGTTGTCTTCTCATCAGCCCTGTACCCTGCACATGTCCCCCTCCCTGGCTTCTGAGAAGAAGGTAGAGAAGTTAGGGGGGGCGGCAGGCCTGGAGTATATGGGGAAGGAGCATGGTATAGCTATTCGAGGACTCTCATTAGCCTTCTCTCACCCATCCAGTCTCATTCCTTTTCCAGCCACTTCACTATGTGGATAAGGAATTTAAAATAAAAATTAGTTCATTTACTTGCAAATTTCAGACTATTTCTCTAAAAATCTCCCATGTCCTTAAGGATCTTACGGTTTTTACTCAATTTCCATCTTCCTTGATCACTCGGCTGCATTTTAAACACATTTGAACATTCCCTTCTTGACAAAAGGGAAAGGATTTATTGAATGCAATGTTTGCCACATGAATCTTTGTCTAATCAGGCTGACTTGAAAGTGTACATTTCACTGAATGGTATTTGCAAATTGTTTTCCTCCCTACCCCACCAGAGCTGACAATATGAAAATGCTTCCATATGCTGAAAGCCTGTCGATTTATCTTGCTAGAAGGGTGTGTGTGTGTGTTTTGGGGTGGGGAGTGTACTTTACTCCCTAGTTATCATATAAACATGAAATTGCAAAGTAGGCAGATTTTGCAATGAAAGCTCTGGGAATTCACTGTAAATATCTCTAGAGCCCCGAGGCTTCACTACTGTTTGAGATAAGTGTGGAGAGTTGTTTTTACCCCACAAGAGTAGAATTTGAAAGTGCAATTATGATTTGCATATGGCTTGAAAATATTTAATTGAGTGCAGTTAGAACAGAGTACTAAACTCTAATTTTGAACAGGCCTGAACATTTTAAGTGGATAAATGCTTTTGTTTGACTACCCCAAGGCATTTCAGAATGACCACTGGAAGCTTCTCCATGATCTTCTTAGTGTTAGCTGCCCCCTCTTGCCACTTGCCCTGCCTGGTGTTAGTAGCATGGTCTAAATGGCATTGAGTCCATTTGTCGTAATCTCATTACCATTCCAATCCAAACCCGACTTACCGTTTCCTTTAGAGAGCCTTCAGAATAATCCTACTGGGTCTTGTTTTCCATCATGTTTTTGGACCACATATTTCCTCTGTTATTTTTGTGTTGATTTATTGACTTTTGTAAAGTTAATTTATATCTGTATTTTACTTTTCAAGTGGAGTTCAGTACAGTAGAAGCACAGCCTCCTACTGTCCCTGAAAGGAGCTTAGTCCATTTCTAAGCATGCAACAGGTGTTACATATGTAGTCTGTTACTTCCTGTTATTAAGTTTAAAAGTGGGCTATTTGTTTAAATCATAAAAATGATCAGATATAAGTTGAGAGATGATTTCTGCAAAATGCTTAACACACACCACAGGAGAATATTGCCAACATATGCACTTTTTGTGCTTTAAAAACTTGTTATTTATGCTTAGCATTTAGAACTGACGATCCATTATTTAATTTCTGTAACTGGAGCAACAGACAAAAATACTTTTTTTTAAAGAACAACTTTAATAGAGGTGTGATGATATATATCCCAGCACTTTGTGAAGGGCTGTGTCAGAAGAATAGACATTAATTCAAAAGCAGCCAGGACTCTGTAGAGAGAGAGAGTGCCAGGTCCAAGAGAGAGAGAGAGAGAGGAAGAGAGAACCAACAAATAAGCAGAGGACGTCCTCTGCCTGATTTAAAGCTGGATGAAGCCAGAGTGACAAGGTAGAGCACAGGATTGCTACAAAGACAAAGAACCAGATGGGTGGAGTGTGGGAAGTCCAGGAAGAGATGCATAAATAGATAGGCAACTTAGTAATGACACAAGTGTGATTAACTGGAGAAAGGCTAATCTTTAAATTTTAAGAGATGGTACTGAAAGAATTGGATATTTATGTGAGTTATTCAAATTACTTTGTATAATATGTAAAAATTAACTCAATGGATCATAGATAAAAGTATACAATTTATAAAAGGCTAAAAAAGAGAATTTTTGTTGCCTCAAGGCAAAGGCTTATTATATATGCACGACCTGTAAAAGAACCAATAGATACCCTGAGCATCAAAATTAAAATTTTATCTTTCCAAAAAAGAATGCTAAAACAAACTATAGACTGGGGAGAATATTTGCAATACTTATAATGAATGTGAATAGATGAGATTGGGAGTTAGAACCAGAATATATGAGTTCTCAACACTAAAAAGGAAAACAAAACAATAACAAAAACTATGCACATTCCTGATATAAATAATTTGAGAATATACATGAGATTTTAGTAGTTGCCCTATTGAAGATGTATGGATGACAAATACAAAAAGAAACTTGGTGTTAGTACCAGAGAAATGTAAATTAAAATCGCAATGATATGCCACATCTATTTGTAATGCTAAAATTAAAAAGACTCACCATACAAAGTGTTGGTGAGTATGTGAAGGAACAAAGCTGTCTCTTGTAGCCAATGTAAATTGGCACAATGACTTTGAAAACCTGTTTGGCATTGTTTTAATCATTCTATTTTTTTATACAAGATAATTGAAAACATACATTTGTTCAGGCTAGTATATGATTGCCATAGTAAAAAGCTGTGAGTCAAAGACCCACATACAATGAATGGATGAACACATTGTAGCATATCCACACGGTGGAATACTACTTAGCAATTATAGGGAATTACTGTCCCATACAACAACAGGAACAGCTCTCAGAATAATTATGCTGAGTGAAAGAAACCAATTAAAAGAGAATATAAAATATGTTTCACATGTAAAACTTCTAGAAAATAAAAAACAGTCTATTCTATGGCAGGTTAGGGGTTAGTTGCCTTGCAACGGGGCCAGAGGGGAAAGGATTACAGAAAGGTCCAAGGAAATTTTTTTGGTTTAAGGATGTTTTTGTCTTAACTCTGATTATGGATTCTCAGGCATATCCATAACTCAATATTGTCAAATTATCCATTTAAATGAGGTACAGATTTTATAATGCAATAAAATTATATCTTAAAATTCATAGAGACAGTTCACCCATAAAAACAATATTATTTAGCATTCATGTTACTGTTTTATAAACATGATATAAATATATAGCTAACAATTAGCATATGTGTCATGGGTGAAGTCTCAGGGTTGTTGATGAGCTTTCCTGGTGTTGCTAGAAAATGATTAAAGAAGACCATTTACAAAATGATTTACTGTACCCCTGGTTATCCCTTTTGTATGGAGGATGTGTACCTCTATATAATGTAGAGAGAATTGCATCTTTTTTTATTATGCTAGACCACCTCAGTCTTTATAAAAATACATACTTATCTCATACTTTCTTGAAAGCCTTGTATTTTTCCTTCTTATTGTGTTCTCCTAACAAAAGTCCTTATAAACAGGATGTGGATCTGTAGGAACTATGTAATGCTATTATACCATGTAGTGATTTGAATGTAATTGCTCCCATACTCTCATAGGGAGTGGCACTATTAGGAAGTATGGTCTTGTTGGAGGAAATGTGTCATTATGGGGGTGGGCTTTGAGGTTTCCTGTGCTTAGGATGCTGCCCAGTATCTCAGTTGGCTTCCTGTTGCTTGTATGATGCAGGACTCTCAGCTACTCCTGTAGCACCATGTCTGCCTGTATACCTCCATGTTCCCTACCATGATGATAATGGACTGAATCTCTGAAACTGTAAGCCGCCACCTCAACGAAATGTTTTCCTTTTATAAGAGTTGCCATGATCATGATGTCTCTTCCCAATAATAGTAACCCTAACTAGGACATACCATATTGGTTAAGTGACTCATTTGTAGTATAATTTGGGGAAAGAAATTTTTGCATTTTGCCACAAGTGAGGATTCAACCAAAGTAATATAGTAGTTAAAATGAGGAACTAAGCCAAGGAGCGTATTAGGTTCTCAATGTGTTTCATATATTGTGCTTAATTAGCCATTATGAAAGTAAACTTAAATACCTTTGGCCTTTTTATATAAAAAGAAAAACAAAAAGGGAAAAGAATACTATGGAGGCTTGTTGTGGCAGCTGGGATGAAAGGAGATAGTGTGCACTAACAGCTCCCCATTGATGTATCGCAGTCTGAGAAAGTCAGGCAATTTTACTCTTTTTGAAGCTATTAGTTAGTGATTGTTTTATGCATAGAATGGTATTTACTGAACTAACAGCTCCCCATTGATGTATCGCAGTCTGAGAAAGTCAGGCAATTTTACTCTTTTTGAAGCTATTAGTTAGTGATTGTTTTATGCATAGAATGGTATTTACTGAATATTTATGGGGGCCAGAGATATATAGCTCAGTGGTACACTGCTTACCTAACATACACAGGCATGGGTTTAAACATCAACATCATTATCATCATCTTCATTGTTACCAGCATCATCAGTGGTGGCAGCAGCACCTCTGTTAGAGCACAAGTGTGAGAGTGACTCGCACTTATTTAAAAGTTCTGTGATTTCTCTGTCCTTAATCTTAAAAAAAAAAAAACAAAAACAAACCCAAAAAAATGCACCTAAGATGACCTTTAGTTTCCTTTTTTTAAATATATTTTTTGGGAAAGAGTGTGACTAGGTAAACTTTTGGTTAGAAAGTGACAATTACCAATCAAATGGAATACACTACAAGTTTCTGAGTGTTATCCCTTGATGGGAAAGCACATTGGTCATTGGTAGATGTGAGACAGTTACATAGTTTCTTCAAGTAAACTAATAGGCTGTGTTAGAGTTTTCTTTTTTTTTTTTGAGTGTGTGTGTGTGTATTTGTATTTGTATATGTGTGAGTGCACTTGTGTTTATACAGATTCATGTGTGTGTGCACGTGCGTGTTCATGGAAGCCAGAGGTCAACCTTGGGTGTTGTTTCCCATTTGGTATCTACCTTGTTTCCTGAGACAGAGTCTGTCACTGGGTCCTAGGGCCTGCCATTTAGGCTAGAACAGATGGCCAGTGAGCCCCAGCTCTACCTGTCACTGTCTTGTCAGCATTGAGAACACAAGCTTGTACACCACACCATCACAACATGCTTTTTTACCCCTCCTCTGTAGGGTCTGTGAATTGAACTAAGATCTCACAATTGTGTAGCATGGACCTTAGCAACAGCTGTTTCTCCAGTTAGAGCTAGGTGTTAATTAGAGATTCCATTTGTCTTAGAGGTAACAGCTATTCCCTTATAAGTAATGAAGTAATAACTTACCCATCTCTCTGAATGTATTCTGTAAAACATGTCTATAGCGCCAGGCGGTGGTGGTGCACACCTTTAATCCCAGCACTCTAGAGGCAGAGGCAGAGGCAGGCAGACCTCTGTTAGTTTGAGGCCAGCCTAACCTACAGAATGAATCCCAGTACAGGCTCCAAAGCAATACAGAGGAACCCTGTCTTGAAAAACAAGCAAACAAACAAAAACAAAAAGAAAAGAAAAAAAAATGTCTATGGATTATCTGTAAACTTTGGCAGTTTCACGACACCACCTTACTGGAATTCTTTCAAAGTCACTCTTTACTTAAGTAGTTAGTAAATCCTTCTTTTTTAAAAATTTATTTTATTAGTGTTTAAGTTAGCATGCAAAGTAGTGGGTTTCATTATGCCCTTTTCAGACACATATGTCATTATACATTGTTCTTATTCACCCTCTCCCAACTCTCCATGGTTTTATATTCAAAACTTTTTCAAATCTGTTAGTAACCTTTTTTATTTTTCCTTTTTTAAGATGTGGTCTTCACATTTTGTACAGGTTGGCTTCTTTTTGCTGGCTCAAGGCATCTTCTTAGACCCCTTCTAATACTTCTTGAGCAGCTGGAACTGCATGTGTACACCCCTGAGCCCAGTCTGTAAGGTTTTATTTTGGCTTATATGTTCAGTAAGGTAAAAAAAAATTGAAAAAGTGAAAGTTCTAATATAATACAATCAAGTCTTACAAACCATTCAGATATTTTTATCAATTGTTAACAGTCCGTTGCATTTTTCTCTTAGTTTCTTAAATACACATTTACATACGTGCAGTTGTATATAGTACTGTACTTTTTACTGAACTAATTGTTGGTAAATTGCAGAAGTTATGATCTTTACTATAAATACTTTAATGAGTATCTCTTAAGAACAAGTGTATTTTCTTATACTATTATGGTATAGTGATCACATTCAATATGTTATTATTCAATATATAGTTTATGTTCATTTACTATCTCTTGACTCAGTATGACCCTTTGTAGCAACATTTCATCAACCTAAGTATTGAAAGAAAATTTTATTGTCAGATGTCTTTAGCTTCCTTTAATAGATCAAATTCTTAGCTTCCTTCTGCTTTCCCCACTGATATTTATTATGAGTATGAACTTTTACTTTTATACAGTGCCTCACTGAGATTTATGTAACTGTTTTCACTGGGTCTTGATTAATTTTCTTTTTTTCGAGACAGGGTTTCTCTGTATTGTTTTGGAGGCTGTACTGGAACTCACTCTGTAGACCAGGATGGCCTCGAACTCACAGAGATCTGCCTGCCTCTTGAGTGCTGGGATTAAAAGGGTGCGCCACCAACGTCCGTCTTTGATTTATTTTCTTTAAGATTTTAATTCTGTTGTGGGCACAACTATGCATTATATTGTACTTGTGCTTATGTTGTGTCTTCCTTTCTAGATTATATATTCTTTGTGGATGGATGATTCATCCATTTCGCCTTCACTCTTCATATTTCCAAGAACACATTATACATAACATTTCATAAAAATTAAACATGCCCATGTCCAACATCCTTGCTGTTCTGTAGGTTGAGGTGGTCCTTAAACAGAGAATGACATATCAGATTGGTAAACTCTCAGAATAGAGATGTCAAGAGCTGTCCAGGAAACAATGGAAGCAAAGGAAATTGGATAGTACAAAGTGTAGTACATGGGATGTGCACAGAGCACTGAGAATTCTGAGCTCACTGACATGTGGTGTTCCTTTGTATTCTTCCTTCGAGGAAACCTTTTGTAGCAAGTAGTTGACTGCCTTTTCACATGCAGGTTCAAGAGCATTTCCAGGTGACACAGCATTTTAGTGGGCAGTGAAATTAGCATGAAAGACCTTGGACTTTTAAAATACATTTCTCAAGAGCAGAAATATCTTGGGGATAAGATTTTTTAAATTATCCATTTGTTATCAAATAAACATAAGAAAGTGACCAGTTCCAAGTTTTAAGATAATTTCAAGAATATCTATTTCTATTTTTCATTTCAGTCAACATCTGAAAAGTTAATTATGGGAGGCCCTCATTTCCCTGAAGCCAATCACTTGCTTGAAAAAGGCCATAATGAGCTTACATTTATCATTTAAGACTATTTAGGATTTTAAGTCTCATTGTTAACACATTGTTTTTCTTATTTCAATGAGGATTATTTAACACCCAGGTTCTTTTCACTGTTGCCTTTTGCAGCCACCATCTGGGAAGAGTTCTTTTCTCAGTTGAGTATTTCTCTCTGAAATTCTAACTGTACGTCCATCTCTACTTATGTAGAACTAACTCTTCATTACTCAGCACATACTTGAGCAGAGTCTGAGGGGTAGCAGCCGACATTCTCCATATTGTGGTTTGTCTGTGTGCATGTGCCTGTAGAGAACTTGGCAATCGTTTCCGCAGTGAAGTAACAGCCAGTGTGGTTCAGCCAAAGTTTAGAGGAATAAAGTAACTGAAATGGGAGTCTATTTATTTATTTATTTGAATAATGTCGAGTGACACTGCCCTTGCCTGTTTTTCATTGAAGTGTGGAGTCTACTTATTTATTTGAATAATGCCAACTGATACTACCCTTGGCTGTTTTTCACTGAAGTGCTTAGGTGGTAGGTAGTGTTTCATGGACATAGCAGACATTGAACACAAAGCAAGCAAAGAAAGAAAACACTAACAAATGAGGGAAACCAAGCAATTCAGATGTCTACTCCCTTACCAACCATGAAGCTAAGGACCTTCCTGTAGCTCAAACATTCAGATGAGAATCTGATGTAGAAAATGTAAAACAACACCTTGTTTTTTTCCCCAGAGTCAAATTTAATAGAAAACTATTTTTTTCACAGATGTGACTTGAGAACATTTTATATGCTTGTGATTTTTCCTAAATAGGCTTCTTTGGGGGGCTTATTTCAACTGCAGTAGAGGAGACTAGGTGATTCACCAAATTGTGTGAATTAAAGGCATGATCAAGGAACAGGCCATTGAAAATGATGGCCCCACAGTATTAAAAGCACTTTGATCTTTTGTTTTGACATGCTGAATTTATCTTTAATTATATGTGATGACATTTGATTACTGTACACTTAGACTATTATAATGTGGCTTGTATAATGTAGTTTATAGTATGTAATAACTTCAGCACTCATTTTTCTATACTTGTGAGTTTGCAGAGTGATGTTTTAGTTTTGTGTAAGTGAAAACTATTACTCTTCTGAATTAGCAGAATTTTAAACTGTAAGGGCAAAGTATGATTCCTACATACTAAGGTTTGTGCCTTCAGAGGCAACAGAATTGTGTGTGGTGGTTTCCTGATGTGTCCACTAATTGCCAGCTTTACTTCAGGAAAATCACTTAAGTCCCACGGATCTTTGAACACGGAAAGCCTTAGACTAGATGATATTCAAAGTTTCAGCTAGAAGATTCTGTGATTCTTCTCTGATTTCTTTGGTAGACAGGCTGTCTCCACGTGTGATAGGTATTTCAGACACATTTTCTCGAAGACTGTTTTAAAAATACTTCAGGTCAATACTTTTTTACTCTGTGTTTGGAAGAGAAATGAGATGCCAGAAAATAATAAAAAAAAAAAGTAAAGAGCTTTTTTTTTTTGTTCACCTTGGAGGGAGGGGCTATGCAGTGGGTAGCCCCCATAGGCTCCTCTGTAGAGAATGTTCACTTGGAATTTCCTGTGTTGTGCCAGTGCTAGGACTTGGTGTTTTGTTTTGTTTTGTTTTGTTTTGTTTGAAATCTGCTTTGCTTGCATTTACTTGCTCAACCTGGGATTTATCCCTGGTTAGGCAATTGTATGTCCTGTCTGTGATGAGTCTTTTTAAGAGTTTAGGTTTGATCCTAATTAACTACAGAGAATTACAAAGTTACTATTTCTTTGCAAATAGCAGTCATATGTGTGACTTGATTTTTAACATTATTTAATCATTTTGTTAATTTTTCCTTTTGTTTTTGTTTGTTTTTGAGAAAAGGTCTTTCTACATAGCCCTGGCTGTCCTGGAACCCACTGGATTATGTTGACCCAGCTGGCCTTGAACTCACAGAGATTCGTCTGCCTTTGAAAGCCCTAGGAGTAAAGATGCTGCTGTGCTCAGCTCTCTCTTGTTTCATATAAGGAAGTCAGACAAAAAGAAACAAAACAAAACAAAACAAAAACCTCACAATTACTTTTAACTACTAAAAATTCTACAAGTCCAGTAGCTTAGTTACTGGATTCTGTCAGCAGGTATAATGGTCTGTGTGCTTTTACCCCAAATTTTGCTTTTTTCTCCATACAACCAATTCTTTTGCTTGCTCAGGGATTTGTCTTTTATTGTCAAAAGTCTGTTCTACAGAATTACTGCCTGTCATTATTTACTACCTAGCATCTAGGTAGTGGTGCTCTGAGTTTCTGCACTGTGTCATCCCAGCATGTTTTCTCTGGAGTAGGGACTTATTTGCTATAAGGAGTTGACAGCATGGGAAGCCCACACTCCTGAAGAAGGTATTGCCTTGCAGCCCCAGATGAAACTACTCTTTTGCCTTAGCTGATGGTCGTGTTAAGGCTTGAACATTTGGGTTTTCTTAGAGAGAATGAGAAAGGGAATCCTTACTTGAAACCACTTTCAAGATTGTTAACTCCAGATAATATACTGAAGGAAAAGAAAACCAGTCCAAAGAAACTAAAGCATTAGATATCTATCTCTCCTCTTGTTCGTTATGAAAACATGAGGCAATGCAGTTGGCAAAGGAACTGGATGCTTAAATCTGGAAAGCCTACTTTTGTTCTGCTTTTTTTATGCTAATTGTGTAAAGTAGTGGCTTGCATCCTGACATTTTCATTTCATTTATAAGGTATATAAGGTACTTTGATAGTATATAGCCCCCTCTTATTACTACTTACCTTCTCTCCCCACCTCCTGCTGTTTCCCTATTCCTTCAGAGTCCTCCCATATTCGTGTCTTTCTTTTTCTTTTAAAGGTTCAATTTATGAAGGAAAAACATTTATATTTGTTTTTCCGAGTCTTGCCTTTTTTATTTTAACATGATGATATCTAGTTGTGTCCATTTTCCTGACGTGATTTCAGGATTTATGTCAGAATAAGACACCCCTGTAGAGTTCCTGATGTACTCATGTGTCAGTGAACATCTAGGCTGATTCCATGACTTAGCAATAGTAAATAGGGTTGCAGTAAGCATGGGTGTGCACACACCTCTGTTGAACATTGCCTTTGACCCTTTAGCTCTAGACCAAGGAGCAGCACCACAGGATGATATCTTTGTTCTATTTTTTTATTATTTATTTTTAAATTTAAATTTAAATTAGAAACAAGGGTACTTCACAAGTCAGTTCCAGGCCCCTCTCCGTTTCCCTCCCCTGCTCCCGTGCCCTCCCCTCAACCCCCCAATATCCCCTCATTTCCCCAGGGAGGGTGAGGCCCTCCATGGGGGTGTCCATAGCCATTTCATCCAGGGCAGGGCATAGACCCTCCCCCAAGAGTCCAGGGTGAGAGTGCATCTCACATTGTTGGATGGGAGTCCAAAGTCCATTTGTATACCCGGGATAAATACTGATCTACTGCCCAAGGCTCAATAGATTACCTAGGCTTCCTCACTGACACCCACATTCAGAGGATCTTGATCAGTCCCATGCTGGATTCCCAGGCATCAGCCTGGGATTCAGGAGCTAACCCTGTTTCTGGGGGCTAAACCAGCCCAGTCTTAATCCCTTTGGTCATCAGTCCTCCCTCTCTGTTATTGGCTTTCTTGAGTTCAGCTCAGTGCTTAGCCATGGGAGTCTGCCTCTGCTTCCATCAGCCACTGAATGAAGGTTCTGTTTCCCAGACTCTCTGGCCATGGGATTGTAGACTGGCACTCCCCAGATCTATGTCTAAAATCCATATATGAGAGAGTACATGCCATGTTTCTCTTTTTGTGACTGGGTTACCTCACTCAGGATGGTTTCTTCTAGTGCCATCCATATGTGGTTGTTCTATTTTTAGAGGAACTTCCCTTCCAGTTTCTGTAGTAGCTATACTAATTTACAGCTCCATCAACAGTGTGAAGGATTAGCTTTTTCTGCATCCTTAACAATTTTTGTTAATTTTTATTTTCTTGATGCTAACTATTCTGACTGGGGTGAGATAAAATCTCAAAATAGGCTAGGTCTAAAAATGGCACATACCTTCAATCCCAGTGCTTGGTAGGCTGAGGTAGGTGGATTTCTGTGAGTTCCTTGCCAGCCTGGTGTACATAGCAAGTTCCAGGACAGCAAGGGTTATGTAGAGAGACCATGTCTCAAAAAACTCAATAAATAAATAAATTAATAATAGAAAATTCAGCAGTAGTTTTAAAACATTTGATTGTATGTGAATATGTATGCATGCATGTGTGATTGTGTATGTGCACATGTATGTGGCTTTCAGAGGTCCACATCAGATATCTTCTATAATTGTCCACACCTTAGGTGTTGAGATGAAGTCCCTTGCTAAATCTGAAAGACGTTAAGTCTTTTTTCTAACCCTACATCTAAGTCATTTCCCCCTAATTCTCAAGTCATAGCATTATTTACTACACTATAAACATATCCTCTGTAAGCCTTATGATATTGATCAAGCCAGGTCTTGTTAAACTTTTCATCTGTTCATCTAGAATTGGCTTGGGCAGAGTCCCTTGAGCTTCAGATAGAAATGTGGTGGAGAAAAGGAGAGTAGAACACAGACACTAAGGCAATGGCCTGTGGAGGTTGCCTGTTTTGCTCCCTATAGCTAGTGAATCTGAAATGAACCTTCAGAAAAAACAAAAAACAAACAAACAAAAAAAACCTCTGATTAGACAATTTTGTAGATATCTGTTAAGTACTTAGATGCAACAAATGATGATCTCTAGGATCCAACCTAATGTGCTAGTATTCTTTTTTTGTTTTGTTTTGTTTTAGAAGTGTTTTGAGATTTATTTGTTTCTATGTGTGAGTGTTGAGAATTGAACCTGGGTCCTCTGGTAGAACAGCCTGTGTTCTTAACTGAGGAGCCATCTCTCCAGCCTCTGATTTTATTCTTTAAAAAATAAAAAAATAAAAAAAGATTATGTTGAGGGATGGTGCTCGCCTTTAATCTCAGCACTCGTGAAGCAGAGGCAGGTGGGTGTCTGAGTTCAAGGCCAGCCTTGTCTACAGCGTGAATTCAAGGACAGCCAGGGCTACAAAGAAAAACCCTATCTTGAAAAACAAAACTAGCAAAAAATAAAAAAGGGAGGAAAGGAAGAAAGAAAAGAGGCAACGGACTAGCATGTGTGCTTGTGTTGGGAATTAAATAGTGCCATCTTCAGTGTGTTGTTGAACTGCCTCTGGGCATGAAGCAATAAAAGAAATTTACACATTAAATAACAAATGAAACTAGTTGAGTTGTAAGATTCAGGCTTGTTCTTTTTGGTAATGTGTTCACTACTTGTTTACAATTAATCTTATTCTCTGCCATTCTGCTAAAAAAATATAGAATGTCTGTCGTCAAAAACTGATCAACAGGAATCATTAGTTTATGATGCTATTAAAACACTCCTCTCTACTTTACAAGAAACCATTCCTGAATACTCATTTCTAAATACATTTTTGAAGTCAAAAGGAGTTTAGAAGGGAAAATTTCAGGAAATATTATGCATATTTTACACAGTTAGCCAAATCCAAGGTGATCGTATTGCAGCTGTGAGGAGATACTGCTGTGAAATCAAGCAGGCATGTCAGAAGAACCAAACTCATCAGTTGTGTTTGCTCGTTCATTATTGTATACGTGCTGTTAGGTCATCTGGTGAGCTTCAGTCATTCCACTGGGTACTAGGAAAGTTGATACTTTTTCTCTGAATGTTTATTTAAAAAGTTTTTTTACTAGGCTTGTGTCTTATACCCTGTTAAAATATTATCATCAAAATAATAAAAGCACTGCTCTTTATATTTGTACTTTTCATGATGCAAAGGATTAAAACAATACCAGAAATCTTGATTTTGATTCTATACAGTAGTTATTATGTGTGTTCATATAAAAATTCACACTCCATGTGTGTCTTCAGTATTTGCATTACTTTACAAACTGGATTTTAAAATAGATCTTAGTCATTTGTAGTTGTAAATGAAAAATAAAATGTTGGTTGAGGGGTTTAAAACTACACAGTAACCATTGTTATCTTTATTATTCTTTTTCTCTTAGTTAAATATGATTTTTAAGCAGATTAAATTTCTGTGTGCATCATTGCTAGGTGGACAAGAAGGATCTTGAAATGAGAAAAGCTTTTGAAATATTAACAACAATCAGAAGAATGTTATAGTTACACATATTCAGTGGATAAATAGTGAATTTTTAAAAAAAGGTTTGTTTTTATTTGTAGAGGTATTTTGTCTTCATGTAAGCCTGTGTACCGTGTATGTGTCTGGTGCTTGCAGAGGCCAGAAAGAGGGCATCACTACCCTGGAACTGGAGTTACAAGAGGTTTTAGGTCACTGTGTGGGTGCTTGGAACAGAACCTGGTCCTTTCCAAGAGCAGAAAGTGCTTTTAACCACTGATCAACCTTTCCAGCCACAAAAGTGTGAATTTTAATAAACCACAAGGTTATTCTGATGCACACTAACATTTGAGATCCATTTAGGGTTTTCTATTAGGGTATGGCTTCTGGAGTCTTTGTATAAGGCTCTAGATATTGAATGAGGTCTCTGCCTTATTTGGCCAAAATATCTTACAATCTTGTATGAGCTCAGATAAATTTTGTTTCTAGTAAAAATATGTGGAGGTATATTTTGCTTATTCTCTAACAAATAAAGCTTGCCTGGAGATCACAGTGTAGAGCTAGGCACTAGCTAACCATAGAGGTCTGGAGGTCTGAACAGCTGGACAGGAAGAGATAAGAAGGTGGGGTGGAGACAGGAGATTGGCTTTTCAGGCTGAGAAGTTGGCGAGGTAAGAGATGGCTGTGGCTTGCTTCTTTGTCTCTCTGATCTCTCAACATTTACCCAAATATCTGGTTCTGGGTTTTTATTATTAAGTCCAATTAAAACTTAGGCGATAGCCAGGAGTTGGTGGCACACGCCTTTAATCCCAGCACTCGGGAGGCAGAGGCAGGCGGATCTCTGTGAGTTCGAGGCCAGCCTGGTCTACAGAGTGAGTTCCAGGACAGCCTCCAAAACAATACAGAGAAACCCTGTCTCGAAAAACCAAAAAAAAAAAAAAAAAAAAAAAACCAAAAAAAAAAAAAACTTAGGCAATAATGTGCTATTAATGGTCCTTTGCTTGACTTTGCCCAGTTTGCTCTGTGCATTTGCAGTTCAGTTTTCACCCTCAGTCTCCCTTGTGTAGGTGTGTGAGCCCATCACTGTATAGCTCCCTCCTTAGTAATGTTCTGTCCTGAGGATTCCATCCCTTCCTGCCCTTTTAACTCTGAACTTTGCCACCCTAGCAATGGTAAGACAGAATTCTGGCAGTGTTACCATTCTCTGGTATTCTCTAGGTGATTTGAGGCTTAATTTTCATTCTTTTGCAGATCACAACTCTATACCGACTTTTGTTCAATGTGTAACAATAATTCTTTTCGATATTTTTTCCAATTTTGTCATTGTTTGCAGTAACATGACAAATCCAACTTAGGAGTGTTAATGCTTTATTTGTGTATGGGGGCATGTATGCATGCTTGTGGAGGCCTTCCTCAGTGTCAGGTGTCTTCCTCAGTCACTTCTCCATCTTAGTATTTGAGAAAGCGTCTCCCATTATCCCTAGGAGTTCTCTGTCTTCACTTACCAAGTCCTGTAATTATAGATGTACGGTGCTGAGCCAGACTTTTATGTGAGTGCTGGAGATTTGAAATCAGGTCCTTGTGCTTGTGGCGTAGGTGTGACAAGTGAGCCATCCTCCAAGTCCCTTGGTTACTTATGGTTTTGTGATCATGAAGTTATACAGAAACTAATGATATGAGGGAAACAACATTGTACTAGTTTCTTCAAATGACTTCAGGCATTGCAGGAGCTCTGCATGATGCACAATTCATACTGTTATGACAGGAGTATTCAGATCTTGACGGGGCTTTGCCTTCAAACATCTCATAACCTACAAGATTATGTTTATACACATTATAATTGAGTTTATAATATAAATACTCCAAATAGGGGCATAGTGGAATTGTATGAAGATGATGGACTTTGAAATGAGATAGGCTTCATTTAAATGTAAAATCTGTGGCACTGTTGCATTCTATAACCTTTCTTCCTTAGTTTACATCATGTTATATAAATAATAGTAATAATGATTTATGGAACAGTCAAGAAGATTAAGATGAATTTTTTTTGTTTTTTTTAGTTGTGTGTATTTCTTGCATGTATATATATATATACATATATATATGTTAGAAACAATCTTGTTTCACATGTCAATCCCAGCTCCTTCTCCCTCCCCTCCCCTCCCCACCAGGTACCCCAGTCCCCCACCCAATCTCTACTCCAATCACCAAGGAGGGTGAGGCCCTCCATGGTGGATCTCCAGTAACTGTCATTTCATCCAGGGCAGGGCCTAGGCCCTCCCCCAAGAGTCCCAGCTGAGAGAGCCTCCCATATTGTGGCATGGGCACTCAAAGTCTATTTGTATGCCAGGGGTAAATACTACCCAAGGCCCCATATATTATCTAGGCCTCCTCACTGACACCCACATTCAGGGGGTCTGGGTCAGTCCCATGCTTTCCACACAGCCATCAATCTTGAGTCCAAAAGCTCCCCCCTTGTTCAGGTCAACTGTTTCTGTGGGTTAAACCAGCCCACTCTTTTTAACAGTTCTTACTTAGCTTTTATTCATAATCATAAACTTAACTCTACAATCCAGCTAGACTTGGAGGGAAATGAGGAAAATATGGAACCCAAAGAGCAGAGATACAGGGCATTGCAAGCAGATGGGGGCGGTGGTGGGGATGCTCTCCTGAGCTACAGAAGGAATGGTCCAGTGAGTAAGAAGCCCATAAGTCAGAAGAATTAGAGTTGCCCACAGTCGGAAATGGTGATCTTCTTGCTGGTCTTGCCGTTCCTGGACCTGAAACGCTCCATGGCTTCCATCATGTTCATGCCTTCTTTCACCTTCCCAAAGACCACGTTTGCTATCCAGCCACTCAATCTTGGCAGTGCAGAAAAAAAACTGGGAACCATTTGTGTTTGCTCCAGCATTAGCCATGGACAAGATGCCTCAGGATGAAGTTCTTATCCTCAGATTTCTCTCCGTAGATGGACCTGCTACCAGTGCCATTATGGCGTGTGAAGTCACCACCCTGGCACATGAATCCTGGGATAATTCTGTGAAAGGAAGAACCCTTGTATCCAAATCCTTTCTCTCCAGTGATTAGAGCGTGAAAGTTTTCTGCTGTCTTTGGAACTTTGTCTGCAATAGCTTGAAGGAGATGCGGTCCCTAGGGCTCGCCATCTGCCGTGATATTGAAGAACACAGTGGAGTTGACCATGGCTGCAGGAAGAGGCGACGGGACAGCGGCGTCTGCATAGCCTTGACATGTAGAAGAGATTCACTAATTACTGGTTTCTTATCCTTACAGAATGTTTAAGATGGAGAAGCAGTTAATTTTATTACTGTGACAATTTCAGGATAGCATTGACATTTAAATTGTGCCTTGAATGTTGAATAGGATACTGATATACATTATGTGAGTTACATGGATATTCACTTTATTTGCTTCAAAGATTTACTTTATTTTTAATTATGTATATACATGTACATCTGTGAGTGGGCATGAGCATGTGAATGCAGGTATCTGGGCAGACCAGAAGCTGCTGTTGGATCCTCTGGGACTGAAGTTACAAGCATTTGTCAACCTTTCCACATGGGTGCTGGGAACTGAACAATGGTCCTCTGCAAGAACAGTGTACATTCTTGACTGCAAAACCATCTCTCTACTTTTGAGAAATTTCAATGAACATGGGCGAAAACGTTTAACAAGTGGAAATCCTGCATACATATTTATGAAGTTAATATAGTCTAGAACTTTAAGAAAAGCAATTTTAGCTGGGTGTAGTAGTTTATGCCTATTCTCCCAGT
The DNA here is from genome assembly GCF_017639785.1 of Mesocricetus auratus. Lineage (NCBI taxonomy): Eukaryota > Metazoa > Chordata > Mammalia > Rodentia > Cricetidae > Mesocricetus > Mesocricetus auratus. The sequence continues at coordinate 37,483,896 of NW_024429186.1, read as the reverse complement.
ACTTGAGAAGCTGAGACAAGAGGAATATTATGAGTTCCAAAGTATTTTTGACTACAAAGTGAGACCCTATCTAAACAAATAAACAAACAACAAAAAAATTTATATCTAGAAAAAAATCAAAGTAGTGGGGAACTAAAAATGAGAAACAATAAATGTCTAAATGATAATAAAAGTGCACTTTCTAGGCAGTTCCTGTTGGCTGCCATGACTAACACAGTTGGGAATGCCTATGGGAATTCCTGTGAGCTGGTGTTTTCTGAGCTACCTTCAAGGCTGCTCTCTTTGAGAGCTCAGCTGATGGTTCCATTAATGAGTTGTTTTTCTGTCTTACCTGTTTCCTGCCTGGTTCTCTCCTTTTCCTGTATGATTGATTCTCTAGGTTTTCTGAAGGGGAATGTAGGAACCTTCCAGAAGATTTCCTTGACTCAGGCATGTTTATTTAATGTGAGTGCTGTCACGGGCTTTGTGGAATTGCACCTAACGTGCTTTCTATGCTTCTAAAGGTATGGTGTTCTAAACTTGAGTGTCTGATCTCATTGAGGTTAAGATCTGTCTTTAGATTTTCTTTGGTCTTTTGAGGCTGTAGCTCAGTGGTAGAGCATTTGAGTAGCAAGCACGAAGCCCTGGGTTCAGTATCTAGCACTGAGTGAAGAAGAAAAAAGAAAGATTACTTTCCTCTTTTAATATTTCTTGTACTATTAAGAATCAGTGGCTTTCTTGGCCTGTTTGGGCCATTTGTTCAGTGGGTAACTCATCTGACCTTTGATTTAATATTGTTTGGTTTGTTTTCTGAAGCTGTGTAGTAGTTTAGAAGACATAATAGGGTTGTTTCCTCTGACACCAATAAGACCAGAAATGAGATAGATAAAATTCAGATGTCAACCTTGAAGTGTGAGATTCGATGTTTTAAAAAGAAGTTCTTGTTTGTGTCTGGTACTAATCATTTAGGAATCTGTCTATCTGCCTCTCTAAAATGCTCATGCTTGAAGTCCTCTTGGAGATGTACTAGAATGACTTGAGGTTCATAAGCTGAGAAGATTGTGATATTCAGTCATGAAAATGTTTTATTTCTCTACTTAAGAGTTTTGTATTCAGAGTTCCATCACCAAAGACTTTGACTTTGTTTTCTTATTACATTTACTCATGATTTTAAATATTCTTTTTTTAGTAAGAGTTATTTTTATTACATAACAAAATTGATGTAGAAAGATTGGTTTTTATAGGTAGATTTATAGTTAGCTTTCCTAACTTGTTAAAGTAGTTTGTAAATTTCCTTGTGTTTTTCCACTGCACACATGCAGTGGAAATTCTTTTGGTTCAGACCTCATAATGTATCATTTTAAGTATGTATAATGATAATGGTGTCTTGTTTGTCCCTATATGTAAAAGACCCCTAACAGAGCTTTTCATGTTAGAAAGTTTTGTTGTTCTTTTCTTAAGTAATAATTCATTGTTTCATTAATGTCTTTCTAACTGTAGTGATAAATCACACGTGCTTTTGCTCTTATTCTGCTAATGTACAACATGTATTAATAGATTTTCTAGCATTGAACCACTCTTATGTTCTCGGATAAAATGAGTTGTCGGGGGATTTCTGTTGTAATTAGTTTTTAGGAATCTACAGCACAGCTTTGTACCTTTACAGATCATAGAGTGAGTTGGTAGCTATGATGGTTGATTTCAGTCATCAGCTTAGTGGGATCTGGAGTCAGCTTGGAGTGGAGTCTTAGCGAAGGCTTAATGAGGTTGGATCGGCATGTGGGGCACTTGTATTGACGGCTTCATTGATCTGTGAAAGTCTATCCTGGTTATGAGCAGGCTCCCAAGCTGTATGAGCAGAATGGACACTGAGCACTAGCGCACACTTACTGCCCTTGTCTTCTGACTGGGGATGTAATGTGACTCTCTTCATGAAAATTTGTTTAGCCCATCTTTACCCAGTATTTCTAAGAGGTCCTTTCTTGTTATCTGTGGATATCTCATTTTAAAATGGTTTCATAATGTTAATAACATTAATGATCAAGAAATAATTTACCCAGTCTTATATTGATGGACATTTCAGATGATTTTAGTATATTTCTGTAACAAAAAGCTGCAATGATAATAATTTCATAAAATAGCACTAGTGATCTCATAAATTCCTGGGCTGCCACACTATTAATTTTTGTACTTATTTTTGAGGTTTCTTGTGTTGCCCAAGGTATCTTCAAATTGTTCTGTTTCTAATTTTTTAAAAGTGACTATATTTCACATATAGTAAAATTCATCATGGTAAAGTATTCCTTTCAGTCTGGAAATATATTCAGTTCAGTGGATAGAGTGCTTGCCTAGCATGCACAAAATTATGGTATAAAACCAGTATAGTGTTGAACACCTGTAATCCCAGTACTTGGGTGATGGAGGCAGGAAGATCGGGAGTTCAAGGTCACCCTTGACTACATAGTGAGTTTGAAATCTCAAGTACATACATAGTGTGTGTGTGTGTGTGTGTGTGTGTGTGTGTGTGTGTACCTGTATATATTTGTGAAACTGCCAGATTTTTCCCCTCAACACCAGTACCATTTTACATTCCTACTATCAATATATAAGAGTTTCAGCTTCCCTAAATTTTTTTCACCTTTAGTTTTTAACCTTTCTATTCACTCCCTGTTCCCTTCCAGCTTCTTGAACATCCGAAATGAGTGCCTGGCTCTCATTCATGGCTCCTAAAATTCAAAACAAAACAAAACAAAACAAAACAGATATAGCTTCTAGTCTGGTGTAGTGGTGTACCTGTAGTCCCAGCACTCAGGAAACTTAGGCAGGAAGACTGTCATGAATTAGGACAGTTTGCGCCAGGCTTGCAAAAAAGCAAAAAACAAAATAGTAGCAACTAAGAAAGGAAAAGGGTGCTGGGTGTAGTACTGGCTCATGCCTGTAATTCTAGCACTTGGGAGGGTGTGGTAGGAGATTGGACAGTTTAGACTATTGTTAGTGAACTCCAAGAAGCCTGGATTGCCAAATGAAATACGCTCAAACAAAATGGAAAGGAGCAGTGTTGCAATGGCCATCCTATCGAGTGTGAATTTTGGTTTGCATTTTAATATTGACTGATGGCAGATTTTCTAGATCTTAATTTGTGTATCTTTTTTTGGAGAAATATTTATACAGTTTATCTATACTTGGTCCTTTTTCCTTTTGTTATTGAATTCAAAACATTCTTTATAGAAATATTTATATGATGATGATAGATATTTCTGAAATATGCTTCAGTGAGAAAAAAATCCTAACTTGTAATAGAAAAATGATCACATGACACATACTTTTTAAAAATTACAGAATATAACTGGAAATAGGAAAAAAGAAAAGGGAAATTAAACAAATGAAGTAAATGCAAATTAGAATGATGAGATATTATTCTTATGTCTTATGTTTAAAAAACTTGATGTCTTTTATGGATGTATATGGAATGACATGCTCAGATAATTTTGATGGTAGGAATGGAAGTGAGGACATTTGATGGAACCTATAAAGTTTGACACATAACTGAAGCAACATTTTTATTTTTTGGATGTTTAGTTTTTTTTAATAAACAAAGCCAAAGCCTGGTAAGTGTACAACTGGGTGGTTCTCTTGGCCCCGTTGAGGTATATCTCCACATCTTATTATTTTCATGTACTAAGTACAACAATGTTCACCCTTGCCTCTAATAAATCTGGACTCAACACAGAGGATGACTGCCTTTATTAAGTTTCATATCTTAAGGGATACAATAGTAAGATACAAGACTTTGTAAAAAGCATGATAACAAGTGAGCTGGGGTGATATATCCCAGAACCCCAGAGGCTGAGGCAGGAGGATCATGATTTCAAAGCCAGCCTGGAGAAAAGTAAGTTTGTTAAAAATTTCTACAAACATACAAGATTCATGAAACATATGTAGAGAAATGAATGAAAACCAACACCCATCACACTAACAGACATAGCCTTCTGAGAATGCAATAAGGTTGATACACTCTTTTTTATGTAGTTCTGAGTCAGTCAGCCTGTCTGTCTGTCTGTCTGTCTGTCTGTCTGTCTGTCTGTCTCTGTCTTAGATAATCTAGAATGGATATCAAGAATGAATATATATTGCTTGATAACTAGTAAAATGCCTAAAATTTATGAGCAGTATATTTTCACACAGATTGAAATGATGATTATGACATGGTGAGAATTTTCCCCCCATATGGTTCTGGCATTTTCTTTACTTGCAAATGTGTTGGCAGTTGTGGACCAGCTTTGTGATGAACTATTTTAAATCCTAAGAATTACAACAAAGAAAACATGGAAGCAGAGAATACCAGTAAATCCTGATGTGTTTTGCTAGCTGCTCACTAGTTCATTTAATAGCTGTAATGGCGACCTTGCTTTTCTTCTTTGTTCCCTATAGCCCCAATTTTACTCCTTTTTAAGCTCCTCTAGATATTTCTTTATTGATGGGGTGAATGCTGGGTTATTTAAGCAGTTCCCTTTCATTCTGTCCCACTTTGAAAACATCACTTTTCCATTCCAGTATGTTGTGCATTTTATTTATTGTTTTTAAACTGGAATTTCCCAAAATATCTCATTGCCTTTTAATCATGGCCTCTTTAATTATAATGGAATTTTTGTGTTTTGTCCAGGATGGATATTTTACTTTCCTCTGTCATATGCTGTCACACTGCTTTTGAGGGCATTTCAGAGACTTGCCCACAGTCCTTGTCACCCGTGTTTCTCTTTGGAGACTTTTAGTATAAGGGAGAGAATGGCATATTAATAAAACAGTAACATTATGTCCTTTATGAGTTTAAATGGATGCTTGATAATTTAGCAGTTTGTCCTTTAATTTCTTAATATCTTTATCTGTACAGCAGAAGCAATATCTCTTTACGGTCTTTGTATTTTTCTCTTCTCTTAGGTGAATTTATTTATTTCTATTCCTTTTTGGTATTTGAGACAGGATCTACTGTAACCTAGACTGACCATGAATTCCTGATCCTCCTGCTTCCCCCTCCCAAGTGCTGGAATTACAGTCATGTGTGTCACCATGCTGTCTGATTTTGCTTTTTCATTTTTAAGGCATTATGCTTTTCACCAAATCATGATGTTGCATAGTTGCATAGTCCTTGTGGCCCCTAATGTCTTTTGTTAATTCACGTATTATTTGCATCTAGTATGGGATCTTCAGTGTATTGGCTCCCAGCAATTCTGTGCCTTTCCTGGAGACACTTTTCCTGAAAGAGCTATATAACCATATAGCTGATCTTTGTATTATGTATAATTCTCTGCTCAACCATTACCTTAATAGGAAAGTTTTGTTATGCATCTTTTTCTAGAAAATAATATTCTTCAATTATTTATATATTGTTTTATTTTTCATATCACTCATACGACTTATACTCCAGTGTATATATAATATATATAGTATGTATACATATATTTTTCTTGTTGAATTCTGTCTTTTTCTCTCATATATAAGATCTGCAAGCTCAAATATTTTGTTTTGTTCAGTCCTTTGCCTCCAGTTTCTTACCAGATTTATATGACCTCTTTGAATGAATAAAAACTGTTACACTTACGAATGCATAAGTAAAGGAATGTCATATCCTTTATAAAGTTGTTAGGGAAATGCAATGAAAACCTTGGTGTTGTCTGTTGCTTTAGTTACCTTTCTTGTAGACATGACCACCACCCAATGCTAACAACTCAAAAGAGGAACCTTTTGTTTTGACTTTTGGTTTCGGAAGGTTCAGTCCATCCTAGTAAGGAAGGCATGGCTGAGCAAACCATATCATGATTGAGAGGAAGCAGAAAGAGTCATGTTGGTACTGGAATAACCTTCTACTTTTCCCACTTTGTTGAGTCTAGGCCCTTAGACCATGGGATAGTTCTCTCCATTTTCAGTCTGGGACTTCTCACCCCCTTTACTTCTCTCTGGAAGAGTCCTCAACAGACACTCCCTGAGGTGTGTCTCATCAGTCTTGTAGGTGATTCTAAGTGTAGTAAAGTTGACAGTGTTGATTAGCCATCACAACCTTCACTAGTGATTTATATAAATACCAAAAATGTTGGTTACATGATAATGTTACTCAGAATTTTTTAATGTTTTATGTGTATGTATTTTGCCTGCATGTATGTCTGTGTACTACTAACACATATGAGGCCAATGGAGACCTGAGATGGCATTAGATACCTTGGAACTATAGTTACAGATAGTTTTGAGTCATCATGTGGGTTCTCGGAATTGAACCCAGGTCCTTTGAAAGAACAAACAGTGCTCTTAACCACTGAGCCATCTCTCCAGCCCTTACTCAGAATTTCCAATACAAATTTGCAAGATTTGAATTTGTATTGGTATTTTATAGTTGGGAAAATTGAGGCACAATATTTGATTAAAATTTAGAGAGAGTATTTTTGGGTTTCAAATGTTTGCAATGTTCTTGAACTGTAGCTCTTTTTATTCTGTTTCTCTGAAAGAAATAAAAGGAATGAAGGTTGGTTTGTGGAAATGTAACAAATGAACTAGCTTAGAAATCTGAGGAGGAGTTTGACACTAAGTTGGGGGACAGAAATCTAAGCAGAGGGAATACCATGAGTATCAAGATGAATCAGGGTTGTGCATGTGCACCCATGGGAAGGAATCTTGTCTGTACCAAATTGTTTAATATGGTAGCCACTCAACACAGACAGGTTAGAAAGACTCCAGATAATCAGTATATAAAATTATAAAACAGCAAAAAACAAGTTTAAAATTTCCCAAATTTTAGACATTAAAAATGGGGTTGGTTATTGCCATTCTAAGCTGACTCAGTCTAAAAGGCTCACTAGGCTTTTGCTTATGCATGTAAGTTTCAATGGACTTGGTGGAATCCGGATGCAAAATCCTAAGTCTTAGCAGGCTAGCAGGCTTGCAGAATCTGTGAATATAGACTAAGCAATTATCTGTTGTCCTTTTTCCCTTCTCCTATCTCGGCTTTGAACCTTTATATTGGTTACCAATTATGTAATAAAGTGATATTACCTAATATGGATCTATAGTTATCTTCACAAAATAGGCAGACGTTTATATACTTTACCCACTATTGAAATTTCACACAAATCCCCCACCCTCCGAGAGACTGGCTTTGTTTCCTCAGATTACATCATTAAGAGTATAGATGGATGTGTCCAGTGTCATGTAATGGTGAAGTGATAGAGCCCGTATGCAGTCTTAGAAGTTCTGGTGCCATAAGTAAGTATTACATGATTTTGACAATAAGACTGTGCCTTCTCTAGGGTAAAGTAATTTGAAATTCTTATGACCAAGTTGAGAGGAGTTCAGGTGAAAGTCAGGGGAGGGCTTTGAGAAGTGATTGTTTAGGGAGCAATGATTGGGTCTTAATGTCATTGGCAGTCTCCAGAGCCCTCTGGGAGTAAGAGTAACACAGTGAAAGGTGTCTGGGAAGGCTTCGGAAGCTGGCTGGATTAGCTTGGATCATTGTTTGATGAAGTATCACAGGCTAAAATGCCAGTGCTTGGACTTTGTTAGTACAGAAAGATTTAGGGGTAGATCAAGATACATTTTGAAGAGAGAGTACCTTAAGTTGGCACTAATTTCACTACTTTTACCATCACTCATCTTAAAATGTTCTGGCTTCTACTCAGGATTGATTGTATCATCTTTTGGACCTGTAACATGTTGTTTTCTGGTATTCCCAGTGTGGTCAATCAATCTTCACTACTTTTATGGACTTTGTCTGCCTGATGTGTTAAGTTACGAGGACTTTGAGAACTGATTGATTCTTTTTTTTTCTTTTCTTTTTTTAGTGCTTTGGACAAATTAAGATCTTAAGTCATTGTTGAACCAAGCTATTTTCAGCCATTCTTTCTTATTCTGTTATTTAGTAAATTATTAATGTTTTGGTGTTTGCATATGTGTGGTATGTTGCTTTACTGTCTGCACAGTGGCTACATCTGAATCTATTGCTTTTCATCGACTGACTTTGACTCCTCAATCACTGGTCAGCTGCTTGGGCCAAGGCCTAGTGGGCCTTCTGCATCCTAACAGAACCACCTCTGCCTGCAGCCAAATGTAATTTTAACTAAGTCTATATCATTCTATTTTACCAATGAAGTAAAGAGTCAGATGCTGGGGTGAAAACTTGCTAGCTCAGAGAGGCAGAGAAGCAACCAGCTGACCTTCCTCCTTAACCAGTGACCCAACAAGAGAGAGTCTCTTCTGCTGTCCCTAACCAGAAAAGACCACCAAACTCAAAGTCCCTCCTTACTACTATCTGTGCATTTCTCTATCCCTTTTCCAGACTCCCTCTCTCTATGACTTCTTCCTATTAGTTGCTGGCTCCACTTCCTGACTCAATGTTTTATTTAATTAATACAAACTCAGGGTTCACAGTGGGACCAAATACCCTGCAACGGTGGTACATGTTGTGCATGCATCTTTGTGTGTGGCCATGTGTGCAGATGTGTATGCACACGTGTTCTTGTGTGTATGGAGGTCCACACAAATGACTATTCTTTGACTGCTGACTCTCTGCAGACTCTCTCAATCTATTTGGTTGTTTCTGGCCCATTTCTGCTTTTCTTTCATTCTAGCTCAGGTGTCTCCTAAATTTTTGCAACAACTGGGTAGTGACTATTATAATTTGACTTTGTTTTTCTTCTACTTTCTCTAATCCATCCTGCCTAAAATATCTAGCATACTTTCTTTTCAATGTTGCTGTGGTAATTTCACTGTTTTCCAGTGGCTGGCCATGGTTTACTGAGTCACTAAAAGCTATCCCTTCCTCGTTAGAGCCTGTCTTTCTGCAGCTCTGGGACAGGAATTGTCTACATATGTGACATTTCTGTGAGTTTAAAATGATCTATGAAACATGGAGCAAATTCTTGCTTAAATATTATTAGGTTCTTTCCCAGCACTGTGAAAATATGTCCTTGGAGCATTTTCTTCTGGGCAGCTTCTGCTATGAGCACTTAGTCTAAAATCATATTGGATTAATTTAGGGAAATGTAGAGTTTGGCAGATTTATAGCATTTAAGTATATATTGTAAAATTTAGGTTTCATGCAAGGGATGGCCCAGCTTAAGCACAATTTATTAACATAGTTTGTCAGTTAAATAGTAACAGAAGTTCAGAAAGTGTTAATTATGTGAGTGACTATGTTCATTTTGCTTGATCTCCTGGGTGAAAAATTTTAGATGTATAAAATAGGAAAAATTCAGAGGCCCTGGGGTAATACTTTTAAATTTCGACGTCTTGCTAATAATGGGAGAAGTATATTGGAAGGTTGTGATTTTAGTGAATGGATTGTTTATTCTCTGCTGATTACTTTAACTAGTTATCTGATTGCTCTTCGGGATAGCTTAGTTTATTACCATGACATGTCTACCTTACTTACCAATAATCAATTCCTATCTGAAGTCTGTAAAGAGTGCTGTGTTTAAACCTCAGCTTAGGATGTTTTACTTTATTTTTACATTCTTGAGCGAAGTGAATAAAATTTTGTTTTTATACACATGAGTTCATTTCCTCACTCCTATACTCAGTCCAGTTTCTAAGGGCTTTCTGATTTATAGGCTCTTGAAATTTTTTCCCTTACAATTTAAATTTAAGTAATTAGCTTCTTCCTAATTTGGAACTTCAATATGAAAACAGTTGTGTTTGGTTTGGCACTGAACCAGGCATCTCACTGAGTGAGGTCATGAGTCTCAGGCTTCAATGATCACAGGAGCAGGCCCCAAGCAGCATCCTTGGCACATGGAGGAACAGAAAACAGCTTTACTACTAGGATTGAGTCCCCTTGGCATCTCTTTAACTGCAGCTGTGTTCTGGCTTACTAATTCCAGTTTAAATAACTGGACTCTGAACCTGCGTTCATTGTGATTGAAGAGTTTATATGTTTATGGAGACAGACGCAATTTGTTAAGAGCTATAAATGCTGTAAAATTTGTTGATTAAGTTGTATGTAGACAAATTTCTAGAGGGAACAGTTTCCTAAAAATTCCAGTTCACTTACCCACAAAAGTATTCTGGCCTTTTCTTCTTATTTTCCATAATTTTCTGCCAAGAATAGTAAACATTTTCTTGCAAAACGTGGACACTAAAGGTTAGAAGCATTCAGAGTTTTATCAGTTACAGCGTGCTGTCACAAAGCTCAGTAAACACATAGAGATGTCTGCATCCATACTTGGAGAAGTAGTTGGAGCCAACAGAGGTAATTTCTTTCAGACAGTATTCTAGAGAGTGTCCCTTTGTTTATTGTAATGGGCATGATGAATTGCTCAGCCTACATTTTCATTTATCAAAACATTTCAGGGAAGTGTGTGCTTTTAGGCTGAACAGAAAGAGGCAGAGAAAGAGGGGAGAGATTAATTTGGTTTATAGATTCTGCTATATAAATTATACTAAGAATGAGACTACTAATTTAATATTACATGGTTTAATATTTTAATATTATCATGGTTTATTAGATAAACTATGAACTTGGGGGACAGCATGTTTTGTGGCATCCGCAAGGTAAAAGTAGTTGTACATTTAAAAGATGCTGTAACAAATAAACAAAACCCAAGAGGAGTAAGCCAAAAAGACTACATAGAGGATGAGCCAGTCATGCTGGTGGTGCAAATCTTTAATCCCAGCACTTGGGAGGCAGAGATAGGTGGGTTCAAGGCCAGTCTGGTCTACAGAGCTAGTTCCAAGACAGCCAGGGCAATACAGGGAAACTCTGACTTGGAGGGGAAAACAAAATAGAACAGAATAACCCCCCAAAACAACAAAAATAAGAAAACAAAACAAAAAGTTATAAATAAATAAAAACAAGACTATATAGAAGAAATCTTTAAATACTAAATTATTTTTGTTTGCCCTTTAAGAAAATTTCCCCTTGCCCCATTCTAACTATGTCATACATTTTTTGTTTTTGGTGGTGGATAAGTGCAAAAATATATATTTGATAGTGAATGTGTAAGATCCAGTGTGAAGCTCCACATATTCAGATTGCTGTTCTAAATGTAATGAAGTTAATTGAGGTGTATGTATTTTGGCCTTGGTTAATTTCAGTGTTTGATATTTTTTATTTGTGAGTTTTTTATTATGAAGTTTATAAAAATAAAAAGGAATACTTGCTAATCTCTGTTGTCAGTATTATTTTATTTGACAGCAATGTTGGGCTGACTTATGAAGCTTTAGTAACGAATAAATTCTGTGCCTTTTTATGAATGTCTTACAGTGATACTTTTACTTAATGGCTGTCCTTTCCTATTGTGGTATTGAAATTAACCTGTTGATTGTGAAGATTAGTAATTTGGGTTATAGTTCAGTTTTCATTATGGTTAAAGTGTTTTGTCAGGGACACAGCTGGCTCTCCCCTCCTCACACCACTGTCAGTTGATGGAGAAATATTACTTTGTATGTATGATTGTTGTAAATATTTAAAAGCTCATTTATTCATTTTTACATTTGGTGAACCTGATAAATTTGGAGATTTACCCATTTCTGAGCAAATCATTTGGAGTTTTTTCAATCTTCCTTTTAAGCTCAGTGTTCTATTTTAAGCATGGCTGAAGTGACTTCCATCACATTTATACTTGTATCTTTTTGTCTTTGTACTAACACAGCACAGCATACAGAGCCAAGGGAACAGTATTGTGTAGTCTTGTATAAACTCAAGTGAATCATCTAAAATGCCTTTAGAATATTTAAGTGGTATTTCCCTTCTAATTAAAAAAGGCTATTCTATAAAAGCCATATGTATTAGGGGGAAATGGAACGAAATTCATATAATTAAAACCTGCTAACTGAGACTCATACATTTTACTTTATTTGCTTTACTTTGGGTATCTAAGATAGAGATATGTGCCCTGTAAATGTGAGTGAGCCAAGCAGGAGTGAAACATATCCCTGAAATCCCAACATTCAGTATGCAGAGGCAGGTGTCTCCTAAGTTCAAGGTCAGCTGGGGCTACATAGTGAGGTTTTGTCTCAATAACAAAATTAATTAAAAGCAAAGTAAAATGAGCTTCTGATAGTGACTGCAAACGTAATTCAGAAGTATGCAATTCATGCAAGAGTGAATTTCTTCTCTGTGTGCTGGAGGATAGAGAGGCAGGCACTTGGTGAGGAGGGCAGGTGTGTGGAACAAAAACACACTCCTGAAATGACTGTGTATTGATCTGAATGGGAGGTGTAACATCCACTGAGTTTTACATCTAACCCTGTGTGGTATTTCAATTATAAGAATGAATAAGAAAGACAAACTTTAACAATTAAAACATAGAATGTTTTTAACACTGCTTATTCATCTGAAGGAATCAAATCCTAACCCCTAGCCCTTCATGGACACTGCATTTTTGAGAGATGGTGTGAGGGTTAGTTTTTGCCAACTGGTCCAAATGAGTCAGTCAGTCACCTGAGAGGAGGGAACCCAGTTGAGGAATGCCTCCATCAGACTTGCATATGGGCATATTTATGCACCATTTTGTTGATTGGTGTGGGGGCAGAATAAGCAACTGTGGGTGATATCACCCTTGGGCAGGTGGTCCTGGGTTGTGTAAGAAAGCAAGTTAAACAAGCCATGGAGAGCAAGCCAGTAGGCAGAATTTTTCCATGGTCTCTGCTTCAGGTCCTGTCTGCATTTTCCCACCTTGAGTTCCTGCCTTGGCTTCCTTCAGTGATGGGTTGTGACCTGGTAGCTATAAGATCAGATAAACACTTTTCTTCTCCTAAGAGCTTTCGGTCAGGGTTTTTTTTATCACAACAACAGAAACTAAGCTAGAAAAATGGTGTGCCCCATGTGGTTAAGAGCAGGGGCTCTAGGTAGGGAGCCCGGCACAGCTACAGTCCAGATACTGTCAGATAGCTGGTCCGCTAGCTCCTTAATCTTAGACTCGTTTCTTCTTCACTCTCTGATTTGCTTTGCTCATCTGTAGACTGGCTGTGTTTTCTTCTTGATAAAAATAGCATGCACACATGGTGTTGTTGTTAAAAATAGCTCAGTGTATGAAAATGCTCAGCATGTCATCAGCCCAGAATGTGAATTCTTGTCCACCAATCTGTTTTTAGTCATCCATTGAAGACACACTTTTATTGAGCATCCACAAAGACAGTGAGTGTTTAGGAGATAGGTGAGATGATGGGAGAAAAAAGAGGTCTCTTCTGTTCACTGCAACCTTGGTAGAGGGATGCAGTGTGATATGTGGCAGTGTTTGAAGAGGAACAAGAACTGGTCTTTTCCCCTCCAGTGCTGGGAGTGGAGCCCAGAATCTATACATGCTGCGCCAGCTCTCTATTTCTGAGCTGCACCCAGCCCCAAGTAGGGAGTTTTTCTTAGCCTTTAACAATTGTTTCACTTTTATGTGATACCATTTATAATTCTAAAAAAATCCTTATTTTTATAGACATTTTAAAATTCTTCACACGATATATCCTCTTTTCACATCCTTGCCTTATTTTATGGTCTGGCAATTCTCAGTTTCTATCTTAAGTCATTGTTTTTGCCTGTCTTAGACATTTCTGTATTCCTAACAGCCACTTGGTGTGATTCATTCAAATGCTTTCTGGAGCAACTGATTGAGTGACAGGGGCCAGCCACACTGATGAAGATGCTAAGATGTCAGCTCCTGCTGCTCTCTCTTTACAGTTTATTTTATTCATATTTCTTTACAGTATTTTAAATGCTCACTCACTCACGTGTGGAAGGCACACACGGCACATGGCACTGCACATGTGTGGAGGCCAGAGGACAAGTTGCAGGGGTCAGCTCTCTCTTCATACCACCTGGGCTCGAGGGATTGAACAGGACTTGTCGGCAGCAAGAGCCCTCACCTGCTGAGACATCTCATTACCCCTACTCTTGAAAGGGTTTTAAAAGGCATAAATTTGTAGAAAGATAATAGTGTGGGGCTGCAATAAACCAAATGCCAGTATAGTTCATGATGTGTATAGTCAGGGAAATTTCCTGGGGTATTATATGGTGGTAAGAAATGGAAATAAGTAGCATTTTCCACTTTCCAGAATATGAATAGTCAACATGGACAATTGAGGTCATTGGGAAGAGGTGTGCCGCAGAATGCTGTTATATAGTGTTTCCTTCAAACAGATGCAACTGTTACAAATGCCTGCCAGCAAAATAAGAGGAAAGCAGAGTAGCATGAGAAGCAAGTGATAAGTTTACTCATTCTCTTTGATATCATTTATATAATTGTACATTTATAGAATTTCATTTTTGCTGGTATCTGTATTTAATAATTAATTTAGAAAAGTTTGAAAATATGACAGTTAGGATCCATGAACCCAGTACATCTAATTACCTTCATCTCTATGTGATTCCTGCTAGTAATTTCAGTACTAGCAGTTGTACTAAGGAAATCACCTAACCATTGTAGAAAGCACAAAGATATTCCAGGTGGCGTTATTAATAACAGTCAAGAAACTGGAAGCAACCCAATTATTTAAAGTGAATTGTGGTTAAATAAATTCATTGGAGTGCTCCCCATAATTAAAAGTGACTTCTTTGAAGTAACAGCAGGAAAATGCCATAAGGTTAAATGAAAACAAAAAAATAAAAATGAAAAAGAATGTCAAATATCTACTTCCTATAAAATGGCAACATTTGTTCGTACACATGTTAATAGAAGAAGTAAATGTTAGTGTTTAAATATTGTAAGAACATGACTTTGTCTTCTTTATTCTCATCTAAATTTCCAGTAATTAGTGTTCCTCATGTATAATAATATCTTTTGATCATAAAATGAAATTCTAGTATCTCTAGTTTTTGCTGCATTTAGTGATATTATCAAATATATATGCATTTTAATTTCAGAAATTAATTATTTTAATCTAACATCCAAGAAAATATAAACAAACTGAATTGGCTTTTTAATAGATTAATATCTAATTCATTTCCCTAGATTTTATGTATAAGCTATTATAGATTTCCATAGTGGATTTATAATTTATATAGAAATGCTACTTAATTTTTTTAAATCCATAAGTGCTATTTTAAAACTGTATTGTATTGTTAGTTGCCCCTTAAGAAAATTGAAGGTGTGTGGTTCTAACACAGCCTGGGTACTATGAATTCTACATTCCTGTTTAATCTGTGGGTGGCTAAAACTTTATTTGCATTTATAGCTTGTCTCATTTTGTGAAGGAATTTCTCAGATCTTTTCAAATTATCTTCAAAAAAACAGATAATCTAATTTCACACACTTCTAGAAAATAGTTTTAACTATGCTCTTTGTCCTTTTTAGTCAATAACAGGTTAATTTTGGCAGACAAGCTAAGCTTCTGTATAATTTTCCCCTTCAAGATTAAGATGTGATGAAACAAATACCCGTAGCACATAGCGTAGAAGGAAATGCCTTCTTGATGACTTTTTAAAGGCACTAATTTAAACGTCAGAGCAAGCCCCCCATAAGCTTTTCTTCATCCCAAAGTTGTAATATCTCGTCCATTTTATTGACTTGCTGTGGACAGGTTTCAACAGGGATTTGTTTTAAAAGTAATTCTTAGTGTTTTTATAGAGAAGAAACAGGAGTATTTCATGATCTCCTAAGTCCAGTGTTCTTCCCTTCTGGGAACTCCTCTCGCTTTTTTGTTTTGTTTTGTTTTTCATGTACTGTGTTTATTAACCTTTAGAATCACTTGACTTTTTGTTTGTCTTGATGATTCTCTCTATGTGAAATACGATCATCTTTTTGAGAGACTTGCATGGGGGGGGCAGTTGAAAAGGACTTTGGACTTTATTTACTAATATGCAAGGATCCAAATCTCGACTTATACAGTTACCAGCTGTGAGATCATGGACAATTATTCGGGCCTTAGACACATCTCTGAAATTAAAATAAGTTTTTCTATCTTGCTGATAAAACATGTACTAGTCCTGACATATAGTAAGTATTTTGCAAAGGGCTAGTTAATTATCAGTCTTTTGTTTATAGTTGAGTGAATAATTGTTTGGGGGCAAAGTTTTATTCCCAGAATAGTCTTTAAACACACACACACACACACACACACACACACGCACGCACGCACGCACGCACGCACGCACGCACGCACGCACGCACGCACGCACGCACAGACTGTCTTGATCAGAGCAGTTTAGAGAGTTGGCTACTAGGTTGTAAAGGAGCCTTGGAGGGAAACTGAAAAGGAATAAAGAGAGGTAAGGGAAAACTTGACAGTGGAATGATACATTTTAGAATATTGTAATGGTTGGCATGGCTGATCCTATAGTGAAGTCAAATAAGGAAAAGGTTGAAATTTGGTCATCTTTGGATTTGGTCATTTTACTGTTTTCTATTAGCATGATTTTTATGATCACTGTTGTGTATATGTGTGTGGTGTATGCATGCGTACATGTTTCTGGGTGAACCTGTCTGTGGAGACAAGAGGTTGACAAGTGTCTTTCCCTATTACTGTCCCAAAATTTTTTTTTAAATCAGACAGTGCCATTCACTGAACCCAGGGCTTGCAGATTTGGCTAGACCTAGATCAGTTTCCCAGGAAGCCCCTGGTTTCTTCCTGTCCCTGCCTCTTTGGTGCTAGGATTACAGTTGTGCACCACTGTGGTCAGCATTTACAGCTTTTATGTATGTGCCGAGGATCTAAACTCATGCTTGTGTGTCAAGCATTTTAATGACTGATTCATCACCCTAACTTAGATTTTCGTAAACTTGTTGATAAAGTAGAGGGTTATAACACGTTCTTGGAAAGAAATGTGATTTAGCAGGCAACAGCATCAGTCAATATTAGGACAATTCTATATAACAAAAACGAGACAATTGTGTCCTTGGCCTTTTTACATTGTGGATCAAGATGGCTGCTAAAACTTCATCTATCCCATCAGTATTACTGTTAGCAGGAAGAGAGGGACAAGAGAATGCCTCTTGCTCTTCAGAACTTTCTTGGAAATTATACACAGCACTTCTTCTTTGGTTAAAATGTGTCACTTGGTAATGACTAACTTACAATTTCGGGTGTTATTGGATGCATTTTCGCTGTCAGTTAAATAATTAAAAGACAGGGAATTTTTCCAGTACAACAGGTAGCAATGGGAGAAATCTCAGACACAGTAGATTGCAGAAGACAGAAGCAGCCAGAAAAGCAAGAAGAGCTTTTATTAGAGGTCAGGAAGCACACACAGCAAGGCATGACAAGAGAAAGACCCTCTGCAAGGCAGAAGGGGACTCAGGAAGCCTCTCCTTGATGATGGGGCTTTAAGGGTCTTTGAAGGTACTTTTGTCCCCCTACTTAGGGCTGACCA
Organism: Mesocricetus auratus; assembly: GCF_017639785.1. Lineage (NCBI taxonomy): Eukaryota > Metazoa > Chordata > Mammalia > Rodentia > Cricetidae > Mesocricetus > Mesocricetus auratus. The sequence continues at coordinate 37,466,636 of NW_024429186.1, read as the reverse complement.
GTTGGAACAAGAACAGAGAGGCTGATAGGTCCACATATTTGGGGTAAACATGTTTACCTATCAGGGACTCTGTCTAACTCCTAGTCCCTTATAACTACTAACAATGATCAGGAAATACTGTCTTTAGGGGGTCTCATAACTAAGAAGGGAAAACTAGGTACCAAGCAACAATTATCTATGGTGCAGTAATCTCTCTCCCTCTCTCTTTTTATTCTTCTCTCATATATTAGATATGGACTGCAGTTTCCCTTCCCTCCCTTTTCCCCAGTGTTCTCCCTACCTCCCCTCTTTCCCAGGTCCACCCTCCCCTCAGGAAAGAGCAGGCCTCTCAGGACATCAACCAACATGGCATAACAAGCCACAATAAGACCAGATTGGGACCTACCATCACATCAAGACTGGACAAGGCAAAACTGGACACAGTGGGAGGAAGAGGGTCCCACAAGTAGGCAAGAGTCTGTGACAGTTCCTGCCCGCACTGTTAGGAATCCCACAAGAACACCTAGCTACTCAGCCATAACATATATGCAGAGGATCTAGATCAAACCTAAACAGGCTCCCTGATGCTTCCAGCCACTATGAGTACCTGTCAGTTGATTTTGTGGGCCCTATCCTTATGGTGTCCCTGACTCCTCTGGTTCCTCCAATCCTTCCAACCTCCACTGAACTCCCAGAGCTCAGCCTAATGTTTGTCTGTGAAACTCTGTATCTGTTCCCATCAATTGCTGGATGCAATTTCTCTGGTCTCTTTGATGACAAGCAGTAATCTCTTTTATGGTGTAATAGTATTTATTAGCAATTGGTGTGGCTTTTTTCTATTCTGTAAACAAATAGAAAGTTGAAATTCTTGAGATCACTTCTAAACCTTGTCTAATTCTAAGTAAGATAATGAGTGTGGTTCCTAGTCCTTCTCATTTTCAATTTTCAAACTGTCAGTCTCTAAAAATCACTTAAATTTAGAAATTTATGCTGGGAACACATTTTCTTTTAGGAAAAACTAATCAAGAAATACAGAGGACTAAGAAATACTGAAATTGAACTGCCCATTATTAACATTTTGGGGTACATCTGTTGATATTTAATATTCATAGTATGTTATTGGTACTGAAGATGGATAGTGGTAGTAGTTGCACAGGTATGTAACCGTACTCCATGTCACTTAACTGTGCTCTTGAGAGTGTTTAAAATAATATATTTTATGTATATTGAACTATAATAAGAACCAGACTGGGCACACAGCTCAGTGATAGATTGTTTGCCTTGCATGTGCAGGGCTTATGGTGCAGTCACCAGCATCATGGCAGACAAAACAAAACCATGGATTGTTTACAAAAATGATATCATACTCAGCATGTTTTCTTGTAATGTGTTCACCAATGAGAAGAGAATACCTTTGCATGTAAATAAAAAAAAAAACAATCTGCAGCATGATTTTGTGGCCATTTTCTTTAACCTTTGGATGGACCAACATTATTGAGGGACTGTTGAACAAATGAAAAGGAGTGTTTAGTCTTATCCTTTTAACATGAATTTACAGAGAGCTTTGTGATGCATAGAGAAGGCTGGGGACATAACCAGATGTGGCAACAGAAACTTGCTTGGGTCCTTAAAGGTGTCTGCTTGTTCAGTCAACTCTAAATAAACCTCTTTGTTCAGTAGAGGTCAACATGGCAGTTTCTATCACCTTAATTATGTATTTATTGTATAAAAGGGTGTTTTCTTCTTCTCAGACTCATAGTTGTCTTGGATTTCTTTCCAACGAAGTTACTACTATCACATTAGAAGAACCAGGTAAAGGAGAAGCATACATGAGCATCACAGTCTGAGAAACAGTTCCTTGGCACAGTATTGGCTGTCAATTGAGGCAGGCATGGCTCCAGTCTTGGTATTGGCAAAGCTGCTTTCAGAAATACCCTCCCCGAGAGCAGAGGCCTGCCTGCCCCCTGAGATACTGCTTCCTTTCAGCCACTCTGAGAGGATACTTGAAATTTTCTCTCAATTTTATTATTGTCATGGGCTCCCCCCTCCCCCAATATTCCCTGCCGCTTTTAGGTCATCAGTTTATCCCCACTGCTGTAAATGCTCCATTTGAGGATGCTTTTGCAGCCCTGCCAAACTAGCAGTTACTTCTCTCCCAGCAGTCTTTAACAGCTGACCTGTAACTCAGCAACTCTTCTCTACCCTCTGCCATCTTATACCTTCATTCTCCCCATGACTCTTCTAATACCCTTTTTATCTTACAAAAAGAAAAGAAATCCCACATCTCTGATACCTTTTCCTTCTCTGACACTTTCCTCCTTCTGTCACTCCTCAGCCGCCTCTTGGTCTTGTGTGCTTTTGTCTATGAGTGTGTGGGCATGTTTCCCTTCTGACTATAACTTCCATATACTTCCAGTATATGCACCAGCTCTTCAACCTGAAGGGACTTTGCGGTTTCTGCAGAACATGTTTCTTGCTCTCCTGCCTGCCCTGCTTTGTATTTCGCAGGCAGCAACTCTAACTTCTCTCTTGCTAAATATAACTCTTATGTCCTGTTATCAGTTATATCTGTCTAGTAAGTTCCTAGCAGCAGGAGGAGGAGTTCCCAAATGCTACTCCTCCAGGAGGAGTTCCCCAATCTCAGTCCTCCAGGAGGAGTTCTCTAATCACAGTCTTCCAGGAACAGTTACTCAATCCCAGTCTTCCAGGGGGAAAGGACCAACCATGCTATTTCCTCACACTCTTCTCTGGTAAAGGTGTACATCCAAGAACCTGAAGGCCTCATGGCCTCAAAAGCATCAAGACCTTAAAGACAAAAAAAAAAAACAAAAAAAAAAAAAAAAAGCAAAATGAAGCACAGTCCACAAAAATACAAAAATACCACCAATTCATTTTGTGTTGGCCAGCTACACCAGACCTGCACAGATTCAAGCCATATAGGAATCCAGCACTGAGAGGGAAGAGAGGATGTGACACAACACTGCCCCTCACCAAGACACTAACAATTGGCACCTGTTCTAGCTACAGGAAAATGTTACCAATACAGGAAAGCTAATGTTTTTCAAAAGAACATACCTGAGTTCCACTCTTGAGATATAAGTAAAAATCCCTACATGAGACTTTTCTCTTGATGAGTACTAATATGCAAGAAGAGGCTTTCCTTCTCATTATGTTACAACGTTAACATTCCAGGAAAGGATCCTAGCTGCCATTTATAATCCTGTTTCCTTGAGAAAAATATATCCACAGCTCAGCAGGGACTAGAAAGCAATCAGTGCGTTTCCCCCATCTCCCCACTTCCTGACAGGACTGTCCCCTTGTCATATGGTAGCCTATTAAGTGTCTGGCAGTTAAGATGTGTGGAGCATTATAACTTAAACTTTAGGGAATGTAAGAGCTAAGCTGTTGCCATCATTATACCTTCATAGTTAAAAATGGAAATTATATGAATTACAGTCCTGAGAGCCTTTAGAGAGAAGATCCAACGGAAAACACTGTGCATCAGCCCTTAATAACTTAAATGTGAATCCTGGCCTATGTCCAGAAACTAAGTTTCAAGTATAAGTAATTGTTCCGTCTTACGAAGTCTTGTTCCCACCAAGAAATCTTGGCAGACTTAGTGATAGCTTCTCAGTGGAGAGGCCTGATGGATTCTTAATAGTAACTTTCTAACTCTTCTTCTAAAGTAAGAAGCTGGGTCTAGGACTCCAGCTCCCTGGTTTCCTTCCCCTGTTTTTCTAATCATGAGTCTAGTTTCTTTGCTTGTCTCATACTTGTTCAGAAGTTGTAATTTGTAGCGAGGGCTTAAGTGGATGTTATAGAAAGTGGAAATGAGATACAATCTAGGTGGCTGTTTGTGGGTTTAGTTTCAAAGACCATATTTATCTAGAAAATAAGCAAGTAGGGTCAACAGGCATTTCCCGTGAGCACTATCTGCTCCTGGCATTTCCCCTTGGCCACCATTGGTGTCCCCATAATCTCTCAATGCTTCCCTGCTTTGTGTCAGAGTGCCCCACCAACACATCAAAGCTTTCGTGTGTGCTATTTATTGTGGCCTCATATTGTTCTGGTACCATGTGACTGTTTTTCAAGCCAAGTTCAGACCAGGTAAATCTCAGTGGGATCATACAATGAGGCAAATGTAGCTGTAGAAACAGACTGCTTAGTCACCCTGGCCTAAGCGTCAGGCACAGCCAACCAGCCTTGCTCTAAACAGGCCTTTGGTGTGTAGCATGTGTGAAATGTGTGCCCCCACCCTAGTGCCTGGTCCTCTTTAGGACTGAAGAAAACAGTACATGTGCCTTATTTCAGCAGCCCTCAGCTGAACTTTGGGCAGGGAGGGTTTTGCTTTGGGGGAATTACTTTCCTGTCTTTGCTTGATTTGGGATTTTTTTCCTCAGGTCACCACTGTTGAAAATTTGGGAAGTTTGATTTTTTAAATTCAGATTTTATATGTGGCAGCCAGACTTTTTTAAACTATGTATTTCAAAACTAGAACACAATATAAGAGAATTATAAGACTATATTTTAAAAAATCAGTTTCGAGTATTTCTTACATGAACACTGTATCTATTTACTTCACGTCTTCCTCTCCCTCCCCATCCCGAAATTCTACATTTTAAAGTGAATTTTCATTAACCTTCCAATTTAGCAGTTTACTCCTAATTTTTATTGGAAAGATAGATTAAATTTTTAGTTAATTCATTAATCTATATTGCTATAGATTGACATTTTTTAAAAATGGCAACCTATTTACCTTATAGTTAGTGTATTTTGTTATAAAATAGTTTTCAACTGTATTTCCCATTCAGATACCATTCAACTCTATTTTAAAGTTTCAGTTGTTTTGTACTTTTTTGAAGTAATTTTTTTTTAGTATCCAGAATACTTGTTTGGAAATCTTAGTGCAAGAGAGAAACTGCTTTTCTTCCCCCTTCCCCCCAGGAGTAATTCTCAAATTAACCCTATGTTTAATCCAGGGTTGCAATTGAAAAGGAGCAGTGGAACCTATCTTATGCCTTTGTTTTGTGAAGCCCAGATTAGGACCATATCCTTGGGGTGTCTTAGATGTTGTCATTTCTGTACACTCTTCCGTCACCTCCAGGACCTTTAGTTTGTGACTGCCTCTCAGTGTGTTTATCCCTGTTTTGTTCTTCCACATGTTTGTTTTGTAGTATAATAGCACTTGACAGCTATAAATCTTTCCATATGTTCCATCTTGTAGAGATAAACATTTTCCTCAGCTTTGAAGCCTTACTTTTGAAATAAACAACTCCAGCAGACGTTATAGTATGTTTTGGAAAGTCCTCACATAAGCAGGCCCTTTGTGAAATGGAAGGTGGTTGACTTTCCACCCTTGTAATATAAACTAGGTAATTGAACTTTTCCAGGGCACTACGAGTACCTTAATAGGTTTTTGTTTTTCAAAGATTTGCCAAAGCAGTGCAGACCTATGTTTGAAAGTCTTTACAAGTACTATTAACATAATAAATGACTATTTTATGCAATATAAATTCTTTAATTCACTGAGTGATTTACTTTGGCTAAAAGGATTAGTGAAATAGCTTTGGATTTGCTTGTAATTTCCTCTTTTATCTTTTACAAATTAAAAAGTTGGTATTGTATAAAACGATGCCATCAAAAGCACATTTTGGAAATAGTCTTAGAGATAACATCTTTATGATGTGTTTTAAGTAACTGCTTCTTTAATTTTTGCTCCCTTAGCAAATCAAAACTTTCTGAGAAGTTTTATTTGTTAAAATCAATGTAAATATCTTTATTTTTAGCTTGATGTCCCCACTCCCCATACCAATATGTTTTTCTCATGAGATACTTCACTCCCCAATGTGGGTGTGGATACTTTAATTATTTGATTTCCTGAAAACCTGAAGGTAGACACGTTTCATAAGTTTTCCAGTTAGCTATAAACTCATGTATATAAAGCATGAGTTATAATACCTATAGATTTACTTTCTATTGCTGTCATCTCTGTAACACACAGAATTTATCAGATTTATTCAAGAGATTTTTTGATTTTAAGAAGTCAGAATTGGCATGTGAATCTGGTATGTGGAATGTGGTTCACAGCAAATGTGTGCCCCAACCAGACTCTTCTGGTCTCTGAAAGCTAATGATTAAACTTTCAGAATTTGTGTGAGCTGCTTATCATTAGATACTAAAGTATAAAACTTGCCACTAAATAAATTGTTTTAAACAGCCCTCAAAAATCACTATATTTTATTTTTATCTGTTCATTTGAAGTCATTTGTGTCTATTGTGAGTACAGATCACTGGAAAAACTATATAATGGTATTTACAACTCTGATTTTCTAGGCAGCTTCATGTTCACTGACATGTTTGCATTTCAAATCAGCCTTGGTAGAAGTAATTACATTGTGGAAATCAGCAAGCACAACAAATCAGGATTTGTTAGTTTTATTCTCCAGACTTCAGACTGATGGAGGAAATGTTAATAATGTGTATTAAACTTAAAAGAATATCATGTCCATGTGTCAGTTAACTTATGAATATCACAAAAATTAAGAAAATAGTATTTTAGTGTTTGAGAGCTATTTTCCAGTCATGAACCATGTGGCCATCTTATGAACAACTGAATGAATGAAGTTCTGGCACACATTTGTTCTCATTTTCCCATCAGCTAGAACACATCTGTCAGCCACATAGAAAAAAACGGTTGTTTCAGGCACTTCAGATATCAGATGCCAAAGGCATCAGGATACTGCATAGTTTCTTTTGAGAACAATACTCCTTAAAACATGATGCCTCCTTTTGAAATCTTATATGGCTCCAGATTTCCTCTGTGCTCTAAAGATTTCTATTAAAGGGTACAATGTTTATAATATGCTCACTCATCTACACAGAGTGGTATTATAAAACTTTGTGAGGAAAGAGAAACATCATAATACTGAATATAAGAAACCATACCTTCCCTTTCATTGGTAGAATAATTCTGTTATTTATCTCATTTGGAAGAGGTAGTTTAGATTGCTTAAGTGTTAAAGGGCAAAATAGTTATAGCTAACAAGTTTTGTTTCCCTTTATTTTATGGCTTGCTAGTGTAGCTGTGCAGTATGTGTAAGTATGGGCCATCAACTGATTGAAAATGTGGCTTCTAAGAGTTGAGTGGTCAGAAGCCCAGTACTGCAGTTCATCCTCTTGCCTTGTTGGAAATGAAAGCCTGGAGTTCCCTTTACTTTCCTTGAATCAGAATCTGGGGTTTAACAAGATCCCCCAGATGATTCTCCCACATATTAAAAGTTGAGGATCCCTGACACCTGGGTTCTACCTCCCATGACAGATGTATGTCCTGGTCCCTAGTTAGGCATACCTTTTCTCTCTGCACATTGCTTTCTTTGTTCTATATTTTTTCCAAGTTACAACTATTTTAAAGAAAGTTGGTATTGATGGGATGATAGGAGATAATATTCCGAGTCATTTTGATTATTTCTCTCTTCTAATGTCATCTTTTGTCCATTTTCTGTAATTGGGGTACTGAGATGAAATCTAGAGATCTTTTACTCTTCTCTGCTATTTGTCCTTCCTTAGAATCCAAAGTGTGTGCCCTTGGCACAGTCATGTTTTTTTTTTTGCCTTCTCCATTGACTCTGATAACTCTTTGAAGACCAAGTACTAATTCTTGGTCATTATTGGAAGGGTTTTTTTCCCCATCTTAGATTATTATCATTATTATTTTGAATGCTGGGGATTGAATATAAGGTCTTGTATACTACGTGAGTGCTCTACACTGAGCAAACCCACTCTCTTGGAAGGTTTTGATAGTACGTACATACATCATCCTGCCTTCGTCTCATTGTCCAGCACATAACTCTCAATGATGTGCCTACCTTTTCATTCATGAAGCCTGCTTTCCTTTTACCAAGCTTCCTTCTGCTTTTTGCTTTCTCTGCTTTTCTCATAATTGCACGTTTTCTATAATCAGCAGGCTCGGGAGACCCTATAAATGCAGTCTTCTGGAAGTGGTCAAAGTTTGAGGAATTTGATGGTTAGAACCCTATAATGGTAATCTTCTGGAAGCAGTCATTGTGTCTGTGATGGATATATCTGGCTGCTATTCTAAAGTGTTCTGGTACATCATCAGGATTCTATCAGTGTATTGTCTTTGTGGTTTCTTTATATTTTTCCTTTGAATACTTTATCAGTGTACCAGAGGTTTGACAGTTAGAGGCCCTCTTTCCTGGTGGTTATTTAGTTGTTTGTTCTATCTCAGAAATGATTAGTTATTTGAGATAGAAATCAGGCCTATTCCTGAGACCAGGACTTACTTTCTTGGCTATTGATGGCCAGATATATAGTATATGTAGTGCTGAGTGGTCAAATATATTATATTTCATGTTTTAAAGTTTGAATGGAACTAAAAGGGAGTTAACTCATTTGAAGTAAAGAAAGTACTGAAAGAAAACTTGTATTCATTGTCAGTGGAAGGAAAAAACCCTCTTTTATTCATTACATTTTGTAAAGCAAGAAACAAAGAAGTATAGTTGTTTCTTACCACAGTCATTTCAGACTCGAGAGGTTTGTTTATTAGCCAACTCCAGACAAACCCCTCTCCTAAGTCCAGACTTCTTTTAATGGTCTTCAATTTTGCAATCATTTAGAAGTGAGTTTTTTTTCTTTTCTGCCACATTTTTTAGTACACACCCTTTTCCCTCCTCTTTGCCATACTTTTGTTTCCTTGAGAAAGGAGAGTCCCTTTGAGAGCATAGAATAAACATTTCTTTGTGAAGTGTGACTTATTTATGCTTCAGGGGTTGTCAGTGTATGCACAATACAGAAGGTGATGGAGGCTTCTAGGCATGCCAAGTCAGCACTTTGTGCATGTTGGGGCCAAAGCTTTCTCTAAGAAAGCTGAAAAAATTTTAACAAGTCAGAACATTTTTACAATTTCCATATTTATCAAACATGTCAGGGAATGGAATCCTAAAGCCTTCCAGGGATTAACTGACTGTAGGACTTGAATGGTTTTGTTAGGATGGAGGAAGCCACCTTCCCAGGACCAGTGATTTGCTCTAATAACCACAAGAGTGAGAATGTAGGGGAGCCCTGCTAGATGAGAGGTAATCCTGAGGCTAAAATCTCTTTAAATAGGAAAAATATCTTTCAGCAGACGAACTGTGTGAATCTTTTGACAGAGCTCAGCAGATTGACGTTTGTTTACCCAAAGCTTCAGTTTTATTAATTCTCTGGGTTGGTGGTTCTTGACCTTTGACACAGTTCATGATGTCAGCAAAAGGAACCAAGAAACATGCAGATGTTCCCAAACACAGGTGGCCATTGGTTTTTAGTCCATGCCAGAGTTCTTATTTGTTTTCAGATGTTTGGGGTTTGGCAGATTCTCGCTTGCATTTTGCCAAGCACTTTCCTTTGAATTTTAATTCAGGAGTATTTTTGGTGGAATTTAATTGGTGATTCATTTGCATGATACTGGAATGCTGACCTCAAAAGGATGTGTGGCAAGAGAGAAATATTAGGAATATGACTTTTGATGCTCCCTTTTCTGAGATTGGAAGATTCAGTTCTTAAATATCTTCTGTAAGATTTGGAAGTTACAGTCTTTAGCTAAGGAATAATTTCCAAATCTATGTGGAGATCTTCACAAAGCAAACCAGACTTTACCTCTTTAGCATTGTCTATGAAGCTTTGGGAAAATTGCAGGATTGATCTACAACCCAGGGACAATAGTTAATTTGAAAATTCATGTTTAAAAGGGTTTTCAACAGCTAGGTAGGGAGAGCAACCCCCGTTCTAGATAAATAAATGAGAATAATAAAAGAAGAGCAAAATCCAAAGTCATCATAAACATTTGTGACACCAAAGCTGGAGATGATAAAATCCTGACAATGCTGGAGTTACATAAAGTGCCACAAGGTGACTTTTCCATTAGAGTTGGCAGGAAAAGGAGAGGCATGCTGTAGCTTTGAGTGAGGATTAAGCCATAAGCTTTTAAAAGACAGAAAGTAAGGTGTGGTGAAATATGGCGCCCAACTTGTGACTGCCTCTCAGGTTGCAGGGGAGCATGGTGACGAAGCAGGTTTCTTCTTGTCAGCCACCAGCTTCCTATCATTTGTAACACCAGACAAAGCAGCTCCAGTGACTGTGACAGTCTCTGAGCACACGGTGCAGATCATCCTCCAGCAGAAGGAAACATCTTGAGGAAATTGATGGGATTATTTTGAAGCCCACCAGCAGGAAGTATTGGAAAATTGTAACTGAATTGTTCAGTCATGAGAGAGACTCTTTACCCCTCCCAGTGAGGCGGCAAAAGTTACCTATCTGGGTCAGTCTCCATAATTTTCTTCTTTGTGTCAGTCAATGTGTTCTTCAAATGGCTTAAAACTCCTCCAAGGCAGATCTTGTTTTAAGTTCTTGCTCTTATTCCACCACTGGTTTAGCTAGTCAGAACTGTGATTTCATCTACAGAGAGCCACATTGGCTTAGGTCTAAGACATTGTTTGCATGCACATGTATCTAATTTTGACATACAAAAAATCCATGGTTTTCTTTTTTAAACTTTCATTCTGGTTATATTAAAATAGACAATTCAGTAAATAATGATGACCCCCTCCCTTCTCTTTCTTCCCCTAACCTGTGGTTTCATTTCATTTCTTTCTTTCTTCCTTTCTTTATTTCTTTCTTCTCCCCTTCCCTTCTTCCCTCCCTACCTTCCTCCCTTCTTCCCCCTCCCCTTCCTTCCCTTTCCTACTAATTATAACTTAATGAGGGCGAATCACTCACTAGTGGGAACACTTGCATTTGGCATGCTCAACTGTAATCTGTTGCAGTGGGTGCAACTTGGAGAGGTTGAAAGGCAGGGGCGGATCTGTGAGTCACATTTTAAGGTGCTGAAACGGGTTGTTACACTGTGAGGAGCACCTGAGCCTTAGGCTCCGGTGAAGAGTGGCTCAGTGACATTTTCAGTGCAGCTCTCTTCCTGTACTTCTCACCCACCACAGTGCCTTCTGCAGAGGAGGGCTTGATGAAATCATTGCTGCTTTTAATTCATCAAAGTGTTGAGTGCGAAGGAATGTGATTTAGTTCTGCATCTTCAATACATAACCCAGAATCGAGTACTACTTTATGTCAAAACCCATTAACTTCATAGGATATAAAAACTAATGAGGATTGTGTAAGTCAGGAGCAATTCAATTTGATTTTTGCATGTTGACTTGTATATTTTGAAGTGGTCTGCACACCACCCTTTTCAGTTACAGTCAAGAAGTAGAGCATTCTCATGCGTGAATGTTCGAAACTGCATTAGCTCTGTATTGCTATTCTACAGCACATGCTAGTGACTTGGAGACAGGCCTTGTGTTACAAGGACTTGGAGAGGCAAGAGCAAGACAGACACACATAACCTCAAGGGTGGCAATATGGTACCTTCATAACACTTAGAAAAATGATTAGTTTAAGGAGTATATGAATGTTTTCTTTCCCGAAGCTTAGCAGACTCTCCTGTTTTCTTTCCTTTGTGATAACACAGTGGGACCTTCACTGACCCTTGTGATGGGCTCCTGTGGAAATTGCAGCTCCCTCAGGGACCTTCACTGACCCTTGTGGTGGGCTCCTGTGGAAATTGCAGCTCCCTCAACTCAGCATAAAGCAGAGGATTCTGGGGCAATGCTGGTTTATCTTGTTACCTTTTAGAGCATTGCTCTAAAAATGTTGAAAGCCATCTGTACACTTTCTGTGGTTTTCAGTATAAAAATGGGACTATTGCTACTTCTCAGTGAATCAGACGTGTGCACATTCTGTGGTTTTCAGTTTTAAAATGGACCTAAGTATTTCTACTTTTCAGGGAGTCGGATGACATGATGCTGAGCTCGGTGTCGGCACAGTATTTACGTTATGTGTATTGAAACCTTTCGAGGAAAAACATTCAAGGATAATAGTGTTATACGTCCTGTGTCTCTTTTTTTTTTCTGTCTCTGTCTCTCTGTGTCTATGTCTATGTGTGTGATATTTAAAGTTACTTGTTTACCCATAATATAAAAAGGCATTTCACATAGTATATTCAGTATAATGCATTTTATTATAATATGTATGTGCATAAATGAAGGCTCTTCTTAGAAGGAAGCCTGAGTTCTGTTTTTTTGTGTGCAGTTTAAATGATCATCCTCTAAGACCCTAAAGAGTAGCAGTTGAAGTAGCTTTGAGGAAGCAGGACTATTAGAGAAGGAAAGTAAGATTCATGGAACAGTTGTAGGTTCATCTTTGAGGAAGCCAAGGCTTCAAACAGAAAAGGTTCTGTCAGTCTATACTTGCCAGGGCAGGAAATCCCCCACTGGCTCCTCTTATGTGTAAAAAAAAAATCAGTTATTCAAATAGTGATTATAAAAGAAAGGCATTTGCATTGTGGGAAATTTGAAAAGAATAAGGGAAACCAAAGAACAACTACCTCTCACCCACTCCCAATGATAACTCCTAACTCTTAATGCATTTCTTTCCTTCAATTATTGTGACTACATGTATACATGTATACATAAATACATACATACATATATAAATACAAATTACTGAGTCCGTTTAGTGGTCTTTTCTTTTTTAATTTGTGTTATTTGTCAAAAAGCTGCATTTAAAATGTCCTTGGGCTCCTGGTGTATATGGAGAAAATAGAAAAGTTTGCTACTTTTAAAAGGCAGCTACGACAATCACATACTCGGGAAAGGGGCTCCTAGGACCTAATAAACATGAAGGAGTTCAGCCTCAACACAACACTGTGTGGTGTGGTGGTGCTGACAGATGAACCTGTGTTGCCCACATCCTGGAACCAAAGCAACCGCTTTCTGCTTTCTGCACTGTGTTGTGAGGCTGTCAGGATGTAGTTCTGGTTGGAGTTTAGTTGCTCTAAACTGTTCCACAGATCACCATGAGACCTGTGGTTTCGCTTGGCGTGGCTTCATCAGGAAAGGGCTGATGGTCAATTTGGAGCCCACTAAGGCAGCATCTCAAGCAAACACCTCACACAACGATTCTTCTTGCCCTGTTTCGGTATTTGGGTGTCCATATCCCTGTGCATCCGTGGTGATATAGGACATTGACACACTCCTTGGGAGATCCTTGACCTGACCCACGAGGGTTTTGAAGTTCACCGATGCCACCTCTGCCAGAGTGTCTTTCCTGACTGTAGGAACCAGGCTCTGTGCTGAGCTGGCTGTTCCACTGATGGGCTGTCCTGAAGATATCCAGCTGGGTTTGGCCTCTCTGCATCCTCGACCACTCTCTCAGGCAAAGACCTGGAAGAGCCACTCTTCTCTTGGTGTATTTTTTTCTGATAATTAAAACAAAATTGTGTTTCATTCATTCATTCATTCATTCATTCACTCACTCACTCACTCACAGGTGTGTGTGTGTGAGTGTGTGTTCTTATACATGCACCTGTGCCACACTTGTGTGTGGAGGTTAGAGGACAACTTGTAGAGCTAGTTCTTTCCTCCTACTTTGTGGGTTCAGGGGATCAAACTGAGGTCATCTGGCCGCAAGGGCCTTCCCCCCTTGAGCCATCTTGAGGTCCCTCTTTGTGATTTTTATTCATGCCAATGTAACACAGTTGAAATGATGCTAAATAAACACTTTCTTTGCCTGCTAAGTTTTTGTAGTACTTTTGGCTTTCAATTTGAGTAATTACAGTGTAACATTAAGCATTGTACAAATGTCATCTCTTGGGTGATATGGGTATTGTAAAGTCTTGAACCTGTGTTTCAGGGAGTGTCTGTAAATTAGTCTTAAGTGCAGGAGAGGAAACTAGATATTTTCATGAGTTTTTGAGGCTTAATATTGAATTGGAACAAGGAACAGTCTTCCTTAAAGAATGGAGTATTTTCAACTGAAAACATTTTTTTTTTAAATCAGAGTAAAGACTGCTTTGAAAATGATAGGGACATAATTATTTTGAATTCATTCCTCTAGTGCCAAGATACAAGCATACCAGGGAAGAAATGAATGTTAAAATATTTAGTGACTAATCACAGCATTTATTAGGTACTTAATAGAGGTTTAAGTTCAGCCTACCTAGAACTTATGTGGCAAAAGTAGGTTCAGAATCAGTCACTTGGACACTTGTTAGCTGTTAGAGGTCCTGGGCTAGCCTAGTGCTTCCCTATAGAAGTGCTGGACATATCAGAGTGGGTCCTGCACTGGTCCAGCTGAGAACTCCAGAGCGCTGGCCTTCTCTACTGCTTCTTTCTCTATTTTTGTGTCCTGACTCTAGATTTATCGTTGAGGATCTCTCTTCCCTGTTGTTCCCTACCCAAGAACGCCTTGGGCATCCACTTGTCCCCAAGGCTGTCTGTAAGTAGTGCATCACTTTTGTTTCTCACTCTGTCTTGAAGCACCTTTGTGGTTCAGTGATGTGGATTTTAAAGTGTGGGCTTCTCCTGGTGTCCACTGCCTTTAGGTCTAGAAAATGTGTACATTCTCATATATTCAGACCTTTGTAATCTTCTGGTTCTCTTCCTCTATGAAACATTCCCTAGCTCATTCAACTTTTCTGTGTGTCTCTGAGACAGCTTCCCAGGAAGACACATTTTTCTGGAAGCTATCTTCTCTGCTAGGTTATGAATTTTATCACTGAAATGGCAATGGTAAAAGCAGGAGCCATTTCAAGCCCTTCTTCTCTGTTTTTTTTTCCCCAAATATAACTTTCTATTGATTCTTTGTAGATTTCACATCACGGATTTTGATTCCACTCATCTCTCTGTCCCATCTACCCTCTACCCTTGTAACCTCCCATCCCCCAGGATAAGACAAGATAAAATTTAAAAGAAAGGAGAAAAATAAAAGAAAAACATCTCATTGTGGAAGCTGCAGTGAGACACAGTGAGTCTCACAGTCCTTTAGTCCATATATTGTTACTTGCAAGTGTTCATTGCATGAAGTCATTGATCTGGCTTGAGGTCTCTTGGTTTTGCTACATTATCAGTTCTGGGCCCTCACTCAGGCTCCTCTTGGATATCCTGTTGTTGTCCTGTGTCATGGAGATACTGCAGCTTTGGGTCTGCAGGACCAGCCTTTTCTCATGCTCCAGCAGATCATAGATGGGGTGGATGATGGGATGGGCCAACTCATAGCTCTGGTTCTGGGTATGGGTTGCTGGATTGATCAGCCCAGCTCTCCTTCATCCAGGGTGAGCTCTCCAGTACTGCCCTTGATAGTTCACTCAATGTCATCAGCAGCAAGAGGTGGAGCTTCTTGAAAACAGGAGGATGATTCAACTGTTTAAAACAGGAAGTTAACTTATATAAATATATCTTTCCTAACTTAAGTGGTTTCATGAATAATTCTTCAACCTTACAATGTTGCAAAAGTGATACACTTTTTTTTTGTTTGCTTGTTTGTTTGTTTTTTAGAGACAGGGTTTCTCTGTGTAGTTTTGGAGCCTGTCTTGGAACTCCCTCTGTAGACCAGGCTGGCCTCAAACTCACAGAGATCCGCCTGCCTCTGCCTTCCAAGAGCTGGATTAAAGATGTGCCCCACCACACCTGGCAGTGATATACTTTTGTAGAAACTGTATTTTGATCTTTTCTTGGGCTAGTATGAGTGTGATCCTTCCCCTCCACGTGGACAACTGCAATGTACTGAAGTACTGGCCTGCCATATGATCACAGTAACACACAGTGGATACTCAGCAATGCCTGATGCTGCTATGATGTGAAGCGAGTTAGGACGGGTTTGTTAGCATACAACACCAAGCAGTCAGAAACGTCTCGCAGCATTGTCGTCTGTGAACCTTAGTTAGCATTTTCCAGCTTTCCAATAATACCCTTATGAAGTTAAAAATCTCAAGTCATGTTTTACACTCAGTTACCATGCCACTTAAAATCTACATTAATTTGTAACAATTTATTAGTCATTCTTTGTATACTACACCATTAATATTTTTGTTCAAGTACAGGCCTATTATTAAAAATATAAAAGTTTTTCATTTGGGTTAGTCTGTTTCCTTACCATTACATTCATGTTACACATTTGGGGAAGCATCTTGGTTTTATTTTCTGTTGCTGTGAGAAATCCCCTGACAAACCATTTAAGGAAGAAAGAGTTTATTTGTCTTGTAATTCCAGTTTACAGTCCATCATTGCAGAGTAGGAACCTGAAGCAACTGGTCCTATCACATCCACAGCAGAGAGCAGGGTGTGATGAATTAATGCATGCCTATTCGTGTTCAGCTCACTTGCTCTACACTTATGCAATCCGGGATGCCCCAGCCAAGGGATAGTGTCAGCCACAGTGGAGGGTCTTCTTGATAATCAAGACAATTCCTTCCTGCTGTGCCCACAGGCTACCCTACTCTAGACACTTGCTGAGAATCTCTCCCAGGTGATTCTAGACTATCAAGTTGACAAAACTGACCATCATGGGGCTGCAGTGATGGTTCATTGGTTAAGAGCACTTGTGGCCATTGCAGAGGACCCAAGTTTGGTTCTCAGAACCCACAAGGTGGCTAACAACCACCCCTAATTCCAGTTCCAGGGGCTCTGATGCTCTCTTCTGACCTCTGCAGGAACCAGGCACGCTTGTGGTACACTTACACCATCATGGGATTTCAAAAAGAACCCTGTTACTTGTATTCAGGTGTAAAGTTTTAGTGTTTTACGGCTTTATAGCCTTAGTCATACAGTACAAAAACTGTGTTAAAGTTACTGGGGGCGGGGCAGGTTGTTGGCCCAGTGGGTAAAGCACTTGCCCTGCAAACCTGTGACAACCTGAGTTCAGTCCTTAGAACCCATATGAAGGTGAAATGAAAGAACCAACTTCACAGAGGTGTCCTCTGACCTTTACATATGTGCCTTGGCATGCACATGTATGCATTTGCATCATATACACACAATAATAATAAATTTACTTTTTAAAAATGATAATGTGGATTTTTCCCCCTGCTTTCTCCCTACTGCTTCCAGTATGGTTTTGTTATTTGAAGTTAAAATGTGTTCATTTGTTTCCATTTAGATTTCATTTTGCAGTTTATTTTCATCCTCATAGCTGTGTGGGTGTATGGGTGTAAAATATCAACATGTATTCAAACTCTGTGCAAAGCAATGTGTCCAGAGAGGGGCCAGCTCCCCTTCCTACCAATTTCATTCCCTATAGCCTGTAGCTTCAATTTACTCTGTACTCTTTCTGTGCTTGCTTTTGCTGGTGTGTGTATATTTCTTATTTAAGCATAGCCTTGGTTTTGCTCTCTTCTTTACACAGAATGGTATTCTGTGATTTTACTCAATAATGTATCTTTCTTTAAATTATTCCATAATTGATCCATAGATATGTCTTTCTCCCATTCTTCTTTGTAACATCATAGTACTCCACTGTGCAGAGTACCTTAGGAAGGTGGCAGTTCCTATAACAATCTTTGTGTTGAGCTTATCCTTGCCCATTCCCCTGTTAAATTACAAGAAATTTGGAGAATTAGTTGAATCTTAATGAGAACAGTGCATTATTATAATCCCTCCAAACACAAGAAGTTAGGAATAAACTGATGTTCCTGTCTAATGAACAAAGGTTGTCTGCATATGGAGGCACTGGTTTAAGTGACTTGTAGTATCTTTTTCACGCTAGTATTAAATACACTATTGATGATTCAGATCTGCAATCCCAGTTTTTGGGGCAGCTGAGGTAGGAGCAACGCAAGTTCAAGGCTTGCCTGAGCTACTCAGTGAGTTCATGACCTCTTAGTGAAATCCTGCCTCAACATAAAAAAAAAGTGTTGTGGGGAGGGGCACTGGGATGTAGCTCGGTGGTAGAGCTCTGGGTTCAATCCCCAGTTAAAAAACAAAGTGAAAATCCTGTCATGTATCTAATACAGTAAATATGAACATATAAACATATGTTATCCCCTTTAGGGACAATTTTGCCTTATTGAGAGAGGGTTTCCCCATAATGTATATAGTAAATGATTTAGACTAATGCTGTTTATCTGCATGTCAGCAAGGGTTATCAGGTTTCTCTAGCACCCGTTCATGTGTAAATAAACAAGTAAACAGATGCTCTTTCATTTCCCAGAAGCATTTAATCAGGAGAAGTCATATAATCGGTAAGCTACTCTAGATGTAGGAATCTTTAAAAATGTAAGCATTTGAGTTTTGGCCCTTGTTTGAGTGATCTACTGCTTGCAAGAAATCATCTCACAACATGATAGTTAAACACGATGACAGTTCTTACAAATCTCACATTTCTGGCCAGTTGTTTCTGGGGTTGGCTCTTTGCTGAGTTGTGAGGTGGAGATCATTGTGAGTAATGGATGGATGGTGATGGCAGCAGGTTGATACTGTCCGGCAGTCCTGTCAAGAGATCATGGAAGCCACACACCATCACTCTGATCACTGGAATAGGGCTACCTAAGGAGCTGGAGACCGCCTTCAATGCCTTTTTTTGTACCTAAAAATATTACTGAAGTGGCCTCCAGTGTTGTAGTTCTTTTCAGTTAACAAAGCCTTTTCTAATTTTTCTTTCAGGTCAGTACTAAAGCCTAGTGTTGACTGAGGAAATATTGATTACTTTGGGTGGAGTAGGCTCAAAAACATGAATGCTCTGAATGGCCCTAGATTTGGGTGGGAACTGTTTAAATTTACTTTACAACAAAAGAGATAAGGTTTGAAGGCGAGCAAGAGGGGAGAGAAGAGGGCTTTCAAGAGAAGATGGAAGCCATCCCCTGTGACCTTTGGCTCTGTCACCTTAATGAGCAGACCTGTCTTTGTGAGTCCTAGAATGTGTTTATGGAAACCTTAGTCTACAAGCTTTCAGTGCCAACTGCTGAGTTTTAAACACACACTTACAGCTTTAATGAAATTTAAAGCTGTGTATCATTTTCTGAAAATTTGTACAAATTAGTTTGGATATAGGAGATAGATTTGAAATCAAAATCATGTTATAAAGTTAGGCAGTCTTAAAATTTTCATTCAACACATAAAATATGTCAACCACATTTATAACCACTTGAAAAGTAAGTCTGAATATATTTATGGCTCATTTAATATTGAAGTTTTTTTCAGAGTCTCACAGATATCCTCTGCTTTCTTTTCTCCTTCAGTAGAAACCCTGATGGTTTCTTCTCTTAATAGGATCAATAATGCTCATAGTTATAAAAACATTAAATGATACAAATACAACCTATGTATTTTCTTTCAGATAAATAGCTTTTCTCCTCTCCCCTCCTCTCCTCCTCTCTCCCCCTCCCCTCCTCTCCTCCTCTCTCCCCTCCTCTCCTCTCCATTCTGTTCTTTTTGTCCTTTGAGACAGAGCCTTATATCTTGTATATCTCAGGCAGGCCTCAGACTTGTAACCTTCCTACCTCCACATCTGGAGTGCTGGGGATTCTACTCTCCAAGTCTGACTCTTCAGGGTAAAGTGTGTGAAATGTTGATGTGGGACTAAACAAAATGCTTATGTTTGTTTTCAGACATTGTTCCATAATCCACACTGACCTCAAATGTGTAATCCTCTTGCCTCGGCCTCCTGAGTACTGAGGTTTAGAGGCATGAGCCATTATGTTTAGTTTTGAGCAAAAATTTTCCTCCTATATTATTGTATGGTACTTAGTTTTCTCGGTTTTATTTACTGTACACTGAAGGAAAGGTATTTGTTTGTCTCTATAATGTTATGATTGGAGCAGGTCAGGATTTTTTTTTAAACCTATATCTGATTTTTTTTTAAAGTACATGGCTTGTTGTATTGATCCATTTCCTTTTATAACAACAGAATTCCCAAGGCTTGGTACTAAATTAAGGAAAAGAGGTTTACTTAGCTAAGGGTTTTGGAGGCCAACAACCAGAGGTCAGATGGTCTGCTGATTTTTACTCTGGTGAGCATCTTCGGCTGTGTCATGTATTAGTAGTTGTCATGATGATAGGAGTGTGTGCCAAAAAGAGAGCTCCTGTGGTGGGACAGGAATCTAGAGAATAATGTAGGACCGATAATGCTGCTTTATAACAACCTTCCCATGAGAACTAATACAATTTCATGACTTTCTTTTTAATTTGTAGTGCTGGCATGGGACATTACAATTCATGCTGCAGGCTACAGGTCACTGATCTTTGGGAAATGTGTGTCTTATAACCATCGTCATGAACAGTTATAAGACATCTCCATCTTCTCAGAGAATGTCCTTGTGTCCCTGTGCTGCAGTCCCCACCCTGTCCCCCAGACAGAAATCAGATCTTTTTCTATCACAGTAGAATACTTTTGTCAGTTTTAGAATTTCATGTCATTGGAATCAATAATATATGTTCTTTTTGTGTCTGGCTTCTTTTGTTCAGGGTAATGATTTTGTGGCATGGCTGAGTAGTTTGTTTTTAATCACTAAATAGTACCCTGTGTACAGTCTTTTTATCTCTTTATGTACTGCCAGACATTTTGCTAATCTCCATTTTGGCATTATAAATAAAGGGTTCTTAATTTGTGTGTGTGTCTTTTATAAATGCACGTTTTAACTGGGAGTAAGTTGCTGGATCCTATGGTGAATTACAGTTAATTTTACTAGCAACTTGTGAACCATTTCCGTAATGGTGACTGTGCCACTGATTAATACTCTATACCCTTGTTGCCATTCTTTTTTATTTTTCAGTCTAGTGTATGTAAAGTAGCATCTCACTGAGTTTTAACTTATATTTATTATTATACATTGAACATCCTTTTCTGTATTTATTGATTGGCCTTTTCTATTGTGAAGTTCCAAATATTTTGATGGCTTGTGTTATTTGAAATTATACCTAACTATTACTTCTGGTGCCTTATTTCATCTGCTGTATTTTTCTTTTCTTTCTTTTTTTCTTTCTTGCCTTTTTGAGACAGGGTTTCTCTGTGTAGCCCTGGGTGTCCTGGAACTCACTTTGTAGACCAGGCAGGCCTTGAATCCACAGAGATACACCTGCCTCTTCTTCCCAGGTGCTGGGATTAAAGGTGTGTGTCACCACTGCCTGTCTTATCTTTCTTTTTCTTGATGGCATCTGTTGAAGAACACTGGGGTTCAGCTTTAATGAAGTCTAATTTATCAGTGCCTGCAGTTAAGGGGCATTAATACCATGACATTTATTTTTCATCAAGAATAGCAGTTGATTGAGTGTGTGTGTGTGTGGTGTGTTTGGCGATAATTAAATTATATAGTCGGAATATTAGCAGTTGCTGCTAATCCCTTTTGTTCCATGCTTGTCTAACTTTATTGAAAAATAAACCTTTCCTAATCGTTTTGAAAATTTAATATTCTTAAAGAGCTTTCCCTGCTTCCTTTCCTGCTTCCTGTTCTTTCTTTCTCTTTCTCTATGAGTGTACTTTTCACTTCTCCAATAAAACATCCCTCGGTCTATATTGTTATTACAGTGACATTTGTCTTTGTTTTGGTTTGATGTGACTACAGGAGGAGCATTTGAAATTCTCTCAAACTTATGCCAGCTTTGACTCTGATATTACTTGTTCGTTTTGAGCACATATCATTTATTTAAATTTTTTCCTTTATTTTAATGTCTCTGGATTTTTGTTTCTATGTACGTCAGTGCACCATGTGTGTACAGTGCCCTTGGAGGTCAAAAGAGTATATTGGATCCTTTGGGGATGAACTTAACAGCTAGTTGTGAGACACTCTCTGGGTACTAAGAACCATTCCAGAACATCTGGAAGACCAACCAGTGTTCTTAACCACTAAGCCATCCCTTTTGAGCTTATATATTCCTAAATAACACTTACAGCAGTATGAAAGAACTAGAAAAAACTCCAGTCAAACTGACATAACTCATAATAGTGAAGAATTTCCTATTCTTTTATATCTAAGAGCAGTGGTAAAAACAAAGTGAAATTTTAATGGAAATATTTGCTTATCTGCAATACATTTAAATCCAAAAGTTATTGTTTTCATATTTGAAAGTTACATTGAAAATTTACCTTTATAAATTTTTGTTTTGTTTGAAGACAATGCCTGATGCCATGTGTCTGGGTGGAAATAGAAAATTGCAGAACTGTGTTAAATGTAACATGGTGTTATAACAGCAGGAGCTTAGGGTGGACAGTGGGAAGCTTTTTGTTTTGTTTTGTTTTCCTCCTAGGTAGCCGGGGCTGTCCTGGAACTCACTCTGTAGACTAAGATGACCTTGAACTCACAGAGATCTGCCTGCCTTGGCCTCCCAAGTTGACTTCATAATTCTACTATCAGAAAATACATCTTAAAGATATGACATATGTGTATTTATATAAACATAATTTATTGCAGTGTAGGCATCCCATCTTTAGATTTTTAGATCTATGTAGAAAAGGACCAAGCAGTTAGAACTAGCTTCTTCAGTTCAAAAAGTAGTTATCCAGAGCCACTTTGTAGGGAGGCTACCAAAGGGTTTCCTGAGTGGGGGAGATCTGAACTGACAAACTCAAAGACCATTCTTACTTCAAGTATAATATTTTACATGCATTCAAATGGTTCAGAGGAGAACAACATGGCTTTTAATTTATTTTATAAACAAGTGTTTTTTTGTTTTGTTTTTTGAGATAGGCTCTCACTGTATAGCTGGCTGGCCTGGACTTTGCTATGTACACCAGGCTCAAACTTTCAGCCATCATCTGACCTCAGCAAGTGCTGGGATTATAGGTATGTACTTGCCTAGCATTTGCTTTCATTCCTTTCTGGAATTTTCTACCTCAAAGTGAAACTGCTTGGGGGCTCTATCAGAATTCAAGGAATAGTTTAAAAGAGAGTTCCCTTGTTTATCCACAAGAGGCTAAAACAGTGGTTCTCAACCTTCCTAATGCTTCAACCCTTTAATACAGTTCCTCCTGTTGTGGTGACCCCCCAACCATAAAATTGTTTCATGCTACTTCATAACTGTAATTTTGCTACTGTTATGAATCATAATGTAGATATCGGATATGTCACATATTTGACATGTGACCCTTGTGAAAGGGTCGTTTGATCATCAAAGGGGTCACGGCCCAGAGGTTGAGAACCACTGGGCTAAAACACCCTAAGAAACTGCAGTACCTTTGCTTTAGTATCTGCCAGTGAGAGGTTCAGCTTACATCTGCCTAAGTACTTTGGAGTTGAGAGTCTCTGGTTTTCGAAGTTTGAGTCATGTCTTTCTTTGAGTTAGATAAAGTGTAGGGCCATGTCATAGCAATAGGGCTAAAATGAGAGTTGGGATCAGCTTTTGTCTGAGTATTTGTGGGCACTTTTTTTTTTTTTTTTTTTTTTTTTTTTTTGGTTTTTCAAGACAGGGTTTCTCTGTATTGTTTTGGAGGCTTTCCTGGAACTCGCTCTGTAGATCAGGCTGGCTTCGAATTCACAGAGATCTGCCTGCCTCTGCCTCCCGAGTGCTGGGATTAAAGGTGTACAACACCAATGCCCAGCAATTTGTGGGCATTTCTAAGAGGAGAAATAGAATAAGTTACGGGCTAGACCTCAAAAGATAGTTATTACATTTTCCAAATGCTAGTGGTGGACTGAGCTAGGTATTGGCTTGTGTGGCTGTTTCAGATCATCAGGATGTCTCATATGACCATAGCATACAAGGTGCCATGCTGGATAGGAGCAGAATGTAGAGGACAACACATACTTCCTGTTCTGTATTTTCTTACAGTCCCTTTGTTGAGTAAAGTGCTCATTTTCTAGTTTCCCCATGGCTTGGGTTCATATATGGGTAGGACAGCCTACTGGTTTTATTGTAAGGCTCCATTTAAACTTTTGGCGATATTCCAAGGTCAATATTAAACACGTTTGCTTTTACAAAATAGCCACTCGTGTAATGTTTACATAGATCGTTTCAAACAATCATAAGCTTAAGATTAAACAAAAATTCCAATACCCACCTTTTTTCTCTTTTTAAATAAAGTCTCACCATGTACCACAGGCTCACTTTGAATCCACTGTGTAGCTTGGGCTGGCCTTAAACTTATGGCAGTCCTCCTGTCTCAGCCTCCTGCATGCTGTATGATGTGATCACAGAGGCATACCACTTTAACCAGCTCCAACTTCCTCTTTTGAAACAAAGAAAAGTTTGAGTTGTGTGTTTTCTTAATTACTTTTGTGTTGCTGTTATAAAATACTTGTGGGAAACAACTTATGAGAAGAAGGGTTGATTTTGGGTTGTGGTTCCAGAAGACTGAAGACCATCCTGGCAGGGAAAGCATGATGGTGCAGGTCAGCTAGTGGTGGTAGAGGTGTGTGGCATAGGCTGCTCCCATGGCTGTGGACCAGGAAGCAGAGAGACCAGGATTCAAGGGCCAGGCAATAAGCTTCAAAGGCTTGCTTCTCCTGCATTCTTCTGTTCGCTGGTCCCTATCAGTTAAAGATTCCATAGCCTTGCAAAATGCCACTACCAGATGGGGACTGAGCATTCAAAATACGAGTCTAGGGCCTGGAGAGATGGCCCAGGGGATACGAGCATATACTGCTCTTGCAGAGGACCTAGAGTTAGGTTCCCAGCAACCACATTAGGCATCTCAGAGCCACCTCTAACTGCAGCTCGAGAAGATCTAATGCCTCTGACCTCTCCACAGGTACCTGCTTATATGTATCACCTCCCTTCCCTCACATATGCATAATTCAAAGACATGAATATTTTTAAAAAACTCCAAACAAACACGAACTTACTGGAAACATTTTAGATTCAAGCCATCTATCTTGTGCTGCTTGGAATATACCCCATTAAGACACGTGCTTGCTTTAATTCATGAATAATATAAAACTTAGTAAACATTTTAAGTGTCCATGAGCTACCCGCAACCCAAGTATGTCACACGATGTGAAGATATTATGTGTAGTGTTATGGTATAATCTAATTTATTTTGGGGATTCATTTATTATGATTGAAAAAGTGAGAATTTCTAATTTCTGTATTTAAGATATATT
This sequence comes from Mesocricetus auratus, assembly GCF_017639785.1. Classification (NCBI taxonomy): domain Eukaryota; kingdom Metazoa; phylum Chordata; class Mammalia; order Rodentia; family Cricetidae; genus Mesocricetus; species Mesocricetus auratus. The sequence continues at coordinate 37,441,801 of NW_024429186.1, read as the reverse complement.
TGGGTTTTAAAGCTATCGTTTCTGTTGCTTTCAGCTTTAGCTCTTTGTACCAGTGGAATCTTTTTTCAACAAAAGTTGACAGAGTAAAAATAGTATGACATGTGTGTTAGTCTCTAAATCCCTCACCTTTCTTTAACCTTCCCAGGTAGGGGTGAAGAAACCTGTCTTGTTACAATGTCATGTTAGAACCCTTTAAAGATAATTAGTAGCTGACTTAGGGAATTGCTGGGATGTTTCCCAAGAGACTGGCTTTAACTGTGATGCAAGCCATTCTTGACCTTGAGTTGAATAGGTCACTGGCTCTACCACGGCTACACATTTAACTATAACTTCGTCTATTTAAAATTCCATATTTGCTTGAAATGGTTATTAAATGTTGATATCGCAAAGGAATTGTGTGCTGTCCTTTTTTTTGGTTTGGCAATCTCTTTGGTTTTAGGAAATAATCAGTTTTGGTGACAAGAGTTCTCAGAACCTGTTTTTTCAAAATAATGTTTGGTCATGTTGTTTCCCATTGTTTACATAGTGCTAACTTTCCACTGTGCAGATAAAACTTTAGGAAAGATCAATTCAGGCATGTTATCTGGAACATTTGTAAGTAAATTGTGATCCATGTACCTTTTTTAAAATAAAAAAATCTCATGTAATCTTGGCAAATTATTATTGAATTGTATTAAAACTTTGCTGAAAACTAATTCTCCAGTTGGTTTGCATAATATTTGGTCATTTAAACAAATGTCTGCCAATTTGAAAGTTTGAGTTCTTCATGACAACATTGGACATTTCCTATTTCCTTTTTACACTGATGGGGTTAGGTGTCTCTTTAGTACAGTAGATGGTGTCTCAGTCATATACTGCTGTGTTTGAGAAAGCAGAGTCACATGGTGGGGCTTTCACCTCCAGTATTTGTTGGAAGATATAATATTGTTGTGTAAGTAAAGATTTAGAATTAAGTTGGGTGGCAGTGGCACGCACACCTTTAATCCCAGAACTTGGGAGGCAGAGGCAGGAGGAACTCTGAGTCTACTGAACAACTTCCAGGACAGACTCCAAAGTTACACAGAAAGACTCTGTCTTGAAAAATAAAACAAAATAGAATTACTTAGTCTATATTTTTGAAGTAAATATGAATATTTTGTTTCAGAATTATTGAGTCAAGGTACATTGACCTTTTATTTAAGGCTGAAGAGACGGCTTGGTGATTAAAAGCACTTGCTATTGAGCTTTTGTAGAGGACTCAGGTTCAGTTCCTAGCACTCACTTGCTGGCTCACTGCTACCTCTAGCTCCAGTTGCAGAAGATCCAACATTGTCTTCTGGCCTCCATGGCACCAGGTACTCACACACTGCAGAGACTTGCATGCAGGCAAAACACTCATATACATAAAATAAAAATAAATCTTTAAATTTTCAAAAATTTGTTTTTATGTGTATGGATGCTTTGCCTGCATGTAAGTCTGTGCACTATATGTGTGCAGTGACATCAGAGGCCATAAGAGGGAGTCAGATCCCCTGGGACTGGAGTTACAGATGGTTGTGAACCACCCTTCAGGTTCTGGGAATTGAACCTGGGTCCTCTGGAAGAGTAGCTAATGCTGTAACCACTGAGTCATCTCTCCAGCCTAAAGAAATCTTAAAACCTCATGGCGCAATGGTAGCGCATCTGACTCCAAGAAATCTTACATACATTTTTTCAAGTATTTATCTTTTCTCATTGAGATTGAAGCCATGCCATTTATTTTGATACCAATTTTATTCATTCTCCTCTATTTCCAAAAAGATGTAAGATTGTATATGTTGTCTCCTATATTCTCTTACATGCACTCTTTCTCCCTAACACACAAACCTCCTGGAGGTCATTAATTATGTTTTCTCCCCTATTTCCCTATATCTTTTTATCCCTGGCCAAAATTATATTCTGCACGCATAAAAGTGATAATTATTTATAACTTGGTAGTTATTAGGAAGGCCACAAATTTTCTAAGCAACAGGCAATAACAGCTAGTGGGGAGCTTCTGTGGAACAGGTGGGGACGGTTTAAAGTGGCAGCAAATCATGTGCCCATATTGTCCCCATCAGTCCTTTCCATTGGAACCTGGAAAGCCTGTTGTCTTTTCTTTCACTTTGTATCTGACTTTCTCATTCACAAATGAGAGTAGAGAGTTTCTTTCTCATACACTTCTTGGGGATATAAAGGATAAATGAACTAGTATTTCCATCCCCACATGTGTTAACTTAATCTTGTTTATCTTCTGTCTGTATGTCTGATTTCATAATGTCCAGTCGTGTGTGTGTGTGTGTGTGTGTGTGTGTGTGTGTGTGTGTGTGTGTATTTCCATTCCTTTATTTACATTCTTTTCCTTCTCTGTTTTTTTTTTCAAAATCAATGTTAATCACATTTCATAATGCACTTGAGTACCTAAGATAATCTGCAGATATGGGCAAATGTTTGAATAGCTGCATTTGCTTTGGAGTGTCTGTAAATCTCAGGCCCTGGCTATCAAAGGGCATAGTAAATGGGATGTCCACAGTCTGAGAGCCAGACTGGTTAAAGGTGAGTGCTTTCCAAAGGTTTGCTCTTGGCAAATGCCTACGCTTTCTGAAAGCCCCTCTGTTGTCTGCTCAGATGCCTTCTTTTGACCACAAGGCTCACTTTTCAATTAGTGCCCTGACTGGTGGTCCAGTTTGACCAGTATGGGTTCTCTTTGAGATCATCGACTGAAAGTCTGATGTTTTTCATCTGAAAAACAGACATTTTACCACCATCTTCAACATGTGTGTGCCTTGTCTGTCCGATATTGGCTGAGGAAAAGAAAAATAACTTAGTAGTCAGTATCTGGTATCACCAGCAATTTCATATAAACTATTAATAGTTAAATCTCAATACCAGAAAGGAGGGCATTAAAACTTAGAGACAGTATTCATTGATAGAATTACACCAAAAACCAGAGCCAAAGTAATACATAACCATTTATAAGGCTGTCTGCCATCCTTGATCCAAGGGACTTGGTTGAAGACCCAATATTTTTTTAGCATGGCATGGAAGGCGTTAGTTACCATCTTGCTGGTTTTGAAGACAGTTGTTAAATGTTTATAATTATAAATTAATGATAAAAATGTGATATGGCGCATAGAATTCGGGGTTTTATCCTACTTATTAATGTGCTAACCAATGGACGCAATTGTTTTGTACTGTTCTTTTGAGCACTAAAGAGTGTTCCATGAATGATAGCTTTGGGATTAGATGGTTTGTGTGTGTGTTTGTATGTGTGTGTATGTGTGTGTGTGTGTGTGTGTCTGTCTGTCTGTCTGTCTGTCTGTCTGTCTGTGTCTGTGTATGTGTATGTGTGTGTGTTCCTCTGTTGGAAGGTGAACAGAAACTCAAATGCTTCCTGAGATGCTTCTTAGAATGTTCCAGTAAGGCCATAGTCCCAGCCCGGAAAGGCATCCTCAACTTCTCTCTAGCTATGATCACAAGAAACTTGTCTAGGTCACACTATTCTGTCATTAAGTCATAAAGGAGAAGATCTAGGGCAGAGGCTCACTTTATGGAATTCAACTGTGTAACCATGTTTGTCCAAAAATTTGTGTATTTCCTAACATAATAAGCATTGAATTGTGAAGGAGAAACATTATTTTCAAAGTCTGTATTGGACTTTGTGTTGCACCAGGCACATGAGCACAGAGGCTAATGGTGACATTTCAGGGACAGCTGTGGAAATCACAGCTGCTTTGGTGAGTCTCAAGGTACCAATGGACAAATAAGTTGGGGATAAAGCATCTTCAAATTGTTTTCTTCTTTTGAAAGTAGAGAAAATAAACTCTGTCAGCAGTCTTTGTTTTACACACTTCCTTTTTGCTGTATTCAATACCAGGCAGAAGCAACTCTAGGAAGCAGAGGTTTGTTTTGTCTCGCTGTTCAGGGAATACAGTCCACTGTGGTCACAGAGGTGTGTATGGAGGCCACTGAGGTCGAACTAGAGACAGTGGTCACATTGTGGCAGCTGATAGTAGGCAGAGAGCTGTGGTAGAAGTGAGACCAGTCTATAACTCCTAGATCTCTGCCAGCCATGCCTCGCATTCGCAAAGCTCAGCAACCTCCAGAAAAAGTGCTACCACCTGGAGACCAAGCACTCAGTACCTGAACTGAGCATGTGGTGGATGTTTCGCATTCAAACTTCAACACTGCTCAACCTTAGCACTGCTGTGATTTGCAGAGAGTTTGGAAGAGGAGAGATCTGCCATACACACATTTTTTTAAAGATCAGTTATGCGTTAGGAACTCTTAGCAGAAATTTTTTAAAAATTAAGAAACATTATATTTGTTTTTAAATTAAGAAATATATTCACCTGGTAAAAATTTCAGAGGTGTGGGATGAGCCATTTTGCTCACTGTCACTCTTAAGTCACTCTGTTAGTTTCCTTGTAGGCCACTCAAATTACTGATCTCTTCTTGTACTTCATTTCACACATACTTCATGTGTGTTTTTAAGTAAATATATTTTTTCCTCTATACACCACTGCTTGCTCACCATTACCTTGCTTAGTTTTTCCTACACTATACTGTTTTTATTAAACAGTAGAACTTGGAAATAGAATTCCTCCTCATTCTTCCTTGAGATGTCTATAATGCAAATGAAGCTCATTTTGTTTTAATTGGCACCTACTGTTGTACACTTACATTCATTCAGTTATTAACCTTGCTTCTTGTTTAGTTTTCCTTTTTGACTTAATTTTTTTAGCTTTAGTTAGTGATCACATTATTAGTACCAAGAAATAGGATATTGGGCTGGAGAGATGGCTCTGTGGTTAAGAACAGTAGTTGCTTTTCCAGAGAATCCGAATTCAATTCCCAGAACACACATGTCACTTCACAACTATCTATACCTCTAATTCCAAGAGATCTGATGACCTCTTCTGCCCTCTGGAGGCATGAGGCACACATGTGGTATAGAGACATATATGCAGACAAAACACCTATACATATAAAATAATTCTTTTAAAAGGATGTTTATTCTGTTCTATCACCTCTGAAGTATTGAGTGTAGACATCTGGCAACAAGAGACACTGTTGACCTGTCCAGATCTAGCCCCTTTCCTTGGGAAACTCATATCAAGTATTGCTTATTGTTGGAATCATTATGGGTTTCAGTACCTACTGGCAGAATAGCAAGTCTCAACCTCTAACGTGAGTTTTGATTCCTCCTGCAAAAGCTCTATTTCAGTTGGAAGAAACAACCCTTACTGGGTGGGGTGCAAGTTGTGAGAAGGGAACCTGTATCCTTGATTAGGTAGGACTGACAAAACACAAACCATCTCACTTCATAGGGAATGCTGACTGCAGACTGTCAAAACAGTGTTACTTTAATTTCAAACCCAAGTTTATTATTTCATTTACCTCAAACAACCCCACATGGGACACAGCTGGTGTATTTCATGGCCAACATTCTTAAGGTAGTGATTGAACATAGTCGTCAGACAGTGCAGTCAGGGAATGGAGCTGCTGCACAGACTGCTCTAATTGTGGGCCATACCGTATGCAAACATAGGAAGGATTATAGTCATAGTAAGCAAGGGAGGTTGTGATGGCTGGTCACTAGGGTTTGCACTCGTATTGTTAGCTCCTGCTCTCTTAGCCCGCTCTTATTTTTACAAAAAAAAAAAAGCTTCATTTCTTAGAATGTGGTATTTAGGAAATAAAACTAATAGAAGAAAACTCTTAGATACAAATTGACACTATACTGGAACGATGGCTGTTGTTTTAAATGGAATAGTTCTTCTTTTGTCATGGAGAAAAACACCACGTAAGAAGAGAATATTGGTTTAGGATTTTTGTTTTTGACTCCATGTTTGTTTCTCCAGAAAAGCATAAAGGTCTACGTATTTACTTTTAATCTTGGGGAAAGGGAGCCTACGAAGTGCAACCGACAGTAAAGTTTACTCCCTAGCCCTGTTGAGGTTCATTAAATAAAAACAATCATATGGAAACAAGTAGAAGAAACCATCTTTTTTGTTATGAAAAGGTATGAGAAGCAGTGATCAACACTGTGTGTGCCTATGTGCCTTTGGAGGTCTTTGTTATTGTGTTTACTTGGGTGGTAGGGATGAGTAAGTAGAGAAAGGGACTATTGACAAGGAATTTATTATTATCTTGTGCCTGTCTTTATAAACTCTAAGTCATTATTTATTGTGTCTTGTTGTCCGTTGACATTGGAGACACTCCTCAATCTTTACTCTGAAGAGAGGAGTGGCCACTTCTCCTTCTACAGAGGAAATAAACAGGATTGTTGTTCCATGCAGCACTTTTCGTTTAATTATTTTAAGATGGAGTCTCACTACATAGCCCATTCTAGTCTCAAATTTCTGATTTTCTTTCCCCAGTTCCCCAAGCAGTGACAGTATAAGCAACCATAGTCAGGTTGTCGAATGAGATTTCAAAAAGCTACCATGGCAGTGCCCTGCTTTTGTAGCCTAGGAATCTGGTGCCATTGTCATGTTAGACTTGATCATTTCTTTTTTTTTTTAAATAAATTTTATTTAAATTCGAAACAATCTTATTTTACATATCAACCCCAGTTCCCTCTCCCTCCTACCTCCCATGTCCCCACTGACCCTCCATCCCATCCCCCATCCACTCCCCAGGGAGGGTAAGACCCAAACCATGAACATATTCTAGTGTCTCTCTCCATCTCCTTCTTCAAAAGTTTAAAATTTTCATTGTAATGGTCCTTTCCTTCCTTGGTTAGGTATATTCTTATATATTTTTTCTTTGATTTATTGTTAATGGGAATGTGTCCATGATAGCCTTCTCTGTATGTTTGTTGATGGCGTATAATGAAGCTAATGATTTATTCAAGTTGATTCTGTTTCCTGCCCCATTGTTGAATTTATCATTTCTAGAAAGTTTCTGGTAGAATTTTTGTGATCTCTAATTCATAATATCATGTCATCGGCAAATAGGGTCTGTTTGACGACTTGATTATTTCTTAGAGGGTATATTCTGGTGTTTAGCAGCCTTCTTGACTTCTACCCACTGGGTGGCAGTCACAGCACCCCACTGGGAGACAAGATCATCTCTACTTAGACATACCTCTTAGACATACCTTTCGACATACTCAGCTAAGAGGCCAAATTAGATGAAAACTCAGAAGGTGACATTGGTTTTAAAATTAAAAAAGCATCAGCAACTTTTCAAAAGCCTTTTTGATAACATGGTACTTGCAAGGATTTAGTAAAGGTTATAGGTGGGAGTCAATGGGAGCGGAGAGGGCAGACACAGTGGGTGGAGGCTGTGTTCTTGTGTGTTTCGTCTATGGAAGAAGGATGGACGGTCTGAAGTATGGATTGAGGGAGGGCTAAGGACTTAACATACTTAAATGATCATAGGAAGAAGTCTAGGAAACAGAGGTCCATAGAGAGGAGGAAATTGGGATTGATGTAGAATTAATCCAGAGAATAGAGAGAAGAATTATTGTAGGACTGATGCTTTACAAACTGGAGACTTGTTTGTGATGAGGAAGATCTGTTTTATTGCTATGATTGGCTTCTAATTTAGGGACCTTCAGAGGGAATAATAGGTCTGGGGTTTTCTTAAGACTCAGGACATTTAGCATAGTGTTCAAGATTCCTGCATGTGTTGGAATTCCTCCATCCCCAGACCATGGCTCTGTTTGGGGTATCGGGCATATGCTGGCATGTTGCACTAGAACTGTGGATTAGGTTAGGTTAGGGACCTTGGTGTAGTCTAGAATTACAGGCTTACCAGGTGTCACAGAACTTACCTGTGGCTTGCCTACAGCCAGTCTGTCATTATGCTTTAAAATTCTTTATTACGTTTATTTATTTTATTGAGGGCAGAAGGAAGACAAGAGAGAAGTGGGAGAGATGGGAAGCGAGGGAATAGTGTCTAGGGTAATTGTGCTGGTGGCTATTTTCTTTTCCATCTTGAGAGTAGTTCAGATGTCTGGCTCTGGTTCAATTGCTCTGTGGGCGTAACTGAAGAAGGGGCCTGACAAGGGGCAAAAGCAATTAAAACCTTGAACATCATAAATGCTCTTCCTAATTAGGTGGTAAGGATGGAAAATCAGGTTGATTCTTGGGCTGTGTTTCTTTTCTTATAAAAGTTTGCTGAAAGGCCAGTTGTTCATGTCTTCTAGCAAGGACAGAAGTTTCAGAACAACACTGAGAAAAAATTTAAAGTTCCCTCATTGTCTTATGCTTTTCTTTTTTTCTTTCTCTCTGTCTCTGTGTCTCTCTTTGTCTCTCTCTCTTTCTGTCTCTCTCTCTCTCTTTCTGTCTCTCTCTTTCTCTCTCTTCTCTCTCTCTCTCTCTCTCTCTCTCTCTCTCTCTCTCTCTCTCTCTCTCTCTCTCTCTCTCTCTCTCTCTCTCTCTCTCTTTCTTTGCCTTCCCATTTGTTTTCCTGGGCCCCTTTACCTGTATCCTCTTGTCTGGCTTTACCAGTAATTCCAGTGTTGAAGCACCAGATTCAATTCTCTAGTGTTTTAGTGGAGACAGTTCAAGTATCTAACTGCTGTTTCCTTTGTTCAAGTTGCTTTTGGTTCTTGCTGGGAAACGCTCTGAAAACTGAACTGGGGACTGAACACAAAAGCCAACTCATGTCGTTCCTCCCGGTAAACCCACTGTGTGATTTGTTCCCACCTCCTGTTCACGACTCATTAGTCCCTCGGTACAGAAAAGGTTGATCCTCTGGAATAAAGGGAATAGACGTAACTCGGAGTCCTTTTTCACCCTTTCCTGTGTTTTATTTGGGTGCGCTCGCAGTTCTCCATCTTCATTAATAAGCTGGCAGGGGGCTGGCACAGTGCTGAGACTAGCCTTTGCTGGTTCCCTGGAGTGTATCAGAGACCTCAGAACTCAATACCCCACTATAAAAATAAAATACTGTGCTTCAAACGACCTTTTGATGGGACAAAGCCATACGTCCTGATCTGCCTGGGCCTCTCGACAGACACTCTCGAATTGCATTCTTGCCAAGCACCTCCTTTATGTTTGCCCATGCTTTCCCAGCCCCCACGTTCCCCTCCTTGGGATACAGTTCTTTTGGTGGCCTGTATGTTAGGGGAGTGTGTGTGTGTGTGTGTGTGTGTGTGTGTGTGTGTGTGTGTGTGTGTGTGTGAAAAATGCAGGCTTTGGAAAAGATGCGGTGTCTTTCAAACATGAGCATAGTAGCTTCTTGGGAGGGAGCAACAACAGATGTTTGTGGGCTTTCACACTGCAAGTGATAGTCACCTCAGGGTTGCACCTACAGTTCAAGAAAGTAAGTGAAAGCTAGTGACTCTAAAATGAGTTGCTGGGCTCGAGAGATGGATCAGCAGCAACTAAGAGTTCCTACTGCCCTTCCCTAGGACCTCAGTGTGCTTTCCTGTACACATGACCGTAGATTTACAACCTCCTGTAACTCCAGCTCTAGAGGATGTGACAGCTCTGGTCTCCCAGGGTACCTGCTCTCATGTGTACAAGCACAGACACACATGTACATCTATTAAAATTGAAATCAAAGAGCAAGTTACATGTTTATAATTCAAGTTAAGTTTCTAGAGTTTTCAGGGTAGCCCAATTATGATTTATACCTAACAGAGGGGCCTTGTTAAGAATGGCAATATCAAGTGTTGGATAAAGGAGGGTCAACCATGAATTTGGAATAGGGTCAATATAATTTAGGGTAGATGATACAGAAACTACATCAAAAATAAGCCAAAAAACTTGAATTGAAGACAAGGTGAAATAAAATGTCTTAAGTGTTTCAACTCATAAGTGAAACATCTACAAAGAAGAAAGATGCTCCTAAAATGTCTACATCTGGTGTTGGTTTTTTTTTTTTAACGTAAAGTACTTTGTGGGAGCAATGGCAATTTCTCCTTTCTTGCTTAGGTGTCTGTAAGAAGGAAAGCGATGTGTCTTCAAGCATGTGTACACCTGCCATGAGACAGAATTAATAGTTACTCTTGAAAGCTGGCTCTGGTCATTCTTTTTGTTGCCTGTTAAATTAAAATTCTCTTCCTGGCAAGTATAGGTTTATAATTAAGTCATTTATCATACACATCCTTTTGGCTACATTTGAAATTTGATGATACACAGAAGCAATATGTGGGTGGTTTCATAGAAATGAGATGAATGAGTTATTTTATTAGCATTTATTATTGATGTATAGGTTCTTCCTGTTTATACCAAACAAGGAATGGTGACTAACTATGCACAACTGAAGGAAGGTGAAAGGTCTTGGTCCTGAAAATGCATTGAGAATTGTATTTTCAACTTACTAATGCTGGAGGAATATGGTGCAGTATAGAACCATATTCGTTTAGCAACATGCTAAGGGGTCATCTTTGAAGATGAATTCCATATTTCTTACCTTTAATTTCACAGATGTTTTCTTTTCTGAATTGTTTCTCCCACTACCTACTTTGCTACTGTCCCATTTATTTGGAAGTCCACATTTAAAATTTATCTTGCTTGGTATTCTTTATATTCTACATATTATAGATGAAATAAGCAGACTCAGAAAGGCCAAACAAATTCCTATGTTCACACAATATTGACTAGCAGGACTGGGATTTGGAACCAGGTCTTACTCTAAATCTTACCATATCTCTACCTGCTTGTACCATATTTTTTCATGGGCTATATCCTGAAATTCATATTTGTAATGTGGTGTTCTTCAGTAGGTATCTTAATTTTAGAAAAGGATATCTGAAAGATGTGGGCACATTTAAGTTGCATTATAGAAATGTGTATTTTTCTGGGTGTGGTGGTGTATGCCTTTAATCCTACCACTCAGGAGGCAGAGGCAAGCAGATCTCTATGAGTTTGAGGCCAGCCTGGTCTACACAGTGTGTTCCAGACCATCCTGGTCTACATGGTGAGACTGTGTTTATAAAGAAAGAACAGAAGAGAGAAAAGAAGGAAGGAAGGGATAGAGGAAGGGAGGGAGGGAGGGAGGGAGGGAAGGAATGAGAAAGGAAGATAACCCCCATTTAAGATCCCTTTATATACTGAATGTTCAGCTGCTGAAAACCAGCCCACGACAAAGTGGCATTATTCTTCATCTGTGTCTTCAAATTGTCTGCAGTTTAATTTTAGACCAAGTTCTAACATCAGAAACCTACATACCTGGACTCTGTCACTTTCACTTTCTGTGGAAATCCATCCATATATGCCACCTTTCCTCTTATCCGTCCCCACCGCTTCCTCCTTCATGCACTTACTATGAATCTTACATGTAGTTGTATTTTTTCTTAGCTTTGGCTGGGTAGGAAGACTAGAACTATGTTTGCTGGCTTTATCTAGCAATTACTCAGGAGTTAAACTGTCTGCTATTGCATAATTGCTTATGTTATTTGTTGTGTTGAATGAATTTTTATAAGCTACTGTAGTCATTTTGCTGGTGATAGATATAAATATGCAAATGACATGGTAAAGATAATTAAATTTTCCTGAGTTGATAAATAAATCACATTATTCTAGGGAGGTCATATATTTACATTTTTCTTTCTCATTTTCCATTTTTGAATTCTCTTTCAACTAGTGTATTAGTTCAGAACTGTTATATTTAAAGAGCTATTTTTTAAATTAGGTATCCTTTTAGCTTTATGCTTTTAGTTCACATTTCTTATTAAAGATACACACTTAATTTTTATGAATATGTCTTGTTTTCCCAAAGAAATTTAGTCAAATTGAATGTTTTGAATAGCACAGAAATAGGAAAATTTGGAGTCTCAATGATACACCAACCACAGAAGTTTGGTGTAACTTATATGTAATTGAATAATTTTCAGCATGTTTTCACGAAGAAAATTAATTTCTTATCTCTTGTCTAAGTGTGTGTTCACATGACACTTCAGACCATCTGAAGCTTCAGATATTATTTTTCTTCAAAGTAGCCTTTCCCTGCCCCCCATACACCATTTCCTATTTTGGTGAATGGCACTCCAGAACCTGCTCTTTCAAGTCATGTATGTGACTGTCCTGTCACCCTGTGCTAATTGTTAACCTGGTCTTTAAATTTAACCTACATGTAGATATAAAGCTGAGTCTTTTCCATTTTCTACTATCACCTTTTCCCAGTGCCTTGTTTATAGTCTTTCTTAATAAAGCAAGCACTAAGAATTTTTGGTTGGAAAATGAAGAAAAGAATTAATGAATTCAGGGATGAATGTTTTTAGTTTCCTTGCTTCTATCTGAACTACTATAAAACTTCCCTTTTCTATATTCTGCCCCTTTCCTCTCTCTCTCTCTCTCTCTCTCTCTCTCTCTCTCTCTCTCTCTCTCTCTCTCTCTCTCTCTCTCTCTCTGTGTGTGTGTGTATGTGTGCACGTACACACGAGCACAGGAGTTAAATATGCATTCTGTGATGGGGGTATATCGATAGAGCATGAGACTCTTAATTCTAGGGTCTTGGGTTTGTGCCTCACATTGGACACCATTTGTAGACAGAGTTTCTGTTCTGATTGCATAGCTATTTAACCTCAAATAAACACACAGAGACATATTAATTATAAGCTGTTTGGCCAATGGCTCAGACTTCTTATAGGCTAGCTCTCTCTTAACCCATAACTACTAGTCTATGTATTTCTACATGACCTTATCTTACCAGAGAATGCCAGCATCCTATCTTCCCATAGCTACATGGCATCTTTCTCTAACGACTCCTCTCTGCATCCTTTCTGCAGAATCCTCCTGATCTGGTAGCCCAGCCTATCCTTTCTGCCTGGCTACTGGACAATCAGTGCTGTATTCATCAAACAATAAGAGAAACATATATACAGAAGGACATTCCCCCATCATCTCCTTCTTTTTGTTTAAATAAAAAGAAAGGTTTTAACTTTAACATAGTAAAATTATATGTAACAAAAGTTATCAAATAAGAACTACAGTTAACAATATTTAGTCCATTAACATTTGGCAAAATTTAAAGAAAATATTCTATCATCTATCCTATCTTTGTGAGTCTAAAGTTTTATGTGTAGCTTATCTTTTATCATAATTAAGTAATACCATAATCATAACTATCTGTCTTCAACTCCATCAAAGACCTCAGAAGGATTATATATAAACTCTAGAATTGACTGAGACATCTAGCTGCCTGGACAGTCACCTGAAGTTCTTCTGTAACGTTGGAGGATCCATCTTCAGTCTATAGGCCTAGAGCATAGCAGACTTCTCAGTGAAGTAGGAAATTTGAAACTGTCCCCACCTGTATTGGCAGTTTGTCAGTCATTTTTCTCTGTGCTGCAGAATGTCTGGCAAACACTTCTAGGAAGCAGGAATACATGCAGGACTATCCCATCTTGTTTTGGCAAGTTAAGCAGTCACTTTCCTGTGGGTCCTTCATGTCCAGTTAGTACAACCAAACAATACAGGCAAAAGCAGTTTGTTTGTTTGTTTGTTTGTTTTGCCAAAATGGGTATTTCTGCCATGCTGAAGGCAAACTCTATAATGAGTTTCTGCAATGCCTATCTTCCTTTCTGACATAATTGGTGTAGCCAGGAACAGTTGTGTCTCACTGTCATGAAAAACCCTAAACCATTTTAAATGCCATTTTCTGTAGGTCTTTGAAAGGTTTGAGGAATATCTATCCATTTGAAATATATTTCTATATGTCTAGAAATTCTAACTAACATGACTATAAATTTTGACTATTATAGGTAACTACATATAATCTGCATTTAATTATACATTATATTTTTAAATAGTTACATAAACACAATAGTTAAGCAAGAGTAAAAATATACACATAACAAAACTGACCTTCAATTTGTATCAATAAACCAAAATCTATAGCAGTGGAAAGTATTCATTTCTATCTCATATTCCCTTTTTTCATTAAAAAAGAGATAGACTGTGATATTTAACCATTTGTAATCAACCCTGTTAAAATGAAAACAAACATTTATAAACAATATTTGGGAATGTGGGCATACTTATCTCCAAACTGCTTCCTGCTGTTTGGGGATGCTGTCAATCCCAAGGGGATCCTGAGAAAACCCAGAAACCTGGCCAAATCCTGGCTGTTTTAGTCTGAGGCTCATTGTCTCAGCTGTCTTGGACGTTGGATTCACCTGGGCCACTGCTTCAGGGGGTCTTGCTTGATCAAGCCATAGTAGTCTGGAAGAAATTCACAGCTTTTCATCTTCTGTGGAAACAAAAACAAAACCTCTTTTCCAAAGTAATATGTTCTTAGACTTATATTTTAAAGTCAAGGCATTTTTAAAATATATAGGTTCGATTAATCCTGCAGTATATATAATCAAATGTCTTTTGGCAGGTGTTGCTCCTTCCTCAGCAATCAAAGAATTCAAAGAAAACACAATAACATATAGTTTCTAGACTCTGTGTATTTTCCATCTTTACGTGTATTTTTAAAAACTCTCTTTTACTCTTTTTTTTTTTTTTTGAGACTTTGGCTGTCCTGGAATTCACTCTGTAAACCAGGCTGGCTTTAAATCACAGAGATCTGCCTGCCTCTTTCTCTGGAATGCTAGGATTAAAGGTGCGTGCCACCACACCCAGCTACTCTATTTCTTTCTTTCTTTTTTTTTTTTAAGGAATTTGTCTGTCCTTTTCTTTTCTATCCCAAGCCTACATATGTTTTTAAACATATTGTAAACCACATAGAGATTTTTCTTCATCTGCATCTACAATTCTGTACCTTTGTAATCTGTGATCCTGTATTCACAGTATCTACAACGTGCCCACAGGATCTGTTGTCACCCCTCTGCTTAAACTGTCAGTGCTTCCTCCAGCTTCCAGGATCAGTTGGGCATCAAGAGTCTTCACTGAGTCCACATCTTCCTGGTTTTTCTCCCACCTTTTCTCCGCTATCTTGCTTTCCATGGCATGCACCTATATCACCTTTCCTGTTCATTCCTTGAAACACCTGATGGAAAATTTCCCTGGAAGAACTTGCATGTTAGATCCAGGTGCTTTTCCTCCTTGTCCCTGGAGTTCTTTGTGCACAATCTCACAACTCTTCCCACATTGATTTCCTTACTTGGATGCTTTCTCTTGATCAACACAGGTTCTTCTAGGCAGCAGCCAACATTTAGAGAATAACAAGTGCTTGTTTATTGATGGGCTACAGAAATATGGAATAGAATGAATTTATATTCTAACCATTTATATGTACTAATTATGTGCCAGATATTGTCTTAAGATGCTGGAAATACAGTGAACAAAATAGTACTTTCCCAGGCTATAATGAAGTAAGTAAATAGAACTGGGGACATAGCTCAGTGGTAGAGCATATTCTTCGTATGCAGGAGGCCCTAACAATACAAAAAGAAAAGGAGGAAAACAGCGTCATGTAATAATAGGGTTACATTAAGTGTGATGAGGAAGATGAAGAGGTGTAGGAAATTCTGGGGCTGGAGAGATGGCTCAGTGGTTAACATCACTTGCTGTTCTTACAGAGGATTGGGATTGGATTCCTAGCACTCACGTCAAGCACCTCATAGCTGCCTATAACTATATCTACTGGAGGATCTGACACTCTCTCTGGCTTCCATGGGCACCTGCACACATGAGTTTACAAATACACATACACAGAAATAAAAATAAATGTATTTTTCAAAAAGGACACTCTGTGTATGTGTGCGTGCGTGCGTGCGTGCGTGTGTGTGTGTGTGTGTGTGTGTGTGTGTGTGTGGTGTGTGTGTAAGCAGCTATAAAGAGGAGAGCCTGGAGCAGAAACCTGAGTGAAGTAAGGAGCCATGTTCATGGTATGGTGTTTGGGAGGAATGGTTCTGGTCAGAGAGCAAAGCATTCCTATACAATTGTTAAGGAGCAGACACTGTTGTAAGGGCTCTGGAGACAGCCGTGGACTAGACTGTTCAACATCAGCATTACTTATTGTTTAATTGTGCCATCTGTTCTTTTTCCACAGTATATACCATGATTCAAACCCTTTGTTTCTTTAATTGCTTGATGCTTTTGAAGTTGGAAAACCCAGCATGGGAAAGTCCCTTTGTTCTCCCCAACTGCTTACCACTTTGTATTCTTTCCTGCTGGTTCAACCTGATGCCCCTGGCATGAAGGATACTGCTTCAGGCTACAAACCCTCACTCTTCCCTTATTTAATCATCATTCATAAGCATTTGTGAAAGTGTGTTAGGTTTTCAGTGTCTGTGGTTTGACCCAGGCTATAGATACATATAAAATTCCCTCATCATATTTAGATATAGATACTATTTATTGCTGTTGCTCAGCTGCTCATAACTGCCTGTAGCTATAGCTACTGGAGAATCTGACACCCTCTCTGGCTTCCATGGGCACCTGAACACACGAGTTTATAAATACACATACACAGAAATAAAAATAAATACATCTTTTAAAAAGGAAACTCTCAAGCGTTATGTGTGTCTGAGCCAGCTTATGCCCCTTTGTCTTCAGGAGTAGAAATGCACACACAGTCATAGTTTGGAATTCTTTTTGTTCCATTAACTTTTTACTGTAGTTAAGTAGGCTCTGTGGCAGTTTCTCAATAGCCAGAAGGGCACCCTTCTGGGCAAGTTGGAAATTGATGTTTAATAAGTCCCCATGCCCTCGAAGGGTAAGAGCTATAGGAATGAGGAGAGAGGAGGGAGGACAGGGAAGGAGGGGATGGGGAGGAAGAAGAGAAGGAGCATGAGAGAAGAAGGGCAGGAGATCTGTGCAGATTTGCAAGTCTGCTGTTCTCTGGTGGCACCTGACAGGTGGAGTGACAACCCAACAAATAATACTAGAGCCATTGTGATGTGAAGGAACCCAATACTGTTATTGTTCTTTTTAGATGAGATTCATTTGAGGTTACCCGGCTCTTGAACTGAGAATGCCCATTTGAGCAGAAAGGGTTTGGTTTCTAAGTTTAGAACTGCCAGGCAACCGAGGGAAACCGATCAAATCTGGAAGGAGGCAGCTCACCCCACAGGCTTTTCCAGCCACCCCAAGGAGAATCAAAGATAAATAAATATGGTTTTATGAGCAGTGTGTGGGGTGAGAGGGAGGGCCAGGACAGGAGTCAACATTTCAAAGGAGAGGGAAGTTCTCTGACTTTCTTCCCAATCAGACACTTGTCTTATGATTCTGCTTATGCTTGGAATAGTTTGCCCATGTAAACACATGTGAGTTTTCTTGGCATGGAAGAAGATAGAGTTCAGTATTCTTGTTATAAAGAGAAGCATGATCAAATATAAAGGTCTTTGTTATGAAATGAAGCTTTACAAACCAGCTCACACCTGTAATATCAACACTTGGAATACTGGGACAGGAGGACTGCCAGCTTGTGCTACATAGAAAGTTAGCCAGCCAGGGATGTATATGAAGCCTCTGCCTTAAAAATAGAAAAAAAACAACAAAAAATGTCCTATTTCATAGATCACAATTGATGTTTACTTGCTTATAAATTCCATAGTATATCACATAGGAAAATGCTGGCCCATGGCACAAATTTTTAATTTTTTTAAGGCAGAGTTTAGACTTTTAGTATGGGCCTTCACTAGAGCTCAGTAAGTTACCCTCTTGTGTCCTGGGTGCGGATCCTGGTCTGTCATCCTAATGTTGTACCTTGAAAACTCTTCATGTATAATTTTATTTAATGAATAAAGGTACTACTGAGGGCCTTAGAGGTAGTTAGCTAGCTAAAAACAATTCATTGTTGTCATAGGTTTGTAGAGCCTTAGAGCTCTTTCCTGCTGCCTTGGTCATTTCCCCTTTGTTGAGGGTAAACGGAAGTCCTAGGAAGAGTTAATGGTATGGAGATGAACTTTCCACCAGTGCATAAGCATATGGGGACTCCACCCACAGTCTGACTCCCATACTGTTTTTTTCTATACCAATGTGTGTCATTTGAACTTCTGAGAACTCAATATTATGTACAGAGAAGGAAGCTACAGCAGTTTGCTTTATTGACTTATAGAGACAAAGTTAATAAGAGAAGGAAACGAATTCCCTTATAGTTCAAAACCTCATGAGTCATCAAAATAGTTTCAATCTTTTACCATTACATCTTTTATAAGAAACAAGGAAATAAATCATCACAATGAGTTCTAATTTGTTGTGAGTTATGTTCCTGCTATGGAGAGTAGGGTGACAAAAAAGTAAATCTGGTAGCCCAAAGTCAGGCAGCAAAGGTGAAGAACAAAGCTGGAAGGGTTAGATTAGGGCCCTGTAACTGAGCTGCTCAGCTCTAGTTCCTCTGAAGATGTGGTGGCCTTCTGTGACTGTGGTCACTGTGTTTTCTGTCTGGCTCCACCCCTACACTAATTTCTCCCTCTCTTTTTCCCAGTATACAAAGTCAATTTAAAATATTAGTATAGAGAAAGGGAAGGGACAAATGAGAGGAGCCTATGTTATTGATTTGTTCATACAGAACAATTCAGATCAGGATCAGTATTTAAAAATTAAGGGGCTAGAGAGATGGCTTCGTGCTTAAGAGCACTGACTGCTCTTCCAGGGGATCAGACAGGAGATCCTTGAGGGCTAGGTAGCATAGCCTAATTGGTAAATTGTAAGTCAGTGAAAAAAACCCTGTCTCAAAAAAAAAAAAGAAAAAAAGAAAGAAAGCGAGAGAAAGAAAGAGTGGATGAGCTGGTGAGATGCCTCCGTGGTAAAGGCATTTGTTGCCAAGCCTGATTTTCTGAGTTTGTCCCTGCAACCCACAAGGTAGAAGGAAAGAACATGTTCGTGCAAATGTCCTCTGACTTTCATATGAGCACAGTGTCAAGAGCATATTCATGTGCTCGAAGTAAATAAATGGACCTAAAAAAAGAAATAAAAAATAATATGGAAGATCATTAAGGAAGAAACCCATGTTATGCAATAACCCCAGATGCACATGGACACACGTGTACCTATACACAAATGTGTGCACAAACATCCACAAACCAAAAAAATAAAGTTTAAACATTAAATTTAAAATGTATTAGGATCATCATTATGTATGAACTATATAATTAGTGAGTACTGTAAAATCATAGGGAATTTCATAGGTTTGGTATATTTTGTTTTCTATTAGAAACACTAGTTGACGTTTGTCAGGATCTGCATTGTGACTTGGGTCTCTCCTTCTGTGTTCATGCTAAGGAACAGGGTTCATCTGGTCAGTTTTGAGAAGGGTCACACCTCCTTTATGTGACATTAGTACTGTTTCTCTTGGAGACAGTTCCCAGAAACCCAAGGGAATAACACACACAGAGGGAAGAGTTATACCTGGGAGATTTTATTTGGCATTTTTCACTGCTAACAATCTACAGAAATTTCAGTGCATCATGCCAGCCAGGCTTCTGAGGTAGTTTTCGATTTCTGTATGACTGTGAAAGATTTAAAGAATCAGCAATTACATAACGTGGATTGGGGAATGACAACTCTGGCTTCTGTAGGACCTAACCAGGTTCTGGTATGAGCTGCATTTATGCTTGTCTTGAAAGAACTCAGAAAAGGAATAGTAGTTCTTTGAACAAAGTCATTGTTGTACAGATGGCCACTCTAATAAAAACGGCCACATCCCATTCAAAAAGCAGGTAAACTGAGCAAAGGCCCTCAGTAGCACTGTAAATGCTGCTATCCAACCACTACCGTGGCTTCTGAGTCCCTTGTCTGTACAAAGGAGTCTCAGCAAAGCCAGCGCTTGGGGGCAGGGTCAATTCCAGACACCACTGACATTGTCTTTTCTCACATACCAACTGGGTGAAGTCTGGCCCATGGGACTCTTGTAAGTGGATTACAAATAATCCACCATAGAGCTCATTCACTCCGGATGAATCTGAGAACGTTTTCTCTTTTTCTTCTTAATGAGACCCTGCTATTCTTTTATCATGCAGGCAGGCAAGTTGGAGCTTGTGAGTGCTCTAAATTCTTAAGGGACTGAACTGAGAAAATTAAATCCATGATTTTACTGTGCATACCCAGGAATTAGCTAAGTTCATAAGGTTTATATCTGACTTTTGCTTATTATCTTAGGGATACAGGTGTGAATACATCTGTTAAATCTGTCCAGGAGGCATAACTGTTGTTTTGGAAGAAACTAGATTACTCCCTCCCACCTCATACTATAAGCAGATACATTAAAAACAATGGAAGAAAGTTTAGCAGTTTGTTACTTCTTCAATTTAATACCTCCCAATGAGAAAAATATTCTGGAGTCTATTAATAAACGGCAGTATCTTTGAATACATACACAAAGAACAAAGTGCTAGGGCTTCACTGGTGTTAGGATAGATCTAAGAGTGTCTAGCTCTGCACAGTTTGCCTCATTACCAGAGCTATGAAACAAGAGCCTGTAAATAGACTCTAATGTTAATTCTAATTTTTGGGTTTTCTGTTCACTCTTTTAGAGTCAAACAATGTTAATAAAATGTGAGGTGTGCATAATTTTATTTTGCTTTATGATTGTCATTATGAAATTTAAGTTTCTGTGTATAAGTTTGAATGATTTTCAAACCAACCTGTGTGTGGCAACTTAAAGTTGCCAGTAATAAATAATGGTTTCAGGCTTAGAGAGATGTCTCAGTGGTGAAGAGCAAAAACTTGGGTTCAATGTTCAGCACCCACATGGTGGTTAACAGCCACCTGTAACTCCAGATCCAGGGCCTGTGACACCCTTTTCTGGCATTTGCAAAAACTGCACACATGGTGCACAGACATACAAGGAGGCAAAACACTCATAGACAGAAAATCAATAAATACTTTTTTTGGTTTCATAGTGGAATTCATTGGGAAAATTTCTTTAAAGACAGTTGGATTCATGAAATTTAAGTAGAATCTTACCTCATAGCTATGGTAATTGTTGTAGTAATCACAAATAAGGTCGAGTCTAAGTTATTGCCTAAGCAAACACTATTCTGTCAGGCTTTTTTGCCAGCCCAAGGCAGGGACCACTGCAGTTATTATAAGTGAGCCTGATGATGAATTTGCATTTGATGCTGGAATAACGGGGGGGAGGGTGAGCGTGTTCCCATTATGGCATCACATTTTTCTAGCCCGAAAAAGCAACTCTATTAATGTCCTGCATCAGAGCACATTAGTAACTATAGGCATGCATAATAATTCCCACTTTGTTTCATAAAGAAAGCAATCAGTTTGTTCTATTTTGTTATTTCTAACATTGAACATTTGAGAATTATAAGATCCTAAGAACTGTCTGGCCAATTTTATTTGTGGCTTTCTTCTTTTAAATTTTTCTAATTTTCTTTTTCTTTTTTTTTTTTTTTTTTTGGTTTTATGAGACAGGGTTTCTCTGTTTTGGAGGCTGTCGGTCCAGCCTGGCCTCGAACTCACAGAGATCCGCCTGCCTCTGCCTCCCGAGTGCTGGGATTAAAGGCGTGCGCCACCAACGCCCTGAAAACCTATGGAATATTTGATTCTAATTTTGAAAAAAATAGTAATTATACTATTATAACCAGTGTGAAGTAGGCATAGTATTTTGTTTTGATTTGTGTTTTTTTTTTTAATTTGTTCTGTGATCACTTGAACATTTTCCTTATCTGGCACAATATTCTCTAGCTTTTTCCATATTCAACAAAATCCAGAAAGCTTAACTTAATTTAAAGATGACCTACAGTGTGGCTGTCCCAGTGAAGTTGTTCACATTCTCATTTTTCTCAGATTTGCATTGTCTCTTGATAAATTTATATATATTTACATACTTATAGAATGGATGTGTGTGTACAATGGCACATTTGTGGAGGTCTAAGGACAACTTTTTTGTTTTTGTTTTTTTTTTATGGCAGGATGTCTCTGTGTAGCTTTTTGGAGCTTGCTCTGTAGACCATGCTGACCTCTAACTCACAGAGACCTGCCTGCCTCTGCCTCTCAAGTGCTGCTGGGATTAAAGGCATGTGCCACTAACACCCGGCTCAAAAGGACAACTTTTAAAGGTCAGTTTTGTCCTTCTGCCAGGTGGGTTCCAGGAATTGAATCTAGGTTGTCAACCTTGGCAGTAAGGACCCTTATGCACTTAGGCACCTGTCTGACTATTCATTTTCGAGTATGGTTCTGTTTAGTTATTACTTCACCAGAGCATCATGCTATTTATGCTTGACTACTTGCTAGACCCAAGGTGTTTAGGGGTTAGGGGCTAGGGATAATAATCATGAATATGAGAAAGCCTTGGCTCTTAAGAAGCCTTGCCATGTTGTTTCTAATCTCTGTGACATCTTCAAGAGTAGAAGTGTTATAATTTATGGATAAGAAAGCAGAGGATAAAGGATCACAGTTTGCAATATTTGGTAGCCTGTGACTACTGTCACCTTTTCATTTAACCTATTATCTGATTACAGTCTGTACTGGGCTCTGTTCTATCGCTTCAGGGTAGACCAGTATTCTAACTCTCTTTATTAAGATGTTTGTTAAAGAATCACCTGGACATGCGTGACTATGGATGGGGTCAAACTGTCAGAGATATACAAAGCTCATAAAGAACATTTCCAGACAGCATGGTGCTGACATGCAAAAAAGATGAATTAGAATGAAAATTGAGAAGTAGACTCCTTTTAAGGTCATTTGATTAAAGAAATAACAATTAAAAAATTTATGTCTATGGGTATTTTGCCTGCATCTCTGTTTGTATGCCATGTGCACAGAGGCCAGAAGAGGAGGTTGGATACCTTTGAATTGGAGTTAAAACTGATTGTGAACCACTATGTGGATGTTGAGGTCAAACTCAGGTCCTCTGGAAGAACAGCTACTGCTCTTAACCACTGAGCCAACTCTCTAGCCTGCCACTTGCTTTTCGATAACGAGTCCCAATGTCAGTAAAGAGTCATCTTTTTAACAAATAACACTTGTGGAATTGCACAACCACATTCCAAAGAATGAAGTTGAGCAACTTCATATCATTCACAAATGGGTCAGATTCCTTAATATTGGATCTGCAGCTGTTGAACTGTTTGTTGGAAGGAAGTATAGATGTAAACTTTATGACTTTGAACAGGTAATAGCTTCCCAGATATGACATCTAAAGGAACCAACATGAAACTATGACTGTATCAGAATTGTTATTTTATATTTCACAATACCCCATCAAGATGTTAGAAGTCAATCCGTAGAAGAAAAAGATTGCTAATTTACATCTAATAAAGATTTACTATCCATATAATATAAAGAATTCTTATACCAATGTAAAGAAAATAATCCAATTAAAAACAGGCAAAGTATTTGAATATGTATTTCTCAAAGAAGATACACAAATCACCAATTAAACACAAAAATGATACCCAACTGCATTGTCGACTGGCAGAATAGACATTAAAACTACAATAAAACAGTAGTTTATTACTGGTTTATGGTTGTAATTTAAAATGATAGGCAATAATAAGTATTGACAAGAATTTACAAAAAAACCCTAGAACCTTTATACATTACTGGTAGGAACATAAACAGTGCATAGAGGAAAATTTGACATTCTTTTAAAAAGTCAGAGTTACCATATGACCCAGCAAGTCCACACCTAGTATATGCTCTAGAAAAAAGAAAGCATTTCCACAAAAAACTTGTACATATTCTTTGTAGCACTTATTTGGTATAGTCATAAAGTAGAAACAATCCAGGTATGTATTAACTAACAAATGGATGAACAAGGTGTGGTACACCCATAATTTAATATTATTTGTTGATGGAAGAAATGATACATGCTGGATGAACACTGTGCTATGTGAAAAAGACAAGTCCCACACAATTACTGCATTATATACTTACATGCATATGAAATGTTCAAAATAGATGAATCTATAGGAACAGAAAAGGCATTAGTGGTAGCCACACTCCGGAGAAAGAGGAGAATGTGGAATGGCCTACTAATGGAAGTGTTTGCTTTAATTAGGCTTATGAAAATGTTCTGTAATTGGATATTAGTGATGTTTACAAATCTTTGCATATACTAAAAGCATCAAATTGTACACTTTACAATGTTATGTGATTATAAATGATAATAAAACTCACACATGTATTTAAAAATACCTGTTACTTTGGCTTTGAGCATTTGAATTCAATCTACTGTTTCAAGTATCTGTTTATAGATAGATTATTTAAATTCAAACAGTGTAATCTCAACCCTTATTATCTATTAGGAACTCTAATTTTCTTTATTATTTTAATTATTTGTTTATTGTTTTATTTTTGATAGACCTCATTATTCACTCCAGGTTTCCCTTGGACTGCCTCTCCCAGATTCTGGGATTACAGGCGTGTGACATTGTGCCTAGCTCTTTAATTTCTTCACATTTATCTGTATTTTCTGTTCCCTTCCATTATACCTTCTGGTCTTATTGTATACAAGCAAAACCTGACAGAAGACAGTATGATGCCATGCTTCCTTCTTGATCTTTTTAAACCTTAATGGTATAGTAATTGCTAAACCAGAGTGACCTATTATGATTACGTCATTTGCAAATGTTATTTCCAAAAGTACACATTTGATTTAGAAACTTCTTTTCCTACATTTTCTGTTATTCATGGCTTTTGATGACCACACACTAGAAATATTCCCTGGCTAAAGCACAGGCGTCCTGGAGGTCAGTGTAGAAATGATTCATGGTTTGATAGAACACAGACAGGTTGCATACGACTTTTATAATGTGGCTGTGAGCCCAGCTTATGATATGAATTTATACATTGCCTTTCTTTTCTAAACACAATATTCAAGTAGGTTTTATTTTTCAAGGGCTTTGGCACAGTGATAATAGTGAGAAGTATGAGTGTCCTACCCAGAGCATTATAGAAGAGGAAGCAACTTTTCTTAGGGAAGTAAGGAACTTAGAAGACAGAAGATAAAATCTCAATGAAGAAGTTCTTTCTCTTTGGAGTCCCACTTTGTGTTCCCAGGGGTGTGACTGGGAATCCTCTTTTGTAATGCCTCCTTACTGAGAGTGATTGGATAAAGAAACCAGTTATTTGGGGCCTGGTGTGTAGACAGCAAGGAGCCATGGTTCTAGATGTGTTGTTTGGCCTGGGCATCCTTGTTAGTGATGAAAATGTGGGGCTGGAGGGGGAAAGAGTGAGCAGTAGTAGTTGATAGCACAAGATGTTGCCTACCTTCATTTCTGGTACTCCCTCTTAAAGTAGATTGTATTTTAGATTCTTGTCAATTAAATGTTAAACATTCCTGTATATGGTGTCTGCTAAATTGTTGGCATGCTTGGGGCGAGTACTATACCACAACCTCAGTTTGTGGCCACATTTAAATTGCTAATTTTAATCAGTTATTTTGTTTTTCCTAATGTTCCCTTTTCATGGCTAGTCATTATTCCCAACTCAATCAATAGAATCCTCCAATTTAGCTCCCTTAGTTCTTCATTCGCCTTTTAGTTGTTGATTACAGTGGTTCTATGTGGAGATGGTATATTTAAGATTGGTTTTACTATTTATTATTCAAATCAGTCGGGAATCTAGATGAAGAGATAATCCCTTTTACTTAAACCAGACTAGAGTCAGCAACTTTTAAAGATGGCAGGAGTGAGAGATTTCACGATATTCCCTCACTTGAGTTTCTAAAAGATGATATGATCTCGAATTGGAAAACATTTAATTATTGCACCATCTTGCTCTTCAGTAGAGTCTTTAGCTATCATCACCTGTTCTTCCTAGCAGAATGGTTCACCTAAAATATCTAAGATAATAATAGTCTAGTAATTAAAAAAAATTCTCTTTAACAGATAACTCATTCCACTTGTCTTGCCATTTTTTCATACTAGAGAAATTGTGGTTATGAAATTCTTGCATTGATTTCCTCTGACAAGGTTAATTCAATTTTCTCATTTATACTTCCCTGCTGTATTTGGTAGAAATTAAATATATGTACCCTCAATATGAAGCAAGTCTTTCCTTTATACTTTGTGCTAGATATTTTACCACTAAATAAGGAAAATTCTCTTGTACAAGACTCTATGGTCAAGATGGCATGATGGTAGAAGTCTGTAATCGCAGCATTCAGAGACAGAGGCAGGAGGATTACCACAAATTTCAGGTCTATATAATGAGTTCTAGGTCATCCAAGGTTATATAACAAGATTGTGCCGCAATAGCAAAAACTATTCCATATTTACCTTTAAGATGTGTGTTATTTGAGTTTTAAAGTTGCGTTTGAGTTGAGCATAGGAAGGCCATAGAGTTTGACATGGTGTTACATGCTTGCAAGCCCATAGTCCCTAAGCTGAGGCAGGGAGATGACAACTTTGAGGATAACCTGGGTTATATAGCAAGACTTTTGGGGAAAAGAAAAAACAGAAGAGTAAAGGGAAGGAGAAAACATGAGAACTCTAGATTTTATTATCTGGAAAAACTGACATACTATTAGAACTTGGGAACTCTAATCCTAATTCTGCCAAATTTCTTAACTAGAAATCTGCCATCCAAGGGCTGTCACATTCAGGAGTTTCTTAGAAATTATGGAAGTTAAGTAAAAGTAACTTTAGATCTTCTGTGAAGGGTAGATAGGAACAAAGGTGTCTGTAAGAGGCACAACCAGTTCTGTTCTTGAAGGTACTCTGAGCCATTCAAAACTCAAACTTGTACAGTGAGTTTAAGAGGGCTGGGAAGCAGTAAAGGGTGAGGTGATTAGTTATAGGAAGAAACTGGGTGTCACCTTATTCCCTGGCCTCTTCTTACTGTTGCTACATTGGTAAAGGAACTAATAGAAACTGGAAACTGTCAGTTTCATCTCAAGGTGGCTTCTGTATCTTGGGGAAGGGAAACAATATGCTTTTTAGATCTTTGGGTCCAGAGTTTTGTTAATGGAAATTTTTGTTTTTCATGACCATAAATACAAATAGTAATTATTAGTATTTATTGAGCATAAGAACTGTACCAAGCTCTTTAAGGACATTTCTTAATCTATATAACTCTATTGTGTAACAATTTCTCTACCAGTTAAAATATTTAAAGAACTTTGAATAGTATCTAGAGTATATGTGTCCAAGAAATACTGTTGAGGGAGACATGAGGAATACCTTCGATCTAACAGTTACACAGTATTATGTTTCTCCATCAAGAAGCCTGTTCCTTTGCCAAAAACTGCCTTACTATCCTCCTATACATTCTAGGATCAGGCTTATTTAATTCTATCATCTGACTAGTTCCATTTTGTAAGTTGTAAATTCTATGGTTGTCCCCACCCCCATCCTAGGAAAGTTCATTTTTCAAATTATCAAGGTCAGGACCAAATTTATTTATTGAGAATGTGTATTTTTTAACAAGGTTCACAAAAGCCAAATAAGATAATTGAATGAAAGGATCTGCTCAGGCTCCTTTGGTGTGGTGGTGGCAATGTTGGTAGCAGTGACGGTGGTGTTGGTGTTGGTGGCTGCAGTAGGGATGGTGACGGTGGTGATGATGGTGGTGAGCCAGATGACCTTGGCACCACCACTTGCCTAACTCACCATTTTGGCAGGATAGCCGAATTTCAGGCCAAAGTTCAACTTTTTCCTTTTTAATTGTTAAATTCTTTCATTGTCACCAGGAAACTAGAGAAAATGAATTCTCCACAGTGTGCTCAGGCATGCAACTTGAAACTGCTTGCGCACTAAGTGAAATTCAATGAAAGCCAGCTGTTTGGGAAAGAGCTGTCAGGAACTGCTGGGGTTCTGTTAAAGGAGAATTGTCTAGAAATACATTTTCAGAAACAGGATATCAGTCATAGAAAAAGCAAGCACATTTACATACTCAAACTCTCGTATAATTGCACTGTTATGTCTTTCTAGCCCCTTCATCTCAAATTATTGTTTGTTCTTGATAGGTAGGTGTCTGCTTTCAAAGCTTCTTTTCACATGTCATATATGTGGCAGTTCTTACTTTTCTGAGAACTAAATACAGTCCAACCTACTATAATGTCCTAAGTACTTTGATTTTGGTTAGACTGAAAATTCACATATGTTTAAGAAACCATTTCCTTTACCCAGTACCTCTCTGTTCTTGCCAACAACACCCAGGGAAGGGACTACCTTGGGCAGCTTGCTAGAGGTGCCATTCAGGTCTCCTGACAGCAAGAAGGGAACAATTATATCCCAAACAGACTCAAAGCAGATGCTTGTCAGTGGTGAGGAATGTCACATCACCAAGCCTTTGATTTGTGGTTGTCCTTTGTCCTTCCCAGGTACTAAAGTTATGTTACCTGTGTGATGAGCCCCTCTGCTCCTGGGGTCTTGCTGCCCGTTGTGTGGTTATCTTTTAAGCCATCTGTGCTAAATGCCTTGCCCAGGTCCTCTAACCCTGCTTATATAGGGTTGACCCATAACAGGAACTTTGGCAGGCGCTCCAGCAGACCTATGGATTATACATGGCCCTGTCTTTAAAAGAAATTTTAGGAAAGGCTTTTTGGGTTTTATTATTAAAGCGTAACCCATCCACTCAGAAAATTCGTTAGCATCCAGACTTAGGAATCCTAGGATAATGTTTCACTCATGTGGCTTTTATCTCTGGAGCCTCTCTTTATGTTGCATTTTCCTGTTTTCAACCCCATTTAATCTTCTGTAAATCATTTGAGCCTAGTCTCAGTTGCCTGCCTTAGAGGTCTTTCTTGCTTTTCCCTCAGCATTGTATGTGTGTGTGTGTGTGTGTGTGTGTGTGTGTGTGTGTGTGTGTGTATGTAGGTATATATGTATTGATGTATGTATGTATGTATTAATTTAGAATGCAAACCCACAGTACCTCTTTGGACTAAGATTGGAAGTCACATGATCATAGGGTACCCATTTATAGCTCCTGTTACAGTGTGTATCCTGGGGTATCTGCTCCCAGAATTCTAGAGAAATGGCAAATAGCACTAAGCACAGGGGTACATTCAAATTGAGCCATAGGAACCTCCCAGGATCCTGCAGTTTCCCATTTATAAAGTCATAGTTAGAAATGAGAACAAGAGACCAAAGTGACAGTAGGCCTTAACTCTAGACCCAGACTTTTCTTCACCCAGGAAATAGGGCTAGTGGAGAACAAGTACCTTTACCATTTCCCCACCTCTCTGCCATGATTGCACCATCTATGTGAGCAAGTGACAGCACGGTGGTTGTGTCCCCACCCCTGCACTCACCAATTGTGCTTCACCCCCATAGACGGAGGGGGTGGATGCTGGGTCAGAGGTGCCTGAAGGTTTCCCAGTCTTTAGAAAGAGTCTTCCAAAGCAGAGGCACTGCCTGAAAGTAAGCTGTGGATTTACCAGTGACCATGTTGGTGTGAATGTTTGCTTCTTAGTTCTGGAACTGCTTTCCCCCAGTTCACATCCACAGAGGACACCCAAATATTCTTCCTCATATGCAAGGGCATCCTGAAGTGTCCATTCTGTGTGTGGCTGTTTGAATAATGGCCCCATAGGTTCATATTGTCTGGATGCTCGGTCATCAGGAGTGGCACCACTTGGGATGGATTAGGAGGTGTGGCCTTGTTGGAGGAAGTGTGTCACTGTGTGGTGGGCTTTGAGCCAGGACCAGTGACTTACTCTCTCCTCCTCCTGTCTGTGAATCCAGATGTAGGACTCTCACCTCCTTCTCCAGTACCATGTCTGCTTTCACACTGCCATGCCTCTACCAGTGATGAAAATGGATGAAGCCTCTAAAATTGTAAGCCAGCCCCACTGAAATACTTTCTTTTATAAGAGTTTCTGTGGTCCTTGTGTCTTTCACAACAGTAAAACACTGACTAAGACACAGGGAAAAATGAATAATCTTCTGATTCCTCTGCATCACAGAGTTCAGTTCACCTTGCCCCAACATCACCTGGACAGCTATTTCTGTCACTTACTGTACTCCATTTCTTATCATTCAGAGCACTTTATTGAGCACTTGTTATGAGCAAGATGTTGTGCTAGGACTACATGTCAGAAAACTAATAAGCTGTGCCCCCTGTTCTTGAGAAGCCAATGATCTGGGTGATGTCGGGGGAAGTGTTTTTCTGAATGTCACTGCCAGTATTTCCTTTGCTCTCCACTCATCTCAGTATAAGCAGTTCTTTAGTATGAGATGACAAAAATGTTCATGGAGGGAGTTATGACAACCTTGGATGTACTTCCTCAGTCATAGTCTTTCTGATTTCTTGGCACATTTTAACATGGCGAGCTTTGGTTATAGTAATTTGGGTTTAATTCTCATGTGCTTAAGTAAGGGTGATTGTTTTTGGTTCAGTCATAGAAGATCAAATCCAGCAGCTAGGCGAGCTGTGTCTTAGCAGGTTCCATCAGACTAGATATCAGAAGGAAGGGTTGCCGCAACACCCCCACTTTAGGCCATAGTCTTTGGTTATACTATGCAGCACATTATAGGTGCTTTTGAAGCCAATACAGTTAACACTCAGGAAATGACACTTCAGTAAAAACTGTTAAGGATATAGGATGCAGTATATGTTCAGAGGGTATAATATCATTGTTTTCTTATTTGCATTTTTTAAAGATTTAGTATATATGTGTTTCTGCCTGCCTGCCTGCCTGCCTGCCTGCCTGCCTGTCTGTCCGTATGGGGCATGTGCCTTCACATACAGGTGCCCACTGACCCAGAAGAATCTGTTGGGTCTCCGGGAGCTGGAGTTAGAGGTGGTTGTGAGCCACCTTGTGTAGGTGCTGGGATTCTAACTTTGATCCTCTGCAAGAGCATCGGGTGCCATTATCTACTGAATCATCTCTCCAGCCCCCTCTCCAGTCTTAATCAAATGTTGTTGTCAAGTGTTTGCTTTCCTAGCAAAAGGTTTCCCACATATACTGCATTAGACTTTCTCTACAGAGCAAATCTAATGAATAATGAACTCAAACTCTGTTTACGGTAGCCTCCCAGTGAAGGACCAACAAATATTTGATCTGGCAATGAGGTTCTCCCCACTGTCATTCATTGTGTCCCCTGAGGTGCTGGGAGTTATGGCACCCGCTTTTTTATTATTTTATCTGAAATATCTGTGATAAATATTAGTGACGACCACCTACTCCTGAGTGGTGGTGAATCCTACACCCATACTGCATGTTTTCTTCGAACTCTATGGAAGAGTTAGAGTGTTTTCTCTTATATAATTAAAATTTTTCCAGATTGCGTTATTAGAAACTGTTTGTGGGACTGGAAAGATTGCTTAATGGTTAAAAGCTCTTACTGTTCTTCCAGAGGATCCAGGTTCAGTTCTCAGCATCCATACCACACACATGCCCTTAACTCCAGTTCCAGGGGATCCTAAGTCCTTTTTAGGAGTGCATGCAGTACACTTAAATACATGCATCTGTATTTATATAAATCTGTCCCATTTATATAGACCATATACTGTCTAGGTCATAGAATAAAACCTTTACCATGCAATCTCTGTAGTACAGTTTTTATATGGTAACTATTCATTTATTATTATTTGTGTATGTGCATGTGCCATGATGGAGTTACCCTTGATTGTGTCTGTTTGTGATTTGTTTTCTACTAAATCAACACAATAACTTCATAGCAAGGACGCTTGTTTTGTCAGCTTTATCCCTTCCTGTAGGCTTGTCCTTATCAAATATGAGCTAAGTATTTCTCAGTTTGTGTTTCACAGTCATGTGTCCAGTATAGAAGCAGAGATACTGATATTTGTCAAGTCTTCAATAACTGAACATCAAATGATCTGACAGAATTATTAATTACATATTTTATGTACATTACTGAGTTTTTTTTTCTTTTCTCTCTTTCTTTCTTTTTTTTTTTTTTCTTTTGAGGGAGGGGGGTTGAGACAAGGCTTCTCTGTGTCGATTGGGCTGTCCTGAAATGCTTTCTGTAGACCAGGCTAGCCCCAAACTCACAGAAATCTGCCTGCCTCTGTCTCCTGTATGCTGGGATTAAAGGTGTTCACTGCCACCACCTGGCCATTACTGCTTTTTAAATCCCTTTTTTAAATTTGTTTTTAAGACACCATAGAAAATAATGGTTTCTTTCATGGGACACTTACATAATTTGGTTTTGCTGGCCATCGTCCCTCTCTTCTCCCTTATCTCTCTGCAATCCTCCTGCTTCTCCTCATCTCATCCGTAGCCTTCTCTACTTTCTTGTCACATGTATCCAGGTTACTATCTCTTGATGGCTTACACATATCAGGTACTGTGCAGGGTATTCCATATAGGATCTCACTTAATTGTGTGCATAATCTTTAGTATGAAACCAGGCTTTCAACTTCTCGAAAGCTTCTGTCTGGCCATGTAAAGGTGGCAATTCATCAAGAAAGTGAATAAAATTAGAACAATGAAAGCAAAGTCAATTAACTATTGCTCAGATGTAAAACTGTCTTTTATCCTTAGAAGAGTCTACTAGTGAGAAAATGCAGTCTTATTTTGAAGCAGAGCATTCTGAAAGCATGGCGCTCTATCGAGCCCTTTTACATCTTATTAGCTCTCTGTTAGTTACTGCATTTCTGTTGAAATTCCCAGCTGGAAATGCTGAGTGAATGTGTCACCTTGATGCATATGGCATATCCACAGGCTCAGAGGTCAGTGACCACAGATCCACCTTGGTTTGGCCATTGTGTGTTTTCCTGGCTCTGCATCCTATTGAACTGGACTGTGCTTATATAAAGAAAAGTCTTTGAAGCCACAGGCAAGAAAAGCTGAAGTTTCTTCCTTGGGGAAATCTCAAATGTAGAGTTATAAGCAAATATTAAGGTTCAAAGGAAGCAACATAATGAGTACATTTAAGAAACAAGCAAGCATTTATATAACATTTTGTGTTTGCAAAATGTTTTACAACTCTATTATTAATTTCCTTAAGTCTCCTGGAAGGTAACAATGTTATTATATATGTTTTATATGCAAGGCAGGCAAATCAAGTGGCAGAAAAAGAAGAGAACTTCAGACATTGATTTTAAGGTTTGGATTTATATCCTAAATCACACTGCTTCATCAGGAAGATAAAGAAAATGTTGCTGTTCCCTTCTAGACTGGGGAGTAGTGCCCATTGGGCAATTGTTTATGTGTGTTTAAATAGCAGCTCAATGATTTCCAATTTGTGTTCCAGTGAATGACTAGCTAAGTATTTTAGGTAATGGTTATAAGTTCTCACTGAAATGTGGCATGTGACATGACTGACATATTAGTAACTCACCAGGGGATCTTTGGTTTGTTCTAGCTAGAGTTACTGTGAGACCACAAAGGTATGGTTTGTAAGAGCTAACTCTAGTAGCTCTCCACTACCTGTCCACATTTTCTCTGTGATTATGTTTCCTTCTTCTTTTCCCCCCTTTCTCTACCCATAGAAAAGAAAGAAATTTTATATTAAAAAGTCATAAAAATATCTCAAAACTCCAAAAGGGTAAAATGTACCGATTTTCCAAAGCAGAAGAAATTGAAAATAACTACAATCCTAGCCTTAAAAGGCAGAGGGAGACATGATAAGTTATTGCCTTCAGATACCTTTGTTTTCATTTACAGAGTATCCAAAAACTGCTTTCACACCCTGAGGTGTGACCAGAAAGTAATAAAGAGTAATTTTTAAAAATAAGTATTTCATAAGGTGCCCTGGTTTAAATGAGAGCCGTTCTTTAAAATGGTCCCACCTTAACTGATCCAATGATGTTGTCATTACAAAAAATATTTTTAGAACTCGTCTTTTGCGTGCCTTAAATAAGTCATTTATGAACTGTAAAAGAAAACAGTCTTGTGTATTTTTTAGTTAGCCCCTCCCTTGCAAAGAAATTTATTACTCAGATTGCTGGCTTTCTTTTTAGACTTTGTTCTACACCGATTTTTCTTTCCTTGTTTTGTTTCCAAACTTGAGTCTATAATTTAAAAAAAAAACAATTTTAAATTAGTGAGGAAATTTCATTTTAACTTTCTATTTTGAAATACTTTGGACTTAGAAAAAAGTTATGTAATGGTATAGTTTCCATATATCCTTTATCCAGCTTCCTCTAATTCTCTACTGAATTTCTTTTAAAATGTAAATTTCTGCTATAGAAACCTTTAAATGCTTATTTTGAAGCATAATGTTGTTATCAACTAATGTTATCCTGAGGGAATAGAAAGGTTAGTTTACTCATTGAATTACACAACTCACACTCACATGAGCAAACTTTACTCTGTAAATAAGTACAAATATGACATCATCTAAAAAATTAAAAACCGAGACTAGTGAGATGGCTCAGCAGTTAAAGACACGTCCTGTTCTTGCAGAGGTACCCGCATTGGATAGCCTGTTACTTCAGCTTCAGAGGACCTGATGCCTCTGGCCTCCTAGAGCACCTGCACTTTCAAATACATCTCCCTCCAAACCCTGCACACATACTTTAAAATCATTAAAAAAATTAATGATAAGAAATGAAGAAGGTATTCACTTGTAATATATACATATGTATGTATGTATAAAACTAAAATTCTGTACTTTCTCACTCTTAATTATATGATAGATTTGCCAATTGTATTAGTTTATTTAAGAATAAATTCCTAGCCTTTTGTTTTTATGGTGCTGTGGATCAAGTGCAGGGTCTTACACATGCTAGTGCTCTACTTGTAGATTTTTAAAAATTTTCCCTATTGTATTTCCCCATTTCATCGATGCTGTTTTCCTTATATGTGTATTCACTAGTGTGTGAGTGTGTGTGTGTGTGTGTGTGTGTGTGCGTGTGATCTTTTGCACTTCTAACTTTTGGTTCTTTGTTTTAAGTTTTTTTGTTGTTGTTTTTTAGAATAGCCATGTAATATACATTTTGTTCTAAGTACTATTGTAGCTGCACCCCCTAAATAAGAATAAATAGCAGTGTCATTAATTTCCTCCCTTTCTTATGATTTCTTCTTTGACTTAATCTTCACAGTGGCTCCTGAGCATCTATTGTA
This sequence comes from Mesocricetus auratus, assembly GCF_017639785.1. NCBI lineage: Eukaryota > Metazoa > Chordata > Mammalia > Rodentia > Cricetidae > Mesocricetus > Mesocricetus auratus. The sequence continues at coordinate 37,407,067 of NW_024429186.1, read as the reverse complement.
GGAACCTTCTGAGAGGATTTTGAGGATAGTATTTAGAGTATATTCTTTGAGGATCTCAAGGGAGGGGGAGAATGTTATTTGCTTCTGCACCTCAAGAGATGCCAGCAAACCAATTCTCTAATATTAAAGCTTTTATCTGTGGCTGTGTGGGTGTCTTATATTTCTTACTCTAAACCATATCATCTAGGCTTTAGTTAGCAATTTTCTTGGAGGAATTTGTTACTTGAGATCTTCATTACCCAAGGTGTAGAATGTACCTGACACAAAACGGGCACACAGGGAATGTTTTTTGAATGAGGAATGAATGAATGGAAAGCCCCCCCCCCAATTTCTCTTCGTCAGTCTGTAGCCATCATTAAGAAAGGTAGGTCTCAAACCCTGTCTCAAAAAATGAAACAAAACAAAAAACAAAAACAAAAAAAGAAAGGTAGGTCTCTTCATCAGGGGTTGTTCCTCCTACCTACTGAGGCTCTGGAATCACAGTCTAAAGTGAGGGGTTTTCTCTCACCTCTCACTCTGTTTGGGCCCTTGATTCTGTCTTCTATCCCCACCTCTGAGTGTGCTGGTGGGTACACAATGGGTACACCATTGCAAGCCACGCTTTAGCTCACTAAGGATAGGTAACTACTCACAGGCGAGAATCCTTCTAAGATTTTTCTTTCTGAGGATTTTTTTTCTCATTGCTTCTGACCTATATTTCATCTCTAGCTGGAGCTTGTTTCTAAAAGATACAATTTGCATTGTAACTGGAAGTTTTGGATGCAGTGTCATCTACTGTTTAATTGTTAAAGGAGTATTTTTTGAAAAAAAATTCATTTAGAAGAGGAATGGTATAGAAGTAAAGAATGGTTACCCATTTTAAGAGAGCAGTGACTGAGTCTGTGACTTGACCACTTTACCCATGGAAACTCTAGAGCCTTTTCCGACTTGAGTATTCTAAGTTAAACACTCCTCATAAATTGATAATGCCAGCTGATACTTACTGTGTCCTGATCATTAGTCCTTAGAAGTAGCTTTGAACCATGCTTTGTTAGCTTTTCAGTAAAAGTGAGAAAAATGAAAGTAGGAGCACTTCTCAAACTTTTCCACTTGTTCTAGGCAGGAAAGACTCAGCACATGCTCTGTGCCATCTGCCTACTAACATGCTTTGAAGGGACATTACTTCACCTTATTGAACGGTAGCAGTCATAATTTGTGCCATATGAACCCACCCCTATGTCTCACTCAAGTAGATGGCAGGTACTGGCTTCACCTGCAGGCCCTCAGCCCCTTCTCACCAACCTAAAAGCTGATCCGGGCAAATCATAGTCTTCTTCTTCTGGTTGAATTGTCTTTGAAAAGCAAGTGTTACAGTTGGGAAGGATATTACATAGTCCTTGAAAACAAGTGACAACACTGTACTTTTCAATTGTCTACTTTGTGTGTCAAGTATTCATAGTTGGTGGCGCACGCCTTTAATCCCAGCACTTGGGAGGCAGAGGCAGGCGGATCTCTGTGAGTTCGAGGCCAGCCTGGTCTACAAAGTGAGTTCCAGGACAGCCTCCAAAGCTACAGAGAAACCCTGTCTTGAAAAACCAAAAAAAAAAAAAAAAAAGAATTACAGCTTAAGGGACAGCACAATAATGTCTCCTGTAAACCTGCTCTATTGCTTGTTAAACCTTCAAGTATTTTTTGTTAATTAAATTTATTCATTTGTTTTACAATTTTCCAGTATTTTTAAGACCAGAGGAAATAGGAATACAGGCAATTGTACATTTAAAATTTCCCTGCTCAAAATCAGTGAACTTTAAAGCAATTGTTGGACATTGACATGGGTTTTTTTAAATCATTTTTATTTTAATTTTAAATAGCTTGTTTTACATGTCAATCCCAGTTCCCTCTCCCTCCCCTCTTCCCGCACTCCCCTTCCCCCCCTCCCTCCCACCCTATTGCCAAATCCTTCCACATAGGGGATATCTAGAGTCTGTCATTTTACTCTTGGTAGGGTCAAGGCACTCCCCTAAGAGTCCAGGCTGAGAGAGCATCTCTCTTTGTGCTATAGGCACATGAAGACAGTTTGTATACCAGGGATAGACACTGATCCACAGCTCAGGGCCCCATAGGTTGCCCAGGCCTTCTCACTGACACTCACATTTGGGGGGTCCAGATCAGTCCCATGCTGGCCTCCCCACTGTCGGTCTGGGGTCCAAGAGCTCTCCCCTGTTCAGATCAGCTGTCTCTGCTGGTTTTGCCAGCCCATTCTTTGCCAATTTGCTCATCACTCCTCTCTCTCTGTCACTGGATTCCTTGGGTTCAGTTCAGTGATTAGTTGTGTGTTTGCCTCTGCTTCCATCAGTCACAGGATGAAGGCTCCTGGATGGTTATAGACATCAAGTTCATTATCAGTAATGGGCATTCGAGATGGTCCCTCCACTATTGCTTAGCTTGCCAATTGATGTTATACCTTTAGATCACTCGAGGTCACTCTGGTGCCTGATCTGTCTTCGATCCTATGATTCCCTCTTCCCCCTATTCTACCCCCACTCCCTCAACTTCCTGTTCCCCCATGACCAACTCCCTTCCTCTTTACCCCCTCTATTCTTCCCAGGTCCCACTCCCCCCCACCCCTCACCGTGTTCCCCATCCATTCAGAGGATCTTGTCTCCATCCTCTTCTCTTGGGTACTATGCATATATGCATATCTTTTAGGTTCTTTCCTGTTTCCCAGACTCTCTATCTGTGGAAGTGCAGACTGGCACTATCCTGATCCATATCTAAAATCCATATATGAGTGAGTACATACCATGTTTGTCTTTTTGCGACTGGGTTACCTCACTCAGGATGGTTTCTTCCAGTGCTATCCATTTCCCTGCGAATTTCAAGATTCCATTGTTTTTTTTTTTTCTGTTGAGTAATACTCCATTGTGTAAATGTACCACATTTTCTCTATCCACTCTTCAGTTGAGGGGCATCTAGGTTGCTTCCAGGTTCTGGCTATTACAAACAATGCTGCTATGAACATAGTGGAGTAGATGCCCTTGTTGTATGAACCTGCCTCATTTGGATAAATGCCTAAGAGTGGAATTGCTGGGTCTAGTGGTAGATTAATTCCCATTTTCCTGAGGAATCTCCATACTGATTTCTAAAGAGGCTGTATGAGTCGGCATTCCCACCAGCAGTGGAGGAGTGTTCCTCTCTCTCCACATCCTCTCCAGCATAAATTGTCTTCGGTGTTTTTGATTCTAGCCATTCTGACAGGAGTAAGATGGTATCTCAGAGTTGTTTTGATTTGCATTTCCCTGATGGCTAAGGATGTTGAGCACTTTCTCAAGTGTCTCTTGGCCATTTTAGCCTCCTCTACTGAGAATTCTCTATTTAGCTCTGTACCCCACCTTTCAAGTGGATCCTTTGGTGTTTTGGAGACTTGTTTCTTGAGTTCTTTGTAAATTTTGGAGATTAGCCCTCTGTCAGATGTGGGGTTAGTGAATATCTTTTCCCATTCTGTGGCCTGCCTTTTTGTCTTTTTGACTGTGTCCTTTGCCTTACAGAAGCTATTTAGTTTCAGAAGGTCCCATTTGTTAATTGTCGATCTCAGTGCCTGTGCCACTGGTGTTATGTTTAGGAAGTGGTCTCCTGTACCAACTCGTTGAAGAGTATCTCCCACTTTCTCTTCTAAAAGTTTCAGTGTGGCTGGATGTATGTTGAGATCTTTGATCCATTTGGACTTAAGTTTTGTACAAGGCTATAAACATGGATCTATCTGCAGTCTTCTGCATACCAGTACCCAGTTATGCCAACACCATTTGTTGAAGATGCTTTCTTTTTTCCACTGTACAGTTTTTGCTTCTTTGTCAAAAATCAGGTGTTCATAGGTGTGTGGGTTAAAATTAGGGCTTTCGATTCGGTTCCATTGGTCTACCTGCCTATTTTTGTGCCAATACCAAGCTGTTTTCAGGACTATAGCTCTATAATAGAGCTTGAAGTCAGGTATGGTGATGCCTCCTGAAGTTCCTTAATTGTATAGGGATGTTTTGGCTATCCTGGGCCTTTTGTTTTTCCATATAAAGTTGATTAATGTTCTTTCCAGGTCCTTGAAGAATTGTGATGGAATTTTGATAGGGATTGCATTGAATCTATAGACTGCTTTTGGCAAGATTGCCATTTTTATTATGTTGATCCTACCAATCCAAGAGCATGGGAGATCTTTCCATTTTCTGGTATCTTCTTTGATTTCTTTCTTCAAAGACACAAAGTTCTTGATATACAGGTCTTTCACTTCCTTGGTTAACATTATCCCCAGATATTTGATGCTGTTTTTGGCTATTGTAAAAGGTGATGTTTCTCTGATTTCTTTCTCAGTCACTTCATCATCTGTATATAATAGGGCCACTGATTTTTTTGAGTTTACCTTGCATCCTGCCACATTGCTGAAGGTGTTTATCAGCTCTAGGAGTAACCTTGTGGAGTTTTTTGGGTCACTTATGTAAACTATCATATCATCTGCAAATAGTGAAAGTTTGACTTCTTTTCCTATTTGTATCCCCTTTATCTCCTTTTGTTGTCTTATTGCTGTAGCTAGAACTTCAAGTACAATATTGAAGAGATATGGAGAGAGTGGACAGCCTTGTCTTGTTCCTGATTTTAGAGGAATTGCTTTGAGTTTCTCTCCATTTAGTTTGATGTTAGCTGTTGGTTTACTGTATATTGCTTTTATTATATTCAGGTACGTTCCTGTTATCCCTGATCTCTCTAGGACCTTTATCATGAAGGGGTGCTGGATTTTGTCAAAGGCTTTTTCAGCATCTAGTGAGATGATAATGTGGTTTTTCTTTCGCAGATTGTTAATATGGTGGATTACATTGATAGATTTTCTAATGTTGAACCATCCCTGCATTCCTGGAATGAAGCCTACTTGATCATGGTGGATGATTTTTCTGATGTGTTCTTGAATCCGGTTTGCAAGTATTTTATTGAGTATTTTTGCATCAATGTTCATGAGGGAAATTGGTCTATAGTTCTCTTTCTTAGTTGTGTCCTTGTGTGCCTTGGGTATCAAGGTAATTGTAGCCTCGTAGAAAGAGTTTGGCAGTGAGCCTCCTGCTTCTATAGTGTGGAATACTTTGACGAGTATTGGAATGAGCTCTTCTTTGAATTTCTGGTAGAATTCTGCACTGAAGCCATCTGGGCCTGGGCTTTTTTTGTTTGGGAGACTTTTGATGACTGCTTCTATTTCATTAGGGTTATACGTCTATTTGGATTATTTATCTGTTCTTGATTTAGTTTTGGCAAGTGATATCTATCCAGGAAATTGTCCATTTCCTTTAAATTTTCAAATTTTGTGGAGTACAGATTTTCAAAGTATGCCCTGATGATTCTCTTGATTTCCTCAGAGTCCGTTGTTATGTCCCCTTTTTCATCCCTGATTTTGTTAATTAGCATGTTCTCTCTCTGTCTTTTGGTTAGTTTGGACAGAGGTTTGTCTATTTTGTTGATTTTCTCAAAGAACCAACTCTTTGTTTCATTGATTCTTCTCAGTGTTTTCCTGGTTTCTACTTGATTGATTTCAGCCCTCAATTTGATTATTTCCTGGTGTCTGCTCCTCCTGGGGGAGTTTGCTTCTTTTTGTTCTAGAACATTCAGCTGTGCTATTAATTCTCTAGTATGACTGTTCTCCAGTTTTTTCATGTGGGCACTTAGTGCTATAAACTTTCCTCTCAGCACTGCTTTCAAAGTGTCCCATAAGTTTGTGTATGTTGTGTCTTCATTCTCATTGAAATCGAGTAAGTTTTTAATTTCTTTTTTTATTTGTTACTTTACCCAGGGATGGTGCAATTGTGCATTGTTCAATCTCCATGAGTTTGTAGGGTTTCTGCGATTTGTGTTATTGTTGAATTCTAATGTTAATGCATGGTGGTCTGATAAGATGCAGGGGGTTATTCCAATTTTTTTGTATCTGTGGAGATTTGCTATGTTTCCTATTATGTGGTCAATTTTAGAGAAGGTTCCATGTGGTGCCGAGAAGAAGGTATATCCCTTTGTATTTGGGTGGAGTGTTCTATAGATGTCTGTTAAACCCAGTTGGGTCATAACTTCTATTAATTCTTTTGTTTCTTTGTTAAGTTTCTGTCTGGAGGTCCTGTCTAGCGGTGAGAGCGGAGTGTTGAAGTCTCCTATTATTAGTGTGTGAGAGTTTATGTGCATTTTGAGCTTTAGTAATGTTTCTTTCACGAATGTAGGTGCCTTTGTATTTGGGGCCTAGATGTTTAAAATCGAGACTTCGTCTTGATGTATTTTTCCTTTGATGAATATGAAGTGCCCTTCTTCATCTCTTTTGATTGATTTTAATTTGAAGTCTAATTTGTTAGATATTAGGATTGCTACGCCCGCTTGTTTCTTGGGGCCATTTGATTGGAAGATCTTTTCCCAGCCCTTTACTCTGAGATAACGTCTGTCTTTGGTGTTGAGATGTGTTTCTTGTATGCAGCAGAAGGAAGGGTTCTGTCTTCGTATCCATTCTGCTAGTCTGTGTCTTTTTATAGGCAAGTTGAGGCCGTTGACATTGAAGGATATTAATGACCATTGATTGGTGATCCTTGTTTGCGCTTGATTTATTGTTAGTGAAGTTATTTTGTGTAGTTTCTCCTCCCTTTTTCTTTTGGTGTTTTGTAAAGTATGATTATATATTGCCTGTGTCTTTGTGAATGTAGTTATCTTCCTTGGCTCTAGGTTTTCCTTCTAGCATTTTCTGTAGAGCTGGATTCATGGATACGTATTGTTTAAATCTGGCTTTGTCATGGAATATTTTGTTTTCTCCATCTATGGTAATTGAGAGCTTTGCTGGATATAGTAGTCTGGGCTGGCATCCTTGTTCCCTTAGCGTTTGTAGGACATCTGACCAGGATCTTCTGGCTTTCATCGTTTCCATTGAGAAGTCAGGTGTAATTTGGATAGGTCTGCCTTTGTATGTTACTTGGCCTTTTTCTTTAGCTGCTCTTAATATTTTCTCTTTACTCTGTAGGTTTGATGTTTTGATTATTATATGGTGAGGTGACTTCTTTTTCTGGTCTAGCCTATTTGGTGTTCTGTAAGATTCTTGTACTTTCATAGGCATATCTTTCTTTAGGTTAGGGAAGTTTTGTTCTATGATTTTGTTGAATATGTTTTCTGTACCTTTAAGTTGAAGTTCTTCACCTTCTTCTATACCTATTATTCTCAGGTTTGGCTTCTTCACGGTGTCCCATATTTCCTGGATATTTTGTGTTAAGGATTTGTTGGTTTTGAGATTTTCTTTGGTTGACGACTCTATATCCTCTAATGAGTCTTCAACACCTGAGATTCTCTCTTCTATCTCTTGTATTCTATTGGTGATACTTGCATCTGTAGTTCTAGACCGTTTACCGAGCTTTTCTATTTCCAGCATCCCTTCATTCTGTGTTTTCTTTATCGTTTCTATTTCAGCTTTCAATCCTTCAACTGTTTGAGCTGTTTCCTTAATTTTCTTGGTTGTTTTTTCTTGGTGCTCTTTAGATTCTTTGAGAGATTTGTTTATTTCTTGAATTTTTCCCCCATTTCATGGATTTTTTTTTGTTTGTTTTTTCTTCTATTTCTTTAAGGGATTTCCTCGTTTCTTCTTTGAGGGTCTCCATCATCTTCATGAAATAATTTTTAAGGTCTGTCTCCTCTTCTTCATCTATGTAGTGCTTTTCGGGTCTTGCTGGTGTTGGATCCCTGGATTCTGGTGGGGTCATGTTGGTGTTTCTATTGCTGAGTGATCTCTTATTCTGTCTTCTTCCCATCTCTTCTTCCAGTGGGTGCTGGTGGGGTCTTTCCGTCTCCACTGGTCTCCTTCCTTACTGCAGCTGAAGCTGGGGATGCTGAAGCTGGACTCGCTGGGGTTGGGGTCTTGGAGGGGCTGATCTCTTTCCTGAAGCTGGACTCCCTGGGGTTGGGGTCTTGGAGGGGCTGATGTCTTTCCTGTATGGGCGGCTCTTCTGGAAGCCGGGAGTGGCCCCGAAGATGGAGGGGGATGGGTGATGGGCGGGCGGTCCCCGCTGGAGACCCAATCTCACCTGAAGCTGGGCTCGCTGGGTTGGGGTCTTGGAGGGGCTGATCTCTTTCCTGTGTGGGCGGCTCTTCTGGAAGCCGGGAGAGGCCCCGAAGATGGAGGGGGATGGGTGATGGGCGGGCGGTCCCTGCTGGAGACCCAATCTCACCTCGACATGGGTTTTTATTATATTAGAAAGAGTCAGAGTCAATAGTAGCATTGCACAAAGATGCATTTATTCCTTTCAGTTATTACTAATTAATATATTAATTCAGCAAATCTGTATTTGTTGAGCACTTCCTGCACTCAGCATTATGCTAATCTCCACAGATAGAGCAGCTAACAAAACTATTTGATTTGTGCCTTTATATACTTTTATTTACCTTGAAACAGATGTTAAACAAATAATTACATAGATCACTACTAAATTATATTAGCAAAAGGACTATCAAAAAGAAACATATATAATAGAAGGACCAGAGAACAAAGAACTATTCTTAAGAATGCATGTTATAGATAAGTCTCATTTATTATGCACACAAGAGTTTAAAAATGAATATTACAGATAAATCTCACTCCTTATATATAGAAAACTAAATAAAATCTTAATGAAATGAATTCAGCACCTTGAAGAGTAAGTAATGTGGCCAAATGGGATCCATTTTAGGAATGAAAGGGTAATTCAATATTAAGAAATCTCAATATAACTTACCATTTTAAAAATCAAAAGAAAGTTTTTATTTTCACCTCTATGATAAAAAACATTTTATTTTTCAATTTGTTAATCTTTTACATTTATTCATTTATTTGAGGGAGAGTTCCAAGCGTGAGAGTGAAGATCAAAGCACAGTCTTTGGTTCTCTCCTACTATGAGGATTTCTTAGGATGGCATTTAGGTCATCATACTTGGCTACATGCCCCTTCTCATTGAGCCATCTGGAAAGCCCATTTATGAACTTCACCATCTAAGTCGTGTATGTGTGATGTCCTTGTGTGTTGTGTGCACATACATGTGGAGGTCCAAAGTTGCCTTCGGGTCTCTCTTTATTGGGGCTGGGTCTTTGTACACCCTGAGCCTACTGAGTCAAGCCTGCCTAGCTTGATCTGGTGATCTCCTCTATCTCAAGCAGGTACCAACTTGCCTGGATTAAGAGTTATTTTAATTATGTCTGTGTTTTTGGAATGTATATATATGCAGGTGCTCTTTGGATGTCTGAAAAAGACATTGAATCCCTTGGAGCTGGAGTTATAGGCAGTTGTGAACTCAGTGTGGGTACTGGGAACTGAACTCCAGTCCTTTGGAAGAGCAGCAACAGCTTTTAACTGCTGAACTATCTCTCTACATAAAAGCTCCTGCCTGGCTTTTATGTAGCTTCTGGAGATTGAAACTCTCCTCATGCTGCTGAGCAAGGATTGGGCAAGGTCAAGATATCAATTCTCAGAGCCATCTCCCAGTCTACTGTTTAATTCTTGATCAAGATTCTTAGTATCCAGGCACCATAGTGAATGCCTCAGTGTCAGCGCTTAGGTATTAGAGGAGGTTCAGGCTGTTCCAGGCCATTCTCCTCTACAGAGTGAGTTCAAGGTCAGTAACAGGACACACAAGAGATCTTTTTTCAACCCTCCTTTCTCTCCCTAAAACCCAATGACAATAGTATGGGTTTTATTGACTGCTTATTACATTTTAAGTACTTCTCTAATTACTATGTGGACTGTAACTCCTCCAATCCTTCAGAAAGCCAGTTTCCGCTTAACTGCAGTAATATTAATACCATCAGAAAGACCACACAATTTATATGTAGAACAAGTTCATTCTGGATTCTGCATCTAATCACTGTGTTATGTTGTCTTTCATGTAGGTACTGACAGATAGCTTTATCTTCAAATAGCAGAGTAGAATAATTATTTAATTGTAGAAAGCATAATTGGGTATTTTAAGGAAAAAAGTTAGACCATTTAAGATAATCTCTGCATGAGAAAGGCTTTTCAACATATAATAGAAAATCCACATACCATAAAATACAGTATAATCAAATACTTAAGAAGATTAATATATAGGTAAAGAATCCCTAATAAGCGGAGCAAATGACAAATGAAAATTTGGAGAAAATATCTCTTACACTACAGAGTTCTTTTTTAAACCATGAGGAACATCTACAAATAATCAAAAAAACAGTGACAACAACCTACACCATAGTTTGCTGAAAAGCAGAGACAAATCACAGAAAAATAAACATAAGTTTTTAAAAAGTTTTGAGAAAAGATGCTACCTCCTCTCATAGAGATAAAAATTCAAACATCATTTGATTATAAATAGATACTCATCTACTAGGTTATTAGAGATACTTAAATTTTGAGCTAGACTAGGTTGATTTAAGTGTAGTGCCACACTATTGATGAAATGCTAAATTGCTTTATTTTTGTGGATATTTTGTTAATTTTAGATGTATGTGTCCTTTCATTAGAATTCTACTTTAAGGGACTTTTCTTCATTTTACTCTCATTTGAATAATATGCCTGACATTAGCATGAATATTATACCGTTGCATGGAATAGCAGAGGATTATGGGTAGATGAACTGCAACATGGGATTGATTAAAGAGATTAGGGAGGGTCATGGAATAGTACAGAAAATTTATTATAAAGTAAGTGAGATTTTTATGGTAATAAGGAAACAAAATCCAAGATGCATTGTAAATAAAGAAAAAGTAAGACATCTGTATGCTACCATTTCACATAAATTGCACACATTTATTTATTTATTGATTGATTACTTACTTATTTTTACAGCCCGACTGCGGTTTCCCCTCTGTCCTTTCCTCTCAGTCCCTCTCCCATCTCCCCTCTTTGCTCCCCCATCCCCTCCTCCTCTATTTTTATTCAGAGGAACACAGGCATATCAAGTTGAAGACTGGACTAGGCAACCCAGTATGAGAAAAAGGGTCCCAAAAGCAGGCAAAAGAGACAGAGACAGTCCCTGCTCTCACTGTTAGGAGTCCCGTAAGAGGACTAAGCTACACAACTGTAATATATATGCAGAGGGCCTAGGACAGTCCGAGGCAGGCTCCATAGTTGTTGAGTTTTGCACTTTTCTTACAAATAGCTTATTTTTGCTATAAGCATTGGGAAATGGTATCTGGGAGCAAATGACAGCAGGGGCTTCCTTTCACTGCCTATCTCCTTATATTTATGTCATGTTCAGCCATTACCTGTTCAACTAAAATAAAACTGATCACCAGTGCCTGCGAACTGCCACAGAGCCTCCCCTCCCGGCTGGAGCCACACACCCCAGATTCCTGGATTTCTTTTCCACCAAAGGGACTAGGTAAACCAGGCCCTGTATCTGGGCCTGCCTTCCAGTGCATGGGGACTGCCTGGGGACTGCCACAGAGCCTCCCCTCCCAATGGGCACCCCAGATTCGTGGTCTTCCCTTCCAACAACGGGACCAGGGGACCAGCAACTGGATCATGGGACCAGGAAAACCAGGCCCTGGATCCGGGCCTACCTTCCAGTGCCTAGGGACTGCCAAAGAGCCTCCCCTCCCAGCAGGAGCATACTCACCCCACTTTCCTGGTCTTCTCCACCCACTGGACCAGTGCCTGCAGACCACCAGTGGGAGCCTATATACCCCAGATTCCCAGTCTTCTTCTCCACCCACGTGCCCAGGACTAGGACCATAAAGAAGAGAACTACCAGAGTATTAGACTTGCTTGCACCCAATGAAAGGGAACTCTGGTCCCCTGACCACCAGACCAGTAAGGGGCTCTTTCTGCACCCACTAGAAGAAGGGATGGGAAAGAGACAATACAAAAACACATTCAGTAACAGAAAAACAAATATGACATTGTCAGATTCTAGAAACTCCACACCAGCAAGATTCCACCTTACCAATGCAAATGAAGCAGAAGAGAATGACCTTAAAAACAACTTCATGAAAATGACAGAGGCCCTAAAAAAGGATATAGGAAAATCCCTCAAAGAAATGGAAGAAAAAACAAACCAAAAATTGCAAGATATGGAAGAAAAGGCAAACCAAAAAATTCAAAAAATGTAACAAATGGAGGAAAAGACAAAGCAAAAATTGCAAGAAACAATTCAAACAGTGCAAGGGTGGAAAGCTGAAATAGAGACAATAAAAAAACACAATCTGAAGGAAGGCTGGAAATAGAAAGCTGGGCACAGTCAGTTACTACAGATCTAAGCATAACCAATAGAATACAAGAGATGGAAGAGAGAATCTCAGGTATTGAAGATATACTAGGAGAAATAGATTCATCGACCAAAGAAAATCTTAAGTCCAACAAATCCCTAACATAAAACATCCAGGAAATATGGGACACCATGAAAAGACCAAACCTAAGAATAATAGAAGACGAAGAAAATCACCTCAAAGGGGCAGAAAATATATTCAACAAAATCATAGAAGAAAACTTCCCCAACCTACAGAAAGACATGCCAATGAAGGTACAAGAAGCTTACAGAACACCAAATAGAGTGAACCACAAAAAAAAGTCCCCTCCCCACATAATAATCAAGACCCAAACATACAGATTAAAGAAAGAATATTAAGAGCAGCTAAGGAAAAAGGTCAAATAACATATAAAGGCAAACCTATCAGAATTACACCTGACTTCTCCATGGAAACTGTGAAAGCCAGAAGGTCCTGGATAGATATTCTGCCAACACTAAGAGACCATGGATGCCAGCCCAGATTACTATACCCAACAAAACTTTCAATCACTATAGATGGAGAAAACAAGAAATTCCATGACAAAACCAGATTCAAACAATATATATCCACTAACCCAGCCCTACAGAAAGGTTTGGAACGAAAACTGCAACCAGAAAAACATATGCAATAGATAATCCTACCTTTACCAACATCCAAAATAAAAAAAGGGGTAGAAATCCACATATAATTCCACCACCACCAACCATTCCCCCCCCCAAAAAAAAAACAAGAATGAGCAATCAATGGTCATTAATATCCCTCAATATTAATGGTCTTAACTCACCCATAAAAAGACACAGGCTAACAGAATGGATTCAAAGACAGAACCCGTCATTCTGCTGCATACAAGAAACACACCTCGGCCTCAAAGACAGACATTACCTCAGAGTTAAGGGTTGGGAAAAGATTTTCCAATCAAATGGACCCAAGAAACAAGCGGGGGTATCGATCTTAATATCTAACAAATTAGACTTTAAAATAAAATCAATCAAAAGAGATGACATACTCATGACAGGAGAAAACCACCAAGATGGAGTTTCAGTTTTGAACATCTATGCCCCAAATACAAAGGCATCCACATTTGTAAAAGAAACATTACTAAAACTCAAATCACATATAAAGCCCCACACACTTACAGTGGGAGATTTCAACATCCCACTCTCACCACTAGACAGGAATACCAGACAGAAACTTAACAAAGAAGCAAAGGAGCTAATAGAAGTTATGACCCAACTAAGATAAACCAACATCTATGGAACATTCCATCCAAATAAAAAAATATATACCTTCTTCTCAGCACCACATGGAACCTTCTCAAAAATCGACCACATACTTGGCAGCATATCAAACCTCAACAGGTACAAAAAAATGGAATAACTCCATGCATTAAAATTAGAATTTAACAACAACACAAATTGCAGAAACCCTACAAACTCATGCAAATTGAATGATGTGCAATTGTACCATTCCTGGGTCAAAGAAGAAATAAAAAAAGAAATTAAAGACTTCCTAGAATTCAATGAAAATGTAGACATAACATACCCAAACCTATGGGACACTTTGAAAGCAGTGCTCCAGGGAAAGTTCATAGCACTAAGTGCCCACATGAAGAAACTGGAGAAGAGTTACAGTAGAGAATTAACAGCACAGATGAAAGCTCTAGAACACAAAGAAGCAAACTCACGCATGAGGAGTACATGCCAGGAAATAATCAAACTGAGGGCTGAAATCAATAAAGTAGAAACTAGGAAAACAATACAAAGAATCAATGCAACAAAGAGTTGGTTCTTTGAGAAAATCAACAAGATAGACAAAACTTTGTTCAAACTTACCAAATGACAGAGTGTGAACATGCAAATTAACAAAATCAGAAACAAAAAGGGGGACATCACAATGGACTCTGAGGAAATTCAGAGAATCATCAGGTCATACTTTGAAAACCTGTACTCCTCAAAATTTAAAAATCTAAAGGATATGGACAATTTTCTGGATAGATATCACTTGCCAAAATTAAATCAAGAACAGATAAGCAATTTAAATAGACCTATAACCGCTATGGAAATAGAAGCAGTCATCAAAAGTCTCCCAACCAAAAAAAGCCCAGGTCCTGATGGCCTTGGTGCAGAATTCTACCAGACATTCAAAGAACACCTTATACCAATTCTTCTCAAACTATTCTAGGCAATAAAAGCAGAAGGGTCTTTGCCTAATTCTTTCTACGAGACTTCAATAACCTTGATACCCAAGCCACACAAAGACAGAACTAAGAAAAAGAACTTCAGACTAATATGCCTCATGAACATCCATGCAAAAATACTCAATAAAATACTGACAAATCGGAGCCGGGCCTTGGTGGCGCACGCCTTTAATCCCAGCACTTGGGAGGCAGAGGCAGGTGGATCTCTGTGAGTTCGAGACCAGCCTGGTCTACAAGAGCTAGTTCCTGGACAGCCTCCAAAGCCACAGAGAAACCCTGCCTCGGAAAAAAAAAAAAAACAAATTAAAAAATACTGGCAAATCAGAACCAAGAACACGTTAAAACAATCATTCACCATGATCAAGTAGGTTTCATCCCAGGGATGCAGGGATGTTTCAACATATGAAAATCCATCAATCTAATCTACCATATAAACAAGCTGAGAAACAATAATCACATGATCATCTCACTAGATGCAGAAAAATCCTTTGACAAAATCCAACACCCCTTCATGATAAAGGTCTTGGAGAAATCTGGTATAACAGGAACATACCTAAACATAATAAAAGCTATGCACAGCAAACCAACAGCCAACATCAAATTAAATGGACAGAAACTCAACCCGATTCTGCTAAATCAGGAATAAGACAAGGCTGTCCACTCTCTCCATACCTTTTCAATATTGTACTTGAAGTTGTAGCTAGAGCAATACGACAACAAAAGTAGATCAAGGGGATACAAATTGGAACGGAAGAGGTCAAACTTTCACTATTTGCAGATGATATGATAGTTTACATAAGTGACCCAAATAACTCTACCAGGGAACTCCTGCAGCTGATAAATACCTTCAGCAAAGTGGCAGGATACAGGATCAACTCAAGAAAATCAGTAGCCCTACTATATACAGACCATAAAACGGCTGAGAAAGAAATCAGAGAAACATCACCCTTTACAATTGCCACAAACAACATAAAATACCTTGGGGTAACACTAAACAAGTGAAAGACCTGTATTGTAAGAACTTAGAGTATTTAAAGCAAGAAATTAAAGAAGACATCAGAAAATGGAAAGATCTTCCATGCTCTTGGATAGATAGGATCAATTTAGTAAAAATGGCAGTCCTGACAAAAGCAATTTACAGATTCAATGCAATCCCCATTAAAATTCCAGCACAATTCTTCACAGATCTTGAAAGAACAATAATCAATGTTGTATGGAAAAACAAAAGACCCAGGATAGCCAAAACAACCTTATTCAACAAAGCAATATATGGAGGCATCACCATCCCTGACTTCAAGCTCTATTATAGAGGTGTAGTTCTGAAAACAGCTTGGTATTGGCATAAAAACAGACAGGTAGACCAATGGAATCGAATTGAATACCCTGATATTAACTCATTCATGTATGAACATCTGATCTTCGACAAAGAAGCTAAAAATATACAATGGAAAAAAGAAAGCATCTTCAATAAATGGTGCTGGCATAACTGGATGCTGGCATGTAGAAGAATGCAAATAGATCCATGTCTATCGCTATGCACAAAACTTAAGTCCAAATGGATCAAAGACCTCAACATAAATCCAGCCACACTGAAACACTTAGAAGAGAAAGTGGGTGGTACCCTTGAAAGAATTGGTACAGGAGACCACTTATTGAACATAACACCAGTAGCACAGACAGTGAGGTCAACAATCAATACATGGGACCTCCTGAAACTGAGAAGCTTCTGTAAGGTAAAGGACACAGTCAACCAGACAAAAAGTCATCCCACAGAATGGGAAAAGATATTCATTAACCCCACATCTGACAGAGGGCTGATCTCCAAAATTTACAAAGAACTCAAGGAGCAAGTATCCAAAACACCAAAGGATCCAATTAAAAAGTGGGTTACAGAACTGCATAGAGAACTCTCAATAAAGGAGACTAAAATGGCTGAGAGGCACTTGAGAAAGTGCTCAACATCCCTAGCCATCCCGGAAATGCAAATGAAAACAACTCTGAGATACCATCTTACTCCTGTCAGAATGGCTAAAATTAAAAACACCAAGGACAGTATATGTTGGAGAGGTTGTGGAGAAAGGGGAACACTGCTCCACTGCTGGTGGGAGTGCCAACTCATACAGCCAGTTTGGAAATCACAAGACCAGCAAGTCCACTCTTAGGCATATATCTAAAAGATGCACATTTATACAACAAGGACATCTGTTCCACCATGTTCATAGCAGCATTATTTGCAATAGCCAGAACTTGGAAGCAATCTAGGTGCCCCTCAGCTGAAGAGTGGATAGAGAAAATGTTACACAATGGAGTACTATTCAGCAGAAAAAAAAAAAACCAATGGAATCTTGAAATTTGCAGGCAAATGGATGGCACTAGAAGAAATCATCCTGAGTGAGGCAACCCAGTCACAAAAAGACAAACATGGTATGTACTCTCTCATATGTGGAGTTTAGACATAGATCTAGGGAGTGCCAGAGAGTCTGGGGAACAGAGCCTTCATTCAGTGGCTGATGGAAGCAGAGGCAGATTCCCACAGATAAACGCTGAGCTGAACTTGAGGAACCCAGTGACAGAGAGGGAGGACTGATGACCAAAGGGATTAAGACTGGGCCGATTCAACTCCCAGAAACAGCTGAGCTGACAAGGGTTAGCTCTTGAATCCCAGACTGATGGCTGGGAATCCAGCTTGGGACTGATCAAGACCCCCCCTGAATGTGGGTGTCAGTGAGGAGGCCTAGGCAATCTATTGAGCCTTGGGTAGTAGTTCAGTATTTATCCCTGGCATACAAATGGACTTTGGGTGCCCATCCAACAATGAGAGATGCACTCTCAACCTGGACTCTTCGGGGAGGGTCTTGGCCCTGCCCTGAATGAAATGACAGACTATGGACACCCCCATGGAGGGCCTCACCCTCCCTGGGGAAATGAGGGAGTATTGAGGGGGTTGGTGGGAGGGCATGGGAGGAGGGGAGGGAAAGGGAGAGGGACCTGGGATCAACATGTGAAGCAACCTTGTTTCTAATTTAAATTTAAAAATAAAAATTAAAAAAATATCATAGACATGTAAATATTTATCCTTTTAAAAAGTGGGATTATAATCAGTTCATGGTGGAATGTGAAAATTTTATTGAAAAGATCTTTGTGCACAGGGAACAGCATGGGGTTTCAATTATCCTTCTTGAACAGCAAAGTAAACTGGCATGCTATGATCTGACTCGGTGTTTCTGCAGGTCCTGAGTATTTTGAAATGATGCATTAGTTCCCAGGTTCCATGATCAGTGCTCTATGGGTCGGGCACCTGTACCATGCTATTTAAATTACCTGGCACAAGTAGATGTTTGATGGGTGGAGCTCTGTTTCTCACTTTTAGAAGAAGAAATGTGATTTTCTGTGGAGTCACATCTTATAATAAACATGTGTGAAGAGCAGCTCCTTCGTTTTGGAAATGTCTTAATGGAAGGAGGAAATTGCAACTGGAAATCCTACCTGACATTGTGGGGTCAGCCTTGTTTTTCCATTCTTACCACTGATCTGTGAGGGAACTGAGTAAGCAGGTTCATCCCATTTGGTCAAGGCCCTGCATCCTTCATGACACAGCAGATGTGTTAGTTGGTATTGTTGTGCTAGTTAGTATTCAGTGGCAAGTTAACGAGATGCCCTAACTTCTGGTTTCTCACTAGACAAAGAAGGCCTTTATGTACAAGTGATGTGTTTTTTCACTCAGATAGTTTGTATGAAGTCTTCGTTCTTTGAGCCCATAGAAATATTTTTCCTAAGGTAGAAGAGTAAACTAGCTTCTTAGTGTCACTGAGTTTGCAATTTTTTTGTTCATTTTAAATGATGAACAGGCCTTGCAAGTCCCTACTAATAATAAGCAAAAAGAAATCAGGTTTTCTTATTCTTGTTTTAAAGATGAGATAACTGTACAGTTGAAAGAGTTTATGCAACTTTCCCAAGCTCTCATGAAAAACAGGTGACAAAGCTAAATTTTCCCACATAATGTCATGTTGGGATGAGAAATGTGTCCTTACTTAGAATATTACATCAGTGAATCACATGCTCTACAGAGCACTCGGGCCAGTGGGAACACTGCTGAACCTTATCCTAGGCACACAAGAAAATGGTGTGAATATAGGGCGGGATAGTAACATTCATTTACATAGCATTCGAAAACAAAATGAATTCTGTATCAGGCACTTGGAATCTCAGACCGTCAGGGAGTGAGAAATTGATTGTCCTGTGTTTACTTCTCTCTTCTCCACTCATTTTCTCTGGTTGATGCTCTCTTCAGATGCCAGAGGCCAGTCATCGCTGCCAGATGACTGGGCTCTGCTGTCTCATCAAGGGGCTGTGGCAGCACTTGTTTCCATGAGCGCTGGAAGAACAGATGCAATGGAAAAAGCACAGGCGGTTGTTTCTAAGTAGCTGGCAGTGTGATTCACAGTGCCCTGTATAATGTGAATGGAATCCGATAGCTCTTGGAACCAGGCATCGTGAGTAAGGTTACCATTGCTGGCAAGCCCAGTAGAGGCCGAGTACTTGGTTAACATGTTCATATCCAGGTTTTAGGAATATTCTTTGAGTTTAGCTTCATTGTCCGAATAAACTAGGTATGTCTGGAAGGGGTATTGCCTAATTTCTATGGGTATCTAAAAATAAGATTTTGAAGGCAAATCCTTTTGGGGGGGATGAGCAAATCAACCTTAAACATCCCATAGTCTGCCATGAAGTCTGATGATAGGTTGTTCTTAGGATTCTACTTCTAGACAGGCTTGGTGGCTCATGCCGGTAGTCCTACCACTGGGAAGGTTGAGGCAGGAGAGCCTGGGGGTTCATGGTAAGCCTAGGTAACACAACCAATCCTTGTCTCAGCAACATAAAACCAAACAACAGTGACCCCTTCCAGTTCTAGTGAAATCCATTCTCGGAGTCATGTAAAAGGTGTAAAAAATATAATAGGCCTAAGGGTCTCAAGGGATCATAAGAAGACAGAGTTTGCAAAGCAGTTGTTTAACTACCTATGGAGCCAAAGAAGCATAATAATTCATAATAATCCATATGCTTTCCCAAGGATTTTGTGATGCTAGCTCTGACTTTGACACAATAATTGTAAATAAATAGAGCCTGCATTATATACATCTGTGTTCTGTAGTCATGTAGTTTCTTTTTGCTGATGTTGCTTTTGCCTGTAGTTACAACAAAAATATCCTCACCAGACTTTAAATGTCCATAGCCATCTTCAGTCCTTTCCTTGTTTATATGGCCTGTTTCCTAATATATTTCGCTGCCTTTTTTTCTATTGTCACTCATGCTCTTTTTCTTTTTCCTTTTCTTTTTCTTTTTCCCTTTCTTTTTCTTTTTCTGGATAGCCACTAAGCTCTTGTATATGGGGGGAAAAGCTCACAGTGATTGCAAAATTGCTTGCCATCCTTATGGACTAATCTGTGTTCTGTAGTCCTAAATCATCCCAGCATTATTGTAAGTCACAATCAAAAGAGTTCTAGGCGAATGGAAATGGGTTTTATGTTGCGACACCTTTGTCAGTCTAAAATTGCTGAGCTGAAGAAGAGGCTGTGCAGTGACTCTCCTGACAGCCGAGGTGCCTTTCACTCCCTTAATGCCTAACCTCCAGCATCTGGTCCATACCCAAGAGTGAGCAGCTTGTTTTCCAATCACGGCATAGTCTGCAATTCGACCTTTTTTGGAAATTAGGTACACTTTCCAACATATATGCTTAGAGGCCCTTGGGTATTCAAACCGTTTCCTAGTCTACTTTCCCAGACATAAAAGATACCATGTGTGAAGTATGTGGAATGAAAATGTCAAGGTGTTTGGGTGGGTTCTCTCTACAGAAAATATATTTGCTTATTGCAGTTCCTCTGTGAAGACTGTAAAGTGCCTAGCTCAAGGACAGTTTAAAATCACCTCTCCAGAACAGAGCTGAAATAATTTATGTCTGCTGTATAAATAGAACCTTCCAGAATATAAACCGATGAGCTACCTCAACTCCCACCTCTTTTATGAAGCCTTCCTCAGTGCCCTGGTTAAAAAGAATGCAGTCATCCTCTGCTCTTCCACAGTGTGTTGACCTTTCTTCTCATATCTCAGCCTGCCTCCAGTGCCGTTTCTTTCATCGCTTTCCCCCCACTTTTGAAATTAGAGTCGGAATTTTATCATACTCCTCTTTTATTTTTTATTTTTGTAAATCCCGCTGACTACATGTCTAAACTGTTGGGTTTGCTTCCCCAACTTTACCTGGTTTCCTCTCTGAAGGTGCCTGCTTAGTGCTTCCTCACTGCTGGGATTGTGTGATCTCAAAAGCACCCACCATTCACATACTGTAGAATGGCTTGTTTATATGACTGCCTCTCCTTTTAGACTATAAATTCCATGAGGGTAGAAGCATGCTTTTTCATCTGTATTTCCCCATGGCCTAGCATAGTGCTGGAACACAGAATACTCATTACGGTTATATTGAATGAATGTTGGACTTCATTCAATGGGCTTGACCTGGAGTATATTAATTTGGAAAGGTAGAGGCCTATTTTCCACAGTTAGCTGTAGTGCAAAACAGTAGCGTTCAGTTAACTGTTTCATCTTATTATATATATGCATGTACCTCTCTAGAGAACTGTAAATACCAATGAAGTAAGCTGCTTCATTACAGTCAATATCTCATGGCAGAAAAGGTCTGATTGTTTCTCCCACTTCAAAACCCAAAGTTGGTCATCTGTCATCTTTCACAGAAGATTGAAAGTTGATTGTTGCATTTTTTTAAATTTCTGAGTTCCCATTATACCTAATGATAGAATTGCCTGTTAAGTGGTCTGTTCCTCATCTCCCACCTAAGAAATGTAAGCATCCTGTGTGTAGCATCTCACCTTATGCCAAGTTCTTACCATAGTGCTTAGAGAGAGTGGGAGATAATCAATATGTGTTTACTGAACTAAATGTCAAGTTGAATCTGTGAATGACTAAAAACGTGTAGGATTTCTTAACTTAAAAATAGAAGCTCTTGCTTGGTGTAGTGGCACACACCTTTAATCTCAGCTTTCCAGAGGCAGAGGCAGGCAGAACAATGTGAGTTATCGGTCAACCTGATCTACAGAGAGAGATCCAGGACAGCTAGGGCTATATAGAGAAACCCAGTCTCAAAAAACAAAAACAAACAAACAAAAGTAGAAGTTTTTTTCACTGTCTGGGCAGAGTTGGTCAGGTCTAATGGCTTTTCAGAGAGATGCTCTAACTGTTAGAAGATGATATTGCCAACCTAGAATGTGAGTCTGGCATTGTTTCCAGGTTCCTCCCCAAAATGATGCTGCATCTTTCCTTTAGGAACTTAATTTTAACTGTTTTCCTATTGCTCAAACTCTTCCCCCAGAAGAGGTAACACGAGCAGGACCACCATTTGGACTGAAACCCTCAAGGCTTAAATGATTGTGTAAGATTACACAATCCATCCTTGGCTAGGTCTCTTGAGATCTAGTTAAATACTTGCTTTTCTGCTATGACTCATGGGATTTCTCCATGTAGCGAGGAAGGATGCTCACTTCCAGGCAAACACTGGCTTCTGAAACTGTAAAAATTCTGCCCTTTAAGATTTCAAAGGGACAACACACAGCTAAAAACCATTTAAATATATTGAATTATTCTTTAGGTAGAGAGCCACATGCTAGGGGAAACCTATACACCACAGGTAAACAAAATAATGTGCTTCTCACCAGTGAGAGAAATGACGATTTTACTCAGTTTGTTCAGAAGTGAGATGTGCTAAGCCACAGGATATTCTCAGCATTTGTCTTGAAGTGAATGATCCTAAAAGGACAGAGTGGACTGGAAAGTAAACAGCAGGCATTAACATTCCCAAGGAAAGAGTGCGTCAGTCACAAAGGATTGTCCTTGGCTCTAGCAGCACAGTCCGGGCACCTCCTCCCCCAAGTGTACTTCAGCAACTTTTATCCAGCGTGCCTTAGAGTCAGGGAGAGGGATTGCAGAATACAGATCTGGAAGCCTTGCTGCCAGATTCCAATGCCCAAGAATTTGCGGCTTTTGAAAGTTCCCATGTGAGGGGCCTGGAGAGATGGTTTTGCAGCTAGGAGCCCATGCTTCCCTTGCAGAGGACCTGGGTTCCATTTCTAGGACTCATATTGGATGACTCACCACCTCTAACTGCAGCTCCAAGGCATCAGATGTCTTCTGGCCTCTTCAGGCTCCCATATGCACATACACGTCTCCCAGATAAACATACATACCCATAATTCAAAATTAAAATAAATCTTAAAAGTTCCTACATGATGTGGTATTTAGTTGGTGAACTACGACTTGGGGAACTAGGAAAATGTCTTTAAAAATAATTGGACATTTTGTTTGAGTTAATATGAACTTTTCCATTTTAATTTTATTCTTGGGTTTTTTGTTTTTGTTTTTGTTTTTCAAGGCAGGGTTTCTCCTAGCTGACCTGGAACTCACTCTGTAAACCACGTTGGCCTTGAACTCACAGAGATTTGCCTATCTCTGGCTCCCAAGTGCTGGAAAAAGAGCTTGGGCCACCACCACTGACCTGATTTTATTCATGGTTTTAATTAAAGAAAATCTATTCAATAGGAAGTTAAAGGACAGATGGGAAAGTAAAGCAACTGGCTTAGTTGATAGGCGTGACCCTATTAACTAAGTAGTATGGTCACAAATTGAGCAGCTTAAAGCAACACTCATTTACAGATCCCTGTGCCGGGCATCAGGAGTCTAGGGCAGAGCTGGCAAAGTTCTCTGTTCAGACTGAAGTCAAGGTGTTGACCAGCAGTTCTCACCTGAGTGTGTTCCTATTATTGGCAGTAGTCATTCCCAGGCAGCTGTTAAGTCTTGTCTTTCCTTCTGTCCTCTGGGAACTGCTCCATGATCCTGAAGCTTGCTTGAAGATCCACAGAAGGTGCCTCTCTAGGGAAATCATAAGCTTGTCTGTCTGACTTAAGAGTCCTTGGTTACACAGCAATTGAACTTCTCCCAGGAGATTAACGAATTGGCATTGTTACTGTGTTCATTTCCTGCTGTGAATGTATTTGAAGTGGGTCTCCTCTTTCTGTGTTGACAAGATTGAATTTTAAGACTAAGTTTCCATCCTGGATGAAGATAAACACACTAAGATGAAACGAAGTATTGTGAACTAGTCCAGAGAGCTTATCTACCCTCTTAGGCATCGTCTCTTTGTGGCTTTACCATCATTCTTGTTCTTCCAATATATCAGATTAAAATCAAGATCAAAATTAACAGGGGGAATTTCTCAGAAACTGAAACCTAGTGATTTTTAAAAATCAGTCTCTTGAAACATTACATGAAATTTGAGTCTTTGGTGTTGAGACCTCTAAGCAATATAAAAATTTTGAACAGAAATAATATGAAAATCATGTAATTAAATGTGAAACATTGACAATTTCCTTCTCATTTGAATTCTTGAGCTGCTCAACATTAGATAGTGATGGAGTAACTCAGAGATTCTCAACCTATGTGTTGCAATATCATACATCAGATATTTATATTATGACTCATAATAGTAGCAACATCAGTTATGAAGTACAAAAGAAATAATTTTGCGTTTGGGGGTCACTACAGTATGAGGAACTGTAGTAATGGGTCTCAGATTAGGAAGGCTGAGAGCACTGGAGTAAATCTGCCATTTTAAAACATCTAGTCTAAATGCCTGAAATATGTGTGACTTTTAGTTGCCATATCATTTCTTTAGCCACTTGGAATTTTCAAGCTTTACTTATTTGAATATTCTACATAAGTGCACTTAGTTGATTCTTCTTAATTTATTTATTTGTATTGTTATGGGCATTAGTGTTTTGCCATGGGTGTCAGGTCTCTAGGAACTGGAATTACAGATAATCGTAAGCTGCCTTGTGGGTGCTGGGAATTGAACCTGGGTCCTCTGGAGGAGCAGTCAGTGCTTGTAACCATTGAGCCATCTCTCCACCCTACTTAGTTGATTCTTATATAGACATCCAAATGTAGAATTACTTTAGAGAACACTGGTAAATAGCATTTGTTTCTCACACTATTAGAGAATAAACTATCAACCTTTGCAGACTTAGCTAAGATTTATGGGCTAAAGTGGTAAAATGTAAGCTATGTTTTAAGATGTAAGCTATGTAATGTAGGGTAGCATTTTGGTTTATACAAAAGTTAGTATGAACAAGACTAAAATATTTAGCTGGCTATAAATTAAAAATCTGCCATCATGACATATACCATGGACTTTAGGGCTCATTAATAGAATTGCATGACTAGATCTTCCTATCTCTGAGAATATTTAACCATTCTCTGAGAATATTTAACCATTTTCTTTGACTGTTAAGTGTATAGAATGGTTTTTATAAATGATTTAGGTGAACATCAATGAGATTACATATTAGAAATCAAGTCACATGAAATTATTTTCAACAAAGAATTCTTAGCCTTAAAAAGAGAAGAAAAACTTAGGGGTTATAAGAAAGTTCAGACTGTTTGTCTGTCTAACTAACCTAAACAGTGGTGTAACTGATTAGATTTGAGTTAGATTCAGTACTGGAGTAGCCACACACTCAGTGATTTTTTTCTTTTAGCCTTTTTTTTTTCCTTTTCTGGATTCAAAACTGGGTGCCTTTTTTGTTAATTCTTCAACTGAAGAAAGATAATATCCTTTTTTTTTAGTTGAAGAAAGGCAGGGCACCTTGACGGCAGTTTCAGCAGGCTGCATTCAGTAGGGTATAGATTCCTAGATTAATGGGCCTCTAGTACATAGAAATGATGGATAGGAGGATGTGAGGCAGTAGTCCAGGCAGGCTTGCTGTGTTTTATCATAAGGAAGAACATTCTAGCAATTCGGGCTGCACTGTAACATTGTGGACTTCCCATCTACCATAGGATATTCTTTTGATTGCTTGTAGTAGAAGCATGACATTAGTATTAAGTCCTTATTAGGAAGAGTCTATAAATATCTCCTAATGGAAAGGATTCGACAGTCCATTTGTGTGAGGACAGGCATCTGCTGGGCCTCACAAACAACTGGAGGCAGAGACTCAAAAGCAGCTGGCCTTACTTCTCCATTTGTCATCTCTGTCTCTGCTTCCCTAAGAATCATAGTTTTCTTGCACAGCAGTCTTGGTTTTCTACCTCGTGTGGGTCATTCAGAGTGCCTGAGTTTCCCTTCTCACCACACTACAGAAAAACATACTCATATATAGTGAGGAAGGTCTAAAGACTGGTTAAACTTGACTCTGGTGCTCAACTCTGCACAAACCAGCTAAGGTGCAACCTCAGCAACATTGTTTAGAGTTTCATGCCTTCTTAAGACAGACCTGGGGCCTGGGGGAATGCTTAGTTACCACATTGCTTTTTCTACCCCTCCTTGAGTTTTTGTTCAGGAGTATCCCAGAGACCTCCAAAAATATGTAGACTGTTGCCATTGTTCTTGGTTGTCCATGAGAGTTTGATAATAAGAGCCTGTAAAGCTGGTCAAGAACCCATGACTGGTGAGCTCCTAGGCCCCAGAGACCAATCTACTATGGTTATTTTGCTAAATTGACATAGTATCCAACTGCTTTGTGGTACACCTCTTTACCAGTAGGTTAGGGTATATATAGCTTTCCATCCTCATCAGAGAGGCTTCTTTGTTCCATGGAGAGAAGCTAATGCAGAAACTTGCAATTCAGTAAAGTATAAAGATTAAGTGTCCTTGGGATGTTTGGCCATAAATGGGACCTCTATGCTGTGCCTTCCTCCTCCAAAGTTCAGGCAACATTGTGGGAAAAGGGCCAGAAAGATTGTAAGGACCAAAGATCGGGGAAGACACAACAGGACCACTGCGCTCATGAACACAGCAGCTGTAGGGACCTGCATAAGACCTACAAGACCAAGCCAGTCGGCATTCTAGCACAGAATGTGAAGGGACTCATGGTCCTTTTCCTTGCTAAGAGGCTGTGAACAAGTAATGGCTGCTAGAGGAGAGAGTCAGTTCCTTGAAAAACATAGTCCTGCCTGTGTTCCAGTGGATGGCTTCCCACCCATGCATATACAAGCAGCTTGAGTTGGACTCTGGGTTATAAAAAAGGGACAGGGACATGAACTTGGGAGGGCTGGGTGGATTTGGAAGGAGTAAAGGGGAGGAATAGTGCTGAATATATTCAAAATATATTGTCTGCATGTATGGAATTCTCAAAGAACTGATAAAATACATGTAAATTTTTTTACCTTTAAAAAATTACGGAAATGTAGAAATGTACAGAGGGGCATATGCATTTCCACCCTGATTCCCATAGTGTCACTCTCTTGCACAAATCTCATAAGGCAAAAAAAAAAAAAAAACCCAAGAGGCTGACATGGCACAATACATATATTTACTTTGAACTAATTACTTTTGCATTTATTGGTGTGATTTTCTTTTTAGTAGCACATGTACCTATATTTAATTGTTACCACTGCCAAAATAGCAGTAATATCATTTAGAGACTCTCATGTACTCACCCTTTGCAGTCATTCTTAGCTCAACTACTGCTCCTGTAAAATTTTGTATCCATTTATCCATGTCTCATCTCTTGAACCATGTTGCTTCACAGATAGCAAGCAAACGAAAATATATTTTACTATAAGGTGTGCATATCAAGTTTTATTCATAATAGTTCCAAACTGGAAACCATTCAAATATATATAAAAGTGTGAAGGGTTAAACAAGATATGGTATGCTGGAACCATAAATATT
Organism: Mesocricetus auratus; assembly: GCF_017639785.1. NCBI lineage: Eukaryota > Metazoa > Chordata > Mammalia > Rodentia > Cricetidae > Mesocricetus > Mesocricetus auratus. The sequence goes on along the minus strand of NW_024429186.1, from coordinate 37,379,882 downwards.
AGCAATAAAAAATAGACAAACCTTAAGGAAAGTGAAAAAAGACATCTCAGAAAGATCCATATTGTATCATTCCATTTATAGATATCTGTGAAACAACATGGGCTTGTGGAGTACATCTGTTCTTAGTTTTAAAGTAACTATTAGATTATCTTACGAAGGATTGTCCCATTTTTTATCACCATGAGAAAGTCTCAGTACAAGTGGTCCATCTTCTCATCCTCTCTAGCATTTGGTGCTACCAATAATTTTAATTTTACCCATTTTCATAGGGATATCTCAATTTGATTTTAACTTACATTTCCGTAATGGCTAATGATGCTGAACATCTTCTCATATGCTTACTGTTATCCGTGTCCCTTTGGGGAGATGTTTGCTTCTTTTCTAGTTGGGTTATTTTGAATGTTGAGTTTTGAGAGTTCCTTTTATAGTTAGAGTCAGTCTTTGACTGGATATGTGCTTTGCAAACACTTTCTCCAGGTGCATTTTGTCTTTTTACCCTTTAACATAGTCGTTCACAGAGCCAAAGCCTTCGTTCCAGACCATCTCTATCCTTGAACTTGTGCTTTTCTTACCTTAGTCTACTGGGTGCTGGAATACAGCTGTGTGCTGCCAACTTGGTAAGCTTTAACTTTTGATGAAGATGTCTGCTTTAAGTAATGAAGAATATATTGTGCACATTAATGATTGAGCTAAAGGATTTTAGAGTTCTACCTTCTTCTTCAGCCTATGTTACCAGTTATTTTACCAGTGCACACGTAGTTAAATTGTAGATGAGTGAGAATATGCAAATGTAGTGGAGTTCTGTGCATCTGACTCTATTGAGGCACATGTTTTTCTCTTTTGTGGTGTTTTATTTAAGCAGAAAAGGAAAATTCAGTTCCATTAAGGAAGCAAGATGTCTTTACAGACTGAATGGACTTGTGTTTCTGCTTGTACCACTGACTTACATAAATAGACACCTCACACTAAAGAAGTGCAGCTTTGTTTATATGTACTTTGCTTTTAGGCTCTCCTGAAGGAAGCCTGTTGGATGGTTCTAAAAATATAGAACATCTTCCATTGTGTTGGAATTACATACACTGGATTATGATGGTGAACAGAATAGATGTGGGTACTGTGCCCACAAGCTTAACACTTCATTTTGTGTCTTCTTTCACACAGCTCCGTGATACTGTCAGTGATTCACTGATTCAACTGAGTATCCTCATTTTCCATCTATCATGGGATCTTTATTGCTTTTTATGCAGCATGTCTTAAATCATAAGTGACTGATTTTAATGCTTTAGGAGTGGCTACACTTTGTGAAGATGAAAACCAATCCCAGCAAGTCACTCTTACAAGCGTGTACATGAGAATATGTTATAAGGAGGAAAATGTAATATTAATTACTATTTCCAACTGGGGAAATCTTTTTGCAAAGCCTTATGTTACCTTAGGGTGATGGAAAATTCTAAATATAAGACCCCATCATTCCCTTTATTACTTAACAAAAAGCCCAGCTACTTGAATGAGCCAGATAGTCAAATCCCTCTTTCATAGTTTACATTTTTGTTTCAAATGCAAATCCCATATCATTTATAAAAATGTGATTCCATTTTAGTTCTATAGATTAGATTCTTTTTCCATAAGCTGGCTGCTTTATTTATAGTCTGGTTTTGTTATGATTTTCCCAAACACAAGAAAAGATTCTACAGCAGGTCTTAAACTATTATCTAAAAGTCAAAATTAGTTATGAATCAACATTCTGACATTGAGTGTGATGCTTTTAGTCTCTGCAACCAGGAGACCTACAAAGGGGGATGACCCTGAGTTTGAGTCCAGCCTGGGCTACATAATAAGTTTAAGGTCAACCTGAGTTATGTAGTAAGACTCTATTTAAAAAAAGTTAACATTATAAATGGAAGTTTCGTTTAGAGTTAGATTGTTATCTCACTAGATAACAATTTTGGTTTTGCCTTTACTATTTTGTTTTGTTCTAAACAGATCATATATGGCAAACTACAGGTATATTTTTTATGACTTTTACATTATTGTAGCAAAGATATATTTTGTGGTTTGTGTAAATATTAATCAATTAAATTCACATGATAAACCTGTAAGAAAGATATTATTACTCCCATTTTGTAGATGATGGAACTGAGGTACTACAGAGCTAGGAGCATGCTGCAATTAGCATAGTTAATAAGAGCCTGAATGGGCCAAATAAAGTCCCTCTAGTTCTAGACTTTGCTTTTGACATACCCAATAATCCCAAGTTGTGGTTAGTTGGGCATTTTCTCATGTGATACAATAAAGGCATTGAACTGAAACTTGAGTGGCAGTATAGGAAACAAAGTAGATGAAAAAATTTTGATAGAAAAAAAACTAGGACTAGAGTCAAAAAATTTGTATTCTTACAATTTGAATAACTCTAGGGAGGCCACTACTTTAGTTTCCTAATGGTACCTAATGTTACCACAGATTTAATAGTACAAAGCAACATGAATTTATTCTATTGAAGTTCTGGAGGTGACAAGATTAAAGGCAAAGTGTTGGCATCACTGTGTTCCTGTTGGAAACTGGAGGAAAGAATTCATTTACTCATCTGCCAGCTTCTAGAGACTGCTTGCATTTCTTGGCTCATGGCCCCATGTCTCTAAAGCTTATTACTGCAATCTCTAGCTCCATTGTTAATCTCTTTTCTGTTCTTAACCCACCACACCATGTCCCCTGCTTAAAGATAGTCTTTCTCCATATCCTTAACCCACTCTGTAACAAATGTTTTTCTCCCAGTCTGGTCCCAGAGTGGCATCAGTCCCAAATGACACACAGAGACTCTATTAGTTACAATGCTGTCGGCCAATGTCCAGGGATTCTCACTGACTAGTTCTGTCATAAGTAGTAGCCCATAAATACTAATATATATATATGGTCTTATCTTACCAAGGACGCAGCCTCATGCGTTCTCTCTTCCTGGGATCACATAGCGACTCCTCTTAACTACATTTCCCAGAATCATCCTCGAATCCTAGTCCCACCTATCTTGCTTTCCTATTGGCCAACAATGCTTTATTTGTCAACCAATAGGACAAACATATGCACAGAAAGACTTCCCCCATCACCACTCTGTATCCTAGACAGGTCTCATTCATGGAAATTCTCTTGCTTTACTTCTGAGTACTAGAATTCAAAGCATATGCCCCACCTCCCTCCTCCCTCTTATGAGATCTACAGCTGCATTGGGTCTATCTGGTTGACCCAAGATGATCTCCCACCCCAAAATCCTTAACATAATCAAGTCCCTTTCTCTATGTAAGGTAGCATATTTGAACATGAGGATGTGAACATCTCTGTGGGCTGTTTTATTGATCAATAACTTTATTTTTGTGAACCTCACTTACTTTAATTATAAGGTGAAATGACGGATCTAATGCTGGTCATTGAAGTATATTGTTTCCTCCTTTGAGTGAAAAGTTTCATGACTGAAATTTTATTTCTGAAATATTTTTTTCTTTAGTTTTCAATTTCAAGGGGAGAGTGATAGGTTAAAAATTAAGAAGAGGGAGAAAGAAACTAAGAGGCTTATGTCTGTGCAGGTGTGCTTTAACTGAGATTTGAAAGGAAAATTCAGTTTACTGGAAGGTTCTTAAAGAATTTCTAAGCAGCATATTGGTGGATTTAGACTTCTATTTAAATTTTTTTTAAATTTATTTTTATGTGTGTGTTTTGCCTGCATTTTTATATGTACACTATGTGCAGTAACTGTGGAGGCCAGAATAGGGCATTGTATCCCCTGAGACTTGAGTTTTAGATCATTATGAGCTATCATGTGAGTGCTGGGAACCAAACCTAGATTATTTTCAAGAGTAGCAAGTGCTCTTAGCTATTGAGCCATCTCCCCAGCCCCTGAAATTCTTTTATTATAGAGTAATGAAAAATAAAGCTGTTACTAGTTTATATGACATAAAATCTCTATCTCTAAATGGTATAAGCCATAAGGACACTTGCCATCTTATTACATAATGAAGGTGCAGGGTTGGTAATACTTCAGCTCAGTTGTTTCATTTCACACTCATATTATTTTCAGTATGTAGCCATTTTTATGAAGTAGACTTTGCTAGCTGCACCAGATCCCATAATGCCTCAACATTCTCATCTTGTCCTAAAGTGGCAATGTTCAATACTGAAGATAGAACAGCCATCATGTGACTTGTTTGCTTCACTTGATCCAAAACAACTTTTTTTGCAAATAGCAGGAATGTTCTATATTAATACTGTTCAACACAGTGAGCCATTAGCCACATGTAGCATTTTTGAGCACTTAAAAGGAAATGGCTGCTGTAATTGAGAAACTAATTTTTTAAAAATTCAGTTTAAAGAGCCATATATGGCAAGTGACTATGTACTGAACTATGTATGACTAGATCAATCATCTGGGGAAGGTAGGTGTTCAACAGTCAATATATGTATTAGATTTCATTCTAATTATTGGCCCAAACAAAACCAAATAGATAAAACCAATGTAGTCACATATAAGGGCTAGCAAGTGACCAAAAAATATATATATCTTAATGGTAAAGGATAAGATGGGAAATGCTGATAGATCAGAATGGGTCATCATATGGCATAATCGAATAGTGGAGATTTTCTTGAGGCTTAACCAGATAGGGACCCAGCTGCTAAATGTGCTCTTCTCACTTAGGAAGCTGTGTTTTGTTTGCAGGCTATTTATTGTTCAGGGAAACTTAAAACTCATTCTGTGTCCCAGTCTGGCTACTCCAAAGCTGGCCAGCCTTAGAATTCATACAGCTAGGAATGGACATAGATGCCATCTAGGTCCATTCATCCAATGACCAAGTATACACTATTTATTATGAGCTAGGTATTGTTCTAAGTAGTGAGAAGACAGCAAATGGGACAAGATCCCTGTTCTTTTTTTTTTTTTTTTTTTTTACGAGACAGGGTTTCTCTGTATTGTTTTGGAGGCTGTGGGTCCAGCCCAGCCTCGAACTCACAGAGATCCGCCTGCCTCTGCCTCCCGAGTGCTGGGATTAAAGGCGTGGGCCACCACTGTCCAGCCCTAAGATCCCTGTTCTTATAGCATTTGGAAGTATTACAAGGAAATGAGTAATGCGATTTCAAATTGTGACGAGTATTAAGAAGCAAATAAAGACAATGAGACTGGGTGAGTGAAGTAATCTGTAACAGTTGTCTAAATCCATGGGTTTCCTTGAAGAACCCAAGTGTTTTGGGGTTTTTCCTCAGGACAAAGTTGTTTGGCTTATATACTTTTGCATCAAAAAACAAAAGGGCTTAAATGTTTGCTATTTGCTAAAAGAAATAAAAGTCAGATAAGTTCATGAGAAAGCACTGATTTCTTCTGCTATGCAAAGCTGTTCTGCTTGAGATGTTTTGATGAGCCCAACACAGAGCAAAGTTTGTGTTCCCATATATCACTTGCTTTGTCTGGAGAACTTTGGCTATGTATAGTGGGTTGCTGGCCTCCAGCTTTCTTACCATAAAGTAGGATTATCATCATAATATTTATGAATCATACAGTTCTGGAAATATCTGTTATTAATCAAAATAATTATTAAACATCTCATAAACTTGTAGGCCAAAGAAAACATTGAACATTTTTATTAAAATTGTACAAATCATTCAGTAAGTTCAGGTCTTCATTGTTTTTCTAATCTTAAAGTAGTTATAGGATTGTCAAGAATGGTAAGAACTGGATCCCTACAGGAGTGGTAGAAATAGACACAAGCACAGGCTTTCTGGAGAGTGCATTGGCAGAACAACAGACAATTCTCTAAAATATTCATATTCACATCTTTGCCCCTAAGTATAAAATTGGAATCAGTGTTCAAAGACATATGTTTGGGATCATTCATCATAATGTTGTTCATGATGACAACAGACCGTGCACAGCTTGGTTGTTTAGCTATAGGAACAGTTCGGTTGTGTGTTCAATGTGGTATTGTGTGTAGCTATTAATGTAATGATGGTATTAATAGGGATTAATGGACTTGGAAAGAAGTTCTCAGTGTACTAGCATTTATGGTGTTCTGTGCTGCTTCTCTTTGAGCAACTGCAGTCAAGGATGGTAATTGTGATTACTTGTAAAAACCTTGATGGTAATAGCTAGCATGTTACTATTGAGTACTAAAGTGTCTTGGGAAGTATGCTGAGTTTTGCTCAAATATTATCTTAGTGAGCTTTCACTCTAATCCTAGTTAGAGTGATCAGGCAGTTCGGAGTCATGTCTAGTAGATGAGGAAGCCAGCTTTTAGAAGGACGTAGTAACTTATATAAGGTCAACAGGGACCGCATTTATACCCAAACATTTGTGCCTAAAGCCTGTAGTCTTCAAGTTTACAGAGAAGCAGTCTAGCTTCCTTATATCCTAGAGGAGTGTCATGAAAGGCATATTGTGGGAAACCCTTTTATATCATTTCCTGTAACTGTACCTTTATTTGAGGTCCACATCGGTGGCAGGGAAGAGATGGGTTAATATTTAGTAAATGCACAGGTCAGGAAATAATAACTCATGGGCCAAAGTCAGTCTGATCATGCTCTTTGTACATCATATTTTATCTTAGCACCACCGTGCATGATTATTATACAGCATCACCTGCTGCTCGGCACCTTATCGACAGAAGTGATTGGTTTCAATAAAGGTTGTGTGGCATACAGAGCCTAAAATTGTTAATAGCACGTCCTTTACAGAAAAAAAAATCCAAAGTCTGCTTTATTTAATACATTGGAAACCTGGAAGGATGTCTGTCCTGCTGGAATGATTGCTTTCTGTTTAAGAGTTTCTGTTCTGCACACAAGGCATAGGTGTCCAGATAGTCGATGAAGGTTTGCTGAGAAGGTGAACCAACAGCACACTTCAGAACTTCTGAGCCCCCTCACCCTCCTCGTGCATGGCTGACTGGCATTCCCTAACTGGGCCTTCTGTGTTGCCCTGACAAATGGTTGCTGCTCCTCTGAGATGGAATGTGTATTCACAAGTGAGGGCTCCATTAGTCACAGAGAATTTCCTGGGCCCTGGAGACATGGCCATGACATCACCAAGAGCCAATGAGAAAGGAGCCTCTATAGTGCCAGCTTTCAATCCTCTTTTGGAAGACTGTAGACTATGTGTTCTGTTCCTAGCCCTCAGGGTGTGATTTGAGACTGCCTGCCTCATCCAGCCATATTCTGGGCACCAAAGTCTAGCTTCCAGAGGCAAGGGCAAGCTTGAAAATCTGCAGAGCTCGAGGCAGATTCCCATTGAACATTTTTTTCCAGAGCTCAGGTTTTTCTTCCCAGAGATTTCCACTCCAAATGACATTGTTGCTTTATGTGGCGAAGGTTGGGTGGTGAAGGATGAAGTCTGCATTAGATAAAAGATGGTTGGCAGTTAAAATTTTCAAATAAGTATAGATTGGTAGCATAACAAAATCAGAAGCATATTTTGCTGTTTTGCTACATTGCTTTTTTGTGTACTTTAACAGCTTTTAACAGCAACTGTTCCTAGCAAAATTAATGTGACTTAAAAACAGGGCAATTACTCAAGTCGCTTTGCTGAGGGGTTTAGAGAACCTCATTAAATCTTTTATTTTCAAGAAGAAAAGACCCCGTCCCCCCACACTCTTCTCTTTTTTGGGATTTAAATATTGTAGATTTACAAGCTTCTTTCTGTTCCTTCTTTTCTTCCTTACTTTCTCCTCCTTCTCTTCTCTCTTTCCCTCCTGCCTCCCACTTTATGAAAATAATTTGTAGAATTTAGTTTAGACATAACTTTGTTAACCCTGTTTTCAAGAACATCCAATCAAATATGTGTTTCTAATTGGTTCAATTTCTTGTTAATAAACTATAATAGTAAGACACATTTAAATTTTGTTCAAGGCTCACATTTGTAATCCTAGCAATTCTGAGGGTGAGGCAGAAGTTCAAGGTCAGTCTGAGCAAGAGCTTGTCTCTTGCTGGAAATTGAGTCTTGGAACCTAAGGCAGGCATGGTGACTTGTTCCTATAGCACTTAATAGTTTTAGGCTGGCGAAATGACAAAAGTTCAGTGTCAACCTAAGCTATAGATAGTGAGATCTTGCCTCAAAACAAATCCATACAGTCCCCTAAACAACAAAAGCAGCAACCCCCCTAAAAAATCAGCAACCAAAACCAGAAAAACTCTTTATAAATTTTATAGTTTAATCCAGTAAATGAACCCAAAATTATGCATAGTCTATCTTTTCCGTGAAATCGAAGAGAAATTGGCTGAGTAGCCTTCATTTTTAGCTTGTCTGCAACTACTGAACACTACCTCTGCCATGGTAAAAGTTTTCCTTGTTCTTGCAAGATATACATAGTGGTGCTATATAATTATAGACGGTTTTTATTTTAGAAGTGTCTTGAAAGTACAGGAATTGATTCTTATTCTCTGAGAACATATATACTGGTAACTAGAGATGCAGCCTCTAGAACCATGTAATATACTGCAAAAGAAGCATTTTCAAAAAGTCACTGCAGAGTTCTTCACATAAAATTTCTATGTCTAGAGCTACAGAGATGGCTCATTGGTTAAGAATACTGGCTGCTTTTCCAGAGAACTAGGTTTGATTTCCAGTACCACACAGTAGCTTTCAATCATCTGTAACTCCAGTTCCAGGGGATCTGATATTTATTCTAGATTGTTTTTTTTTTTTTTTTTTTTTTTGGTTTTTACGAGACAGGGTTTCTCTGTATTGTTTTGGAGGCTATCGGTCCAGCCCAGCCTCGAACTCACAGAGATCCACCTGCCTCTGCCTCCCGAGTGCTGGGATTAAAGGTGTGCGCCACCACCGCCTGGCTTATTCTAGCTTCTATAGGCACCAACTATTCACTTGGTACACAGATATGCATATAGGCAAGGCACTCATACACATAAAATAAAAATTGGAAATTTTTAAAAATTTTTATGCAATTCAAAGCATGAGCCATTAAAATTTCAAATGCCTGTGTTATATTTTAAATGATTTTAGTTTTTATGGGTGAAGAAACTGAGGTACAGACAACTTGAACCTTCTACCAGATATTCATTCACAGAAGTAGATACTGAATGGAAAAATCCCATTGTTTTATCAAAGCCCTTAAGAGAACAGCCCTTTGTGTAATTCCATATATTTGTTCCCATTTTTCCTTTGATACCTTATAGCTTTTCCTTATGAACAAACAAAATGCTCATTTTTATAACCCTTTGAATGGTCCAAAACATCAGGTTGGTGTAATGTAGACAGAGCTGAAGCAGGCCCTAAAACCATGGCCTTTCTGTGTGGTGGCTGCACTCTGTGAGCTCTCCTGTGGCCTATTTCGTAGCAGAGTATACATTCTCCTCACCCCCACACCCGTTCTCCCACCTGAACTAATATTTGCCACCTCTTTACTCAACTGGTTGTCATGACTACTGATGGCTTGATGATGATAGTGTGCTCAAGGCTTTTGAAAGAAAGATCTTCTACACGTGCACAGTCAGTACTGGCCCGAGTGGTCACCACATACTTTCCAACCAGGTTAACTACACTCCTGACTTTGGTGAAGTTAGTTCATAGGACAAGTTCTACTACTACCTTGAGAGAAAACATCTGGTTTGGATGCTGACAGCCAGGTGAATCTTAGTACAACCACACAACAAGGTCTCTTTGCTGCTTCTGTTTTATGTACATTTGGGATGTAGCAGATGCCGCCCTCAGAAAACTCTCTGAGAGGGCCCGCCTGCTATGTTGATCATCCCACTAAGCCCTTAACCTTTTCTACAGAAGAAAAAGTCTCCAAAGTTCATTCCAGATATGGCAGTGAGAGGTCACGATAGATAATCAGAGGAGTGTATGAAAAGTTAAAGAGGAGCTATGTCACTCCTAAAAGGGCTGGCATCAATTTATTACAAAAACCAAACACAGGAGGAAGAAAAGCCTTTAGTCTCATTAAGGAATCCAGACAAAAATCCCACTTAATCTGTCTGCCTTTCCTTTTCCTCCAGTTCAGCTGGTGTGCAGGTGTAGGGCTGCCTTGGCAGAGGCTTCGAACACTTGGAAAAAGGAGTCATTACTGAAAGTCACTGACACACACTTCCCTTGGAATGCTGCTGATGTCATGGAAAACCAGGACCTTAGCAGTAACCCCTAACAACCAGAGCTATGGTAAACACTAAATGTTACCTCCACCAAGGCACTGGTTTTTAAAGACTTTTAACAGGCTAGGGCTTGCCAGCCACAACTCATAAAAACGTTCTTATAATTTTGCCCTCCTTACTAAAAGCCCTGGATAACTGCTAAGGTTCTTTGGCACTCAGGGACGCAAAGCCAAATTCATGTCAGTTTCAAGGTTTACTAATCAGATTTTACAGCACTTCTTTTCCAGTCCTCTTCGTACCCCCTGCCATGCTCCTGGGGTTAGGCCTTGGCAGACTTAATATTGCTTCAAAGAAGTCCCTTGTCTTACTGTATTGCCTCAATTTCTGGTGGTGAGGTGAACTGGTGTGCAGGGTTTTGCTGATGTTTTGTTAGCCTAGTGGTCAGCTCAGTCTGTTAATTGATAGTCTTAATTTACAGGTTACATTTCAACCAATTTGAGACCTTTGAGCAAAGTGGCATGCCATCATTCAAACTCTTAACTAGGTACAGAGCTAGAAAAAAGCATGGGCTGCTGTAGAGAACTGTTCAGAATGGTAAAAGATACAGAAACTAAGGGATTGGAAGGCGTTTTCTCCCAGTGTTGGTGAAATATCACTATTCAAACAAAGTCCAGTGTGGCTTCCTTCTGACTATCCATCTGAATGCTGGGAAGAGGCAGAGGCTTTGCATTGCTTTTAATGGGCATCTTCAAGGTGACCATAAAATTTATCACCAAATTAGCATAGTTTTGAGAATGAAGGGGCTCTTTTAGTAGATACCCTGTTTTTAAAATCACCCTGGGACTTCCCAAGCATATGGTCACCCTTCTCATCCTTCTCATCGTGCTAAACCCGGTTTATCCCAAGCCTTTTGAGAAGACAGTGATCATTGTGCTAGAGACCAGGCCATTCACACAGTTCAGCTTCTTGATTTACAAGACAATAACTCCAGTCTTTGGATTACAAGATAAAGCCATGATCACTGGTCCTGAAGTTAAAGCTGTAAGTAAGTCTGAATCTACACATTAATTTGCCCAGTTTTAAACATTCACTTCTATTGCTAGGGGAACCATGGTTCTTATCATGTATGTGATCTTGGGTCCCTGGAGGCCACTGAGATGCTCTCAGGAGGCCCATGAGGCCAAGCAATGCTCATCTGCCTCCCTATTTTTACTCTCTTCCTGCTGTATACACCCTGATGTCAAGGCTGATCTTAGAAGCCAATTGTCATTTAACAGGCTAGACCTTAAACAAATTTGTAAGAATGTAAACAATGTTATTCTTTCACTAAATCTTGTTTTAGAAAATAGGTTTTTCTTAATATAAAACATGTTGTCTGTATTAAGGTGTTATGGGCTTCTATTATATTATGATTTTAACAAAATAAATGCCTTAAAAGTTATGGTTTCTACCATGGTAAACATAGTCTTTAGGAGTAAAATTTCTATAGGACTCCAATAATAAAACATTTAAGGCTGTAACTCTAGACCTTTATTTGTCCTCTGGAAGGGATTACATTCCAATGATAAGAAAGACCAGCCACTCATCATGTGTCTGCCTCAATGACTTGTATATGGCTCATATTTTCACATCCTTGTGGGTAGGCCAAGCTAGTTGTGAAGTGTCCATGTTCTCTGATGTTTGGGTATTACATTCATTCATATTGTTATATTCTTGACAGTGTGTGTGTGTGTGTGTGTGTGTGTCTGTGCGCGTGCACGTGCATGTGCACATGCATATGCATGTAGGTGCATTTTCATGCATGTGTTTGTGAATACAGAGACCAGAGATTGGCACTGGATATTTTCCTTGGTCACTCTCTACCTTACATTTTGAGAGCAAGTCTCCCCCTACCTCTGGCACTTAGTTACTGGTCAGTGAGCTCTGGAGAGTCATTTGTCTCTGACCCCACAGTGTTGTGGTTACAAGCATGCCCAGCCACCCCTGGCATTTTTATGTGTGCCAGAGAACAAAACTCAGGTCTTCCTGCTGCAGACATTTTACTGGTGAGCCATATCCCCAGCCCCTGTCCTATCTTTTGATATTTAATTTTCGGGCATTCCCATGAGTCTTATTTTCGTGTTAACAATAATGTCATTTTTCCTTTGGAAAAGTTTATGGAGTATATCAAATTCTCATGTATAGAGTACATTACATAAGGAAATATGAAGATAATCAGCATGGGGTTCTTTGCCTGTGGCACTGGGGATTGAAGCTGGGGTCTCCATGCTTATGCTCGGCATGTGCTGTCCCACTGAAACACTCTCAGTCCCGCAAGGCTTGTCATTTGTTTTAACCTGCCTCATTCTGTTCCCCTTCATTTCAGCTGTCACCTTCAGTTTTCCGTCCTGGACCAGGGAAGCCGGGCTGATCCAGAGGCCACCCAGTATGTTTCATAGCACCTTTTGTCACTGTGCCTACTAATCTGCCTTGGCCCACTCACATTTTTTTTCCTCAGTTAATTTCATGTGTCTTTGTGTCAGAGGAGAAATTTTGTTCTATTTTTCCCAGAGGTGAATACAGTTGTTCTTCCTTCTCTACAGAGGATACTTTTGAAGATGCTGCATGGGTGCCAGGAGCCAATGACAGTAGTAGACCTTACATGTTGTCTATATTTCCGTGTGTGTGTGTGTGTGTGTGTGTGTGTGTGTGTGTGTGTGTGTGTGTGTATGATTGACTAAAAAGTGGATAATAAGAGACTGCTATAGTTCATGATTCAAACATTAAAGAATATTTAATTTCAAATGTACAGGAAGAAGGAAAACAAGTAATTTCACTATTCTACTAAAGTGTTGTTTTTCAGTGTCACATAACATGGATTCTGTTGTTCTGAAAAATACTTTGCTTTTGGAGTAAAAGAAATCAGACTGAGGAAAGAAGACTTCCACTTTGTATTCTATTTTTTACATACATACATATATACATACCCATGTATGCCCATGGAGTTCAGAGGTTGACATCAAGTGTCTGCCTCTGTTTCTCTCCAGCGTATTTTTGAGGTGTTGTCTCCAATCAGCTCACTGAGTTGACTAGTCTTGCCAGCCAGCTTTCTCCAGGGATCCTCTGTCTCTGCCTTCTGAGTGCTGGGATTACAGGTGGGCAGCTTCACCTGCCCAGCTTTTATGTGCTAGAGACCCCGACTCTAGTCATACTTACTTTATCCACTGAGCCATCTTCCAAGCCCCTATTCTGATTTTTAAATTTGTTCCTTAAGTTAGAAATTCTGTTTTTAATATCTACTGTTCTGGATAGTTATATGTTAATTTGACTCAAGTCAGTCAAGAGGAAGGAACCTCAGTTAAGAAAATGCCTCCATAAGATTGGACTGCAGACAAGCCTGTAGGGCATTTTTAAATTAGTGGTTGATGGGAAAGGGCACAGACCATTGTGGATGAGGCCAACCCTGGGTTGGTGGTCTCAGGTTCTATAAGAAAGCAGACTGAGCAATCCATGGGAAGCAAGCCAGTAACCAGCACCCCTCCATCATGGTTTCTGCATCAGCTCTTGCATGCAGGTTCCTGCCCTATTTGAGTTCCTGTCCTGAATTCCTTCCATAATGAGCAGTGTTGTGGAAGCCCAGTAAACCCTTTCTTCCCCAAGTTGCAATGGTTATGGTGTTTTGTCACTAAGACACCTACTTAATTTGAAAGACATCTCCCAGGCTACTTTTTAAATCAATGCAACGGGGAAAGCTGAGGCCACAGCGTACTTGAGTAGCAACTTTATCTTCATGTGATTGACAATTGCGTATGATAAATGAAACCTAAATTTTTTTTGTTTTGTTTTGCATTTTGAGACAGGGTTTCTCTGTGTAGCCCTGGCTGTCCTGAAACTCACTGTGTAGATGAGGCTAGCCTTGAACTCACTGAGATCTACCTGCTTCTGCCTCCCAAGTGCTGGGATTAAAGGTGTGCCACCACCCCTCCCCTCCCAGCTGCTCGGTTTTAGGTTTGTTGTCTTCTAGTGTTGTTAAATGTTATATGTCTCTAGGTTTGTTTGTCCCTTACTTCTGGGGGAGATAACACGCCTTTTGAATAATTACTCGCCAACCTTAATGTACTGAGAGATGCATTCTTGCTCAGAACTTAAAGAATGAGAATGAGAGAGGGTATGATTCTTATAAAATCAGTGTTGACAAGGAGGGTGGGAGGAGATTCTCTTGCCTGAAGTGAAGCCTTGAAGAGAACTGATGTTTATGGAAAGGTCCCTGGATCCCTATGGGGTGGGAGGACTGGGTGCTTGTCCTTACTTTGCTGCTCTTAAGTAGTCACATGGTGTTAGCAAGCCCCCCTGTTCCTCTTAACCAGTGTTAGTTTCCCATCTATAACGTGCGGTAGGGTTGAATGCTCTCTAACGTCTCTTGCAAAAAAAAACATCTCCTGTTGTTTGCTTCATGCTATGGCATGAGCTCCCACTCTCCAAGTCCTTGGTTGACAGATATGGTGTGTTAGGAAATGATGCACAGTGCAGCTCTGAGTAACCGGAGCAGATTCCGACCACACTGATGTGCTAATCCCTGAAGAAGAAGAAAACACAGAATGGGCCAGGGGTTGAACATGAAAATGGTGACAGTGAGAAAAACATTGAAGCAGACAGCTGCAAGCTTCATTTCCTGGCCCGTCTGCCATGAGAAAGGTCAAGCCTGCCAAGTCCTTCAGGCCGTCAAGGCCCAAAACTTTGGCTAGCTCTTATTTTCAGCTTCCCACACCACATGCCCAAACCACACAGGAAAACTGTCTCTCCCCCTTCATACTTGTGCCTTTTGGCTACACTTCTGTTTATGCCAAGCCCTTGCCTAACTCCCTTCCTTCCAGCTGTCATTGTGTCCTGGCTGCTGCTTTCTGGGGACTTCTGGGGAGGCAGGCTGGTGTGGATGGTGAGAGGGAGTAGGTATGGTGTTTTGACTCTGAAACTTCAGTCATTTCCACCTGGTTTCTAGGCAGTCTCAACAGTGCTCTCACCCCATTTCTTGGCAAATGTTAGCACTGATGACTTTAATTTTTTCCCTCTCCCTCCCTCTTGGGGAGTCCCCGCCCCTTCACATTCTTTGGCAGTTGTGTCTATGAACATCCTGTGGAAGATTTGGTTTGTCTTATTTTCTTTTGCCAGACTGTTCATCATCTTTTCTTCTTTCACACAAAACATATTTATCTATTGAGAGGCTTTAAGACTGATAAGACCAAGACAGAGCCGCTGGCCTCACAAGCTTAGAAATTTGGCTTCTTCTCAGCTTGGACAGTCCATCCAAATGTAAGGTCTCCCAAGGCCCTTAACATTCCAGGCCATTTGTTGTCTGTCCAGCCCCAGCTGTTGTGGTAGCCTTTTACCTCTGCCCTGTGATGGTCTCCTGTCTGCATCCACCTCCTATTGGCTCTTGTGATGGTAGCTAAGCAAAGAAGCGCTTTCACATTGTTTTAGAGCATCCAGGAAGAATCAGGAAATGTGACTGAAGAATCTTGCCTGGGTAGAAGGAGAAGCCATTCGTTATAAAAGTGTTAAGTTGTTATGCTGTGCTTGGTATTTGTCTGTTGTTCAATTGGAAGGCAAAACCAAAAAAAAAAGTCCCACACAGTCATTGTCTTCTGTTGCTGAGCATTGTCTTTTGTGGATGAGTAGAGCTTTTGCAGAAACAATGGATTGTTCTTGTCTGCCACTCTTTCTGGAACCTCCATGAGCTGCTATGCTCTACCTTTGCCAACTCCAGCCCACACTTGTTTCTAAGGGGAACTCCACTTAGTTTTCAGAATCTCATTTAGCAAAAAACAAACTCAAAGTATGTTTGTACTTGGGTTTGACATTTCTTCATGTCTGTCTGTATTTAGTGTTTTATTTAAATAGTTAAAATATTACTTGATGTTAAGTTGAAACGCACCAGTGTAGTTGGTAAAACCTTTGGTTATAGGTTTTGTTTACTTGGTATGCATTATGTAATGTCCTTTTCATCATATTGTTAATAAAATCCCACAAAGTCTCTTTTTCATTTCTGCCTGTCTAGTTAGTTCAGCTATATTGTGTCTTGTACTCAATTAAACTTTCTTTTATTTATCTTTTTCCATTTCCATATTTTTTTCATGGTGCACAGAAACATAGTATGCTAAACTATTAAGAGCTAGAGTTTTATATGTTAGCTATCTGGATTCCTCATGTCATGGATGAGAAAAAGAAAGCCAAGAAATAGAAGAGATTAAGATCACACACTTGCTAGAGCCTAGGCTCACAAGCTTCATGACCATGATCAAAATTTCTCCAGTCTAATGTGTCAGGAATTTTCCAAACCACTTATAATGGTTCCTCCAGCCAACAGAAGACCATCCTATGTGAAGGACACAGGCCCTGGAACTAGGCAGATTTGAGTATCTAGTTCTGCCACCTGCTGGCAGGGTGACTTGGGCAAGTGAGGAATGCTTGGAGGAACTTTGTTTCTTCTTCTGTGTTCTAGGAATATTAGTGACACTAGTACATTGGAGTTTTTGTAAGTATGAAATGATATAACCTATATAATGTACCTGTTACACATATCCTGTTTAACAAATTATCATAAACATTTGCTGATCATTTTAAATAATAACTTGAAGGAATTATCTGAGTCTCTTTTATTCAGTAATAGTTTTGTAATTTAGTGTTAATAAATTAATAGAGTGATTTGCCTGGATATAAATTCCTGAAATTATTTATAGCATCACTGTGCATGCATTTCCTGTTCTTTATGGTTTTCATCTGGATCATCAATAGTGCATCTTGTCCAAAAGAAGCCATCTGAAGTATCTTCGGTTTTGTCCTTCCCTTTTCATTTAGCCACTCATTACATTGTAAACCTAGGATATAATCTGTGTAAAATGTTTTGTTCAGACTTTCAGAAGTTGGGTAATTTAGTATTATTATTCTGATCCATAGAGAACTCTGTAAGGACTGGTTTCAGTGTAAAATCATCTGTACTGGTTTGAAGTATAAGAAGTTATAATTTATCCAAAAGGTGTCCAACACTGCTCTGTTAAAAGGAAGCAGACTTAATTTCGGAGCTATACAGTATTGCTCGGGGAGGGTGAATTACAAAACCAAAGGTGTGAAATTAGCAAAGACCAAAAAGCACAATAGGAAGTCCAGGAGATTTAATTTGATGACTTCTCAGATCACCTGGATGATTGGCTGCCCGGAATGGCTTGAGCGTGTAGTAGCGGGAAGAACTTTGGGAAACTAGACAGAATAATGAAGAGTTCAGGTGACTTAGTTTTCAGATAGAAATTAAGTGTGACATGCTGGGCAACATAGTGCATGCGTTTGCCTTTAAGAACCCAAGGAGTCTGAGGCAGGATGATCACTTGAGCCTGGGTATTCAGGGCCATCCTAGTCACCAATGTAAGACCTTATGTCTTCAATTCATACAAATACCTGTCAAATAGTGGATCTTCCTTATGGAACCTCTAGCTGCCAAGGGACTCCGAAGCTCATTGCCATGATTATAAAGGAAAATAACCTCTTCAGGGTTTAGATAGAAGTTCAAGTCAGGGGAAAGTGCACACATAGCTAGAAAGTGCAGAGAATGTTCCTTGTGCCTGTTTGTGTCTTATGCCACAGTACGTACATTAAGAGCTCTAGCTAGCAATTCCTTCAGGATATAAGCAGGCATGGTTTTGGAAGAATATTGGATAATTAAATATGGCTAGAAGTAGGAGCTGCTATTTGGCTATATTTTCAGTTCATTCAGATTCGGAATCAGACCAGAGGAATTTGGTAAGCACTGAGACTTACCACTTAGAACCACACTCAAATAGTTGTGGTAGCAAAAGCATTTCTTCAGGAGTCTTACTCTGCTTGAGGCATAACAGCCAGAGGTTTCTGGCCTTAAGTCCAAATTGGTGAATTTTAGAAAAATCAACTGAGATCCATAAACCCATGAGAAATAATTCAATCAAATGAGAGTGTGTACTTGCTTCTTTAATGTCCATAGAGAAGATATATTGTGAGTACCTGTGGTATGGATGCCACTCTTTGTGACTAGCTCTTTCTTAATCCCATGGCCTCCCACTGATATTTAATGTATTCTAAAATGAGAACATCATTAAAAGTGTGAACTTTAAGACCCTCTATTTGACATCTGTGTTGTTGAAATTCTGACTTACTAACTTGGCCAAATCTTTCCTTCTTTCTTCTCTCATCACTCCCCTCCTCTTCCTGTTTTTTTTCTCTTTCTTTTATTCTCTCTTTTTTTGGAACAGGGTCTCACAGTGTAGCCCTGGCTAACCTAGAACTCATTGTGTACATTAGAGTTGTCTGGATCTTGCTATAATCCTCCTGCATCTGCCTTCCAGGTGCTGAGATTACAACATGTGCTACCCTATCCTGCTAATCTTCCCATGTCTTAAGGCTTATTGTCAAGAGCTGTTCATGATTCTAGACTTGACCTTCTTGTTTAGACATTCCCTGAGCATTTTTACACTCTAGAAAAGAAAATGACACCTACCATTATACTTCATCATCATTAGTATTATTTATCCCTTATAATTTGACAGCATTCCTATAGCATCCAGTGGTTCCAAGTCTACTGGTTTACATATAATAGCCTTTTAATAAGTACTTTTAATTTAATGATGAAATAATTCTTTGTGTTTTAAACAACTGATTATCACAAAGAGAGACTTATGTATGACACAAGAACTACTTTATTTAAAATTTGAATATATACATATATAAATAAACATTAATAGTCAAATAAAAGAGGCTATCAATTGAGAGTGAGGGAATACTTGGGAAAGATGGAGGAGGGGATATAGGAAGAACTGGAGGGAGGAAAATGAGAAAGGAGGAAGTGATATATTTATATATTTTTTGTAGTAGGCAGAATTATCTTCCTTTAAGGTATATCTCTTGCCTTTTTTATATCTTTTATTCTGAGATGGTCTAAGTTGTATTTGCATCTTAGACTCAATCTGTATCTCAGGTTGACCTTGAACTTGTGGTACTGCTGCCTCAGTCTCCCTAGTAGCTGGCATTATAGCCATGTGCCACTAGGCCTACAACATCAGGCTTGGTTTATCATCCTTTAGTTCAGCTTCACCCAGTGTTGATAAGTTTAGCTTTGTATGTTTTGAAGTGTTCATTTCATTTTAAAATACTTTCATTCTTTGAGAACTCCATACTGCTTATTTTGGTCATAGCCACCTCTCTTCCTTAATTCCCCCCAGATCTACCCTCTCTACCGTCACCTATCTGCCCATCCAACTTTGCATTTTCTGCTTTTATTCGTTGTTTAAACCCATGGAGTCACTTTGTTTTGCTGAACTGCTCTTGGGAGTACAGCTTACCCTACAGGAGTCATACTATTAAAGAAAACTGACTGACTCCCTCTCCCAGAAGCTATCAAATGTCACCTTTGATTTTGAAAGATATTTTTGTTGGATACGGAACTCTAGGTAAATTTTATTTTTTCTTCCACTTTCAAAATAATTTTTAGGCAGCCTTTTTTTAGTCTGTTTTTCAGTGTGAAAGGTTTATTTATATATATAAGTTTGTTTTGGTGCCAAAAGTGGTGAAAATGTGCCTGTAATACCAGCACATGGGTGGTTATAGGAGGATCCAGAGTTTAAGGCCAGCCTGGGCAACATGAGACCCTGTCTCAAAACAACAATATGAGTTTTGATATTGCTTTCGATAGTAGGGCCAATCTTGTTCCTGTTGTTTCATCTTGGTCAGAAGCCAAATTTCCATAGGTCACTTCCTGTAGGTTTTCAAAAGTGTTTCAGAAATGTTCAGTAGCAAAACAGAGTAAGTAATGGAGAATTAGGAAGGGAATTAATTTTGGAATTATGATAATATATCCCCCATCCTCTACAGACATTTGCATACCGATTTTCTAGTCTGTACTGTTGGGCCACATCAATGGGTAGGTTATTGGGTCGTGGAGGAGAAATATGTTTAAGGTCCTAGAATGGGAAGTTTCATAGACTGTGTTATGTAAACAAGAAAGGATAACAGGGATCCTCACTGGTGTTATAATTCAGGGTTCACAATCTTGAAACACTAAGTGAGTCACAGATTTTTGCTTTGTTTATTTTGTTTATTAGTTTTGGGTTTTCCTTGGAGAATCAAATGATTTTTGTTGCTGGGCTTTTTTGTTTTGTCTTATTTTGTTTTGTTTTGTTTGTGGGCAGGTTGGCAGGGGGGGTGCAGAGGGGGAAAAAAACTAAAGAAATGCATATTATCTTTTTCTTGTTATTACATCCCCTTGTAATGTCAGCTAAATCAGTGTCTGTAAAATCCAATCTTTTATCTTTTTATAAATAGTTTCAAAAGTAGAGACATTCATATGTATAAGTGACTAATTACAAAGTGTTAACCCAGATTTTTGCAATTTGCAAGTGTGAGTTTGGATTTGACTAAATCCCCAGTGCAGAGATGCCTAAACCTAGCTAGTAATGCACGAAGGTTTGGAGTTAATGCTGCCCACTCATGTGACTAATTAGCATGCACCATTTTAGAGGTCAGTGAAGTAAGAACTAGATAAATAGATTGTTGTCCGTGTCTTGTCCTGCCTGCTTAGAAGAGGGACACGGGGCGTTGAATTGCAGTGAACAGTTAAACAGACTTTAAAATTAAGGCCTTAACATGCTGTTTACTCCCAGTACTGCTCTGTTGTGGCTTCTCCAGGCCAGAGAGAGAGAATGCCGTTCCTGTGTACTTGTTTGCCTCTACACAATTTCCTGTGTCATCACATTTTTTTGTGAACCAAGTGTTTGAGGTCGATGATTCTGATGGAGCCCTTACACAGTGGAGGGGGTTCATCTCCACCAGAAAAAGTCTTTGTATTTCAATTTTTAAAATTCCAGATCATTTGGTTGTTAGTGCTCTGGTTTTCTGTGCTTTTGTGGGGAAAGCTACACTGCCTTGTTAGCCGTTAGGATCAACCTTCTTTTAAGTCAGGGGAGCATTTGAAGAACCATCTCCAGCCTAGATGAAGCTCTTAGCTCTGCTTGGGTCTTATAATTGGGCAATTAAGATGTATATTCAGTGTTCCCAAAGGCTTATTTTTCTTGGTGTCAGCCTTATGATAAGTCATATTTAAATTAAATTCTAATGAGGTCATTATGCACTGTGTGGTGTTTATTCATGAAGTGTTTGAGCTTAATGAATTATAAGTTCTCCTTATTGATAATGGTGCTCCCCAGTTAATTCTTGACGGTTTCAAAATAGAAACTTTAATAACATTTATTTTTCCTTCAGAAGCTTTTTCACTCCTTTACACGAAAGTATAAGCCTTTGGCATTAAGAGTTCCTAATCTGACCCCATAACATTTCTTTGATTCAAAGTGGTGGTGTGGTTTACACAAGACTTACTTTGTGTACTGCTGTTGGGATGGGGGTAAGGGGAGGGCAAAAAAGATGAAATGTTCAAACATTTAGAACTCATTGTAGGTCAGCATTCCATAAAAGACTTGTTCTGAGCCCTGAAATATGGCCTGAATTGGGATTTGGAAAACAAACAAATAAACAAAAACTTACTTTTCTTCTGATTTCCTTTTTTTTAAACTCACATCTATAAACATGTTACTATGTGTCAGTCCTTCATTTTCTGTTTTGCTTCACATTCTGATAGTTTTTACACAATAAGTGGCATTGTGAATAATGCAAATACTACATAGAAGTCATATAGTAACAATTACTGGGTTAGGTAATCTGAGGATATTTTAGAACTAAAAGTAATCTCAGATGTCTTGCAGACCACTTAGGTAAACTGATAGATGGAAAAGTTGTGAAGTGTCTCAATCTTGCCCAACAGAACTAGTAAGTGCAGAATGAAGGTGGGAACCTAGGCTGCCCGTGCCCGCTCTCTGTTCTTTCTACCACAGGTGGACTATCTCTTACCTAAAACACTGGGACCCAGAAATGCTTCAAATTTCAGACTTCTTTGGATTGTGGAGTGTTTGCATCGACAGGCTGATATATCATAGGGGTGGGAACCAAATCTAAATGTGCAGGTCACCTGTGTTGTTCATATATGCCTCATTTTCACAGCATTTCATATGGTACTTGTGTTATGCCTGGGAGCCTGTCACAAGAGATCAGAGATGAAATGTTCCACTCGTGGCATCATCCTGGCCTTCCCATAGTGTCAGGTTTTGGATTTTAAGATTATAGAAGCTGAACCTGGAGATTTTAGTTCCAATTTCTGTTGTATTATAGTAATAGCAGTTCACAAGAGTTCTATGTCCTAAAGAAAAGCAACCATGTTGGTAACTATCATTTTTCAAACATGTCTTAAGCCTATTTGTTTTGGAATTTTTAAAAATTTGTTAATTTACATTTGGTTTGTCAGAAAGCCACAGTATTACTTTTCAAGTTGGCAGGAAGTTCCTGGAGAAGACCCTCTCCTATATATAGATTTTTAAACTACTTGTCTGATGGTTTCATAAGCTGTAATTTCTCTGTGATAGTCCTAGAAGACAGTGCTCAACCACAGCAAGCTTGTCTTGAGACCATATGAAAAAATCTTCTGCTTTTGGCATATCCCATGGGATGAGTAATAGACAACTTTCAGGGAAACTAGCTCATGACGGACTTCCCACCACACCCTCTGCACAGCTTCCCCCAACCCCCCATTCTCCTACCAGATGCCAGCGTGCCTTGACTAAACTCAGTGAACAAGACCATTGTATGACTCGGAAGGAAAATGTCTAAAGTATACAAAGTTCTAATGACTTGGTAAATGCTGTAAAAAGCTCTCTGAGCTGGAAGTTGCATCACTTGTGCCTTTGGCACTATGGAGTGGGCCCAAGTGGTATAATTCTTCAGTATAACACTGAGGTAATTTTCGCATCAGCCAAGTAAATGGTTTAAAGTTTCAAGCCTATGAAATGGCAAGCTATAATTGTTCAATTCCAGTGGGGCACAGGTGTGTTTAATTTTCTTCCTTTATTTCTTGTTGTCTTCTTTAGGTAAGCCAAACCAAGCAAGGAGTGTACTTGTCTAGACCTATACAGTGAGCTTTAAAGTCAGTGAACACATTTGAATGTCCACATATTACATAACACACTTCTCTTTTAAATGTATGAAACTCTTTAGAGTATAATTCTATTTTATTTAGAGACAAGAGTTGTTTTCAAATAGTAATGATACAAATGCTAATTAATGGTGATAGAGCATAGAGAATCAAAAAGTATGGATTTCTTTTTGCCTTCAATATTTATTTTTCACTTGATATGGGTTGAATAATTTCCTTCATTTCCTATATCTGCTCAAAGTGAGTGCTAATATTTTCAGTGGCCACAAAGAGGTGCCGGGAGAATGAAAAACAAATTTTCCCCAAAACACATCATGTTGCCTAGAAGAAAGGCCTATTTAAACAACAGTTAATTTCAATTCCATCTTATTTTATAACAATCACCTATCACAGAATCAGAAAAGCTTTAAATGCATGGTCATTTCCTACAACTTCATGTGTAGAGGTTAGAATAATTGCTTGTGTTTTCCAAATATGGAAACTAAAGCTGCCAGAATATTTGCTTAATTTGAGTTTAGAATAAACATCCCTTTGTGAGTTTAGGTAAAGGTACTACAGTTGTATGGAATAATATTGGACAGGAGTTGATAACTCTTGAAACTAGCTATAATGTATGAACAGCCACTTACACTGTCATGAACATTTTATCTGTGGTTGAAATTTTACGTGTAAATCTCAGTGGAGAGTTCTTTACTTTTTAAAGTTCAGCAAAAAAAAAAAAAAGATAAAAGTCTATGTGGGTGGAAGCAGAATGTAAATTTTGGTTTTTCCTGTTCAGCTTTTATAGTTTGCAGTATTGAGACCCTTCCTATTTTCAGCTCTTTGACCTCAGGCAGCAGGTTAGAAGTTGCCTTTCTTTTTTTCTTATTCCTGCTCCTGCTTGTCACCCTGTCATGTAGTTGCTGATTTTAGATTTTCATTTTCCTATTTGGAAATTATAAGCAGTCATTTATTAACCTGATTACTTTCTGCTTCAATTGACTTGTCAGTGGGTGGCCTTGTGAATTATTTTGCTTTTAGAGACACAGATCAACCATGCTACCCTATACCCACAACACAAAGCCGCCGGCTTCTCTATTGTAGGGCCTTGTAATTGAATGGCATTTGAAACATGTATGAGCACTCTCCCTTCTCCCCCCCCAAATAATACTTAACCTGGGTTTTATTTTCTTAGTAGACTTGAATAGTTGAAACTTGTCATTTCATAAGCTCCCAGATAGCACAAAGGTTGAACAGGAATTACAGCATTCTTGGTGTGATTTATTTCTGGTCATCAAAAGCAATCAATTTTACAGTAGAATTGTAAAACTTCAGAGCTAGGTGTAACTAATAACCAGGTATAGGCCTTTCCGTTTATTTAAGAAAAATCTCAAGATCAAAAAGGCTAGGTAATTTGTTAACACTGCATTCTTTAGTGCTGGTGAAGTTGGGACTTGAACCTGGGTTTCTTCACTTGTCACTCAGAAAGAATTCTTCATTAGGCTACTTCTCCCATGCTTCTGAATCCTTGACTCTGCTTTTGAACATTAGATGATGTCTTCACTTGGAACAATTTAGAAATGTAATTGTATTTGCTATTCACTGCCAAGCTATATTGGAGCCTGAGTCAAAAAATGAAAGGCTAGCTATTTAGACTCTGTTTTTTATCATGGACTTTTAGCATTAATTTTGTTTTTTTTAATTGAATAATTATCTTAATTAGTAAATGATTCATTCCAATGCTGGTCCTATTGCTTTACTTTAATTTCCAAACTGTAAATCCCTTCTTTCAGTCTTCTGAAATAAAGAAGGATATTTGGGGGATGTTTTCTAGTTTGTTAAGAAGTTGAAATCAAGTCAGGAGATCCATTGTTTTCTCCTTCACGCTATGATGCTTTGAACCCTTTGCATGTATGTATGTATGTATGTATGTATGTATGATTTGCATGGATTAGGAGTTGAAGGAAGCTCTTTATAGGCCTGTTACATTCATTACTATGCCTGGTTCTCTCAACAAATGTTTGTTGATAGGTATTAGATTGGGCAAGAGTTTTTTTTTCTAACTGAGTAGGTCTAAATCACATAGTCTTAAAATGAAGGAATTAAGGCACCTATCACTGCTGATGCGGCTGGGGATAGACCTGACTTACAACATTAAGCATTGTTTCTTCAGGCTCTACTTTCTTCTTTCCCCATTCCGAAGCTCCAAGCTAAACATTCTACTAGCTGGGCAGCTGAACAGAAAGAGAACCTCTCCTGATTGCTCCAGCAGGAGGTTGCAGAATTGAGTCTGATTGGCCCACAATAACTCACATGCCCATCCCTGAATCAGACACTTAGAGATACATTTATTTCGCTAGTTAAACATGTTTCTTGTACTCTACCCTGGGGCAGAGCCTTAGGACCGAGAGCAGAAGAACTGTAATTCTTCTAAAGGAAGAAAGGATACCTTAAGCCCCTCCCAATGAGATCCTAGAACTGAGCCTGGTGGTACTAGCCTGAAATCCTAGGCATTGGGGAGGATCTCTCTCTTTATGTCCAACCTGAGCTACAGAGTCCAATGCTACTCTGAACAATTTATAGAGACTGGCCTCAAAAGAAAAAATAAAAAGAGGGCTATAGCATGGTGGTAGAATGTTTGCCTGGTGTAATGGCTGGTTTTAATTGTCACCTTGACATGGGTGGGAATTACCTGGGAAAAGACCCTCAATTAGGTTGGGGTGTGGCTGTGTCTGTGGGGGGGTTGTCTTGACTACATTAATTTATAGGAGAAGACCCTTAAATTAAAAGTAGGTGGTACCATAACCTGGGCTTGATTTTTTAGTTGTGTAGAGAAAGTGAGGCTGAGAAATAAGCTTCATGCATTCACTTCTTTCTGCTCTTGACTGTGGATGTGATGTGACCTGTGTTTTAAGTTCTCATCCCCTTGGCTTCCCCACTATAACCCTAAATTGTGAGTGAAAAGACGCCTTTTCTCCCCTAAGCTGCTCTTTGTCAGGGTATTTAATCACATTAACTGAAATGAAACTAGAATACCTAGCATGTGTGAGACCCTCACTTCAGTTCCCAGTACTTCAAACAGGTGTGGTGGTTGGTATTCTAGGCAGGCAAAGAAAAATGTCTACTATAATGTGATTATTCCCTTCCTCTTCTGAGGTAGTTAGGGGCTCCTTAAATTAAGGCTCCTAAGACCACACAGCTAGTGAGTGATAGAACTGAATGTCACTCCATAGCCGACAGCATGTAAAGCCATTCTCTTTTCCCAGCGCTTTGTTGTATCTATACACTTGAAATTGTGACCATTATCATTATGTAAAGCACTGCTTCCCAAGGGAATGGTTTTGTCCCTAAAGGACATTTGGCAATGTTTGGAGATGGTTTGGGTTGTGGTGAGTAAGCATGGAGGTGGTAGGCATGCTGGTGGGTAAAGGCCATAGGTGGTTTTAACACCCTACAGTCACAGTTCAACTCCTCCTAAGAAAACCTTTACCCAGCCTGCAATGTTCACAGTGCCAAGGGTGAGAAAGTCTGCTTTCTAGGCTCTAGTTCTAGACCAATTACCATTAACTTGAATTTTGAAAGAAAGCATTAATATTGAACAAGATTAAAATAATTTTAACATCTAAGTAAAATTAGATAGCCCCTTAAGTCAATTTTCTTTAAATTTTATAGCATCCAGTTTTAGAATATTGACTCTGTTTTAGTGAGTAAATTTAAATGGAGCATAAATTATTTTAAAAATTAATTTATACAATTTTTCATTAAAAATAAGCTATATAATTTTCCACAATGAAATTCTAAGCTCAGATGTGGTGGATCAGGCCTGTAATGGCAACATTTAGGAGACAGGTGAATTATCATTTATTATAGTGAATTAAAGGCCAGCCTTGGCTACAGAATGAAAAGAATGAGACCTTTTCTTCAGTCTTAATCTCTCTCTATATATAAATATATATATATATATGTGTGTGTGTAAATATATAATATACACATATATGTGGGGCTATTTTAAATTTAACAATGGATACTTTTAAATAAATATTTAAGGCTATCTTGGAAACCTTTAAAATTTTTAAATATTCTACACTTTTAAAAAATCACTATTTTAGAAGCTCTTGTCCAAAGCATTTCAAACATTTGATGATGACAATAAGAGATTTAATTATGCTGGACAGTGGATGTTTCTTGTTACTAGTGAGTGCTTTGTTGTGTCTCCACAACCCCATGTGTTGAAGCTGTAAAAACCATGTAAAAGCAAATGCTTTGTCATGTCCCCATGAAAGTGGCCTTGTAAAAGCAAGGGCTCTCTGGAAGAATGATAGAGACAGAGGCAAATTTAGTGCGCTCTAACAGTTTAACTCTTCAAAGGAATCAACCTCCATATTTAGTGACATGAAAATAGTTGAAACCATTTTCCTCCTTGATTCTTGAGTTGAGCAGATATATCCAAATGAAACCTAGGAAGTCAGACCACAGCTAGTCTTCCAGTAAACAGTTGAATGATTGGAGTGATACTGCAGATGGCATTCACCTCAGAAAATTTCCACAACCCAGTAACTCAAAGTTATTGTTGGAGTTGGATTTGAGGCATAGCATTTTCTAATTTTGCCAATTTTGTATAAGTAATTTCTTAGTGCCACATTCTAAATCCTCAGAGCTGCTTACAACTATTAATATATTCCTCTTGGATTCTTTTCATCTCTGTTGAGTCCTATCCAGAGCGACTAACATTCTCTCAGATTTCAAGCAGGAATTCCTACTTGCCTTGCTTTCCCTCCTCTCCTCAGCCCTTGATGCTCCCATGACACCCCATAGTGTAACCTCACTACTTCACCTGACTGCACCACTTAATCCCAGAATGCTCATTGTTTTTTTCTGTTTCTTCTCTTTTCTTTGGCCGTTCTTCCTTCTTTAGTATTAAATTCCCTTCTTGCCTATTATTCCTCTCTCCTGTTTCTCAACCCCTAATTACTGGCTCCATATCCTTATGCTTCTCAGCTTCTTAGTTCACATCCTCATCCACTAAGGTATCTGATGTCCACCCACCTAGTGTGCGTTAGTAAGGCTTGTGTGTTTGGAGAGGCCGTCTATTCATTGTTAATAGAATCCAATTTGCAGTTTCCTTAGAAACAGGGCAGCTGCTGATCCTCAGATTACCCGTGGTTTTCATGCAAATTCCTCTGTGGAATTAAGAGGAGCAACATTTATCTACAAAACATGTCAGAAAAATATCTTAATAATTGGTGTGAGGTAAAATGGCACAATTTATTATGGATTGAGTTTAGTGAGCTTATTGTTTTCTTTGGGGGGGGGTGGTCTTGAAGAACTGGCATGTTTACCTCTGATTTGCAAACACTCTCCCTGGCACTGTCAGAAGGTGCTCCTCAGCCCAGCATAGAGAGGAGAGCACAGGGATGAGAGGTCACTTGACAAACAAGTGACTTGTTTAAGATTTCACAGCAAGCTAATTGCAGAGGCCTTGCATTTCCTGCCTCTTAATCCCTGTTACATGAATAGAAAAGAACTTATTATGTATTGCGTATTTATATGGAAGCCTCAGAGCATTTCCTTTGCTTTAATAAAATTGTGAAAATTATTACCCAGTAAAGGAATTGTTAGAATAGAAAACACATAAAGTAGGCACAGGGCCACCTGAATTTATTCCTGGTTTTTCAACTGGCTAATGATGG
Organism: Mesocricetus auratus; assembly: GCF_017639785.1. NCBI lineage: Eukaryota > Metazoa > Chordata > Mammalia > Rodentia > Cricetidae > Mesocricetus > Mesocricetus auratus. The sequence goes on along the minus strand of NW_024429186.1, from coordinate 37,351,106 downwards.
CAGCTGTTAGTTCCTGGGCTTCTTGAACCTTGAAAACCATACTCATTTTATTCTACACAGTGGAGTTCCTTGAAGTCTTTTAAAAACCACAGAAACAAAATTCAAAGTACAAAGTGTTATTATTGATTAACTCAAACTGGTCCTTGTTTGTTTGCAAAGTTCCCAGGACTCCAACAGGCAGGGAATTCCCGGTGGTGAGTTGGTACGCACCCTGTGAGAACCAAGCATGTCTTGGCGATGTATTTTGGATTTCTGAAAATGTCTTCCTGTTGGGTTGAGGTAAGGAAAGAACTTGTGGAAATGTTCTTGTTGCTGCCAGCAGAGTTTTTGGGACTAAAGTGTGCATTCCAATGCTATGTTGGGGGAGGTTAGCTGGTCAGGAAATAAAACCCTTACCAAAGGTAATGGGTCCCACTAGCATTTTCAGTAAGGAGTACCAGATGTGGGTAGTTAATTATTCTCAGATCTGATAAGTACCTGCCAGCCAAGGCCAATTTTATTTTCAGTAAACAGTGGCCAAAGGTCCTAGCTGTTCATTTGATAGGATAGGGCCTGTTTGCACTTATCTATTAATAAATGCACAGCACTCCTTTCGTTTTCCTTTCCCAGGGCCAGATAAAACATTTCAGACACTCAAAGTATTTGTCTTAGTAAATCAGACAAAGTAAACAAATCTGGTGATTAACTTGGTAAACAGAAAGTGGCTAAGTGTTACCTTTGGAGTTTAACTCAATGCCAAACAAATAATATTAATCGCATGGCATTTTCAATAACCTTTATGAAGTAAGACAGAGAGGATTTTCCACCCTCTTTTAACCACCAGTGGTATATCTCTTAAGTGCTTTCAGATGTCTTTTTGTAGGGAGATTGTGAAAATCACTTTAAAATGAGATTTATTCTTATGTACCATGAGTAACTCATTGGGAACACTGTACTAGTTAGCATTGTGTGTAAACCTGGGAACCTCTGTGGTTCATCCCAGAGGGAAGACTGCCCAGGGCCATACCCATCTTTCCTGTACAGAGATAATACTCTTCTAAAGGTTTGATTTGAATGAAGCCCTGAGAAAATGGTCCCCTTTTATACGATTAAGGGGGGTAGGTAACAGAAATTAATTCTTTACTCTGCAAGATTTTTGTCTTTGGAGCAAAGGGCTTCATTAATAATTGAACTGTTTATTTTGTGATGTACGTGCTTTTCTGGGGAGAACTAGTGAGAAATACACCAGTTGTTTTATACTAGGTAACACAGAACTATGGTATCAAAGAAACTTTCTTTCACTCCAAGCCTCAACTAGATATCACTGGTGACCCAATTTCTGTTTCCTGCCATCTTTTATATCACTACACTTTCTTCTTTACTTTGATCAAAACCTGCCTGCTCTGCCAAATGTAATATCTTTTTTGTGTTGGCTTTGTACTTGAGACTGAAAGTAGCTTATGAAATTGTTTCATTTCCCATGATATGTAATAATGCTAATTTACTAAACACCGAGCATACAAACATAGCTGGAATGCCTTAGAGAACAATATCTTATCTGCACATCTCCATTTAGAATATCTCTGCATTGATGTCTTATTCCACAAGAGAGTGTTCTGGCACAGTGCCATGAATATAGTGAGTGGTAACACCACAGGCGTGGTGGTTGACACTAATAGTATGGAGGAGACAGTGCAAACCTGGAGTTTGAAATCTGTTATGTTTTTTCAGCTTCATTTTAATGACCTGCTGGGAGGCCAGGTGCATTCCTTGTATTCTTTTTATGTTTTAGTTTTCTGCAGCTGTGCAGAGAAGTTAAACGCTCTATCCATTTACTTACCTGACAGGCATGTCCTTAAAACTTAATCAAAGTATCAAGTTCTTGTGGCTTAAAGGATGAAAAGTATTACTACTGTTACTATTTCTACTATTTACACACTTTGAATTTTTCTTCCATACGACTTATTATTTTCTATTACACTCACTAACATTTCTTTATGGTATATGCTAATATGCTTTATATTATATTTACTAAATAGCATTGCATTCATTTTATCCAATTATATTTACTTGTATTTAACAATCATTTGTTCTATTTATTTTTTCTTTATTTTTATTATGTATATCCTAAAATGTATATGATAAAACAATATATATACACATATGTATATATATATGTATATTGGTTTTTACAAGACAGGGTGTCTCTGTATTGTTTTGGAGGCTGTCGGTCCAGCCCGGCCTTGAACTCACAGTGATCCGCCTGCCTCTGCCTCCCGAGTGCTGGGATTAAAGGCGTGCGCCACCACTGCCCGGCAAACAACATATATTTTAAGAGGAGGTCTTGCTATGTCACCCAGACTTCTACCAAGCTCCTGGGCTGAAGGTATTCTCCTGCTTCTTCCTTCTAAGTAACTGAAACGCTATTTAAATTATAACAGAATTGTAGTAAAATTCATGGGGTATATTTCTAGAGTAGCGGTTTTATTATCTATACTAACTCTTCACGTAAGATCCTTTTAATTATAAATGTAGCTGCATCTTCAAAATATCTTTGATTATAGATGATTAGATACTACTTATATGGTAGAATAGGCTAACTAAAGTGATGTGGGGAGCTGCTAAAAATGTTGTAAAACTCGCCGGGCGGTGGTGGCGCACGCCTTTAATCCCAGCACTCGGGAGGCAGAGGCAGGCGGATCTCTGTGAGTTCGAGGCCGGGCTGGACTGATAGCCTCCAAAACAATACAGAGAAACCCTGTCTTGTAAAAACCAAAAAAAAAAAAATGTTGTAAAACTCATAATGCCCAGTGAGCAGTAATCTGCTACTGATTCACACATCTGTATTTCTATACCCTTTTACTGATCTCTAGACCTATAAGTCCAACCAACTAGATAGCTTCTGTATGTGACTACGCTACAATATTTTCAGGTGTCACATATAAATTTAATATCCTGTTTCTGATTTGCTTTTCTCTCTAGTTAGAATCACACCCAACCTGTCTCTCAATACAGCAAACCCTACCTATATTCCCTTACTGTCTGTACATTCGAGCACCTTAATGTTCTATGTCCTTTCTGTCCATTCTTGTTATGTCTTTTATCAGGTTATGTTTGTCTACCTTCCTGTCACCAGACTTGTCCCATTGCTATCTCTGAATTGTATTCAGGATAATATTGCAAGTATGTTGTCTTGACTTAAGATTTGTGGTGGCTACTTGTGACCTGGGATGAACTTCACACTTGTTTTGGTTAAGTTCCCAATGATTTTCACTTTAATTTAGCCTCAAATCTTCTTGTAACCTTTGTTGTAGCCCTTATATCTGTTTTTTTTTTCCTACCCGCTTCTTTGATTGGAAAACACTTATTTTATTAAAAAAAAAAAAACAACCATTCCACCATGAGAGCTTTTGGGACTCAAGTGAAATTGGGAACTGCACCCTTGAATCCCATCTTATATTGTTTATACTTCTCTCGTGGTTCCTGTGAAAGCCACTGCGTTTGCATATGTCTTTCCCTTTCTAACCCGTTGCCTTTTCACTTTTGCATTTCCATGTTGAGATCAGTGGCTGAGACGGACACAGGAGACGGTTGATTGATTAAACTGATACATTTAAATCCTGCTGCTTATCTTCCTGCTCAGGTTTACTTCTTCTCAGTGTTAGATTGAGATGGCTTAAGAAGAATTCAGATTGGATTTGATGTGATGGATAGACTAGGTCTTTACCTAATTGATATGATTGGAGGAACAGTCATATCAATCCCTATATTTACCCCCAGATTTCATAGTCTGAAAATTAGCTATGAGGATTCATTTATTAAGAAACTACTTAAACAGCTGGGCAGTGGTGTCACAATGCCTTTAATTTCTTCACTTGGGAGACAGAGGCAGGTGGATCTGTGAATTCAAGGCCAGCCTGGTCTACAAACTAAGTTCCAGGACAGCCAGAGCTGCATAGAGAAACTTGGTCTCAGGGTGGGGGTAGGGAGCTCTTTAAACCTCACACCTCTTTAGAAAGTATTTCCATAAGCATTATCTTAATTTCCAAAATAATTATATCAGATAATTTTTATTGCATACAATTTAGAGATTAAAAAATATAATTTCATAACAATTCGTTGGTATCTCTGAGGACATGTGATGATGGAATTTGAACCTTGAGATCCTCCTAGGCTTATTGCCTTTGAAAGACACATCAATCTATTTGCAACTATGTATCAAGTCAATGTACATTAGTGAAACAGGTAGTTTTCTTCATGTAAGCTCACCAAGATCAGAATTTTGACTACTGTACTGGGAAGGAAAAGGAATATTGAGAATAGATGGAAGATAATTTTGGAGTTCAAAGAAGTTGGGTTTTGATTTTATGTGACAGTGACACTGGGGTGACTCCTAGTATGATGTAAATGAGGCAAATTTAAATTACTTTGTTAATTACTCTTCTTGTGAGCTCAATTTAATAAAATGATTCTACCTCTGTATTATCTAGATTTTTTCTAAGTAAAATGCTAAATATTGAAAATTTATCTTTTATGTGTATTACTAGAAATGTTCTTTAGAAGTTTACTATGACTGGTTTATTGAGAACATAGATTTTTTTTTCTTTTAGGTAGTAACACATGTGTGGCTATGATTTGTTCTTTGTCTTTCATGTTGTAGACTTTCTTTAAAAGTCTGATGATGTTAGGCAACCCTTCCACGTTCAATAGTAATAATCCATGCACACACATAAACTGGAAGCCCTGTGTAACTGACTTTTTCTTTTGGGCCAGCAACCAACTCCCAAATCATGACATGGAGACTTACTAGTTATGATGCTGGGCTGTAGCTTAGGCTCATTTCTTGCTAGCTTTTGTAAGTTAACCTGTTTCTCTTCATCTACATTTTGCTTCAGGACTTTTTGCCTTTCTTTCCTTCTGTATATCTTACTTTCACTGCTTCTCATGTAAGGTAAGCAGCTGTGTGGCTTCCAGCTTCTGGTCCCAGGCATGTCCCTCTCTTTCTTCCCTGTTCTCTTTTTCTTCTCTCTCCAGCCTAGCTGTCTTCTCCTTCTTATTCTCTTACCCCCCCCCCCCCACACACACACACCACCTATCCCTCTCTTGCCTACCTATTTACCTATTGGCCCTTCAGTTTTTTCATTAGACCAATCAGGTGCCTTTTTGGCAGGCAAGGTGAAACAAATGTAACACATCTGTAAATAATTAAACAAACACAGCACAAACAAATGTAACACACTTTTATACAATTAAAGTACTATTCCACAGCATAAACAAAAGTAGCACATTTTTACATAGGTAAAATAATTTCCAGTACAGTTAATTGATACTTTCGTTAGTTTGAAAGAAGATCCTGGTGCTTTGTGGGGGGGAATTTCCAGGCATCTGTGTCAGCAGCATATGGTCATCTCTTTGTTAGAGAACTTCCTAATTTTCAGTGACTAAAACACCTGATTGCCAGAGTTTGTGGGGCTGAGGGAGAGAGAGGGACAAGATATTAGGATGTGTTCTCTCCCAGGATGTAAATGTTCACTTTCTCTCTCATTTCATTTCAGATTAGATTCAGGTTCAGTACCTCTCTGAGCCCCAACCTCTGCCATATCTGATGTCTTTGAGTTCACAAATCCTTAGATCCACTTTTCTCAAGGCCAAATAGCTAAACACAGGTAGGATAGAAATCTAAACTTGTGAAATGTATGTAGGATTTGGACCCAAGGGGATGAGAAAGTCTTTCTGCAAAAGAAAGTATGGGAAGATAGGAAGCTGGTGGGGGAAAAAATAACAGGGTAAATAGGAAATTGCAAGTAATGCAGTTTATTTAGAGTAGAGCAAGCCAGAGAGATGTGCTTAAGGAAAAATAGAGCTAGAAACAGAACCTAGAACTTCAAAGACAAAACAAGATGCCTGGAGTCCCCATGCCCCTAGAGGTGCTAAAGTGCCAACTTGTGCACACTCCATCATTAAAAGCTGCTCCATAGACTCTAAGTGCCTGAGTCACCAACAGGACCTTAACAGGTGACGAAAGCTGAGGTGCTGTGACTTTGACATTGTGCATAATTTTTGCAGGAAAAGTTTTGAAAGAATAGAAATGTCAGGTATATAGAATTCGAGCTCGCAGATGCTAAGGCTAGCTATGAAGCTTGGTTTGTCTCTTAATTTGTACACACTCTTAGTGAGATGGTTTTCTAAAAATGGAAGAGTTTTCAAGTGTTGGCTGTGATTTTAGTTACTAGATGTTATTAGAGTGCAAATGTCATCACTGCCATGGGCCAGCCATTTGGTACAGAAGCAGGGACCCTTAGATAAGAAGAGATGCAAAGGAAGTACCACTTTGTACCTGGAACATTATTACTTTTAATAGGACTGCCTCTCTATTGGAATTTTATTCCATCTAATCTGGAGCAAAATATAAGGCAGAACTTTTGTTCATTACCCAGAATGCTGCTCAGTTGTGTAGAAGTCAGTCATGCTTTCAATGACAATATGAGTGATGATATAGAAGTCTTTTTTTTTTTGTGGCCCTACCCCTACCCCAGGGTTAAGCAGTTTTCTCCTTTTTCGGTCTGGAAGGAACAGTATTTGTATTGATCTCAGTTACAAATTTCTCTCCTTTGTACTGTTTGCCTGAGCCTTAAAAATGTGGCAGCATTACTAAGCACTCTGGAATTTAGATTAAACAGCATTCAATTTGAAAATCTAATCACATCATCTAAATATCATTAAGTTATAATAGACTGATTGATAGGGGCCAAAGCTGTTTCAGCCTGGTGCTGCATGCCTTTCACTCAGCCAGCCTTTTCAAACCAAGATGTTGATAAAGGGGTCTATAAATCTTAATAGTTGGAGACAGTTTAAAAGCATAGTTCACTGGGCAAGGTCACACCCACTTAAGTGACCTATTTTGTATACTTTTCAAAAATAGGTTAATTAACTTAATAGAAATAATAGGTTTCTGGTATTGATGTGCAATTACTACAAAAACAGCTTTTTTTCTTCTTATTCCTTTCCAAACGAACATGATGCTCATGAAATTGAGGGCATAATAGCTGTGACAAAAACCAGGTTTAGCAAGGCAAGTCATGTTCAGCAAATCACATTTCAGACTTGTTCTTTAAAATTCACCTTTCTCCAGGTCCTAGGACACGGGCACACCTCCACCAGAACGTTCTGTTCCTGGCACTCTCCTATTGCAGTTTTTAGGAGGGATTACTCTAGCTGTTGTTATTTCCCTAATCGCTGTAACAGCAGTCTATATAGCTCTTGTCCCCCGGAACCTCATCAGGCATAGAAATCACAATGAATGTTGACCTCTTTTTTTTTTAACTGAGGGCATTTTCTTTGTTGTTATAGCACATGATTCATGTGCTGGTGTAGTTTCAGAAGGATACAGTGAAGAGGCGAAGAGTGGCCAGTCCAGAGTCCTATTTGGGACAGGATGAAGCCTCTCAATATATACTGCTTTACTTGAATGTTGGTATTGTTTGGTTGCTTTTATTGTTATTATTTGGTTCTCAAGTCATTCTCCCAAGGTATTTTATGTTTCCTTTAGGTTGGACAGTTATAACCTTTGTTTTCTATTACTGACTGCTCAAGTTATGAAATTTGATTTTTCTGTTTATCTTTTCCTGAAGACCTAAAGCCTTAATGTCTTATCGAAAGGGATGCTTATTATATTGTTCTTTAGAAATTTTAAATGCATTTTAGTTAGAATATTATGTTTAGAAAAGTTAACTCTCAGCCAGGCACAGTGGCAAACTACCTGGGCTTATTGGGTGATTTGGTCTCAGAAAAGAAGGAAGAAAGGAGGAATGATGGGATAGAGAAAAAGATAAAGAAAAAAACTTCCTCTTTTTCTTTCACCCCTATTTGTGTATCACACACAACTCTCTAAATATATATTGCTGAGTTCAGGTGGGTTGTATTTCCCTGTGGCCTAGGTATCCTGAGGCATGATAGTGATATTCATTCATGTGAGGCTCTTGCAAGGTGCTTGAGGTGGGTACATTTTGAATTGATGGGCATATTTCTAACAGATAGGTTGTCTGCACTAGAAATTTTAGGGAGACTCCTTGACCACCTTAGAGCAATACCACCATTCACTAGTTTGTGCCCTTTTCTACCAACCCAACCTTTTCTTTTGCAAAAAATGCAATATCTTTATTTATACTATGACAGATTTATACATGCATGCAATGTATTTGTACTCCTTCCCCTAACTCTTCCAAGATATACCTCTAAACCCCTGTGTTTCCTTTTTTAAAAAAAAATAACCCACCAAGTCCAATTTGAGCTGCCCATTTCCTCATGGGTATGGGACGGTCCACAGGAGTATGGTTGACCTATGTAGGGTCACGTCCTTAAAGGAAGCTGAGTCTCCACTTGCAGAAGCCATCAATTTCCATAGCTCCCCAATTAGAGATAGGGAGCTCAGCATCCTCCTTCCAATTCATGCTTGAATGTTGATTAGCTAGATCTGGTGTGGGTCTTGTGCAGGCAATCATAGCCTCTGTGTGTCCATGAGTGTATCAGTCCTGTCATGTCCCGAAGACACTGTTTCACTCTAGTCCTCTCCAATCCCTGGCTCTTAGAATCTTTCTGTCCCTCTTCTTCAATGGTCCTAAGCCTGGGGGAGAGGCTACAGTATACATGTTCCATTTATAGCTTCGAACTCATTCTCTTCACGTTGACTGTGAGCTTCTGCACTAACCACTGTTCATCGCATGTAGAAGCTTCTCTGATGAGTTCAGAGAACTGAGAACAAATTCAGAGAGTAATTTGATACTATGGTCATTTAGCAAAATAATAGTAGTCACTTTACCCCTGAAATTTATGAACTCTCCACCATGAGTTCTTGGCTAGATTTACAGTACCAGGCATGCTTTTCTTCCTGTAAAATGGGCCTTACATCCAATCAAAAAATAGTTGGCTATCTCCACAACATTCATGCTACTCTAGTATGCAACCATGGCATATTTTAGAGTCTCTGTTGTCATTGTGGCTCACAGGGATGACAGGTAGGTTAAACCATTGGTCACTTTTCTTGCTCAGCTGCCTGAATAGCACCTTTTGGTAGAGCCCAACATTTTCTAAATGAGAAATATCTTGTTTGTATATGTGTGAGTATAAATGTGTGTTTACAAAAAAAAGTCACAAATTATACTGTTCTATAAAATCTAGTTATGGTGGAAGAGCCTTTAAAATCTCCTGGCCTTGGTTAGTTCCTCATTGGGAAGATGGGAAGATGCCTTTAGATACCTTTTTAACAGGTACTGTAATGGTTGATGCAGTGCAGATAGATGAGAGACCTTGGTTTTGTGTTGAGTGACAGAGAGGTTTCAGTACAGGGAGGTGGGGTAAGAAGGACCGATTCAACTAGGATTTACTCTGTTCTTTTATTCCTGTGTCTGTGTGATGGTTTTTCCTTGAAAACAAACCTACCCTCCACCCCCTCACCCTGAGTTTAGCAGTATCCCTTGTTTGAAAGCAAAGACTTCATTTCCTGGGGTTTTTTTTTTGTATCCCTCTAATTTGCCCAGTATAGGGTCCAGTTCAGAGCAAACATTCATTAAGAACATTTTAGCTAATTAAATACAAAGTATCTGGCTTGAACTAGGGGATAGAGGAAGTACTGGCACACAGGGAATTTAAAATAAAGAGGATATTTCCCCTATTACTAGTTTTTTCTAATAATGATTGTACTTTCCATTCCTTACAGAAAGTGTGGAAGAACAAAAACTTTAAAATAAAACCACATATCTACTCCTAAGATATCCCTATGATACCTGAATAAGTTGTACAAAAATGTTGTGGTAGCATTATTTACAATGTCCAAAAATGTTGAAACAACCTAAATGTTCATCAATGATGAATGAATAAACAAAATACGAAATATGGAATACAACAATAGAAAGATGTGAGCTATGGGTACATGGTCAATATTGATGAACCTTTAAAAAAAAGTGCAGAAGTTTATTTGATGTCAAGGAAATCTGTAGAGCAAAAGCAAGATTAGTGGTTGCTTAGTTCTAGGGGAGAGGAGTCTCTGGGTACTAGCTAAAGCATTTAGAACCCCCCTTCTTTGCCCCTTCCCTGTGATCCCCACTCCCGTCCCTCTTTCCTTTCCCAAAATGCAGAGCCCAAGCCCAGGGCTTCCTTCATGCTAAGTAAGGGTTCCATTCCTGGCTGTACTTGCAGCCCTGTAATTCTTTTGGACATTATGAAACAGTTTGAAGTAGATGGTGGTAATGATTGCACAGCTCTGTGAATAACTGTAAAACTGTTCAAATGTTTCCAGTGAATTGTTTAGAATATAAACGATGTCTCAATGAAGCTGCTATAAAAATTAATCAAAGCCCTATCCTGAAATCACTGCTGTTAACAGCATCTATTGTATTTCTTTCTAGAAATATTATATGCAAATCTAAACATTTTATCTAGTTCAGCTCATATTTCACATACAGTTTTTAGATTTTATTTTCATGGGTATAGAAATGGGTGTTTTACCTACTTGTATGTCTGTGTACCACTTGCATTCAGTACCTGCAGAGGCCAGAAAAGGACATCAAATCCCATTGAGCTGACTAACTCTGGTTGTGAACCCCCATGTGGATTCTGAGACATGAACCTGGGTCCTCTGGAAGAACAGTCGATGTCCTTAACTACTGAGCCATCTCTCCAGCCCCTCACATAGAATTTTCTCTTTCAAGACAGGGTTTCTCTGTTTTTGCCCTGGCTGGCCTAGAACTCACTCTGCAGACCAGACTGGCCTCGAACTCCAATCCACTTAACTCTGCCTCCCGAGTGCTTCCTAAAAATTATATCACCCAACTATATAATTTTAAATAGTATTTTTCACTTACTATATTATCAGGAACATTTCTCATCTTAATTAAAGCTCCTTTGTAAACACTCTTGTAAAAGAAATACCATAGTTGACCTCATGACTTTAACATAATTTCTATCACTATTCTTCTGAGGGCTGGGCCTTTAGGTTACCCATATTTAACATGATTGTAAATAGCAAGTTGCAGTTTGGGAGGCTTGGAGGCTTGTCTGCTCATCCCTGAACATACGAGCTTGATGTAAAAGAAACAGACTGTATGGGGAGCGGTGTTTTCACTGAATGTTAGTACAGGGTTTCAGGAAAAAGGAGCTTCGTGTCCTAGTTATGAACTTTGAGCAGAATAAGTGACTTTTCATTTGGTGAGACCCATGGGGGAAAAGCCCCTGAACAGGACATCCTGGCCCCTTCTCCACCCTCAAGGGCAGAAGTCCTGGCTGCTGTGAACAAGACCTGATGGCACCATGACTGTATAGCAGAGCTTCTCTTCATCTTGAAGGGGTTTTGAGTTATTGATCTGTCGTCATTTTCTCCTATTTTGTAAGAGCAAGGACAGATGGGGAGAAAATTAGGTATTTCTGCAGTAAAATCTTCCTTGATGGAAAAGGTTCAGGACCATAGAATTGTTCACTGGAAATGTAATTTTCTAGAGAAAATATTAAGTGCCATGATATAGGTACAAATTATCATTCATCTTATGTACTCTGTTTTACCTTAGTAATTTAGGAAGATGAAAATATTAAAAAAACAACACTTCTGTCATATTCACTCAAATCTATACATCTACTAGCTGATATTTTCCTGTTCTCCTTCCCTCTTTTCTTTTCCTCTCTTTCTTCCCGCCTGTCTTCCTCCCCCCTCTCTCTCCCTGCATACATGCTAAGCAATCACTTAACTAACTGAACTACACCCCAGCCCCATTATACAATTTCAGTATGCTTTCATTGCATTCTGTTAGGTCTTTGGTTGAATAGCACCTTCTAAAATTTCACTTTGTAACTTCCCTCCCCTCTGCAAGCAGAGCTTTCCCTTAGAAAAGGTTAGGAAATAAATTGTCAGTTTCTAAGAGGAGATTATAGATCCTATAGTTTATAATTTTCTGTTCTTACATTCTTAATTGACTACAAATGTGTTTGTCCTGTTCTTATAACTTGAACTCTGATAGCTTTGCAAAATGTAAATATATTGCTTAAGAAAGGAGAGCTGGGGTTTGTCTGTTTGCTAGCCAGAGCCCAATTCACAATTACGGTTTTCTAACTTGGGGAATAAGAAGCTTAACTAGATGAAAAGACTCTTCTAAGTAACATACCTGCTTGCAAGCAGCTAAGACCAAAAATAAGAAGGCTTGCCATAACTCCTCTACAAAATCCAGAAGCTTGTGCGAGCTCATTCATATGATATGTAAGAAGTTATATAGGCAAAATCATAACAATCAAATCTCTGTACAGCGGCACTGAAACGGTCTACCACTCCAATTTTGTTTGAAGAAAGACTCTTCAAGAGATGTCTTAAAGGGATGGAAACAAGGTGATGGGAGCGCGGCTCCCTCTGCGTCTGGTTATTTCTTTTTAACCATTGATAGTGCTTTGTGCTTGGTTCGGCTCACTTCTAGCTAGTCAAGCCTGTATTATGAAAGAGAAATAAGACACTTAATCCATAGAATGATTAACCTGCATTGGCTGCCCTCCCTAGTAGCTTGCCCTTCTTTTATTGTAGTCTGTTTACTCATTCCTGAGCCAAATCTCCAAGCACTCTTATTATTGAGCCCAGGGACACCTGGATCACAGGGAGTTGGACCTTTGTTTTAGTCTGAAGAGGAGCTCCTGGCATTTTTCTGTCCCTCCTATTTTATTATTTATTTATTCATTCATTTTTTGAGATAAGATCTCATTACGTAGCCCAGACTGGCCTCAGTTCATTATTCTGTAACTCATGCTGGCCTTGAACTACCTTCCCTAAACCTCTAAAGTGCTAGGGTGAGAGCATGTTCCATCACATCTAGCTTTGAAAGTTTCAAAAGCATCTTTAAGTTCATTACTTGCAAAATGTTACTATTTTAAATTTAACATACAAGGAAGTCAAACTTACAGAAGTTTTCCATGCCCAAAGCTCCACAGCATAGTTCAAATGGATGTACACTCTTACATATTTATATCAGTGTCTGGTTCAGAGAGGGATAGTTTTAGTTTTGATTTGTAGGGTCAACTAGGAATGGCTGGAGTCATTTGTAATTGATACATTTTTTTAAATCCCTTGCCAGAAGCCTCTGCAATTGTAAACTGGAATCATACTGTTGTATTCTTTGCAAAAAGATGACTGTCACCTTGTTATTTTGCCTATGGGAGCCCCTGACCTTAGAACCCATGACTTATTTTCCCCAACATCAGTCAGTGAGCGTGGTGACACCTACCTGGGACTTGACCCTTGTGCTGAAGATGTTGAATAGAAAATCCTATTCAGTATTTTAGAGATGACAAGATCAGGATGATTACTCATTGGATTTGGATTCTTAGATGTGGGTATCTTCTGTGGAATGAAAGTCATGGGAAATATGAGTGATTTTGGTAGTACTTGATCCAAGGGAATAAGCAGGGTTAGTTCTTCAGTAGAAGGAACTTGGGAAGGACACAGCTTTCTCATCAAATTGAAGAGCAGTAGCAGAATACCAGATGGTATTCATGTTGACTGGCTTCTTTCCTCAAGCAGTAGACTGTGCGGATAAATATTTACTCGAGGAAGAGCAAAGTGTTGGAAGAGAAAAGCATTAAAATGGCTAAAATATACAAATCACCCCTACATAGATCCTTATATTGACATCTGTAGCCGCAAATTGGTCAGTGAAGGGGAACTCCTAGTCACTGAAACCCCAGCCACTATAACGTGCTCTGTGGGGCATCTTGTAATTATGCATTGACTAGCCCCACTCTCAGATTGTCCCTTCATTTTCTGTCCAGTTTCACAGTGGCTATATATTATTAGCAGCTGCCTATTAATTCCTGCTTTCCTTGTCCTCCTAATGGCCTTCATTTTGCCTTTTGCTTTTATTCAGTATATTCTACTTTTACTCTGCTTGTTTAGAGTGTGATGGAGGTGCTAGGGAATTGTACTTTTTGGTTGATTTCAGAGTCCATTATGAGTGATAGATAACTGTGGTTGTAATAGTGGGAAAGCAAACAATATCATTTTGACTAAGATAAGGATATGATCTTAATAGACCTCAGTGTCTACAGGCTAAGATAAGAGCAGTTTAGGTGTAGTGCCTAAAGCCTGTTAATGAACGTTATTTTAAAATGGTATAGCCACAGTGTAGGTTATACTGCTTATACTGAACAATGCTGGAGTGAAGCCAACAGCATGTGGGTAGGACTATCCAGTGGGGCCAAGACCAAGGGGCATTTGGTTAGATCAAGATTAGTGACTTAAGTATTCTTCCCCTGATATGCACATGACTAGCTCCCTCACCCACTTCAAGTTTCTGCTCAAATGTTACCTTCTCCAATGAAGCCTGAAAACCTATTCTGATCCACCTATTTAAACTCAGAACAAGTTGAAAGAACTAATTGAAACCTCATGCTGATTAATCCTCTTTTCAGGGCCTGAGCTGCATTACACAAGAATATTTAACATTATAGTTGGTGAACTCAGTGATTCAGTGCACATAGAAGTTTTTAGCTTTATTCTCTTTTGAAATAATAGTATTAAGTTTATATAAATATTAATGTTTGTCCATGAAAAAGGAACAGAATGTTCTCTCTTTCTGGTTTTACTTTGAATCCTGGAGATCAGCATTTCCCAGAAAGATTAAATTTTAAATGAAATGAAGCAATAAGTTGGTTCAGTTGAAATATTGAACTTTTGGTATATGGATATACCACGTTCTTCCCTGTAATGTTTTTGTTTTTATTTTGTTTTTCAATCCCAAGCATAGAATGCCAACTCTCCTTTTCATATTTGCTGCTAAGAAGAGGGAAGTAATTCAAGGTTCATTTTCTGACCCTGAAGAAACTGGGTATGTTCATAGTAAAAAAAAAATCAAGCATACCAAGGAGATCTAGCATTTGAGTTTTACCATCCAGACAGATTAATTTAAGTATTGAATGTGTCAGAAGGATTATTCCCATTTTATTTATTGTTCACATGGCTTATATAGAGGTGGTAGGTGCACCTGTCCATGGTAATCCCACCTGCTTTTGGGATGAGTCCACTAGAGAACATAGTATAGCTGACTGCGAACAGTCTTTAGACTGGGGAGGACGACTAAGAAACACCTATTTTATATTATGTAGATGAGCTTCTGCTGGCATGTTCCAGGACTCCTTTCTTTCTCACTTAGTATTAGGAATGCTGCTGAAGGTACCAGTGCCTCAGTTGTTTAGGTTCTTGTATATACCCCTAGCCAAATTCAAATTCTAGAATGATGATGTCCGTTTACATTTCAGGTGGCAAATGTAAGTTAGCTCTTATAATTGGAGTCACCAGTGCCTACTAAGTTCAGAATACTGGTAGGAAATATGTGCTGAATTTGACCTGGGCTCAGCCCTGTCTACTCCCTATGATTATGTGAATTCTCTCAAATGAGAGATTTCACTTTCTTGTTTGTAAAACCCAGGTATTCAAGTGAGTGTAGGACTTTTCAACAATATATCCATTTTCTGAAAAATTGTAATAGAATTTGTAATACCTATTGTTGAGATGTTACCAGTTTCTCCTTCTCTAGCTCTTCTACCATGTATAGTTAGTGGCAGTAACGCCTGCTTACTCCTTTATTAGTGAGTTACCAGGGTTGTGAGGCAATGACTGATCCTCCTCCTGTGCCTGGACTCCATGGGGATGCACCATTCTGTTGCCTGACTTTCTAAACTCTCTAATCCTGAAAATGCCCCCAGGAGATGAGGTGGAGGCAGACTTGATCTCAGGCATGAGTCTTGGAAAACACACCAAATAACACGGATTTACTCTTTTGGGACTTTGGAAATTGAGGCACACAGAGAGGTTAAATTGAGACCCATAACAGCAGGTAGAACTGAAATTCATATCGTGATCTGGACATTCTAAAACATTAGTCATAATCGTGCTATTCTCAAAGAATTAGCTTGCAAATCCTTCATCATTTCTGGAAGTCAGATAATAAAAGCTGGTGCTGTGAAAGTAAACCAAGAGGTTTAGATTTCCTTCTGAGCTGTGCCAGTGACTTTACCTTTGGCAGCAGTAGTCATCATATGATTTCTCCATGAGGAAGTGAGGGTCATAGTGGCTGTCACTTAAGGGTAAGTAAGCATTAGAAACTAAAACTTACTAGCACCTGTGAAAGACCTGATCTCCAAAGAGCATGGAGATTGCATGGATTTATAATACTAATATTTCATGGTAGAAACTTCTCCAGTAAAGATGATTTGAGCACAGAAAGGTAGTTTTTGAACCTTGCATTTCCAGGTTCATAGAATTAAATCTAACTGAACATGAAACATCCAGTCATAGCACTATGGAAGGAGTCAGATTGTGGAACAGGGTCACTCAGGTACCTTCCAGAGAAGGCCTCTGGCTTGTTTCAATTAACAGAGAGACTATGTATTGCAAGGGCGCAGGACATATTAATCAACCCACCATGCCAACCCTGAGTTCCAAGAGATCTGTTCTAAATCACTCTGTTTGTAATATTGTCATCAAGTTTGCCATCTACAATTGAGGAATGCCACGAAGTGAGCAAAGGAGATCCCTAGCCAGGATATAAGTACCAGAACAGCAAGCCAAGCACCCAGACATAGAGGATTAAGATCTGTTTCTATAAAGGTTTCTCTTTCAAACAAGAATGCCACCAAGTGTTCAGTGCCACATTGAATTCCAGGGGCAAACAGCATGAAATTCTATTCACAAACACACTTGGTGATATTTTCCCTTTAAACTTAAGAAGGGCCACTTTTTCTAGGTGTCAGAAAGGAGTTCAGCCTATCCACAGCTTCTCTGTCTGCATACATGGGCATACCCTTACCCACGTGGATGTACATGTGTAGGCACCTAGATATTTCTTTTTGTTTTAATAAGATGATCCTTGATGCTGGCCCATAGACAGAATGCTCTAATTACATACACTTCACTTCTTCCTTGTTACAAAAACCCAACTTTCAAATTAAGTAGATTTCCTCAATGGCCTTTTCTGTAAGAGCATGCAAATAACCCCATGTGGTTATCTCTTCTCTTACTCAGAAAAACCTCAATAACATATATAAGATTGCTTTAATTGTGACATTATCATGAAGCTTCTCTTAGCTATTTAAATTGGTTAGGGGACTGGTTGAGGTAAGATAGAAGAGAAATGGAAACAAAGGACAATTAAGTTCCTGGAAACATATATAAACAAACAAACAAACAAATAAACAAGTGAAGTCTTGTGGCCGGGTGCGGTGGGGTACTTCTGTAATCCAGCACTATGGAGGCAGACGTCATGAGTCATAAGTCAGCCTTAGTTACTTAGACATTCCAGCCCAGCCTGGGCAACACAGCGAAACCCTATTTTGAAAAGCCAATAAGGAAAATAGTCACCTTTTAATGCTTAAAATTATTTATATGGTTCACACCTTCTAGCCTTTGACTAATCATTACACTGTTGATTGTTGAGCAACTATTGAGAGGACCAGATGTACAGTGCTCAGAACACTATATCCCAAGTTACCTTGCCTGGCATCATTTGCATACTCAGGTGTCTTAAACTGTTCAGTGCACCTGGCATTGGCTTGACTTGAAAGGAGGCCACTCATTCAAATAGGTAGAATTGGTCATCTTCACACTGTCATTTCCTAACTTTGCTAAATTGAGATGATGAACTTGCTACATTCTGTGTGTTTGCAGTAACTATAGTTGTCATCTTCCTTTCCAGACATCTTCCTGCCTGCCCTGAGGCTATTTAACAATATCCTGTATAAACTTAACCCCATATTCCTTTTCAGAACTTAAAAAAAAAAACATGATAATTAGGTGTAGCTTTTATAAAATACCTAGCCCTGGGCCTATTTATCACAATGCTAGTTTTAAATGATAGCTTCCTAGTAATTCCGTTAATTGTTTCTTGAAGCCTAAGTCTCACCCAGCTGCTAAGAAGACTGTACTATGCACTAATTACATGTACCTTACTATACATAAGAAAAGACTAATATGCTTCAGAAGGTTTATTGCTCGTTTACCCCTTCCAGCTTTGCAGTGTACTGGGCATATTTTCTTTTGTTTCTGTGTTGATTTTAATAGCCTGTTTCATAAACAAAGAGAGGGCTTAGCTATTTGCGAATAGCCACATGAGTAGCTGCTATTGGAAATTGAATGAAGTCTTTGGTCGTTCAAGTAATTGAACTATGAGTAGTCAGTCCATCCGTATTTCCTCCCAAAATTTTCTGTTTTAAAAGTTTGGTGGTAGGATCTTTTAAGTTTTGCCTTGTTGCATTAAGTTAACAAAGGACTTTTTGACTGATCTGGGTGTGACTTCCTGGTGTTGACTGATAGCTAGCATATTGCAGATTGGCAGAAGCTAAGGTACACAGAGCAGGGCATTCTTCCGAGACCCTCCACTTGCTACATCAGTTCCATTGCCTCTGTCTTCATGCAGCTCCTGGCTGATAATTATCTGAGGTTGTTAAAAACTACAACCATATTGCTCCACTTTTTCAGGAAAAGCAGAATTTTGTGAGGCTGGAATTAGGACAGAGCATTCAGTAATGATAAAGAAGCTGAGTAAGAAACACTTTGATGGAAACACATAGATAAAACCACAGCTCTGGTGTGAATCAGCGCGAATGCCCAGGGTTTGATTGTACAAGGGTTATGGGAGGGTGTGTGCCCGTTGGCATTTTGACAAAGAACAGGCAAAATCAGTGCCAGCTTCCTGCAAAGGACTGTAAGATGCCTCCTTGTTATATTAGTCCTTAAAGATACAGGAACCGCTTTGCATATATATTACACATTCCTTTCCCAATTAAGTCACTGCTTATTGGCATGTGATTTCCTTCCTAGAAGTGGGATGTGGTAGATTTTTTAAAAATCTAGCCCTAGACATCAGGCTTGTTTTTAGGATGAAGCTTTGTTAGTGTTCCCCCTTTTGGCAAGACTTTCCCCTGATAGGATACATTTTATGTACCAGATTAAAAAGAAATATTTTAAACTCACTTTCTCTTTTTTATCAAAAACATTCTAAGCACTTGGAGCAGAGGTCATTCATCTGAGGCAAATGAGTTTATTGCATCTCTTACTTTGAGGTGAGATGTCAAGACATAGAATATTAACCACCTTTAAGTACTCCAACTCTCGGTAGCCTCTGAGCCATAGCTATGTTGGAGAATGTTTTGTTTGATGGAATTCACGTGGTGAAGGGGGTGCCATCTCGTTCATTTTCACTTCTATCTAGGGCAATGCTTTGCCCAAATCTGTTTCTCCTACAGCTTACTCACTAATGACTCAGTTTACCGTAGGTAATTGTGGTTTGGGAATATGAAGTCGTCTTGCCCACTGTTAGATGAGGGGGTTGTAAAATAGCCAAAGGTAGAACACCCTAACTAAGGGAGGTACTTGAATTTGATCATGAAGGTGTCAGCATAACCCTCACCATGTTCCTGTGACCTTTTGTTTGTTTTGTTTTGTTTTCACAGGGTCTTTCTATTATGCATCTCTGGTTGTCCTGGAACTCACTGTGTAGACCAGGCTGACCTCAGACTCACAGAGATCCACCTGCCTCTGCCTCCCAAGTGCTGGGATTAAGGCGTGCGCCACCACACCTGTCACTCCTGAGACCTTTACATTTCAGTTAACTCATAAGACAGTAAGATCATTCTCTTAGAGTTTCTATTGCTCTGATAAAACCATAACCAGAAACAACTTGGGGAGAAAAGGGTTCATTTCAGCTTACAGTTGTAGTTCATCTCTGAGGAAAGTCAGTGCAGGACGAAAGGCAGATGCCTGGAAACAGGACAGAAACAAAGACCATGGAGGAATGCTACTTACTGGCGTGCTCCCCATGCCTTGCTCAGCCTGTTTTCTTCTGTCATTCAGATCCACCTGCCCTGGGCCCACATCAATCATTAATCAAGAAAATGCTCTACAGGCTTGCCTACTGGCCAATTTTATGGAAGTGTTTTCTCAATTGAGGTCCCATCTTCTCAGATGAGTTCATGTTTGTGCCAAGTTGGCAAAAACGAGCCCCCACAATCATGTACTCCATCCTTAAGACAAACGGAGGCATGGCATCATAGACAGCGGACTTCAGAGCCTGAGTGCAAAACCAAAAAGTCTAGCTCTGAAGGCTGTGGCTTTTACGCTCTACTGCGTGTCTCGGTAGCCGTGGAGAGTGCTAGCTTCGTGAGCAAGTGGGCAGTAACAGCCATCACGGTGGCTGGGTGGCACAAGGCACAGATAAAGAATATGGGAAGCTGAAGAGATTGTCCTGGGCCGGGGCAGCCATTCTGGCCACCTCGGGAAGTTGGAGCTCGCTGGTGACCACAGGCAGACTTCTCCGTAGGTGTGGCAGGAAGTGGGGCAATGGCGGGAAAAGAAACATCGCTCAACATGGCAAGTGAAGAAAGAGCAGCAGACAGCAGAGACACTGCTGTTTCGCACTTGGGTGAGCATGCTGCTGCTGAAAGGGAGAAGCGAGGGCCTCTCGGGAGCCAAGAGAACGGCTGGATTTGAGGGCGGGTCTTGCTCTTGACCCTGGGCCACAGAGAGCAAAACGAACGTCTCCTTGCGCCAAGATAATCAACATGAAAGTGTGTTTATACAGACGAACAGTGGGATTTATCCCGGATTTTGGGAGGTAATCCCTGGGTTCAACACTCCATGAATAGCATGCCATGTTTCTAAGCTGAGAAATTACTGTGAGCTTTTACGAGAGTGAACTGCGGGAATCTTCTAGGTGAAATGTACCCGGTTTCACCTTGAGTCTAAGGCCTACTAATGCACTCCAGGTGTGCAGGCTGCCCAGACTCTGTTTTTGGAAGCTCAAAGAAGAACTCACAGCCCCACAGGGAGGCTTTGAAGAACGCCAAGGACCTTTCTTTCTCTCCTAGTGTTTTGTATCCTTTCAGTCCACATTTGGTAATTGGAGATACTCGTGGTGTTAAAGCCGGACTTGTTCCTTCTTAGCCTGCCCCTTCAACGGTGAAATCTTAAGCCTGTGGCTTCAATTGTGCTTGTGTGCAGTGGTGATCTCCCTGCAGTGTCCCTCGGATGTAAGAGGAGAGCAGCTGAAATACTAGAAAGGGGGTTATAGGAAATCACCCAACAACAATTTCCCATGTCTATGGATGCTTTCATCCGAGGGCAAGAGAAGCTGAAGGGGTACCTACAAAGGAGCGGGCGCACAACTTAAAATGCTCTGGTTATAGACTAAAACTAGAGATCAAAGGCTGGGTCCTCAGAATTACACAGTGAGTCACTGGAAAAACTGAGTAGAAGTCAGGCATCCTGTTCTCTAGTTTTACATGGCTACTGAGTGCAATTGACTTTTAAGCAGTACCTGTATTTCTTTTCACTTAGACCCAATCCCGTCCTAAGGAATATAATTATGTGTACATATAAATGCCAAGCCCTAGAGCACTATGAAGTATTTTGCCATGATAATATGGTGGGTGAGGTGAAAAGGTAATGAGAAGCCACACATCTGATGTGTGGTCCCTGCGTTCCCAAGGGACTGTGGCCTTTTGTACAACCACTATTCTGGCTCTCTCATGGATTCAATTTAGAGGCTCTCCTTTAAGAGAGAATATTTCCAAAGCTAAATTGACAGTGATAGAGTTGTAAGCAACTGACTTTTTTCAACCTTGTCTGCTATATGCCTTTCAGTTTGTTGCCTACTAGTTCGTACCAGCTTTATCTCAAAAAGTAATGGATGGCTTAACATATGATAGACAAATATGTTTGCAGTTAAGGGTGTCAAAATTAGCTTGAACAGATAATATACAAGTACTCTAAATGTTTTAATATTCCATTTTTTGTATAATCACTCCACATATGCTGGGTTTTGATAATAGGTAGACTGCTTTGAAGACCAGGTGACCCAAAATGAAGATGACTAACGCATATGTGCAGTGTGTGTGTGTGTGTGTGTGCGCGTGTGTAAAGATAGCCAGAGAAACATTAAATCTTCTCACTACCTGCCATAAGATGGAAGGGATGTGTCCTCAGGCACCTTCCCCAAGTGAACTGGAAGAGATAATCTCCTGGGGGCAGCCATGCTTTGTTTCTTAACTGTGGACTTAGTGACTACATCTAGAGAAGACACAAACAGGGCAGTCAGTACTGGGAACATTCAGGAAGTGTGATGACATCAGGGGAACTTTCTTAGCTCTCTTAGGAAGTGTGCAAATACCTAGATAGCAAGTAAAAACTCTGAGCTGGCTAGATTAGAGTTTAATGCTGTGCTGCACTTTCCAGTTGAATAACTCTGAGCTAATCATTTAATTGTAAACCTTAGCTACCTCTTTTTTAAAAAAATAGGATGGTATTAATCACATAGGTTTGTTGTAAAGACTAAGTAGAAACATGTATGTAAAAGCTTCCAGATATTTAAGACTTGCTCAGTATTAGTTTTGTTTTCTCTCCTTCCCTCATTCCCTCCTTTTGTCTCTCATCTCCTTTTCTCTTCCCTCCCTCCTTCCTTCACTCCCTTTCTTAATGCAGAATTGTATGCCATAATTTGTTTGAGTTATGGCCCACCAATTAAATACTATTAAAATCTTTTCCAAACTCGAGTGAACATTTGGATTGTGCTTAATCTTTTAATGAGTTATTTTTTTAACATGCACATAATTCTGTATGTCAGTTGATAGTCTTAACCTGGTGAAATTCATATAGAGTAAGTTCATGGACAGAAGATAACATAGCATGTGTTGGCATTTTGCTAGCAAAACTTGGCCAGCAGGTACAACCCTAGGCTCACGAAGACAGGCTTATCCAAAACTGTATAGAATCTGGCCTTGCTCACATGGCTGAGCCCTTTGTCACCTATCAGGGAGCCTACAACACTTGCCCTTGTAATACATTCCCTTAAATCTATGTGGTTTAATACATGCAAAGTTATTTCTTCTTTGGGTGAAATTTAATCAAATGCCAGCAGTCATGATTTGTGGGAGACTTACCTAGGCAGTAACTCTCAGAGTGGGCTTCTCAACTTGTGACTCTTCAGGCTTTAAAAAAAATGACCTCTGTAGTTACACTGGAAGAAAAGAACATATGAAGAAAGATCCTGAAGTAGGAGCAGGTGCAAAGTTTGTAGGGGAACTATTCACACCCTTCCTGCCCACATTGCTTGGAGTTACATGATCAAATTACCAGAGCTAGAAACTGTGGTCTGTCTTTGTGTCTAGGAAGAGGGGGAAACAAGTTTTGTGAGCAACTGGCTCAACCTCCCTCTTCCAGATCCACATTCCTTTTCCTCTTTCAATGATTCTTATTCCAGACTATACTGTTAGTTTATTATTCAAGTTTAGCTTGGTTCTGGGACCAGAGAGATGACTCAGTGATTGAAATCACTTGCTGCTTTTGCAGAGGACCTGGCTTTGGTTCCCAGCACCCACACCATGGCTCACAACTGCCCATAACTCCAATTCCAGGGATTTGATGCATCTTCTAACCTCTGTGAGCACCATGCATGCGTGTGGTGTGTAGTCATCCATGCAGACAAAACACTCATACAGATAAAATAAATTAAATCTATCTTTTAAAGCTAGTTTGGTTGGGAGGAGTGTTTGCTTACTTACTCTCATCTGATAGCCTATTGATCCAATTTCTTGACTTCTGACCATACTTCCATTTTAAAAAAATAGAATTATTTCTTAGTTAAAGAAAATCTTAGAGACATTTGAGTTTGGGCAGTCATTTTCATAGTAAGGTTGCTTCTCCCTAAAGATTATTGTTAGCTTTGCTTGTGAATGGAAATAAGATAGAACATTTTAAAAGCTGTATTTGAAGCTTTCTTCCTCATAATACTTGGGCATTTTGAAAGACAGGTGAGTCAGAAGGAAGGGATTTCCAGGTACAGTGAAAAAATATGCTTGGCTTTTAGCCCTGATGAGTCATGTAAGTGACTCATCTTGAAACAGAGACTACAGAGAGTAATTAGAAATATTGGAAGTCTACACATCCAAGTAGGAAGAATGTTACATATGATAGTAGAACTGTGAATAGTTCTTTGTTTGGTTCCCTTTTTGTTTATAATTACTTATTTTCCCTCTAATTTCTGACTGGGGATACATCCCCTCTGTATTTTCTTGCCGTCCCCCAATCTTGGCTCAAAGGTGAAAACCAAGAAGAAGAGAAAGGGCAAGAGTAGTGTCTAGCCTAGGTTACCTCATGGGGCCAGTGCTCTGTTTAGAATCTGCCCGAAACAATGTGGATGGGCACACATCAAAGGTTGTATACTAATCACATGATGGAGCATTACCAACAGGTTAGGCTTTACCTTAAGTTCAGAGTTTCTGTGAGGTAAATAGAACAACGCTCTGTGGAATTCTTGAAGCTCTTGTGTTCACATTTTGGATCTGGTGCTCCTCCAAGCAGATTTGTTCCTCACAAAGGCAGTAACTTAAGATTCGCTGCTAGTTCAAGTTCATTGGCATTAAATGATTGTACTTAAAGCTGTAAAGAGAGAACAGCATCTTCACAAGTTCACACAGTGTATTGTAGGGTGAGCTATCAGGGAATGATGGTAGAAGGCACAGTAGGTGAACCTCAACTGCTAAACTAAAACTCCTGTTAGAGTATGTTGTATCGACCACATGGAAATACGCAGAACCTGCTTGTTAGTGGTGACTGTCACCTGGAACCACTTAGTTAATTTATCTGGTTTCCCACAGCCTTTGTGATTACAGGCTACCATCAAGGGATTTTATTTAAGTTAAGATGACCTTTAGTAGTTTTCCTGTTTGTGAAAGTAATACATAATCATAAAATTCCATCCTTTAAGAAATACATTATGGAGAAAGGGAAAAATCTCCCATAATTTTGAGCATAATTGCTGTTAGCATGCTTTTGCATATAGTCTTCAAATACTTTCAATGGATATGTTAACATTTTACTATTCATTTTCTTAATAATAGATGGGCTTGTGTGGTCTACATTGTTTCTCATATTTTCCCTCTTACTACATCATGGACATTATTATAGCAGGATTTTTTTTTCTAAGACAGTTTTCCTTTCTCATCTTTCTTCAGAGTCCCATGGTCCCATTGGGTGGTACATCGTCTAGAAAATAAAAAGAAGAGCTCTGGGTGGTGATTATTCCCCCTCTCTCTCCCCTTCCTTCCTCTCTGTAGGAGTTCTCTAAAAGAAAGGTTACTTAAAGACACTTTGAAAGGCACCAGTATTAGGTTTGTCCATGCTTTCCTATTGGCCAGTCATTACTTCTGATTGATATATTGATAGTGTGATGCATGGATCAATGACTTCAGAAAAAAAATAGTTCCCACTCTGTTGTTCTTTCCAGCAATAGGCTTGCGGAAGCTAGTGTGATGTAGGGGTGATGTTGCTGTCTTCTAGAAAGATGGGCTAGGTTGTCTACTTAGAGAAAAACCAAGCTCTGTAAAGGACAGAATCCCAACTCTTTAGATTGTTTTTCAAGGTTTTCTTGGCCCAATTCTCTAATATCAACTCCCAACACCCGATCCCATGTGGCCATGCTTCAGACATGTGTTCTTACTATTTGCCACCTCAGTGTCCTGACTGACTTTCCCTGTCTTGGGATGCTTTTTTCCCTTCTATTTGGTGAAGTTTGTATGCTCACAGCTCTGTGGTGAGATATCTCTTGACTCTCAGGCAGAACTCTTTGTCCTTGCTCTTGTCTGCTGTTGTGTGACTCTGATGTCATGTCGTATTTTACTTTACCTGCCTTAATTAATTAGTTAATTTTTGTTTTGTGGTACTGGATGTATACCACGGAACTGCATCCCAGCTCTCTGTTTTATTGTAGTGTAATACACACACAGTAAATTTCACAAAGCCTGATCAGGTTAAATTTCCACCTGGGCTACAGCCGTCAGAACATAGAAATGTGTTTTCCCCTTCTATTTCCAGAGCTGGCTCAATTAGTTCTCAAATAAATATGATTGATGAATGGTAATTTTGCTCACTCCATCCAGTATGGATTTCTTATAAAGGGTTTCTTTTTTTTTTTTCCTTTTACCAAACCAAACATGTCTTGTCATTGATTTCAGTTCTTAAGAGAAACAAACTAAATTACTGATTTCTCCAGTGGAAACATGAATAAAACACAGGTATATTTATTTTTCTATTCATTGATAAAGTTTGATATCTATTTGGTAAAGTTTTATTAGAAGATGTTAATCTCACTGGGTGATGGTGGAGCATGCCTTTACTCCCAGCACTCGGGAGGCAGAGGCAGGCGGATCTCTGTGAGTTTGAGACCAGTCTGGTCTACAAGAGCTAGTTCCAGGACAGCCTCCAAAGCCACAGATAAACCCTGTCTCAAAAAACCAAAAAAAAAAAAAAAGTTAACCTCAGGATGAGATACTACAAAGAAAAATATGGTTTATTGTTTATTCCTTACAGGAAAAAAATCAAGCATTTCCTTTCTTATATCCCTAAGTGTAGATTTAGATTTTTAAAAATGGAGTCATTCTATTCAGGTTTGCTTCTCCCACTAAGAATTGATGATACATTTTTTGTGAAAGGTACCTTTGCTTTCTTTGTTTTGTTTTGTTTTTGTTTTTTGTTTTTTTTTTGTTGTTGTTGTTTTACGAGACAGGGTTTCTCTGTATTGTTTTGGAGGCTGTCGTTCCAGCCTGGCCTCAAACTCACAGAGATCCGCCTGCCTCTGCCTCCCGAGTGCTGGGATTAAAGGCGTGCGCCACCACCTCCCTGCGCCTTTGCATTTTTTTTTAAATGTTGGGTAATACAGTCATCCCTGTAGTTTTCTATGTTAAGGGCTGCTCTCTCCACTGCTTTGTCTAGGAGGAGTGTATCAGCAAAGTCTTGCTTCATCAGAATAAGCCTTCTTGGTCCTTCAAGGGTACCTATGTATTTTTTTAAGCTAGAAAACAGAACATTTGCTCAGACTAATTTGGTTCAACAGATGGGCTTAGTGGTCTTCCTGGAAAGATGATCCCGAGATCCCTCTCTTTCGTTTGCATTAGGCTCCTAGTTCAGAAAGCTGGACTAGTTCCCTCTTCTGCATACAGAGTCTAGGTGGAGAGGTATAAACGGAAAGACTACCAATGGACCTAGATAGTCAGTCCCTTCTCAGCTTGCCCTAATATTTTTATACAGTTGTCTTTCTGTATTAATTAGTCAATTAACTAGTTCATTCATTCACATAATCTGTCATTATCGGTGTCTTTTATTTCCAGTGTGTTCTTTTCTCTTGGATATCAGATTAAAATTTCGTCAACCACTTTTACAAAGGCAGTTTTATTTCTTGTAAGTAATTGACTTAATTGAACAAGTATTTGTTTGTAATCTTCCCTGTGCTCAGCACTATCCAAGATCATAAACTATAATCTCTCTAGGAGGTAGCATGTTAGCCCATTGATTTAAATGATAGCTGATTTAAGTTCTTTGTGTGGTTGGTTTTATAGATTTTATTAGTAATTATGAAATGGAAGATTCAAATAAGCTCCCGCCCGCTGCTTGAAACAATATCTTATTAGTTCTTAATAGTAATTATATGAATACTTGTCACTAGTTAATCAATATTGCTTCAAGCATTTTCTGCATGTGTATGTGGGTGTGGTATGTATACATGTTTATGTGTTCACACTTGTTGATGTCAGATGTCTTCCTTGACTGTTGTCTACTTTGTTTATTGAGACAGGGTCTCTTGCTGAACCCAGAGAGCACTAATTCCAGCTAGTCTAGACAAGGGTACACCTGCGTGATAATATTACAGGTGGATACTATACTTCCTAGCCTTACATGGGTTCTGGAGATTGGATCTGGTCCTCATCCTTGAGCAGCAAGTATATTAACCATTGAGCAATCTCTCCAGCCTGCTGCAGGCCTTTAAAAAGACAACATCCTGGTTTTAAAAGGATATTGTAAGTACAGAAGACTTATTTAAGTACATATTATAGTTATTTTGTAGAAAAATGTGGAGGATTGTTGACAGGCTTGTGAGTAAAATATAATTGTTCAGATCTTAAATTGAGTACTCATACTTGGAAGCACACCTGCTATAATGTCAATTTTTGAACTAGGGCAAAGCAGATAAAAAACTAAGTATCTGTGCTTAGATCCTGGTTTTGGAGAGGCCATAGATCTGCTGCATGGAAACCTGTAGTAGCATTTGAAACTACTATGAGATCAAAGTATTTTTTAATTTATTTTATTATTTTAATTTTAAATAGCTTGCTTCACATATCAATCCCAGTTCCCTCTCCCTCCCCTCCTCTCACACCCCTCACCATCCCCCCCCATCCTCCCACCCTATTGCTACTTCCTTCCACATAGGAGATATCTAGAGTCTGTCATTTCACTCAGGGCAGGGTCCAGGCACTCCTCTAAGAGTCCAGGCTGAGAGAGCATCCCTCTTTGTGTTATGAACACATGAAGTCTGTTTGTATGCCAGGGATAAACACTGATCCACTGCCCAGGGCCGCATAGGTTGCCCAGGCTCCCTCACTGACTCTCACACTCAGGGGGTCTGGATCAGTCCCATGTTGGCCTCCCAGCTTTCGGTCTGGGGTCCAAGAGCTCCCCCTTGTTCAGATCAGCTGTCTCTGCTGGTTTTGCCAGCCCATTCTTTGCCGATTTGCTCATAGCTCCTCTCTCTCTGTCACTGAGTTCCATGGGGTCAGTTCAGTGTTTAACTGTGAGTGTTTGCCTCTGCTTCCATCAGTCACTGTATAAAAGGTTCTAAGATGGTTATAGACATCAAGTTCCTTATCAGGAATGTGCACTTAAGGTGGTCTCTCCACTATTGCTTAGCTTGCCAGTTGGTGTCATCCCTTTAGATCATTAGAGGTCTCACTGGTGCCAGATCTGTCTTCTAACCTATGATTCCCTCTTCCCCCTACTCTACCGCTCCACTCATCCTTCCTTTTCCCCCATGACCTACTCTCTCTTCCTCTTCTCCCCCTCTCTTCTTTCCAGCTCCCACCCCTCCCCCCAACCCCTCGCTGTGTTCCCAATCTGTTCAGAAGATCTTGCCTCATTCCTCTTCTCTGGGGTACCATGCATATCTCTCTTAGGTTCTTTTCTGTGGGAAGTGCAGACTGGCACTATCCTGATCCATGTCTAAAATCCATATATGAGTGAGTACGTACCATGTTTCTCTTTTTATGACTGGGTTACCTCACTCAGGATGGTTTCTTCTAGTATCATCCATTTACCTGCAAATTTCAAGATTCCATTGTTTTTTTCTGCTGAGTAATTCTCCATTGTGTAAATGTACCACACCACCCTGAATGCGCTCGTTCTAGTCTGATCTCAGAAGCTAAGCAGGGTTGGGCCTAGTTAGTACTTGGATGGGAGATCAAAGTATTTAATAGACAGTCCAATAAAAGGTAATGAGGCCCTGTGATAAGAAAGTATGTACTAAGTTACATTTACTTATCATCTGGAATGGAGAAAATTAAGGCCGTGCCTTCAGTTTTCATCCCATGAGGACATGGAAAAGATAGTAATTAGAATTAGATCCCTACCTGCCTAATATGTGGGGAACACTGATGGCTTGAGAGAATGCTTTCTAAGGAAGGACAAAAATTGAGAATCTGTGCTTGGATCATGGTTTTGGAGAGGCCATAGACCTTCCATAGTGGTGGAAGACCCTTTCCTCTTGTCTTCTGAGGGCTGTTTTCAAATCCTAAGTCTTACTCAGAAGTAACTTCTCAAAGTCAGAGAAAACCTAGATCTCTTGGTCTTCGCCTGTAAATCAATGGTTGACACTTTTTTTGTGTGTTCTCCTTTAGAGTTTTGCCCTTATTAGAGGGCAGAGAAAGAGTCTATGTCATTAATCACAGAGAACTGTTTACCACTATAATCTAGAGGGCACTTGCCCATGGCAGGCAGTAAAATTACCTTGGTTGTGTAAGCGTGGTTTGCTTAGACTGGCCCCAAATGTTTGGGAATTATTCAAGAGCTGTCTGAGACTGACCAATTAACTATTTTTTCACTGTTCTCTTCAGATTCACCTTTACACCTTCCAATCACATTGACAGGATTGGAGGTTCCAGAAATTGCAACATTACTGACTTCCAGCCATGTGACATAGGATTTCAGACGCCCAGTTAAATTTTAAGCCAGACATTTCTTTTCAATTCAGGTCACCTACAGGCCAGACAAAGCCAAGGTCATATGCTGAACCAATATAAGCATTCTGTTGGTTCCAGTAACTCTCCTGTTGTTCATAGCTTGA
The DNA here is from genome assembly GCF_017639785.1 of Mesocricetus auratus. Lineage (NCBI taxonomy): Eukaryota > Metazoa > Chordata > Mammalia > Rodentia > Cricetidae > Mesocricetus > Mesocricetus auratus. Next base: position 37,320,945 of record NW_024429186.1, on the reverse strand, counting down.
AATACTATACCATGGTTAATCATAAGTGTCAGCTGCTGTGTCCTTTTATTTATGAGCCCTTAATCAGGAGGACACAGCAAGAATCCCTGTTCATGAGGAGCTTTTCATGAGGCCCTTTTGGACACTCCTTCCTTTGTAATTGTGAAGTGGATTCGATGTTGACTTGTAAAATGTGTTGAATAGTATGTGTTAATCTTTCTGAAAGCAGCATTTTCTGTGCTGTAACTGTATGATCCATCTGTAATCTTTATGTTGCTATTACAGGGCAAACAACAAACAGCAACAATATATCACTAAGCCATTTCTTTCCAACCTATCTTTCTCTCCTCATCTTCGTCTTATAGATACATAGTTTTGTAAGAATTCAAAAGTTTTGTCTTTGTTCAAAGAGGGCCATAATTAGGAATTTAGATAGGATCATTTTATGAATAAATATTAGAGTAGAATTTGTAGTCAGATAATTTAGTGGCATTTGTAATTTAATATTTCTATATTTATAAGCTTCCTTCTCAGATTTATAGCACAAAAAGTCATGTCATTTGGTTTGGTTTGGTTTGTTGTTTTGAGGCAGTCAGACTGTTTCTAAACTTTAAATTCATGCTTATGTTTTAGAGCCAGCATTTTTGTGGGTTTCATTCCTGTGGACTTCTACTCTTCACTCGGTGATCCCATGTGAATCCTCCATCCCAGCCACACAGGCTTCATGTGGTTACCTGAACACAACATGCTTTTTCCCATCTTACTGGGTTACATAATGCTGTAACCCAGCCTTCCATTTTCCCTCGTTGCTTTCAAGACAGCCTGTCGGTGCTGCCTCCATCATTACATTTCCCCTTCGTTTTATACTCGAATGTCAGTGCTGCTCCATGCATCACCTATTTGCCCTGTTATTGAAGTACTCCATTCCAGCTTATTTTTTTAATCTTTTTTGTTGTTGTTGTTTTCACATTTCCTCGAACAAGCAACAAGTGGCATTCATACTGAGGACCAAGGTCATATTTTCCAAGTAGCATCCAAATGGTTGGCTTGGCACAAAATTGCATATTTCTCTTGTTTTCTCATCAATAGATGGGAAACATTAGTGTTTGATTTCTCAGAACTGCTCTGAGAAAGGGCAAAGGAACTGACAGTAAACTCTGAGTTCCCTTAAAAGTTGTTACTATTTTTTCCAAAAGGATTACCACGAGTGTTCAGTGACAGCTGTATGACACTGCAACCTGACTCTTTTACAGTATCCAAAAATGAAAATGGACAACCAACCACAGTCAAAGGTGATACGCTTAACCTTTGCCTCCAGTCTGTTTAACCAAGCCAAGATGAAGCAAGAGTGCTGGGAACTGAGGTTTTCTGAGTAATGTATTTGTTTAGGCTGCTTTCAGCTTCTTAACCTCTGCTTCCTCTCCATGGTATCCACCTTTTCAATGCTCTTTTTGTGTAGGATGGCATGTTAGCTGTTAGAATAATAGGAATCATGCCCATTGTGCCAGCAATAGTCTGTCCCAGTGGGATCACATTCACTGGACTGCTTACCAGCAGGAAGGAGCTCAAGGGAAAATGACTTGGGACATTAAACAAACAAGTCAGCTACGAGGCCTGTCTAGGCCCAAGGAGCAGAATTTCTGGATTTGTTTAAAGAATTAAACTTATGCACTACACTTTCCCCCTTTGCAGCACAGATAGAAATCTTTGCTAGAGGAACATTTCAACATCCCAGCTGCAAGTATAAGTTACAGTGGAAAACGTTTTTCAGTTTGGAAAGAGGCAGTTGCTATTCTGTAATGAAAGACAAGGATGACTAGGGGAAGATTGGCATTGCTTGATGAAGGGAGTAAAGTTACTGTTAGTCCTTGAAGTTAGGAACTCTCTGTTTTCATCTTATTGTTAGATTGGTCAAAAAATAAGTGTCCACTGTGTTGAGGACTGTTAAACATTATAAACATTACAGTAATAATAGAAGACACAGTTACTGCCCTGGAGGGAGTGAACATTGAATAGGCAACTGATATAGATTAGGGCCAGCAACAGAATGATGTAAGTCAGGTATAATCAAAGAGCCCCAGAAAAACTGCAGACCAGAAGGTAATGAATGAATCACTATGGGCTCTACTGCTACATAGCCGTAAGTTTCTTAGGTACCCTCCACAAGTCATATCTTTTTTTTTAAACAAGGTTGTTTGTGCCCTTTACCAAGTACAGTATTTACAACTGTGAACTTGGAACTTTGAGCCTCTTGCAAAACGGTAAGCAGAGTACGAATGAGATCCAACAGTGTGACAAAAGATGACTTTGGAGCACCGAATGCTCTGTAGCAGAAGGAGTCAGGGTGCTTAGTAGTGTGATTGTAATAGAGATGATGTCCTTTTTCAGCTTCGTAAAATAGGACGTTTGGTTGCAACTTCAAAGAAAAAACTATTCTAATTCGGTTTACTTCCCTTAATTTAAAAAACATAGAATTTAATTTCCCCTAAATCGTAGTATGTTTTCATTTTAATTTGCTCCACTTATTAGTTTATTCAGCACATAACTACTTTTGGCAAGCTTCTATCCCTTGTGCCCTGTGGATATGAGGATGGGGACCTGGGCCCTGTCTGGAAAAGGGGAAAACTAAGGTAAAGCACGTGCCTACAATTTTAACTTGTTAGAATATGTGTGCTTTCTGTAGTTAATTTTGAATAAAACTCATAATTTAGCTGGATTTACCACATCCTATTCATTACTCATCTGTTGATGTGCTCACTCATTCATTTTTCAAGTTAATAATTGCTAGAAGTTTAACCATGAGTCATCACTGACATCCCCTTCTCATTCACCTCAGATGAAACCATCAAGTTCTTCCAAATGTCTGTCTTCAGAATGTGCTGACTCTGTTTTCAACACTACCTAACTGGGCTCCCAGTTTTTGTTTGCTTTCCTCTTGCAGTAAGTTTCAAACTTGTTCACTGTGAAACACTATAAGAACTGCATTCAGATATACACTGGTGGTATTCATGTGTTACTGGGTATCTGTAAGTCTAAAACAAAACATTCATGTAATAACATATGACTTTACTCTATATGGTTCACTGTGATACTGTTTTAAGTTACATTTTCTTTTCTTTTTCATGCTTGACATGGTCGTCCAAGTCATTTCATGAACCAGTAATGGCTTGTCCTTTTCGTCATAGCAGCCTATCTGGTGGCTTTATATCAATCATTCCCTTGTCTGATGTCTTTCACTGACTTCCAGTTGCACTCATGATTCAGGGTAGAAGTTGGTACATCATCTATGACATCCTATGGTCCCCACTGCCTCACCTTTGCTCTTTCCTATGTCACAGCACTTCTACCTAGGTCCCTTACTTTTCACCGAGTAATCACTTTTTCTCTAGTTTTCACCTCCTCAACTCATATTACCCCTTTCAGAATTTTGGGTATAGATCACTCTGTTAAGAAAATTAGATTACCATTCATAATTTTTGTTTCTTATCTCTACTTTTTATTCACTGGGGATTTATGATTAAGTATTTCTTTTGTTTCAAGGTTTGTGGGATTTTTCTAAGTCACCCAGGCTGACTTTGAAGTTACAGCCCCAGCAGGCCTTGAGCCTCTGGAGTAGCTGATATTCCAGGCCTGTGTTTTGTTTCTCTATGCCTTTTTGAGTTTTATTGAGTATCTGTAGTTTCTGGGAGAATGCAGGTTTGGGAGAAACAAAGATGTCTCGATTATGTGATGTACCTGATGAAAGGTATCTAAAAGGCAAAATTGGTCATAGTTATATTCAAAAGGTCATTAGAGTGTTGTATAGCATAAAAACAATGTGTTCTTGAGTTAAAGATTCTAACTTGGGGAAGTTTTCCTTATTTACTCAAAATGTATACCCAAGGTGCTGAAGTATTGTTAAATGGCTATGAATAAAATCTCTATTGATTTGAAAAACATTTAAGACACTGATTTATACTTTTTAATGTTATTTCTCTATCATTATGTTGTTCAATGCTCAGAATATCAAGACATTCCATAATAAAACTAAATTTAAGCAATGTATATCTACAAATCCAGTCCTACAGAATGTACTAGAAGGAAAACTCCAACCTAAAGATGTTAACCACACCCAAGAAAACATGGGGAATGAATAATCTCAGATCAGAAAATCAAAAGAGGGTAAACACACAACACACACATACCTCATCATTACCACCACCATCACCACTGCTACTCACAACAAAATAACAAACACTGCTCATTGATACCTTCCAACATCAGTATTCTCCACTCCCCAATAAAAAGGCACAGACTAACAGAATGGATGTGAAAATAGGATCAATCCCTCTGGTGAATTCAAGAAACATATCTTAATATCAAGGATAAATAACACCTCTGGGTAAAAGGACAGAAAAATATTCTAAGCAAATGGATCTAAAAAGCAAGCTGATGCAGCCATTTTAATATCTAACAAAATAGACCTCCAACCAAAACTACTCAGAAGAATAGGGAATGGCACTACATACTCACTCATCAAAGGAAAAATCCACCAAAAGAACATTGGAGTTCTTAACATCTGTGCATCAAACACAAGGGCTCCCAGTATCTTTAAAAGCAACACTACTATAGCTCAAATCAAATACTGACCCTTATACACTGATAGTAGGAGACTTCAGTACCTGACTTTCACCAAACACAGGTCATCCAGACAAAAACTAAACAGAAATGCTGATGCTAACTTGTAAACCAAATGGATCTAACAGATATACACAGACATTTCACCCAAACATAAGAATATACCATCTTCTTGGTACCTCATGGAACTGTCTCCAAAATTGACCACATATTCGGACATAAATCAAGTCTTAACAGATACAAGAATATTGAAATAATACAATGCATTCTATCTGACTACCATGGATTAAAGCTGGATATTAACAACAGAAACCCAAAGCTTACAAACTCTTGGACGCTGAATAACTCACTACTGAATGAAAGATTGGTCAATAAAGAAATTAAAGACTTCTTAGTGTTGAATGAAAATGAATGCACAACATATCCAAACTTGTGGGACACAATAATGTAGTTCAAACAAGCAAGTTCATACCACTAAGTGCATAAATTTAAAAAAAAATCGGAGAGATCTCATACTAGTAATTTAACAGTATACCTGAAATCTCTACAACAAAAAAGAAGAGATCACACTCGAAGGAGTAGATGGCATGAAATAATCAAACTCTTGGGTAGAATCAATAAAATAGAAACAAACAAAAAAGCACAATACAATGAGCTAATGAAATAAAAAATTGGTTCTTTGAGAAAATCAGTAAGATTGACAAACCATTATCCAATTAACTAAAAGGCAGAGAGAGAAAGATACAGAGAGAGAGTATCCAAATGAACAAAATTAGAAATGAAAAGGGATACATAACAACAGATACTGAGGAAATTCAGAGAATCCTAAGAACATACTCTAAAATTCTATATTCCACCAAATGGAGAATTTTCAAAGAAATGGGTAATTTTCTTGATACATACCATTTACCAAATTTAAATCAAGATAAGATAAACAATTTAAACAGAACTATAACCCCTAGTGAAATAGAAGCAATCATTAAGTCTTCCAACAACAACAAAACAAAAAGAAGGGCCAGATGGTTTTCGTGCAGAATTCTACCAGACTTTCAAAGAGTTTAGTGCAGAATTCTACCAGACTTTCAAAGAAGAGTTAACACTGATATGCTGCAAATTATTCCACAAAATAGAAACAGAAGGAACATTGTCTAATATATTTTACAAAGCCACAGTTACGCTAATACCCAAACCACATAAAGATCCAGTAAAGAGAATTACAGACCATTCCCTTATGATAGATGTAAAAACTTTTCAATAAAATACCAAATCCAAAAACACACAAAAAAAGATCATTCACCATAATCAAATAGGCTTCATCCCAGAGATGTAGGGATGGTTTAATATACAAAAAAATCAATTAATGTAACTGGCAATATAAACAAACTGAAATAAAAAATAATCATTGTATAAGATGCAGAAAAGGCCTTTGACAAAGTCCAGCATTCCTTCATGATACTAGTCCTGAAGAGATCAGGGATACAAGGGACATCCTCACCATAATAAAAGCAGTTTACAGCAAGCCTATAGCTAACACCAACTTAAATGGAGAGAAACTAAAAACAGTTCCTCCAAAATCAGAAACAAGACAAGGTTGGCTGCCATCTTCATACCTTTTCAATATAGTACTTGAAGTCTTAACTAGAGCTGTAAGACAACTGAAGGAGATCAAGGGGATACAAATTGGTAAGGAAGAAGTCAAAGTATCTTGACTTGCAGATAATATAATAGTATACATAAGTGATCCTAAAATTTCACTGGGAAATTCCTATAGCTGATATGGAGTTTTTGCCATTTGCTCTTATTGCTTCACTGGCAATAGGTCTTAAAGGTGTATGTTCTTACTTTTCCTTCTCCTGATGCATACTTGATATTTGCTATCTTTACATATAGTTTTGTATCAAGTCTAAATCTTTTTCTTTAGACTAAAAGGGGAATTGTAGTGGGAGATCTACCAGATGCACCTGCAGTACTGACCACTACCGTTTGGGCATGGTCATAGGTGCATACAAGAGCGTGGGAATTTGGTCTGGGGTCAGGGACAGACTTGCTTGCTCTTGAGGTTACAGTCTGGTCATGGAGAGCATTGATCCTGGGTTATCGGTTTCTCATGTAAGTGATTTCTCCAAGAATAAAATTAACCTATATCATCCTAGTCCTGAGTGTCTTAATTTGAACAACCATACTTATAAACTCTTATACCAAAGTAGTTGGTTACAAATTTCATTCACAAAAATCAGTAGCCCTCCTATATGCAAATGAGAAATGGACTGGAAAGAAATCAAGGAAACAACACCATTCACAGTAGCCTCGGATAATATAGAATATCTTTTTTTAATATAGAATATCTTGTAGTGACTCTAACCAAGTATGTGAAAGATTTATATGATAAAAATTTTAAGACATTGAAAAAGGAAATTGAAGGAGATAGCAGAAAATGGAAAGATCTCTCATACTTATGGATCTATAGGATTAATATAGTAAAAATAGCCATCCTTTTTAAAGCAATCTACAGATTCAACACAATTCTTCACAGATCTTGAAAGAACAATTTTAGCTTCATATGGAAACAAAAAATCCAGTATAGCTAAAAACAATCCTGAACAATAAAAGAATTGTAAAAGGTATTACTATCCCCAATTTCAAGTTGCACTAAAGAGCTATAGTAATAAGAACATCATGGTATTGACATGAAAACATATACCTTGATCAATGGAGTCAAATTGAAGACTAAGACATAAGTCCACAGACCTATGGGCACCTGCATTTTTTATAAAGAAGACAGAAATTCCCACTGGTGCTGGTAAAACTGGATGACTAAATGTAAAAGAACCCAATAGATCTATACTTATTACCCTGCATAAAACTTAACTCCAAATGGATCAAAGACCTCAACATAAAACCATATACAATGAACTTGATAAAAGAGAAAGTGGGAATGGCCTTGAACTCATTACACAGGAAAAAAACTTTCTGAACAGAACACCATTAACACAAATTCTAAAATCAACAATTAACAAATAGGACCTCATGAAGCTGAAAAGCTTCTGCACAGCAAAAGACACCATCATTCGGACAAAGTGGCAGTCTACTAAATGAGAAAAGATTTTTACCAACTACACAATATATATATTAGATATCAAGAAAACAACCCAATTTAAAAATGGGGTACATATTTAAACATAATTCTTAAAAATAACCTCAAATGGCTGAGAAGTACGAAAAGAAATGTTCAACATCCTTAGCCATCAGGAAAATAGAAGTCAAAATTTTGAGATTGCATCTTACACCTGTCAGATGACTAAGATCAATAAAACAAGTAGCAGCTCATGCTGGCAAAGATGTGGAGTAAGGGGAACATTCATCTATTGCTGGTAGGAGTGCAAATTTGTACAGCCACTATGGAAATCAGTATGAAAGTTCCTCAGGAAGATGGGAACTGATCGAGCTCAAGGCCCAGCTGTACCACTCTTGGGCATATACCCAAATGACTGTACAGTATACTACAGAGACACTTCCTTAATAATGTTTGTTGCTGCTCTATTTATAATAGTCAGAAACTGGAAACAACATAGGTGTCCCTCAACAGAAGCATAGATAAAGAAAATGTGATGCATTTACACAATGAAGTATCATTTGACCATTAAAAAAATGACATCGTGAAAATTTTCAAGCAAATGGATGGAACTAGAAAAAAAATCATCCTGAGTGAGGTACCCAGACTCAGAAAGACAAATATGGTATGTATTCATTTAATGTTACTGTTAGCCATTAAGTCAGTGATTATCAAACTACAATCCATCGAACCATGGTAAGAGAATAGAGGGTACAGATAGGTCTCATTTGGAAAGGGAAATAGAATAGATAGTTATGGTTGGATGTGGTGGAGGCTAAACTAGGAGGATCAAGTAGGGAGGATGTTTTGGCTAGTTTTATGTCAACTTGACACAGCTGTAGTCATCAGAGAGGAGGGAGCCTCGATTGATGACTCAGAAAGATTCACATATTGGCAAACCTGTTGGACATTTTCTTTATTAGTATTGATGAGGAAGGGCCCAGCCCATTGCGTATAATCCCGTTCCTGAACTGGTGATACTGAGTTATATAAGAAAGCAAACTGAGTAAGCCATGAGAAGCAAGCTGGTAAACAGCACTCCTCTGTGACTTCTGCATCAGCTCCTGCCTTCAGGTCCTGCTTGAGTTTCTGTCCGGATTTCCTTTGACCATGAACTGTGATACGGAAGCATAAGTTGAATAAACCCTTTCCTTCACAAGTTTCTTTGGTCATGGTGTTGTAGCACAACAATGGTAATCCTAAGAGGAGAAGGAGAGAGAAGGTTAAGGGAGGGAATATTGGAAGAGACAGCTAAAATTAAGGTGCATTTGATGGGTAGCATGGAAACCTAATACAGTATAATCTTTCTAAAACACATACACATATGAAAGTGATCTAAGTGAAATCACCAAATAATGAGGGAGACAGAGTACCAGCTGGCCATCTCTTGTCAACAAGTGAAGCTTCAGATACCAGAATTGGGTTATATCTAATTGAGTTGTTGATCAAAGGGATCCTATGGGAAACCCCTAACATCCCAGACTATTGCGGAGACTGTAGTTTGCTCTCCAAAAACCTGACTCCATTACTAAAAAAAATACCTACACAACTCATTGAACATGGAGAAGATGAGTTGGTGCCCTCATAGAGCCTTCACCCCTACTTTCTAGTGTCTTTGGTATAGGAAGGTACACTACAGCTGCAAACCCTTTGAGCTACAATGGTGTGCTGCCTGCAAGATACTATCTTTTGGGAGTAACCAATGAATATCCAGTTTGACTTAAGGCCCACACTACAGGAAGGAATCCATACCTAACACTGCTTGGGTGACCAAGAGCATGAGACTAAATATTAGCCTAGAGACCTAGGATAACCTCCCCCCCACACACACACAAACCTAACTGTAAAATGACTTCTAATGGCATTCTACTGTAGTCATAAGATAATGCCTTGCTCAGCCATCATCAAAGAAGCTTCTTCCTGTAGCAAATGGGAACAAATACAGAGATGCACAGCCAGTCATTATGCAGAGAGTGAGAGGCCTTGGAATACTCATCCCAAACAGGATGTCTCCATCAAATCCCTCCCGCTTAGGGCCCAGGGAACCCTGAGGAAGAGGAGACAGAAAGAGTATAAGAGCCAGAGGGCATGGAGGGCGCCAAGAAAATAAGACTCTAAGTTAATGTGATCAAAGCACATATGCACTCACAGAGACTAAGACACTATACATGGGCCTGAACCAGTCTGCACCAAGTCCTTTTATATATATTATGGCTTCCAGTTTAGTGTTTTATGAGACTCCTGAGTGTGTGAATGAGTGTGTTTCCTATGTCTTCTCTTTGGCTCTTTTCCTTCCATTTGTTTTGTCCAATGTGTTAGTTTTTGTTTTTTCTTATTATATGTTTTATTTTATTTCTATCTTTTAGAAGCCCGTTTGTTTTATAATGAGAAACACAAATGGGTGGATCCAGAAGGGAAAGATAAGTGGGGAGGGGGAAACATAATCAGGATATAGTATATTAGTAAAAAATCAATTTTAAATAAAAAGGAGGTATAAATAAATAAATAAATAAATAAATAATCTAAAGGCTGCCGGGCGGTGGTGGCGCACGGCTTTAATCCCAGCACTCGGGAGGCAGAGGCAGGCGGATCTCTGTGAGTTCGAGGCCGGGCTGGACTGACAGCCTCCAAAACAATACAGAGAAACCCTGTCTCGTAAAAACAAAACAAAAATAATAATAATAATAATAATCTAAAGGCTGCTGAGACCAGCTTCTATATACTGCTGGAGAACCCAGTTATGATATCACTGAGCTGTATGAACTTGAGCCCTTCCCGTGATGGAGAAGTAATCATTATATAAAATAGACTATGCCATTTAGGGACAATTTGAGTCACTAGGGAAAAATGTTCTTACATAATTCTTATGGAGATAAGTTTTGTTCTTTTTTCCACAGAATAACTCATTCTTGTTTATAAATAACTTAAGTGTCCAATAAGTTCTGTCTTCCTCATTAAAGCAATCCTAGTTTCTACATTTATTCTTCACATGTCATGGCTTCCATCACCATTTTCCTTCCTGTGACTCCTTTGATATGCTCCAGTTTTTCTGAATGTGCTTTGAAACTTGGCATCCATCTAGCTATGTCAGACAGTGCCCAACACGGTGTGACTGTACATTTTCCTTACTCTGAACACTATACTTTTGCTAATCTGTCCTTAAATTGCAGTGGGGCTTTCAGCAGCCAAGTGACAGTATTGGCATATATAATGTTTGCAATCAAGTATAACCCCTAGATCTTTTCACATGAACTCTCGTTCAGCCTGTTCATTCTCCCCTCCCAAGCATATGCATTTCCATTTATTCTCATTCAGTCTCATCTTATTAACTTCAGCGCAATCTTATAGTCAATCTTTTGTGGGGTCTACAAGCTTGGCAGAAGAAGAAGAAAAAAAAAACCCCTCACACTCCAGTGAATACCACAAACAGCTATTTGCTTTAGGTTCAGGAAATGAAAAGCTCTGCTGGTTTTAAGTGTCTCAAATGGCCTCCCTCCTCCAACCCACCCCTCCCACTCCAGCTCTTTGGTCTGGGGCCCCATGGAGGATGTCTGCAACTAGACTCCCTTTTGGGAGGGTGCCACTCCCACCCTCCACATTGTCACTCAGTAAAAGCTGTGATATATCTTGCTTAAGCCAGGGGCATCTTCAACCTCTCAGAGCAAACCTTTGCTGCCTAGTTGTATGCCACTGAATGCAGTGTAGCATTGTCTGGTGGACTTGGCCTGTTGTCTCCCAGAGGACAACATCCTCCCCACAAAGCCCCCAAAGTCTTTTGTCCCCATGATCCATCCCCGGAGAATATCTGAAGGCTGCAGAAGTAGGAATGCCCTTTCATGTTTATATTGGCCAGCTTCTTTTCCTTTTTTTTTTTTTTTAATAATCAGGGTAGTAGGAAATGTGGAGAATTAACCGCATGACAGCAGCAGAGGAATTCATTAGAGAAACTGAGATGCCGTCTGCTCAGATTTCAGCCTCTCAGGCAAGAGTCACAAAGGAATTACCGTCTTCTAGTTGTTTTTAATCATTTCTTTTGTGGGACCTTCCTGGTCCAGGAAACCAATCTCAGCGTCCAGCATGGAGGAGCCTGAGAACACAACTGCAAGATAGTGGTTTTTATTCAGAGATTACCATGGTGATATTAAACAGGTTCCTTCAACCTGTCTCGGATATGATGGAACTTGTCCACCTCAGAGACTTGAACGACAGTGATATGTCAGTACTTTTGTTTAAAGTGTTACCCATCAAAAATTTGTTTTAAAATGTAACATTGTACACAGAATTTTACTATGTAAAGAAACGAGATGAGGAACAAAATTTTGTGAATGTATTCTTGCCTAACTTAGTGTCACCAGAGGCGATCCTTTCCTGGGCCTCAGAGCACTTTATGATAACTTGCTCTGACTTAAGGTATGCATAAAAATTTATTTGAAGGAACTCAATGAAGTAGAGCAATGATTTCCTCTGTAACTGTGTAATGGCATCTGCTGGGCCTCCAGGTACTATTATGATTGCTAAGATTCTGCTCCCAGAATCAACAGTTGTCACTGTGTCTTGCTAGTCTAATTTTTCTTCATGATTTTTAAAAACTTAGTCACACTAAGAGACTTTGTATTGAAATTATTGAGAAGAATCTTTTCTCAAATACCTTTATATGCCTTAAAAGTTCATGTTCCTATATAATTTACTGATCTTATAAGTAATTGGTGTCTATTTTTTAAAATTGGTGTCGATTTTTAAAATCAAGTTCTATAAGACCACTACTTAATATTTTGTAGCTAGTTCTATGAATAAATATACCCATGATGAGACAATGAAAAGCATTTCAGTACTAGTTCTGTTTCTTGAGAAAGAACTCAAAGCCTGAAGGACTGGTACACATAATTGATTTTAAAACCACTTGGTCTTAACTTTTGCTTTCACCACACATTTAGAGCCTCACAGAGACAGATCGAGACTCGAAACATTTCCCAGGGTCTACGTTTCTCACAGCTAACCCTAGAGCCTACCTTGTCCATGGTGGGCTTTTCCCTTTCAAATGCGGTGAGACACAGGCACATGCTACCTGCTTGTCAACAAGAGAAAATGTCTTTCTGTGTCAGTGATCACCTGGAGGGGTAAGAATGGAGGCTCCAACAAGGCCTGAACAAATACATGGGGAATGGCCATGTTGTGAGGATCTCTGCTAGAGAAGCACTGGATAGTTTGCCTACTTCTGATCTGGAGAAAAGGGACAGGAAACAGAGTAAAAAGCAAAGAAACTTGCAGTGAGTACAACAAATAATGAAAGATGGGATTCAGTTTACGTTTTTAAAAATCAGTCATTTTGATCCTAAGGCAGTCTTTAGGGAGTCACAGATATCTAAAGTGTCACCTCTTAAGGGTTTCATTTGTGCTGCTTGTCAAAATGAAAATGGGAAAATAAACATCAAGGAGTTGACTAAAGGAATTTGATTCCTTTATACTGTATAGTTACTAAGTATACTATATAGTTGCTAAATATCATATTGAATAAAAGTATCTATTCACATGGAGAAATATGATATAGATGGTAGTGGAAAAGGTAGCTTGTAAAACTGTACTATGAGCCCATTCAGCAAAATGTATTTGTATTTGTGACATGGGAAAGAGAGAGTTCTCAGTGAATACATCTGCTGGAAATCAATGAAAAGCATTGATTCTTGAAAACAAGGATAGTGCCTTGCATTTAACTGAGACTGAGTTATTTGAGACTGAGATGTTTTGATTTTTACCAGGAAAATACTGTATTTTACAATCAACTTTTTAAAAGTTCTGTTTTAAAAATTAAGTTATCTATTGATTGATTTAATCATTTGTTTATTTTTCTGGAGTTGTTCATTTATTTTAGAGCCCTTTGTGGGTGAATGGGAAACATTTAGCACATATGTATGAGATGTTGTAGAGAAAGGCTAGTTCAGAAGTGGTGACTGTGTTGTCATAATAATATATCATGAAATACTAAGTGTTTCAAATAGTATAGTGGTAGGAATTCAGAAGGAACAGATATGAAGTGTGAGAAAGAAGTCTATAGTGAATATCCCTGAAAGTTGAGGCACAAACCTGTAGAACAAGTTTTTGTTGTTGTTATTTACATACTTGCTTACTTTCTTTCTTTATCTCTTTACTTTTATTTTATTTTTATTGAAATAATAAATCCAATAAAAGGTAGAAACAGCAAGGGCTAGGAAAAATAGTCATTCTAGGCTGTTGTCTTTGGCTGGTTTTTGTGTGTGTGTTGACAGGGTTTTAATAGCTTCCTTTTTCATCTTTTATTTGGAAGTATAAAATCTAGAAAAATAATGCACAAGGCATACATTCCATAACTCATTTGCTTTATAACTTAGTCCTTCTATCGTATGTTTGCACACACACACACACACACACACACACACACACACACACCATTATTCTGAGATGTTTGGGAATAAATTATCTGCATTTGATTTTTTTTATCCTCCGAATGTTTCAGTATCTAGTTCCAAGAAAGAAGATATCCTCTTATATACCCATAATAGAGTTATCTGCATCAATAAATTTGATAAAATATTTTTTATCTAACATTTGTATTCTAGCTTTACCAGCTAACCCGATAACATGATAGTGTCCTCAATAACATTTCTTCCTTCTAGCATAGATACAATTTAGGAAACTTATAAGTTGGGCTTTTTTGAAGAATTTTGGGCCAGCCTTCTTCCAATCCCCAGACTCTTCAAAAATACATTTGATGTTTCCTTATTGTCTGGTTCTGGTTGTATCTTGTCAGCCATGTGGTGTTTTGTCCCCAAGTTATTGTTTCTGAAGGTAACAATGTCCATCTGTCAATTTTTGGTTATATAAAATTTGGCCACTGAGCCAAAGCATATTTAAATCTCCATATATAGTTACTGTTTTTCCCTTGCAAGCACAAAGCAACCATCCCACTTCTCATCACATGCATCTAGTATTGTGTGCTCTAGGCTCAATAAGATGGCTGCTAAATCATGGTTTCCAACTTCAACGTTCTCTTCATATTTGCCAGTCAATACGTACCTTTTCCTTATAAGCAAGAGAGTTCTTTCTCATCTCAGCCAACCACCCACTCATTCATCTATCTATCTGTCTGTCCATCCACCTATCCATCTATTCATTATCTACCTACCCATCCATCCATCTAGCTACTCACCACCCATCCATCTATTCATACATACATACATACATACATACATACATACATACATACACTCATTCATCTGCCCATCCATCCACCCATCTACCTATCCATCTATTCACCTACCCATCTATCCATCCACCCATCCATCCATCTCTTACCAGCTTAGACTCATGGATTTCTATTCTTTTAGTGGTTAGTGCTACATTGAGTTACTTTAATGTTCATATTATCCCTTTTGTAGCTGGTATGTTCTTGTGTCATAAAATCCCTATCACATTTTAGTGTTGTTTTATTTTTTGACACAGTAAGTTATCTTGGGCATATCTTGTACTTCTCTTGCCTCAGCACTCAAGTCATCCATTTTTCTAAAAATCTTCAGTTCCCGTTCAGTGGAAATAGTATTAGCTACCAGGTTCTAGATATACTTGTGCTCATTACTATTGTGGTATCTGTGCTTCTTAGACCTTTCAGTATATAGACATGACTATAAAACTTGTATGTACACACACACATATATGTGTACATATAACATGCATATGTTTTATAAATCATTAATCACACTGAAATTTCCACTTTCAACCTACTTACACATTTCTTACTGCTTGATTCAGTTTTATACAGTTTTCAAGCTTGAGATAATAAGGCATACAGTAGAGGGAAATAGAAAATTGAAACTTACATGAGATGATTAAGGTTAGCGGTCAAGACTAGGAAATCAGCCACACAGAGTTAGGAGTCTGCCAAATCCAAAGACAGGAATCTAAGAGAAAAATACAGACAGAGAAAATAGCTGAGGGTATCCACTGAATTATAAGATATATTTGAAAACTACTTTAGACAATGAAGGAAATAAAAAGAATAGCTTGGGAAAGAAATGGAAAAACTGAAGGTCAAAATGTAGCCAGAAATGTGGATGAGGCTCACTGTACTGGTGCTTGCTGTGCAATCATGAGGACCTGAGTGTAGATCCCAGAGCCCATGTATAGACAGACATGGAATGTAGATCCCAGAACCTGTATAAAGACAGACATATAGTGTAAATCCCAGAGCCCATGTAAAGACAGACATGGTAGCATGTATCTATAATCCCACAGTTACTGTAGTGAGATAGGCAATGGAGGCAGGAGAATGCCCAGAATCTTGCAGGCCAGCTATTCTGGTATGTGTAACTGTGAATAAAAGAGGGTCTGGAACAAGGTAGAATTGTGGGATAGGGATTCACAACTTTTGTCCTTGAACTTGAGAGACAGGAAAAGGCTGATCTCTGTGAGTTACAGGCTGGCCAGGACTACATAGTAAGACCCTGTCTCAAAAACTAAAATCTAATGGGTAAAGAAAAGGTGGAAAGCAAGGACAGACATATGAACTTGTCCTCTGACCGCCTCATGGAAGCTGTATGCACACAGCTGTACTCACACACATACACAACTAAAGATAATAAATAAAATAAAAAGAACTTCATCATTGTGCCTCATGCCTGTAACCCTAACACTCAGGAAGACTGACTTGAGTTTGGGGCCTTCCTGTATTATAGAGAGAGCTCTGGGTCAGCCTGGGCAGCAGAGTGAGACCATCTCAAAATAAAGTAGTCTGAGCCAACACTCAGTAGTGTCAAGATGATCAAGACTGGAATCAATTTAAGAAGTCAAAAACTCAGCTGAATGTTGGTGGCACACACCTTTAATCTCAGCACTCGGGAGGCAGAGGCAGGCGGATCTGTTGGGTCCAAAGGCAACCTCATCTATAGAGCAAGTTCCAGGACAGCCAAGGCCACATAGAGAAACCCTGTCTAAGAAGTAAGCAAACAAACAAAAAACAGAAAAAGAAGGAAGGAGGAGGCGAAGATGATGATGAAGAATTAAAAAAAAACTCAAGGGTGTTCAGAGAATACTGAAGATCAAGTTTCTGTCTTTAGATTTTATATTTGATTATCCAAAGCTCTTTAAAAGTCTGACATTAGAAACTCATTTGAGTCATTTTTGAGAGTACAACTTTGAAATAATAAACCTGCTTCCATTAATTTCCATTTCTTTAGTCTTTGAAGGATATTTACATACAGCTTTTCTTAACCTTGTAGATATGGTCTACAAATATTTTGTTTCTAATTGCATGCTAAGCAAATTATACTCTATGCAGAAAGCACCCAAATCTGTGAGGCATTGTAGACAGGCTATTTTTAGGGAACTCATGTTTTTCTTTAAAAGCTTGGTTAGCATTTGGAATTGATATGCAGTATAATATTTAAAAGGAAAACAACACATTTCCTCATCCCCCAAGAGGGTTCCTAAAATAGCATGTAATCTTACCTACATTGGGAAAAACCTCAAATTTTATAAATTGAGTTGGGTCTAACCCAGATTACCTGACCAGGACAACCCCCAAGAAAAACAAGGTGTGGTAAAGGTTATAGTAATGGCAATTAAGAAATTTGTGTCATGCTTGTTGGACCTCACTGAAAGCAGTGACCCAGCCTGTGGCTGCTGGCATCCTTTCCACTGCTGAGACATGCTGTCTTTTTGGAGAGAAATCCAAACCAAATTTTTGCCCACTTTGAAAGCCAAAGTATTCTTCTAATTCCTTTTTAGCCACAGCAAAAGCTAAACTTTTGCTCACAGGATCCATGCCTGTGGGACCTGCTATATTAACTGTTTTATGTGTACTGTTTAAGCAATTGATGACTTTGATTTTAATTGCTTCTCATCATACTCATGGAATGTGAGAAGACAGAAATTATCTTTGATGTTACCCATTCGAAACTTCTCACTTTGCAGAGGAATACACCAAAGGATCAGGGCAGTAGAATCATGTCTGTAGCTCCGTAGCTGGAAACAGTAGAGTCCCAACTTAGGTACCTGGCCCTCCACCCAGGTCTGCAACTGGCTCATAGACTTCTGCATCTCTGTTCAACTGCAAAAGCTCTCTAGGGTCATATAATCCATTCCAGATGTTGACCATCAGGACTGTGTGATGCTGGTAATAAGCTAATAACAAGCTCCTCTCTGATAGAGGTGTACTATGCTCAGGAATATCTCAGTAGCTTGCACACAGCAGCTGAATCTTTGCATAATATGAAAGCCAACTCTTCATTGACCTGAGTGGAATCTGTGGAGAACTAAGCTGCTCTTGAGGCAGAAAGGAAGTACTTGAGAGAGTGCCTTGAAATCTCCATAGCAACCTGCAACAGCAAAGAAACAGTTTTGTAATTGTTTGGAGGGAGTCCTTTGCCAAAAGCTCATGGGGCAGCCCAGAATGAGTAGAGAGGATATGGCCGTCAAAATTCCCTAGCTTGTGTTGCCAGAAGTTGAGGATCTTGAGAAGTATCCCTGCTAAAACATTGATTTTGTTCTCATATCATATTCTTTACCAACAAAGCCGTTTCCCTGCATCGCTCGTCCCTTTCACTTTCAAGTTCTCAGGGTTGGTTTACTGTCAGCAGCATTCCCACGCTTAGATATTTGCTTGATTTCTCTAACTGCACACTCCAGACAGAATTGAGCCCTGCCCGTGGTAAATTTTCTATGTAGACATATCTAAGAATGAGTGGCCTACCTCAGAACATTCTCTGTGATCTCCTCGCAGTCTTCCTTCCCTGTGCTTGGTCACTAATCTGCTTGAGGATAGACTCTTTCCACCTCTAGTTCAAGTGCTGGAGTCCCTCTGCATGGAGATCTCTCTGGTCACAAGGCCCTTTCCCACCCTTTGGAACCATTGTTTGGAGAAGGCATAACACTGAGGAAAAAGTACCTTGTATTTGTTCTACTTTTACTGCTATATTACCTATTTTGGTAGGTACTCCCAAGTAAATGTAATGAAAGGTTAAAAAAAAGGAATTATAAAATGTTAATAGGCTGTGTTAGGTGCATCAAAGACTTTTTAGGCCAGAGTTAATTATATTGTAGGGCACAGACTAGACATGAGAGTTATTTGAAAATTTGGTTGGAAAATAAAGTAATACATCAAAGTACCAGAGATTGTGTTCAGTGGATCTATGAAAACAATCACGAGTTAGTTATCTTTAGGCCTAAGCAGGACAAAAGCATTAAGTGATGTGCAGATGCATCCCAAAGATACCTATCTATCTGGTCTGTCTGAGCACCTGAAGGCCAGCACTGATTCACCCTCTGCCCCCAGAGCCGTCCACAGCTATGGGAGTGTTGGCTGACTTCAAAGTTGAGTGCTACCAGCTATAGTCCTCCTCTGCAACATATTCCTAGAGCAAACTTCTCTTATTCCAATAGCCTGTTTTTGCAGTTTGCCTCTGTGGGCAAAGATGTCTAAAAGGAGGAATGCTCTGGTCAGACTGTTAAGATTATCTGGTCTGTGTGAGAGATGCACATGATGACATCAACAGACTGACCTCTGGTTTACTAGACCTGTTTCCTGTGAACTTGTTAGGAAGAAGCACTGTGTGTTAGTTAAAAAGCTTCTGTAGACTTAGACTATACAGCCAATATGGTTCCCTTTGTTGTAAAGAAGATGCTTTAACTAGGGACTGATTGGAAAACTTGGGCCCTAGAATCTAACTGATCTGGGTTTGAAAGGATTGGCCATTTGCAGGCTATATGACCTGAGTCTTATTTCCACTCTATGAAACAAGAGATTGTCATAATAGCATTTTAGAAATATTGCTGTGGAAATTAGTTAATGCATTTTAAACACTTGGATCAGAGTCTGACCCAGAACTATCATCATCATCGTCATTATCATCATCAATTTACAACAGTAGTACAAAGGAAATGCCACCCTGTGTGTCTTTTGGATGGTCAGCAAATTAGACTGCATTTTGAACACTGCTAGGTCCTTCCTTTGGAACCACAAAGTGTAGTAGAGAACACATTGCTATATGAACACACGTTTATGAGAAACTGTAGCAATAAAATATGGTTCAGAAAGTTGAAGAAGGGCAGGCATCATTCTAATTTTGAAAAGAGTAGGGGGTAGAAGGTACTTCTAGAGCCTACAGAACTTCAATCTTTAGAAAAAATTAGGATCATTAAGTGGTTGCTCACAAGAAAAATATTTGGGGGCAATGTAAGCTTTCTAAAAGGTATGCCTGTTTCTAGCTTCATTTTATTCCTTTACAGCTTGACTATGGGGCAAAAACATGGGTTCTTATTTCTGGGAGCAATTTGGCAGATACTCTTGTTGCATTGTTGAGGCTAATTAAATAGGTTCAGAGCTGGTTGAACAAATGTGTCTTGGTAATTTTGAGCTAAGTGATGGGTTGATGTCCATCTGAAAAGACATCATGGTAAACCTCAGGAATTTGTTTGCCAACCAGTTTTCTCATTTGAATTTTTGATGGATGCCCAAAAGATGTGCTCTCGTAACATATGGTTGACTTAAGGTTAGATGAGGCAACTAATAAATCCAATGAGAAAGGAGTTTTTAAATCTGTGTGAGTTGTTGAACAGATCTGCCCCTAACCTGTCATTTATTGAGCACTTGTTGTGTGCTGAGTAGAATCAACAACATTCTACTATATGTGTGTGGTACATGGGTTCCCTCATTCGGTACTCACAATGACCCTCTGAGATACATATGACTACATATTACATTATAGAAGAAAATAAAGGCACAAAGAGATGGTAATCATTTATTCAGTCCCATAGCTGGTTAGAGTTAGAACTAGAGTAACTAGGAGAGAACTTTGCTTAATGATAAGAAATGGAGAAAGCACCAAAAAAAAAAAACCCACAAGGGAAACAATACAGAGAAACCCTGTCTCGTAAAAACAAAACAAAAAAAAAAAAAAAGAAAGAAAAAAAAGAAATGGAGGAAGCTCTGGGAATGCAAGTTAGTAGGCAACTGAGCATGAAACAATATTGTCCATACTTTGTGAAGAGTAAAAACTGTGTCTCGGGTGCATCAGGATGCAGTGCTGGAGTTTGCATGGGGGAGAGAGAGGGGGAGAGAGGAAAGGAGATTGAGTGGAGACAACTGGTGTTTAAAAGTACCAGAAGTTGGCTGGGTAGTGGTGGCACACACCTTTAATCTCAGCACTCGGAAAGCAGAGGTAGGCATATCTCCATGAGATGGAGGCCAGCCTGGTCTACAGAGTGAGTTCCAGAACAGCCAGGACTGTTTCACAGAGAAACCCTGTCTTGGAAAACAAAACCCAGGAAAACAAAAAAACCCAAGAGTGCTAGAAGTCTTGTTTTCCCTACTGTCTCTGTAAAGAGAGACTCAGATACCAGAGTGACTAAGAACAAGATGCTAGCATTAGCCCAGGAAAACCATTTTTTAGGACATAGCCCTTGCTTCTCTTCTCTGGTTAAAATGTTCCTGGAGTTGGGCAGGCAGCCGAGTCCCAGTAAGCCCTGTCTTGTGAGGACAGATCAGAGGAGGAGAACTATGCATTCTGAAGCCAGCAGACTGCTGATGACTCTGCTCTGTGTAAGACAGAAGGAAGCCAAGCTTCAGCTCCACAGAAATGTAGCAGTAATAACTAAAGAGTCATGAATTTGAGAGGACATGGGAGGAAATGGAAGTGGAGAGGAAGGGCTGGAGATTATAAGTACAGTATTCATATATGAAATTCTTTAAAAATACATAAAATAAATGTGAAAAAGTCCTTCTTGAACTTCTTAGAGAAGACCTCTGAGAAGACTGGGGTGCTGCTGTAGGAGGAGGCCCTTCGTGGAAACCTTAGAGAAGGGGAATGTGCTACCTATGGTGTCGGTCACTGAGCCCAGTGTAATTTTGTCTTTGAAATGTTAGCCCTCTGTATGTAATGGAGTGAAAAAGACTTTTTCAGCATGTGGGAGGGAGGCTTCTAAATGATCTCAACAATGCCCCCCCACACACTCACTATTCTCTTGAGATTGGTCAAGACAAGCATTGGTAAACAACAAAAACTCAGTTAAGTCAGTAGTAACGGGCTTTATTTGAGCAATGAGAGATGATCAGTACTCTGACTGTTGTGGCTTGTCATGTTCTCAAGTGGCTTTGCTCCAGCTGTTTGTTCACCAGTGTTTTGAGTTAAAGGGAATGACAGTCTACAAATTCATGCATATGGCACTCAAAGAACAGAAGAGGCCAACTTCTGGGCTCTGGTACCCACATGCAGCAAATATCGCTGCATCTTTCCCCGAGGACTCAATTTGTAAGCCTCTTTATTACATCGTGCTGTAGGGCTAATTTCCCAGTCTTGTGGACAGTCCGTGAAACCAGCCTTCCCTTTGCTTCAGCTTTGTTGTTATTTTCTCTTTATACCGTGAATTAAATGAATCCTTAGGGGTTCCAATTATGTTATGGAAAAAAGAACTCAGAGTTCTGAGAACATATAGAACAATTTGTTTTCTTCAACTGGATATGAAGACCATTAGGATTTGATTGTTATTTACTTTTTTTTCCAAGAAGATTACTGTATCACTTTTAACTTCTAGTGACAGGTAGGAACATTCAGTTCATTCCCAAGTTGTCATTGAAGTAATTCTATGTTCTTCATGTTCTTACATGTTCTTCACATTTTTAAGAAAAATCTGTCTTATTTATTTTTATTTTATGTGCATTTGTGTTTTGCCTGCATGCGTATCTGTGGGAGAGTGTCAGATCCGCTGGAACTGGAGTTACAGACAATTTTGAGCTGCCATGTGGGAGCTGGGACTTGAACTTGGCTTCTCTGGAAGAGCAGCCAGTGCTCTTAACTGCTGAGCCACCTCTCCAGCCCCTTCTTCAAATTTCATAAAGTGTTGTTTTCTACACATTACTTGTTAGAAATGGTGCTGTTTGGAAAGTAAAGCAGAAGAGGCAAGACAAGTGTAATTGTCCCATTTCAGAAACAGGGAGCATGGGTCACAGAGAATGCTGGGGCAGCAGTTGTAACACCACCAGTGTTAACCACCTATGATGGGACACTGAACCCTCGCACTGTTTTTCAGTTAGGTACTGTTATCCCCATTTTGTCACAGGGAAGCTGTTCCTCAAAATGTAACCTTACCCAACATCATGCAATGGTAACTAAAAACAAAAAACAAAACAACAACAACAACAAAAAAGCCAGAATCGAACCCAGAGCTTACTGATTCTGAGTGCCACACTCTCAATTGCTGGATTATTGCTACTAGAAGGCTTATGAGCCTTTCCAAGGCCACAGGCTTCCTATTGGCCCTGGCAGTTCGGTGCCTGTGTCTGTAGACTTCTTAGCATGCCTCCACATCCTGTGGCTACTTCTCTGGTTTTGGTTAATTGTTGTTTGTTTGTTTGTTTGTTTCAAAACAGAGAAGCAGCAAGTGAAAGGCGAGCCAAAGTTTTCCTCATAACATAGAGAACTATTTCCTTATAACCTTTTCAGAACCACAGAGAGGTTAAGCTCTCATGGGGTCTTTAGGTGCCTGTTTGCTCTTTATACTATGATTCTTCACCATCATCCAGCCTACATGGAGTTTACTTGGTTCTTATATAATATTCTCGTATGAGTTTGAGCTAGGTACCTCTATTTTACTACTTTGGGCATTGGTAGAAGCAGTATGTTTCTCAACACTCTTGGGAAAAGTAGTTCTCACCTTCACTGTAGTGAACAAAGAAGTAAGAGAGTCAGTAAGGTTGAGTGGAAAGAGCGCAGCTTTTTCCTAAGTTGAAAGCCACTGACAACTTATTTCTGCATAAGGTGAAGCTAACACTTGACCCACAGGTTCTCTAGAAAGAACACATTGCAAAGATGGTTGTACGTTTGTTGGAAATGAACTGTATTGTGGATTCTGGCCATGTGTTTGTCTCAGTCTCAAGGCGACTCTAGAATATGGGTGGTATTAGCTGAACTTGGTGAATAAGGGGTCAGTCTTTAAAAAAGTTGATGGCTCCCCTCAAGTGATCTGTATCTTGGAGTCTAAAGTGCATTTTCCAAATGTTGTTGTGAAGTATCCTTAAGTTTTCCCAGGTAAGGCTAACATATCTTCCTGTCATCCCAGTGGTTCCTCTGTGTGTGTCTGTGTGTCTGTGTGTGTGTGTGCATGCGTGTGTGCGTGTGCGTGCCTGTGTGTGTGTGTGTGTGTGTGTGTGCAGTTGCACATGTGTTCATATACAGATCTCCTCACTGCTGCTTTTCAACCATTCTTTATCCCTCTCTGCTTAAAAATAAATAAATAAATAAACAAACAAATAAATAAATAAATAAAAGTCCTACCCTGGGATCTCAGGTTGCTAGTTCTGTGTAGATCTCAGGAGCTTAGTGGATTGCAGCATAAGGACAGCTGGTTAATATGGAGCTCCTAACCTTAATATGGAGCACCTTTCAAAGAGGGTGGTTGTGTGTCTCTCTTGAAAACATAAGTTCTTCAGGGCCATGTAGTGAGAGTTTGTGCTAACAGGAAGTGGGTTCTCAGAATCAGGGACTGCTGTGGAAACACAGACCCTGCCCTACTGTGGTATTCACAGTGTGACCATGGGACCAATTAAATCTAGTATGTATCACTTTCAGAGTCCTTGTGCAGGGATGAGGCGAGACTATAGGACAGAGCTGGGCATTCTAAAGATTACATCATGGAAGACTCAAGGTCTAGGGTCTGAAGGGTTTGTCTACTAGGTGTTGAAAGGGCAGCTTTGTATACTTTATCGAGGCCTTCTTGTTTAAAGGTGGTCTTAAAGCAAGAAGGTCTCATTGGGTTTCTCAGTAATTCACAGTAGTTACCAGCTCAGAGCTAGTCCTTATCTGTAACAGGTTTTAGGATTATAGACTTAATGGGGATATAACTTTAGTGCTATGTAATTAAACCAACTTCATGCTATTTACAAGACATGTCATACAACACTGAAAGGAAATTGGAGCGTGTGGAAAGTGTGCTGCTAAAAAGGAGGAGTAAAAGAAAAGTCAGCATGAACCACTGACTTGGACAATGGGGCAAAGAGTAATTTTAAAACGTGTTCTGTTCTGAACTGTAAATATTATTTGATATTGCCCCCACCCCCATCCACTTCCAGAGGTTAGGGAAAAGGTTGTGATACTGCTTGTCTGGTTTCTGATCTAACTTGATGCCCACCTCAGCAAGGAGAATTGGCCGCTTTAAGCGAAATATCATGGGCAGTTGGAGGTCTGTTTCAGGACAGTTTATGCAACTGCCAGTGATATTTGTGATCCTCTGAGGCTACACACTCAAGAAATATGTGCTAATTGGAAAGTCTGATGCTCTTTGAGTGGTAATTCTATTGTTGTGTGAATGTGAGTGTAGTTGATACTGTATTAATATCAGTTAATATCTGTTTATATCAAGTAATAAAAACCAGAGTTTCAAATATGCAACATCAGTATATTTGTTTATAGCCCATGTTAGCCTTAAATTACAGCAATTCTCTACCTTAATTCTCCCAAGTGATAGGTATAGGCATGACCCAAACACCTACCTTGGTTTTCTTCAATGATGAAAAACACAGTTGAGAGTTACAAAAAGCATCCATAATTATATTTTAACAATCCATTCATTTTGAAAGAATAGACAACTAACCTAGTTTGCATGTAACCTCAATGTTTGAATCTGTAGGACTTTCAGCAGGATGTTTTAGATATGGGATGTTTAGACACTTTAATGGAACCTATCATGATTATACATGATGGATTATGCAATCAGAAGTGGATAGTTACAGAACAGTAAAGTGTGGTGACAGGGCAGTGGAACATCTCTACAGTGTGATGGACTGGATAGGTAGAGGGAAAGGGATACTTTCAGACTCAGGAAGACTACAAAATATGAAAAATATGTATAGAGAAAGTGGAACTTCTCCCTAGCTGAAACTCCCAGCATGTGAGTGTGGTTGACTTGGCTGGCTCCTACGTGCTGGGTGTGAGGGCCTCTCAGTTCTTTTGAGTCAAGAAAATTAGCAGTATTTTTCTCTTGTTCAGGGGTTTGGTGAAGAAAAAAAACAATAGAATGTTTTTTTAATTGAATGTAAACCTGAATGGACTTCACCTAGTGCACAGGGTGTCTTCCTGTTTATCCCATGGAGGCAACTGGGCTTGAAAATAAAAAAGTGTCCTTGAGAGTGATGCAATGACAAGCTCACAGATATGGCTTTGAAAATACTCTTTTTCAGTTTCTTTTAAGGTTTTTTTAAATTTTATATTATAAATTTGAATGTTTTGCCTATGTGCATATATTTAGACCACATCCATACATGTTGGATTCCCTGGAATTGGGGTTATGGATGTTTGTGAGCCACCATATGGGTGCTGGAAACTGAACCCAGGTCCTTTTCAAGAGCATCACGCCCTCTTAACCACCAAGCCATCTGTCCAGCCCTTGAATATGTTCTTGAAAAGTCCTCCAGCGTCCGTGTCCTGGTTTTGAAGGCCTGTGGTGGCATGGACCATTGTTACACTCGAGGTGTGAGGATACCTTTCCTAAACCCACTCCTTTACCTTTAGAGCCCTCTGCTCTCTGCTCTGTCTTTGGAGAAGATGGAAAGCAGCTGCTTGCTATTTTCTGCTTAGCAATCCTTGTATACTCCAGGAAACTTTTAAAATCATCCCTTTGACTTGGAATTTTCAGATAGAATTATTTCCAGGACTTCAGTCTTCCATATAAATCCTATTTTCCTAGTATAATCAGCCTTGAAGCTCTCCTTTAAACCATCTGGATTCCAGAATGTGCTGCTACAATCCATAGGGTCTGAAAAAAAGCTTGTTTGTTTCGTAAGTGATCCTCTTAATGAATCTCATTGTCCTGTTTGAATTACTAGACTGTTTTTTTAAACTGATATCCAGTTCATGCACTACAATATGACTAGCATGGGTAACCATCACCAACATCTAATTCCAGAACATTCCATCACTGTGAAAAAGGAATCCAATGCCCATTAGCATTCACTCCCAATTTCTCATCCTCCAGTTCCTGGAAACCACTCATGTAGTTTTGAGATTTGTAAATTTAGGACATTTCCTGTAAAGGGGTCCACATACAATGCGTCACCGTTTGTGTTTGGCTTCTTTCCTTTAGTATAATGTTAAGGTTTATTCTTGTTATATTGTGAGTTAGGATGCCATTCCTTGTGCCACACTGGATGCTACTCTATCATATGACCGTCCCACATTTTGTTTATTCTTGTTTATTTGTTAAGTTTGACAAATAATCTCCATTTTCCCCACAGGAATACTCTGTTAATTTTGAGTTTTTAAGTCTTGTTTATTTGGCTCTTAAGTTTTTATTTTGCAATCCAATAAGATCCTTTTTAATCCCCAATTTCAGTGCTCAAGATACTGCTCACAAACTGAGGAAACCAACCCAAAGACCTGCTTAGAATCGATACTTACTTTATTTGTAGTTGATACATCTGTTATGTTACGTATATAACAACCTTTTCAGTTGAAGGTTTTCATTCTCAAAAGTTTAGACTCTCCTTTGTCTTAGAGCAGAGAACTTTGCACAGCTTGATGACTGGTTTCCTACAATGGTCCAGGGTGGTGGACGTGCTTGATGGAAGAGGCCAAGTTATTATAAAGTTTCCCCACCATCTCTGGTGAGGGTGAGATGTTTCCTGTACCTGACATAGAAACACTTGGAGGATTTTCTGGAGCATGGGGTGGCTTCTAGAATAGGAAGTAGATGTGACTTAGTTATGTCATTGCTAGCAGTTGTGCCCCAGATTGTAGCATATATAAAGTGAGATAATAATACCAACTGTCTTGGATTATTGTGCTTTTTAAATAAAGTAACCTCTATAAAGCATTGAACAATAGTGTCTGATGCATGGGATGTGTTCAGTAAGTGATAGTTATCAGACTTATGTAAAGTCTATACATTTTCAAAACTATATATAAATACAATACTGGCCCCTGATATCACAGAGCTCATTACCCTAATAGTAAAGGGCAAAACTGATAGGTAATAGCGCTAAACTTAAGGACAAAATCTACGGGGATTGAGAGATGGTTCAGCAGTTAAGAGCAATGACTTCTCTTGCAGAAGATCCAGGTTTGGTTCCCAGCACTTGCATGACAGCTCACAACCATCTGTAACTCCAGTTCCAGGGATTCAACACTCTCTTGGCCTTTGCAGACACTGAATTTATGAAATACACATACATACATGCCAGCAAGACAGCATACACAAAAAAAGTAAATAAATTTTTAAAAATTTAAACTTTAGAAAATGTACTGAACAGGTACATAAAGTATGCAGTAATAATTGTCTTACTTAGTAAATGTCACAGAGTAGTTACAGGTTAGTATAGTAGTTATAGGTTAGTAGTTGTATTGAGAGAAAATATTGTTCTTCATAATGTACACACTAGAGTAGAAGTCTCTTTGAGGGCTGGAATTCTAGTTTCTTTGCCCCTCTGTGCCTCATAGAGTGGTTACATACAGTGATCATTCAAGACGCAGGTCTTAAATTGTCCGTGCCAGCATGCTTGGTTCTCCAGTGATGTCTGCCTATCCTCTGACCTATCCCAGATTTTCTACCTCCAGCCCACACATGACCAATCCCAGATCTCTCCCTCTAGCCCACACATGACCAATCCAGTATCTCTACCACTATCCCAGACTATGCTTCTGAGCTCCAAAGTCATGTGTTCCAAGAGTTTCCTAGATGCTCAAGTCTGAACTCTTGTATTCATAATGACTATCTCACACACACCCCATCTTGATTAATAGGAAAGTCTTCATGCGATTCCCTAGGCCACAGTGTTGGGGCACATTCTCCTTCATTATATCTCTCATAGCCATATGTTTATGTTATCTCTTTTTTAAAAAATCTGGTTTTGGATCCCCTCATATACAGAGATTCTAAGTTATTGTTTATTATCTCTGCCCATCCCAAGGCCTGATTTAAAATACATATTTCCAATACCCTGATACTTGGGAATGTTCTCTATAACTCCTTATTTTTTATGGAAACCCCATGCACACACTCAAAAATGTGTGTGTCTATGAGCACATGCATGTGGTGCTCACATGGCCTTTTGAGTTCACCAACTCTTGTCCAGTTCTTCAACTTCTGGTCCACTAGTGAAATTGTTATGTGTTCTAAGCCAGCAGACATGTGTCACTGTTTAGAGGGCATAGAATGAAGACTCTGCATAATTATTTTCAGCTAGTTAAGCCACATTCCAAATTCCACCGAACTCTCCTCAGGCATTTCTCAACTACTTTCTCTTTTGTTAAAATTGTGTTTAATGGATAAAGAAATTAGGAAAGGAAAGAAAATCCTAACTTAAGACCTTGTCTTTAGATTCCCAGTTGACCATTCTCCATCCTGTCATTGCATCTGGAGAACAACAAACCCCTGAGCCTTACCATTGTTCCCATGGTTTATGTTTCATGCTCTGCTGCTTCCTGGCTGGGAGGAGGCTTAACTGACAAATCCGATTTCTGTAGCTTTGCTGATATCACCCATGATTCAAAACCACACTGAAAAATGACAAATTAACCCCAGCCACATTTTTGTTATTCTTCTTATTGAGAAACACCCATGCACAGACCAAGAAGTTCATTTTGCCAAGCAGGGTCAAACAATCCCTGTTCTGAATGAAGAATCATGAACCCACAGAGAGTAAACTTATTTAAAGTAGAAAAAAATGAGTGACTCTGTTTCCTTGAGTTTCTAGACCATTCCTGGGTTTTAAACCACTCCCTTTATGCAGTGTCATCCTGCTCATAACCTTTTGTCCATTAGTTGTTTTCTCATCCAGAGGTTGCACTGAGATGGCCTGACTCTTGTAGGACTTGGGTGATTCTCAAGAACACAGTTGGAAAAATTATCATAAAAACAGCATCTCATCTGGATCCAGTTTCACTCATTCCTAGTCACTTCTTTGTCAACAGCATGTTGGCTGGTTCAAGAGAAGCTTCCGCTCAGATTCCTCTGCTTGCTGTGTCTTCCCTTAACTTGAGCACCAATCAAAATCCCACTCATTCCTTGAGATTTGGCTTCCACGTTACCTCTTCTGAAAAGTCTTCCAGGTTCTGGTTAGACCTCTGCTCCTAGCTCGTCCAACTCTCTGAGCACCTAGTGTGCCAACACATACTCAGTATTTTTAAGTTGATGCTAATATCAGTTTCAGAACCCTGTTCATGCTTGTATTCTTTTAAATAGAAGGAACAAGACACAAGAGAAAAGTGTGCCAGTTTAAAAAGATAGGCATGCTATTGTACAGTCTGCAGAAACATTTCTATGGACATAAGAAAATGTGCCAAACCCAGAAAGCACTGTGTAAAATACATAAGTGTCTCAGACACCACTGAATGGCAGTATTTATACCATTATTTGCACCAATGAGGAGCAGTGAATGACACACAACCCAGATCTACTCGTGTGTGTGTGTGTGTGTGTGTGTGTGTGTGTGTGTGTGTGTGTGTGTGTACATACTTACACCACAGCCCGTGTATGGAAGTCAGGGGACAACTTGTAGGAGTTGATTCTCTTCTTCCACCACGTGGATCCCAGGTATTGAACTCAGACTCTTTTTTTTTTTCAAGACAGAGTTTCTCTGTATTGTTTTGGAGGTTGTCCTGGAACTCACTTTGTAGACCAGGCTGGCCTCAAACTCACCGAGATCTGCCTGCCTCTGCCTCCTGAGTGCTGGGATTAAAGGCGTGTGCCACCATCAGACTCTTTTTAAAGTTATTGATTACTTGTAGAAGGAGTGAGAAGCATGCTTCAAGTTAAGAAGCAGTCAGTTGTGGGAAAAATATCTCAGTTTTGACTAGATTAAGGTGGCTTCTGCAGTACTGCAAACTCAAGGATGATCATGGGGTGTGAATTTAGAATACTATTCTGCAGGAATCATTACAAAATCATCTTGACAGTTAATGTTCAGAGCCATAGTTGTAAATTGTGCCCAGGTCTGCAGTTTGTAATTAATGTGGAAGAGTTCAGTTTAGAGGTAGCTGAGAGTTCAGCCACAAAGGTGATTAAAGGATTGGGAAAGAACTATGAGGGAATTTTAAGAAACTGGGATTAATCAGCATGGAAAGAAAGGAGGATAAAAGGCAATTTAATATCAGTCTTTATGTATACCAAGCCACTTAGTAGGACATAGTGACCAGTGTTTTCCAACTCACCTAAGGAAAACACAAGTGGCTTATACTATAGTATGGATTAAGCATAGACACAGGGAAGTAACTACTGACAAGCAAACTTGTAGTGAACTTTTGAGAAAAATGAATTCCCATCTCATGATAGCCATGCATTCACCCATCCACCCTTACCTCAGTTGTCTTAAGCTGAGACTTGCTGGGCATACTGGTACATAATAATCTTGACATCTTTTTGAGGTAGGGAAGGGGAAGATTATAAGTCCAAGGCCAACCTGGCTCAGAACAAGCAGAAAGACCCTGTCTCAAAAGAAAGGATGGCTCTTGCTTAGAGATGGTGGCAGAAAATAGATGGCTTCATGGAATCCTGTCCTTTGTGTGACAGTGATGACAGTGGTGGTGGTGATGGTGTAGCAATGGAAATTGAGCCTGGGACCCTGTCCCATGCTCTGTGATACGCAGAGTTTCTGCTATAGTTATACCCCTAGATTTGCATTATTATTTTGAGAAACTTCTTTATGAATAGTCATGTTTACACCAGTCAAAAGAGGAGACAGTGTGTTATAGTTTCATTCCATTCTCATAACTGACAGTAATAATTACTAGCCTTTATTAAGGGCCTACTCAAAGCCAGCACTGAGCTAAATGCATTTCATACATTATATCTAATATTTTCAGTAGCCATCTATAATTATTTCATCTCCATTTTACACATGAAAAAGGCTGAGGCACTGTCAGACCTAAGGTCACAAACTAGTAAATAGCAGAGTTAAAATGTAAACGTAAGCCTAAGTATCTTAGCTCCTGTTCCCAATGCCGTTTGCAGTAGAAGTTTCTCCACCCACTTCCAGGTAAGATTGGGCATCTGGTCTCTAACCTGGAGGCCTGAGTCCAGAATAGCTTACTGGACTTATTAGTAAGTATTAACAAAGTAGGAATGTTCACTATTTCTGCTAACTATTCAGTATATTGCTTAATTAATTCTAAAACATTATAGTTACTAAGATTGAATTTCTCCTGCTTTCACCACAGTATGAAAATTTTATGTAGTATCTTTTGGCATAAGCAAAGTTGCTTGATAAATTCATGTTGAATGAGATGAATGAAGGCGAACTTAACCCATTTATAAACAGCTTTATTTTAAAGCATTTGATATGGTGAGATGGCTCTGGACACAGTAGTGTAGGCTGTCTGGTCAGGGACCAGATGCAGATTTAGGTTGTCACTACTTTGTGACTGGATTGCACATGAAACCTGTCTTTTGCAAAATGAGAGAATTTAATCCAAGTACTTGCTAAGGTTCCTTCTTACCTCTGCTTCTGTAGCTTTCCATACACAGTGAACATGGGAATAAAATACGGTTTCTTATGTCCTTGAGCTGGAAGCCTAGGAACTAGCAAATTTAGGAAGGAGATCTAATATTCTCTAAAAATACTGAAAAAGTTCCAAACTTATAGAGAATTTCTCAAAGTCCTCTTGTTTGTAAGCCCATAAAGACCTTAATTATAGACTAGTTGATACCACCCTTTGTTGTTAGACAGATAGGCAGGCATATTTAGACATGCTGTTATATTTGTGCTATTACATAAGTTGAAAATTCATTTAGTGATAAGCTTCTATAAATAACTGAGTAGTTATTTACTTGTGTATTGCATTGTATATATCTGAATATTTTGTGTGGACTTGTGTTTATCTCACTGTTCAAGCTAACATGATTTATTGGCCAGGAACTGGAGGGCTAAGTCACTACTGGCCTAATTGTTTTGTTGGCCTGCCTATAGAATTCTTGGCAGCTAGAGTTTCATCTAAAACTTTCCTAACAGTGCCTTGTTCCCTAGAGGGAACATTGTACTTTAGGATACTATGTGATAAGAACCAAGATGATGAAATAAGTTTTGAGCATTCTGGACAATTCTCAGAGCAATTGAAACTGTGACATTAATTGTTGCCTATAGCATATGTGTCTTCATTATAATTGCCATTTCAGGGTAACATGTGTTGCAGGATAAGGAAGAAATAACTCTAAAGAGCAGACATTGTCTGTGCACAACTGCTTTCAGAGGAGTACTATATCCGGGGCGTGGGGAGGAACTAGGCTTGGTCTTCAGTCATAGGTTAAGCTGAATTCCTTTGTCATATACAGAATAGTGCTCCTATTTCTGCTCGTCAGTCCCCTTGTCTCTAGATAGGTCATACTGGGCATAGCTCCAGTGTGGAGCTCCCTGTAACTTTTTTGTTAGGCAATGCTTAAATCTAGGCATAGAATCAGTATTATATCATAGATGTTATCTTAATACCCCATTCAATTCTCAAGACTGCCATATCTAATGACTAATTACTTAGGATTTGTAAAGGTGTTCATGACTACATTTGGGTGCCTTATGGACAAGACTGTCTTCCCTATCCTATGTTAAGATTTTAGCTTTGGATTGAGCCTTCCCTCCCCGCGGGAGCTTACACGCCCCAATTTCCTGGTCTTCTTTTCCATCCACGGGACCAGTACTAGGACCAGGAAGAGGAGAGGTACAAGAGTATTGGACTTGCTTGTACCCACCAAAAGGGATCTCTGGTCCCCTAACCAACAGGTCAGGAAGAGGATCTTTCTGTACCCACTAGAAGAAGGGATGGGAAGGAGACAATGCAAAAACACACTCAGGAACAGAAAAACAAATATGACACTGCCAGATTCTAGAGATTCTACACCAGCAAGACTCCAACATTCCAATGCAAATGAAGCAGAAGAGAATAACCTTTAAAACAACTTCATGAAAATGATAGAGGTCCTCAAAGAGGATATGGGAAAATCCCTTAAATAAATGGAAGAAAAAACAAACCAAAAAATCCAACAAATGGAGGAAAAGACAAAGCAAAAATTGCAATAAACAATTCAAACAGTGCATGGGTTGAAAACTGAAATAGAGACAATAAAGAAAATACAGTCTGAAGGAAGACTGGAAATAGAAAAGCTAGGCAAATGTTCAGGTACTACAGATGCAAGCATAACAAACAGAATACAAGAGATGGAAGAGAGAATCTCAGGTGTTGAAGATACACTAGGAGAAATAGATTCATCGACCAAAGAAAATCTTAAGTCCAACAAATCCCTAACAAAAACATCCAGGAAATATGGGACACCATGAAAAGACCAAACCTAAGAATAATAGGTATAGAAGAAGGTGAAGAAAATCATCTCAAAGGGACAGAAAATATATTCAACAAAATCATAGAAGAAAACTTCCCCAACCTAAAGAAAGACATGCCAATGAAAGTGCGAGAAGCTTACAGAACACCAAATAGAGTGAACCACAAAAAAGAAAAGTCCCCTCGCCACATAATAATCAAGACCCCAAACATACAGAATAAAGAAAGAATATTAAGAGCAGCTAAGGAAAAAGGTCAAGTAACATATAAAGGCAAACCTATCAGAATTACACCTGACATCTCCATGGAAACTCTGAAAGCCAGAAGGTCCTGGATAGATATTCTACCAACACTAAGAGACCATGGATGCCAGCCCAGATTACTATACCCAACAAAACTTTCAATCACTATAAATGGAGAAAACAAGATATTCCATGACAAAACCAGAGTCAAACAATACATATCCATTAACCCAGCCCTACAGAAAGTTCTGGAATGCACACTCCAACCAAAGGAAGTTAACTACAACCAGAAAAATATATTCAATAGATAATCCCACCTTACCAACAGCCAAAATAAAAAGGGGTGGAAATCCACATATACTTCCACCAACAACAACCATTAAAAAAAAAAACAAGAATGAGCAATCAATGGTCATTAATATCCCTCAATATTAATGTTCTTAACTCAACCATAAAAAGACACAGTTTAACAGAATGGATTCGAAGACAGAACCCATCGTTCTGCTGCATACAAGAAACACACCTCAGCCTCAAAGACAGGCATTACCTCAGAGTTAAGGGTTGGGAAAAGATTTTCCAATCAAATGGACCCAAGAAACAAGCGGGGATAGCAATCCTAATATCTACCAAATTAGACTTTTAAATAAAATCAATCAAAAGAGTTGAAGGAGGGCATTTCATACTCATCACAGGAGAAATTCACCAAGATGAAGTTTCAGTTCTGAACACCTATGCCCCAAATACAAAGGCATGCATGTTTGTAAAAGAAACATTAATAAAACTTAAATCACATATAAAATGCCACACACTTATAGTGGGAGAATTCAACACCCCACCCTCACCACTAGACAGGACTACCTGACAGAAACTTAACAAAGAAACAAAGGAACTAATAGAAGTTATGACCCAATTGAAAGTAACAGACATCTACAGAACATTCCATCCAAATAAAGAGAATATACTTTCTTCTCAGCACCATATGGAACCTTCTCAAGAATCAACCACATACTTGACAACATATCAAACCTCAACAGGTACAAAAATAATTGGAATGACCCCATGCATCTTATCAGACCACCATGCGTTAAAATTAGAGTTTAACAACAACACAAATTGCAAAACCCTACAAACTCATGGAAATTGAATAATGTGCAATTGAACCATTCCTGGGCCAAAGAAGAAATAAAACAAGAAATTAAAGACTTCCTAGAATTCAATGAGAATGAAGACACAACATACCCAAACTTATGGGACACTTTGAAAGCAGTGCTACAAGGGAAATTCATAGCACTAAGTGCCCACATGAAGAAACTGGAGAATACTTACGCTAGAGAATTAACAGCACAGGTGAAAGCTCTAGAACACAAAAAGCAAATTCATTCAGGAGGAGTAGATGCCAGGAAATAATCAAACTGAGGGCTGAAATCAATAAAGTAGAAACTAGAAGAACAATACAAAAAATCAGTATAACAAAGAGTTGGTTCTTTGATAAAATCAGCAAGATTGGTTAACCATTATCCAAACTTATGAAACTGCAGAGTGTGAACATGCAAATTAACAAAATCAGAAATGAAATGGGGCTCATGACAACGGACACTGAGGAGTCTAAAATGGCTGAGGGGCACTTTAAAAAGTGGTGAGTATCCCTAGCCATCAGGGAAATCTAAATCAAAAAGCAACTCTGAGATACCATCTTACTTCTGTCAGAATGGCTAAAATACCAATGACAGTTTATTCTGGAGAGGATGTGGAGAAAGGGGAACACTCCACTGCTGGTGGGAGTGCCAACTCGTGCAACCACTTTGGAAATCAGTATAGAGATTCCTCAGTAAAATGGGAATCAGCCTATCAAAAGACCCAGCAATTCCACTCAGGCATATATCTAAAAGATGCACATTCATACAACAAGGACGTCTCTTCCATTATGTTCATAGCAGCATTATTTGTAATAGCCAGAGTCTGGAAG
Organism: Mesocricetus auratus; assembly: GCF_017639785.1. Taxonomy (NCBI): domain Eukaryota; kingdom Metazoa; phylum Chordata; class Mammalia; order Rodentia; family Cricetidae; genus Mesocricetus; species Mesocricetus auratus. The sequence continues at coordinate 37,284,750 of NW_024429186.1, read as the reverse complement.
CAACCTAGATGTCCCTCAACTGAAGAGTGGATAGAGAAAATGTGGTACATTTACACAACCGAGTACTATTCAGCAGAATAAAAAAACAATGGAATCTTGAAAATTGCAGGCAAATGGATGGCACTAGAAGAAACCATACTGAGTGAGGCAACTCAGTTACAAAAAGACAAACATGGTATGTACTCACTCCTACATGGATTTTAGACATGGATCAGGATAGTGCCAACCTGCAATCCCACAGCCAGAGAGTCTAGGGAACAGAACCTTCAACTAATGACTGATGGAAGCAGAGGCAGACACCCACTGCTAAACACTGAGCTGAACTCAAGGAACCCAGAGACAGAGAGGGATATCTGATGATCATTAAGGGTCAAGACTGGGCTGCTTTAACTTCCAGAAACAGCTGACCTGAACAAGGGGTAGCTCTTGAATCCCAGACTGATGGCTGGGAATCCAGCATGGGACTGCCAAGACCCCCTGAATGTGGGTATCAGTGAGGAGGCCTAGATAATCTATGGGGCCTTGGGTAGTAGATCAGTATTTATCCCTGCCATACAAATAGATTTTGGGTGCCCATCCCACAATGAGAGATGCTCTCTCAGCCTGGACTCTTGGGGAAGGGCCTAGGCCCTGCCCTGGATGAAATGATAGACTATGGATACCCCCCATGGAGGGCCTCACCCTCCCTGGGGAAAGGATTGGAGATTAGGGAGTGATGGAGGGGTTGGTGGGAGGAGGGGAGTGAGAAGGAGAGGGACCTGGGATTAACATATGAAGCAACCTTGTTTCTAATTAAAAATTAAAAAAGAAGATTTTAGCTTTGACTAAGTGGAAGCAACTTACATCATTAGTAGCATGCCAGTTCATCTTGGTTGACATGGAGTAAAAAAATAATTCTGGATGGTTTAGGAGCAGTTACTCGGATGACTCCATTCTAGATGTTTTCTACCTGAGTTATTCAGATTCTCAAGAAAGTGTTTGAGTGAGTGGATTGGATTATAAACTTACCCCTTATACAAAAAAAGACCTCATGCCTTCCAAGACAGTATTGCCAGCAATGGTCACAATGATATGGATGTCAAAGTCTAGTCTAGAATCTCCTTACATGAAGGAAGACTCAAAGACACCTGATGCCCACTGTGGGGTTTTACAGTGAGGAGCAAATTCAGCCTTTTCAATGAATGAAGTGGGTGGTGGTTATGCGTAGACTTCTGTCTCCTTAGCAGTTGCCTAAAACCTCATCAGCATAGGAGTTCTTGGCTGTGATTTAATGTCTGTTTGCCTCCAGTATAACTTGACAATATAGATCAATGATTAACAAGGTATACCTTTGGTCATTATAGTTGCCTGGAATAGAATGAATGTTTTAAATTCTCTGAATATGATTTAAATGCCATCATTGTCATACATAGAAGGCCCAAATCAAGGCCAGTCAATAGAGAGAAAGTATTAGAAGCCCAACCTTGTAGTTTCTCATCTTGGAGCTGTGTAGAATGACAGTTTGAGGGCTTTGACTCAATGACTAATCTCAGAAGAACCAAGCGAGGAGCTTTCTGCTTCTGTAGGCTGAAGGATCTGCAACCAGAAGCTGCTGTGGGTAGCAGATTCTAATAAGAAACAGGTAGAGAGGTGACACACTGGCTTGGAATGCTTTCTCTTCTGTGTTTACTGACTACTGAATGGCTGCCCTCATGCTTCCTTTTCAAGCAGAGGACCAGCTGTGTGCCACCTTTTTTTCCTCTTTACCTCTGCTCCTGGTTTTTCTTTTCCTTAACCACTCTGCTTTCTTTCCCCTGACTTGTGTTTTCTCTCTAGTAAATCATTTCTCTATCTTTATCTCATGACTCCTTTTCCCCTCATTTGTTGCTTATTCTGTAACTTCTAGTCCTTTTCCCAAAGTTTCCTTCCTTTTTCCTTCTCTAAGCCACCATCATACCCCCCTAAACCCCCCCTTTTTACTGCAAATCCCCAGCGTGTTTACTGACCTGTGTGCCAAAAGGAAAATTCCCAGGCCACCGCCATGCCAATGCAGTGAAAGTCAGCAGCTGCTGTTGCTCAACAAGGTCCTTGTGGCCCATAAATCAATGGATAAGAGCTCTTGCAGTGAACATTGGCATGGGTATGTTTGTATGAATGTGTGAGATACATGACAGTGTTTGCTGCATGGGGAAGTACTTGTATCTTTTCTGATAAGAAAACGAACCAGAAAGTTTAGCCTAAATCGTCTGGTTTTTTTAAATTAATATTATTAAGTTAGTGGTTGAGATCCTAAGATGTTGTATAAGAAAAATTAATGGCATTAAAGAAAGAAACAGACACAGGGACTGATAAATAATCTTGCATTAGAACGTCCTGCTGACACGTTATTGATAGCAGACTCAATGTATTACAGGTACAGTGATAGGACAGAAATCAGAGGCAACAAAAAACTATCTTGATATAAAACCCAAGTGATTTTTTAGTTTTGATGAAAGAGAGAAGCAGGTAATGTAAAGGGGTAAGAAAATGGAGGCAGAGACTTGCGTCGTGAAGACAAGCACTTCAGAAAGCTGAGCGCTTCTCTGCATCTGTGTAGCATTACAAGTGAAAGCATTACACTTCTTCTCAGATACACTGTCTGCAGCACTCTAGGGATCTAGAAGTTAAGTATCTTTAAACAATAAATAAGCAGTACAACAGAAATCAAGGCTCCAATAAAACAACTGGGGGAATATATTTGAGTAGATAAAGCAGGGAACCCAGAAAATGATACAAATCTTCAGTTGGAAAAGTGAGTTTAAGTTGTACCTGAAGTGTAAGATCTGGCAAAAAGCAAACAAACAAATAAACAAAAACAGAAGAAAGAAAGAAAAGCAAGATGGTGCTGTGTTTTCTGAGTTGGGAAACCCACCTGGCCTGACAAAAGAGCAGACCCTCCTGACTTTGCCAAGCACTGTACAAGATGCTTTTCGTATACCTCTAATTTCAGCCTCGGGTAAGAAGTGAAGCCAAGGACTGAGATTGCTATCCCCTGGGAGGAAAAGGCAGAAGGGATTTTCTGAGCCAGTTCCAAAATCATAAGGCTCTGGGGGAATTACTTTGATTTTGTCAAGTCAGAGTGAATAGCCAAAGGCAGCAGACATAGGATATTGTCAGAGGTAAATCACCCAGCGAGGTCTGTTCTGTCTTATTGCAGGGTCAGGGGAGCATAGCAAGCTGGCCAAATGTTTTCGAGCATGGAAATCCCCTAACTTTCCAACTGCTGCAGTCCCACAGCTCTGAGCTTTACTCACAGGATGGCTCTGGTCCAGCTCTCAAATCTCTCCAAGTTGATTAATCATTTTCTTGTTCTGACTCATCCAGGCTTCTTCTAGAAAAATAGCTAAAGGTACTAGAGGGGCTGGGTGGATCAAGGAGGTCAGATAAATTGGCTTGATGTTAGTCTATAGAAAAACCTAGAAGAAATTGCCAAAAGCCTTTAAGCAAGCATACTGTCCTCAGATGCTATGTATGGGCTGGGGCCAAAGGCCATTGGCTCGTTTCGTGTGTTTAAAGCAGGATATTTCCATGTGCGTTAGGAAACCTGAGTATGTAAGAATTCATTTCTAATGTAAGGTAAGTTATTTTAGGCTAGTAACATAAACATTAGAAGTCCATTATCACAGTGAATCTTTGTACCTATGCAGATGGACTGTGGACCCAGGTACAAGCCTCTAACACTGAAAAGGGCAAACACATATGCTATGTTGATTATTTATCAGACAGTGTGTTCTGTTTTACCAAGAGACATGTTTACAGCACCAGAAGGTCAATTTTGATTGTCTTAGCCAACGCCATACATAATGATTATACTATTTAGTCTGGCTAATATTCCTCACCATGAAGTTTATATGTTAAAAAACAAATTATTTTAGTTTATGATTATATTGAGTCATACTGGAAAATCTGCTTCTTGGCTTTTGTGACACATTAATCTCTGGGCTTGTTCATTGAGTTCATAGACATTTATAAAGCACCTGAGTATACTAGTCACCAGAGATAGAACTGTAAAACCTGAGATGCCACCCCAGACCTGAAGTCATATACTGTGTTAGTACTTTTTAACTGAATGAGCAAAGCACGTGGAGGAACACAGAACATGAAGCAATTGTTTCTGCAAAGGAAAGGAAGAGGAAACATTTGAGTTGGGAGTTCAAGAATAAGTAGAGATTTTTAGAGCAGTAAGGTTGGAAGGAACATCATCGTCACAAGGAACAGTTTGTGCAAACGCTGAAATGTGTGAAACAGTATAGTGAGTTTTAAATAATGGTATTTTTGTGGAGTCATGGTGAGGGGAGCCTGAGCAGGTTAAATTGAAGCGGGATTGTGATGGGCCTTGGGTGGAGAGTTCTAGAAGGGCAATTGGGAGTTTTAAAGAAAGAGAGCAATTTCATTTGATTATGTTTCAGAAAGAGAATTCTGAAGATAGTACATGTGCAGGGAGACTGCAGGGTGACAAGGGGGCCAGATGGAAAGCTTCTGCATGTCCTGCCAGGGGAGGCAGCAGTGAGAGGTGAAGGATGAGCTCCGGCATGCCTTTCAGAAGCCAGGTGGGCAGACTGGACTCAATTGAGAACAGAAGATGATGTTGGATAATCCCTTGGTTAAGGGCTTGGGTGCCCAGGTGAATCTTAATGCCTTCAACAAGAAATCCTGAAGGAAGCAGTCAAAGGGAGTGCTGAGATTACATGTTAACTTTAAATGATGGTACAGATTAGAGAGAAGGCATCGAGGTCCCCTTAATAATCATAACATGATCAAAAAGAGAAATAACTAGCACACTTGAAGCCACGACAACTTGGTGTCAACCAGAGGACAGAGCAGAGTGTAGTCTGTTAAGATTCTGTGAAGGAGTCTTCGTGATGTGGGGGAGTTTTGGGAAGTACAAATGGGGATGCGTTTTACCTTATGTCTGCTGTGCACTTCAGATCCTGCTCTTTCCTTACATGTGACTAACAAACTTTTGGAAGAGGTTTAAAAGTCCCTGTCAAAGGCTAGTAGAACCAAAAAAAAAAAAAACTAGTAGGATACTGACCCCCTCCTAGGCTGTTATCTTTAAAGTCTGCTTTAGGGAACCGTCGGGGAGCCGTCCCTCAAACACAGAAACATGCTTCTGCTCAGCTTTCCCTGCCCATCTATCTGCCCAACTGCTGGTGCCGCATGTACTTGCAGACATCTGTACCCCTTAACTAATTGCAGCAATCTGTTCCATACATCTCTGAGAAAGCACACAAATTGATTCCCCAGCAATGTCCATATCCAAGGACACCTGTATGTCCCTCCATCAGATCAGCTGCCCCCTTCACCTTGTGTTCATCTGCTATTTCAATTATGAGAGCAGTAATAGATCAGCCTCAAAGGTTCCTGTCCTGGGAAATTTCTTCACAGCAGAATCATTGGAAACAGTATTTTGGCTATGGAGCCAGCTCATGGATTTAAGTATCTTCCAGCCGGCAGAGCACCTGGGCTCAAGTGTCTAGTCCCTTCTGACTCTGAAGAATGAGCTGTACCTTAAATGGAAGCTCATAAGCACATTGAGAGGCGATGAGTCTGCTTCCTCCTGCTGTTCGCTGAAGCAATGAAAAGTAAATGAATCCAGAAGGTCCAGAGCCAGTTTGAAGTATCTCAAGCTGGGCCCTTAACAGTGTGCAGGGGTACATGCCCTTTGGACTTAGTGCTGTGTGCACAATTGCCTTGTGCAGGCTGCTGGAGCTAGCTCCCTCCCTGGTGTAGCACTTGCCTTTCGAGTTGAAAACCATCTTGTGATATTTCATGCTGACCCTGACTTCTGGTACCTTTCATCTGAGAGTTTGATGGTGAATATCTAATAACTGGTTACATTCTCCAGGTTGTGGAGGTTGGTTAACAAGGACTTCTGAGCCTCTGGAATTCAAGCAGTCCACTTCAGTAACTGCACAGGAAAGATGCACAGGGGTTGAGGGTCACATGCTGGCAACCATGAGGTCCAGTGGCCTACAAAATTTTTTACTTGTATCTATCAATAATATCTTTTTAAAAAATAAATTCAGCATCAGCATTTAAATGTTAAGAAACTTCATATAAAATTCAGGCTTCTGGCTTTGTTTCAAAACTATAAAAACTAAAAGCTTTATGTCACATTCCTGCAGAGTGACAGTTCATAGTGGTTGCCTCCTTTAGGATGAGCATGCCATTCAAAATTTTCCAAAGCTCCTACCATTTCCTCTCTTTCTTACTTTTGACCCACCCCACTCAAATAATGTTATATGCCTTGTTGAATTTTAGAATACTTTTATCCCTACCAAGAAGCCTTCATTCCATATACAGTGACTCTCCATTCCCTCCCTCCATTCCTCATACCATCCTCTAGCCTCAGACTTCCAATCTTTTGTCTCCAGGGATGTGAGTTATTTCCCTCTACTTCTAACTATTAAAAATATTGCTACTGTGAGCATCTGTATACAAGTTTTTGCATAGAGACATGTCTTCATTCTTTTGGGAATATAGCTAGGAGTGGAATTACTGGATCATATGTTAATTCTGTAGTCTGATATGTTGAACAACTGCCAAACTGATTTTCAAAGTGACCACACCATTTCACAACCACACCAACAATATATGAGGGTTCCAGTTTCTCCATATTCTTCTTGACAAGTTTTACTGTTAATTTTATAGCTAATCTGTTTGTTATTGTAAGGTGATATTTCACTGTAGGTTCAACCAAACCATTATTTTTTTATTTTTAAACAAAATAGAATTTCTTAAGTGTCATGAGGAAATGTTACTGATAGATTGTGGTGACAGCTACTCATCCCTGGAACTCGCAACCCTTAACGTCAGATAACAGAATGCCATGTAATGTAGTATGTACTTAGGTTGTGGTCTGTGAAACACCTGCAATGAATTCCATCAGCTTTATGGGATGCTTGTTACGAATTCAGATTCCTGGTCACACAAGGATTCAGAGTATCTGGCATAGAGTGTGATCTGTAGGAAGTTATATAGCATTGCAAAAATAAGCAATGTGTGTAGACCAAAATAATAAGCCTATGATTTTTCATCTTCTTACTTACATGGTGAATTACACCAAAATGACTGAAATGTCATAGTGCAAAAACCAAGTGCTTTGTGAGTACAGTATATTTAAGGGCAGGGGGACAAAAATCTTTAAAACGGCCCTACTGTTTTTGCATAGTGGTATGGGAGAATTGGACATGTTAACATCTATGATCCCTTTCAGCTGTAATTAAGTTGTAGCCAGACAAAAGTTGTAACTCTTGTTAGAAAACACTGGTTCTGGGGGACCTTTGGCAGTTTTACAACAACAAAATAAACATTTACTGAATAGTCATGACATGCAAGGCATCATGCTGATGGATTTGGCTACACAGATGACAAAAGGGCATCCCTGACCTTGTGAAATCAGGTCTCCTGAGAAAGATACATCATATATATTCCATATACAGTATCATCTAAAGAAAATGACTATAACCTCCCTTGGGAGCACCTGGTAGGTGTGGGTGGATTTGTACTCTCCCTATTACTTGTCCCATCCAGTCTCCTCTTCCTTGATTTTTTTTTCTGTAATTTTCTTTCTCAGGATGCCACAGTCACTGGGTTGTGTTGAGTCTGTGATCAACTCCCCTGTACCTGAAAGGCCACAGTCTGGCCATAGGGGCATCCACAAAAGCATCTGGAAGCAGAAAGACCTTTTCCAGCAGTCCTGTCTGTCCTTGTCAGCAGAGGTGGTTTTTAGGGCCCCTTATTATTGCAGGCATCCAATCTTATAATGATAAAGATGATCTCAGAGAGCAAGCCTCATTGTGCATATTTGGGGCTACATCCTGAGGCTATTGCACCTGAGATAAGCATGTGACTTAGAAGGCACCTTTTACCCCAGGATCTGGAAGCCTTTAACAGCTCCTGTTCCACATACAACAGCTGGAGAAGGGGCAGTCAATAAGCAGGAACATCTGGGGATCTCTGCTAAGGGAATATGAGAGAACAGGAAAGGGGCATTCATGAGCAGCCTGCGCTTTTCTCCTCAGGCCAATATGACTCAAAGCCCATGTGAGTGACCAGAGTACTGCAATATACAAACAATGAATGCCTCTTACTCATCCATCATGTCATTGTGAGTGCTCACTCGTAAGCTGCTGGGAGGTGACAATAAAGGACAGTTATTTCCCTAACTCAAGGATAGACCAAAGTTTCAGCTGACACAGGGCCTCACTCTTTTGGGTGAATCACCAGTTCAAGATCAAGTTGGGCTGAGTGTGTAGGTCATTGTAGTGTGCATGCCTAGTATGTGTGACCCCCTCAGGTTTGGTCTCCAGTGTCACTGGGTGAGGTAGTTCATGCCTGTTCTCTTAACACTCAGGAGATGGAGATAGGAGGAGAAGATGTTCATGGCTACATAGTGAGTTAAAGGCCAAGCAAGGCTACATGAGACCCTGACTGTCCTCTCAGGGAAGCAGGTTCTCTTGTCACCCCTCTCAACTAATAGGTAATTTCAGGCTCAACAACATTACTCCGTGGAACTTTGGCTCGAAGGTTTTCTTTCTCAAGAATTATAGGATTGTTTGATGTTTTTCCAGGTTAAACTGTCAGAGGAAGAAACAGCCATCCCATCCTTTGTTCATTCCAAGTAGGGAATGAAAAAGAACCAGTACTTGTTTTCTCTCAGGCGTTGTGTATCAGGTTAAATTAAGAGGAAACTAAATCCATACAGATGCATCTTCAGAAGGCTTGAGGGAGTTGCTTGTCATTTGTGCATGTGTGTTCCATTACCCATGAACTCTGCCTGCCCTATCTGGGCTTTAAACCTGGTTATCCCCCAACACCTGTCCTGAGACTCTTTTTGCCTTTCATTGTAAATGTTGCCTTGGTACCCTAAGAACCCCTGAACGCCTGTGTTCTTCCTACTCAGAAGCTGCTACACAGCCTGCTTTTCCTCTTTGCTTTTGGTTTTCCTCTCTTGAGAGAAAAATTCGTGATGATCTGTTCCCAGTGTCAGCTGCAGCATCATCATAAGAGGTTTGGTTTTATCCTTTTGGTTCAATCTAATGAGTGTAGCCATCATTTATATTTAAATTCCTCTAGTTCTCAGACTTTAATTTTATTTTTAAAGTATGTATGTATTTGTGCCTGGTGTATGTATAGGGATCACAGGACAACTTTATGAAGTAAGGTTTCTCCTCCCCCTTTTATTTGGGTTTCCAGGCTTATAAAGTAAATGCTTTTACTGGCTGAGCCATCTCACTTGCCCTTTGGTTTTATTTGATTTTACTTTTTAAATCATATTTATTTGTGTGTGCATGTGTGGAGATCAGACGACAAGTTGCAGGAATCAGTTCTCTTTTTCTACCAGGTAGGTCCTGGGGTCAAACTCAGCTCGTCAGGTTGGGTGGCAAGCAACTTTACTCACTGAGAAGTTCACCAATCCAGATTTTACTTTTAATGTTGAATTTCTGTTTCATTTCCCTATCCCTACAATAGACAGACTGGCCAGTGTGTTTTTCCCTTACATTTCCAAGATCATCACATGACTCCTGCTCAATCATATCCCTCCACATGAACTCTGGAGTTCATACCCCACCCTAGTTTTTGGGAATAATGTAACCTTGGGCATGCGTTGCCTTGGTTTCCCATCTGAGGGCACTTGTGGGTTGTTATGAGGCTTAAAGTCAGGCAGTATCCTTCCTGTCTCAAACTTCCCTGTGTGGGTCCACCAGAAGACAGCTGTCAGTTCAGTTTTGTCTCCTCATCGTCCCCGCAGCTTCTCTGGTTTCCACCACTTGCGCCTTGGCATCTGAGGCCTTTCCAGGCAAGTCCACACTGCTCTTTCTAGACCTGTCACTCACCACACCCCAACACCAACCCCTGTCCTCCAGCCAGCCCAGACTAGTCAACATTCCTACCAAGGCATTTACTTTCTTCACTTGGCTCAGCCCATGCTGCTTGCACACAATTGCCTCTATTCTTTGCCCATCAAAACTCCAGCACGAAAGGTACTCACCTTAGCCATCCTAACCAAGGATCCCTTGATGTGATTAGTAACCTAAACACCTAGGTTGTCTTTACTGAGATGGTGCTTATCATGCATTATCTAGAAATAGAAGATGTAAGCATACTTGGTTTCCACTTCTAGGTTGTAAATCTCTTGAAGACAGGAAGTACACTTTGCTCAATAAATATTTTCAAATAAATGAATAAATTACCTTTGTTCTCGCGGTTCGAATCCAACAGCTTCCTCTAATGACCAAACCAAGGAAGGCAGATGTTGTAATCACCAGGGTTTAACACTGCTTGCTTACTCTCCCACTTTCTCTCTTTGAAATGGAGATCTCTCAAACTGTTGTACACATGTACCACTCTATCACGCTATAGCTATACACATTTATGAATGCCTGACAGGTATTAGAAACTGTGATATTTGCTGGGGTTAAAATAATTATGGTCCAATTTACTGATTCTTAGGTGCTAAGCCCCATGCTAAGTTAGTATTTTTTGTATCATTGCAAGTAATTCTCATGGCAAACGCCTGTGGTTATTGTTTATTATCACAGCATTATTATGTATTTGGTAGGTCAAAGAAGTTAATAAATTGTTTAAAGCTACCCAAACAGACTATAATAGAATCCCTTAGTTATCCTTGGAGGCTCTGACTTTGGGCAAGATGGCCCTCCAAAGCTAAGGTTAACCCTGAAACTAACTATTCCTCATACTTGACATAAAATCCTTCCTCAGTGGGGCCTGGCCATGCATTATGAAAATGTTCCAAATTTCCAAACAGGCTCTCATTATATAGCATTTGTTGGTCAGGAGCTTACTCTATAGCCCTGCTTAGCTTCAAACAGACAGCCCTCCTGCCCTCATCTTTCAAGTGCACCTCCATGCTTGTAAGATTTGTAGTCTTGAAGTACTTACAATTGTAAAGCTGGGACTGTTTACACCAGACAAATCAGTACTGGTTGTCTTCTAGTCACTCAGTTCTTTAAGTAATATATAATGACAGTTCTTTTCTTCCTTCCTTCCTTCCTTCCTTCCTTCCTTTCTCTTTCTTTCTTCCCTTCTTGACATAGCCCATTTTCTTTTTATTATATTTTTAATATTCTTATTTTTGGTATGATAATATCTGTTTTAAAAGACATGCCCAGAGTTTTAGTACCTGTTTCTTACCTAGAGTTATATCTTTAAGGTGATTAAAAGTTTTTAACTTTGGGAAGTTTTGAGAATCTGGTTTCTTTTTTCTTTTTCTTTTTTTCCATGAAGCACTGTTCATACTTTTTCCCGTGATAAGCTTCCTTGTATTCTGCCTGTCTTTTCTGCATATGTCGGGTTTCTGCATTGTTTGTTTTGTTTTCTGTTTATCTTTTTCCCTAAGTTGTCTAGCTTGTAAAACTCATAGCTCAACATCATTATTAAATTGTCATGGCTGGTGTTGCTTTGTGTTTTGTGGGCTCACTGATTTTTTTTTTTATCTGGACCTCTTCTTCCTGGGAGAGTTGAGTTTCCCTTTGTTCACTTATTTATAGCTCTGCTGTGGGTATGGTTTGGAGTCTTGTTTTTTATTGCTTCGACTGCTCTATAGTAATTGACACACTATACACAGTCCAGGTTCCTGCCCCCTTTACATATGGACACACACTATTCCATGACTCAGACAGACTATAATGAATTGCCCTTATCCTTGGGTATCTGAGATTCTGGGTTACTGCATTGGTTTATTCTTCCTAAACACAGAGCCAACCACAATGCCTGTTTTAAACAGGCAGTGTTTTATTTCTGCTGGCATTTCATCACCATGGGTGTCTCTCAATTTAATTATTTTGATTTGTAATTAACAGAAGCTTCCTCTCACTTGATTTCATGCTGACTTTATATCCCCACAGGTCCCTACACACACACACACACACACACCATTTGGAAACCTCCAGGATTATTGTCTCAACTTGAGTTTCATTAAACAGGTCCCCTTTCATGGTGGCCTGCTTTTAATCTATTACTTTTCTGTTCAGTTACTCTGTCAACCTAGAGGTATCTGTCTATTTAAAAATAAACAACTAAAACACGGTGATATGTTGCTGGGCTCCATGTGTCCAACTAAACTTTAGATTCTGAAGGATTGGGGAAAACACAGACACTGCCCCACATCTCTCTGCTCTACTACACGATGGATACCTGACCTCAGGAAACAAAAACATTTCAACCAGAAGCCTCAGTGAAGTCTTTTTGGGGTATAATGAGAATTCATCAAATTGTAGAAGCTGCATTTCCTAGGAAATCTAGGCTTTCCTGTATTTGGGAGTGGTGAAGAATACGCCCAAGAACTTGGAACAGATACAAAATTGGCAGACAAGCAGATAATCTGTAGAGCAATGCTTCCTTTCTCCCTACTGAGACTTTTCTCCCATTATCTCTGAGAAGATGAAGCAAATATGCAAACAGAAGCTGCCTCAGGATTGTCTCTTATTGATAGGCTGCCGTGATCAGTGATTCCCCCAGCCCATAGTGTCTGCTGGACGGTTGGAAGCTTTTTGAAGCCATTGTATTGTTAGAGAATAATTAGGGTGAATGGAGCAGGGAGTAGGGGTTAACAACAAGTCTTTGTTGTAAGCAATTGCTAGTCTTGGCATCAATATTAGTAACAAGGCCAATCTACTGGAAGGATTCTAAACAAAGGATGGAGAGGTTGCGGTTGGTTTGTCTAATCCATCCAGTAAATCCACCCATGCATGGCCATTGTACCCTGTGAGGTCTCTGGAAATGCCTTTGGTCACACTGCATTCCAAGCCACTGGGTGGGTGATCTTTGCACAGTCTCGTACATGAGTTTCCTAGAATGCTTCCCATATGAAAAGGGGATCACAGGTGGTGCCTTGGCAATTAATCAGCATACTTCACAAAGAAAGTAGTCTCTTGACATTTGGGTAGAAAAAAAAATGGGCATCTTATGAAAGGTTCATGGTCCTTTCTGTGGCTGGTGGAGTTAGAGAGTGTCCTAATGCAAAGGGCCAAACGTATCTATTGAGACTAAGGCAGAAACACCTAGGTAAACCCTGACCTGGGTTCTCATCCCTTCCACTAGCTCCAGGCCAGCTGGTCCCAATCTTAGAGTCATCATCTAGTCCAGTGAACCAAGGTAGCTATAAACTTAGTACTTCAAGGACAGTTGTTCTTGAAGCGAGGGCTGTAGCTTAGACATAGAGCAGTTGCTTGGCATGTGTTTAATCCACTACGCTGAACACAGAACAAAATAAGACAGATAGTAGTTCTTAGCACTGAACGTCTGTTTCTCTTCACCCATGTAGGAACCTGGAGCTGATGGTGAATGCCAAGTCCAGTTAACCTGCAGCTCTGGTTGATCAGATTCTTAATCGACACATAGCAATAATGCCTTGCATAGAGACCCCGGAGATCTGCTTGGAGCCTGACAATTTTATTTTTAACAAGTGCATGATATTATGTACCCTGTTTCCAAATCATCTTTCTGCCAAAGGTCCCCAAGTACAGAGGTTCAAATTGTGTAACAATGTTTACACAAATCTTGCTTTCTGTTGTGATTAAAAAAAAAAGACAGAGATGCTCAGGAATATAGACATGGAGGTAGAGATATCTCCAAGAACACTTATGACCTTAGATACATACCCCTAAAAGGCAAATTCTACCTCAAATATTGAATAAGATTCTAATGTCTGTCTGAGTTAAGGATGACTGTGTAAGATCAACGTTGAACACTGAGCACTGAGGCCAAGGTGATTTTCACTTACATACAGTTCCCAGAACATACCTGACTGTGCTGTCTGTGTGTGAAGAGTCCTGGGTGTTGGGGATTGGGGAGGGGCTGTGTGAGAAGGGAAGTTGCTGGACAGCAGTGTGCTTATTTTCAGTTCTCAGTTGCTCTGGAAAGCAGCCAAAGTGAACGAGATACAACAAGCTTCAGAGTTATTGTAAGCCACAGAGAGGCAAGGCCTCTCGATTTAAAAAGCTCGTGGAGTTTAAAGTTTTGTGTATATTTGGTCGGGGCAAGTATAAACCCCTGAATTTTCTCCAGGAAAATGTTTGCTTGCAGGAGCACCCAATGGGCCCTGACTCCCTGGACAGATTGTGTCTTGGGGAAAATAAAACAATGTAGCACTCCATTGAGGCTTATGGCGCTATTTGGCTACTGGAGAAAGATTGGTACAAATCTTGATTCGACCTGTCTTCACAGCCTCTGTCAGATTGTTGGAAAGGCTTGAGGAAAATCCATTTGCCATAGAGGATGGATGGCCTAGCAGAGGAGGGAAAGCAGAGATCTAACTTTTCTGAGACCAGTGTGCTTGGGTGACATTTACAACACGATACCCAGGGAGGCTAGGCAAAGGTGAGTCATGTATTATGAGCCAGAACCCTGGCATCCTCCCAGGATGAAAAGCTGGACATTCAAAATAAGTCACCCTCTGTGCAGAACGCTCATGAGCCTGAGGTGACTTGAGTTATAATGGACGTCCATGGCTGGCCTTTTTATAGGCGTGAGTTGTGTCCTGTCCTGGAAGTCATGTTCCAGGCTCGATCACTTTTTGATGTGACTTTGGTCTGCAGTTCATTTGAGCAGGCTGTTTTTATTGTCTTCCCTAGTAGTGTTGACATTTGTAGGGAGAGAAGAAATCTGGATAGATAAAATTCTTTTCTTGACATTACTGAAAAGAATCACGAGAAAGAGCAGAGGGTATTTTCTGAGCTAAATAAAGGAATTCGTTGCCTATGTGGAAGCCCCGGTGGCTAGCTTGGTGAGCTGTTTCAGGCCACAGCCATTTATGAGCAGCTCTGAGACATTCTAATATGAATACCAACACATCCATACAGTGGACACCTCTTTCTCCATAAGGCTTTCTTTTTTATCATACAGTTTTAGGATTTTTCTGAAGAATTACATTATACGTGGTTTGTGATAATGTTAACCTTTTGAAGAAATTCTAGTGGATGGTTAGACTGTTTTGTGGAAGGAAGAAGAGTGGATCTCAGAAGCCAACCTTATCTTTTCCTCTCATAACTGAGAAAAGGTGGTGCTTCAGTCTGCCTCTGACTGTTCTATGTGTTTGGAAACTAAAACTGAGGACATGACTTTTCCTGAAGTTACCCAAAAAGTGAATCCTGGAACAGCAAGAAAAGTCCTGTCTCCTTATGCCTAATTTGTCATCATAGTGTGAGCTCTGTCTGTAAGAAGGAAATTCAATGAATTGCAGTGGTAATTCCGATGCACAGGATATTTGTACAAAGTGCAGCAACATCCATTTCTAGCAGATCCTCATTGCAGTGTTGTAGAAACAGCAAAAATGCATCTAAGTACAGCTGTTTTCCAGAACACAGAACTGGATCTGTGTGTGTGACATAATCACACTGCTAGAAAGCTGATGACCGAGGCTCTCACACCCAGGCTTGACGTCCAAGACCACAGCATGTCTCATTGCTTCAGAATGCATTATTGTTAAAGTAATAGTGTCTTAAAAAGCAGTTCCTTTTCCCCATCCTCTCTAGGGCAGAAACTGCAATGTGCTATGCTTTTTCTGCCTGATTCCACATAGTTCTACTGTATCCACAGTTTACCTGGTGTGGAGGGAACAGTCCTTTTCAGATCACCACAGCAGAGTTTTAAGGTTGTATTCCTTTTTCCCCTGTGTCCTAACTTCATACCCATTAACTCTCTGCTTCAGATTAGGGGCTGTTGTAATTATTGGCAGTGCCTCACCAGGCTGCCAATGTTGAGAGACCTTCAGTTTTAGAAGGAAAAGGCGAGGAGGGAGGATTAGCAAAGTTCATGGCTCCCTTTTACTGGTCTAAGAGGTGCTATTTGTTTTCACGTGTAACACTAGGTGGCAGGCTAACTACACCACAAGGCACCATTTCCTTTGTTGCTCACTAGTTGGGGGCATAGGGACTGGAACGATGAAGCATAGACCATCTGTGACTTTCAGAGATTAGACTAACCAACCTGGCTGATATTTTCTTGACAGGGACCTGGCTGAAGTGATTCTGAAGCATATGCTTCCAAGATACTGTCTTTAAATTTCCTTCTTCCTTTATTCCCTCAGCTCACTTGCATTTTAATTTTTCTACCCCATTGCATTCTGATAGCAGAGGGCAGACACTGCCTGCAGGCAGCTGCTTTGAAAGGCAGATTGGGATGGATGCATCCAGTGGGGCTGACACTCTTGCCTTGGCATGTCATTGATGGCCTGATAGTAAGGCACACAAGGCCTTTCCCTGAGTTAACTAGATACTTCTCAGAGGAGCAGCACACTGAGCCTAAAGACCACTGTCCCCACTAACTCATCCATACCTAAGACCACTGTCTCCACTAACTCATATGCACCTAAGGTCACTGTCCCCACTAACTCATATGCACCTAAGGTCACTGTCCCCACTAACTCATATGCACCTAAGACCACTGTCCCCACTAACTCATCTACACCTAAGACCACTGTCCCCACTAACTCAGATATAAGAGCAGGTTTTTGTTTTGCTGGCACAACATCTTGATCCTGCTGTGTAGCTGTTCTGGGAGTGCTACTGTATGTGGGTGAGACATGGCCTCCAAGGTTTTGTCCCCCTGATAACTCACTTGGTCTGCTACCCTGGATGCCTCACACGCCACAGGCCACAGTAATCTAAATAAAGCTCCAGTACAAGTTGTGAACTTTCATGTAGTAAAGAGCATGAACTTGGGTTACAGAAATGCTTCTCTGGATCTTTGGGGTTTTGTTTTGTTTTGTTTTGTTCTGCATTTCAAAAAAAAACATTGCATATCAACTGATGATAGCACTCTGAGAGTACCCACCTTCAGATGCCACTAAAACCAACTCTGAATGTAGAAAATTGATCAAACAGAAATTTTTCATTCTAATTACAAAGCATTCTTTACTCACAGCTGAAACCACGATCAGATTTCATTAAACGGTGAGTTGTGAATTCCTGATGTGAATTATAAATGATTCCATCTATAAAAATGAAAAAAATGGTAATCCCAGCACTTGGGAGGTAGAGGCAGGCAGATCTCTGTGAGTTTGAAACCAGTCTGATCTACAGAGCAAGTTCCAGGACATCCAGGACTACACAGAGAAACCCTGCCTCAAAGATAGATAGATAGATAGATAGATAGATAGATAGATAGATAGATAGATAGATAGGCAAGCCAAAAAAGGAGGAGGCAGAAGAAGAAGGAGGAGGAGGAGGAGGAGGAGGAGGAGGAGGAGGAGGAGGAGGAGGAGGAGGAGGAGAAAGACTGTTTAAATCCCCACTTTTCAGGAACTCACTTGTTGCATAATACAGAAAACCAAGTTGCTTGTCACTTCACACAAATCACATCCTGCACCACTTACCAACTGGGGAACCCATGGAATTTCTTGTTTTTTCAGCTGGTGGTCCTGATAATATGCTAATTTTACACATACAGCATTGGTGACATGAAAGGGTCTTGTGTATGTGACCGTGGTGACTCCTAAGATGGAGGCTCTAAGTGCTCTTTGTACTGGGTTGTCTAACAGACTTGTGACTCTTACATTACAATCAGCTATATGACTTTTGAGAATACCTCAAACAACATCCCTAAAGCAGGCCAAGGGCTTTAATTGCAGATGGCCACCACAGCGACGCTTTGAAGCTAGGTGAGGGTGGTGAGACCTTCCCTTTCCCTAAGAAACGTCATAAAAATGATCCCCAAAGCACAGATCAGGTTTCCAGGGGAGGGGTCTCTTTCCTGCTCCCTCCCGTAGCTGCTCTCCAAGCACTGGAGTGCCACAGAAGAGTCCTGAGCAGCGACTTTGAGCCACAGTCTGCCTTTGCCCCCTTTCTGTAGTCTGCATCCCTCCTGAATTACTAAATTATGGGATTTCTGCGCTTGTTGGTCAGTCCTTTCACTCCTCCCTCCTTCCCTCCCCCTGGGTGTCCTGTCTTTATTTTCACACTTTGCCAGATAATTGATTCCCTCTGCTCCTAGGACTTCCTGTGGGTCCTTATGTGGGTCTTCACTGTGTGGACCATGCTTCAAAGTTTCGGGAATAGAGGCGTGGCGAAATGAACCACAGCTTGTTTCTATATTTGTTTCTGCGTGGGGCAGCACAATTTTCTTACTACAATACCATAGATATAGAACTCCATAGCTTACTCTTTCAGGGAAATAACCCAAAATTCAGCCAGTTCCTTTACTTTAAGTGTTTCCAAATACTGCAGACTTCTTTGCATTTGTTTTTCCACACTGAACAACACAGTGATGGAAGCTTTAGTATTTTTCTCCACAGGAAGAAAAAAACATACTCAAAATAGGCACCCCCACCCTCAGTCCTCTCTGGATCAGGCCTTTTGAGTGTTGCCCAGGCCTGTTCATAGCCTTAGGCACCAGCACTAACTCACTGAAAGCCTCATACCTCCTTCTGAGGGACAGCTCAGAACAGAGGCCTCAGAGCCTGGGGTCTAACAGTAAGAAAACCAGAGTGGAGCTGGAGGTCAGAGGCATTTGCAGGGGGAGATGAATGGGGAAACCACAATGGCTGCCCCAGCACAGGGCTGCCGCCAGGAGCTACCACTCCCACCCGAGTAGACACAAGCTGTTACATATCAGCTTGCCTTGATTTTCAGCATAGAATAGTCAGTGACGGCTTTTGAGTGTCAGTTTATTGAGCTCTCCAGCACAGCCTCATAACTTACATTAATTGGGAGGGAAAATGCTTCCAGAGAAAAGAGAAATGCTGGGAAAACAATTTTGTCTTTGACCAGTTGTCAAAGCCCTGCTGTTTGGAGTCATCAACAAGTCCTTGATTCTTAAGTGACAGACCCAGAGGAAAAGCTGTTCATCCTTGTTGTACTTTTTAAGAAGGAACTATTTTTTCCTCCAAAACCTATTTAGTTTATGGGCTTACTGTCTCTGTAAGGTCTAATTTACTATCGATCCTTTCCCTAAGTTTGAACACCTCAAGAAGCCTCATTAAAATTCCTTCTTAAAAGCATAAGGTAAAAGCGTCAAATGTGGTATTTTCCTAGAGTGGAGTGTAGCTTTAGAAGGAACAGGGCCCAACCCTTTGCTATTTTAGATGCTGGTAAATAACTTGAAAGCTGTTAAAGCTTTTAAAGGGATGCAAAGGAATTGTCCCTTTGACTCTAGTGTTTCAGAAAGCAAATAAAGAGAACAGTTTTAAGAAAAGTCAGTCTTTGATGGGCTCTATTCTTTGCAATATCTTGCAAATGTCACATCTGTCCCTATAGACACACATACTGATTCCCTTGCCTCTGTGTCTTTTTTGTTTGGTTGGTTTTGGTTTTTGAGACATCGTTTCTCAGTGTGGCTGTGTAGCCTTGGTTGTCATGGATCTGGCCTCAAACTCAGAGATCTGCCTGCCTCTGCTTCCTGGGTGCTGGGTTTAAAGGCCTGGGCCACCACCACTGGCTTTGCCTCCATGTCGTGACTGGTTCAACATCCTTGTCCACTCCCCAACTGCAGTTTTTTCAGATTTTGGTGTTATCCTTGTCCATTAGAAAAGTATGAAATATATTTTTTGAGAGAGGATATATTGTTGCTTAGGGCTGTATGTAAAAAGTCTCCATTTTGTAAACATTGATGTCTGTTAGCACTGGTGCAGTTCTCAGCCCACCATTTTACTAGTCATATAATTAAGATAAACAAACCTTCATGGCCAGCAAGGTACAAAGGGAACTAACTGGGCTTATTAAGATTTTAAAGGAATGTCTGTTAAAGCCTCTCCCTTCTTTATTTTTTATTAATTAAATTTATTTATTTTACATCCCTTCCCCCTATCCTTCCATTCTCTTTCCTCTGACCTCACACCTCCCCAATCCACTCCTCCATTTCTGTTAGGGAAGGGGAAGGCCTCCCATTAATATCAACACAACATGGGGTATTCAGTTGCGGTAGGACTAAGCACTTCCTCTTGTATTAAGGCTAGGCAATCCGCCCCAGTATAAGAAATAGCTTCCCAGCCCCAGAACCTAAGAACACTGGCTGCTCTTCCAGAGGACTGAGTTCAATTCTCAGCAACCCACATGGTGGTTCACAACCATCTCTCATAAAATCTGGTGCCCTTTCTGACATGAAAGTGTACATGCAAGCAGAATATTGTATACATGATAAATAAATAAATTTAAAGAAATAGGTTCCCAAAAGCCAGCAAAAGCATTGGGGACAGCCCCTGGTCCTCCCTCACTTCGATTTGCACTCCAGGAGCTTGGCCCAATGGTTAGTTGTGGATTTCTGCATCTGCTTCCATCTGTTTCTGGAAGAGGATTCTAGCTTCCCTGGGGTTGTGGATTGCAGGCTGGGTATCTTTTGTTTTATGTCCGGTATCCATTTATGAGTGAGTACATACTATATTTGTCTTTCTGGTTTTAGGTTATTCACTCAGGATGGTTTTTTTCTAGTTCTGTCCACTTGCCTGCAAATTTTAGGATGTCATTGTTTCTTACCGCTGAGTAGTACTCCATTGTGTAACTATACCACATTTTCTTTCCATTCTTCAGTTGAGGGATATCTAGGTTGTTTTCAAGATCTGGCTATTATGAATAATGTTACTATGAACATAGTTGAGCAAATGTCCTTTTGGTGTGAATGTGCCTCCTTTGGGTATATGCCCAATAGTGGTATTGCAGGGTCTTGAGATGGGTTGATGCCTAATTTTCTGAGGAATCTCTGTACTGATTTCCACAGCAGTTGTACAAGTTTGCACTTCTGCCAGCAGTGGAGGAGTATTCCCCTTTCTCCACATCCTCTCCAGCATAAGCTGTCATTGGTGTTTTTTATCTTGGCCATTCTGATTGGTATAAGATAGAATCTCAGGGTGGTTTTGATTTGCATTTCCCTGATGACTAAGCATGTTGAGCATTTTCTTAAGTGTCTTTCCGCCTCTGCCACTTGAGATTGTTCTGTTGAGAATTCACTGTTCAGATCTGTACCCCATTTTTTAATTGGATTATTTGGTAGTTTGATGTCTAGGTTCTTGAGTTCTTTGTATATTTTGGAGTTCAGCCCTCTGTCAGATGTGGGGTTGGTGAAGCTCTTTTCTCATTCTGTAGGGAGCCATCTTGTCTTTTAGGCCATGTTCTTTGCTTTAGAGAAGCTTCTCAGTTTCAGGAGGTCAGTATTTTTGTTTTTTGTTTTTTGTTTTTTACGAGACAGGGTTTCTCTGTTTTGGAGGCTGTCGGTCCAGCCTGGCCTTGAACTCACAGAGATCCACCTGCCTCTGCCTCCCGAGTGCTGGGATTAAAGGCGTGCGCCACCAACGCCCGGCCAGGAGGTCAGTATTTTTAATAGAACTGTTTTGCAATTTCTCTTTTCATAGTACTATTGCAAAAACAGTAAACTTCATTCTTTTTTTTTAACAGCTTCTATTGTCATATTAAAATATACTTGTTATGTATGTTTTTTACTCATGTGCTATTGGTAGACATTTAGGTAGTATGTTAGTCTTTTTAAATGATTTATTTTAGCCTAGAATAGTGGCACAGGCCTTTAATCCCAGCACTCAGAAGGCAGAGTGTTGTGGAATATTATTTCAGCTAAGCAGAGATGTGTTATATTTGCTTATGCCGCACAATATTTAACTGTGTAAAGGTGTGTTACATTAGTTTATGCTGCATTTATTTAATTATAAAAAGATGTGTTGTATTTGTTTTACCTTGCCTGCCCAAGGCACCTGATTGGTCTAATAAAAGCTGAATGGCCAATAGGTAGGAAGGAGAAAGGCCAATAGCTAGGTAGGGTTTTTGGGCAGAGAGAGTAAATAGGAAGAGAAATGTAGGCTCTAGAGAGGAAGGAAGAATGTGAGGAGGAGGAGAAAACAAGGGGTACACTAGGGACAAGAACCAGGCAGACACCAGCCAGCCAGACATAGTGAAGCAGTGAAAGTAAGATGTACAGAAGTGAAAGATAATAAGCCCAGAGGCAAAAGGTAAAGAGAAACAGGTTAATTTAAGTTAAGAAAGAACTAGCCAGAAACGTGCCTCGAAAACTAATAAGAAGTCTCAGTGTCATGATTTGGGAGCTGGTTGGTAGCCAAAAGAAAAAGCCTGGTACAGCAGAGGCAGGAGAATCTCTGAGTTCAAGGCCAGCACGATCTACAGAGTGAGTCCAGGAGGGACAAGGCTTCATAGAGAAACCTTGTCTCAGGGGGGTGGGCGAGACTTAGTTTACTTTTCGAGATTATAATATAATTACATCATTTCCTTTTATTTCCTCCAAACCCTTCCTTACTCTTTTTCAAATTCCTGGCCTCTTTTTTTTTTCGTTAATTATTGGTGTGTGTGTGTGTGTGTGTGTGTGTGTGTGTGTGTGTGTTCATGTGTTCCTAAATAAATAAGTATAACCTGCTCATTATGTACATTGTTACATGTATGTATGTTTTTAGGACTTCACTGACACTTGAGAAGAGCAATGTGAAAAGATGAATTACTCACTTTGGCTCACAGTTGGAGGTTTCAATCCATGGTTTTCCCGTGTGTAGAACCATGGTAAAATAGAAAGGTCATGGAGAAAGGGTGTGGTAGAGGAAAGCTATTCACCTCATGCAGCCAGGAAGCAAAGAGGAGAAATAGGAACAGGCCAAGGCCAGGTTACACCATTCAAAAGCACATGGTCAGCAACCCACCTCCTCCAGCTAGATTCCAGCTCCCACATCCAACAGATGAAGTCACTGCATCAGAGCCCTCACAGTTGTCTCTGGAAACACAAGCCCAGTCAGGTTGACAAGATGAACCTTAGCAGGTAGTCTGAAGTTTCCTGCTCTCTTAGGTAACACTATATTCTCATACTCATTTTTATAAGAAAGAAATATTCTGTATAAATGTGGCCAAATTCTCCACTATAAAAATGTGGAAGCATAACGTACGAATAAAAAAAAACTTTTTTTTGGTTTTTACGAGACAGGGTTTCTCTGTATTGTTTTGGAGGCTACCGGTCCAGCCTGGCCTCAAACTCACAGAGATCCGCCTGCCTCTGCCTCCCGAGTGCTAGGATTAAAGGCATGTGCCACCACCGCCCGGCTAAAAAAAAAAAACTTTTAATAGTCGTTATCTTCTCTCTAAGTGTGTTTGGCATTGTGGTATATTTCCTTCTAGACTTTAAAAGTTTTTGTATGTGTTCACAAAATTGATATCCTGCTATTAATAACATTTTGCATTTCAGAGTATTCTCACATTCTTCAATCTTTGTTTGGAAAAATTTCATCTTTTGCTTTTTTTTTTCCTACTGAAATGCTAATGTGGTTTTATATTGATTTGTGGGAAATCTTTACATAGTAAAGCTTTAACCTTTTTGTAAATTTTGGTTTATTTTTCTCTACTTTTTCTTTGACTTTTTAAGACAACTTTTGTTTATGAAATCATGGATATGGAAAATTTCATGTAACCAAAAATGTTAGTATTTTCATTTATCATTTATATTAAAAATTACCTGAAGCTATAACACTAGCTTCAAGTGGGGTGTGTGTGTGTGTGTGTGTGTGTGTGTGTGTGTGCGCGCGCGCGCGCGCGCATGCACCAGCGCGCATGGTTACTATTTGCAACAGTACTGTGATGTGTGTGATAGTATATCTATTTTATTAATGAGGATATTAAGGTACAGGGGGTCATATTCATAGAAGTAGCATAAATGAGATTCAGGTCTGGGCCTATAGCTCAATGGTAGTATGCTTGTCTACTGTGTATAAGGTCAAGGCCCATTACTGCCAGAGAGAAAGGGTCAAATCAGACAGCATGATTATGATTATGCATATTTGCCTATTATGTTATGTTGCTGTGTGTCCTGATGGCTCAATAACAATGCTACTCCCCTCTAAATCATCATTAGAAAAATATTCGTCATTTCTTCTAATTTAATAGCTTTATATTTCATGGTTGTTTGGATTTTGCCTTGCTGTGTGCTGGGAAGTGGGCTCGTGTGTAATTCATTTATTCAGTGTACCCCTTTAGGAACTTGGAAACAACTTACCATCTTCAAAATTGGCATAATCAATGCTACCAATTGTTTCTTTAGTTATTTATCTTTTCAGAGTTCTTGGTTTGATTTCTTACCTACTTTGGTCTGCATGAGTTTGTAGAATCTCATGTTACTCTTAGTTTTAAAAGTTCATACACTAAGGACTACCTAGTCAAGTTAATTTATATTATTTTGCATACACATATATATGCATATGTATGCATACGTGTCCACATGCCTAGAGCCTTGTTCCTCAGGAGGCTAGGTCAGGCTACCTTGGGCTATACAAAGTTTCCAAAGGACTAACCTGAGCTATGTAGTTAGACCCTGTCTAAAGACTAAGAAGAGGTTCTTAAGCTTCACTTAACATTCCTCATCCCCCAAAATGTAGGTGACCCATGAACTTGAAAGACAGAGATATATCTCCATTTTCAATAAATGCAGCTACAATTGAGCATTTCCTTCACTTAAAACACATAAGCATAAATTAGCAGAACCTGAACTTTAAACCACAGATACTTAATATTATAGGTATATAATGCCTCTAGTGCTTAAGAAACACATCTATTAAAATTTTATGTATTTTACGTAATTTTGAAACTATTTCCAGGACACTGATCTGTAGGAGGAAACCGTACTCCGCCATTAGCCATGTGCCTTATTAGAGGCGCATAAAGATGAGGTAATAAAAGGGCAGTTTACCACACCGCTAGCCACACCCACTTTAGGCATGACTAAAGACGTATACGGATGTAGGTGGTGAACTACGTCACTAGCCAGGCCCACTTTTGGGCATGGCTAGGGGCGTGTAGGGAGCAAGGAATAAAAGACTGATCAGCAGATCATCTCGCCCTCTTTTCCGGCTTCCAGTTCGGCTACGGAAAAATACTCGGCTCGTCTGGGTTGCTTGTTTTTTCTTGTGAGTAATTTCTACAATAAATACTTACTTAAATTTCTACAATAAATACTTTCAGTAAGTGTGCTGTTTTTCGTTGCAGCATCACTGATCCCATTATATTCTTAAGTGTTGTGTTCTATGCGCTTAAAAAGATGGGGTTGATATACCCAGAGCACGGAAGGCATGGGTGGCATTGGCATGGGAATGGCCCCTGCACACCATCTTCTTACTGTGTCACCCCCTCTCCATCTCTTT
This sequence comes from Mesocricetus auratus, assembly GCF_017639785.1. Taxonomy (NCBI): domain Eukaryota; kingdom Metazoa; phylum Chordata; class Mammalia; order Rodentia; family Cricetidae; genus Mesocricetus; species Mesocricetus auratus. Next base: position 37,259,639 of record NW_024429186.1, on the reverse strand, counting down.
TCACTTACATTTCTGTTTCCTTCTCTGTCTTTCTTCTCTTGCTATCTTCCTCACTCTGCTCTTCTTTTTCACTTAAAAATATTAATATTTTAGGGATTCCACATATTCCTTTTAAAGAAACCTTTTCTCTTTCTGGTTTATGAATGAATTCAAAGACAGGAAAAAAAACTCAAAAGGGTTGATAGGGTAAATCATAACAAGAATTTGAAAGCAAAATATGCTAAAGATTAGCATAAGCTAATTACGTGCAGATAATTTGGGATTGATTTGTCTGGCCCCAAGAAAGCAATGAACCTTCATTCTGGCCTTTGATATCAAGTCTGCTTTTGTCATAGGCCTATCCTGTTGCTTTTCCAAGTTTTCCTCATAAGACAATTATTCAGTCTGATTTTCAAAATACACAAGGTGGCCCTATTTTGAGAGAATGAAACAATTAGCACATATTGTTGAGGTCTTTGTGACTGTTTCAAAAGTGCCTATCTTTTATGAACAAAAGTTATCATAAAATTTTCTCACCCAAAGTGGAACTTCTGATGCCTGTAATAAGTTGGTGTTTAGTTACTAAGGTGTTTGCTCTGTGGTCTTGCCTGTCTGCTGCAACATAATAGTCAGTGGCTGCAGATGCCATTTATATAATCTGGGTGGCTATAGAATTTTTCTTTCAGAAAGTAATTTCTGTGTCTGGGATAATGCCATTTTTCTACACCAAAAACATTAGCTCATCTTACAGTTAATATAAGCTGAAAATTGGAGGTGCCTGGGGGAGGGAAATGAAGCCCACAGATTGTTTACATGAGTGCTATAGTTTCACTTTTTATGCACCAGTCACCTTGGAAGAATTAATGCCCTGTGCATGTGCCAATCAGATTGCCCCCATCATCGCTAAACATTCCATTTGCTTTATTAGAATAATAAATACTGTACAAAAAAAAGTTCATCTGGATCCAGGCTGTGGTCAGCTAAAGAAATATATGCTGCACCTTACCTCTGGCTAGACCCTGTTGAAGATGGAGGTGGAGAGGCAAACTGAATACAGATTTCCTAGTGTTGAATTTGATGACTAATCTCCAGTCCTGACCCCTGGAAATTCTTGTCAGTAGTGCAGAGCCAGTGTTGGTAGCCACTTGGCTGACTATTTGCATCATGCCCCTCTCCACCCAATGTTTGCTGAGCAGTCTGTTTGGAAAGAATTAAGATGCTTTTCTTTATCTTGCCAGATGTGTGTGTAGTCATCTACAAAAATATTCCCAAAAGTCTATTCAGTGTTTCATCTGATTGCATGACTGTGATTCTGAACTTTAAGAATCATTAAAAAGAAAAAAGTTGAATTTTGGGGCTGGAGAGGTGGCTCAATGGTTAAGAGCACTGGCTACTCTTCCAAAGGTCCTGAGTTCAATTCCCAGGACCACATGGTGGCTCACAACCATCTGTAATGAGACCTGGTGTCCTCTTCTGGTCTGCAGCCATGCATGCAGGCAGAACACTGTATACATAATAAATAAATAAATCTTTGAAAAAAAGTTGAATTTTTAGGTCCTTCCATGACAGATTCATCTTCTTGTTTTGTTGAACTCAAAACCAGTCATAGGTCAACTATCTGGTCTCTACTAGGTTCTTGACTCCTTTGTAGACCCCTCCATCCTACTTCAGAAATTCTCATGGTCGTTCCTTGCACCCTGACATTATCAGTTACACCCTCTCCTCTCTAACATCATAATTCTAAGTGTCCTTTTCTTTGACCATCACTTTGTCTACTTTATATCTCAAGCCTAACAACATGTCAACTACATCAAAAATCCCCCCAAACTAATGTTCATTCCCTTAACCAAAACTGAGTCAGTAGCACATTGTTATAAGCACTAGAGTGTATAGACCCTCAATTTCTTTCCCTTAGTTATATAGTCAGTGAGGAAGTTCTCCACACTATTAAACATAATGATCCTCTGTCCATCTTACTGGAATACCTTCAGTCCTTCCTAGGATCCACTCTAAGACTTCTCTCCAAAGCAAACCTGCAATATTTTTTCCTCTGACCAACTTTAATGCTTCTCTTTTACTTCTTTATAGTCATTCCTCTGAATTCTCTGAGGTCTTGGAAGTAGTTCTTATATTGTGACTAACAAATCTTTCAACTCCATGTATACTCACACACTCACTTAAACAGTAGTTCCCAACAACTTTCACCTCCTCAAAAACTTCACAATGGTATCTATTCTCATGCTTGCCTTACTAATCGTCATTAAAATGTGCTGGAATAATTTCCATCTTGTAAGTGAACCCTATATCTCAGATTTCCCCTCTAGATACCCAAGACAACTGCAAAGACTGTTCATTCTCACTTACCTCTTCCAACCCACCCCTCAGCCTTTTGTTTCCAGGGCTCACCATAGCTATTTTTGTACAGGTCATTCATGACTGCTTGCTTGTTGACTCTTTTCATCTTGTGTGCCAGGCATACTCCCACATCAAAGACTTACCCTGTGAGTTATTTGCTCTGCTTCTCCTGTTTATTTCTCACATCACTTGTGATCTCACTCACTTAAATTCGTGTGTCTGTTCAAATGTTGTATCACCCAAAATACTCTTACCTGCTAAGCCATCTCTCCAGCCCCAGTTCTACTGTATCTTGATCAAAGGAGTAGCTGTGGGAAAATTAAAAAGAAGACGGAGTGCCCAGTCTCAAAATTCAGGTTCTAAGACTGGCCCTTTGTCACAGCTGAGATCCAGTTTTCTCCTGTGTGAAAGCAAGAATAAAAAATGGAATTACATTATTACAAGAATTAAATATCCCATGTAGAAGTAACTAAAATAACTAAGACAATGCCTGGTTACATCAGAAAGCAGTCTAGAAAAATAGGGTTTATCCATTAATCATAGTTTGTTACTGTCACATTACTGTTGGACATAAGAAAATGTCACTGCAAAGTATAACACTTTGGTGTGGTAAGTATTTTGAGCTAATGAAGATTGAAAGGGCTCAAAGGAGCCAGGTGTGGCGGTGCGCTCCTTTAATCCCAGCACTCGGGAGACAGAGGCAGATGGATCTCGGTGAGTTTGAGGGCAGACTAATCTACACAGTGAATTCAGGGCCACCAGGGCTGTGTAGAGCGACCCTGTCTCAAAGAAAGAAGGAAAGGAGGGAGAAGAAGGAAGGAAGGGAGGGAGGGAAGGAGGGAGGGAGGAAGGAAGGAAGGAAGGAAGGAAGGAAGGAAGGAAGGAAGGAAGGAAGGAAGGAAGGAAGGAAGGAAGGAGGGAAGCCTCAAAGGTAGTTAAGCATCCCTCTGCTCCACTTGCTCTCTGGGTCTTTATCATCGGAAGGCCCCATGTCACATAAAACTTTGACTGTGTTACATGGGTTATGCATTTCTCCTGTTAAGCTGTCTTTTGTTACAGGAGAGTCTGTTGAGACCCTTAGGATGGCTGAGGGAAGATGTCACCTCTTTTTGACCCTACACTATTCCTTGCTAGCTATCAATGTCTTTCATAGCTCAGTGTATATGGAAACAGAAACTCATTATGATCGGTTCCCATGACTGTATTATCTTTTGAATGGATTGTTAGTCATGGTAATAAATGAATCTTGAAGTCAGTACTCTTTGAGCCTCACCTGCCATTTCCTGTCAGTCATGCTTGTTTCTCTATTTGCATTAAGCCTCCATCATTAGGGTGTTTGTGTGCAGCTCACTAATTCTCATCCTAGTGTCTCCCTCTGCAGCATGTGGTCTGTGATGCCTGCTTAACAAAGGACTTTTGAACTGAATTCCAGCATCATCTAGGGGAGGTAATGGATATGTTCTTGCAGGGATTAGGCATCAGTCTAATGGTTAAACTATGGCCATACTTGCTGCTGCTTCTGGGAAGTCCTGTGGTCTTGGTGAGGCTGACTGGGTCAGACAGGTGCAAGGACCTTAGATTTTAATTAATGGCATGGAGTGATTGCTTCTTTGTAGGACTCAGTGAGGAAGACACCCCGATATTCCTGTCAGGTTATGACTCTGCATATCTAATGTTTTTACTTTTCGGTAAGAAGAAAGGAGAGATGTTATATAGAGAAACCTTAAACCAGTCAGTTCCCTGGTGGTGCTTGGCTTTTTGTAACTTTAGGGCTTGTACACTGGGCTCCTGTTTTCCCTCATGGTCCCTTTCTTAATGTTTGGAGGAGTTAGGCATGGTGGCTTGACCAGAATACTGAAGACCAGACCAGAGGGACATGACTAAATGGATGTGTCTATAGACCTGTTTTGTCTCAGAATCATTTCTTTTCTTATTAGATATTTATTAGCCACCTTCTTTGGACTGTATATGCTAGCCATTGAAGAGCAAGTGGTGATAAAGGCTGAGGTACAGTCTTCAAGGAGCTTGCATTTCAGTAGAAGAGTTCAGATGATAAGCAAAACAAGGTAATGAGTTAGTAACAATGTGGAAGACTGTCCTCCGCACAGTGGATGGTCAGGGGAAGTCAAAGGATTTCATCTGTGACTTACATCATGTCATAGGGAGAACTAAGGAAAACATTTAGACAGAAAGAACAGCTGGAATGAAAAGAAATTTGACTATGCTGTCCTATGTATATGTGTGAGTGGATGAGGAGAAGGTGTTGTAATTTAAGAAAAGTGGTGTGTGAGAGAAAGATGCCATGCAACAGGGTTTAAGCTGAGGGGTTTTATTAGGGAAAGGGATCATAAAAAGAGGAAAGGGAAGGCAGGAGACCAGCCTCCAGGGACAGGAGCAGCAGGAGAGAGGAAAGAGGGGCAGAGGGGGGGGGGTCAGACAGAGGGGAGAGAGAGAGGGGAAGAGAGAGAGGAGGAGGAGGTCTCTTTTAAAAGGGAACATAGTGAGTGTGCACAGGTGGTGCTCTTAGTGGCTGCAGCTGAGGGTGTATCCTGACAGAACCCCAAGGACAGACCAGTACAGATGCCTGAACACTAACAGAAGGAGTGTAGGGGAGAAAAGTAATGTAGTTCCTTCACCCATTGTAAGGGACATGATTGACACCCCATATTTAAAGACAGATTGACAAGTTTTTTGTTTGTTTTTTGGTTTTTCGAGACAGGGTTTTTCTCTGTATTGTTTTGGAAGCTGTCCTAGAACTAGCTCTGTAGACCAGGCTGGCCTCGAACTCACAGAGATCTGCCTGCCTCTGCCTCCCGAGTGCTGGAATTAAAGGCATGCACCACCAATACCTGGCCCAGTTTGACAAATTTAACCAAAGTCTTAGGTATCTTAGAATGAAGACCCTGATTCTGTTTTTATGGCTAGCTTTGATCAAGTATAGATTTATGGTTGGATAAAAAGAGGGTATGTCCCACTGGGAGTATCTTGAGGGGAACTCAGAAAGGCCTGTTTGTTCAGATTCTTCCTGCCATGTTTGTTTGTCTTTCCTTCCAGGTAGAGAAGATAGCTGTCATATCAGTATCTTCAGGATGGAAGGTCATGGAGACTTTCCTATTTCCCTAGTTCACTCAGTTCTTTCTGTTTAAAATGCTCAGTATGCCAACGTGCCATATCTTAAACTAGCATATTCTGCACCTCATCATTACATTACATTTAGGATGGTATTCAATAGGTGATATAAACAAATAAAAGTGAATGGGAGAGGGGAGGGAGGAGAGAGGAGAGAACAGGACCTTGCATGTAGCCCAAACTATTCCCAAATTCAGATCCTCCTGCCTCTGCCTCATAAGTTGTGGAACTACAGGCCTTATACCCTATTTAAAGATGTCCTTATTTCTATTTGTTATTAGTTTTGTTTCATCCTTTCATTTCTTTTCATTTTCTAAGAGACAGAGAAGGAACAAAGTTGGCTGGGTAAGAAAGTGGGGAAGATATGGGAGGAGAAAGAAAATGATCAAGTTTATTGTATGAAAAGATTTAAATAAAATTTAAAGGATGTCCTTATGTGAATTCTTAAAAACAATAAGTACATTCACACAAATTATTAATCTTCCAGTAGGTGTTAAAGACTTTATCTAGCCAGTGTTTAACTCCATGTCAGCTAGAATGCTTCTTCACTTTGTTTTGAGAAAACTTCCCATCTTCACAGATTTTAGGCCACCCTGTCATGAAGACTCTTCATCTCTGGGCTTTGTGCTGTGAATGTCACAGTTTAAGGAAGCATTTTAAACTTGGCTTGGTCCACAGCCTAGTGCAGAAGTTACTGCCTGCAGTTTTTGCTAGCTTTCTCTTTCAGAATTTTTTTGTTCCTGCCACAAGGCAAAAACAGGAAAGAGATGTGTGTGAAAGAATGCTCTCTCTTTTCCTTTTGTGGTGATTGTGTATCTTATGAGAAGGCCTCAAAGGTTCCCGGAGCTGTCTGCCTTTTCATGTAAATGGAACCCTTAAGCCTATTTAGAAGTGTGTAAAAAGCCTGTGGGAGCTGAGGTGAAAGATACTGGGCTGTAGCATCAGCATCTCATTTAGTTTATTCAAGTTCAACTGGGCGCTCTTTCTTCTACATAATTAAATCTACTTCAGGACTGTATTTGACACTTGTCCATTGTAAATGACGTGCTATGCATATTACTGTATACACATATTGCTGTGCACCATTATAACTACAAAACCAAGTATCTTGTACTGGGAGGGTTAAGGGATTTTCCAGTTTTGACAATGTTAATTTTGCCTTGTACTGCCAACTTTAGAATGCAACTCCCATGTAAAGTGGCCCTCTGCCTTAAACCCCGGCTTATTAGTGCAGGAATTAACAGATCCACGGTCCACAGTCACACCCTACACCTAAAACAGTAGCAGGTGTGAATTGGCAAAGGGCTTTCTAAAAAAAGAGGCAAAGTGGAAGGAATTCTGATAAAGAGCAGGGCTAGAGATCAGAGACTGGAGACTCCGTGAGCCGGAAAGCTGCCAGGTCATGGGTGCACGTTTCCTTGCGATGAATGCAGGACTCAAAGCAATGCTAACCATGGGCTGCTATTGTTTATAAGTGAGAGCAAGCTTTCTAGATGGATTTCAAGCCTCTTTCCTCGAGACTGTTTCACCTTCTAGGAGGACTTGTTTGTGCATATTTTTTTTCATGTGAATGTTGCTGTGTTGTATGTGCATACCCGAGTTTACAATGCCATTGGCAGACACAGAGAACAGCAGGGCCAGAAAGAGGTGACACAGGGAAAGAATTTGAGGATTAGATCCAGTTCTACCTACCTTCTGCTCTTCTGTGACTGGGGTGGTACGGAAAGAAGGGAGATAATGGGGTATTTAGAAGAGTGGAGGCTAAACCTTCCAGCCCCTGTCACAGGTTGTCCTGGAGAAATGTTCCCTTGCTCTCTTCCCACCTCCCCACCATCCCAAGGAAGAGGTGGTGTAATCAGATGCAAAAACACTGGTAAACAGCTCATATCTCCTTTTCAGTGCAATTGAAATTTGTATCCGTGGACCCTTGCTGTGGGATTTTCACCAGCCCCTCCACCCCATCCCCTCACAAACCCTTTGGTAGGCTAGTAGCGCTGTGAATCACATCCCCCTAAGTTGGAACCCTTCCGATATCTTAGTGGTGCTAGAGTTAAAAATATGCTGCTCAAAAAACATGGTACCCTGATGTTTGCAGAACTCCATAGAAGTAGGAAGATCACTGCCTTCCTCCACCCCTTCCCTCTGCAGTAGTCATAAGTCCTTACTAGGCAGCTGCCTTCCCCTGACCCAGAGGGAAGGAACATCTTGTATTCTAAAGATCCTGGGCCACAGAGAAGGGGCCTGGTTAAGCCCTCACTACCCCATTTAACTTCTGTTTCCTTCTGTTCAATCATAGTTCTCCAAATGTCCACCTCTTAGTTAAACCTAAGCAAAAAATTAAACTCATTTCCCAAATCCTCATTTCTGAAGGCGTTTGTATACATAAAACTTATATTCAAGGGGCTGGAGAGAATGCTCAGTGGTGAAAAGTACTTGCTGCTCCTACAAAGCGTCTGGATTCAGGTCTCAGCAACCACATGGCAACTCACACTGGCCTCCTCAGACACCAGGCATGCATATAGCACATATACATGTATGCAGGAAAACACCCCCCCACACACACACCCCTTATCATCTATAAATGTTTATACTTTTCTCTTGTTAATCTGTTGCCAGAGATACTTAGCCAATGACTTAAAAATTAGATTAATTTTAATTAAAATTAAATCTCCTCCTCCTTTGTAGTAGCTACTGATTTTCAAGCAAGACTCTGAGCCTCAGTCTCCCTCCCCTGGTGCACTGTGGGGTTGAGAGAAAGCATGTGCCTATAAATACTTTCTTGCAATCTATAGATTGCCTATAATGAAACTGCCCTAGAAAGAAAGTTTGAACACAGATAATTCTAATGCAGCATATATCGCGATGCATCATACAGATAACAGAAACTCAAATCTAACTAGTATGACAAGAGCCAAGGAAGACCTATGGAATGAAAAAGAAACAAAGGTAGAAACCTGTCCTAGTGATGGGGACTTACTTTCAACAATTTCATTATGGTTTTTTAACTTTAATGTTATTTTAACATGAATACATAGTCCTCATGAGTACTTTTTCCTAAATTTATATTTTTAGATTTATATAGTTATGTTAACTAAAGGTACAATAAAGATCAGCGTGTTTTGTGGTACCTTCCTATTTCCTGGCACCAATTCTTGTTTGAATACACAGAATTACGCTTTACTGTAAGAAAAACAAAACAAAATAAAACACACTAAGCTTTCAGTTCAGAAATCTGAGTCAAGTCAGCAGTCTTTAGGAGAAACAACATTGTAAGACCTGTGTTCCTTAGTAATGGGTCTAGCCCTTCCCCCTTTATTTGACATGTTCTTGTGGAAAACATCTGGTTTAAATAAGCACCAGTGTCAGCCTTGATCATCAGAAACCAAAGTGCAGAAATCACAAACAGTGTGTACTCAGTACAGGAAACAACATGCAGAGAAGTTCAGCAGTGTTGGGAGTTTATGGATGTCACCTATCCAGTGCTTTGCTTTCAGCTTACCTCTCTCTTTTGGAAGCAACCAAGGACCTCAGAACACAAAGGTGTGTGATTGTCGTACCCTGACAGGCCCTTGAGATGCCTCAGCAAACAAACACCCTTCACCCTTGGCCCCTCATGAGGGCTCAATGACAACAGTTAGGGTAGTCCTGTGTGTTAGAGATGAAGAAGGGTAGAGTATACACAAACTGGTCACTAGGACTTCATGAGCCTGGAGCTATTTATGAGGAGAAAGATGCCGAGGCAGGGATTATCTCAGAGAAGTCAGAAGCAGTTGAAAAGCGCTGAATGATATATCAGAAGTGATCAGAATCTAAGGAAGTCACTGGAAGGCAGTAAGAGACCAGTGTCAGAGCTGCATGTAGTCAACCTCCTTTGCCATTTCTTATCTGCCCTCCTGGATATAACCTGTTCCCAATGAAAAAGGATAGGTCTGGAAGAGAGCACATAGAAAACATGGCCTATCAACTCTGAAAACCTCCAGCTCTTAGGTTTGTGTCTCTAGGTAGCATATAAAACTCATCACAAGGTTTGATGTGAAATAAAAGGGATAATCTATGGCAAGCATATTGAGGAGAATATTGGCAAGTGACCAGGCATCTTGGAATGCCTAGGATAGTCTTGCATTTCAGCTTCCTCTCCTGTGTCCAGTTCATTTTACTGTTAGGAATTCCTGTTACTGATATCTGGAGTGAATATGCTTTTATGAACCTCTAAGGACAGTTATCAGTGACCAAAATGGAATTCTTTATTTTTGATTCATTTATTTTTATTTTATATGCATGCATGTCTGTGTATGAGTGTCAGATCCTGGAACTGGAGTTATAGACAGTTGTGAGTTGCCATGTGGGTGCTGGGAATTGAACCCAGGTTCTCTGGAAGAGCAGCCAGTGCTCTCAGTCCGCAAGCCATCTCTCCAGCCCTCCCCTGCCAACAGAATTTTTAAACTGGGTGCAGCTATAGGATTATAAATGGCAGTTATTGTATGTTTGGGAAAATTTCTTGGCCATGAGTTAGCACTAATTTACACAACACGTATATTGCAGGTATTTAGGTCACAGTGAGTCTTCAGTCCTCGTTTCCTTGGCGCCAACTGTGCTATTCTATACCAATGGCAACGAATGAGACATGGTTCTTGTTTTAAAATGCTCTTAGATCAGCAGGACAGAGAAAATAACTATACTATGTAAGATAATAAGTGTTACTCTGTTTGTACAAATCAAGCAGCAGAGAGGAAGAAAACAATTGACTCCGGAAATCAGGAAAGAACTCATAGAGGAGGAAGTAGATGGCTTGAATTCAGAGAGATGAATACAGCCATGCTCAGCAAAAAAAAAAAAAGTGAACTGAACTGTAATGTAGTGTAGAAAACACAACTATGAGCTGAAGGACATCAAATTGGATTAAGGATTAAGTTTATAGATGGATGGTCCCATCATTTATTTCCCTACTCATGAGTAAATTCTTACTAGCAAAGTAATCAGTGTTTGTACTATTGGTAATAGGCTTTAGGTCTCTTGTTCAGGTACCAGAAACCGACAGAGAGAAAAGATAATATTCTTTCCTTACTCATTACAAGGTTCATGGCTGACATCCCTGTCACAGAAATGGATTAACAAGAGAAAAGCATAGCAAATATATGTAACCAAGGCTTATATGACACAAGAGACTTCAGACACATAAGCCCAAAAACCTGTGGAAACTATTTTTGTGGACTGCTAGGCAGAATATGATGCAGAGGTCAAAGGGTGTGATGATGGTACTAACTCGGGAAACCTACCAAAGCCTATTTGTTCCAATTCTGCTTAGTCTCCAAGGTATGGATAGAACTCTAGAATGGAAACCTTATGGCCTGCTTATTAAAGAGGTAAATAAGAAAAAAATGACTTATGCCAGAGAAGACAGGCAGAGTAAGGTCACAAAGTGTTCTTCCTGCTTTAGGGAAATATATTTATATTTTAGTGTCTTTAGCTTAACATACTCTGACAAGGTGTCATGTCTCATGGACTCATGTTCTGAACTCCAACATTTCTTTAGAAATGAATTGATTTTTTTGTCTAGGTGACGCTAATACAGCAATGTATTATAAATAAAAGGAGTGAGGGGGCTGGAGAGATGGCTCAGTGGTTAAGATCACTGACTGATCTTCCATAGGACACTAGTACGATTCCCAGCACCCATGCAGTAGCTCACAACTGTCTGTGACTCAAGTTCCGGGGGATTTGATGTCTTTTCTGGATTCTGCAGGCACTGCATGATATGCTGCACAGACTCACATGCAGGCAAAACACCCGTGAGCATAAAATAAAATTAATTAATTAATTAATGAACCAAGTGGACTCTACCATCTAAGAGCTGAGTAACTTCTGATAAGTTAGACATTCTGGTGACTCTGATATCTTTGTGCTATAGGGTTTGATATGGTACCATCCCCATAATGCTGTGCCTCCAGGGCAGATGTCAGCACAACATTTATTGTGTAGCTTTTTGCATTATGTAAGTCACTACAGAGACACAGAACCCCTTCATCTTCTCAGGGTATTGTATTTGAATACAATGGATGGAGATAAATCTGAAAGGGGAAGAATATTGTGCTTTCAGAAAATATCTTGATTTTAGGGGGAAAGATTTACCCTTTTGATTGTGAGCACTGGAGATAAGCAAACCAGTTGATTCAGATCCCCAAAGTACCCCATATTAGGCACACCATGACAACGACAAAGACTAGAGACATACCTCAATGTAGGCAGCTTGTGTAAGACAAACACATATAGTATTATATGGGAAAATCATTTATGCAAGTCTAGGGATATAATTTAATGTTGTTACATTTAACAAAGAGAACATGACGACCATTGGTGAATTCAAATGAAAGAATTGGTTTCTTATACCAAGGCAGTAGAAGGAAAATGAAGATGAGTGATTTCTCTTATTTATTAGAGGAAAGCTTAGATTAACTCCAAGTCTTCTAAAATTCTATTTATATCTAGAAAAGTGCATCGCTTAATGAGTTTTGACGCATATGTGTACCTAATAGTTTCTATCACTCCAAAATTTCCTTCGTTTGCCTTTGTAGCCTCTTTCCTTAGCCGCTGACAAACATGGATTTGCTATTCTTTTGATGGTATAGTTTTGCTGAGGTTTAATTTTAATTTATATTTTTTCTTGTTGGTCAAAATTATGATAGTTGAACATCATTAAAATGTCAGATCTTACATCTGGTAGAGAGAGAGCAGTTGCCAAATCTTCGAGCCTTGGTGTTTTTGTACTTCAGTAGAGATGATAACTTATTTTTCTACTTCATAAATCCATTATGAAGAATCCAGAGAAGTCATGGGTGAAAAAGAGTTATGTACAACTCAATTGACTATTTGGAAAAAACTAACTTCACTTAGAAGAGTGGTACTTTCAGACATTAGCACTGTAGAGGGAATATGCCACAACTCTCATGATGCCCATACAAACCCTTGAAGGATGGTGATCAAATATGAAGAGGAAATTATATTTTTGAAATATTTGGCTTAAGGGCCCATAATTCAGTCTTCTGTCTCTAACTGACAATAGAGGTGAACAATTCACTTGGCTGATATATCTCAGAAGACATCAAATTATTTATCTTACTTTGGATATTGGTATAATATAAAATATCCTCAAAGGTTGCTGGTTTTGTAATGTCATAACTAAAAGATTTTTGTCATGCCCAAGCACCTACTGCCCAATTCTGAACTTGTCAGTTTTATAGTTTCCATTTTCCTCAGATAAATCTGCATTTTCAAGTAATAAGCCAGAGGTTTCTCTGTGGTGTGTTAGCTGCAGTGATAAATCACTGTTGTTTTAACAATTGCCTTACCTGTCATTTGTATTGGAAATTGAGCAGAGGGACTAACCAAGCTTCTGGTAGAGTCCTATTAGTTTTCCTTGAGCAAAAGGAAAGAATTGCATTTCCTGCTAGTTAAAGAATCCAGTTCACTTTAATCATCTTTATCTGGGAGGTATTTCTCTGACATTTTGTAGGCAACGCTAGTACATTTAGATCTCACTTTTTAAAACTGAGGTATTAGAATGTACACACACACACACACACACACACGCATGCACGCACTCCAGCACCTTGCTGCCTCTGTGTACCCCTATATATCATTGTGTAGACTGTGCATTTTTTAAAAAGACAACTGGCCATCAGTACGTCACTCTCACTTCCCCCTGTGTACATTTTGTAGCTTCCCCATAGAGAAGTGAAACTCGTGGTGGTTGCAAGAGATTGACTGTGTAGAAGTGGATTCTGCCTATTTGTAGATGACCTTTGTCTTAGGGTAATACCAGGAGCTGCAGAATTCCAGCAAGCATTTGAAACATCCCATCACTATCAGAGTCTTAAAGCACTGGCTTTGTGCATATGTTCACTTAAATGGTGATTCTCTACCTGGCTGCATATGTATGCAGGTAGCTTTGTGTCACTGTTGGTATTTTCTTTCTCATGGCTTATCTTCTCTGTAGAACTTTCAAGTCCTCAAAGACTCATTGCATCTTTACCTTTTACAGTATTCACTTATTCTTCTCTTTGTTTTGTAGAGATGTAATAAGTACTTGCTCATTGAAAGAGTTAGATCATACCCTGCCTGGGATGAGCTGGATTCTATTTGGGTGTTTCCAGATGGAAGGATTCTGTCTGTGCTGTCTGTACTATTAGGACTCATCTGGGAAGATGTAATGTGTAAAGATCTCCTCCTTGCTATCAGCTGTGGGGGAACCCTAAGAAACCTTTTACAGGCCATTCTTTACTATGCTACTCCGACTTTGTTGTCCAGTGTCTCACTCTCTGTATCTCTCCCAACTCTTAGGAGCCTGCAGTCTATTAAATTAGAAGTCTATAAAAAAGAAGGTATCTACTAAATATTTCCTCTTAGTTTTCCCATACCAAGGATTGGACACTCATGAATAATTTTAGCAGGTTATACAGGCACAAAAGCTGTACCTTTGTGGGAAAGACTAAATGTTGGAGCTATAACTTTTCATATCAACATAAGTCAGATGTTATTCTTCTCTTTCAAACCCATTCCATGTCTTTTTACCATCCTAAGACCAAACTCTAAGTCATCTTGTGTGTTCCAAGATGCTGACTCAGCCCCACCCATTTCTTTGACTCTGATCCCCAATCATTGATCTACAACCAAAGGTCTTTGGGTCCCCAGATCATCTCAAGCTTGTATTTCCTAGGACCCTTATTTTCATCTTTTCTGTCTGGGACTCTGCCATGAACTCTGGGCAAACGCAGGACTGCCCCTCAGATTTCAGCCTAAATGACGTCTCTTGGCTAGAGACACCCATTATTTCCCACACCTAACATCTTATTTTTTCATCTCTCTCATCCTAGGTGAATTCCCTTGCCCACCTCCTGGTTTCCTTATTTATTGTTAGACCCTGATTATGGGACTCATTCCACAAGGGCAGGCTGTTCTTTGTTGACATGTTTTCTATTGTTGCTCTTCTGAGGGCTCATTGAAGGATTAGAACCGAAGGTGTTTACCTTCCCTCCCTCCCTAGTCCTTCTCCTTCCCCCTCACATGTTGTGGGGCCTGCATCATGAAGATCTGTGACCTAGGACTGAAGCACACACCTTGGATCGGGGTCCTTGGTTCACTTGTTCCCTTAATCAGAAGCTTCTGGTCCTGCCCAGCTGCAGATTGGAAACATCGATCACATCATTCACCTTTTCCCAGGGGTTGACAGGTCAGCCAAGAGTAGAAATGTATCAAATGACCAGGTAATGCTGTGTTAACATCCCTTCCAATAACTTCCGCCCTGTATTTCAATCACCAGCTTGATGCCTCTGCTTCTTCAGGGTCCTTACTTTGTGTTGCCAGGACAAGAGAGACCCTGCAGATGTATTGCTGGACCTCAGATGTGCTTATGATCCAACACCCTTAGCTTTTAGACTTTCTGCTTCCTTGGTTAACACATAAGATATCCCAGGGTTAGAGGATTTCTCTGAAAAGATTTCAGGAAGATAGGTATATATCTGACCAGATGTGTATCTCCATGCTACCCCCAAGCTCCCCAGACTTTTATAAAACTGCACCCCATTCCCACACCATACGAAACCCGCTTCACCTTCAGCTGTTGCCCAGCTGCTTCCAGCACACACTGCCACTTTTCATTTGTTGTTCTTATTGGTTCCCCCACTGCTTGACTAGAGTCTGTTTGGGAAGGACTTATCTGCTTTATTTAGGTATTAAGTGTCTGGGTCAGTGCTAGGTGCAGAGGGGCTTCTGAGAGGAGTTGGGTAGATGAACCTCAGTGAAAGAGGTCATGTAGTTTAGTGATAGAGAGCTCGTGCTTTGGAGGGTGTCTACCCTGGATTTGATCCCAGTGCTGCCACTTATGGCCTGTATGTCTCTTAGAGACTGATTTGACCTCTCTGAGATTTGATTTTCTTATCTATAAAGCGAAGATGTGTTGTGGAGATGAAAAACAAAACTATAACACTGGTTAAGAGAGAGGACTTCCTATTTCAGTCTGGATTCAGGTACTGAGTTCCAGTTCTACCTCTCTTGTTGCCCTATCTTTATAAACTCTTAGGCTCACTTTTCTTCATCTGTCAAATGGATATGATACAGTGGATATGATTACTGAAAGGGACCAAACAGGGATCTGTCTCCTCCTCATTACTTAATAAGGAAATGACAGAGGCAAACTGGCCGTTAAGATGGTGCCTGAGGTATTGTGGGATGAGGTGAGGGAAGCTGCAGAAAAGGAAGCTAGCTGCCTGCTAGTCAGGAAGTCTACCTGTTGATCAAGCTTTGACTGAAAGCTTATCATATTCAGCTGCAAATTAAGCTGGTGTGTACATGGAGAGGCATGCCTGCCTAAGTTCCCCCTTGAAGGCTGGTTAACTGAGGAGTCAATATTGACCTTTGCAGGGGAAGAACAGAACTGAAAAGGGGAGTTCAGTGGTCCAGCTGCCCATGATGTTGGGCCTTCTCACCCCACTTCCCTCTCTCCACAGCAGCTGACTTCTGTGCCCTCTTGAATCTCACAAGGCTCTGTGATGGCACTGACAGCGTTGGGACCCAGGTCTGCCATCATCTGCCTCTTCGGCTCTTCTTTATATATAACTTGTTAGGCGACTGATACCTTTCCACTTTATCGTAATATGCACATTATTTTTACTTGTAGTTTTCATCAAAGTGAAATGTGTATATTGTTTCATAGATTTGGTGAGAGTGTAATTTTCAACTGAAAATAGCAGTTTCCTCTCCTCCTTCCTGCATCTTCCTCTCTGGAAGCTGCCACTGTTGAGACCTTTGTTGCTGACTCCGCTGGTATACCTCTCTTTCTAGCAGATTCACTTGAGCTGGTCTTCATTTTCTTATTTTAGACGTCATCACACAGCTTACTAAGCTCTTGTGTCTTTTTCTCTTCCAGCTTCATTCTTCATTTGTTTGTTTGTTTGTTGCTTTTTGTTTTTAAAGACAAAGTCCTGGCTGCCCTGTTATTTATTTTGTAGACCAGGCTGGCCTTGAACTCAGAGATCCACCCGCCTCTGCCTCCTGAGTGATGGGATTAAAGGTGTGTGCCACCAACGCCCATCCTTCAGCATCTCTGTTAATACACCTTTTTTGTTGTTTGTTTTTAAATTTTTATGTTTATTTATATTTAATTTTATGTGTATGAATGTACTGCCTGAATTTATGTCTGTGTACCATGTGCATGCCTAGTGCCCACGGAGACCAGAAGAGGGAGTCAGATCCCCTGGAACTGGAATTACAGATGGTTGTGAGTTACCATGTGGGTTCTGGGAATTGAACCAGAGTCCTCTGGAAGAGCTGCCAGTGCTCTTCACTGCTGAGCCATCTCTCCAGTCCTACTAATATTTAATTAAAACCATATTTAGGTATATAATATTTATGTTATTATAAGTATTCACAGTGAGTTATAAAAATATACCATCATTATATCACACACACCCCCTTTTGTTGAGATAGGGTTTCTCTGTGGAGTAGCTTTAGCTGTCCTGGAACTCACTTTTTAGACCAGACTGGCCTCAAACTCACAGAGATCCACTTGCCTCTTTCTCCTAAGTGCTGGGATTAAAGGTGTGTGCCATTTCTTTCATGCAATTTTAGGAATATTTTATATAAGCTTTGAAAAAGAATTATGCTGTGTGCATACATATACATATACATACACAACTGAACTCCAGTATCACTGGCAATTAGAATGTTTGTGTTGTCCCCCCCACCCACATGTGCCAACATGCACAACTACATCTCCCTTTCTTGCTAGTGTTTTAAAATTTCTCCCTGGAATCCAGCACATTCTAGTGCTGGTTATGTAGCTCAATTGGTATAGTGTTTACCTAACATGTAGGAATTCCTGGTTTGATCCCCAGGCATAAAATCCAGTATAATAGTGCATACCTGTAATCCCAGTAGTCGAGAGGTAGAAGCAAAAGAATCAGAAAAATCACACTCATCTTTGGCTAAATAGTGAGCTGGAGGCCAGTCTGGGCTACAAGAGACCCTGTCTCAAAAATGAATAGGTGATGATGATAACAAATAAATAGGAAAAATATTCTCTGCCTGCCTGCCGTCTTTAAGTCGGTAAAGGCATTTGAAACCATTGCTGCTATGCCTTCAGCACACCTAACAACATTAACAACAGTGTGTTAATACTGTCTAATACCCAGTTCATACATGGATTTCTCTGATTGTCTCCAAGATGTCCGTTTATAACTGCTGGTTTGAATAAGGTTTCAATAAAGTCCATATTTTTTTCCACTTTCTTCTGCTTAATCCTTACCTTCTTTTATCTGTGGCATTGAGCTATTGCAGGAATTGGATGTGGTTTGCCCCACATTGGAGGTTTGGATGATGGCTTCTCACTGTTTCCTTTAATCGGTTTTGTATCTGATATTTCCATAAACTAGTGATTGCAGTTAGAGGCTTAGATTCCGATTTAGGTTTTTTTTTTCCCACCCTCCCCACCAGGTCCCCCAGTCTCCCACCCAATCTCCAAGGAGGATGAGGCCCTCCATGGTGGATCTCCAGTGACTGTCATTTCATCAAGGGCAGAGCCTAGGGCCTCCCCCAAGAGTTCTGGCTGAGAGATCCTCCCATATTGTGGCATGGGCACTCAAAGTCTATTTGTATGCCAGGGGTAAATACTACCCAAGGCCCCATAGATTACCTAGACCTCCTCACTGACACCCACATTCAGGGTGTCTGGCTCAGTCCCATGCTTTCCACACAGCCATCAATCTGGAGTCCAAGTCTTGTTCAGGTCAACTGTTTCTGTGGGTTAAACCAGCCCAGTCTTAACTCCTTTGCCCATCAGTTCTCTCTTTCTGACACTGGATTCCAGGAGTTCAGTTCAATGTTTGTCTTTGGGTATCTTCTGCCTCTGCTTTCATCAGTTGCTGGATGAAGGTTCTGTTACCTAGAATCTCTGGCAGTGGGATTGTATGCTGGCACTCCCCTGATTCATGTCTAAAATCCATAAATGAGTGAGTACATACCATGTTTTCTTTTTGTGACTGAGTTACCTCACTCAGGATGGTTTCTTCTAGTGCCATCCATTTGCCTGCAAATTTCAAGATTCCATTGTTTTTTTCCACTGAATTGTACTCTGTTGATTGTGTCTGTCTTGTTGATTGTGTCCTTTGCCTTACAGAAGCTTCTCAGTTTCAAGAGGTTCCATTTATTAATTGTCGATCTTAGTGTCTGTGCTACTGGAGTTATGTTCAGGAAGCTGTCTCCTGTACCAATTCGTTCAAGGGTGCCTCCCACTTTCTCTTCTAACAGGTTCAGTGTGGCTGGATTTATGTTGAGGTCTTTGACCCATTTGGACTTAAGTTTTGTGCATGGCGATAGACATGGATCTATCCGTATTCTTCTACACGCCAGCATCCAGTTATGTCAGCACCAATTTAGGGGTTTTTTTCCTAAGGTAAAAGTATTCAATATGTGCTGCTCTAGACCTCCTGTTGCATCATGCTGCAGGAAAAGAATTGTGCTCCGGCTGACATTAGTCGTGGTTGTACCACTTCTCAGGCTCAGCTGATGATAGCCAGGTCTTCCCCCTGACCGACTTTCCCACCAGCTGTTTGCTGAGTGGTTTTAGTATCTGTGAGCATGCTCCAGATTCACCGTTTTGTGGCACTCAGATTTGGTCGTGTGCAGTTCTGCCTGACCCCACCAGTGCCCACTTATTTTCCTATTTATAAATCTGTGTTAGAGTCGAGGGGTTTCTGTGCGACCCTCACATCCTATATTTATACATCAGGACTGTATTTATATGAAAGTAACACCTTCACAGTGCGGTGACTCCACTTTGTATTTGAGTCTCTAGTTGAATTTTGCTCTTGGCCTTGAAGACATAAACAGAACAGTGGAAAGTGTTCTTGCCTGTCATGTTGAGGAATAACTAACTGAACAAACAGGCTTTTAAGCTGCCAGAGTGAGTAAAGGGACTGCCTTGTCACACCCCCTTGCACCTGGACAGGGAACTCTGAAGTCTGATGAAGTTCCTCCTGAGTGAGGGAACTGAAGGGAAGCTGCCAGGATGGGCAGCCGTGACACACAGTCTTTGAGGATGTTTTGTTTGTGGGTTTAGTTTTGCTGATTTTAGCAGATTTTGACTTTTAAATAGAATTTGGACTTTGGTAGCTGATGGTTTTTCTTTCTGTAATAACCTGTCTTGTGAGAACACCCTTCCATGGCAGGCAGGGGGTGTTGGAGCCTTCTCTTCTTGAAAGGGTGGGACATAGGTATCTGGTGGAGGAGACAGTATCCTGGTGCCTCTCAGCTGAGGTCTTGTTACCATGCTTCTCAGTCTTGTTCTTTTTAAATACAGATATAACTATAACTATATACATGTGTGTGTGTGTATGTGTGTGTGTGTGTGTGTGTGTGTGTGTGTGTGTGTGTCTGTTATGTGACTGTATAAGGCAATGGATGGTCGCTTTACCAGTGACTTCTAGTGCTTGTGAGTTTAGGGACCACATCTAAAATATTTTGCAAATCCTTTTTTTTTTTTTTTTTTTTTTGCTTTTCAAGACAGGGTTTCTCGGTGTAGCCTTGGCTGTTCTGGAACTTGCTTTGTAAACTGTAGCAAACTTTATTGTCAGACTATCTTTGGATTGATGGCCTCCAAATAATGACATGGAGACTTATTATTAATTACACAATTATGCAAGTTTGGCCTTTAGCTTAGGTATGTCCCTAACTAGCTCTTATAACTCAAATTAACCTGTTTCTGTTCATCTACTTTCTTCCATGTGACTTGGTTACCACTACTCTGTACTGTATGTCCAACTTCTTCAGAGTCTCATTGGTGTCCCTCTGGCATAATCCACATGCCTAGGTTCCTCCTCCTTTCTCTCTCTCCCTGGAAACCCCACCTATCTCTCCTGTCTAGCTATTGGCCATTTAGCTCTTTATTAAACCAATCGGAAGTGTAAACAAATATTCCATAACAGTAGGCCAGGCTGGCCTCAAGCTCACAGAGTTCCACCCGCCTTCTAAGTGCTGGATCTAAACGTGTACACCACCAATGCCCAACTCTGAATTCTTTTTTTTTTTTTTTTTTTTTTTTTTGGTTTTTCAAGACAGGGTTTCTCTGTGTTGTTTTCGAGGGTGTCGGTCCAGCCTGGCCTCGAACTCACAGAGATCCGCCTGCCTCTGCCTCCCGAGTGCTGTGATTAAAGGTGTGCACCACCACCGCCCGGCCCAACTCTGAATTCTTATAGCAAGAGATTTCCTGCCATTTGGAATTACTGTCCACACAATTAAATGTTCTCCTTTCAAGGTCCAGGTCCAGTGACACTTTTCCCTGAGTTTCCAGCAGGCACTCCTCTCTTTCCCAGTCTCTATGTGCTCATACATCTCGGTTCACCTCCCTTATGACAAGGATTATTTGCTTCCTTTCATTGTAGTTCATTCACAGAAGATACCTGTCTGCTCCATTTAAAGTAAATATAAGATTTTTAATTTTAATAACGAAATAAATTGAGTAATTTTGTTTTTATCTGATATTCATTTTATATTACAACTGTGCTTCAGACATGTTTAGGGGGAGTCTGTCACCCAATGTAGAGTCAGATATTAAATTGAGTCAAATATTACATTCACAAAAGGGAAGAAAAGAACATGCAGGGGAGCTAATACGGATCTACAGTCTGAAATACTGGCTCCCAGACCCACGCTCATCACTTCAGAGTTACTGCTGTAGAGCACTTGCTTGCCAGTAGGGCCTGACATCAAAAACAATGAGATCCCTTTCTTGTGGCAGTTTTTCCTATCTCTGGGAGATGAGTTCCCCTTTGGGATCAAGGAGTTTGGGTCCATTTAAATGTTGTAGACTTTAGACAAGTCACTCTCTCTGGTTGTAATGTCTACTTTATTGCTGGCAGTGAGGTTCAGATAAGAGTTTATACACATATTATACATTTAAAAATATTCTAAAATAACCTAAAGAATTCTTCCCCATGGCCACATTATTTACAAAGCTGCATCTCATAGGTAAGAAGAAGACACGTTTTGCTCTAATGGTTCTTCGGCCTACCAGTGCAGTTGGCTCCCTACACTCCTTAGCGCCTTGCCTCTGTATCCTCTGTAATGGTTGTCTTGGAGGAGAAACTGATCTGGAGAAAGTAAGCATGGAAAGTATATGCTGCTGAGTCACCAGTATATCTCTTCCATCAGTACCTGGAGTTCATTTCTTCCATTTGGATTTAGGGTGCAACAGTAGATTTCCTGAATGGGGTCATCTAAGTTAGGAAAGATGGTTTTATAGTCACATGATGTTGCTGCTTGCTACAAGCTCAGCAATTTGTGCTCTCTCTCTTTCTCTCTTTCTCTCTCTCTCTCTCTCTCGTGTGTGTGTGTGTGTGTGTGTGTGTGTGTGTGTGTGTGTGTGTGTGGTGTGTGTGTGTGCGTGTGCACCTTGGGTATCATTCCTTAGGAGGATGCCCATTTTGTGTTTTAGACACAGTCTCTTGCTGGGACCTAGGGCTTGTCTATTAGGCTAAACTCACTGGTCAGCAAGACTCAAGAGTTGGCCAGGAATGGGATTACAGATGGGCACCACCAATCTTGGCTTTTTATGTGGCCGTGAGGGTTGAATTAAGTCTTACATTACTGACTGAGCTGTTTCTCCAGCCCTGTTGCTTAATATTTTTTATCCATGAAATAGAGCGATAATGTCATCTACCTCAGGGTTGTGATGGGTATTGCAGTGACTTGTTTATTTATTGCAGGGCCTTGTATGTGCCAGGCAAGCACTTTATCTCTGGGCTACACCCCAAGTCCCTTAAAGAAGGTTGTTTAAACAGACACAGAACACAGTGATTGGCACTCTGTAAATATTGGTTTTCTTCCTCCAGCCCTTTTGGGTTTTGTGCTCATCAAATAGCATTTGTTGGGTATTCTAAAGAAGGCATGGCCTCGGGAGTGTTAACTCTAAATTAAGAGGTGCTAGGGGAATTTGAGCCTTGAGCAGAGGCTGTAGGAGTCAGTGACACTTGTTTGTTTGTTGCTCATTCGTTCGTTTGTTGATAAACGATGGTGGCTTCTCTTCTCCTGATATTGGGCCTGCTAAGTCACTCACTGTTCTAACCCTTTGGCCCATGATATCTGCTATGCTTTGTGGAATACAGCAAAAATCCATGGGGGAGGGCAGCACCAATAACAGGCAGATGATATGAGGGACTTTGTTTGCATTCCAGAGCTTGCTCCCCTAGTAGGATAGGAAACTTTTAATAAAACTTTTCCTAAATAATGTTGCATGTGAACGGAGAAATTTTCCCTCTGTTCTTCTAACGAATGACCACTTCATGAGGTTTCTTTCTGTTTTTTTTTTTTCTTCATCTTCCCTGCTCTTAGTGCATTCCACAAAGAGCTCATTCCTCTGCTGGTTACTGATTGATGGGTCTGCTCTCTGTGCCCTTTAATTTTGCAATAAGCCAACAAGAAGTCGAGACCACAGAGTTA
Source organism: Mesocricetus auratus (assembly GCF_017639785.1). NCBI lineage: Eukaryota > Metazoa > Chordata > Mammalia > Rodentia > Cricetidae > Mesocricetus > Mesocricetus auratus. The sequence continues at coordinate 37,236,689 of NW_024429186.1, read as the reverse complement.
AAAAGAATTGACTTATTCACTTATCCGGATTCACTGGAGTAACAGGCCAATTTAGTCATTTCACTATGGTCCTGGGGAGGGCAGGAGTCCATAAGAAGGAATGCTGTTCTTGTCAATAACCAAGAGAAAAGAGCTTTCTTGTCCTCCAAGTTCAAAGCAGTTGGACATCTGTCCTCAACAGTGATCTCTTCCAGGAAGTCTTCTATAGGACTTGTTTCCAACACCAGGATTCAGAACTCCATGAGCCATCAGTTAAGTAGAAACGGGCACTAACCACCCATTCATTCTCTGTCACTTTTTAAAAAAGGAATCATGATATTCCATAAAAGAAAACAGCTATAATCCACCACAGGCATCTTGGTATGGGTGGATTAAAAAGCCAAGGGCAGACTGGGCAGTGGTGGCGCACGCCTTTAATCCCAGCACTCAGGAGGCAGAGGCAGGTGGATCTCTGTGAGTTCAAGACCAGCCTGGTCTACAGAGCGAATTCCAGAACAGGCTCCAAAACAATACAGAGAAACCCTGTCTCAAAAAAAAAAAAAAAAAAAAAAAAAAAAAGAAAAAGAAAAAGAAAAGAAAAAAAGCCAAGGGCAAACCTCTGCCCAGGCCATCCCTAACCCAACTGAGTTTTCATCATAAGGCTGGGTGCCCATCAGGCACTAGTATGCTATTCATGACTTGATTGCCAAACATGCTAAGAATCCATCTTTTTTTAGTTTTGCATTGTTACTGTGTATAGTTACCAGTCTGAAAAGTACAAATGCAAGAAAACAAGAACAAACCCAAATAGATCCTAAGTGAGCTGTTCTCTACAGGTCAAGGTGAAACTGGAAAGACAAATGCCCACATGGAATTTGTTCCTGCTGTCACCTCCGGCTACAGACCCCAGTATTGTGTGTGACTGCACCACATGTGACCAGCTAACTGCCTGTTTGACTGCTCTGATGTGATGTAGCAGCTTTCTCCTGAAAATATTAGCAGAGTGGTTAGTGGCCAAGACAGAAATAGAATCTAGGAATCTGTGTCTTTTCCCCTGCCACACCTACCAGTGCATGGTTCCTCCCCTAGCCTGCAAATTCAATGTTTCCAGGTCTACTGAGTAGACTATTGATGGTTGACTGACTCCCTTCCTTCCTACTGAAAATTTGATTTATTCTTAAACATCTTGTTCAAAAATAAACACACTCTTCTCTCTTATGTGGATGTATGTTGTATGTATATGTGCATGTATGGAAGCCAGAGGTTGATGTCCAGTGTCTTCCTCTACCACTTTCCACCTTGCTTCTTAAATTATAAATAATATAATTAAATAATTTTCTTCCTTTCCTCTCCAACCCATCTTATGTATGCCTCCCCCCATTTTTGCTCCCTCCCAAATTCATAGCCTCTGTTTATTCTGTGTGTGTTGTGTGTACAGCACACATGTATGTATGGATGGATGTATGTATGTCCATAAAATCTGCTGAGTGTGTTTTTTGTTTCGTGTAGGCATATGATTTCAAGGCTGATCACTTGGTATTGCAAAATCAGTTAGGGAGCTCATCCCTGGGAAGATTAATTCTTCCTCACTCAGCAGTCCTTGGTTGCCTATAGTTCTTTGTCTAGGGGGTAAAGACCCTTGAAATTTCCCCTTTCTTTGTTAACATGTCTATACTGCCATTGTTTGGGTCTTGATTAAGTAGCATGTTATTTCAGTATCCCTAATGTCCCTGTCATTTCCAAGAATCACGATTTCACAGTAGACTTCTTAGTCCTCTGACTCTTACAGTCTTTCTGCCCCATCTTCTGTGTTCTCTGAGCCTTAGGTGCAAGAGTTGTGCTGTAGATGTGTCCACTGGGGTTGGGTACCCCATGATCAGTTGTTCTCTACATTTTGACCAGTTGTGATTTTCTGTGATGGTCTCTGCTTGCTGCAAAGAGGAGCTTCTTTGATGAGGAGTGAGAGCTACACTTAGCTGTGGGTAAAGGATAAGTATTTAATCTGCAGTTTGGAATTATGCTAGGCTATTAAAGGGTAGCAGTAGGTTCTCCTCTAAGATCTATGACTTCACTAGCTCCAGGTAGTTAACCAGGTTTCCTGTACCAGACATGATTTCCCTCCGTTGAGCAGCACTTAAGTCCAATTACGTATCTGTTGGTTACCACTGAGATATGAGCGCCACCGTTGTACCTTTAGGTATATCATACCATTACTGATCATTGCTGTGGTTCATAGGTGTAGTTCATGTTGTTCTGCTACCTTATGTTTTGAGACAAAGTCTCTGCCTGAACCTGGAGCTCACTGATTAGCAAGACTGGCTGGAGAGCAACCCTTATAGGACTCTGTTGTCTTAACCTCCTGGCACTGGAGCCTCCATAACTGGCTTTGTATATAGATGCTGAGGATCTGAATTAGGTTGTCAGATTAGCACAACAAGCACTTTACCCACTGAACCATCTTCCCAGATTCCTTTATGTGATTTTACATTGAGCAACATGGAGCTTGTTTAATCTAATATGAGCATGCCTTGCTTTGAAGAACCCAATCAGCAAATGCCCATGAAGCCATGAGTTTTCATGCAAAGAACTTTTCTTTGGCAGAAGCAGTACAGCCTAGGAGCAATATAGAACTGATCTGAATCTGACCCATGGTGCTGTTTGGTTTCAGAGAACTGCTTGACTTTTCTGAACCTGAGTTTCTTTATCTAGAAAACCAGGATAATAATGTTGACTTCATTGAAATGAGAGGATGAAATGAGCTAAATAAATGCCAGACAAGCAAGCGTTCAGTGTGGAATCTGTAGGCCGGAAGTACTGAATCAAAGCTAGTTTCTGTTCTCCCTTCCCTCATTTAGAATAGCATCAGGGACCCAGGAGGCATCAAATCTCTTGAAGTTTATGCCATAGGCAAGGATTAGAAGAGCAAGGCTTTCTGATGAGTCCCATCATAGATGATTGGTATTAACTGACTTCCCCTCCTTGGACTTATTTGAGGCCAAGAAATGCCTCTGTTAAGTCTCATTAAAAGAAAAATAACACACATAACATTGAGAAAAATTCTTGTAGTAAGTTACTTAATACTGATGCTGAAGTAGGTATGTTAGAACTGAGAGATTAGTTGAAGCTGAAATATTTGGGAAATTTTTCATGAAAGCATCAAGCATTTACCTGGACCCTGAAATTCAAAATAGTGAAGGAAGGGGTTTATCAGACAGGTGCATTTGGGATGGGATGAGTGAGAACCAGAGTAAGTGAACCATGAGACATAAACAGATCAGAAAGAGAATGTCACAGCAAAGGTAATATTCATTAGGCACCTATTAAGTGTCAAGCGCTTTACCATACGGATAATTCCAAACCCAATTATGCAATTGAGGAAAATGAGGCATGGAGAGCGCGAATAATTCTGTAAGTGTAGACCTGGTGTTTCACTGCTGTTATGAGAAGGGAGCCAGGATGTCTGAATCCAGAGCCAGCCTACCCCCTGACCCATAATGGCTGCTGACTTAGTTCCCAGCTTCCCTCATGCACTAATAAGGATCAATTAAGACCAGTCTGCGAATAAACCCTGCAAAGTACAAAATACCATGGTGCCATTACTCATGTTAATGATGTCAGACGAGAGGTGACAAATAGCCATCTGAAAATGAGGGAGGGAAAGATCCAAGACATTGGCCCTAATGTGTAGCTACATTGACAGACTGAGCCAGTGGTCATTACAGGCGCCTGGCCATACTCTGGCAACTCTGAGACCTGATAGAGCCTCACATTTCCTCTCACACGTTTCTCCAGATGGTTATTTCCAAGTCACCAGAGTGAGTATCAGAGAGAAGAAACTTGTTTGTTGTCTGGCATGTGCCCTTGCCTAGATATCCGCTTCAGTTGGCCTGTAGCATATGACTGAGGGTTTGCTCGCTAGTGGCTATGATAGAGTGTGCCACACCAAGGGCTACAAGGTAACTATTTGGCCACTTAATAAATATAGTTGTTCTAGACCTGTTCCTCTTGTATCTCTCCTTTGTTGACTCTGTTTAATTGTGAGTTGTTATTGTTTATCTATATTGATATCACTTAAATATGGACATAGAAGCACATTTGTCCTTCCTCCTCAAAAAGTAATAGCTTATACAGTTGTCCATCTTTGAGGACATGCAGTTATTTTTGTGTAAGCATGTCTGACAGAGCTGCTGACTTGGTGATTTCTACACAGACCTTTTAACCATCCTTTGAACAGATGGTGAACAGAGCTTATCTCATGCTACAGAGTCACTCTAGAGACAGAGATAATTGCATCTGTCCAGTCAGGGGCTTGGTAAGCCTGTTCTGGCTAGGATGCCACACCATCCCTGTTGGTAGCATAGAGATACCAACAGGGAAGCGAGCACTGGCCTGTACCCCTACAGAAGGTATCTGAGCTCTTGCTGGCTACAATAATTATTGATGAAGCTGGTGGATCAAAGTTGGTGTGGATAAAGTTGGACTCCCCCAAGGGCTATATTTTCAGTCTCTTGGGGGAGCAAATGACTCAATAGAACTATTTTTTTGGTCCCAAATGAGTGTAAGAGGGGAAGTGAGTTAGTACCAGCCATCTATGATGGTACTTACCACAAAGCTGTGTCTTTCTAACCCTCCTTGCAAACACAAGAGAGGGGAATCCCCAGCACCAAGACATACACGTGAATAGAAAGCACCAGAAGCAACAAAAACACCTAAAAAGGTCATCAGAAACTTGGGGGCCTCTGGAAAATCACCTCCCTGCCTTTCTGAAGAGCTCAGTAGTCAGGGACAAGGAAGTGGGCAAAGACAACCAAACAAACTTCATGCAGAAGTGACTCCGCCACAGAAAATGCACAGCACAGCTGGTAGGAAAGTTTCTTTCACGTCGTGTGGAGTTCAAAGTCATCTGACAGTTGGCTCCCTTCTTTCCTACACCTAGGTGGCCAGACTCTCTTGGCCCTGTGCTAACTGTAATATTGCTTATAGTTGGGAATTGCACCACTGGGAGCCACACTGGCTACCCTGACACAACTAACCAAGAGAGTGTGTCATTTCCTGCAGTGGGCCCAAGATGACAGATACAACACCAACACCGCCAGATTGGGCTAGAGGTGGAAACAGCACACTGGCCTGCTACTTGTGGCTTCCTCAACTGTTACCACCCCGCCCCCAACCCAAGTCCCAGAACCTAGGTGCTAACGTCAGCCCATTGGGGTCAGGGAACAATGTGTTGATAAGCAACTAGAGCTAGCCATGCCTATAGCCACAGCACCACAGTTGCTGGCCACAGGTTTCCCCTGGATGGTACATTCTGGGGGCAGTAGGCCAAAGAGAAAAGGCCTCACCATTGTGCAACACTGTGTGCTTGGTTTGAACAAATGGCAGATACTGCCCTTCCTCAGTACATCTCTGAACTCAGTGGTGGAGGCGATGGATTTGAGATGGCAGGAGTAGGACTCTTAGCAGTGCCCTCTGTGACTGGGCAGATAGATGTGCATGAAAAGCTGAGGAGCTTCTGCCTCCCTCCATGTGTGCCGCCTCTCATGGAGCCTGTCAGGGGAAGCCTGTGGCCAGCAACTGTGGTGCTGCGACCATAGGCATGGTGAGCTCTAGTTGGTATCAATGTGTTGCCTTGTAGTCTTAATGGGCTGACATTAGCACCTGCTGGTTCTGGACCCGAAGAGGGCAACTTTTGAGAAAGCAAGTCCCACTAGATAGGTTTCACTCCCAGGTCATTGTGAAGAGTGTGAATTTTTTTGGAGTGAAAGAATTCTCACCATAAACACAAAAATGCCCAAGATCTCTCCCGTACTGTTTCTCCCTCCTCTTTTCCTCAGCCACTGCCAAAGTATCTCTGGGCAGAGAAGCTTCTTAAGGTTGAAGACAGTGAGACCCAACTACAATCATGGAATTTTGAGTACCACACCAGAACTGATGCAAACTGAAACATGGTTAACATTTTTCTTTGCAGCCTCCTCCACTAACAGTCATCAGAATATATTAAATCTCTTCATAACTTTTATGGACTCAACACTTTAGAGTACAGAGCAGTCAGGCATATTTCCCAGAACTGCACAGCAGATTAAGGTCAGAGCCAAAACTAAATATAGGCAGGCTGCTGAAATTCCAGAGTCGTGTTTTCTTCAGGCAAAATTGGAGCTTGATGTTTTATGACAAATGTTTAAAAAAGGAAGACCCTGACAGCATATACATTTTCCCAGATAACCATTGTCTTACAGTCAGTCCTGCACGATGGGAATAGCAGACCGACATCCTAAAGCCTTATCAGTCCTTTATTCTAGAACAGACAGTTGATATTCACTGAGGTGAAGAGGAAAATGATCTTTTTTTCATCATGGAATGATTTATAATTTTCCAGAGCTTGGCAAAAACTAAGCCAGTGAATAGTAAAGCCAGATTTGTTTTTGTGATGCTCAAATTCCAGAATATTTAGTCTGACTTTTCCTCATAACAAATGCTGGATATCTCTTTCCAAAGATGGAAGTGGGTAGGAAGAGAGTTTGAGGGGTAGGGACCTGTCCCTGGGAACATAGCCTTTGGTGGGCCTACCCTGTTCTTAATCTATTTCCCTCTGCTCATGCATGTGCGGGGTTACACACACACACACACGGGAGGGAGGGAGAGAGAGAGAGAGAGAGAGAGAGAGAGAGAGAGAGAGAGAGAGAGAGAGAGAGAGAGAGAGAGAGAGAGAGAGCAAGAGAAGGGCTCTCTGGGAGCAGAAGAGTTGGGATACTTCATGGTCAGGAAGCAAGAGGAGGGCATACTGAAAACCACTCCAGGGCCTTTCCCAAGCCTCGGTGTGATGAAAGGACTCATTGAACCTGAACAGTTTCTTACAGGAGAGTTCCGGCCTCTGTCTCCTTCAGATCAAGGAGTCCTGTAAGTTTCAACAGAGCCAGAATGAAGATTCAGAAAGCCTGACTCACCCTAGGCTTTGTTTGGATAGAAAGGCCAGATCACTGTCATGCCTGCATGACAGGATGCTTTAAGGTACAAAAAGTAATATTTTTACTAATGTTGCTTGGAACAGATAGACCGTTTTCAGTACAAAAAGAAAGATTATGCCCTCAGAGCCTGTAAAGGGCAGTGGCCTGTCATTGTGAAAGCACTGTGCTTGTGCTGACTGAGGATGTGTGCAGTGAGTCCCCACATTCTCATCAAGCTGCTCTTTCTCCCGCTGGCCCTCTTCTTTAATGGTCTGACTATTTACAAGCACTGCACCCAGCTCTCCTGGCCCAGTTAAGGTGATTTTGAAACCCCACTGATTCTGTGTAGCAGGCTGTGGCCATTTTCTGCCAGGGAGTGGGCAGAGGAGGAAATGGTGTTCTGAGCATAGAACTCCCTGAAATGCCTGAGGTCACTCCATGGTTTCCTTTGCCAGTCTACCCGTTAAACTCTCTGCTGCATATAGACATGAGTCCCATGAAGAGTTTGGCTTCCAAGATACCCCTGGCCTTAGAAATAACCAGTTGCACATGTCAAAAAGACTGACACAATGTATGTAGACTCTCTTACATGCTTGACTGAAGCTATGTGCCTATGTGGCTCAGAGTTACTTATTAGTATGACTAGTGGCTTATAATCAACAGGCTTTGGACAGTCTTTTAGTATGTGTCTGGACATGAGACACTATAGTTAGATCCCATGATAAATGGATTGAATTCTCTAAGCTAGCACATCGAGGCATGGAGAAGCCCCTGTTGAGTAGCCCTGGGCTTAGAGACCCTCTCTCCTCTTCCTACTGTTGCTTTAGGAAGGAGTCAAGTAAGCCTACAAGCCCCTTTTGTCATCTGGACTGTTGAACACAGAAAGGTAACTGGTAACTAATTCACTCAGTGGAAAATAGAGATGATAAAAATCTGTCTCTAACATGCCCACACGCAAAGCTAATGATAGCATTTGTCATATTCGTGATGTCTTTAAAAAAAAGTCTGACTTGTTTGAAAAAACCATGTGGAAACCTACTATTTTATAATCAGTGTGTGTGTGTGTGTGTGAGAGAGAGAGAGAGAGAGAGAGAGAGAGAGAGAGAGAGAGAGAGAGAGAGAATGTGTTAATGTATGCAAGGGATTATGCTCATCTCAGAAGCAAATAAGAAACCCAGTACAAGATATGGGATCCCTCCCCTCAAGTTGTTAATCAGAGGTATCCTAGAGACCCCCAAAAGAATACAAGCTATTACCATTACTCTTAATGATAAGACCCTGTTGCTGAAGACACTATACACATTGATCATAGGATTTAGAGAAATTAAGTCCTTACTGACCAGGAAGCTTCCTCTGCTGGATAGCTTTTATAGTACTGTAAGGTGCTATGCAGGCCACTGGAGGAAAAAGTTATCAACAGTCTTACCTAGCTGTGGACCCTGGGAACTCTGGGAACTGCAAATAATGACCCCCGTGGTAAGATATGTCCATGGGTACCATAGTGGCCTTAATGTTATAGAGTAACCAACAATTTCTGATTTAAAGCCTACACCACAGAAGGAAACACATGCTTGGTACTGTAAATCTGGCTAAGAACCTATGGTGGGATACTCACAGGCCCCAGGGGTAAGCCTACTTCTAGTCTCTCATTAAACAGACAAGGTATGAAACCATTTTTTTGGTTGGTTTGTTTTTTGTTGTTGTTTTTGTTTTGTTTTGTTTTTCTGGTTTTTCAAGACAGGATTTGTAGACCAGGCTGGCCTCGAATTCGGAAAGATCTGCCTGTTTCTGCCTCCCGCATGCTAGGATTAAAGGAGTGTGCTACCAACACCTGGCCAAACCATTTCCTAAACTCATATTTCTCTGTCTGTAGGATAATGCCACTCTCAGATTTCATCTGAAGTTTCCTTGTGCATTCGATGGTGGTTAATACATCAACTCACAATTGGTCAAAATGTAAAGAATAAGTGTTAGAAATGCCCACCCACAAGTGACATGTCTATCTGTATCACACTCCCTCCTCAAGGTTCGGGACAATGTAGAAGAGGAGACAGAAAGTTTGTAGAGGTCAGGGAAGACCAAAGTGAAATGGTGTCTTCTAGACATGATCAAATGACTGTGCTCATGAACTCACAGCAGCTATAGCTGCCTATGCAAGACTTGTACAACATCAGGCCAGTCAACACTGTAGCATGAAGGGAAGGATTCCCAAGTCCCCATCCCAGCCTGAGGAACTATGGACAATTGGTAGTTTATGGAAAAAGACAGTCACTTTTCTCTAAGAGGGTAGTTACTGGTAGTCAGCTCGCTCCAGTGGATGGCCCCACACTCAGGAATATATAAACAGCCCAATTAGAGTCAGTTATTTAAAATTTTTTAAAAAGGACACAAAGTTGGAATAGTGAGATGGGTAGATCAGGGAGGAGTGAGTTGGGGAATGAATGTGATCAAAATACATTGCATGAAATTCTCAAAGAATTAAAAATTTTTAATTGACTTATAGATATTGAGTTACTAGTTTGCTGACCACTAATAATTCTTATGCTGCTAAACAAGACCAGATACTACATTCTACCTGTTCTTCCCTTGCTGACTACAAGCTTTGTCTTCTTCATTATCTTCTAAGAGTTTAGTAAAAGGCACCCTTTCTATCAAAGACTATGCCTTTGGGCCTGGCAGTCCCCAATTCTGTTCTCTCCAATTGATACCAATACTCATGGCTATTGTATACTTGATAGTCCTAACACTGATATTTCTAATCCTTCAATGTAGTGTGGCTTAAACTAGACACTTAAGTGGCCCATTGAAGCAGACTGTATTCTGGACCAGGATCAGTAATCTAGAGGATGGTGCGAGTATAGCCTTGTATCATAGCATAGCTAAAGATAGCTCAACTGCAGCCGGTGGTCTGCACTGGGCTCATACGCTAGTAGAGTTGAGCTTAGATGTTCATGTACCTTGACCCTTAGGCCTGATGACCAGTTTATTCTGCTCCTACCCTCTGTTAACAAAGTATCTGACAGTTGCCTTTTTAATACTTAATGGAAGTGAGTCACAATCTTCCTTACTAGTTCCCATCTCATTTCTCTAATTTCTAAGTCTTCTCTGTGATAGCAGTCCCTAATGTGTTGTTTATGAGTCCGTATCTTGAATTTACTTCTTTTTAGAAGTATTTAAAATATTTCCTTTAAACGGGCATTGTGCCACAGTGTACAAAAAGATAGAAAGGATGCAGTTATAGATGATAATGCAAGAGGAAACTTGGGATGCAAGATATAGAGAACAAAGGAAGCCTGAATATGTGCTGTTGACATGAGCATGGTCATGTCAAAGACCTGGTAAACTCAAATTCAGAGGGATGGCAGAACCTTCCTCAGGAGACTAAGTGCTAGCATTGACAATGTGTGCTGAAATTATCAACCATAGTTTTCCCTCAACGGATATTTACAGTCTGAGACTGTTCCCATAGAGACTGCTCCTATGGAGAGTAGCTAAATCTGTCCCTTGATCCAGCTCTACTCCATAAATTCTGCCTCCTTGTTTATCTGTATGTAATAACCCCACATCCTTGTTCAACTGTCTATAATAAACACAATGAGATTCCGGGTGCTATGGTTTCTGCCCTATTCCATGTGTTTTCTGTCTGTGTGCCCACCTGTCTGTCTTTTATTCATTTTCTGGCCACTCTAATCAGGTTCATCCCTGGAGCCATGGTGGGCATGGCATGGAGACTTTGAAGGAAGAAATGTCCTCCTCTTTATGTCGGGATGGAGTATTAACAATGGGACTCATGGTCTAATGTTCCATGGGGGTTCCTTTTGTATACAAATGTATATTTATGCATCCTATAGCCAAGGCAGTGCTAGAAAACAAGTAAGTGGTCTCTTCATAAAAAAATTTGAGTCAAGTCAGGGCTCCTTGTCCCCCTGCTTAGTAGTAGGATGGCGTTCTCCTAAGTAAATATTGAGCCAGACTCAGCCTCCTCCTGATTTCAGATGAAACCCTTTTTTCCATGAGTCCCCCTCTGGCTTTGTAGTATAGTTGATGCTGATGTACATATGTTGTGTTTTCAATTAGCCATGCTTTTAAGGAAATGGTAGAAATAACAGATACACTTTCAATTGAAGTTTTATTGCTTTTAAAGATATAAATAGCAAATGTATGTACTTTGTCAACAGTGAACAATATGCTGTACAAAGGGGCCACTGACTTTTGTTTGTGAATTTTTTGTTAAAGATGAGAAACTATCTTTACAATTTTTTAACAGATTAAAAACCATCCAAAAACACCCATACAGGTACATAGTGTCAAGCTATTATGTAAAGTTGGGCATGAGACTTCTGAACAAAGACTTCTGAGTCAGCAAAGGATGGCTAGGAACAATGGTGAGGTACCATTTGCTATAGGTTGGGTACTGTGATAAAGACTTTAACTAAATTGTCAAGTCTAATACTCAAGCTCCTGGGGGTTAAGTATTGTCACATCAAGAGACGTTACACTGGCCAGTGTCATATAGGTCAGAAACAGTAGAGCCTAGATCTGAACTCCAGTCTGTCTAATTCCAAAGCCAGTGCCTTAAACATCTGTGCAAACTGCTCTCACACAAATTTATGTCCAAAATCAGAAGCCCCAATTGCTCCAGTTGAACAGTTTATGAACAGCCCTCTCAAGTGTCAGTCGGAACTCATTTTCAGAAACCAGACAGTGTTAAGACTCTGTTTATAACTCTGTAGTAGTATTTTATAAGTTATTTTAAGAGCATAGTTTTCACGTCTCCAGATTGCCTCAGAGAAAAACACATCTGTAGGCTTCTGTCCAAGTTGTGATTATTTGTAATTGATGCTTTTGGAAGTGTTTCTGTTCCATCGTTTTGCTAAACACAGATTTAGAAATCCACACAATTCCATCACATGATGTGATTAGCAAACCCCCGAGTTTCCAGGCAGTGGATGCCTTTCAGCACCTTGGCTTTAAGACTCATCATAACAAGGGAAAGATAATTGGCACAGCCACTTAAGAGAGAAAAGGTTGTCTTCTCCATCTACCTCGGTGAAAATGTGTATTTTCCTTTCTTGCCTTCCCTGTCCTCCTCCCCTCTCTCTCTCCTGTCATTTTTATGCTGGGAACCCAACTCAGATCCTGTCAGTTGCGAGGCAGGTGCTCTGCCACTGAGCTGCAACCCCACTCAGGCAGCTATTTTGAAGCCATCTGTAGCTTGCTAGAGATTTGCAGACTGTTACCAGTTCCGTACAGTAAAAGCATCACCTTAGTGCGTGTTTCCGTTACAAAACCAACATTGAAAAAGAGTGATGGAAATATTTTAGCTGATGCCTTCTCATTAGTTTATACGGTTCTGGAGAAGTCATGCAGCTCCCTTTCCTCTTAATGTCCCCAGTGTATGTGGTGACAGGCTTTTCTTTACATGATAGGTACTATATTCAGTAAAGTCATATATATATATTGCTACCACATGGTTAGAATTCTAGTCATTCACACCACACCATCATCTGCAAGAATCCCACAAAAATGAAAGCTCACTTTTTATTATCATATTCCTTATTCTAAACCTAGCCAACTAAAAATAACCTTGAAATAGTTCATAGGAAGCAGCCTTCATGTCCACAGGTAACTGATCCAATAAGCATAACATAACAGAGAGGTGTTGAATATGTTCAGATGTTTGGGCAATGATATTTGCGAATGAACAGACTGTTGTTATTGGGCTGGTCCTAGTGTTATTCACTTTAATTTCATCTCTCAGGAGGCCAGCATGATATCCATAATGAATTCCAGGACAACCTGGACTACATAATGAGACTCTCTCTCAAAAGAACTAAATAAATTTTAGAAAGAAGAAAGAAAACGTCATTTTGAAACTCATCACTTTGTACAAAGAATATATGCTAATAAAGGTTTTTAATAAACAAAATCGAGGCTTATATATCTAGACTTCTCAGAAGTCACAATCACAAAAACTAGAACAAACAATTTTTTGCTCCTTGGTAGATAAGGAGTGTAATATTATTAGAGCAATGTCAGTGTCTCACTGGCTTTGCTTCAACTAAGTATCTCTCTATGATCTTTTCACATAAAATGTTTTAATATTTTACTTATTATTTTATGTGTATGAGTATTTTGTCTGCATGCATTATGTGCACCTCAAGCATATAGTTCCTGCTGAAGCAAAAAGAGGGCAATAGGACACTTGAGCTGAAGTTGCAGGTGGTTGACGATTGGCCTGTGAGTGCTGGGAACTGAACCTGGGTTCTCTGTAAGATCAGCAAGTACTCTTAACTACAGAGTTGTCTCTCAAGACCCTTTTTACACAAAAGTTTGTGGTTAGCTTAAAAAATAAAAAGACTAAGGTTAGTGAGAATGCTCTGCTTTAAAACTAATGTCTGATATAAAGATCATGATTTAATGTTCAGTTATTAGAGCCATGTCTCTGAAGCATCCTATGTTATTAGCTTCTATGTCATCCTTCTAGAGTAACTACAATGGCTTCTGAACATTGACTTAATACCAGGTACCCCATTGAGTACCTCATATTGATTATCTCACTTAAATCACATAAAAATTCAGTAAGATTGATACTACCTTGTCTGTAGGACATGGGGCTCAACAGTTTAGTAACTTTTCCAAGGTCCAGGCTGTCAAGAGTCACAATTTGAATTCAGCTATAGTAAACTATGAAGTTTATTCTATACATTACGAAGTGAAAGCATAATTCTTCACTCATACCCTTCACATGAACAGTTGTTATTTCTAGGCATCTTCACTGAAGACAGCCTATGTGATTCTTTCCAGTCTAGATGAGAAGTGGCAAAGCAAAAGACTATGAGGTGTGGGCGTGGCAAATACTGTGGGGGCTCCTGGAAAGTCTGACCAGCACTGCAGAGTAGCTGGAGACTCCGAGTGTCCTTGATATGACTCCTCTAAGACCTTGTCTCTACTTATGGAGCCCTTCAATCTTAACCTGACCTTGTCATTCTACTCCCCTCCCACCTCTCAATTAAGCTGCCACTGGTTCAGAAAAGCTGGGTCATGTGGGTGCTTTGCAGTGTAGCTGGAGGTAGAGCACTTGGCTAGCACAAAGCCCTGGGTTCAATCCCCAGCACCACGAGAATTTTTTAAAAGAGATTGTTCTGTTCATATAAGGATGACAAACCCATAAGCTAACCCTCTCGATGGACCAAGACAGTTCTGTTCTATTAGGTACACATTCCAAGCACTGAATTGTGCACAAGGAGACGTTTCCTTCAAGTGACCAAGATGCCCAATGGTTCCTACTTGTGACGGGAACTTCACCCCCAGAACTTTTGAAAATGAGTGTGTTCTCGGAATTTTCTAACAAAGAGTCTGCATTTTATTTTCTCTTTAGATTGTTAAACAATAGAATACACTTCACTAATGGAAATTTTTAGGGGAAAGAAAGTTTCTTGGCTTACCACATATAAAAGCATTGTATAGCATTGGGTCATGTGAGGTAAGTTGTTTTGGAGTCCTTTCCAGGAATTTTAAGTGCTGCGAACTTTAGTTTTTAACAAAGTCGTGTTGAACTTATGCCTTAAATGTATAAGTGACATTGCACTTCTTTGGTTTCATTGACTAACATAAAAAGAAGCCTATGTTATTCTTTCAGAAATGAATCTTATTTCTGTTTCACACATTGGAAATAAGCCTGACTTCGGGGATGATGGGAACCCAGTGGCCTCCAAACTTTAAACGATTACTTTAGAGTCTTCAGTACCTCCATAGCTTAGATTTGGGACCTAGTTTTCAAACGATTGATAAACTTCATAAAATGTTGGTGTGAGCATCTTAATTCTGGTTTGTCCTCTGCTTTTAGCTACTGTTATAACACTTCTCAGTCTGCTCAGCATTTGGGGAGACTCAGCCAGCCATGTTAACTCTGAAGAAAGCCCACCTGCTTCTGGTTTCTGGGTTTTGAATATCACTAGGTCCTGCCTGAAGATAAGCTGGTGAAAGTTAGAGCTGGGGTTTCCCTACCTGGCTTTATCACTCTCCTCCTGAACCACAGTCTGCCTTTTGATAGCTCTAATAATTAATTTGGTCTTCTCTCTTTCTTCTCCCTTCCCCCTCCCTTTCCCTGTCTGTTCACAGGTTATCTTGACGAATCAAATTACGACCCATCTGAGTGGAGCCCTCCCTTCTCAAGCAGACCTGGTGTCTCCAACTGATGATTTGTCCCCGTCTGAAGGTAAAGGATCTGTCCTGGAGAGACTGAAATGTGATACTGACATACAGCCTCCTGCCTCCTGCTGAGAGCTGGGAGACATAGCTACCGGGACTCCGGTCAGCGCAGCCTGCTGGGGCCTGGTGATTTAGGCTTGGACATCTTACCGGGCACCTGATCTATTCTTGTCTGTCTCTGAGTGAGTTCCCTTTGAGTCACCTTCACACACATTCATCATCTCTCTATCTTGTCAGCCCTCTGTGGTGCCTTACTAACCAGTTGCTGTGTCTGAGACTGATGCTCCAGCATTGCCTTTGGCAGTAGTCCTATTGCTATCTCCCCTTCTATTTGTACTGAGCACCACTGGACTGCCTAAAAAGAAGTGCCACGGTTCCATGGGCAAGAGATGTGACATTCCTGGTCAGCTTTATGGAAGGCAAGACAACGTCTCCACAGCTGTAAATCTGCCCATTTTCTCTACTACCTCCTGCTAGCAAAGGTCAGACTGGCTGGGATTTTGAGGGCAATGAACCTTGAGTAGTTGGGGGAACTACATCAGCAGCCAGAAGGTGGTTTCTATTTTGGCGAAAGTCCTCCCTTGACATTTCTGAGCTTTTCTAGTTGCAGTTGAACTAGGGCACAGTGCTAGGGACCTGTGTAGACCCACACAGCTCTTCCAGGCCCACTTTCCCTCTCTGCTTTCTGAGAACTGGTCATGATGGAAGACAGGGGACTCTCAGGCCTAGAAAGGCTCCTGACTGCCTGGCAAGGAGTCTTCACAGATCGGCACCACTTTTGTCTCAGGTTGGAAGCCCTACATGCCTGCTTTTTGGTGTTCTTTTTTCATCGTGAGAATTACTGACATAGTTATGAAACTGTATAGTGTTCTATGTCCCTTCTGTCTACGTTCAGTGATCTGTCGCCCTCCCGCCACCTGAGCTGAGAACCTCAAATAGCTGGAATTCACCTCCCCTTCAACTCCTCTCATCAAGCTGGCTTCAGATTTCTTTCCAAACATGTCTTTCATGTGTCCCGTCGTTTCCTTTGTGATTCATGTAATGATCGAGTAATTTATTAAAACTCATAATTGGCTCGGCGGGCAGTGGTGGCTCACACCTTTAATCCCAGCACTCGAGAGGCAGAGGCAGGCCGATCTTGTGAGTTCAAGGCCAGGCTGGACCCACAGCCTCCAAAATAATACAGAGAAACCCTGTCTCGTAAAACCAAAAAAAAAAAAAAATATAAAAAAAATCCTCATAACTGGCTCATTTTAATAAACCCTGTAAAACATTCTGTTTCCATTCTGCTGCTTGGCCTTCCTCCAGGGTGTCTCCCTCCTACTCAAAATGCTGAAGATGCTCTTTTCTGAGGATGTGCTAAAATAAGTGCACCAATTTGAAAATATCCGGGGGGGGGGGAGAAAATATCCAGGGACTTAGAGTTTATTGTAGCATCCACATACTTCAACGTGGGGGTCAGCAAGTGCAAAAACTCCAGTGTTTTTCTTTTGAGTGGACCAGTTTCTAGAACCCCACTACACAAGGTTAATCCTTCTGAACCCTTCCAGGTCAGCCCTCCTCTGGCTGATCAACCCACTAAGTCCTTGAATAAAGCGTCTATCTCAAGTATGCAATCTTATGATGCCCTTCCCTCTGTTTCTAGAACAGCATTTCTCTTTTGTTCTCTCGTCTGTCTTTCCAAGGCCACTCCTTGCATAGAGCCTCCTGGCCTGCAGTATTGGTCTTGCCCTCTCCCTCCTCCGCATCCTCTCTGTCTGCTTGGATGTGTAAAGAAATGCTCTAAGAAGGTTCACTTTTCATAGATTTTAAAACAAAACTGGTAGATATTTCTTTTTGGTGTTAGAGAGTGAACTTACGGTCTCACACATATTATAATAGCAAGTGTTTTACTACTGAATATATAACCAGCCCGACACCATGTTCTTTTAGTGTGCATGTTTTATCACAGTGACCAACCGAAAGTCATAGGCATACTGTAAGCAGTAAGGGAGATATTAAGTGAGTACCACAGAAAATAGTGACCGGCACTCTGCCTAGGAATGTCATTAAAAATCCTTATACACCACACACACACACACCTACCTGCCTGCCTGCCTGCCTTGTTCAGCTCTGAGGAAACCAGAATAGAATATCTTGCTTCTTTACTTGAAAATACTTCTTTTTCTTGGCCCCCTGCTTTATATCAAGCCAAAAAGTAGAATAAAATGGAGGGGAAAGAAATGGCTTTGAACTCCAGTGTAATGGCGACAGAAAATGAACTGTTCATAGGAAAGGGAGTTCCTAGCTCATCCTTAGGTAAACTAACCATTCCTAATTATGAAAACTCTAGCAGGAACTGAAACAGTTGGTGTTTTGTTTTGTTTTTTAAGGCATTTTTCTTGTATTGAGGGAACATGTAAAGAGGACATAGAAATATTTTTCCCAAAGTTTATAATGGAGTTACTCACCAGTGCCTTAAAATAAATAGATTTTGGCTGGAGGAAAGCACTTGCCTAATACACATGAGACAGTGATATTTTATGCCCAGAACTTCAGACAACAAAACAAAATAAAACAAAAAACAAAAACAAAAACCACACCAAGGGGGAGGGAGCATTTCTTAGAACATGCATTCTTGCTCAGATATTTTGCAGTGGTTCTCAAGTTTCTATGAGATGTGAAATGTATGACACAAAATAGAATAAACTGCTTGTGGATTTTAGTCCTTTATTTGGTCACCTTTGCCCGTGTGGTAACTATGACCATCGGCAGATCTTTTGGACCTCAGTTTCTTCTGTCTGATGTTATTTTGAAGGAGTCAAAGATTGTTCAAGTCTTTCCCAGTGCTGACACGGTGAGGTGGGGCTGTGGCTGGGAAGCACCCAGCCACGGGTGGCTCTTCTGGTTTCCAGAGTCCTGTAATGGGTTTCAGCTGCAGAGCAGAGGCCCTGACTTAAACCATGCTCGCTTGAAAACTGGGGTGAGAGCAGGCAGCCAAGAGCAGCCAGTAATAAAATGCTCTGGGTTGACCTGAGAGGAGCACCCAGCAGGAGCTGATCCGGGAAATGAAGTCCCTTCTGCTCTGATGCAGAAAAGGGAATACAAGTGACCTGGTCCAACTGAGCCATCTCTTCTGCCCAAGCTGATCCTGAGCTATTAATATCTGCCAGCTGTGGGCCCAGAGCATCCCCTGCTGAGATCAAAGGCACCCCTATCTTAGCTGGAACAAGGTCATCTGCACAGGGCTATAAAAGTAAGTCCTGGCTGGCTCTGAGGATGGCTATGGGGGGAGGAGAAGTCAGGAGATGGGAGGCACTCTCCTACTCCTTTCATCTCAGCTGACCAGCTGTTGCCCTCCCAGTGTTTGTAGAGTTGAGAGTTCTTTGTTTTTGTGTTGCTGCCTCAGCCTTATTCAATTTGTGCCTGGGTTGTTGTCTGGATTAAGCACTCCCAGTGCTCACAGTTTAGGTCCACAATCTGAGCTCCTGCGTTGAGGTTTTGTTCCAGTGTTGAGTTACCCAGCTCCTGGGTAGAAAGGCCAAACAAGGGAGGAGTGGATCCCATAGGCCAAGGCCTTTCCCAACTTACTCTTGCCTTACAGCTTGCGCCTTGTGAAGGAATTCTTAAGAGGTCATATTCAATTACTTGGCATTTTGCAGTCTGCCTTTCACAAGCTCTCTCATTAATTCAAGAATATAGAACTTTCAGTGCTCATGCAAACTTACAGAAAGTGCGAAGTCATTCCATCCCAATGTGCTTCTCAATATCTCTGGGTTACACATGCTTCCAACTGTGTATGTTTGTATGGAAAAGATACAAGGAGAGACAGGTAAGCCCAGAAACATATACGGAGTGAGAAAGAAGCAATACAGGGCGAGGGTGCATGGCAGGTCAGCAATGAGGTCATTTGCCCCATTCTATAGATTAGGATTAAAATCTCACCAGTGGGTTGATCTTTAGACCACTTTATGGTCTTACAGTAATATCAGGACTGGAAAAGAATTCAAGAATGTTCTATTTGCCCAACCTGATGTTTCCCAAAAGAGTTTGGGTAAAAATAATTTTCATTGTTTTTACATTTTCCATAATTCTAAACCTGAGTAGGTACTCTCATTCAAAGTATCTTTCAGTTTTTTGTTATATTGGCAGAAACCCTGACACCTACATTGTCAGAGTTCAGTTATTTCAGCTTTTCAGTTTCTTAGCTCTTGCTTCTTCCTTGTAGTCACTGAAGAGACCACAGGTTGGGTCCCTTCGATGCTGGGCCCCAGTCACAGGGATTCTCTCCCCATATTGATCATTAGAGACAGGATCTAATGATCCAGCTGCCCATAAATGCATATACTACACTGATCTGGGATTTGAACAGAACTAGCCACGTTCCCATATCCTGGGGCATAGTTGGTAGGTGACATTGATGTGTAGTAGCAAAACTGAAGGTCTGCTCAACCCACACCTTTGGCTTGCTTTCTTCTCATGGGTTAAGAGGGCAGTGGTAACTTTTCAATACGGTGACATGGCCTGCTTGAGGAGTACCAGGTGGCTTCATGGGATGGAAGGCATTAGGAAGCTTCTATCTTGCATTCTGGCATCTGGCATGTTGGTATCTTCTTATCTCTGTTAGTAGTCTTTGGAAGATTATAGCACATGGAAACTAACACTTAAAAGTGCATGGAAGGGTCAAGGATAGAACAAAAGAAAAATAAAATGCACTTCTTACTAGAACCAAAAGTGTTTTTTAGTTTCAGTGCTGGAATGCCTTTCTATTCCTGTTGCAGTCAAGGGAATTGATGGCTGATTTCATTTGCAAGAGAAAGTATTTTGGGGATTCATATTCCCTAACAAGCCACCCTTGCAAAAAGCTGGAGTCCATTTGAAAGATTATATGCAAGTGTGTGTGGCTTGTGTGTCTTTTAAAATAAATTTAGCAAGCAAAAGCAGCTCAGAATGGTTGGGGCGAAGCAGGGACTCGTGGTTGTGAAAGAAGCAGACTTCAAAGCGTGGTATGAATTTTCTAGTTTTATTTCCACTCTTGCTTTCCAGCTGGATCTGCTCTGGATTTACTGCAGGATGTTTGAAAATGTGGCTCCCTGCTAATCTCAGACAGTTGCTATGATCAATGGTTTCTTTCATTTCCGATAAAAAACACTGGTGTTTCTGCTTAAATTGTGTGTACTTTCAGCTTTATTATTTTAGTTGTGATTTATTGTTCTGCATTACCCAAATTTGTAATCCATTAACCACAAACTTTTGGGTGGGTTGGTCAAGTTAGCCAACTCTCCCCACAAGTTAACTCCAAGGCCTTTCAGAGTTCAAGCTCACACTGAAGTTCATAGGTTTGTGTATATCATGCAGACGAGGATGTGGGGGGAGTGGGTTCATGCCCACTCTTCAGGGGTTTGATGTATGGCTATAATTGGAGCCTTTGGTATAATTGGCACCAGGTATCACCATGTGACTTTGAGGTTAATAGTAACAACTGTTATTACCAGCATTTGCATTAGCATTTCCATAGTGCTATAAACTGTCTTAAAATGATGAATTTCTTAATTCGCCTCAAGCAACTGAAGCATGAAGGAGAGAAGGGAATTGTTCAAAGCCACACAGTGTGTGAAAGGGACAGAAGTCACCATGCTTCCCGTGAAACCTTTGATTTGGTCACTGCAGTGCCTCAGGAGTAAGTTTTGGATAAAGATTTTAAGGCCCCAGTGATCCTTCAGGTTTTTTATTCCAAAGCCACAGACATATGTCAACATACAGGGCATTTCATGTGTTTCTCTTCAGAAGGGCACACACATCTGCCCACATCTCACATTCCCTGCATTCTAGAATTTGTGGTACTTGACAGTGCCTATATTACTTCCAGCAACTGTTTTTCAGATGCCATGGAAAGTCTTAATTTATAGAAAAAAAAAAGATTAAAAGCACGAAAAATGTGTGGTGTTTGGCTAAAGAAAGTCTAAATATTATGTGAGGCAGGAGAAGCTGGAGTTGAGAGAAGCTGGGCATAGCCTACAACGTGTCAGAAAAGCTGTAAATCTTAAGGGGTGGGTTGAGGGTTTTCAGCAAGGAGCCAAGGAGGCAGCAGAACCATGGCTGAGGGATCAAAGCTGAAAGGGAACAGTAAAGTCAAACACCAGGAAGTACTTTCAGTCAGGAGATCTGTACCCATTGGGAGACACAGGTGAAGCACAGGTGTAATGTGCAGCCACATGAGACAGCAGGCAGAACGAAGAGTTGTTGGGGTGGTTTTGGGAGACCGGGACATATGTATAGTTTTTTTGTTTTGTCTTGTTTAAATTTCTAAGGTTATATTTCCTTACAAATGTGTGCACTCATGTGTATGTGTATGGCACACTGGCACACACATGTGGGCAGGTCAGAGAACTTGTGGGAATTGGATCTTTCTTTCTACCATGCAGGTCCCAGAGATATGATTCCGAAGCATCTACCTAATTATTCTTTATCAGTTAAAAGCTCGGGAGTCAGATATGGGGGTAAGAACCTGATCAAAGAAGTAGCAGAGAAGCAACCAGTGACCTCCTCTCTCTCTCTCTCTCTCTCTCTCTCTCTCTCTCTCTCTCTCTCTCTCTCTCTCTCTCTCTCTTCCATCTAAAAGGGTCAAGAATCTTTCTACGCCCCACTCTGCTACTTCCTGTGTCTCTCTGTATGTCTTTGGTCCTCTAAAACCTCTACAGCTAATTTTGGTCAACTAGTAGCTATCTCAGCCCACTGATTCAATGTATATTTTATTGTCAGTCTCAGGAGTATCAGAATGTGACCAAAATATTCCACAGCAAAACTGACCATCAGGCTAGTGAGCCCCTTTACTCACTAAGACATTCTTATGGACTGTGTTTTGTTTTGAGACAGGGTTTTACTACATAGCCCCGGTTGGCCTTAAATCTGTGGTCCCCCTGTCTCTTGCCTCTCAGATGCTAGGATTACAGGCATCCTTCTCAGTCTCTTGCTCTGGGACAGATATTCGTATTTTCCCTTATTCTCACACCTCTATAATTTAATATCTGCCTTCCCAGATCTGCATGTGTTTTTCTTAAGGGATAAGGGTCAAGAAAATCAAAGTTATGAAGTCACCAAACCTAGCTTTGTTGGTTGCCTAAGCTGCAGAGGTAACCGGACCAAAGAGAATGATGTGGTCCTGGAGGCTTTCCAGTTGGAAGGAATCTCTGAGAAGATATCCTTATTGAACATCATCACAGAGACTTCTATATGAAGAGTGGGAGGCCAGTGGGTCAGACTGATGATGAGAAAAGTAGCTGATTTATTTAGTTCGTGCTGTTAATGTGATATGCAGTACTTTCAGAATACATTTGTAGAATTGACTGGGATTAGCAGGTGGAGTGTCACAAGGCCCAGTCAGGTAGAGTAGCTTAAGAACAGCCCAGCCAAACTCTGGCCTAGGCTCTTAATGTCAATTCCTTCCAGAGCCATGTGCTCAAAGAAGATGGGGAACTTCTCCAATTAGATCTCCTCCTCAGTGAAAGTGCGGAGCACTTACATTTCTCCACCAGAACCTCTCTTCTGGTGGTTCTTGGGCTTTAGCTATAGGGTCTATTAATACCCATGTCTTCTGCTCCTAGTTTCAGTTGCTCTGGGTAATAAAAAAGATTTTATTAGTCTCCCAAGTTCTGAGCTGTTGAGGATAGGACAGTGTTGGTCGAGAGATCACAATTTGAGGATCACCGCTGGTTCAGTGAGTCTCTATGGAAAGCATCATGGGTAGCAAGGCAGGTGTGTTTTCATCTGAATTCTCACTAGATTGCCAGTGGTGTTCCCTGTAGGCTGAGATAGAGAAGATACTAGAAGGTTTCAGAAGTCTTTTGAAAGCAAGGACATAAGGATGCTGAAATACACTTTTAAAAGGCAAGTCCATAAATAAGCTACTAGTATGCATGGACCATGTACTGTGTGCCTGGCACTGTTCCGCCATTATCATATAGAATCCTCACAACTCTATAAAAAGGTAGTGTCCATTAATCCCATCTTAAAGACAAAAGACCTAGGCCTAAGGCCTAGGACTTATATGGCAGCAGGTAGAGCCTGAATTCCAACCCACAGAGGCTGGTTCCAAAGTTTACATTTTAATCTACCCAGTTCTTCTATAAAGATTTAGTTGAGATTCTCTTATCTATATGTAAGTAGGAACCAAAATATAGCCAAATCATATGGGAATCAGACATACTGAAACTTCAGTCATTTTATTCACTTTTATCTGCACTTTGGCTTTCCATTGTACTCTGCCTTGATCTTAGGAACTAATTGGTCCAGCCGACCTGGTCATTCTATGCATTGCTTATACTTTCACCCAATCAGTTGGAATCAAGAAGTCTTCTGACAAATGAAATGTCTGGTGCTCTTCTCTTTTCACGAGGGCCCAGAAAGTGGGGAAGGACCCTGTGCTGCAGGCACAGCATAACGTCTAACGGAGGGACTTTGCCTGATTGAGCAGGTGTTAGGATAACTTGATAACAGGACTGTGCTCTTTCTCTCAGACCTGTCCATTCTTGGTGTCTTCTCCTTTGAGGTTTTAGTCACCTGTCATGAGCCCGTATCTTCAAGCCAATGTACTGATTTTAAAAAATGTAAAAAGCTGGCCAGTGGTGGCGCATGCCTTTAATCCCAGTACTTGGTAAGCAGAAGCAGGGGGATGTCTGAGTTCGAGGCCAGCCTTAGCTACAGAGTGAGTTCCAGGGCAGCCAGGGCTACAAAGAGAAACGGTTTCTAAAGTTTGACTTCATGGGGAAGAGAGATATCTTTTGTTTATCCAGAGTTCACTATTTATCCTGAAGTATTAACTGTTTGTTTAGATATGGGGCCTTAACCTAACTGCAATTACTTTACCTCATATGTGGGGACATATGACAGAAGCACACTACTGTTGATGACTTAGGACAGGTGAAGGTGGAGGAGCCGGTTGTCAGCTCAGTAACTGAAAAGCATGCACTGTAAATTCTACACCCACAAGCTGTATTCTTGCTATGATCTGAAAGAAGCTGGAGTAGAATTACTATCTGTAGGGGAGGCTCTAGAGTTATGAGTTAAGTGCAATTTGTGTGTGCGTGCTCGTGTGCACATACATGCATACACATATTCACGTGCACGACATTTGTGTGTGTTGAGCAGTTATTGATTTTCTTAATTATATTTCCATCTATTAGGACCATAAAAACAGCTAAGAGAATCAATGTTTCCTAGCAGTATCACTTTTGGCTATAAAAAATATGGATAATACCAAGGTGGTTAGACTATTTTGTTTTTAAATGTGATCTATAAATAAATAAAGCTGAAAAATATCAAAATAAGCTGAGTGTGGTGATGCATGCCTGTAATTCCAACATGGGAATGCTGAGGCATGAAGAACAAAAGTTCAAGGCCTTCCTGGGCTACCCACCAAGGCTCTGTCAAATACAAACATGGCATGATAAAATTACTTTGTACAAATAATATATTCCAATAATAACAAATGAACTGACAAGGAGAAGTTGTTCTCCAAAGATATTTATCAGACATATAATTGAAATCTTCAAAGGTAGAGCTCAAGAAAAAAAATGTCAATGCTGGACTGGTTTGGATTACCAGGGGTAGATCCAAAATCTGGATCCCAAGGGAGACGTTGCTTGTTCCTCCGGGGATCAAACTGAACCCTGAGAGAATAGCTTTCTCTCTGAGATGCTACCACCAAATTACTGTAAACCAGCAAGAAAATCCTATTGTGTGAGTCATTAAAAATATAAGTTCCATGAGATAGGACTTTGTGCAGTCTTAGGTCCCCATAGACAAGAACACTGACAGGAAAGAGAAGTTACTCAACATGTCTGGTGGGTGAATGAGGCATCTTCAGGCAAAAGGGGAAGTCATGCTTAGAGCTGTAGGCCTAAGGCATGACACAACCATTGTCGTTTTTAATAACTTCACACATCACAAATGCCCCCAAATTCCTTCAAAATGTATCAGCACTAATTGTAAGATGAGCAGTG
Organism: Mesocricetus auratus; assembly: GCF_017639785.1. Classification (NCBI taxonomy): domain Eukaryota; kingdom Metazoa; phylum Chordata; class Mammalia; order Rodentia; family Cricetidae; genus Mesocricetus; species Mesocricetus auratus. The sequence continues at coordinate 37,211,572 of NW_024429186.1, read as the reverse complement.
ATGAGAGGACAAAAAAGTGTCAGACCAGAAAGCACAGAAGTTCAGTGACTCAGCTTTTGAAGATGGAATCTCCCGCCCACACAAGGGTGGTGACTGTGGGACTTTAGTCTTCTACTCTCAGGATGTTTATTAGACACCTATGGGCTATTAGCTCCTGTGTTAGACGGGTGCTGAGGACTCTGAGACAGACACTCCAGTCCCTACTGATTAGGAAGCTCACAGGTAGTGGTGTGTGTAATGGACAGACTGGTAACGAGGTGTATTTAGTGCCACAATGGCTCAGGTTTTTGGGAGATTGTGATGTGAACACATGAAACTCCTAGCTTGGGGTTGGGACTCTGTAGAAAGAGTGTACAGCAAAAAGGAACTTCAATTGGACCTTGTAGGATCCTTAGCAGTCCCTAAGAAGAAAGGAGTGATACTTCAGGCAGAGTTTTAAAGGAAGGAAGGGAGAGAGAGAGAGACAGACAGGCAGATGGAGGGAGGGAGCAAGGGAGAAAGGAGAGAAGGAAAGAACTGTGATTGGATAAAGATATAGATAGAGGTGAAGGCCCAACTGTCAAAGATCTCCATCAAGCTAATCAGTTAGAGTTTGTTTAGTGAGGCTGGTACCCAGCCACCAAAAAAGAGGAGTAATCAAGCCATTTTATAGTTGGGTGTTCTTTCAAAGTTGACCTCCCTGAAGAAAACTGACTCTACCTCCCCCAGCAGTCATCAGTTGCCAGTAGGGCCTCAGCCAGGAAGTGTGACTTCATGTGTCCCTCCCTGCATCTACACTGGGAATTTGACTGGCTTGAGCTCCTGCAAGTCTTATGCATGAAGTCACAGCCACTGTATGTTCAAGTGTGCAATGGTGCTGCTGTGTCCAGCAAATACTGTTTCACTGCAGATGTTCACCACCTCTGGTTCCTATAATCCCCACCCCTCTCCCTCAGTGATCCCTGAGCTTTGGAAGGAGAAGGTATGATATAGATGCCTCACTTAGGGTTGAGGATTCCACAGTCCTCTGCATGTTTACCAGTTATGGGGCTCTGGGTAGGTCACTATCTACTACAAAAAGAAGATTCTTTGATGAGGGTTGAGAAATCCACCCATCTATTGGTAAAAAGATAAGAATGCCAGGTGTTGCCGGGTGGTGGTGGTGCACGCCTTTAATCCCAGCACTCGGGAGGCAGAGGCAGGTGGATCTCTGTGAGTTCGAGGCCGGCCTGGACCGATAGCCTCCAAAACAATACAGAGAAACCCTGTCTCGTAAAAACCAATAAATAAATAAATAAATAAATAAATAAATAAATAAAAAGAATGCCAGGTGTTGGTGGCGCACACCTTTAATCCCAACACTTGGGAGGCAGAGGCAGTCTGTTCTACAGAGAAGAGTTCCAGGACAGGCTCTAAAGCAGTACAGAGAAACCCTGTCTGGAAAAAAAAAAAGATAAGAACTTGGGGGAGTGTATTCTATGTCCATTTAGCCAATTAATGAATGGTCTTGAATTCCACCCTAGGACCTAGGACCTAGCTAGCCACAGGGTTTTGGCTAGTGTTGTCTGAAAGAAGGAAACCTCAACTGAGGAAATATCTCCACAAGGTTGGACTGTAGGCAAGCTTATATGGCATTTTCTTAATTAGTGACTGATGTGGGAGGACCCGGCCCACTGTGGGTGGTGCCATCTCTAGGCTGGTAGTCCTGCGTTCTATAAGAAAGCATGCTTACTAAGCCATGAGGAGAAAACCAGTAAGCAACACTCCTCCATGCTCTCTGCATCAGCTCCTGCCTCCAGGTTTCAGTTCTCCTGACTTCCTTAGATAATGAGCAATGATTTGGAAGTGTAAACCAAATAAACCCTTTCCTCCCCAAGTTGCTTTTGGTCATGGTGTTTCTTCATGGCAGTAGTAACCCTGAGACCTCCCCTCCCTCAGTTAACTAACAGTACCAGGCATGAGTTTCATCTTGTAGTGCAGGCTCTAAATCTAATCAGAAAGGGGTTGGTTATTCCTGTAACAGCCATGCCACTAGCTTGACAAGGTAGTCATTATTGTAGCTCACAGGGTTCACAGCTGCATAGGACTGTTGGTTACTCTTCTCCCCTGGTTGCTGAATAGGACCTTTCAGCACCAAGAAAGCTAGCTAATGGGGAGGCAGGGAGGTGACTACCAGATTGGTACTAGCTTGATTTCTCTATGTCCTATGACTCAGGTATGTGGTATCCTCAGCAGCAAGGTCTTGCCATCAAGTTCCAGGGAGTAACCAAGAGCAATGACAATAGCCTTATTTGGGGGCAGAAGGTGTTCTATTGAGTTCCACTGACCAACAACTAGAAAACAGATAACCCATATCAGGCACTAGGCTTATGTTAGATATCCTATGGTGTCTGGGAGACACATTGTCATCCTGTCATGGGTTATTTTAGAGTAACTCCATTTAAACTCCAGTGTGTGTTTGTGTGTGTGTGTGTGTGTGTAAGATTTAAGCTTCCGCCATAGTAGGTTTCCAGGTGACATTTTCAAAGGTCTTTAGTGCTAGTAATCCCTCCCATACTCATTCCTCCAATCTGCCTCCCATCCCCCATCACTCCATTTAACCCTTCCTGTTCCTTTATTCTCCCTTCCCCCCCTTATACTTCCCATGTTCTATCCCCCCCAGTTTCCTGCCTTCGGTGGGTACCATAATTTAATGCACATATCAGAAGATTCAAGGCTAGCATCCATGTTGGATGGAGAACACGGGGCACTTATCTTTCTGGGTTTAGGTTGCCTCACTCAGAATGACTATTTCCATCTCCATTCATTTACCTGCAAATTTCACAATTTAATTTTTTCTTATAGATGAATGTTTCCATTGTATAAATATACCACGTTTTCATTATCCAATCATCCACTGGTAGACATCTGGGCAGTTCCCTGGATATTGTGATCAGAGCAGCAATGAACATGGATGAGTCAGTTTTCTCTAGTAGGAATGTGCCCAGGGGTAGTATAGCTTGATCCTATGTTAGATCTGTTTCTAGGTCTTTTTTGTGAAGCTTCCCAACTGATTTCTATAGTGACTATCCTGCCTTACACTTCCACCAACAGTGTCTTCCTCTCCCCACATCCATGCCAGAATCTTTTGTCTTTTTTTTTTTAATTTTGGTCATTCTGACTGAGGTAAGATGAAATTACAAAGTAGTTTTACTTGCATGATGGATAGTTAATTAGTCTTTGTTAATGACATGGTCTTTGTGGTGATGGCAAGGGCCACCATCACAGGATATCAGAACAAAATATAGACTCCATGACTAGTCATCTTGAATCACAGTGTAGGCAGCCTCCTGGATATCATCTGCTAGACAGGCTTTGGCACTGTCACACCTACTGGTAAAGTAAAAGGCATGATTGAACTCTATGCTTCACTGAGAACTCTCCAGACTGGCCAACATAGCTCAGTGTAGCTTATATGTGAGGTGGGCAACTCTTTTTTCTTGGCTAGCTTTTTACTGAGCACCAAATCAGATGAAGTGTTCCTTGGTTCCTAGGCTCACTCCAGACACAGACAATTAAAAACATGCTGGTGCAGTGGTTATGTCAGGGAGCCTGGCTTTCCTCTGCTGATTATCTGGTTTTCCTGCCCCTTGGGGCTGGAGTTTAGCCTAACTATTAAAGCAGTCTTGAGAAGGCTGTTAACCCTTGAAAGTGTAGCTGTTCATCAACAAGTATATTCAAAAGGGTTTTCAGTCAGGGTCTCACTACCAATGGCAGTTTAAGATAATTGTGAGAGTCATAATATAATTTTTTCCCTCTCCACTTAGAAAAATAGGAAACTATAATTCACAGGTCATTTCTGGTGTTATAACCAAATTGAGATCTCAAATTAGGTTAGTCACCCCCTTCCCACCTTCCTTCAAGAGTTGCTCATCTGTTACCTGGGTTAATGCCACTGATAAAATACCCAAATGAAACCTCATTTTGTTTCAGATTTTTCAACCATTTCCTTTATGGTTATGTACTTATCAGTTGAATTTAGTGTGATTTATTCTAGATATGAATTAGTATGAGTCAAAGCTGCACAATCAGGAAAAGTCATCTAAAATTAGTCATGGCCTTTGTCCAACTGACATTAAGAACCATAATAGGAATAGAGAGAGTATAATCTTGACCCATTGGCCTACTGGCTAGCATTCTTGTACTGGGTGAGTGTACCTGCAGTTTGGGACATCTTTGTAACATATAGTTGGTAACATGTGGCTTTGGGAAGAAGTCAGATTGCATTGGGAGTGGTCTGGGGATGAAAGAGGCAGAAAATGTGTGGGAACCCCTGAAGGACAGGGACCTCTGGGGGACAGGGGAACGGGTGATAGGATACCAGGCTGTGAGTCCTTCCTTGAGTAAAGGAATCTAGAAGGGTGGAGAGACTCACGAGAAAGAGGAGATTGTGTTGACCAGTCACCCTTGCTCAAACTAAGTGTGGCTGGCAAAGGAACCCAGCTCTTCCTGGGTTGGATGAAAATACTGCATTTTTTTTTCTAGCTGGAATTTGACAGGGTCAGTTCATGTCTGGGTTTTCAGCACTTAACACAGGGCTCTTTTGTCTTGGGAAGCTGTTGGGCTGGTTTTTCCTCCAGGCAGGTGCACAGAAGGCGGTTATTGTAGCCTGAAACCCTAACAGCAAGCCCCTCCGCCCTGATCACACACTCTCCAGCATGGCTCAAGGAAGTAAAAATGAACAATGACTCTTGCAACAGGCAAGCACTGTAAATGCCACTCCTGAATGAAATATTTCTTAAAACTTTGTATCCGTAACTTGATCGGCTCTTAAAACTTAATTATATGTCAGGGGAAAGGAAGCCATTGGCTCCTCCAGCTGTCCAGGTTGAACAAGAGCGCACAATGGACCATATCCGATTCGCAGCCATACTTAGGTAATCAGATTAATATCTCTTGAATTGAATTTACCCTTTTGATACGGACTCTTTCAGCTGCCTTGTTTCACATCTCAAATTTTGACAAAGCTGCATGGCCCTGGAGTAAGTTCCCTGAAATCTTTATATGGGAAGCCTGTGCTTTTTGGAGCAATTTTTGGGACATGTACCAATTAAATCTGTTTCTGGCACACTTTTAATGGCATACTTCCCCTCCCCCCCCTCGAGTCCACAACTGCTCCAAAATCTGAGGTCATTTATTTAATTTAAAAGCAAAGGTTATGGAACAACCATTGCAGGCTTCACCAGCCAAGTCCCTGTGGCTTTAAGAGGGAGGCTGAGAAAGGGGAAGGCTAATAAACTAAGATACCCGTACACAAAATACGTTAAGTACTGTGTCCCTGTTAAGTGAGTATCAAACAAGGTTTGTCCACACCCTCCGTGCCAACCTCCTTTCCCTTCCCTTCAAACCAGTCCCCTTCTTCTAGAGCTTTCTTACTCCAGAGTGAGTTTCACCCAATGACTGTTGATCTCTCGTAGGACAAACATCTGGACTGGATTTTTGTCAGCTGGAGTCGAGAGAGAGAACTGTAAATGATGCAGTGACTTTTTTCATCCTTATTAAATTTATTTATAGCCAGTCTGAAGCCAGGAAGCATGCCTGAGCCCTTGATTGGATGTTCTCGAGGAACATAGGGCAGATGGTATTTCCCCCCTGTTGTTTTCTAAATAATATCAAAGATAGTGTTACATAATTCCCAGATCAGGGTTGTTTGTTTGTTACCCCGAAGGACACTTCATTAGGACATTTTGTGCGTCAGAATTCTTCCACTGTGTTAGCTTATCCAGTGTGCCTTCCTTTCTGTCAGAGAGGGAAGGAAATGTGCCTGGCACGGCGCTTGAAAAACTGCAGTGATGTAGAATCTGTGTCTGGTTTGAGACATAAACCAGTGTCATGGGGAGTTTCTTTGCCAAAGGAACTCAAGCTGGGTCCCATTCTACCTTTTCCACTTAACAAACCTTCAAAGCTTAAGACTGCCAAATCTCCAAAGAAAAAAAAAAGGCTCATTCATTTGTTCATTTTTTCATTATTGAAGATAATACAAAGGCTCTACAAGAGATATTTCCAAATACTTTGCTCTGCCCTTAGACAGTATTACATAACAATGCCTTGGGGGTTATATAATTATTTAAGAAACAAACCTTCTGACTTAGTTGAATGAAGATTTCTTGTGGGCCTTTCCCAGTACTATGATTTGAGATGATCTTTTGGTTTGGGGGCACTGGTACTTGTAAGTGCACTGTTTGTTTTGTTTTAAGGCTTGGGAATGAAGCTTGCTACCCACAGACATTTTCTTCTCCAGAGCTAGAGGCTGTTCAGCTTCCTGCCACCCAAGTTAGCCATCCTCAGCCTGACAATGGAGCTTAATGTTGCTCATCTTGCTAAGGGCTAGTCTCTGTTATGAAAGCGAATTGAAACCAAATGCACTTTTATTGGAAAAGTTGCCACTGATACCCGCTTCCAGTCACTGCTCAGAGGGAAGACTCTTGGGAAACAAGGGATCCTGTTGCAGTATCTCAGCACCCAGGTTCTCAGTCTCCAGTCTACTGACAGATGGTTGCTGCAAAGACCACTCTTTTTTGTGATATTCCTGTACCACTGGAAGATGGGTGTTCTTAAAAATGTCAGCAGATTGATTCTTCCACGAGTTGTCTTGCTTGTGGAATAGGGAAGCCATTCTTAGAGCAAACCTCTTGTGAACTCAAGGTGGCCCCTGTTCAAGGCTAATGAAAAGCTTCATCGAGTGGAGGTGTCTGCTATCTGCTGTTAAGCCAACTCAGTGGTGTGACACTGGCCCTGGCAGTGAAATGAGCCACAGGGAGGTCATTATTCATTCTTATCACAGTTCAGATCACTAGGTCATAAAATGGGAGAGCCAAAGGTAAAGAATGTTTCTTATCAAGTAGGAAGAAAGGACGGATACAGAGATGAAGTGCAGAGAAAGGTGAAGGGGGGCTGGGCGACTCTAAGCAACACTGCATCTTTCAAGGTCATGAGGCCAAGTAGCTCCTGCGTTCCTGCTAGATCTAGATTTAGCTTCAGAGTTTTCAGAGATAAAAATTGCAGGTTGGGTGAAGGGTAAGAGTTCTCTGCCCTGAAGGTTTTCTTCTCTCTCTCTCTCTCTCTCTCTCTCTCTCTCTCTCTCTCTCTCTCTCTCTCTCTCTCTCTCTCTCTCTCTGTCTACCTCAAGCACCAATACCCATAGCATTAAGTCATATACCATATACCTTTCCCCTCTTTTATGTATGCATGTATTTATTTATTTACTTGATGTGGATGTGCATGAGTATTTTCTGCATGTGTGTCTGTGCACTCTGTGTGTGCCTGATGCCCACAGACGTTTGGGATCCCCTGAAACTAGAGTTACAGATGGCTGTTAGCTTCCATGTGGGTGCTGGGAACTGAACCCAGGTCCTTGGCAAGAACAACAAGTATTCTTAAACACTGAATCATCTCTCCAGCCCCCCTCCCCCTCAACTGCCCTCTTTTGAGGCAGTATCTCACTGAGTTCCCCGACTGAGCTTGAAGTTCTTGTGCAATTTAGGCAGTCCCTGAATTTACAATCCCCCTGCCTCAGCCTCCTGACTAGCTGGGATTACAGGCTTGTGTCACCACACCCAGCAAAGCAGCATTTTTTTAGTTTATTTTTATAGTTTGTGTGTGTGTGTGTGTGTGTGTGTGTGTGTGTGTGTGTGTGTGTGTGTGTGTTTATGGAGGTCCAAGGACAACTCTGTGGAGTGGTTCTCTCCACCCATCTTTTCGTGGGTTGTGAAGATTGAACTCATGTCAGTACACTTCAAAAGCAAGCACTCTACCCACTGAGTCATCTCACCAGCTTCAAAGCAGCATTTTCAAATGCATTATTGTTGCTGTAAAAGGTGCTGGGTAATGGAGTTTAAAAGTCTGTCAAAGATGTGGGCATGAGCTAACACAGTGACACTAGACACTGGTAAAGGTAGTTCCTCTGCCAAAAGAGGTGAATGATGATGGGGAGATTCCAGCTGTGGCACCTAGTAGAACATGGCAATGTTAAAGAAGGAAGAATTTTAAACATACAGGAGACTGTGTATATGTTAACTTGACTGGCTATCACGGGGAAACATGATTTGATGAAAACATAAAACTTGTCTTTAAGGTGATATTCGATTCTACGTTATTATGCTAGTTTGGAGCCATCATCAGGCAAGGAAAGTTTTTCACTTATATTTCTGTTTTCTATGGTTTAAGTGGGTTTTGGCTGGGTATGGTGGCACATGCAGGTAACCCAGCATTTAGAAGGCTGAGGCAGCAGGATCAGGAGCTCAGGACCGGTCTCAACTACATAATGAGTTTGAGGCCAGCCTGGGCTTATGAGACAAACAAATGAAAAAGTGGGGTTTCAACCAGGGTCCATAGTTGCCTAACAGAGGACTCCTGGTTTTGTAAAGCCTTATGAGGATACCCACATCTCTGACTGAAATTCCTCTGCCTCTGGCATCTGCAGCCTTAGGAAAAAACATCATATAATTAAGATGAGATACCCTGTTCCCTCAATGATGGAAGGAATCACACCAAAGTTTTGTAAGCTATTTTCCCTTAGGTTTCCAAACTCAACTTCCTCTTGCCATCTGATGATTTTTCAACTGTTCTCTCTCCATCCTTTTTTGCTTATATTGCTTGTAAATCCATGAAACCTACAAGCCACAGGACAGATATGGCCAGCAATAATATTAAGTACTCCATGCCATTGTCAGGACCACTGTTACAAGCTTGAGGTCAGGCAAATCCGACTGTATATGATGAGGGCATAGGGCAGTTTTAAAAAAATAAATGAGCAAACAAAAAAGATCCCTTTCTCTTTAAGGATAGTTCATCTGAGAGAAAATGAAACTTCACAGGGTGGAAGGCAGCCTTGTTTCTGAGGGCTTATGCTAGACTATTCTTCTGCCCCTTCTCACAAGCTCTTTTATTTCACTTCCTCTTCACAGATCTTTCTAAGACACTGGCTTGTACACAGCCTCCCTGGTGGAGAGTTCGAACCAAGCTATTCTTCTACCCAGAGCTCATGTTAGTCACTGAATGGTTTAGTAGAGAAAAACCTGATAACCCTTCCATTTCCCATCCCCTTCCCATCTTTCCTTGCACACCTCATCCTTATAGGGTAAGACCTGGTCCCTGCAGCAACTTTCTTAGAGTGGACAGATGCAGGGTAGGTTATTGTTGCCATGGCAACCTTGCTAATTGCAATTCTAGCAAATCTTTTATCGTTTAGTTTTAAGAAAAAAGCAATAAGATCATCCTTATAAACTACCCCCAAATGTCTTAATGAGACTGAATAAGACCATTTGGGAAGTAGGCAATGGCTGTTCCAAAATCTTAATACCTGAGCATCTGTACATGTCGTTTTCTCTCATCTCTTACAAATAGATAGTGATTTACATCAGGAGAGTGTTCAGGGACATGCCCTCTTTCTCCCCAGGAGCTCTGGCCACGGTGTTTCTGTTGCCCATGGTAAATGGAAATGTCAGCAGTCAAATTCTTGCTCTTCTGAGGAACTCACATTCTGTTTTCAAGGGCAGCTGTTCTACTGCAGTCCTCAAGGTGTGTCACCTCAAGTGCAGCATCTCCCGCTGCTGTCATGTCTGAAAAGGTGTCGATGAAGTTTCAGTGTTTTCCCCATAGATGTTGTCATGTAAGAGAGGGCAGAAGTTAAAGAGAAAATAAGTAGATACTGGCACCAAACATTTTAATTCAACAAACAGACCCACTGAAACTTGACATTGTTGTTTTCATTCATGTTGAACCTATCACACATCTAAAAAGGCCCAAATCCACATGGGACAGTAGTATAGTGGAGGATAAATATAGTTTGTTTTTTCATGTTAGTTAATGAATGGAATTCTGCTCAAGAGTAAGTTACAAACACTGGTGGTAAGATTACTCAGAATGTCTGCACTAATCATGCCAAGTTAGTGAAAAAACCACGGAGGAAAGCCGGACCTTGGTGGCACATACCTTTAATCCCAGGACTCGGGAGGCAGAAACAGGTGGATCTCTGAATTCAAGGCCATCCTGGTCCACAGAGTGAGTTCCAGGAGAGCCTGCAAAACAATACAGAGAAACCCTATCTCGAAAAACAAAAACAGAAAAACCACGGAGGAGTGCTGGAGCCCCCCAGCTGTCTGTGTCCCTGTGTGTTCAGAGAGGAGTAGAGAACTGACCTATGCCTCTTCTTCCTGCTGTCTTCCCACTGAAAACAGGCTGCAAAGCAGAGTCCAGAGGGAAAAGGCTCCATTGCTGCATTTTGTCCCACCCAGCCATCAAGACAAGATAGGAAGGAAAGATCAGTCTTTATGAACCATGCAGATATATCCCACCCTACCCCATGCTCCCACCCTGTAAACCTGTGGGAGTCTGAGTCTGAGTGGCCGGTACCTGATACACATCTTATTTCCAGGGAATAAGACAGTCCGACTTTCAAGCAAGAAGGAAGCAGGGAGTGAGGAGGAGAAGGGGGCAGAAAGAAAAGATAGCACAAATCTGGCCATTAGTCAAGTACTCCTGGCCTCAATTCCATGAGAATGTCTTGGTAGCAGTTCCTTTCTACAGGTTATAGATGTTGCCAGCATATCCTCCAGATTTTAGTGTTTTTCCTTTCTACGTCTTGTTCTGTTTGATTTATTTAGTGATGTCATAGCGTTTCTATTTTTAGAATTAGTAGAAGATAAAATGTTGCTAAGAGCAATGTGGATGGTATTGAAAGTATTAGGAACGAAATAGAGCAGGGATTGTTAGCAAACAGCTGCCTATAAACACTAAGCATGAAAAGTGATGGTTAAGGTCACTGGCTGTCTACAATGCCTGTGTTTTAAAAAATCCACAGAAAAGGAAGGTCTCATGGCTAGGACCTGGGGTGGCAGAATCAGAGGCCATTGATTTCTGGCCTTATGCACCGGTCACCAAATGCTTGCTGATCCCTTTCAGAGTTTGCAGGGAAAGGGTAGAATGTGAATTTGAGACCTTTGCTCATTGAGTATGAGAGTTGTGCATGTAGGTGTGTGTGTGTGTGTGTGTGTGTGTGTGTGTGTGTGTGTGTGTGTGTGTGTGTGTGTGTGGTGTGTGTGTGTACCAGCCTTTGTGCCTCTGCAGGTACATGTGCCATAATGCATGTGTGGATGTCTGGAGGTGGTTCTTCCCTTCCCCCTCAAGGATCAAGCTCAGGTCGTCAGGCTTGTCTGGTACTCTTGCCCCCTGAGCCATCTTGCCAACCCCTTTGCTGTTTTCTTATCCAAAACACTGTTTCTGTTCCAAGCAGCTGATCCCAGTTGTGTTTGCTTCTACCTGTTGACTCTGGTTTTCTGCATGGGAACCACGCTGCATGGCCATGGGGCCTTCCCATCTGCCTCCTTGTGAATCTCTCCCTCTTTCAGCGCCTCCAACTTAGGCCCCAAAGAAGGACCCAGCAGCTGAATGTCATTCTCTTGGGCCTTGGCCCAGGCACACATCTCTTTGGAAGGATGACTGAATCCCATTCTTAAGGCTGGAGTTCCTCTTGATTAGCAGCCCCTTTTGTGTGTTGTTCTTAACAGCGTCTCTGTCTCTTCTGGGTAGCTTACAGGGATGTGTTTGAGAGCTCCTTCCAGCTGGGAAACTGCCCAGCTCCCACCAGCTGAGTTGGGGGATGACTTCCCGTTAGTTCCGCTGCCTGTGGACTACAAGGACCCACTTCCAGCCTGGCCACAGTGGCCCTTTTCTGCTGTGCAAATTTGGCTCTGTATTCCGGTTTTCATTCTCCAGCCATCTGGGCATTTTGAGCACCCCTCTTATCTTAGTACCTTGGCACTCAGAACCACATGTCATCCTACCATAGAGATGGAAACAAAGGAATCCTTCACCTCTGGCTTATAGTTCCCCTGGAGCCATCATAGGTTGAGTGACATTCGGGGAGATTGTGAGAGCTGCATAGATCTACGGTGATGTAAATGGTTTTGCTGATGGAAAGCATGCCGAGTGGGTGACAATAGCTGTGATTGTTTAGTACCAGGGTTCTCAGTGCCTAGCTTCCTTCTTTTCTTTCCCTTGGATAATTTGAAATCTAGGAGAAAGAAAAATAAAGACCCTGGTGGCCTCTGATTGCCACAGCCTAGTCAGACCTAGAAGACTAAGCTTAGGACTGGGTGTGTCATACAAGTGAATATAGCTCTCTACTAAGAATTCTGGGGAACATCTGGAAAAATTAGTTCAAGCATCCTAATGGCAAGTTCGCTATAAGTGTCTTAACTAGAGAAAAATAAGCATTTGACACAAAGACAGTTCTGTCACACCCCCACCCCCACCCCAGCCTCTGGCTCTCAGGCATTCATTCTGATCTGATCCTTCACCCTGACCGAATATCTATTGGAGGAGAGGTTAACAAAACAAGTCTTGGACTATTTCTCAGGAAGCCTCAGCAGTCGGGGAGATGGGAAATGCCCTTGCAAGGCTCTCTTAAAGTGCTTGTGTCATTCAAAGAATCTGACTTCACATTCGTAGCTGGTCATTTAATTCCTAACGTTTATGTGTTGTAGAAACCCAGCTTCCACATACGTGATGCTTTAGAGCAATGTGATATTAAGATATTGCCTTGGTTTGGGGACAAAAGGCAGTGCCACTTCATTCCATACCAAATAAGTGGGCCTTATAATTGTTTTGATACTGGTTGAAACCACAGAGACAAAGGGAAGGCCTTTTGAGCCCAAGTTTCTATCCTTTGGTCCCTGTGACAAGCATGGATGGTCACTTTCCTATAAAACATGTCATCAATTTAGCCAGAATCACAGGTTCTAAATTTCACTTCCATTCTCCACCCACTACTGCCACCAGTAGTTGTCAAAACCCAGAGTGTTCTGGAAAAGGCTAGCTAATGACACTTGATGTGGATCCCTGGGACAGCTTCTGGCTTTCATCTCATTCTATGTGCATATCCTAGTCATCAAGTGAGAGTCAGCTCTCCACATGTAAAACTGACCTCTTCTAGTTGGCTGTTCTTTTCCAAGAATCAGACATTGTTCGTCTCTGGTATTGTACTAAACAAGTAAACCTGTTCATAATATAGAATTCTTGCTCCCTAAGTACAGAGACAATGCATTGACCTCTCTGTATCCGTAAATGAAGAAGGAATGTAGATCCTGTGGCACAAGCTGGTTCCACCACATGGTTTACAGTGAAAGGCCACTCTATTTCCCTTTAGGAAAGGTTTGGAGCAGCTTGGCAGCAGATCTGTGACTGCCTAGTTAATCTAAGAACCATAGCTTTCTTCCACATAGGAGATTACTTGCTTGCTTTGGGTCAGATCAAAGCTGTCCTCTTGTGCTATCTCTTGGGGCAAAAGGCCACATGTTGGGTCAGCATGGCAGTCTTTGCAAGTGTTGCTCTCTCTGTTATAAAAGAGGCCTTTTTTGTGTGAGTGTAAATAATTTGGATCACCAGCATTTGTAGTTTTGTTCTCACAGTAAAGCTTCGTTTTACTCACACTGACTTTATTATGGGTCTTCCACTATTAAAATAAGTCACTGTCTTCCAGAGTTGGTGAAAAATCAATACTACAGGGTATTTCTGAATGAGAATGGTCACACTGCTCTTTGAGTAGTGTATCTTAAACATAAAGGGCTTTTTCTTTAGGGCATTAGCAAATAGAGTGTATTAGCCTATCCTTCTTTCCTTGAATCTCATTGAGACTGTTTAGGTATTGGCTCTGTATTCTCTACCTGTAAAATGGAAAAGGGGGAACATCACCTCAACGTGGACAGATGACAACAAAGAACGAAGGCATTGCCTGAGCCATGCTGCCACAGACATTTTACATTTTCTAAGTTCTACTTTTTGCCTACCCAAGGGAATGCAGACAGTGTACCACTCAGGACAGGGTACAGGAGGTCCACAGCCAGGTTGAGCTGGACAAACAATGGAACTGGTTCCAGTTTACCAAGCTGGCACAGATTATGTGCTGGTCAAGGAAATGTTTTTCAAATCATGGGGAGCCACTGGTGAAAATCCACTTGTGCTTTGATGGTGGCCTTTGGAGGTACTTTAAAATTTTGAAACCATTCCCATGGCAGGCCCAGGGAAAGTTCTTCCTTTAGCCAAAAAGCAACATTAGGCAGAAGAAATAGGGCCTTTCTGGTTGATTTGGCTGTGGGTGGGCCTTTTCCACATGTTTCTAATTAGGGGATGCAAGAAAGAGTAGATATTCTGCAGGGACTCTCCTTTCCCTCCTTGCTATGAGACAGAACAACAGTGCCTTTGTGGTGACCTTTGTAGAGCTGTTTACATTTGGTGACCTGCCTGCACACTCCCACTAGAGTGGACTCACCTCCCGGCTAATGAGGAGATGTCTCTTGCTGTGGTAGGCCGTGGAGTCAAGATGAAAATTAAGAGGATTCTCTATTGTTCAGACAATTTTTTATAGATTTATTGAGGTCCAATGTATATGCCATAAAATCCATCCATTGTAAGTATACAATTCAATGATTTTTAGTAAATTTATGAAGCCTCCATCCAATTTTAGAACTTTAGTTGTTGGATTGATTTCAAAAATAGCAACAACCATAATTGGAATGCAAGTTGAGCTGCAGTGCAGAATAAAGGCTATCTAGGGAGGGGCCACCCAGGAAGTCACTTGAGACATCGAGTCTCAAAGGCAGAGTACACAAGGTCCTGAGATTAGTATTTGCATATAGGAAGATTTATTCCATAATTTTGCTTTCCAAATGACAGGACCTCATTAAAAATACTGAGCAATTGTTTGCTGCAGAACCTCCCTCCAATGTCAGCCTCGGATCATGATGCCTGCTTATAAAGAGAACATATAGAAAATGAGAATGTGAGGTCTCCTTAGTGAGCTTATAGGTCACTTTAAACACCTGACCATTTATCCCTGTGCCCACTTACTCAGGTACCACTCATCAAAGCACTGTAGATGCTCAGTGAAACCAGGTGCTTACCTTCAAGAGCTAATGGTTCTGTGGTAGACCATATGGGATTGAAAGGTCATCTGTAAAGACTTCTTAGAGAAGATGTTACCAAAAGAAGAGATGGCTTGGTGGTTAAGAGCATGGGCTGCTCTTACAAAGGAACTGGGTTCAATTCTCAGCACCCAGGTAACAGTCCTCAACTCTTCGTAACTCCAGTTCCAAAGGATCCAACACCCTCTTCTGGAATTACATGCATACAGTATACTTCTAGACCAGCCACTTATACATATTTAAAACATAAAATTATTTAGTTAATTAAAAAATAGCATAAAAGGCTTTTCTTTGAATAGGACATGATTCGGGCCAAGCTGGTAAGCTGAACCAGTTCTGTTTGTTCAGTTCAGATTGGCCGTGAACCTTTGTGCCTCGGCTCTAAGTTCAACATGAAAAAGACAGCCATGTTTCCTGATTACCTCCAAGAACATAATCTCTATACTTGAGTAGCTTTAGGGAAAGCATTTGAGAAGACAAACAAAACAACTGCAGAAATTGTTTGCTTAAAGGTGCCAGGATGAATATTTCTAAATTTAAGATGGTGAAGAACCTAGAGCTATTTGGAAATATTTGGAAAGTAGGCAATATCCTTGGCTCCTGGTCAGAAATGGGATGAACTCAATTAGTTTAATGTTACCAAGGAAGAGGAAGCTTTGTATTTATTTGTTTGCTGGTTTACCTACTACATCATCTTGTTCATGACATGGCCAACCTCTCTCTGGGATTAACATGAACGGCCATTCCTCAGTTGGAGCTAGAGACAATGGCCAGTACCACTGAGCATTGCCCTTTGAGTCCCAAAAGTTATATCATAGTATTTAGTGGCATTGAACCCGCCAAAGAAAGTACTGCTTCATTTGGGGGGATGTAATTTCAGTATTTTTTTCATAAAGAATAAGGAAGAGAGATTTTTGGAAGAACATTTCTTAGCCTATTGGCCTTTCTAGACAACCAAAAAAAAAGTAAATTAAAAAAAAAAGACATCTTAAAAATGTCATGTCTTAAATGTCAGCCTACCAATAATTATTTAGATGCCATCAGAGGGGAAATCCCCTCCCATTTTTTTTTATTTTAATGTAAACCGAGATAAATTTTTTTAAATTTAAAAAAGTTCCAGTTTGGGTAAATGATTTCTTTTTAAACCAAACACAAGTCTATGAATTTAGAACTATTACTGAAGAAGAACAGACCTAGAAATTGTGTGTGAAGTTTTGTCTTGGTTTTGTGCTTTATTTTCTAATGTAGTACTAGTTATGAGTGGGAAGGATAGCTTGGCTTTGCCACTCTGAATGTTAAAAAGGGCAAGTTTTTGGACACTGTTAAGGTTTGCCAAATAAAATCCAGGATTCTCAGTGAAATTACAATTTTAAAGAAACCACACATAATTAGTATAAATACATTCAAGCTATTATACTAGAATGTGCCTATACTAAAAATAAATAAATAAAAATCATTCATTCTTTGAATTTTGTTAATTTATTTATTTTAGCCAAAGTTTCATGTAACCCACGCTAGCCTCAAACTTGCTATGTAGCCAGGTCTTAAACTGATAGACCTCCTGCTTCTACTTCCCAAGTGCTGGAATCATAGGCATGGGCCACCAAGCCTAGCATTTTCTGAAATGTAAATTTAATAGCGCCTTACATATTTATTTTTTGATAAATCTGGCACCTTGATGGTACTTCTACAATTAAAAAAAAATAGTGCCCAAGCAGCTTAGGAAATTTAACAGTTATTGAAAGCCAGTATCAAGCTAAAACTGTGAACCAAGACATTTGTCTCAAGTGATAGGGGTTCTCTCTCATCCCTTCAACTTCATGTGGCTCTCTCTGAGGGTTCATTTCTATTGGAAGCAGCCTTCTTACTGCTACTTGTAAACTCCTTGTATGGCTGAACTCCATTAGTTCAAAACTGGGGCTCCTTTTCAAAGTGAAGGCTCTTGACCTCCTTAGAATACTCTGGACCCTCCCAAACTCTTGCTGCTGTAAACCTTGCCGTGTGAGATGGAGTCCTCCTGGACATGTCTCAGTGAATGATAATAGCTGAGTGCTCAACACATCAGTGCTTCACCTCGGTCCCTCACATCTCCCTTCACGAGTTTACATGTTAAATGCCTGTTTTTTCCATTTTTGAGACAATGTAACAAAAGACAAGAAAGGTTTAGTAACTTGAGCCGTAGAAAAGCAGAGGAAGCATAAGCAGACAGTTGAATGCTGGATTCCTGCCCCTACCCTTTGTGCTGACCACTTCAGGTCCTACCCTTAGAGCCCTGCTTTCTAACTTGTTCCCCAAGTCCCTGGCCTGACTTGCTAGGTGAAGCATCCCTTCCTTTCCTTGTCCGTTACTGGCTAGAACTGATATAGAACTTCTCATCCAGACTTGATCCTGCACAATCTTTGTCTGTGTGTGCCACACAGTAATACAACAGACCAGAAATCTGAGCACTACAGAATATTAACCCTGAATGCTTCCTGTCCGATATGAAATTGCTTAAACCTTGAGAAACACAAAGCCCAGGATCTTGATTAGAATATTGCTTAATGTGTTTTCATCTTGCCATCTGGGGTGATTTGAATAGGAATGCTCTCCATAGGCTCATATATTTGAATGCTTGGTCTTTAGGGAATGGCACTACTTGACAGGGATTAGGAACTGTGGCCTTGTTGGAGTAGGTGTGGCCTTGTTGGAGAAGTGTGTCTCTGGAAGTGGGCTTTGGGGTTTCAAATGCTCAAGCCAGGCCCAGTGTCTCTCCCCGCTACCTACAGATCCAGATGTGGAACTCCCAGTTCCTCTCTGCCTGTGAAGCAATGGCTCTCGTGCGTCAGGCCATGCTGTGTCTGTAAATCAGCCCAGTTAAATGTTTTCCTTTATAAGAGTTGTTATAGCCATGGTGTCTTCACAGAAATACAACAGTGACTGAGACAGCATCCTTAAAGAGGCTCAAGACTCTCCGTGGAGCAGCAGACTGTAAATCCTACCAGCTCCAAGATGTGCTAACACAGAAATCACACGATTGACCCAAAATGGCTGCTGCTCTAATTGCAGAGTGGCTGTTGTAACTCTCAGCCAAGGCAAAAGACCCCTCTTTGCTGCCCCTGCCACTCTACCCTCTCGACGTTCTTCTTGGTAAAGAGTACCAAAAAATCTATACCACCAAACAGTGTTCTTTTAACACATCTTCCTTTGGTTTATGCCTTATGTAAAATGACTAGTCAGCATTTTAGTCTTATTGTGTCAAAAGCTTTACTTGCTCCAGCTGGAAAAGTTCATGAAGTTAGCCATTCCATCCCATCATCTGCTGTGACCACAAGTTGTTAAGTGTCAAATATCTCCATGGGTGTGGTCTACCATGTATCCCAGTGACATTTCTTAAGCTTGTGGGTTATAGACCCTAGGGTCTGGAGGAATGTCTCTCTTTGGGTCACGGGAGAACACTGTAAGTTTTCCCAGCCCTTCCCAGACTCACAGCCCTTCTCCCATCTGGCTCCCCAAGCAGTAGTGCAGCAAGCCATGCCTTCCTTGTCCACCCCCTCCCAGCCCCACCCTGGCAGCAAGCCCCACCTTCCATGCCCCCTGTTATCTCAGTGTTTGAAATCAAGGCCATCCAATTCTAAAAGGAAACCTAAAAGCGAAAAGTGGGAAATGGAAGGAGAGGTGGTGAGGCCGAATGCTGCCGTCGGCTCTGCCGCAGCCCTCCACAGCTGCAAAAGAAGCAGTCTCCTCTCCTCCAAACCTAGTGCAGCCTGGGTTGCCCCTCCCGTCTTTTTCTCCCCATCTCCCTGGGCCGGTCTAATTTCCTCACTTTATATACTGTTTCCTCGCTTGAGTGCTGGAATGCCAGTGCCCCGGGGCCTTTTGGGAACAATTTAGTAGATGGTAGTCTTAGAAGATTTCAAAAGCACCCTGGGAAAGATGCTGTTGATTAGTTTTTGCCCTTGGCATTCTGTGGCCTCTTAAGAGGCTCAGCAAACTGCAGGATTCGATCCACAGTCAGCAGGAGAGGCAGCAGCAGTGTAGACCTTTAAAGTGATCATTCTGGCTCCAAAGTGACACTGAGGAGCCGAGGAGTTAACATTTAACAACCCCCAAGAACATAGTTTGTACTTAGTAAATAAATAAATAATATATATGCAAAAAATGATATTTTCCCTTTAATCTATGCCTTAAAAAATGACATTGAACTTCTGCCTGATAGCTTATAGGTCCAAACTAGATGCAAGTGGCAATTTACAAGGGTTAGAATCACACATTCCATAATTTCCCTCAAGGATTTTGAGAGTCTGTCCAGCCCTGATGCGCTGCTAAGCGCATTTTGGCATCACTCCTCTTCCAAGCTCCGTCAACTTTCCTTCCTCCCTCTCCACATTGCTCTTGCTGCCCTGTCCTCACGCGGCCTGTCAGCACGAGTGGCCCTGTGTTATCAGGCTTCTTTACTTAAGCACAGAGCTTTCTCCCCTTTAAGCCTTAAGTCCTTGTGATGCCTGCATCTCTGGTCATTATGTCATTCTGCAAGTTTTGTACATGAAGTGATATAAGTCATGAGTGGTGGATGCTAGCCATATGTTTTGATTGTCTGATTTGAGCTTGGGCAGAACAGGAAAAGTTTGGTTTAGATCTGAGGGGTACCCAACAGCTAACGTCTTGCCTGCAGATTCCACAGAAACGCTCCGTGGAAAGGCAGGCCCTCCTGCTTTGTGCTGTGACAGTTAAAACCACCAGTATAGGTCTCAGTAGAAACAGCCACTTCAGAGTTACTGTTGTGAGGGAATGCACTGGGGTTTGAGCGTGGGATGATGGGAGGAGTGTCTGCAAGCAGACAGCGTAGGTTGTTAACTTTGCACGATTCCCAGGAGCACAGTGCCTCGAAAGGTTGGCTAAAATGTACTTTGTGTAACGATGTGAAGGGCTGCCTCTGAAAAGGCTGCAGCTCTGCAGGCTGAGGGAAAAGTGAGTAAACACAGAGCTGGAGGAACCCATGTCACCACTTCGCAAAGGTGCAGAGTGGAGTCAAATGGGGATAGCATCATGTGCATTGGTGACTCTCTCCAGACAGCCAGGAGTGTGCCCTTTTAATAGCCTATTCAGGATCTTCTGATAAATAAAATATGTAGGAGAAACTGCTTTTCTAGAAGCAAATTCTGTCACTGCTGTAGAGTGGCACATACATCCTCACTGTCATAAATGTACTTTTGCAAACTCGTGTAGCCTTCCGTTGTACCCTCACATGAAGGAGATAAAGTTGAGTGAATTAAAAAGTACTGTGTTCATGCCCTGGACTTTGGGGTACCTTTGCTGTTTGCTAGATATGTGGTTTTAGTAACCTTCGCCAGTAGATTGGTACTTGAGGATTTCAGTAGGAAGGGGCTGGATGAAGAAAACAGCTCTTGCTTTTACAGATCAGTCTCCAGCAGCTCACAGACAGAGGCTGCTTTCCTCCAGGCTGAGCATGGTGATGAGATAAACAGACATTCTTGACTCAAGGGTAGGGATTTCCATCGAGTCCTTGGGCTTTGGGAAGGGAGCTGACTGGAGGGATGTAGTATATATACTACAGGTGGGATTGGTCTAGTGTCAGCTGGCAGCCTGAGGCAGATGGACACTGCTGTTGGCACCACTGATGACGGAGTCCCCTTAGAGATCCAGAGTGTTCACTATGTACCAGATAATGGCCATCGAATCCAAGATGTAGTCCTGCCAGACATGAGGCGCAGAACAAACAAGCAAAAAAAGATGTCAGGGAAACCTAGCCTACATCAGAGAAAGTGATGGGTGGATGCTCCATATCCTCAGAGTGAGGCAGGATTAGAGACGTCTGAGTATTCAAGCTTGTCCTTTGGCCGAGCTCCCCTGCTGAGAGAACATGCAGGAAGAGCCCAGGGGCTCTATTGACCAGAGGAGATCATTGCCAAGTGCTTAGAAGCTACACAGGCAGCCTCAAGCATCCAGGAAGAAGCTGAGAAAAAGTAGCACAGACATGTCCAGTTACTAGAGGCTTCTAGAGTTCTCTAAGGTCTAGAGAATGAAAACAATAGTCGTGTTTTGATTTGAAAAGTACCCAATGTATCAGTAAATTGTGTCCAATATGCTTATAGTACAGTCTTGGCAGTTCTCCAGTAACGTCTGGTTTTCTACTGTAAAGTCCACTGAGGTGACATGAGATGGGGCATCCAAGCCCAGGAAGACTTAGCAAATCCTGTGCTCCCAACTGACATGCATCTGGGCTGTCTCTTGATGAACCTTCCAGGAATCATCTTACAAATTCTGTTTATCCTTGTTATCATGGAAACCACAGAGTCTTACAGTCAAACTTATAGTAGCTTCTCTTTCTCAAAATCCTCTCATTTTTTTCCCATTCATCTCTTTATCTCTAATACCTGCCACCAAGTCCAGCACACAGTCAGTCCAGAATGGGGACTGGGCCATTTTGGATGGGATAGCCACTATAGACCAAAGCTAGCCCTGGGCTCAGATGATGTTTTCCCTGGTTGTCAAGCTTCATTTTCTGATGATATGAAAGATTGTAGCTTTATGCCTTTGTATCACGTCATAAAATATTTAAGAGGGAAACTTTTGTTTCACATTGTAGATTGGTGATAACTATATCTCTTTCTACTAATTGCCTCACTTTTTCATTTCTCCTCATTAATCTTTCATCTCTGTATTTCTATTCAAATGTCCTTTACTTGTAGATAATCAATTTTTATAGATTGTAGATTTTCTTATAGATTATCAGTCCCTCAGCTGCCTTTGACCTGTCTGTTCATACTTGACCTCAGTGGGCTTCATGGCCCACTACAGTTGTTCTTTGCCTTGTGAGGGATTCTACTCCGATGACTTTTTAAGGGAAAACTGTTTATGATGCCTGTGGGTCTGTCAGGACAGCTAACACAGTACCTGATCTGCCATTGGATGCTCGTCAAGTACGGGCCAATAACGATCCATTCAAGAAATGGCATGTAGTGGCAGTAGAAGACCAGTTACAATATAGACACACTAAAAATAGTTACATACGATGCCTTCAGGCTCTGTGTATAAAGTATACACAGAGTACCATGCTTAGTCTGTCACCCTTCCCATTCTTATGATGTCTGGGTGGGAATGAATCTTTAGATTTCCTTTAGAGTACTTTGTGTTCTGCCTTTTTGCACATCAGAACTGTCTGCTCCAGATGACACAGAACATTTCAGTTATTATTTTAACCCATAGTCCTTGAGCTATATTTATCTTCTGGTGTGGAGAAGGTACATATCTTTCATCATAATGTCAAAGGGGAAGTCCACGTTCCAAAAATAGGTCAAAACCCACCACAGAGACATCACTGGTGTCCTATTAAGAAGAGTGAAGCTAGGCACAATACCTTACCCTTATTATCCCAGCAATCAAAAGACAGTGACAGGAAGACTGAGCTCAGCAAGAGATTTAAAGCAAGAGTAAGGCCAGCCTGGACAACATAGGGAGAATTTGACTCCAGATAGATAGATAGATAGATAGATAGATAGATAGATAGATAGATAGTAAGAATAATAAAGGGCACGTGTGAGAGAGCAGCCAGGCACACAGTAGACATGTATGGCTGGAGTACCATCCCTTGGACCTCAGACTTCAGTACCATGATTCATGTCAGCAAGTGTTTTCACAGTGCTCACTAAGTCCTGGGTGTGTGTTCATTGTGGGGACTGGGTGAACAAAGCATCATTCCTGTGCAGGTACTCATTGAGGTATTGCTTTTTCCCACTTCTGTTAAATACTAGCTGGGTAATTTCTTTAGCCGTTAGTTAGCTGATCTTACAAGTTCTCAGTACTATCCTGGAAAGCATTAGCAAGTGCTGCTTGTTCCACCCTTGGTGAAAAGAATGGGTGGCAAGTTGTGAGGACAGGTAGGGATTTGAGGGGAGGAAAGGGGGGAAGCCAGCCTGGACTTCTGTGATGAAAGCCAAGCTGTCCTGGTTCATGGGATCATGGGTAGAAGAAGGTTTTTTTTTTGTTTTTTGTTTTTTTTTTTTTTTTTTGATCAGAGATTTCCTTGTGTCTGGGCTTGTCCTGCATTCAGTTTTAATAAAAAAAAGAATGGCAAATGTCAATAGTAGACATGAAAAGAGGTGCAGGTTGCCATTAGAACATTTCCCATAATATAATGTCTCTTTCTTCAACTTAATGCCTTCCATATTGTATCAGCTAGGATGCTTTCAGGAAAGAAATGCCATAATCTAATTAGGATGATTCAGAAGACTTGTGTAATCAATGGAGTGTGTTCAAGGAATAGGTAGTAAGGGAAAACTTACAAGACTGGACAGTAGTTTAGGAGTACTGTCCCATCAGCATCCCTGACTGAGGGCTACCTCCTTCCTGTCTCCTGATGATGTTCCCCAGGGACTGTGCCCTGGAGAATCCTTTTAAGGTGGTTCACAGAGTCCAGGTTCCAAGGCATATGTGGGGTGGACAGGGAACAAAAGTAAACAGACTTAGAAATTGAAATGACGGCAGTCTGTTTACTTTTGGCTCCATGTAGAGTCTTATTTTAATTATGAAAATATTTGTAAATGATAAAAATAATCTTACTGAGGAATATGGCTTTCAGTATTGAAAGAAAATAAGAACCAGGGCCTTTAGAAGGATCCCTACAGGACATTGGCTGAGAAGGGCTGTATGATGGAATTTTTATTCTAATTACTATGTTGCCTCCCACATTTCCTTTTTTTTTTTTTTTGGTTTTTCCAAGACAGGGTTTCTCTGTGGCTTTGGAGGCTGTCTTGGAACTAGCTCTTGTAGACCAGGCTGGTCTCTAACTCACAAAGATCCTCCTGCCTCTGCCTCCCGAGTGCTGGGATTAAAGGCATGCGCCACCACTGCCCAGCGCCCACATTTCTTTTATTGTCAGTATTTGACAAGAAATCACATTCAAACGGTATTTTCCTGCCTTCCATCTAGATATGTAATGTAGCTGCTAACTCTTCCTCATAGACACTTCCTGTGGAGTCTGTCTCTTCCTCACTTCCTGTGGACACCATGTGCGCTCGTCCGGTCTTTTCTGCGGCTACCCTGCCTGTTTCACAGCACACTCTAGGTCCCTGCAGAATTTTGGTCAGAATGTTACTAACTTGGACAACAAAGAAATGTTCACCATGAGCTCTGAATATACGCCCCTTCTTAAGGCTGTGGAAATCAATCTCTCTTAATTCTTAGGTTTCCCTCCCTGGTTCAGAAAAGACTGTCTTCTCAAACCATTCTCTGCTCTCCAACCTCCAGCCCAGCCCGACATTTTCTCCTGTGCACTTCTGGATGGTGCTACTGTTGGCCCTAAGTTTTAGAGGTCCTGTGCTAACTCTGAGTCAGTAGTCACAAAGCTAGCTGTTGGACTCATTCTTTGAACCTTTGCTGATTCTATACCATAGGCTCCTAGAAAGCCATGAGTCTCTGAGGTTTAGATAGAGCTGTGTTATCTTCTGCTCAGCCCCTGACTTTTATAAACAGCAACTCAGTATCCCTTTAGAGGGTTTCCCCACCCTCCTCTCCATTCATGGCATTCACATGCAGCTGACATCATCCTCCAACGCTATAGGCTGGCTCTGATCCTAGATCCAACCAAGCAGGGTCTCAGGAATTGGCTTTAGAATGAATTTATGGAATTTAGTCAGAACCACCAGGAAGAAGGAGCCCCTGTCTGCCAGTACACCAACCTGGCAGAACACAGCGAGTAGCCATGCTGTGGAGGAGCCTGCCTTAGAACATTAGCACACTGCAAAGCAGAAGTAGATAGTGGAGAAAGGTTCCCATATTTGTCTGTTCTCACTCGGGTGCTTAGTGGTAAGGCCCATGAGGTCTGCCCCCAGCCCTATTGTTGCTTTGCCTACCAAATCAACCTGAGTATGTGCACTGTCGCTTATAACCCGGATTCATATCTGAGAATTGGACACTTTCTGAATCCACAGCCCCACCAATGGTGTAAACCCCTATACTAAGACCACTGTGGCACTTATTGATTGCTTTGACAAACTACCTGAGCAAAACAATGGCAGGGGAGGATTATTTGTCTTGACTTAGTTTTAGAGGTTTTAGTCTGTAGTCTTTGGCTTTGTTGATTCTGAGCCCATGGTGAGACAGAGCATCATGACAAAGGGAGCATGAAACAGAGACTATTGAGCTCATGGCCAAAAGAGAGACACCTAGAACACATTATGACCTCTAAGGACACATCTTAAAACCTCACAGAGATAGCACCACCAACTGGGAAAAAAAACGTTTAAATCATAAGCTTTTTGCGTGGAAGGGAGGGCACATCATACCCAGACCAAAACAATCAGTTTGAGCTGGGAATTCCAGAAAGTCTTCTTCTTTTTCTTTGGCTTCAGAAAGCACAGTGACACACATGGAATGCAGGAATTCCAGGAGGAAGCCTGGGACTAGTAATACAATATATCACTGGCTGTGTAGAGCATCTGTAATTAAATGCAGTCTCCCATGGTACGGGAAGGGGAGTCTAAGAGGACCCACCCAACCCCCACAAATACCAGACTCATGGATGCTTAGACCTCTTACATAAGCTGATGCAGTATTTCCTATAACCTAGGCACTTCCTCTTGCACATTTTAAATCATCTCTAGATTACTCATAAATACCTAATAGGATGTAAATTATATGCAAATAGTTGTTCTACTGTATTGATTAGAGAGTAATAAGAAAAGGGTCTGTATGCATTCTGTACAGATGTACTTTTTAGTTCACAGTTAGCTGAATCCATAGATGTAGAACCAGCAGATACAGAGAACCAAGTGGAATTAAAACCCTGGGGATCCAGATTTTACTTTCTATAAACTATCCTAAAGAAGTTGAATATTTTTCAGTTTTAAATAAGCTAATGTTAAAACTGTTTTTATGGCAGAAATTTGAAGTAAAGGATCTATTACACCTTCTAAAAAACAACACTTTAAAATTGAACTTCATGTTAGACTATGTTCATAGAAGACTGCCCTGAGAAGCAGGGCCGTCATTTTCAGCACTAGAAACTAGGGAAATACTAATGAGTTAGATTTAAAAAAAAAAAAAAAACCAAGGCTTTCTGTTTTATACTCTTTCAGTTTAGCTTCTGGACAACACTCTCAGTTGCTTTTCTAGTAACCATAAACCATGGTCTAGCCCAGCCATGGTGCCAGTGTTCTGGCATTGTTTAGGTGAATGGGTTCCATATTGAACTGAGGGCATCTAATGTAAGCTCTAGTAAGGAGTGGCCATATTTCTTTCTGTGGCTTAATTAATCTAGCCTGGGTGGCTTTTTGAGACAGTTTCTCTTTGTAACCTCTGTGGCTGTCCTGGAACTCACTTTGTAGACCAGGCTGGCCTCGAACTCACAGAGATCCGCCTGCCTCTGCCTCCTGAGTGCTGGGACTAAAGGCGTGTGCCACCAACGCCCTCTCATTTTCTATGTGGAAAGATTTCTATGTGGAAAGATCCCATACAGACTAAAAAGCTTTGCCAGTATTAGTGCTTTGCTGGATCTAAACTTATTTAAAAGCTAAAGTTAAAAGAAAAAAACTACTAAAGGCTGTATGTTGCCCTACATTTTTCTACACTAGTCAACCATTTTATTAAGTTCCAGCATGTGGTACTCAGCATGCTTTGTACAGGTACAAGTCCTTCTCACTGTGGCGCTTCATGCATCCACATATCTACTGATTAGCTCCATAACTGGGTTCTTCAATTTCCTGGACCATGAATGCCCATCACAGCAGACATTTCCCCTTTACAGACGGCTGTGAGCTGCCTTTCGGGTGCTGGGAACTGAACCAGGACCTCTGGAAGAGCAGCCATTCTCCAGCCCTGCAAACTTCGTCATGCTTTTTTTTTTTTTAATCTTATGGAAGTTTTGTGTTTAATTTTTTGAGTTCCCTCCACAGTGACTGCATTAATTTACATTCTCAATATCAGTATGTAAGGTTTTCCTTTCCATGCATTCCTAATGAGCCTTTATTGTTAATTTGCTTTCTTTTTTTTTTGTTTTGTTGGGTTTTTTTTGTCTTTTTTTATTTTTAAATTTGAATTAGAAATAAGATTGCTTCACATGTCAATCCCAGCTCCCTCTCCCTCTCCCTTCCCTCCTCCCACACCCTCCGACCAGCAAACTTGTTTTTGAGGGAAATTTTGCTAAAGATGGTGATTCTGATGGAAAAGGACTTTACTGTGCCCTATTCATTCCCATTTTCCAATTGAACCTCGAAAAAAATTAACTTAGAAACAAAAGCAAACAAGTGAAACAAACAAAAAACTTGACCAAAATGCTTCGTGTAATATGCTTACCTTTAAAAACATGTTGGGAACCAAGAAGCCAGTTTCTAAATTTATTTCCATAGTTGCCTTCTGAATCCTGTCTTGCTGAAAACTTCAAGATATCAAATTCTCTCCCATAATTTCCTTTCAACAAAATCTACCATGTTACCCACCTATCCCCCAAGCATAAATGGCTAAAACAGCTGCCTCTTTCATTCTGGTATATACATACAAACACAAATGAGATGCACTCCCATCTGTGGATAATATACATTTCTACATATATAAACACACACACTTTAGTCATTTATTTTTTAGTCATTAATCAAAATATAATTCACTTTAAGAATACAGGCTTGACATGAGATCATTAGTTCAAGAAAACCCAAGGAGTCTGACCTGCTTTTGACAGTATGGTTTTCACTCGAGCCCTCTGTGGGGTGTATAACTTTTCTCCACTGAGAACCATAAGGACAGCACCATGAAGCAGCCTGTGTCCACATGTTAAAAGAGCCATAGACTGAGGACAAGATCTGGTATCTTTGTGTTCCTAAGTTGAGGCTATCTCTAGTTAGCCCTGGTGTAGAAAAACCAACTACATCCTCTACCTCTCAGAAGAAAAATACAGATTCCGCAGAATAATGCTAAATATCTTCTTCTCACTCCAGTTTTCATCTTAACATTTTGTAAGCTGGGAAGAAAGATTTCCAAGTCATCTATTTGTGTACTCTCCACTGAAAGCTCAAGAGTACCCAGACTTGATCTCCTTTCTCCTGGAATCTAAGGGTGACTGTGAATGGCTCCAAACAAGGTAGAAGGCTAGGCTCTGCACTTGAGGTTGCCCTCTGACCTCCACATGTGAACACATGTGCTTGCGTTCACACACAAAGGTTAATACTGAGGAGGAGAAGGAGGAGGAGGAGGGAGGAGGAATATAGGCATATTCGTATTATAATCTGTAAAAGTAATTCACATATCATTAATAAAACCCTGTATAAAAGTAGACCAAGGTAACCTAGGGCTTGAGAGACGGCTCATTGATTAAGAGCAAATCCTGCCCTTCCAGAGGACCTGCATTCAGTTCCCAGCACCCATGGTGGGCAACTCACAACCTCCCCTAACTCTACCTCCAGGGAGGATCTGACACCTTTGTCCTTCAAGGGTCCTGCACGTGTGTGCACGTACCCACCCACAGACACAAACACACATTCACGTAAGTTAAAAAATATTTTTTAATCTCATAAAAAGAAGCAGAAACCAAAGTGTCCTACTTCATAAACTGCTAAGAAAATAAAAATTAATGCAGAAATGAAATACCACCCATCGGTTTGATAGCATCCCCCAACACTCAGGGAAGCAAGAACACACACTGGGGACAGAATGGGGCAGACACCCAGAACCACCTAGCAGCAGTGAGTTCTACATAGCTGTGGTGCCTGGATGGGTACCTCAGGGATGCTCTGAAGTTTACACATCACACAGCATGCAGGGTAAAATGACTGTAGGGATGGATGCCAGTTGTTTGAAAGGGGTTGTCACTGGAGAAAGCAACAGGATTTTGCCTTTGCCTTGTGACAAGATCCTCATGTTAAATTGCCTACATAGCTGAGATTGTTGCTATACACCACCACATCTGGAAACTTGACGTGTTGTTTTATAGTATCTACTAAAAAAAAAAAACGTGGCTGAAAAAATAGAGGAGTAGTGTTTCTAGTACTTTTCTCTGTACCATTCTGCATTCAGGGTTTTCAGGGTTATAAAGCTTTCACCATCCTACGTTTGCGTAGCTAGTGCATGGCACTCTGCCATCCTTCATGCATTTCCGACTTGCACCCTTCTGGTGTGGGAGTAGTTGACTTTGCCTTAGAACTAACTAGTTCCTAGAACTAACTAGTTCCTTGCCCAGAACTGATTAGAAGATCTGCAAAGGAGGCCCTTTAAAAGCCTGTCGACCTGGGAATTACAGAAGAGATCAGACTCTTTCCCTGCAGCCTTCATGGCATTTGCCTTTGTCTTAGTGATCTCTACACCACCTTTGTTGCCGTGAGGAAGTCAGAGCCGTCACAGGCTTCATCACACTCAACTGACTGGCTGAAAGTGGAATGAGGAGCAACGTCGTGACTACAGATTTTCTCTAGCCAAGACTTCACTCCGTGGGAGATAATGGTGGGTCTAGGGAGGTTTCATGGCAAGAAGGCACCCTCTGGGGGATTGGGATTATGAGATTGGCCATTAGGCCAGCAATTCTTCAAGAGAATAAGAGGAGAAAAGTGAAAAAGCCTTTGTGGTCAGTATAGTCAAGAAGCAGACCGGCTCAGAGGTTAAAGAGTTAAAATGCCAATCAGAAGCCGTGCCTTTGCCTGTGCATCCTGGTCCTGCCATTTCTGGCTGTTTTACTAGGCTGCATTATTGCTCCACCTCTCTGTGCCACTGTTGCTTTCGTGGTGAAAGTGAAAATAATAACAGTGCCTGATTTGTTATCGATGTAACTTGTGAGAATGTCGATGTTATCTAATGCGTCCAGCAAATGTTAGCTGTTGTCATTACGTCATCTGTAGAACCATTGAAGAAACTAAGGATTTAATAATATCCCCTCCATCTATTGCCTTAGACCCTGTACTTCTCAAGACTGTCCGGATTGTGTCCTGTTGTATTGGACTTGGATGAGTCTCAGTTTTACAGTCAAAAAACTGAGATCATGTATTTGCCCAAGAACAATGCCATAAATACGCACCAGTGACTGCAGTTCCTTCTTACTATAGTTCATGCGGCTATTCATGACAAAGAAGCTGGCCAAAGAAGTGGAGGACCCAGTCCTTGGGGGTCTGATTGTCTAAAACTCAGACTACTGTCACAGTGCACTCTGACTGCAAATTGTAAAGGTTCTGAAGGAAGATGGTACCCTAACCTCTGCAGTCAATTTGATGGAAATGCTTTGAGCCTTAATATAAGATGGTGCAGAGCTCGCCTTCTAGCCAAATTAGCTCTGTTCTACGGATGAGGCTTCTCAGTTCCCAGCCACTTTCACTTTCCCTGTATCAGTGCTATTGCATGTTAATTCTGAAAAGCCTTTCAGACTCCAACTGTGCACCAGGAAGAATTCATTCTCAGGTTTTGCAAGAAAGCATATCATTATTTGTCCCTGACTCCTAAACAATGTAATCCTTAAATAATGAAGTTCTGGGTTAGTGAAATGGCTCAGTGGGTAAAGGCATTTGCTATCAAGCCACCTGAATTCAATCCCAGAGATGCATGTAGTAAAAAAAGGAAACCAACTCCCATAACTTTCCTCTGAGCTCCACACCCAAGATAGGCATGCGCTCACATACCCCACACGCGCGTGCGAGCACACACACACACACACACACACACACGAATTAAATAAATGCAATAAAAAATTTTAAGAATCAAATTTCCTTCCTTTAGTTGTTTAGTTAGTTTGTTTTTAAACAAAGATTCCAGTAATTGTTCTCATATACTTCTAAAAAAGATCCATGTTTAGCCCTGGAATAAATTCCTTTGTCAAAGTAATAAGAGGGTGATTTCACTTGCAGTTTACTTACTAATTTATTCCATCATTTGGGTGTTAATCTTGCTGTCAGATGAATGCAATCAGCTTTTGGACTGGGTTTCCTCCTGTACAGGGGATTTTTGCAGCACATTCTCCTGTAATTGCCTCTTGCACACACCCAATGTCTCATTTTCATGTGGGCCCAGCCAAACCCATCACAACCTATAATTAGCAGCTAAATAATATTTTTTAAAGATTTGATGCCATGCATAAAAGTGACCTGAGTTAAAATTTCAGTTTATTTTATTTTACTTTCATGACAAGATCTCACTGTGTAGCACAGATTGACCTTGGAACTTAACAATCCCCCTGCCTCAGCTTCCTGAGTGCCTTGATGACAGGTGCACACCAGCACACCCAGAGTGATAGCTTAGTGATATGTAAGTCAGGCAGTGATCTCAGCTCTTTTCTAAGGCAGATGGGTGATGCTGCGTAGTGTGGTCAGTGTGAAAGCAGATGCTGAGATGAGCCATGGTAGCACTCAGCGTGTTTACGTAGAGGTGGATCCTGTGTCTCTTCATCCTGTTTTCTATTGTTGTTTGTGATGATTAGTGTTCATCATCAGCTTGACAGGATCCAGAATCCTGGGCCTGTGGGGCCTGTCTGCAGGGGATCAGCGTAATTAGGCTGTTGATATGGGAAGGTCTGTCTTACCTGGATAGATAGTAGCAATCCTGAACTGTATGAATTGGGAAAAGTAAGCTGAACCTAGCATCCGTCACTCTCTGCTTCTTGACCAGCGCCTGCTGCTGTGACTTCCCCTGCCATGATAGGCTGTACCTTTGAACTGTGAGCCAAAACAAATCCTTTCTCCCTTAAGTTGCTATTGCTGAGGTATTATCATAGGAAAAGAAACAAACATGTTATCTTGGTCAGATATGCCCTTCCAGGTGCCTAGCAGGAAACTATCTGCAACTTAACAGTTGCCATTCTGTGTATCATAGGCTCCTAAAGATTTCCCCTTGCCATGGCTATATCCCAGACCATCTGTGTATGATTCCTGAGGCAGGACCAGAAGAGTGATGGTGTTTATACAACCCTCTTTAGGTCGTTCTAATGCTCAACTTGAATGAAGAGCCACTTTTGTTGCTTAGATTAAAAGTCATTTGTTAACTGAAATCCACTCAAACTATCTTAAATGGAGGGATTGGCCCATAGGCAACCAGGAGACTCACAACCCAGTGGTATAAAATCCGATAGGGTTTCCTAAAAAAACAACAACCAGCGCTAGAATGGGCTTACTAGGAGGGGCAGAGTGGGTAGATAATCCCTGCTCCTCACACAGGTACCTCAAGCCCTCATGGTGCCAAATAGCCAGTCGATTCTGGGTCTACTTTCTTGTTTTCTTTTTCTTGGCTGGCCACTTTTCACTACTTGGTAAGTACATAGCCAGATGCAATACATCCTAAGGATCTAAGTTCATCTGTTTTTCCTTCATTTTCCCACCTTGGGCCAACTAGCATAGATCCATTTAAATTCCTCAGGGGATCTTATTGGCCTAGCCTGGGTAATATGTCTTACCCTTTATCCAATCAGATAATGTGATGTGAACTGACTTCTAAAAACCTAAACGCATCCTCTGAATGTATGGGTTCAGATTAAAAACTGTTTAGATATCTCAGTGTTATACTACTGTTTTGTTTTGTTTTTGAGACAGGATCTCACATAGCCTAGGCTGACCTAGACTCACTACGTGGAAGAGATTGCCTTTGAACTCCTGATCTTCTTTCCTCCACCACCCGAGTGCTGGGATTACAAGCACACACTACCATCCCCAGATCAAAATTTATGTTTATATTTTCCATAGTCCCCATGGTACCCCAGAGCTGTATCAAATAACTTTCTGTTTCTGCCTTATTGAGGATGTGACTTTGTGCAGCAATGTCCTTCTGTCAGAGGAATTTTCTTGCAGATGTTGCTAAGAGGATCTATGAACTGTGCCTCCTTCTCCCTTTTATGTATATGACACCATGCATATGAGAAATTCAGAGCCTTGGGAAGTCTGTCCCTCCTAGATACTGAAGTTGAAGGGGAGACAGTAGGGTGGAAATGCTTGAATGCACAGGCACAGCCATTGTCTACACGGCATGCACCCTGAATCACCTCAGTGAATTGTGTTGAAGGCAACCTGGCTCATTTACCCTGGAGATGCTGGGACTTTATTTTTATTTATTTATTTATTTATTTGTTTGTTTTTAAAGACCTATTTATTTATTTTGTATAGTGTTCTGTCTGCACGTGTCCTTGGAGACCAGAAGAGGGCACCAGCTCTCATTACAGGTGGTTGTGAGCCACCTTGTGGTTGCTGGGAATTAAACTCAGGTCCTCTGGAAGAACAGTCAATGCTCTTAACCACTGAGCCATCTCTCCAGCATTTAGATGGGGCTTTATAAAGCTGATTTTTCTTTATCCACACAAAGATTAAAAAAAAAAAAGAGGAAATACTGGGCCAACAAGATGACTCAGCAAATAAGCAAGCAAGGATCCTTGCCACCAACCCTGATGGCCTGAGTTTGATCACTCCACATTCATGATAGTTGGGGAGTGCCAACTGTGTGTATAGTATCATCTACACACACACACACACACACACACACACACACACACACACACAAATAAAGAAACATATTTTGTTTTGTTTTAATGTTACCAGGAGCCTGGCACAAAGCTATTGTGCTTGCTAGTTTCATATCAACTTGACATAAGCTAAAGTCATCTGAGAGGAAGGAGCCTCAATTATGAAAATGCCTCCATGAGATTGGGCTATAAGCAAGCCTGTAGGGCATCTTCTTAGTGATTGATAAGGAGGACCCAGCCCATTGCACATGGTAGTCCTGGTGGTCCTGGGTTCTATAAGAAAGCAGGCTGACCAAGTCAGGGGGGGGGAGGGGGGGGGACAAGCCAGCAAGCTGTTCTCCTCCATGGCCTCTGTATGAGCTCCTGCTTCCAGGTTCCCGTCCTGACTTGATGTGAATAGTGCAATGGAAGTATAATCCCTTTCCTCCTAACTAAGACAGCATTCCCTACAATCTTATAGATAGTGTTTACTTAGCAGTTTTTAACAAAAATGACTAGTTTTAGACTGATGGAATGAATTTTCAAGGGAAAGTAGATAACCTTTCCCCTTTCTCTCCTGTTCCATCTAACCACTGTCTTCTGTATTTGGGATGGCCAAAGGAATTCATGAAACTTGCCTCTCTAAGAGCTCAGATTTGGTAGAGGAATCAATCAGTCATCATTAGGTCAACAAAGACACATTTTGACATAGACTTGGGGTATACAGTTCTGACATGCTCTGTCTTTTCTCTATAGGACCAGGAAGGAAGCAGGATTTATTATGGGCCAGTCAGTCAGAATACCTTAAAATTCTGATTTTGCTGATACTTAACCTTTCAAGGAAGGTAGGAAGCAAGGGTTTTCATGAATGGGAGGTGATTTATCATTGAAGAAGCTGTTGAGATGATCCGGGAAGACAATATTAAGGTAAGGCAGTAATCATCATTGTATTAGAATCAAAATGAATCTATTACTTCATGGACAAAAGAACGGATACAATAAATCATAGAGCAATGAACAGCATGATAGGAGAAGTTTAAGCTACAGTTGACAGTTGATAAATGAAGCTTCCCCAGTAAACAGCCCAGATGTCATTGTAGAGGAACTGGCAATTCATAGAACTTCAAGTGTTAACACAGGAAGTCTCTATGCATTCTGAGTACATCTAAAAACCCAGTAATAGACTGAAAGGACAGTGGGCCCAAGCCCTAAGTAATGTCTGAAAGTAATTTATAAATAATGATAAAATCAGATGCCAGTTGCAATGAAATTACTGTCTAGTATAGGTGGGGGAAGGAGGAGGCTACATCCAGGTTTCGAATGTGCTGCCCATTTCTGCTGAACTTCTTCCCTTCTGCCTACTGGCTCGGCACCTGTGGCTTTGGTTCTCTCCTGCTACTTTTTCCAAGTGGCAGCAAAGCAGCTTCTCTGATTCTTACACTCAGGACCTCAGATGGCAGGAGGGCCTTTTTCTCTCTGACATGGAGCCAGCATCCCCATCGTCCCCCAGAGGAGTCCTGTTGCCTCTCAGGATCATCCCCCTGCCCCTGTGGTATGAAGACAGGGCCCCCACGGAGGGTGAGGGCAGTTCTCCCAAGTAAGGCTTCTACCGTGAGATGTTCACAAGGGAAGTCAGTCAAGTAGAAAAACCACATGTCCACCCATACGTGACACAATAGCATGCAGGTGATTTTACATCCTGTGGCAAATGAGAAAACTTCACTGATGGAAAAGCACTGAAGGCCTGAAATGCTGTATGCAGTGGCAAGCTGGGACGGAAGAGTGGCTTGGTCAGGCCTCAGCCTCCAGCTGGAGCTTAGGGATTCAGCTAGACTTCCTGGCTGGCAA
This sequence comes from Mesocricetus auratus, assembly GCF_017639785.1. Taxonomy (NCBI): domain Eukaryota; kingdom Metazoa; phylum Chordata; class Mammalia; order Rodentia; family Cricetidae; genus Mesocricetus; species Mesocricetus auratus. The sequence continues at coordinate 37,176,394 of NW_024429186.1, read as the reverse complement.
GCCCCAGAGACCCTTCTGTTTCTTGCTGCTTCCACAGCACTAGAATTAGAGATACACGCTGATGTGCCTGCCTTTTTACATGGGCTCTGGGCGCTGAACTCTGGTCTTCATGCTCTTGCACTTGACTGACAGTCATCACCCCAGTCCCCATTTTTTATTCACTCTGTGAAATCTGTCATTCACTACAGTATGAATATATCCCGAAGTTCAGCAACAACAACAAAAAGGTTATTCCTCCTGTTTAATTGAAGATCTGGACCTCTGACTCTTATTTCCACCGGGATTCCCTCCCTCCCTCCCTCTGCCCTTCCCTCCCTCCTTCCCTCCCTCCTTCCCTCCCTCCCTCCCTCCCTCAGCACAGATAACTACTTTTCCACTCTCAACTTCCAAGCTCCACATACAAATGAGAACATGCCAAATCTGCTTTTCCATGCTTGGCCATTTAGCATTTGCCAGCTCTGTACATTTTGTTACAAAGAAAAATTCCTTTCTTTTTTTAAAAAATTCAAACCCAATTTTACTGTGTTCTGCATCCTATTCAGACAACATGCTCATTTCAAATCCCATTAAACTCTCTCTCCAAGAGATGGAAGACAATAAGAGAAAATATAGAGCATATCCAGTCATTAATCAACAGTCCAATGTTTTGAGATATATATGATATTAGGTATCAATTCAATAGCCCCTCAAACCTCAAGAAAGGGGCTTTGCAAAGGTTGTACATTTGTCTTTAAGTATGTTTGGAGAATAGAGTAGAATAAAAAAACATTAGCATTCTGTATGTTACTTATTTATACCTCATCTTTTTCCAAAACAGACTTACAATGGCTTCAGCTTTGAGATAGTAATCTCATGCATGGCATTCAAAAGCCACAGAGACAGCAAAAGACTCTCCCTAAGTCATAGCTTCATCTAATATGGCTTCCTAGCCCAGAATATAACCAGGAGGGCACTGTCTCTTTAAAAGTTTTGTGTTGTGTTTAAAACAAAATTTCCCATTCTTACATTCCTTCCCAAGGTGAATCTTCCCAGTTGTTACCCAGTCACTAAACCGGGAGAACAGCTTAACTCTTCTGTGGCCTTTCCCCACCTACCCCACCCCTAAGTGTTCCTCCTTAGCACCATCCTGCCCTCTGTCCAGATTCATGCCTTGAGCTTCTCTTACCTGGCTAGTTTGACAGTTTCCCTCTATAGTAGCTTGTCCCCCCATCCCTTGCTCCAGGACCAAGTGTCCATTCTGACCTAATAGTGTGATTTGTGTTATTCCCATACATCCCTTGATGTCTTTATGCTGTCTCTAGGATTTAGTTGAAATTCTTGCTCATGCTCACAGGACCCCAAGGATCTCTCAGCAGCTGAGCCCTGTAGCCTCATTTCTCTGAATGGCCGCTCCTGAGCCTCATTTCTCCAACACCTCCCTCCAAACACTGAGCCAGTGTGTATTACCCAGAGTGGCTCCTATGGTCTACCTGTGTGTAATTTACCCTTTCCTACCTTGCCTAACCCCCTAACCCCAAAGTCGACCCTGTATTCAAGACTTGCTAACACCTCCTGAACAAAGCTGATTTCACAACCCACCCCTTGAAGATCAAACATCCTCCTCCTTTGTTTCCCTCTGTTCAGGCCTATAAACTGTCATAGAATTTTCTCTTTACTGGAGTGAATGACCTTGGGAACAAAAGCCACACTGTGCTGTTTCTGTTGTCCTTAGTGTATAGCATTTTACGTGACACATTTATAATATTCTATAAATGTTGACAAAGACCATGTCCATATATGTGGATGAATGATTTAGGACTTTTTGTTAGTGGCATTCTTTGCTCTTCTGTAATTGTGTGGATCAGCTCTTCCCACACAGTGGTTGGAGGTCCTGTGTGTTTCAAAGCTCTGGCTGCAGAGAGCAAGCGTATGAACAGTAGCAGGCTCTCAGCTACTGGTACGAGCATCAACTCCTTGTAGGGTACAGAAAACTGCTCTTCCGTCTTTGGTCTTTACCGTAATACACAGAAAGACTGCATGGAAATCTAAGGCTGAGGATATCTGTGATTTGAGAAGGAACTTCAGAGTTTTGAGGAGCCTCATCCTTCTTGGTCAGTTGAAATATGTACCTTCCAAGAGCATGGCTGAGATAAATGAATCACTCAGTGTTCCAGCCAGGCTCGGAAAACTGACAGGGCAAGACTAAAGAAATGAAGAATGCTGTTAAAATCAAGTGTCAAGTGACCATTGCAGAGTCACACTCGGGGTGTGTTTGTGGGGGCACAGTCAAAAGACAGTGAAGACATTCCTGAAACACAAGCCATAGCTATTACTGTCACTGAAGCTCATATGCCTCTTGTGACAGGTTCCGATGGTAAAGTTATTTAAAAGGGAAAAATACAGTGTAAAGCATGGGAAATTTTCTTAAAGCCTGCCACAGTGATAAGTAATGGTTGAAAAATGAAGACATGTTTCAGAGTTAAGAATAGCAATGGCCTAAATCAGAGATTGCAACTGGTGTCTGCCAGGACTAGTATCACAAGATTTTCAAGCTTAGGAAATTAATAAAAATCAAGATTTTTCTTCCTTGTCGTTCTTTGTGATCTTGGGTGTAAATAGGTCGTGTGTGACTTGATGGCCTGAGGGAAAACCTACAAAGGTTCTGTATGTGTGGATTCCGTAGAAACACAAGGGCTGTTTCACTTACTGTGCTCTGCTGGGCATAACACATAAGCACATGGAGAAGCAAAGCTGGAAACTGGAGAATACCTTTATCTCGTAGTAGAGATCTGAGAGGCCAAAAAACTTTTCTAGAAAGGCCCTGATAAATATTTTAGGCTTTGCACATCAGATGGTCTTTGAAGCTAGTCCACAAAGGCAGCCACAGACCATGAACAGGTAAACATGGCTGTGTTCCAGTGAAATCTGAAGGCTGGGAACTTGAATCTTATACAGTCCCCACATGTCACAAATATGTTTTTGTCTTTGTTTAAATTTTGAAAATATCGTTAAAACTGTTCTTAGCTGATGGGCCATATAAAAAGAGGAGGCAAGCCTCAACACATAGTTGAACACTGGAAGATCATCATTGTAAAGTCTTAATCTTAGTCTATTTAAAGCTGATTACCACCCCCTTCAAAAAAATCTGGGCTGTTTTGTCCCGTTTGGAAGCTAAGAGAATTCTCTTTTCTCTACTTTTTCCCATCTGAAGAAGCTGGCTGCTTGAACGTGGAAAAGCCAAATTGTTCACCTGCGTTTCCCAAACCCTCAGAGACTAGTCTACATTTCAGACAGCCTGGGTGATGAGTGAGCCCTGTGTTTCCCACAAGGAACCCTATCCCCTAAGCATCTGTGTCCCAGTCAAATGTATGCATGGAAGAGCTAAGTGAAATCTATTAATATCCTAGCCAGAAAGAAAACTATAAAATTACACATATATGCAAGCATGTGTGTGTGTGTGTGTATTCTGCAGTTCAAAGTGTAGTCAGCAGAAAAGGCTCGCACACTGTTGTATGGGGAGGAAACCGGTGCCTTTGAAATAAAATACCCTGCCATTGGCATATCCAGGCTTGGAACCCGGCTGCAGCTTTTAGCTTCCACCACATGTTTACATTGGAAATCTCTCTGTGCACATATAGAGTTTGTTCTCTTATGAAATCATGTCTCTAGGGAAGGATAATTTAAAGCCATTTCCGTTTGTTATGTCTGAGCTGAACTAGACTATTAGGGCTTGTTAACACTGGATAAACTTGAGCCCTATAACTGCCTTCATCTGCAGATTATAGAATCTATCCAACAAATTGCATTCTGATGTCCTCAGAATGATGGCTCAGCAAGCAGGGGTCTTTTAATTTATATTCCCTCACCACAACTGTCTTAGGAATCAAGACTCTGACTTTCCATCCTTACTTGGTGTAGCAGAGGTGATCTAACCGTCAGATGGTCAAATGCATCAGTAACCGAGACACTAAACTACATCTGCATGCTTCAGTAGCAGGCAACTGCTGGCAGCACAAAATTGCTGGCGAAGCATCTTTCTTCAGCATGTCTCCCTACCCCCCACCTCCATCCCCAGTCTTAACATAAATCAATATTAGGCCCACTGAAATAGCGTGTGTGGTCTGCACTTAGAAATTTCATTTGAAAATTATATTGTGGCAACCGTGAGACAGAGGGATAAACTACAATAAGTTTCTCTCAGCTAGTGTTTAAGTAAACAGAGTTAAGTGAAGATAGACAGTTGCCCTGATTTAGTGAAGGGGAGGTGGTGGTTGCCCCGTATAGTCAACTCCCTCTACCTTCATTCATCAAACCCGCTGATTACACTTGCTCTGATGCTTACATGGAAGGCTATGGCCTATTACTGCTCTCTGTTTCACATGCCAAGATGATCCAGAATAAAAACTGCATCAGTCTGACTTTGCTTATGAAAGAACCTACCAGAATGTCTGGCCCAGCATCAGGAAAGTCATGGGTGGGGTGACATAGCAGCGGTATGTCCATGCAGTGTGTTGGCCTCCAGTTCTAGACAAGGAATCTTTTCCTTGTGGCTCTGCAGAATTCAGTTTTACAGTAACTGAGGGAAGGTGCTGTCCTAGGCCCTCATGTTGGTGGTCTTGCTGGCAGCAGGATTTGGAGACAGATAAGATGTGGACCTTGCTGAAAGGCAGTTGTGTGTTTATGACACCCTGAACTAAACCAGACCCAAATCATGTCAGAAATGGAGGCTAGACGTGAGGTAGTGGCATTTAAAGTGGGAATAGAATTTTAACGTATGAGGGAAAGAATTGGCTACACTAAGGGAACAAAAGTTCAAGAATTAGAAAAATACAGAATGAGCCAGGCGTTGGTGGCTCACGCCTTTAATCCCAGCACTCTAGTTCGAGGCCAGCCTGGTCTACAGAGTGAGTTCCAGGACAGCCTCCAAAGTAATACAGAGAAACCCTTTTTTAAAAAATCTGGCCTCTGCCTACACAAAGCTTATAGTGTGGAGGAGGAATAAACATGAGTCAAAGAATAAACAACACCTCAAAGGAGATGAACACATTGAGGGGACTAAGAACTCTGTAAGAGAGTCAAGCATACTTTACAGGCCTTCTCTAAGAAAGGGAGTAGGCATTGGTGACAGCAGTTCATGGTGGAAAGTCATCACGTACACAGCATGTGTAAGAGGCCACAAGGAAATGAGGACATGTGCACACGTGGACTGGAGTCAGGGGCAGCCTTCCATGGAGTGTTGTCTTTACTCAAGGACAAATGGGTACTGTTGACCTGCTCCAAGCAACAAAAGGCATTAGGAGGTGAGATTTGCTTGCTGGAAAGACACTATTGTAGTGTAGAGAAGGGATTAGATAGGTAAATGAGGGCGTCCCCCTGGGAAGCAGATGTGATTGTTAATTGCATTGAGGTGATGCTCGGCAGGTTAAAGACTTGGATGTGGAGCATATCTCAGTAGTAGAATATTTGCCTAGTATATTCAGGGCCCCTTGTTCCAAACTGGGGGTAGAGGGGACTGAGGAGAAGTATAGAATGTGAATTCATAACCTGATTATTATCTTGGCTATGGAGATATTGTCTGAGGTGCCTTTGGAATAGTACAAGGAAGAGGATGAAGAGGTCTGAGCATTTGAGAGTCATTTTTCTACAGGGGACTACTGAGCCATGAGCATAGATAAGTACATATTAACTGAATGCATGATAGAATTAGTTAATGGATGAGCCCAGGGTCTCTGGGGCATTTACTTAAATAGCATATAAGTACTATTCAAACCTCTTGTGAGGCTAATCAGATGTGTGTACGATCCTCTCCTATCACCATTTCCATAAAACAAACGAATAAAATTCAGTGCAGTGGCAATGCTTTCCTGACCATAGATTACTTATGAAAATATTAGGAAAAGAAACTATGTTAAAATGTCAAAAAGGAGCCATGGTCCTCTCCTATTACCATTTCCATAAAATAAATAAAAATTCAGTGCAGTGGCAATACTTTCCTGACCATAGATTACTTATAAAAATATTAGGAAAAGGTACTATGTAATAATTTCAAAAAGGAGCAATGGTCCTTACTGCTTATGGTGTTATATATTGGTGATGCCCTATTATAAGAATTATACATATCACTTAAGTTCAAGGCCAGCCTACTGTATGAGGTATGAGTACTTTGGGCATTTAAGCAAGAACTCTGGTAAAGTGAACTCTGTGACTAAGGTGGGATGGGCTCAGTGAAGAGGACAGTATCTTTGTGGGGTATAGGCAGTCATCCAGTAGACCCTATTCAGGGATAGTAGAGTTGGCACTCTGGCTTTGGTGGACTAGTGCAAATATGTTTTCTATATTCCTGTATTAGTTACATTTCTTATTGCTATGACAAAGTACCTGACCAAAAGCAACTTCAGATAGGAAGAAATTGTTTGAGCTCATCATTAGGAGTACAGTCCATCACAGAAATGTAGTCATGGCAACAGGAGTGACATGCCTGTGCCAACAGAAGCATCAGGCTACTTGCTCATATCTCATCGGGCCAGAGAGCAGAGAGAAAGAGACCAGGGTTGGAAGTGGGACCTCACTATAACATAGGCCTGTGACCCACTTCCTCCAGCAGACTGAACTCCTAAAGGCCCCTGATTTCCAAACATAGCATCACCAGGGACCAAGTGCTCAGAGGCAAGGTAAGTCTTTAAGGGGTGTTTCACATCCAAAACATAACTGAATACCTCTGACTACACAGTCTCGTGGTCATCTCAAAATACACAGTGTATTCAGTCCAATATAAAAGATCTCCATCATCTTACAGTAGCAACACTATTCAAATGCCCAAAGTCTTTTCTGAGTTAACCCCGGTTTACTCCCAACATACAATGATACAGAGTAAATAAACTTTCTCATTTCAAAGGGAGGAATTCAGGCATAGCAAGGGAAGATCTGGTGGTCACGGCAATACTGGAACTCATCAGGAAAAACACTAAATCCTTCAGCTCCATATCTAGCATCTAGTGCTCATAGTGAATTCTTCTGGCCTCCAGCAGGCCTGGGTAGCCCCAGCTCTATAGCACTAAGGCCTGAAGCACACTTTTCCCAACATTAGCAAACCCTCTGATATCAGCTGCCTGTGATTGTCTTTCTGGTTTTCAATCTGACAGTTTTGCTGTTGAGATTATTCTAGGAGTTTGGGTTTTTTTTTTCTTTAATCCCATTGAAGATAGACCAATTGTTATTGTTGTCTAATTAGAAACAAAACAAGACACAGGGGTGAGGAAGAATATGATCAAAATATATCTAAAGTTAAAATTTTCAAATAATACAAAATTTAATAAAAAAGAAATGTTAGTGGATTTTGAGTACTAGGGGTAAAAACCACTAATTATATAAATATAAATCAATTAAGGTCATTCTTCTGAGAGAAGAATTTGGTGAGGAGGGACCTCAGCACTTGTACATGTCACATTCGCACACGCCCCCAATCAGAAAACAGTCCTACTCATCTGGCTATTGGTGACCTTTCTTTACTGTGAAAGTCAGTTTGTTGTGAGCAAGCTTATGTCTGTAAAAAGTAATATCATCACTTCTTTTGACTAATATTCTGTGCCATAACCCATTTACATTTCCCTACTGTTGATCATTTCATTTTTTCCAATTTTTCTATCATTAAAAATGTATGATGACCGTTCTTTTACATCCAGATTTCTGTACTCGTCTAACTATGCCTTTAGAATGTAACCCTGAATAGCCTCGGTGGATCCAATAGGTGTTTCCTCAAAAGGCCTGTTGGCAGCATATCATTTGCATGCCGGTCAGGAGTGCCTGTGGACACACACAGTTACTGAACTGGTAGTTAATTCTTCTCAACCTCTGTGACTCTTATACGTAAAGTGACATTGTACTGGCTTCATGTTTGCTTTGCTTTGATTGATTACTGGAGGCAATGTGTGTCTTTTTAAAAAAAATATTTATTGTCCATTTGTATTTTTCTTGGGATGACTTGCTTGTTTGGATCTGTCTGAACACTCTGTGAGGGTTATGGTCTGTTGGTCGGTGGAATGCAGAATCTGGGCTATAAATTCAGTTGGTGTATATAATGTACCAACCCATGATAACGAAAATATTGAAAATCATCAGAAAGTAATTTTGAGAACATTATTTCATGATTAAGTATTCCGAGGAGCTGGCGTGTCCTTCCAAATGAAGAAATTCATAATACCTGTTAAAGATGTGCCAATCCTAGACAGGATGGAATTAAGCTGCGCCCTGTGTTGCAGTCCAAGCAAGTACCTTAGAAATGCTTTTTAAAAAATCTCCCCAAACCCATCCTGCCAGGGGAGGATATGGCAGCCCACCCCCATCCCCCACTCCCGCTGCCTGAGCTGTTTTGGGCCAGCCTCTCCTGGTGCAGCCCACCCCACCTGTCTGAAGCTGCCTCTCCAGGTTTTATGATGCGTCTAAGATGAAATTTTTATTGCATTCTCCTTCCACCTTCCCCAGAACCACAGGGGGAAGAAAGGAAAACAGAGCCCATGGAGAGGAACAGGCTGAGTTGTCCGAGGTGGGGAACTGGCTACTCCAGAAGGCAGCAAAGAGGACAGGACAAAAAACATAAAGCACACCTCGCTTTAATCCCTTCCGTCTGCCCAGAGCTCCCAGAGAGCTCATAAAGTCTCCCTTTCTGGGTGACTGCATTCCTTTAGCTCGGGCCAGGCAGGGTTTTGTTGTTTAAGGAGAGGGCTTGGGGAGCTGGGGCGAGGAGAAAAGCTATCACTGGGGAATGAAAGCGCCTCGCCTAGTTCAAGGTACTGAACTATAAATACAAACAGCTGTGGAGGGAGGGGCCGGGCTGACCCACAGGCCTAGGCAGGCACCTCTGGCCAGCCTGGAGAGGTGAAGGTTCACCTTTGTGTCCCGGTGGCGGACTCAAGGGATCTTTTTGAATGCTCGAGTGTGGTGGGTGGCGTGCTTTCGCTCTATGAAACAGTGCCAGTGTTTAGAAGCCGGGGCTATCCGTTCTTTTTGTTTGAAATAAAGACTTTAGAGACCAGCCCTTTCAGGCAATGGGAAAAATGAGAGAGGAGGGGCAAGTCTTCTCCGGCCTGCCTTTGGTGAGAGTCTCTTTTTATGTGTTTGCTTTTGACCTTCTGCGGTGTTTGCAGGGTAGGGGAACTGGACCTGCTCCATCTGGGCTGAGCTCCTGGGTCCCCAACAGCAAGCACTTAAAACAATCAAAACAATTTGTTTGGCAGTTTCAAGAAGAATCTCCTGGAGTGTGTCTGGTCTCTGCCCCCTTTGAACTGCTGGCAAAGGCAGACATAGCTTGCTCCTTCCCCCAGCCCTGCCCAACCTCTTCAGGCTTCCTCTGGCTGCTCCCCCCCCTTCTGACCCTGCTGTTTCCCTCTTCGCTCCCCACCTCCCCAGGGAAGCCATCTCACCATCCTATTGGGCTGTTTCGAACACCTGGTAGCCTAGGAGAAAACATGGTATCTTGATTTCTGTTTCCCTTTTCATTGGCTGAAGTCCTGGAAAGTAGAGCCAACCATGGTGTCCAGCCTGAGGGGGCAGCAGTCATGATGATCCCTTGTTTTTCCATTTGCTGGGCACTATGCTCTGTTTTTGTAAGCAATGTCTGCTGTCTTCCCAACAACCCTGTTGTCATAGGTGGCATCTCCATTTACAGATGAAACGGAATCTTAAGTGTTTGAGCTTACATAATGATTAAGTGACTGGACAAAATTGACCCCAGAGCTAACTCATCTCCATTTCAGGACCTCGTTTTATTAGACGCTTGAGAAAGACATGCTAAATGATGAACTGAAATAGGTTTTGGCACCTGGACCAAGAATTTGAGGAGCCGCGGTCTTATGCTTGGCCCAGTAGTTTTGTTCCTTAGAGCTTCAGTGTTCCCTCTTCCTCAGTGCCACACACACACACACTGTGCACATGTGCACACAAGCACACATATAAGCACACACATAGCCATACTCATCCTCATTTAATGGGAATAGGAGTGAGGTGGAGGAGAGAGGTTATCGGTGTCTTCCTTCTTTCCTTGATGTGGTTCATGTTCCTTTGCAGTATTTATAGTTACCTCCAAAGACATTAAGCTAACCAGAATAAAGCCACTGCTTTTGTAAGTCTACAACAATCAAATAGCAGCCTTAAATTAATAGAGAGCTCCCAAGACGATACCTCCGTGGGTTACAGAAGAAACAAAACAAAATAATATATAGAAAGGACTACCAGTGCCTGACACATGAACTTTTATAAACAAAAAAACAAAAACAAAACAAACCCAGAAATGTTAGCTTTTATCATGCTTATTAATCCATGACTAGAGGGCTTAAATTCCTAAATGGGAGTAAGCCATCATTACAATGATTAATATTTCTACTACTTGCCAAGCATTATTACAGGATTTTTCATATATCAGCTCATTTACATAAGCTTTCCTTTTCTCCTTTGTAAAATATGCTTTTATTATTTTATTTTTGTGAACCTTATACATGAACCATCTATGTTACATCTACCCACCCGGGATCATTTTCATAACAACCTATTTTAAGTGAGAAAGTAGAGGCACACAGAGTAAGTTCGGAATGTTGAGTTCATGTTCCTGGCATACATGTTTCACAGTTACTCCGTGGGAAGCATAATAGAAATGTAGCACTCTTAGCCCATTCTCATCATTGCCCCTAGTCTGCTTTTGCAGAAATGCGTGTCTCTCAAGGCCGATGCCAGTGGTGTTTTGCACTGTCCTGGGCACTGCCGAGGGAAGGGCAAGCAGCCAGGAATTTGTTTTGATAAGCAACTCAAAATGGGCAAAACCTTTTTGCACCAAACCCAGTTTCTCCCAAACTAGTATTTCCCAGTTGCAAATTTGGCATGAAAACCTACATTACCACAGTGAGGCTGCTCCTAAAGGAAAGATTTTTCCTAGTCAACAAACCTAGCACTTTTGTTACTCTCCACTGAAGAACACCACATCTCCATGTTTCAGAGAGGCCAAAACAAACCCTATGAATGAAACAATTTTTTCTAACTCTTAATACTTAGGAAACTGGTATTGTACATAGAGAAAATGTTTGATGAGGTAACACAAATAATCAATGGTTAGGAAAAATGCATAAACCTGTATATATGCATGTCCACAGAAATGGCATGTATATAAGAATTTCACATATAAACCATAAATGTTACTATATATGAAGTTAACTTTTGTTCCTGTTTGCATGTTGTAGGTTAGGTCAAGAATAGAAACAGAAGTATCTTCAGATGTCTGATGGCTGTACTTCCCTGAAGTGTGTGAACTCTGGCATCTCCCTAGTTTTGTCCTCCACCCATTGGCCAATGTCACCCTGTAGTTCAAGCAATAGGGCTGGGCCTGGCACCACTTCTGAAAGTAAAGTGGAATACTCAAATACAGTTTCTCCTTTGAGGGAACCCTGAAGTCAAGACTTGTGGGGAGTGTCTGGAGAGTGTGTGCACATCATCCGCTATGTCTATGTGCCCTGGTGAGCTGGGAATTCAGTGTCACAGACACACAGGGAGAACAGTGTGTTAGAACCAATGACAGAGACTGGTCCATGGGAAGGTACACTTCTGACTAGGCTGTATGCTTGCTTTCTCACACAAGTTCCAAGGGAGAGCAAGGCCACAATGAGCTGCCTTCTCTAGCCTGCTGAATATTTATCTTAGCATTGCTTTGCCATCATCCCTTCTCTCTCCCCCCTCCCCCACCTTCCTGGTCTCGGAATTGCTCTTGTTTATATGTCCCTCGCCCATCCCCGGCTTACCCCCTCATCCTCTCCCCTTGCTCACAACCACTCTCCCTGGCTTCAGAAGAGCCTTCTGCTGACGCAGGACACGCATGAAACTGAGTACGACACAGGCAGCCACCAGGCATTTTGTGGGGGGGACCAATTAGAGTCCAGAGTGCCCAGTGTGAGCAGCAGGACATCCAGAAGGACGCTTTGCTGCTGAGAAGGGAAGCCTAATCCCGTTACAGGCGGGATAGAGACTCCTGGGGCCCACAAGCCTCCTTCCTGCTGTGCCTGGAGGGATATCATTGGAGGACTGCCGGGCTGTGGAGGGCTCTGCAAGCCAGCAGCTCCCTTCCCCCTACCCCCCAACCCCCTAGATTCTCTTTTCTTTTGCAGTGACACACACTGCAGAGCCTCTGAGGTCATTTGTTTCCCACAGCCTCACAGGGCGCTGTGGCAACAAGGGGGACAATGGTCTCTCACAGGAATGATGGGAGGCCTTGTTTGCCTTTAATAAGCCCCTTCAAGGGAGCAGTAAGGTCTGTTGTGTGTGTGGTTTGTTTTTTCAGAAAATCCTCTTGCCCATAGTTCCAGTGTGAAGTACTCAGGCGACTTCAATTGAGGACATAAAGAATCCTATGTGTGTGAGAGAGGGTTTAATTTTATTTTTATTGCCGCTTTGAGACCAGAACTGTGTTTTCCCTTCTCTCAGTTACCCTCTTTTGCACTCATGATCCCTGGAGCCCAGCATTCTTTGGATAGTTTCAGGCAGGAATTGGCAGGTGCTGGGGGCAGAACGGCGATCGATGCCTACATCTCCTGTCCCGGCCTCCAGTTGCCCTCTTTGGTGAGGGAGCTCAGCAGGACTTCAGAAATGTGTTCCTTCACATTTTTCACCCCGTCCTGAGTCTGAAGAAAGTGCTTGAAAGGGGATAAGAGGGGAGGGGCTGGGATTCCTAGCAAAGGGAATATAGAAAGTGAATCGAGAGGAAGGCAGGCCTTGTATGCCACCTCAGAACACCCTAGAGCTGCTGGGGAATGCCCAGGAAGGAGGCTTGTGTAGGAAACAGAGAAGTCAGGCTCCGTGCCTGGTCCAGCCCTGTGATAAGAAAAGATGAGTGCTCTACCCACACTCTATAGTTCTGCTAACACAGAGCTGTCCATTTGTCTCATGGGGCTTCCTCCTGTGTTTCAGGCCTTCTAATGGAGCATAATTTAACCATGGAGCCTGCATGAGTACCCGAGGTAGACCAGGCTGTGCCATGCAATCTTGATATTTCATCTGGAGAGACTGAGGTTAGACAGTTGAAAGTAGTTCCTAACACCACCAAATCAACTAAAGCCACGACTTCAGATTATAACTAAGATGCTTTACTTTCCAGGCCATTAGCTAAACAGTGTGGTCTAGAAGTTCTTTTAAAAAAAAAAAGGCAATTAAGACAGTCTTGATCCAAGCCATCAGTAGTGCACATCAAAAATTGTCTCTTGTGGGGCTGGGGAGATGGCTCAGTAGTCAAGAGCACTGGCTGTTCTTCCAGAGGACCCGGGTTCAATTTACAGCATCCACACAGCAGCTCACGGCTACCTGTAACTCCAGTTCCAGGGGATGTGATATCATCATACAGACATACATGCAGACAAAATACCAAAGCACATGAAATTAAAAAAAATCATCTCTTAGTTAACTACATCAGTAAGTTTTGCTTTAAGGCCATGATGTTTTCTTCCTTTGATTTCTTTAATACTCCTATGTATAAAATTTTATCACTTCTACCAAGCTCAAAAACTATTGGCTTTCTGACCTGGACACTAGGAAATAATACTTTTCTTACATTTTATTAATTATACCTTATTAATGCCTCTTAATTTCCTGACTTTCTTTCAATAACATTTTGAATATTTTTGTGAAATATACAGGAAGGTGAGTCTTTCAGATGTGACCATTGATTATGCTCTTGTAAACATATAGCAGTTCAGAGACTGATACCACTTTGTGGTACATTTTAAAAAATTAGTTATCTTTGAGTTCAATGAACATCTCCAAGATTCATTCTTGACTTCTATATCATTTTAATTCTTCTAGATTCTGAAGTAGGTACCCTAGAAGTTTTGACAAATGCACTGACATACTGTTTTCTTTCTCTGCACCATTGGTTTGTTTTTTAATTTATTACTTATTTTTATTTTATGTTCATTGTTTTGTTGCATATATGTCTGTGTGAGAGTATCCTGTCCCCTGAAACTGAAGTTACATGCAGTTGTGAGCTGCCATTGGGGGGAAATGAACCAGGGCCCTCTGGTACAGCAGCCAGTGGTCCTAACTGCTGAGTCAAATCTCCAACCCCTGCACCATTAGTTTAATCCTTATTCTAAACTGAAGTAATGTTCATCATCGTCAAGTAATAAATGTCCTATGGTCGACTCCAAAAGATACCCTATGTCTCTTTCTCACAATGATAAGACATTAGCCAGACTGTCCTCTTTCTGGCCATGATGGGAACAAAAAGATATACTGACTCTGACTTTGTGTTAATTCTAAAATAAACAGCACTCAAAACAAATAAGTAAAAACAAACAAACAAACAAAATAATAAAATCTGTGACAGATGATAGGTAGTGAAAGAAAACCCCTAACCTCTAGTCGGCTTTAAAAAGTCTGACTTCCAGGAAATGCAGACTGTGCATAATTTGCCTTGTGCCCCTAGATTCAAGCAGCCTTCCTCTGAGGATCACCTCTCCACACCCTCCCAGCTTTTTGCCTGTTGACACATCCCACCACAGCTTCCAGATATACAAAAGACTCGTCAAATCCAAAATGGTAACCTAAAATGTTGAACTGCAAGGAAATGGCAGTCGTGGCATTGAGAGCTGGTAAATAAATAACAGGCCTGTTGTCCCCCACCCCAGTTTAATGCTCTCAAGAGGTTCTTATGTTGCTGGAATTAGTGGGCATGTAAATGAAACCCCTGTTGGCCTTGGCAGATATTGGCCTCTTCCTTGACCTTGTTTGACTGAAACAAAAAGTCATTGGTGGAACAAAAATTCAGAGCTCTGAACTTGGTTGAAAGAAAAGGGCAATTCTCTGAATTGGGTAATTGGATCACCCTCCCAAGTGCCCTACGGCTTATATCAAACATATAAGAAGGGGATTAATAACTTCAGTGTGTAAGTGAGCTTCAGGCAGCTTCTAACTCTAGCATTTCACTCTCAGGAGCTTTGGGACACTAGCAGATTTTCTTTATAAAGAGCATTTGAAGTGCTCTTTATAAAATACAGGAAGGGTCTACAGACTGCTATGGAGTCCTTGTCATTGTGGATTGTCCTACTTGACAGGCAGGCAACCTGGAAGCCTCTGCAAAAGGGCCACTTAATGACGCTTATGAACAAAACAATGACAATAATGTTATTCCAAACTGTGCTTGGTAGTCACATCCTTAGTCATGACTTTATAACCCAGACTAAATTAAGTAAGTGTGTTAAATGGAAAGTTTACCATAGTCCTGTTTCTTACAGAGAAGTTTGGGGATCTCAAGACTTAACCACAGACATATAACCTTACATGTAAATTGTTAGGAGTCATCTGAAAATCAGGAACTTTTTGTTAATGTATTTTAATTGGCTTATGATGTTCTCACTCAGTATCGAATGTCTGCTATATAGCAAGATTCAGGGTATAAATAGTATATAGAGTAGAGCAAAGGTTGTTCAAATGCGTCTGAAAAGTGGGTTCCTGAAGGTCGGAGGGACACGCACGAAGGGAACCTTTGCTTCGTGGGAATGTACAGGTGCAGAGAGAACCAAAGACGATGGTGAATGAGTTTATAAAGCAGCAAAACAGAGAAGAACATTCCAAGTAGAATTCACAGCACTTAAAAGAAGCATTTCTTTACAGCAGGACTGGAGATTAACCTGGGCCAGATAGAAAAACTCAAACTGCAATCGCCATTTTATCATAAAGGTTGTTGTACTAGATCCTAGGACTTGAGGTCACCAGTGGTAGAGACGCTTTGTTGAATAAAAGGGAGTGGGGAACATTTATGAAGCCTTCACAGGTATGGGCATTCTGAAACTTCTGGCAATCATGCAGAAGAGCTCTTAAGGAACATTCTAGAATCAATTCTTAATAGCAATAGATCAGTTAAAAGTCCAAAAAGAGTTAGCAGAATCTTTCTATTTATTCATTTATTGATGACTTAGAGGTAGTCTTTTTATTACTGATGAAATGCTACTAAAGCTGGGTGGATGTATTAGTCATAGTTCTCTAGAGTAACAGAACTGATAGAATGAATCTATACAGATGTAGAAGGGATTTATTAGAGTAATTTACAGGCTGTAGTCTAGCTGGTCCAACAATGACTGTCTACCAATGGAAAGTCCAAGAATTCTGTAGTTGTTCAGTCCAGGAGGCTGCATGTCTCTGCTGGTCTTCAGTTTATGTTGGAATCTCAAAGCAGTAGGCTCTAATCCGGTGAAGGAATGGACTTTCCAGTGAGAGCAAGCAGGCAAAGAGAGACAAGCTTCGTCCTTCCATGTCCTTTCTGTAGGCTGCCAGCAGACAGTGTGGCCCAGATTAAAGGTGAGTCTTCCCACCTCAAAAGATCCAAATTAACAGTGGGTATTTTCACTTCAAACAGTTTAATGAAGGAAGGTCCCTCACAGGTGCTCCCAGCCACGTGGGTTTTAGTTAATTCCAGACATAGTCAAGTTGACAACCAAGAGTAGCCATCACAGAAGAGTTGCTTCTGAGAATGAGAATACCAGAAAACTAATCAGGAACAGAGTTAACTTTAGTCATGAACAATTTTTCTTTTCTTTTTTTTTTCTTCTGTTAACTCTTATAAAAAACCTGTGAAGCAAGTGTTTTGCCTATATTGTAACAAGAGAATAAACAGTTTCGAGAAGTTGAATAACTTATTAGAGTAAAGCAGACAACATTATTATTATTTTTGTTTTTTTTCTCAGCAATAGTTTCTAACCAGAGATGACTCAGAGATTGCACCATGCTAGATGTGTTTGGGTCACTGTGTTGAAATTTTGATACAACTGCCCCCACGTGCTCCAGTGTGGTGTGGTGGTAGTGTGTGACCTGCATGTCTCTCATTGGAGAGACAGGCTTTGAATTTTTACTTCATCCTGAAAGTGGAAGATGAGAGAAGTTATCTAAAGATGACTACAGGAATGAATACAGGAAAGCTATGCCTACCTGCCAAAGTGAAAAACATTCTGTTGTTGTATACATAAAATGGGCCAGTAGATTTATTAGAGCTATTTGCTAAGATTTGAAGGGAACTTAAGTATAAATAAAGTAGATTGTAGTTTAGATGTGTATCTTAATTGTGACAACAAGTTCAGGGTTTTCTTGGTGGCTTTTGAGGATAACTGCTAGAATCCCTTTGGTTGGACTGCTGCTCCTTCTCCTTCTCTGTATAGAGTAAGATGGAAATCACACACACACACACACACACACACACACACACACACGTAATAGTCTTGGCTATAATGTTCCTTGGTTAGACAGTTCAGTTCATAGACCAACTCTTTTCCATACAGCTAGAGCTTTGCTTGTCCTGAAGAGCCCGATGAGTCATCTCTCTGGGGAGATGAGACATGGTTCCATATTGATACCACCCATTGGGCTTATGGCGTGAATCCATAGATTGTTCTAGTGTTTGCTGACTTTTTATCTAAAAATAAAGTCATTTAAGTCACCAGTGTAGTGCCAATGGGTCTGGTTACTTGTAAAGTTTAGGATGCCATTTGGAAAGCCTCCATCAGGATGTTCTTAGCGATGTATCAGCTAGGGAGAGATGCCCTTTAGCACACTAATTCTTGCACAGATTGGGTCCACTGAATTGAATTATGGAGACCCAAACTCTCCTTTAGAAGCCAAGAACACCCAAGAAGTAGTTTTGATGCTGTCCAACCTCCAGTTCTCTCTTCATTGCACCATTGCTTTTCTCTTGGGTGAGATGTCACACATGGCCCTGCCTTTCTCGGGGGGGGCTACTTGTAGCTACTTGGCTTTGAATTTGGGTGTGATTTAGTCAATGAAATTCCTCCCATAAACTCCTGCTGTTCTTTAAAATGAATACTGTGTCCTTTGCTGCCCCTCCTAATACATGATATGCCATTTCTGACAACTGGGTACCACCCAGAACCTCTTGCATTTAGGTGGTAGATGAAATAAACATAATGACTAGTGTGGTACAAGCTGAAGAGTTGGAGACTGTGACCTGGTCATCTCTCCAGATCTTCTGGAAAAAATTGCTATGTACAATATATATTTTTAAAAATAATCTTTATTCTTTTTGCTGAAAAACAAACTTTGAGAGGATGATTCTCACAGGATATGGAAATGACCTTGGACAAGGTCCAGGCTTAGTGGCACAGCTGCTATTTCCTGCAAAGGACATCTACATCCAGAAGGGGAAAACACAAAGTTAAATATATAGCAGGAAATTAATGCTTGACCATATTAACAAAAATGAAAGTATTCACCTGTAACAGAATCTGTCTATAAAGATAAATAGACATGGGCAGGAATTATAGTTTATGTTTAGGATAAAATATTTAAAACCCACCATAAAAGAGTAACTGTTCTATCAGCAAAAATAGCAATAATAATAGCATCCACTTGTGATTCCTAACAACTTTAAACCTCCTTTGGATATCTATTTTTATATTTTCAACCACTTAGTATGGCTAATAAGTTGACTTTAAAAGGCTAAGATCTGTAGAACCTGAGCTGGGGTGTGTAAAGCCAGGGGAAGACTTGGAATTTTCCTCTAAACATGGTACAGATTTTAAAACAGAGATAGACATGATTTAATTTACACTTTTAGAAATTTACATAGACTTGCCTGGGGCTGGAATCAGATGGAAGCTGGGAAATAAATCAGGAAATGTAGAAGCAATCCTGGAAAAGGATTGTTTGGGTTCTCTAAGGGGAAGAATGTGTGAGAGAATGAGACTAGCCCAGACGATGCCTCTCTTTCAGCTGTGCAAGAGCTCTTGGCTCTCCCATCTGCGTGTACTACAGACCCAACAGTAAGTTGAGAGAAGAACGGTGTCGCTGGAGAACTTCCCAGAACATATTTAGATTTGCTAGTGTTAATTAGGATTCCATTATTTGAAGATCCCTGCTTCATATTTGGGAACTAGAAAGCACAAGGCTGGTGGGTAATTAAGAAGAAATAGTGACATTAAGGGTGATAACATTATATTTTCTTCTGGAGTCTCTGAAAGAATGACAATCCAGCTGAGTGGTGGTGACGCACATCTTTAATTCCAGCACCCGGCAGGCAGAGGCAGGCAGATCTCTGTGAGTTCCAGTCCAGCCTGGTCTATAGAGTGAGTTCCAGGACAGCTAGGACTGTTACGGAGAGAAACCCTGTCTCAAAACAAGAGTAAATCTCAACTTTAGTACTGCCTCTTCAGCAAACTCTAGGTCCCAAAAGATCAGGAAAGAAGTCTGCTTTTTCCCTTGGGTTTGTTTGTTTTGTTTTATACCAGTGAACTAAATCCCAGATCCCAGAATATTATATCTCTCGTGCCCACAACAGGGAATGATTCTGGTATATTAGATGTTCAGGAGGAAATATTGTATGAATAGTGAGCAAGCATGCTCTGAGGTGCAATTAGAATGCTTGGAGCCTTGGATCGTACTTCCTGGTGTCTTCTAGTAGATGTTGGGATGCTACTTTGGGAAGGGTCTGTGAATTCAACCATGAAAACACACATGTTCCTGATCTACAGAACTCTGCTGTCCTCACAGCTGTGCAGTTTAAGTAATGGAATTGTTATTCTGTTGTTTGGGGAAACTGAGACACAAAAGTTACCTTGGCAAAGGCTTTGCAAGTCAATGAACAGTTTGTGACACAACTAGAATTTTGAGATTCTCACCTTTGCAGCCTTAACCCACTTAACAGCCCTGTGGTCCTGGTAGGGCTATAGCTTTTCATAAAGCTGGTACTTAATCATTTAAAGAGATGGCAATTTATCTTAACTATGTGCCTCATTATAGATGCGACACACTTAGCACAGATGGCCTCAGCAGTTTTTCCTGGCTTCCCTTACCCTAACATATCTAGCACGCTAATGTCAATATTAGCTTTACTGTTTTAGGTAACTTTGGTGTGCTTCTCATTAGCTGGAACCATAAAGAGTTGAGTTTTACCTGCGCTGAGGGATCGCTAAATTCCTGCTGGCATCTGTGCGCACAGCCCCATGTCAAAAGTGAGGTCATGTTTCTCCTGGATTGTGCCTGTATCTGATGAGCCTGGGCTGGCATGAATCCGAGACAATGAAATAATCACACCCATTAGCTCACCAGGGCCTTATTAAGATGTGGCCTGGCTTTCCATCCATTTCTCCTGCTTGGAAAAACTGACATAGTCATGGTGTGTAAAGGTTAGTGGAGATGAAGCTGCTTCAGCAACCAAAAATTAGCACTCCCTGCTTAAAGGTGTGGTAAAGCTGTGGCTGATGGCAGGGAACAGCACTTCAAGAGGCAGAAGCAGGGGTCTTTTTCCTTTTTTAGGGAGGGGACAATGTTTTTACCATGAATCCCTAACTAGCCTGAAATTTGCATGATGATCCTGTCTCTGCCCTCAGAGAAGGGCATCACCTTGTCTAATTCAAGAGTGTCTCTGATCTGTGCATGTGTGATGGTTAACACTGAATGCCCCCTTCCTACTCCCTTAAGGGCCAACTGAAGCAGCACTTTCCAAATTTTCATTATTGATTACATTTTTGTTTGTAGATCCTCCTTTCCTCTGCATATTGGAAGGTTTGGGTCTATCTAGAAAACAAACTGTAATAATTAAATAATAATGCTTTTGTTTCCTCATTGACAACTCTTATCATTGTGCTGAATCTTCTCTCTATCGTCACCTTTGTCTCTCTCCATAGTACTTTCTTTTTTTGTTTGTTTGTTTTTGGTTTTTGAGACAGGGTTTCTCTGTGTAGCTTTCAAGCCTGTCCTGGAACTAGCTCTTATAGTCCAAGCTGGTCTCGAACTCACAGAGATCTGCCTGCCTCTGCCTTCCGAGTGCTGGGATTAAAGGTGTACGCCACCAATGATCAGCTTTCAGAGTGCCTTCCCAAACCTCATGCCTGGCCTTTAGTGTGACCATCAGTTAGTTATATGTCCAGGATCCCCTCCACTTCACCCACAGGGACCCTTTCACAGTCACAGCACCCATCACTTACAAATACAGGTCTGTCTCACTCATGACTGCTTCCCTAATCTTTGTGTCTTTGCTTGGCATATGTAATTGGCACTTGGTAAATATTTGTTGAATGAGTTAAGGAATTAGGTGACAGAACCAAGAGATATAACAGAATTGTGGGCCTTATATTGGCTTGCAGAGTCTTAATCTATATAAATTTGGTAGGGTTTCTGAAGTGTTGGCATGAGCTTAAATGAAAGCCACCAAGTTTAAAATAAAGGTTAACTTGGAGTGGGGAGTGAGATGATGCTTGCAGCACATTGGTGAGGTTCCAGTCATTAATAATGAAGACGCCTGGCTACTCCTGAACTAGAGAGACATAAACCTGCTCATTTCATGTATACCCATGGCAGAACTAATAGAGACTCATAAAGATTTTACAAACTGTAAAGGTATTTTATTTTGTAGCTCATATTTCTAACTGTCTTAGAAACAACCATTTTCCCTGGTCTTATCTTTGGAGATACTCACAACCCCTGCATATCAGCCATCCTACCTCTTTTTTTGTGAGTCTACTACCTCTTGAACCTACCTTACTCCCTAAACCACACAGTGCACAACAGTATTTGGTTGAACGCCTACTTTATGCTTTGTGTTATAAACTATAATTTGAATACCTGGGGTCTTACACTCGGTTTCATGAGATCTTTACCAGTGGATAGCATCATATAAGAGAAGAGCCTGGTGTCAGGGCAGCTTTTCAGTCTTTCCTAATGATCCCATGTGCCATGTTGTGGACACAACCTGCAGAAGTATTAGCGATTTCTTGGAAAATCACCACACCTGCCAACACCCTTGGACAGGGAGTAGAATGATGTGCTGCTTGGCTCTCCAGCGTTCAGAGACCACCTATTACCAGAAGGTTGCCAAAGCTGCCTCTTAGGGAGACTCAGCTAACAGCTTCAGTCAGTCCTCTCATCAGATGGAAATCAAAAGTTGCTTGGTAAATCACTCGAGCTGAAAACATTCCTGGCAGTTGAAACTGCCCATGGTAAGAACATGCTTTCCTTCCTTGCAATGAGTTTGTTATCCAAGGGCTGGAAGTGCTCAACATCGTTGATTGGCTAATTATGAGTAACTCAAGGGCCATAATGCTCCATTCCCTCTGTGGGAATATTTATAAGCGCTCAAGGTCAGCTCAGATAAAGGAGAGAGAACTCACCCAAGGAAACTTCAGGAAAGTCTGGAATGGAGATGGCATAGGATGTTGCTAGTCTGAAACAGAAAGGTTCAATATATCACTGAGTTTTACAAACAAACCCTGGAAAACATTCCCTGTGTCCCTCCCAGCTTTCAGATGGGATGTAAAACTAGAGGCTTTAACCTTTACTCATGGTGGTAAGTCTACCCTATTTTTCTTAGGAAGGGAAGCAGTTGCTTTAACATCCTGGCTAGATTCCCAAACTGAACAGGGTGGCCCTTTTAAAACAGGCCTGTGGATGCTGCTGTGTGAGGGAAGGGTAAGCTGGAAGCTTCATGTGCATGTGGGTGTTTAATGAATATGAGTTGATTAAATTGGCCACCCTGAATTATAACCTCATACCTCTGGAGTTCCTTTCCTGCCTGTAGCTCAGGACCACGGTCTTCGAACTTTCTGCCCAAACTTGTTAGGCAGAAATGCGTCTCTTCTAAGCTGCTTGTGCTTTCCTGCCTAACTTTTCTTTGTTTCAAAGATGTGCACTAGAATGTGGACATGCGAGTCCCTTCCCTTCCAATACAGGCCCAGCTGCAGTGATGGCTGCCACACCCACAGCACTTCCCCTAAAACCTGCTCCCTCCATCTGTTTCCCTGTCTCTGGACTACTACAAAGCCAGTGTCTGTCTGGGACAGATAGTGAGCTGCACTGCAGACAGAGGAGGCCTTGTCTAAAGGAGGAAAAACTACTGTTCTAGAAATCGGGCGACCTAGCTTTCTGGCTGGATTGTGCTAGGAGCCATCTGTGTGGTTAGGAGAGTCATTTGTTCCTTCACCCATAAAAGGCAAGGGAGAGAAAAAAATCAGTATTTCTCAGATTGTGGGCTTTGGATTCTTGGGGTCTGCAAGTTCTATGAGATTTTTAAAATTTTTATGCCCTTACCATCAAAGATTTTTTAAAATTATAAAGTCAATATAATATAGTTGAAAGATGTTTCAAAAATAAATATTAAGTTTCTTAAATTGGTGATTCTGAAACTTACATAACATTTACTGGAGGTCTCTGAGTGTATTGGGGAAATCTCAAGTAAATATTCAATTTTTAAAGAACTCCATGTATCAATCAAGTTTGAGATGGAGGCAAATCTTAGTATTAAGTTGGGGTTTTTTTTGTTTCATTCCCACCACAATATGCTTAACTGTTTTAGTTCATGGACTTCTTTTGTTTTTGTAACCAAAATATTTCTCTTTTACAAAAGCTATATATTAAATTGCAAAGTGTGTTTCTTACAAAAGTTCCTTTTCCATTTAAGATTCAGAGCATTGGTCTGGGGAGAAGACTCAGTGGGTGAACTACTTGCCACGCAAGCATAAGGACACGAGTTCAAACCTCTAGGACCCATGTAAAGCTGGTACCACGGCCTGTCTGTGACCCCAGTGCTACTTTAGGGAGATGAAAAACTAGAGAATCTCTAGAAACTCATGAACCACTATACTTGGTATTTGAAGTAGAGAAGAACAGAGACCTTGCCTCAAACAAGGCAAGGAAGGACAGGTGGTCTTCTGGTCTTCACTTGACAGACATGTACCTTCACACACCCAAGCACACATGCACATATATGTACTTGGTATATGCCTGTGTGTGTGAGGGAGCATGGGTGTCATATATACATATTTATATTATATATTCACACACACACAAATTCAAAAGGCTAGAGAGATGGTTCAGTGGTTAAGAGCACTGGTTGCTTTCCCACGAGACCCAGGCTCAGTTCTTAGTATGCACATGGTAGCTTACAGACAACTATAATTCCATTCATGAGAGGTCCAGTGCCTTCTTTCAGCCTCTTCAGGTGCTGCATACACGTAGTGTATACATACATGCAGAAAAAAAATCCTTGTACTTTGAAGAAGAATCAAAGCAGTTATTTTTGACCAACCTTGTTAGCTGGGACTACCTTTCTTTTATTTCTCAAACCTTATAAAGGTTCATTAAACCTGAGGTTGAATTTGTTTTATGTATTATGCATTTTACTGCATAGTCTACAAAACTCATTTGTGTATATTATCTATTTATTTGTTTTGTGTATGTACATGTGTGGGTATGGAGCACATCTGGAGGTCAGAGGAAAACTTATGGGAGTTAATTATCATATCCCATCATGTGGGTCCTGGGGAACAAGCCCAGGTCTTTGGGTTTGGCAGCAAGAGCCTCTACTACTGAGGCATCTCACTGACTTTATCCCTTTTGCTTTTCAATATGACAATGTCTAGTAAATTAATCAGGTATTGTGATGCCCATTATATTAAGGAGGATGACACTCTGACCATAAACAGTGTCTCATGTTTTCTGACTCTTTCTACCAAGCAAAGCTCCTTACTTACAGCAAGAGAATAGCCTGGGTTCCTATTGTTCATTTGACTGCACTAGTCCAGGGTTACTTGTTTCAGGAAATTGTAAATAGGGTTTCTTATTCAAGGATAGACTGACATTGCCAGGTGTCAATCATGTGCCTCCAGTACTGACTTAATCTCAGCCCAGTTCCTTGTATGTACAGGTACTCAGGATTTATTGAATAGCGACTGAGTGAATTTAAAAGAAATTAACCCTTCTGCTAGGTGTGGTGGTGCATGCCTATAATCCTGTCACTCAGGAGGCAAGGTCAGTGAGGCTCTGTCTCAAAACCTAAACCAACAAAATCTTCCTGACTGAAGTTTGTAAATTGGTGGTCATTTTTGACACATGGATTTTTTCCAAGTACTAAGTCAGCAGGGTTTGCTCAGAGTTCCCAAGTGCCTTGAGGGGGAAGGAGGGAACTGATGAGAAAAGGTAAACTGACAGGCCAACAGAGGAAGCCCCTTTCTGGTTTTCTCTGTCCACGGCTGATTTCCTAGGCTTCCAAAGGGCCATGGTAAACAGCATCGTTTTTGTCAGGGTTTGACCGAAATTGTCATTCCCATGGAGAGAGGACAGGTATAACCATATGAGCGGGCGTGAAGAGTAAGTTGAAGGCAGCCAGATGTGCCCCATGGGAAGATGGGTCAGAGAGCAGAGGAGCTGGTGGGAAGACAGCGGCTGTGGCCAGAGCATGTCCACATGGAAAGGAGAGAGACTCTGTCTGCTCACATAGTGTGGTTTGGCTGGTTTCCCATTATTCCCCAGGAGAACTCTTAGTGGCCAAAGACATCATATTTTAATCAAGCCAGTTCTAGCTGGACTGGTAAGCTAGGCTCCCATGGGTACAGTGCAGTCGTAGCAGGGTGAAGAGGGAAACTGGTGTTCACAGACGGATCTGCTCACTCCCTTCTGTGACTTGCGACCGCTGTGGTGTCCATAAATGTGCGTCTTCTCATGCTCATAAGTGCTGCCTATTGCCATGTGACTGTGTTGTCTATGGAGGCAGCTGGCCTGGAAAAAGTGACTGGGTTCTACTTTTCTGTACTCTTTGTTCCTGGAACCACGTCCTGAAATCCCAGGCTTGCATTTTGCTGCCATTCTCCTGAGTTGCCTTTCTGTGGAAGCCTGGAGATTCTAGAGAGATTCTTATGCTTAAATCGTGCCTCTGACTTACCTCTAAGGAACTCCTCACTGGTTTTGCTTGGCCAGTGAGGAGGTGACTGAAGTTGTTAGTCATCTTGAAAAGCTAAGGATGTTGGAGGGGACCAAAGTGAAATTACAGAACATGTTCACTCAGCCAAACTGAAACACACATGATTAAGTGGCCACACACACAGGCTTAAGATGACATCTCATTCATGGATTGTGGTTAAGCAAAGTCCAGATTGTTAGAGCTAATGTACACCTATGCTTTCTGCCAGGTAACTTTCATCAGATTCCTGGGATGTCAATATGTGTGTATAATTAAGATTATTTAATCATATTAAAATTCCCACAGAGATGAGTGGAGGATGCAATAGGGTAGAGATCACTAGGTCTAGCAAGAGTCAGCAGTTGTCCCTGTCTTAGTTAGGATTACTATTGCTATGATAAAACACCATGACCCTTTGGAGGGGAAGGAGCTTATTTAGCTCACACATCCCCATTGTGTAGACTCAAGCAGGTGACAGGAGGTGATGTAGAGGCCATGGAGGGGCACTGGTTCGTGGCTTACTGCTTATGACTTGCGCAGCCTGCTTTCTTGGATAACTCAGGACCACCAGCCCAGGGCAGCACTACCCACAATGGGCTGGGCCCTGCCCATCAATCACTAATTGAAATGCCTTACAGCCTGATCTTTCTTAATTGAAGATCCCTCTTCTCAGATGACTATTGCTTGCATCAAGTTGACATAAAACTATCCAGCACAGGGACTAAATAATACAACCAAAAGACCAGTCACTGACTACATCTATGTAGTAACTCACCCAGAAGTCTACCTTGCAAATTTCTTTCTTTCTTTTCTTTTCTTTTTAGTTTTCTCAAGACAGAGTTCTCTGTCTAACAGACCTGGCTGTCCTGCAACTCACAGAGATCCATGTGCTTCTGCCTCCTGAGTTGCCTTGCAAATTTCAATATTCTCACTATTTCATTGTATTTGATTCTATTAACTTCTTTGGTAGTTTCTGGGGTTTCACCCAAGGCAAGTGCTCCGCACCTCAGCCCTTCACTGTTGTAGTGTTAGGCACAACATTTGGGTTGCAAAAGGAAAACTCTGTTTTAATTCCACCTCCGTCAAAGTTGCAATTCGCACAAAGCACCCCTTGGTTTCAAAGAGTGATGGCTTCAGTCTTATAAAAACAAATGAGGTTGGCATTCCAATCATCTGGAGTTAGATCTGATCAACGACTACAGGGTAATCGACACCTGTTGATAGACTTCTAAATTTAAAGAACAAATATAGACCCATCAGTTCAAGCCAAGAAATCATTTTCATATTTAGTCCAAATCCTCCACTCTTGCCAATTTCTCTATATATTGTTTTCCTTGTTCCATCAATCATCAAAATTAGGGTCTGGTCCTGATCTCTTATCTTGGATGAGGAAGCAAGTCCAAATGACAGTGACCTTTTGTAACCACACAGCTTGTTAGAAACAAGTTCACCAGAATTCCAGTCTTTCTACTTACCCAAATAGTCTTCTAATGTTTTAACCTGTTTCATAGAATAGTTGACTAATGTGAACCTGGCCCAGAGCAGTATCATTTATGGTAAACTTCTGTTAAAAGGCTATAGTTTCCTTCATAATTGGGCTCTAACACCACCTCTGTCCCTGAGTAGTAGGAACATCATGATGAATGGACCAGAATAAAATGGAAGGCATCAGTTGAGCCATAATCCTTTCAGGCTGTTCTTTATTGAGAGAAGAAACAACTTGTGTTCTATTTCCATCCTTTATGGGACCCTGATCATTGTTTCTATCATTCCATCCTATAGTAAACTCAGAGTATCTTTGAAACAATCGGATACAATAAGTGGATGAAAATACATGCAATATTTGGTATCAGGAGGCTTGAGAAAGATAGGTAAATACAGAAAAGATTGGCCTGGAGAGATGTCTTAGGAGTTCAGAACACTTTCTGATCTTGCATGGGACCCAGGTTCAATTCCTAGCACCCGCATGATGGCTCATAACCATCAGAAACCCCAGTTCCAGAGGCTTTGACACCCTCTTCTGTCAGGCACACATGTGATATGCAGACAAAATGCCCATACATATAAAATAAAATGAATATTTTACAAGAAAGAAAGAAAGAAAGAAAGAAAGAAAGAAAGAAAGAAAGAAAGGACTTGGGAAGAACAAAAATAGGAGCTGTCACAGAGATCACTGGGAAAGATGTTTATTTCTTTGGCTCTGGCCAGTGGATTATCCAGCCCCAGGATTTCTCATCAGGACCATCATTGACATTTAGAGCCAGCTACCCCTTGATTGTGGAAGGCTGTTTTGTACATTGTTCTGTGATAGCTGCTTTTCTGCCTTTTCCCACTCAGGAGATGTCAGTGACACCCTCCTTACCATTTGTGACAACCAAAATATAGCTCTGGACATTTGTACCAAATAGCCATGAGTCATGATCAGAAGAGGCTTGTTCTCCATGGAGATTCATTCACCTTACTTAGATACATTGTCTTTGAAAACCTCATCAGAAGGCACTCCATGAGAGGGTAGATGGCCTTCCTAATTATGACCTCAAAAATTAAAATGTTAGACATTTTTATCTGGTACACATACACATTATTTGTTGTTCTTTATTCATTCAGCCAAAAAGCAGCTATTGCAAATGACAAGTCAGACACCCTGCTAATTCTAGACACAAAAGAGAACTTCTCCCACAAAATCTTAGAATTTAATGCTATTCTAATCAGCTCAGTAGAGTTGATTTGCTCACCAGGGCTAATGAAGTTAAAGTTTTGAAGTTGTGTCTCATTATGTGGCTTTAACTTGCATCATCCATATCATTTATTAGACCAGTACAAATATCCTTAAGACTACTTTAAATCCTATTGGTGGCACATTGGAAGATTCCTGGGATAGGAAGGTAACATCATAAAAGTTGAAAGACTCAGAGTCCAGTGAAAAATCTTTCACTAAATAGCTTTCATTAAGTGTTTTATTTGGTTGTTTGTTGTTTTTTTCTGGTCCAGTTGGACCGAGCCCCATGCTCAGACCCTGGACTTCATGATTTCACCTGCCCTTATGTTGTATTAGATTCCTTTAGTTTCCTCAGACCCTGCTTTCTAGATGAGAAATTATACCTGAAAAAACAAAACAACAAAGACTTCTTAATTCACTCTTAGCTTCACCTTCATTAGAAGAAGTTCATACTTCTTGTTATTTGTTGCTAATTCCCTTTCAGTATTTGGTAATGTGTGAGGCTGTTTTATCTGTGCAACCTGGCAAGAGGGATCAGGAGATTCTCTTGACCTGTCCCCAAGGATGCTGCTAAGCATCCTACAATGCCACCAAGAGCCAGTTAAACTAAGTGAACAATTCAAATAACTTCCAACTCACTAGCCAGCACACTCAACCTTAAAGCAAACAGTGTTGGGGAAGTACACGCTACCCATGCTCTGTGGTCTGAATGCAGCTGTGAACTCAAAAGTCTTTAAATTGATCACTTTTTGTCATTATCAATCCCAAGGCTCCTCCTAAAAGTAAGTAACTCCTAAGAGTGTGGATGGTTAAAGAATTTTGAGGGAGTGCATGGAGGTGTAAGTAGTCTTTTAGTATGTAACTTGTGCATCAGTGCCCCCTATTTAGAAACCATTCTGCTAAATAATTCAGTGACCAATAAAGTTTCTTCTACTAAGTCAGCTTTTTACTTTTCAAAGGCAAAATCCATTTGTATGAATAAAGTTTAATTTATTTTAATTTTGTGATTATAATATAATTATATCATTTCCCCCTTCCCTTTCCTCCCTCAAATCTTCCCATAGATTTTTCTTGTTCTCTTTCAAATGCATGGCCTGATTTTCATTAATTGTTGTGTTGTGTGTATGCATGTGCATGTATATGTTTTCCTAAATACATAAATACAACCTGCTCAGTCTATATAATGTTACTTTTATGTGTATGTTTCCAGGCTGACCATTTGGTTTGGATAACGAATTGATATGCTCTTCCCTAGGGAAGACTATTTCTCCTGTTCTCAGCAGAGTTGCCTGTAGTTTTTCGTATCAGGCTGAGGCCTCCTGAGCCTTCTGTCATTCACATTAGCATGTTTATCGGTATTATCCTTATCCAGCTCATATTTAAGCGCCATCTTATTGAGGCTTTATAGGTGTAGCTTCTGACATTCCTAAGAGACATAGTCTTGCAGCAATTCCTGGTATTCTGGCTCTTACAATCTTTCCACCCTCTCTTCTGCAAAGGTCCCTGAACCTTAGTACAGAAGTTGTAGATGTATCAATTGAGACTGGGCTCCACAACTCTGCTTTTTGATTGGTTGTAGTTCTCTAATGGTCTCCATCTGTTGCAAAGAGAAATTTCCCTAATGAGGGGTGAGGACTGCACTTACAGAGCTATACCCTGGAAAAAGCTGTCTTATTTTTTTTTTAAGTTTCTGATCACCTCATTGAATGAAATAACCATAGGGGAAGAATTAATTTTCAAACCTCCCTCCCCTTATTCTGAAAATATTCTTCTGTTGTTTGCATAATGAGAATTGTACTACTACAGAAAATATTTTAAAAATGAACTAATACTCAAAAGACAAAGCTCTTCCAAAATGACTGTCTTAGCTGGTATCAGTATCAGGCAAGTCTCCCAACTGGCAACTGTCTTTAATACTGTCTTGAAATGATGGCCAATGGAAAACATGTTTGTTTGGTTTCTTTTTTTTTTTTTTTTTTTTTTGGTTTTTCGAGACAGGGTTTCCCTGTGGCTTTGGAGGCTGGTCTCGAACTCACAGTGATCTGCCTGCCTCTGCCTCCCGAGTGCTGGGATTAAAGGTGTGTGCCACCAACGCCCGGCGTTTGGTTTCTTTTCTAGCAAAAAACTAAAACAAAACAAGCAAACAAGAAAAGAACATTAAAAGATGCGCAGGGTGGGCTGGTAAAGGCATTTGTCACCAAGCCTGACAACCTGGGTTTGATCCCCATACCCCTCCTGATAGAATGAGAGAACCAATTCCTTTAACATCCACAGGTGTGTGTCAGCATGCACTATGTATGCACAATACAAGTTTAGTGTGTGTGTGGGGGGGGGGGAAGCAGACACACAGGCAGGCAGGCAAATCACAAAGCAGTCTTTTGGCCCCCGTGTGAGTCTCCACATGTCTGGTGTCGGCATTGCACACTTGCTGTGTTCTCTGGCCAAGACTCCTCTCCCAACAGCCTGTAAAGGAAACTGTTTCACAGTCTATAGATTTGAGTGGAGGAACTTGGCTTTAGAGTCAGAATAAAAGTTACCCAAGTAATATCACGTTCTAGAATTTTCTAGAATTCTGTACGTACCGTCTACTCGTAAAAAGGAATTATATCTTAAATATAAAAATGACGAGAATTCAACAAAAATCACTTTGCTTCTCCTCTAGAACCAGGGCTATCTCTCCAAGGCCATCAGTAAGAATTCCACTCTTCTATACACCAATCATGGGCGACAGTTGTGTTTAGAAGCTGGGCTTGTAGCTGTTTTCCATGCAGGATGATTACTCAGTGGCCATGACCTTCTGGGGTGGACGAAAGAGCTGGGCAGAGTTAGATAGCTCAAGGACAGAGGAGCCGCTGTGGGAGTGCATTGCAAACAGAGATGGGATGGGCAAGTTAAGTTACTCAGTTGCCATCTGTCTCTGTTTTGCTAACTCATTAGCTCGGACACCACATTGTGTTAATCCCCACTTCCCCTGGCTGTGAGCTTGATCCACGTTTCCAGGGAACACAGGGACTACTCAGCCTGACTCTCCCTTCTGCTGGGTGGCAACTTCTCCACTTAGACAGCATGCCAAGCCTGCTACCCTTCCCTTCTACATCACATGGAAGTGAAGTGTAACCCCCCACCCACTGCAATTGAAATGGGAGCTTTGTAGGTGTAACTATTCTTCCAGGCAGTGTGATGAATGTTGACCTTTTACTTCTTAGCACCCCTGTTCCTTGCATCACCCCTTCAAGGCCCTTGATAGTTTTAAGCTGACCATCTTGGAAGCTTGATGACAATGTGTACCACACCAGCTGGCACTCTTGCATGCTTTCTGAATGCCCATGGCATAGCTAAGAGCCAATAAGCAAAGCTGGATTTGTTTCCCAGAACCATTCCCAGAAGGTAAGACCCTAATCTAGCATTAAGAGCATTAATGTGAAAGGGTGTTTTCTGAGCAAGACTAGACATTTGCGTAGTCTTTTCCAGCTTTAACAGTAAGAGGATGACAGTGTGTGGTAGCCCACACCTGTAATCCCACCAGTGATGCTGAGGCAAGAGGAGTTCCTATGGAAATAAATAAAAATGGGGCTGAGGATGTAACGTGATTGGTAGAATGCTTGATTAATGTGCATGAAGCCTCGGGCTCTGTACACAGAACCCCATAAATAGGGCATGGTAATGCATGCTACAACCCCAGTACTTGAAAAGTGGAGACAGTGAGTTGAAGTTCATCCTCGGCCACCTTGGTTGGGGATTTGAAGCCACTCTGAGCTAGAGACCATGTCTCTAGGTAAATCCTGAAAACATACTGTGCTGTGGGTAATGGGATTTGCTGGTGTTAATGGTTACCAGATACTGAACGTACATGGCCCCATCTAATGCATGGTTACCAGGAGGTAAAATTGCTGTCTTTAAGTGACAGATTAAGAAACTGCAGCACAGAGAGGTTACATCCTTGGTCCAAAGGGAAACAGCTAATAAGTATTGGACAGATTTGAAACCCAAAAGTTGTCTCCAAAGTCTGTGACCTTAGCCTTTTGCTATGGTCACCTAAGGAGGTCCCTCAGCCACTTTGCTGCACTCTTTCCTGTGTCCTTTCCAAAGTTTTGGGATTCTCAGATGTGAACTCATCAACGATATCCTTTGGATGTTATCATTTCCTCCTTTTTCCGTACAAATGGCACCCTGAGATAAAAGCAGGGACTTAGAGAAGCCACAAACCAGCTAGAAGAAGAAGAACTCAAGGGTCCTGCTTTTGTGCCAGGGTATCTGTTCATATGTGTGTGTGTGTGTGTGTGTGGTGTGCATGTATGCGTGTGTGTCACACTCATAATTAGGTTGGGCAGAATGGAATATTGGATGTTAGACAGTGTTCTTTGACTCACTGCCTGCAGTCTATCTCCATAGGCAAATGCACTGTTTCCCACTTAATGGCGAATGATCTGTGCAAGATATAAGGCATTTACAAGGCCCTGACTCATGCACATGGAGCAATAGCATGCCATTCCTGGTTCCCTTTTTGGCTGAAAGACACCCACTGAATGTCTAACACCTCTTTAGATGGCTAGAGTTACAGTAAATTCTGCAAGTTCCCTCCCACACTCAACACACAGGCCAACTGCAGACATTTTATAGGACATGGTGGCAAATTTGCTGTTTCTGTTTCAGCCCTCACAATGCCTAGTACCTACCCCTATGCCCTTTCCAACTCCTCCAAAACCACTAAATTGCTCATGCCCGTTAGCACTGGCACCCCTGGTCCCAGGAAAATTCTTGTCCACCAGTGGGAAGGAGATTGTTTCTGCCTCTCATTTGGTCTGGCCTTTCAAATCGATGACCCTATACCACCTGAAAAGACAGCCCGGAACCCAGGGTAGCCTTTACAGCCTAAAATCCCCAAAGCTTGCTCCATGACTAACGTGTAGCTGAGAGGAGCCCATACTGCCTTTACCTCTTTCTTCCATGTGGATCTAGGTCTCTGAGAAGGCAAGGAACACCAGTCCTGAAATAGCCACACTTATTCATCTCGAAATCGCTAAGGATTTGGGTCCAGGTGTCAGGAATGACTATGGCTTCCCCCACAGGAGACATCAACCGCTAACCTGTTTCCTCTCAGACTCCAGTTCCGTGTTTAACTTGAGACACAGAAATAAATGCTTGCTGGCAGGAAGACAAGAGGTGAGATGAAGCAGGAGTATGCTGGCTGATAGAAAGGCTGTTGTTTTAATTTCTGTTATATTGTAGCAGTCTCAGATGGATAGTCTCCTGGTATCTTGTAGGCCTGCACCTTATTAAACTCCCGTTTGATTCAGAATTTACAGCAAATGCACCTGGAATTCTTCAAAGAGGAACTAGACTTTGGTTCATTTGTTCACAAAGGAGGCTGACAAATTGATTGTGTAACCAATGGCAAATGCCCTAGAAAGCCAAAAATAAAATGGTGACACATTTTTCTTAATAACTTTCATGGTTTATAAATTCAGCTGCACTGATTTAACGTCTGCTATTTGACAGGTATGCCACCACTTAAACAGGATGCATACATAGGCATGCCTTCTCTATCTCTTCCTGCTTTTATTGCATGTGACAGAAACTATACTCAAAGTATGAAAGCAGAAAGTGGAATTGCCTCAAAGACATTGGGTATCTAGAAACGAGGAGGATTTGCATGCAGCCAACTGTAGGAGCAGATGGAAACACTGTTAAATATATGAGGCTCATTTTTCTGTGTAACCTGGGTCACACAGAGGGCACCTCTACCACCCCCAAATGGGGCCTCCTAGACTTGCAGTGCCGTGCACGACTGCTAAGTATAATGCATGCTGGACTTCAGAGACTTCATATGGGGGAAAGAATGTGAAATATATTAACTTCTATATTGATTATACATTGATCTGAAAGTGGTTTGGATGTATTGTGCTAACTGAAATAAAATTTATTTCACTTGTTTTCACACTGCTGATAAAATTTTAGAAGACATGTGTGCCCTGAACTATATTCCTTTTGGATAGTGGTGTCTATCCAGATAGTTTTCCCAAATGTGTACAGCTGCTAAGAGCCCCTCATGCCTTGGTTAGCTCCTTAGCTTTCCTTGAGGAATGCTGAATAGACAATCATCGTCCCAATATTGTCATTTGACTACATCCTTTCCCATTCATAGTCACTCTACTTGTGCTGGAACATTCCAGTTTTCTTACCGAACAGAGATTTAAACATTCACACATGTCAAAAGTGTTTCTTGAGCCCTATTCTGTTAAGAAGAATAAGTTGTAATAGGTTCTTGGGGTTCCCTTCTAGAAGATTCAGCCCCTTGTTTTCATAAATTCAGGCTTTGCTCTAGAAATGTACCTCTCAGTGTGATGTATCTTGTCCAGAATCAACCTTTCTGAAGAGCCTGAGCTGAATGAAAACACAGACTTTCAGAGTCACCATCAATCCTGTGTTGTCAGGAAGAGTCAAGCGCTGCTGATCTCCCCACGCCATGACCCTTTGCTGACGTCAGTTCGTGTCTTTCTTCCTGGTTAATGGAAGCAGATTGCAGAGCCCCTTTCTCAGAGCTGTGAAGGTAGAATTGTCTCTTCCTTGTCATGAACACCTCCCACAGAAACAACTGCACAATTTGAAAGTGCAGATTGAATTCTCTCTCCCCTGTCCACAAAGAGCCATTCCTTAGACTTCCTAAAAGTATAGTAGGGTGAAGTCTCTGAGTTAGTACCTTCTTTGTTCTAAGTAACTTTTTAAAAGTGTGATATACAAGCCAGGCGTTGGTGGCACACGCCTTTAATCCCAGTACTTGGGAGGCAGAGGCAGGCGGATCTCTGTGAGTTTCAGGCCAGCCTGGTCTACAGAGCAAGTTTCAGGACAGCTCTAAAACAATATAGAGAAACCCTGTCTCAAAAAACCAAAAAAAAAAAAAAAAAGTGTGATACACAACCAGAAATAGATATGCATTGTACAGTTACAGCACCACTAACTTTTTCCATGAACACACATGTACAACCACCACCTAGGGTAGGAAGCAGAGCCTCGTTGATCTGCAGGAGGCTCCCCTTCCCAGCATTATCCTTTCCACCTTCCACAGAGTAGCCACCCACTCACAGGCTTCTGCATCCCCAAACTAGTTTGTCCTTGTCTGAACTCTATGCAGTGTCACATGGCAGGTTTTCTCTTTGGTATCGGTTCTTTGGCTCCATGTTGTCCGTGAAGTTTATCCATGTTGTTCTGTATATTGATATAAAATATGCTTACACAAAAACCTATATAACTCTGTACAATAAAAAATAAGTAAAACAGGAAAAATATAGATGGCTGAAGGGAAAAGGAAGATTATGATCCCACTTCAGTGGCACGCATGTGTAATCTGAACACAAGGGAGGCTAAGGCAGAAGGATCAGGTGTTCAAGACCAGCCTGGAAGCAAAGGACTCCTCTTTGCTTATTGAATAATACGATGCTGACTCAAAAACTATATGCATATAAAACACTTGCAATGAGGGCTTTTTTTTCTCAAAATTTAGACCATACTATTTGTAACTTTCCACTGTGCTTATTATACCAACATGCTTTAAATATTAGTCATCTGAAAGAGGATGGATGCATTTGGATTTGAACCAAAAGATAATATAGAAGAGGAGGAAATACTCTTCTAAGCTAAGAACACAGAACAGTATTTATATTAATCGTCTTGGCAAGTCTAGATTTGGCCTATCTTAGTTATACGTCACTAGGGAACTTAGGTACTTGAGACCCCTTCTTTCTTGATGACAGAATTTTCTATGTTTCTATATAACTTACTCAGGTATCTGCTAATGTGTTAAAGATTAGAAACTGCTTAATTCTAAAAGTGGCTTGTTGCAGTCTCTGTTCAAGTCTAGCTTACTCTATAATTTAAGACAAGTCTACAAAATGTCCCTCACTTCTCAGATGAACAGCTCCTTCCCCACATCTGTTTGGGATCATAAGAAACAATCCTTACGTAACATCTTGGAGTTCTTGAATGAAAAGTTCCTTGGAGATGCTGACTATTCTTAAAACTTCCTCAGCTAACATTGTGGAAACATTGTTATAGGGAGAGTTACCCAGCTGGGTTACTAAGTAGACTGAGAATGTTGGATGGTGAGAAAAATATCTGGCCGTTTATGTAAAAAAGCTACCTTCTTAACGTTCTAGATGCTTCCCCTATGAATCTAACCTGTGGATGTGTTTGTTTATGTGTGTGTTTCTTGCTAAACCTTCACATTCAGGGTCTTTGTCCTTAGGTTTTGGATTAGAGCTCTTGAGTATCCTTGGTTCCTGCAGTCAGCTGGGTCAGGAAAATCCTGGTCAGTTCTGCCTTCTAGGGATGGGAGAAGCCTTTGATTGTGTTGACCAGTAAAACTTCAGATGGTGAGCTGAGACTCCCCAGACACTGTTAGGCATGCGTGGGGACAGGATGCAGTGAAGCCCGGAAAGTAGAGAATATAGTGTAGCCAGAAAGTGCTGGTTGTCGACCCCACAGAGAAATGGTTGTTACAGGGAGTCTCCGAGGATGGATGTTAGAGGCACTC
The DNA here is from genome assembly GCF_017639785.1 of Mesocricetus auratus. Taxonomy (NCBI): domain Eukaryota; kingdom Metazoa; phylum Chordata; class Mammalia; order Rodentia; family Cricetidae; genus Mesocricetus; species Mesocricetus auratus. Next base: position 37,139,464 of record NW_024429186.1, on the reverse strand, counting down.
CAGTACTGTCCCTTCATTTTTCAGATGGGACTGAGGCCAGAGAAAGCCACGGAGGGAGTTATTACCCAGATGTCTGCAGTGGTTAGGAGACAGAAAGATGATGGCCCTCTTGTACCAGTGCTGTTCCTGGTTGGATCTGAGGGCTAATTCTTATCTGGGCATGCCCAAAGTACCAGTTCATTCCTTTCCAACTTGGGATTGTGAGGGGAATCTGGAATTTTATCTAATCAGCATTAGAAACTTGGACTTCTGCTGGAGTGTTCAGAAATTCAGTTCTGGAGAGATTCGCCAGGTATTTCCTCCCAAAACAGGCTGTCCTGGATGTTAAATGTATGAGATTAACCGCCGTTGTTATTAACATACCACACACCCCCTTTTCTTGTGGTGTTCTTTTTCAAACTTGTTTCTGATGACCTCTTTACCCTGCTTTTCAGGTTTTATTACATTTCAGTTGTCTCTGGTATCAGCTGTAGTATGCAGAAATGCTGAGGCTTGCCCTTCCAAAATTCTTCCGGGGTCAACTCCCATTATAGTCTGCATCCAGGAAATGAGAGTATTTCCAGTTCACTGGGGACCATCTTGGCTTCGAGCAGAAAAGGGGTCTGAATTATTACCTAAGAAAGCTTTGTAGATTGTCACAGTTGGCAGCCTCAAGATTTGAGCTAATCCTGGAAATTCCTTAACTTCCCAGAAAGAAGGTCCCACAAGGTCAGGCTGAGGTCCTCAGAGAGAGCAGACGGAGCAGAGCTGGCAGTCAGTGGCCCTTCCAGCTGGACGAGGATATAAATACAGTGCATTAACCCCCCCTCTCCATGCTGCTGACTTTCAGGAGGTATTTGTTCTTTATTCCCTTTACTCTTTTTAAGAAGAGTGTTCTCCAGTCTCTGCAAGCAAACTTGACTCAGTTCCCATGGTAAATGCAAAGATCAGGCCAACAGAAACAATCTAATTACTACAAAAATGTGCTGCTTCTATTGGCTGGTCTGTCCGCAGTCAGTCCTTTATCTCTGGTCCCCATAATCACCCCATCACCCCAAACCATTATTCTTTATTATTATCCAAGGCCATTATTCTTATGGCAGGAGCTGCTTCTGCAAACAAATGTTGGTTTTATTGTCTTACCTCTCCAACTCCTTTGTCAGATGAGCAGTAATACGTCAGTTAGGACAAGTGTTGAGTATCACAGAGATGAGGTATGGCAGGTTGTCTAAAGGTGCAGGCTTATGAAGCTCATGCCCCAAATTATAAACTATGAAACCTGTATAATCCAACTTTAATTAACTTGAAGATCAGTGCTTTTTCATTAAAATGAAATTCTGTGTAAATGGAAAACTGCCACTACAGGGTACACTGGGCCATTGTTCGCATGGTTTAGAAGGGCTGGTAAATCCTCTATCTGGAAAAGCCAAGTCAAGTCCTATTGTTCCAAGTCCTCCCATGCCTTGGGGGACTTACTGTGAGTTCCAATGGAATAAAGGATGTGACCCTGGTTCAGACAGAGTCTCAGCTCAATATCTAATTTGCCTGTTCTTCCTGTTCGATTCTTCCCTTTGTGACTGTTTTAGTATCTTCCTGCTCCCAGCATGTCTCCTTCTCTTTTGACTATAATGCATCAGGGCCACCTCTCTGCTTTGCCACACGGCACACCGGCTGACCTGATGCTTGCTGTCACCGGTGGATGGTGGACGCTCTGGAGCATTCTATAAAGACACAAGTTTGCAACTTCAGACTTACAAAAGGCATGAGGCCTAGGTGTTCACAGGGACTGGTGAGCTCTAAAAGCAGCCTTCTGAAACTCTTTTTCCTCACCTAGGATGTAAGAGCAGGAGGGAGCGCCAACCTGGGCACCTCCTTTCCTAAGGAAGGCGCTGAGACTCCCGTGAAGAGCCTTGTCTGACCTAAATATTGCCATCTGAATGCATCCGCCATCAACTCCCGCCCTTTCCCTTCCACCCCAGCGTCCAGGCTCCCTCCAGACACTCCGATTACAAAGCAGTGCTTAGGAGAAAACCCCACCCTGTCAGCAGATGAGTTTTACAGGCTGACACTGGACATGTGCACATTTGGAGAGTGGCTGAGTTGTACTTCCAGTCCAGCCTCTGCTTTGCTGGCTTCAGCGAGTCACTTCTCCTTCCTTTGTCTATTTCCCCTATTGCGAAGGAGAAGATAATGAGCCTTTCCACCTATCAGGCTCACTGGAGTGCCATAAAGAATAATGAGGTGATATTTGTAAAGTGCTTTGAGCTGCTGGGAGCGAAGAAGGGGCGAGCTAAGCAGAAAGCATTATGAGCTGGGAGCACTTACCAATTGAGCTGCCTAACAATGGCGGGGAGCAAGAATACTCAGAAATGAATTCCAGGGACTAGCCCTGCTTTGAATTTAGGAGGAGGATTAGTGGGGACCTAATAGGTATTCCACTTCTCTAGTTTCTTTAGTGTACCGTCAGACCAGAAAAGGTAATTGCATTCTTCTATGTCCGATTCAGCCTGCAGTTTCAATTGGGATGTCAGAGCATACTTGTCTTCTATTCTCATACTGAGGCTGTTGTGTCCAACTGTTAAAGCCTTGGGCATCTTCTGTCCCCCAGGGGATTTCACTTAGGAGCTATACAAAGTCATTTCTATGCAGAGGCTGGGCTCTCGGTTATAAGGCTGATTAGTGGAACTTCTGAGTCTAAAGTGCCTGGGGAGCAATTTTGCTGAAGTGGAGAAATAAAAGGCAAGGTCTTTATCATGGCCAATTGTTTTCAGTATATTGCTTCATGAGAATTTTCTCAGCGACTCAGATCACTGTACATACAGTATGAAACGTGGGATTGATGGCCACTGTGGCACCCTCATCCAGGTCAAAGTGGGGGCCTGGCTGCAGGTTAAGGTGAGTTTACCAAGTCACTAAAGATAGTCAGAGCCTTCTTTTAATCCCTTCTTCACCAAGGGGGGTCAAAAGTGAAATGCTTATGAGGCCTGCCATGTATGGGAATGTTTCCAAATGTTTGTTCCGATGAGGGATCAGTTTCCACAAATCCACACTCGACCTCCTCAGGACTCAGGGCCCCCAACAGGTTGTTGCCATTTTCAGGGCCAAGGGAAGAGAGAAAATGCAGAACTGGGAAAATGTTTTGGGCTCATGTAGCTCTCTAGACTGCTTAAACATTGAGGGGGAGAATTCAGCTCACTCATAGCTGGCAAGAGGAGGACTGAATTTATCATCCCCGGTAAAGTGTGCCAAGAGGTCATGGGGGCAGTTGGAACAACAATTTTCATGATCGAAGTGATGTTAAGGAAATGACACAGATTACATCTTAGGCCCTGAAGTTTATAAGCCTCTTTGTGATTACTGCTTCTACAAACCATTCCCCCTCTTCTCCAGTCCTGTCTGAAGAAGCTGCTCAACTTTCTCCTTCTAGAAGGCCTGACTTCCTGCACTAGCTATACTTTGAAATGACTTGTGAGTCTCCAGGGGCAATCCCCAATGTTGTACAACTGCATACACCAAGCCCACTGGCATCCTGGTCCCCATGCCAGACAGGCATGCAAGAACACACCTGCTTCTCCTCTGTCCCATCATTTTGTGCCAGGCAAGATGCCTGCACTTCTTCAGGGGCTCCCTGGCCTCTGAAATTGACCCAGGTTCCTTCCTAACCCATGTTCGCTTCTTCCTTAGCAAGTCATTCTTGTCCTTTCTCAAAGCCCCAGGTTTCTTGTTTGTCCTTTGAATGGCTCCCTCTTCTTACAAAAATGCCAAGATTCTTTCATTTCCCTCTCCTAAAGGTATATCCATTTGGTCCCAGACATACCTCCCCAGCAGGTTCTCAGGGGAGGAAGCAGGGATTTCAGCCTGGACTCCTGTCTTGTCTTTCTTGTCTGCCAGCACAAAGTCAAGAGTAAGGCTGACCTTCCCTGGCTATGCCTGAAGAGAAGCTCTGAGGTTGGCTCTTAATGCTGCTGCTGCCAGCTGATGCCCACCCCTTTCTTTTCCTCCCTGAGCCACTGCCCCAGTGAGCTACTGGGAACAGAGGTCTGCTGGGTACTCTGGCCTCCAACACAGAACACGCAGGCGTCAATGGGAAACAGCAAGATCTGTCAGCATCGCCCTTTTGGGGGCTTTGAGGACCACATTCTCCACGGCCATCTGCTCCCTTTCACCTCTCTGGACAATGTTGCTTTTTAAAGCCAGCAACTCTTCCTCTTTATCCCCTCCTCTCCCGCCCCCTTTCTCTTCTCTCCCATCCCTCTCTTTCCCCACCCTATCTTATCCTGCGATAACTCCCTCACCCCACCCCCACCCCACCCCCAAAGCAGTTTGTGACCACTGTGGGGTTTTGAGTTTTTATTTAAAATTCCTTTTTAAAGTGAGAGCTTCTACTTTTAAAGGTTATGATTCTGTTAGGGATAGTCTCTTGAAAACGTTCAGGGAGGAGGACAGACAACTTTTCAGTCTTGAAGAAAAACACAGAATAGTGAATTTAGATTCATTCTGGCAGACACTTGCCTCTTGAAAGAATCTCCCTCTTGGTAACCAGTTTAAGGAAAGTTTTATGCCTTTTAGGCCTTTGTATCATTTATATTACAATACGTTTGTCCTGCCTGCTATGTTATAGTACTACTGTTTGTGTGTGTGTGTGTGTGTGTGTGTGTGTGTGTATGTGTGTGTATGTTGTTTGTGGAGATCAAAGAACAACTTGTAGGAGTTGGTGTGTGTGTGTGTGTGTGTGTGTGTTGTTTGTGGAGATCAAAGAACAACTTGTAGGAGTTGGTGTGTGTGTGTGTGTGTGTGTGTGTGTGTGTGTGTTGTTTGTGGAGATCAAAGAACAACTTGTAGGAGTTGGTTCTCTCCTTCCACCATGGGGGTCCCAGGGATCAAATTCAGGTCATTAAACTTGGGGGCAAGCCCCTTTACCCACTGAACCATCTCACCATTCCTGTTGTGCTGTGTTTAATTTAGAGTTAGAGCTGCTGTGGAGTCTTTAATCTTCAACAGAGCCATAGATAGCTACAGAAGTTCCTAGATGCAGGCAGTAACCCTGGTGCAAGGTGTGGGTGTGAAGGGGTTTTACACCACTCCTGACCAGGGGCTGTAGTGCATGTGGTTTTCCTAAGGACTAATGATAACCATTTATTTGAAAGAATTCTTTTTTTTCTTAACAAATGAGATTTTTGTTTGTGCTATTGCTGTTTTGTAAATGAACCCGTGATAATATCATAGGAAGTTTATGGACATCATTGCTTCAGAGGCTGTAATGACCCACTGTTAGGATTGAACTCACATATAGGAGTATCCAAGCCCAAGATCCCGGCCTCACTGCCTGGTAGAATTGAGCAGAAGGCTGATACACAGGCCCTGGAGCCAGACAGGAGGAGTTTGAACCCTGGCTCCAGGTATATACCACTTGCTAGCTATACAAATAACGACAAAGTTGTGTCCTCTCTAAAATGGGAACAATGAATAGGCCATGGTAGCACACACCTTTAGTCCTAGCAGATCTCTGTGAGTTCGAGGTCAGCCAGGGCTATACAAAGAAACCCCATCTTGAAAAACAAAACAAAACAAACAAACAAACAAATGGAAACAATGATAGTATCTACTTCATATTATTGTCAGCATGGCTAAGCCTTTTTACTTTTGTAACAGTTTCTGGTACACACAGATGCTTATAAGTGAGTATTAGATATGATTATTGTCCATTTCTTATCCCACAAGAACAGTATGGAATAAAAAAGCTAACTAGCTTTCAAAATATTTTTGGGGGTGACGGGGAAGGGGGGGATAGACTGGTGGTAGGTGATTGTGCCATGGGAGTTGGTTTTTTTCTTCTGTCATGTGGGTTCTGAGGATTAAACTCAGGTTGTCAGTATTGGTGACAAGTGTAGTCCCTCACTGACTCTTTCCAGGGCTCTTAACTCTATCATGTGTCTCTCTTGCAGCTTTTCATTGTGAGTTAACACCAATGAAAATAAATCATGAAATTACCAATGGAAATTGGAACGATGACTAACATAGCACTTCTACTGAGAGATATCATAAAATACAGGCATGTCCAAAGACAGAAAGAGATACATAGTCATATATTTCTGGCAAGGAAGGTGATCCAGATGTATAGATTATGATCATAGAAAGAAAGCCCAGCCATGATTTTAGCAGCTAGGGTTATTTTACATATTTCCAGTTGAAGAAAACCTGGAGATTTATTTTTCTTTGGTATCAGTTTCTTGACTCAATTCCCCAACAATAGAGAGAGAATATTATTAAAACATGCTTTTCTAGAAAAGCACAGAAGACTCCAAATGAGAATTTATATATTACAGTTTATTGAGGAAAAAGGCGATATCTGGAAAATGGGGTAGGCTTGAGGGTTGGTAACTTTTCCCTCCCAGAAGGAAATAATGAAAGGAGAAATAATGAGTTAGTCTGTGGGGCTCACATCCGGGTTCTGCCACTTGCCAAGTGGCCTTGGGCAAATAACTTTCTTGGCAGCTCAGCTTCCTCCCTTAGAAAATTGGTATGATGGTGGTACCTCCCTCACAGAGACAATATAAGTTGAGGTGTTTCGCCTAGCACCCGGAACACACTCGTTATCCTAAAATGTTACCTCATAAGTCTTTACTGTTATGTCAACTGATGTCTCAGACGTGGGACACATTACACAGGTTGGTGGTCTTGATCACTCTCCTAATGCTGTTCATTTTCTGAAAGCCCAGAGTTTTAGCCCATTTCTGGATAAACAGTGGCTGTAAGGAAGAAGGAAATTGCTTTGCTTAAGAATTCATATTTTGCAGATGTGTCCTGATTGCCTACTACCCACTGAAACCAGTTCCTCCAGCAAAAATAATCCCACTGCCATCAGCATATTTCCCTTGTCAGTTTCCTCTCTGCCATGAGGCAGCTTTCTGAAACTATTTGACTAGTTCTTGGAGATTGGGATGACTCTAGGGAAGTAGAGAATGTTGAAGCAAGGCTATCTTAGTTGCCTAAAACTACCTTCACCCCTTAGATGTGTACACACACACACACACACACACACACACTCACACACCCAACACACGCACATTCACACTAGCAATCTACACATTGTTGTGACCCTACAACTTACCATCTAGAGTTCACCATGAATGCTTGTTACAAACAAAAGCTTTCCTCTCTTCTGTGGCCCTACTTTGTTGTGAGCCTTGTGCTGATATGAGGGAGACACCCCTCACTTGTATGTAATCCCTCAGGTGTGGGCACAACCCTCCAAAAGAGAAATCTGACAGTTTGGATAAGGAAACCTTGTTCCAGATGTATTAAAAAAAAAAAAAAGCGGGCCACACTGAGGAAACTGAGCAACTTGTGTAGATTGAGCAGCCTGTGTGGATAGAGAAGCATGAGAAGTGAAATGCTCAGGCAAGGACCCTGTGCAGGCCTTCATGGAGGAGCTCAAACTCTGCATGAATATACCTCTACCCCTCACCCCTTCTCAGTGCCTTTAGGGGCAGCAGACACGTGGGACGCCCACATTCCATTCTCTCCATGCAAGAGTATATACTGATTCCTATCAGTCCTTCTACTTCCCAAAGGGGCAATTGAGATGGGTGGGAGGAAAGCATAACAATAAATCCTCACATTTGTGCTAGGTGATAATTAAAAGCATTCTCCACAGCCGTGAGCTCTCAGATGCCAGAAGGGAGGCAGCTGGGCCAGCAGATCTGCCTGCAGCAAGGTGGGTTTCAGTGGCTGGGTCTCTCTCTCTCTCTGTCTCACACACATACACACTCACACACACACACACACTCACACACACACTCTCTCTCTCTCTCTCTCACACACACACACACACACACACACACACACACGGGTAATGACTGTGTCCATGTCTTGATATCAAAGGAAAGAAACTTTAGTTGACTTTATCAGTTCTCCTTACTACCTCAGAGGTAGAAACACCTGGGAGTAACTGTCCCCTGTCTCTTAGTTATTCATCCTGACTCCGAGTAACACTGTCCCTTCCCGAGTGACAACAGAAGCTGGATCTCTTGAAAGCTGAATTACTCTGGTGCCTTGAAAAACTTCAGGCCAAGGAGTATGACCGAGGAAAGACCTTAATAAGGGTCCCTAAACTGAGGGAGCTGGTCCATTCTAGCCCTGGCCTGTTTTATGCCACAAGCTGTCAGCTGTCCCTCCTCCACCCTTTCTGGATGCTTTGGGTGGTGCCTCTGACAGCAGCTCCAGACAGATGAGTTATGGCCACTCTGAAAAGCACTTACATCTCTCATCTTTCCTCCTCTAGGGAGCTAAGATGAGGATAGAGTCAGCAGACAACATTTTTAAACACTGGGCCAAAGGGCATTCTCCAGAGCTGTGTCTCTAAGATGAAAAGGATACAGAGCTGTGTCACAAGACACTGAAGATTTCCCAGTGCAAACACACCTGAGCCACTGGAACTAGAAATGTAAACTCCTGTGATCAGGTGTGTGTGTGTGTGTGTGTGTGTGTGTGTGTGTGTGTGTGACATGCACGTGCATGCTCGAGTAGTACCTGGAGAAATTCAGGCGCCTTAAGTTTTTAGTGGACCCAGGATTCAATGCCTTACAGAGTTAGCCAGGAGATTCAGATGTGAGAAACACACATGTGACCCAAACCCTCGTCTTTCGTCTCTCACAGCTGACTTACATTTCCATACAGGAAATTTCCCAGGAAACTACAGTGAATCGGAGTGCCTGACTCCTAGGCTGCTAGCATTCTGCCTCACCTGTTCGCTCTCTCTTGCTTATTGTCCTTATTCACCTACTTTTTCATATCTTTAAGTTGTTATTGTCTTTGGGACACCATTTGACGGTACATCATAGATGTCATGACCCTCCATTCCCAGAGACTTTCATCTGTCATCCAAGAACAATTTCTCTTCTATAGCCATGATGCATTTATTCTTTCACCCAGGAAATTAGCACTGATACAATGCTGTAATCTAATATACAGACAATATTTAAGCTTTTCCTGGTGCCCCCACAATGCTCCTGTGGCAGGTTTTTCCAGGGTTCATTCCAGGATTAGACACTGTGTTTAGTTGAAATGTCATCTTATATTAAGATCTTTTAGTCACTTGAAACCAGTTTCACAGAAATATTTTTCTTCAAGAATATACGTCCTGATAAATCACATTTCTTTTTGCCTCTTGTCCTTGCTGCTTGCAGAGCCAACAAGCCGATGCAGGCATGAGGCAGGAGCCGCTGACACAGGTCTGGGTCCACATCAGCTGAACGTGAAGGAATTGGCTCCCAGACCTGGGATTGCCATCTCCTCGTAAGCAGAGTTTCCAACGTCAAAGCATAGCTTGCTTTTCAGTTAAGAGGGTTGTCACGTGGCTCTCTCACTGTCCAAACTAGGCCCTGAAATATGTACAGCTTCCAGATATTCTCCTCTGTGCCTCAAGTCTCTCTAGGAAGAGATACTGATAAAGAACATGCCCCCCCCCTTCCCAACTCTCTTCGAAGGCAGTTATCTGAATGTACATGTCTGAGGGCAATTTCTCTCAGTCCAGCAGTCAGGGTTCCAACCAATCTGATATCAGACTAAACAGCTGTGTTCCTTCTCCATTGGCCAATGTTTCCTGAAACAAATATCAGATGGTCAAAAACTGAGATGATGACCATGCATAATACAGATTTACTGAGAATGCAACTCTGGTATCCTCCTGCCACCTCAGATACCATAGAGGGACCAGAAAAACAAAGCTCAGACCAAGGCAGTTGTTAAGTGCAATTTGAAAAATTCACAGCAAGGGGATAGAAATACATCTGGGGACAAGGGACTATCATGTAAACATCCTGGCTTATTTTAAATGAACATGAAATTTTAAAAATGTGTCTCAGGTTTCTTTAAATAGTTCAGTTTTTGCTTTCTTTAACTAGTGTTAACTTAAGGATGGGGTGTGTGTGTGTGTGTGTGTGTATTCACTCTCATAAGTGAATTCATTGTGAATTAAAAGTTCTTCTGTTAGCTTAAGGATGGTGTGTGTGTGTTCACTCTCAAAAGTGAATTCATTGTTAATTAAAAGTTCTTCTCAGGCTGGGAAGATGGTTCAGCAGGTAAGAACACTGGCTATGCAAGCACGAAGACCTGAGTTCAGGTCTCCAGCACCCACATAAAAACCTGAGCATGGCCACACCAGCCTGGAACTGAGCACTAAAGGAAGAGGAGACAGGAGGATCACTGAGGCTAGCAGCCTAGCTCCAGGGTCAATGCAGAATCCGCTCTCAGTAGGATGGCAGAGTGGTACAGTAGGGTACCTGACTCCCCTTCCGGCTTCTACATGAGTGCGTGGATGTGCACACCTGCAGACACAAGTTCTTCTTGTAGTTGAGACACTTAGTTACAGGCCACCCTTCAGGACCTCGCCATATAGAAAGTATCGGGAAGAAAGCAGCACTCCTGGAGGAGAAGTTGGGGTGGGGGAGACATGACTCACGGAGCCTCCCGGGGAGAGTTGCCAGCTGAACCAGGGGAGGAGATTGTTTCTTTCTGCCCAGATGCGAGGACTACTCTTCCGCTATTTTTTTTCCTAGCTATATTTAAGGGCATGAGTGTCTGTCATTGTGAGCACAAAAGAGAAACCCTACCTAGTCAGAATGGTTTGGTGGCCAAAAGGAGTGGTTTTCAGACTGACATTTTCTAAGAGTGAGCCTCCTCAACCTGATTCCAGACAGTCCCTATATGGTGTTCCTTTAAGATGACCACCTGGGTTCACTCAAAACAGTACCAATTTATTTCTGCTGTCCCGTTATGACTAAAATGACCCCATCTCCATTTCAAAAGTATCCAGATTGGATAATAGCTTACATGACCATTCCAAGACTCTGGGAAACTGTAAGTATCTTCTCTCCGTACAAAAGTCAGTGGAGCTGTTTGAAGAATTTGTGCCGGTGCATACCAGGCTCTCTCCTAGCAATTAGCTCCCCCGGCCCCCGCTTCTGCTCCACCTGCTGCTATGGGAGATTAATCCACCTCTAAATCTTGCATTCCAAAGGTGCTGATTGCCCCAACCTTTTATGGCTTCTGCCTCACATTTCTTAGTTTCCCCAGTAATGACTATTACTGAGACTTGAGTCCGTCTGAGTATGTGATGGGAGCAAACACTGGACACCAGCCATCCACCTCTCCTCCTGCTGAGAGGCCCTGGGGTTTCCCTTTCCCTAAGTGAAGCTGCCTGGTTCTCAAGCAGGGTATGGGCTGTGAGCAGATGGTATTGGGTGAGGCAGTTGTTACATGATTTTATGCCCCTGATCCTTTATTTGTAAATCTTAGAGACTAATAGCTCTCAAGTATTTTGAGAATCTCAAAACTCAGAAGATTATAAATAATGGATTTTTTTCTAAAATGGCAGCACAGAGAGTACAGTTGCTTGATAGATAGCGTGTGGCTCCTGGGCCAGTTGCACAGCTGATGGTTTTTTCCAGTACTCTATTTATAGAGCTAGGTCAAAAATGTCACTTCCGTTGGAACTTGACCTACAGACAATTGTCAATTTTAGAGACCCAAGGAAGTAGAGTGCACACTAAATACAGCTGGTTCACAGGTTCAGTTAGTGAACTACAAGCCCCCAAGGAAATTAATTTTGCTGGAGAATAAATGTCTAAGCCTTCCCAATCTCTTTATTTGATACTTTTGCCCTGTGGCCTCATGGAACTTGTAGGTCACCTTGAATCTTTATTCTAAAACTACTGTTCCAGCCAGTGTCCCATTCATCTTCTTCAACTGTGGCTGCTGAAATTGTCTTTCTGCATCAGATAGTGAAAACTGATGAGCCTCCAATAGGAGCAGTGCAGACTACTTGGAAAACAGACGGAACACAATGGAAAATTTCCCCTAGTTCGTCTTTCCACTGGGGTAACCAAGATTCTCCAGTCACTTCCCTAGATCAAATGGAAGGCCCAATGGGAAAATGTCTGCCACAGCTCAGCAGCTCCCCTGGCCTGGCCTGAAAGAGGAGAGATGGAATCAAATGAATGGTGATCCCCTCTGGTCCCACTCTACCACTCAGAGTCTGGTGCTTAAACTTTGTCCATTTGAAGTTGCACTTGCTAGAAGTTTGTCCTCATGGGTTTTAGTAGGTAGAATAGACTAAGAAAAACAATCCCTGATCTGGAGAGAAATCAGATATCAGAAAAGGACTGCACAATCACACTGTCTTCTGGTATAAATGGTTGCTGGGTAGGATCTAGTGATTCAAAGACTGTTTGGAAGCACTGTGTACACAAAGACACCAAATTTTTGTTGTCAAAATACCTTAGACTCAGGGTTTGCTTTTTTATGTAAATTAAGAACAAACTTGTTTTATTTGTCAATCCCTCTACCTCCCCTCCTCCCCTGTCTCCCACTGACCCCCATCCCATCCCCTTTCTGCTCCCCAGGGAGGATGAGGCCTTCCATGGGAGATCTTCAAAGTCTGTCACATCTTTTGGAGCAGGGTCCAGGCCCTCCCCCATATGTCTAGCCTGAGAAAGTATCCATCTATGGGCAATGGGCTGCCAAAGTCCATTTGTGTACTAGGGGTAAATACTGATCCACTACCAGAGGCCCCATAGATTGCCCAGGCCTAACTCACTCCCACGTTCAGGGGGTCTGGATCAGTCCTATGCTAGTTTCCCAGCTATCAGTCTGGGGTCCATGAGCTGGGCATGAGTGAGGTCAGAGGACAAGGGGCTGCCAAGCTGCTGAGGCCCTCATCTGTCCACGTCTGTGGTAGATTCAACTCCACTGCAGACAGGGGAGGACTCACTCAGCAGCTGAGAGGCGCTCCTGATCAAGGAGCGGGTGGACATGAGCTTGGAGCAGGCATACATTTTCAGGGCTGAGGGACCAAGGCAGGAGCTGCTCCTGGGTTAGAGAAGACCCTCTCTAAGACCTTTACAATGAAGGGGTGTTGGATTTTATCAAAGGCTTTTTCAGCATCTATTGAGATGATCATGTGTTTTTTTCTTTTTCAGTTTGTTTATATGGTGGATTACGTTGATGGATTTTTCATATGTTGAACCATCCCTGCATCCATGGGATGAAGCCTACTTGATCATGGTGGATAATTTTTCTGATGTGTTCTTACATTAGATTTGCCAGTATTTTATTGAGTATTTTACATTAATGTTCATGAGGGATATTGGTCTGTAGTTCTCTTTAATTGTGTCTTTGTGTGGCTTTGTTACCAAGGTAATTGTAGCCTCAACAAAAGAGTTTAGCAATGATCCTTCTGCTTCTATTGTGTGGAACACTTTGAGGAGAATTAGTATTAGCTGTTCTTTGAATTTCTGGTAGAATTCTGCACTAAAACCATCTAGCCCTGGGCTTTTTTTTTTTTCCAGTTGGGAGACTTTTGATGACTGCTTCTATTTCATTAGGTGTTATAGGTCTATTTAAATTGCTTATCTTTTCTTGATTTAATTTTGGTAAGTGATACCTATTCATAAAATTGTCCATTTCCTTTAAATTTTCAAATTTTGTAGAGTACAGGGTTTCAAAGTATGACCTGATGATTCTCTGGATTTGACTCATGGTTGTTTGTTTTTGTTGTTTTCTTAAGTAAAATCAGGAACTTTTGAAGTCATTTTGAACAACTCCATCTGACCATGGGTGAAGGCTTGGAATACAATCAGGCTGGTCAGTCCTGAAGCTCACTTCTGTGTTCTTTGTTATAGATATTAGATGTTCCTTCTCCCCCGTGGTCTCATTGAAAACTGCAGCTAAACCAGAAATAGAATCACAAGGCCAGACCCATAAAATATGTTAGAGATAGTTCCCATGGTAACCCATCACCCTTACCTACATTGACTTAAGTCTTGCAGCGTTCATAAGTGTTGTTATTTTTCATTTCTTTCTTCTTGTCTTGGTAAGATGCTTTTTATCCAACAGGACAAGAAGGACTAAGTGTTCAAAATACTCAATTCTTTAAGAGCATGTACTTTTCCTTCCCTTCTGTTCCTATTCTGCGAGTCACTACTTTGTTAGTTTGTTTGGGGGAATGTCGCTTTTTTGTTTGTTTGGGGGGGTGGTTCCTCCCTTATTTTTAAACATGCAAAAGTCTATTCTTTTCAAGTTGAACCCTCTGCCACAGAGCAGACATGTTTCAGTCATTTTCTAGTAATATAGTCTGACTTCTCAGAAATGTTTAGCAGGGAAGTCGTAAATTCAAATGTTTTCAGAAAAGAAATTTTTCATCACAGCCCCCTCCCCATAACAGGCCCCTTCTGAATACTGACACAGAGTGGTACCAGCTGCCCATCACCTTCTAGAAACTGGGCTCCATAGCAACTTGGCTGACCTCCTCCAGTCTGAAATCATGAGGGCTACCCCCCTGTGTGTACGGCACAGGGAGACCATGTGAGAAATATGTGTTCATAGCCAGCTCCCACCAGAACTTGGGAGCTGGCTCCAAAAGATAGCAGTTCTGGGAGAAGTTTCAGAACGCACACCTGTCCCTCACCACCTCGTAAGCTTTGCTGCCTTGAATAATGATTAGAAGGAGAACCAGAGAGAGGGGCGATTCAGCATCTTTTCTTCCTCCACTTTCATCTTCTGTGTTTGATCATCACTGTTCCTGCCATTTACCCGTATCAAGTATTCTCATCTAGGGTCACCAAGGGCCTTTGGTTGCCTGGAGGCAAGAATTATTATTTGAATTTTACAGATGGGTAAGCAATCACGGAAGAACAGCAGTCTTGGACTCACCTAAGCAAGTCTCTGAGAGAGTGGGGAATGAGTATCCCAGTCCTTTTAAGAGCCTTGATTCTGTGCGAGTGAACTAGGCCCTCTGAGGGATCTTACTCAAACATTTCTGCAGACTCAAACTGGTGATGGCGAAAAATCCCAAATAATGAAAATATTCTCAAAGCTCAGTTCATTTAGTTGATGTTTTGAAAATTTGTATTGGAATCCACCAAATTCCAGACAATGAAGTCATACAGCCTTGGCAGATCTAAATATCACAGTTGTTCAAAACTTGGAGGAAGGGAGAGTGCCCCAGTTTTAGAACTTTCACTTCAGATGAACATGGAGAAGGCTCACTTATCAGTTTCCTGACCAATTAGGTCATTGGGCAGGAAATCACCGTTTACAAAGAGCTCTAAACAGATTCTTCCTACTTTAAACTTCTCACAAACAGCATTAATGGTAATTTATGACAGTCCTCACATGGTAATGCTAGAAACTTGAAAGACAGGAAGAAAATAAGGCCATGAATGTATAGTAACTGAAGGCTTCCCCATCGACCTGTCTCAAGTGATTCTACCAACACAATCACCTTAGATTCTTCTCTTGTGAAGTAGTTAGAGTTTAAGCCTCTAACCATGGAGGGTTGGTTCTAGGCCATCTGACTTGTGTGAACCCAGCTGCTGGTCCAGTTGAGCAAGGCTAAATAACTTGCCAAGCCCGGGCATGGGCTGTCTGTTGAAACCTCTTGCCCTGAGTTATCACTGAGTACCAGAATAAAGGAAATAGAATGTGGAGCCTGAGTGACATGTGGCATTCAGATGAGTGATAAGATGCCTTGTCAGTGCTGTTCCTTTGGGCAGTCCAGGACCTTCTCAGACCCTTGTGGACAGGGCAGTAACTAGATAGCTGATCTTCCAGACATGCTGGGCCCAGAGAAGGGTAATCAAAGTAGGGGTTAACAGCCAAGTTTTGAACCCTAGCTTTGCCATTAAACAATCATGTGACTTTGAGGAAGTGACTTAATCTCTCATAGCTTAAGTCTGTCAATAGAAGTGATAATGATGCCTATCTCATAGGCTATTGTGAGGATAATAAAGGTGTATTAAGATATGAAATTCAAACAGTGTAAGCCCTCTCTATTTGAGGGGCTTCCATAGTGCCTAGAATATGGTACCTCTAAAGGAATTGTCTTCATCATTATTAACTATCAAGGCCTTTAAATGCTTTTAAGTGCTTATGAAACATGCATCCTCAAGGTTACTTTTTCAGAGTGTTCTAGGGAAATTTTTCTCTGTCACTTGCCCCTGTGTCCCTGATTAGGACTGAGGTTTACCTGTTCAAAGAACAGCCTAGTATCTGCTACCGATCTATCCCATTTGTGTTGGCCTAGTGGTGCTGAGTTTTTTTTTTTTTTGGTTTGTTCTATTTTTGCCTTTTAATCATTTGCTTATTTATTTCCTTTTATGGAATTTTTTAAAAGAGTTGCTCCTGCCGTGACTATGACTCTAATCTCTAAAAACATCCTTTGCCTTCATTTAGAACTGGGACACTCCTCCAGTTTTATCACCACCAAAAGAAAAAAAAATGTTTTAAGTTCTTAACCAATTAGTAACTCTTACTTATTCATTTGTAGCCTTTTCTTGGCAAACTGTAAAGCCCAACCTCATTTAATCCTCTCACTTAACAGACATATAAACAGCTAGCTTCTACAGTTTACTTGAAAAAATGCAAACCTATTAATTTTAGCTTAAGGTATAATTAAGATTGTAAATATGGGGGGGGGGCTGGAGAGATGGCTCAGAGGTTAAGAGCTAGTCTTCCAGAGGTCCTGAGTTCAATTCCCAGCAACCACATGGTGGCTCACAACCATCTATAATGAGATCTCATACCTTCTTCTGGCATGCATGCCAGAACACTGTATGAATAATAAATAAATAAATCTTTTTAAAAAAGAGTGTAAATATGCTGTTAAAACAAGTCTATAACATGGTTCAATATTAGCGGAAATAACTTATTAGTCATTTAATGAGTGTAAGCATCCTTGTGTTAAGTGATTCAGGCCTGCTGGCACAAACCAGGCATGCCTCTGGCTCTTTTATAATGTATATTAATTAAAAGTCACACAAATAACATACCACAATATAAATGGAAGCAAATGAGAGAATTTTTAAAGTATTATGGAACTTTAGAGGAGGAAGACACTAATTATTTCTGTGATGGTAAGAGAAGTTGGCATTTGAGAGGCAGCTCTGGACACAGGGTAGATAGACATGTGGCCAGACCACATGGGCAGATAGAAAAACCTGATGGGCATGAACCCATCTGGTTCTCAAGTCTTCAAAAACTTGAAGACCAACTTTTATGTGTAGTGCTGTGGAATTGAACCCAGGGTCTTGTCCATGCTAAGCAAGCGTCTACCACTGAGTGATATCCTCAGCCAAGCCAGCATTTTTAAATCAGAAAAATTAACTCAAAATATTTATTTTTGGCTTCTCTTTTTAAAAATCAGAAGAGGGGATGGAGAGATGATGTTTCCACAGTTAATAACATTTGCTACTCTTACAGAGGACCTGAATTTAGTTCCTAGCACCCACATGGTGACTCACAACTGTCCATAACTCCACTTACAAGGGACCTGATACCCTCTTCTGGTCTCAGTGACACCATGCACACACATGGTGCTCATATATACATGCAGACAAAACACTCATACACATAAAAATAATAGCTAAATCAAGGAATAATCCTAGGTCTATTAACAAAGGAACAGGTAAAGAAAACATGGCATATATAAACACATGGAATTTTTTTCATCCATGAAAAATAAAGTTCTATCAGTAAAATGGATGCAATTGGAGATATTTGTATTAAGTAAATTGAGTCCCCAAAAGGCAAATAATACGATAATACATAATTTCTCTTCTTCATGGTTCCTAGATTTTATATAGATTCATAAAATCATATATATGTATGTATATATATATATACATATATGGCATGCAGAAAGGAAACAGTAAAACAAGGTGACTAATGAGGAGGGAGAAGAAAGAAAGGCAAAGTTAGAGAGATATGGGAGAATGTGCTAAAAGTACATTACATACTTGCAGGAAAATGTACTTGTGTAACCCTGTACCATGAACAAAGAGCATACACAAATGGAGGGGGAGCAGACAGTGGAAGGGAGATTGAGAGGTTGTGCATCTCCAGAAAATTGGAATTTTGAGTTCATCTCTGATGTAATAAAGACCTGGCCTCTTACTAATGAACATTAATTTCATAGCCACTCATGGCTCTTCATCATTTGGTATTAAATAGGGAAAAGAAACTGGCCATGGCCACACCCTGTTCCCTGGGGTCCACCCAAAGTAAGAAGAGGGAGATGAAAGGCAGAGAGGGCAAAGAAGTGCTCCCCATGGTAAAGGTCAACGGAGAAGGCCAGCAGACTCTCCGGCAAAGAGAGGGAACTTTATCAACTGCTGACAAGAGGTCAAGGATGATGAGGACAGAGAAGTCAAAAGGTCACAGCAAAGCCATTCAGTGAGGGGGCTCAGAGAGGTGAAGTCATGGGGAGAGGCAGGAGCAGAAGATAAAGCCCCAGAATGCATTGTTCAGGCATTAACATCTTATCCTCATTCATGGAGGACTACTAAGGATTAAATCGGGCAAGGGGGGCGAGGTGATCAGATTCCCACAGGCCAAATTATTTATTTTCACCCTCATCTGTTCATGTTTTGAATTGTGTACACAATGAACCAGGGTCACTCTGAATTTTACTCTTTTCTATGCTAAATAGAATAAACCTTTAAATCCCATTATCGAGGGAGGCCTGTTATTGATTTCCATCTAATTGATTCATTATCTAACTTTAGGGTTCCAGAATTGCTATACTGTGAGGTGGGTAGACCTTTGCCATAGTCCTGTTCTGTTCATTATAGGATGTTCAACAACAACACTGGCCTCTAACTTCTAGATGACAGTAGCCCTCCCACTAGCCATTAGCCAGCAAAACACTTCCAGCTAAGACCCTCTGAACATCATTTCTCGGTTGTAGCGTTTGGACCCAAGAACTTAAGACTTATGGAGCTGGTACCACCGTAGAATTTGTCTGTCCTGGGAAAGAGGGCCAGTTGCTACTTGACCATGATGTGCAGGTGAGATAATACAATGAGGAGAATTGGTGCCTCACCATGTTTCAGCTAATTTAGTGAACAGCTATGTAAAAGAGATGTATCTCAATGATGGGAGGCAAAGCGTTCAATAGGGCCCCCTCAGGCCAGTATCCCTGCCACGGCTGGAGTCAAAGAGGGCGCAAGATTGGGGAGGAAACCTCACGATACATCAGGCATGAGAGGAAGCTGGATTCCCTGAAGCAAGCAAGGCTTGGCAGTTTGCCTCAAAGAGAAAGAAGGGAGTTGGGAAGCAGGGATGGCTTTCTCTTGGTCATGTCAAAAGGGATCAGGGCAGATGTGGAGATATAAGAGAGCTGCCCACGTGCAACTTGGAGTAAGCTTGGAATTCAGATGGAGTCCAGTTCAGATCCTCCTTACAGGAAAGTATTAGGAGGTAGAGGAATGTTCCTCTTGAAAGAGAGCAAAGGAAATCAGACTGGGTTTGAAAGGCTGAGCTCTTCCAGACTCCCCTCTGGGTGTGGGGGAGGGAAGGCAAAGGATTGCTATATGTGTATGCCACGGGATTGATAAGGAAAATTGAGTTAAGACATTTACCAATCCAAAAGAAGATCTACTAATTCAACTAAATAAAGAAGGCTCGTAAACAGTAGAGTAGCGCTGTGCCCTCCTCCCAGGGATGGGTAGAGGTGTGGTGCGTTATCAGCAGTAGCTTGGTTGCTGTATCATGCATCTTCTTGTTAGTGTGTAACTGCCTTTGTTTGCACATTGGTAGTCACTTTCACTAAGGGTGAAGGACCCCATGCTGGTTCTTATTTAGTCTCCGGTTTCTTCATGCCATCCTCCTCTAATTCATCCACTTTTGTGGTGACAGACTGAGCTTTAGCTTGATCTGAGTATGAATAATGACTCAGCTTAGCTCAAAGGCTGTATAAGTTGGAAGGGCCTCTGAAAACTGGTTTCTGCCCTGTCTCCTTTCAGGCACTTCTGGGTCCAGCTGTGTGGTAGCCGCACTGGGAAACACGTGGAGCCACTGTGTGAACACCCGGCTGATTCTCCAGTACCTTGACTCAGAGAGAAGGCAGGTGAGTGAATGCTCCCACAAAGTTCTTCAAGCGTGAAGGTCGGAGAAAAAGATGAGCTAGAAATCAGAGTATCTGAAAGTGTTTGCCACCGTCTCTGTCTGACTGGCAAGGGGACCGTAAGGAAACTTTGCTTGTCCTAACAGCAACTAAAATAAAAGGGGGGAGGGTGGGAGAGAGGGGAGGGCAGCTAGCTACACACAGGAAAGCAGTGTAAGAGTGGATCCGGCAGAGTTAGCATCTCCTTGACATATGTGATTGACCAGGGAACACACTTGGGGGGATTTTAAATCCTCCATCTTAAAGTGATTATTTTTGTTGAAGACTAGCTAATCTGTGAGCAAATTAAATAGTTGCCATGCTTTTTCTTAGCATGTATGTGTTTTCAGACCTTAAGATTGGGCAGCTTCTGCTAAGTGCATAAGCCCAGGTTCCGGAGACTTTTACATTACCACAGATGCTAGTGCTTGAAAGTCCTAAATGATGTCAGAGGGTCCTCTGAAAGTTTGATGGCTTTCTCAAGGGAGAATCCCTCCATTCAGAAAGGAATACTGTCCTCCCCTTTCTCAATCTCCTCACCCAACTCCAGAGAAAGGAATTCTTTAGTCCAATCTCCTCAAAAATCAGGAAGTTTCTATTTCTTGATGCCCTACCTCAACTTGTTTCCACTTTTTGACCAGACTGAATTGGCATCGCTCATGAAAGAGGGCAAAGGAAAGAGACTGGGTGGTGCCCTGATGCTTTGAATGGGGCAGAATTCAAAGCCAGATTTGATGACTAAATACATGGTGAATCCAGGTTAATAAAGAAGAAGGTAGTACCAGGTGGGAGGAGATGGGGCAGGATGGTGTTGCTTTTACCATCAGGAGATAAATTGACCCTTCCTAGCAAGGAGGCAGGAATCATCTGATGTAGATACGAACACTTGCCTTCTCCAGACAACTTTGTGACTGTCGTTGGCTACAGACCAGAGGATTCTTCTTGGTTTTCTTGGGCCTGTGTAAATAGCATTCCAGCCTGGTCGCTGGATCAGCCCTGTTCTGAGAAGATAAAACAGGTTATTTCCAAGCAAAGAAGCATCCTTGTGTTTTCCTGCCACCTCACGTCTGTTACTTCAGAG
The DNA here is from genome assembly GCF_017639785.1 of Mesocricetus auratus. Taxonomy (NCBI): domain Eukaryota; kingdom Metazoa; phylum Chordata; class Mammalia; order Rodentia; family Cricetidae; genus Mesocricetus; species Mesocricetus auratus. The sequence continues at coordinate 37,118,462 of NW_024429186.1, read as the reverse complement.
ACACCTTTTCACTGGTGATTCCAGTATCCTGGGTGCTATGTCCAATATTTTTCTTGATGGAATATATCCAAAAGACTTCTGGAGAACCTAATAATCATTGGTGTGCCCCTTGGGTGCTAAGTGTTGATAAATAAACATTGTTAGTCACTATCAGATATAACTCTGCTAATAGCAGCATTCTTTGTGAATTAGTGTTTGTGGGGGTGGGGGAGGGTCTCTGTGATCACCAGGGCTGGCAGAGTAATGATCTACATGAGGCAAGAAGAAAATTCAGTTCAACACAACTTAGTTTACCTGGTTCAAACTTCTAGGGTGTGATACCAGGCAGTTTATTTTAGACACATTTGAGTACACCGAAACTTTGGGGAAAAGTTTCCTGGTAACAGTTATCTCAATCCTATGTGCACAATAAAGATTAAAGAGTGACTACATGGAAACTCTTTTGCAAAATACATGTGACCTCTTCCATGAAGATGGATTCTATAGCTTAAGGGCCTAGGATCTGGTGTGTTCTTGGTTATACAGAAAACAGGCTATAAAGTACATGTGACATCTCCCTTAAGGATGGGTTCTGTTCCCTGAGAAACAAGATAAAGATACAAGTCTAGGAAGGAAGGGTCTGGAATAAACATACTGGGGCATTCGGTTGAGGCCCTGCAGATAGCAAAGGTCACCAGGTTATTAACTACATTCGCTCCCAGACTTCTGGGTAGAGAACATGTATACATCCCTTCTGTTGAAGAGAGAAGCCTGTGTGTTTAACATTCCTGGTTTCCCTAGTGCTTATCTGTGAGTGCAAAGACCTTTGTGTCCCCAACATTAGTCCTGATTCTTTCACTTCATGGACCCTAGACTCTACTTGTTGAAAACCCACACTATCTCTGCCTTCAATTTGAGATGGCTTCTTCTTATAACATACTGATTCTACGGTCTCTCACATACAGATTCTAGTTTTTCTAATTCTAGATATAATTCATAAATAAATAAATAAAGTTAAACTATATTTTTGGTTTCTTTATGATAACATGTTCATCCATGTCCATGTTGTCAGAGACAACAGGAAGTACTTGATAGACCAAGTACTGTTTTTTATATCTTTGGTGACTTGAGGATTTGGGTGGCTCTTGGCTGATAGGGTCAAATACAGGCCACTGATCACAAGAAGCACCAGGAACAAAGTGTGGATAGATCAGTGACAGTCTATGAACTCATATCCTATTAGATGGGTCATTGGTGTGATCTCCAAAGGAAAATGTGTTGCCCTGGTTACTAATCAACCAGCAGCAGGCTTGAATGCCTTCAAGTATGGTTTTCAAACAAAAATGAAAATATGACCGGACTACCAATTCAGACAAGAGAACATGCTTTTAATTTCTCTGTAGAAATAAATTGTTAAATTTGTGACCTAATACCTAGGATAATGTTTGATATAGGAAACATGTCTCATTCTGATGACCTTGTCTTGCCTTAGCAGCTAGTGGGTGTAGTGATTCTCTTGGTCTTTCCTGTGGTCTTAGTTCATGACACAGTATTGAAGCCATGTGAAGATAAGGCTTTTTTAATGACATGGGCAACAAAACAATCCTTTGAAATTAGTCTAGAAATACCTTTTTATGGTATTTGTCAACAGGAGAGCATGTAGGGCCTTTCTAGGATAGCCATACCTCTGAGACACCAACTTCAACATAGCAGATATAGTTTTTGTTTCTTGGTTTTTGTTTTGTTTTCAGTCTGAAAATAGAAACCATGTTACCAAGGGATCAAGCTTATGGGATGAGGGGTGTATTTTTATCCTGCATCAGGTCTCTTGAATATAAGGCTTAGTCTGGCATCATAGGGCCAGAAGGAGATCAAGTCAAGCTGAACAGCCCAAGAGTTGAATTGTGTTGTCCAATGGAAGGAGTCCCTCTTGGCTGACTATTTTCTTTACACCCTGGAAGCTTTGTAAAATTATATAACTAAGAAAGAAACCTCCTTATCAGGGTACAAGCCAAGTTCAATGTCTTGTTTATTCTGCTTCAGTATCTACAAAATCCTTCATAAGACGCTGGGATACGTTTTCCTTTGAACTAATTCAGGGCTCTTTTGCACTTGGCTTTTATTTACTCCTGCCCTGCGCTGCTTCAATCCAATTTTACCCATTTTACAATATTTTTCCTCTAACCAAAACCATGTCTTTAGAGCAGAATTAAAGAGGCCTCTACTAGGTTTACTGTAATCTTTGTCATTTAAAATCATTCAAAAATGCATGTGAGCTCACCATGTGCATGGCATAGAGATGCCAGGAAGAAGAAGGCATAGTTCTGCTCTTGAGTGCCTTCCAGTAAGGGATGGAAGAATTTATATTTGTGCATGTGTGCACTCATGAATAATCAAGAGGGAGTCCATAGTAAGGGATGCTGAAGCATCATCACAAGGCAGTGTCTGTCCTACTTCTATGTGAATGGCTGAAACAGTAACCACTGTGAGTCCATAGAAAGGTGAAATCATCGGGGGCATCTTTTGAAGATACCAGGAGAGGGTGGGACATGGGTAGTTCCAACCAGTAGCTCTCAAGCCCGACTGGATTGCAGCTTCAGCATGACAGCTTTTGTAAGATATCAAAGCAGGGCTCCATGCTGATGAGCTAAATAAAGCAGCAAGGGGCAGCATGAGGGCACACACAGGCCTAAGCGTTGGTTTCATTGTAAAGCTCACCCAGGTGGCTGTAATATACTACCCAGGTTGAGAGCCTGTGTTTTAAATAACAGATAACCTAGGATAGGCAGGAAAAGGAAATGTGAGGATGGCGCCCAGCACAGAAGAAAAGCAGGAAGCTGCTCATATCTGGTGGCACAGACTGGATTCTGCCTTGTAACTGAGCAGAGGGTTTCTCTCAACATTTGTTTGACAAATCTTTATTGAATAACCTCCATGTCTGTTCATTACTGTGGAAGATGCTAGAATCAAAGAATTAAGAAAGGTAGCCAAGGGGTTGGGGATTTAGCTCAGTGGTAAGGCCCTGGGTTCGGTCCTCAGATCTGGAAAAAAAAAAAAAAAGGTAGCCAATACCTGCCTCGTTGCTTAGTTTACTTGGAAAGAAAACCATGGGGATGGTATGTATGTTCTACAAAAGCATCAATAATTAGTAAACGTAGAGGCAATAGAAGGCCCTACCACTAATAAAGGTTCTGGGATGATTAAAGAGGCAACAGTATACACAGTGAATTGGCTAAGACCAACATTTGGGAAGTTCTTGAAGTACCAGGTTCCTTGTGATTACTCAGAAAGTTCTAGCGTGGGTGGCTATGCTTGAAAATGATGCAAAACCTGATGAAACATTCAGAGAATTTTTCATCAAATCCTCATGAAGTCTGTTCCTACAAACCACATATGGCATTATATAAATTTTAAAGTCCCTTAGAAGGAGTAATGAAATAAATGAATCCCGGCTAAACCTCACACCCTCTTCATGAAATAAATATTATGACTCTCTTATTTCAACAGATTGGAAGTAGGTGACCTTTTCATATGGGAAGTTTATTTTAATAGACTTTATAATAATATTTTCATCTTCTACTCAGGAGGCACCCTAAAGTTATTGAACAGTTGAGGGAGAAGTCAATATGTTGTTGACAGAACCAATACTCTTACTCAAGGCCCTAATCCTGATTTGGATCTGTGGCTTTTCTCAATGCCGTAGGTTGTTTGGGTCATGGACTTGAGTATTCATTGTTTCCTTTCTGAGGACTGAATTCTCTCAGAATTCATTTTATACTTTTCAAAGACTCAGATATTGTCACTGTTAAGACACAAGCCTTCATTGACCCCACACCCCTCAGGATCACAGTTGTACCAGGCATTTATGTCTCTTGCCCTGATTAGGAGCCCATTGAAGATACAGCTTCGGAGCTAAGGACATTGTCTGACACACGGGTAATACCTTTGTTCTGAAAGAAGGTGAAAAAGGAAGAAGCAAACAAATCCTTCTTAGTGTACTAAGACAACAGGATGCAAGTTCCAGGCCAGTTTGGGCTAATTGTGAGCCTTTGCCATAAAACAAATGAAGACAAGATAAGCATTCCTCTATTAATATGTGAACCCAGTCTGAAATCACTCTTCCCCATATTGAATGTTGCAGTGTAGTAGTTCCTTAAAGCGTTAGTAGTCAGCTACAAAGGTTCACATCAGACTGTGACACTGCATGCAAACATCTGTATGGCAGTGTTATAGGAATACTGAACATAATGACACTTCAGAAGCAACTTGCTGAGAGCTGCGGAAGAATTGAGCCCATCTACCCTTAGAATCTTCCTGGGAATTCCTTTATATAACCAAGCCAGAGCCCTGAACATGACCCATGTCACATGAGGGAGGGATCCTGCAGCCACCTTAAGGGACAGGTGACTTGAGCACTTGAGGGTAAGCAGAAGTTAAGGTAGATTTGGGGCAAAATACGAGACTTAATCCATATCCACCCAAACATTAAGGTGATATTTTTGATACCATCAGTCATAGTTTTGTGTCTCTTCACTTCCAGATTCCTCTGTAGATTTCTGCTCCAGAGAGATCAGACTTAGTTGCCCTAACTCAAACATAAAACATAAATCCTTCCCCTAGACAGCTTCCGGGTGACCATACGATTTTGTTTTCACTCCAGCACATCTGCTCACCTGCTGTTTTTAGGCAGAGAGAGAGAGAGAGAGAGAGAGAGAGAGAGAGAGAGAGAGAGAGAGAGAGAGACTCACAGTTCACACATGCAAAAGAGAAGTTGGCCATGCTACTGGGTGGGAGGAAATTTTTTTAAGCATAAATATCTAATATCTGTGGAAATAGCCAAGGGAACTTGGAATTCCAGCCAAGCACATTGCCTTGAGTATAAATGTTCCCTCCCTTTTCAGACTGTTCAAGTGTGAAATCTGAACCCCTGCCCACCCTCTCCAATCAGAAATGCTCTAAACAGATATTGAACAGACTAGAAGAATGGTGACTTTTAAGGGATTCTTTTTCTTTTCAGGCCATCAGATAGGTAGGTAAAGAAAAATGTGAAGAAATTCTACTTAAAGGGATGCTGTGACCACCAATAGTTATGTTGAGTTGGTGTCACAGAACATAAACATAGGCCTAATAGAGAAGAGGAGAACACGGTTATTAAGCCAATAACCCCATTACTATCTCCACACTTAGGTTACAAATATCAATATCCTTCTTACCTCCTAAAGGACACACACATGCATTTATGCACACATGCGCACACATGCATGCATGAGCACACACAAACTTGATATGACTCCTTCGGAAAAAGTCAGTGTCTAGAGACTAGAGATTTGACTCAACTTTTAAGAGCACTGACTGCTCTTCCAGAGGACCTAAGTTCAGTTCCCAGCACCTGCATGGCAGCTTACAACAATCTGTAACTCTAGTTCTAGAGATCAGATACTCTCAGCTGACCTCACAGGAACTGCATGCATGCGGCGCACAGATATGCATTCAGGCAAAACACCCGTACACATAAAAATAATAAATAATAGTAAAAATTTTAAGAAGGAAAAGAAAAAAGTCAATATACTCACCATCACTATTTTTTTTATTTTTATCAGATTTATTTATTTATTATATATACAGTGTTCTGCCTACATGTATGCCTGCAGGCCAGAAGAGAGCACCAGATCTCATTACAGATGGTTGTGAGCCACCATGTGGTTGCTGGGAGTTGAACTCAGGACCTCTGGAAGGACAGCCAGTGCTCATAAACCACTAAGTCATCTCTGCCTCCTCAGTCATCTCTCCAGCCCCTCACCATCACTATTTCTTAATGGACCCCAGTGAAAGGATGTCTGTCTTAAAGATGTGGGCAGTTGGTCCCTGGCGCTTCTGCTGAAGGTCCCTGGCGCTCAGATCTTCAGCTATGCCAGATCATGGACCTTGAACCTTCACTCAAGAGTGGATCTTTCCTAGGAGATTTTGAGCACCTTAGAGACTGAAAGTTTAAAAAAAAATAAAGTGGTTTCTTGTTCAGTATAGTTACAAAACTGGTTGTTACCACCGTCTCAAAATAGAAAAGACCCTAAAACACCAAAAAAGCGGAGAAGACATATACGAATAAAGAATATATTTGTTTATTTAAACCATATGCCTTTATTTTTGTGGCTGGCTTATTATTACATGTCCTTATTTCTCTCTTTGAGGATCCTTGTCGCCAGCCATCAGGGACCCAGTGCTGGGTCTATTCACAGAGCTCAGAAAGGTGAAGCCCCTGGAATAAGCCTCTCTCTCCATCATTCTTCTCTAGCTCTGAGAAGTTTTATTTTTACATGCTATTGTCTAGTTCCAAATCCCCTGGTGCAGTGACCCTCCCAGCTCTAACTTGCAAAGGAAACTAGGCCAAATATCTGGGTGAGATTCTTTTTAGAGAAATCTGAGCTCTACAGGAAGTGAAAGAGACACGGGGCTTTGGAACTAAACTGAAGACCCTGTTTGTCTAGCTTTAAAAAAAGAGAAAAAAAATGCTTTCAGCTGGGAAGCAATGTCAGAAAGAGCTATGAGATCTCTTGGACAAGGCACTGACCTGGGAGTCAAGGACGTTGAAATATATTTGGCTCAGTTGAGAATGAAGGTTGGACAGGATGCTGGGCTTTAGCCTTGGTTCTTTAGTTATGGGTGAAGAAAACACGAACAGGTCTTTGACTGGGGAAAGCAAAGGGAAAGAAGAGTTCCACATCTGCATGAACTATGAACTGGTTGACTGACATTTGAATCAGCACTCCCACAGGAACATGACAGTGTCTCATTTGAAATGCCTCCTGGTTTATCCAGTAGCTCCAGCTATAGTGATCCCTGAATGAGCTAAGGTGCCTATGGCCCATGAGGTCCTGGGCCCTCTCCTCACGGATGGGTTCAGTTAAGGTGGGATCTGAAGTCTTTGGCAAGCTCCTGGTGATTCTCACAATAGTGACTCTTAGGCTCATATTCTCTCTCTCTCTCTCTCTCTCTCTCTCTCTCTCTCTCTCTCTCTCTATGCAGTTGGTCAATTATCTGGTGTTAAGCGGTTGACTCACAGTCATGAAGCTAGCAAGTAAAAGAAATGGACATGGAATTTAAATTTTCTTCTTCTCACTCCTGACATACTGCTGTTTTCATTTTCCTTTATACTCTTTAATATAGATTCTGAGGGTTTTTTTTAATAAAAAGTTCCCAAATCCAGCCAAATTCCTAGGCTAATAGGTGATATGCTCTTTATATCTCCTATGGCTCTGAGTAGTGAAGAAAAGCTACAGAACTCTGCAGAAAAATATTCTTATGTGCACCACCTCATTCTATGTCACAACGAATTATCAAAATCGACCTCTGAATAGTGGGCTTACATAGGGGACTCGGTATCCTTTTCCTAATTGAACTTCACAGTGAGCACTATTTCCCAGTGGAGGATCTGTGCTTATAGACAATCTCCTGCAAGTGTCATTTGTGCCTTGGAAGGACACCCATAAGCCCCCAGCTTCCTGTTGCCTGCCTTCTCTTTTTCTGACCTTTTTTCCTGGTTTGCCCAGTGTGGAAGACACCTTGTGGTTATACCATTTTTGAGTCTTGCATGTTAGCTGTGAAGAGGCATTGTAGGGCAGGAGGCATCTGAGTGGTGCCCCCAGAGCTCCAGGCAGAACTAAAAGTTTCTTACCTTCTAGGAGGGAAAGAGTTGTTAGCCTGTGCAGGGCCCGTACAGGGTGATAATCTTCAGGTTTGACTCTTTCTTATGCATGGTTTCCACTAATCCCCACAACAGTCCTTGTCATCTCCAGTCTCACAAAGGAAAGCCAGGCTGGTGAGACAAGTAAGTTATATACAATGGTAGCTTCAAGATGTGGCAACATGTTTTACCTCTCCAGAGCCTGTGCTCTTTTTGCCATACACCGTGTTGTCTGAGGTATATGAGGTTTTGTTGCTATTACTGTTGTTAAATTTTCAAGTGTAAGAATTAAACAAGGAACTGGAAAGTAAAGTTTGCCTTGACGATTCTTTGGGGTCACAGTTAATAGCCCCCCTGTGTGTCCCCCTTCCCTACCCCCTTCATTCTGATTTTTCCTGATTAAGACAGTTGTGTCTAGAATGGCATTTAACTTACCTGCAAAGGGTACTGAGTTACCTGTGAGAACAGCACCTCGCACTCAGGAGCAGGGACATGAGGGACATGTAGGGATGACAGTCGGTTTGATGTTTTCTTCCCTTGTTCTTAGCATTGTTTAGCTTCAAAATGCTCCTAACAATGGCTAGTGAAGGAGCCCCTGTTCTGTCCAGATGTGTGATTCCAAACAGCTTGCAGCACTGACACAGGTCCAGGTCATAGCACTACTGTCGCCTGTCAGGGAGAATCCATACAGTGCTCGTGCAGGCTACCTGGGCCTGTGACCTCTGCTGCTTCCCTGATGGAGCTGTGGCTGAGAGTACAAAGTAATGTACAATGCTAGTTTGCATTTCTCATCCTTCCTGAGGTCCCTGATTGGTGGATAGAGTGGGCTCTTCCAGCATCTAAGCGGCTTACAAAGTTAGGGACAGGGACTAGATGCAGACAAGGGAGTTTCATGATGGAAGAGTGAGGGTGAATAAATATGCCTCTGGCATTCGGTTTGAATTTATGGAGTCTTATGTTACCATAACATTTTATGATATGTTACACATTATCAAATGCATGATTGGTCGTCAGGAGCAATATAAGTCATTGGACTTTCCCGATTTCTGCTGCTTTATATAATTTGAAATTTTCAATTGACATACTCGCCTTCTTCTTGCCCTGTTGCATCTCTCCCTGTCCCCAGCCTTCTCTAGATTTTTAAATAAGGCAATGGCTTCTGGCAATTGCCTTAATTTAGATGCTTGAAACAGAGGTTTTTCCTCTTAAGGTCTCCTTCTGCAAATCTCCCTTCTGGACTTGGCAGGGTGTAGAGGTCTTGGCACTTTGGACAAAGACTGTGTGTGCTTGGAACCTGGGCTCCTGCTTTATTGTTACCAAAGGGACTATGATTTTGAGAACACCTTTGGACAGCCAAGCTGTGGTAGCTGTAGCCCACTGCCTACTTTCTGTAGCTTCTCTCCAGAGCTGGCAGGGAAGCACTGGGCTGCAATCATGATGCAACACTTTCCAACAGGGTTCTCCATCAGAGCTGCAGAAGAGACATTTTTACAAAACTCATACAACAGAATTGAGGCCCTGGTCTATTTGGGAGGGATCAAGAGCTGTCCACCTGAGGTCCCCTCAGCCCTGCTTTGGGGTCACTTTGCTTTATTATCCCAGCTATTTATTCTAAGTTCTTTGTGGTCATTCTCTTGTTCAAGCCTCATAATTACTCTGTGGGGTAGGCATTTCTAGGTATGATTTGTAGGTGAATACACTGAGATTTATAGAGCTTTAAAGTTTGGCTCTAAATCACATTGTTTCTGACCCAGAATTTTCCTTCTCCTTTGCACCCAGCTCCCTCATCTGGACTCTGGGTTCTTAACCTTCATCCTGCACTATATCCCGTGTTAATGTAAGACTGCTCATGTATGCCCCTGGAGTTAATTTGTCTATTCAACCCCTGTGGGGTGACCACCTGAAATGGTTGTATTAAAATGCTTCCTTCAAAGAGTGGAATGATCTATTACCTCAAAAACTCTCATCTGGCAATCCTGTTATTTCCTATATCTCTGTGGCTCCTTGTGCCACCAGAACAGTCCTGAGAGAAAAGGAGCTTCCTGGCATCACCCCTGAATTTTACCATTCAGTCAGAGGAATCCCCCCTCTTTTCTCTCTCAGCTTCCATAGACTGGCTTCAGTACCAGCGCTGTGTCCTTATTGTCAATGAAGAAATAAAGGACATCCCTATGGAGTCTTGCCCCTCTTTATAATAGACCTCTGCTCATCTGCCCAGGATGTCCTCCAGTGAGAATGGGCAGGGACCATGGTAGACCCCATAAATGCAGCTCTCCCTTCATGGGTGACACAGAATGGCATATTAATTATACCTGAGCCCTCGCTTTTTCCCTAAGAAGTCATTTGTCCACATAGTAAGCAACTTCATGGTTTACTTTAAATTCTGAGGTGTCTGTTCTCTCTGAAAGTGTCATCCCAGCACCCTACTAAGGGCTCAGTCAGGGTTTAGAGAAATGAGACGACTGGCCATTCTGTGTTCTTTTTTTTTTTTCTGGTTTTTTCGAGACAGTGTTTCTCTGTGGCTTTGGAGGCTGTCCTGGAACTCGCTTGGTAGTCCAGGCTGGTCTCGAACTTACAGAGATCCGCCTGCCTCTGCCTCCTGGTACATCTTGAAAAGGAAAGGTTTAGCAGATCCGACATGGCCTCCAGCCCTCTGACAGCCATTCTTAGACTAAGTGGTTTGCTTTTACTAATAGTCATTTATACACTGTTCTCTCTAGACGTACTGTCCAGTATTGAGTCGCTCTGGGATGTTTGGCTCCTCTTTGTAGCTGATGTTGATTTCCTAGTGTGACTCCATCCTGGCACTGGCCTTGCCTTTGTCTGCCCTCTCCACCACCGCTCTGAAATCCTTGTATCTGGCTCAGCTGACAGCCATCAGCAGTTCACCCACTGATCTGAGAAGAACAATGCTCCAAGACACTGTTCATGATCTCAGTCTCAGGGGACCAGCAGTCTCTGGGACTTCTCCCACAGCGAGGCTCTTGCTATGTAGTGTGACTGCCCAGAGGCCAAGTATTTCCTGAGAACATTCATACAGATCAGTTAAATGAGCAACTACCATAGCATCGGTAAGGCCTTGCTCGGTTTTTCAACTATTAAAACATATTAAAATGTGATTTTTTTCCCTCTCAGTTAAAAAAAAGTATGTGCTACAGTCTGAATGTGCCTCACCCCACGCATGTGTTGGAAAGTTGATGGTTACTCTAAGTTACAGTGTTGAGGTAGGACAGGGACATGGTAGGGAGATGGCTCAGTAGGCAAGAACACTAGACATGAAAGCCCAATAATCCGGGTTTGTCTCTGGAATTTACATAAAAGCCAGATACAGAGATTTGCATCTTCAATCCCAGTACTCAGCAAGATGGAAACAGAGGGAACGCCTGCCCCCCACCCCCAGGCTCAAAGGCCGGCAAGCCTGGGATATGAGGTGCAGCAGCAGAAATGAGAGATTCTGCTTCAGTGAAGTCAAGGTTAGACACTTAATTGTCTTCACAGCTCGTTTATACCAGCACACGTGCACCCTTGTGCACACAATAATTTATTTTTAAGGCAGGTATTTAAGAGGTGGCTGGGCCATAACAGTCTGTAAATAGGTTAATATCATTATAGTGGGAATGTATCCCTTCTGAAAATGTGAATTTGGCCCCATTTTATTTCTTTCTTGCCTTCTCTTTGCCCTTCCATTATGTGATGATGCAAGAAAGGCCCTTACTAGATACGGGCCCACCATCTCAGATTCTGAGGCTCTAGAACTGAAGTACATTTATGCATATTATCAGCTACCCAGTCTGTAGTATTCCGATATAGCAGCAAAAACCAGACTAAGGTGGTATACAATGCGCATAAAGCCTTTGGTAACAAACTTTATTAAATTGTTATAATAGTCCTTTGTGTATGTCTAGCCATTGACACGGGTCCTCCCCTGATGCTCTGACTTTAGACAATGGCTTTGACTGTTCTTGCTGGGTATCTCTGTTTTCTCTTCAACTTCCTTCTGTGCTTCTTATCTTTTCCAGGTAGATATATATGCCGAACACTGGGAAGATGAGGTCAAATAAAGCCCCTTTTCTTGACCAAAGAGCTGTCTTAGTGAAGGAAACCTCGTAAGAGAAGGAGGTAGTCATGTGTCCAGTAGAAGCAGGTGTGAGGGGACTGCAGCGAGCTCAGTGTCGGTTCAGTGTCCGGCTGCCTAACCGCGTAGGAGGGGATATCCGAAAAAGATGAGGAGAAAGTATGTTACTTGAGATGAAACTTAAAAGGCGTGTTGGTATTTGCCAGTTAAATAGAGGAAGCCCTGAGTAAAGGCTCTGAGGTAGGAATGCAAAGGGCGCTTCTCTAACTCCTGGGGAAGATGCATGTCTGTGCAGTAGGTAGAAGAGAGGGAAAGTGGGCCTTAGCTGAAGACAGAGCAAGGATAAGCACTCCCTTCCATGCTGTGCCTTCAGATTTCTTCACAAGGATTCCTTGGACAAGAGTTTGCCATTTGGATTTGGAGAGATTGGGAATTGGATGCAAAGAAATGAGGGCCTGAACCCAGGCAGTGGCTATGGGGCTAAAGAGGTAAGAGCTCTGAGAGAGTAAGAAGGCAGGGTTAACAAAGCTAAGCACAGGACAAGCTGTCTAGAGGAATATGCAAGGGGGTGTTTCTAACGCCATGGGTGAGTGGATGGGGCTACCACCCACTGAAGTGGGCTTCTACCAGAGAAAGAACAGATTGGGGGGTGGGTTGCACTGCTTGGAACATTCCTAGTTCCCTGCTTATGCGACAGGGTGGCTGCTTTCATTTCTAACAGACCTCAGCAACTTCCACCAGGAATTAGTTTAGAGACCCAAAAGGATTTCTTACAATTGCACAGACTGTTTCCTACCTGTCTTTCTCTTCCCTACCCTCAAGACCACTTTCTTATGTTAGAACCCTGGCTTCTCCACAGATGGCCATCAGAATGAAATGCTAGGGGACGGGAAAGGACAGACTCTGCAGCAGACCCCTGCTCTCTCAGGGAAGGGCATCTTCTATGGGTAGCCATGCCTCCTTCCCCAGACAATTCTGGCCAATTTCAGGTCAGGAGGTATGGTTAGCGGCAAAACTGGAGAACTTGTAGCTTCAAGGTTTTTATAACACAGGTCTGTACAACTTGGTGGTCGGGAATCTGCCTTGCATATTACTCTAGTCAGTAAGTTATTGCTTCTCAGCTGTGTTCCCTGCCCTTCTAGACTCAGCTTAATAAGAGACCTGATCCTATGATCGGTATTGCCAAGGTTCCCTTTCTATTCATTCTGGATAAGCATTAAGAAGCTATGTACTCTTCATCCCCCATTCCCTGCCCCCATTTGGATTCCACATCTATGATCCCTTTGCTGTCCAAGGTCCATTTGGGTGAACTTCTTAAGTCTCTGGGCTCCAGCAGCAATGGAACCTCTTTCTTGATTGTTCTAGCCTAGTGCTGGAGATAGCTTCCTGCTATTGCTATCTCTTTTCCTTTCAGCCCTTGCGCAGTATGTGTGACTAGTTCCAAAAATTAAATCTCTCTCTCGAACCTCCTGGGATGAGCCCTGATTGTCTGATTGGCATAGACTGGTGGGGGTTTAAAATGTCCACTCTTGATAAATGGTTTGTGTAAGACTCCAGATCTCCAAAATACTTTCCTTATCTCCAGCAGGTCTCTTGCCCAACAAGTTGAGCTCCTCAGCTGACTGTCTTAGAGGGCAAAGATTGTGTGCAGCACTTCCTGAGTGGCATGAGAAAAGGAGCTCTTTTGGCCTCATCTCCTTCCTGTAGGATTTTCCAAAACTTTCCAGATGTATATAAGTTCAGGAAACATTTTAATAACTGGAAATTGTGTCTTGTGGAGGTGGAAGGTGTATATGGGGGAGGGGGTTGAAGCTAACAGGTCCTCCCCTGGAAAAGGTGCATTGAAGTATTTCAGGGATCTGCACGCACAGGTCCAAACTCTGCCCCTCCCTTGGTGAAAGCATGGCAGGCTCCTGAGTTTAGTCAGTTCTCTGAGGAAGAGGCACTGACATTCTCTAGCTGCCCTGACGACATGAAGAACAATTCTACCACATTCTCTGCAGGAAGAAGGGATTGTTAAGTAGTTAATCATGGTTTTTTGATTTTTACTCAGAGGCAATCTCCTATTCTATAAGAAGACCTCTAATTAAATTGGGGGGTGAGTACTTGCCCCATGTTAACCACTATAAGATTGGCCTAACTCATAATAAACACTAAAGCCATAGTTAGTAGCTCAATTAATGAAAATGTCCTGAGACTTTTGTGAAGACAGACATGACCCAGGTGCAGGGCACACTTGGCTTTCCTTAAGCAGACCATAACTTTCCCTTTGCTACATCACTGGTTTCATAGCAACTCTCAGAAGGGACTGTGCTAAGGAATGCAGATCACTGCTGCTTGGAAGTACCCTACAGGAAAGCATGGAGGAGACTTCCTCACATACCACCCAGATCCTTCAGCACCATAGTAAGAAAGCAAGCTCCTTTCCTGGGGCTGGAAAGATGACTCAGTGGTTAAGAGTGCTGACTGCTCTTGCAGAGGACCCAGGTTCAGTTCCCAGCACCCACATCAGGTAGCACCAAGCCCAGGAAATTCAATTCCCTGGCCTCTGGAGGCACCTGCAGTCATGTGGTGTACATAAGCTCACATTAGGGCTTAGGAAGACAAGAGCACTGGCTGCTCTTCCAGAAGCCTCAGGTTCAGTTCCCAGGACCCATATAGTGGTCCACAGCCATATGTAACTCCAGTTCCAGAAATCCAGTGCCCTCTTCTGGCCTACATGGACACTGCATGTATGACAAAACACCCATACATATAAAAAAATTTTTTTAACTACTTTTTTCAAATCATAAACAAGGAAATCAACATTCTACTCTGAGGGGGAAAATCTCAGAAATTTCTAAGGTATTTTCATTTCTCTGTCATTACAAGTAATAGCTGAAAACCCCATATTTTTTAAAAATGACTTGAACCCAGTCCCTTACTCATTTAATTAGATTTTCTTTAGAAAGTTCACATAGTCTTTAACACAGTAGCTGCTAACCAGGATACTGAATATTAAAGACTAGAGTCCTAACGAAAAGGAAGCAGGTGAAGTGTACAGGTACAACTGTGATTCCTGATTTCTCTGCACCACACAGTGTCATGTGATGTTGTGGATTTTTAACCACATTTTCTTCACTAGCCTGCAAGGAATCTTACAGCATGATTCAACCCCATAGGTATCATGGGAGCATTTGAGTATACTGAAAGTTGACATAGCCTTTACAATTCTTTCAAAAATTAAGGTTCATTCCTTGATTCTAAGATGAAATATACATCCAAAAGGCACTGTCTTCATCTCTAGGTACCATGGGGGAGGGGGGAGGGAGATTTTTCTTTGCCAAAACAGGTAATAGTTTAAAATTAACTTCTAATTTTGTCTCTGAGATATGTGATCTCAGACAGATAACTCTTCTATAACAAAGAGTCATAGGTTCTTCTGAAATTTTAGAGGTTTATTTTTAATTATGTGCATGTGTGTCTGTGTATGGGTTTGTGCATATGTGTGCAGTACCTACAGAATCCAGAAGAGGGCACAAGATCCCCAGAAGGGGATTTAGAGATAATTGTGAGCTGTCCAGTGTGAGTGCTGGGAACTGAACTCAGATCCTCTGCAAAAGCAGTATGTACTCTTCCAGCTATCTTTCTGGCTCTGAATTACACTTCTGTAAGAGAGAGAAATGGTCTTGAAAGTGATTGCGTTTTCTGGTTCTACAATGAAGATGCCACATCCCACTCCACCTCCTATCCTATACAATGTTTTATACAAAGAAATATTTTCCACTGTCTTCAGGAACTTGCCACACAGTTTATTTGTGCAGAGCCACACCATGGGACCCTATGGTTCAGCTGTTTCTTTGGCTGATGACTTCTTTGTGTGAAGTCTGCACAGCATGTGACATTTCACACTCCTAAGCCCGTCCAGGCTAAATCCAGCAAATGTGAAGGTGTGCCCCCCCCAATAAAAATCTGAATTTCTAAATTCCTGGGTGGATTTTGGGTACACGAAGTCTGAGATCCACTGTCGGCTGATAGCTTGTGTATATTCTGTGATGGCAGTAACTTTAGCTCTCTTCACTGTTTGCTTCCTGTCTGTCAGTCTCCTGCCACCCGGATGACTTCCTCAGACCTTTTCGCCCCTCCAGGACTGCTTCCCCATCTGTGTAATGCAGGAGTTAGAGTATTCATCTCTGAAGAACCTTTGGGTTCTAGTGGTCTGTGAAAATAGTTCTCTAGTGACCTATATGAGTTACTGAACCTATCTTAATAAACCACACTAAGTGCCAACTGTGTACTAGGCATTGTATGACTGTGTGTATGTGTGTGTGTGTGTGAGTGTGTGTGTGTGTGTGTGTGTGTGTACACATAGGTATGGTGTATATGTGTCTGTGGAGGTCAGAGGTCACTTCTAGATGTCATTCTCAATCACAGTCCACCTTAGGGTTTTAGACAAGGCCTCCCACTGAACCTGGAACTCACTGACTGACTAGTAGCCCCATGGATTTCTATCTCTGTTTCCCAGACACTAGAATTGTAGGCACACACTACTACATGTGCCAGCTGTTTACATCTGTGCTACAGATACTGACTTAGGTCCTCACACTCACACAGTGAGCTCTTTACCTACTGAGCCATCTCCCCAGACCCCATAACTTTTATGTTTGTCATCATTACTATTGTCATCATCATCTCCTCCTCTTTTTTTTTCTTATACTTAAGATCAAACTCAGGGCTTTATGTAAGCATTCACTACCATGGAGCTACAGCTCTGCCCACATCTTTAGTAACACATGCTATTGTTAGTAATCACACTTGACATTAGACTGAGGCTCAGACAAGTAAAGCAACTTGTCTATTCTGCTTAGTAAATGGAGCTACAGTGAAGTCGAATCAAACCAAGGCCATAAACAGTGAAGGACTGCCCAAGTTAGTATTGGCCCAGAGCTGCCCATAGACTGGGCCTCTCCCAGTAAACTGCTCACTCACAGCCTGTTGCACTCTCCAGCAGAGGAACCTGGTTTTGGTTTTCTCAGATGTTTACTTGGCCTCTTGCTTAAACATTTTCCTTTCCTACTCAATAGCAATGAAAGGACAAAAAAATCCCAAGGCTGGAAACATTTTGTTTCCTACAAAAAGAATATTTTTGCAGCCAGCTCTGTGGTTGAAGGCATTTTTTCCTGTGGTCTAGGGATGGGTTGGATCCCATCTCTCCTTGGCTGGTGACTGAGAACTCAGTTTGTGGCTTCCCAGCAAGTCCGTACAGCACACTGTTTTTCAAAGGAGTGTTTAATGGTGTTGGATGTGTGCATGAGTGGACAGATTAGTCTGTTTAGGTGCCTACGAGCCTATACATGGGCCTCTGGATGTTTCAGGGCAGAGAGAACCTGGGAGTGGTTTTCCACATGCGGGACATATCAGCATAGCTTTTAAGTTTTCACCACTTGCACGACAACCAAACAGACTCAGATCCTGACAGAATGAGAGGAGGGTGACAGATGAACTTTGTGTGGATTTGCAAAGATTCAGAAAGCTGGGGAATATGAAATTGTGACCTGTCACATTTCTTTCTTTCTCTTTTCAAATACTCAAATCCAAGACATGGCGTTGGTTTTATCAGATGGCAGGGTGGCCTGATGGCAGCACACAAAGTGGGAATCCTGAGGTATCGGCCTCCAGCCTGGCCACTTTTAGGATTTAATACAGTAATCTTTGCCCGGCTCTGGATAAGTCACTTTATAAAGATTGCATTTCCCTGTTAAAAAAAAGTTTGCACTTAAAATTAATTTTTAAGTTTTGTGCTTCTAAGAATAAATTCACTCTTAGCAGGATGAATTTAGAACATTCCAGCAATCCACAGACACTCATAATTTGCTCTTTATTTATAATTTTATGTTCTGACTGAGAATTTGCAGTATGTTGTCTTTCCTAGAACTTTTCAATGTTGACCCCATGGCCTAGCCTTAGTGATTCTGTTCCCCTACATTCTTGTCAACCACCACAAAATAAAAGGAGCTTTCTCTGGCTCCCATTGCCACTGACTTTTACGTGGAATCCCAGTGCCTGACACAGAACAAATGCCCAATAAACACTGGTTGACTTGCAAAAAATAAACTAACCTAGGGATGACAAGCTAATGTCTATCACTTCAGCATTCCAAGTGGAGGCACAGTTAGAGCGCAAAGCATCAGGACTTCTAGGGAGGAAACGAAGTCACTGAACTTGGGGCCACCATTAAAGAAACAAGCAGATCTCACTGATAGAATTTTGAGTCCCTTTGTCTGTATTCTGAGGCAGAAGGAGCACTTAAACCATAGAACTGTTTCCCTTTCCAGACAGACTGATAGACCCCACTGCTGGCATGGGACCTAGTGCTATTCCGCCAGCGGCTATAGAAACTGGACGATCCACGTCAGGCTCATAGGAAAGGATGACCACAAAGAGATCAGGAATCAACCAGTGGGGAAAACTTGTATTTTTTCCATTCTATTACACAAGGCAATAGGCCTATTCTCACAGTAGGGGATAGGGAGAAAGTTGGGAGAGAATGGTAGTGATTTTAGTACACTGGTTTATGGATGGGGTTGGCATTTCTGTCTTTACCCTTGACAATGAGACAACAACCCAAATAATAGATCCCTTGGTATATCAGAATGCCAAGGCTAACTGGATTGGTAGAGCTTTGTGGCTTTGGCTCTTGGCTGACAGGCCTATCCATGCATTAGGGCTATGGTTTGGCAGTAGACAAAGCAGCTGTGTGGGTCCTGTGAGAGCTCTCTGGCTCCATGGGTTTTCTTTGATACGCAATTGAACTTTGGCTAATTTTTCTTCTCATGGCTATTTATGAAGTCCAGAGCTGAGCAACAGCAAAGGACTACAGGATGCATATTATACCGTACTAATAGCCTCAAAGGATGGCTCACGGGCCTACCGCAGAGGGACATGTTGAGGTAAGAGGCTGCAGAGTTCTCTCCCCAGTTACACACTGCTGTTCCTAGAAGATTGGACAGATCCCTTGAAAGTCCCCTTCCTTCAGAAAAAAATGGGTCTCTCACTTGGTAAGGGTCAGTAAAACTACTGAATTACTGCTTTCTGGTGCTGCAATGCTTAACAGAAGCCATTGTTTACCGAGCATGTAGACATTTCTGGGGTACTAAAATGACTCACATGGGTAATTCACCCATCATCACATCTTGTAAGGTAAGTACCGATGCCCCCAACTCCCTATTCGTGCATGAAGAAACTCAGTGGCAGAGTCGCTAGTGACCATGGTTCTTAGTACTCCCCAACTTAAGACTCGATTCCACAAACATGTCTGAACGTTAACTGACCTTCCTGAATCCCTGTCTCCTTTGGCCTACAGGCCAGAGATCATAAAGTAATTGAAGTTAGCCTTCTTAATTACCAACCTTAAATTATAATGGACATGGGCCACTTTTAGGCAATATCGTTCAAGAAACCTGAAATGGAGACTTTTGTCAAGTTACTGACGAGTGTAGAGAAGGCGATTGACTTATGATGGGGCCATCCATCCTATCAAATGCAGGTAGCAGAGTGGTGTCAGACTAGGAAGGGTTAGGGAGTTGGAGACTAGGATGCTGTTCAAGCGCCAGCAGACCCTAGAGCATTTGGCATCAGAATTAAAGCGCTGCAGCTTTTTTCCTCATGGCTTCCACTCTTGTCTTTGTACTTACTATCACTGTCCCTAAGAAACAGTGTTACCAACAATGACACTGCTAGCTCTGTGTCGGGCATGTATAAGCTGTGGGGGCATATGCCTGTAATATACTATGAGATGGTTTTCACAAAAACACTTGCAGGTGGGTACCACGACCCTCAACTTGCAAATGGAGAAATAGGCTACAAGATGAAGATCTGTCCTAAAGTGAAAACTAATAAGTGGTAGAAAAAGGAGTCAAACTCCCAGAGACACATTTTGCCTGTAGGTTGCCTTGGTCCATACGCCGTGTATCAAGCACCTGGCATTTTCTCTTGTTCCCGACCTCTTGCCCTTTCTTTTAATGTGAGCACCATGGTTTTTCTGTAAGGAAACACCCTTCTTCAGTTTCCAACCTGTGTGTCTAGGCAGGGCTGGTTGAACCACTGGTTCCACGTCTGACCAGCAAAAGGATCACATTCCCTTTTTACAGAGGCTGGTTTGCAGTAATTGGTTAGCAAAAACTAAGCCAATTAAAGTAAACCCAAGACACAGCTGAACAAGGATGGCTAAGTTGATAGAATTATGGAAGCATGGAGCTACTGGGGGCCATCTTCACCACAATATGGAAGGAATCCCATTGGAATGGCTAAGAAGTCCATCGAAAAAAGGAAAAAAGAGATACAGGACTGTACCCTGGAGAGAAGCATTTGTAAGGTTGTCCCCACTGTCCCCACCCCCACTCCTGCTCTAGATCTGGTTCTGGTATTGAAAACGTTATCATTGAATTGCTGATTCTATCCTCCCACTGATCCTCCAGGTCAGTCTTTTTCCAAACCGTGTCATTTCTTTGCCTCCCTCCCCCGTGCATTTGTTCTTCTTCCTGTTTTCCCATCGGCCTTTTCTTTATGCCCCAACCACAGTAACAAGGGAAAAAGCCGGAAACCTAAATCAGACAGCCTTGCCTGCTCTCTGCAGACTAAGAGTGAGTTAAAAATACTGACTCAAGAGGCTGGGGAGAAGCCTCAGAATGTAAGAGCACATGCTGCTCTTGCAAAAGACCTAGGTTTAGTTCCCATACAGGCAAAACACTCATATATATAGACATTTTTAAGTAAATAAGTAAAATATTTAAAAACATATTGACTTAAAAAGAATTTAAAAATTATTCTGGGATTTTACTTAACCATTCTGTCCGTGACTTCTTTGTCACATATTAAACTTGATGAAAGCCCTTGATGTCATTGCTTCCATTACAGAAATACAGCCTTTTCTGAGTTGGTTTCACTTAATCATCAATGAATGATGGGGTGTAAAATATTCCTTCCAGTTCAAAAGTAGCATCAAGTAAATAAGATGAAACTAGTAATGGTTTGGGAAATGAGGTCATACAGCAAGTCGATACTTAGTAGCCATCTACCAGGCTAGGTTATGGAAAAGGCAAATATGAATAAAATATCATTTTCTGGGTCTGGCCAGAGTAAGTCTCAGAACCACTGACCATAGTACAGGGTGAGGTGCAGGAAGATAGTGAGAACATGAGTGACTGCATAGGAAGGGGCCATTCAGAACAGATGCCAGGATTTGGAAAAAGAAGGGTAGATTCTGGTGTCACCTCCTACATACACACTACTGCTGGATTGTGTCAGACAGTTCTAGGGCTGAGGCTGCAATGGGGCATTTATAGACTAGAGGTAGCAGCTATCTGCCAAATGGAATGGCAGAATTTCAGTATTGTAGCCAGAATGCTGACCTAGTCCAGTCAAGCTGAGCAAGAGCCCACAAACTGTGCTGCAGTCAAGATCTCCTAAAAGCAAATAGCCTGAGGCCGAGAGTGAAGCCTCAGAGATGGCCTCTGACAGACCACATTCAGAATTCAAGGAGAACAAACTGTCCAAGTGGAGGTAGCATCCAAGTACTTATCCCACAGAATCAGATTTAGGGATGATCAGGAGGGGAGGAAGTAGGGCGCAGGGGTGGCAAATCAGCCCTCAAGGGGAAGGTCCTGCTGATGGGTATGAAAAATCAGTGCAGGGAGCCAGTGGTGGTGCTCAAACTGTTGAAAACATGTTAATCTGACTGGGCATAGTGGTGCGCACGCCTTTAATCCCAGCACTTGGAAAGCAGAAGCAGGCGGGTCTCTGTGAGTTCATGGCCAGTCTGGTCTGCAATAGAGGTCCAGGACAGCCAGGGCTCCATAGAGAGACCCTGTCTCAAAACAACAACAGCAACAAAAATCAACATGGTAATCCATCAACTTTTGCTTCCCATGCAAGGGCCTTGCTTGTGTGACTTTGATATTATTTAGATATACGGTCCATACACACTACTAGGACGTCTTTGATATATTCTTCATGTTACTCTGAAAAGGCCAGAAGTACAGGCATATAAGCCACTGAATCCCTAGATTGCTGTTCACCCTATGCAAGGAAACAAGAAGCCAGTGGTTTTTTTTTAAAGCATGTGTCATCTCTGGATTCCCGAGGCCTTCTGGGTTACTTCAAAGCTAGGCCTTTTGACTGCTTATGGGCAGAGGCAGCATCATATTCATCTTTGTTTTCCCTAATGTCTAGCTCAGTACCTGGGACATAGGGGGTACTCAGTAAATATTTGTTGAATGAATATAACATTAAATAAGTCATTCAGTTCTAAGTAACCATTGCTTATACTTCTTGTAAATATGGGTTTATATAATTGCAAAGTGTGTCTGCCCTTTTTAGGTCTTGTATTTTCATTGTGGCCTGAGAGCTGTCAGTGCACTCGCTCCGCAGGAAAGCTCTGGCAAGAGCAAATTGAATGTCCTAGCTTGACTACTGACCGAATATGGCAGAGTTCTCACTCCCTTCAACTTGACTTTTCCCTACCTGAGCAAGGGAGATGAGTTTTTTGTTTGCTTGTTCTAAAATGGGAAACAAAATGCAATGCATATGAGGTGTGGGAAGAGAACTGGGCAAGATAGAGTCATTCTCCGGTAAGATAAGGCCATGTAGAAATACATAGATTAATAGTTGTGGGATAATAATTAAGAGAGAGCTAGGCAATAAGAAACCTGAGCCAATGGCCAAACAGTTTATACTTAATATAAGTCTGTGTGTTTATTTGGGGCTAAATGACTGTGGGACCAGGTGGGACAAAAACAAAAAAAACAAAAACAAAAAAAAAAAACCTCCATCATGGGGGGGATATCTCAGGAAACTACAGATGACCAAAGAAATCCAAACTCAAAACAATAAAGTGGCTAAAGCCTGTTTCCCACCCCTGACCCCTACCCCATCTGTCCTCAAGCTCAGGCTCAAACTCCCTCATCCTGCATTAGTAAAGAGATTGTATAGTTGAGCCTCAAGAAGCCTGAGCTGTCTGTTCCTGCTCCTTTTTGCTCTTGCTGCTGTTCGTTCCCTTGTTCTTCAGGGTCTCGCTCCTCTTAGCAGTACTGACGGGTTCCCCAGAGGCCTGTCTACCTGTCTGTTCACAGAATCTGAGGTCTCAATGGGGTCCTTTCCTTCCACACGCATCCTTCCTCCTCCAGTTAGGAATTCTGCCTCGGCAGCAAAGAAAATCCCTGCAGACTCCTGTCTTGTCTTGGGTAGCACTTTGTCCCGTGGTAATTAGGCCGAGCTCCGATTTCCTTCTAAAACATGACTCATTGGTTAGGAGAGAGGGAAAATTGAATTATTTAGTTTAGAGGCTCTGGGGACCAAAGCAGTGTTCTTTGCCTTGTTGGCCTCCTCTTTTAGGCCAAGCCCCAGGTTGCTACGCTGTGTGCCATTCCAAGAGAAATGTGCCTGCTGGAAAGATAGCAACCTAGGGGTTACGGGCCGAGGCTCACCTCAGAAAGACATCCCCTGCCCTTGAGATCTTCTAAAGATTAGTGTCCAGACTAGCCCTCACTCCAAGGAGTTCAAGTAAGACACAGTGCACACTCATGCTATGTCACTGGTTCTTTAGTTTAGACAAAAAATGTCCTCACAGATTTGCTGGTTTCATTGTTCTCCTAACTCTCTATCTTGAACATGTGTTATTTTAAGTGCGAAGAGTTGAAGGCATTTATATAGGATAAGGAGACATTTAGTCCTATAGTGTCATCAAGTCAATATTTACAATAGAAAGGCTTATAAAATAATGGTCTTGTAGACGGTCCTTAACATGATGACACCATAGGAGAACTTTAACCCCCCCTCCTACTCCTCTTTTGGGAGCTGAGTGACAAACTGCAGAACCCCACAAAAGACCTTTCTACACACCCCGGCCCATATTCACCTTATTTTTATTTATTTATCTATTAGTCTATTTTTGGTTTTTCAAGACAGGGTTTCTCTATGTATCCCTGGCTGTCCTGAAGCTCACTTTGTAAACAAGGCTGGCCTCAAACTCAGGAGATCTACCTGCCTTAAATTTGTGTGCCGCCATTCCCTGGCTCATTTTAATTCCCAGTTTCAAAACTTTATGTTCCAGACAAGGGAATCTACTGACTCAAGAGAACACATCTGCTAGTGGTGCGTGTGAATTAACTGGGTGGTATGCCTGTTTACACAGTTTAATTGTAGTATTCTAATGAAAAGTGCTGACATTGTGGTCACTGGTGGGGAAGAGGGTGAATGAACACCTCCTAGCACCCCTCAAGTCAGATCTAATATGTGGTTGGTGGGTTCTATATGGAATGTCCTAGGCATGGAGAGTCAGTCCTTCCCCTCTGCTGATCCGTAGACTTGTTTAATCAACGCCAATTTCACCATCAGTAAAATGAGAATAATACTACTTACCTGTTAAGGTTGATATGAGGATTACATGCCCGAGTCCTAGACATAGGAAGAGAGCTTAATGAATTAACATTAGCTCTCAGCACTGATTATCCAAACTCTGCCAAGAGTTATGGTGCTGAGAGTAAGCTGTCCGAGGGTAATGTGGTGGTTTCCCAGTGTGGTAAACTCAGTACACATCCAGGCAGGTCCTGTGGAGCTCTTCTGGGCTCTTTTTCTCAGGCCTTCTCCTGAAGATCCCCATTTCTTGAATTATTTCAGCATGGGGGTCTAGTTCTGTGGGCTAAAGGTACTGTGAGTTTCCCATAACAGTTGATGAATGAGTCACCCTGTACTTGTGTATAACATTTGGATACAATCTCAATAAAAATACAAAAGTCTAAACATATAGGTTTCTGATTATGCTGACTACATTAAAATAAATTCCAGCTCTCCTCCATCTTATAGACAAAGAATGGGCTCTCTCTCTCTTTCTCACTCTCTGTCTCTCTGTCTCTGTCTCTGTCTCTGTCTCTCTGTCTCTCTCTCTCTCTCTCCTCCCTCCCTCCCTCCCTCCCTTCTTCCCTCTGAACTCTATTATTCCCTTCTTGTCCTCTGACCTCTTCTCCACTGGAGGAGGGCTTTAGGGAAATGATAAGAATGCTGTGGTAATGGGAATTAATCTGGAGAATGAGCAAGTTGACTCCTTACATTGGTCCTCCACCCATCACAGCACAGGGATGTGGTACATTGCACAAGCCAGTCCCACTTGACCAGCTGCCTTTGGCTGTGTCAAGCCCAGATTTCAGCCTCTTTACACAGAAACATGTTGCCTTCCTTGAATCAATTCCTGTGAGACTAAAGAAAGTCCCATGTGGCCCAAGCATGATGTAATAGGGATGTGTGCTTCAGAATTCAAGACACACCCTCCGAGTTCCTGGCATCTTTTTACCAAAATAATCACTCAACCACAGCTTTCCTCTGTGACCCTTGATGCCGGTCGCCTTGGCCGAGTTTTCTAGCAAGCCTGGACTGGAGGATCCAGCTCTGCTTCCTGTAGGTCTGTAGAGGACCTGGGAGGCCAGGCCTGCCTAACTGGGTGTTCAGAGTGTGTGCTCCATGTACTGGTGCTCCTGTCTTTCTGGTGTCTTGTTTATTTAGTCAGTTTTATTCCCCTCCTGTAAGGGAGGGAAATAGAGTGGTTCTTGGTCACTGAAACTGTCCCCTACAAAAATATTGCAATGGAGTGCAATCCCCCACTGCAGTTGGCAATGAAATTGTTCATACTTACTTATAAGTTGAAATTGGTTGTACTTTCAACCAATTTGTGTCTTTGATTCTAAAGTGTGATTCCTATAGACAGACACAAAAAGGTTAAAAGTACAAAGATTAAATATTATATACTATACTAAAATTTTTTAAAGAGAGGGGAAAACATGTGAATATCACAGAGAATAAAATAAAAAAAAAACAAACAAACAAAAAAACCCTGCAACCAGAAACAAAATGGACATGTTGTTAATGTTTGAGATGGGGCCTTGATATACAGCACAGGCTAGCCTTCAAATTCATGAACCTTCTGTTTATTAAAGACATGAACCACTACACCTGGCTTAAAGGGGAAATGGACATAGGGTTCAACCCCTAACCAAGAAGTTATTTGCAATTGATATCTGGGGACAAAGGGAAAATCAGTTTTCTTCAATAGAGTGTCACTGGGTATATCAACCAACTCCAGGACAGGCTCCATTCCAAGGGTAATTGACCAACATAAAATCCATGGTTTTGGGGTCTGGGTTTTATGGTTTTTTGTTGTTGTTTTGTTCTGTTTTGTTTTTTGAAAGAGAGAGAACATAAAATTCAATGGGGAGGGAGATGGGCAGGATCTAGGAAGAGCTGAGAGAAGAGGAAAATATCAAAATAGATTGTATGAAAAAAATTTAACTAAAGAAGTTCTCTCCATCAGGAATACTTAGCTATAATTAATATATGTGCATCTGAAAACTAAGCCCCAAAAGAATATGTGAAACAAAAACAAATTTGGAGGGAGAAATCTATTGATAATTCAACAATAATATGAGGAGGCTTAAATATCCCATTTTCAATTATGGAGAGATCACTTAAGCAGGATTTCAGCAAAGAAGCAGATTTGAAGGATGCTGTGAACTTAGCAGAATGCTCAGCAGGTGTCTGTAGATCGCTTCCTGAGATGCAGCAGATGCTGTGTCCTCTGAAGGATGAATGGAGCACTTGCTAGCATACACTATAGATGGGGGTATAAAACATGTAAAAGAACTGACACGAATGAAGCTGGTAACCAATAACAGTAGAAATCAAGAGAATTCTGAAATGCTTACAAGTTTAAAACACATAAAAAACATACTCAGAAACAAACAACAGACCAAAGAATACGTCTCAATGAGAAAATAGAAACAGTGTATAATATACCAAAGCTTACATGATATAGTTGAAATAGTATAGATTACATGCCTATATTAAGAATAACCTTGTTGCATGTAGAGTATATCTCAATAAAGCATGCTACTATTGAATGATCCATAGCTTCACTGGTTGAGTTTGTATAACATCGCCCATGCATAATCACTGCATTCTCTATAATTCTATTATATTTGGGACAAATCACTAATACTTTCAAGTCATATAATGTACACTTAAAAAAAACCCAACATGGTTGATAAGATGTATGGGCAAATCTTAATCTTTTTTTTTTTAAGATTTATTTATTCATTATGTATATAGTGTTCTGCCTGCATGTATTCCTGCAGGTCAGAAGAGGGCACCAGATCTCATTACAGATGGTTGTGAGCCACCATATGGTTGCTGGGAATCAAACTCAAGACCTCTGGAAGAACAGCAAGTGTTCTTAACCTCTGAGCCATCTCTCCAGCCCTCAAATCTTAATCTTATAGTTCCTTATATGCATGTCAAGAATTTAGACAAAAATGAGCTAATGTTTGCAATTTACTTTGAAATGTAACTAATGCAGATGAGTTGATAGGTGACTGTGGTATAACCAAAGCGAAAATAATAAATGTTAGTTACAAAGCAAGATGACTGGTTTATAGGTTTCATTATAAAAGTTCTCAATTTTGTTGTGTACTTGAAATTTACAATAATGAAATATTGAGGAAAAAGCAGTGAGTTGGAAATCTCACTATGTCCTGTTGAAAATCTCACTCTGACTCCATGCTATAGTTTAGTAAGTGGGCATCCCACTGACCTGAGGAAACTAGATAATACTTCCAGAATCGAGTTTGTTAGCAGAAAACACTTTGGAAGCAGCCACTAGAGAGTTACTATCCAAGAACAATGTAGTATTCTGAGACAGAATATGATCTCATGACCTCAGGTGCAAACCTGCTAGGGGGTTCCTCCTAGAACCTAAAATCACATTTCATAGGGATTTAGACCAGTTTACTTTCTGTTACCGAATGCCTATGGGAGAAGAAAAGCTGGCCATCTAGAAATAAACTAGTAACTTCATACTTGCTGAGACACATCCCATTTTTCACCCTGCCCTTTCCAGCACATTACTCCTGTGCACCTCTGCTTTGAAAAGACAGCTCAAATGCATTGAACCCATTCCTGGGTTGCCTCTCATGGCTGCAGCATTGGTGCTGAGGCCTCTGTGTTCCATGGAGAATAATTTTCCTAGTGATGAAGCAGATTCTAATCAGAGTAAGATCCAGATATACACACCAGCTGCCCCCAACGCCTTTCCTGTCGTCCCTTCTACACAATGACAGGGAATTCCTATGAGGATCTCTGAGTATGCTTCAAACCCCTCATCCTTGCAGTAACCGACCTTCCTGTCTGAAGCATTTCCGGCCCTCCTGCCCCTTAGCTTGGAGGACTCAGCTCAACCTGGGGAAGGGACAAGATTTGGGGTTATCAAAATCCTCTTGAATTTTGATGCAAGGCTAAGCAGCTCCCTTCCTGGGCTTCCTAGCATTTACGGAAACTTTTTTCTAAGTTTTCAACAAGGAGAAAGAGTCCTGACATGCGGGATTGTTGTCACAGTCACTTGGCAGAGCCAGAAGAAAGGATTGTTTAACTTAACAGTGGGTTTTATTAGCCCAGACTCCAGATGAGATGAGATAACGGGACCCACATTGAAAGACAGAGTCCACAGGCTTCTCCTTAGTAGGACCATGCATACAAATGAAAGGATCAGATACATCCAACAAGCATACCACAGCTCAAGTCATCAACAACTACGTAATCTTGCTGATCAACGGAAAGACTGAGAAAATTAAGCAGGACAGGAAAACGTGGGTGGGTACAAGGTGTTACTGCTGAGCTGGCTCTCAGTCGCTTCTCGCCACTGTTTCCTCAGCTGAACACACTACATTGTCATCGTGCAACAGAGAGCAGAAAGCCAGCCCAACCAACCACCTGCTCCCGCAGGAGGAAAATGTTTTGTGTGCACTTTAACTCAGTCAGCCCCTTTCACTCTGGCCTTCACCCTCCACCATTGTGAGCTCTGGGGTGTGGGTGGGAAGAGGAAGAAAAGAGAAAAGAGGAAGTGTTCATCACCAGGGTTAAAAGAAGCCTTCCTGGCATGGGAGTTGGGGAGGAGAAAGTGGACAGACTGGTGCCAGCCTGCCTCCGTGCATGGCTGCCTATTCAAACTTGCTTTCCTAGCCACAAAGACAAGACTCACTGTTTCCCAAGGCTGGGCTGTATTGCAAGAACTGATGGAGCCTGCCAGGACCAGATCTCTCCATAAGCAGCCTCCAGAATAGCCTGTACCCAACACTCCAACGTCCTGCTCCCCATTGTCTGCCCTGGCCAACCATGGAGGAGGGCCAGGCTGGCCTGCTCCAGATGATGGCACACCTGTGTCAGAGCAGAGGACACGGGCACTATTCCTGGAAGGTGTCATCACCCTGGAGTAGGTCTCCTGGGTCCAGCGCCTTCTGTACTATGGCTCCTTTTCCGCTTTTGAGCCTCGTAAAGTCGGATCAGGCCAGGAAAAACATATGATGCTATAACAAGCTGGAACCAATGGCTTGACTTTGGGTCCTACCCAAGCTGAGTCTCTTGGCGGGAACTGATGAGGTAGCCTGCTCTTTTCTATGACATTTTCCAAGTCCCCTAACTGGGGGAGAGGTGACAGGTAAGTTTGTAAATAGATACAAGTCAGTGATGCTCTGGCAGGTGACCACTTTGTAGTTTTATTCATTCAATCTTGTGCTTCAGAGATCTTGTTTTGTATCTAGAGCATACTAGATATGGGAGCCATCCAATACTGTAGATGTGGTGCCTGTAACCACAGCATACAACAGCAGTGAGCACTGGTTCAGCTGTTCCCGTTACCCACATGGAAGCTCACGGCTCCAGTTCCAGGGACCCCAACACACTCTCTGGGCTCTGAAGGCACCACACACACCATAGTACAGAGACACACAGGTTGGCAAAACACCTATATACATGAAATAAAATAACATTTCATTTATTATTTTTAAAGCTTTATTTATTATGTATACAGTGTTCTGCCTGCATGTATGCCTGCATGCAGAAGAGGGAACCAGATCTCATTACAGATGGTTGTGAGCCACCAGGTGGTTGCTGGGAATTGAACTCAGGACCTCTGGAAAAGCAACAAGTGCTTTTAACCACTGAGCCATCTCTCCAGCCCTCGTTTATTTTTCTTTAAGTAACTGTGGGGGATGAAAAGTTTGGACATTCAAAGATGAAAGGCAGAAGGAAGAACGCCAGTGTGGAAGCCATGAACAACTGAGGCCACCTCACTGCTCCCCTGTCCAGTAACACACACACATACACACACACCACACACACACACATACACAAACATACACACACATACACACACACCACACACACCACACAAACATACACACACATACACACACACCACACACACATGCACACATACACACACCACACACACACACATACACACACACCACACACACATACACACACAAACATACACACACATACACACACACATACACACATGCACACATACACACACCACACACACATACACACATACACACACACCACACACACACATGCACACATACACACACCACACACACACATACACACACCACACACACACACATACACACATGCACACATACACACACAAACATACACACATACACACACCACACACACACATACACACACACCACATACACACATACACACACACATACACACACAAACATACACACATACACACACCACACACACACATACACACACACCACATACACACACATACACACATGCACACATACACACACATACACACACAAACATACACACACATACACACCACACACACACATACACACATACACACACACCACACACACATACACACATACACACACCACACACACACATACACACACATACACACATGCACACATACACACACAAACATACACACACATACACACACAAACATACACACATACACACACCACACACACACCACATGCACACACATACACACATGCACACATACACATACACACACATACACACATGCACACATACACACACACACATACACACACAAACATACACACACAAACATACACACATACACACACCACATACACACACATACACACATGCACACATACACATACACACACATACACACATGCACACATACACACACGTACACACACACCACATACACACACATACACACACAAACATACACACACAAACATACACACACATACACACCACACACACACATACACACAGACACACACACCACACACACATACACACATACACACACCACACACACACATACACACACATACACACATGCACACATACACACACAAACATACACACACATACACACACAAACATACACACATACACACACCACACACACACCACATACACACACATACACACATGCACACATACACATACACACACATACACACATGCACACACACACATACACACATAAACATACACACATACACACACCACACACACACCACATACACACACATACACACATTTTATTACCTTTTGCCTCCTTTAGAAAGTGGAAGGTGTGTTGGTAGCAGTTTCTGTGGATGTCTTTCCTGTCGGGCTCCATGTTTGTTAAAGGGTGTGGTTGAATACAGCAACATCCTCACCTGTCTCAGTAAAAATGTTGAACTGGGCCAAGGCTCGGTTCAGTGCCACCTGGTACAGGTCACTAAGGACCGTGTGATCACTTGCAAACCCATTTAAGGCTCTCAGCATCCAGGCTAACTCATCCTCGCTCTATCCTGTGGGGTATCAAGAAAGTTGATTACATTTTTTTTTTGCTACAGTTAGATATTTCATGGTGGAAATAACCCTCTTAGCCATCAATCTGGAAGATCCCCCTCTCTGCCTACCCATTTGGAAACGAATGGGACATGTGTTATCCCAATGTCTCTTGCTAACCACACACAGATTATCTTTGTGATGCTTCATCTGAAATTCTCTCCAAACCCCGTGACTGCCTTTGAGGAAGTCCCCCAGGCTCAGGCTCGGGACCTTGTTCCTAAGGTAACAGACACAGCACCAAGGGTCAGACAGCTTAGATTCAAAGGCAATGCTTCATCAAGTATTAGAATGTTATTTTTTCTATTTCTCAACTTCTGTAGTCCATAAAAATGATTTGTAACGTTCAAAATATAATACTATGTTGCAATTTGACCGTATCCTTTTGGCTTTGCTACACAAAGACCATAAAGATCCTAGTTTGGGGTTTTGTTTGTTTTCTTTAATTTTAGTGTAGGTCCATTTCATTCTCATCCCAGATTCACCCCAGTAGCCTCCTAACTGGCTCCAGACCTCTCATCTCATGCTTTTCCAGGTTAGACTCCTCAGTCCGGCCACATGCATGATTAATGGGAGCCAATGAGAATCACATCTAGACTCTTGGGCCCCCTTTCAAATCTACCAAATCATAGTCCACGTGTCCACAGGGCCTGCAAGTGACGGCATTAAAGTTGGGCACACACTCTCCTCTTACGCCATGCCACTCCCGCTGAAGGGGTGTCCTTACACTTCACATGATTCATCCCCAAACGATCTCAGCCAGGAAATGAACCACCTTAGCTTCCAGATGAGATGCTTTTGACGTCATTGTCTCTAAGAACAATGAACAAGTGTCAGGAAACTTTAGAGCAGCTCTAAAAATGATCACGATTCAGTTAGACTCCCTTCTAGTAAAAGCGAAGTGTGTTGTTTCTCCTTGGTGAGAGAGGATTTGGGAAGCAGGTGTGATATGCTGAGTTCTTCTAACTCATTTGGTACTTACTATGTACTTGCTGTATAGTGACAAGCATTTTTCTTAATGTAATCCTTACCATAATCTATGTAGATAGATAGGTATTTTCAATCTTTATTTAATATATGAAAAAAAACTAAGACTCCAAACATTCAGGCTGTCCAGAGTCACAGGATTGGTGGTTCAGACTACAGTGTGAGTAACAAATGCATCTGGAATCCAGAAGCTGAGACAAGTAGTTCTGTACTAAAAGGCCTGGTGGCCTGGATTGGGGGAAACGATACTCTCTCAGATTGTTTAGTTTTGTTCTCACACATAGCTTCATCATCGGCAGTGTCCATGTAGTTGGAACGTGTTCCTGCCTTTGGAAAGGAGGAAGGGAGAAGTGAAGGGTGTTCAATTCCTTATAAAAAACATAATCCAAAGTTTTACCTGGCATTTCTACTTAGAATTCTGTTAATCGAACACAGCTTGTGCGCATGGCCACATTTAGGTGCAAAAAAAAGGCAAAGAAATCTAGGAAGTTGGAAGTTACTTACTAGAAAGAAAAAAGGGAATTACTAATAAAAGAAACCCATAGGTTCTACCCAGGTACCTAATTGAAGGTACCTAATTGAAGGATGAGATTCAAGCCTGTCACCAAACTTGTAATCTTTTTTATATAATTGACTGTCGGTAGATATTGAATTGATATGGACTGAGATACATGTATAAGCTTTTTAATCATTTGGAATCATTTATTCCTTTTCTTTACTTCCTTGACCACCAACATGACTCTGTGACAAACTGTCACAATTTTTAATGAAGTTATTTTTACTTATAAAACAGGACACACCAGGCAGTGGTGGCACACATCTTTAATCCCAGTACTTGAGAAGCAGAGGCAGGCGAATCTCTGTGAGTTTAAGGCTAGCCTGGTCTACAAAACTACACAGAGAAATCCTGTCTCAGAAAAAAAAAAAGGATACACATCATCTCTGTTGAGTAGAAATATCAAAATAAAATAATCAACCAATTATTTCCTAAACTTTTAAATAAAACTTTATTTTTAATATTTATGTGAATGTGTTTGCATGTACATACCAGGGCATGCATATGAAGGCCAGAGGAAGATTTGATTCTTGTGATTCTTATAAGAGTTGATTTCTCTTGTTTCCTTTCCTTTTACCATCTGGGTCTTGAGGATCAAACTCTCAGGCTTGATGGCAACCACCATTACCCAGTAAGCCATCTTGCCATTCTGAAATTTTTATTTCATTCCAAATAAATACATGCTGATTATTTTTGTGTTTCAGATAACTAGTCCACATACCCATTGGTAAGCACTTGATATGTGTGTGTGTGCATGTATGAACATATATATACACACACATATATACATCTTACAGATATGCACATATATATGTATGTATATACATGCAGCACTTTATATATACGCATATATGCATGCATGCATGCATGCATATTCTGCAAAATAATTCTATACAAATAACTTTTTACCAAATAATCACCTTCTTTATAAGAGCCATTTGTCTTAGGAGAATGTCATTGTTCCAAACACTTCTGGAATTTCATGTTTGCTGGAGTGCAGGTCAACTCATGTACAAAAATACTTCCTAACAGCATCATCAAGCATTCAGAGGCATGCATCAATATTAACTCTCACACATGTGGGTCCCTTGCAGCTGGGCCTGGGTGGCTAGCTCTGTCCCAGGCATCTCTGATTCTCCTGAGACAGCTGACCAGTTTGAATTTGTTTTCCTCTGGATATGACAGGAGTATAAAAGAACAGATGGAAATCTTGAGGTCTAGGCTGGGAACTGGCATAAGCCAAAAATAAGCCATGCAGCCAAACCCACAGTCAAAGTCCAGCAAAAATGCATGACAAGGCTTCCAGTTAGAGAAAATACAGTCATAAGATAAAGGATAGAAACCCCCTCAGTAAGGAATCAGGGCCAGAATCAATGAAACAGCATACCATTGCTTTGCAAGCTATTTTGAATATTTGTCATGATAGTAACTATTTTCAGGGTAGCTTTGTTTTTTTTAAATAGCTAAGTTATGGATAAAATTAGAAAATTGGGGTAGGTTTGTCATTGAGCAGAGAGGTAACTATTTGACCATGTCACATAAAATAATCTTATTTCTGGAGGAAATATTGTTTAAGAATATAGTATTACAGCCGGGCGTTGGTGGCACACGCCTTTAATCCCAGCACTCGGGAGGCAGAGGCAGGTGGATCTCTGTAAGTTTGAGACCAGCCTGGACTACCAAGCGAGTTCCAGGACAGCCTCCAAAGCCACAGAGAAACCCTGTCTCGAAAAAAAACCAAAAAAAAAAAAAGAATATAGTATTACAAAATACTATATATATATACATACTATATATATACTAAATACTATATATATATATATAGTATTTAGTGCAGTGGTTCTCACCCTTCCTAATTCTGGGACCCTTTAATACAGTTCCTCATGTTGTGGGGACCCCAAACCATAAAATTATTTCATTGCTACTTTGTCACTGTAATTTTGCTACTGTTATGAGATGTAATATAAATATCTGTGTTTCTGATGGTCTTAGGTGATCCCTGTGAAAGGGATCCCCAAAGGGGTTGCAACTCATAGGCTGAGAACCACTGACTAAGTGGTATAGTGTTTGAGATAAATATTTTTCCTAGTTGAATACTTTGAGATGATTAATACTCACTTGAACATTTGGTTCTAAAACATTTTTTTGTTGTTATTGTTGCATTGTTGAGACAAAATCTCTCCTCATATCCATGGCTATCTCAGAACTTACTTTGTAGTCCAGACTGGCCCCAAATTCATAAAGATCTGCCTGTCTCTGCCTCCTGAGAACTAGGATTGAAGGCATGCACCATCATGCCCAGCCCTCTAAAATACTCTTGATAATAAATCCAATGTATTGTAGTCATGTGCTATAAAGGGAGAAAGGGAACCAGCAAAGGCTCCTGGTAAACTTCTAACCCTGGAAATGTGCTTTCTGTGCAGATTCTCATTGCCAAGTCCCCTCTGGCTGCCTTCACCGCCTTCATCTACACCATCAAGGGGGAGGGCCTGGTTCTTCAAGGTAAGTCCTTCCACTAAACGATCTCTGTGAGGATGTTCTTCTCAGTGCTGCCCATAGCCAGTGACAAGCACTGCTTGGGTCCTTTTGATGCATTCAGGACAGTTCAAAGGCCAAAGCGAAATCATTGGTGATTTTTTTTAATGCTGATTAGATCAAGAGATTTGGCAAGTTGTAACAAGAATTTGACAGGAGGAAGGGAGAACTACGAGATGTAATAACAGAGTGGAAGGGATGGGCTGTTGTTCAATGGTGGAATGCTCACTTCTAGTGTTGCATTATAACAAACAAAAGAAAAAGAAAAGCAAGCAGAAAACCCTCCAAATGGGACAACAATAACAACAACAACAAAATGAGTGCTTAACCCATTAAGAGATTCTGCAGACCAATATGAAGTACTAAGACCATAGATTCTTGAGATATATGCTTATGTATATGTGTGTGTTTTCATGTATATGGTCAGGTGCCTGTGCCTATTGAAACTTGAGGTTGGCAGGTGTCTTCCTCAATTACTGTCTGCTGTATGTTTGAGGCCGGATCCCTTGCTGAACATGGAGCTCTCCCTTCTGGCTAGTAGAGCCAGCCAGCTTGCCTCTTCTGTCCCTATCGCCTGTGTTGGGATTGTTGGTGAGCTGCCACAACCACCAACTTTTCACATGGGTTCTGGGGTTCTGAACTTCAGTCACCACACTTTCCCACAAGCACTTGACCTGCTGAGTTGTCTCCTCAGCTCCATAATGATCTTGTAAATGACCCAAGGACAGTCTCCTTTAAAGCAGGTATTTATTTATCTTAGGAGAATGTCAAGAACACTTCTGATTGTGAGACCTTGCCCCCACCATCCCCTTTGCAGATCCCGTGGTGTGAACTCTGCACAAAGTTGTCAGTGCCGGCTTGGCAAAGATCTCCCTCTTAACCCACAAACTGCAGGGCTGCGTGTGGGATTCGTGGAACCCTGCTTCCCTATGCTGAAGTCCAGTTTGTCCTTTGTGACATTATGGACCTCGACTTGAAAGCAGCTGGGTTCTTGTTCAAAGCTCAACTCCACTAGGCTATGCCCTGGAACTCTCTTGAGTGGAGGTTCAACCCTAGATGCACATTAGGAGGGGTTCTTGATGTGGCCAGGTCTTTCCAGAAAACATACAAGGGCAAATTTAAGAGTTGGACTATTCTGCCCCCGGAGTCAAATGTCTAAAACTTCCCTATGGATTAAGAATGTTCAGGATACACATTTGTCCCCCACTGTTAGACCAGAGACCCCACCCACAGGGATACACAGGTGAACATCTGCCCTAAACCAGAGGCTTTGTCGTTGCTTTGCCTGGCAGGGTTTTATGAATGCAGATTTCCCTCCAGGTTTGTAAAATAGGTCAGTTGCTTCAGTTTCCAGGAGGAGACTTCATTGCAGAGACCCTGCAGAGGCAGGATGGGGAGTTCCCACTTCTGGATGAGGGCAAGGCTGCAGCCCTCCCCTTCCACCCCCTCTAAAATGTCTGCTCCTTAATGGACTCTCAAGCAGTGTGTTTGTTTGGTGCAGCTGAGCTCCCCAGCGGGAGACTCTCAGGTCCACAAAAATTTGGGGTAAGAACCACTGACCTTTGGCTCTTAGCCTTTGACTTACGCTATCCAAGTTCCTTGGTAAATATTTTTTTAACAATTGCAAATATTGTTTTCTGACAAAGAAGCAGAGATTTTAAGACCAGATTAAGCAAAGCAAACAGCAGGCCCCTTTGTTACACACTCTCTGAGGGTGTATAACTAATAAGCGATCAGAAAGCTGGGTTTATATTTACCCAGCACACAGTGTGGGTTTTGAGTGCTCCAGTTTTAGAGGCTGTCTTGGAAGATTAGTGGCCTAGTAAATAGAAAGCCAAGATGAAGATTTCAGAAAGTCTAAGGAAGACTGCAAGCTGAATTCAAGAAGAAAAGAATCAGCTCTGCCCAAGGCTTGTACTGAAAGCCTTGCTGGGAAGCATTTCTAAGCTTGGATAACACTTCGAGTATTGGCAGGGACAAGGTTCCCTGGTTTACCTCCCTCATGATCACTCCTAAGATCATGATGCAGGCAGAGAAGAAGGAATTATTTAGAGAAGAGTAGAAACTGGATATACACTTGGTGGGTGGAGGTCAAAATCCAACAGTAAGGGTCTCACCAACCCAACAACCTGAGTAAATCCACGTTTAAAAAAAAATTGAAATCAAAAAAGCAGAGGCAGTGGCACACATCTGTGATCACAGCAGTCCTGTGAAGAGATGAGAAGCAGAGACAGGAGAATCACCCAAAGCTGGTCTAGCCTGGATTACATAGCATGGCCTCTCCAAAACAAGGTGGAGAGAAGCTAGAAAGATGGCTGGGTGGTTAAAAGTGACTGCTGCTCTTGCAGAGGACCCTGGTGTGATTCCCAGCATTCTGTGGCAGCTCCAGGGGGTCCCATGCCCCAGCTGGCCTCTGTTCGCCAGGCACACACATGGTGCACACTTGCAGGCAAACACTCTTACACACAAAATAGCATCTAAAGAGAAAGAAGAAACAACAAGGTGGAAGACGAGAACGTGTCTCAAAAGCTGCCCTCTGACCTCCACATACATGCTGTGTCATGTATGTGCATGGGCATGCACACTCACTAACCATGACGACGACGACGACGACGATGATGATGATGATGATGATGATGATGATGATGATGATGCAAAGAACAACTACAGAGGAAGCTAGAAACCAGCAAAGAACGTGTGTTACTGCAGGGGATGAACCTGGAGCAATGTGTCCAGCAAAGGGAAAAATTCAAGCGGATGTCATGACACAAAGTCCCTAGCTAATAAAAGCATGCCCAGGGGAGGACCTCCAAACCCCACAGGCTGACTTCTAGGCTGCTGTCTCTGTTCTGCTCCCCCAGAAGCACTTCCCTCTCTAGGGAACCCTGCTTCCCCTGTCAGCAATACCTCTGAATGCAAACTCACAGCCTGCTATCCTGCCATGTGCTCCTGGGTCTTCTTGGAGTGGGGGGGGGGGTGAGGGAAACAGGGAGGGGAGAGGAAAATGAGTCAACACGAGCTGTTCTCCCCCCAAAAATCAGTAGCCTTTTTTATTAGAAAGAACTCTTGGCTTTGGGTTGCTGCTCTGCTGAGATTTTGAGAAAAGTCTCTGGGGCTCTAACTTCAAGAACTGTACAGTAACCTGTTAGTGGGCCATAATGAGACTGGTGGAGCACACCCAACATTGAAGGAGAGGGGCAGGTGGGGAGCGAGGGGAGGAAGGTGTGCAGAATATCAGGTTACATATAACACGTGCATGGCATCCTTCCCTGTGATGTTTAGTTCTCGTGTGCGCATATATGTGCATTATCAGTTTGTGTATGTAGATCACATGGCCTGTGACTTGGACTGCAGTAAACAGCTTGGGTGATGACTGAAGTCCTCCAGACTCCACTGCTTTTCCTGGGAGGCCACTCTCCTCTCCTGATACAATTGTTCCCTCGAGATCACCACAGTCGAAGCACAAGCTTCCTTTCCTCCATTCTTAGCAGACAAGCATGCTGAAAAGTCTGCATATTCCCCGGGTTTGAAGCAGGGAAGCCTTGCTGCCTGTGTCCTAACCCCGGGGGAGATGCCTGCAGTAGCCGGGAGGGGTTGCTCTCACAGGCAAAGTGAACTTGAAGCTCCAGGTAGGACCTCATGCCTGCAGGGCACACAGAAGAGTGGTGGGGAGACCCCTGGGAGACTGGAGCAGGTCTTGGGCTACCACTAAGAGAAGCAGGTGCTTTGTAGCTTGATGTCTGCCTCTGGGAGGGAGCCGGGCTGGAGTGATGGGAAAGTGCCGTTAGCTCTCACAGGCTGCTCTGGGGGTGGGGCTGTCAGTGACCGTGGGAATGGTCCCTCGGGCCTTTTATCCTCTGCAAACCCCTAGATGCCTAATACCTGAAGCCTTCTGAGCGCACAGCGGAGGGAGAGAATGAAAGGTGAGGGCAAAATGGGATTGACCAGCTCCACAGGCCATTCCCCTCACTGGTTCTCAAGGATTAGGAAGCCCAGGGCAGGCAGCAACTGGGGGCCTGACACTGGTCCCTCCCCTTTGTTCCCTGGGATGGGAGGGACAATGAAAGGGCAGGCTGGAAAGACCAAGGGGCTGGGTAGAGATTTCTCAAGCTGCTTTTTGAAACACTTGAAGGAGCCAGTCCATGCTATTGTTGTAGTAAAATAGAAAGCGGAACTATTCTCCTTTAAAAAAAAGAAAAGAAAAAGTAAAAGAAAGAAAACCACCCTCCCAGGCATCTTCAGGAGACTGCTGGACTGAAGCCATTAACATGGTAATACCATCCTGTTTGCATCTTCTTTGTCTGGGATTCTGCCTCCTCCAGCCTGGGCCCTAGACCCTGGAAATGCTTAGGCCCTAAAGGAGAGGAAGCCAAGCACATGACCAGCGTGGCCACCAGCTTCCAAGCGGCCTGGCCTCTAACAGGGGGCCAGGTGCAGTTAGTGGGAGAGTCCAGCCCTTTGTACAGCTGGAATGAGAGTCTTGGGAATGGAAAGGAATTGCAAATCTAATCTTCCTTTTCCCCTCCATGGAAGCCTTGGTACCCACCAAGCAGAAAAGTTTGCAAAGGGCTGAATGAGGCAGAGAGGTGCCACGACCGCCGGCCAGGGGAAAGCAGCTGACTTTGGGGGTGGGTTTTAATGGCGTGGCCCCCACCCAGAGCGCCTGGCTATGAAAGGAAAGGGAGAATTTGCAGGAAACTCCAACTTGACCCAAGTTTCTCTGCTCATGCCTGATGTCTCAGTGAGCGCCAAATATGCCACCAGGAACAGAGCAGGGACTCCCAGTGGACAGCTGAGTGTGTTGCTGATGCTGGGAGTAGCAGGGTGCAGGGTTCTCCTAGAGCCAGTCCTGATTTCTTGGAGCCTATGACTGGGTGAAGGAGTTTCCAGGGAGGAAGCTGGCGCAGAAATAGAGAAGATGGATGATGAGGCCCAGCGTTTCTGTTTTGCCTTGCATTCTCCTTCCCTCAGGAATCCAAGAAGTAGTTAAGAAAACAGAAAACCAAGTTGTTTTAAGCATGACAGAAAACAGCTTCATTGCACAGTAAGACGGAAATGTGTGTATCTTCCATTGTTTTTATAACAGCAGGGTCTAGCAAGATCTCTGGGCTCTGGGCTCTGGGCTCTGGGCTCTGGACTGTCCTGCACTAGTTTAGATTTGAAGGAGTTGAGTTGGGGTGGGGAAGCCTGAGAGGAGACTGGGCTACCCCAGCGCGGGTCTTTAGAAGGTGCTAGATGCAAAACTAGCTTCAACCACTTACTCTGCAGACTCAGATGGAACTAGAAAATACAGCTGTTTCTTTGGAGAGCTGTGTGTCTGCTTTTAGCATCAAATGCCTTGTTTGAGCACCTTTGGGAACTCATGGGGAAAGACATTAATCTACTGTGTATGTTTGTCACAAACTTGGGTTATATTCTCCAACCCCATTTTCTTAGTCCTCAGCCATTTGGGAGACAATATTAAAGAACTCCTTTTCCCCAGATACTCGTTACCCTTCACTTGGAATCTGTAGTCTCTCTCTCTCTCTCTCTCTCTCTCTCTCTCTCTCTCTCTCTCTCTCTCTCTCTCTCTCTCTCCCTCACCCAACCCCCCCCCCCAGAAAATTCTCAATCTATTTCCTGGGGTTTAGAGGAGCAGACAACACTAATTCCCCTCCCAGAGGTCATAGAGAGGAAGGCAGAACTGTCACTTTGTTCCTGCCCCCCAATACTGGTGCAACCTCAAAAGGCTCCCCCAGGCCTCTTGGTGGCAGAGCTCTGTGTCTTTTGACATTTATTTTGCACCCCCTTCCATGTTGACTTTCAACACCCACCCTGGGCCTGTTCACTTTTTTTCCTCTGATCATTAGTTTCAAGGAGCTTTCTCTTTGTCGGTACAGAACTCAGTGCCCTGCACACTATAGGCAAACACTATATTTCTGGCCTCGGCTTGAAAACATTTTTACTACAGAACAATGCAGAAGTCATAAAACATGACTTGTACATGCGTGTAGTACCTAGAATTGGGTTTTCAAATACCCATTGGTTTCTTTTTTTTTTTTAATTATGGGACTAAAACTTGACAAAGCTCAGCCGGGCGTTGGTGGCGCACACCTTTAATCCCAGCACTTGGAAGGCAGAGGCAGGGGATCTCTGTGAGTTCGAGGCCAGGCTGGACCAACAGCCTCCAAAACAATACAGAGAAACCAAAAAAAAAAAAAAAAAAAACTTGACAAAGCTCAAGTCTCTAAAGCTAGCCCCATGTCAACCCCTCCAACATGTTACCACCGTTCACAAGGTCAAAGCTCTCCACAGTGTCATAACTCCTTCCCTGCCATTCTTAAATGCTTTTCTGTCTAGGTGTGAATCCACATAGAATTCTTTCTCTCGGGGGCACATTCTAGAAGTTTATTAAGTGCTTCATCATATACACTTCCCAACTTTTCTTTTGTTATTTATCTTGTTACTATGATATATCTACAGTGACACGCATACTCATGTTCATTTGCTTCAGGCAACCATCACTGCATGCAATCCAACTCCCTGTTTATGGACATTTTTGTAAAGCTCTATTTATTTTCATTTTATGTGCATATGTATCTGTGTTCTGCATGCATTCTTGGTACCTGAGGTGGCCAGAAGAGTGGCCAGTCCCTTGGGCTTGGAGTTTCATCTGGCTGTGAGTGACCAGGGTGTACTAGGAACAAAACCTAGACCCTCTGCAAAAGCAGTAAGCACTCTTATCCGCAGAAACATGTCTTCAGTCTCCCCCGCCCCACCCCCTTTCTTTCTTTTGGAACTTTGGATTATTTAGAGCAAAGAATCTCTTCACAGATCTCTCAGTAGGCAGGTAGGAGGCTTCTCTGGGAAAGCATGAGAAGTACAATGGCTTCCCGAGGCACCGAATGCTTCAGCTTCCTCCCAAAGAGATCTCTGCTTACACTCCCTCTGAAGATAGCGAGCCAACCTCTGTGCAATCACATATAATTATGAGGGTCTTGCTGATCTCCCCAGACACTTCGTGTGCCTGTCGGCTCTGCCTGTAGATGGCAGACTTTTGTGTCCTCTACTGAGATCCACACTAGAGTAAGCGAGTGCTTCTAGCATCCACTTAGGTGCTTGCTGATGAGATTTTTCTCCCTGCCCCCAAAGGCAGCTGTACACACGTTTGCTGTAAGAAACTGTAGTCTCATCCACCACTTTCATCTTCAGGTAAGGAAACAGTTGTGTTCGCTGCCCCCTGGGTGGGTTTGGAGCCCTTTCGAAGCATCCAGCCTGGGTCTGAGGTTTAAGAAACTCATGCCTTTGGCCTCCTCCCCTGCAAACGCTATAGACACTTTATTTCTCACAATTGCTGGGCCTCTGTTGGCATACTGCAGGCCAGTCCCGAATTTTGCATCTTGAGATTCTAAATTAAAAGATGCATC
The DNA here is from genome assembly GCF_017639785.1 of Mesocricetus auratus. NCBI lineage: Eukaryota > Metazoa > Chordata > Mammalia > Rodentia > Cricetidae > Mesocricetus > Mesocricetus auratus. The sequence continues at coordinate 37,075,521 of NW_024429186.1, read as the reverse complement.
AGTCATACTGATATACTGATCCCTTGAGAAACTCCCTGAGGGTAGTTGGGTTGAAACTTTGTTGGGTATAACTCCTAGGTAAGCAGTGCTGAGAACTCTCACTTTCCCACACAGCACTGTGGAGGAATGCGCTCAGAGCTGACCTGTTTGTCCAGGCAACCAGCCTATCGACTTACCTCTCCATCGTACCTCCCATACCGCCATTGTTATCTTAGCCCAGAATGGCTTGGCGTGATGTCCTCCATCCAGACAGCAGGATTTGTGTTTGATGGAGAATAATGATGAGAGGGAACACATTTCCCTTCCTTTAAGGAAAATTACCCAGAAGCTTCACACTTCTTTTCTGCTTATATGATGTTGGCAAGCTGCAGGTGAAGTGTGTGACAAGAAAAGTTATTAATCTGAGTGGTCGTGTATCCAAGTAAGAGAAGGCCTCTACTACCACTGCAGGAAGGTATCTCAACCTCACGTCCCCGTCAGAGGCCAGTCACAGAGATCGTGTGGCATAAATATTGAATGTATTAAAAATTCTCTTTGGTTCCAGAGACTGTAGCAGAAGAAAAAGATACACAACAGGGGTCAGTTACTCTACCAAGGATCAGCACTCAAAAATCCTGTCCAACCCCACCCCAGCCCCAAACAGAACCTCTTTTAGGCGGGGAACCTCAGTATGTGTTCACTAGTGTGTGGGGGTATGGACTTGGGTCCAAAGTCACAGTCTATACAACTTTTCCCCCAGATTTATTTTTTCTTTTAAGTGGGAACTTCAGTATGTCTTCTACTAGCATGTAGGGTATGGACTTGGGTCCACAGTCACAGGCTACACACATTTTCCCCCAGATTTATTTTTTCCTGCCTAAACTTTTGTTTTCTGTAAACATTGAACAAAATGTCAGTTGAAATAAGGTTAGAGAAAAAAGCTTTATTCTAAGACCTGGACTATAGTTAGGCTGGCTCCTCCTATGGAACCTGGAAGCCATTGGCAGAGTTAATAATTTACATTTGTTAAAATGCCCAGGTGATAATACCAAAAGATGTTAAATGAATTCAGGTTGTTGATTTTCTTTGAAAATTGTTTCCAAAAAGGACTTGGTGTTCTTTCTAGAATATGATTTAAGCTCCATGATGGTTATTTCAGTTCAGAACATACCAGTTGAACATCTATTGTTTACAAAGCTAGGTGCTCCGGATTCAGTGGACGTGGGGGAGTCCCTTTTGGCTCAAAAGAAGATGTAATTATATGAGTTTAATCAAAAACAAAGTGACACCTGTTACAGAGGTTTGACTAGTAGGGCTTGGAAGGGATAAGGAGATAGATTCATTCCAGCTTAGGATGACTGGGCAAGGAGCCTGACAACATGGGGGACTTGAACTGGATTCAGATAGTTAATACTGACGAAAACTGCATCCCATTGTCTCTTGACAGCGGCCAATTTCTTTTGCTGTTTGAGGATAGATTTGGGGACACTGGGGAATGCTGATTAGTTCTGTCACTAACACTGATTAGTGACAAATGTTGAATCATGCTGACTAATGTGTTCTGAATGGATTGACTCAACAATAAAAGGAACATTGAGAGTCAAGAGTTCAGGTCATGAGTCTCACCCATGTGATGAAATGCAAATCACTTTGCTTCTCCCTCATGCTCTTTTTTCTTCCTTTCTTTTCTTCCTTTCTGGTTTGTTCGTTTTGTTTTTATTTTGTTTTCTTTGTGTTTTTTGAGGGTTTTGTTTGTTTGTTTGTTTTGGCCAATTAAAATGTGTTCATCCTGAGAATCCAGTAAGTTACCTTGACTAGCAAGTGCTTTGCAAACCTCAAGGGTGACAGGAATGCTGAGCGACTACCAGGAAGGCTTATGCAACCTCACTTAGTTTTTTCATAAGCCACACCAAGTCAGACTGTCCATCACACGCTGTTCTCTAGCCATGCGAAACTTCCATTTCCTCACATGTGCCATGAGAACCAACAAAGGGTGAACTGCACTCACAAAACCTGACAAATAGAGGAGCTTTTGAAAAATCTTTCCTCTACCTACTGGGGCGTCTGTGCCTTTGGACAACAAATGTTACCACAAAACTAAGCGCTTGCGTTGCACACATAGCTCTTTCTCTCTTTTGACATCTCCCCAGCTAGACTGCTTGAGAACCTGGCCTTCCATGTCCAGATGTTTACTGAATTCTGAAGGCCCCCCAAAGGGCCCAAATTCTTTTGTTGCTCTTCAAATCATTTCCCACAGAGACTGACCAATGTCCTGAAGGAGCCCTTCAATAGAGAGGATAAATGAAGGCAGATGAAGACATGACCCCCTGAGGCTTGCCCGCATCCACCCTAACAAAGAGTCTGAGGCACAACCTTGTAAGGAGTGTTTTGGTCAGCAGCATCCCTATGAGAGGCCAAGTCTCCCCCACAGAGCTGCTTTCAATGGCTATCATCATAGTGGAAGTCCTGGGCATTTGTTAAAGTTGTGGTGTGCTAGGTGTAGCATAAAACATCTAAATCATGGTTCCCAGCCTTTGTGAGTGTTTCCTGAGGCTACAGATGGCAGCTGGCTTTCTCAGGGGAAACTTGGGGGTGACAGAAACCCAAAGAGGGGCTCCTGTGTCTTTGGATGATCCTTTCCCACCCAGCCCAGATAGACTTCCCCTTTTGTATGTGGCTCTTGGCACTTGAGCCAGAGTTGCTGGACCTTAACCATCACTGGGCCGTTTCTGGGTGTCTCTGGGGCATGCCATGGTTGGCTCTGTGGGAGGGGAATGCTGCTGCAGGGAGAGCTTTATTTAGATTACTAATGAGGCGCTAGTACATTTCATGACAACATTTTCTTTTTAACTTTCCTTTTCTTTCTCTCTGTCTTTTTCCTTTTAGGCCAAGAGAGGCCATAGGGATCCTGTGACCTTTGTCTAGAGCTGATGGGGGTGTGATTTGTGAAATGAAACAAGACCAAGCCGGGTGCTGCTGGGAAAAAGGAACCGGAAGCCAACATAATGAGGATTAATTGGTTGATTGCTGTTGAGATGGTAACTGTGATTTCAGACCCGGAAGGGAAGGTGAAGATGAAGAAGCCTTTGTCCAGTCTCTAGATGTGGCGGGCTAGGGGCTTTACCACCATGGGATGTCAGCAGCCATAATAATAATTTGCACTTACATAGCACCTTTCAACCACGCACCTCAAAGCGGTTTAACCACATTAATTAATTAAACCCCACAATCCCCCTGGGGAGAAGAGGAGGAGGACTAACAAGATTTGTAATTACAGAAGGGAACATTTCGAATAAAGTATTGTCCACCAAATAAAAAGAATAGGTGTGAAAGAGTTGGAGTCTCCAAAGAGTTACTGATTCACAAATGAAATCATGAAACCATGGGGGGAAGCTAGAGGCGGGCATGGATGTGGGGGTCTGCTCTTGTGTCAGAGGGAGGTCGGTGGCCTCAGAACTCACTGACAGGCTTGACTCCAGCTTGTAAGCAGAGCTTGCATGGTATTAGTGTTGTTTGGAAGGTCATTAGTGGCATAACTATTGTAAGTATAAATTCACATTCCACCGGTATATTGTGTGTAGCCTTGCAGAACAAAGAGTGAGATTCTTGCAGTATTTAATAAAGGATGAAGTGATTTCTTTAGCGTTGAAGCCCAAAGCTGGACCACTCAATTAGCAAATAAATCAACTGGTATCCCATGGGATAATTCAGTTCTTTCCCTTGGATGTCCAGCCCACCCGTTCCCACTGCCCTGGGGCTCCTAGGCAAAGTATCAGATTGAGTTGATTCAATGCAATGTTTGGGGGGGTTAGGCCCTGTCAGAGTCAAGTATTGAGTCTTTCCAGGGCTGGCGAAGTGACTCAGCGGGTAAGGATACTTCCAACTAAATCCGATGACCTGAGTTCAATACCCATGTCAGGAGGAAAGAACCAGCTCCCCAAAATTGTCCTCTGACCTCAACACATACACATTGCATACACGAAAAGAGCAAAAGAGAGGAAGGGGAAGGAAAAGGGATGAAAGAATAAATGTAAAGTTATTTTATTTTTACTGAGACATGGTCTCACTATGCAGCCCTGGCTGGCCTAGAACTCACTATATAGACCAGGCTAGTCTTGACCTCTCCTTCCTGGGATTAAAAGCATATACCACCATGCACAACTATAAAAGTATTTTTAACAACAACCTTTCCAGCCTCTGGAAACCTATCATCAAAGTTGTTGGTGACCCCAAACTGTAGAATCACTGCCTGCTCCCCCTTCAGAGATGTTAAATGCCATGGGGGGGGCATGTGGAATAAGCACCACATCTCACTCCCTGCCTCCTATTGGTACCCAACAGAGTGCTATGAAAAAGTGAGGAGAGGGTGATGAGAGACTGGCTCTGCAAACAACTCAGTGATTATTGAGTATATGATAATATAAAGGATAGAGCATGTGCTCCCCTCAGTAAGTGAATCACAAGAAAACTCTAATAACTATACAGCAAAACAGAATGACGCCGCGTGGTAGATAATGGTGAGGCCTGTGCTGCCAGGAATCAGAAGGGCATCTTGCTGGGATAGAAGTGTGTTCCTGAGGAGCCAGCAGACATGCCAGGCATAAGGGAGCCAGGGGATTTATGTAGGTCCAGAAGGAGCTGCCAAGGCAGCCTCTCCAGTCTGAAGCCAAGTACTTCCTCTGAGTAAGGGGCATTTTGAGAGCTTGTGGTTTTTCCATAGAATGCTCTGTGCAAGCCAAGCTGATTAAATGTAAATTTCTTGTTCATTCTCATGACACAAATTGGCTAACTTGAGACGACAAAGCAGTATTTGAGAAGATGGCGATGAGATTTATATAGAGTATCCCTATATAGAAGGAAACAGCAGAGGGAAGATTGATGTCTTCCTCCCTCTCTCTCCCTTTCCCCTGAACAGGTCATAAAACCTAGCCAGCTTTCCCTTGAACAGGTCATAAAGACGTCATCCCAGAGGTGCCCTCCCTGGACCCTGAGGAAAGGAATGCTCTTATCTCTCAGAAGCACCAGATCAAGAGAAGACCATGAGCCAGCAGGCCAGCTGGCTCTGCCCCCTAGCTTACTGTCATTAGGTCATACCTGCTTATCCTCCAATCAGACTTCTGCCCACTCTCTTTAAAAAGAAAAAAATATCCTCATATCTTCCTGTTTCTTTGGGTCTCCATCTCTAAGGCGTCTGTGTCATATAAAACATGTTAGATAAATGTATGTGCTTTTCTCTCATTAACCTGTCTTTTGCCGTAGAGGTCTCACCGTGGTCCTTGCCATGGGGAAGGAAAGGTACCACGGTTTCTTACCTACAGTTTCTGGTACCCAGCACGGGGAGACTGAGACACTTTACTGGAGCCTGTAGGTAAAGATCCTTGGACAATTGGCATAAACAAAAAAACAGTTGTATAAGAATTCTTATCAGGGCCAACTCTCCCAGATCTGTCTACAGTGCCTGGTTGGGAAGGAGGTAAAGATCTCTTCTCCTGCTTCCCCAAATTGCTACTAGCAGGACAACATCGTGTGTTTGGATTGACTGTCTGGCCAAAGCTATCTGGGAGCTACCGTTCCTGCTGGCCCTTTCCTTCCCAGTGACACCTCTTTTCCCCTCTCCTTGCTCACCTTTTCATGTCCCCAGTACGTGGCTTCACTTCCACTTACGTAACTCAGTTTTGCATATGCAGGCAGCCATCTTCAGGTTGGAGAGCCACAAGAATATGGCTGCATGAACTCGTACCTAGTGATGGCGGCTCTCAAGAGGGTCTCTGTCTTGTCTTCTTCCTTTCCTTTGCACTTCTCTCCTTTGAGGACACATTTCCCCCAATGTTTACACACACACACACACACAGACAAACAGACATACACACACACATACACCCAGACACAAACAAACAGATACGCACACACACACAGACACAGACACACACACATTCATATGTATTGTTTTGGTTTTTGCATCACTTAATAGACACCTTTGGTTTGAAAGAAGAAAAGAGTAAGTAAATGTATAAACCTTTCTCTGTTTATCTGTGCTTTTTTATAGGAGTGTCAGCCATGAGCCTTGTAGTAAGTGAAGAAAAGATAGCAGTTTTTCCACTTTAGGAAAAATGTTGTTTATTTTCTACCACTCTTACTTAGGTCTCTCTTCACTTTGACTAAACTAAAAAGAGAAAAGTGAAGCACTCCACACGTTCAGATAGATCACTCAAAAGGCCCTGAGAAGATATTAGTAAAGAAAGCCACCCCTCCCCGCCCCGACACAAAACGTGAACAGCTGACTAAGTGGCTTCATCCTGGAGACTTCTACTGGCTTTGTTTGTTATTTGTTTTATTTTTTTGTTTTGACCCCAGAAGGATCTGAAAACTCTATACCCAGGGCCTGACAAAGCCACACAGTCCTCTCATGCTCTGAGGGTCCCCCAGACCTGCCACATGCTGCTGGGTCAGGCCTGGGCACTCTGACAGCTCACATAGGCACTGCATGGAGTGTGACACCCTACACACACTGGCAGTCTGGTGAGGTTGGTTGTCACAGTGTTCTTTCTCTGAGTAGTGGCTGCACAAGCCTAGGCCTGGAGCTGAGGAAGATAGCAGAGGTGTCACCATTGCCTTCTTCGTGCCCATCACTGTTCAAATAAATACCAGGAGACGCATGCAGGAAAAGCACACTGAAAGCTAGGCAGGGCTGAGAGCCTGCCAGGCCGGTGCTACCCAGGGTGTGCTAGCAGGGTGTCTCGTATTAGTGCTACTTTTATTGATGATGTCATTCTGTTATGTATATGTATCTCTCTGTGTTGAGGTACTTTGGTCCTGAGGAAGATTCAGAAGTTCTGGATCCACTCAGAAATGCTGAACACTATGCACACTGTCTTTTCAACTGTGTGCAGCAGGCAAAGCAAAGTTGCTTAGTCAGGACTGCGAAAGTTTGTCTGTCAAAACCTCAGATTGCTCAAAGATAATTCTAGAAACAGAGGAGAAGAATGGGGAAGAAACAAGGACAAAGTGTGTTCTGAGGACTGTTCTTGGGTATTAGCACCACCCTGGAGTGTCAGTCATTGTGCACTTGGTTTCACTGGCATGGACATCACTTTGGTCCCGTAGCTATGGAAGGACCACCATTCTCTAAAGAGTTCACACTTCAACACTGGAGGTCTCTTTTCAGATAGGGAAGGAAGGACCCGTTGTAATTCTCAGCCGAATATGCCAAGGGTGAGAACAAAACAAAACCCCCAAAACACAATGCCTGCATCTCTGGATCAGCTGAAGACAGAGATCAAATGACACACATATTTTCTAGCACCCCATGCAGACCAGGGAGAAAAGAAAGTCAACAAATCACCAAGTATCATAGGCGATTTGACTCTGCTGCCCACATAGCAGTGACTCAAGTCTGTGTGAGCCTGAGAGACTTTGTACATGCTCCCATTCGTGTGGTGATTCCATGTTGTACTTCAGTGTCAATGTGCCTGTCCACGTGCTACTTTGGTGGGGGATGAGGATCTGAAAAGTGATCAAGAGACCCAGAAGATGGCTTAGTGTCTAAGAGCACTTGCTGCTCTCCCAAGGGAATGCAAGTTCAGATCTCAAGATCTCAGGACCCATAGCAGGCAGCCCATACTCATCTGTAACCCCAGCTCCAGGGAAGCCTGCAATCACTCATTCTCCAAGGGTGCTCTCTCTCTCTCTCTCTCTCTCTCTCTCTCTCTCTCTCTCTCTCTCTCTCTCTCTCTCTCTCTCTCTCTCTCTTGCACACATACCCACACATCAAGCACTAGTAATTAAGTACTCCCCCCAAGAAATGACACACCCCACTTCTCCCAGACTTAACACTGGAAGAAAGCAGGAGGGGACAAACTTCCCCAAAGAGAACACCATACTAGTGGCCACACAACCGTCTGCCTCAGTGTACTGGCATATGGCTTTCCTCTCAAAAGTCACCCCTTGTGTATCCCCTCCCCTTGGATTGAGTGGTGCATATCAACAGTCTCTGTGGAGCAGTGCTGGGGGAGGGAGACCTCTTTGGAAAAAAGGGGCACTACCAGGGAGGACCAATTAACTCAGTACTTTACTCTCTGTGCTTTTAGTTCCTAATAGCTCTAGGAAAGAAGAGTGGGTTAAAAGGAGTCGTGGCCGCTCTGCCTGATAGTTTGAGTTGCCCAGGACAATCTTACTTTGTGTGAAAAGGCTTCTGGAAATGTGCCTCTATTCCTCCCTTCTTACCAGACATGATTCAGATTCCCTCTAAGCCCTGTGACTTCCAGAAAGCAGCTCTCCCTGAGGGTGGGGGTGGGGGGATAAAAACTTTCCTTTATTATTCCCAATAATGAATCCCTGCTCTGAGTGGATTCTGTCCATGTGTTTTCAGTCAAGTGCCGATGGCAGCCTTGCCGGGGGGACATTTCCAAGAGGCTACAGACGTAATAGATGAGGCCTTGTATTGACAAGATCTGTCCTTAGTTTTCTGTCCAGTTCAGCCTTCCTGAGCCCTGAAATCAGAGAAATGATGAACCAACACAGTTACCACACCCCTTTGCTTCCTTTGGGTAGACATGGTTTCAAGCCTCCCCCCCCCCCCCCCAGAGTCATGAACCTGGAGCCTAGTAAATTAAGAAAGACTTCTTAAGATCAAACCATTTTTTTTGTAGATGCCAAGACTTCCTTTCTTCAGAGCCTAAGCACAGTCTTAGCTCACTCTGACATCCCAAGAGCAAAGGAAGAAATTAGGCCATGACGTTTCCCAGAGATAGGCTCATTTCAAGTACACAAACAGCTTCCAAGTAAGCTGCGGTGTTGGCTGTGTTTGCTAAGACAGCCAGCCTGTGCATTCTTCCCAAAGCAACCTACATACACAGAACACGTACTGGTTGAGATAAGATGGGCTCTTTTTACTTAGAAAACAAGTATAAATTCCCTCAGGTAAAAAGTGATGTGTTGTTAAGGATATGAGAGGTACCGTTGGGATTGGAGGCATCCCGGGAGCTCACTGTCCTGCCTGAGTGGCTTGCAGCCTAGCTCTGCTTCCCTGGGGCTTCAGTTTACTTGTGGTTGGGTACTTCAGCTTTTCAGCTGCATCCCTCCCCTCCAAACCCACCCCTCACCCGTTAACATTCCTCAGAGAGAGCTTGATTACTCAGGCTCCGATCATGCCTCAGCACCACTGGCCACTAGCTAGCCTCCCTTGTGGGCTGGGGAAGTAACTGAAAACACGATTGTCTGTGCAGCAGAAGGTGTGAGCAAGGCTGCTCCACCAGAGGGTTTGAGAGAGGCCAAGGCGGCGATGAACTCTAGTCCACCCTGTATCCTTTAACGGGATTCTACAGGGCTCCCCACTTCTCTCATTCACTTCTTCCCCCCATCCAGTCCCTGTACACCGGACCCTTACACCCTGTAACAGCCAAAACCCTTTTGCCCTTTCTTCATCTCCCAACCCCAGATGCCCTTGTTAACGTGGACGCTGTTAATATGTTATGTAAGAATACAAGGAAATGGAGATGAAATTAAAATCCTTTCTGCTAAAAAAAACAAAAACCCTGTTTCCCTCCTGAGACCCCATACCTTTCCCCTCCCAATCCTTAGAGTGATTTCCAGTTCCCCAAAATCGCAAACAAAAGAGAAGGTTCCACTCAGGAGTCCTGACGGAACACGTGGGGAGTTCTTGTCTCCATTCATCTCCCAGATACCTGGTGTTTGGTTCTTAACTAAAAACATCCAAGCGATTTGCTTTCAGACTGAAGTCTGGAACAGAACTGAAGAAGGATTTGTTTTGGATAAAGTTTTTGCCAATTGTGTTCTCCCAAAATGCCCTGAAACTCTTTGAAGTTGTCCACACATCTTCATGATTTTGGAAGACTAGTCACTGGTGTACCTCTTTCTATTGCTATCAGTTGTTGTCTGTGTGAACTCAGACACCCAAGGACTAGGGGTAAAGTTGGATTGCAAACCCTCAGTTTCCCCACTTAGCCACTAGACAGGGCTATCTTTTGTGCCTCATCAGATGACTGAAAGTCCACTGCAGTCTGCCTTCAAATTCTAGGATCCCCATATACTTGGGTGTGGTATGGAGTTATGAATGAAGCAGAAGTCAACTTTACCAAGCCCTGCCCCGAGCCGTGGGCGCGTCAGTGCTGATCATCAGTCAAGTTCTTCATGTGAATGACACTTTCATCTACCTACTAAAACTGCAGCATTCTCCTCTCGGAGTCTGACGCCAGCAACGACAAAGCAGAAACCGCTTGGCTTTCTCCCCGTTCTCTAGGCCCCTGGGGGTTAATCAGCAGCCGCCTATCTCTGTATCGATAGCATAAACCTAAGTACAACACCTGGTAAGGCCCACAGGAAGGCCGAAGAGGACATGAATGTCGCAGCAATGACTCTGACCATCACTGTCTAAGCAAGACTCCCAGTCTCTGGATTAAAAACTATCTGTTCAACCCAATCAAGCAGCTCAGTAGACCTGTAGCTCTGAATATCCCTTCGATACATGTCCACAGGTTCCTTATGCTGTGAACTTTTAAAACGCACCACACTATTGGCACACAGGGTTTAATGAGGAGGTCCGAGTCCATGTTTCTTTTTTGGCATCTCAGCCCTTTATCTTCACAGCCCAAACTGGCACAAATGACAACCTTCTCGTAGTAGCTAATCCAAGTGGCCTCATTGGGGGAATTGCTTATCCAGAGGAAGGGGAAGTAAGAGAAGGAATGAAGATGGACAGAGAGCACACGGACAGTAGCTGCCTGCTGTAGGATATTCAGGATAGCCTGGGCGAGTACCACACTGTGTGGTTTAAACACCAGAGATGAACTTTCTCAGAACTCTGGAATTCCATGATGATGGGGTCTCCTGAAGCCCGTGCCCATGGCTTGCAGACAGATGAAGGTATCTCCAGATCTCCTGAGGTCTTTAACCTTAGTTTGCAGATAACATCCCTTCTCTGTGTCTTCATACAACTATCCACTGTCTGTATCCTTCATTTAAAAAGACAATGGTCCTGTTGGATTAGAACCCTACCCTTCTGATCCATTTACCTTTCTTTATCTCCTTTTTTATCAGTGTTTCACTCATTTATTTGGGGGTTGTTTTGTTTTGTTATTTGAGACATGATCTCACTATCCCTGGCAAGCCTCACACTATATAGCCCACCCAGGTCTCAAACTTGTGGCAATCTTCCTGCCTCAGACTCTCAAAGGGCTGAAGCCACACTCCTAGCTTACTGATCTCCTTTTAAAGGTGATAACTACAAATAAAGTCACATTTTGTATTGGTGTTTCAACATATGGATTCTGAGGGGATGTAGTTTGGTCTATAAGACCATTAGCTGTTCTCTTCAAAAGATGATCCTGTCCTTTGACACTGCCCTTACCTAAGACATGAAGGCGGGGCTGTGCAATTTGAGAACTGCTACGGGAGGGAGGGGTGTGTAGACAAGAAGAATGAAAAGATGCACTGTGGATAGTTGGATGGATTAGGTTGAGTGACAGGTGACTTGGTGGACCATGGATGGTAGCAGGACAGAAGTTGCATGCTGTTGCCTTGACTTTGTACCTTCCCAAGCATGTGGCTGAGATGTCTATAGAGGCAGGTCACAGAGCTGGTGCGAGCAGAATGGTGGGGGCCGACAGTGGAGAGAGCATGCCTTGTCAAAGTCTGCTTCTTACTGTCAAGATTGCCTGACCAAAACCAAGTCATGCTCATTCAGGCCTTCTGGATAACTAGGCCCCAGTGTTGGGCTCTATCCTTGATTTGATTGGCCGTTTTACTAAGAACACTTCAGAGTCCATTTATTAGAAGATCCCTTGCTGGGAAGAGTGACTACCAGTTCTTCAGAAACTGAGACAGGAGGATTGGTGTGAGTTTGAGATCAGCCTGGGCTATATTGTAAGGTATAGGCTAGCCTGTGTTGCAGGTGGTTTTCTTATTGTTACTCCCTATAGTTCTCAATAACCTATTTTCTGCAAATAAATAAATAAATCTCTACCCTTGCTATCCTGGTTATCTCATTTCCCATCCTCAGTAGGAATCATATGTATCCCTCCACCATGTCTCCTCTTCTTAACTTATCATCAAGTGACCCACTCCTTGGCTGCAAATTCCCACTCCTCTTTCTTACATTTACTCTCTCTCCACTACTGTAAAACCTCACTACATTGTCCTTTCTTGAATAGGGCCTTCCTTAAAGTCGTTAACAAGTGTGACTAGAGAAGTAACAAAACAAAGCCCCACACATCTTATGGGATACTGACTCCAGGTTGCCCAAACATCTGATTTTATGAGAAAATTCAGAGATCTGAATGTTAGATAAAATGTCTCAAGTCTTGAAATTCAAACATTATAAGAGACCATGCAGGCTGGGTATGGGGGCACACTCCTTTAATCCTAGCACTCTGGAGGCATAGGCAAGTGGATCTCTGTGGGTTCAGGGACAGCCTGGTCTACAAAATGAATTCTAGGACATCTAGGGCTGCACAGCGAAATCCTGTCTCCAAAAACAAAAGCAAAACAAACAAACAAGAAGCAAAAACAACAACAATAATACACAGTGAAGGCAACAGAACCTGTTCTCCATCAGAATGCACCCTGAAGGGACCCAGCGTCCTCTCTTGGAAGCTAATGTGTCACAGTATCATGTGGGGATGAATGTATGTGGCCATTCTGGTCCTGGGAGGACTTCCTGGGTTCATAATCTAATCCACCACTTACCACTTTGTATCCTCAGCCATTCTCCCTGTCATTCAGAGTTGTTGGAAGGGTACGATTGATTAATGGGTACATTCTGCCACCTAGAACAGAGTCTCTCCTCCTGGGAAGAAAGTCAGAACTGACAGTTATTGCTAGATAGTACCATAGATCTCGATGTCCTATTCTATAAAAGGAGAACCTTTGTCTTTCCCACAGACTGTTGTGAGGTAAAGAAGAGTGTGTATGAGAAATAATGTCTCCAGCCATTGCTTCTCTTTGGCAGTAGTGGGAGGGGACCCACACAGTCTAAGGAGTGCTGCACCACCGAGCCGTGTACCCACTCCCAGCACCAGGTCATACCCGCTGTGCCCTGCTCTGCCAGCCGTTAGCTTTGTGACTGGTCCTGTTTGTGGACGACAGGTTTCTCCGGTGCTGGGCTGGAAAACCCTAGGAAGAAAAGAGTTGTCTCAAAACAGACTCTGACTGCCTAGGGCTGGACTCTTAGGGTGTCTTCTTAAAAGTTGACAAGGGCCTTGATAGCCAGGCGGTGGTGGCACACGCCTTTAATCCCAGCACTCGGGAGGCAGAGGCAGGCGAATCTCTGTGAGTTCCAGGCCGGGCTGGACCGACAGCCTCCAAAACAATACAGAGAAACCCTGTCTCATAAAAACCAAAAAAAAAAAGTTGACAAGGGCCTTGAATGGTGACACACAGCTTTAATCTCGGGATTTGAGAAGCACACACAGGTGGATCTCTGTGAATTTGAGGTCAGCTTGGTCTACTTAGAAATGGTTCCAGGACAGCCAGAGCCAAAAAATGTTGGTGAGTTTTTCTTTTCTTACTTTAATTTACTTTGAAAATTTTAAAGAGAAAATAGTGTAACAAACACCCAAATTTCCTTACCTAGATTTAATTGTTGCTAATATTTGCCATGGATGTTTCACGTGGTGAATCTTCCTGGCAGACATATGGGATAAAACATCGTGGGGACATGGTAAGGAAGGGGAGTGAAGAGAGATACAAAGTTATTGAATTGGAGAGCTGGCCACTAACTCCCTCAATATGTACTTTTGAAGAAGAAACCAGGAACAAATCAGGAGTGAATAAAGAAAGGACCTTTTTTAAAGAATAGTTTTTTATGGTGGTGCATGCCTTTGATCCCAGGACTTGGGAGGCAGAGGCAGGTGGATCTCTGTGAGTTCAATGCCTGCCTGATCTACAGATCCAGCGAGTTTCAAGACAGGCTACAAAACTACACAGAGAAACGCTGTCTTGATAAACAAAAACAAACAAACAAAATAATAGTTTATTAGAAATAATACATTGTTACTACTTTCAATAAAGTGATCTAAACAAGGATAACAGAACCGTCTTTATTATTTTTAAGATTTTAGTCTGGACACGGAGGTGCATGCCTATAATTACAGCACTTAAGAGGAAGAGGCAGGAATATCAGTAGTTCTAGGCCAGCCTCAGCTACATGGGTAAAGATTAGAGCGAACTATATGAAACCCTGTTTCAAAAAGCACCCCTAAAATATTTTAATTTACTGTTATTTTTAAGGTTTTAATTTCCACTCATGGAATTTCTGGAGACTTTGGAAAGGAAAATGTCTGTATTGGGGAGATCTCAAACTAATAGTAGTGGATCATGAGGAGTCCGGTAAACTCAGAGTGATAGAAATAAAAGATGAACAGCTTTAGAAATACAAATTCTACTATTCAAAGAAAGTAGATGCTCACTGTCAACAATTGCTTCCTGGCAAAGCGCTTAAAGGGGGTCTCTATTCTAAACCTATGGCCCATTTCTCCACATCGGCTATCACTGAATGTAAATGTTCGCACTTCTCCCTGGAATGGAGGGAGGGCGAGGGCAACTAAACTCAGCTTTAAAATGCTATTATTCAGAGTCCTCATTAATTTCAGCTGACATTCCTTCTCCACTGGGGCAGGTCATCAAAGCGCTATTGTGCTGAGAACCTCAAATTCAGCACAAAGGGTGTAGGCTATGGAGGGAAACAAGGCACAGAGGGAGGGCAGCGTGCTCCCAGGGCTGGAAGGGGGCTGGGGAGGGAGGAGCGCTGGGAGGACCAGAGAGAGGCACTGAGGTGTGTGGAGCCAGGAGAAGACACAGGCAGTGAGGCAGCAAGCCTTCCGCTGAAGGGAAGGAGACAGGCGGGCGAGAGGAGCCTTGGGCTGGAAAACTGTTGCCTAAGCTTTGTTGAATTAGCCTGGTAGAGAAACAAAACTAGGTGGCAAGTTTTTCTCCAGAGTAAAAATTTTTAAAAAGAAAAGAAAGAAGCTAGTGAGCAGGGAAAGGCAAAGCGTCCCCTCTCTTCCTTCCTGGAGCTGCCTTAGGAGCCTCCTTTGCACCCTGCCTGGACCTGCCAGGAAGTCCATCCCCGAAGGCCCTCTGGCCCGAGCCCCAGACCTGGCTGAAGGTCTGTGTGTGTCTGGTCAGTGTCTGGCCAAGCTGCAAGTCTACCCCAACTGTCTTCAGGTGTATCCTCTTTCCCTGGGTGTCTGGATGTGGACCACTCTGTGTGGATGTGCTAAGTGGAGCGCGTTGGTCATTGCTGAGGCACAAGGAACTGCGAGGACATGGTCCACACACTTTCACTGACCAGCTGTGATTTATAACTGGCACACAGCAAGATTCAGAAAGTGTTCTGAGCCTAAGGGAAACCTCTCCCCTTCCCCGCAATGCATAACCTTAATAAATAAAATATTAGTTTCACCAACCAAAGTCTTTCCAGGTGGTCTTTTTTTTTTATTCCATGAGAATAATTCTTAAGTACACAGGAAAGTTCACAGTCCTTGGTGTCCAGCCGCATATCTGCGACCAAGTGCAGGCACTATGAGGACATAATGCTCACTCTCTGCCTCCTAGCCCCAGGCCCTCAGGTAACATGGTCGTAAGCCCTCCAAGGAGCAGACCTCAGTGCTGCAGGGCAGAAATCACCTCCCTCATCTGCCAAGATGCCCGAGAAGACCACAGTACAGAAAAGCAAAACTTCTCGAAGCTCCGCCAACCTCTCCCGGAGGTCAGAGCCTGGGTTCTTGGAGCAACCCATTCTGTTTCATGACTTGAATCCAAAGGCGTTGTTCCTCTGCCCCAAACACTGAAGTGACTGCCTTTATACTCAGTCCCCAGCAGGGCACCCACCAGCACCTTCTGTCTTTTTTTTCTCCTACCCAGATACTTCATGCTTCAGCCAAATGGCTGCCTGCTCTTCCCTCCCAGTCTCCCCACCACTCACTCCTCCTTCCCCAGATACCGTGAGACTCTCTCACCTCTGTTATCTTCTTCATGCAGCCCACCTGCTTACACTCATAGCCCACCTGCTTCACATGGATGTCCCCGAAACACTTATTGCACACCAGGTGATAAATCGCTTGCTGTGTTTACCGCTCATTGGGTGTCTTCCATGCTATTCTGTAGGCTCTGGAAGGCAGTCATCTTTGATCCATTTGCTCATGTGTCCTAGGATCTTTGCAGCCTTATCAGGCTTGTTTGGACACTCAGCAAATAATCTGGATCTGTCTTAGAATGAGGGATAGAAACCAATCAAGAAAGGTCATCCTAGCTGAAGAGCGATGCGAGTTCCAGATCCCTCATACCATCTCTTCACGCTGTAATTCTATTGAGCAAGGGGGAGAACTCCAGACATCATCCCTCTGTGTGATGCTGCTTTTGAGGCTGTGGTGAGCCATGTAATATGATGTCTGAAGGCCTCAAACAAGGACCTGTGCACAGTAGGTTCCCAGGTGATGCAGATACTAAAGGGAAAGGAACAGGCAAGGTGTTGAGGTACAACTGTCCCCAGTGTAGCATATAAGTGATCTCACAAAATTGTCACTGTCTTTCCAGCATTTTATACCGGTTCTGACAAGTATCAGGTGCTAGCCAGTGAGCATTATCACCCTAGCAAACTTCTCTGAGGCAGGAATTAGCTCCGTCTCAGCAGCCCCAAGATTCAAGTTTAGACAGCTCGTCCAGTTTTGTACAGGTCTGTCTGGTCACTCTGGATCTGAGAAAACGAAACAAAACAAGTTAGACCATCTCTTGGAGGCTTCTCCAAGCAGACCTGTCTCTTGACCCCACAGGACAGAAGGAAAACATTATTTCTCCACCTGGGCCATGGCTCCCCCTGTGCAGTTGGCTCACCCGGAGGGGATCTCCTGCCAGCTTTTGATTGATGGCTCTCCCTGCCCCACCCCCACCTGGGCAGGATAACCCTAAAGTTAGAGCAGTTCATCTTGAGTCATAAATCAAGTTCTGAAAGCCCTCGTAGCTTTTTCCCAGAGGGGCTGGGAAGATGACTCAGTTGGGAACCGAGTTCAATCTGCAGAACCTGCATTTAAAAAAAAAAAACCTGAGGTGATTGTGGTATAGCAAGTTTGTAATCCCAGAGCTTGGAAGGTGAAGACAGGTAAGTGGATCCCTAAGGCTGGCTGGACATCCTGTCATGCTTGGCAACTTGGCAAGTTCTAGGCTAGTGAGAGACTCTGTCTTGAGAAACAAAACAACAAAAAGGGTGCTGAGAAATGACACCTCTTCACACACACGTTAATGCATTAACACAGGTTCACACACCAACAAGCGAGCGCGCGCGCGCGCACGCGCACACACACACACACACACACACACACACACACAATATCCCCCAGAATTCAAAGTTTCTGTGAAGGTTATTTGCTTTATCAATCCTAACTTTAAGAAAAATCCAGATGGTATCTACTTGTTTCCCCTACTCACTCCAAAACCAGAAACTTTAAACTTTAGAATTCCTCCACAGCTCAAACACTGAGCTTACAGTCTGGCCACACCCAGGAAACAATCCCACTTCTATTTCATGTTGCATGGATTGAAGTAATTCATATCCATCCTGCTCGCTGTGCTTCCCACATACTCACTATTAGCTGTGAGTTTATGTCCTCACTTTTGCTGGAGTGTCACACACCACCCATGTCCCAGAACAGAGACAAAACAATCAACACATGTCCTTGACCCATTTCTCGGAAGAGAGGCAATTTCTGTATCTCACTTTCCTAGAACTCCTGACCCAGGAGAAAGCAGGTCCAAAATTTCATTGTACCAGATTCAGTACTCTTGTGCAAAATTTGGGGTGTGTTTTGGGATCACCTTTCAAGTCAAATGATGGTGCACGGGGATGCTTATTTCACCTAGAACCAACTCTGGCCTTTAAAATTGGATTCTCCCTTGACATTCCTTCCCAAGATTTAATGTTCAAACACTCTAGATTGGGTCTGGTCAAATATTTCATCATGTAAAGGAGCTGTGACCAAGCTTTATGAAATGAGTGATTCCTAGAATCCATGTAGTAGGAGAGAACACACACACACACACACACACACACACACACCAAACAAACAAACAAGCAAACAAATATATTTTTAAAGGCTCTAAGTTTAGATGCTTGAGTCTGAAATGACTAGTTCCATCCAGATTGCTTTATTGGTAAAAGGCTGGGAGTTGTTCTTCAGGAGAATGGGTTGTTCTTTGTAGGGGAAGACAGCCATCCTTCCAGAAACGTTAGGTGCACACCAGTCATTGTAATAGCCAGATATGCCCATAAACAATATTCCCAAACCCCCTCATAGATAGACGGTGAAGGGGGTGAGGGTAGGGGGCATATACACCTGAGTTTCACCATCAGCAAGAGAGTCAGCCACCCTGGAGGTATCTCTCTTCCTCCTGTGAGCTGCTTCCTGTCCTTACCACCCTCAATGGCCTTTGCTTACTGTCAGTTCTTGTCATAAAGAACATTTATTTTCATCACTGATTTCTCTCTCACATTCAATGGACAGTAGGAAAGAGAAGAAGGAATGCAGAGATATTCCCTAGGCACATATACTCCTAGGAAGGGGCTTGCTCTCTGAAGGACTCTGAACTCTCTACAGGTCAATGGTTAGGAGTGCTAACTACATATAGATTCCCAAGCCCAATGATCAAAATTTGGGATAAGAGATAAATTTGGGATAAAAGAGCAGAAATAGCAAGGCATGGTGGCACGCATTTTTATTCCCAATACTTGGAAAGCTTGGACAGGAATATCACAAGTCCAAGGCCAACCTCATGTACAAAACAAGTCCTATGCCAGCTAGGCCTATGTGGTAAGACCCTGTTTTAAAGGGACAAAGAGAAAGAAATGGGGAGATAAATGTACTCCCCAGGACCCATGCTTAGGCTGCAGCCAGCCACCAATAGACTTCTACCTTTCTGCCATCACTTGGGACATTTTCCTCTAGATTCCCGAGGGCTGCTCTTCTGTCCTATGAGGCAGAGTGGGTTCTCTGAGATATCTAGAAATGTCACTCTCTCTGAAAGATGAGTGGCCAGAATCCTCACACCCAAGGAAGAGCAGGAACCCTCTGCATAGGCCGTGGGCTGAGGCTGTGTGTCTATCTTCTTGATCTGATCTTGTTTCTCTGGGGCACGACTGTACACGTGCCAGTACCCAGGCTCCCAGGCCCTCTAGCCAGCCCTACATCCTGCCTGCTTCTCTTGCTGGATAGTGCTCTCTGTGGCTCCGGCATCCTGTTTGTTCAAACCCTTTGTCTTCCACTGGAACAGTGGGAAAGAGGATTCCTCTGAGTCCTTTACTTTTGGCTTTGAAATCAGATCCTGGCCCACCTGATTATGCTCAATAGCTGGAAATGGCAAGGAAGTCCGATGGCAGAGGGCTCTTGTTTTAAGCTCTGGGGGCCAGGAAGGCCAGGGGTTGGGTCTCCTCCTCCTCCTCCAGGCTGCACTGGAGGGGACAGGATGCACTAGCCAAAAAAGCAAACTGTGAAACTGGAGGGAAGTTCACTTGAAAAGGAACCAGAGCCAGCTGTCAAAGGGCATGTAAACCATCCCCGGGGACGCACAGTGGGGTCACACTCACACTCCCTCTTGCACATCCTCGGAAAGGACCCATTCAGTTCTAGGAAACCCTGCTTAGGGGTCTATGGGTTCCAGTGCCGTGCCTTTCATTGTGGAAGCTGATTCAACCTTTTGGGAACCTCATTGTCCTCATGTGTATGAAGGTGGCCACTGAGAGTTTCCCAGGAGGTGATGCTTGATAAAATGATGCTGTTGTTCCCAGGAAAAGGAAAAGCCAGCACAAAGAATTAGGTTAAGTGGGAAGCCCTTGATGGGTAGTCTCCTCCCCTCTGTCTTGACGCCTCTGGGCTGGTATGGGTATTGAGCTCATACCCTGGGCAACTAAATCCATCTGCTTTCAACACTGGGCTCAAGCATCCCCAAATCTAAGAGGCCTCGCCCAGGCCTCAGTGCTCCTACAGCCAGGGTACCTTTGTTTGAAGTTGCAGTGTGGCCTCTGTGCCTCTGCCCTGTCTGTTGGCTTTGCACCGAGCTGCCTGAAGGGCAAGATGGGGATCGAGGCTCTTCTCTAGCTCACAGGCTTCCGCTTAACTGAACGAACAAGTGTGCTGGTGAATTCAGTTACCAAACTCCAACTTTTAGCCCTAGCTAATGGGACCGTCTCCACACAGTTCTCATTCTGGGCATTTTGCTCATTGAAGTTCCAAGTCTTCGAACTAAAAGGCCTCAAAATTCCTCAAACAATGGGAGCAGAGGGAGCCTGGATGTAAACTTTCGTTCCACCAAACGTCTTGCAACATTTTCAAAGAAAACCCTGGGTGGTATTATGAGATCCTGGTACTTTCCCCCCTAGGTGTCCTGTTTAGTTACATTCAGTTTCCTCTTGAAGCCTATCAAATTCTTAAAGACGTGTGTTTCTGGCCCAGAAAACCCACTTTACTTCCACAGAGCAAACTGCTGAGAAACAGCAATCTCGTTCAGGTGTTCTCATCCACACCCATCATTCTCTGCTAGGATGCTGGCTTGCTGTGTGGAGACCCACCTTTAGTCACTGGGCTTCTGGGGATGTGGCTTAGTGATGCTAATCTTATGGGTGTGACAGTAATCTTCACTCTGAGTTGGTTTGGTGCATGGGATTGAAAATGGGAACACAAGCACCCCAGTTAGAAAGTGTGAAAGGAATTTGGGTGTCCACAGAGTGCACACAAGTCAGATTATTGTTATTTCTTTTTGGCACTTAAATTTTATTCCCTTAAACATCACATATTATGACATTGACAATTCGAAAGAGCACAGTTTAATGGCATTTAGTACATTTACCTCCTCAATCTACTTCTAGAATGTTCTCACCACCCGTAACCATTACACAGCTACTCCCAGCTCTAAGAAACCACCAGTCTACCTTGTCTTTTTGGGCTACCTGTTCTGGATATTTCATATAAGAAGAGCAGGTCCAGCAAGTGACGTTTTGTGTATGGCTTCTTCCACTAACAAGATTCATCACTAGGAGAGGGACACACAAGCCCCCACCCCTAGTGGAGGAGCTGCTGACAGTCATGGCTGCTAAGAGGAGAGAGTAAATTGTCTCTAGGGGTGCAGCCCCGACCATGTTCCAGTGGATGCTCTCACACCCATGTGAATATGGTCAACACTAATGGAACTCTGCGGATTAGTTAGAAATAAAAAGAAAGAAGGAAGGAAAGGGAAGAAGGGAGGAAGGGAGGGAGGGAGGGAGAGAGAAAGAGGGAAGGAGGGAGGAAAGGAGGAAGGAAAGAAGGAAGGAAGGAGGGGAAAACGGAAGGACGGACAGACAGGACTGGAGATGGCTCAACAGTTAAGAGTGTTTGCTGTTCATGAAGAGGACTCAAAATTTGGTTCCACAGAAGGCAGCTCACAACAGGCAATAACTCCAGTTCCAGGAGCTATGGGCTCTCGTGTGCATGCAAAAATATAGATAAACAAAAATAAATTTTTTAAGAGGACATAAAATGGGATAGAACTGGAGGGATCTGGAAAGAATTGGAGAAGGAGTGTGGGATGAATGTGATCAAAATATACTATATGTATGTATGAAATTCTCAAAAAATAAATTAAAACATTTTAAAAAGATTTATCTGCTGCCTTTAATCCCAGCACTCGGGAGGCAGAGGCAGGTGGAAGTCTGAGGCCAGTCTAGTCTACAGAGCAAGTTCCAGGACAGGCTCCAAAGCAATACAGAGGAAACCCTGTCTCAAAAAACAAAACCAAACAATTTATCACACTGTAGCTAGATTCATGCAGCATTCCTTTTATAACTGAGCACTAGTCCACTGTGAAGTATATTGCACTTACCCATCCTTCCATGAGTGGACCTTGTTGGGCTGGTTCTAGCTTTGGACTCTTGGGAACAAAGCTGCCGTGAGTTTATAGAGGCATATTTATTTGAGCCCCTGTCTTCAGTTCTTTGGGATATATACCCAGGAGTTGACTTACTAGTTTCTAGATAACCAGTCAATATTCTATCTTACACACACGATGGAACCATTTCACATTCTCACCAGCAAGACATGAACACAGGTCAGCTTTTAGCCTTCCAGGAACCACATTCTAAAGTAACACTCTTAAAAGGTGTGACTTCCGTGCATGTAGAACACACACTGTGTGTATAAAGACACACACATATATGTACAGAAGGAAAAAAAAGTGAATGCAATCTTCAAGAAGTGTCACAATGGTTTAGAGATATCACAACCTTTTCCATCTCCATTCTTTACTAAATAGGGGACAGACCTGAGATGTCATTGTTAATGTATGTGTTATATATTATGACTTTCCAGTCATATACCATCTGTTCTCAGGACTATAGGGTCCTAGCAACTTTCTTACCCTCAGGTCCCAGTGAACATGGGGAGGTAGAGGGTAGGGATGGGGGACAACTCTGTTAGTGTATGGTCCCGAGAGGCTAAATGTGTGCGAAGATTGAATTCTCCACAGGACTTGTTGACATCTGCAAGACAGAAATAGGAGGAATGCCAAACAAAACAAAAAACCTACTAGAAAAGAAAAGTTATTGTCTTAGTTAGGGATTTTATTGCTGTGATGAAACATCATGACCAAAGAAACCTGGGGAATAAAGAGTTGATTCAGCTTATGCTTTCAAATCACATTCATCATCAAAGGAAGTCAGACAGGAACTCAAGAAGGACAGGAATCTGGAGGCAGGAGCTAGGGCAGAAGCCACGGACTGGTGCTGCTTACTAACTTGCTCCTCATGGCTTACTCAGCCTGCTTTTTCACAGAACCCAGGACCACCAGCCCTGAGGTGGCTCCCGCCACAATGGACTGGGCCTTCTCCCATCAATCACTAACTAAGAAAATGTCCTACAGGCTTCCCTACAGCTCAGTCTTATGAAGACATTTTCGTAATTGAGGCTCCCTCCTCTCTGATGACTCTAGCTTATGTCAAGTTGACATAAAACTAGTCAGTACATTTATTAATAGGAGCTGATGAGGAGAAAGGAAGGCCACCACCAACATTCTGTAGAATGGCGTTTGACTGGAAGACAATGCTTGTATTATAGTCTTCTTGGTAGCTGCAGAATCATCCCTAGTGTGTGTGTGTGTGTGTGTGTGTGTGTGTGTGTGTGTGTGTGGCTAGTTTTATGTCAACTTTACACAAGCGAGAGTCATTTGGGAAGAGGGACTCTCAATAAAGAAAATGCCTTTTCCGCCTGTAGGTAAATCTATAGAACACTTTCTTAATTAGTGATTGTTGGGGGAAGGGCTCAGCACACTTTGGATAGTACCAGGCTTGGACTGGTGCTCTGGGGTTCTGTAAGAAAGCAGGCTGAGCAAGCCATGGGAAGAAATTCAGTAAACAGCTCTCTTCCATGTCCTCAGCACCAGCTCCTGCCTTGAGTTCCTGCCCTGACTCCCCTCAGCTATGAAATGGGACTTGAAAGTTGGAAGGTGGAATAAACCCTTTCCTCCCCCACCCCCAAGTTGTTTATGGTCATGGTGTTTATCACAGCAATAGAAACTCCAACTAAGACAGGAGGCCTTCTAACAGGGCCGAGGAACCTCTATGAGAAAGTCAGTTCTAGTGCACAGGGATCCCGGGGACTGAGTGAGAGGCTGAAGGAGGAAACACATCAATGATCAGGCCACAGCAAAGGCGGAAGAGGCGCCTGCAAAAAAGGGAGGAATCCTGGGTGGCCAGACCTTTCTAAGGGTATGGGCTGCGGAGGATGGCAGACAGTGGAGAGAGGGTAAAGGGTGTGAACACCAGGCAATCAGTGCTTTCTGGGGTCCAGCAAGAAGATACAGGCATAGCAAGTCCTCACAATTTGTTCACCAGCCCTAGGGACAAAGCAGGGTTCCAAACCCCAGTGTATTTGGCTAAGAGAGGAGACTCCAGGATGCAGCACTGGCCTGAAACCCACCCTTGGGTGCAAGAGTTCCTGCCTCTTTTCACAGGTTGAGAAACACTTGTCTTTGCTCTCTGCTATTTAACAGTGGATGAAAATCCATGCTTCACTACGAGGGCAATGGGAACTCCCTTTTTGGAGCCAAGTGGAAGTTCAGGGATGTTGTCTCAGGATGAAGAACACTTGCTGTGACGTTTTAGTCTTAATGTACCTGGATATTTTGCAGGGTTAGTGATGCATTCATTTAAAGAGTGAGCCTCCCAAAAGATGTGTGCCCCATCTCAACCCCATAACATAGATGTGACCTTCTTTGTATAAAGGGTCATTGTAATTGCAATCAAGTTAAGAGTCTTGCAGTTATATCATCCTGAGCCCACATGTCTCTGGTGAAAGACAAGTGTACTTGTAAGAGACACACAAGAGAAGGAAGAAGCCAGACTGCAGAGGCAAACAAAGGTGTCAGTTTGGGAACATCTGGAAATACCAGCATGAGGAAAGACAAGACTCTCTCACACCCCCAGAGGGAGCACAACCCTGAAGACGTGCGGTTTGTAGATGTCTGACTCCCATCACTGTGGGAGAATAATTGTCTACTGAGTTAAAGTCATCTCGTTTGTGCCAATTTGTCCCTGAAGTCCTTGAAAACCAGACCAGTGTGTCCATCCTGAGAGATGACATGTCTGGAGAGAGAAAAAAATCTGGTTATGTCCAGGTCTTTCCCTGGGTTTTCTCCTGGTGACCCAGGTGGGCTTTCTTAATCTCTGTGCTGCTGAGTCTGCCTCTTCCTGTATTTGTTTCTTGTGTCAGTGTAGGGCACATTACCCCCTGAGGATGCTACCCAGAACACAGAGGGTAGGTCAATCGGATCTGCATGGCTGTCTGAAGGGTAGTAATGACAGTGGCCAACTGAGGAATGCTCAACTATGCTAGGTCATCACAGACATGATCTCATTCGGTTCTCAGAACAGTCCTCTGAGGTAATATTCTCCTACAGATGTGTAAATTGAGGCCGTGAGGTCAGCTCACCCAGTCAAGATCACTTGGTGAATGTTACCAGAGCCAGGCATTGAACCCAGGTCTTCCTGTGTACAATTTGTAGCATTATAAAAGGCTCAAGTTCTAGAGATCAGTGGCCCACCATCCCACAGTGACTTTAGTGTCTGAATACTGGCAGAAATAGCACTGGAGTTTCTCCTTGGCAGTGAGGTCTTGGGGACTGGGCTGAATGACATTAAGAATGCTTACATGGATGGCCGGGCGGTGGTGGCACACACCTTTAATCCCAGAATTTGGGAGGCAGAGGCAGGCAGATCTCTGTGAGCTCGAGGCCAGTCTGGTCTACAGAGTGAGTTCCAGAACAGCCAAGGCTGCACAGAAAGACCCTGTGAATAAGGCAAAGAGCACTACAGTAGGAGACCCAACTTCCTCCTGTGATTTTTACACGTGCACACAGTCAGCACACATACCCGAACACCTCCATTCATATACACATGCACATGCCCACAAAAATTACATCTGCTGATGAGGTGGCCTGGTCATATACTCCTAACAACACACGGTGTCGTAGCATGTGCTTCCACAGGGAAATAGTCACGACTGGAATCAGCCAAGTTCCTCTTAGCTTCAAGGCTCTGGGGTCCTTTCTCCTTTCCCAGCCATCTGGAGAGAAGGATGAGCTCTCTAGGCAAGTGACCACTCTGCTGTGAGAAACTGGAATTCCCACAGCTGTGTCTGTCCCCTGCTTTTCCACTAACAGTTGACATGGCTCCACAAAGCTCTGCCACCCAGTGACAGGAGTACAGAGGAGGACCCTGGCTGGGGAGAACAGCTTAGGCTGGTCCTGGCTTGGGCACACTGACACTCTTTGGAGTCCCCTCTTTGCAGGGTTGCACTGCGCTTGGTACATCTCCAGAGTGGTGGGAGACAGCTCAGGTCTCCTTGGCATGGGTGAGACTGGGGTGAGGCCAGTATGGCTGCCTCTCCCCACTCCAGGGAGAGAGACAAAGGCAGCGGGCCAGATTTCCTCCCACACAGACCTCTGCTGGAGATAAAGAGGACAGGGAACTGCTGAGGGACAACCACATGATAAATCCCCTTGGGCCTCCTGTGTTCATTGTTCTGTCCTGGTTGTTTGGGTACAGGCAGAAGGAAGAGCCCTGTGCTGTCAGGCTGAGGAAGGAGGATGCTCTCTCATTTTAAATGCGAGGAAGCCAAAGGGCACGGTGCAGCCTTCCCCCATCTGCCGGGGAGGAGCATTCAGCCAGCCTTGCAGCCTCTCTGCAGACCAGTGACAACACATTGGTGGCCCAGCCCTTGGCCTTTGACTCAACCCCGAGGACTGGTGGATGAAACGGTTTGTCGCAGGAGCTAGAAATAGGCTTTGGAGGGGCCGGGTTAGCTGTTGTTCATGCCCTGGGTTGAGAGTTGAGCCTGTAAGGCCAGAAAGGGACATAAAGCCCCGAGTAACGCTGGCCTGCTTCTCAACCCCGCAGCTCAAGTTCCCGGGGACTGTTGTCAGCTTTAGAAGTCTGGGCTGTGTCCCGGGTTCAAGTGCAAGCACAGGATGGACGGAATGCTGCTTCAGCCGCCGTGGCTGGATTTCTTCAAGCAACTGGAGCAGAAAGCCTTGGCTTTCGTTAGGCTGTGTGCTTCAGAGGTTAAAAGTGCCAAACCGAGTGTTCCTCTTGAGTCCCACGCTCAAGCAGATGTCTGCCCTGCCCAGTGCCCAGTCCCCAACTGGACAGGGGCCTGGATGCCATTGGCCGATCACCTTTGTCTGGACTAGAAGGCCATGTCTGAGCCGTCAAAGGGGTCTCAATGGGAGAAGACGGAAGTCAATGTGCTTCCTCAACCAGAAAGGTGATTTCTCTTTGGCCGAAGCAGTCCGACCAAACAAGCAAAAGCCTGTCAACTGAAAGATAGGGCTGCCGGGAGATCACACAACAGCAAAATAGGAGCCATTATCAGACTTGTCCCGGCCCGAAGGGGCAGAGCCTTTGAAGCCACAGACAGGCTGAACAGAACTTTCCACCTGGGAGACGCTGGAGAGGTCAGGCTGCACACAGCCCCCACAAAAAATAAAAACTGATCAAAGCCTGCTGCAGAAGGGAGGGGCACACAGCTGCAGCTGGCTCCCCCCACGGGGCCGCCCAGGGCCTTCTGAAGGCAACCGGACTGCTTGTGCGGGGGCCTGTGGGAAAACCCAACACAGATGCAGTGTGCAGCCCAGCCCCGGAGCACTGCTGAGAGAGGGAAAATAAACCCCTCAGTGGTCCTGAAAGGAGAAGCAGGGAATCAAAGCACAAGAACTGCAAAGACCACCCACCTGATGCGCGCCTACCTTTCGGAAACAAATAACCCTGGCTTCCAAGGCCTGCTTCTGAAAGAACAAACAGGCTGAACACTTGCCTCAAAGCTCTGTGCACTGGGAGATCTGTGGGGCGCTGAGGCCCCTCCTAAGCTTAAAGTGGTGCCTATTCAAGGACTTCTGTGCGTCAACTTTGCTGTCCTCCCTGGGAACCTGAAGGACAAGAACCTTCAGTTAGGGAGGGAAGGGATCCTGTGTGGATCCTGGTAACTCAGCTCCTCAGACTAGATGTTTGCCCGTCTGTCTGCCAGGGAACTGGCTAGATGCTTCATCCAGGCTGGCCCGGGGTAATGAGGCCAGCTGTGAGTGGGCTATACCCTGACTAGCTGTAAAGGTCTTGCCCCTGTGAGAGCCTCCACACACCCTGCCTGGACGGCCCCCGGCCCTGCCTGGAGCCTCCTTGGACTGGCCCTTCATGGAGCCTGCAGTTTGATCTTTTTCTGAAGTGGATACAGCAAAGCAAAGTTGCTTTCAACAGACTTTCTCCTGCTCAGAAGAATGCAAGCACTCTTTGCTTCTCCCTCCGGGATTGGGTTGAAGGGGGGATGGAGGGGGGTATCACCTGGAGGCCCTGGGATTGTTCAGTGGAGGAAGGAAAATAGGCAGGACATGATGGGCGGAAACTGAGATGAGAACGGCCCAGACCCAACCAAGTGGTATTCTTAACAAGGGGACTTCTAGGAGGAGGAGCAGAGCCCAGAAAGAAGCATCTCCTTGCCCCTCTCCCTCAGGGGCCAGACAAGGGAAGCCAGAAACCTCCCACTGCTTGCTACTGGCTAAATCTGGATCTTTATGTCACTTGACCTTGTGAGGTGAATGAAGTTACAGGTGACAAAGCAGATTCAGAGGGGTGGCAGAGGCTCCAGCAACATGTGGGGCGCTATAGACTTAGCAACCTGACCGCAAGGCTCAGACCTTTTCTCCTCCCTCCAGTCCTGGTCGCCCTGTGTCTTGGGATTAGGAAGATACTAGTAGACACTTCCTAAATAGAATCAGGTGCAACCGATGGGAGTGACCAAACACGCACAGGCCTCTTCCACAGAGAGAGGGGAATCCTGTCAGGTCTGGGTTCTGAGGGGAATCTTGTCAGGTCTGGGTTCTGAAAGGGAATTCTCTGATGCTCTGAGAAGCAAGGAGGCCTTTTTTTGTGAAATGAATACCTGGTAAAACGTATGTAGCCCCCCAAAAAGGGACACAGAGGAGGCGGAGCAACACAGAAGGCAGGGTAGGCAGAGAGTAAAATGCCACAGCTTTGCCTTTCATGCAGGAAGTGCAAAGCCTTCACAGGCTCTAATTACACCTTCACCCCGGCCCTTCCGAAGATGCTGCACCACGTTAACAATACCCCTTACTTTAGGCATGGCACATTCCAGTACCAAAGCTCTGGCAGTTCTCCACAAGGCAGGCAGGATCCAGGACTAGACCTGGAAGTACAGCCTCGTTCTGCAAATCTGGTTGGATGCTACCTGTAGCAAGGTCTTTATTAAGGTGTTTGGGGCCAGGGACAGCAGAAGACCTAGAAACTCATGAGGGCAGAAGCAAGTAGTTAGCTTTGCACGTTGACCACATACAACGCATGTGCCCATATGTGTATTCTTTCATCCGGGCCCCTTCCTGTGTGCTTCAGTGGGCTTGCTCAGCCACACCAGTGCCAGGTCCGGGTTGGACCACTCAGGTTAGATGGTGCTACACCACACAACAAGCAGCTCTGCTGAAGGAAACTGGAGGAACCTTGATTGACAGGTGTCCATCAGAAAGGCTAAGAGGACTCTGACCTTGAGAGGCTAAGAATGCTGGAAGTGGAAAGGGAGCCAAAACCTTAGTTTGCTAGACTCTGGTTTGATTTCAGTTATGTCATTTCCTGCTGGGGGCTGGGAGAGAGAGACAATATAAATATATATTTTACCAGTTCTCCATTGCCAGATAACACTGCAGTCCATTGGTGGTATGGTTCGCTAATGGGAACTCAGTTTTGTTTCTTAGCCTTCTCTACATTTCTCTGTGTATTCCCCATTGGTGAGCTGAAGGCCAAGGGTGGAGTCACCAAGAAGTCCATAACTCTATGCACAGCCTGAACCAAGAGAATGCAAAATTCAATATGACTTGAAAGGACTGTCAAGTCTCTATTAACTTTTGTCTCTGAAGTTCAGTACCCAAGGAAGTACCTTCTGTGTGGTACAGGTTTTCAAACTGGGACCCAAAGGACCGCAGAGATTCCTTAATGTATGAGGGAAGATTCATCATGGACCAGGAGCAAATGGAACTCCCCTACACACACACACACACACACACACACACACACACACACACACACACACACCGGGGAGACAGACATACACAGATGCACAGACACACAGAGA
Source organism: Mesocricetus auratus (assembly GCF_017639785.1). Classification (NCBI taxonomy): domain Eukaryota; kingdom Metazoa; phylum Chordata; class Mammalia; order Rodentia; family Cricetidae; genus Mesocricetus; species Mesocricetus auratus. Next base: position 37,045,879 of record NW_024429186.1, on the reverse strand, counting down.
TAGACACAAAGAGAAAGAGACACATACATAGACACACAGAGATAAACACACACACACACACACACACACACACACACACACACACACACACACACACACATATACACTTCCCAACCGTCTTTTACCAATCCTGTACACTACAGTTTTTTTGGTTTTTGTTTTTGTTTGTTTTTTGTCTGTTTGGGTTTTTTTTTTTTTTTTTGCAAGATTTTCTTTGACCTCTGCTGGGGTGGAGAACAGGGAGAAATTTACAAGCAAAGGCTGAGGACAGAGTCTATGCATTTCCAGCCAGCCTCTTGCCACAGTTCAGGGGTGTGTGGGGAAGATAATGTATCAGCAGCCCAGGCCCTGCACTGTAAGACTGTGGGCCAGCTGTGCTGTGTATGGTACAACACAAGCTGTTACCTCTTGTCCAAATCGATGCAGCAAGAACTTGAACACACTAGGTTCATCAGGACCTGGCAATAAAATCTCATATGCATGGAAACACAGCTATTGTCTGCAGCTATTTGGGGAGGAGCTGGGAGTTCTCTGTATCAGTTTTTCTGGTGGGTCCAAATTCCCAGAGTGGCACTTGTCACTCAGAGCCCATTGCTAACCCTTCCAGTTTCCATCCAAACTCATTGTCGCTGTTTGACTGGTGCCTGCCCACACCCAAGTTTTCAAGAGACAGTTTTCTCCAAGGAGCCTGGACCTACAGAAACGAGAACAAAAAGAGGTCATAAAGCTCCTGGTTCCAAAGCTCTTTTAGCTGGGCCTCTGTCCTTCCAGCCTAGTCTCGAACAGAGCAGAATAAAGAAATCCTCCCAACAGGCTGCGGAGATGGGGTAGGATGCTACGCGGCTGCCTGTAACCCTGAGCCCATGGGCAGCTTCCAAAAGCCATCTTCTCAGATGCAAGAGAAGTGCCACAAGTCAGGTTGACAGACATCACCTGCTCTCTGTGAATGCACACCTGGTAGAGGCCAGCGCAAAACAGTGGCAACCAATGCCAGGCCTGTCATGGCAATTTGGGAGCCAAACAGGATGTACATCTGTGGATGCGTGTATTTGTGAGTGTGTGCATGTGTGGGTGCATGCATGTACACACATGGGAATATAAACATCTCTGGCTCCCAGGTGAGTTTCTTTGCATTTGTGTGTGGGGGGGGGTTCAATGATGGGAGAAATTCCACGTGTCTAAGGAGAAGGAGAGGGTGTGTGCACATTCGCTTGTGCACGTGCACACCCATAGTAGCAGTTAGCCATGTGGGAAGTAAGGGAAGGAAGTTCTGGGGAAGGGATGTGTGCCCTGGCTAGGGACAGTTGTCTCTGTGAGGGGAGGAGGGGAGAGTTTGTGTTTGTGCGTGCATAGCAGTGCCCCTATTCAAGTGTGCAGGGAAGATGCTGAAAGTAAGGCCTGTGAATATTTTCAGGTAGAGAAGCCTGGCAACCCCCATCCCACAAGCTGGTACACACTGAGTGCTGGGGAAGCCCATTTCCTGTGCTAATTACCAGCCCTTTGTTTATACAGGACACGAAACGCGGCTGATAGCAGAAACTCCAGGCCTGACAGCTAGAGTATACAGTGACTCAGCAGGGCAGGAGAGTGTGAAGGGAGGTCCCTGCCTTGCTTCTTTTGAAGGGCACATGAAATCAATTTCCAACACGAATCTACAATTCCCACCCATCTGTGCCCCGGGGGAAAGCTGGCTTTCTGTGGTGTGGGCCTGGAACTCTGGGCTCCGAGCCCCTTCCCCAGCCCTTTTTACAATCATACCCTCTTCATTGCTCTGTCCTCTGTGACAGCCTGAGCATTTGTGGATGCCTTTATGTGCTTTTAAACTTGTCTGGCTTGCTCTGCTGAGAGTTGAAGTTTGTCAGCCCAGCCCCGGGAAGTGTTTATGGGCTTTTTCTCTGCTTCATCCTGTTTTGCTTTGTTCAGTAGCCACAAAAGGGTAGAGTAGAGCTTGGCTTAAATACCTTGTTCTTCGTGTGAGGGCTCAGGATCCTCAGCCTGGCAGCCCAGTCTGAGTAAGTAGGGGAGCTTGGTCAAATGTGACAGGGACACAGGACAGAGATTTCTGATCACCTCCGCAGGGTGAGACACTGTACTCAGTGAGCAAACTCAGCAGTGTGTGATCCCTTCAGAGTCAGAGCACACTGCTGCTGTGTCCATTCAGGTGGTGTCCAATTCACAGTGTGCCTGAGGTAACCCCTATTTAGCCATGGTGCACGGCATTCCATGAAAGGGCCATGACAGCATTACCAGCTGCGCACAGTGCCCCCACTGGTTTTGCATAGCATAGCATAGCATAGCATAGCATAGCATAGCATAGCATAGCATAGCATAGCGCAGCGCACCTCGTTAAATCAGGTGGTCCAAATGCCTACTTGGGTCCCTGGTTCCATCTCTGTTCTTCTCAGTCTTGGCCAAAGAAAACAGGAGCAAAAATCTCCTGGACACTGGGTTCAGTGAAGCATCTTGGAACCAATTCTAGACAAAGTAGCTTTGAAGACTGCACATGACCCTTGGTGCTGCCAGAAGCACTGGTACTAGGGAAGGCCCGAGGATCATTCAGAGGCAGAAGTTGGAGGTGTTGTGGTGTATTTTCCAACATGCTAAACACTAAACTCTACATAAGGCCGTGTTTCAGCATAGAGTCCCAAGATGGAGGGACTCAGATATTCTGATGGGGTCATTTCCCAGGTTCTGCCCTGCCCTGCTACAAAACTTCTGTTCATAGTGATGAGGGCTTCCTCAGTCCCTGCCCAGATGGAGTCCCTCTGTCATCCTTGGGCAATTCACAGTCGCTAGTCACATAGAGACCATCAAACAATAGCAAGACTCTAAACATTAGAATTCTTTACTGACTGCTGGGACTCTTTAGAGCTGATGTCTAAAGAACAAGGAGTTTGCAAGGAACCTGGGGGCACAGGTGGAAATGGACAGAGATGGTGAGGTCTAGAATAACGTTCTTGGGGGGGCCTCCAGCTCCTGTTAGCCCAGATCCCTGCAGAGTGGGGTAGCACTCTATGGATCTATGATTCCAGACCCAGGCATGAGCAGGGTGCTGGAAACCACTGTGGTGACAGCATGCAGTCCAGGAGGGGCTCTACCCTGCAGAAATGGCTCTAGAGCAGTCCCCTGTGCATGCCAGCCAGACATTTCTTGGTGCCACATGTCCACCTGCTTGACTAGACCTGGGACCGAGCCAGTTACCTCCTGCTTCCCTGCTTGTCCTCGAAATGAGCCCACGAATCATTTGGTCCCACAAGCCTTGGAAGGTCCTCACTGCCATCTGGACTTGAGTCTCCTTCACTAGAGGCTTTGCTTTCAGAAGATGGTAAGACTCACCTGCTCCCTCTGCCCCAAGCACCCCCAAGTGTGCCACTATCTCTATGTCCTTCCCAGAATCAAAATCCTCTCCCTGTTTTCTAGGAGAATACAGCTGCTCCCCGGGAACCTGGATGCAGGAAGAGCAGCATAGGGCCTACAGATCGGAGAGGAGGATGCCCAGCTGCCCAGCACTCCTCGCTGATGGCCTTGGGAGAGATGGCTTTAGGGGTGAGTAAGATCTGGTTGCTCTCATTCTTATCCCTAACCCCCACCCAATACCAGCTATTTTCCTTTGCCTCTGAGACGGAGGAATGCTCGCCCAAGGCTGGCACCAGCACCACGTCATTTGTGGACTGGCGAGTGTGACATGTCAGGATGGGTGTACCCTGGCCCCTGCATGACATCATATAACAAACAGGAGTGCTGTGGGGGTCAGAGGTCCAGCTCTTCCTAAGCACTGTTTCCCACATGAACCCTGGTTTAAGGGTGACTGTCTCAGAAACAACTCTTCTGTCTGTGGATGGGAGAGGAGGGTTGTGAGACCCAGCGCTTGGCATCCTTACCTAAGTGGCACTGTCTTTCATTGTCATTGGTTGAGGGGACACAGAGCCGCTTTCCTGCAGGATAACGTCTGGAAGGAACTGAGACGAGTGTGAGGAGTCTAAATCTGTCCTTTGTTGTCCTATATGCAGATTGCCTGCCCTGGGAGATTCAGCAAACTTTCACTGCAGCAGGGAGAGAGTAAACATTTGCCACTTTCTGTCACAACTGTTGAAGTGGCCATAGACAATGCCTAAGGGAATTCCCACTGCTGTGTTCTAACAAAACTTTATTTACAAAGTCAGGTTGGGGGGGGGGGGGCCTGATTAGACCAGCTGACCATGGTTTGCTTCTCTCAGCATTAGCTTATGGTAGATGCCCAGCAAGAGCTTGGGGAGTTGATTTGTTGAAGGCTGGTGAGTAGAGACCTATGCTTGCCCAGATCTTGGTTTTACCTCTGTTTATACAGGCCCAAGTCCTGTGTGCCTGCCACAGGGTCAGCTCAACAAGACCCTCCCTGCCTCTTAACTCCCCTCCCCCAGCTTTGAGAACTCACAGCCGCCTGCAAACAGGCTGCTTAATGGAGAGCAGAGATTTTTGTACCTTCCAGAATACATTTCCCTTCCCCCTCCGCACCCAGGGCCTTTCCCCCTCCATCCCAACTTTGTGGGACACACAATTTGTAATCTCCTTAAAACCAAAGAAGCGAGGTTTCTGATTCATGTAGATTAAAATCAGCTGCAACATATTAATGGCCCAGAGCCCAAGACAGATTTTAGGAAACAAAAACACTGGACCAAATTAGAGCGAACCAGCCCCTGTCTCCAGGGGAGGGAGGTGGAGTGCGAGGCTGGGGGAGGAGGGAGTGGCCATGTGGTTTTAATTAATTTGAATTCTCTTCCTAAGGCTAATTCACCCAACACAAAGCATGTGTAGCACCATGGTAGCCTCAGAGCCCTGCTCTCTCTTGTAGAAGAGCCTAGTCCCGTTGAGGAGCTGGGGCCGTTTGTGTGTCTATAATTAACAGGTTTCAAAGTGGTTATTTTGGAGAAGAGAATTTCAGTGGCGCATTAAAATTCTTTCATGAGCCATCAGCTGGTGTCCCAAGGCCTTCAGCAAGGCCCTTGCCACTTAAGGTTTCAGAGAGTCGGAGTTCCCAGGGTCCCCTTTGAGAACATGGAGGTTTTTGCTTTGGTTTTCATAGGGATGGTGGATTCCATGGTTTTCCTTCTGGTTTTGGTTACTGAGATCGTAAAAATGTGTCTCTCTTCCTAGAGTGTACCTATGATCAATAAAAAGCAAAGCCCCTGCCTCATACATCCCTGCCATGGCTGTGACAGGCAGTGCTGACAACCCATCTAGGGAAACTGAGGCTGTGGGAGTCCTCATCTGAAGCAGGTCTGGAGTCCATCACCCATTGAGAACCCCCCAGTGGGTGCTCTTCCTCTTCTTGGTGACTCCAGGCTGTGAAGATGTGGAAGAGGGGGTCTGAATTCTGCTGACTCCTTTGGACCTTTCTGTGTGGGAGGAAATGTGGAATTCAGAGGCAGCTTTGAATCAGATGCTGAAGCGGTCAGGAGAACGAGCCAGGCCAGCACAGGTATCTGAAGACCAGGAGGGAGCAGTCCTCTGGTGCACACAGAGCCAAGCTGAACTGTGGGATGAGAAGGGTGTACAGCAACTTCCACACACTGCAGAGGTGATTGTCTTCTGGCCTCAGATAAAAGGCTTTTTTCTGCAACTCAGTCAAAGACTCACCTGAGGAGTGGCCACAGGGACTTTTGCTACGGTGGCATCATCGGATAAATTGGCACCAGTCTGGATCTAATTCCGACTCTCTCCTTCAGTGGAGAACCTTCTTGAGTGGAGAATGTGGAAAATGCTCTGGGGGAACTGCTGTTAAACCGTGATGCTGTGTCCCAGGGCAGCTGGTGTCAGCCAGTGACACACATCTAAGAGCTAGTCCACAAGAAAGCTGTGAAAGTATGCTCAGAAAGTCAGACAGCAACAGAGCCGGGAGTTGGGTGGGGCTTTTCTAGTGAACAGGGAAACTGAGGCATATGCAAAGCCACACAGCTGGCTTAGGGAGTCCTGACCCTCGAGGCAGGATTTGTTTATCTACATCATCCTTCACCAGGTCACCATTGTCCTTTGGCTTGACGTCTCCCTGCTTCTCTCAGTATTTACTGCCCCTTTTGTGTGTTAAGACACTTCTAGGTATCGCTAACCTTGCTACTTTGAAGTTATTAAGGGGAGAAGGAGTTAAGTTTCTGTGATGTACATTTAAGAGGGAAAGAGAACCACACACACACACACACACACACACACACACACACACACACTCCTCAGTCCAGAAGAAAGCTTGGCATCTTGGGAAAACATTAGTTATTTCTGGTTGTGCCTTTCAGAGCAGTGTGGGGGAGGGCACCATGACCCTAGATATGGGACTTAACCTAAGCTTCTCCCATTTGCATCGACCCCTACAGGCAGCCCTCAGGGCAGCAGGGCTCACAGGATGGTAGAAAGTGGTGGAAATTCTCTGAGTGAGGTGGGGTAGGAAACTGGGGCCTCCAAAGGCTAGCCCGGCACCCTTCGCCTGCATCGCATGGCCCCCTCCCACGCTCCCTCGTCCGTCCACACTCCCTCGTCCGTCTGTCCGTCAGTCCTTTGCTCTGCTTACCTCTGTGTGAATAGTTCCCTGATTGTAAATCAGAGGGCTTGGCACTGAGTTTTGGATTATCTGTGATCGTTAACTATCCCAGGGCAGTAAACACTTGAGCAGCAAATCTCTTGTTTCTCGTGGCTCAGGATCCAAATCACAGAGGCGCTGCTCTGTATAGTGTGAGCCACCTCTATCCTCTGCCTCCAACCCCAGCACTCAAGGCAGTTGGTTATGCCTGCCTTCATCCACTCATTTAACCAGTATCCAGCGAGTAGCCAAGTGACCATAGACTCCATTCTAGATGCTGAGCATGCAGCGGAAACCAAACACCAAAAACCTCCTTACTCCTTTCTTCTTTACCCAGTTTATTGCAGGTGACAGACATAACCAAGCATGCAGTCATACCTCCTAACAATGGGGAACTGATTCCAGGACACCCACAGACTTCAAAACCCACACGTGGTATAACAGTACTCCCAGTTAAACTATATATGTAAGCTGTCACATTTTGTGTCACCTTGGCATTATTTGTAACGCTGAACACAATGCACCTACATTGCAAATAGTGGCTCTACTCTGTTAGACAAGGAAAGGGATCTGTGCCCATTTGTCAGGGATGTGGCTTTTTTAACTGATTGTTTTCCATCCATAGTGGGTTGAATCTACAGATTTGTGACCTGATATAGGGAGAATGACTGTATGTTAGTGATAAGTGCCTTGGTAAACTAACACAGGCTAAGAGAGGGTGGTGCACAGTGGGACCTCAAGGATCCCTCGAAGAGGTAACCTGTGAGTGGAAACTGAGTGAAGAGAGTAAGCCAGGTCCAAAGCAGGAAGAACATTCCAGTCAGAAGGGACGAGCAGGATAAGTTTGGCCTGTTTGGGGAGCATCAAGGAACAGGAGCAGAATGAAGGGCGGGGCAGCAGTGGTGCCCAGGTCAGAGCAGAGGGCAGGACCTGGCCATGAAACCAGTGACCTTAGATTTCTTCTCAGCATCGCCGATACCCTTGCAGCAAGGCTAACCAAGTAGAAGGCCATAGAAAGGCCGGCTTGGACTCAGCATTTCCACATAGACATGGGCAGTGTCTCAAGTGCAAGTCTTAGAAGGAGGCTACATATTTTGATGGGGTGAGCCTGGCCCTTGGAGCTTACTACCTTGCTACCAATTAGTTGATTAGTAGTAAGCCCAGAAAAAGGAAATGCTGCTGTTTAAACAGTAGGGGTGGGACCTGGTGAGTCACGGAACCCTCAGGCCGTGGTACAGGGTCTCTTTCTCTATCTGGGTTGTTTGGCCCCTATCAGGGCCTCCAGCACAAACACAGACCCAACTTTTAGGATCTGACTTTATTTTTGGCTGATTGCATATTGTCTAGTCAGTTTCCTTCCTATGCCTTTTCCCTCTGCACAATGCCAGGCACTTTACAGGGGCGTGCGGGGGGGGCAATTGGGTCAGCCACACAGATCTCCACTGGTCAATACAGTAACCATTAACCGTGTGTAACTATATTAAATCAAGATGAAATAAAGTTTAAGCATTGGCTCCTTGGGCTCACTCACCATATGCCAAGTACCCAATGGCTACACAGGGGCTAGTGGGTCCTAGATGGGGCATTGAAGACACAGAATTTATCCTTCAAGATAAGCTTTTCTGCCCGGTGGTGGTGGCGCACACCTTTAATCTCAGCACTCGGGAGGCAGAGGCAGGCGGATCTCTGTGAGTTCGAGGCCAGTCTGGTCTACAAGAGCTAGTTCCAGAACAGCCTCCAAAGCTGCAAAGAAACTATGCCTCAAAAAACAAACAAACAAACAAACAAATAAAAAAGATAAGTGTTTTGGTTGAAGGGTTTTATTTCTTTACAGACCATGTAATTCCTGGGGCACTGAACAGGCTAACACAAAATGCCTAGCTCATGGAAGGTGTCCAAAATGGTAGCCCCTGAGGCTTTTGTGACTCTCCTTATGTGACCCTGTCACTGGCTATCTGGGTGACAAGTCATTCACTCTCCCTGTGCCTCTGTGTTCTGACATGTGAAATGGGGATAAGGGACACTCTTGGGTACATTCCCTACAGTATAACATGATCCTTATTTTTCTTAGTAATCCCACACCCCTGAGAACTGCCCTGTCAACCCTCTGCTGACTGATCTAAGCCAGAATTCGGAAGCTCTGCTCCTGCTTTATTTAGAGGAAAGGTTAACATATTGTGGCTCAAGAAAAGAGTCTGGGGATTTTAGCCATCGTGAAGGGCTTTGACCATGGTTAGTGGCATGAAGTCCTAATGAGACAAATAGACGGTTCTAATCATGAAAATATATCTTTTGATGCCAAGCATGATGGCACAGGACTATGATCCAAGCTACTCAGGAAGTTGAGGCAGGAGGATTGAAAGCTTAAGGCCTTTTGGAGCAACTTAGTAGTAAGACCTTGTCTCAAAATAAAAAACACAAAAAGTGTTGAGACTGTAGTTTGGTAGTAGAGACGTTGCCTAGAATGCACAAGGCCCAAGTATATAGTGTTGGGTTCAATTCCCAGCATTGCAAAGACAATTAAATCATTTTGGCTCAAGCTAGGTGTTCAATCTCTCGAAATGCTCTGAGAGAAGCCAGGGCTGTGGATATGAGTCAGCTGGCAAAATGCTTGCCACACATGCACGAGGACCTGAGTTTGATTCCCCAGAACACAAGTAAAAATGACAGGCATGGTGGCACATACCAGCACAGGGAGATGAAAACAAATAGATCCCTCATTTTTGCTGGCTGGCCAGCCGATCCTACTTTGTGAGTTCCAGACCTATGGGAGACCCTATCTCAAATAACCAAGGCAGATAGCGTCTGAGAAACAACACCTGAGTTTAACCTTTGTCCGCTGTGTGTGTGTGTCTATGTCTGTGTGTGTATGTGTGTCTGTGTGTCTGTGTCTGTGTCTGTGTCTGTGTGTGTCTATGTCTGTGTGTATGTCTGTGTGTATGTGTGTCTGTGTGTGTGTGTCTGTGTATCTGTGTCTGTGTGTCTGTATGTATGTCTATATCTGTGTGTGTGTGTGTCTGTATGTATGTCTGTATCTGTGTGTGTGTGTGTGTGTCTGTATGTATGTCTGTATCTGTGTGTGTGTGTGTGTGTGTCTGTATGTATGTCTGTATCTGTGTGTGTGTGTGTGTACCAAAACCAACAAAAACCCTGACGTTCCACCTCTTGTGTCTCTGTAGGGCACCATTCTGGAAAAAGGCTCTCAAGCAACCTTCTGGTATCTGTGCAGATCAGTCTTCCTTTTCTCACGTTGGGTTTTTGTTGTGAGAGTTCTTTTGACACAGGCATTTGGAGGGTAGAAGTTGGGGTTTGCCTGGGGCTGGGAGGAAGTCATTTGCTGGGCAGGATAATGTGTGGCTTAAGAGCTGGAGCTGAAATTCTCCCCACCTGCTTCATGCATTTCAGGGGAGATTTGTTTTCAACTCACAATTACCTTCCAGAATTGTTCAGCAGAGATCCTATCTCCCCTGCCTGTTTTCTTTCATTTCCGATAAGAAAGACAAGGGGAAAGAACAAGAGGCCCAAAACTAACATTCTCACACTCCCTAAAACAAAATTTCACACAGCCAGTGACTTGCTTTGGTTTTCTAAGAAGCAGGCAGATAGATGAGAGCCTGCCCAGCTGTCCCAGTCACTGCCCTGAGGAGGCAAATGCAGCTGTGGAAAGCTCAGGGAACACTCCAACCCACCTGGTCCAATGAAACTCTCTAAATCTCTCCTTTCAGACTACAGCTTTTTCAAGTATTGCAACTCCAGACTTCTAGCTGCTTAGACCAAAACCTTAGAGTCACCCTTGATCTCTGTCCTCTCTAGTTATTCTCACTTCCATTACATCCTGTTGGCTCCATTGTGAAAATGTACCCAGACTCCAGCCAGTCTCCATAGCCCCACTGGCCACACATCCGGGTCTCAGCCACCCCCACTGGCACATCCTAGTCTCTTCCCTAGTTGACTGCTACAGAAACCTCCTAACAGTCTCCCTATTTCTAGTTGCTCTAAAATGTGTTCTCAGCATAATAATGAGATTATTTCCCATGTCCCTCAATCCCTTCCAAACAGGCTAAAAAAAAAAAAAAACAAAAAAACAAAAACAAACAAAAAAAAAACAACAACAACAACAAAAAACACTCCCACCACATGCATAGTAAAAGCTAGCTTCTACCCAGGCCACTCTGGTCAGTTGCCCCCCTTGCTTCCTTCAAGTTGCCTCAATAACTTCCCCAAGGCCTTGCGGTTCCCTGTCTTCGTTATTCAGTTTTCTCTCTTGTAACTTCCTAACACAGTGCAGAGTTTGCTTGTTTGTGATGTCTTTTGCTTCTGTGTAGCCAATGTCTAGAACTGTCAATGCTGAAAGGGTAGTGACCTCGCTTGGGCTGTTTACTGCACACTTGCTCTCCAGTGCCTACAAGCACGTCTCTCAGCTGCTCCTCTGCCCATTAGTGACCCAACTCTTGGAGACCATGACTGTCCAGGGAGCCTGACCTGAGATGGACTAAAGATGATGCAATTCCAGCTATTGCCCTGCAAAAACAGCAATAAAACAAGTAGGCTAAAGGGAAGAATTAAAACTCACCAGGGGAGGTCCAGGTGATCGAATGAATAGTGGTTAATACTCTGCATTATGGCTATGAAAACGTTAGTTTGAATCAGAGTCATGACATTGTAGGAGCAATGGTGTAGTAAGGGAGTTTCCCTTTTCTGGGGCTGGAGAAAAGTGTCAGCAGTTAAGAGCATGCTATGACAGAGGATCTGGCATCAATTTACAGCAACCACATCTGGCAGCTCACAACCATCTGTAATTCCCGTTTCAGTGATCTGATGCCCTCTTTTGGCCTCAGAAGGTACCTGCACTCATGTGGTACACATAAAATTCACACAGGCACACACATAAATTTTAAAAAAAAATCTTTGAAGACTCAGAAAGGAGTCTTTGATAATCTGTTATTAAGCCAGACATTAAAGGGATTTACAAAAAATGTACAATGCTGTCATTCTTTCTCACCAAGTTCTGTTTTAGCAAGTGTAAGCAATTTATTTTTATAGTAAATAGTTATTTTTAACTCAAAAGAATCAGGGCCTAATCTAGGGCTTGTGGAGGGGTAAGTGAATGAGAAGTTGCCTAAATGATGGCATAACTATCAACCATAGGAGATAATAAATAAGTAAATAGCAAAAACTTTAAAGATATAGACCAATTTCTCAAGCTACTGCTTTGTGCTCATTTTCTTGACGACCCCAAAGAGTCTTTGTTTATGTGGATTGTATCTATTGGTAAATCCTGAAGTGACAGCCTCTGGATTCTCATAAACTAGAATTCATGTTTGTGTGTGCTCACCCAGAACCAGTCCATGTCACAAATAAACAATGACAAATGTGATGGAGTGCATTTCAGAGGTATAGCCATAAAAGGACCTGCGGGTTCTAACTGGTCTCTTCTGCTCACTCTGAAGAAGGCCAGTCACCATGATTTTAGTACGCTGGAAAAACTCATGGAGAAAAACCAAGACCTGCCATGAACAGCCAGCAACTTTCCAGGCTGTGAGTCAGCTATCTTAGGGCAGAGCCTCTAACCTAGTAGTTCTCAACCTCCCCAATGCTGAGACCCTTTAATACGGTTTCTCCCCCAACATAACATTATTTTCATTGCTACTTCATAACTGTAATGTTGCTACTGTTATGAATAATAATGTAAATATCCAATATGGGACATTAGCAGGTCATGACCCACAAGTTGAGAAGCACGGTTCTAACCCCTGATAGATTACACCTATCTTTCTGATAGGTGTAACCTCCCCCAGACCCTGACCCATACCTGGGCTCAGCAACTGTGGGAAACAACCAAGAAGTATTATTGCTTTACTCTAATGGGCTAGGGGTGCTTTATGATGCAACAAGAAATAATTGAATGATGTTTATTATATTATACATTAAGACAGAAAATAATGTTAGTGCATTTATATTTATTCATTTAAATGAATAAATTTAATATTGAGTCATTTGTTAAAAATTAATTCATTTAAAAATTAAAATAACTTTTCATTGCAAAAACAACTGCTTACTAAAGCAAAAAAAAACTTGGGGAGAGGAGTGGCAGCATTGTACATTTTTTGCAAATCTAATGCCTGGCTTAATAGAAGACATCTGGGTTCTCATATCTACTCCTGCAGCCAATCAGCTGTACTGATGTTGTTTTGGTTGCAGCATGTGAAGAAAACACAGCCTCCCTCAACAGACACGTTGTTGGAAAAGAGAGGAATCTTTTAATGGCCTTTTCAGATAATTACAGATCTTCTTTGACATGATTCCGAAGTCAACTAATAGCAGTTTACTGAAGGTTATTTGCAATGTGGAATCTGAAACCAAGTCAGTGAACTCTGTGTACTTGAGTACATTAAAACCTCTGGGTCCAGCTTGTACTTTGAATAGGTCTTTGGGGTATGCCTGGGTCATTTGGAAAATATTGCCTCATTAAACTATGCAGATCTTCCCAGTTTGATACATTCCACGATGAAAACTAAAACTTTGTGTTTGTTAATGGCACCGTTGATTTAATCAGAAAGATCTGTGAGTGTGGGGATGTGGGGGAAGGGTCAAGCACGCTGTGGCACATACAAGTTTCCAGAAACCCTACGTTTCACTCAAAGCTTCTATGTTGGCCTCATATGCTGTCAATTGTCTTTGTATGGTCAGCTCAGGTGGTTGTTTTTGCTGTATTTTTGTTTTGTTTTGTTCGTTTTTTATTCTTCAGAAAATGTCTACCAAATAACCTACTTGGACTGCCCATGGTTATCTGGCCTTTTCCCTTCCGTGAAAGTGGCTTGTTCCCTCCACAGCATCCCCATGTACTAAGACAATCAGCTCACAGAAAGATGGGCTAGCTAGGCCCCACACCTCCATCTCAACTCATACAGAATAGTAAACAAGTGAACTGTGGGCAGGCTCTTATAAACTGCTTCCTCTAGAACATTCTGGAGTAAACCTGGTCTTAAGTGGCCAGTGGCCTTGGGTCATATGAGCACCCCATGGACCTCCTCTATCCCCTTTTGTCCTCTCAGGTCCCTGACACCCATCCTCCAGGTCAAAGGATCAGGTTGATGGGAGATGAGCAGAAAGCTTATCTGATGAAGCAGAAGCAGGTGTCTGAGATGCCCTTCCTGGCAGAAGCCAGCTGAATCAGATGAGCAGCGGGGCTGAGGCCAGCATCCCATGCTAACTGCATTTTCCTCCCCCCTTCCCTTCCTTTTTCCTCTTTTCCTGGTTCCGAACTTCTTGAGATCACTGAAAGTCAGTCATCAAAGCAATCCATGACAAGACTTACAGATCTAGGGAAAGATTTAGAAGACATGCATCCTATACTAAATGATGACCTTCTGCACTAAGAGGCCAGGAACCAGCATCCAGAACCATCCAGAAACTTCCATGGTATGCCGCCGCCCTACGGTGTGCTAGGATAATGGGCTTGCACCTTGTCCCGACTTCACAATCACAGTGACATAGTTGCTCGGCATGGCAGTGATGACAATATTTACACCACAGATATTGGCAAGCTGCAAACAGACTCCCTCACTGATTGCCAGACATTTACCAACCCACCAGTGCCTCCACCACAGCAATCATCTATCTCACCAGATATAATTCTCAGAGGGATTTCATTGGAATTCTAGACAGATGAGATGGGGTGGGAGTGTTGTTGTTTAACATGTAGATTTCCTGGCCATCCTGAGCTAAGGGGGCCTGTTTCTCCGGAGGCCAAGCCTGTAGTAAAGCTCCTTTAGCAAACCCCTAAGGCTATTAATAAATTCAATAAAATTTGAGACTTCAGGCTTAGGGAGTGGGAGAGGAGAGTGGGTGTGCATCTGGCTCTTGGCATCTGGAATAAACAGCTGGCATCAGTCCCAGTTGGCTTGAGAACCGGCAGCTGTTTTACCTCGAGATATAACTTCGTGACAGGAAAAAGAGGTGGGAATTCTGGGGTCTCAGCTACTCACCGACAACACAATTGGTTCTGCAGTGGATCTCAGGATGCCTCCATTTGGCAGCTTTGAGATTTTGACCCAACACAAGCACATGCCCAGATAGATAGAAGCCCCATCAAGAAAGTCCTCAGAGTTCCATCCAGCAGTGTGGTCAGTATGGCCTAGGGAGCCCACAGGCAGCCTGACACTGGACTGCTCAGGCCAGGGGTTCTTTCAGGAGTGTACAGGCAGAATCAAGAACTTTCAAACCAGGCATGCCTTGCAAAGCAAAGACCTGTTGACCACCTCCCATTGAGCCAGGAAGAGAAGGTCCATTAAGGCAAGGGGAAAGGAAGAAAAATGGGAGATCAGGGAGGCAAGGTGACTCAGCCAGTAGGAGCATTTTCTGACAAGCCTGAAGATCCGAATTCAATCTCCCAGACCCACATGATGGGAAGAAAAAATGGTGTCTGGTACATATGTACAAGTGTGTGCATGTTTTTGTGTACACACACACACACACACACACACACACACACGCGCGCGCGCGCGTGCGCAATAAAATTGCTTAAAAACAAAATGAAGAAACAAATCCTTCCCCAATTGTGAGATAGAAAGCCCAGCTCTACTTTAGACTGGTTTTGCATCGACTGAGCCGGGAGCTCAGATTCATTTGTTTCTGAAAGCTTGCCTGTGTTTGGAAACAATCTTGGGAGGTAGGTAGCTAGTGATGAAAAGAAACAGAGACAGAGCTGTCGTGTGGAAGACCTGGGGTTTGCACCCCCAGCTTCTGTGCACAATGCAGTATCTCTTCTGATGTACTGGGAATTCAGAGAGTCCCTCCTAGGCCACCGAGACCAATCACTGGACAGAGGAGCTCAAAGGAATTCTCAAACTATCAGAGTCGCCTATATCCAATGCAAATTCCGAAACATAGCCCAAAACCACATGTAAAACTTTCGGGGCTGTAGGATATTAAATTGTAAACTATTAGATTACTGGCTATTAGATTATGCACTGCAGTGGATAACTGAGAGTCAATCTTGTTTGTGCACACATGGTAGGCACGCCCTGGATGGGGCATTTAAGCTTGCAGTAGTTCACAATTGTGCCTGGTGTGTTTATCCTAACAATTCAGAGCTGTTATTAAACATGAAACTTCATCAAATACGAGGCAGGCAAGGCCAAATGGCCCACTTGAGGAAAACAAGATGTGATTTCAAGTGTTTTTCAGTCTCTCTTTGTGCCCACAAACTCTTCTTGACTACAGGAACTGTGTATGCTTTGGAATCATGAGTTTAGAGCTGGAGGATATATATAGCTTCATGGCAGAATATTTGCAACATGCTCAAGGTCCTGATTTGATTCCCAGTACTATAAGCACACAGAAAAGGAGAGAGAGAGAGAGAGAGAGAGAGAGAGAGAGAGATTCACTCAGCAAATATATGGAAAGAACCTACTAGATCCATATTAGATCGCTCTGATTTGAATAGACAGAATAAGGAAAGTTCACAGGTAAGCAGCCACCTGTGCTAGAGAAGAAAGGGCAGAGAAATTTGGCCTCATGCACAGGAACTTTATCGGGAAATGGATGATAAGCAAATAAATATACAGATAAGTGTGTGCTTATGTATTGTCTTCAGGACCATGAAAGAAAAATGCGAGCTACAAACAGAAAACCCAGCAGCCTTGAACGGTCTCTGCTCTAAGAGAATGTTAATGGAGTCCTCCCTGTTGTGGGGCTTGATTGGTCAAGGCTAGAGGACATTGAAAGTTCTGAGTAGGATGTTGGGAAGGGAAGGGTCAGCAGCCAGCCAGCGACGACAGCGGCCCCCCATCTGTATGAGTTCATTCAGGATGGCAAGTAAGGGCAAGGGTGAGACCGAGCTCCTCCCTGGATCGTCCAGAACCCCCAGCACACACTTGAGTCCTGTCTCCGCCCTCCCATAAACCAGGCCGGCAATTTCCGGGTCTCGGAATTTGAACAGTCTCTGCTCCATCCAAATCCATTGCTTCTCAGGGAGGAGGAGCTCAGGGGAACGCGGCTAGTTCTCATTTCTTAAGATGCCCAGTGGAACAGAGGCCATAGGAAGTCTTCAGTCTGGAGTCTCAGGCAACCTGATGCTTAAAGACAGTTAGTTCCCTTGGGAGGGAAGACTGTTCGCATTCAGGATTTACACCGGCCTGCTCTCCAGGACCTAGCAGGGCATCAGCAGCAGCCAAAATGTGACACTGTAGCTTCCACAGCCACCAAGAAGAATCCTCTCCCTAGGCGCAAGTCATGTGCTATATCCTCCTGTAAAAGGCAAGCCCCTCCTGCCCCTCTCTCTGTTTTCCTTCTGCTCTCCGTCAGAGGCCGCCTCTGCATCTCCCCACATGACCTCTGTAGCATGGTATGACTTTGTGGTGCCCGTCGGCTCCAATCCTCCAGGGTTGCCTTACACTACCACAAAGACATTTTGGGTTGGGGGGGCTGGTGCCCTTTCCTTTCTGCTTCCTCAAGTCGTTCTCATAGCGGCTTTTTCCTCCAAACTATTCAGACCGGTTCTTTTGGCAACAAAAAGCCCGGCCCTGACAGTTAATGTTAGCTAACAGGTATTGAACATTTAGTATATACAGGCCCCAAACCAGGCACTTCATATGGGCTAACCTCATGTGGACATCACACATTCTCTGAGGTTGGGTCAGCTACTGTTCCCACTCCAGAGGGGGCCCTGTGAGTCAGCTGATTAGGGGCAGGCTGGGATTTAAACAAAGTCCTCTAAGCCCACACATGGAACATAAGGGAAGTAATACAGAGATTCCCTACATTTGGGCTTACTGTTTTAAAAGCACAAAATGAATCCTTATTCTGGTTCTTTGAGGTAGGTCTTAGCCTGACTGAGTTGAGCCCTGTTCTGAGGTTGTACAGCCTAGGCCAAGAACATGGTTACTAATTTCAAACAAGAAGAGATTTATGTATGGGGTCAGCTTCTGTCTCTTGAGAGAAAACAAAGCAAAAGAAAAAAGCAAAACCCAAACTTTTAAGACAGAGTTGAAGTCATAGTCTCTTCAGAACAAACTTCTCAGGCAGTCTCCAGGGGACAGCAGAACATGGATGACTCCCCTAGCATTTTTGAGCCGTGTGGATTCTTCTCTCTCTGTAACGGAGCCTTTGTGAGCTCTCTAATCCTCCTGTAGCTCAGGGGCCTGGCCACCGTCGTAAAGCAGCCCAGAGCCATGTGATTTGCAGCATGTACCAGCTCGCACAGGGAAGACAGTAATTACCTCCAATTCCAGTTAGGAAAGCTGAACCCTGCCTTTTTCGTGCCTCAAACAATTATTGAAGTGCCTTTTGAAGCACTGGATAGAAGAGAAAAAGCAAAACAAACCAGAGCCAATTAGAGCCTGGGATTTGAGGGTGGCTTAGAACGGTACAGTGGGACTTGGGAGGAACTGTGGGAGAGGGTCAGAGGTCACCTCAAAGCTCCAGCTGCCAGCCAACTTTGCCTGTGCCAAAAGAGCCATTACTTTGCCTTTTGAATCAAGGCCCTCGCCCTGGTTGGGGAATGTTTTGCAGGAACAGCCTCTGCATGGCTGTTGAAGAAGGCTCCCTGATTAGATAAGGCCTGGAATGTGTTTGATGTTGTGCAAGCCAGTCTCTGACAGCTTTCCTAACTGGCCGGCCAAGGCTTTTCCTCAGCAGAAACCTGCTCCAAGAAACTGAATCACAGAGAGTTCTCATGTAGGGGTGTACTTTGGGGGAATCCATTGAATGTGTGTGCCACTGAGAGTCAAGGTCCTCAGACTCTGGAGCTCTTCTGGTTGTTGGGAGGCATCCTGAATAACCGTTGCTGGGCGTGGAAACTAGGAACACTCCATGAGGCTGCAAATGGCCTTGGGGTGGGGAGGGACCTGAGGGCCAGCACTTTACAGAATTCAAGGACAGTCAAAGCTGTGGCCCACAGTGCAGACTGGTGAGTTGGGGGCACTGAGGGTTAAAAGCCAGGTTAGAGAGGTCTTGGCCAGGATCTGGTCATGAGACAGATTGCCTGGAAGGTATTTTGAGTTAATAAATTCAGATTGCCTGTCAGGGAAAGGTGGCGCCATCCAGGAAGTTCCAGTTTGAGTTTGGGTCAGGATCTGGTAAACAGTGGGTACCAAATAGCCCACAGAGAAACCACTCTGCCAAATGTCCCCAACTCAGGCTGTGTAGAAGGGCTTTATTTTGTCCCTGACATAAATGCCTCTCTCTATATATGCCTGTCATCTCTCATTTACTATGCCTTCATCTGCCCGTAAGAAACAGTCCTTGAAGGAATAATTCCTAGAGAAAGCACAAGAAGAGACCGTTTCTTTGAAATGTGTTTACTTGGACAGTGTGAATGCAGCATTCTGGTGGCATCAAAAGCTGGTTCTGTCCAGCATGGTGGCACATGCCTGTAGTCTGTGTTTGGGAAGCAGAGGCAGGTGGATCTCTGTGAGTTCAAGGCCAGCCTGGTCCATATAGTATGTTCTGGGCCAGCCAAGGCTATATAGTGAATCCCTGTCTCATAACTAAATTAAACAAAACAAAAACTACAAAGAAAGGTGAATGGACCCACAGGCCAAGACTGATTTCAAATGAAGCGTTCCCAACTGATCTAAGACACATGATTAGGGAATGTTCTGGGTTTTAGAACTGAGTTAGCCCTGGAGCTTGTTCACCTTTTCCTACAAACTGTTCCAGCAGTCATTGCTCAAAAGGAATTCAGACTCTGTCGGCCAGGCCACACGTAAGGTTCTTCTTCCCTAACTTCTAATGAGGGGCAGACACGGTGCATGCAGCTCTAGTCTTGGGTGTTTCCAAGATACAAGTGCAAAGACTAGGGCTGTCTTCAGCAATGCTACCTACCAAGCCCAAGATCCTGGGTTCGATCCCCCAGACAGACACACACGCACACACACACACAAAGAAAGAAAGAAAAAAGATGAAGATGGCAAAGACAACAACAACTAAGATGAAATGGAAGGAGGCAGGTGCCTCTGTAGCATTTTGGAACAAACCATGTAGCAGGTGTGGTGGCACACACCTGTAATAGCAGCACTTGGATACTGAGCAGGAGGATTAGGAGTTGACCACAGTGAGTCTGAAACACACTTTCCCAGTGTTTTCTCTAAAGCAGGTCCCCATATGCGCAGCAGAGACCACCTGCTGCTTGACCTGCTCTAGGAGACCAAGTGTGTCCTAACAGGGTACCGTAGTTTTTCCACTTAAGGCCTGTGCTAGGCAGAGCAATGACTTCCCAATGATGTTGACACCCTAATCCATATGTCATATGACAAGGAAGAATCAAGGTAGGCGATGACATGAAGACTCAAGCTAGTTGACTTGAGAATACAGAGACAATCCTGGGTTGGATAAGGGCCTAATTAACAGCAGAAATGTTCACGTCAGAGTTACGCAATATGAGAAAGACTCAACAAGCAGTTGCTGGCTTGAAGACAGAAGGAGCCAGGAGCCAAGGACTATGGACGACTTCATGACGCTGTCAAAAGCAAGATCTTGCCCCCTGAACCTCCAGAAAGAAGTGAGGCCCTGACTGGCTTAATCACAGCCCCATGTCTGACTTTTGACTCCCAGAAGTATAAAGTAATAAATTTGCATTACCATAAGACTCTGTATGGAAACTCACTTATGCAGCAAGAAGAGATCATTTTACAGTATCATAGATTTCTGCTCCAAGGTCATGGGACATTCTCCTGCAGGTCCTCTGACCTGGGACTTGAAGCTGTGTGTGTGTATGTGTGTGTGCACATGCGTGTGCGTGCATGTGTGCATGGCATTTTCCTGGTGGTAGGCTGGAAGTCCCTGAGGTCTTCCTGGCCAAGACACGTCTGAACACAAACAGTTCAACCCCCACGGCCTCCCCCCTAGAGCCTCTTCTTGGAGATTAATGTCCTCTGTCTGGACAGTGTGTCAGGGCCTCTCTGCAGCGCAGTCCCCATACCCAGTGGCATCATAATGGGCAGTTCACACTCACCCCCATACCAAACAGTGCTGGACAGCACAGGAGCAGGGAGAATTTTCTCCCCTTCCTGGAGGCCAGCATGGCTTTTGTGGAGTCAGCAAGGCTGAAGTGTGACATGCACAAGAGTCAGTCTCTAAGAGGAGCCATCCTTGGGTCTGAAAAGCTACCTGGGGAATGCTTGGGACTTGTGATTTCTCCCACTCCTATCACTTCTGTCACAGGAACTTTCAAGCTGTTAAGAATCTAGAATTCCTGGAGCTCTGTAACATTGGGAAAGTCATTTAGGATGGGGATACAGTTCAATGATAGAGTTCTTGCCTAGCAAGCATGAGGTCCAAGATTCAATCCCCAGTATAAAAAACAGAGAAAGAATATCATCTAACCTCAGGCCTCGGTTTTCTCACCTGTGTAATGGGTAAATACGGAATTCATTATGGACAGGTATAGAGAAGGGAGTACCATGAGTTCAAGGTTTTATGTGTATGCTCTTACAGCACTTGCTCTCCATCCTTAATATTTGTTTGCTGGTTGATTAGTCGGTTCGTTTTGAGACAAGGCCCTGAGATGTATGTAGCCCTAGCTAGACTCAAACTCACGGTCCTCCTGCCTCATCCTCTTGAGTACTGGGATTACAAGTATGTGTCATTACAGTCAGCTGACATGTGGCATATCAGGGAAATCGCCCTCACCCTTTACCCTGTATCACACCTCCAGCACTAGAAGGAAGTACTGTTGCCTACAGCGCGGTGGCCTGGGTGCCTAAGTCTCTTGGAAATCTTTTTTTTTTCCTACACACATCTCCTTCAGGAAATAGGCTCTGGTGTGCCACTGCCAGGTGAGGGGCTGCTGGGAAGGCAAAGCCTGTGCTTAGATTACGCATGTGCGATGGAGAGAGGGCTTTTGGTTGACTCACCCTCTGACACCCAGCTGGCCTCATCTCAACTGCAGCAGAGTGCCACGCACCGGAAAACATTTGCCTTGTTTCAAGCTCTCTGCGGGGCCAACCTAGAGCCCGTGGTAATTAGGCCACTTGGTTTCTCAAGACTTCGCTCTTAGGGCCCCTAAACGGTGAAGGCAACGATCAGATGTTGACAGAGGCTGTTCCCAGCAGGCTGTCCCTTTAGGAGTAGTGGGCAATGTTCCCCAACAACCTTGGGCCCGGTTCTGCCTGGAAGTGTCTCTTTCAGTGACTACTAGGGAGCTGCTCAAGACACTTCAGTCATGGCTTGTCCAAGAGGGAAGTTTCTACACAGATCAGGGAGCTCAGCAGAGAAGAAAGCCATGTCTGCGAAAAGGTCCAACTGCAAACCACAGTATGAGCAACAACAACAAAACTCGACACCCTCCCTGGCACTGTTGGAACTGAGAACAACAGAACCCAGACTTGCTACCTTCTCTTACTGTGATCCCCATGGAAAAGGTCTGAATTACATTATCTTATGAAAGCCAAACCCCACCGGGTACCTATGAGCTATCCTGCAGTCTGGGTGGTTGAGCTCCTTGGCCTCTCACGTGTGGAGAAAGAAGGAAGGAGAAAGGAACTGGGGTGGAGAGAGAGAGCTCCTTCCTTCTCTGTCTGTGCTGGCCAACTGGGTCCCCTGACTCCACTCAGCCCCGGCAGACACTCATGCTCCCAGGGGTCACAGCCAGCTGGAGGCAGCCACTTGTGTCTCTGAGAACCGGACATCTGCTGAAGGGAATGTGCAGCAGACACACCCAAACGTGTGGGTTTGTTCTTCCCTCAGTGCTGTGTGATTCAGACAAATTGCATAACTCCCTGCACACAGGGAAGATGTCCTCTCACTTGCTGGAAAAGACACAGAAAGATGGAGCTAGGAGATGTACCTCACAGGGCCATCAATGGGTAGAAGCTATTTTCATTACAACAAAAAAACTTGAGTCAAAGATCACAAACTTATAGAATCATTTAGATAGAAAAATAATTGTAAGAAATGAGCTAATGTAAGTTTACATTTAAAAAAATCCAGATGTGAGTTCGAGGCCAGCCTTGTCTACGGAACTAGTTTTAGGACAGCTAGGGATGTTACACAGAAAAACCCTGTCTCGAAACCTCCCCACCCCCCCAAAATCTGGAAGTTAACTTAATAATCAGAATTGTTTCTGAATGGGATTGTCAGATTGTCTTTTCTCCTCTATACTGTTCTATGTTTTCCAAATCCTCAATATATAGGTGTTTCAATTTTACTTTAGTGTGTGTGTGTGTGTGTGTGTGTGTGTGTGTGTGTTCCCATGTTTGAAGGCCAGAGAATGATGTCTGGTGTCTCCTTCTATTGATGTCATCTTATTTTTTGAGACAGGTTTTCGCTGAACCTGGAGCTTTCCCTTTGACTGACCTGGGTGGCTGGGCAGCTCCAGGATCTACCTGTTGCTGCTCCATTGACGCTGGGGTTCCAAGTTGACACCACCACACCTACATTTAAATGGATGACAGGAATGTGAACTCAGGTTCTCACGCCAGCACAGCAGACACTTATCAAAGCAAAACCCCACCGGGTACCTTTGAGCTAACCTGCATTGTAGGCAGTTCAGCTGCTTGGCCTCATGGGACTGAGCCATCGCCTCAGCCCAAATTATGTATTTTCATACACGAACATTTCAAAAACAGTTTTCTTAAGATTTTATCTTATTTGCAACTATGTGTGTCTTTGTGGCAATTCTGTGCCTGTGAGTGCAGGTGCCTGCAGAGGCCAGCAAATGGCATAGCGTCCTCTGGAGGTGGAGTTGCCGGCAGTCCTGAGTTGCCTGGTGTGGGCACTGGGAAGTAGCCTTGGGTTCTCTGTAAGCACACTGTATGTTCTTAAGTGCTGCTCTGTCTCTCCACCCTCTGAAAGGCATTTTTGTTCTTTAAGTCTTCAATCTGAGTGCTGGCTTCAGTCAGATTTGTACTAAGCCATTTCAAACCAAAGTTGTCCAGCCTGTTGTCAAAGCTGGGGAGAAAGATGGCAGGACATGGGTGGGACACAGGGCAGCAATCTGCACAGACTTCTGCCCCAGGCTGCTCTGTGCTCCCAGGATGGGGTGCAAACCAAGTGTTCTCAAGCCCATCTCAGCCTGGTAAAGTAGTTAAGGGCAAACTGCAGCCACCCAGCCACCCTTTGCATTTCCTTTTTTTCCCCTTTAGCTGCCAGAAAGCCTTGAACAAATTTAATGCTCAATTACAATAGCAATTAACTCAGGTTTTTGACATAATTATTTTCCTTTCCTCCTCTATGATTCAAATTTCTCTTTTTTATTCAACCAACTTATTGTACATATGTCTTTTATTGTAAACTGTCTAAAGTATACTTTAAAAATTGGGCCTAAATCAAAAAGAATAAACAAAATAAATGGAATTTTACCTGATTTCTTATGAGAGCTCATGGCCAGTCTGTTAGAACTACTATGGCCAGACACCTTGACTGGTAAGTGGAGGGAGGGAGGTATGATGAGCATCTAGAAGAAAACTTCAGAGACAGAGTCCTGTACTTGGTGGTAAAAAATATAAATATAAATTGACTAGAAATGTTTTCAGAGTCTAAAGATTTTTCGTGGACGAGGCAAGCATACTTACACCATTCAAAGAACATTACCTCTTCCTTCAGGTTTTCTCAATATTTATTTTAAACTTCAGCTTTTTTGGTTTTTTGTTGTTTTGAGTCTGTTGATGTCAGATTTCTAAGCCTACTGTCAGTTCTTAACTTCAGCAGCTTGCCTTGAGACTTGTTTTTCTTCTTGTCATGCAGCTTTTAATGATTCATTTTGTGAAGATTAAAGGCTGATTTAAATTTTTGGGGTGTGTGGCTGGGTGGTGGCGCACACCTTTAATCCCAGCACTTAAGAGGCAGAGGCAGGCCAAACTCTGAGTTCAAGGCTACCCTGGTCTACGGAGTTTGTTCCAGGACAGCCAAGGCTACACAAAGAAACCCTGTCTCAAAAAAAAATTAAATTTTTTTCTAAAAATGCTTCTGTTTTTAACCTGCTCTTTAATTCTAGTTTATCTGGGTATAACACTCTAGTTTAGCAGTTTTATTTCCTTAGATCATTGAAGATACTTTCTTACTTCTCTGGAATCTATTGTAATTGTTCCTTATTGTAGTTGTCATTCTAAGTAACTTTTTTGGCTACTTTCTGGGCTGTGTGTGTGTGTGTGTGTGTGTGTGTGTGTGTGTGTGTGTGTAGAGAGAGAGAGAGAGAGAGAGAGAATCTATAGCCACATGTGTAAAGTTCAGAAGGAGGATGTCCTTTGTCGTTTACCACTCTCTGCCTTGTTTCTTTGCAACAAAATCTTTCGCTGACCCCAGAGTTAGAGCTGTGGCCAGCAAGCCCCAGTCACCCTCCCACTTCTTCCCTGCTTAGCACAGGGTTACAGACACACCTACCCTTTCACGTGGATGCTGACATCCAAACCCCAGGCCACATGCTTAAGCCCTCTTATTCACTTAAATGTCTCTCTGGATTCTCCCTTTTTAAAAGCTATCTTTTATTGTAGAAGAAAAAGTTATCCTAACATGTCTACCAAATAACATATTTTCTTGTACTTTCCTTATCTGCTTCTCACCTGCATCAAAAGCTACATCAATTGTGTCACACAAACCTCAAGAAAACCTACAGGTTTCTAAATGGATTTCAGAGTTCTGCTGCCTTAATTAGTCTAAAGGTCAATAATGAATAAGCTGATGGGTGAATTAGGAAGGGGGAGAAAGAGTTAACAGTTGATTCTAGACTGGCAGGAAGGTTTTCTCTGTTTACACCTATTTTTGGTGGTTATTGCTTAGTGTGATGTGTTTCTGTTTTTCTTCATTACTGATCTTAATATATATTCCATCGGGGGCCTAAGGAGATGACTTGCTGTGTATGAGAACTGAATGGCCTTTAAAAACAGGAGCTACAGGGCCAAGTAGGTGCCACTAGCCTGGATGTCTGGGCAGGGTTCTCTGGTAGCTGCTATGTGTGTTCTGAATCAATGCCCAACACATGGGACTGCTTCTCCTATTGTCAGGATATAGTCCAGGAATCAAAGGGGGCAACTAGGAAGGGAGTTGTTTAACATCACCGCTAGTTGCGCAATAGTGAAGCTTTAACAAATTTGTATTTCATTACTTTATGTCCTTCTTTTGGGTTTGGCTTGCTCTTGTTTTTCCAAGGCCCCAAGGCACATCATTAAGATATTTATTTTTGAGCTCTCTAATTTCTTTTTTTAAAGGTTTATTTATTTATTATGTATACAGTATTCTGTCTGCATGCATGCTTGCAGGCCAGACAAGGGGATCAGATCTCATTATAGACGGTTGTGAGCCATCATGTGGGTGCTGGGATTTGAACCTGGATCCTCTGGAAGAGGAGCCAGTGCTCTTAACCTCTGAGCCATCTCTCCATCCTGAGCTCTCTAATTTCTTAGTGTAGGCATTTGTAGATAGAAACTCCCTTCTTAGGTCTGCTTCCATTGTATCCCATAGGTATTGATACAATGTTTTGAATACATTGTTTTGAATTTTAGTTTGATTCTATGAATTTTTTTGCTTCCTTCATGACTTCTTCAATGACTCATTTGGAATTCAACAGTTTAATCTCTGTGAGTTTGTCTTATCAACTATCCTTGCTGTTGATTCCTGGTGGTGTTATTCCACTGGAGATAGAATACAGGAAGTTATTTTATTTTTCCTATGTTCATTGAGGATTGTTTTGTATGATTTATTTGGGAGAAAACTCCATGGCCATTTGATTATGGTGTCATTTAACACAAAGATTTCTGTTTATTTTGTGTTTTGGTCAGGGTGTGGTTCTAACGTCACCAACCACTCCTAAATTGGAGTTAATCTGTGACTTTATATCTAGTAGTATTTGGTTTATGACATTGGATGTACTTGATTGGTGTATCTTTGTTTACAATGGGAATTCCCTCTTGATACTCTGTTCCCTTAATTAGTGTGACATGACCTATCTCCTCTGACTAGTTTTAGTCTAAGGTCTATTTTGTCACCTACTACTATAGTGACACCTGATTGTTTCCTCATTTCAATTTCTTGGAATGCCTTTTCCTAGCCTTCCCTTAAGGTGAATCCATGTTCTATAATCAAGTAGATTGCTTAGAGACAACAAACCTACAGATCCTGCTTTTAATCCAATCTGCTAGTCTGTGTCTTTTGATTGTGGAATTGAGGCTATTGATATTCAGAGTTATCATTGAAATGTTTTTATTAGTTCCTGTCAAGTTGTTGGTTTTGTGGGGTTTGGATTTTCCTCTCATTTGTTCAATTAGCGTGATTTGTTCTTTCCTGGATGAATTTTTTTTCAGTTTGAGGAATCCCTTCCACTGTCTTCTGTGGAGCTGGCTTAGTGATCATAAATTCCTTTAGCCTGCTTTTATCATGGACAGTTTTTCTTTCTTCTTCAATTATGACAGTTATCTCTGTTGTGTATTCTGGGTCAGCAGACATGGTTTTTCAGAACTTGAAATACATCATCCTAGGCTCTTCTGGCTTCTAGAGTTTCTGAACTACTAGTATCTAAGCTACTATTCTGGTGATATGGGATGGTTTGGTGTTTTTCTCTCACAGTTTCAGTAATATTACTTTGTTCTGTGTATTTGGTGATGTGGGAGATTTCTTTTCTGGTGTTATATACTTGGTGTTCTAAATGCCTAGAGCCTGGACGAGCCTCTCTTTGCTTGGATTTGGGGAGTTCTCTGCTATAATTTTATTGATAATGCTTTCTATGCCTTTGACATGCCCATTTTCTCCTTTTCTATGTCCATAATTCAGGAAGTTTGGTTTTCATAGTGTTTCCCAAAGAACTTGCTTGGTCCACTCATATATTTTTTATTAACTTATGTTTGCCTTTGACTGACTGTTCCAAATCTTCTACCTCGTCTTCAAGCCTTGATATTCTGTCTATTCCATGGTCCATTTTATTCATGAGACTTTCCATTAAACTTTTTATTTGATTTATTTTTAATTTCTAGGCTCTCAGTCTGGCTTCTTCCTTCTTTTAAAATACAAGATATTACTATGTAGACCTTAGCTGACCTGCAATTCACTATGTAGTTCTGGAAATCACAGAGTCCTGGGATTAAAGATGTGTGCCACCATACTCAGCCTCAGTTTGGGGTTTGTTCTCTTTGTTGAATTTCATTTTCATATCCTGAATTTACTTCCTTATTTCATTCAGCTATTTTGTATTCTTTTTTAATTCATTCAGGAGAGGGTTTTTGTTTTTTTGTTTGTTTGTTTTTGTTTTTGTTTTGTTTTGTCTGTAATAGTCAACTAAAACATCATCACCCCTTAAGTACCCTTTGTACTGTGTGTGTTAATATCGGTTACTGTGTGCTTGTTCTTACTTAGGGTTGCTATTGCTGCAATGAAACACCGTGACTAAAAGGCAAGCTGGGGAGGAAAGGGTTTGTTTGGCTTTCACTTCTGCATCATAGCTCATCATCAAACGAAGTCAGGACAGGAAGTCAAACAAGGCAGGGATTGGAGGCGGGTGCTGATGCAGAGGCCATGGAGGGGTGCTTACTCCTCATAGGCTGCTCAGCCTGCTTTCTTCTAGAACCCAGGACTACCAGCCCAAGGATGACATTGCCCACAATGGGCTGGGCCCTCCTCCACCTATCACTAATTAAGAAAATTTCCTATGGGCTTGCCTACAGCTCAGCCTTACAGAGACATTTTCTTAAGTGAGGCTCCCACCTCTCAGATGACTTCAGCTTGTGTCAGCTTGACATAAAAGCATCCAGCACAGAGTAGGGGGAAAAGGAGGGGGAAAAAAGAATAGTGATTAGTGATGGGTTGGTGGGAAGTAGAACAGAGGAATGTAAATAGAAGGGGAGTGTGGAAATAAAAGAGATATGAGGGAACGTCAGCTAAATGTAGGCTGAAAATAGGTAAAGAGAGGTAATCAGACAATGTAGACAGTTCCATCTCCCAGGGCACTGAGCCACAAAGCCCTGCAAATTAGACCATCCTATGATTCTCAAACAAGGAAAACACTGAAGAGAAGGGGGAAGCACAACAGGGCATAGCCAGAGCAGGGTAAGCTGCCTGCTGGAACCTGGCGGCCGTGAGTTACACAGAGAACTGGCTGTGGAGGGAGAGAGGGCCGGGGCTGGGGGCACGGGGTATGAAAACCGTCCAGCCCACAGCTGGACTCAGCGCCGCATCTCTCCATGCTCGCCACCAGCTCTCAGGAGCACCTCTCACTCCTGGGAACTCCTGTGTGATGGGCAGGCTCGTTCTCCCCTCCAGGTCTTCCTTTGGTTGGCTGGGTGACAGATGTGTCCAGTCTGTACCTTGGTGGAGTCTCAGATGCTGGCCCTGCTGGTCCTGCCCCTACACTAGCCTTTCCATTGTCCCACTCGCTGCTTGCCTTGGCGACTGTGTGAATGTTCATTCCCCTGTTGGTTTAGATTCCCACCAGGTGTTTAGCTCCCTGACTGCTGCACTTTCAGCATACAGTCCCACGAGGCTTGCTCGAGTTGCCTGACAGTTCAGAGTCTCAGGCTACAATGCAGGTGGGGCTTTTTGAAATGTCTCACTTCTGTCCCTTTGGGTACTGCGTGCCGGGCATCACAGAGAGTGACTGTATCGCCTACCTTCTGCTGATGCTGCTGCCACTCCAGATGTGGGCTTGGTGTGTCTCCACCCATTTCCCTTTTATTTTTTGAGACACAGTTTCACTATGAAACCCAGGCTAGCCTGGACCTTATAGAGACCAGCCTGCCTTTGCCTCCCGATGGCTGGGTTTAAAGGCATGCATTATCACACCTGGCTTCTGATTCACAGGCATCGCCTACCTTTCTAATAGCTGCTTTTTCACTTTCCTGGAGAATTCCCCCGAGACACCAGCAGGTTGTAACCAGTGTCATCTGACAGCTTTAAATTTCTTTTCTTTCTTCACTTTTTTTTTTTGTAGCCCATGCATGCTGGCCTGAAACTCAGTACAATGCTTCTGTTTCGGCCTTCCAAATGCTAGGATTACAGGTGTGAGCTCCATCCCTCCCTCCCTCCCTCTCTCTCTCTCTCTCTCCATTCTTCCCTCCCTCCCTCCCTCTCCCTCTCTTTCTCCCTCCTCCCTCAAGGTCCTATAAGAGTTTGTTTATCTGTCTGTCTATGGTAGTGTTCCCTGTACCTCAGGCTGGCCTCAGACTCATTTAGAGCTTTTGCTGGCTCCCATGTCTATATTCCAGTTTATCTGTTTTGGTGATGCAGGTACTTTCTGGCATCAGTTCCCAGATTTTCTTCTACACACACACACACACACACACACACACACACACACACACACACACACGCACACACACTTTCCCTTTTCATTATTTTTGGTTCCTAATCTCCTTCCTTTCACACCTGGAAAACCCTCTGATTTTCCCACTAACGTCTCTCAAGGAAAGTTGGGAACATTTGGAACCTGCAGATGGTTGTGAACCACCAGATGAGTGCTGGGAATCGAACCTGGATCCTCTGCAATAACACCAAGTACTCCTAACCATCGCTCCAGTCTGGAGAATGCTTTCCAAACATGTGATATTGATAAAAGGACTTGACGTTGGGCCTTAGGAGCTTCAGGCTGACTCACTGTAATAGAGATTCCAACTATGAACTAATCCTGGGAGTGCCCTTTGAAGTGTTGTGATTCTCCTGGCCATTTTTAAGAACAGCTCATAGGATGTAGTAAAGAATGAAATGAATGTCCCAACATTGCAGGAAAATGAAGAAAGGAAATTAATATGTGTGACTGGGGGGAGGAATCCTGGGATGGTGTCGCTGTCTTTGTTAAAACTCTGTGTCATGTCCCTGGGTGAGATATGCTCACACTAGGTCAGGTGCAGGAGTGGTCACCAGCATTTGGTAACCTTCCTGGAGGTCAGTACTTGCTCTTTAGGAGTCATGGATGCAATAGAAATGTCCCTGAAAAAAAGGTGGATAGGACTAAGGGGATGCTGGAGAACCTGTCTCAGAGATGTGTAAGAAGTGGTAACTGAGGATATAGCTCAGTGATAGACTACTGTGTAGGCAGAATTTTCTGTCTGGTCCAGTCAGCTTCCAAACAGCCATACAGAGACTTATTATTAATTATAAATGTTCTATTGATAGCTTAGGCTTGTTACTAACTAGCTCTTACAACTTAAATTAACCCATATTTACATTCTACATTCTACTAGGTGGCTCAGTATCTTTTATTAACACAGGCACGTTCACCCTTCTTCATTCCAGAGCTCTCTCCCTATCTGCAAGTCCCACCTAACCTCCTCTTGCCCAGCTATTGGCCATTTAGCTCTTTATTAAACCAATGAGAGCAACACATCTTCACAGTGTACAAAAAAGACTACTCCCCAATACTACTTACCTAATATCCATGAGGCCTTGGAAGCGGAGAGGAAGGAAGGGAAGGGGAGGGGAGGGGAGGGAAGAAGAGAGGAGGGGAAGGGAGGGGAGGGAAGAACTAGGACACAAGCAAACTTTTAGAAGCCAGGAAGCATGAACTCCAATAAGGACCACAGACGTCTGGTTAGGATAACCCACTTGAGCATGACAGAATTTTCAACACATCATTCCTTCACTCCTTCTCTCCAAATTCACTCTCCATTGAGGGTGTATCTGACTGACCTAACTTGGATCACACACCTTCTGGTTATCAGCTATACCCACAGTTCAGTCCTACAGGCTAAAAAATAACAACCACCATCATCCCCCCATCCCCAGGGCTCAGTTCATCACTGAGAATTTAAGGAGTTGAAAAAAAAACTCATTTTCAGGCTTGAAGGATGGAGTGGTGATTAAAAGCACTTACTGTTCTTCCAGAGGACCCAAATTCAGGTTCCAGAACCCACAACGGACAGGCCATAACCACCCTTACGTAACTCCCAGTGCCAGGAGTTCAACAGCACCTTTTGGCCTCTGCAAGCATCCACATACATGCAACATATGCACATACAAACATATACACATACACATTAAGCAAAAGGAGGGGGCTGGAGAGAAAACTCAGCAGTTAAGAGCACCAGCTGCTCTTTCAGAGGACCCAGATTTAATTCCCAGCATCCAACATGGCAGCTCACAACCATTTCTATCTCCAGCTCCAGGGAATCAGAAGCCCTCTTCTGACCTCTGTGAGCATTGCATGCCTGTGGTACAGCCATACATGCAGGCAAAACATGCATACATGTGAAAATCAAAGTTACAAAAAATAAACCCAACATTTTAAAAATCTTTTTAAAACTCATCTTCTATACAGCTTCCCTTTTAGAGTCAGGTCTAGTGCAAGGGATATATTTGAGTATCCGGCCAGACATGCTCATGTAGGATAATGTCTCCCAAACCGCAGTCTGAAGAGACTCAAATGCAGGGTTCCAGTGTTTCTGGTAGTCCACACTTGCCTTCATAAAACGTGTTCTTCTTCTATGGAGGAGTTAATGTTCCTTAAGTCTCTCATGTTTGAGCAGTACTGAACCACCTCCCAACCCCAGATCTTGGCTTTTGTTTTTGCTACTTTTGCAATAGCCTAAGACTGATTTGAGAGGTGACATAGCCTAAGAAACCGATGGAAGAAAGACAAAACTCCCAATGAAAAATACTTTTGGCAGCAGAGATGTAACTTAGTGACAGAGAGCCCACCTATTATGTGCAAAGCCGTGGGTTCAATCCCCGCACCAGGAAAGAGGGAGGGACAGTAAAAGGACAGGCCACAGTTCTGGACTTGGCCCATCCCTGAGATGAAAAGAAAGACTATTAAGGAGATAGTTTCAGTGAATTCTTCATATATAGTACCATAACAGTTGTTCTACTTCATTTCTCTGTCAATATTTTTTAAAGTATTTTCAGAGATATAATTGCGTTCTCCTTCTCAAATGGATTGGTTAAAGAAAGCACCTTGCCCCATTTTATCAAGTAGAAATTTGTTCATTAAAAACAACAGCACTTTACCCAAGATCACAGAGCTTAATCATAATCCCAAGCCAAGGGTCAAGACTCCCTCACTTCTAGACATTTGATCAGGGAAATTAGAGGTCTTTTCAAGTTGGGGGCAACTATGTACTTAGATCTTGGTTACTTGGAACCCAACCTTAAAAGACCTCACAGTGGGCCTATCCAGTGCCATGAACCAAAGAGAAATGACCAACCGAGAACTTGCTCCCCCTTCTGAACACTGCAGAATCCTTGCAGATGTGATCAAGCCCATTTGATCACATCTGCAAGGATCAAGGCTCCTTTCAGGGAAGCCTGCATGTCCCACCTATATGGCATCAAGCTACGGGTAGCTTATGTCCTGGTGTAAGGAGACAGACAGTAGGTGGGGTTTCCACTGGGTGTGAAGGTAACGCAGGACAAAGCTGGGAATTCGAAAGGAAAGACAGAAGGCCCAGGACTCAGTTCCCAGCACACTACCCCACCCCTGCCAGGCCCCAAATGCCCTGACTCTTTCAGAAACCCCCAGTTGTCCCAAACTCTGGCTCCCGGTTCTAAGAAGGCATACAGGACCTACGTAGCTTAACAGTTCCTGAACTTCGTTTATATCTGTTAAATATTTAAAAAATATTCAGACCTCCCTTTGCCCTTTCACCCCAGGCCCTACAAAATGTTAAGGGTGGGCTTTCTGTATTCAGAGAGATTTTGTTTAGCTAACACGTTGATTTTCTTGTTCTATATCTTGGATTGGAGAATATTAACAATAGGATGATTTCATATAAGGAAGGGAGGGAAGACTCTGCGGATCTGGACGAATCTGCGGATCTGGACGAATCTGCGGATCTGAACGAATCCAGCAATTTCGAGAATACCTACGCAAATGCAGAAAGGGCTGGAGTTGAGCCTCAAATGCTTGCTTCAGCCAGGAGCAGGCTGTTTCCTAATTGGTCACAGTCCCCACCTGTCTCTCTTCACTCACTTTGGTGACCTCTGGCCTCTCTGGCCACTGGGTCGCTTGAGTTTGTCACCTCTGATTTAAGGCCTCCGTTGAGATGTGTCTTTTCTGTGTAAAGCCACCGGGCTGCCGTGTTTAGCACCTGGTTTGCACCGCTCCTCTCCAACATGCCTCAAAGCAAACTGGAGGCCGGTTTTCCCATTACTAAGCCTAAGCTCCAAAACTTCGGGATGGAGTGGATGCCTATAATTTTGGCAACTTAGTGGATAACTTCTGAGTCTTGGGTACTCATTAAGACAACGATCTGGAGTTTCAAGGGAGCGGCCTCTCCGCAGGGATCCTCTCTTTTCCCCAGACCATGTGAACTGAAAACTCAGCAGCAGGGATTCCTCACATTGACCCCAGAGAGGGAGGCAGATTTTTGATAAGCAACAAAGGGCTTTTGTTCAGGTTTGGGTCAGGGTAGATCGGCTCTCCCCCATTGCATGACCCCCTACCTCTAGGCTCATCTTCCCTTTCTGCCCCTAAAAGAGCCCTCAGCCCTTCCTCCATCAGCGCACCCCACGCCCCCTCCCCCACCCGCCCCTTGGTCTGGAAAACAGCTTTGCAGTTAACCTCCAGGGGCATTCGCTGGCTTTCCAGAGGGGTCCCCAGCCCCACAGGCTGCCAAAATAGGCTCTTTACACTCTGTAGATGGGAGAGAAAAATATGCTTGTTCCGTTGCAACTGTCAAGCAAAGGACGTGCTGGGCTCAGATAGAAATAGCAGCAGGGTCAGGGCA
This sequence comes from Mesocricetus auratus, assembly GCF_017639785.1. Taxonomy (NCBI): domain Eukaryota; kingdom Metazoa; phylum Chordata; class Mammalia; order Rodentia; family Cricetidae; genus Mesocricetus; species Mesocricetus auratus. The sequence continues at coordinate 37,011,748 of NW_024429186.1, read as the reverse complement.
GGGCAAGGCCCCAGCATTTCATTAGCTCGGCCTGGCCCAGGGTGATTAAATGCACACAGTGGCCTATGAATGGGGCCATGGAGGGCAGCGTACTGTGCAGCACAGGAAAATCATTCTTTGGGTGCTGTCAGCTGGCTGAATGGGACTTAATCATCGGGATAATGAGAGCCCATTTTCATTGTTTTAATTTGGGGGAAGGAGTGAGAAAGAAGGAACTTTTCCCCCTCTATGGCCTCCGAGTCCCACATCCTCCACGCCGCTGCTGTTGTCTAAGCTCCCCGGGTTTGCTGCTTTTTGTCACTGGAGTATGAGTGTGTTCGCCAAGTTCTTGTTGGTGCTTCCTTTAGGTCCTGTGATCCTGAAGGCCTAGGTCCCCAGAACAGCGTGTCTGTGCTGGCATCTGTCCCCAGCAGCTGCACCGAAGCAGCATGGACAGAGAGAATCCACTGGGCAAATGTGACTAGGCTCTACTGGGATAGAATGCTTCCAGCCGTGAATGAGTAGAAGCTTACCTGTGCATTTGTCTTCTTTCTTTCTTATTTTTAAAAATTATTTAGTGTGTGCATGCATGCATGTGCGCGCATGCATGTGCGTGCGCGCGCATGTGTGTACGTGCATGTGTGTGCGCGTATGTGCGTGTGTGTGTGTGCGTATGAGCATGTGTGTGCACCTATGTGCATGTGTGTGCGCGTATGTGCATGCGTGTGCGTATGCATGTGTACATTTCATAGTGCCCAGGTGGAGGTCAGCGAATGACTTGCGGAAGTCAGTTCTCTCCTTCTACCATGTGTGTTCCGGGGATGAAACTCTGCTCATCAGGCTTGGTGGCAAGTGCCCTTACCCATCTCACCAGCTCTCTTTTACCTTAGCTCTCTTTTCTTCCCTTGTCTTAACAAAAAGCTGAGTGAATTCAAGCAGCCTACTCAGAGGAAACAGAACTCTGTATTTCTTGCACCTCACCTGCGGTTCAAGACCCAAGAGCACCGCAGACAACCGCAGCACTGTAGGATCTGTCGGAACTTGAGCTCTGTGGAGAGAGAGCACTCTCCTACCATGCACAAAGCCCTGGGTTCAACCTCCAGTTTCACAAAGAGAGAAACAAAACAAACTGCCCAGAACTGGAACACAGCCAGCTAGTTCTCTGGCTAATCTTGGCTCCCAAGAAGCTGGAAAGCAATTGGTTCCCACTCATTCAGCTGCCCAAGACCTTCCACGTCAGATGGAAACACGAGTTATTTATTCTCCAACTCAATCACTCATTTGCTTATTTCTGTGGAAATCCATGGTGACACATCTTCCAAAAACACTCACTGTGGGAGACTTGACAGACCTGAAGCAGAAACGTACCAGAGGGCCCTAACTTAATGTGACTCTGCAGAAGGAAGTTGGGCCGGGTTGACAGCGGTGAAGGACACTTTGTAACAACAACAACAACAAAAAGATGAAGGCTTGTGAAGGTCAAGGTTGAGAAGAATTCCAACCAAGTGCAAAAAAAAAAAATGGAATTGGGTGTGGGTGGTGTCTTTGGGAGCTGGTAACATGGTCAGAATGAAGAACCCATGTGGGGTCTAAGATTCCCTCAGAGAATGAGACCAGATGATGTGGGATTGTGAAAGCCAAGCCAAGCTGCTCTTCTCTCCTCTACTCCATCTGTGGTCGTAAAAAGTGATTGTGGTTGCTGTCATTTGTTTTTGTTTTCATTCCCCCCTCCTATGCTCTTCAAAGAGATAGGCAGAAAAGAATTGTCCGTGCTCTCTCTTGGAGAACACAAAGGGAAACACTCTTTGTTGAGTCCGGATTTTCAGGCCTGGACTGCAGACTAGTGCTCATGTGTTCTTTGCGGCTGCTTAGCTCTACCCACTGGGAATTATGCAGGTCCTCTTTCTGCTTCCCAGAAGGCTAGCTTCCTCTGTTCTTTAGGGACTGGGGCTCACTGTGTAGCCCAGGCTGGCCAGGAATACCCCTGAACGCTACGATTACAGACACATCCAGCTTCCTGGCCTCCTTCCTTGCAGACTTGAAAGAATATAGGTAAAGCGCTTTACATCTGACAGTGGGCAAGGAACAGATGTCTGAAGAGACAGATGACACAAGGTAAATGGTCCACCTGGCTCCTTTCCAAAAAGAAATACCAGCCTCCTCCTCAGAAGCCATACTCTGCACAACCGGTGTTCTGAGAACACGGCAACCCATCCGACTCAGCTACTGAAGCCTGGCAGAAGCAGGCTTGGTCTCCGCGGCTGCGACAATGCTGGGAGCCTCCTTGCTGAAGATGGCTCCTTGGCTTCGGGAACTCATGTAGGTCAGAGGGGAAAGCTGAATCTAGATGGTGCATGGCATCCCTAGGATGGGTTTTCTCAGCCCTTCAGTTGCAAGTCACCTAACAAACTGCTCCGTGCAGCATTCTACTAGCCTGTCCCAAAGAAGAGAGACGGTGCAGAGTGGAATTTGGAATAGCAGCTCTTAGTATTTGTGTTTCTCTTCCAAGCGCTCCAAGCACTTTTAAGCGGCTGGAAGTGGTTGCGGTACCATCTCTCTCGTACTGGGATCCCCGTTGCTTGTGTGCTGTCTAGAGACATGGTCTCCTCACCTTTTCCGAAGTCCAAGCTGCTCTGGCAGGGGAGCAGAGTTCCATTCTCGGCACTCACGTCAAGCGGATCTCACAACCTCCCATAACTCCAACTCCAGGGGCTCCATCTGACACCTCTGGGCTCTGTGGGCACTGGTACTCACAGGCACATACCCACACACAGGCACACGTAATACAAGCAACTGAAACTAAAGTAAATCTTTAAAAATTCAAAGTGCTTCTGGCATGCGTACCTTGCTGCATGGCGCTAGCTCATTGCAGTCTAGGTTCTGAGCACACAGCACACTCTCTTTGTGTCGTGTGTGCCCCCAACCCCAACGGCACTCAGGGCTGTGCCACGAATTGTAGTGTCTTCACTGCACGTGCAGTGTTCTGTTTGTGTAGAAACAGAATTAATTTAATTACTGAAGGCAAAGTCTTTTTTTTTTTTTTTTTTTTTGCTTTCCTCCCACACACCTAAGCCTGTAAATATCAAACTATTATATTAGGATAATATTGTGGTAGGATGTTCCTTTGTTTTTGTCTTTTTTGGGGGGGTTGGGTTTTCAAGACCGGGTTTCTCTGTGTAGCCCTTGTTGTCCTGGAACTCACTCTGTAGTCCAGGCTAGCCTCAAACTCACAGAGATCCAACTGCCTCTGCCTCCTGAGTGCTGGTATTAAAGGCATGCACCACTACCACCTATCTGATGTTTGATTATTTTAAAAATTGCTACTTAAGTCGCTGGCCTGAGTTTCATTTTTTAAAAAAATTGTTAAATGAAATTTGGTTTGGGACTGGAACAGAATTTCCAAAACTTTCTGAGATGACCCTAAAAGCACATTTAGAATTTTGCATTATGTATCTACGTAAAGTGGTATTTTCAGCACCGACAACTGTAAAATCAAATTAATCAACTCTGGAAAAATGTTGAAAATGCTGTAAGTTCTGTAGTACCAAATATTCATCCAACACTTAATATTTATGTAAATAAATATATCATCTCATTAATATGCAAATTTGCTGTCATCCTTAATAAATGCTAAAATTGCATGTCTGTTAAAGAACTTTTAAATGTGTGTGTGTGTGTGCTTGCGTATATGTGTGCATGTCAATGTGTGTGCAAAGGAAGGTTGGAGGGTCACTTCAGATATCCTCAAGAATACTACCTACCTCCTTTGAGACCAAGACTCCCGTTGGTCTGGCGCTCACAAATTGGGCTAGGCCATCTGGCTAGCAAGCCCCAGGGATCCTCCTGCTTCTGCCTCCCCAGCGCTGCGGTCTAAGTGCACCACAGGCCCCGCATCTTTACTCAGGTCCTTCTGTTTGCAAGGCAAGTGCTCTATCAACAAGCCATCCCCGTGGTCACCAAAGTCCTGTTTTAAAGTAAATCTCTTCAGATTTTTATTTTCGATAAATGTCTGGATTATAGAGCACTCTTACATATCTACATACCTGAAGTCACATTAAAACTTCTCGGGTGAAGAAGGGATAACTACTGGGAAAAAAAAAAAACAAGATTCCCTGCTCTGCCGGATAGATTTCTGACATGTTAGTACTGATTTAAAGGGAGCACTCTGCCCAACCACAGCCCATGTTTTATTTGCATCTCCAGTTGTTCCTTTTTACCAAATTACACTTCATGTTGCCTCTCCTTCTGTTTAATGTTAGCAGTCTTTAATGAAAGTTGCACATAAGATTACTTTATTCCTGTACCTTCTTGGTTCTTTCTTCCTAGTGTTTTCCTTTTTCCTTTTCTATCAGTCAAGATTTGGCTTTCCACTCTTGTGTCTGTCTGTGGTCTTTGTCCAGTTTTAACCTAGTGGTAACCACCTTGCTGGGGCGACTGTCCCCACAGACAACTGTTCCATGAACCTTTTTCCTGCTGTCCGTGTTCAGTATAGATGTCATGTTTCTTTCTGTGAAACTGAGTTATTTCGCTAACCTGTCGACTCTTAGTATGTACAGCATGAACTTCGTCATCGTTTTGGGTGGTCTTGGGTTGATATCACATAATCTTGTGACCGTGAAAAGATGTCTTGAGATGTGTCTTAGAGTTCTTGCTTTAGTCAGAAGTCACAAAGAGATTTACTTCATTATGGCCACCATCTTGTTACCCGGGCCCACAAATAAGAAAACAGTTCATTGCTTCTCCTTACATAAACTCCAGCAACTCTCTTCCTTCCTACTCACTAGTCCGCCTACTGGGGGGGTGTGTCTCCTCTTCTCTACTCTAATCCAAGTTAAACCTTTGAAAGACGTGTTTCCCTTAAGAGATCAACAAGTGTGTTCTTTTAAAGACCAGAAAGCAAATATTTTAAGCTTTGCAAGACATGCTGTCAGTGTTAGAGTTCATGTTACTGTGACAAAACACCTAACCTGAACAACTCACAGAAGGAGACGTTTGTCTAATTCATCACGTTAGAAGTTGTGGTCAATCATGGCACAAAAGATAGACAATGAAGACCTGCTTGCTTCAAGGTAGCCAGGAAGCAGAGACAGAGCATTATCTTCCCTGCACCAACCTGGTATTAGTTTTGTTTTGCTTTGCTTTTGAGACAGGGTTTCATCATGCAACTCTGGCTACCCTGGAATTCATCCTGTAGATCAGGCTGGCTAGGAACTCACAGGGATCCTCCTGCCTCTGCCTCTGAAGTACTGGGATTGGGGTGTCAGCCACCATGCCCAGGCCCTTGTTTTTTTGTTTTTGTTTTGTTTTGAGACAAGGTCTTGCTATGATTCCCTGACTGGAACTCACAGTGCAGAGCATGTTGTCCTCAAACCCAAGAAGATGCTCTTAACCTCTGCCTCCCGAGCCTTCCCTTCTTTTATTCTGTGGGAACACCCAGGCTGAGATGGTACCACCCACATTCATGGCAAGTCTGCCTCTTCATCTACTGGTCTCTGGAGCCATCCTCGCAGAGGACAGCACCCCAAGTTTCCTTTACTAATTTCCCAAACCTTTTCAGTCCAACCAACCTGACAGTCAAGATGAGTCATCACCCTGTCTCTGTCGCTGTTACTCAGTTCTGTCACTGTAGTACAAAAACAGCCCTCACCAGCATGCAAACAAATGGAACAAATGAGTCTGGCTGTTCCAATCAGACTTTCTTTACAAAAGTAGCATGTGAGCCGGGTTTGGCCCTAGGGCCACGCTCTGCCAACCCCTGCCCTATTGTGACTCTCCTACTTCCCAGTCTCTTCTGTGGTCATGTATTTATAAGCTCATCTTGGTCATCTGTTTATAAGCTTACCTCTCCCAAAAGGCTGAATCTCCTAAAGGTAAGGACCATTGCTCCTAGATCTAAACCAGAGAAGCTGTTCAATAAAATCTAATGGTGGACTATCAGGGCTGTCACAGTAAAGTGGCTTCCTCGGGTCCTGACATGACCATCTCACATGGCAGAGCAGATGATGTGGTGATGTGCAAAATACCTGGGCCCTGCGCTCATGGTAAAGAAATGAGCGAGGTAATATAGCAGTGGCTAGGTGGAAACAGGAGTGGGGTTGTTAAAAATTCTCCAGGAGAACAAGAGACAGGTCACCAGACCATCCCCTGAGATTCTGTCTGCCACTCTCCTCTGTCCCCAACTCCCTGCTTTGCACTCCTCCAACTTGGAATGCCTGCTTAAAATCCCCCTTTGCCCGGAGTCACTCCACGTGCTCCCGTTACCCTAGTACACACCGTGGTTCCCCAGTCTAGACCTGGACGGAATGATTCCTGTGTTCTTTCACTGTCTGATCCCTCCAGAAAAAGTAAAGCAACCAGAATTGTCATCGTGACCCTGGCAGGAAAAAAAAAAGTGGAAAAAATTCTTCCACTGGGTATGAGATTGAACAATTTAATTCTATTATCTAAAATGAATGATTATGTGAAAATTCCTGACAGGTGAGGTTAGAGAGTTTGGAGTGTGTTTCTCATGAGGGCAGTCAGCGTCCTGCCTCCCCACTTACCATGTCTGTCCACACATCATGTTTCAGTCCACAGCTTCCATGGAACCCCAGAACCACTTCGTTTTCAGTCCCATAGCTACAGCTCAGGACAGCCCTTCCCTGTCTTCATAGGATGTTTTGTGATGGTCAGAGTCAACAGTGCAAGTCCTATTTCATAGACAAGGCAACACAAGTACATTAAGGGACTAGCTTTGATTGACATTGCTGGGACTTCAGACTCCCACCCAAGAACTTTCATTAGACCAGGCAGATTCCCAGGCATCGGAATGAAACTGCACACTGAAAGATGAAGCTGGGGCTGGAGCGATGGCTCATCAGTTAAGAGTACTTGCTGTTCTTCCAGAGGACGTAGGTTCAATTCCCAGTGCCCACATGGTGGCTCACAACACCTGTAACTCCAGTTCCTGGAGATCTGATGCTATCTCCTAGCCCCCTTTTGTACATGGTGACAGATATACATGCAGACAAAATGTCTATACACGTCCATAAAATTTAAAAGTAAAAAGAAACCAAAACAATAAACTTGTCCCAGTTGGAATATTCCAAGGAGACCTTGGAATGTATGTGAGAATTTGGGTGCTATTTGTTAGTGTGGCCCAGTAGAAGAATAGACACCGTAACAAACTTTGCACAAGGTGTATACATCTCCAGATCATATCAACTAACCTTCGTTTGTCTTTAGACTAGAACTTGGCTTGAATGAAGAGATTCACACCAAGCTTGAATCCCCACTGCTCTTGTAAAATTGTTCCAGGCTCCCCAGTGAAGACCTCTCTGTTTTGCTTGACCATGGAGGCCGCCTTCACACGCTGGCTGCCAGTGGAAGGCTAACACTGACTTAGAAGCAAAGAGAACCACTGACTCCATCACCACCACTTACTACAGCCTATGCTCTGTGTTCCTTGGAAACCTCCTGCCTCAGTTTGGGCTTGGCCCAACCCACTTAGAAGGAGGAGAGCAATTTTACAGCCCCACATGGAGTGACTCCAAGCCAGTCGTATCTATTTCCAAGTGATCTGACGCAGCAAGCAGATCGTGTTTCCTTTGGAGGCTTGGCTGAGAATAGTCGGGCTGGCAGGTCTGAGCCAGAGTGAATAAAATGACTGTCAAGAAAAAATCCCAAATGGCCTCTAAGGAGGGAGGACTAATGAAATGCTTAGGTCAGAGGTGGGGCGCTTTCTGGGGAGATTGTAAAAAGAAAGGAAGATGAGGTGACCATGTGTGAAATTTGCAAGAGTCAACAATGATGGAGACGCCAGGCACACTGGCACATGCCCAGAACTTTCCCAAGAGCAGGCACCCAGCCTGAAACAACTCACACACACACACACACAAAAGAAATCTAGCTCTTAATTTGAATCTTACTTTTAGTCGGAACTTTTATTGGAATTTCTTGTGGCCGGTTACCTGTCCACCTGGCCCCTGCTCTGCCAGAGTCCGCAGTGATTCTAAGCGCATTTGCCAAAGATTCTTGTCTCAGGGAATAGAAATTAGGAAATTCCAGGAACGGGATGTGGGAACAACTGAGCAGTTAGGCTTCGCTTAAGATCCTTGAAAAGAAATAAATGCCCTGTTGTTGGGATGAAAATAGAACTGGTTCTGCACAGATCATCTGAAAGGATAAGCCAAGCCATAGGATCGGCTCCTAGCCCAGTGACTTTCTGCTCAGAGTGATAAGAGCAGGACTTTGACCATCCGATCCCAAGGACGAGCGTTGCATTCTTTCTTCTCTTCCTTGGCTGTGCAGAGATCTTTTCAAAAGCAAAGACGTAGTGACAGAGTTGTTTTTCTTAAGCAAGAGGTGTGTGCTTCTGGCGACCAGCTTGATAGAGGAACCCTCTTCTGGCTTCTGTGAGAACTAGGCAGGCACACACATGATTCGCAGACAAACATGCAGACAAAATACCAAACACCTCCCTACACACACACAGAGAGAGAGAGAGAGAGAGAGAGAGAGAGAGAGAGAGAGAGAGAGGGAGGGAGGGAGGGAGGGAGGGAGGGAGGGAGGGAGGGAGGGAGGGAGGGAGGGAGGGAGGGAGGGAGGGAGAGAAGCAAAGGAGAAAAAGAGGAAAGGGATTGTGGGCAGGAAAGCAGCAGCGTGAAAAGAGGATACAAACAGATAGAATCGTGCGTGTTATGTTATTAGGCTTTGCCCAGCCAGGTAGGAACTTTATCCCTTAGGCAAGGAATAGCTTCTTTACTTTTTCTGTAGGTGTACAGACAGATGCCCTCCCTGCTCCATTATTCCCTGCCCAGTTTACTTATGCGTCTGTCTGTTTCTGCTGGTTCCACAACTGGGAGGTAAGCCACATGCGGACAGGACTTCTTTTGGCCACGGGAACCTTGTAGTTTTGAGCACGAAGACTACACGAATAGCTACTGCATTTGAGCAAATGTCTCCAGTTTATGAAGTAGGAGGATCCCAGAGGAGGGATCTGCCATAGCAGAGAGGTGTTAAAAGCTAACTCCAGATCTATGGTGGCATTCATGAAAAGAGTTAGTGAGGGAGAGGCACGGTCAGAGGGACTTTAAGGTTTCCATTTGGGTATCTGCGGGAGATAGAAAAGACAGGGGAAGAGCGTAACGAGGAGCCTGTCACGGGAAGCAAGGGGCGTGGTAGTCAATCTGTTTTGGACATGTGTGATTTGAGGGAACCACAGAATGCCCAGCGGGGGGTGTCCAGTAGGCATTTGGAAACATATGTGGGAAGCTCAGGAAGATGGCTGGGCCTGAGGTCACAGAGTTTTGGTGGTAAATGAAGCAGAGGGTGATAAGGTCACTCCAAGAAGAACAAACATGTTTGAAAGACAAAACAGAAGCCCAAACCTAGGGAAAACAGTCTTTGAGGGGGCAGCAGTAAGAGAAGCTGGGGAGGGAATGGAGGGAGAGAGCTGGGAGGCAGGAAGGGGAGGAAGGAGAGCTTCCAGCTTCTGTTGACAACAGGTCAGAGCAAAGGTCAGTGGGCATAGGAGCTGCCACCCTGGGTGAGCAGTCGGCCCAGTTCTTAGTAGGTTACTGTTACTGGGGAGCGCTTGGCAGTTCTGGGCCAGCAGAACCTAACTGCGTTGAGTCCATCAGGGTGTGTTCCGTCTGCCATCCCCAGATGTGGCTGAGTATGTAAGAAGTCCTCAGCTTCCCAACACCGGCCCCTCCTGGTTCTTTGCCTCCTGCCAGTACTCAAGGACTGCATAGGATGGTCCCTATGTGGAGATCTGGGCCCAGGTTCCCGTAGGATGCTTCTGGGGCTGGCCCTCGTGTTAGGGCCGATCCAGGCCTCCCTCTCTTTAAGTTAGCCTCCTTTCTCAGTATTCCCTGCCACATCCAGTCCATCTCTAGAGATAGCTCCATCTGCCTGCATTCTGTCGCACACTAACACCTTCCACATCCTGTCCACTTACCGCATGACAAAACGATCTCTCCACTTCCTGCAGACACTGAAATAGACAGAAATGCCGTGAAAACTTACAGAGAAGACAGTACAGCAAACACATCACCAAGGACATGCTATAGCTGAAGTGGCGAGAGCCAGAATCTAGGTACCCACTCACTCCACAGAGCCCTGAAGCCAAATATCTGTGGTGAATCATGGAGGGAGGGGAAGTAGCCTGGTCCCCTAACCTTCTTTCTCCTTGGTGTGTGTAGGTCCCTCCTAACTGACGGTCTCTGAGGGACAAGGGACAGTCACCAAATGTCATACATTTTTCGTGAGTATTCTTCCTCCCTCAGAAGGAACAGGCCAGGCTGAGGCAAAGCATATCGAGACACCCTGACATAGAACACACCCTAGCCTCCCTGGTCTCAGTGTCCATAACTACATCACTCTGACCTTCAGGCCACTCTTCCGGATGGAGTCCTTTACCCTGCCTGGGCTGGCCAGGATTACTTAGGAAAGGGATAAGCAAGATGTGGTCATTCTACCAAATGAATCCAAAGCAAAACCAAATACACACGAGAAACTCAACTTGGGGTCCTGCTTTGGAGGCTCAGTGAAGCTCCTAGAGAAACAACTCTCTGAAGCCAGAAGTGTTTTTCTCTCTCCCCATTGTTCTCTGGGTCTAGGAGGCTGCTGGCCTGCTTTCCAAGTCCAGGCCACTTCTCCAGTGCCCAGAACCCCTGCTGAGACTGTCCTGCTCTTCCTCTGGGACTCCCTCTTCCCCCACAGCCCAGCCCGGCCCAGCCCAGCCCAGCCCAGCCCAGCCCTGCTGCATATTTCTACTCTGGCTCCTGCGTCACTGCTATTCATCTCTTTTAGAGCCCTGCTTGGCCGCAGATGCTGTCAATATGGTAACTTTAGACTCCCCGATAGGAAAGGGTTGCTAGGCCAGTCAGAGAGCCCAAGGAAGTGAGCAGTTTGATTTACTCCATGCAGCTTTGAGCTGGTTCTGCCTCTCCCTCTTCTTCTCCAAGCTGTAGCCTCCTCGGGTCCCACCCTGTATTCAGAACATAGGGCAAGAGAGAAGGACTAAGCAGTGTATCTAGGTACTAGGGGTTGGCTAACACTGCAAGGCAGCTGAGCAGCCAGAGGCGCAGGCTGCAATGGGCAAAAAAGGGGCCGCTGATGGGACAAGACAATGCTCAGGGCGAGAGACTGCCTGGATTATCCTCCCACCGAGGGCCATGGTGGGGGCATGCTGGGGGCTAAGGGGAGATGCCTGAGACCCCCTGACCCCTCTGAGCAACTCCCCAATAGGGGCTGTCACTCCCCAGAGGACCTCTGGGAATTCCCAGGGTTGTCAGTTACTCTCCCCCTTCCAGTATTTAAAGGCCCCATTTGCATGTGGTTTCAGGGCCTCTGAGCTGTCTAAAAATTCACACCCTGGCAAGTGCCTCAGGCTAAGGATTCAGACCCTAGGAGTTGAGGGAGCTAGGAATTTCAAGCTCCAGACTTATCAGGTCCTTCAAAGTGCCACCAGAGATGCTGGGGGTCACCTGTGCCATCTCCGGTACTAACTTCAAGGCTCTTGAAACATGATGTGGTTAGACTTGGAACCATGAACACTGAAGGAAGGAAAGATTCTGATTTATTTGAACACAACCCCTCGTTTGACCAATGCAAAGTTGTCTGTGCTGAATCACCTGCCTTTATAAAAAGGTCAGTTCATATCTGGGGCTTAATCTATGTGCCAGACACATTTTTATAGAAGGATCCAGAAGAAAGAGGTCTGATAGGCATGTCTTTGCTCCCAAGGCTTGGGGGAAGCAGGGGTGGAATCCTGCCGTTCTCCCTGCTGAGAGATGTTGGACCCATGTTTGGTGGCCTCTGGCAGGCAACTTGCCACCAAAAGGCAGCAGAGTCAAACTTCTGCAGGCTATGACCATTATCCAATAACTCCTTATTGCTGCACATTCCCCTGCTGTCACCAGCATCTGTTTTTAGCCTGGGGGAGCACTAGGGGAACTCAGACAGAGTGTAGGAATCATCCTGACGCAGGAAGAGAATAGAACTACTCTGAGGGTGAAGGAGGAGCCATCAACTCTTCTTACATGTCAGAGGGCTCCAGTCTGGGCAGATACTGCATATTCTTCCATGCACAGTCACAGGGTGCTCCCTTCCATGCACAGTCACAGGGTGCTCCCTTACATCCACAGTCACAGGGTGCTCCCTTCCTGCACAGTCACAGGGTGCTCCCTTCCTGCACAGTCACAGGGTGTTTCCTTCCCTGTACAATCACAGACTGATCCCTTCTGTGCATAGTTACATGATGCTCCCTTCCAATCACAGTCACAGGGTGCTCCCTTAGATCCACAGTCACAGGGTGCTCCCTTACATCCACAGTCACAGAGTGCTCCCTTACATGCACAGTCACAGGGTGCTCCCTTCCTGCACAGTCACATGGTGCTCCCTTCCTGCACAGTCACAGGGTGTTTCCTTCCCTGTACAATCACAGACTGATCCCTTCTATGCATAGTCACATGGTGCTCCCTTCCAATCACAGTCACATGGTGCTCCCTTCCAATCACAGTCACATGGTGCTCCCTTTCAATCACAGTCACAGGGTGCTCCCTTCTATGCACAGTCACAGGGTGCTCCCTTCCATGCACAGTCACAGGGTGCTCCCTTCCATGCATAGTCACAGGGTGCTCCCTTCCATGCACAGCACAGGGTGCTCCCTTCCATGCACAGTCACAGGGTGCTCCCTTCCAATCACAGTCACAGGGTGCTCCCTTCCAATCACAGTCACAGAGTGCTCCCTTACATTCACAGTCACAGAGTGCTCCCTTCCAATCACAGTCACATAGTGCTCCCTTCCGATCACAGTCACATGGTACTCCCTTCCAATCACAGTCACAGGGTGCTCCCTTCCATGCACAGTCACAGAGTGCTCCCTTCCATGCACAGGCACAGGGTGCTCCCTTTCATGCACAGTCACAGGATGCTCCCTTACATTCACAGTCACAGAGTGCTCCCTTCCAATCACAGTCACAGGGTGCTCCCTTCCAATCACAGTCACATGGTGCTCCCTTCCAACCACAGTCACAGGGTGCTCCCTTCTATGCACAGTCACAGGGTGCTTGCTTCCTTGTACAATCACAGGGTGCTCCCTTCTGTGCTTAGTAACAGGGTGCCTTTAGGACCCCCTCGAGTCCTGAAGGTACCGGGCACCACATACTTGCTTTTTCTTTTCCTCCAAAAAAATGTGAACTTGAGAATATTTTACTCATTTTTAAAACTAGTGGCCCGTTCTTATGTCATCAGCAGGACTTCAGTGTGTGGGCCCTTCCAGCGGATGTCTGCAGCAATCATTTGTAGGGTGGGTGTGGTTGTTCATGGATTCTTTTATACTAAGGCTGAGACATTAGTGAGACTACATGGTTGGGACTAATTTGGGTGACATTCTATGGAAGCCGGGACCCTCCAGAAAGACAATCATACTACCTCCACCCTAGAAAGTCCACCAGAATCCCAGCCAATGAAATCTTTCCTAGGAGAGGTGTGCCAGGTCTACTTTTAAAAATGAATGCGCCTTCCAGCATAAATAGGACTTGGCCTGTGAGTGAAAATGGATGCTGTTGTCATGCTTGGAGACAGTTTATTCTTTTAGAGGATTTGCAGTTTCCCCTGGAAATATTGTTCCTTGGTATTTGCTAAGCAGCTCTCTGGATTGTGATATGGGATTCCCTCTCAGCCAGTCCAGATGAGCCAACACTCGGCAAACTTTGTTGATACCAATCCATCGATAACCCAGCAGAGACATGATCTAAAGAGCCAAAGGTAAGGTAGGGGCAGGTTTCTGGAGAGATGGGAGAATAACAGAAAATTAGCTAGGACATTTTTTTTAAACTCATGACAAAGAGCCATGGCTAATCATTGATAGAGACGATGAGATAGTGTTGAGAGTGTGCTTGTGATTATGGAGAAAGTCAGGATGTCGTCAAGAATATGCAACGGGAGTTCCAAACCTTCTTACCATCTCAATGCATGCACAGTTTCCATAGCCTCCTGTACCCCTGCCACCATTGACACTGACAAGGAAGGTCTTTCCTGTCATCGAAGAGATGCTGAGACCTGTGTGGACCCCTGGAGGCTGCTGTTGCCATGTACTATCTTCCACTCACTGGTATTTTGGTCACATAATGAACTAAGCTACTAAGGTTAAAATAATCGTTTCTCCTAAACAAAGTTTGTTTCTGCTGGTGATAACTTTTGACAATGTGCTCCACTATCCTGCATATTTGGCCTGGTAAATTATCTTTCCCTGCACCCCCGACCATCCATCCCCAGACCCTCCTCATACTATGCTGTGTCTGCCCCTTCTTGTTCTTGAGCCCAGGTCACTGTTTTTACTGGGTCAAGTCCTTGTTTTCATTCTTCCACCACCAAATGAAGCGCTCATGCTCTGGCCTGGCAGTGCCCATGGCCTGCTTCCCCAAGACCATTCCAGCCTTGTACCTTGCGTGAAGCTCACGGAGCAAATCTGCCGCTGCAGGAACCGCTCAGGGAGTTCTTGGCACCTTCATTGGTATTGTATCATCTGCCTCCCAGCCTTCGCTCAGGTCATTTTTCCTCCTCCATTTCTGCCTGGCCAGACCCCGCACCCTCACCTCCTTCACAAGTCTCACTGCCTCAGTTTCCCATGTGTCTGATGTCAGTCACAGTCTTCTACCCAACCAGCTCATAATAGTTATGGCCAAGGTTGATCTCTAGAATGAAAATATCTCTAGAATGAAAATATCTCCAAGCCAAGGGCTTTCTCTCACACATATTTAATAATCTCCGAGAACCTATATGTATTGAACAAGTGCTTATGCCTGACTGTGAGATCCTTAATAAACATAATGCTAATGGTTTTTCTACTTTATAAGCATTCCCCATGTGCCAGTCATGTGGCAAGCCAGAGAGTATTATCCTTAGTTCCAATTTTATGGAGTGAGAAGTGGAGAATTTTCAGTAGGCAGAGACATGGGAACCATGATTTGAACCCAGGTCTGTTTGCTTCAGAACTTGAACTCATAAGAGCCCTGTTGTACCCCCTGTAAAGACAAGGACTGAGTCTTTTCCTAAGTTGGAGTAGTAAATTAGCCACCTGAGGGACAATTCCTGCCCATGCATATGCTTAGTTTAGCTTATGCAGGGTTTAATTTTTTTCCAGGAAATTATGCATCACCATCTAGATTTATAGCTTCTTTGGGAAGCCTGAGAGGTCCAGTAACCCTGAATCTCAGCTTGGTGGTGCTGGGCTGCTGATGAGTACCAGCTGTCTGGTTTTACCACAGCCCTTTCTTATGGCTAGGGAAGAGTGGGATCCTTGGGGTTGCATCTTCTCTGGTCTACAGTCCAGGTGAGTGCCCCTCCACAGGTGTTGCATCTGGGGGAAGTCAGTTCTTCATTTTCTAGTACTGCCCCACCTGTATCAGAGGAGCTAGCAACCCTACCCTGTACCACGCCTCTGTCCCCAGACAATAGCATTTTTCCTTCAGTCACCTGACAATCAAACACACTCCAAACATTTCCCAAGTTCTCAAGTTCTAGGGCAGCATGGTATCCCCTGTTGAAAGCTGGTAGCTGATAGCCACTTGTCTCCCCAGTAGACACAGTAGAGCCTCCACTAAACAAATCCAAAGGATCAGAATGCAACATCCACTGCTGAATGGTTTCTGCTTGTCAAAAGCTCCCAGGAAAACAAAGACAGGAAAATGTAGCAATCATAGTACTCTCAAGAATAAACTATCTGAAGCAAAATTGGTGTATTCCTTTAAACACCTATTCCAAATGGGGAGAAGTTAGTAGTAACATGAGAGTTTTTCATTCTGCACACCTCGGTTCCCACTGTGATGTTAACTGGTTAGGGTTTTCTTTACTTCTAGTGCCTACACATAACAAGTTACTATGTAGATGTTTGCCCAGCACCACCCCAATAAAGATTTCATTTAAAGGAACACCAAGAGAAACAGTATCACACATGGCTTTCCCATGGAGACATGTTGTTACTGGTGTTTTCTTTTCATCTTCATTTTAATTATATACTACTACAGTCCAACAGGAGAAGAATCCATATGATAGCAATGTACTAAGAATAAGTCAAAAGATAAACAATATTTTATTTTGGCATATTTTTCTCCTTTATAAACTCATATTCATGATTGTTGATGCAGACTCTGTTTGACTTCTAGGAAACTGAAGTCGCGCTGTATCCAAAAATCACCTGGAGCACCTCCTGGCTGCTCCCTAGTCTATTTGACCAATCATCTTCTGCTGGACAAAATGGTGACTTCCCAGTTTATGTTTTTACGGACTTACAGCAACCAACTTCCTCTTTCTATCATTTCTTTAGAAAGTGTAATTTAGCAGCCAGCACAGGAAGAAACCATCACCTCCACTAGGGAGGTGGAATTGGCTCTGACCCTGGAAGAGAAGGGTGGAGCACACAGTAGTGAGGTGTGGGTAAAGAAAGTCCAGGCAAGCCAGCCGTTGGTGGCGCAGCCTTTAATCCCAGCACTAGGGAGGCAGAGGTGGGAGGATCTCTGTGAGTTCGAGGCCAGCCTGGTCTACAGAGCGAGTTCCAGGACAGGCTCCAAAGCAATACAGAGAAACCCTGTCTCGAAAAACCAAAAACCAAAACCAGAATGCCCAGGCAGAGAGATCTCATATTGTTGAACTTAGCTTGCCTAATGCTGCTGAAGACAGCAATGTGTTGAGAGCAAGGAGAGGAATGTGGGGGCTTGGAGAGGTGGACGGGTTCCTTGCAGGGCTTCGGTTAACAAAAGGAGGCAGAGTTTGGCAGCACTGAGAGCCCAGCCCAGCTCACGCATTGGTACAGACTCTCCTGTGAGGCTGGGAGCCAAAAGCAGGAGTGGACGGACGCAGGAGGGTAAGACTCTTTCAGACTTGGGAAATGGCATGTCAGAGCCAGCCAAAGGTCAGAGGAGTAGGCATGGAAGAGCCTCATGAGTCCTTCCCCACCCAGAACCAGATCACTGTGCAGAGCCTCCGTGACTTACCAGAGAAATTAACTTTGTCCCTGAACTTGGCCTTACAGACTCATGTAAGCAGGACACAGCCCTGAGTTCTGTTTCTGTCGCCATGAGAAGCTGGATGTTTGGTCTAACAAGTCAGAGTCACCGACGCTTTATACAGGGTCCCTTTTCCTGCCGTAGATAGTATCCATGCTATCCTCCCATTTTGTTGAAGGGAAAACCAAGGTCAAGAAATGGTGATTTCTACCCATTGGAGGCAGGTGTGGGGGGGCATGGAAACAGGTTTCAGAATAGCTCCCTCTGCTGAGTTAAGTCCTGAATTCCTTTCCCATCTCAGCATTTGCAGGGACCACCATTTTCATATTTCATCTTTGTTTTCTCCAACAGAGTAAGTAAACAGCACAAGACGTGTTTTGCAGGACAGCGCTTAGCTGTCTCAGGGGGTCCTTCCTCCTCAATTGCATTGCTATAGAATTATTTGTGGGCTCAGTCACGCATTCCCCTTCCCTTCCCCTCCCCCTTCCCTCTCAGTTATTTGGTGTATCTATGTGGAACATCCACTGGGTGGGTGCCTAGTGTTGTGCCCAAGGTTCAGATTCACACAGATTTCAAATATAAAATGCAATCCACACTAGAGCCGCCTTGGGCACCCCGATGCCGGAAGACTTCCTGATCCTATTCAATGTGGTTTCTTCCCTCCTGGGGGCTTGCTCTGGCCCCTCCGTGGAGCATAAGATCTCCTGACTACTCGATGTGGTCCCCCTCCCCCACCATGGATCCCTCTAGATGGCTCCTAAAGGTTGCAGTCAGTCAGGGGGATTACACTTTAAAGTATGTGGATCATCCCAGGGAGCACACAGGCCCAGCAAGGGGAGGAAGAGGAAGTACTCTGTACTGAGTGACAGGTGTGGGGAGAGGGTGTCAGAAGAGAAGAAAAAGAAGGGAGAGGAGGAGGTGGCCAGGAAGCAAAAAAGAAAGTGAGAACTGAGAAACCAAAGTTCCAGGTCTAGGAGAAAGGTTTTGCTCTGAAGTGCTCCACCCCCCACTCCTCCACCCCCTCCCCATCCTGTCACCCCCGTCACCCCTGAGAGCACTGGAGGCCTGGTGGCTTTTGCAGGCACATGCTATTTTGAATGCACATCTGACTAGAGGTCGCCCTCAAGTTAGGGCTGGCTCTGTTTATGCAGATTACAAGCACATTGTCAATGTCACTGTCCTATAACGTCATCAACCACAGTCATGGGCCAGGCTCTAGAGATAGATGTCCTGTACCATCCCCCAGATAAGCCACAGACAGGACAGACAGATGATTTATTGGGCGTTTACTGGCCCTCTAATCTGTGACATTCTCAGATGTCCCCAGCATCTGTCCCTCATCTTCCTCCTGTATTCCCAAGCCTCCACCCAGAGCCTTTGTCATCTCCAAGAGGCCTTTGCTGGTCTCCTTATCTCTCCCTTGGGACCTTTTCAACAGTTCCCTGCCTAAGGGCATCACCGTGATGTCAAAGAGTTTGCTGTGGCATCAACAGGATGCAGACTCCTTTTAAAACGAGGAGTCAAGATTCAAATTTCTTGGGTCTGGGCTCTGAATACCACAGCACTGTGCACATGGAGTTTCTAAATGGTTGCTGACTGAATAGACTTCCCAGAGCAAGCCCCAGAGGTTGCCCAAGGAAAGAGCTGGGAGAGGAGAGGGCCACTCGTTTGAGCCTACACACCAACTCAAGCAGCCTCACTGAATTAGTATTGCCCTCGGATGCCCTTTCCATACTTCTTGTTATCTGCAAAACACTGGGAAAGGTACCTGGCCCGTCTTTGCATTTCCTGCTTTTCAAATTGAGTGAGGACAGACAGATGATTTATTGGGCATTTCCTAGCCTTCCCCTCACCATAGGAAACCAGCCTTTAAAAAAAAGGTGCAAATTTTAAAAAGATGTGCAAATGTTTTAGGGGACTGGAGAGGAATTCATCTATACCATTAAAGTAGAGGGGGGAGGGAGGGAGGGAAGGGAGGAGGGAAGGAGGAAGGCAGGGAGGGAGAGAGAGGGAAAAGGAGGGAGAGAGAGAAAGAAAGAGAGAGAGAGGAGAGAGAGGAGAGAGAGAGGGAGGGAGACAGAGAGACAGAGAGACAGAGAGACAGAGAGACAGAGAGACAGAGAGACAGAGAGGGTGTCTGGCAGCAGATTCTCTGATCCTGGGCGGTTCTGACTATAAATTAGAATCTCCCTGTGAGAGCTCAAAGCGCTCAGGCCTGGCTGAGACAATGTGTGTCAACACTGTTAAAGCTGTGACGTTTTAGCCTCCCTCTCTGCTCCAGGCACACAAGCTTAGGCTGAGATGGTCACAGCAACCTTCATAACCCTTTGGTTTGGGTTGGAAACCAACATCTGCACCCCATTCACTGCCCCTGACAGGGCCAGGGGCAAGGCCAGGAAAGGGTGGCTGAGCAGCCAGCAAGTCCAGCTCTGCAATGGCGTTCTGCTCGAGCTACGCTCTTCCTGGCAGCCCTAGGGAAAAGTCCTCCCACCATCCTTGGCCATCCTTGTAGATGCGCTAGGTCTGTCTCACCATCTCAGTCTCTACCTTCATGTGGCCTCAACCCTGTCGTCACATGGTCTTCCCTCCCTGAGGACTGTCTCTGTGTCTTTTCTCTTAAGGTCAGCAACTGTATTGGATTAAGAGCTGACCAACTCCTGCATGTTCTCCTCCTTACTTATATCCCTGCAATGACTCTTATTTCAAAACTCAGGCCACACAGAAACCGGAGACTGGGTAGCCCAGAGACCTACAGTAGAAACAAACACAATTGGCCTAAAAAAACAAATCAATGAAATGATTACTAATGATATTTTGCTGTACTCATAGATCTGTGCCTTGTCCAGTCATCATCAGAGATGGGAGAAGATGGGAGTGGATACAGAGACCCACAGCCAGACACCTCGTGGAGAGAAAGTTTATATTGCAGGTCTTCATCAGGTTGCTCCCCCGGGAACTCAGAGAATCCCACAGAAGACGGGACAGAAAGAGTGTAGGAGTCAGAAGGGATGGAGGACACCAAGAGAACATGGTTCATTGAATCTACTAAGTAGGACTTACAGGAGCTCACAGAGACTGGGTCTGCACCGGGTCCTCTGCATATATGTTATGGCTGTTAATGTCTTTGTGGACTCCTAACTATGGGTGGGTGTGTTTGTTTTTGAGATAGAAGACTCGTTCTATAGTTCAGACAGGCCTGGAACTCACTGTATAGACGGGGCTTATCTCTAATGGCAAGTCTCCTGCCTCAGCCTCCCAAGGGGTTGTAGGTATGAACCACCAAGCTCAGATTCCTGCTTCCTTTAGGCCCCAGAATTCTAAGAGTCTTGTTCAGGTCCAGAGGTCACAGTTCATGTTGAGGAAGTCATATTTCTACTCACCCAGTGAGGCTCTGTCCACTCAAGCTCTTTCCCTCCCAGCTTCCTCCTTGCTCTGTTTGTCCACTTAATAATCAGATTTTCCTCCCAGTTACTCCACTGAGCAGATGTCCTAGGTAATCACAAAGAGAACAGTAGTTTCCCTTCAGATGAGTCGAGCCATGACTTTTCATGGAGGCCTTGCTGCAGGCCAAGGTTATAGCACCGCATGGCCAGTTGTTTTGGAGTTACTGGGAGAGGTGAGAAAAAAATCTTTCACTTTTTTTCCCCCTGAGACAGGCTTTCTCTGTGTAACAGTCCTTCCTAGCTGTCCCGAAACTCACTAAACTCGCTTTGTAGACCAGACCAGGCTGGCCTGGAATTCATAGACATCTGCCTGCCTCTGCCTTCCAAGTGCTGGGATTAAAGGCATGCGCCACCACCGACTAGCTAATCTTTCACCTTTTAGTTTGAAGGTTTTTGTGTGTTTCATCTGCTCAACTCCAAGCTGACTGACCTAAAACTTAACTTCATTTTCTGCATATAGTATGCTACATGGAGTGTCTTCCAACGATCAATCTGGGGACTCTTAAGTGAGCTTTGGAGACTGAAATGTATCCCCCCCCTCTCTCTTACACACACACACACACACACACACACACACACACACACACACACACACACACACACACTGCCTTCTCCATCTTGTGAGGCCATTTGACTTCCTTTCTGGATGACTCTGCCTGTTTCTTTCTCTGCTGGGATCGCCTACAGAAGACAAAGGGATACTGCTTTTCAGCAGAAAATAGACCAGCTTCCTGGATGCTTGAAATAGACTCTGAGGCCTTGCTTAGGGCCTTTGGCCACCCTGGAGCTCCATGTGGATGGCAGAAATATCTCCTGGCTTCCTACATCTTTCTCTGCTCCTCCTCACGCTCCTCTGTCCCAGCCTCTGTGCTGTAGAACACCAGTGTCGGCACCCTAAATCTTGGTGAATTCTTTATAGTACTCGCTCCTACAGCCTCGAGGCAACCAGGGGGTAGCTGGTGTCCAAATGACTGAGTCTGGCTTGTCATCAGCATTCAGAATCGCTTGAAGAGATGCCCCTGAATGCAGACAACCAGTTCCACTGCTGAAAGGCTTATGGACACCTCTGGAAGAACCAAGAATCTGCATTTATAAGGCAGCGGAAAGGATTCTGATGTGGGCTGTCTAGAGGGAAAACAAAACGAGAATCAGACAGGCCATGCTTACTCCACAAAGTCAGCCAGGGGCACTTAGCGGAAATACGTAGGAGGAAGCAGAAGGAAGACGTGTGCAGGTAGGGGCTAAGATACAGCTAAAACCAGATTGGCCAGTGCCGGGGTGTGGGCAGGAAGGAGGGTGCGGGGCGACTATTCAGCAAAGGACTCCAGGTGGACACACTAGCTGATTCCTAAGTATTCTGTCAGAGCTAGGGTAGTCTTCTTGTGGGTCTGAGAGAGAGAGCCATAGAGCGCAAACCACGCAGCACGAATGTCTTCATCCTGAGGCCGGATCTCCTGCTTTCCATCAGAGGACGCACATGCTGAGCACAAACACTGCCTTTGGTATATCACAGCACTGGGTTTAGGTTCTGACTTCACAGGTCTCTGTGAGCGAGCTGTGCCTCAGTCTCCTCACCTTGCAAGGGAGGACAGCACACCTACCACACAGGGTTACATTTAGTCGTAGGTGCTAAATGGTGGAGGGAGGCCCTTTGCACATCAGCTGTGAACTTTGTTATCATGGATGCTCCCATCCTCCTCACCAACCCACCCCGAAGTGTCTTTGTTTAATTTAAGCACACCAAGAGTTGGGTTAAACCATAAATGTCCTCATGCCCTGCTCCCAGAAAGCTTTTGGTTCTCTGTCTCTCTGTTTCTCTGTCTGCCTGTCTCTCTATCTCTGTCTTTGTCTGACTCTCACTGTGTCTCTCTCTGTATCTCTCCATGTCTCTGATGTCTCTCTATGTATTCCTGTCTCTTCTCTCTCTGTCTGTCTCCCTCTGTCTCTTTCATTTTCTCCCTCCCTCCCTCTTTCCATCCCTCCCTCCCTCCCTCCCTCATCCAAAGGCCCTTGTCAGCCTGTAGTTTTGAAAAGGCAAGGCTTCTAAAGGCAACATCCTGATCATTCTGACTCTCCAAGTGACCCGTCCTTGTGGGCATTTGTGTCACTCCAGGGATATAGGAAGAACTGCTCAACAGATGGGAGCCAGACTTTAGCAAATGAAAACTCTGCTTTTAAACTCCAAAGCTCTGTCTCAGGAAGGCTGTGTGATCTACAAGGTGAGGCATGGAGTTTGAAGGTTAGAATCAAAGGGTCCTGGGCAGATGGAAAAGAGAAATGTAGGCATGCAGGAGGTACCCAGATAACACCTAGTTATCCTGCTGTTTCCAAGCCCACGGTGAGGCTTTAGGAGGGTCTCAGCTTCTGAATATTTATGCTTCAGTTTCTCCTGCAGGTACATTGCAGCACATGGCAAACTTAACTCCCTTTGAATACTATATAATATCAAGAGCAATAACTGCGCTGTTGTTATTATTATTATTGATTCTCTATTCTGTTTAATTTTTAACTTTCTCTTTTTTGGTGGGGGACAGGATCTTGCTATGTAGCCCAGGCTGCATTGAAAGCCATACTCCTCCAGCCTCGGCCACTCAAAGTGTTGATATTATGGTCATGAGTCATCGTTCCCACTTCTGATTTTCTCCTCTGATCATCAGCTGTGAGAAGTTGAGCAGGTAAGAGTCGTTGTTGCACAAAGCCTGGCCACTGGATTTGACTCACTGGGACCCATGTAGTGGAAGGAGAGAACTGAGTCAGGGAAACTGCCTTCTGACCTTTGTACATGCACCATGCACATGTACCCACGCGCACACAGATGAACAAATACAAATGTAATTAAATTCTTTTAAAAGTTGGAAGATCTTGACTGATCAGCTCAACCTACAAACCCCATGCCTTCCTCAATGTCGTATCTCTGAAAGATGTTCTTCTAGTTGTCCAGGGCTTTTCTGTGTCCTCCTGGAGAAGGCTACCAAAACCACAGGTGAGGTTCCAAGGTTGCAGATGGGAAAAGGCCAGCATTCCCTAAAGACAGAAACTCAGAAGCCTTTGGGCATCTTCTGCATGGAGGCTTTCGCCAGCACATCCAAGTGCTGTCTCGATACGGAGGAAGAACCGACCCTGTGTTCCAAGGAAGACCTTGGTACCTGCCAGGTCCACTGCTAGGACCCACCTGCATGAGTGGCCTTTCTCATCCTGGTTGCCTCACTGGCCCAGGAGCCTTGTGAGCCTTGTTCACTCTGCAGGGGTCAGGGAGGGCTTCACAGTTGACTTGGTGAAGGAGAAGACTTGTTTATTTCTCCAGCCTTGAGGTCTGCCAGGCACAGAGCCGAGCTGGGCAGTTCAGTGCCCTGGTCTCTCACTCCAACACTAGTACCTGGAGAAAACAGAAAACAGTCCTTACAGCCAGCCAGACTAAGGCTGCAGCAAGCTGGCCTGTTTCACCCTCAGCACAGGCTCCTTCCTCCCTGCCAGTTCAGCTAGCCAGGCCCGCCTGGTGATACTCCTGGGCCAGGTTTCTTTCTTTCTTCCTTAAGTCCAGAGCCCAGTTATTTACCCAAAGAAAACAGGGAAGTGACAAGGTAACAGGGTACACATGTTGTGAAAATATGCAGGCTGGGGCTGAAGAAAAGAAAACATTCTTCCATAAGTAGCTGCCTTGTTAATTCGTTTTTTTTTCCCTCCAGATTAGAACCAGCCATTGCTTGTGGTCCTTCAGGTACCTTCTGTGGCTTTCTGACAGCTGCCTACAAGGGATGATAGTTGGCTTGAAAAATGGGCCATCGGTTATGCTTTGGGTGGCGTGGAGGAGGGGAGGGCAGAAACTAAAAATCCCAGATTGCTCAAATTCACTTCTCCCTCTCTAGATGGGATGAAGGAGGGAGAGGTGGTGTGGAGAGGATTGTATAAACGTCCAGGCGTAACATGATTTTCCACAAGAAGCCACAGCTCAGTAATGAACAGTCTTTGGAACAAGCTTTTCAACTCCTCTTGAAGTTGGTTTCCAATCCCTGGCAAATCTGGGCTCTGCAGCCTTGAGTAACGGCCACGGGCCGATTCTCTGCAATTAAAAATAATATTGGCCCTGATAGAGAACTCTTGGGTACCCCCCTCCCTTACACACCCTTTTCATTATGTGCCAAAAATCACTTTCCCAAACCTGTTTCAGAACAGCTGGCCGCGTTGGAGGAGCAGGCTCAACCCTCACGGCCTGGAGAGAGGCCTCGGTTATTAATAGCATTTGCTCTGCCTGGTGTTTGGGGAAAGATGGGGTGACCTGTGTCTGTTTAGAAAGTTGGGCCCTAATCAGTTTGGGGCCTGCTCTCCCTTCCCTGAACTTTCTAAATCTCAAGCCCTACAGACAGTGGCTGAGAAAGCCTACAGGGGGGGCTGGGTAAGGCCAAATGTCCTCTGCTGTAAATCTTTGGACTTCTCATTTTATCCTTAATCAATGTTCTCTGTCTTTCAGCCTGTGGGTATTGGCCCAAGGACTGGCCAGGTTCCTTTCAGGGGAGGTCACACCGCAGAGGCCTGGATGGCCCCTGTTAGCACTTTCTGGTAACAGGGCCTGCTGAAGCCTGGTGCTGCAGCTCAGGTCTCCAAAGCAGAGTGGGATTTAGTCCTCCTTCCTATAGGCCTGATGGGGTTTGGGCTGGGGGAGCATCCCCCCCCTTTACAGGCACAAGTTTGTCTGCTTCCCACGGTTAGCTCTGAGCAGCCTTAACCTCAGAATGGGTGGAAATCCCACTGTCTCCCCACACAGCTGACCACAACCACCACAGAGTTCCCTCCAGAGAACCCAGGATGGGGCTGGATTTCAGGCCTGGAATGGTCTTGATTGTCAGGTTGGGTTGCTGCTGAAGTGGAAAACCTTGAGAACAGGGCAGATTGTGGGTCTGAGAAGAAGGTCTCTCAGGTAGACATTTCCCAGGGAGAAGACAATGGTGGGTAGAAGCTGTGTCCAATCAGAAACCATATGCTCTTGGTTGAGGGCTCTTCAGAACACCAGTCTGAAAGCTCAGCCGTCCACCTTTGAGAGTATGCATCCCGTGGCCACTGGCTCCACACAGGGAGCGCACAGCCTCTCCCACACTGGGCCAGACTCCAGTCTCTGGCCATAGGTGAAAGACTATTTCCGGTGATTGTTTTCAGATATTTTATATCCAGTGTGTGAAAATATAATAGTGACCGGAAAAATACACACACGCACGCACACCGCCCCCCACAAAGGTGGTCCCATCCTTCACTAGAAAGGTCAGAGGACCCTTTTCTCATTTAAGTCCTTGATGTGGGTCCAAGGGAAGCCGTTTCTTTGAAGTCAGCAAAGACCACAGCTGGCCCAGCTGTGAGGGTGTGGCCAGGGAGTCAGACAGGATGCTGCCTTATCAGGGGCCAATCTAATTCCCTCCTGGAAGGTTCATGCTTCCTCTGGCAAAAGGTGACCTCAGAGCCATTTGTTCAGAAGTCTAAGGAAGACTCATTATAACCCAGGGAGGGCAGTGATCCTGTTCTGTCAAAGCCAAGCCTTGCTGGTGGGGAGTTTCTGCACAGCCCTCGAGAGTAAACCTCGTTCTTCTAAAAGCAGGCAGCTCTTGCCCTTGAAGTACGCCCTTTATTTTCCCACATGTTGATTTTGGCCATCTGTAACATGCCTGTAATTTAGCAAACATGGCAATCAAAAGGCCTGGGGGCGGTGATGGTGAAAACTCAGAGGACAATGCCAATCAATTTTAAAAATCAGATATGGGGTTCCTGTGATTGTGTGGATTTCCCCTCCTCTCCATCCTCTACTCCTAATAGTAGGATCTGAGAGCCCTGGGGGGGGGGGGGCTTGGTCCGGGATTCAGCTTCCAGGGCGTGGATTCTTCCAGAACAGGAGGCTCACTACTCTATAAACACATCTGGGCTGCTGTTGGAAAAACCGTGCCTTCAACAAGTTCTTTCTCACACTAAGGTGGAATCTGCCACTCTGCTTGATCAACTGACTCAGCCCTGCAGTAATTCCAAGGGCAGCAGTGTGGCAGAGTTGCAACATCAGGGACAGCAGGGGCATCAAGAGAGACACCCCTCCCTTTTTTCTGATCCTACTACTGTTTACATCTCAAACCCACACATTAGTGATTGTCTTGCATACGTGTTGGCCAGACTGATTCATGCTTCCACCCTATGTATTTTCATGATGGCTTGGCATGCCTGTGTCAGTTTTACCCCTTAGAATATTACTCCAAGCCAGGTGTGAATGTGTACACTTTGAATCTCAGCATCCAGGATGCAGAGACAGGAAGGTCTCTGTGAATTAGAGCCCAGCCAGGACTCCATAGTGATACCCTGTCTTAAAACAATTGATTTTTTTAATGTTATAAAAATTGTTTATAAGACACAAGCTATAGGGACCTGGAGATGGCTCTGTAGGCAAGAACTCTTTGAAGACCTGAGTTTGAGTCTCTAATACCAGCCTTAAAATGTGGGTGTGACTACATGCCTGTGACTCCAGCACTTCTGAGAACAGAGACAGAGGCATCACTGGGGCTCCAGACACAGGTACACACACCCCAATACATATAAACACACACCAAAAAATAAAAATAAATAGACAAATCAGTTTGGATAATGCTGCTTTACGCCATCGTGTTCCCATGGCAATGGGGAGTGGACCTGGGTCTTTTCCCTCTGGGGCTGTTGTCCACTCTCACCCTCTTCTAGTATCACCTTGGGCACAAGCCACTGTTACTGACAGAAGTTCTTGCTTCTTTTGCAACATATATTTCTAATTATTGTCCCCAATCAACTCATGCTTTCTCCATATTTTAACAGACTATTTTTTCGAGACGTTTAAGACTCACGGTAAAACTGAGCATCAAATAAAGAGTTCCCATGTTCCATGCTCTGGTACACAATATCAACATTGACTGCTAGAGTGGTACATTTTTTAACAATCACTGAGCTGACATTGGCCCAGCCTTGCCACTTGACATCCACAGTTTGCAAGGACTTGAAGTTGCACATTCTGTGAATCTGGACAGTGCATTAGGGTCTGTATTCACCTTTATAGGATCCTGCAGAGTAACTTCACTACCCTAAGTCTCTGCGCTCTGCATATTGTTTTGAACATTTCCATTGTTGTTCGTGGATATCATGGATAGTTCAAGCTCTACCTTCCTCACCATGCATGCCTCTCCTAATGACTGTAGTCCACACACCTCTCTCTTCCTAAGATTCCTGACACATCAGCAAGCTGGACATCCTTGAGATATGTCATTGCTGTTTCTTTCATGTGGTTTGGTCCTTGGATTCCACCATTGTGCTTGGCCTTTCAAAGGCATTCCATAAGCAGAGCTGAGATGTTGCTTTGCTGCAGGGGTCCTGTTTACATGATGTGAATGGAGTTATGTAATGTGATAGGCTTTGGTGATTGAATAAAACCCAATCTAGAAACTGGAAGCAACAAATAGTAATAGTAATCACCCTGACCGTGATCAGTTTGGTTCTTGGGGCAATTGTTCGAAAGACAACCACCAGCGACATCAAGATGAACAAAGTGGTTGACCCTATACTTTAAGACATCATTGTCATGTCACACACACACACACACACACACACACACACACACACACACACACATAAAACAAGTAAACAGAGGACCGCGGCAATGGCCCAGTGGGTAAAGTGCTGGCCACACAAGCATGGGACTTCAGTTCAGAGCCCCAGCACCCATATGACAGCCAACATGGAAGACAGGGGCAGAGGCAGAGGCAGGTAGATCCCTAGAACTATCTAAACAGCCTATCCAATCAACCAGTGAGGTCTGGATTCTGTGAAAGACCCTGTTTCAAAAATAATTTAAAAATCACAAAAACAAAAAAAAGCAAATAATAGAGAAAAACACCTGAAACTGACCCCTTCTTTCTACACACACTCACGTGCGTACCACACACATACACACATACACACAGAATGAAAATTTAAAATTCTTTAAGTAAACAGATCATCACAACACAGTGAGAAGCATTAAGGCCTGGGTGTGTATGTTGACTGTAGCACTTGATGTGTAACTGAAGGGATCAGTAGGAATTGGTGAGAATATTCTAGCAAGAAGGGTTGGTATTGGCAAAATGGAAGTAGAGTTGTAACTGGCACAATTTGTCTCCTGATGCTAAAATGAGAAATCCAACATTAAAAGATTGCCTGCTAGCCTTCAGTAACCTATCCCAGATCACTGACACAACAAGATTGTGTGTGTACCATCAAATACTGTTTCTAGAAGTAGTGGCCCATCCTTTCAACCATCCCTTCTTCTTTGGAAGGCTGGACTGTGCGTTGTTCTCACAGAAAAACTCTGTTGCTTTGTGTATGTTCCAGGGATGGAGCTGGATCTCCCTAGCGCCCTTGCTGGACCAGGCAGCCATTCTCCACAGGCTTTCTTTGAAACTTTATCTGTTGGAAGCTTACCTCAAAAAAGAAATAAATCTCTTTCTTATTCTTCTAAATTTCTTCTTTCTCTCCCCCTTTTCTTCTCTTTCATCTTCTTCTGATATTCTGGATATTAGAAGTGTGCTAACTGAAGGGGTGGGGGTCATAGTGTGAGCAAAATAGTTATCCACCCCTAACACACACGGCTTCCTTTCCCTGACCCAGATGTCAGGTATCGGCTGCCATGTTGGAGTTTGGATGTAGCTGGGTCTCTGCAACACCTGGCCCCATCCCAGAGTGTACAAACAGTGCTTTGGGTCTGATTTGGCAAGGGGCTGGAGGTCCAGTGTTGTGATTCTGGGCACCTTTCATTTCCCTTCCCTGTTTCTCCTCTGTGTCATCAACTGGAGCATGTTTAAGACTCTGGGAGCTCGCCTTTGTTTCACCTGGGAAAGTCCCTGCAGGGAGAGCTAAGATCCCCCAGAGGAAGAGGCTGGAGCCCTGACCTCTGTCACCCGAATTGTTTGGGCCACGAAGCCCCCATAGGGGTTAGGAGGGTGATCAATTGGCAACCTGAGGAGTAAAGACCTCTCTCTCCCTTCTCCTCTGCGCTCATTGTGCACGGAAGGGCAGTGGGGTCAGCGGCGGCAAACGGAAGGGCCGACGCGCTGTGCCTTGAAAGGGGCTCGTTTTGTGTTTCAGTAATGAGCGCTCTTTCTCCCCTCAGATGCACTCAGATTTCACAAGTTACAGGGAACCTGTCAACTGCTGTTTTCATTGTATGAGGCTCACAGGGAACTTGGATATAGGGCAAGCCTGTTTCAAAGAAAGCAGGGAAAGAAAAGTCCTGAATAGCAGCAATGTGCTGTCATATGCAGATCACAGCTCCAGTTGCCATGGGACCTCTCTGCCAGCCGAGAGGGCAAGATGCCGAACGTCCTTTATTGACGTGATCGCCTCCTTGGAGATGGGAATGCCACCTCTGAAAGGACTCGCCAGCAGCCTTCATGGAGCCTGGCCTGCCAGCATCCTGAATCCTAGCAGCCTCCGCCCCCCACTGGCTGTTTCCTAGGAAGCCACTCACCCAGTCGGAGGAAACAAGCCAAGCTAACCCTGGACAAGGGAGGGGGTAGGTTGAAAGGGCTCTAGGCCTGTGCTGGGGACCATAGGTCTCCTGGGGACCGTGGCTGAGAACCAGAGTCCTGATGTTAAAGTTAAATTTCACCTTCTTTGTTTGTCCTGCCCTCTGAGAACACTTGGCAATAACATTCCTTTCCTGACAGGTTCGTTTTTGTAGCCCATAGACATTGTTTTCTTTCCCTTGTTTACCTAAAGAGGCCCAGAGCAATAGGGCAGGCTGTGCCAATGAGAGAGGAGAGCCTGCTCTACTGGCTGTTTGTTGGGTCATCACATCCAGGTCCCTCTGCCCTATAGTTCTTTGTCCTGACTCTGTTGCCCCACAGGTGAGGACAGCAAGTTTCCAGAGAGTGTCCTGCTTGGAGCAGAGTACAGACAAAATGGACCTGTGGAGGAGCTAGGATTACCAGAGGGCCCAGAATGAAGACTCCAAGGGGTTCTTTGACATAGGGAAGGTAGGTCCCTCAGGGCCTTGGGAAACTATTCTGATCACCTTGTGCGAGGCAGGCCAGTGAAACCACGAGCTAGAATGATCTAGTAGTAGTCATGAGTAACCTAAAAAATACCAAGATGGGAAACTATGACAAATATGTCTCCAATAAGTGCTCACTATGCACTGTATTTAAAGGAGTAAGTATGGTCAGACTGTCGTCAGAGTCTAAGTCTGGGGGCCGTGGACGAGCCAGGCCATGGAGTCAGAGGTCTTGGCAGCCTGTGGTATCCCCCTACCTTCTAGTCTTCAGAACCTGCTCTTATCTCCAGTTCAGCTTCTCCCTATGAAGGTTAGAAAGATAAATACTAAAGTCACAATCCTTGCCTCAAGGAAGCTTCAAATCTAGTAGGAGAAGGACATTTGCATATATGAAGCTATAGCTGAAGACTGTGGTCAATGCCCTAAAAGGAGAAGCCATGCATGCATCCAGAGTCCTTGGTTCAAAGTCTAGAGAGTCATACATGTACATGGAATCACAGACTAGTTTCCCAGTTCGCAAATCACCAACCTGCTTCATATAGCCTTTGAACATTCCATCCACCCATGAGCAGGCTGAGCCTCCTGAGGGACCTATATAGAATCTGATGACCTTTCCAAGTAGCATCTGGAACATTGGTAGAGTTCAGGTACAGGGACTATCAAAGTAACGGTGAATCTTCTGGATGGCTGAAACCCAGAAGGTAGGTACAGTTGGACAATAAGGATAAGAACCACACATAGTGTAGCACTGGGCTCTCCACACAGAACACATATCCAGCTTGGGATATTCATTTTCTGTCACTTTGTAACAAACTACCACAAACTTAGTGAGTTTGATGATGCCAATTAATTCTCTTATAATTTGAAGGTCAGGAGTCCAAATTGGATCTCGCCAAGCTAAAAGTCAGTGATGCCAGGGTCTTTTTTCTTTTTGAAGGCTCCAAGGGAGATTTGGTTTCCTTTCCTTTTCCAGTTTCGTGAGATTGGCCACATTCTTTGACTCATAGTCCCCTTGCTCTGTCTTCAAGGCCACCGGCACTGTAGCCCTCTAACCATTCATTCTTTAAGCACATCTCCTTCTAATTATAATTCCTCTGCTGCTTCTCTTTTCCATTGCTAAAGACCCCTGTGATTACACTGGGACCAACTGGATCTATTTCAGGGACAGACAGCTAGCAACTTCAAATATCCCTGTAAGGGAGCATACTCACAGGTCCATACACTAGAATCAAACATCTTCAAGGAACTATGATTCTCCTTAATATGTTTGGGTAGATGACTGGTCACCTCTCATTTGTTTGATTGGCTGTGTTTTGAGAGCCTGTTTCCTAGCCCCTCACCTAAGAACCAGATATTCAGGTATATTGAAAGAAGAAAAAACAAGAGTGAGCATCCCTAAACATGAAGAATGGGCTTTGAAGTGGACATAGGAAGTAGACCTAGATCTGGTCTCATTGTCTATTAGAATCAGCAAAAGTAGCACCATCACAACGACTGACAAGTGTACCGTTCTGGGGAGACTGTTGGCCCACATGCTTCACAAGCTCTTGGGGCTCTGCTATTCCATATTCCACACAAGAACTTGTCCTCAAGTCCTCAGTGTCTCTGGCTTAGAAGCAGGGATGTCTGGCCAACATTTTGAGATGCTATCTCTAATCTAAATACACTAGTGGGTTTTGTTAAGTATCTCTTGGTCCTTGGAACCTCCCCAGGCTGCAGTGGGTTTAAGTCTCTCCCCAGGCAGTAGTCCCAAGCCTGCATCATAAGCCCTGTCCACTGAGTCCCCTACCTCATATCTCAAAGTTGGAAAATGCTAGCAGCTGTCCTGTTTTCTGCTTTGATGGAAGGCGAAATCGCTCTTTAAGAAGCCTTCCTCACACTTGAAATAAGATGTGGGCACCGGGTACTTGCTTCAAGCTGCCCTGGTTGGCTACGTCCTGAGTATGAAATCTTGATCTTTGGTCTGCCTGGATTCCAACTCCTTATGTCCTAGTTTCCTTGCCTGGGTTCATTCTACCCAGAACCCACCCACCACTGCTCTCCCGCAGACTGGCCTCCCAGTGAGTGTTCATGGTCACTCTCACCTCACCCCAGACTACCCATTCATCCGGGACCTCCAGCTTTTCCTGACACTCCTCGC
Source organism: Mesocricetus auratus (assembly GCF_017639785.1). NCBI lineage: Eukaryota > Metazoa > Chordata > Mammalia > Rodentia > Cricetidae > Mesocricetus > Mesocricetus auratus. Next base: position 36,979,174 of record NW_024429186.1, on the reverse strand, counting down.
CAGTCCCCACAGTTTGTCTTCCAGCTTCTATGAATGAATTTACAGTTTGAGGCTTCAATGGTGTTTATGTTTGCTTTTGTTTCAAAACAGGGTCTCATATAGTCAAAGCTGGCCGTGAACTTGATGTATAGTTGAGGTTCCTGCCTCTGGTCCCCAAGCACAAGGATTACAATTCACCATTCTAACCATGATGACTTCAGTATTGACGCTATTTCCCCCTTAAGGCCTTGACCACTCTCCAGTCACCTCTGATATAGCAGCAGCAGCAGCAGCAGCAGCAGCAGAAACAACAAGCACTTGTGATGGGCCAGGCCCTGTGTAAGCATTCACTCATTTCATCCTATGAGGAGCTCGACATTTTAGAGGTGAGGACGCAGAAGGACAGAGATTCGCTTACTCCAGGAGATTTGAGTCATATACAATAAAGTACAGACTCAAGTCCAGACTAAACCGTAAGGTGCTGTTGTGCCAACCTGGATTATTACCTCAGTCATCTTCTTCCTATTTTGTACTATTTACAGTTGATTCTTACCAGTCAGGTAACTGGGCATGCTTCACTACCCCCTCCCGGTTCCGAGTCTCCCTCCCATCCCCCTGAGACTCTCGTCTTATACACAGGAAGCCAGAGGCTACAGTAATCTTAGCCCCATGTTCCAGGCCTGCTCTTTCTTGACCTTCACCTTCTGTCTGTCACCTCCTTCTCCCTCTACTCAGGCACATGGGGCAATCCATTGCTTGCGACTCAGGGTCCTTGTCTGCCGTCTTTCATATACCTGGACTAATACATCATTCCTTCACTCCTTCACTCAAAATTCACTCTCCACTGAGGGTGCAGCACCTGCACTCCATTCTGCACCCAACCCTTTAAATGACACTTTTATTCACTAAATAAATGACTAAAGGAGACCCCAGGTCACCTCAGGGCCTTGAGATTCTGGGTTGACTCTAGGCTACCCCATGCTGCGTCTGTTCCTGATCACTAAGGTGGAGGAAGTTGTTGGCTGAACCTGCAGACAAGATTTTAGCATCTTTGACAACCAGTCATGTAGACTGGCAAACAAGAACACACAACACACATCTCTGGGCTGAGTTCAACTTCCATCCTCACCAGGGTGTGTGTGTGTGTGTGTGTGTGTGTGTGTGTGTGTGTGTGTGTGTGTGTGTGTGTCTAATCCACCTACTGAAGGAGTTTCAGTACTCTCCCCTCCAGTCACCCCAACTCCAGCAATCTGAGGATGAGAAGCAGCTATGTCGTCGCTAACAATGTCCACACAGTCCTCTCAGCCCTCAAACCCTCCCCAGCCTTCGATGTCACTGTTCCTGCTCTCCCACCCTGCAGGGCACCCAGGGCTACATCTCAAAGGTACTCAGACCTCAAGGCATGGTGATCCTGCTGGTCCTGCTTAAGTGCCAAGGAGCTTGGTTGGTGGGTCAGAGCCAATGGAAGCAGTGGCAGTCCTGGGCATGTGTCCCTCGGTCACTACTCCAACAAAGGGTGGTTTGTTTTTGTGGCTGCAGCAAGGCAGCACTCGCTACAGGTCTAAGAGCTCCTGAACCAAGGAAGCCTGATGATTTAGTCAGGGTTTGCTGCAGGTGTGTGTGGGGAGTGGAGGCTGCTGGGAAAATGGGCCAAAGGTGAGGAGGAAAAAACAAAGCCTGATTATCCAAATCTACTCTGATAATGAAAAAATAGAAGAAAGGAAGAAAGAAAAAAGGAAGGAAAAGAGAAAAGAAAAGACAGGACACAGTGTATTTGGTTTTCTGGACACTTAAAAAAGAGCATTGCTTACCTCAGCTCCTAAGAAAAAACAAGAGTGAGCATCCCTAAACATGAAGAATGGGCTCTGAAGTGGACATAGGAAGTAGACCTAGATCTGGTCTCATTGTCTATTAGAATCAGCAAAAGTAGCACCAAGGTAAGTCTGCTAGCATCCACCCTCTCCATAGCACTCGGCGGCGATGAGAGACCAGCTCTGCTCTAGGCAGTGGGCATGACTGGGCCCAGACAGATGGATGTTTCTAGGGAAGGATTCAGGCTTGTGTAGTGCAGAGTTTGAGGGCAGGAGTCTTCTCAGCGTTAGATCAGCAGCCCTCTAGGTGTTGCTGCACTTGAGGTGAGAACTGGCGTAGACCTTGATTTGGGCAAGGGCAAGACTAAGTTCAACACAGGGGCTGGGTGTGCCTCCTCTTGTCCGGGGGCCTGTGTTCTCTGCTAAGCTTTCTGCTGCCGGGGGGAGCTGCAAGAGAAGGTATTTCAACATCGAGAGAAACAGTTCATTGTCTTGTTTTTTAAAAAAAACACTGAGTAAAGAAGGAAGAAACAGAGTGAGTCTTTTTGTGGTTTGCTGAGCTTCCCTGAAAAGCAAGCTATGGAGACCACAAGGGTGTATGTCAGAGCCTGAGAGAGCGGTACTCACTCCAGCACTTGTATAAACAGACGTACTTAACAAGCTGACCGGAGCTATGGCAGGGAAGCCGGATTTTCAGCTTTGACCTTTAGCCGAGAAGCAGAGCCTAGCAGATCCCTGCATTTACTATACCCCGCAAGGAGACACAACGGGCGAGCAGTGACTCACAACTGCCTGTAATTCCAGCTCTGGGGAATTCAGTGGCCTCTTCTGGTCTCCATGGGCACCTGCAGGCATGTGTGTACACTCACTGACAGACACATACACGTATACAAGTAAAGTAAAAACTTTTAAATGTTAAAAGAAAGTAAAATCCTGGCCAGTCATTGCCATGATGTCCTTGCTCTCAGACACAAACCAGGGAACTACCTTTTGCATTTTACTGCAAATGGTCCTCACACTGAAGACCAGTAGAGGACCTGCTCTCAGTCAGCGCAGTGCTAAGATATTTAACTTACTGTGTGATTCGATGGCTTAGGGACTTGAGTCCATATCTTTCTGGGTAACTTTCTTAGCCCTATATTGCAAGAGTCATTTCTGCCTTCCCACATTTCATCTGCCTGTATCCTTTCTGCAAGAGCTTCCCACCCAGCCGTGTTCAGCCTTTTAGGATCCGCTCCTCAGTTGGGTGCTCAACGACCACCAGCAAAGGGTCATTTCCATTGTCTGTGTGTCTAAGGACGCCTATCTGAACCTAGCTTCTACCCAGTTGGTTAGCCTCCCATATTGACTGCCTCTCTATGAGGAACTTTAGATGCCTAAGGCAGGTTTTTATTCAGGGCACTGACACTGAATGCAGGGGTTCCTCTCGCCCCAACCAACTGCCAAACTCTCTGAATACTAACTGAAAATCTTCTATTATTATTATTGTTGTTGTTGTTTTTTCAAGACAGAGTCTCATGATGTAGCTTTGGCTGTCCCCCCCTCACTTCAACCAACTGTCAAACTCTCTGAATGCCATCTAAAAATCTTCGTCTATTATTGTTGTTGTTTTTTTTTTTCAAGACAGGGTCTCATGATATAGCTTTGGCTGTCCTGGAACTCACCACGTAGACCGGACTGTCAGTAAACTTACAGAGTTCTGCCTACCTCTGCTTCCCAAGTGCTGAGATTAAAGGAGCGCATCACTATGCCTGGTTCCAAGTGGAAATCTTAACAACTCGTTCAATCCTAACAGTCACTGCTCAGAATCCCCCAACTGGTGCCACAGTTTAAGAACCACAGAATCCCTCCTACTTCAGATATCAGTCCCACATCTCAAGATGCCATGAGTACTTCTGACCCCCAAATTATAAATTTGAAAATTCCCTACAATTTCTTTTTGCATCTAATAACCCAGGGGGCCAAATGCTTAAATTAAGCTTCAAAGACCCATCCCAAAGACCAATTTCTGCCAGCCAGGTCCCATCTCCCAGTAGCTCCATAGCTTTGAAAATAGCATCATGCCTTCAAAACACAAGCCGGCTGAGGGTGTTTCGGGTTCAAATTCCAGCATATCACACCCTTGGACTTTCTTTCAGCCTCTATTGTGAAGCTACCCACAACCCTCAGTCTCACTATTATCATGGGTTTTAGGAGCTCAGTGCCACTAACCCTGGACAAAATCCAAATACATGCCAAGGTCTGCCCATCTCTCTGATTTTCTCCTCCAAGGAAGTAGAACAGTTGCCAGTGCATCTTAGAGCCTATACTTCGAGTCTGTTCCTAGCTTAGGTCTGCTGGGGCCACCCAGCTCACCCTGAACTCTGAGCACGGTCTTCTGTCCCGCTGATCAGTGGCAGGAGAGGGCTTGAGGCCCTGCTGCGGATCTCCTCTCTATCTTCAACCCTGCTGCCAAGTAGCTTTATATGACATTTGCCTTCTGGTTCCGAAATTGAGCCTGTGGCCCAGACTGCTCCCTAAATGGATAACTCACTTGGCTTCATCCTCCCAGACTTAGTAACTCTCCTCTTGGCTCCTTCCATGGTTCTGGCAGAGTAAAATACAGAAGACAAGGCTCAGAGTGGCTCCTGGCGTCAGCTCTCCTGACTTTGCTTATTGGCAAGACAACACCAACATCCTCACACCTAAAACGCGAGGGTCTGAAGACAGGTCACCTCTGCATCTCCCACAAGCTCCCTGTCCAGCTGATTCTACAGGGCCAGACTCACTCCACCCCCTCCCTGCCCCCTACCACCCTCAAAGAAAGAAGCCCTGCCAGGGCTTCGGCAGTGAGACAGCTCAGGGAGAGCATTCACTCAGGGAGAGCATTCACTCAGGAAGAGCATTCACTCAGGGAGAGCATTCACTCAGGGAGAGCATTCACTCAGGGAGAGCATTCACTCAGGGAGAGCATTCACTCAGGGAGAGCATTCACTCAGGGAGAGCATTCACTCAGGGAGAGCATTCACTCAGGAAGAGCATTCACTCAGGACTTAACACAGGTCCTCTGGACCACCTGGGCTGGTGTCACTTGGCTTATCTTGGGGACACCAGCACAAGGTGTTTAATTTGAGGGCAGGACCCTCTGATGTCACAAAAATTGAAAACAGCTTCAAGCAATGCAAAGTGTTTTTTTTTACTATAAATATCCTCCATCATATATGTTTTAGTATAAGTATCCTCCTTTGTGTGTATGAGAGAGAGAGAGACAGAGACAGAGAGAGACAGAGGAAGAAAGAAAAGAGAGAAAGAAGGAGAGAGAGAGTGATATGTGACTCCCATGATGACTAAAATGTCTGAAATCCTAATGTCACTGGATTTTCTGTTTTTACCCAACAACCCTATTTGTATGACTTCTTTTTTTTTTTTTTTTTTTGGTTTTACGAGACAGGGTTTATCTGTATTGTTTTGGAGGCTGTCGGTCCAGCCTAGCCTCGAACTCACAGAAATCCGCCTGCCTCTGCCTCCCGAGTGCTGGGATTAAAGGTGTGTGCCACCACCGCCCGGCTTTGTATGACTTCTAAACAGACCAGGAACTTGTAAGTCAGGCTGCACAGAACAAGCTGCACTTCCCACCCATACCCCTTCTTAGGAAGGCAGCTGGTCCCACTGTCAGGGTGTCCAGAAAGAAAATGTTCCTTGTACACAGCAGTACCTCCCACTAAGGCTAGCCCTCCTCCCTCCCTCTCTTCTTCCCCTCCCTCTCTTCTTCCCCTCCTTCTCTCCTCCTCTCTCTGCCCCCCCCCCCATGCAAGACCTCCCTGTCAGCAGTCTGAAAAGTCTTGTTGTTCTGTCATCGTCACTTCCCGGTCCCCCATTTCCTGCGTGTGCAAAAGGGTAGGTGCAAGAACTAAAAGGAGCGAGAGGCTTTGGTACCTGTAGAGACGTTTCAGGCCTCAGCTCAGAAGGCAGGGGCCATGGTAGGGACCTGTTAATTTGGAAGACTACTGAGTTTTCCAGATTCCCTCAGTCACTCAGAAACCCATCCTGCCTCTCTGTAAGGCATGACCTGTGTGCCCACAGAACAGCAGTTCTCAATCTGTGGGTCATGACCCCTTTGGGGATTGAGCAACCATTTCACAGGGGTCACCTAAAACTATCAGAAAATACAGATGTTCACAATTCATAACATTAGCAAAATTATAGTAATGAAATAGCAATGAAATAGTTTTATGGTTGGGATCACTACAACATAACGAACTGTACTAAAGGGTTGCAGGATTAGGAAGGTTGAGAACCACTGCTCTAGAGGATCCCAGACCTCAAGATACAAAGCCCAAAGGATATATTTGGGAGAATGCAGGGCTATCAGATGGCCCGCCGGGCCTGGCTGGGGCTAAGGGGTTGGACTTTAAGGCACAGGCAGATCTTGGGATTCACCAAGGCCTTGAGTCTGTTGGCTTTGCCACCCATTAAGTCTGTCTATCACCTGCAGGCCTACTGGGAGAGAGTGGAGCTCTTCAGAGACAAGACTCAGCTTACCAGTGATGTAAGTGGGAGCAAGGCATCAGTGGACCAGGGACCATAAACCCACCCAGGGACATTTTGAAGCACAGAGAAGAGGCCAGCAGAGGCCAGCTTCCATATGTCCAAGTGTTTGAAAGTTAAGCCATCAAACTAGCAAAGTCTCCAATCTCTTCCCCTGACTTGACAGACATCTTCATGACATCCTGAAGGTCAAGTGTGAATTGAGAATTTGGAGTCACAAGAATTCCAGATGGCATGTGGTGGCCCAGGCTGGGTTCAGCCCCTAACCCTACCTAGTACTAGAAGAGATCTTTAAATTTGTAAAATTACGTTCCTATTTGGTGTGTGTGTGTATGTTTGGGGGGGGTGTGGTGTGTGTGGGGGGGTGTGCACCATGGTACACATGTAGAGGTCAGAGGACAACTTAAGGGTTCTTTCCTTCCATCATGTCAGTCCTGGGAATAGAACTGAGGTCTTCAGTCTTGGCAACCGGCTCCCTTACCTGATGAGCCATCTCATCAGCCCTCAAAAGGCTCTTAATCACAAACATGGAAACACTATGAGTCCTAGCCCTACTACTACCTACCACACCATCCCTTGGTCACCCCAAAGGCCTGTGGCTATACGCACCAGTGTCACAATTCACCTGTTTTGGCAGACCAGACTTCAATTAATTAGAACCCCACACTGACTAATTTAAGCTCAGAAACTCAGTCAGGGAATTTCAGAATCGGAAAGCAAGGTCCGGCAATGTGTTCTTGTCGAACCTGTTTCTTTATCTCAAGAGTACTCTGACTGTGGCTGGAGCAAAATCCTAACATATGGACCGTAGTATGGGCCAGTCTCATGACCACCAGACCAAGGCTGGAGCCTGTCAGACGTGAGGTCAGCCAGTGGGAGCTCAGAAGGGAGTTCTGGAATTTCCTAGAAGGGTCCTCATGGGGTCTTGTGCCTCCTGTGGCTAAGACTGGGTGTCTGCCCATGACCTCATGCCTCCACGCAGGTCCCACGGGTGTCAAGCAGGTGTCAGCGTCTCGGGCTCCCAACACAGTGGAGCCTGTTTTCTTCTCCTCTCACTCCTTAACTCCAGTGTCCACTGTCCTGTGCTACTTGGCTGACCTCCTTGGCAGAGAGGTGGCCAAAGCATGTGTCTCTGGAGGTTCAGATCCCTCAGCCATCAGAACCCACTCGAGCTAAAGGGCAAGAGTTCCACCCTCCACCCACTGACCTGGTTCCCCTTCACCTCGCCCGGGGTTGGTGGATGTCACTCAAAGCAGTTCGGTTCATCTGTGTAGGCGAGGAGCAAGCCCCTTTTCTTACCCACACTGATGCTCCTCACAGCCTGAGACAGCCTTTATTACAGTTCCCAGCATCCTCCCCAGCCCTTACAAGCTGGCCTCTGCCTCGGCCTCGCTCTGCCTCTCCCTCCCAGACCTGCTTCTGTGTCCCCACTCAGCTGTCTTATCTGTCTAAATCTTTTCGTCCTGGAAGCCGTTTTGGAGCTTTCCTCCATGAAAGGTTCCCAGCACATCTCTGAAGCCTCCTCACTCTTCATGTTCCACGCCAGTAACCCCGCACGACCCACATTTGACCCAGGGACGACGTTCGTGTGCTTTTGTATAGCACTTGTGATCTCTCCTCGCTGAATAAAACTCCCAGAAGAGACCTTAAAGAACACCTGCTCTAGCCCTCACCTTCCAAAGATGGGGAGGAAGGTTTCACAACTCACCCAGGCTGGAGGTCTGAGTCTGGCAGAGCTGGGCATGACACGCAAATTGCATTCAACCTCTCCAATCTAGGACCTGTCCACAACCCCCTTGCTGCTTCCCTACATGGAACTATACCACCCCCAGGGGACCAGGTTGTCACAAAGGGCAACCACATGACATTCTCATCAACCGGGCGAGCGGTGCCTTTCCATTTACCAGCGGGACAAAGCCCGCTGCTGCACCCCGCCTCTGCCCCTCTGTGCGCTGTATGTTTCTCAACTTCTTTGCATTTTAATATCCACCAGGCAAAACAAGTAATGAACAGAGGTCACTTGGATTTTCTCAGAGCAGCTTCAATTCCCTGCTGGCTGCATGTGAGGACTGCCCTTTTCTTCAGAGTGAATAAGCCCCATGCCTGCTCCCCACGGCAGTGAGACCAGCCCCTTCTGCCTGCAGTCCTCTGCATTTTCAGCTTCCCAACATTACTCTGCCTCAGAAACTGCCACAAAGCTCCAGGCAGAGGCTGGTGGGCACAGAGGAAGTAAGCAACCAGGCTGCTTCAGGAATCCATGGGACGAAATAAGACACACTGGGAGGACCAGAGCAGTGAGACCCCTGACTTGACGCAAATGCCATGACTCAAAGTCAACCTAAGAGGGCAGAGCAGACATCCCTCCCCCACCCCCATCCCCTCTCTCATTGTCCTACTCATGCAAAGAAGAAAAACAGAATAATGAGCCACGTTGGACAGTGTCACCCGAGCAGCCGGAAAGACGTGGGCAGACGCCTGGCCAGGCCACTGACTTTCTCTGTTTCTGGATTTTATAAATATTCGGGGAGTTTGATCTGAGACTGTTGGTGGGGCGGCGAGCAGAGCTGTAGAGGGGGAGATAACTCAGTCCCTGGGGGTTCTTGGCTCTCTCTGAGGCCTGCTTTTCATTAGGGTTGCCAAGACAACAGCTCATCTGCTGCAGAGCTCATCGCAGCCTGTAAAGCATCCTCAGTGAGGCCCGCTCCCTGGGAGACAGTGAGTCTTCATGGCAAAGCCACCTTCCGCCAGGACTCTGCCCTCTGCCTCCTCACCGCCTAGCCTAGGCAAGAGAAGATCACCCAAGGGGAGCCGGAAAGTGCTTTGAGGCTGGAGTGGACAGGCAGAGCTGTGATGGCCTTGCTCCAGTATTGTTCAAAACTAGAGGCAGGGGCTTCGAGAAAGCACAAGGCCCTGTAGCAACAGCCTGGGTGCAGCATGTCCTCCTGTGCACCCCAATCTTTACTCACCCTGGCCCCCATACAACCAACCTTGCCCCCCACGTGCACCTTGATTTGATTTTCTTACTAAGGCAAACACAATGTTCCCATGGAACAGCCTTCCTGGTTGCTGTACTACTGAGTTCCAGATGCCTAAACCAGTATGAGTCCACTTGTGGCTCTGGTTTGAACCAAGGTGTCCAGTGGGTTATAAAAGGGTAGTGTCAGGGTAGAGGGAGGAGGGACATTGGGGTCAGAAGAGACTCAAGTCAGCAAAGCAGTATTTGAATAAACAAGTCAACCCCAAGACGACAACCTGAGGCCAGTTAGAGAGTGTGTACCCATGGCTTATACCCACTGTCAGTTACTGGATGAAAAGCCAGCTCTCTCTACTGTGAGCTCCACAGGGCCAGCAGTCAGAGAGTCCCACTCACGTGCTGCATGCCAGCATCCAGCAGGGCGCCTGTACCCAGGTGGCCCCTTCACATGGGGTGTCAGAAGGGACCCTTCTGAGAAGCAAAGCAGGGAAGAGAGTCGCTAAGATGCTTCTGGGCCTGGACTGGAGTTTTCTGGGTTATCTTAGGAACCTAACCATGTGCTGTGGAGAAGTTGGACCCCAAGCCTCTTCTAGCCTCTCTTTACTGTGGAATGTAGACCACCCAAGTCCTCTCAAGAGATTTGGATTCTTAAACCCAGAGCTAGCCCTAGGGAAATAAAGCCAGAAGATCTCTCCTTCTCTCCCTCTCCCTCTCCCTGTCCCTCTCCCTGTCCCTCTCCCTGTCCCTCTCCCTGTCCCTCCCTCCCTCCCTCCCTCCCTCCCTCCCTCCCTCCCTCCCTCCCTCCCTCCCTCCCTCCCTCCCTCTCTCTCTCTCTCTCTCTCTCTCTCTCTCTCTCTCTCTCTCTCTCCATTTCTCTTAAATGGAGTAGAACCAGGAACTTTGGTCACAGCCCCTTGCCTCAAATACACTCCCTCTGTCTCTGTCTCTCTGTCTCTGTCTGTCTCTGTCTCTCTGTCTTTGTCTCTCTCTCTCTCTCTCCAAAACGGGGGCTCATAATATAGCCTGGGCTAGCCTCAAACCCTCAGAAAGCCTCCTGGCCCGGCCTCCCATGAGCTGAGCTCACAGTGGACCTCTAAAGGCCTGGTTTCCTGCTCCCACCGAGACTAGAGGGGCAGACTCTTAATCCCTCTGCTGGTCAGAGCAATGGTGGGGAATTCCCCCTGCTTGCGGGATAGGCTATCTAAAAGAGATTTCATCACATCTATCCGCTGAGATACCAAAATCATATCAAAGTCTTATCGGAGCCAGCCCCCAGGGGAGCGGCTGTCTTCTGATCCTCACTGAAGAGGCCCCTGCTGGCCTTTGTGAGGAAACATGCAGCCAAGTGAGAAGCATGTGAGTAGCTGTGCACTGAGGCTTCTTGGTCAACCCTAGCATCCTGGGGTGGGAAAGCTTTACTGGAGGGGCAGAGTGGCGCCAACCCAAATGGCTGTAGGGGTGGAGCATTAAAGAGGGCAGTCAAGCCCCCAGGCCCGCTGCCTGTTTATTTCATGTAGGACCTCAGGCCCCCACTGAATCAGGGAGTGAGTTTTCATGTGCTCACTAGGTAACACGACACACAAAATCTATGACACAGCAGAGCCCCCTGATTCCAACTTAGCACCCAGCAATGAGTAGCAGAAGGGAAATCAGGCCTCTGTCTGAGGCTCTCTCCTTCCCTTTAGAGTAGATGTGCTACAACCTATCCCAAGGACTTGGTGTGAGGCAGGCAGGGGTCCCACACTAGCAGCTCCCAACCCCGAGATTGATAACAGACTAGACATCGCTTAGGGACCATTAAATAGCCTGCACTATCTTGATACTGTGGCTTCAGCTTGTCCTCCAGCTGTTTCATTTTTGCATTTCCTTGGGGTATTTTTAGTTCCCTAGCCATGAGCCCCATTGCCAACAGTGGTCACCTTTCATCTCAAGTATATCCACTCATGTGAAGTAAGGGTCCCGGGGCCATGGGAAGAATGGAGCTGACTAACACAAACCAGATAGCTGTGTCAATGATAGTTCCAGGCCTGGCCAGGCTGGAGGAGGAATTCTTAGAAGAGGATACAAAACTAGCCTGCACGATGGAGTCTTCCAGAACCTTCCCTGCTTCCCACAAGGAAGTAAAATAGGGTCTGGTTTTCATCTCTTTCACTACCTGTGTTTCTTTGAGAGTTAGAGGATTTTGTTGCCATGACACCAGTTGGGGGTCTTGCCAGTTTTCCTTTGGGGGGTGGCATGTTCTGTAGTTGTGGTTCCAATTGTACACCTTAGGCTGATGAGATGGAGCAGAGGGATGCATGAGCCTCAGGCGTGTGGGGGACTCTTGAGGTTTGCATGAATGCTGGGGTGATTTTGCACAGTGCTCGGCTGACTCACATTAATTTTGTGGGAGGGAGGGAGGAGAGACCATCCTTGGAGTATATGACTGGGTGACCTGGGCATCCCTTAGCAGTGTTTGGCCTCGGTTTCCTTCCGGAATGCAATACTCATATTAGAACCTTCCTGAAGGCAGGCTTATATATATTCTACCCAACAGCAAGATACATTTGCCAGAGAGTTCAGTGAGGTGAGCTTAGCAGGAGTGCGGCACAGAAAGTACATTGACTGAGAATTGGCTCCCCCCACGCCATTTTGGTAGTTGTCAGAGGGGGCAGGCCTTAGATAGTGGGCTCAGAGCGAAGGTACAAATAGTAGAACGGGCTGCAATATGCAAAACTCAAGCAGAGCTCCAAGGCACTGGGGAGCTCCCCCTCCCTCCCATCCTACCACCACCTCCTCTTTAGCTGTAGAAGCTGAGACATGTGGCTCTCCAGGCTACCCCAGAAAGTTAAAGCTTTAGATAAATACACAGTCAAAACTGCTGTCACATCCCTGCCCTTGGAGGCCCCAGGCTCCTCCCTAATCTTTCCTCTCCTGCCAGGAGCCAGGCCTGGAGGAGCTCTGGAGAGAAGGTATCCCCTCTTCGTGCACGTATGCTGTCCCAGGGGTCTGCACTGGACACAGGGGGCATCCTGACCACTGCAGACCCTCCTCTTCCTGGGTTTGTTAGGAGCCCGACTGGCCCCGAGTCTTATGACTTCAACAGATGTTTCTGCTTAAGGAGTCCTGGCATCTTTACGGCCTGTTTTTTCCATTCTTGCATCTCTTCCTCTGTCCCAGAAACCCTGAACACAATTTAGACTTCATTTTCTTCCTAATGGTTACAGGGGGAGAAAAGGCTGGGGTTAGTTTTGGGTTTTTGTTGGTTTTGTTTGTTTTTTCTTTTCCCCAGTTTTTCCTTTTTGCTTAGCTCTTTAAGTCACACACACACACACAGCAAAGCCACACACACACACACACACACACAGCACAAGCCACACACACACACACATACACGCACACATATTCACACACACACATACACACACATACACATACACGCACACATATTCACACACATACACACACATACACACACACATACACATACACACATATTCACACACACATACACGCACACATATTCACACACACACATACACACACATACACATACACGCACACATATTCACACACATACACACATACACACACACATACACATACACACATATTCACACACACATACACGCACACATACACACACATATTCACACACACATACACACACGCACACATATTCACACACACACATACACACACATATTCACACACACATACACACACGCACACATATTCACACACACACATACACACACATATTCACACACACATACACACATACACACACATACACGCACACACACATACACGCACACATATTCACACACATACACACACATACACACACATACACACACATACACACACATACACACACATACACGCACATACACGCACACACACACATACACACATACACGCACACAGCACAAGCCACACACACACATACACACACATACACACACACATACATGCATATACACACACACATACACACACACAGCACAAGCCACACACACACATACACACACACACACATACACACACACACACACACACTTCCATAGGCACTAAGGTCTATGTTCATGGTGAATGTTGTATTCTGTTTCAAAACCTCCCTTTCCACCTCTACCCATCATACCTCATATTCTCGCCTGTCCATCCCACACAGGTTACTACAGGACTGATTAAGGTGCCTGCCATGGTGCTGATTTTGAAGACTTACATAGACCTCAGCCTTCAGCCTGTTCTTCCAGCAAAGCATAAGGAACACCCCTGTCTATCAGCTTCTGGGGAGGCTTTAGCTGATCAACAGGAATGACAGCTCTCCCCAAACTCTGTCTAGCCAGCCTGCCTCTCTGAACTCAAGTGGGACCAAGCTGACAGTTGTTAAAAATGGAACCAGTTTTCCATGGGCAGGTCACAGGCTTGAAACCGGTCCAGCCACACTTCAAATCACACCTGTAATTCCCTCTTGCTTGCTGGCATGCCTGGGTGTTCCCAGTCACCTCCCCTGCAGGGCTTAAGGTGACCTATCCCAGGACCTCAGCTTATGGTTTTTGTGTGCCTGGGGTTGAGGCCTGTTTATTACCTGCCAAGACTGATGAACAGACTAGAATTTCTCGTCTAGGCTCCCACAGGAGTCTCAGTAGATCTACCTGGAATCCTAAGTGTTGATTCACTTGACTACTTAGCTGGAGTTAGACCTGTGTCTTGCTGTATCCTTTGTATAAGATTCACATCCTAGAATGCCCTCTTGTTGTAGCTAACTGCCCCAGGCTATCCAGATCCACTGTGATTTGGCCATGGGGCAGAAGTGGGGAGAAATCTTTTGAATGTCCATCTTCAATGCCTTCTCCTGGCAACTGGGCCAAGCCCTTTGAAGTGTTCATGAGGTGACGACCCCCACCTGAGGAGGCCACCCTCCTTCCCTCGTTGCTTTCCAAGGCACCACCACACTCACCTCACCATGACCCCCTCCCATCTCCTTCCTGTTTAAGCACATCCCAACTCTGATTCTTGCTGGTCTATGTCTGGAGACAGAACCACAGCACCCTTCCCCATTGAGGAGTCTGTTTGGTGAAGGCAGCCACAGGAAAATGGGTCAGATTCCTCATAGTCTGACATCACACGTAGAGACAGTGGGAATAAGACTCAGAAGCAGGGGAAACATGATGATCTGCTAGGGATGGTGAATGTGCTGAACAGCAGCCACACCTAGAGTCTGGGGAAATCCTGACTTTTGGCTTTGCTTCATGCTTGTCTACCAGTGAAGAGGTGGGAAGGCTGCCCCTCTGCTTCTCCATTAGCAAACAAATCCCATCAAATCCCCCCCCCCACGACATGGACACTTCCCCAGAAACCACTATAATATCATAATCAGAGATCCTATGGATAGCCAATAGCATGTCTGCTCCAGGGGCCTACAGGGTCTAATACACCTCTTCCCCGGGCATATGCCAGTGGCAGGCCTTGGCAAGTGGGGCAGCAGCATGGTGGCTCCTAAACCAGCCATATCAGTATTGCTCATCCTGTTGCTGAGGGATGGTGGATTCCTGCTGTTGGAGAGGGCTCTGGTTCTAAGGTCTTTAGAGACCCAAAGCCACTATCGGAGTTGCAGGTCTGAGTTAGTAGCATATGAAGTGATGATTCAGTCGTCTGCATGGCCCCTGCCAACTTGTCACTTGCCTTCTCTCTCATCACCACTGGAGCCTGCTGAAGGGGCGGAGCCATGGGCACTGCCTTAGTGCCTAGACCGTGTGAAGACGGGCACAGGCACAGGAGACAAGTAACATTCTGATGGTCAAGGGCAGCTCCCCTTTTTCTCTGACGGCCTCTATATCCGAGGGACCAGACTATATTCCTCAGTGTCGGAAGTGAAGGAATAACCCAAAATACCAAAACTCTTCATCACCAGGAGACCCTATAGAAGGATGGCAGGCTCAATTGCACTGCTGATGTGAGATATAGAGGTGTGGGGGGGGCGAATGAATCTGTCACAGGATAAGTACAAAACGGCCTAAGATGCTTTAAAGATCTGTACCCCAGTTTTAAAACAGAACACTATGGCTAGAAATATAACCCAGAGGTAGAAAGCGTATCTATTATGCACAAGGCCCTAAGTTTCTAAACCCAGCACTGCAAAAAGGAAGGGAAAGGAGGGAAGGGAAAAACGAGCCAGGTGTGCTTGCAATCCCAGTATTTGGGAGGCAGAGGCAGGAAGAGTGTCAAAGTTTGAAGCAGCATGGTCTACCTAGTGAGTTCAAGGCAGGTCAGGGCTGCATAATGAGACTTCACCACAAGGGTCTCCTGTCTGCAAGCATAGGGGTAATAAGGACAACTATAACAATATCAAGGGCTGCTGGCCCTCACTAAGCATGTGCAATGTGCCAGGCACAGCTCTAAGTGCCTTACATAGGTTCCCTCAGCCATCACAAACCGCTGTGTTTGTTATTGCTGCCTCACTGTAGAAATGAGGGTACTCGACATGTCAGCATTGGCCTCCTGCAGCAAGGCACACTGGGACACTTCCCGTCCAGGCACTTCCCTGGGATCTGTGTGAATGCGGAGTTGAGGAAGGCTGCTGTCATCATGTGAGATCCTGGTCATGCCCTTCATGATGAGTCTACGGTGGGCTAGAGATGGGGTTTATGTAATGGTGGGATGGAGAAGGGGTTTATGTAAAAACAGTGCATCCTGGTGGTAGCCGAGAAGGTGAGCAGCCCAGGTAGTGTCCAGAGAAGGAACAAGATAGAATATTGTCATCAACCGAGATCAGAGCTGAGCCAGCACCAAGGCTTCACAAAACTGGAACCATTTTTTTCCCTACCTACAGCACAAAACCAGGCTGCCAGACTCCAATTCTCATTCCACCATTCTTTACCTGTGATCTTGGGCAAGTTTATGAACCTCCCTGGATATCAACAGACTTATCTATAAGGAAGGAAGACAAGTGCCCATCCTGTGGCACTAAATAAGGCAGTAGTATATCTAATGCCCCCAAACAGAGCACTGCCAAGGTCAGCTGTCCAGGTGGCTCTCAAGGACCCATCAGCCTCTCATTGCTTTGAAGATGTCACACTGAAGGATCAGAGCTGCAGACAGAAGCTAGCTCATCCCTGCAGTAGAGAAAGCTACAGTAGAAATCAGTTAGAGCCTGTCCCTGAACTCAGTAGAGAGGGAAAGAGGACATCTAATGGGACAGAAAGGGACTTCACATCCTGGGTGTAAATGTTTGGCAGCCAGGCACAGGCCAAGTGGGAAGTCCTGTGCACCTGGGCTGGTTGAAGGTAGGAATTTCTCCCGTCTGGCTTGATCATAGCATCACTGTCCAATTATGGGCAAGAAGAGAGGCTTCCTCTGTCTCTGAACAGTTCTTTCTTGTTTCTCAGGACAGGAATATTGATCCTTTCCCAGCCTCTCTATAAACTTCCCAACCCCAGCCTCAGGCTTAGAAGAGGAGATGGGGGTGGTGGGTGGGGCTGCCTGAGGCAGCCATGTTCTGTCACAGTAAATCTTTCCCAGGAGATGAGACAGCTGAGCTCTTCAGCCAGCTCCGGATCTGCTCAGAATGAATCCTTCCCAACCCCCAGAAGACCCTCAGCGGCTTGGGAAAGGAACGGCTCTCTCGGGCGCTGGGTTTGTGTATACGGGACTGTCAGTCTGGGCGGGGGTGTCTGATGACATATGAGAGCAGTGGAGAAGAGAAGACCGTTTGGAGTCAAGACAAAAATGTTGGCCTAAAGGGAAGCTTGTGATCCTCTGGCTCTTCCACCCCCACTTGCTTTGGAGAGCCCGCCCCGTGACTTTTCATGAGCAGTTGAGCCCACGGTTTCCTCTCTCAGAACTCCATTAAACTGAGTGAGCAATGCGTGTGCGCATGCACACACCACCATGTCTTCCTCGCCTGCACCTCTGCATTCTGCCATTGTATACATTCCATGCCAGTCTCCTTAGATCATCCCCTCCTTTAAGCCTTCCTCTCACCATCTCTTCTACAAGCTTCCATGCCTCAGCAAGGGACCAAAGGGGTCTGGATTTTGCCTCGTAAAGCAGAATTTCTTCTTAGTGGTTTCATCCAACATCTTGCTAAAGATATGAACAGAGTAGGGAAGGAGAGGACCACAGAGCAGGAGGTGACCTCTAAGGCCTCCGCCACACAGTGCTTGCCCCTCCACTAGAGAGCACACTTCTCTGGCTTGCACTGAGCCAAACCATCAAAAATCCAAACACAGGAGTCGCACTGAGGCTCATCCCAGGTGCAGCTAGATTTCTTGCAGGTAAGCTTCATTGGAGACCAACAGCCTAGATTTTGCTCCAAATTCACTGGTGTGAGTTCATCCAGTTCTGGAAGCCATGCCTTCCCCTCTCTGCCTAGGTGAGTCACTTGTGAGCCTGGATCTTTTATTCTAACCATCTTCTGATTGTCTCCTCTGATGGAGCAGAAGAGACAGTAAAAATCTTTTTATCATAATTTATTTTTATTTTCTGCGCATGGCATTTTTCCTGCATGTATGCCAGATCTTGGAATTACAGACAGTTGTGAGCTGCCATGTCGATGTTGGGAATTGAACCTGCGTCCTCTGGGAGAGCAGTCAGTGCTCTTAACTGCTGAGCTATCTCTAACCCCGACATTGAAAATCTGAAACAACAAAAATGCTTCATTTCACAACCCATGATTACAGTTGCTTCTTTCTGCTTCCATTGCTACCTAATACCGAGTTTATATTTCCTGCTAAAGAGACAGCCAGGGCTTGAGGAGATCAGTCAAGGGGACCAGTCTTGTCTGAACTAACACCTCTATGAATAGAGTTGTGCTGAATTGAGTCCACTGTCTTTCTACATTGGTGGGTCTTTCTGTGGGTTTATAAGCACATTCTGGCGGTGTCTAGCTTGAATAGATTAAATCTGTCCTTCTGTTCTGAGAAAGGGCTGTGAAGGGTCTCTGGCCTCCAAAGAGACCAGTGGCTTCTGAGCAAGAAATAAGTAACTTATGACCACAACAACAGAGCAGCCTGAGTCAGTCTCCCCAATGTCTACATCATGTAATTTATAGTGGCAAAGAAAAAGATACACAAACCAAAAACAGACACAAGTATATGGTGTTAGCTAAATTAAACATCTGTGAGATGGAATACTAGGTAGTCATTAAAACTCTATCAGAAACAAAGCTTAACCTGGTGGGAAAATGTTCTTGTAACATATCATTAAAGGGGGAAGTGAATTGTGAAGTACCATTCACAGAACAGAACAGTTTTTAAGGAAAGTATCATGTACAAAAAACAAAAACAAAAGCCCATTGCAAATGGTCACACTACCGTCTCTGGGTTTCTGCTTTACTTTTGTTTCTTTAGAAGTGATAGCTCTATTTTTCCAGTTTCATCCCATGAGCATGCATTTTCTAAAATCAGTGGGGGAAATCATTAAAGGAAGATTATGTGAGGGACTAGCAGATGTGGCCCCTGCTTTTTGTCCCACATCTTTCCTTGCATTCTCCAGCCCTTCCCACTATGGACTCCATGCCAACATCATCAGCATCACTAAGGTGGATCTATGGTAAGAGTCCTGGAAGGTTTTGAGAATTTGACCTGACACTGGGAATTCATCAGACCCAAGCCATGTTTTCTCCCAGCCATTAACGAGCATCTCCAAGGAATCTTAAGTATATTTCCAGGGGTTCGAAGAGGACAGTTGCAAACCCTGACAGCTCCTCGGTGGGTTTTCAAATGTGAGTGTGATTCATCCCTTCTCCCAGATCTTTTCACGAGTCTATTTCTGAGACCTCTGGAAAATCTGCCATGGCTGTGAGAAAGAAGGGGGCTGAGGAAAACAATGTCCAGTCTCCCTCTACAGAGCATGATGAAGGGGACTAGGGAGAACCAATCAGGGCAGGGGACAATCCGCCTTTGTCTAGTTCATAGGACAGGGTCAGCCATAGCGTAGAGCCCAGAAAGCATATGGAATAATGAATGAGTTCATGAAGGGGTACAGTTGGGCCACTGTGAAATCGGCTGCAGTGTAGATGGGCCCTGTGCATACCATTTCTGTCACAGATTTCAGAGAGCCATCTAGCTTTCAGCGGCTCTTCACCGCCACCCTCTTCCCAAACAGAATCAACATCATGTCTCTTCTCACCACCAGGAAATGGCACTGAGATGATCCAGCTGTCTTGAAGTCACTAATCCAGTTGGTGGCAGATCACCAGACACACCAGAAAGTAGAGGGAGCACAGCTTCCCTCCTGATGTAGCCAGTCACCTCGTCTACTCCAGGGGGTGCCACATCACCTAATTCTGGAGCGTGGTCAAGTGGTAGCTTTTCTTGGTCAGCCTGTCCTTGAAAAATCCACTCCCTGGTTGTATTGGAAAATTCCTCTTGTGCCTGTCATTGTACACATCAGAAGGCCAAGGTTTCCATTTTCTCAGACGATATCAAGCAGCTACTGTCACTGAGATCAAGTCTGCTCCTGGAATTTTTTACTCATCCTCTCAGACCTAATCCAGGAAAGGCAGGCCAACACCAAGGCTGGTATTCCCCAGCACAGAAACCAACTGGCTAGGCTCCACCTATGCAAGAAGACTACGGTCTGGACATCAGAGGGGTGGCCTGATGCTGACATCTTTAGTATTTTGGGGTTCTCTGAAGTGAAGAAATCCTCTTGGAAAAAAAATAAACAAGTTTCTTTGCCTTGGATTCCCATTGTGTGTCAGTCAGATTTTAAATGGAAATGATTGAGTCCAAGCAGCTTCTTGGAAGAAGAAATCTCTTTCTACACTGGTTGGGACCAGTGGGGATTCTTAGGCCTGGCCATTTTATCATCACCAGTCATGATGAAGGTGAGGTTTCCTGTTGATGTTATTTGTCAGACTAGGCAAAATACAGCCACTCAACCATCATTCTCTCAAGGATGCATCCACCTAAAAAGCATTCCTTGATCACCTCATATGTCTGTGGAATAAATATTAGGAAAGATTGCCCATTCAAAAGTGCTAGCCGGGTGAGGCGGCGCACGCCTTTAATCCCAGCACTTGGGAGGCAGAGGTAAGTGGATCTCTGTGAGTGAAGCCAGCCTGGTCTATATAGTGAGTTTCAGGATATCCAGAGATAAATAGTAAGAGCCTAATTCAAACAAACAAACAAACAAAAAAGTACATTAGTATAGTTCCCCTCTAGGGATCTCATAGCCCAGGAGGAGGGGTATTCAAGAACTGAGCTTAAATCACGGTGAGCCATAGAATACAGGGGAGGGCCAGGAGGGTTAATAGTCCACCCACAGATTCTGGGGATAATGCATAGAAGTGGGGAGGCTTAGACATTGGGGAATTGTGAGCCAGTTTTTCAAACACCTGAACTGGCTTTCCATGGTAGGCATGAGTATATTGCACAATGCCCCTGAGTTCTAGGGACTTAAAAACAGAGGGTGGAAAGCTCTTAGGGAATGTGAATTCTGTTCAGTGGGAACCCTGGCTATGCTCTTGGGCAGTATGTCGAGTGGGCTACTGGCCTAAAGCAAGTCTTAATGTTTGATGTAGTCAAATATCTTGGCAGAGTTCCAAAGCCAGTAGCATGCTCTTCCAGAGACTTCTCTCCTTGCAGAAGAGAAGGCCCAGGTCTACTTAAACATGTAAGCAAAAGTTCTTGAAGAAGTACTAAAAAGCTCCTGAAAAATGATGGGTCCAACCTTGCCATAGACCCTTTCTCTTGCTCCTTATACCTGGCATAAACACCCTAGTTTTCCCTGAACATCTCAGCTAAATGCAACATCCTCTGGGAAAACGTCAATGCACTCCAGGGAAATGGCCTTCCCTTAGTACAAAACCATCCTATCTTCATGAGAAAACTCTGAGTTTACCTTCTTGCCTCTGTGTCTTTCTGAAGGCAGGAAGTGTGTCTTTCTCATCTCTGATGCCCACCCCACTTGGAAGGGCCCATAAAGCTATTGTTGACCGGACTGAGGCTACAATAAACAGCACTTTAATTTGCCCTGGACTTCTAACAGAGCAGGATCAATTGCAAAGGCTTTCCTGATAAACCAGAATGTCCTCATACCCTAGGTTCACATATGCAGAGTCTAACGTGTGGACAAGGGAGGCTAGTCCAGAACTGAACCTGTGTCCAGCCCAGGAGTGTAACGAGTGCTTCTCAGTCTGGGATAAATCCTACCAGGGCTATGCTGAGACCCCAAATTCCTCACAGTCCATGGGCCACCCCCAAACAGATGGAAGTCTAAACAAGCCTTAGTGCCAAGCTCCAGCATGTTCTGGAAGCTTCTCCAAGGCTGTGCCTCTAAAAGATTGGGGTGGAGAAGAGCCCCATAGACCCAAGACAGTGTCAGGTTCCCCCTTTTTGGTTAACAGGAATGGAAGAGCCTTTAAGAAAACCAAGTATTATTATTTGTTTGTTTTTACAGTGACTCAGTCTGTAGTAACTAGGTTAAAGTCCACTTTGAAAAAAAAGAAAACAAAAGACCTCTTGTTAGTGCTGGAAGTTTGCCTCTTAAGATATCACTGAGGGGAACTGGGAAGAGAGAGAAAAAAAAAAGCCAGCAGGGCAGAGGAAGCTGCAGGCCTTCAGGAGCACAGCCGCACTCTGGGAAGGAAAACATAACTGCTTTTCATCTCCACGTCTATCTGCACCAGCCGCTCTCTCTGAGGCTGTCGTATGGTCACTACAGGACACAGACCAGTGCCCGATTCCCACACTCTTCAAACACACCGAGACTGCCGGGGTTGCAGCAGAGTGGACAGATGTCCACATCTAGCCATCCCTAGGTGCAAGGAGGGGGAAGAGTCGGATGTGGGGGTCCCACCCTATAGAACTTGCTGTACACTGGATGCTGTTCTGGCAGTGTCTATGGCAACCCATCTCAATGCCCACGAGCTTAATGTGCCACTACCTGGGTCCAGGAGAAAGGAGGAGCAAGCTGGCCCCACTCTATTTGGGAAATCTGCTCACTTCAGACCTGTAGAGGAGCCACAGGGCTGGTAGACTGAGTGGACTCTTCCAAGCTATACACCGAAGCCATCAGGACTCAAGTACCCAAGGGCTCAATCCCACCCTCTTCAAGTGAAACGAGAAGGTCGAGGAAAGACAAGGCAAGGGAGTTCTCTTCCCACATCCTGCCTTTAAATCATTGAACACGTGCCTATGACCATCTCCATCATTACCCTACGGAGATGCTCCTCCCACTTGTGACTGCCCAGATGGTGAGGGGGTTCTGTACTGTGATTACCCATCCTGGAATTGATCCACTGTGCCTTGATTGTAAGAAGCTGCATGGAGACAGGTAAAAAAGACAGAAACCCCGTGACAGTCTCCATTAAACCTGCTTCTCACTGGGCAATGATGACCCACACCTTTAATCCCAGTACTTGGGAGGCAGAGGCAGGCAGATCTCTGTGAGTGAGAGGCCAGCCTGGTCTACAGAGTGAGTTCCAGGATAGTGGGCTGCTTCACAGAGAAACCCTGTCTCGAAAAACAAGACAAAACTGTTTCTCAACATCTTTCCCTTCCAGGGTCTCCCAGAGATTAGACCTTGGCCTACAGGCCCCAGACCTTGCCCTATAGAGCATTTTGACCTTCTGGGTCTCCCAACTCAGTTAACACTTGTGGCTTGAAAGAAAATGGTCCCTAAAGGGAATGGCACCATTAGGAGGTGAGGCTTGTTGGATAGGCGTGGTTTTGTTGAAGGAAGTATGTCACTGTGGAGACAGGCTTTGAGGTCTCATATATGCTCAAGATACTGCCCAGTATCTTAGACTACTTCCTGTAGCCTGCAAAAAAATGTGGGACACTCAGCTACTTCTCCAGCACCATGTCTGCCTGCATGTTACCATGTGGCACCATGATGAAAATGGACTAAGCCTCTGGAAATGTAAGCCACACCAATTACATGTTTTTCCTTTATAAGAGTTGCCATGATCATGTTGTCTCTTCACAGCATGGAAACTCTAAGACAACACTAATCACTTTGTTCTCTGAACAAGTTCTCTTTTCGCTGACTCATGATCAAACAGCAGAGATTTCTTCACTGAAACAGTTGTGGGCTAACCTGTCCTTTGTCTCCTCTTGGAGAACTCCTGTTCTACAGGGGCAGAAGACCAATGTAGGGAGCCAAGATCTGCATTAGGAGCCTCGCATAAGACCTGTCCTCTGGCTGGTGACTATTGGCTGCAGTTGACTTTGAGAGAATTTTTTGCACCAGCAAGCAAAGGCTCAAGAGAAGCTGACAGGGCTCCTTGGGCTGCTTCTCACTTTGGCTGGTCTCAGGGGCACCAGAGCCCTGGAACAACCGCTAAACCCTGGCTTAGTGCCAGTGTGCCAGAGGCCCCATTGAATTTCATAAGTACCAGGCCAGAAATGTGAACTGCTTGGCCCACCTCAAAAGAGCTAGTCCTCCCTTGCTAAGCTCAACAAGGCCCGGAAGAGCTTGCGACTTTATATCAGGCACCTTTTGCAGACATGGCAAAGGTTCTGCACAGCAAGACAACTGTAGGAATCATTGGCATTCCCTTTCCTCTTTGGTCTGGTAAAGCCTAACTCAACATTATAGTGACCAATACATCCTTCTTTGTCTTCATCTTATCCTCCTCCCCATTGTGCGTGTGTGCGTGTGTGTGTGTGTGTGTGTGTGTGTGTGTATGTGTGTGTGTTTGCTCACGCACACTCATATTAATATGCAGGTGCACGTGTGTTTTCAGATGCATGTGCACACCCATGTGGTGCATATGGAGGCCAGAGGATGACCTCATGAATACTGTCTACCTAATTTTGAGACAGGGTTTCTCGCTGGCCTGAAGCTCACCAATTAGCCTAAGCTGACTGTCCAGTGAGCCCGGGTATCCACCTATCTACCTCCCCAGTGTTGGGACTTCAAGCATGCTACCATGCCTGGATTTTTTTTTTCTGGTACTGAGGATCAAAGTCAGGTCTTAATGATTACAAGGCAAAGCCTTCATGTACTAAGCCATCTCCTCGGTCCCTCAGCCATCTTCTTATTGGAGTGCCCTGATAGTCTCTGCCTTTAGGAGTTTGACTTCTGAGCACAGGGTTGGGTCATGCAGAGCCCAGAGTGTAAGGATTAGGTTACTATTGAACGACTCTGGAGAGTTTCTTGTGAAAGGGTTCCTGAGGATTATAATCTGAGGAATTTCCTGCTTTCTCAGGCTTGATATTTGAGTTAATCCTTGACTTCAGCATCTGCTTGTGATGAATAAATAATCAGAGCCAGCCGGTGGTGGCACACATCTTTAATCACACCACTAGGAAGAGAAAGGCAGGCGGATCTCTGAGTTTGAGGCCAGCCTGGTCTACAAAGTGAGTTCCAGAACAGCCAGAGCTACACAGAGAGACCCTGTCTTAAGAAAAAGCAAATAAATAAAAAATCAGATTGAAGCTGCTTTGGGTCCCTTTGTAGTTCAACACCAAACACAGAAAGACCCACAGCTGGCTCCAGGATCCCTGGCCATGATCCTGCAGCTACTTGCTGATGCATCAGACCCTGCAGTTGACGCCATAGCCACAGATGGACAGAAGCATCAGGGAGAGTGGGAGTCTTAGCAACCGGTGAGGGGTTTGGGAATGGCCCAGTTGCAGAGGGGAGGGCCAGGTAGATATCCCCCACTACATACATCTGGTGACTTTAGTTGACAGTATCGTTCTCACCCGTCAACAGTTTCCATGCCTATAAACATCATATCTGCCACCAACTTTCCCCTAAAGGATCTCGAGAAAGCGAATCAATTAACATCTATTGAGCACTTCAAGTTCTTTGGGGAAAGGCCCTTTTACGTATAAAGCACGATTAAAAGCTATCAGTTGGCTAGTTCTCAGAGGAAATATTTAATGGAATCAAGCCTGAATATCTTGACAACTGAGTTTAATTCTTTATTCAAATATGCACAGAGCTCCCATCACTCAACTCTGGTGCCCACTCAAGTGATTTTTATGCCCTTTTTCCATTTCCATACAATCATAATGGAGGTCTAACAAACATTTCCTCCCTACCATGCCTACCCACTGTCTTCCCCTCTGTGTCGTTAAGCCTAATGACTTTTGCTCATCCTTGTTTCCTTATGCAATGGGACTTTGGTCATTAGTCTTTCTTTATCCTAAGTGGTCTAGTTCTGTGGTTTCCTCAAACTTAAGTGTCCTTTTATTTTGGTGGTACTGGGGATTGTATCCAGGGACTTACAGATTAGGCGAATCCCCTACCGCTGAGTACATGCTCAGTTCTTTTTAAATTGTGTGTGTGTGTGTGTACATGGGTGCAGGTGTATTATTTGTATGTGTTCTCATGTGTGTATGTGTGTATACATGCATGTGGAAGCCAGAAGTCAGCCTCTGGTGTCATTTTTCAGTATCTATCCACCTTGCTTTTCTGAGTCAGGGTGTCTTACTGGGACTTGGGACTTGCTGACGAGGCTGAGCTGGTTCACCAACAAGCTCCAGGGATCCATGCACCTTTCTGTCTGCATTAGTATCCTTGTATCTTCGCAGAACCAAACCAGGCCTTTTTTGTTTGTTTATTTGACTTAGTTTGGTTTTCTGAGACAGGGTTTCTTTGTATAGCTCTGACTGTCCTGGAACTCACCATGTAGACCAGGCTGGCTTTGAACTCACAGAGATGGACCTGTCTCTGCCTCCCAAGTGCTGGAATTAAAGGCAAGCACAACTATCTCCCGGCTCATACCTGGCTTTTTACATGAGTGCCAAACTCAGATCCTAGTGCGTAGCAAGAACTTTATTGGCTGAGCTGTATCCCTGGCTCATTTTTATATTCCTCTTGAGATAGTGTCCCTGCTCCCCCCTCTCTTTAGCACTAAGTTGCCTAGGATGGCCTTTCACAAGTAGGCCTTCAATTATTTGTGTACTGATTTACTGGGGAGGGGGCATACATGTGCACATATATGTTCATGTGTGTATGCACATGGGTACACATGTATGTCAATCCTCAATCCCTTCTCCATCTTGAGATTTGAAAGTCTTTTGTTGAACCTGGAGCTCACTGATTGGCTAGACCAGCTGGCCAGCAAGGCCTTAACCCTCATCTCCTACCTATCTCCCTTATCCCTATCCTCCTATCTATCTCCACCTCCCAAGCAGTAGAATTACAGGTGCTGGCTATCTGGTCCAGCTTTTTACTTCAGTGCTGGGGATCCAAACTCAAGTCCTCGGGTTTACATGGCAAGCAAGCCATGTACGTCCCTGTGTTTTTTTTTTTTTTAACTTGTCCTCTAACACCACAGGTGACTTTTAAGATCATAAAATGCAGCCTGTACATTGTTTTCCTCCTTCATTTTTTTTTCTTCTGAATCTGAAGAGTTTGAGACTTTATCCTCAAGTATCTCTCTTAGGCCTTCAGCAAACCTCTTGACTTCTCTCTGAAAATAAGATGATCAGAATGGAGGGCTTGCAGACATCTGCAAGGTCATAAAAAGGAAATTTAGCTGCAGTTAGGTTTTAATTACATTCGGAGTCAGGTAACTGTAGGACTTACAATGACAGCAGTTGGAGGGTTAATGATGCACTGTAAGTCATTATTAGCAAGGAACAAGGGATCCAGGGACACTGCCTCTCCCCTCAGGCCACTCCTTTAGTCTACCTTGCCCTGCCCACTAGTCCCAGGCTGTCTTTTAGCATGTGGTCAGGCCGCATGTGCCAAACACCCAGTCATGGTGGAAGCGACTGTTCTTTGAACTTTGCTACAGCCCCCGCCTGCTGGGGTCTCCAAAGGGAAGCAGTCACCTCTAGCCCAGATGAAATAGAGCCCCAGAAGAACCACCACGGCCTCAGGCTCTGAACTTTGTACTTCTTAGACTGCCAGCATCGCTCGCCACTGAGTGTCATATAACTCCCAAAAATGTGAAGAGGAAACCAAAGAGCTGAGGAACACAGATGTCCTGGGGCTGGAGAGGCCATCTAGAAAGTGGCCTTTCACTGAGACGCCAGGTGTGTGACAGCAGCAGGAGGCCTATGAGACGGTGGGGAATCGCAGAACAAGGAGGCCAGAATTCCAGGAAACTTGTGCTTCACGCAGCCAAATTTGTGAAATCCCCTGTGTTCTGGAAAAGTCTCCTACACAAACCGTTGGCGTTTCCAGTCTGATATTTGATAAGCACAAGTCAGCTGAAAATATTCTGGAGACTTCGGGTTTTCTACGGTTAGTGATGGCCAAGGAGGCCCTTTTCACCTCCTACAGTGTCCCACGGTGGCTGCCCTGCCCTCCAGGAAGACTGCTTCATCCTGACAGTGTTGCTTCCTCACTGGCTCATGTCACTGTATCCTTAATTCAGCCCTGACTCTCGACATCTGTAACCACAGAAAACGCCCCCAGCCTCTTCTTTCTTTCTCCGAGTCATTAAATCCCAGAGCTGGAGGAAGCCCAGGCTCACTGGCCCAGCCTCCTTAGTGATACATTTGCAGGACTGGTTATAGCCTTGGGTCCACTTGTGTTCTGAGAACC
The DNA here is from genome assembly GCF_017639785.1 of Mesocricetus auratus. Taxonomy (NCBI): domain Eukaryota; kingdom Metazoa; phylum Chordata; class Mammalia; order Rodentia; family Cricetidae; genus Mesocricetus; species Mesocricetus auratus. The sequence goes on along the minus strand of NW_024429186.1, from coordinate 36,951,439 downwards.
CGACTTATGGTAGGCTCCACAAGCCGGTGACGAGTGAATGAACGAGTAATTCTCTTGTTCTTACCTTGTTCAGCGTGACATCAAATGGGTCACACCAGTTCCCTGTGCCTTTCTAGGGTATGATACCACTAGTGCCAGGCAGAATCAAATAGTGGCACTGACTCCTCAGACAGGCTTATGCTTGGCAGGGTCAGGCCAAAGTCTCTCTTAGAACCCCAAGGAAAGAGAACCTGAATTCAGGTAGACTGAGGACAGCCTTGGGCTGGTTTCCAAAAACTTGGTGAACTTAGCTTCAATAACAGAAACGTGTTCTCCCACAGTTTCTGTACACAAGGAGCGGATGGATGGCAGGGACTCCTTCCAGGCACTCTGAGGAAGAACCTGGTTCGTGCCTTCCTTTCTACCTTCTTCTTGTTGCATGCAATCCCTGGGCACATGTTCAGTGAGTGTGGTGATTTAAGTAAGATTGCCCCCAGTGGGCACGTAGCCCGAGACTACAGATGCAGACATCGAGCTCTTTACATAGGATGCAGGGATGGAACTCGAGGTCTGCCTTTATACATGCATATATGAGGGTGTGAGCGTGGATACGGGCTGTAAAATGAGAAGGAGGACCATGAGAGGGGGAAAGAGGTACTGAGGAGGCTGAAGGGAGAGCTGGGGAGATGGCTTAGTGGATAAAAATGCTTTTCCATGCAAACCTAAGGACCTCGAGTTCTATCCCTGGAGCCTATGTGAAGATCTGCATATGAGAGAGAACATACGGTTTTGTCTTCCTGAGTCTGGGTCACCTCATTTAATATAATAAATTCCAGGTCCACCCATGTTCCTGCAAACTTCATAATTTCATTTTTCTTTACAGCTGAATAAAATTCCATCGCCTATATGTACCACATGTTCTCCATCCATTCATCTGCTGCTGGCCACCTAGGCTTGTCCTGGTTCCCCATTACTGTGAGTAGTGTAGCAATAAACACGCACGTGCAGGTGTCTCTATGGTAGGACACAGAGTCAGCCCTTCGGGTATCTGACCCAGGAGCTACGGTAGAACTCTCAAACCCACCCTAGCAACAGACACGGATGCATTTCTCCCAAGACTTTCTAGTCCAGATCCTAGGGCACCTTTCCCAAATGGAGAGTCATGGGAAAAGAGAGGCGGACAACAGCAGTGGCCTGTCTTCCTCCAGCCTCAGCAAGGCCACAGAAACCTTGCCCGGCCCTCTCCTCCAGAGGAAGTCCGCCAGTCTCTCCCTGCCCCACTGTCCCAGGCCCTTGGAGGCTCCCCAGCCCAGCTGCCCTTTTTTGTTTACACTGGGAGATGAGCCTCTGCGGAGCTTAAGTGCAGTTCTGGCCCTTTTGTTTGTTTTGAAGTCAAGTTACGACTTTGCTCCTGGATTTATTGCAAATTCCATTTATCTCTCTCTGCCCAGGGTCTCAGCACAAATCCTTTAGGGCTTTCCTCCCCACTGAGGACAAACGTCAGCTGACACAGGAAAGGGTAGGCGTGTACAAACAGATATGGAGGAAGCACACATCAGCGCCAGAGCTGTCCCCAGGCTGGTAGCACAGGAGAACCACGGATCACCCCGGGAAGACTGGCCTCCGCACCCTGCCTGCCACCCCCCTCACTCCCCTTGTTCACAGACCTTACTGGGAAAGAAGAACAGGGCCCAAAGAAATCCCACTTCTGAGGGGCTAGAGTAAACAAAAGAAGGCCTGGTTTAGAGGGAAGAAGCCTGTGGCAGTTTTCAGCAGGAAGTGGTGTGAGGCCAAGGGTCCCGGGAGGCCTGGAAAGGAGCCTCCCTGGAGTTGGTCTGACAAGGGCTAAAGGCCCGAGAGTTGGGCATGGGTTCATGCTCACGGCCTCGCTGGGCAGCACTGCCCCTGAGAGCCTCTACCTTGTCCTAGGCGTCCTAGCTCCCTCCAAACCCCACCGCATCCATAAACCGCTTCTGAAGAGCAAACAACTCCACATGAAGCTCACTAGGGAAAGAAAGAAAGAATCAAACTGAGCCGAACAAATTGGGAACGGGAGGTCCCACTGTGCCATTGGCTTTTCCTTCCAAGACAGGAAGTGCAGAGGGCCTGTCCCTTCCTTGCCTAAGCTCCCTGGCTGGAGAGCATGCAGGAGACACTTGAGGACTCCACGCCAGTCTGGTAAGGGGGAAAAGATGTTGACTCCCCCCCCCCCACACACACACACTGGCCAGGAAAGTGGACACAGGTTCCATGGTTGCAGAGCACCCTGGAGCAGGCTGTGGCGGTGGGCAGCAGGAGAGAAGGGTCACTTTGCACATCGTCCCCTGGGCACCACCCAAGACACAAAAGTGGAACCTCAGCCTCTCAGTCAAGAACCCCAGGAGACAGGGTTAGTGAGGGAGGGCAGAGCACCCACAGTTGCCTCTGGGAGCACTCTGATTGCAAAGTAGGTGCAGCTGCTTGTGAGAAGAACTTCCCACAGCCATTTCTCCACAGAAGGCCCTGGGTTCCGTTCTGGGGGTCGCCTTCCTCAGTCTCTGATCGCCGGAGCCATCAGCCCTGCCACTGTCTTTCCTCCTGCACCATTGCATCTCTCCAGACACACTCGGGACTCAGCCCCTCAACAGCCAGGAGCCTTCGCACACCTCTGACACTCACTCCCACAGTTTCTGTGACTCTCTGTGCTTCCCTCGGTCCCCGCTCCTCCCATGTCCCCTCACAAGCTTTTCTGTGTCCCCTCACTCACCAGCCTGACCTGTTCTCTAAATCCCTCTGTCCCTACCTTTCCCTGGGATGCCCTGGAGGACTCACCTAAAAACAACCACTCTATTCTCTCTGCGCCTGAAGCTATCTGGCCCTGTGGGAAACAATTAAGCACCTTATTGGTGGCAGATTCAACACTTGGACCGCTGTCCCTGAGACTCCTCAGACCCCGACCCCCACCCCAGTCTCTCCCTTCTTTGCTAGGGCCCTGTTTGGCCTCTGCTTGCTCCCCTCACGCTTCATAGTGCCACCTTTCCTTTCCCTCATGCCAGGGCAGCAGATGTCCCCACATCCCCTGCAAACCAGTGTATGTACTGGCCCAGGATAGCCCGTCCCTTCCACGCTGTGCCCTCACATCCGTCTTCTTTCCTGGATCAGAAGCTGCGCGTGCGGGCTCTGTGGAGAGTCAAAGGCACGTCCGTGCTTGGGCAGCCATACCCCAAAGCATGGCTGCCTCTTCCCTTAGGCTGGATGGCTTCCCTCAGGCCTGCTTTCTCTCCACTCACCACCCTATCTTGTCTTTGCTGCACACCTCCCATAGGGTCCTGCACACCCTCAGGCCCACCCCACACACCTTCCTCTCAACGGAGGCTCAGTACTCTCACAGCTGCCTCCGAGGGGTGCCAGGCCTCAGGACCAGCACTTGGACTCTCTCTTCTGCTGTCCTCCTTGTCCACATGCTCTTAAGCCACACCTCTGCCAACTCGGCCTCCCCCGGCCCCCCCTCGTCATCCAGAGTCTTCCTGTCTCCTGCCACCATGCCCATGAACCACATCTCTGGCCACTGAAAGGGCCCACATTTCTGCCTGTTGTCGGTGGCTTCTACACAGACGCTCTGGAGAACTGCACAAAAATGAACCAATCGCCTCTCAGACTCAAGTCTCTTCTTGAGATTGCTTGACCATGTTATATCCCCAGCTTCCCATTGACTAGGCTGAAATCCTGCCCCAAAGTTAGTATCACCTTCCAGAGACTCAAATGACCTTCTTCAGTGTGTGTGTGTGTGTGTGTGTGTGTGTGTACATGTATATTCATGCATATTCCTTCATGTATACTTGTATGTATTCCTTCATACGCTAATGCTATCTAAATTCAAGCCCTTCCCATCTCCCTCCTAGACTTTTCTCTCAGCCTCTGAGCCTTTACTCTCGCCGTCTTTGGACACAGGGCCCTTCACAGCAACCTGACTCCCTCTCAGAAGCCCAGGGGACTCCACACCGCATGTGGTGCCCCAGCCAGTGACAGGGCCTCGCCTTGCTGCCAGCACAGCTCTTCCCACCTGCTGCCAGCAGCTGTTAGCTTAGGATCTACTGTGCAGCAAGTACCTGTGTCTAGACGGCCGCCACCTATCTCCCGCTTGCAGAGCTAACCGCTCCCTCACATACCCAGTTCTCTGCTCGCCCATCTGTGGCCTCCTCCTCTTCCTTGTTTGCCACACATATTTCCCAGTCTTGCTTAGCTCTTCCAAGAAACCTGCAAACGCCCAAAGGAACAACCAAGTCCTTCTTCATCCCCTGTGACGACAGCATCTGAATATTTGTGTCATCTCCCTGTTTGCACAGTCCTGGCAGAGAACAGTTCCTTTTGGGTTTTGTTTGCTTGTTTTTGGTACTTGGGGAGGTTTTGTTTGTTTGTTTGGTTTGGTTATTTTTGAGACAGGGTTTCCTCTATGTAACAGTCTTGGCTGTCCTAGAACTCACTTTGTAGACCAGGCTGGTTTCGAACTCACTGAGGTCAGCCTGCCTCTGCCTCCCAAGTGCTGGGATTAAAGGTGTGCACCATCACCACTGGGCCAGAGAATAGTTCTTAATGCTGAATGCATCCTACACATATTAAATTAAAGTCAGTTGCTTTTGAGTTGGGTCTTATTCTCAGAGTTATCATTATTTTCCAGTTGCTGAACTGTAGGCAGAGTCAGGGAGGAAGACAGCAGCAGCTCCTCCTCCCTGATTCGGTACCCAGAAAATGAAGGAATCCTTGAGTCAGTGGCCCCAAGTCTTGCATGTGCCCTCTGCAGGTGTGCTGACATTTCTTTCTCCTACAGATCTGGTGAATTCAGAAGAGAGAGACCTTGGATGTGCAGCCAGGGCTCCCCTGGCCTTTTCCCACAGTTACTGTCAGAGGACATGTTCTTGGAACCTCTAGGGCAATTGCTTACTTCTGACTTTCGGCACCCGATGTCACCCTCTTAGTGTCTGTGGTAGGCAGTCCCTAGACCTTCCTCCTGCCCCTCCAAACTTTGGTGATCCCTCACATTCCCCTGCCCTCTAGCTGGGTCTCCTGCAGAGGAAGAAGTTTGCTCACCCTCCTACCAGAATCTTCTCTAATGAGAGCATTTCTGAAGCCTTGTCACTCCTCAAAAGGAGGAAATAAAACACACCAGTCCACGGCTTTTGTAAAACATCTGTGACTGTCCACACAGTATTCTCACATGGAAATCAGTTACACTTTGTCACTTAGGAGGTGTCTGTGTGTCCTCATGCCCGGGTACACGCAAAGCAGCTCACTCTCGGCCTCCCACCACCCTGTGGGGCTTGGGACATCCCAGGAGCCCCTGGGCCCACCTCTGTCTTCTAGTCTCCCCATTTCCCGTCTAGCTGTGCTGTTATGCCAAATGCAATGCACGATTTCCTCTTCTTCTTCTTTTTTAATCACCTCCACAAAAGCCAGGAGAAGGATCTTGGATGAGGCTCGAATCCTGCCACAAATCTCAAGGAACTGGTGAAATAAATAAAAAAGCTCATGGCAGCTGAGGTTGCAGGAACTGCTGTGAGTAGCTGACCTGCTTTTGGAAAAAGACTACATGACGCTCTCTGCGACTTGGAACAGAGAGCAGCTCAAAGCTGTCAGGGAGCCGGTGTTCTCCGTCAAGGGTGAGCTGGAGCAGGCTGACCCAGGAACGGGCAGTCACAGCTGAGTGCATCAGCTTGCGTGGGAAGGCCAGCTGTCTCAGTGGGGCCCAGGAGACAGACTGACTGGGGGAGAATTCCTGTGTTTGGAATTGGGCTTGAAAAGTCCCCTGTTTGTAGCACTCTACTCGTAGAAGAGCAGAAAGAATTTCCAGCTGTCATCAGAGCGCAGAAAGTCCTCCCGATTCTGTCGGGAACGCTGTGGGGGGGAGGGGTGTACATGTGTGTGCATGTGTGTGCATGTGTGTGCGTGTGTGTGCATGTCTGTAAATGTGTGTGCGCGCGCGTGTGTGTGTGTGTGTGTGTGTGTGTGTGTGTGTGTGTGTGTGTCTGTGTCTGTGTCTGTGTGTGTCTGTGTGTGTTTGTGTGTTGCAGACTCTGTTCCTCCTCCTGGCCTGGCTATCATATCAAATTCCCAGAGGCGGCAGCCAGAGCCAGGGCCCCATGACTCCTTGCTGTCAAGAAAGGCAAGCAGGCCAGGCCTGGTAGCACAGGTCTCAAGCTGCTCAAGAGGCTGACTCGGAAGAATCTCAAAGTCAAAGCTAACCTAGACAATTTAGCAGAAGAGAGGATGGAAAAACATGCAGACACACATATGTTCCAATGGTGTTATAATACTATATATGATATAGTATGTATGGTAGATTATATAGTAGACTGTCCTGGGAGGCACATGACCCTTCAGTTCCCACATGTGGAGAGAAAAAGAGAGGGGTACAAGGAGGAAAGGTAGAAAGGAATCGAGGTTGTGGCTCTTCTCATCTGAGGCATCTGGCTCAGTCACATTCATGGAGACAGAAAGTATAATGGTGGTTGCTAAGAATTGGGAGAAAATTATTGGTTTTCATGTTTTTCCAGATGAGAAGTTTTGGAGATAGGTGGTGGTGTTGGTTGCAAACCGGTCTGAATGTACTTAATGCCACAGATTCCCACACTTTAAAAAGGCTGAAATACGGGCCAGGGTGATGGTCCTAAAGCACTTCCGATGCAAGAATGCATACCTGAGATGAGTCCCCAGAATACATGTGATTGCGCCTGCAATCGCAGTACTGGGGAGAAAGAAACAGGCAAACCTCTGGGGCCCACTGGCCAGATAGCTCAGGCCAACTGACAAGTTCCAAGCCAGTAAGAGATCTCCCAGAGAAACAAGGCAGATGGATCCGGAGAAACAACACCAAAGGTTGTTCCCTCCACATGTATGCGTGCATACATATACACACACAGAGAGAGGCTGAAATGATATAAATCTGTAATTGGGGGTGAAGGTGGGAGTTAGGAAGGAAGGATGAGGGAGGAAGGGAAGGACAGGCAGGCAGGAAAGGGAACTCAGTTCTGATCACAGCACAGCTAATAGAAGGCAGCCAGGTGACTGGGACCCTGATTCCAAAGAGGGGAATGTGTCTGGGTGAGAACATCCCTGCAGGAGAAAATGGAGTCACTCACAGCATGCATGACAAAAGCAGGGAGCCTATGAGGACAAGCCGTGTAACCCCTGGACCTGCCCCATGACTAATCACTGAGGTCATTGTGCACACCACAAGCCAATCAAAGCTTTTTGTTGGAAGTTATTCATTAAAAGCCTATGAACCTTCGTGATATCCTTGTAGGGCTACGGATAGGAGGCCATTTCTCCATAGCCTGTTCAAACACACGGTTTAGCTGTTCTCAGCCAGGCTCTATTTTTGGAACCAGAGAGCTAGGGCCAGAGCTCAGAGCCTGCCATTGTGTGGCTAGTTTAGGTGTTTAAGAACAAAGTGCTTTTCATCATCTTTCGTCCTTTGAATCGAGCCTGGTTATGGAGCAGGTTAGCAATAGGCATCAAAGAGCTAATACCATAGGAAAATAAGCACGGCTGCAAAAATACAAAGTTCACCATCCACGGCAGTCTGCGAGCCATGGCTGAGAACCACACAGATATCCTCAGGGCTGGACTCTGAGAAAATAGATTCTACATGGTGGGAGGGTCAGCCTGAATCAAGCCAGATGTGGGTGGGACACAAAGTAGATTCTATCACACTCGTATATTTGTTGAGCTGTAATTCACATGTGATTCAAATTCACTATTTTAAAGTATTCAGTGCAGTAGGTTTTAGTGTTGTAAGAAAGAAGGAAAAAATGTCCCCTTTGCCCTTTGCCCTCTGGAGGGTCACTGGAGTGAACTAATAGCACAGATTAGAGAGAGAGAACTGTACATATATATTTGCTTGGATGGTGAAAAATCCCATGAGTGTGATTACCAGCAACCCGGATAGGAAGAGCTGCCTCCTCATCTGTCTTCACAGGACGCAGGGAGGCAGGCACTGCAGACACAAATGAACATTTCAGGGAAGGGCCTGACAGGTGGAGCATGCCTGTAATCCCAAGATTTGAGAGGCAGAGGCAGGCGGATCTCTATGAGCTCAAAGCCAGCCTGGTCTACAGAGCGAGATCCAGACCAGTCAGGAGTACAAAGAGAAATCTTGTCTCAAAACAAAACACAACATCAAAAATGAAGATTTGGGGGGAATGAATGAGCCTAGAGCGTAGAGAGACAGAGTTGAACTGCCTGTGAGGTAGATAAATGACATCTGAGGGATACTGGGAAGAGAAAGTGGAAGCTAACTGCTAATAGGTGTGGATACTGGAAATGTTCTAGAATTAGATAGTGGTGATTGCTGTACAGCATGGTGAGTAATTAAAAACAGTGAATTTCACACTTTAAAGTTATGTCTAAGGCTGGGGATGGTGACACATACCTTTAATCTCAGCACTCAGAAGGTAGAGTTCATGGCCAGCCCGGTTTACATAGGCTTTGTCAGTGATACATAGATGAGACTCTGTCTCTAAAAATAGAACAAAACAAAAAAATATGTCTTAATTCCATTCATTTCAAAACAAAAATTCTAAACTATCCTCACATTTCCCACATTTATCTTGTGGATATCTGGGTATATCTTTCTGGTTTTACTTCTAAGTTAATCATCTTGTGTTTAATTTTCAATTTAAAAAAAATTGTAGTCTTTTTCCTTTTTTTCTTGGCAGGGCTGGACACTGAACCCAGGACCTCACACATGCTAGGCCAGTGCTCAGCCATTGAGCTACACCCCCAGCTCAAATGCAGTCTATTTTATGTTTACATGTCCCAAACTATAACCTACCTTAGTGACTGCCTTATGTAAACTTGAAAAGAGATGAGTGTCCTGTTGTTGGGTGGAGGGTTCTGTAAGTCTCAGTTCAACTCAAATGTTCATACTGTCACATCTTCTGTATTCTCATTTTTCTATATGTTCTATTGATTCCTGAGAATCACAATTTTTTTCAAGGTACAATTGTGTCTAGTTCATCTTTACATTTCATCCATTTTCTTTCACATGCTATAAAATCCCATTTGTGGACACACAAACGTTGAATATTATTATGTCTTCTTACATTTTCCTATTTTTATAAGATTGACCCTCTATCTCTAGGGATATCCTTGGCTCTCTAGTCTTCTTTTGCAGTAACTAAACCACTCCAGATTTCTAATAAATGTTGCATGGGTCAGCATCTTAATCGTTTGCTTGGAAACTATTTGCGTCTTTATTCTTAAAGGTGTCTCTTTTATAAGCGTATAGAGCATCCTTTACCTATTGTCCCATCTACTCCTCACCCTCCCCTGAACATTCCATTCCCGATTTCATTTTACCTACACTGTTGACTTTCACATCCATGTTTGTACTGCCCTTGTGTTAACCACCTCTGGCACTTTTGCTCTTTTTGAGTAGAACTAAGCTTTCTGCCTAAAGTACTTCCTTTAATATTCCTTACAGGGCAGATCTGCTTGCAGTGAAATGCTTTAGTTTGCTTTGAAAGGCCTTTGTTTTGCCTTTTCTAGCTTGAGTTCTTGTTTTCTTTATGCAAATATAAGGTATTGTTCTACTGTCTTCTAGTTTGCATAACTTTGACCAAATGTCTGCAATATTCCTTATTCTTTCTAGAACACAAATATTTTTTCTGAATTTTCATTTATTTTCCTTTATTGCTAATTTTTAGTTATTATATTTATTTATTTATTCATTTATTCGGTCTTTCAAGACAGGGTCTCTCTGTGTAGCCCTGGCTGTCCTGGAACTCACTCTGTAGACCAGCTTGGCCTCAAACTCAGAGATCTGCCAGTCTCTGCCTTTCAAATGCTGGAATTAGAGGTGTGTACCATCACATCCAGTTTTATGTAATACTGGGAACTAAGCACTTGGCTTTCTGCATGCTACACAAGCACTCTATCAATAAACCAGTAATTCAACATCAACTGCAAACCAGTAATTTCATTGTAATATACCTTAATGTGGTTTCGTCTCTTATGGTTGAGATCCACAGTCATTCTCAGATCAATGGTGTTTATCATTCTTATCATCAAATTTGGAAACATTTTTGCCATCATTTTGTCAAGAACCTATTCACTCTCCCTTCTCTCCACTTACACTTTCATTTCCTTAAGCCTTTCTTCTCTGCCTCAATTTGGATAGTCTCTAATGCTATATGTTTTTAATTTCACTTCTCTTTCTCCTGCAGTTTCCATTTTACTTTTAATCACATAACTAGAAGTCACATTTGGTTCTTATTTTGTATCTTCGATTCTTTCCTCATTCCATTCATGTTCTCCTTTAAATTTTGAGTACATTTTACATCGTTATGTTTATTTCATTGTGCCTGTCTCTTCATCTAACCAGCTGTGCCATTGTCAAGTGTGTTTCTATTAGCCGATGTTTCTCTTGGTGTGGGCCACATTCCCCTTTTCCTTGGTGAGGCTAGTTGTTTTGATTGAATGGTGGGTATTTTCAAGCTTTTATTGTTGACCACTTAGGTATTTCTTTAGAGAGTACAGAGTGTCTATCTGATAGGTCATTAGTAACTTCCGAACATGACTTTCCCTTAGGGATTTGTTCTAAGCTTTATTAGAATGAGGACTCTAAAATCCCCCAGCCACAGAGTAGTTTGGGATTACTATTTGCAAGCTGTGTGGCATCTGTATGAGTCCTTGTCCTGTATGAACTCCAACTTACACATTTATAGCTTTCGGTCACTCTGCCCACTTGCAAAGCTACACTCTAGGTGTGCACGTCTCACTAGGAAACCGGTTTTCAAGGAGGCACTTACACAGATTTTTCCACACAGTCCTGACAGCTTCCTTCTTAAGTCTCTTTGACCTTTTGTTTTCATTTTTTGAGACAGAGCCTTGCTATGTAGCCCCAAACTGACCTTGAATTTTTGACATCCTGCTTCTTCCTCACAATGGGCTAGGATGACAGGTATGTGACACCAAACCTGACAATGTCTGTCTTTGAATTCACCAAGACCAACATGCTCCGCACAGGATTCTTCTCACAGCTTTGAAGTCCAGAAGGTGTCCTGTTCCAAAATGGGTGATCATAGAGTCCACCTGACCCACTCGTTTCCACATCGAAGTTCTATACAGCCTTCTGCGAATTATCTGAAGTTATCTGTTGTCCTACTTAGGGTTACTGTTGCTGTGCTGAAACACTATAACCAAAAGCAACTTGGGGAGGAAAGGGTTTATTCCACTCACATTTCCACATACCAGTTCATCATCAAAAGCAGTGAGGGCAGGAGTGGGACAGGAACCTGGAGGCAGGAGCTGATGCAGAGGCCAGGGAGGGTGCTGCTTATTGGCTTGCTCCCCGTGTAATGCACCTTTCTCCTGTCCATGCTGGGTATCACAGCCCTGAAGCCTCCCTGGCCGCTTCTCCTAGTCAGCCTCACCATCTTCTCCCTCCTCCCATCCCATCTTACCTATCTCACATGCGCGGCTGTTGTGGCATGATGGCCTCTGTCCCTGTGTGCTGTCCTGGTTTCTGGTGAGGATCATCTGTGAATGAATGGGGAGGCTTACTCTCCCATGAGCTAGCTGCTGGCATTATTGGTTGTCTAAGTCTTGCAGAATCTATGGACCTTTGACACATAAGCCTTGGCCCTGACTCTAACAAAGGATTCTCTCTATGATATCCAGGAGGAAAATAATGTCTGCTCTTGGAGTAATCAATGCTCCAAGCCTCTAAGTAGCAGTGACTGAAGGGCTTGAGCCCAGTTAACTCTTGCTATTCTTAAACACATCTCTGGCTGCTTTCATCTGTCCTCTAACCCTGTTCTGGGCCTTTGCCTGCCTGTCCATGCCCTGAACACATCTGCCTTGGATGAGATTTGGAGAAATCAGACATTACGCCTTCCAGTTGAACAGTAGCAGTTGTTTTTAAAGTAAGACCTTGAGTGGAAAGCTGGACACACAGGAGCCTGGGGTTGCTCTCTAAGCTGTTCGGTGTGCAAATGCCCCATTTTTGCTGCATGCTTACTTGGGACGATTTTAGGAGCTGGCAGGAGATGAAGAAGGTCTTCGCAGGTCACTTTGCACAGTTTTGTAGTTAGCAATCGATCCCTGCCTAAAATGGTTAAACGTACACATTGTATCATGTCAAGCATAAGGACCTGCATTCAGTCCCCAGAACCTGTCTAGGTGAGGCAGTGTATACTTGTAATCCCAGCTGGAGGGGGGACATGGCAGAGACAGATGTGCCCCTGGGGTTTGCTGTCCAGCCAGCCTAGCCTATTTTGTAGGTTCTAGGCCAATATGAGTTCTTGTCTCAAAATGAATATCCAAGGCCTTCATGCTCATGTGCATTTGTGCACGAGTGTGCGTGTGCGCGCGCGTGCACACACACACACACTCACACACGCATACACACACGCACATGTACACGGGCAGGAACACACATGGGAGGGGGCGAGGGAGGGAGGGAGGAGGGAGGAGGATCTCAAGTGCCGGGATAAGCATGTCCTCACCGACTGTGCTGTTGCTTTGTTGTTCCAAACTCAGGGCCCGCTGGTCCTAGAATCACCAGCCATCTAACCCCAACCCTCACTTGGGAACAGACCCTCCCCAAGGTCTGGATTTCTGTCACTAAGGGGATGTCTTTCTGGTTTCTGATACACTTGGGCAACAAACTGGTTTAGTCTGCCTCCATCAGTGAGGGCCACATTAAAGTGCCAGTTCTGTAGACAGGGCCCTCTCTTCCTAAGCTGGGTTTCATAGGGAAAGCAAAGCAAACTGCATCAAGCAGTAAAGCGGATGCCGTTTCTGAAAAGGGAGTACTCACAGGCTTCAGATCGGATGAGGAGCTGAAGCGGTCAGGAAAAGGCATTCCAACTGTAGGCAGAGGTGCTTATTTTCACGTGCTGTTCACCCGGAGCCTGACCCAGGACTGGCTTGTGGTAGCTAGTCAGTAAATACCTGGGTGAAGAGTGAACTGGTACAGGGCCCTATTAAGTGTCCATTTAGACAACGCTGAACTAAACCGGAAGTCATCATTCCCCTGAAGTCTGTACATGTGAGAATTCTGTGTGTGGTTCCTTTGGTTTTAGAGGTGCTTATGCTGGGTCACAGCTGGGGAAGACGATACCCCTGAGATCCTGCACGGAGCCTTCCGGGCTTGCCCCCGTGGCCCCCAGACCTCACCATGAAGAACACTGTAAATGGATTCATCAAAGCAGGCAAAGCGAGCCTCTTGACAGGTGACTGGATTTAGACCTGAAAACAGAGATGTGTTCAAACTCCCTGGGCCCAGATGTCCTAACCACAGGCTGGCTCCTCAGGAGGAGTGGAGAGTAGCACCATGAACCTAACCTCTTTTTCTCTAAAGAGGGTGACAGTTCTTGGGAATTCCCTTAAAGCACCCAAATGAGCAAATCCAAAGGTGTTTGCTGTCAAGTTTCTAGACCAGATTAAGGCAGACTGACCAGCTGTTTCATCCCCTGAGATTACCTTAACTTCAAAAAGCTGGCCTTCTGTCCCAGGAAAATTGAGCCTTGCCATAAAATGTTGCCAAATTCTCCCAGACCTCAAAACACGCCCGCTCTAAGGTGTGGGTCTTAGGCCTCCAGAAACCTGTGTCAAATGTCCACAAGAATTCTTCCTCTGACTGCTCCCTCTCCAGGACCTTCCCAAGAAGAGAAGAAAGAGCAGGGACAGGCGGAGGCATGCCATGCATGGCTGTACTGGACATTTTTGCTCAGAGAGCAGATGGGGGCAGAAGTTCATCTAGGCAGGCCATGTCCTGACTGGGCTGCGTTTACACAGAAGGGATGCCTTTGACAGATTTAAACACCGATGCCATTTGAGCACGTAGTGACCCTGGGTGGAGAGTCCAAAGAATTACATCTGGAGGGGAAAACAACAAGCCATCCTTCCCTACACATTCTAACCAGCTGTTCCTCAGGTGATCAGATATGCTAATAGGCAGACTTCTCAGAGGGTGACAGAATGTGGTGACTAAACTTGTTGGCCCAGTGGGGCTCCGTGTTTTACTTTGGGGTCCCGAGGTTAGCTGACAGTAAAAAGCAAATGGCTTAGGTGTACCAAGGAAGAATCCAATGTCTTCCTTTTGTTGAACCACTTTAAGGAGAAGCAAGATTTACAACAGGCATGCCTCCTCTGGGTTGGGAACACCAGGGGTTTGGAATCCAGCCCAGACCTGGTGCTGGCTCTTCACTTACCTGGAGCCTGTGGAGCAGGAAATGGGCCCCTGGAAGATGAGGTGCAGGGAACACTTTCTCAAGAAAATGACTCTCCCCACAGAGATCCAAGTACCTCAGCAGAGAATAAATTCCATCCCAGAGTTAGCGGCTCCCGGCGCCATCTGGATGCTGGTGTCATGTGGATGTGTTGCTTGGAAAGGAGCTGAGGTTCTAGCTCATGCTTTCCTGTGTAGATGGAAATGTTTGCACCGTGTGCATGGCTTCACATTGGAGGCTATTTGGCAAAGGCAATGAAGATGAAGATCCATGCGTGGTCCCCTGCTTCCTCTTAGAAGCGTGTCCCTGGCATGACACTGTCTCCCCATCATCCCAGTCTTCCTCAGGTGAAAGAAGAACCGTGGCTGTGGAAAGCTAAGAGGAAAGATGGAAGCTGAACGCCAATCACAGCTCTCCTGGGACCCCTAGGACTGCCACAGGCTGGAGTTTGAGGTAGCATTAAGGCAAGACGGGACCCTTCCTGAGGCTCTAGGGCTCCTTTACCTAAATTCCCTGCCATCCTCTTCCTACGTTGTCTAAGCATGAGCTGTTGTGTTGTCAAAACATGGAAGACTCAAGTCTCCTGTGCCTTGTGGGAAACCTGGGTGGTTCCTAAGCACTTTCCATAGCCAGGTGAAGTGATAGCTGGGCAGCAAGATCCTGTGGAATCCCCCTCCCACCCCAAGTGAAGTGCTGTTTGACTAGAGACAAGAAACTAGAGACCTGCAGAGATAGAACAACATGCCCAAGGTCACACAGCCAATAGTGATGCGGTTAGATCCATACAGTTTGACACTTCTGTCGACATTCATTCTCGCTTCACAGCACAGTGAGTTCTAGTCTAGGTCTTTACTGAAGTCAAAAGATGATGTAATGGGGGTATGCCACAATTCCTCCCATCCTGCTGTCAGCCTGCTCTGCCTGTGTAACGACAGATGTGCCAGACACCACATGTTTCGCCCAAGAACAGGATCATGTTTGCCTCATTCTTCACCATGTCTTCCAATGCTCCAGTCAAGTCTGGCTCACTGAAGAGTGACTGTTAGAGGAATAAAGGAACCCTTGCTGAGCTGCCCATGGCCTGCTGTTCCTTTATTTCCCCTCTCCTAAACTCTGAGCATGCCCTGGGATCACGGGGCTCCTGAGTGGGCACTGACTTCTACCTAGGTTGACCTGTTTTCTCACTGTTCACCCCCAACATAGTCTGCTACTCACTCCCATAGATGGGCGGTCAAAGGAGATCCCAGACATATGGAAGGGTCCTTCACAGGGTATGTTATCAGCTAGTTCTGGAAGGTTCACGAATGCATGCTGGAGCTCACACCCACCCAGTTTTGGCTTTTTAATGTCCCTGAGGTAACTTTATTGGTGACAAGTCTGAACTGACTAGCACTGCCCCTTGGCCCAGGTCTCTTTCCATGAGTAATATGAAGGTATATGAACCTCACAGATTGAGGTTCATGGTATGGCTGACTCCTGGGTGAGCCTAAGAAGAGACCACATAACAGTGGGTATCAAACCTCTCAGATTGAAAGCCAAACAGTTCAGACACCTGGGAATGCTGCTGCCATTGATAATCTCCATGCTGACCCACAATGAGGGGGAAGCTGAGGAGGGAAGGAGCCAAGCAAGGCAAGACTCTGCACTCTAGTATTTGTGTTGAGACCAATCTTCATGGAGCAACAAGTGATCATGTGGGGTGTTCGTGGGGCTGGGTGCCAGGCATAGTTCCAACAAGAAGGGTGATGTTGGGGAAACACAAGGACCTGGAGGCTAAGAAATTAGAGTTCTTCGAAGTGCCTGGAACCTTGGAAGACCCTCTCTTTCCACTCTCCGTTTGCCTCCTATTTGGTTATCCACCACTACTCAACACACTGGCCCAGACTCAGTAACTTCCACAATTATTAGGCTGACTCAGCTTAGCTAGCCAGTTCTAGGGAATCACTTGCCATAGAAATCCAACAGCTGCTAAGGCTAGAGTCGTCAGAAAGGTCCATGAGGCAGATTCCCTGAAGAGCTGTCACTCGTCCTGCATGACCGGATCCAAGTTGTGGAAGGTCTAGAATTTCTGTAACAAACAGCCTTTTGGTCAAACACATCACCATGGCTCACCCAGGTTCAATGAGGAGAGAGAGTACACGAGGCTGCCTTGGGATCGCTCTACAACAACTGCCTCTATATAAAGACGAAATGACCTCAGGGAAGGAAGAGGGAGAGGGACAGACTAAGATTGAGAATGAGAAGCAGAGGGAAGCCACAGGCTCAGTCTGGGGTATGTCTGGGGCTTAATTTGGGACTCAGTATGGGGAAGTCAAGACTTTGTCCTTGCTTGTGTCTAAAAGAAGGGACTTGTCTCAAGTTCCAGCCCTCTGTTCCCTTACCTCACAGCCCAAGGTACATTCCTAGACTATGTCCCGACCCAGGGTTCTGGAGCCAGAATGTGGAAGAGAGCGGAAAAAACCACTTACATCATCCTAACTAACCAGCCCACATTTAAGAACGAGCCTGCTACGTGACCGTCACTGTGAAATTGTTTATCTGCCCTTGTGAAGTGTGGCCTTTAAGGGTCATGATCTGTTGCCTATGACATCCCAACAGCAGTTGCCCTGGAGATCTGGAAGTCAAGGATGGTAAAAGAGCTTGCCAGGATGATCTCACATAAAAAATCCCTTGGCTGGGGCTGCAGCCCAGCAGCGGAGTGGATGCTTAGCATAGGCAAAGCTTTCTGTTCAGTGCCAGAGACGGGAAAATATCTCTTCCCTTTCTTGTGACCGACCACCTGGCAACTGAGCTATGAAGGGAAAGGCAAGCCATAAATGCCTTGTGTACGCACACAGGCAGAGCAGGGAGGGCAGAGCACGACACTCCCCCACTCCCCCACGCTTGCCCTGTAAAGGCTGCCCAGTTAACCTCGCTGGACTTTGGTCCTGGAGCCTTGTTTGGAAGGCTGTAGGTAGTCATCTGGATGTTTGAGACTACCTTTCCCACTCATCTGGATAAGTCAAGCAGAGCATCTCATTCCTAAGACTGCATTGGCTCCCTCCAGCCTCTGCCTGTCTCTCCGTTGCATAGTGAGACAATCTTCGTTGTTGCAAAGCAGAACAGAGTACTTTGCACATCACATTTCTCCCACAAAGTCACTTTTAATCCACCCTACTCAAGAGAGTTCTTCAACCTTCTTCAGTAACAACAAAATTTATTTACCACCCCTCCCTCGAGAATTCCTTAGTTCATGACAAAAATCTCATCTTTGTTCCATGAAAACTCCACTTCTATTTGCCTTTAAAAATAAAATAAATACATAAACGCTGGCCAGCCCACAGTCCCCAAACAAAAGCCAGTGTCTTGACAATAACCATAATCGCTCCCAAATCCCAAGTGACAATAAACAGGAAACCGAAAGCATAAACAAGACAAAAGGGGCCCGTTCCCTCAAAAAGATTTCACTTCTAGCATCCAAAGAAGATGTCTTTCCAAATGCCTTGGTTTTTTACATGACCCAAGTGTCCTATTAGTCCGGGTCATTTAAAACCTGAGTTCCCACTTGGTCTATCATTTTATTTTAATGGCCTATACTTCCTACAGAAACATGGAAAATGATTGTTTCTTTCTTTTCTTTTTTTCAATTAAACATGTTGTGGCGGGCATATGAAAGGCAGCCTCACTTGCAGCCCGCCCCGGG
This sequence comes from Mesocricetus auratus, assembly GCF_017639785.1. Taxonomy (NCBI): domain Eukaryota; kingdom Metazoa; phylum Chordata; class Mammalia; order Rodentia; family Cricetidae; genus Mesocricetus; species Mesocricetus auratus. Next base: position 36,933,565 of record NW_024429186.1, on the reverse strand, counting down.
GAACGCGCGAGGAACGCGGGAGAACCGGTCACGCATGCGCCCATGCCCCAGCCAAGCTCCGTGCTCGGTCCTGCTGCTCCAGGCTCCCAGCTCCCGCCGCCGCGCCGCACAAAGACCTGCTTTGTTCTCTCGGCTCTGTTTTAAATATCTGACGAATATTGCCCCATCCCTGTGCCAAATCCCGCGGCCTGGCTGCAGGCCCGGTACAAGGGTGCATTGTGGGGCCAAGCGAGGCGCGAGGGGGCTGGAGGAGGTGGGAATGGGGACGCCCCGCATGCCCCGAATCACCTTGGCCATTAGGGTCACCTGGGTTTAGGTGGTGGGAGCTGAGGGTGGAGGCGCGGGGAGATGGGATCTTATTTTCTTTTTCTTTGTTTCTTTTTTATTTTTCTAATTCCAGAAGTAAAAATTGGAAAATGAGGGCCCTGGCAGAGAGCAGATCCTATAAGGAGACGCGGAAGTTTGCTGTGGGAACACTAACCCATCACGAGCCCGACCAGCATAGCTGGAGGCGTTGACCCGCAAAGCCCCACGCTTGGTTTCTTATCTGACCATCGCTGTACATATTTAGAAAGTGCTTATCACTCGGACTCTTTGAAAAGCGTGGCATTCCAGTGCAAACCAACCCCAATGGGGGGCGGTGGAGGGGGGGCGGTCCTTCCTCCCTCAAGCTCAAAGGCTCAAGAGGCCAGAGCTGACTGCCTGCAGCCATAGACCCACTGTGGCCTCTTGAGGAAAACCACACCTTCCATGGTACAGCCTCTCCCTCTGGAGAGATGGGGTGATTGTGATGTAGGTCAAACAAAAGTGGGCTTTCAGCTGGCACGGAGTTGTCCAGCTACTCCCCCTGCCCGTCTGACTGGCCTGCACTGGGAACTGCAGGTAGTCCTTCCAGCTCAGGTGTTTGGTTCCCTGCAGCTGAGGGTGAAGGAGTTCTTGCGTTGTCTCTAGGGAGGCTTGCTTGCTAAACAGGAATCACAAACCCCACCTGTCTACCCAAGCGTCTTATTTTCAGGTCAAGGAAAAACTGTCTTCCAAAGTAGGTCTTGCAGACTCAAATTCAAAATGCGGGCCTTCGAGACTCTGAAAAAAAAAAAGTAAGTTTGCTCTTAAATTTAATTAAAAGGCAGTTTTGATATCCCACCTTGTGAATAATGCCTGCATCACTTCACTTGCAAGGGAAGGAGGGAGGTGTGGCTCGGGACTATTTGATTTAGAAAATAGCTTGCTAGTTTTGCTGTCCTCATTCTAGTCCTGAATGGGAGCCCCACATCCTCCCTTTCATCGTTTCTCATAAACTCCAGGTCCAACTTAAATTTCTCTGGAGGCTGAGAGAGGGTTCATTCAGTAAAGTCTTGCTTGCTGCCCTAGCAAGAGGCCCTGGGTCTGCACGGAGTGAGGTGGGTGTCTGGAATCCAGGTGCCGTGGAAGCCGAGACAGAGGTGAACCTTTACACTCACCCATCCAGCAGAATAGGTGAGCTGCAGGTTCAGCAAGTCACCGTTCACAAAATGTGACGGAGAGCACTTGACATCTAACTTCAAACTCAGGCCTCCGCACATTGGCTGCATAACACACCAGCACACACATAATGTACACAGAAAGAAATGATTTTAGAAAAAAGAACTTAAGCTGGGCGTTGGTGGCGCACACCTTTAATCCCAGCACTCGGGAGGAAGAGGCAGGAGCATCTCTGTGAGTTCGAGACCAGCCTGGTCTACAAGAGCTAGTTCCAGGACAGCCTTCAAAGCCACAGAGAAACCCTGTCTCGAACCCCCCCCCAAAAAACCCTCAAAAACAAGTTTCCCAACTGGGAAGAACATAAAAGTATCTTATTAGATAGCGTTTTATCATGCTTTGTCTTTCCCATGTCACATATTGTCATATTTTGTCAATATTCCAACAATCAGTACCTGAATATAGAAATGATCTGTCAGAGATCAACCCTCTTTTGACAATGAGAGAACTTGTCCTGTGTCACTCAGAAAGACACTGCAGAGGCAGCCTGGAGCCTCCTGCCCAGGGATAGAGTTCTGTCCCTCTAACAGGCTAGCCTGTCACTTCCTCATGCTTCCCTTGTGAAGGGAATTCTGTCTCAAGAGTAAAGTTTTGGTGAAAGGGTCTTGGTAATCAGGGAACTCTGAGGAGAAAGGGTCTCAATACGTGTTCTAGAACTACAGTTTACAAGGACCACACTGTACAATCCTTGCCTCTAAGTGGCAGAGGGCTCCTGGGTATCTGTTTCCAGGCACTTGTTGGTCGCCTGAAGAATGTCTTCAAGGAATACTAAGTGTCCTTTCACCACTTGGCTGGTCCTAAGCCCCCTATCTCTGGAGATGACAGCAACTTGCTCCCTTCCCCTGTTGCTCTGTGAGCTAAGCAGCCTGGAGCTACTGTGCTTTAGGGAAAGTATAGCCTAGAACTTACTACTTGACTAACCTCCCGGATGAGCGTGTACAGTCCCTCTAATTGCATAGCATGATGGTGGGTACTAGGATCCTCTCTTTTCACAATGCCCAGGTTCAGGAATGCTGGAAGGTTTCTAGGCATGTCTATGGGGCACTCTGCTTAGAGAACAACCTTCATCTACACCTTCATTTCATGGCAGCATTTGCTCAAGTAGATGCCGGGATTTACACCTGTTGAGCTTCATAGAATGAGATCATGCTATGTCGCCTTTGGCTTCAACCTTGGACTCTGGCAATAATATATATTTTCCCTTGACTACACCATCCAAGCTCTTGAGCCACCCCTGGTTTCACCCTGTCCCAGGTTGGCAAGTTAACCAGGGCTTGAGGCACACACAGGACCGGTTCCTGCCAGACAACAGTTCCATTTTTTTGCAGCATCACCTGTTAACTGTTCAGTGATGGTTGTGCAAGTCCGTGAATGCTTTCTTGAGTTTGACCTTAATTCTTTTATAAGAATGAGTGGAAATGGAACATTGAAGTGCTGATGTTAGTGATAAGGAGGGCAGGTCTCACAAACCTAATGTAATTTAAACAAAGATGGAAGTCATTAGGCACGCCAAAAGGGGAGAATATTTAGCCTAACTCAGATGTTCACTTGATTTAAGCCAGACAACTGTGTGTGTGTGTTGAGTTGGGAGGAGAAAGGATACACTTGGAAAACCCACATGAAATTGCGGACCTACGCAGCCAAAGATTGTGTCTCAAAGGCAAGTAAAATTAGGCATTTACTGTATTCACTCAATTCTAAGGCTGTGTTGGAGGCTCAGTGGAAAAGATACTGGGAGACCGTGATTCAAGAAACGCAGTGATAATGCTGTGTTACTTCCTAGGAATGGAGAGTCCCCTTCAAACATGCATGCTGGCTGCTTGCTTGCCTCCTGCATGTTAGAAGAGTGGACTTTCACTGAGTGTGAGACAAGTAGGGAGCCTAGAGACATGACCATAGCACGGGACAAAGTCTCACGTTAATGTCTTGGGAGGAATGGAACTCAGTTCAAGAGAAGCACCAAGACTATGACGTTTTCACAGTCCATGAGCCCAACAAATAGAAAATCACGAGACAAAAGCAAAGAGTAAGAGCCAGGTGTGGGAATACACTTCTTCAATCTCAGCACTCTGGAGGCAGAGGCAGGAGAATGAGAGTTTGAGGTCAGCCTGGGCTACATAAGCAGACTCTTGTCTTGCTGTTGGAGCAATGACTCAGTAGTTCAGAGCACTGCTGCTCCTGCAGAGGACTGGGTTGGGTTCCCAGCAGCCCCATGGCAGCTCACAGCCATCCACAACTCCCGTTCCAGAGGATCCTCCTGCTCTCCACAGGCTCTCACGCAGTGCACACATATACGCAATCAAAACACTGACACTCGTGAGAACTAAATACAAAAGAAGAATATTCTGTCCCCAGGGGCCAGGAGAGGGAGGAATGTCGTAAAGAATATTGGATGTACTTCCTCTCTGAGCACCAGCTCCTTCATGTCTCAGCAGCTTTTGGATCTGCCCTGTCTGATCTCGGCCCGCTCTGGAAGGCTCAGCTCAGGCTTTTGGCTCCCCACCTGAGCACCAATAGCCGTCACTACCTTGCCTGTAAGAACACAGCAGGTAAGACTCCCTACTCACCTTCAGTAATCTCTATAGGCACGCCCTGAGAGGAGCAGAGCCGAAAGGGAAGGAAGGCTCGCAGAACACCCCTTTATCACTCCCTGTTTATCTAGAGCAGTGCTTCTCAACCTTCCTAGCGCTGCGACCCTTTAATACAGTTCCTCATGCTGTGGTGACCACCCCCACACACACCATAAAGCTACTTTTGTTGCTACTTCCTAACTGTAATTTTTCTATTGTTGTGAATTGTAATGTAAGAGTCTGTGTTTTCCGATGGTCTTACGTGACCTCTGTGAAAGGGCCTTTGACCAGCAAAGGGGCCGAGACCCACAGGCTGAGAACCACTGATCTAGTGGGCCCTGGCAGCCATTTTGAAGTTCTTAGTTTCTAAATCCTTGCCTTTCCTTTCCAGAAGTCGGCCCATTTGTCCTGACTCCCCTACTTTGTCACCTGTATCCTTCCTGGGAATCTTCTTGCCCACTGTAATCTCTCCAGTCCCGGATTTACAACACCGCTCCTCACAACCCCCCCCCATGGCCCTCTACCAACCCTTTTGGTGAGTACATCCACTGTCCTCCAACCACCGACTTCTTGCTAAATTCTTCCCCACTCTCCTCAGGCACAAACAACCCAGAAGTGCTCTCAGATCCAAGCATCACTCAGGGAGGGCGGTCAAGTGAGCGTAAGGACTGTTCACCCTCCTGAGGGTATGATGTGATGTCTGAGCAGCCACTTCAAAAACATTAGGGCCTGTTCCAGGGATGCCACCCAGACAGGATACTGCTCAAAGCTGCCTCCCATCCTGGGAACAGAGGCCAAGAGCTCTTGACAAGGACACTTAGCCCTGCTGGGTATTGATGATGTCACTTAGGTCAGCCCAGAATGAGGAGGGTCTGAGCTTTGTTTTGCTCTTCTCTGGTCCAACTTTGACTACATACACTGTCCCTGCTGCCCTGGCCTGACAGTGGTTAGCAACAGTCTAATGGAGCCCGAGAGAGGCCACTCAGAGGAGCCACCTTTGGGCCGCCTTCTGCCTTAGTGTTGTTACCAACGGTTACTTGTGCTACCACCTCCTGGCGAAACGGCTCTGGCACACAGTAGCCACTTCTGTTCTGTAGGTCCTGCGAACTCTGAGCTCCCTGGGGCTGTGCCCAGAGTGCACTCGATAGAAAGCTGATTCTTTTCCAGTGGGGCAAACATCTCTGGTCGGGACATGTCTGTCAGGAGGTGGCCTGCAGAGAGAGCTACCATGCCAAGTCCCGGATGAGTGTGTCTTTTTTTTTTTTTTTTTTTTTTTTTGCCTGATTCCCAAATTCCAGGCAGGAAAACATGCCTTCCCCTCTGTACAGCCCCAGCTCCCCCTACCAACATTTGCATTCCCTGGGTATGAAAGGAGTCAGTAGCAGGCCCCATGGAGGACAAGGCTGTAATTCAGCCAGGCCCCAGTGACATCCCAACCGTGAGAGTGCAGCTGGGGCAGCTTATGAACAGCTCTGGAGTCCCAGGGGGAAGTCGGCCCTGTTCTCTAGCCCACAAGCCCCTATTGTTCACTTTCTTGTTTTTCTCCAAATGTTTAGATGTGCTCAGAGCACAGAGAAGCTCGAAACCAAGACCGTCGACCAGAGCAAGCCTGAAGCAGAGAAGCCCAGGGCTGGGACTCTGGGGCCTTAAAGCCCTCCATCCTCCTGCCGTGTGTTAGAACTTGGGGTCCAGGAGGTGGCCCCTTCCTGGCCAGGGCTGTTGGGAGGTTTGTGGGCTTGGTTGTCCAGCAAGTGAAGTGTGAGGTCCAGTTCAGACAGCAGCCAGGTACAACTGCTCACATTAACTAGGGGCTGTCCAACATGAGGGCTGGTAGTGTGTGGGTATGCAGACTCCAGGAACTTACTTTGCCTCCCTGAGCCTCCTTCCTTCTTGGTAAAGTTTTGTTTCCTCTGTAGAGCTATGGGGAATTGAGATAAGCAATGTAGAGTACCGAGATAAAGTAGGCCCTCAATCTCCATAGGCCGTTCTTCCTGTGACCATTGGTTACCATGAGCCCAGTGAGAGGCTGCCCTCGTGCACCCAGACAGCCACTGTGGGTCACAGGAGCAACAACGTCAGAGGAATGAAGGATGGAGTGGTACCAGAGAAAAGAGAACATGTTCCAAAGCCAGCCTCCCCACCCCAGCTCCCTTTCCTTGGGAGTTCATACTACCCCCGCCTCCCGCCATGCAACTCCAGGTCCTAACAGAACCAAAGAAAAACCTAACCTGGAAAGTGCCCCCACTGTGCCATCCTGGCAAACGCCATTAGTTAGAGCCGCGAACAGAGGTGCAGGTGGGCAGAAGGGAGTAACCAGATCAAGGTGGGGATCCAGGCTTGGGCTACTCAGTACAGATATTGGTAATACTGAACTTTTTGAAGTGAAGGGAGATGGACAGAGTAGGCAAAGATCCCCACTGAGAACAGAGAGCTGGAGTAGCAGGGTCCGAGTTCTAGTCCTCTAAGTCTGGGGACCACTCACATCCCCAGAGGGGGGTTGGGTGCCTCTGCCTTCTCAAGAGACAGGACTTCGTGAGGATCCCCCCTTCAGACTCATTAATCCTTACAGGAATAAGCCCTGGGGAGCCTCCGGTGACAGGGCCATATGGTTTCCTTATCTCCCTTATCTCCCAGCACTCACCTTCCATTTGGAATGTTTATCCCAAGATAAAGATCAGATTCCACTTAGGGTGATTGAATGAGGGCCTCCCTGCAATTTCAGATGAATGGCCGATCTGATCCAATCATAGTTGAGCAGAACAAGGCTAGCTAATGGATGCAGCTCCTCCTGTATCCCCACCCTCTGCATCCCCCCACCCCCATCCCAACGACCCTTATTTCTCCTAGGAAGTTCTGCTTTTGCCTGCCTTACACAGGAGAGGGAGTTCGGGACAGCACGTAGTGTAACGTCTTCACACCACTGTTTCTAAAGCAGAGTTCTTCTGATACTCTAGCAGCTACCGATAAAAATGTCAAACAAGCAAACCCCATAGGTAATCTGCACATGCAACTTAAAATTTTACACTTGTCCCAGAGAGAAGGAAAAAAATAAATAAAAACAGGTAAAATCAATTTTAAGAATTCATCTTAAGGACTGGGAAGATGGCTCATGGTCAGCGCTTAGCATAAAGATCTGAGTCTGGATTTCCTAAAACCCACCAGAAGCCATACATGGCATGGATGATCTGTAATCCCGGGGTTGTTGGAGGCAGAGACTGGAGGAGTGCTGGAACTCTCTAGTCAGCCCATTTAGTCCAATCGGTGAGCTCCAGGTTCAACAGGAGAGCCTGTCTCAAAAAAATAAAGTCAAAGTGCTAGAGAGATTGGTTTTCGAGACAGGGTTTCTCTGTATTGCTTTGAAGGCTGTCCTGAAACTCGATCTGGAGACCAGGGTGGCCTTGACCTTACAGAGATCTGCCTGCTGCTGCCTCCCGAGTGCTGGGATTAAAGGCATGTGCCACCAATGCCCAGCTAATAATGCGTTTTATTTGACCTCAAAATACCATTTCAAGCTGCCACTAAATTTTTTTTAAAATTACAAAATAGTTTATATCTACTTTTTGTATATTCTTGTATGAATCACTTACATACTGTGCCTATCAGCTCCTATAGATAACAATTATTGCACTGAGCAGGGCAGATCTATGCTAGACCACACTAAGACACTTGGAAAAAGACCCTATGTGGGCAGCTAACTGCCAGAGAGAGCTCCTGTGGGGAGATGAGCCACTCATGTTTTATTCTCAGCCTAAACGTAACCCTGCCTGTCTGTCCCCTCTCCTCTTAGAAGGAAAACACACACACAACATTGGTTTTTAAAGGTAACAGCTTTTATTACTACCGATTTCAGGTTAGTTATTTCACCTGCTAATATAATTATTCACTGAAGCTGGATATCACTGCGTGCTTTTTTTTTTTTTCTGTCTTGTTTGAAAGTAACGATGCTATCCATTACCACCGAGAATCCATGGGATGGGTCCTGCTGCCCTTTGTAGAAAAAGAGGAGGAACTATGTGAGCAGATGGAGGCAGCTGTGGGTCACCACGAACAGTAGACGCTCTCAAATTTAGAAGACGGGAGACACCGGATGTTGACGGGACAGTCGGGCAGAGTACCCACCAGTCAGCCATATTTAATCACATTTAAATGACCACTGGTGTTCTGGGTAGGAAGTGGAAATAGGGAAGGTGTGTGTGCACTTCATTTCTTCCAACCCTAGGGAATCCTCAGTGAGTTGAGACTGTAAGGGGTCTCCTGTTGAAACAGAGCTGGGCCACTGCCTCCCTGACCTTACCGTCCAGACACACAAAAGAAACAAAGAGAAAAGGAGGCCAGAGCCCTCTGGGCCAGGTGCCAGCCCTGAGCCCCAACGTGAAGAAAGGTAGAGAGAAGATCCCAGGCCTCGGGGAGACCTTCCCAGACTACCCAAGGGTTGCTTCCTAGCCCCTCTCTGCTTCCTTTTTCTTCCAAGTCTTCCAGATTCTTGATGCTGTCGTCTTGTTTATATTAACTGCTGCCCTCAGATTTGGCTCTTGCTGCCTCCGCAGTGCCCAGGAGTGTGATTTGCTGTCTGAGGAAACAACACGTTGATGGTGCCCACATACTGAAAGGCTGGCCCTGTGATGTCAGAGCAGCGAGAGAGAGAGCGAGAGAGAGAGCGAGAGAGAGAGCGAGAGAGCGAGAGAGAGAGAGAGAGAGAGAGAGAGAGAGAGAGAGAGAGAGAGAGAGAGAGAGAGAGAGAGAGAGAAAACACTCAGAAAGCAGGGGTGGGGGCTGGGGGGAGTCCGTGAGAGATGGTGGACTGTGTGTGATCCCCCTAGTAAGGGGAAGAGAGGAGAATTTGCCAAAGTGGAGGAATGTGACTGCAGCCCAAAGGCAGAGAGATCATTTTGTCAGCAACATTTGGATCCCATTGGTGACGAGAGACATGTGGGCCCAGCACGGAGACAATTGTGGTAGTCAAGACAGGATGTGACTAAGACATAAAGAAGCGTTTCATCAGTGGGGACAGAAAAGAACCAGGGCTGCGGGGCCAAGGGAGGGAGGAGGAAGGGTCGCCCTGGCATTCACACGCGCCTCTTCTCACCCATCCGCAGTAAGTCTCACACCTGCACACACAGGCCACCCGCCGGGAGCATGTATTCAAAGTCACACGCCCCATTCTAGGCCAGTTGCAGGTCCCACAGTCGGCTTCAAGCTTGTGACCTTTGTCTTGTTTGCTTCTGACCCTCGGGTGTAGGAATGAAGAGTACAGGGAACAGAAACTGGAGGAGGCAATATCTTCTCTGGTAACAGGTCGGGTTCTGGCTACTGGGGAGAGAAAGGCCTCAGAGAAGTCGCGAAGTCCTCTGGGACCGGAAGGAGAGAATAGACTGGTGAAGGAAGACCTGGGGATAGGAGAAAAACCGTCCTTTGAATCGGGCGGTGGGAGGGGGCGGGGAGGCACGCTGTTAGCTGACATCCTAACCCGCATGCTCATACATGTGTGGGCCACGTGAAGGGTCTGTATTTGAGACACTCCTACACGCAGTAGGCAAATGAGCTTCTTGCAAGGAGTGGGTGGGAATGTGCTTCAGGATCCAGATGAAACTGGGCTGTATTTTTAAAGAGCCTAAAACTGATGTCTCTGCTAGCCTAAATATAACTGAGCAGCCTTCTTCCCAGCCAGGCCAGGCCTCGGAACAAGCTCCAAGACCATGCACTTGAAGAGAAAAATGAAAGAGGAAAGAGAGAGAGCGAAGGAAAGGGAGTTCCACAGATGGAAAAGGTCACACAGTTAGCCCTCTGGGTGTTCTGGGGAGGGAATGGATGAGCTGGTCGCCGACACGCTGCATCTCACACTCAAGAAAGAAAGATTGACGACTGCTAGGCAGTGGAGGAGGGGAGCCAGCACCCACTTTATATCTAGGATATGCCTGGCATAGGAAGGGATATTTAAGGACCAGGCTTGCACTCAGTGTGGGAGGAGGAGGCCTGTGCAAGCATGGATGGCGTATGCAAGGCAAAAACTGACGTGACGCTGTGAGCGGAGGGGGTCCACTCTGTGGGGTCAGAGAACTTGGAAAGTCTGTCTTATTAAAGGACGAATTAAGATGGACCTTAAAGGACAATGGCAGAAAAGGAGAGAAAAAACAACAGGAGACAGCAGGGTGCTTTGGGGGGACTCTAGTCAGATTGCACAGGTGTGCAAGAATGAGAGAGTGGGGGCTAGAGAGATGGTTCCGAGGTTAAGAGCACTGGCTGCTCTTCCAGAGGTCCTGAGTTCAATTCCCAGCACCCACATGGTGGCTCACAACTGTCTATAATGAGATCTGGTGCCTTCTTCTGGCCTGGAGGCAGAACACTGTATACATAATAAATAAATCTTTAAAAAAAAAAAAAGAATGAGAGAGTGAGTTGGAGGTAGAAACCTAGAGCCCCAGGGCCCGGTGTCTCTCTCTAAAGCATATCTTTTAGTCTGTGTCTTACAGCAGCCATGGAAGGGTTAGGGCAGGGGAAGGTATCCGCACAACCAAATCTATTGAAGAAAGGTCAATTTAGCAATAAGGTACAGGGCAGAGCTTCCCAGGGGCTCGGAAAAGCCCAAGAATGCACAGGTGAGTGAGCTGTCTGCATTAAGCCAGTGAGGCTAGCCAACATACCAGACCCTCAAGCCTCAGGGACATGGCACAGTAGACATTTTTTGTTTCTAGATCACCTGAAGCAGATGTGGAATGAGGCTGAGCCAATAGTTCAAGGACCCTGAGAGAAGGGGGCTCTTCCTTCTTCAGCTTGAGGAGGTGGGGTCACCCAGGAGCGGGCATGCATCTGGCATGGAATTCCTGGATCTCACAGGAAGGTTTCATGAGATAGGTGTTCCATTGGTAAGACTCACGTGACCGAAGCCACGTGCAGTGAGTGCTGGGTTGATGAAGGCTTGGTTCTTAGCTGTCCTGTATGTCAAGAGAATGATCTACAATACCCACACTTTAGGTTTTGAGTGAGTGAATCTATTAAGAATATAGCAAGCTGCCGGGCAGTGGTGGCCCAAGCTTTTAATCCTAGCACTGGAGAAGCAAAACCAGGTGGATCTCTGTGAGTTTAAGGCTAGCCTGTTCTACAGATCGAGTTCCAGGACAGCCAGGGATATACAATGAAATCCTGTCTCAAAAAAGAAAAAAAAACAATGACAAAAAATATATATATTCATGATAAAGAGAGCCCTGGCTACAGCAGTGGCCATCAGGTAAGGCTCCCATGAGAAAAACAAATACCAACAGATAGAGGTAATACCATCGAATCAAATCAGACACGACGTCCAACAGAAACTGATTGGGGAAGTTGAGGCAGTCAACTGTAGTTCTCAACTGGATGAACTTCCTCCCTCCCACACTGCCAGCATTCTTATATTGTGGAATAAACAATAGGAGCCTCTGTTGAAAGTGATGTACCTTCCAGCTGCTTTCAAGGACACAGTATTGGCCCATTTTGCTGTTCTCGTCCCTCACTGCCACAGAGACAGAAGGGGCAGCCCCCCCTGAGACAAAGGCGTTAGAAGACACTTTGAGACAAACATGCTTGGGTTCGAAATGGGATGAGGGACAACCTCATATCCAGAAGCAATAGCAACTTACCAGTATAAAGCACCAGTCCATGGCATTATTGGGAGATGGTAGAATGTTTAAGAGGGAGGGCCTACTGGATGAAATGACAGACTATGGACACCGCCAAGGAGGGCCTCACCCTCCCTGGGGAAATGAGGGGATATTGGGGGGTTGGGGGTAGGGCACGGGAGGAGGGGAGGGAAACGGAGAGGGACCTGGAACTGACTTGTGAAGCAACCTTGTTTCTAATTTAAATTTAAATTTAAAATAAAAAAAAAGAGGTAGGGCCTAGGGCTGGAATGTAGCTCTGTTGATAGCATGCTTCCCTAGCATGCATCATATATTCATAATGTATCTATATGTAGAGAGAGGAGAATATATATATACATACATACATACATATATACATATATATATATATATATATATAGAGAGAGAGAGAGAGAGAGAGAGAGAGAGATTAGAACAGAAAAGCTGGTGGTGAGTCTAGTGAAGGCAGCTAGTTAGCTGAGGATACGCCCTTGAAAAGGATATGGGGCCGGGCCGGGTGTTGGTGGCACATGCCTTTAATCCCAGCACTCAGGAGGCAGAGGCAGGTGGATCTCTGTGAGTTCGAGACCAGCCTGGTCTACTGAGCCAGTTCCAGGACAGGCTCCAAAACAATACAGAGAAACCCTGTCTTGAAAAACCCAAAAAGGAAAAAAAAAAGAAAAAGAAAAAGAAAGAAAAGGATATAGGACCTTCTGCATCACGGTTGGGTCTTTTTCTATATCCTCCTCTGTTGCTTCTGGCTCTTCTTCCTCCTAATTTTGTATACACATAGAAGCACCACTCCTCACACCTACCTCCATTTCTGTGACCAAAATACTTCTCAGAGCTCAGTCCTTATGGCAGAGATGACCAGAGTGTGTGTATTAGTCTGATGACACTGATCATATACAGCCCCAATGACTATATAATCATGCCTACTATGTACATGTGGGTCTCACATGCCAGCCCCGTGCTGATGGGGTTAATTTCAAATCCTACTGTTTATTGCTGATGTATAGGAAGGTAGTTGATAATTTTGTAGTAACCTTGTAATCATTTGTGAGTTCCAGTGCTTTGTCAGTTCTCTATAGACTATCATGTCACCTCCAGCAACAACAACAACAAAAAAACATTTCTTCCCTCCCCATCTGCATGTGTTTTATTTCCTTTTCTTGCCTTATTACATTCCCTATGACTTCTAGTGCTCGTTCAAAAGCAGTGGGCTGGGGTACCCTTACTTTGTTCTTTTTCTTGGTCAGAAAGCGTTGAGTTTCTCAGTAAGATGCTAGCTATATGGCTTTTTGTAGGCATCTTCTTATGTTGAAGAATTATCCCTGTGTTCCTAATTTACTGATTTTTTTTGTGGAGGGGAAACAGGGGAGTTAGGAATAGAGTGATAGATTGTTTGCTTGTTAATTGCTTAGTTAGTTGGTTGCTCTTGTATATCCCAGACTGACTTCAAACTTGCTACACAGTCAAAAATGACCTTGAACTTCTGATCCTCCTGCTCCCACCTCCCAAGTGCTCGGATTACTGGAGTGCTCGATCATGGCTTGTTTTTAATGGGTGCTCTGGATGGAACCCCAGGCTTTGTGAAAACTAGGCAAGCACTCTACTAATTAAGACAAGTTCCCAGCCCAAGTGCTGGATTTTTTAAAAAATGCCTTGTCATATGTTTATATGATCATATGATTTTTTTCTAGCTCGTTGAAGTGATATATTCCATTGACTAATTTTCAGGTGTTGAACATCTTTGCATTGCTGGGACAAATCCCACTGGATTGTGATGCATAATGAGTTTTGTATATTGTTGGGTTTGGTTTGACAAAACTGCACTGAGTATTTTAGAATCTATATTCATGGGAGGTAACCAGACTCCTCTTCCTGTATCATTGCCTGGTTTTAGGTGACATCAGTTTCATGGAATTACCTGGAAAACACTACCCCCTTTTCTCCTCTATCTCCTAAAGATTACTGGAGAGAATTACTGTAATTTCTTCCTTAAACATTTGGTAAAATATATCAGTGGGCCATGAACCTGTTTTGCCCTCTGTTCTGAAAGATCATTAATGATTGATTTAATCTGCCAGCTAGCTATAAGTCCATCAGTTTGTATATTACTTCCCGTATGGGTTTTGCCCACTTATATCTCCCAGAACATGGAACAGTTTCAACCCACAAAGTGTGATAAGTTGGATCTCCATTTTCATTTAGTTCAGGGAACTTTTAAATTTCTCTCAGGATTTTCTTTTGACTCTGATCTTTTTTTTTTTTTTTTTAACAGCCTGCTGTTTAATCCCCAAGTGTCTGAAGATTTCCCAGCGATTTTTTTTTCGATGTTGACATACACTCCCATTTTGTGGTCTGAAAACATTATATGGTTCTCTTGAATGGTTGGTATTCTTTTTATCTTTTAACAACAAACCTATAATCTCATCACGTTAGCAGCTCAGGCAGGAGGAAGATGGGTTCAAGGCTGGCCTGAGTTATGGAGCAAGACTCTGTCTCAGAAACAGGAAAAGAAACTGCCACAAATCTTTGTGCATTAGTCCTCGCTGTGTTCTAGATTTTGTCTATAGGTAAGAAGCCTATACTGTAACTATTTAGCAAATATTTATGAAACATCAAGTAGATGCATAAGATGTCTTCCAGCATTAAATTCCTTCTTAATTTATAAGTTTAGTTTTTAATGTGTGTGCAGGTACCTGAAGAAGCCAGAAAAAGGTGCTGGATCCCCTGGAGTTAGAGTTACAGACAGTTGTGGCTGTCAAACATGGATACTGGGAACTGAACTCTGGCACTCGTAATTACTGAGCCACCTCTAGAAACACCCAGCATTGAAATTTTAAGGTGACCGCTGCCAGATAAAATAAGAATGCCTAGATAAATTTGAATTTCAGATAAACAATGAAAAATTTCTTATAAGTATTCCAAAAGACATTGCCTGGAGTCAATTTAGCCTCTAAAAAATAAAAATAAGAACAGTATTCGTTGTGTGTATGTGATTCAAATTTAACTGGGACCCTTATCTTCTATTTGCTAAATCTAACAACCACATCACAGGTACAGTTCCCAGAAGTGAGTCAAACTGCTGGCCATCTTCAAGGTTCTCAGTGCATATGGCCAAGAGCATTGTGTTCAGAAAAGTAGGGCAGGTCTTTTCTGCTCAAACAGCAAGGGAAAAGGCCCAAATTCCCACAAGAGTGGCAACTTTCAATTATTCCTTTTAAAAATAAACAAAGGGGACAGAAAATTGGCTCTGTTGGTGCTGCCAAGCCCAATGACCTAAGTTTGATCCCTAGAACCCACTTGGTGGAAGGAGAGAGCCAGCTCCCACAACTTGGCCTCCGACCTTGACGCATGCACTGTGACACGTACACACACACACACACACACACACACACACACACACACACACACACACTAAATAAATGTAAAACTATTAACAAACAAAACTTTATTCCCTTCATAATAGGTGGGAAATGGCCATTCATAAAGCTTGAATTATCACTAATAGCCTTATGCATTTCCATTTGGGAACAAAATGTTTCTACCCTTTGTTCACTGGCCTTTTGGCTTCCTTTGTCACATCATCTGAACTCTTGTGTGCTTGCATGTGCATATGTGTTCATGTGGTGTGTGCATATGTGAGTGTGGGTGTGTAGGTACGTGTGTGTGTGCTTGTATATGCAACAGTCTGAGATTGACATCAGGGATCTTCCCCCAACGCTCACCACCTTGGTTTTTGAGACTGGGGTCTCTCACTGAAGCTGAACTCACCACTTTATATGGAACAACTCCAGTGAGCTGCTTGTCTCCACCTCCCCAGCCCTGGTCTCATGCCACAGCCCATGCCACAGCACCTGCTTTTTATATGGGTGTCAGGGATTTGAACCCATACCTACATGGCTAAGCGGTAAGCACTTTACCAGTTAGACTATCTTCCTACCTCTCTATATGAACTCTTAAAGAATATTTATTTTGTGTCTTTAATTCTCCAAGATTTTTATCTTGTCTTTTAATTTGGTTTACATTATTTTAACATTTTATGCCTTCAATCCCATGTCTTTCATATTGTTCCCATTGTTTTTTAGCTTGCAATCATTTTCTTATAGATTAGCATGCCATTCACTTATATTTTCTTTGAGAATTTGTGTAGGTTTTATGTTTTTTCTTAATGTGTTTTGCATTTAACTTATTAAACCCTAAGAGGTTTCTTTGGAAATGGTATACAGTAGAAGGCCAACCTAATCTACAGATCCAGTTCCAGGGTGGACCGGGCTGCACAGTGAAACCCTGTCACACCCACAGGGGAAAAAATGCTTTTCCAATGACACAGATGTCCATGGTGCCACACACCTTTAATCCCAGCACTCAGGAGGCAGAGGCAAGTGAATCTGTGAGTTCGAGGCCAGCATTGTCAACACAGTGAGTTCCAGGGCAGTCAGAGCTACATAGTAATACCTTATCTCAAAAAACTAAAGAACAAAAGTTTTCTTTTATTTATGACCTTATTTATAACATTTAGTCTCCTATAAAACGAGGCTACATTGGGATAATAACAAAATACTGTACTTGTGGCTTCATTTTACCTTAAGCATAGTCAAAGTTCTGTGGTATAAACCACACATTACTTCTGTATTGTTTTAAGGTCTTCTTGTGCGTCCCAGGCTGATCCCAAAAAATCCTCCTGCCTCAGCTTTCTGAGCTCCCACGGTCATTTCTATCTGCCAAGGAAAACACAAATAAATGTTTGAATTCAAATACACATGATGCAAAATGCCCTGCAGGTCAGAAATATACTTCAAATCCGTGAGCTTGAGCTCAAAAATGGCACAAAGCATTCAGAGAGGGAAAAGCAGGTTGCCGGACACATTGTTCAGCTTTGGGTAACCTTGAGTCAGTTCTGTGGTCTCTTTGGGTCTCAGGTTCCTCATTGCTAAAATAACATGGTTGGGTGAGCTGACAACCAAGCCCCTTCCTGCACTGACATTTACTGACAGTGATGCCCCTGTGGGGAATATCAGGTTATAGAAGAAGCAAGTCTGTGTGTCAGTCAGCAGGAGCTCTGTCATTAGGAGACCAAGCAGAGCGCAGTCCTAGGATTGGTGACCAGGAAACTGTGGGCCAAAGTCAGTCTGGAGGTCTCCAGGGCCAACTCTGGCACCAGGCATCGCCATGGAACACGAAGTCTCTGTACCGAGGATGAGACAACAGCTTAGGCTAAGAGAGTCCTTGAAGGAAAATGCTCCTTAGGCAGGAGAAGGACATGTTTTAATGGATCTAGCTTTGAGTTCCAAGGGTTACATGAACTGCTTTATAGAGAACATGGCAGCTCTGTTGGCCCCACTCAAGCCAGCTCTTAAGTCGTTCAGGGCTAGGGACATGAGCGTATGTGGGATTCACAGAAGAGACGAGCTGTGGGGAGCTCAGCTCTTGCTCTCCCAAGTGGTCCCTCACTAAACTTTGTCCCTGTTCTCCATTCTCTAGGTCTCACTGCCAGTTGCCACCTCTTTGTAAGGTCAGCTCCAGATGGACCCCACTCCACTCTGCATGACTTCCCCGTTGCTGTGTCTGTGGCTGTTGGCAAGGTCTTTCCGTTTCGACTCTAGATTCCCCCAGAGTCCCCTGAATTCCCCTCACTTGCAGTGTCAAGTCACATCAGTCACTGATGATTGCCAGCTAGCCAATGGATGGGTCACCCTCGAGTGTCCTGACCCAATCAGGGCAAAGAAGAGAAGGGAGGCATGTGCCTGAGGTCACGACAGTGTGGGGATAAGAACAAGTTGGGTCAGTATGTGAGCAGACTGGCCATGAGAGACACCTTCAGCAGAGAGGCCAGTGTCTTAACATGACACCATATGAGAACAAAAGAAGGCTGACACTGAACTCTTACACAGGAACATTGCAAGAACTGCTCTGAGAACAACCTCTGAAATCCTGTGAGATCCCTGTTTCTTTCAGGCATGCTGATGAAGCTGCCTCAGGCTGGGCTTCTGCTTCACGGCTTCTTAAAGTTAGTTACCTCTTTGCTCTTAGCCTTGGAGAGTAAAGAGCAGTGGTTTTCAAGCCAAGGATCTCAGCCCCTTTGGGGGTCAAATATCAGATATCCTGCCTGCCGGGTATTTACATTACCATTCACAACAGTAGCAAAATTTAGTTATGGAGCAGCAACAAAAATAATTATTATGCTGGTGGGGGGAGGCACCACAATGTGTGGAGCTGTAATAAAGGGTCGAAGCATCAGGAAGGTTGAGAAGCACTGGTACTGAGTATAGCCAACCCCCTCTTGCCAGTCTGAGTTCTCTATCAAAAATGTCTGGTCTTCGCTGAGGAGAGGTTGTGTGGTTGACTATATATATACTAACCGGAATATAATTACTAACCGGAAGACACCAGAAAACAATCTAAAGACCTCTGGACCTCTCTGTGTTGGCTTATCCAACATTCACCTACCTTGAATATCCAGTTTCTGTCTTCTTCTGAGCCAATTTACAGCTCAGTATCTTCACCACTTACATGATTAAGTTTAGGAGAAAAAAAAAACACCTCAATGACTTCAAATTCAAAGGTTTGATGACTATAGGCTTGAAGTCAGAAGAAAGTTTCCTCTACCCAGAACACAGGTACCCACATGCCTCACTATCTAAAATCAGACCAGAGCCTGGAGATAAGCCAAGAGGTGTCTAAGCAGCCAGATGTGTCCAGCTAGCCCATGTTGGAGTGTTTAAAGACCTAACCAACCAAAGCAGCTGTGTCCCTGGAGGACTGGCTGCTCTATGGCCCTGTAAGACTGACTCGGTGAGTCCTGGGGAGTAAGGAAGCCTGGACTCCTTGCTCATGATGTGTCAGTTCCTTTTTGGTCACATAGAAGTTTAACAAGTTTGTATAGATGGTTTCTCAATCCAGAACAGACAGATGTGTATTAGACTAACGAGGACGGGTTTACAAGGTTGTGGCAGGTGATACAGCTTTTTCCTTGACATCAAGAGAGATTCACTGCTGACTTACAAAAGAAGAAATAAGGAAATGGTTTTAAAAAGTAATAGAGAGCGCACACTGCTCTTCCAGAGGACCCAAGTTCAGTTCCCAGCACCCATATTGAATAGGCCACAACTACCTGTAATTACAGCTTCAGGGGATCTGATGCTTCTGGCTTCCACAGGTCCCCACACTCTCATGAACATATCCTCACATAGACACACACATACATACATAGTTTAAAAATTGTATATTTATTAAATATAAAAAGACCCATGAATCCCCAAAAGAACATAAATACACATATGTGAAGGTTTGGGTGTGGCTGAAATAATAGTATATTAGCTAATAGTTACTAAAATGACCCTAAGAAGGATTTTAAGTGTTAAATTAAAATAAAAATATTCCAGTTGGATATGGTGACACGTACCTGTAGCCCTATCTACTCAGGAGGCTGAGGCAGGAGGATGGATTGTTGGAGCTTATGGTTCCACTATCAACCAGGGCAACATAGTGAGACCCTGTCTCAAAAACAAAACAAAACAAAACAGATCCCAGCATATTCTATACTAGAATCTATTACATAGGTCACTTTTTGTTTTGTTTTGGTTTGGTTTTTCGAGACAGGGTTTCTCTGTGTAGCTCTGTAGACCAGGCTAGCCTGGAACTCACAGAGATGCGCCTGCCTCTGCTGCCCGAGTACTGGGATTAAAGGCATGTGCCACCACCACCCGGCTCATAGATCACATTTTAAAAGACAAGCTTTGATCCCAAATGATTGTGTTTTGAAAGCGTGTTACTCACAAGGACAAACTAAGTTCTCCAGGGTATGCTCCCGTCTAAAGCGATGTGTGCTGAGCTAGACAACTGAGCTTTCACCAACGCTCTGTGCAGACCCCTTAGGAAACTTCCTAAAGGACAGCGAGGCACCTAGTCAGCCAGGAAAATGCTGTGACTTTGACTTATATGCTATTTGGAATCAGCCAACGAACAGGGGCTTAGGAAGGTTTTACTGTATTTGGTTTGCAGGCTTTGCTTGGCACCGTCGCTTTAAAAGGCTGCCTGCCTTTGAACTAATCCTCTATTTATAATCCAGCTGGAGGAAGGCCTCTGCAATGTATACACATTCCTAGAATTTACAGAGAGCTGTTCGAGTAAGCCCCGCATCCAGAACCCTGCCTGGCGCTCTCCCCTCACAGAGCACCCCACACCACCCCGGAAGCATCTGGGTGCTGTGGGAGACAAACTGCCTGGCATGCCCAGGAATGCACCCCACATTCTTGGTGGGGAGCACAGAGCACGTCCGAGGCCAAGGCATGAGCTGGATTAGGCTTAGTAAACACCATCCCTCACTCCTGACAGGCTGCCCTGCTCAGACAACCCTCTGCTAGAGTCCAGGGGCCAAGGTCTCATGTACAGCCTGCCCCCTCCTGTCGTTCCTTTCTTATAACTCATTCCCGCCCCAAAACGACAAAGCCAACTTCACATTTTCCTCTTTTCCCCTCTCACACAAATTATTGCAAGTCATGGCAGTCTAAATATAGCCCCCAGTCTGTTTTCCAGATGCTGGCTCGCCAGCCAGCCTCGACATTTTCCTGACGGGGCTCCAGCTGCCTCTTTGCTCTGGCTTTCCTCTCTCCTCTGCCTCACCTTTTTATCCCTCCCTGATACTCTTCCCCGCTGCCTCTCAGAGTTGTTAGTCTTTCCTGCCTTTCCAGTTCAAAGGAAAGTTCTAGAATCAAGACCCAAAGCTTGACAGCCCTGTCCCCAGGCCTCTAATAGTTCAGGCAACAGGATAGGGAGATCATCTGGGAAAGAGGCAAGAGACACAGGGTCCCTCTAGGACCCCTGCCAATCAACTTTCCTGATGTGTGCTCAACTCCACACATACTTACTTGGTCCAGAAGCCAGTGGACCTCCTAGTCTGTTTCTACCTGTTGACTTCAAGCCAGAGTGGCTAACAGTTCTCTCCATTTGACAGCCAGTTCCTGGAGGACAGTGATTGGAGCACACTTGAAACCATCACTTTTGGGGGGTTAAGTAATACAAATTCCTTTTGCCTTTCTTCATCAGAAGATGTCCAGAGTTTAGTCATTTTCATGATTGTCTCTGTACAGCTTCCCAGTTGGCCACATCCCAGGTAGGATGTGGAGCTGGACCCTTGCTCCCTCTGAGCTAATGAGGGTTTGATTCCTGCTGCCTGAGTGCATGGGAACAATTTCCCTGAAACTTTATCAAAGACCCCTACTTTAAAAAGAAGTGATGTGTCTTCACACCCAATTTGAGGTGTACTCTTAAGATATATTGGTTTGTTTCTACCCTAAAAGCAAAGTGTTCGATTCACGGGCACATTTTCTTCCATCCTTTTTAATGTGCTTGTGCACAATAGTCACAATTTGATGGTCTCAAAGAGAATCAGTCCTACAATGAAGAAATGTATAACCATTAAGTCAGTCTGATCACTCGCTTGTTATGCAAATACTTATTGAACATCTCTTTAGGCCAAACATTGGAGATTAAAAGGTACCAACAGGAATCCAAGGGACCAGTTCCAGGGCTTAACTCAGCATAATTTACATCTGAAGTCACACACATTTGGGAGAGACAGCCCCATGAATTTTGTAAGTCCATCAGATGCCAATAATACACACACAAGCTGTACTGACCAAAAGTATCTACACATGTGGTCAATTGTCCCCTGAAGGCAAAATCTCCACAAGTTGAGAGCTACTAGCCTGGTAAAGTAAGTAGCAGAGGCAGGGTGGCAGCTCCGGAGCCCAAGGCATTTGAATCGTGCTCTGAGTGATGGAGACATGTTTCCCACATAGCAATGGTGTTGGAGGGAGAATATTCCAAGTGGAAGAAACAGCGTGAACAAAGGCACTAGGACATCAAAGAACGGATACTACTCGACATGGTGTATCTGATAAAACAGAGGATGAGCTAGGGTTTGCCTTGTATGAGTGGGATGCTGGTGTGATCCTCAGGGTAAGAAACACTTTTAAGCCGAAGAGTGTGAAGAACATATATGCATTTTGATCTGTGGCCACGAAGGTGGGGACTGTGAAGGGATAATTCAGAAAAAGGCCACGTGTGCTTGAATGGAGGTAGTGGGAGACAATATTTGAGGGCTGGCTTGGAGACAGAGACGTAGAACTGCCCAGAGGAAGTGAGGAAGGAGATAGAATAAAGCTGTAAGTGACCCTGATAGAATCTCGGTGGTTAGCCTTCACACAGAGATCTTATTCTAGAGTCTAGGTTGTGTCCACCTTATCTAGGAAGACCAGATTCTGAGGCAGAGTCTACTAAGGAGTATTTGTGCTCATCTTGCCTCCTGCTTTCTTTATATCGGGCTCGTGGAGGGCACCATGTTGCGGAATCCACCCACAAGGAACTTAAAGAACTAGGCTACTAGTCTTGTCATCACCAGCCCCCAACCGTCAGGTAGCTCTGAGTCTCAACTCACACGTTTGGGATAGAAGAGCCCCTGCTCCCAACCTGGGCGACTGTGGTAGGAGTGAATATGGCCGTTTTGGTGGGTGGTGCGGACCCCTGTGGGGACTTGGCATGCAGTGCCTGCAGTTGGCAAAGCTCATGAGTGGTTGTAATCAGGCCTGATGGAAAGGCCCCCTGACTCCACCGCGGCCTTGAGCGGCTGCCAGCCCCACAACCAGGCCTGCTTCCAAACTTCCCTGCAAGGGTTTTTTCCAGGATGTCTGCTTCCTGCAAATAGGCTTTCCAAAACCTTCTCAGGCTCCAGCAAAGCCCCCCTTGGCTGTGCATCCAACTGTCTTTCATGGTCCCCAAGCTCAGTGGGAAGTCAGGAGACAAAGCTATTCCATTTGGCTGCAGGAGAGCCCTTAGCCCTCCCTCTCAGCTCCCTCCCAGCCTTCTCAGCTAAGTTAAAGAGAAAGAGGAGGCCAGGGAAAAGGCTACAACCCACAGACGCTGGCCAGGTGGGCCAGTCATGATCACGTTAGGCTTACTAGGAAACACTTGGGCACTTGGGTGGGCAAGGTCGATAGATGGCATCAGCGTGCAAATTGTGTGTGTGTGTGTGAGAGTGTGTGTGTGTGTGAGTGTGTGTGTGTGTGTGTGTGTGTGTGTGTGTGTGATGTTGATGGCGATCTTGCTCTCCAGGCAAGAACAGGGGCTGCATTGTTAGCAGCCCTATCTCTTGGTTTCTCATTCACCCCGGGCCACTGCAGCCCGAGCAGGTTCACAGCTGCTCAGGGATACACTTTCCAACACATTTAGGACTTGGAACCGTCCCAGGTTTGAGGAACACATGGTGCTGGGGGAGGGAAGGGGGCTCAAATAGACGAGGAAGGGGGAAGAAAGCTCCTTCTTTCTTTCTTTAAGACCAATCTCCATTTCCACCATCTGATAGCAGGAACAGCATGTGAGGACGGCCAATGAATTGCAAACCTGTGCAGGTCGGGGAAGAGGGCAGGCACAGGAGGGGTGGGGGAGATGGGCAGATCTCATCCATCCTGACAAGGTGCCCTCTCAATTGCAGTTCTTTCTCTACTTACAGACACCACCCAACCTCAGACTACTAGGAGCACTCCGGCCCACATCACTCATGGAGCGGGCTCCCAGCAGCCAGGGCCAAGGGTGCCCAGAGGAACCTGGGTCCCCTCCAGTGGCTTTGTTCTTTTCTGCTCCTGCTGGTTGATAGAAGAGATGGACATAGATTCCCCCAACCTCTGCTCTCCCTCTCTCTCTCTCTCTCTCTCTCTCTCTCTCTCTCTCTCTCTCTCTCTCTCTCTCTCTCTCTCTCTCTCTCTTTCTCTCTTTCTCTCTCTCTCTCTCTTCCTCCTGAGGCAAGCCATTACCTCACCACAGGCAGGGGCCAAATGATAACACCACCTCTTACATTCTACCCATATCCAACCACAATCATTTATCAATCAGCTAATGAATTTTTCCAAAAGCCAAATAATAGTCCAGGTGCTAGAGATTAGCACAAACCAAGTCCCTGCCTTCCAGTTTAACAGAGAATCCAAAGGAATGGGCAAGCATCTTTAGCACCAAGAGGACTTGGGCACAGCAAAACCAGATCTGAACTCTCTACCTCCTGTGACCTGCTCATCATGCTGCAGACAGCTTCTTCCATCCTCACTGTCGGGCTGAGCAACCTGGGAAGGTTTCTTTGTGTCCCCTCCTTCATCTCAGCCTGGCAATGTGGATGGTTGAAAGTGACCCACCTATCTACTGGGATGGCTTCATGATTTGAGTCAGACCCTGTGGACACCATCCCATGACAAACCAGAAAACCTGTGTCAGATTCTCGCGTTCCTCTTTTCTCCCCTTTCTCCGTGGGTGCCTAAGGATGGAGGACTATCCCACGGGAGCCAGGACCAGAACAGGGACGCAGGGACGTTCATGCGCTGATGGAGTTGGCCACCCCTCCCTACCCAGTCTGCCTGGGCAGCACTGCACAGAGCTGGCCTCTATGTGGGTTCGGAGAGTCTCCTGGCTCTCACACAGAGTCCTTTTCTCCTGTGCCCTTGCACGGAGCTCGCTCACGGTCTCCCATCCCGAAAGCTGGGTGACTGAAAGGAGACTGCAGGCCGGCAGGGTGACCCTTGAGTCTGCCTGGGTGGGAGAGAGAGTTAGACCCCCCAAAGACCCCCAGGCCGTAAGAGAACCAGTGTTACGTTGATTCTGCATACACACACACACACACACACACACACACACAGAGAGAGAGAGAGAGAGAGAGAGAGAGAGAGAGAGAGAGAGAGAGAGAGAGAGAGAGAGAGAGAGAGAGAGAGAGAGAGTCCCCAAGCTAGGAAGACACCTTGAGGCAAAGACTAGCCTGAGGCGCTGGCTCCCAGCCTCAGTGAATTACTTGTCCTTCTTTTCATTGCTCCCATTCACAAAACAGGATAAACACATGCACCCCAACTCTGGGTGGACTGAAGAAAGTGGGGGTGGGACTATAGGTGTTTGGCAGCTAGATGAATTTTCAGCTGAATAAAAAGGTTTAACGAGTGTGTTAAAACAAGTTCAGCTCTCAGTACATTCTAATGGTACTTTCTGTGAAGATTGTGAAGATGGAATGTTCCATGCTGTACTGCCCCATGGGAACAGCCACCGGCTGCAGGTGCTACCAAGTGGTAAAATACAGTTAGTGTGACAAAAAAAAAAAAAAAAAAAGCTTTCATTTCGTTTGGTTGGGTTTAAAGAGCCACACGTGTCTGGTGACAACTGGTGATGGGACAAGCACAAGCTTACGGGAAAAGGGTCCCTGAAACTCTGAGGCCACAGCTGACTCGAATTCAAGTCCTGACTCTGCAACACATACTTGTCACTCTGTGTGTGTATGTGTGTGTGTACATGTGTGTACATGTGTGTGTGTGTGTGTGTGTGTGTGTGTGTGTGTGTGTGTGTAGGATGCATGGCTTGACCTCCTAGAATAACACTAAAAGAGCACGAGGGGGCTGTGGGCAGCTGGCACTAAGGCCCTAGACTCCAGGCCCATCCCTGCCCTGCCTCCATCAGGCACATTCCCTGCAGAGTTGGTAGGAGGGCTCAGGATTTTCCCTAGCCTTTCCTGCAAACGGCTATACTCAGGGGAAGTCACCTCTCTCCGGTGCATGGAAGAGTTGATGGGAAAGCCCAGAGGCAGTAGGACAGGCTGTCAGGTGTGAGCCTTCTCTTCTGTGCCCCTAGGTTCGTCTTCTGTGAACAAATGTTCCCGAATCCAGTTGGTGATCCTGACAGCCCCATGCCAGACGGGGATACAGTTGAACATAGTCTCTGCTCTGCTTCTCAGTGGCCAGCTGCCTTCTATCTGAACAATGGCTCCTGCCCTGCGTCTGCCTCCTCTGCCTTAGTCAAGGATTATCTGTCGTATGTCCTACCCTGGAGACGATTGACTTGTTATCTTCCCAAAGGACAACTGATTCCCTCACAGTCCCAGGCACTAATGTATTCTTAAAACCTGGCCCTGGTCTTTCTGAGAAGCGCCAGACACCATGACAGAGGAGAAAGGGTCTGGCCAAGTCAGCTGATAGCTCCCTGGGCTACTAAGAACAGGCACGTCCCCTGCTTTGCTCTCCAGGTGTTTCTGCAGCCCTCCTGGAGGTAAGTGGTAGCTGTCTGAACTGAAAATCTAGACCAAGGAAGCCATCCCCAGCCAGGACCCCTGAGACTGTATCGTAGTATATGTCATAGGGCTTCATCCGGATGACAAGGGCCTCCTTTCGTGAATTTGGCCAGACTGGAGTTGGTGAGTTCCAGAAAGCCAGCAGTCAACCAGTGTCCACAGATCCAAGGAAGCTTGTTTTCCCCAATGACTCTTTCCTTTCCAGTTCTCAGCTACCACCCGCCCTGGCACTGTCCCTCTACAAGAAGGAGGGGAAGAGCTCAGCCCTGTCTCCAGGGGGTAAGCTCCCGGTTCAGAAATCTACCTATTGCTTCTAGGAGAGCTTTGTCTCTCCTCCAGAGCACCCCCATCTGGTCATCGCCATGGCTACCATCATCATCGCCACACACACACACACACACACACACACACACACACACACAGACACGCAGAACCAATGCTAACACAGAACTTGCCTTGTTCTTTATGGTTTCTTCCTTATGACAACTCTGTGAAACAAACACCACGATCCTCATCTCATAGACTGTCATTAGCTTGGATAAAGCTACACAACTCTTTGAAGAGAGGACACAATGCCAAGGCAGTCACTCCCTGCACTACACAACTCAGGACAAAGGCAAGGGAGGAAAGCTGTGAGGCATGGGGGACTCCGCTGTAAAACAGGCCATGGTGAGGAGCGGTGGGGGAGAGCAGACAGGACCCCCCCCCACGGAACCATCCCGGGATGCACTGGAATCTACTTTCCTCCAGACTAGCCAGTTCTACAGTGAAAACAACCTCCTGCCTAGGAAGCCTGGCTTCTGGTCTGTCTTCATTCAGATCTAGTTCTCTCCAGGAGTTGGGGGAAGGCTTGGTGAGGCTCAAGTCTTCATCCCAGCCCCTTGAAGCCAAGGAAAGAGAAAGCGCCCTTTGCCAAGATCTTTCATCTCGGTCGTTTATTCTCACAGATGTTTTCTGCAGCATAAACAAGAAGCGAGGAATGTTGGGGAGGAAAGGAGTGTGGGAGGGGGCAGGAGAAGAGGGAGTGAACTAAGCTTTGAAATCTGCTCCCGCAGAGGGCAGGAAGCAGGACCTCAGCGGGGTCCCCCCTGCCCTGAGAGCGTGGGCAGTCTCAGGATCACTGCAGTGGTCCTGAAAAGAGGCTCTGGAAAAGTAGGCCTATCACCCCAGGGAACCTCACCATGCCTGGGAACCACTGAGGCCTCCAAGATAACCTGGAATAAAGCCCTGCTGAGGCCCACATGCCTAACTTAGCTCATCTAAAGCTGGGCAGGGTTGGGGGGCGGGGCACAAGACTTTGAAGAGCTGTCTGGAAGACCGGTAGGGGGCGTGGCCCTCACAGTGGGCATTATTAATAAATAGGCTTTGGTTGTAGCATAGGAAAGAGAATCTTGGGCTGGAGGAAGTTGGAAGGAGGAAATAAACCCAGGAAGTCAAATGTCTCCAAATTCAATGTTCCCTGAGATTCCCGTTCATGTCAGAAATTTTTAAACTAACAAATCCTGGGCTGCAAGTTCGGATGCCTACGGGGAGCTAGCCAGAGCCCAAAGCAGTGAAAGGGGGACCTGAGTGACCCCAAGAAAACAATCCCATTCATAGGAGGCAGCCACAACTCAGTTTCTGTTGGATTTTTAAAGAAAGCCCAGAAATCCATAGTTTCCCATAAAAATCTCCTGTTTTCACAATATTTGCAATCACTAAAACAAAAACACTGTGTCAGCCATATGAGGGGAGACTGTGGGCAGCTTTAGTTTGTGAACCACAAATAGTTGCGCAATGTTGTTGCTCAGTTGAGTAAATGCTAACTTGATGTTTACTCTTCCTGCTCCTGATGTCACAAAGGGATTTGCTTGCTACAAGGTTGAAAGCCTAAACAGCAAACTTTTATTGGGCGTCTGCTCTTTCCTCAAAATGAAGATAAATATTCAGGTGGGTTCAGAACCCAGACCTCTAGCATGTGTTTGTATCTGTGTTTGGAAGACACAGCAAGACAGGAGGCCACCATGTGGGAGATTGGTTGTGTGACACAGAATGGCCAAGGGAAAGAGACACCAGGCTTCTCTGAAGAGGCCTTGTAAGGCTGAAGCCTTCGGATTTGGAAATTGGATAGGGAGAGCCATTCGCTGCAGGCCAGCAATGAATTCTGAAACTTTGAATTCAATGAGAATTCTGGAAGGCTTCTCATTGAACTTTGGACAGTGACAACTCCACAAAATCAGGGCTTGGTGGCTATTGAGGCAGAATATCCATTCAGTAAGGACTGTCCAGCAGCAGGCCTGGTGTTCCGCAACCTTGAAGGAAAGAGGGGCACATACTTCACCAAAAGCTCATATGGGTATCTGGTACTCACAATTTCACATATCACTTCGAACTCCATGAATGAGTGCCAATTATGGTGTGGCCCCAAGATTCCCACATTAATCCACACATTCCTGGAAACAAGCTGCTCGGCAGTCAGCATTATTCACAGCAGTATGAAGGAGGTATAGAAAGCAAGCATTTCATCCAGGCGGTGGTGGCACACACCTTGAATCCCAGCACTCTGGAGGCAGAGGCAGGTGGGTCTCTATGAGTTCGAGGCCAGCTTAGTCTACAAAGCAAATTCCAGGACAGGATCCAAAGCTACACAGAGAAATCCTGTCTTGAAAAAAAACAAAAAAACAAAAAACAAAAAAGGGAAACAGAAAGGAAGACAGCTCTTCTCATGTATTTGGTGTGTGGAGTCCACAGAGATCCTTTGGCCCCCTGGTCCTCCCGCTCAGGCGATGGTACTGTTTCCCCTCTAACAGACTTGTCTCCAATACCATCACATGCTGCTCTACTGTCTGCAGAATATGCTCCAGTCCACCTCCCTTTAACTGGTACTCACTGGCCTTTCTGATTTTTTTGTGCCCTTCACTTTTCAGATACCCAGAGACCTCTCTCTCAGCCCCTCATGTTCATCACCTCTGCCTTCCTTCACGTGTTCTCCGTGTGACCCACTCTCAGCTTCCCTCGCGTCGTCCCTGCTTCATCCCAAATGTCATCCAGCTTGTGTTTGCTTCTCCTTTAAAAGTGAGGCAGGGGGCTAGAGAGATGACTTAGTAAAATGCTTGCCTCACAAACACAAGGACTGAAGTCCAGGTCTGCAACAGCCACATAAAAGCTGGGTATGGCGATACGTCTGTAACCCTAGCACGGTAAGGAAGAAGCATGTAGATCCCTGGAGCTTGTTGATCAACCAGTTTAGTCCAATTGTAGAGCTCTGGGTTCAGAGAGAAACCCTGTCTCAGAAAATAAGGGGGGGAAGTGATTGAGAAGTGATTGACGAAATCAACATCTGGCCTCCACATTGGATGCACATGGATTCTCTCTCTCTCTCCCTCCCTCCCACCCTCCCTCCTTTCCTCTCTCTGTCTCTCTCTCTCTCTCTCTCTCTCTGTCTCTCTCTCTCTCTCTCTCTCTCTCTCTCTCTCTCTCTTTCTCTCAATCTCTTGATAGCACAAACCAATAAAGAGTCCAGGAAAGAGAGAGAGAGAGAGACAGAGAGAGAGACAGAGAGAGAGAGAGAGATGGTTTATCTAGCTGTTCCTCAGTTAATGTCACCTAAGATTATTCTATGAATGTCAACTAAGATTACACCAATTTCCTTGGTAGTTTTGCACAGTGACTTACATGAAGATTACTCTCTCAAGACCAGCCTAGTCTACAGAGTTACTTCCAGGACAGCTCCAAAGCTATGGAGAAACCCTGTCTTCAAAAAAACAAACAAACAAAAAAGAGAGATTACTCTCCAAGAGACAGCATCCCTACTCGGAACATGAACATAGGGATTCCATTTGTTTCAACCTCAGTGTTCCAGATGTACATTTAATTCTATTGGATTCATTGTGCTTCCTTTAGCCACCACTAGTCCACATTGCAAGATCTCTGAGAATTTCAGTTCTGTCATCTGAGGTGTCAGCTACTCCTGTGAGCAGCAAGTAGGTAAGCCTAGTCCCCGACAATTCTTCCCAAGCTTGGGTGAAAGGTCATAGAGACGGGCTGTGAGAGCTCAGGGATACTGCTGAATCCCTGTCTAGACTGACACCATGTGTCTATCAATAGCCTCCAGGCCAGTCACATAACACATCCCCAGTCACTCTGCTTATACCAATTCCAGACTGCACGGGCCTCTTTTACTGCATTCAGTGATGCCTTGGGGGCCCAGCTGAAGGGGTGCAGCCAGACTCTAATAAAAGGCACCTGTCGGGTTGTTTCTCTTCTTGGTGAATCTATGCTCATTCCTAACAATCAGTATTTTCTCTTGTCTTCAGAAGCCATCTCTTTGCCTCTTAGGGAATTGCCTCTGAACCCCAAAACGAAAACCTTTACATGGTAGGCTTGTCTGTCCGTTGTTTGAATGTCCATCTGTCCTCGCTACCCTTCTCCAGCTTCTCACCATGGCATTTCACCCAAGAGACTGATGTGATGGACACAGCACTCTTGCCTTCTGTTTGTCCACAAGAGGTATGGGGCGAACCAGAGTCAGAAAACTCATCCCCCTGTTTCCACTTCACTGGGTCAGCTCCTTCCTGTGTGTCTTGGCTGATCCTCCATCTGATGCCACTGTTTCTGGAGTGGCACTTTCCTACACATCCTTTCTTTCACGCCTCTACCTTGCTCCCAGGCTCCCACCCTCGGCAGCCTTGGAGGACATCATCTTGTTAGTGTCCATTACCATGCCCACAATGTGGGAGTGGCCCCATTCCAAGTTCTCCTCAGTCACCCTGTTGGAGTGTGCCATCCCTCTCCTGCCAGGATGAGGACCAATTTGCTCATATTTTGAGTCACACTTCTTAAGCATAATCTCAACAAGGCTCAGGGATGGAGGGAGCTGTGTAGGCGTGGATGAGAACACTGTAGGGCTTAAGTGTAGAGGATCTGTTATCTTGATGACAAGAGCTGAAGAAATCTCAGCCACTGTCTAGCTAGGGCTACTTAAGTTCTCTAAACGTCTCATTTTTCTTCTATAAGATGAAAGCAATAACCCTTCCTTACAAGTCCATTGTCAAGAACTGATGAGATTATGTTTGTGAAGAATGAATTGGCATATGTTTAGTTGTGACTTGGTAAAGACTTACTAAGTGTAACATATCATAGATTATTATTAGGAGAAAATCTAACCATGGAGGGTATTGCTTTGGAGCTAGATCTCACTCGCAGTAAGCAACAAGGTTTGGCTATTTATGGCTATGAGGGAATTTGGACAACATGTAATCCCCCCACACACTGGAAGGGAAAGGCAAAGACAAGCATTTTAAAGTTATTTATAATCAGGTTTATGATTTCGTTTCAATAGAAATTCTTTTTTTAACCATATAATAGTTGTGCTGACCGATTTTAAAGCTCTCTCTCCCCCAAGCTGACACTACTATCATGAACTGTATTTCTTACTCATTTAAGCTAAAGAAATGCAACTCCTTTCAGTTGCCCTTACAGTATGTCTCCTATCCTATCCTCCTCCCAAGTAATGCTCTTCACAAAATAAGATTTAGAACAGACTCTCTTAACTTGGTCCAAAAGCTAAATCTGAAAGAGGTCAAAGATTTTCCGGTCAGTTGCATTTCACCCAACTATTTTTAACTAGTGTATGGCAAAGAGAACAAGATTCCCCCAAAGGGTCAGGCCCTGTGGAAGCTGAGAATTCTGCCAATATGGAGGAATACAGCCGTTTCTTGTGGAAGAAAGATCGGTGTCCTCTCTCAATTGCTTCAAGGTGTTTGTTGTCAATCTTCCACCAGCTCTGCCTGGCTTGCTCCTGATCCCGGTGGTAGGCCTGCTCGCTTGTTACTCCAGCATCCACCTTTAATTTGAAGACTATAGAAGTGAACTCCGGTGTGCCCACTCGTCCCCCTGGACCACCCGTCTCCGGTGGCAGAAGCTTGGTAGGTTCCTGGAAACGCATGATGAAGCATCCTGATTCTCAGCCCGGACAAACTCTTCTCCCAACCTCTTAACCAATGCCCCCACACCATGTCTCCTGAGAGCCCAAGGTCAGCCATGTTCCGTCTTTACTTTCTACCCCTCCCTGCTCCTGCTCACATAACTGCACTGAGGATAAGGATCTTTCTGTCAGGCCGTATCTGCCCGTCCACATGCTCCTATGTGACCCTCAACTCCCTGACCTCTGTTGCTGCCTGAATCCCTTGAGTTTAGAACCAGAGATGTTTCCATGACTTTAAAGGCTCTTTTGGCAATATAGCAAAGGAAAGAGAGTGAGGGGCCAAGCTGAGTTTTGAGGCCTGACCCCAGATCCCTGCTGAAGGCAATGCCATGGGAAGGTGACCTCCCATCAGGCTGGGGCTGTCCTCGGTGTTGGGCTTCTCTGCTCCCCAGGCAGGACGCTGATCGGGTAGAAACTGACCTTGAGATGAAAAGACGTGGCTAGAACTTTACTCCATGATTTATAGCCTAGCCCAGGCTTTCCAAAGAATTATTCCTGGATCAGATCCTTGCTGATCACATGTGTGAGATGGAAACATCAGCTTTATTACAAACACCCTCCCTCCCCAGTTTCAGTGTCAAAAATCAAGTTCTAGGTGGAAGATCTAGATGATGAATTGGGTACTGGGAGAGGAATGTAAGGGACAACTGGACAGCAGAGTCATGTCACTTGGCATGTGTGGAGAGAATCCTGGGCAGTCAGAAAGGGGTGCAGCCCCCGAGGTGTGTTTCTGTTAATAAATGGATTATAAATGCTAAGATTTTCACATTTAGTGTTTTAGCTGTTGAGCACTCATCCACCTCCTCCTGGTATCCAGCCACTGCTTCTTCTTGAGAAGGCCCACACTCTCTGTTGCTCTCAGCCCAAAGTTATTCTACAGCAACTTCACATACAACCCCACAACTGTAAGTACACATGTGACCCAGGCTTAAGTCAATCTGGTGTTACATTCTATTGGGTATAGTTATGGGTCGGGAAGGGGATATCAGATCCTTTGGAGACAATAAAATATCTTGAGTTTGTTTTCCCCAGGACTCGTGGAGAGGAGACTATTTCCCTTAAACTTAAACTCTGAGAGGTAGAAAGTCTGGGGCTGTTGTCCTTTTACTGTCCCACGAAACCTGGGTTTGAAGCCAGCAGATAGAAGTGTGGAGAGATGGAAAGTAACAAAGTTCTATAATATTGTTTCTGCTCTGAATCCAGTGTGTCTGATGCTAATTCTAGGTCTTTCCATTGAACAGACCATTGGGTTTCCCTTTTGCTAAGGGAATTTGAGACAGGGTTTCAGTCCTTAGTAAGCAGTTGTTTAAAAGTGCGTTGACAGTTGAGCAGAACCAGGAGACCGGCCAGCACTAGGTCTGTACTGTGCAAGCACAGACGTGACCATGTACCTAAACGCCGAAGAGCAGCACCCGAAGGTCCCCACACAGGAAATGGGGAACTCCAATCAGGAAGTTCCACTAGCCAATATCACCGTTTTACAACTGAGTTTGTTGAAAGATTAGACTATCTGCTTGATTTTCATCTCTGTCACACTCCATGTTGTGTATCTAAGAAAGTTGCTGCAGTAGTGAAACTCCCTCTCCCATCACAACTAAGCATTGTTAGCTGTAATTTATTCCCCTTCCCTGTGAGTCTAAATGCCTACTATCACAAAACGTCTTCCACTAATATAATCTAATTTCTCTCCAATGTGTTCACCTAAGTTCTCCAGAGAATAGAGCCAACTAGATCTCTGTTTTGTTTTGATTTGGTGTTTTCAACATTATTTCTGAAGTTTTTGTTATTATACACAATAATGGATTTTACTGTAACATTTTCATACATGTGTATTATTGGAGTTTGCTCACATTCACACACATACACACACAGAGAGACAGAGAGACAGAGAGAGAGAGAGAGAGAGAGAGAGAGAGAGAGAGAGAGAGAGAGAGAATATGGACTTGAGTGCTATTCTATCCATTTTCTGGCCAACGACATTTCCTTTTACTGCTGAGCTAAAACTCCATGGTATGTATATATGTATATACCACACACCCTTAGTCTGTTTGTTTGGTTTGAGACAGGGTCTCATTATGCAATTCAGGCTAGCCTCAATTCACTATATATTCCAGGATGACCTCCAACCACCTATCCTTCGGTCTTAGTCTCTTGAGTACTGTGAGTATTGGCTTATGCCAGGATGTCCAACCTGGATCTCTGTGTCTCCTTCTCTATCTTTGCGTGAACAGGCACCATCAGAGGCTGTGACCTGGTGTGATCAGCCACCAGCTATGAAACCTGAAGAACATCCTTAGAAGAGAGAGGACACCTGCCCCTTTTCACCACTATGAAGACAGTGGTTGTGTGGACTCACAGAGCCTGTGATGTGAGCTCATCAAGAAACATGAAAGGCAGCAAGGGTTTGGGGCCTTCAACAGTGCTGATGTCTTAGTTGAAATTGAAAAGATGTCCTTGCTGGGAAGTGGGGTGGGGTGTCTAGAAACAGAATCTTAACAGTTGAGAATGAGTGCAATTTAAAACTCCTTCCCATAGAGCCCACCAGACCTGCTACGCATGACCTGCAACCATGGGTGAGATTGCTTGGTATTTTCATACTCATGGAAACGGTGGCCTGGTTGATCTCAGAGTCTCCTAGATTAGGCTGATTTCTCTATTTTTAATCTCTCCGGAAATAAGCAAAGCAGAGAAGTCTAATTGCAAACAGACTGAACTTTACATAGGAAGTATGTAGGTCCCCTGGGGCACCTAGAAATTGTCTGAAACCCAACTGCCCCATTTGCCTCCTGAAGACTCCTCTCCAGAGCACTAGGCCACACCTAGGAGGCCTGAGGCTGCAAGAGGGTTTGCAGTCAGGAGTCCAACTTGGCCTTGGCCTGGACAATCCAGCCCAGCCAGCTACCCCACTATGCCTGAGGGCCGGGATTCAGGGTGAGGAAAGAATTGGGAAGGTTCTTCTCTCACTCCCATTGTTTTGGGGTTTTCTGTTTTCTCTCTATTCTGGTGCTTGTCAAATTCCAGGCATGAAAAGATTTCAAGCAGCACCATCAAGCCTACCACACACCACACACACACACACACACACACACACACACACACACACACACACTTGTGTGTACATGCTTCCCACCCCACGGCATTCCCATCAGACTCCCGTAGCATACAGTTCTGGGATCTGGAGCCAAGTGGGGCCCAGAAAAAGCTTTGAAACCATTCACATGGCCCCTGGTCTTCCATAAGAGCTCCACAGTTAAAGTTCCAGCCAGAATCCTGGGCCTTGTTGGCAGCCGTGCTACTGGGTCACTGTGGGAGGCAGGATGAGGCCCTGTGGCCTGCTGTGCCTCAGTTTCCCTGCCTGTCAGTTTGGACAACCATGACGACAGCTAATTCTGAACTGTCTGCCTGCTGGTGGGATCAGGCACTGGGGGGTAGGGTGGAGACTCAGATTTATGGCATGGAAGTCCAGGAATGAGCCAAAGTGGGGAGACCAAATTAAGTTGGGTGCCCAACTCCCAGAAAAGCAGCCAGGGAAAATTAGACATGCTTCTGAGAGAACCATCTTGATAACTTAACTGAAGGTTCCTTCTCAGAAACAGCTACTGTGTTATTATAACTTCCATAGCCTGGGCCAACCCTTCCTAGTAACGGAAAGTTTGGGATTGAAGCCGTCCATGTGCCTGGCTGTTACTGAGGTCACCCTGGGAGCTGGGGCTCTTCCAAAGGAAATCAGCATGGGGCTGCTGGGCTTGGCGGAATGGCCGGACAGATGGACAGTCTTTGAGTGAGAAAGTCATGGTTGTGAGACAGGGAGGTGTGGCAAGCCCTTTGCTGCAGCTACGTTGGTGGGAGTAAGGCTTTCTTTATGGGGTATCCACTGCAAAGCCTTTCTTGCCTTGTGTTTGCCTCTTGGTCCCAGAATCTATGTTCACAGCAGTAAGCCCAGAGCACAGACACAGAAACAGCCCAAGAACCTCTACCACAGTCCCCCACCCCACCCCCAGACCATAAGCCTCCAGTGACACATAACTGCCAGCAATGGCTTTTATTCTTACCCATCACAGCCTGTCTCATCAGTGTCCATCTTTGCCCTTCTGGTCATTTAATCTTTCTTTTATGCAGAAAACAGAAATGAAGTTTCATTCTCCCCTTGTCTTCCACTGGAGTGCTTCAGACAATTACAGAAAAACTGGGTTCACATTGGCCAGCAAACCAGTCTAAGTAGCATTTGTGGATGAGGGACTGGTGGATACCCCTTAACCGATTTTTTTTCCTTCCCTACCACTCACTGCCAGTTCTCAGTCACCCACTCATCTCCTGCTCATCTCTGCTGGATGCACTACCAGCCAAGACCAAATAAGCCAAACAGGTGTCAGTGTGCATTCAGACCCTCCAAGGATAAGGGTCTCTTCTGTGGCTACCAGATTGCACTCTGATGTCGGCCAGCTCCTGGCGTCTGCCACTGGCCCTCCCAAGATGGCAGTCTGTGGGGACATAGATCAGACACTTGATCCAGCCTTTTCCAAGTCTAGTTCCATTGGCAAAATGAAACTCCCTGCCAAGAGATGGCCAGCCTGTCTTGAAGTACCCATGATGCCTGGCAACTCACCCCTGCTAAGATGGCCAAGACACTTGGAGGAGACTTGCATACTCAGTGGACCAGGGTGAGGAGGGGAACAAAAGGAAGATTCAGACAGAAGGCGGATGCCAGGTTATTGACAGCACAGTGATGGCAGCACAATCTTATTCTAGAAAACAGCACACGGGGGTCAAGATGCAAAGACAAACATGAAACAGTTGTTATTGCAAAAGGGAGAAAGCTGAGGGTGTGTGGGAAATGGCATAAAGGAACCTAAAATGCAAAAGAAGTTTTAAAGCCCCCCATGAGGTAGCTCTCTCGCCTCTCCAGCCTGCCATCCCATGGCCCTCGTCTATCTGGATGCACATTTACCAGGCCTACGAACCCACCTTACTACCTACTTTATCCTTCCCTTGCTTTCACTCATCTTTTGAGAGGTCAGTCTCCAACTCTGTCCTCTCTGGAATCTTCTCCCACGCCTCACCAAACCTTCAGGGGGGCCTGGAGATCTACTACCTCTTTCCCCTGCTCTCTCAACAGCCTATGTACTCCCTGCAGATCACTTCTGCACTGATGCTCACATACATGCTCTCTCACGCAGATGTACAGGGTCTTGACTCTCTGATGAGTCCGTGTGTCCCCAACCTTGTCTTAAACTATTTTGTATGCCGCAGGGACATCTCCTTGCTGCTCTCTACACTGCTAGGCCTTGGGCAATGTTGACAGATTTGACTGATTATCCAAAACAAATTTCGAGTGAACAAAAAGATGCATAGCCATAAAGAATTATGGAAAAGTTAAATGAAACCGTGAGCTTGGGACCAGGTGGTCCCTTCTTGGGAGCAGTAATATAATGAGTTTTCCACTCTAACCAGTCCCTTGATAGCCTAGAATCCCACAAAGGCCCAAGGAAGGAGGTGGTTGGGTGAACTGTGCTCTACAATCAGACGAGACCATAAACGCAGATCCAGGCAAGCTAAACAATGTTAGTTTTACAACTCCAGGTGATGAGAGTGGTATTTATAGACACAGTGATATGTTTGAAGTGCTGAGTCCCAGAGGCTAAAATTTTAAGCCGGACACCTTGAGACCCTGATGTTCTGTTTTTAGTCCCTGGAACTTTCCATGTAATTCGGTTGAAAGCAGAAACCATCTATTGTTTCTCAATCCTTACTCATTATTAGGGAAGGATCTAAAAACTGCTTTGTAGAAGGGTGGTTGGTGATGAGTGGAAATACTCTAATGCCTCCGAATGACTTTTGCTGTTACATCAAAATATCCACCAAAAATTTCAAAATTCTAGGCAGAGGCAGAAGCCATTCTGTCCTCAGGAACCTCCAGAGACAGCAGGGCTAGGAGTACCAGTGGAAAGTCCTTGTTGGTAGATGAACACATCTTGGACAAGATGTTCTGAGGAGTCCAGGCTCACCTGCTAAAGAATTTTTATTTGGGGGGTGGGGGTGCTGGAGAGATGGCTCAGTGGTTAAGAGCACTGGCTGCTTTTCCAGGGGACCCGAGTTCAATTCCCAGCTCCCACATGGCAACTCATAACTCACATCTGTAAATAACTGCAGTTCCAGGATATCTGGCGCCCTCTTTTGGCCTCTGTTGGCACTGCATGCACACATTGCACATACAAATACATAGGTAAAGCAACTATACACATAAAATAATAATTTTTTTAAAAAAAGAGCTTTCTTTTTCCTTAATCCTCTTTTACAAAAATATGTTGGATAATAGAAGCTGAGGTAAATCTACAAGAAGAGGAACCTAAACCTCTGCCATTTGTGACCCAGGGGGGAAAAAAGGAAATCACTGTTTTCCTTCAGAGCAAAGTGAAAAGGACTAGCCAAAGAAAAAATTACAAACAGCTACACAAGCATCAGGGAAGTTCCACAGATAATAAGGGATGGAAAATAACCATGAGATCATCACGCTCATCACCCCTGGGGCCTGGAGAGCCAGGGCACGGCCGCACAATCCGCTTCTGAGGGGGTCCTGGGCATTAATTCTCTTGCTTTGCACTGCGAACAGCACTTCTGATTAACCTTCCATGTATTCCCAAAGGCAGGCAGTAACTACGAAATTAAGTCCAGAACATTCTCTACAGGGCAGGGGTTTTTTCGCTATTTGTAAGCAACTCTAAATATTTATCCACAGCTCACCCAACCATGCTGGCCAGCACCCTATACTAGCCAGACCTAGCCAAGCTTAAGCATGCACCCATTCCTGTTGTGACTAAGGGCAAACTTCTAGACACTATCAATACAAGAAAATGTTGGGCCTGTTTCCATGGTAAGAAAAGCAGATAGCTGATCTATACCAAGAAATCAAACAATAATAACAGTTGAATTAGAGTTTTTTTTTTCTCCAAAGGGAGCATTCAGAGTGAAACACACACACACACACACACACACACACTGCCCCCATAATTATAAAAATAATAAATAATGCAAAAATTTAGGAGGATACGCAAAACCACAAGCAGAAAACTGTTGATAATGGTTTGTTGCATTTCCTTCTGATATTTGATAGTCATTATGATCTAATGTTCTATGATCTATCCTAATGACCTATGTTCTAATGTGTGATCAATATTATGTTATGTTGTATCATATGTGGAATGTTTTCATGTATACTTGCAAATACATACTTGTATATTTCACTACAAATTTCACAGGAAATATAATCATCAGTTTTGTCTTCTAGTTTCTTCCAAGGATGCGCTTGAGTGATTCACACACTTCTCCCAAACAGGCACCAACTCCTAATCTTTAACATCTCTCAATACTGACATGAAATTATAACTCCACCTATGGATTAGTCCATTCAGAACCCTCATTATCTAATCTGTTTCCCAAAGCCTCACCTCTGGACATTTCGTTGGGGACTAAACTTCAACAAGAGCCTTTGGAAATGCATTCCCAACCAAACTACAGCAGTGCCGTGAGATGGGTCAGAAGGGATGGAAGGAAGTGGTTTGATGTCTAGGCATGTAGGCATGAGGCAGCTAAGTTGGGTCTGATCCCTTATGGGCTCAGTATGGCAACAGAAGTAGCAAGAAAAGGCCTGGCCTGCAGTTAGGACTCAGAGACTATAGTTACTCCCCCCGGATCTCCAAGTCTGATTTGATTCAACTCAGTTGCGTTAATTCAAAGACAAAGAAGCTCCATCCCCAGTGATCTCAAAACCTAAAAAGTTTAAGTTTTCCAATACCACTGTGGTGTTCCGGTTATAAAAATTAGGCTAAGTAGATGCCGGGAGAGCCCGAAGGTGGGGCCATTCCAGACACAGTCCCACTGTGTTGGGCTGTCAGGTTTCTGAGACTTAACCCAAGCACTGTTGGCTCATCCTTGTTTTCTAGAGCCTTTATGGTCTCCTTGCCTCATCCACTTCTGTGTTCTCCAATCCACCTGCCTCAAACACTCTTCCCTGCCCTGCTCCTGTGAGCACTGATACTGGTAGCAAAACTAGGAGGCAAGGTCAGACTTGTGGTAAGGAAGTCATTTTTAAAAATGGGATTATAAGGATAATACTAATTATTATCACTATCGTTTGTCACTTGTGCCTTTTCCTTACTGTGCCAAGCACTGGGTAAGCACTTTTCATACATAGTGTGAACTTCTAACTCAGTTGCATGAGTTCATAATATGTATGAAGTCACCTATGTGGTTGGTGCCACTGTAAACCTCTTCACAGTGAGAAAAGCTAGGCACCGGGAGGCTGAGGGACTCTTCTGGGGCTATTTAGTCATCAGATGGAAGCCAGCACTCCTAACCCAGTAGTCTACTTTCCATCAGTGACAGGTAGCCCAAACACTCTGGAGCTGGAGCAAAGGAGGTGACCGCATTGGGTGACTGTACTGGAGAATCTAAAACTATGCATAATAACCTTTAAATGATGTCTCAGTAGGCAGGGGTTTTTAGGCTGCCTATGGCTCCTGCTTTGCTACTGGGCCAAGGTAGCTACAGGAGAGTGGAATTTATACAACCTGCTCACTGCTGGGGCAGTGCCAGCATCGGGAAGGTGTGCATGTCGGTACCTGCACAGGTCTTCTAAGGAGTCATGCATGTCGAGCCTCCTGATGAAGAATGCAACAGGGGAAGGCACCTTTGTCTCGCTCTGTTGGCTTTCAACTGAAGCGCTTTGCAGGCATCCATTCATGTGCTTGGCGCCTGAGCTCATTGACAGTGACAAGCCTGTTGGCCCAGCATCCAGGGACTGTGTCTCTGCATGCAGGCAGGGCCAGCAAGAAGGCAGCGCTAACCAGAGAAGTGATGTGTTCTTCTCATGAGGCCATACTAGACCTGGGGTGGGCAGAGACTGTAGAAAAGAGAGGCCCTGGGAAGCACAGCATGGACTCTCCAAAGCCAACGTGCTCAGAGACAGTAAGTATCAGAGGAGCCTGTGAGATTCCCCCCGACACCCTTCATTTGGCCTTGACAGTGGCCCAGTAGAGCAGTCAGGAATGTTCCCAGTTGAGGAAACTAAGGTTCAAGATTAAAACAAGAAAGCAATTTTTGGAACTTCATGCCCAATCTCTGAGCCCCTACATCAGGTCTTCACGTATAGCACAGTCTTGAGCACCACAGGTTTAAAATATCAAGCAGAATGAGGATGACCCTAAACTGGGCGTCTCCTGGGTAACCTGTCCCCGGACACTCAACCTGTCTCACAGACTGTTTTGTGTGTGTGATGAGGCCCAGTCTGAAGTCCAAACTGACTCTGTCTGTCTGCACTTCTACTGAATCAGTTACCTTTCTCGTGTGGTGACAGAGTAACTGAAGGGAGGGAGGATTTATTTTAGTTTGTGATATGAGACTGCATAGTCCATCAAGGCTGGGGAAACATGAATGGAATACTGGGAGCATGGGCAACTGACTAGCTCAAAACCTTAATCAGGAAGCCCTGCCCCTAAGGCACTCTGTCTGCCGGCAAGACCACATGACCAAAAGGTTCTACAACTTCCCCAAACAGCGCCACCATCTGGGGACCAAGTGTTTGAGCATGCACAGCTGTGGGGGCCATTCAACACTTGAGACACGTCGCCTTCCCCGTCCTCTTTAATGTGGGACTACCAAACTTCCTTCATCCCTTCCCAAGTTGTCTTCGTGTTAGGAAAATTAGGCAGCCCTCCATGAGTCCCATTGTTCCTTGTTAGTTCTATGTCCTATGTCCTAGACATCCTCGGTCCTTTATTCTTGGTCATGGCTTCAGCCATGGTCTCCTCCCTCTTGTCTACTTTCCTATACACACAGTACATTTGTGGCTGTGAAGCCCAAGGGGAGGGTCCTATGTGATGTCATTTGTGGACAAAGGCACTGGATCCCTCCAGCAACTTCAAGATCCAGTTTGAAGGGCCAAGATGGCAAGAACAGCAAGCCTTAGTCAGCACCGTCAGGGGCCCCATGCTAGGCAGGCAGGATGCTGCCTGTGTATACGAAGCTTAACTCTTCAATATGTCTGCCTTTCCCCGTCTCCTCCAACTATGCTCTTCCTCCCTTCTGAGTTCTCTGTCTTCACAAGACAGCAGAGGCCGGGCTATCTGCACACACCTTACTCTGCTGAGCTCTTTCCATGCTTTTGTCTCATGAATGCCCTTTTCATCCTCATGGAGAGGATTTTCTTAATCCACCTTTTAGATATAATGAAAATCACACCCAGAATGACACAAGAAGTCACCCAAGGTTGCAGGGCTATTAACTGGCAGGGCCTGGGTTTGAAGCTGAATGCCGGTAACCACTAACCTCAGTTCCCTCTTTTGGGCCATGTCACCAGGTCCAGACGGTCCTCAAGGACATTTGTTCCTGCATTGGGCCTCTGCCAATGTTCTCACTGTGTGGCTCACACTTCAGAGAGCTGAGCCACCCCTGACTCTGTTGAACTTGAGCAAAGAGTTGATTATTGTCTTTAAATAGAACTTTAAAAGCAGAGGGAGTGGGATAATGATTTTTAGTATCTTCTTTGGACCAATATTTTTATTACTATATATTAATTACACCAAGTAAGGAGTTTCATTGTGACATTTTCATGCATGTCTACAAGATAGCACCGTCTCCACACTGGCCTAGATTCCAAATGGAACGAGTAGATAATGGTGCATGTCTTTAATCTCAGCACTCAGGAGGCAGAAGCAGGCAGATCTCTGTGATTCTGAGGCCTGCCTGGTCTACAGAGTTACAGGACAGCCAAGACCATAGTGAGACCCTGTCTCAAAACAACAACAAAATAACACTCTTCCCTTATGGAACTGACAGTCAAGAAAATGACCAAGCATGCCATCTGGTGATGGGTGCTAAGGAGAAAGAGAAATCCAGGGAGAAAAGGAGAGAGAGTGCCAAGAAATGGCCCACGTCCTCTGCTTCCGAGCCCTGAAATGAATGCCCAGTCTCACCCCTGAGGCATAGTAGGGGTGAAACTGAGCATTTTAGAGGACAGAAGTGTTTCTGGGGACTCTTAGTTCACTGGTGGTGGAACAGAGTTTAGCTGTGACCAGGGGCACCCAGATAGGGTGCTGGTGCTGGTGCGTGGATGCTTCTACAGAACAGCCCTGTGTGTGGATTCACTGCTGCTACCAATGAGGGACGGACTGCTGTACATGTTGTCCTGGGTTACTGCCCTTTTCCTGGCCCCTTCTCCTTCCTCCCAGCTTTGGCTTCTAGCCCCTCAAAACTATGTGAGTAATTTTATCTAAACTCCTAAAAATACAACTAAAAATGTAAGTATGTTAGACTAAAGACTCAACCAATGTAAGTAATTTCAAAACTCAGCGGGAGGGAAAAGACAAGAAACTTTCATGGATGGATTCCTAGATACTAGCCCTTTCCCTCTGTTAATTGCATTTCATCCAAACTCCATTGCAAACTTATGACCAAGGCACTGTCATCTCCATTTTGTATGCTAAAAAGAACTAAGGCAGGCCTGGAGAGCTGGCTCAGCAGGTAAAGGCACTTGCTGCCAAGCCTGGCAACCTAAGTTCTATTCCTGACACCCACACGGCAGAAAGAGAACACTGACCCCTGAAAGCGGTCCTCTGACCTCCACATATGCACCATGACACACATGTGTACACGCACACACACACACACACTCACTCATGCACACACACTCACACACTCATACTCACACACACTCACTCACTCATGCACACACACTCACACACACACTCATGCACACACTCACACTCACGCTAATAAACAAATAAATATAATTTTCAAAACATTTTTTCAAAGAAACAACACTTCAAATAGTAATTCTACCAAAGTTACATAAATGTCTGGGTTAGGCTTTTAACTAGGCTTATCAGTCCCCAGGTCTATGATAATCCTACGTCTCCATCAAGTGTCATTTATGTAGAAAGACTAACGTTGGGTGAAGTCTGTAACTTCCCAATGCCTCCATTTCCCATCTGTGAAGTGGGTTTGATGCCGTTCTCTGGCTTCATCACCTGCCCCACTGTTCTGGTGAGCACATGAGCGCTTGCAGAAAGAAGGCCTTTACAACTCCAAGACACTGTGAATGGAGTATTAAATCCTCACTCTGAATTTTAGAAGTGATTTTGGCTTTTCTACTGCCTAGCCCTATTTCTATTCGATGATGTGATCAGTTTCTTATGTCTGTCTTATTTTCAACATCTACCCTAATGCTTTCTCCTGACAGTTAGTATCTACGCCCCCACAGCCGTCCTTCGAACACATTCCTAATTGTTGACCTATAGGGATTCTATAATGCCCTTCCATCTAGAACCCCAAGGCAGTGGTCCATACATTCCCAGTAGAGTACGAGTAAATGATTAACAACTAATGCACATGAGTCAGGCACAAATGTTACGAGTAAGAAGAGCAGGACTCAGCAAAAAACGCACGGTTATATGCCACATAACAATGCTGGGGCAGAAAATGCTGCATGCACAACAGAAGTCCCATAAGAGTGTATTTCCTAGCAACATGGTAGCCATCTTAGTTTGCATAAGTACGCTCCATAATCATTCAACAATGAAATTGCCCAACACATTTCTCAGAATGTATCCGTCATTATGCTACATACAACAGTATTTCAAAACCTTGTTTCTTCATAGTATACATGACTCTGCCTAACAGGAGAATAGTTTTTGAAAACTGGAAGAATATTGCCTCAGCATTTCATGTTATTTACAATGTCAGCACTGTAGACATAGCACATTTCCACATTAAATCTACCTTATTAATGTTCGGTCACTTCCTTGCGTCTCTTGTTCTCCTAACTCTAGATGATCAATGAGGGGAAAACATCAAGCCCTTAGTACAGTTTGCCAGTTTCTCTGGTGTAGAAATTCACACCACGGCTGAGTTAGAACTGCTAAGGCAGTGATGCTGAATGTAGAATTGCAGGGGTTCACAGCAGCAGACCACTCTAAAGTAGTGCTCATATATATAATAATAGCCATGGAACTCAAGAGGCGTAGAACAAACTGTGCTAAGATGAACCAGGGTGTGAC
Organism: Mesocricetus auratus; assembly: GCF_017639785.1. NCBI lineage: Eukaryota > Metazoa > Chordata > Mammalia > Rodentia > Cricetidae > Mesocricetus > Mesocricetus auratus. The sequence goes on along the minus strand of NW_024429186.1, from coordinate 36,888,749 downwards.
TAGGTTGTAGCATTTACAATTTTGGTTTTGAATATATTTCTTAATAATGGCTGTCTTTAGCAATGAACTTGGAAAATTCCTGAAAATTCAGCAATGGGTTTTTACAAACCAATTCCTGTACACCCTCCCCTGTCCCTCTTTCCATGAGCTCCTTGAGCCCCAGGCCTTTGATGACCACACCCTTTGTTTCATAGCTGCAGCTAGTGCAGGTCCGCATGACTGAAAGAACATTAGTCAGTGCTTGGCTTCTCCAAATAAGCAATGCCAACAACTTCAGTCCAGTGTGGTGACTTGGTGATCTGTTTCCTTCAATAAACTGTGATTTCTGAACTCAGTTCAGGTACCCGAGTGCCATCCTGAGTGGTGAATGCGGCCTGAAGGTGCTCATGATGTAATGGACCCTTTTTAAACTTGGCAAGTGGATAGCTTTGTGAGAAATGGATTTTCTTAGACTCAGTTTAGGAGTTTGGGGTGTTTTTGTTTTTTTATTTAAGAGTTAAGCCAAGGCAAAAAATAACCCTTGCAACACATCACTTCACAGCTGGCCAGCCTGGGAGAAGCTATTCTTGGATAGCCAAGCTAAGATGCCTCTGCAAACCCCAGGCAAAGGGGAGTCGGATTGTGAGTTTCTATTTCTGTCTGTGTCACTGACATGCTCAGTAAGTCTCACTCAGCCAACTCCCCAGCACCAGCCTTAATTTACTTTCTCCCCAAATCAAGTCAGCTTGACTTTACCAGGAATATTCGACTCTAACTAGGAAGGGCTCTTAGGTTACTGCTGTATAGTTACTGAAGGGGTCAAGGGAAAGACAGTGTTTCAAAGCTTCATTTCTTCATAACTCAGTCTCTAACTGGAGAAAGTTTGGCACTATATGTGAAAGCTTATTTCCATAAAAATGGCCATTGAGGAGGTTTATCAGAGGCCAAGGAAAGAGGCTAGGAGAGGCAGAGAAGAGAATCTAAACTGAGACTAGATTCAACCCCCCTTCCCCCGGGGCCAAGAGTATCCGTAAAGATGAGTTCATTACAGAAGAAGGAACAGGTAGGATGGGGTCGGGCAGTGCCTTTTATCTGGGTTGGACAAGGAGGTGAGCTTCTCAAGTAAGAAAAGATTGCAATCAGTAATGATTCTGAGAGCTTCATGAATGATGACTAGGGGTAGCAAAGATGAAGATAATCCAGACACTCAGATACTAACATGTGCTGGCCTCAAACTCCACTTTATCCTCAAGTATCACGACCCTCAAGTAGCCAGACACTCTCCTCTGCTGAAAGCATGAACCAGGCCTTTGGTGAGGGAAATTAGAAGGTCTATACTTCCCACCATGCTTTGTGCCTCTGCCATTTTCCTCCTCACGCCAGCAGAGAGGAGAGGACACTACCTGATTTCAACATCCAAGCAACCGAAACCTACAGTTATTAAACTAATGCCATCCAACTCACAGCTAAAACTCAAACCCATCACAAAACCACAGATCCTGTGCTGTGTCTACACGGGCTCCATCTCTGTGAAACCTAAGTAGCTTAGGTGGTCAACTGTTCTCACCCAGACAGAGGTCAGACACCTTAGGAAATTAGAGAGCCAAGGATCTCTAGAAAGCCATGTAGTGGTCTCGCCAAAACCCGAAACTCCAGTTCCAGTTGTCAAACACAACAAGCAAAAGAGAATCTCCTTCCAAGTGTCTCTGGGAAGGCCCAGGCTTCAGAATCCCAAAGCCAGTCGGTCGGACTTCCCTGTTGAGAGGAAATCCCTCCCTGCTCAGCAGATACCCTTCCTCGTTAAGCTATTTTCATGCTTTCTAATAACTTTTGCTTATACCACAAAACTGTCACAGACTATGAAAACACAAAGGCCTTGTTGGGGGGAGCCCCTGAGCCCCTGGAAGTCATTATTCTTTCCTTTAACAGTTGCTGAATTAAGCATTGTAAATATGGTTCCCATCCTGCTCCATTCGCCACCACACACACACACACACACACACACACACACACACACACACACACACACACACACACACGATCTGCTGGACATATGTTCAGAAGAAAGCAGGGATGTGGGGGTGGGAGAGAAGAGTCACATGTCCTGAGTCAAGAGCTTGAGTGCTTTAAAGAAGCTGGGGAGAGGGGCGGAGCCTTTGCAGTTCTGGAAATGGAATATCCATAGGATTTATAGCCTTTGAGTGTCTCACAAAGCTTTTCTTAACATATAAAAATCTCTCTTTTTTTCCTTTTTGGTATAGGGCAGTAAACAAGAGCTTTGAAAGGGGAAGGAAGCCAGGAGAAAGCCAGCTCCATTAGTCACGCAGCTGCATATCCTGTCACAAAGGACCCCAGTTGAGTAATCGCCCAAAAATATGCCTGTTATTTTTTTTCTGTCAGAAAAAAAATGGGGCCTGCCAAAATGTACTGTAAGAAAAAAAAAAAAGAAGAAGAAAAAAAAATCTGGCCGTTCAGCCCCAGAGGGGGGAAGGAAAATAAAGAAGAAACAGGCGCGGCTTGGAAGTGTTCTTCCAACCTTCTCCCTGCTTGTCTTTGCAAGAAACAGCTCTCAAACTGCTCATGGAAACAGAGCCTGCAGTGGAGGAGGTAGCTGGCTCCTTGCAGGCCCTGCTCCCAGAGTCCTTGCTGTCACAGGGTGCCCAGATGTTAAGAAGGCAAGGACAGTGGAAGAAGACAGGAGGAAGCAAGCTGTAATGGAAGAAAGGGAGTCCAGAGAGTGAATAAGTCCTCTGAAGATCCTTATATGAGGACCTCGGGGCTCCATCGAGAACTTGTGGCAGTCCACACCCATTCCACAATCCCTGATGAGCCCTGCAGGAACATGGCAGATGTACTTTGTGGAGTAATCCTAGAGAAGAAACCACATTCTCTCTCTCTCTCTCTCTCTCTCTCTCTCTCTCTCTCTCTCTCTCTCTCTCTCTCTCTCTCTCTCTCTCTCTCTCTCTGTCTCTCTCTCTCTCTCTCTCTCTGTCTCTCTCTGTCTCTCTCTGTCTCTCTCTGTCTCTGTCTCTCTCTCCCTCTCTCCCTCCCTCCCTCCCTCCCTCCCTCCCCATTCTCTCTCTCTGCAGGAGCAGCCTAGGAGACCTTTGCAGGGATGTCCCCAGGGACTTGAGTCCTAGCATCTGGCTATGCAGCTACTATTGCTCAACTCCCTCCTCAGCCCAAAGACCATGTGTGTGTGTGGGGGGGGGGGGATGCTGCAGATTGCTGTAGAAAAGTTCAGTTATATCAGAACCAGGACTTTCTTCAGCCCTTCCCTTTCTCCCATCCTGTCTGAGGTATCCACTCTGACCACAGCCTGCTCTGAGAGAGTACATGGGGGAACGCTTCAAACTATGGTTACAGCCTCCTGCTGGGAATCACACCTGCAGGTTAAAAGGCAACATTCTCCCTCCCCCTTTTCAGACAGTCTACTGGACTCTATACTTTCCTCCTTAAAGCTTTGTCAGCTATAGTCATCTGTCACTTAACATTAGGGACCAGTTCTGAGGAGTACAGCATTGTACGACCTTGTTGCCTAGATGGTTGAGGTCAGTCACTTAACTGGCCTTTTGATGTAATCCAGACATACAGTAAGCACAAGTTGTTGTATGAACCTGCTGCTAGTGTGGGATGGCATACTGTTTCACCATTGACTTTTTTTGTAACTTGCTCACACGCTTAATATCTATAGTGTCATATAGGAAATACATAAGCCAGAACAGTTGCTGGCCATCATTATCAAATAGTACATAGTTGCATTGCTATACTTTAATACAACTGGCTGCATAATGGGTTTCTTTTTTAATTTTTATTTAGTATGTATATAGTATTATGTCTACATGTATCCCTGCAGGTCAGAAGAGGGCACCAGATCTCATTACGGATGGTTGTGAGCCATCATGTGGTTGCTGGGAATCTTGAACTCAGGACCTCTGGAAGAGCAGTCAGTGCTCTTAACCTCTGAGTCATCTCTCCAGCCCCCATAATGGGTTTCTTTACACCAGTATTTTACCACACTTGTGAGTAACGCATGTGCCAGTCTTAGAATAGCGGCTGTATCCCTAGGCAAGAGGAATTGTTCAGCTTCATTATAATTTAACGGGCCCATTGTTGTATATGCTAACCATGACTGACCAAAACCTTGTCACACACAATGTGCCTATTTTAACTGCAGCCTCTATATGCCTGCCACTTACAAGGTCCCAGAATTCAGTGGCAAATAATACAGGCATGGTGCCTTTCTGCATGGAAAGCCAAGGGAGTCTTTTCCAATCCTCCCACATTCCTTCTTTCTCTCTTGAGATTCCTGATAGCAGCTCCTGGAATGCAGGAACCAAGGATGGGAAAGGGGTAGAAATGTACCAAACTGTCAATATGCACGAAAGAAAAAAGATCCCAAACCCTGTGCTATAGTAGTATTTCCAAAATGTTATAGGTAGAAGGTGATCCCTTGGCAGCCTGATCATGACGAAAATTTCACCAGGGCATCTGGAATTTACTTTAACAGACATTCCAGATGATCCGGACAGGAAAAGGTCCAAGACAGTCTTTAAATACACTCTCTGTTAACGTTCATGCTGATACCTGTCACCTAGTTCCCGCCAAGCCCAGTCATGAGACTAAGCCACGGGGCTACTCTTCATCTTGGTTTTCACTGTCTGAAGTAGCCGAGAGCCATTATCTTCCTTTGGCACGGCCCTTTTTTAGTTCAGACTTGTATTTCAACCCTCAAGTTGAAATCAGCGACGTCACCCCAGCACTTTGACAAACATTCAAGGCACCCGGCCTGGCTCTGGACACCACTGATTCAGGTAAGGAGGTTACCGGGGCATCCACACCCACATGTGATGGCAAGGACATCTAAGTCAGGACGCACAGAGCCACCAGCTAGGTCAGTCCCTTTCCACCCACTCCCTGGGCCCTGGAGGAGGGCTGGGACACATCCTCACCACAGAGAAGGCCCACTTCACCCAAGACTAAACAAATCTGTCATTCTAGGCCTCACAGGTACTCAGGTGATGAGGTCTTACTCAATCCACTGCTCCCCTGTGGTCCTTTGATGTTTTAAGGTTGGCAAGGTCAGCATTTTCCAGGTGCAGGAACATGCCTGTCAGGTACACCTTTCAAGTAGTTGATTACTATGTCATGAGTTCCAGTCAAACAAGAGTCTAAGGAGTTGCTGAAACAACCTGCTAGCTTTGTCCTTGGGTTTGGGGAAGCTAGCCTGTCAGCAGGAAGTCGTCAGCTGAAGTCAGAAGTGAACAATGGCGTTCTGGTGGTCAGCAAACTACAATAAAGACAGAAGCGATGGGTCCTGCCACCTTCTACATCCCACAGGGCCTGAGTCCCAAGCTCTGCTTAGGACTCACAACACTGAAACAATTACCCTCTCGGCTGACAAGAGTTCTCACTGGATCTCCAGAGCTCAGTCTCCAGCTTATTTCTGGACACTGTCATATCCCCTCTGCAGGTAGTGTGACGAGGGCCTCTGGCCTGACAAAGCACTTACTGACCAAGGAAAATCCATTTCAGGTGCAATGGGAAAGGCCTGCTGGCAAGAATGTCTGGGGTTTTGAGACACTGGAAAAGATTGCCTAATAATGTCATGGGCTCCTGCCCTGGAAATATCTGGAAATAGGATAAGGACTCTCTGGTACTGGCTGGACCAACAGTGCCAGAGGTGAGGCGGTAGCTACAGCAAGCCAGGGAGAGGGCCTGTCAGCAACTCTGCACACAGGAGCAGCTCATTTTCATAAGAGGATAAAGGATGTTTATTGTGACAAAATACATACAACACAGAATGTGCTATTTTGACATACAACATAAAATGGGCCATTTTAAAGCACACAGTTTGGTAGCATAAGTGGCATCTATGGTGTGTTCATCTCAGGAATGGCTTCATCTTTCCAAACTGAAACTCTGTGCCCATAAACTCTCAGCAACCCCCATCCCAGCGACCTCTGGCAGCCAACATTCTGCTCCTTGTCCTGGTGGTTTTGGTTACCCTGACCCTCTCATATTAGAATTTGTCCCTTTGTGACTGATTTTTTTTCACTTAGTATGTCCTCAAGGTGACTCACTCTCCTATTAAAGGTGGAATCACACTCTGTGTGTGCCTACCATCCTTGACCAGGTCTAGCCTTCTGCTGACAGACACTTGGGTTGTTTCGACCTTTCAGTTATTCTGAATAATGCTGCCAAGATCTTGGCTGTACAAAGCTCTACTTCTGCTTTCAGTTCTCCGGGGTATACACCTAGAAGTAGAATTGCACAAGGAAACAAAAGTTAAGAGAAAAGTATTGCCTCAGGATAAAACTGGCAGCATCCTTGGATGGAGAGCCAATGTGGAGACTTTAGTCCTAGCTCTGGGGAGACCAAGGCAGATAGATCTCTGTGAGTTCAAGAATGGTTGGAGTTGGGATGTAGTTGAGCTGAGTGTTTGCCTTGCATACACAAAGCCCTGAGTTCAATCCTCAGCACCAAATAAAGTGGCCATGATGGTGCACGCCTATGCTCCCAGCACTTCTGACTTAGAGGCAAGAGGATCAAAAGGTCAATGCTTTCCTCGGCAACAGAGTGAGTCTAAGGCCCAGCCTGGAAATACATGGAACCATCTTGAGTACAATCCCAAGCACCCACATTAGCAGCTCACAACTGCCTGTAACTCCAGCTCCAGAAGAACCAGTGCCCTTTTCTGGTCCCAACAGATGGACAGACAGACACGCACGCACGCACACACAAACACAAGTGCTCACTTTTAAAAAAAGGCCTGGAGCTTACTATACAGGCCAGGCTGCCCTTGAACTCACAGAAATCTGCCTGCCTCAGCCTCCTGAGTCCTGGGGTAAAAGGCATGCACCACCACATCTGGCTAAAAGATAAACCTTTAAAATAAAAAAGAAGAAGGAAAGTGGGAAAGAGCCACTTATTTATACCTATATGGCCATTGGTCAAATAAATGATGACACAGTTGCCTGATAGACTCACATAAAGTCATCCAAAAGAATGATCAGTCCCCCTCATGTTGAAATGGCAAAGATTCTGAGCTTATTTTTAATTGTGAGCAAATCATTTCTCTGGGAAAACATACAAGAAACTGTAAACAGTCACTGTCTTTAAGAGAAGCAATTGTGTTGGGCATAGTTAATCCCAGCACTAGGAAGTCAGAGGCAGATCTCTGTGAGTTCAAAGCCATCTAGGTCTACATAGTGAGATCCAGGACAGCCAGAGCTACACAATAAAAAGACCTTGTCTTAAAACAGAGAGAGAACAGGGGGGTGACTTGCTGAGGAAGGTGACATACTGAAGATTCACATAATATCTTTAATAGTGTGTGTGAGGGGGGAGGGGAAGGAGGGAGGGAGAGACAGAAAGACAGAGAGACAGAGAGACAGAGAGGGAGAACTGGAGTGCAGACACTTGTCCATATGGGCACATGTGGTAACCAGAGGTTAATGCTAAGATGTCTTCTTTATTCTTGGTTCTCTCTTTCTTATTTCTTGAGATGGTATCTTTCTCACTGACCATGGAGCTTTCTGATTCTGATAGACTGGCTAGCTAGGGACCCACACTTTGGTCTGCCTGTCTCCCTTCCCTAGTGCTAGGGTTACCAGTGTATATTACCACACCCAGATTTTATTTAAGTGGGGCTCTAAACTGAAGTCCTCATGATTGCTGCCCATGGGCCATCTGTCCCACCCCCCTAATACTTCTTTTTTAAAAAAGAAATGCCTGTATAGCATTAAAAGAAATGTTAGTGGGGATCTCTGGGCAATAGGATTATGGAACATTTTATATTCTTTATGCTTTCCTTATTGAAAATATTTTAAAGGGGAAAGCAGCTTCTTCCCTTTTTTTTTTTTTTCTTTCTTTCTGGGATTGTTTAGTCCCGGTTGGCCTCTAACAACAGAACAATGCAGTAGACAGTTAAAGGGCCAGTCTGGAGGACTGCCTCTAAGAAGGATGTCTTCCAAGACAGGATGATGCCCTTGTCTTCTGGCAAGAGACACTGGGGACAGTGATAGGAGAAACAGGCCAAAGGATTAGGCAAGGGAAGTGGGGTGCCTGGACTGTGGGAAAGTCTGGATAACTCTTGGGCCCCTCACCCCTCCATAGCTAGGACACTTTGCTGACACTTCCCAGGGACGGAAACCCACCCACACAGGGTTAACCCTTGTGCTGTGCTTCACTGAGCATGGGGTGGGGGAGAGAGCCGAGGGGGGCCCAGCCCACGCTCCAGGCAGCATTAATAAAATGCAGGTGTTTCTACAGTTGTTTTAAAAGAGAGCGGGGAAGAAAGGGTCTCGGACGCAGGAAGTGTAGAGAAACGAGCACAGAGCAGTGGAGGAGAGTGTGCAGTCATGAGAAAGCGTTTCCAAAAGTGGGCTGGGTTTGGGTGATGAGGAAGGCAGTGATTACTGGCACAGGCTTGTGTGTGTGCGTGTGTGTGTGTGTGTGCGTGCGTGCGTGCGCGCGCGCGTGTGCATGTGTGCACATGTGTGTATGTGTGCATGTGTGTGTGCATGTGCGCACGTGTGTGCAGTGTGTGTGCATGTGCGCACGTGTGTACAGTGTGTGTGCATGTGCGCACGTGTGTGTGTGTGTGTGTGTAGTGTGTGTGTGTGTGCGCGCGCGCGCATGTGCTGCTGTACATACTCATACTGACAGGATCTGTTCTCACATAGACATATACTACCACCCACCGTAGGTCTTTTCTCAGAAACACCTCAGGCATCTTGAATTTAGCCTTCAGTCATTGTAATCCAAGACAGAGACCCCATGTGGACTGCCTCTACTCTTCCTTTCTCTGGACTTTGCACCCTGTCCACCCCTGCCACCATCATTCCTTTCCCTCTGGGGCTTTCCAATGACCGTTTCTCCGTGGAGTCAGTCACCCCCGCCCCCTCAACCCCTGCCCCCATCTTACTCTCCCCTCAGCTCTCTCCTCAAGTCAGCACTTTAGAAGCCTGACTGACTCTGTTTCCAGAGCCCATGTCTGTGGCCATAGCAGAGAAGAAGCCCTGGGCTTCTCTAGCTCATCCTGCGTCTGTCGCTTTAGTGCTGGGCGAAGGCTCTGGGAACCATCTGCCAGCGTGAGCTCACGCTGGCAGATGAGGAAACAGGTAAGGAGCTGCTCCTCCTGACCACTCGAGACAGCGCCTGAGTGAGAAGATGCAGAGGTGACTGCCCTGTGACAGGACTGTAGGTAGCTGGATCCTATTATGGTTCTCCTGCCTTCCTCTTCCACATGTCCTAGAGATGCAGGACGTGCCCAGCCAACCCCTGCCTTCACAGTTTTCCTGTGACAAAGGAGGTTGAAGCTGGTTAGTCCTGTGGCTTGTGTTGTTGGGTCTGAAATCCATTGAGAAATACAGTTAGAACCATGCTGTGATGCAGGAAAGGTGCCGGGTGACCCAGGCTGAGTCCCGGTGGTAACTGAGTAGAAGTCACAGGAGTAGTTCCTTCATATGGAGGTGGATTCCTGAGGCCATGAGGAGAGATGGCCAGGGGCAGGACATACGTCGAGAGGCTTAGGACTCTCTGGTTGCTGGTCCTAACCTGGCCCTGAGTGTAGGTGTGCATGTGTGTGCAACCCCAGTCTCCAGAAGCAGGGCTCATGCTAAGGGCAGGACTGACATGCTTTCTAGAATTCAGAACCCAGAGGTCAGAGGGAGATGGAGTGTGGGGGCTGGCAAAAAGCCAGCAGCTCCCCTCTCCGCAAGCATAGGAGGCCAACTCTGGAGGGTCAAGCTTTAACTCACTCAGCTCCCACCCTCCACCCTTCCCATCCACCAAAATAAAACTGGAGTCAGCAGAGGCGGAGAGGTGGCGATCAGATCAACTCATAGCCTCATAGCCCCGCCTCAGTCAGCCTTGGGGAGCTATGGTGAGGAGATTTCAGGGCTGGTTGCCAGCACACTCAGCAACTCCCCTACAAAGTTCCTGAAGCTGCTTTTTGTCCCAGATGCCGATTGAGATGCCTAAGATTTGAACTAGTAGGGACGACAGTGGCAAACACCTTGGAAAATCCAGGATGTGCAGTCCCCAAACTAGTACCAAATGGCCTTGAGAGACCCTGCCTCTCCCTCCTGGGAGTCAGTAGGGGAAAGCTTTGCATCTTCAGGACCGCATGCCTGTGAAAATCTTACGAAGCTCTCCCGACTTCATTCCCCCACCCGCCCTGTGACAGAGGTCAGCAAGCCACAGATGTTTCTAATGAAGGGCCCAGACCCTGCCCAGAGGTAACAGGCAAGCCACACAACACTGGATCCCACAAGGGGCCACTGCCCCCAGACCTCTGAAAGCACACACTGCCCAGTGAATGAGACCCACACTCTTGCATTCTCAGCTCTTTTCAGGAAATTGCCAACTTAGCCCTTGGCTTTCTCCTACCCTGCGCTCTCCCCGTTTCCGTAGCAACCGCTCCCCCATCCTCCGGAGCCCCTCCCCTTGCTGCCTGCCCCCTTCTCTCTTCTCCGCCCTCTTCGTCTCATCTGTCTGGGTGGGAACTAGGATTAGAGTGCTTTGGGACCGGATCGCTTTTCCCAGGACTGCTTGGCTTCCCTGACGTCTTTGCAGCCGCAGGCTCCGGCCCCAGGCTTTTCAAGTCCCCAGACTTAATGACCGGCCCTGGGTTTCCTCCTCTTCCCTTTCTCTGCCTCCAATAAAGTGGGAGAATTAACCCAGGTTTTAAGTGCCCGCGTTCCAAGTTGCATATCAAAGCGGGCTTCCCCCAAGCTGCTTCTGCATTTCAAAGGGGGCTGATTTATGCTTTCACTTAAACCCACACTTTTTGGGGTAAGAGTTTTCCTGAGAGGTCAAACTCTGGAAAAACAAATGGGTCCCCATTGCCCCCTCCTGGGGTGCGGTGGGCTATTAGTACATAAACTGCCCACAAGGAAAGTGAAGGAAAGGCTGCTCAAAGCCCACACCACCCCCGATTTTGAGGCTTTTGCTGTTAGGAAGTGGGAGGGGCACCATGGGTCCTCCCCACTGCTACTGGCCTATGTGACTGGCACTAGCCAAATCCTAAGGTCTGTCACTGCATCCTTCAACATCTGGGGCGGCTAGCTGTGCCCCAAGCCGTCCCCAAGTCTGTTAGCTTGCCGGAGAAGGCTGCCCCGCCCCGGCTACTTTGTGCTTGTTCCTGCGCAGCCTGCAAAGCCTTTGGTACTTAGTATTCAGCCACGGTAGACCCGAGCCAGTCTCCAAACCCCAGCTTTCTCTGGCCCTCACAGAGAAACTCCACCTCACCACACACACACACACACACACACACACACACACACTCCCCAGCCTCTGTCATCACCTCATATGCGCTCCTACCCCACCTCAATTCAGTCCTCCTTGAGGTCCTTCTCCTACACCCCATCCCAGAACAGCTAGCCCCTTCCTCTGTGAAGTGTCCTGAGAGACTCTGATCTCGCCGCAAACGTGAAGCTCTTACCGTGATTTAACACAGACCTGACTCTCAAGCTTCCCCAGTCATTAAGGCCCTGCCAAACATGCAAGTGCTGCTCTTGGTTCCCAGAAAAGCTGTAAGTAAGCAGCCAATGAAGCAATCCTTGAGAGAGAAGCCAGGCAGATGACACAGCATCCTAACCATCACTGAGGGGAGAGAGGGGGAGAAACATGGGGTAGATCCCCCCCTCAAGGGTCACAGCTGTGTTTCCTCTTCTCACCTTGCCACCGGCTAATTCATTCGTGCAGTCACATGGAGCGTCATGCACTTACAGAACTTACTACACACACCATCTGTGTGTCGGGGCAATGTGACCAGAGAGCCTACAATGAACTACAGTGAAACAAGATGAAAACCCCATCGCCCATAAAGAGGCTCGGAATCCACCTCTTCTGCATGACATTACCCAAGCTTGAGCCTGGTAAGATCCAAGTTGTGTTCCTGAGCCGTACCTAGATCAGTGCTCTGAGTGCCTCCAAGAAAAGATGGTGGCAACATCACCAAGGTAACGAGTGACGAGCCTAAGGAGGACAATGACACTGTTCATTATAGACAGTCTATAGCGAGGTGGCACCATCTGCCTCTGCAATGACCACCAAGCCCTCAATGAGACACACAAGCAGAAAAGACTAAGAACAATGGAGGCAGAACGAGTGATGCGGATCTCACCACTGCCCAATGGGTCTCTACCTTTCGCCAGAGAACACTCTGGAGCTATTAGAGAGGTCCTGATGCCTGTCCCTGCAACGGGATAGCACAGCTCCCCACAGCTTCACAAGTGACCCCAACCATGATGTGTTGGAGTGGCCAGCTAGTTCAGAGCTACAAAGAAAATATCTCAGTGAGGAATCGTTAACAACCAGGAGAAAAGAAACACATGAAAGGGAGGCTGATCTGAAGACGGTGGCTGACAGCACGGGAAATCGGCAGGGGCGCAGCCTAGGGGTCACCAATGCTCAGCCACGTCCCTGTTTACCACACCTCTTCTCCCCAGGAAGCACTGAGTAGGACAGGCTCTCCTCCCAGAGTCCTTACCACAGGAATCACTCACCCCACAAGATTAGCAGAGGAGTTTCTCTCTCCCTGGAGAGAGTTGAAGAATCCAGGTAAAGTATTGAGCAATCGCACAGGGCCTGGCAGTGTACCCAGGAGTTCCCATGTCTGGGGCCTGCAGTTTGTCAAAGGCCTCCCCACTTCTCACTGGCATCTTGGCATGTCCCAAGAGTCACCCTCATTCTCTCTCTCTCTCTCTCTCTCTCTCTCTCTCTCTCTCTCTCTCTCTCTCTCTCTCTCTCTCTCTCTGTTTTGTTGTTTTTTTGGTTTTGGTTTTGCTTTCTGAGACAGGGGTTCTCTGTGCAACAGCCCTGATGGTCCTAGAACTCACTCTGTAGACCAGGCTGGCCTCAAAAACAGCCTGCCTCTGCCTCCTGAGTGCTGGGATTAAAAGTGTACGCCACCACCGCCGGGCCCTCCACACCCTCTTTTGAACAGCTAAAGCTCAAGATGCTGGTAAGTGCACAGGAAGAAAAAAGAGAGATGGAAAGAGAAGACTCTTGTTGCCTTGAAGTAGATTCCCTGGAGTCCTTTCCAGGCAGCCTGGAATTCCTTTCCAGGATTCCACAGAGCACCTTGGCCCTGGGAAGTCCCTGGTTACTGGTAGACTGTAGACAGACAGCCCTGCAGACAGCCTGCTCATGTCTCACTCCAGGTCACTTGCATGACAACTGCAATGCAGAGTCCAGTACCAGCCTTCCAGAGACTCCGCGCATGGTTTTGCTTTACAACCATGCTGCTTGGAGAGGCGAGAGAGAAACCCACCCTCCTCCTGTCTGTATCTTTTCTCCCTACACTGTCTGGGCCTCCACCGAAACTTATGTGCACTTATTAACACTGCAGGTCCCACCTCTTCTTGGGCTCCCCAGCTAAACCCTCTCATCTGGGCGGGCCTCCTCTGTCCCTCTGTCCTTCTGCAAATCCTCAGTTCCCACAGCACAGTCTCCTGGATAGTGCTTTTCTCTAACTGGTCTCTTCAGGCTCAAGGTCAAGTCACCATACTCCACCAAAACCCCAATGCAGCGACAGGTGTCCTGAGGAATCAGGCCTGGCCCACTAAAAACCAAGGGAAGTAACACTGGTGTGATTCAAAGCCTGCGGAGGTTAGTCAGCTCCTAGCCTGTCCATCATCACTGTCACCTACGGCCACATCCACCCACACTAGTCATGAGTTGCTGTCCTTGGTTTGCTAGACAGCAGAGCTCAGTCAGAATGGTGGGAGCCTGCGGATGATTTATGGGTCAGCTGTGGGTGTCTTGCCTTGGAAAGTGGTGTAGACCGTGTAAGAAGACTGAGTCAGAGAGACTGGCCTGGCTCTCAGAGTGTCTTCCCAAATCCTCTGGCCACTGGAAAGTCTGTTCTGCACTTCACATCTCAGGAAAATGTCTCTTAGAAATGCAAGGAATAGGGAAATTCTTAGCAATGGGGTCCAAGAAGAAACCCCCAGCCAGTCCTTGCCCTCCTTATCATATGCATGACCGGACCACCAAAGCCCGCTCCATGATGCTTGCTCAAACAAACCAGCATTCATACTAACCAGGAAGCCTCTAGCAAGACAGAAACACCTGGGGATAATCTGAACCCCAAACAGCCCAGAGACGTGGAAATGAACCAAGCTGGGAATTCAGAGTCTGTTTATGTTTAATTGCCTTTAAAAAAGAATCCCAAAGCCAGTCTGGGTATTGAGTCAAGAGGTGGGGAGGAGGCTCTGGGGAAGGAAGGCCAGGAGGGGATGCCAGGTTGGGAGAGAAGGCTTGCGGGATCAAGCCAAAGGCAAAGACAGGAGGAACTAAGGGCATGCGCCTTCTATGGAGCACCTCACATCTGTTCCAAGAGGCAGGATGAGTAGGAACAACCCAGAGCCGGAACCAAACTAAAGGTTTGACCCCCGCCCAATCCTTCTCCAACTTCCTGGAAAACTGTCTCCCTTTCCATGCCCTCCCCATCTCTCATTCTGCCAGAGATGACCACCTTGACCTGTAGGTTATTCGGGGCATTTGAAGTTAATGAAAACAGGGCCTTGATACCCAGTGAGAGACTAATTCTTACTGGTTCCCTTCCTGGTCCTGGAGAGCCACAAACAAGGTTCTGCAGGAGCTGGCTGAGGACTTGGAGACACAGAGAGAGGTGGCGATTAGGAACAGCTCAGAAGCAGCTCCCAGAACTCACTTCAGGTGGCTCACTATCACCTGCAACTCCAGCTCCAGAGGCATCCAAAGCCTTCTTCTTCTGGCCTCTGCAGGCACCCAAATGCGCATGTACACATGAACACATAGTTAAAAGTAAAATAAACCTTAAGTAAATATGTAAGCAAACTCCTGATTCTAAGGCCCTTCACAGACAAATGCATGCAGTCATGTGACCATTACAATGGCCTTCACCCCAAGTTCTTCAGTGCTTCTTGTCAGTCAAACTCTCCCCAGCACAGATGCCCCAAACTATTCTTCCAGGAATTCCTGTCCAACTAGAGTTTCCTAAATGCCATTTCAATGGAGTTGCATGATATTTATTCACCTGGCTGCGTTTGCTTTGCCTAATGCACCAATTGTTTGCTTTATTCTACATATCAGGCATGCATTTCATTCATGAGCACCGTCCACCACAATGGCATTGCGGTTTGTTCATTCAGAAACTGGAGGCCCTTTGAGTTATGTCCTGTTTTGAGCCACTATGGTGAAAGCCATCATAAGCATGTGTTCACAAGTTTTTTGGAGACCTAGGTTTTCACTCCTCTTAGTAAATACTTAAATGGTATTTCTGGATCCTGTGATAACTATGCATTTATTTTTATATTAAACTGCCAAGCCATTTTCCAAAGTGGAGGTACACAAGCAATGAACAAGAATTCCAGTTGTTTTATATATTCTCCAGCTCCTGATATATCATGATTTCTTTTCTTTTTTAACATTATTGGGAGGGAGGTCATGTGTGCTACAACACATGTGTGAAGATCAGAGAATGGCTTGCAATTCATTCTCTCCTCCTGCCACTGAGTTCCAGAGTTCAAACTCAGCTGGTCAGCACTGGAGACAAAGGCCACTATCTGCTGAGCCATCTCACCAGCCCAGTAAGTGTGTGTCTGTGTGTGTGTGTGTGTGTGTGCCCACATGTACATGTGTGCATGTGTACGCATGTTGTTTTGCTTTTAATTTTTTTCTTCTAGTCACCATAAAAGGTATGTATGTAGTGGCATTTCGCTACAATTTCAATTTTATGATTAATGAGATTGAACATCTTTTCCTGTGTTTATTTCTTTTTTGGTGAAGGGTTACATTTAAATATCTAATAATTGGAAATTTCTTACAGAATTTTGAGGACCTTATTTTATATGCACATCCTCCATCAAGATATAGCTTTGCAAATATATTCTCTCAGTAGGAAGCTTGTCTTTTTGCCTTTTTACTGTAGATTCTAAATTTTGATGGAATCCAATTTATCAAATTGTGGATTATGTTTTCAGTGTAGTATCTAAGAATCCTTGCCTAACCCAAATCACAAAGACCATCTATCTCCTATGTTCCTCATTTATACTTCCAGATGTTTTTCTTTTATACTTTCTGTTTTTGTCTTTTCATATTGTAAAGTTATCATTTGATCTATTATTCATCCTGAACTGTAGGCCAGTGTTGATATTGTTACAGTCCTCCTCATGCTCCTCCTTCCTCTCCTCCTCCCTACTCCCCCTCTTCCTCCTACTCCTCTTCCTCCCTCATACCCCTCTCCTTCCCATCCTCTTTCCTTTTTTCCTTACCTATTCATCCTTTTTTCCCCTTCATTTCTTTTTTACATATAGAGATCCAAACATTTCAATACTGTTTTTTAAAGTTACTTCTTCATTGACCTCTCTTTTTCATTTTGTCAAAACTCAACTGAGGAGGCTGGAGGAATGACTCAGTTGGTGAAGTCCTTGTCATGAAAGCCTGAGTACCCAAGTTTGAGCCCCAGCACCCACAAAAATCAAAGAAACAAAACCCCAGCACAGTGATGACTCCTAGTGCTGGAGATAAGAGGACCTCTGGGGCTTGCTAGCCAGACAAAGCTTATTAAGGCTCCAGGTTCAGTGAGAGACCCTGTCTCAAAAAAGTAAGATGGAAAGAGACTAAAGAAGATGTCCAACATCAACCTCTTGTCCACACACACATACACACACACTCAGAAAGGTATGTGTACCGCACACATGTACACAATACTCATACATAAATGTGTACACACACACAGAGACACAGACCTGCCCTGACCTTGCATGTGTAGATGTATTTCATACTCTCCCTCCCTTCTGTCCATCATCACATTTATCTTTTCATCATTTTTACTGTCTTGATTACTCAAGCTTTCCAGCAACCGCTGCAAGCCGATGGTTCAAATCTTCCTACCGGCATTATTTTAAAGGCCTTCCTTCCTCTCTCTCCTATGGACTTTCAGGCCAGGGGCAGAGAATGAACAAAGTTTAAGGGTCCTCTAAAACCCTGAAGGTCATTACGATGTGTCACTCACCCCCCAGGACCCTCCAGGAGTCCCAGCATGCTTACAGCGCTCAGCTTTTTCTTGGCCTCCACTGGAAGTCTCTGCCTCCCAGGGGCTCCCCAGAAGTTCCCTCACACAGACAGTACTGCCCAAGCTTCAGTTCAGAGAACAGAAGCCCGCTGCCATGATTATAAGCAGGACACTGATTTCCATTCATTGGGCCTTAATTCTTTGTCTCTGAAGCTGAAATAATCAAGTATGTCTTCTGGGGGTTAAACTGGTATTAAACAGGCCTATACATGGATAAAAATCTGCTTGCACTTCAATGTACATTATACATAGAATAATGTTCAATACAATTCTGCCACTATCAGTACTTGGTGATTGAGATACCTGTGGTATACGTGGAGAAACCTGTGACCCAAGCTGCGTTCCCTCAAATTGTTGCCATGCTTAGGTAGGAGTCAAGGGCACCTGAGACCAAAGCCGTGGTCCTGATTGCACAGTTGAGTTGCTGCTTCCAGGAGCCTGGTGCTAGGGAACAGGTGGCAGCCAGCAAGTAACAGCACCAGACACAGGCGACTTCTGCCTCTGTGTCCCTGTGTACATCCAGTGCCCGAGGCAGGGTGCCTGCTGATGAGAGCTGAATTGGGGGTACATGCAGATACCCCAGGACCCTTAGCAACTATCAAGGACACTTCAAGGCCAGGTCAATCAGACACTGAGTAGAGACTCACAAGGGGGCTGTGGGAAGCCCTGAGTCCCCAGGAGAGAGGAGTCCAGAGATGACCAAGAACACCACTGGTTTGATGGAGTGAAGGATTTTCTCAGTGTTGGATTCATGAGATGTGGAAGCAAGCCCTGGGGAGCACCGTGAAGGGAGAGGGGGCATCCAACCAAGCACCCCCTCCCTAGGGAGCTACTCCATTTCTCTGACCTTTAGGATCCTCAGCTCTCATGCCAGCCCTCTGAGGGTGACTGAGCTTCAAGGAGTAAATGGAGAGCTAGGAAAGAAGCCTGCACTGTCCGGCCCTGTCCAGATCTAGCTCCAGAGTGCTCTATGTTTCTTCCAGGGAGGGAAAAATGTTCCAGGAGTCCCCACCAGTGCAGGATGCTCTCTAGGGAACAAGGAACTGTAGAGGAAAACCAAGTCTGCTTACCTCCTGCAGCTCCTCACCCGAGGCCCAGAGGAGCATGACCCATAGCCCTCCAAGGAGGAACTCCCTTCTCCTTGCCCTATGGCTCCCAACTTCCTGGTTCCTTGAACTCCCTCAGGTAGAACTGGGGAGGCCGGTTGAGCACCAGGCCATGTTGGGCTGGGCACACCTCATAGGGGGCTGGGAGAAGAAGGTGTCCCTGGCTTCACCAGTGCTTTGGGGAAGAGGCGGGCTATTTCCTGCCCGCTTCAGCTTGGAGGGCTCCACCTGCTCCTACTTAACCATTTCCTGTTTACAGGCCTCCTGCGCCTCTGAGCTCCCTGACAGCAGACAGTAGCCCAGCAAGAACTCGGGCATGAACCTGCCAGACCTACTGAAAGCTTCAGGGGTGGGCATACAGCCCTCTTGGAGGGTTCCCGTTTTTTCTTTTAGGATGCTTAATTGGCATCAGGAGTGGAATGCTTAGCCACGCGGGGAGGGAAGCATTGTAGACTGACTCACTACAGTGATTGTTAAGTCACCTCTTCATGAGAAGCAGATTCTCATAAGCCCTGCTCTCCTAGAGGCTCTCCCCAACTTGACCTGTCCAAATAAAGCTTCATCCTAGCCTCGGCCCCCCAGAACCAGCGCCACTTAGGCCGACACAGGAGCTCCTGACATACTGGTCATTTAAAGGTTTCTATGACACTAACGTGCTATGTGGACAATGCTTGGGAGTCTTCTAACAACTGCGATGGGGGCGAAAGTCTTGGTTCCAGTCTCAGCAGTCCTTATTTCTACCCCTGTGACTTAATTATATCAGTGTCTAAGTCAGGGTTTTGTTGTTGCTGCTGCTATTTGTTTGTTTTTTAGGTAATAGACTATCTGGTGAGATCAAGTGACAGAGAGCATATAGTTTAGGTGACAGCTCCTGGTTCAAAAGTAAGCAGCCTATGCTATTATTCTACATCTATGTAAAGAAAACGAATGTTCCATTATACAAAACACATTTTAAAATAAAGATCACAAATTCCTTGCCTCCCTGTCCTTCTGGAACTGTGAGTTAATCTGGAAAAAAACAACAGAAGGTGGAGGTTTTTTCTTCAGTATCTGATACCCAGTCATCACTGCCTCACTCCTTCCTACCCCCACTGGGGAGCTGGTGGGGGGATGGGAAGGGACAGTGAGGAATAACGTCAATGAAGAGAACTTTGGCTTCATATGAGGAACCAGAAGGCATATAGAAGGCTGCAGTTGTGCCCAGAAAACAGTGTGTGTCCTCTGCTTCTAGAAGGCCGCTTGAGCCTACCTCTCAAGCATAGAGTGTCACGTCCTACCTGATCCCAGTCCATCATCTTTAAAGCAGGGATTCTCAACAGCCTCAAGCTGGAAATTTCCTATTGTGGCACTGTCCTGTTCACTCAAAGCCAACACTTGATGACATAGCTCTCCTTCCCTCTGACCAGTGTGATCAGAACCTCTCTTCTGTAGCCATTAGCAAAGGATGCCTGGTCCTCGTGGAGAACCTCTCTGTGAGCAATTGCATGGGCTCCTCGGTTCCCCCACCCATCTCCTACTTCTCCACCGTCTACTGGGCCCTCCTCCCAGCTCCCTCTATACCACCGGAACATTTTCCCCAACACTCGCAGCAAGAAGCAACTCCAAGCCTCTCAGGAGGGCAGCCTGGCCAAGCTGCTGGTTGGTAGAAACAATAGATTGACTAAATGAGAAAGCCCGACTCCTGGGCCAGGGAGAACACCAGAGATGGAGAAGGAACCTAAGCCTCATAAGGGACCCAGAGTGGACCACAGATGCTGCTGTGTGTGCCTTGGCTTGACCACATTTGCTTGGCCAGCAGCCCACTCTGGGGCAGCTGCAAAGAGATCAGTGAACTAACTGGGTCTAGGAAATCCAGGCTCTGGGTAGACTCCGAGCGCTGAAGAGGCCCAAGCTGAATAACGGACTAAATACAAAGCCTCACACAGGGTTTGGGGTGTAAAGTTTCCTTGTAAATAAATTATATTAAGCACTACCAAGGAAAGACAAAGAGGGGGACGGTGGAGGCAGGCGTCACAAGGGTGGTGACTTGGGAGCACATCTTGTTGACGAGGAGTTTGCTAGACAAAGAGGCAGATGGAGTTAGAGCATTCCTGAGAATGGGCGCATACAGGGCATGTGTAGGCAACGGACCTGAGGGTTGGGGAGAGGCTGACAGGACCATGTGGCTGGCTGGGTGATACAGATTTGCCCTTGGAAAATGGCGAGAGAGGACGCATTGGATCTGTTTCTCATGGGAAAGGCTGACTGGAAGCATGAGAATGAATGAATGAATGAATGAATGAATGAATGAATGAATGAATGGTAGGTGTGTGGTGCCTCCCCATTCTCACCACTGAAGTTCAAGCCACATTGAAGCAGAGGTCAACCAGCAGCTGGTATAAGCCACCCAACTGCCTTTCCTGTAAGATACCAAGTGCACACTGATCTTGGTCAGGTCCAAAAGTTTTCCTTGTCCCCCAGCAAGGTGGCATTAAGAAGTAGCACTCACCTAACCTCACAGATTCTGAACACCCTTGCTTTCACTAAGGGCTCACACCCACTGAGAGTCAGTAGGTTCCCTGATCACAGTACCTGGACCACCCAGGCACACCTTCCCTCCAGGCCACTCCGGAAGGTTCCCTGACTTCAAACCTCACCCTGTCCTCCAGGGCAGGAAGATCAGATGAAGTCAGAGAACCAAGCTCAGCCTGAGGTGGAGAAGACTCCTCCCTCTGCTGGCCCCACCCCATGGACCTGCCCCATCCCTCCCAGTCCCAGGAAAGGTCTGGACAGTTTCCATTTCCAACATGTCTGGGCCGCACATTTCTTGTCTGGTGGCTCTGCTGGGAACCCCAGAATAGCTGAGCCAGCTTTTTGGGACAGTCCAGAGCTGTTGAAGGGCTTTTCCCTAGAGGATCTTAAAACTTTTACCAGAAATGGGGGTGACTGAGCTGTGGGAGGACCCAGAGAAATAGAATCATAGCCAGGAGGGTGGAAGCTTTGGGTGTAGAATGAATATTAAGTCAAAAGACAACCCTCCAGGGAGACAAACTGCATCCCCACTTGCCCAATGACTAAAACTGCAGCTCAATGCATTGCATCTGAATTTGAAACAGGAGCTCAGTTCTAATGGAAACCCATCAAACTTGGCAGGGGTAGAAGTTGCAGTGGGTGAGGGAGCTATTCTTTCTCCACTTGCTTTCCCTCAGAAGTCTTCTGAGGATACCCCTAACACAAAGGTCACACAATGCCCCTTAGCTTAAGTCCAGAATTCTGCCGTCTCCCCTATTAAATACAGAGCCTGAGTTCTTGGCTGCCTCACCAAAGACATTGAATGGCTAGACTTAGCAGATGAAGACACCTGACTCCCAATCAAACTTAATTCAAATAAACAACAACAAAACGATATATCCCTGTGATACTTGACTCATGAGTATATTCTGTTGTTTTCCTAAAATTCAGATTTAAGTCTCCCTGGAAACCTGCAAGAGAAAACTCATGCTTGCACCTGACATTCTCACCCATTTCAGGGTCTTGTACCCAGAGGAACTCCTTGGGACTTGTTTAGTTTTGCTTGTCGGTCTGTCTGTCTGTCTGTCTGTTTTGTGGTGCTAGTATAGAACTCAGAACCTAACAGTGCTAGACAAGTACTCTACCACTGAACTACATCCAACTAGCTCTTATCTGCTGAGATCTCCAAAACTCAGAGCACATTTAAATTCCTTTGGTCCACTCTGAACATCCGTTAACAAGCTCCTGGCCTATAAATATCTTTTAATGCCTCTTGTTCTCCTTGGACATTCATCCGTTAGTGGTAGGCAGGTTTCAGACAGCAACCCTGAATGTTTCTTGCTAACCAAAGAAGGCAAGCACACTGAAGACAGGCTGCCCAACTTCAAAGTTTATGCCAACTGCAGAGTTGTTGCAAGGCCTCAGTTATTTTAGCTTCTCAGTTTCCCCATTCACAAATGGCCAGTGGTACCTAGTCTATAGGGTCACTGTGTGAATCAAACGAGAGAGCAGCATTGTGGTGAAGATTTGACTGTTGGTGGAAAGCACACAGTGACTGTGACATGACAAGGTCAGTGATGATCTGAAGCTGGCAGTGACTGACAGCATTGATACAGTCTTCTGGAAGGCTCTCCCCCTAGCTGCATCACCAGTGTGGTGATCATGTGTGCTTTGCACAAACAGCAAAGCCATGGCAGTCACAAGGAGGGTTACCCGGGACATAGAGGAAACACTGAGAAGCTCACATCTCTAAGGGACTCAGTGAGAGGTCCAGTGGCCTCCTCTAAGGGCAATCTGTCCCTACTTCTCCAACTACATGCAAGCTAATGCCCTTCTTTTCCAAGTGTGAACAGCACATCTTTTAAAAACCTGGTTATGAACTGCTCTGACCTGTGATGAAACAGCTGGTAGGCTCCAGACCTGACTGTCTGGTAACAGAGAAAAATACTATGGGCCTTCTTAGGACCTCATGGATGAACATCTCAAGGGAGGGAGATCCGTTTACATCCTTCCAACCCTTCTTCTTCCTCCTGAGCCCCAGTGGGGCTGCAATCCCTTGGGCTTCTTGGCAGGACCCTAAGTCAATTCACCAAAAGTTCAACCTCTAAAGAAACGATTTACTGAATGGAAATTTTTTTCCATTTTTTAAAATTTCATTTTACATTCCTTTCTTTCTTTTTCTTTTTTTGATCTGTTGATAGTTTAATTCAGTACTGTTAATAGTTTGAAAACAGATCTATATATGCCAAGATTTTAAAACACTTACACAGATCCATAAAAACTATATACTAAAAAGGAAGTTGTTGTCAAGCAAAGTCATTGGTGTCCCTGATTCTCCTTATTAGTAACTATTGCTCTTACTACCAAAGGGTGTAACTGAAGAATATAGTCATTAATTACTCCTGAGACATACCCTCATTTTACTTCACTTTTGTTTTTGTTTTCTGGTTTTCGAAACAGGGTGTCTCTATATTGCTTTGGAGCCTGTCCTGGAACTCACTTTGTAGACCAGCCAGACTGGCATCGAACTCACAGAGATCTGCCTGCCTCTGCCTCCCAACTGCTGGAATTAAAGATGTGCACCACTACCATTGGGACCTCATTATTTTTTTTATTATTTATTTATTTAGAGACAGGCTCTAATTTATCCCATGTTGACCTGCAAATCACCATTGTAGTCAAGAGTGACCTTCAACTTCTGATCTTCCCGCCTACATCTCCTAAGTAGAAGCATTGCTGGGGCTTGGTGCATGCTAGTCAAGCACCCTTCCAACCAAACTGTACCCCAGACTGCTAATTTTTAAAAAATGAACTTACCCCTATTCCAGCATTATATGGTAATGATCGGATTCGGAAAGAGTCTTCAGCATTCAACCTTGCTGATAGGCAAGATGTTCTCATTATTTTTATCTACATTTTCCATTTACAACAATATTAAAAACACTTCTCCATTCTGCAAAAGCACTGTCATTAGCATTCCTAATGGTCATATTATATGCCACTGCTCTCATTTATATGAGCTTGGTCCTCCAAGGATTCACATGTTAGAGGCTTAGTGTCTCTGTGGAGAGGTTGGAACTCTTAAGTGTCAGGGCCTAATGGCACATCCTTGGAAAAGATTAAGGAACCTGGGTCTCTCTGGCCCCTGTCTGGTGATGTTATCTTTCCTTCCCCAACACGGCCCCACCATTCTGATGCCATCCACCATGAGGTCCTCACCAAAGCTGAGCTAATTAATGCTGGCTCCATGCCCTTGAGTCTCCAGAAGAGTAAACTAAATAAAGTTTTTCTTTATAAAGGAATAGGACCCCTGGTATCTTGTTATAGTAATACAAAGTACTAACTAATACAGTCACACACAGATGTACTATCTGTCCATCTCATCGTCTGCTGTAGATCTCCCCTGTCCTGAATTCTAAATTGTTTATTTTTTCTTTTCATGTGTATGAGGTGTGTGCATGAGCCTGTGCACACATATGTGCATACATGTTCCCCTTTTGTGTGGGTGTACCTGTGTGTGCAGCTATGTATGCTTAAGTGGAGGCACAAGGTTGACTTCAGGAATCTTCCTCATTACTCCTCCACTGTATTCACTGGAGCAGGGGTCTCTCAGTCAAACTCAGAGGTCGAGAATATGGCTAGCCACACTACCCACCTTGGATTTAAAACCAGCTCAGTAGTATGGACCCCATGGCTGGCACTGTAATTGGTCCAGACACCTGAGGTTGGCTGGGTACTATACCCCAGGGGAGAACCTAGTACTATTATTCTGCTAAATGGAGCTAGTAATAAACTGTCTTGAGGTCTTATGTCTATAGCCTCAGATTAGTGCATCTCTTAACCCTCATCGGAGAAGCTTCCTTTTGCAGTCAATGGTGATGAACCAACAATGATCAACACAGAGAGAATGAGAGCTCTAAGAGAGTCCACAGCTATAAATGAGACATCTTTGTCACAACTCTCCCTCCAAAGCTCAGAGGCCATCACAGAAGGGATAGAAGAGATGGATGTCTGCAGAAAAGCAGTCTTTGCAGAAATAACAGAGCAGCTGCATACATGAACTCATAACAGCTGGACTGTGTGCACAAGACCGGCACAAGATCTATCCATCCAAAGTTCCAACACAAATCGGGGAGGGACTCATGAAGTCCTGCCCCTATCTGAGGAGTTACTGGCAATTACTAGCTACTGGGAGAAGAAGAGCCACTTTTCTTCAAGGATTCGGGCCTTGAGAGGCTACCCATGTTCCACAGATTGTCCCACTCTCTTGCACATGCAAACAGCAATAAATGGACTCAGTGAGTATGAGAAACAGACAGGCAGACAGACAGACATTCAGACAGAGCACATTAAGTTTGGAGGGAAAAGTGGG
This sequence comes from Mesocricetus auratus, assembly GCF_017639785.1. Taxonomy (NCBI): domain Eukaryota; kingdom Metazoa; phylum Chordata; class Mammalia; order Rodentia; family Cricetidae; genus Mesocricetus; species Mesocricetus auratus. The sequence continues at coordinate 36,863,731 of NW_024429186.1, read as the reverse complement.
GTAGAGATAGGGGAAGAATTGGAGGGAAATTAATGGATGATAGATTGGATCCAATCACATTAGTGTATATGAGTATTAAATAAAACAGTTTAAAATAGAACTTAAGAAAAGCACCAAAGGCACAAAAATGTAGTTTTCGTTGCTATTGAATAATTTCCTTCAAATTCCTTTCAGATGTTAGGATTAGTGGTGTGATGAGTATCCACAGAGGTTCCTTACAGCGAGAATAAATAGAAAAAGTACTGAAGTCCATTCCTGGTGCTATGAAACACAAGTATTATAATCCTCCATCAAGTCATTCTGATAGAACTCTGGTATAAGAGTCATGTTTGGTTTTACAGATCAATTAAGGTCAAGTCATTGAAGAAGCTGGTAAATAGGGTTATGAGCTTCTCTAGAGTCATGATTTTAATCTATCATTTGTGGGGAAGGCCTGAGATCTGGTAGGTGCCTAATGTGTTCCAATATTTGATTCATAATAAAGATACAGCCCTTAGCTCATTAAACTCAGCATAATTGGATTGCATCATGAACGCTCCTTGTCACTCCATGAAATACGTCTGGGTCCTACTCAGCGGTGGCCCATTGAGTCTTAAGACTTTAGAAAACAGAGTTGACTCTCTCAATGTCCATCTTGCTCCTCCTCCAGCTGGAAGCAGAGGTGGGTGGATCTTTATGTGTTCAAGACCAGCCTGGTCTACAATTCAAGTTCCAGGACAGCCAGGGCTACACAAAGAAACATTGTCTCAGGAAAGGGGCGGAGAGAAGGAGAAGGAGGAGGAGGAGGAGGAGGAGGAGAAGGAGGAGAAGGAGGAAGAGAAGGAGGAGAAGGAGGAGAAGGAGGAAGAGAAGGAGGAGAAGGAGGAGGAGAAGAAGGTGATGACGGGAAGTGGAGGCAAGGACATCATGAAATTCAGTAGCTGAGTCCTGCTTCCTAGAGCTGATATTATGATCTTTAAGCACCATCATGAGTACTTAACAAGCAGTCAGAAGCTGACTAAATGAGTGAGTGACAGCCTAGGCTTCTAGGCACTGTCCCAAACACTGCCTGCCCCTGTGCTCTATAGGGAATGCTCTTATCCACCTTAGCCACAGCTGGGACACAGTCCCACCCACCCCGGACTCCCTCACTCCCCACCACCTCTGTCTATGTGTGTCTTTCCCTTCTCAGGCAGTGTTGACTTTGGCTGTATTTATCTCCAAGATCTGACCTCTTGGAAGCTCAGCCGCACTCATTCTCAGCCTCTTTGCAGAACCCAACAAGAGGTGGGGTACACAAAGCACACACTATGTGCAGTGTTCTTTCGCTGATTAGCATCCAGGAACTATGAAGTCCCATCTTAGTGGACACAGAGGAACATCCTCTGGAGATCCAAAGTCTGGTGGTAGCAGTCTCCTCCATTTCACTGTAGCTTGCTGCAATTCGCTCCAAGGCTATTCAGTCAGAAGTTTCCTTCAGGGCCCACCCACCTCCTGCTTCTCAGACTGGCTACCCTAGCTAGGTGTCTACTGACAAATCCAGAACCAACCACTTTTCTTTTTCTTGGTCCTGAGTTCTGCCTCCTCCCAGCCATAGCACCTCCCCCATCACACAAGTTCCTGCTGAGAACCCTCTGCTACAGCACCAAAAGCCCAGATCTCATCTTACAACACCCAATCGGCTCCATAGAATGCTAAGGGTACAGCGTCGGCCTCACTAACGGCAGACCATGCATCCAGGTGGGAGAATAGAGGAAATCATAGTATCCCCCTTTCTGTATGCCCTGCCTGATTCTGAATGTCAGGTAAGCCATAGAGAGGAAAGCTTCCTGTCCCTGCCCGCTGTCAGGTGATGACCTGGGAGGAAGGCCTCAAGCCAGTTGGTCCAGGTTGAGGCCCAGACAACCAGACACCTCCTAGTTCCCACGGCCCGGCAGCAGGCCTGAAGCAGAAGGGTTTCATAATCCGTAATCTCACCTCTGAGGGTGCTGGTGCATAATGACCTGCCATTTGGTTCCCACATTACAATCATAGTATTTATCTATGCAAAACAGCTCCTCATTAAAAAAGAAGAAAAAGCACGTCACTATTGGCCCAACCCCTCATTAGAGTACAACACACAGGCCTGGGCACACCCAGGGTGGGGCTAGCATCCCGGTCAGGTTTTATCCTATCACACTAGCTCTGTCCCCACCCTGGTCCTACTCCTCCTAAGCCAGCTAAGTTGCTCCTCAAATCTGTGTAGTGGGAAATGACCCATAGGAGTCCTTTGAGGTTGAGAGATGAATTCACTGGGAACCCCTTTCTCCAAGAGTCCTCCCGAGAACTGCTCTTAGGAACAGTTCTTAGGAAGCCCTTCCTAATGTCTTCAGCATGTACAAACTGAGTTCACTCTCTAACACTCAAATGATGGAAGGAGACAAATGACTTCTGAAGTTGTACTCACACTGTGCTGTGGTGTGTGTGTGTGTGTGTGTGTGTGTGTGTAAGGTACACACAGAGAATTTTAAATGTGAAACTAAAATTAAATATCAATTACAAGTAAAAAGACTGAGGAACACTGTGATTGGTTCTTTGCCAATTGATTCCCTCTCTCATGGGTAGCACACCATCCCTTGTCTTGCCCCACATGCTTCTTCCTACCCTTGCTACCCATGCTCTCTGAAGTAGAAGCTAAAATGCCGTAACTGTGAATATCCATCTTACGCTTTTTCTACTGACTGAGTAACCTCAGAGGCCAGCAGTTAAGATGTGTAGTAAGGAGTAAATATATGCCTATATCTATATATGTATGTATCTCAACAACCCTTCTTCTACTCACTACCTAACACGGAAATCTAAAACATTATTACCATGACTACCGAATCCCCCAGTACTATCCTAACACCAGAACAGCAAGGCCCCCTTCAAGCCCTTGAAGAGAAACCTATATTGCAAGTGACCACCTGATTGTTTACAGTCAATCTATCTGAGGTTTGCCATCAGTATGCCCTGCAAGTTGGGGTCAGACCTGTGTCCTCAGCCTGGGCTCCACCCACATGCACTGCTCCTGTTTTGTGCCCCAGTTTCTCTGACAGTGGCAATAACAATACCCATTGCTTCCCCACTTCTGAGTGTGCAGAGAAGTGAGATACACATGCAGTTCTGGAAGCAAGGCAATGTGTAACCCCAAGCAGGCAGGCAGGGCCTCTTACAACGAGGAAGGGCATGTTGAGAGTGCTCCGCTTCCTGGCCCAAAGCCTTGTGCCAGCATGTGCACCTCATGGGCTTGTCTCCCTGGAGGCTCCTGTCATTGCTCACCAGAGACCAACACCTCCCCCTGGCCCTGGGGACACTTGCTTCATGCTTGAAATGGGTAGTTTCTCATTGGGTCCTTCCTGTTTCCTTTCCTGACTTTCTGTGAGTCAGAGCCATACTGTCGACAGAGCAAGTGCCTCTGCCACGCTGTTCACAGAGCAAACTCCTCGGAGATCACAAAGAAATGGAAAGAAAGAAAGTCCATTTGCTAGCATGCTCCCTCGAGGGGGAGAAGGAGTGTTAACCCAGCTTACAGCAGCAGCAGCCCTATGACAAGTAAACAGCCAGTGAAATCTGCTGTTAAACTCCCTGCTCCTGGGAATACGGAGAGAGGCAGAGCTGAGAATTATAAACTGGGCAGAAAAATAAAAAGTAAATAATTCCCACGTGAGGCCATCTACCCATGCTCACACGAGGGGACTTCAAGCTTGGGAATCAGGTAGGGCAAAATAGTGGTATCTGTCTATCTTACCCTGAAGCTTGAGAAGGCATGGGGGCAGGGTAGACAGTGGGCAGAGGCAGCAGACCCATGCTTAGCCTGAGACAGTGTCACGTTACTGGACCAATGGAGACCTCCAAAGCAGTGTGACATTGGGGCCTAAGAAAACATCAAGCTCAGAAGGTCAAAGAGTTTACCAGCACAGATATCATCTGTGGTAGAGAAGTGACTGTCGTCAGAAACTGTCCCCCATGTGCTGAATTCTTTCCATGTTCCTGCCATAGAGGTGACTCAGCATGCCAGGGCTAAAGACAGAAAGCAGGGAGCGAGCGGCTGAGAGCAACTCTGGGTCCATCCTCCAACTCGTGGATTCTCTCCTGACTTCGGGTACCCAGCGCTCTGTGCCTAGTGTTCAAGATGGCCCTGGAGGCAGACGGTGCTCAGAGAAATATTCCTCAGAGGTGATCTAGAAGCCTAACCTCCGAAGCATGCTGACTTGCAGACCTGGGTCTCTGAAACGGGATGTCAGGAGTCAGAGAGCCGAGAACTAAGAGGGTCAGGACTGGAAAGCAGAGGAGTGACTGGGAGCCTCCCTGGTGGAGGAGGAGTCGCAGCTGGTGACCGAATGACAGACCTTAATGCTTACCGTCTGTGTGACCTGGGGTGAATCACATTCCCTCCTTCTGTTCCCTAGCTTCCTCATCTGTAATATGAATGGGTTGGAAGGAATTACAATAGTTCCCCTTGATCCTTGGAAGGAACTTTACCAGGCCCACAGTGAACTGCTGAGATCATATGTAGCAACGAACTTGACACATGCTCTTTTAACATACATTCATTTCTATGATAAGGTTTAATTTCTAAATTAGGCATAGTAAGAGATGGCAGCAGTTAGTAATAATGAAACAGACCATCATAACAAGATACTATAATAAAAGGCATGAAGACGTACTCTTTCTCTCTTATCTATCTTATTATAGTGTTCTTCTTGATCATGAGAGATAATGTAAGTCCGCCGTAATGAAATGACATGAGGTGATCCACGAGGTGACATAGCATTAGGCTACAACTGGCCTCCTGAGACACATCAGAGGGAGGGTCATCTGCTTCATTTGGAGCAAGATTTTATCATGCCACTCATTACAGCATAACAATCTTAAAACTGCTTCTGGAATTTTCCATGTAATATTTGTGAACCCTAGTTGGCTGATCCAGGCAACCAGAGTCACAGAAAGCAAAATCATAATACCACGTTACCTCTAAGTCCCCATCAATGGGACATCCCAAGGACAGTCTCCTTGAATAGGGAAGGGGCCATTCAGGGATATCTCCACACATGACATTTAGGGCCACCCATACACAACAGAATGAAGACTTAGTAGTGTCTTTGTAAGGCTTTCTTGTCACCTGTAAACATGTTTCCCAGTCACACAGCTTCCCAACTTCATTGACCTATGGACACAGCATAAGCCAATGGACTACAAGTTGAGCAACCTGATTCATGGACCAGAGCAAGTACTGCCTGCATGATTTCAGACATGGCAGTTCTCCTTTGCCAAGCCTGTTTCCTCATTTCTAATAAGCTCTGCCTCCTCCCTGCACCAGAAGGAAGCTGTGAGAATTCACTGAGTAATGTCTACAAAGCACTTAGCTTGCAAGAGAAGAGTCCCACATAAACAGAAGATGACGGTGGTTGTTGTGACAGCTGCTTGACTCTCTTAGCAGCTCCCCAGCCCTTTATTTGCTGCTGATAGAACTCAGCCTGCTGTGAGTCACTATGGTCTTGTTCCCAAGGTTTTGTTAAAAGAATTCCCCTTGAGCATATATTCCCCACAGCCAATTGAGGCCGACATCAGAAAACAAGGCTAAGAAAATATGCTGTCACAACCTGCCTAGCACCTGCTTACACTTTGCTTCTTATCTACTGGACTGTAATTTCATAAGGGCGGGAACATCTAGGCCACAATGTTGCACAACTGAAGGGGGCACCATTTACTACCATCTAATTGAGAACAAGCATTTGTTGAATGAATGTGTGAATGAAACACTACCTAGCTAATATTTAGGTGGAAACTAACATTTTTGAATGCCCACCATACAAAAACGGGTACTACATACTCTTTATTTTATTGATTCAACTCAACAGCCCTATGAAATCAAAATCATTTCCCTATTTTATGAATGAGCAAACAGAGGCTAGAACATGTAAATAATCACCAAGACCATACACCCAAGCCTGTCTGATGGGACCCTAGCCACAGTGACTTCAATATAAGAAGTAGACAGACCCCATGAAGCCAACACAAGCTGACCATCTTCAGTAGATGTTTCAGCTAAACTAACAGAAGGAGAGTACAAGAAAGATTATTGGGAACAATACAGAGGTCTCATTAAACCAAACTCCTAAGGGCTGGGGCATTAACTCAGGGTAAAGCACTTGTACGACGAACACTCATATAAAGGGGAACAACAGCACACAGCTGTAACCCCAGCCCTGGATAAGGGGAAGAATTAGATCCCCCAGAACTTGCTGGTGAGCCACCTGAGCTGAAATAGTAAACTCCGGTTTCAATAAGAGATCCTGTCTCAAAAACTAAGATGGTGAGCAACAGAGGTACCCAGTATCAGCTTCCATATGCACAGCACTGGGACACAGGCATCACAAGCAGACAGAAAGGGGGGAGGTGTGGAGGGGGAAAGGAGAGAAATGAAGAGGGGGGGAGAAAGGGAGGGGGCTGGCAGTAGTGTCACACACCTTTAATCCCAGTACTCTGAAGGCAGAGGCAGACAGGTCTTTGAGTTCTAGGCCGGCCTGGTCTACAGAGGGAGTTCCAGTCAAGGCTGCACAGAGAAACCCTGTCTCAAAAAAACAAACAAAAATTTTAAAAAGAGAGAGTGAGAAGGAAAGGGAAAGAAGAGAGGTGGGCCGCCCTGGTGACAAGTCCCTGCCACAAGGTCTTCCCACAAATATAAATATACAGTCACACGATGTCTATTCATTGACACTGATGAGAACTGACAGGCAAGATCATGGAAATATGAATTACTTAAAGAACACTGAGCACTCTTTGCCTTGGCATTGCTGAAACTCAACAGTATAGGAAGTAGTTTTGTTTTTTGTTTTTTGTTTTTTCTCCATTCTCTGTTGGGGACATTTTCCTAGTGTGAACCTTATCAGTGTGGCTCCCCTGGTCCCCAGTACTGACCCACATTCAACCCCTGCATTCATTTTCTGAGCTCTGTTGACCTTCATTAGTCCTTTGATATAGGAACAATAATCTCTGGCCTGAAGGAACCAGGGCTTTCAGAGCCCTACAATAGGCCTTGTTTGAGTAGCAATCTTTAGGAAGGGCCCACACGGAGAAGTACATATTGACTCAGGCTCTTGGCACTGGCAAAGGAATTTTTGACAGTTGAGAGGCACTTCCAGGTGAATGCAAATCCCAAGGCTCGGTGACACCCCTCACCTTGGACCCTGATAACTACAGGGTGCCCTGTCTGCCTGCTGACTACCCCTGGCTTCCCTCCCTGACTCCTGGAGTAGAGTGGTAGGATTGAGTTTATGAGTATCCTTATCCTTACTGTCCAGCCAACTCACAGTCCCCAAGAGGTGGGGGTCAGCAGGAAAATATACTCAGACTCACATAAGACCTACCAGGTAACTTCACTGAGGGAAGTCAGGACCAAAGACTTGTTCTTACCCTCGGGAGCCTCATCCCTGCTCAGTCAGTACCTGCTCTCTTATTTTAGGACTGTCATATTCAAATCTCAAAGATCAGATGGCACAAACAACAGACTCATCCTGCCTCCCAGTCCTGGAGACCCAAGATCAAGCATCAGTAGGATGGGTTTATTCCGAACACTGTCTTCTTGGTTTGTGTCCTCACATGATCTTGAGTTCATGTGCACACACTAGTGTATAAGGACGCACTAGTCACATGGGCTCAGAGCCTATTCTAGACAGCTCATTTTAACTCATTGGGCTCCTTAAAGGCCTTGTCTCCAAATACAGTCATGGTGGGAGAGGGCCACCATAATTCACCATATTAATCTTCGGGAGGCACGGTGTAGCCCATAGCCCTTTGCCTTGGCCAAATCATTTCCCATTCCCTGCCTTGCTTTCCTCACTGGAGCCCACATGAGGAATACCATGTGGCTTTAAAAAGAAAAGTCTGTGTAAATGAACTCAATGGTAATTTTTGAAAACGTTTTCATCTCTTAATGCTTTGTTTGGGCATTGTTTGCCTTACCGGTGGTCTTTTGCTTATATGTCATGGTTTACTATTTTGGAGGGATTGTGTGTGTGTGTGTGTGTGTGTGTGTGTGTGTGTGTGTGTGTGTGTGTGTGTGTGTAATATGTTTCTCCTGCTTTTTCTTTATTTGTTTTGTTTTATTCTGTTTTTTGTTTTGTTTTCTGTTTTGTTTTTTTTCCAAGACAGGGTTCCTTTATGTAGCCTTGGCTATCCTGGAACCAGCTCTGTAGACCAGGCTGGCCTTGAACTCACAGAGATCTGCCTACCTCTGCCTCGAGTGCTGGGATTAAAGGTGTTCGCCGCCACCACCTGGCTGCCTGTGTGTTTTCTAAAGAGAAAGAAAGAAGGTGTGGAGTTAGATGATGGAGAGGATCTGGGAGAAGACTGGGAAAGGGAAAACATGATCAGAATATATCGAATATATCATATGAAAAATATTTTCAATTAAAAGAAAAAGGTGTGTGAAGAATGTCAAGAACAGAGGAGGGAACAGTGAAGAGTCCACCTTGAGTGGTCTTGAAAAACCAGCTGTGTCTTTAGGAGATCAACAGACACCATCCAACTAGAGACCATTCCATTCAGAGTTCTCCTTCCTCCCCAAGACAGGCATACAGATTTGGATTTAGACATTTCCAGATAAGTTCAGGTATCTGTCTGTTAAATAGAGGAGACAAATTTCTGACTTCACAAAATACCCAATGGTAACCAGGTGCAGGGCACACCTTTTATCCCAGCGCTCGGGAGGCAGAGGTAGGTGGATCTCTGAATTTGAGGCCAGCCTGGTCGTCACAGTGAGTTCCAGGACAACCAGAGCTTTTTTCTCAAAGAAAAAAGAAAGGAAAGAAGCAAGAGAGGGAGGGAGGGAGAGAGAGAGAGAGAGAGAGAGAGAGAGAGAGAGAGAGAGAGAGAGAGAGAGAGAGAGAGAGAGGAAATCTAATATTGCTTTTCTCTCTTCTCCCCGCCCTCCCCCATTTTATTTCTGAGCCTTGCGGATAAAGAAATAATAATGCTGTATTTGATTTAGAGCATTGCCATGTGTTTCACTCACTCCAAAGGTCACTACATGTGTTTTTAGACAGCCTTCAATATGAATATGTCCTTGTGGGTATGTGATATCATTTCACAGGGATTTGCAGTTTCAAAATGCAAATAGTGTACTCTAGACAACATTTGCTTTCCTGGCTCATTTTCACTTTTGGTTTTGGTTTTGGTTTCCAGCTGTAAGGCATTGCTATGTTTTGGGAGGCACACGCAACACCCTGCTCCTAAGAGCTGAATTTCATAGTGTCCAGTAGTTAATTTCCCAGACAATGGTCAATAGACAGACAGCTAGACTTCCCTCAGCCAGGCTGAAGCCAACGCCCCACTGCTGTGCAAGTGTCCCAGGAGGAGCTTCTGGGCCCCCAGTGGCTACATCCTTACAAACTGAATCCGTGCAGACTTCTCTCTGACCAAGTAGATCTGATAAGGAATATGTTTGGTAGGACCTTATCGTCTCTCTCCAGGAGCGTTTACACTGGGCCTCAGGGTTGGACCCAGCTCAGCCATGTGATAACTGTGGCTCATATAAGTTACATCATAGGCTTGGCTTTCTGATCTTCTATCAGATGAGTATGTCAGTCAAGGTTGGCTCAAGGTCAACCCTACCCACCCCCATAGGAGAGCATCTGATGAGTAGAGCAGGTGATGGGGGAGAAACAGCTCTGCATCCCAAGTGCTGGCCTTGAAAGCCTGAAGAAGAGCAGACCCTCATCTTTCCCTTGGGAATGCATTTGCAAGAGAGTGTGGAGTCAAGAAACTGTCAGTTCTCTTCTTAACCCCCAAGCCTCACTGGAAGTACATGCATAGAGTAAGGTGCTCTTATCTTTTACCGCCATGGGTTTGAGATAATCGCATATCCTAAAATTCATACTCCTAAAGCGTATGATTCAGTGGGTTTTGCTATATTCCCAGAGCTGTGTGGTTACCATGACTATTTAACTTAAAAACATTTGCATCACTCCAACACCTTGCTGTGCCTTTTAGCAGTTGCTCCCCGTAGTATGCTCCCAGACAACCAATCATCTACTTTCTGTCCAGCATCATAAATGGACTCATTCAACGTTGAATAACTCCTTCACTTTGCACATGCCATAGCGTGTATCTGCTCTTCATTCGTTTTATTGATGAACGGCATTCAACTCTATGGACACACTGCATTTTGTTTACCCTTCATGGTCGATTCATGTTTAGACTGTTACCACTTATGGTTTGTTATGATTAAAGCTTCAATGGCTGTTCATGGTTTTTGTGTTGACATATGTTTTCTATTCCCCTAGATACATGCCCAGGAATAGCATGTGCTGGCCATATTCTTAACTTTGTAAGGAACTACCAAATTTATTTTTAAAAAAACACAAACACTTAACAACCAGATATGAAGTCTCAGTTTCTCTTCATCTTTGCAAGTATTTGGTATTGGCCACATTTTCTAGTCTAATGGGTGGAAAGTTGTATCTCCTTGTGGTTCTGAAATGCACACAGATCTTGTGTTGAACTTGACACATATACTGTGCAATAAACCACAACTGAGATAGAGAACTTTTCTTCAGCCCACCTCCCTTCCTACCCAAAAGAGTGAATACTTAGAATTATCACAAGTTAGTTTTCTGTTCCTTTTTCTTATATTTGTGTGTGTGTGTGTGTGTGTGTGTGTGTGTGTGTGTGTGTACACAAACTGTGTCATAGCACACATGTGGAGGTCAGAGGACAGCTTGAGGGAGTCAGTGTTCCCCTTCTTTCCACTACATGGTTCCATGCTCCATGTTAAGCAGCAATGGCTCTTCCTGAGCCATTAACCTTCCCCTTATCTTCCTGTTCTCGAATGTAATCACAGAGTGTATACTCTTTTACACCTAGCTTCTGTCACTCAAAGGAGTAATGGTTTTTTGCCAGGTGTTGGTGGCACATGCCTTTAATCCCTGCACTCGGGAGGCAGAGGCAGGCGGATCTCTGTGAGTTCGAGGCCAGCCTGGTCTACCGAGCGAGTTCCAGGACAGCCTCCAAAGCAGTACAGAGAAACCAGAAAGAAAAAGAGTAATATTTTTCTGTTTTTAAAAGTATTCTATTAGTCATAATGGTTGTTTTCTTTTCTTTACTATTCCCACGGAATATCCCATCACACAATAATACAACAATCTAAATATTCATTATCCTATTGATAGACATTTGAGATATTTGTGTTGATCACAAGTAGAGTTGCAATACCACTCTTTTACATTTCTTTGGACGGACATGTGAACTCGATTCTCTTAGGTGTACACCAGGATTATGGGGTAACTGCAGCTCCAGATGCTGTCAGGTTCTCAAGTGGTTATACCAGCTCACACCACACCAGTGCGTTTCAAGTTGTGCAGCAGCACCCTCAGCACACAAATATGTTCATCTTTTAAATACTAGTGTTAAGATCGATCCTATTTTGGGCTCTTAGTGCTGGCTTTGGCTTTGTTTTCTCTTTGTTTCATTTTATCTCATTTGATTTTATTTTGCAGTTCCAGGGTCAAATCCAGGGCCTGTACTTCCTAGGCATTTTGTTTTATAGTTACTACACCCCAGACTTTAGGATATTCTTTCTTTTATTCCTCAATATATGTTTTTATTTAAATTAGAAACATGAATGCTTCATATGTCAAGTAACTGTAAAGCAAATGATAGAAAAAGCAGTCGAGCTTCCAGGCACAGAGCAACCATCCAGGAAAAGTGAAAATTAGAGGGCTGGGAAAATGGCCAGTGGGTAAGCGCCTGCTCTGGAAGCATGAAGACCTGAGTTCAAATTCCTTGCACCTATATAAAACGCCAAATGTGACTGTGCATGCCCGAAGCCTCAGCAATGGGGAGCGGAGACAGGAGGAGCCTGCAAGCTCTCTGATAGCCAGTCTAGCAGAAACCAAGAGACCCTCTCTCAAGTCAGTAAGGTAGAGAGTGACAGGGGCCTATGCCTGATGTCCTGCTCTGGTTTATGCATATGCATGCACAGAGTGTGCCCATCCACATGCAGATACACACAACATACACACACAGAGAGAGAGAGAGAGAGAGAGAGAGAGAGAGAGAGAGAGAGAGAGAGAGAGAGAGAGAGGGAGGGAGGGAGGGAGGGAGGGAGGGAGAGGGAGAGAGTGTGTTAAAAGAAGATGTTACAATCTTTCTCAAGCTTCCTAATGTTTTGACCCCTTTAATACAGTCAGTTCCTCATGTTGTGGTGACCCCAACCATAAAACTTTTTATTGCTACTTCATAACTGTTATTTTTGCTACTGTTATGAAGTGTACTATACATATTATTGGAGATAGAGGGGTGCCAAAGGGGTCACAACCCACAGGTTGAGAACCACTGATCTAGTGTTTAATGGGTGTTTAAATTACCACTTCTCTCTCTTTTAAAGGAAAAATATTTGTTTCTTTGAAAGCTTAATAGTGGGAAGAGTTCAAAGATAATCAGTTATACTTCCAAGAACACATGTTCTGCCTTCTATTCAGGGGAAGGGGAGAGGGAAACGGGGAAGTTGCAGGAGACCCCTTGGGCTAATCCCACATGGGAGGGACCCTGTGAGGAGAGGGAACTGTGGGAACTGAGGGGACAGTGAGCCTCCAGATGCCTGATGCTGTGTCTACTGTCTAGAGCTACAGTGAAATGAAAATGCCTGGGTTTGTTCAATGCAATGGCTGTCATCCCAGCCCCTGAGAGGTGACCTCAAGAGGATCCCAGGTTATCCCTGCTACACAGGAAGTTCAATACCAGCTGGGGCTACATAAGACACTGTCAGAAAACAAAGCAAACCTAAGCTAAAATTAAAACTAACAAGTTAGGGGGGAAGGGGGAGCCTGGGACTTCGGGTGGAGGGATTTTAGGCATTAAGGGTAAGGCAAAATGCAGAGTTCCCAGTACAGGTCAGTGGAATAGGATCTTCCACCCAGCAGTGAACCCCCATAGCCCCTACCCAATAAATATCACCAATGTGTTTACTTCTTATTAAAACACTAGGGCAAAAGAATAAGCCCCGTACTAGAGCAAACAGAAGAAATTATCCCAGATCCTCAATCAAATACTTAAAAAAAATTCAATGTGGAAAATTTTTCTCTTAATAGGAAATGGAAAATTACAGATATAGACTCATATCATCTTAGCTGGAAAGGACCTTGGAGGTCATCAGAGGAACCTCATGCCTACTTCTGGAGTTCACATTGCAACACTCCTGCTCTCTTCTGCTTGGAGAGTCCTGAGACTGAGCCCTTTCTCAGCACCCCCAAGGAAGTTTCCCACCCATGCTTGGGCACTTGGTAGACAGTTCTTAGGTCAAACCAAGTACTCATTCTGGAGACTTCTACTTTCACCACCCAAGGACATGTGCACACTCATGTGAAAATACATGCATACACTCATGAGCACATGTATGTGCACATACACACACTCACTCAAGATCTTGCCTATTAGTCACCCCATTCATATTCAGCTATCCACCCAGACTAAAGAACAGGTCTTCACAAGAAGCCCCTTGGACTCTCCTTGCAGGCTGAACGATTTTGTGGTAGAGGCAATTGTGAGCAGCCAGCAAAACTGTTTGGGTTGTCAAGCCCAGTTTACACCAGTTGTTCAGTCAGTGAAGCAGTGTTGTTAATTAGGGCCAGAAGACTCGAATAAATGTTTTACTAAACAAGTCTATGAAGGTATTCTTGCTTCATGATAGTTACAAATGCTATTTCTTGTTGAGAAAAAAAGATCACTAAGATGTTATGCAACAATCTATCTTTCCTTGTCTATTAAACAGACTGATGCCTGTCACAGAGCCACAGAGATATATGTCATTTTTTTTTCTCTAAGTCAAGGGCTCACCCTATAGCCTAGGCTGGCACAGAGCTCAGCAATACTCTTCTCACAATTTTTAATTCCTTGAAGGGAACTCTATATCATGCTAAAAAACCAATGCCAGCCGGGCATTGGTGGCGCACGCCTTTAATCCCAGCACTCGGGAGGCAGAGGCAGGTGGATCTCTGTGAGTTGGAGGCCAGCCTGGTCTACAAAGTGAGTTCTAGGAGAGACAGGACTGTTACAGAGATGAATCTTGTCTCAAAAACAATAACAACAACAATAATAATGACAATGGGTCTCTCTGAGAGAAAAGGCATGGTGAAGTGCCATAGACCACAGATGTTCCTCCCATTTTTTTGTTTTTTTTTCAAGACAGGGTTTCATTTTATAACCCTGTACAAATACACAAAGGATGAAACTGCATTACAGAGCCAAATTCTCCTATTTCTTTTTAAGTCACACATTAAAATAAGTTAGGATACAACAGACATCCAATCATAACACCAGGGGAATGGTTATAAAATGCCAGTAACTGCTGATAAATCTTCAACCTAGCCAATGAACCGTAAACACTAGCCTGTGACCAGAAGCCCCACTGATGTAGAAGGTCCTTGTGAACATGATAAAAAAAAAAACCACCCTGGGAACACACTTCTGAAGAGGAGGTTGTTAGAGAGTCAGGTATCTCTTCAATGAGTGTGTTCCCAGAGAAGCCCAGCACCAGCTGGGACTGGAAATTATCAACTCTTGTTTTGACAAAAAAAAGTTTCTTCCTTGTATGTTCCCAGGTTATGATGGACCCTATTCCTCTGGACTCTCCTCCTCCCTCCTAGCTGTTATAGCAAGGCTGTGGGGGGGCTAGAGAGATGGCTCAGTAGTTAAGAGCATTGGCTGATCTTCCAGAGGACCCAGGTTCAATTCCCAGCACCCACATGGCAGCTCACAACTGTCTATAATTCCAATTCTGACACCCTCACACAGACATACATGCAGACACAACAAAAATGCACATGAAATAAACAAGTAAAATAAATAAATAAATAGCAGGAAGAATATTAAAAAAAAAAAAAAGCAAGGCTGTGGGAGAGGCATTCTCAGGACTGTGTGCTAGGTATCCTGTTTAATAGAGGGAAAGGTCCTCCAGAGAGCAAGGATGCTACAAAGATTTCCTCCACAGTCTTCACAAGACAAACTACACCACAAAGTTCTGAAAGGACTGCCAGGCGTGTTGGAAAGATCTGGGCTGTGTCACTGCTTCAGAAAGTTGCCTCTGTGTTTAATTGTGGACTTCTAAAGGGTGAGGTCAACTCTAAGGATGATTCAATCTAAGCACTCCTTGATGGTCCCTTCTTTTAAGGCTCCTACAAAGTCAGGTGGGAAATGCTGGAGTTCCTGCCCTCGAGGGGGACTGACATCAGCCTACAGTAAAAGCTCTCACACCTCACTAGGCTTCTAATCTTAGTACTTACAAGCTGTGGGATCTGAATGCCCCCAAATCTCTGTTTTCTCATCTCTAAAATAGGACTGCAACCCCACCTTGGGATGATTGCCAGGATTAGTTTGATGAAGTTCACATTTCATCCTAGTACCTGGCACAGGGTTCCAAGAAACATTGTATATTGTGTAATCTATGTCTCCTTGCTAATTCATTCTTAAACTCAGGGATTTGGGGTAGAAGAAAAGGTGTCCTAGAAAGCAGTGAGTCTGCAGGGTTAGATTTCAGAGCATTGGGGTAGAGTACTGGGATCCATGGGACTCCAGCTCTCGAGATTCTGAATGGACTACATTCCCACAAGATATAACTGTTAAGCGTTGCTATGTTATGGAAAGGACCTGGGATTCACACAGGTACAGCTAAATTCCAGCATCACGTCCATCCACTGCATTACCATGGAAATGATACTCAGAAAATAGAACAAGAAATTTGAAAAACCATTACAGATAATTTTATAATGCCATTATATTCTTTCTGTAACCAGTTGTATTTCAAAATTAAGACCTTGCTTTTTAATATTATTTAAGATGGTGCCCAGGCTGTCCCCTAATCCATTAGTTCAGGTGATCCTCCTGCCTACGCCTGGAATAGCTGGTACTACCTCTCTTTAGCACTATGCAGGGCTGGAAATTCTCATTTAACAAAAAATAAAACAAAGCACTCTTTAAAACTTTTTGTTTCAGGGCCTGGAGAGATGGCTCAGCTGTTAAGAGCACTGACTGACTGTTCTTCCAGAGGTCCTGAGTTCAATTCCCGGCAACCACATGGTGGCTCACAACCACTTTGAATGAGATCTGGTACCCTCTGCTGGCAATAACTAAAATATTTTAAAAATTATTTCATTTTTAAATTAGACAACTGTATCACATAAAGTTTGGCAACCAGAAATATTAATAAAAGTTTTCATTCTGAAATATATGGTGGTGCAGGCCTGTGGTCCCAGCTCTTCAGAGACTGAGACAGGAAGCTCCAGAGCTGGAGATGAAGCCTTATCCAAAAACAGTTTTAACTGAGCAGCTTGGGAGGTGACTCAGCAGTTAAGAGTACTTGCTGTTCTTGCAGAGGACCAGGGGTCAGTTCCCAGTACCCATATCCGGTGGATCACAATTCCAGTTCCCAGGGATCCAATGTTCTCTTTTGGCCTCTGAGGATCATACATGATGCAAATAAACTTACACAGAGATAGGTACACACACATACACACACACTTTTTAATTTTTTTAAAAGACTAAGAAAAATAAACAAAAATTAAAAGCCATAACTTCACCCTCCTAACATAGCCACTGCCCTCCCTGTGCTTTCCCTGGCAATGAAAGCGCTGTCAAAATCACACTATGCTTTTCCTCACTGGAACTCCTCCCCATCTCTCAATTCCTTTACTGGCTGGTTATTAAACCAATGAAGCAAATCACACATACATGCAAATCAAGACAGGAAAAGCAAAATATCCAGACTGCAGCGATTCGATCACGTGAGTACAGGCTTCCCTGTGGCCTTCATTGACTTTGTATGCCGGACATACACGGAAGTCTTGACTAATGTGAGCATTAACAGGGAGGTAACTGGGCCGGCCTCGCTTTCCTTACCAATACATAATTTCCTTGGATTTTCACATCTGAATTAGTGACATCAGTGGGTTGTTATACACCCAGAAATCTTTATCAACAGGCTGGAGGGAAGGCAACCAAAAAGAGGAGAGGTAAGTTGGCTATGGAAAAAAAAATTGTCTGTTCTATTTAGGACACCAAATGTCAAACATCGGCCTCTATAGAATTAAAGAGGAAATCAAAGCATCAAACAAACAACTCCATTTTCTGAAATTGGGGGGGGGTACCAACCGTGGTGCTGTTTCACACAGAAAACAATCAACCTTAAAACTCTCTAAGAATGTGCACTCTTTCCATATCTCTTCAATATTGTACTTGAAGTTCTTGCTAGAACAAAGACAACAAAAGGAGATCAAGGGGATACAAATTGGAAAGGAAGAAGTAAAACTTTCACTACTTGCAGATGAAATGATGGTCTATGTAAGTGACCTGAAGAATTCCACCAGGGAACTCCTATAGCTGATAAACACCTTCAACAAAATGGCAGGATACAAGATTAACTCAAAAAAATCAGTAGCCCTACTATATACAGACAATAAATGTGCTGAGAAAGAAATCAGAGCAACTTTACCCTTTACAATAGCCACAAACAACATAAAATATCTTGAGGTAACTCTAACCAAACAGGTGAAAGACCTGTATGACAAGAACTTTGAGTCTTTAAAGAAAAAAATTAAAGAAGATACCAGAAAATACAAAGATCTCTCATGCTCTTGGAATGGGTAGGCTCAACATAGTAAAAATGGTAATCTTACCTATAGCAATCTACAGATTCAAAGCAATCCCTATCAAAATCTCAGCACAGTTCTTCACAGACTTTGAAAGGACAATTCTCAACTTTATATGGAAAAACAAAAGACCCAGAATAGCCAAAACAAACCTACAATAAACTTCAGGAGGCATCACCATCCCTGACTTCAAGCTTTACTATAGATCTATAGTAATGAAAACAGCTTGGTATTGGCACAAAAATAGACAAGTAGACCAATGGAACAGAATCAAAGACCCTGATATCAACCCACACACCTATGAACACCTGATCATTGCCAAAAAGCTAAAACTATACAATGGAAAAAAGAAAGCATCTTCAACAAATGGTGCTGGCATAACTTGATGCTGGCATGTAGAAGAATGGATAGATCCATATCCATCACCATGCACAAAACTTAAGTCCAAATGGATCAAAGACCTCAACATAAATCCAGCTACACTGAACCTCTTAGAAGAGAAAGTGGGAATTACCCTTGAACGAATTGGTACAGGAAACTGATTCATGAATATAACAGCAGTAGCACAGACACTGAGATCAACAATAAATGGGACCTCCTGAAACTGAGAAGCTTCTGTAAGGCAAAAGACACAGTCAACAAGACAAAATGACAGCCCACAGAATGGGAAAAGATATTCACCAACCCCACATCTGACACAG
Organism: Mesocricetus auratus; assembly: GCF_017639785.1. Lineage (NCBI taxonomy): Eukaryota > Metazoa > Chordata > Mammalia > Rodentia > Cricetidae > Mesocricetus > Mesocricetus auratus. The sequence goes on along the minus strand of NW_024429186.1, from coordinate 36,845,388 downwards.
GACTGATCTCCAAAATATACAAAGAACTCAAGAAGCTAGTCTCCAAAACACCAAAGGATCCAATTAAAAAGTGGGCTACAGAACTAAATTAGAGAATTCTCAACAGAGGAGTCTAAAATGGGTGAGAGACACTTAAGAAAGTGATCAACATCCTTAGCCATCAGGGAAATGCAAATCAAAACAACTCTGAGATACCATCTTGCTCCTGTCAGCATGGCTAAAATAAAAAACATCAATGACAGTTTATGCTGGAGAGGATGTGGAGAAAGGGGAACACTTCTCCACTTTTGGTGGGAGTGCCAACTTGTACAGCCACTTTGGAAATCAATGTGGAGATTCCTCAGGAAAAAGGGAATCAGCCTACCACAAGATCCAGCAATTCCACTCTTAGACATATACCCAAAAGATGAACACTCATACAATAAAGACATCTGTTCAACTATGTTCATTGCAGCATTATTTGTAATAGCCAGAACCTAGAGCAACCTAGATGCCCCTCAACTGAAGAATAGATAGAGAAAATATGGTACATTTACACAATTGAATTCTTACTACTCAGCAATGGAAAAACAAAAATGGAACCTTGAAATTCACAGGCAAATGGATGGCACTAGAAGAAACTATCCTGAGTGAGGTAACACAGTCACAAAAAAGACAAACATGATATGTACTCACTCATATATGGATTTTAGACATGGAGCAGGGTTTTGCCAGACTACAATCCCACTGCCAAAGAGTCTGGGAAACAGGGAGAACCCTAAGAGAGACATGCATGGTATCCTGGAGAAGAGGAATGGGACAAGATCTCTTGAGTGGATTGGGAGCATGGGAGGGGGAAGGGAGGGGAAAGGGAGCTGGGAGAAAGAGAGAGGAAGAAAGGGAGGGGAGTGGAAGACATGAGGGAGCAGGAAGGTTGAATCAGGGGACGAATACAGGAGAGCAGGATGAGAGATACCATAATAGAGGGAGCCATTAAAGGTTTGAGGAGAGATCTGGCACTAGTGAGATTTTCAGAGATCAACAAGAATGATACCAACTGGCAATCTAAGTGATGGTAGAGAGGCTACTTTAAAACCCTCCCCTGGTAATGAGATTGATGACTACCTTATATGCCATCCTGGAGCCCTTCATCCAGTGGCTGACGGAAGCAGAGGCAGACACCCACAGCTAAACACTGAACTCAACTCCTGGAACCCAGCTGTAGAAGAGAAGAGTGATAAGCAAAGGGGTCAAGACTGGGCTGATGAAACCCACAGAAACAGCTGACCTGAACAATGCAGAGGAAGCTCATGGACCCCAGACTGATGACTGAGAGGCCAGCATGGGACTGATCCAGACCCCCTGAGCGTGGATGTCAGTGGGGAGGCCTCGGCAATCTATGGGGACTCGGGTAGTAGATCCATATTTATCCCTAGCATACAAATGGACTTTGGGAGCCCATTCCACATGGAGGAATGCTCTCTAAGCTTGGACACATGGGGGAGGGTCTAGGCCCTGCCTGGGATAATATGACAGACTTTGGAGATCCCCCATGGAGGACCTCACCCTCCCTGGGGAGCAGAGGGGGGATAGGGTGGAAGCATGGGGACTGGTGGGAGGCAGGGGAGGAGGGGAGCGAGAGAGAGCTGGGACTGACATGTGAAGCAAGCTTGTTTCTAATTTAAATTTTTAAAAAGTGGGAAAAAAACCCCTCTCTACCAAGGTCGCTCCTACTGACAGAAAATGAAAATTAATTCACAGATCTTGGGGTATGGAAGGCTAGGAGGTAGGTTGGCCAGACAAGATACAAGGGGGCATTCCATTGAATTTTAATTGTAGATCAATAAAAGTTCTAAATTGTTCATAATAAATACAAACACAATAACTTCATTTTTGACATAAGAACTTTCTCTCCCAGAACATGTCCCCCAAATTAAGAGAACCTCATTCTGGTCCCCAGCTCCAAGCCATAGTCTCCTCATCAAGTGTAGTGTCACAGCAAGAAATCATTCATAAAAATTGATTTTTTTTTCCACATGGAACTATCATGGAGACCTATGACAGACGAAACCACAATTTGTACAGGGGGTAAGTAGCTCTTGAAAGCAAGAGGGCATAGTTGTTGCCCTAGAAGAGATGTCAGGCTGTTCAGTGGTCTTCATCTCAGACCCAGCATCCATTCTGTCCTGGGGTCCAGCTAAAGCGTGAATGGAGCTTAGGGCGTCCTTACAGGGAAAACAGAGATGCTAAATGAATGCCAGGCTGTGTGAGGGGGTGGTTGATTCCAGCATCTGTTCAACGAAGTTGTGTGGAGAGCTTTCCTATGCTCTGTGAAGATGTGTCACAATGATTGGTTTAGCAAAGAGCTGAATGGCCAATAGCTAGACAGAAAGGTGAGACTTCTGGGGACAGAGGGGTCTCAGGGAAGAAAAAGGGCAGGGTGGCCAGCCGGATGCAGAGGGAGCAAGACAGGCAGAAGGTAAAAACCACGTGCCACGTGGCAGCAGGTAAGTGAATAGAAATGGGTTAATTTAAGTTACAAGAGCTAGCAGGACAAACCTAAGCTATAGGCCAAGGTTTTACAATTAATAGTAAGCCTCTGTGCTGTTTTTCTGTGAGCTGGAGGCCCAAGGAAAAAAAAATCCGCCTACAATCCTGTGCAGATGGGTGAGCAGGAACATGACCAACATATACACTAACCCTGACCCGCATGAGTTTAAGCATCAGATAAACGTTTTAGTCCTGTCCAGGAAGTAGCTGGGTCATGAAATCAGATATGGGGAGGAAGCTGGTCCATGGAGGGGCCCTCACAATTGAGACTGTGAGGAAGCAGAGAGGGATAGGCACACTAGCTGGGGGAGGGGTGTGCAAATGTGGACAGCAGAGGAAGCCTTGACCTCCAAGTGTGAAAAGTGCCTCACTTGGGGGTTACCATGAGTCCAGCCAAAGCTTGCTGAATTATTCTGAATTTTAAAGACTAACGCAACCTAGGGACATGTGTGATGAACTTTTCTTTATGTGTTCATCCCCTGATGAAAAAAAAGTACAACAGTTTCTGGGAATGAGCCACGTCAGTTAACACACTGGATTCAGAAAATGTGTACCCACTGCAGGACAGTGGACTCATCTTGTTTGCCCCCACCCTGGCGTTTTGCTCCTGTTCCTAGCAGACACTACTGGATGTCTGAATGAGCACACACAGGAGTGATTGGGGGACAAGCAACCTCTCCTGGGCCTGTGAGCATAGAACCAGAAACCAGGAACCAAGCCCCAGCACAGACAGAGCTTTACCACACACTAGTCTTGTGATCTCTACCCCGTGACCTTCAGCTGCTGTGGCTGTAGATGGGAATATCTTGCCTTAATAAGCAGTTTGGAGGAGCGAGGGCAAGCTCAGGTCTGAAAGCCCTTTGTGATTGACAATAGGCTGTTGTACAGATCTAAGATAATCAGAAAGGCTTCCAAACCCAAACCTTGTTCTCCCCACCTTTAGCTATGTGATCTTGTTCAAGTTAGTTAAGCTACCTGGAGTCCTCTTCTGCACACAAAAGTAAGTAACAAGAGGCATGTATACTTGAGAGAGCCAAGATGACCTTTTTTCCTTCTTTCCCCTAGGATGTCATTCTCTGTGTGTTTTCCAAACAGACAGGGACATTAACTAGGTGATATGTGAGCCCTTGATCTTCCTATGATTATTATTATTTGATGACAATCATTAAAGCAGGTTGCAGTCTGACTGACCATAGGTCACACACACACAACAGCTGTAGTGGCCTCTCAGGACTGTTTCCTTATCAGGCCCCTGCCACCCAGGTGTTTCCTCATCTTAGAATCCGCCCTCTAGGTTTCCTCAAATTGTGTCTTTCAAATGGCACACACCCTGACCTGTGTGTGAGAGGAAGTACTTCACAGTGATGGCCCTAGCCACCTCTCCGGAAAACACAGTGACCTTCCACACCCAACCTCCACTTCCAGGGCCTCAGATAGAAGCAGAAGCTCCCAAAAGCAGCCAGGAGCACCAATAGGTTGTCCCCAAGACGTGGCTGTCTAAAATAGAAAGTTCGATTTTGGTTTTGGCTTTTTTTTTTCTTAAAGACAGGTTCTCATATGTCCCAGGCTGGCATTGAGTCAAGGGTTACCTAATGGGCTTCTACAACCAGAGTATTGGGATTACAGGCTTGTGCCGTCATGTCCAGGGTATGTACTGGGTTTCCTACATGCTAGGCCAGCACTCTAAGAGCCTCCTGATCTATGTCCCCAGTCCTAAATAGTGTGCTGATTTACACTGCTCATGCGTCCTCTTACGGACTCTGTATCCTTTGTCTCCTTTGGTAGATGCTACCCTCTCAGAGACACAGTAGAGGTGAGTCTGTCAATGCCAGGTCAGGAGACCCCACAGGTTAAGGTCTCAGAGACGGTCACACCAAGAGTCCCAGGTACCTCCCTCGGTGCTCCTGATGATGCTGGGCCCCCTCATTCCAAAGTCCTGGAACAAACTCTGCAGCCCTTATCTTGTCTTTTCACTGAGCCTAAATGCTTGTGTTCACTATGTGGACAGCTTTTAAGCCATCTCACAAAGCCTAGTGCTTGAGACACAGTTAGCCAGGCTCTGCACTTTGTCCACGTTTCAACAGCTCTTCTGCCTGATATTAAAAATAGCTCTGTCTGGTCCAGTGAGATCAGGCCAGGAGACAGGCGCCTGCTATTCTAATCTCAGCCTCACAAATAGTTCTTGATGGGCTCGAGCCTCGCTCAACACCTTCAGGGGCTCCTGCCTGGGTACCGCGGAAGACAGAGTTCTGCCTTAACTCCTCCAGGCTGCTCCTGAGGTCCACCAGAGGGCTGCACCCATCCATTACTATTATGGGCTATATTGGTGCTTCAGAACTGAGCCACCACTGTGAGCATTCACCATACTTCGGGTATCCTATATTTCCCAGGCCAGAACCTACAAAAGCTTCCCTCGAGGATTAAACTCAAACATCTATGGTAAACAGGCGGCCCCTCCCTGTATTCCCCTCCTCCATTCCCCACCCCTAATTCCACCTCCCTTCTTTCCCCCAAGCCCATCTTGTACTCTGTGAAAAACCATAGACCCTTTGGTTGCCAAGGGAACCAAGCCTTTTATTCTGTTCCAGTGACTGGCTGGTTAGGGCTGAGGAGTAGGGCAACAACTCAACAACTGGTGCCCAGACCTTTGGAGCGCCCCCCTCCCTACAGTGCCCCCCTTTTTCCCAAAGGAGAGGGCGTGAGTTGCACCCCAGTTGCCTTTTCACCCAAGCCCAGCTGGGTGAGACAGAGCCCTTGGGCTCTCAGGAGTTCCCTGGCTGCTACTTCGGGAGATCAGTGCTCCCCAGCCCTTCTCTGTCCTTAGCCCTTTCCAGAGGACAATAGCCTCCACGCAAGGGAAAATTCCATCGCCCAGGGTTCAAGTCTCCAAGGAGTTGCTGGGGCCTCTGTTTAGCCTAGAGAGGGCTCTGAGGAGCCCCTGCAGCTGTCTGGCTTGTCCCCCCCCCCACTGTGTTTTCTGTTTAACTCCTGAGCTGCCAAGGGGCTGTTTTCCCCCAGGCAGTGCCTGGGAACTAAGGAAGGAAAGAAATGAGGCTTTGTTCCTTGGGGGGGGGGGGGAACTAACTGGGAAAGATGAGCAGTGTGGCCTACAGGGTACATCTTCACTGAAATGGGCATCCAGGAGCTAGAAGCAAGGGACTATAGAAAACCAGGGCTGCTCCAGGGCTGCCCAAGCAGCTGACAGCCATTTTTCTCAAGCTCTGAAGATTTGGGGGATGCAGGAGAGATGTGGAGAGCTGCAATGGTCTGCATTTTCCCACCTTAACGCCCTAAGCCAACACCTGCTTTTCTCCCCCTGCTGTTTCTTCCAAGATCTGCACAAGAAACAAGAACAAAAATAAGAACAAGGAGGACCAAGACATCATGTTTCAAAATACTAGGCTGATAAATGGGAACCATCTAGCAACCCCACATCAAGGCTTATCCTGTAAAAACAGGTTTTTGTTTGGGAATTCTGCTTCATTGAACATTGGCTAGGAATCAATGAAAAGTTTGGTCTGCTGCTATTTGTCTTAAGATAGGATGAATTCTAAGTACAGACCCATGAGGAAATGAAGTATTATTCTGACCCTTTAGGAATAGAGTAGATTTCTAAGCAGCCATCAACCCCTCTACTCACACAGGAAAGCCAGCTAGACCTGGCCTCTGGCCACCCAGTGCATGCAGGTAAGGACTGCTCGCCTATTGATCAAGAACATTTGAGAAAAAGTAAAACTACTCCTGCATGGAGGCAATAGTGCAAATATTGTCTCCTGCTCCTGGGAAACACCTCCTTCCCCTTCCCCAGGAGGAATGTTCTGATCCAGATATGAAGATAGTTGGGGTCTAACACAGAATCCAAAGGTTCACATTGGTCCTGGGAGGGCACAGATTGGCCCACACAACAGGGAGGTTCAACCCTGTTGAGTTCTTCATGCCTCAGCCACATCTCTGGTTCACTCTCTAGTAGCAGATCCTGCTGACCCCTGGCCTCGTCCTGCAGCTTCTAGTCTTCCTCTGCTGTGGCAAGGCTGCATTTTTTTAAGGGAACTGTTGTGCAAAATGAAGCAACCCAAAGCAAAAAAAAAAAGTCTGTGTGCCTTTTAGCGTGTATGCTTAAACTCAAGGGATTTCCCAGCAAAGGCAGAGAGGAAGGGAAAGTCACCCGGGCACTCAGAACTCTTGAGCTGGGCTGTGGTCCCTATCCCCAGCATCTCATATTCCCACCGCGAGTGTGATCCAAGCAGATGATGCCCTGACTCTGGACCCTCCATCCATACCCCCATTTGGGAGTTTCAGTGGCCAGAACAGACACTGAAAAGGTCTTCGAGGAGTGAGTGGGTCTTACAGGCCATCTCAGAGGTGGACTTGCTGCAGCATGTCATATCTGACAAGACCCTCACCCCCACACAAACACACACAAGTGTTGACTCTGTTTTGGATCATCTACATAGTTTCTTTTAGCCCTGAAGAAAGAGCTGACTGTTGAGAGACTGGCCGGGGCCAAGGTGGAGCTTTAATGTGCCATTTTCAGAGCAAAGGCAGTGCCTGGTGCCAGATCCTTTTCAGACTGAATAGAATGGAAGAAAGCTAACCAACCCACCAGAATAATAATATCTAACACTGACAGTGCTACTTCACACAAAGGCTGCTCTCTGGGTTTCATGTGTTTTCATTAAGTTTCACTTCATAATAACCCTACGAGATAAATATTAGCATTCTATTTTATGGGAGAAAAAAGGGAGGGAGGGAAGGAAGGAAAGAAGGAAGGAAGGAAGGAAGGAAGGAAGGAAGGAAGGAAGGAAGGAAGGAATATTGCAAATCAGGGAATCCAAGGGCAGAAACTACTGTCTCCCAGAGAGAGCCCCAACAGGAACCTTAGACTAAATTGCCCAGGATTCTGGCTCTGCTGTCCCAAGAGAAGAAATACACAGAGACCCTTGCAAATGCTCTAGAAGGAGATGTGGTCAAGCTGGGCTTCTGTGGCTAGAGATGACCGTACTTCCCGTTCTGAGGAAGAGCACTGCCCGATGCTCCTGTTCCTGGGCTTCACAGTCCCCACTGATCCACCATAGGATCCCTAGCTCTCAGGTGCCTGCTTGTCTCTGGATTCTATAAAGAATGTGATGACCACAGCAGGAGTTGGCGTGAGAACGGGTCCCCAGGCAGGGCAAGCCTGACCAGTAACCACTCACTGCACATGAGACTTAGTTTGCACGTTCCAGTGTTTTGGGAACTATGTGTTGTCTTGAGATGTGTCTATTTGAGCCATGAGTAAGTGCAGGGTGGGGGGTGGGGACAGATGCCCCCCCCATGAAATGAGGCTTTATGGAGGAAGCAGCCTCTTAGTCACACTTCCTGTTTCACACTGACCTTTGAAAAGGAAACCCACAAGTCAACCTGTGCTAAGGCCTGCATACAAAATCTACCCGCAGGTATATAAAGATGATCTAAATAAAGCCCACAGCGGGCCAAGCTCCACCTGCATCAGTGGAAATAGCAAGATCACCGAGGACACGACTGATGGTCAGAGATAAGGGGCATGGTGGTGTTCTGTAACCGACAAATAGCAGGGGCATGTGAGAGATGGAGAGCATTGATAAACAGGAATCCCAGCAGAGAGGCAGAGTACAGCCTCGGGCAATCATGCCCTTGGTCTCTATGTACTTACAGCTTAGCCTCTAGTTATAAAAGAGGGGCCCTAAAAATCAGGAGAGATGCTTGGAGTGGTTTCAAGAGAAGTCATGATGGCTGGGTTGTAAACATAATCGTGTCAATGAGGATTACTGAGCCTGCAGAACAGACCACATGATAACAAGGAACTTTAAAGTTAGTGAGGAATTGGTTTTTATGGAGAACAACAGAGGTGTGTTTCCGTGTCAACTGTTCACAGAATGACAGGTCTCTCTGGGTGTGAGATGCTCAGCAGAGATGCTCAGGAGAACACAGCAGAATGACAAGCCCTGAAGAATGGCAGGCAAGAGAGGCAAGGTCAGAAACAGCCTTCCCTTGGCCAGGAGAGCTGGGCCAGCAGGTGGGAGAACCCAGGTTCTGACCACTGAGCGGACTCACCTCCACCCTCATCCTTCCTTCCTTTTAACAATGCCAGAAGTGGAGAAGAGGAGCCCTAGGCTGTCACACAAGTTCTAATTGGTCTTAACAATAAAATCCTGGACAGACATCAGGGGGTGGAAGCTGAAAGGTCAGAGAAGCAGAGCAGCCAGCCACTAGAGTTCTTACCTCTACTGAGTCCTCAGACTGAAAAGAGCCTGAGTTCCTGTCTGATCCCACCTGTAGTCTTCTCTCTGCCTGACCATCTCACTTCCTGTCTATCTGTACAGACCTCCAGATCTCTATGGCTAGCTAGTGGCTAGCTCCACCCTCTGATCTTCAGGCAAGCTTTATTTGTTAAGAATATAAACAAGATATCACCACACTAAGCCAGGTGGTTATAAGTGGATCCAACCTGCAGCAGCCTGGCTGTCAAGACTTCATTACTGACCTACTCCAAGAAAAGTCCCATTTCAAGTAAAAAATAAAAATTGCATTGATTGGTGTTACCTGAGGCCATTTGATCTCCCAGGCTAGAAATACTTGGGACTTTGAAGCTCAAGGGGAAAAGAGCTCAGAGATAGTCTGGGAAGGAATGGAGAGATACAATTGCTATTTAGAAAAGAAAGTAGTCACCTGGGACACTATCACCTGCCTAGGATCGCCAGCTTCCAAGCCTTTGGCTCACTCAATCCTGGAACACCAGAACAAAGTAGTGTCTTCTTGGAGGTCATCCAGTTTAACCATCAATTTCAGAGATGAAGAAACTGGCAAAGTACATCTGCACCCACTGAATATCTGTGGGAGCCCCTGAGTTTCCCAGTATGCTTTGTAGTTAGGGGAGGATCACCTGAATGACTCCAATCAGTGGGCTTTATGTAAGTGGTCCTGAGTCCAAATAGGCAAGAGAGAACCACATCTCCTGCCTTGCAGATCATACATTCTGGGTAGCATGAGAGCCAGAGGGAGGCTATATTATTGACCATCATCAGAGCAAGAAAGCAAACTTCACAGTTAACGCTACTGAAACTTGGTATTTCTTTGTCACTGAAGTTTGGGCTGGCTCAGCCTGACACAAATGGCCTAGAGCAGAGAAGTATGGGAATAAGGAACCTGGATACACAGCAAACCGTCTCCATCCATAAAACAGAACCCAAGCAGGTGAAAGGCAGACACTCTGCTCTTGGGCAAGGAGAGAGAGCAGGCAGCAGCATCCACCTACGGCATCCTTGATGACAAACAAAACCTGTTCATGGACACAGTCTCCTCAACAACCATGGCGGGCCTATCTTCAGCTCCACTTCATTAGGACTTTAAAGGGAGCCAGCAGTGACGGAAGACCGCTTGATGCCAAGCACAACAGAAAAAAACATCTCAGAAGAGAGGGTGAAAAGGATGTAAGCCAGAGAATAAGAAAGTATGCCACAAAAAGACACGGCATGGACACTGTACTCGTGAGCTCGCTGTAGGTAGGGTTACCATACAAGACAACCAGTTTCTCATCATGAAAGGAGAGGGAGCTCATGAGGCCCCATCTCTTCCCTGAGGGACTACTGACAGTTAGTGACATCTGGGGGAGAGGATGTCTCTTTCTTCAGTGATGGAGGCACTGATAAGTTGTCATTGGCCAGGAAATGACCTCCCACCTGTAATCATGCAAACAAGTAGATCACACAGGCACAAAAGTCGGAGGGGCTTGTTGAGAAGGGGGTGGGGTGAGAGCAGCAAGATAAAAACAACTAATTCAGAAAGAGAGAGACCCAAAGAGTCGGGAGATGAGCCGGGAAAGAGGCATTAGACTGGTGGCCCATGTTTTCAGAATGATTTTGCTTGTTTGGTTGGTTTTTTTCAAGACAGGGTTTCTCTGTGTAGCCAGGGCTATGCTGGAACCTCAATCTTTCTCTCTCTCTCTCCCCCTCCCCCTCCCCCTCCCTCTCCTTCTCCTTCTCCTCCTCCCTCTCCTTCTCCCCCTCCCTCTCCCCTCCCTTCCCCCTCCCCCTCCCTCTTTGTAGACCAGGCTGTCCTGGAACTCATAGAGATCCACCTGCCTCTGCCTTCTGAGTGCAGGGATTAAAAGTGTGCCATGCTCCACTGCCACTACCACCCGGCTAGAATGCTGACATGTTTTTAAGAGATGATTTCTCTCTTTCCCCTCTACTCTCTGAAAAAAAAAATACTGGTTGCTGTAGGCTTCTTTTGCACCGTGTTTCTATCTGTACTTCCATTTTGTCTGAGAAGTCTCCGGTTGCTCGAAGGTAACTGGAGGCACCTGAGGAGTCACAAGGCTGGGAAACCCCATCCTCAGAGGTCCCTGGCTGAGAGTCCCCTTGGTTCATCCCCTCAGAGGCATAGCCACTTGTGGTCACAGTCAGACCACCAGTAAGTGAAAAGGCTATCCTGGGCCACACCAAAGCAAGATTTCTTTTTTAAAAAATCCAAATCACGACCAGGTTCCTCTTCCGGCCACACTGAGTGGGTGAAGGGGATCTTTCTTCTGTGGCTGTTCCTCTTTCGACAGAAAGGGGAATGAATGACTGAAGGCCAAGACAGGTTAAAGGCGAGGCTGGGGAGCCAGGCTGTGCGGTCCAAACTGAAACTCCTCTCCACGACGCTACACTTCCAGAGAAGTCTAGGCCCTTTCCAGCCTCCAACCCTGGCCACCCACCTGACCTGAGATGTCACTTCGGATCCCCGTCCACCTTCACCTTCCCTTTTGGTCCCTGTCTCCCCTCCTTGAGCCTTCATGGCCTGACTCCCATCTTCAGCCAGGGCTTGTTTTTAGGTTGTCATCTTGTTTGCCTTTCGGTTTTGTTGGCTGTTTAGGGAATTTTTGTTTTTGTTGTGAGTTTTGTCTGTCTGCTTGATTTGAGAGAGGGTCTCACTGTGTAGCAATACCTACCTTGGAACTGACTATGTACATCAGGCTGGCCTTGAACTCAGACTTCATCCCACCTCTGCCCCTCCAGAACTGGGATTAAAGGCATGTACCACCAGCCTAACCTTTCAGCTTGATTTAAAAAGGGCATTACTGCAATTACAGACAGTGAAATTTTAGGTTCAGCCTTAATGGCAAACTTATTTATTTGGGGGGAGGTCCCAATCTCATCTATATAATGGGAATGATAATGTACCTTGTCCTGCAAGGTGGCTATAAAGATTACAGGAAGTAGTTTGAAAAATACTTGGTGAATGCCTACCAAGCAGTGAAGTTAACAGTCTCTCAGTCTAACTCCTTGGGACCACAAATCAGAGTTCACACACACACACACATACACACACACACACACACACACACACACACACACACACACACACACTCCTTGGGTCAGGCCCTTGCCCTGAAACCAGCCTAGTTTCAGGAGTCAGAGGGCATCAGACTGAAAGTTGCCTCTCCACACGGGTCACACTTTGTTGCCAAATTAGGTTTGACTCCAAAGTGATGGGGGAGGAGAGAGATCTCGAAGGATATTTTTGATTTCAGACTTGCAGATAAGGTTAAATGTACAGCAGTCACAATTCACATAATGAAACTGTTCGGCCGCCTAGGACACCTACTATGTGTTTAATGACTCCTTTCTAGGAGGTCCTGACTCTGAAAGTCTTCCTTATGTATCTCACCCCCTACTTGTGGACCAAGCACACTCATTTTATACAGATGAGCACACAATATACTTCAGACAACCCTGAGGGCATGACCAGTATTTCTACTCCAGTCCTTCTAGGAGCAAGTACACCGCTAAGGACAACAAGACGCTGAATAGATGCCTCCTGGGAGCCATTCTGATTGTCCTGCTTGGGCTAGACTAGAAGTCAGAGGATATGAGGAAACCATGGGCTTCCGGGAATACTGAAGCCTGAGACATTAGCCCGCCCAGGCCCTTCACTGGCTGTGTATGTCTCCAAAGATCTACTAAGGATCTGCGAGAAGAACACAGTAACTTACGTGCCATGGTCTCCCTGTAAGGAGCTGTATGTAGAGTTCAGAGCTTGGAGCCTGGGATGGGAGGAGGCGGGGAGGCGCTTGCTTCCCAGAGAACTCCTCAAAAAGCCATTAAGGGGCCTAACAAAGACGCTAGCATGTTGTATGTGCTCCACACACTTTGTTTGAGGGTTATAATGTTTAGGTTTTTTAGTGTGGTAAAATACATGTTATATCAAATTTACTCTTGATCCACTTTAAGTGCTCAGTGGCAGTAAGGACATGCCCACTGTTGTTCAACCTTCACCATCATCCATCTCCAGAACTTTCTCATCTTCCTAAAATGAAACTCTGTATCTGCTAACAATAGCTCCCCATTTCCCCGCCCCCACGCCCACCTTACTACTCCCTCCACCACCACTCCTGGTAACCTCAGTCTACTCTGTCTTTTTTAATTAGACCATTCTAGATATTTCATATAAGTGGATTTACATAATATTTCTCCCTTCATGACCAGATTCTTTTGTATAATGATTTTTGTATAATGTCAACATTTTTCCATATAGTAGTATATATCATAATTTCCTCCCTTTCCAGGGCTAAATAATATTCTCTTATATGGCCTACCACATTCATTTATTCATTCATCTATTGATGGGTTATTAACTTGTATTTTTTGTCTATTGTACCTATTGCTGCCACATACATGGAAGTATAAATGCCCATTCCATCCCCAGTGTCAATTTCTTTGTGTATATATTTAGGTGTGTAATTTCTAGGTCATGTGATAATTCTCATTCATTGTTTCAGGAATGGACACACTGTTCTTCGCAGCATCTCAGTTACTTCTTCAGCCACTGACTCAACAGCCATGCTCAGACTATCCTAGGTTCTAGGGACACATGGGGAGGTCAGTTGAACAGAATGTGCTAGATCCTTGGGTACCAGCAAAAGTGTCAAATGAACAGTTGGAGCTGCTTAGCTGCTTCCTGTGTCTCAGTGCTGTCTCTCATATTGAGTTTGCCTCACCTGATAACAACTACGTGTCCTTTGCAGGGGGTTGCCTCTACCACTCAAAGGATTCTGTCTCAATATATTGCAGACATCTTTCCAGTCACAGTTCTAAAACATGTTGCCATACCTTCAGACTTGAAGGGTCTTCTCAGCCTCCCTTTTTCTATAGCCTCTTTGAACCAAGCCACTTTCTCTGAAGCTTGTGGACGCCCTTGACTAATATGAAACTCTAGCTTGCTAATCAGAGTCTTCTAACCTCTCACCCCCTCATTGGTCTTCTCAGCTCTCCTGACTTTCAGGCATTTTCATGTACCGCTCCTCCTTCATTTATGTCCGCATCCATACATCTCTTCAGCCCTGAACCCTTCAAATGTACCACCCGAAACTATGAAACCCAAGTCAGCTTCTTCCATGAAGACGTTCCACCCTGGAGCTTGTGGTACTCTCCATTCACAAGTTTCTGTTGGGATCCTAACTGCCCCCTGACGACTACTGTAAAGAGAAAAGTGAGTCTGAAGGGACTGGACACATGGCAGGCGTCCCAGCATCCTGCGGAGGCAACCGGGGCCCCATCGTAAGCACCCAGCACCCGCAGACTCCTGCTCTGCATTGTCCAATAGGGAGTCCTGCCTACTCCCCCTTGCTGTTTCCTGGCCTCCTTACTGCAGGGACAGATGCCTGAGGGAGAGTGAAGTTCAGCCTCTTGGTCCATGAGGTGGGCCAGCTTGCCTCTTAGATTCTGTGGTTGCGGGAACTTGCTCTGGCTGCTTGCTGCTTCCTAAGACAAGAGCACTCTGTGCGGGGAATCTATAGATTCCCCCCTGGAGATCCCAGCTTCCTCAAACCAGAACAGGGAACTTGGGTATCCCCTCTCCTCCCCACTGCCCACTCAGGTCTCATAGCCTCATTTAGGCCCCTCAGAGCAGAGCTGGCTGGGAAGCGCTCAGCCAACCTAAAGCGTTAATTAGCATACCTAAAATCCACTTTTACATTTTATTACTTTGTAAGAAAACCATTGTAGGACAGCCTGTAATAAACCGAGGAAAAGGAAAATTGACCGTCTTCCTGGGAGGGGGGTAGTTAAACTTGCATATTATTTTAAAAACATTTTAATAAGGAAATGGTTAATGACATAAGAAGGTTTGTGGCGAGCTAGTTGTCTTATTTCACTGATGTTTCTGCCTCATTTACCCAATTATTTTTGGGTAACCAAAGGAATTTTTCCCTAATTCAAAGCCCTCCAAATTTAGTCCCTCACCTCTTTTTCTTTGTGTATTTATCTTTGAATACAACTGGGCTGAAGATATGCTGGGGTAGGCCAGTTGTGGGCCACAAATTTTTGAGGTCCAAACAGAGAGAGAGAGAGAGAGAGAGAGAGAGAGAGAGAGAGAGAGAGAGAGAGAGAGATTTCATCTAAAGCTTGGACCAGCCTATTTTGTGCATAGGAGTTCTGGGAAGTACGTTTAAGGTAATACCTGGAATTTGGTTCACAGCCATTTTGTTAGTTGAATAAACTGATAGTGTCCATTACCCAGACAACAGGACTCTCAGCCTGTGTCCTTTAAGCTCCAGAGTCCTTTCCCTTTAGTTGACTTGGCTTATCTTCTGGCCCCAGCTCACAGCTCCAGAGGAACAGAGCTGACCCCCTTCTCAGCCTGTACCATCAACAAAGGCTGTGACACGTGGGGGACAGATGCCCAGGGATGTCCAACAACCCTAGTAGTGTGCAGAGAGAGAACGTCTCCTCGCTCTCCACTGCTCTGCTAAGATCTCCGAGAAGACCAGGGGCAAATCCATTCAGCAGGCTCTGGAGGAAGTGTGCAGATGCCACCGCCCCCCTATCTGAGGACAGCCTTCCACGGGACCCTAAAGTCCTCGGCCTGGCACAGTCCTGGTTCACACGCCCGGCCCCCGGCTCAGCTTCCCCTTCCCCTCTGAAGCACTCCGCACAGGAATGGTCCACGATTTCCCATGCAAAGCACGAAAGCCATTAGAAGTGCGCCGCCCTTCAGCCAGCCAGCACCCTGCTTTTCCTCTTCCTGTCAGAATAAAATTGTTCAGATGGCTTTTATTCTGTGAGCTGTCACATCGTCCCTTCCCAACTTCTCCCTGAAGTCTTTGTAACTGGACTTTGTTCCCATTGCCTTGTCCAGGCCACAGTGATAACCTCCTGGTTCGTTCTCAGATGATCCCTGTCCCCCTGACCTGTCCGATTGGTCACTCCTTTCTTTGGAAGAATTTCCTCCTGGTCCTCACCACCCCAGCCTCCTGGGGAATTATGTTCTGCGTCCTCGATAAGGCTATCCTGAAGGGGGGAACACCCTGGGATCCCCTTCCACAGGCCTTTTCCTGTGGTCTGATTGCTCTCACACTGTAGCAGAGGTGGAGTGAGGGAGCTCCACCCCCACCCTGCTGTAAATATCACCCATGTGCTGATGAGTCTGCACTCTAGTTATCATTAGCTGGTGGCTGTTGATGCATCTCCTGATCTCCAGAAGACCAAGGACAAGGCCTGCCTTCATTCCTCCTCTATCCGGGACATGAAGTGATGGGGGAGGGGAAGCCTCAAAGAGTAGTCCTATTGGATGAATGAACAATGGCAGCATGAATGGATGAGCTCCGAAGGTGGCTTCCTCTGGCCCTAGGGTTCTTGACTAGGGTATGGCCTCACCTAGGAGCTGCCCACACATTAGAGTCTGGATATCCTGGAGAGCCTCGACCAGGGGAGGGAGAGGGTCATGAACTTCACAGCAACCAGGACAATCACAGAGGCTTCTTTGTTCCTCTGTACCCACTCCTGGGCTCTAAGTGACAGGCCTTACTTAGCACTATAATAAATTTTTAAAAATGACAGACATATAATCCGGCATGTAAACCAACAGTCACTCTTTAGAGCAGTTTACAACATTTATCAATATTTTAAATGTATAGAAGTCCCCTTTGTCCTGGTTATTTCATGTATGAAAAAGTTATTTTACAGATATCCATTCACACAAGCTCTCAAAGGTAAATAAGCAGATATATTAATTGTGGTTATGCTTATTATAGTTTGAGAAATGGAAGTAACATAAATACCAAGGTAAATGAGTAGATATATTAATTGTGGTTATGCTTATTATAGTTTGAGAAACATAAATAACATAAGTACCAATTAGTGAGAGAATAGTTACATGATACACCTACCCTATGGATGTTCTACGAGAAAAGTATGCAACTATTTAAAGCAATCAGCTCAAGGCTGGCTAAATAGCAAGTTTGGGATCAGCCTGGGATACATAAGACACTGTCTCAAGAAATAAAACAGGGCTGGGGAGACAGCTCAGAGGCTAGAGCATTTGCCCCACAAGTAAAAGGCCACAAGTTTGGGTCCCTAAAACCCACATACACACTGGAGGACACGACAGTCTCCCTGTAATTCCAGTCCCAGAAGGCAGCAACAGGGCATCCCTAGAGCAAGCTAAGTAGTGAGACAAAATGCATCAGGGCATTCTGGGATTGATGTAAGGCCCCCTGTCTCAAAAGAACAAGGTAGAAGAATGACAGGAGAAGATTCTTGACATCAACCTCCATACATATACACACATACACATCACACACATAGAGAAACACAGGAAGAAGGAAAAATAAAAAGAATAAACTATTCTTTGATTTAAAATTTTCATTCATTTTATTATTTTGTGTGCATAAGTGTTTTGCCTGCATGGAAGTGTGTGCATCACATGGCCGCCTAGTGCCCATGGAGCCCAGAAGCAGGTGTTGGATACCCTGGGACTGAAGTTACAGACGGTTGTGAGCCACCATGTGGGTGCTGGGAATTGAACCAGGGTCCTCTGCAAGAGCAACAAGTGCTCTTAACCACTGAGTAATCTCCCCAACCTTAAATATTTTTTTAAAAGAGAAATGATACAAAAACAGGTGGTTATGGGGATGGATCCAAATATGATCAGAGTATATTGTATGAAATTATTCAAAAATTAATAAAAATAACATTTTTAAAAAGTAAATAAATATGTTTAAGAACTGGGCTCATATTGTTTTCTCATTCCCTTAGTGAGAAGGCTGTGACTTGTGGCATATATACACAATGAAATGTTTCCAGCCATGTAAAAAATAATGCTATGTAATTGGTAGGAAGAGAATCATATTAAGTCTGACATTTCAGGGACCTAAATGTCTGCATGGCTCTGGGTCCTACCATCTGGTACCGTAATGTATCGTTTTATAGGGCTAGCTAGTATCCCCCTAATTTATGTATTGAAGTCCTGATGTTCATAATCTGAAAACATAGTCATATTTAGAAAAAAGATTTTCTGTGTGTCTGTATGCTCTATGCATGTATGAGCACATGTGTGAGGGTGAACATGCAGAGACCAGAGGTCAATGTGAGGTAGCTTCTTCCTTGTTCTCTACCTTACTTTTTGAGTTGGGTCTCAAACTCAATAATTGGCTAGCCTTACTGGCCAGCAAGCCCCCAGATCCTCCTGATTCTGTGTTGCTCTGTATAAGTAGACTTTTCTGTCCCACCAGCCAGTTCCCAAATAAGCACACAGAGACTTAATATTAATTATAAATGCTCAGCCTATGGCTTAGGCTTGTCTCCAGTTAGTTCCTACAACTTAAATTAACCCACTTCTATTAATCTATGTGCTGCCCCAAGGTTCATTTACCTTATTTATGAACTTCCCATGTTGCTTCCTCAACTTCTTCCCACCATTCTCTCTGCCCCAAACATCCTGCCCAGCTATAGGCTAATCAGCTTTTTATTAACAATGAGAGCATCACATTTTCACAATGTGCAAAAATATTATTCTACAGCATTTCTCCCTTTTTGCCTAAACAAAAAAGGAAAGTTTTAACTTTAACATAGTAAAATTATATACAACAAGAAGAGTTATCAAGTAAGAATTACAGTTACAATATCCAGTGCATTTGTACAAGGCAAATTTATAGAAAATATTCTATCTATCTTATCTTTGTGAGTCTAGAGTTTTATACCTAATTTACCTTCTTATTATAACTAAGGAAAACTTCAAGTCTAATTATTTAGTCTTTAACTCCCTCAAAGACCCCAGAAAGCTGTAATGTTACCTAAAGGTAAGGACATCTGGCTGCTTAGACAGTCATCCAAAGTTCTGTAACACTGAAGCATCCAACTTTAGCCTACAGGCCTAGTATGTCTGACAGACATTTCTGAGAACCAGGGGATTTTTGAAGGACTGTCCTATCTTGTCTTGTCAAAGTTTGGCAGTCACTTTTTTTGCATCCTCCTGATCCAGTTTGTCAGTAATTGAGGCAAGGGTAGTTTCTTTGCCAAGTGGCTAGCTTTTGCCACAAAGAAAGCAAACTGTCATATAGAGTTTCTTTGATGCCCATCATCTTCTCTGAAATAAATTGGTGCTACCAGGAGCAGACGTGACTCACTGTCAAGAAAAGCCTTATGTTATTAAAACACTTTAAATTCTGTAGGTTCTTAAAGTGTTTGAAGACAGTATATCTATCTAAATTTATCTGCTTAACCTTGAAAACATACTTAATATAGCTACAAGTTTGATTGCTATAGATGCCTATTAACTTGTATTTCTTAATTATACATTACATTTTAATATCACAAACAAGAGTAGAAACGTACATATAGTATAGCTAAAATAACTTTAAATTTGTATCAATAAACCAAAATCCATTCCAATGTAAAATATTTGAGGTTAACAGTTGTTTTCTGGATTCAAGTAGATTCAATAATCTACCCCTTTTTCCTATTATTCTTCTATCATATTCCCCCTTTTTCCTTTAGAAAGAGATCATTGAATTTAAGTTTTCTTTAGCTTTTTTCCTAACTATGATCAATAACAACTTATAATCAAACTCCCTAAACAAACACTCATAATCCACTGAGTAACTAAAACCCACCCATATCCTATCTCTTCGGAATGCGGGCATCCTTCTCTAGAGTACTTCGAGTACTTCCTGTTGTGTGTGGGTGCTCGTATCTTTGGAGGAATTTTGAGAAATTCAGGATAATTGTTGAGTCTTGACTGGAGTATTTTGTAAGGTTAGAGCATCTTCGCAGGCAGCCTTGAAGCTGTTTTGGATGCAGAATTCTGAGAAAGCTGTAACAGAGGCATTTTGAGATGCTGGCTTGCCTGGGCCATCTGTTTCTATTGATGTCTGGCATCCTTGTTCTGAAAATACATAAACTTTTAAAGGTGACATACATTTTTGTATTAATATAAGTATAGATTGTGTGTTATATATAAGCTAGCCAAAGATGATTTTTTTGTTTTAGGTATGAGCATGTAAAATATATGGCACATATTTTATAGTTTTTCTAGGGCTCTTTATGTCAGTAGTCAAGATTTTCAGGGGGTCTTTTCCCATCAAACCTGATCTATATCAACCTGGAATGAATCCATAGTCTTTCATTTCCTGTGGAAATAAAAGCATAACCTTTTCCACAAAGTAATATATCTTTTAACTTCCATTTTGAAGTCAAGACATTTTTAAAATACATAGGCTGATTTAATACAGCAGTTTTCATAATCCAATGTGTCTTAGCAGCTGTTGCTCCTTCATTAGCAACCAGAAAATCTAAAGACAACACAATAACAGACAGAACCCAGACTCCCTGTGTATTTTCCATCTTTGCATGACTTTTTTCCTTTGTATTACTGCATTTTTTCTTTAAAGACTTTATCATTTGAGGCCAGCCTGGTCTACAGAAGAAGTTCTGGGACAGTCAAGGTTACACAGAGAAACGCTGTCTTGAAAAACAAAACAACAAGAACAAAAATCTTCAATACTAATTCCACACTACAAAATAAAAAGCACTACTGTCCCAGATTTAGGAGGGTTCAGGTAATCACAAGGGAACTCACAGAAACAACTAACATGAGCTCATAGGAGCTCACAGACTCTACACCAACAGTTAGGCAACCTGCATGGGACCAACCTAGGCCCTCTGCATATATGTGACAGTTGTGTAGCTTAGTCTATCTGTGGGATTGTAGCAGTGAGATCAGAGCCAGTCCCTAATGATTGGGCTGACTTTTGAAACCTATTCCTCATACTGGATTGTCTCACCCAGCCTCAATACAAAAGGGGGAGCTTAGTCCTACCTCAACTTGATATGCCATGCTTTGTTGACACCCATGGGAGGCCTGCCCCCTTTCTGAACAGAAACAGAGGAGGAGTGGATGGGGGGAGGCAAAGGGAAGGAGGGAGGGAAACAGGAGAAGAGGGAGGGGAAACTGTAATGGAATTGTAAAATAAATGAAAAAAATTAATTAACAAAAGGAAAAAGGAAGCCGGGTGTTGGGGGCACACGCCTTTAATCCCAGCACTCAGGAGACAGAGGCAGGTGGAACTCTGGGAGTTCAAGGCCAGCCTGGTCTACAGAGCGAGTTCCAGGACAGCCTCCAAAACAATACAGAGAAACCCTGACTCGGAAAAAAAAGGAAAAAAGAATTTTATCTACTATTTATGTATGTACGTATATGTATTACTTTGCTTAGTCTTTGCTTACTGTTGGTGGAAACTGAACCCAGGGATTTGTACATGCTAAGCTCCTATTTTACTGCCAAGAATCCCTGCCCCTAGGATTCTTTTTATCTGACTGAGAACTAAAGGGATGTAGAGTACCTTCTACAACTCTAAAAAACTTACGAAATGTCAGAGGTGCAGCTGTATGCAGGAGCATTTCCATGAGGACTTGGGGCCCAATTGAAGATGTTCCAGTGTTGGCAAGTTTCAGATTATTTACAAAGAAAATGAAACTCCTCCACACCCCGTGTAAATCCAAGAAATAGAATAATAAAACATCATTTAATTTGCTTCAAGAACAATATATGTTTTAGAATAACAGGTTTATGACGTTAGTTTTGTTTTGAAACAGGGATTTACGTAGCCCAGGCTGGCTCAAAGCTGAAAATGACCTTGAAGTCCTGTTATCTCCCAAGGGATAATAGTGTGTGTGTGTGTGTGTGTGTGTGTGTGTGTGTGTGTGTGTGTGTGTTATTCTTTGAGACAGGGTCATTTGGACTTGCATGTGTCCAGGGATACATGTCCACCTCTGGGTTTACTAGCCTGTGCCACCACACCTAGATTTTTATGTACGTTCTGGGGGTGAAACTTGTGTCCTTGTAGAAGCACTTTACTGACTAAGCCGTTTCTCCAACCCTATGGATTTGGGCTTTTCTTTTCTTAATTTATTTTTGGAAGTTTTAGAGAATGTAGAAAGAAATCTCCACTATATCAACCACCCTGAGGCCACCACTGTTTACACTTTTGTTTATTTTTACTTTGCTTTATACAACTATTTCATAATTGGGTACAGTGTAACATATACAATTTTACATACTTTTTTATTTATAAAACATTCTTCCACACTATTGTAATCTTTCTATAAACATCGTTTTAAATGACAGCAAAATCCCATCAAGTTGATCAGTTTTCCAAATGTTGATCTACAGAACATCTGTGGAAGAGTCATGTCTTTAGCATAAAGCATGTTAAAAATACAGATTTCTGGACCCCATCCCAGACCCATTAAATCAGAATCTCTGGTCGCAGAGGCTGGGAAGCTTCCTTCTCCTAACTTTTCCAGGCACTCACAAGCCTATGAAAGGATGGAGGCTGCCAGAGCTGGCATGCCTCTAGTTTCACCATAACCTTATCTGAAACGCTAGACACTGCCATTTGTTCTTGGTGTTTCACAAATAACTGCCTAGCAGACATCTTTGTGCAGAGAGCCCTTTTACAAACTTCACAGCATTTCCTTGAGATGGTTTTTAACAACTGATTTGATGATACCCAAGATGTGAACCTTTTGAAGATACTTGGTAAACATACAACACACGTTTAGGTGCACAGCCTTCTCTGGTTTCAGGAAGATCTGTGTTTCTGTTTATACTGTCTCTATTTTCCATTTTTATTATTGACAGGTCACAATAAAGTAGTCAAGGAGTGAGAAGCTGGTAGGTAACAGATCCTTTGTTGACACACGCTGACTCTGGCCTCCCTACCGTGCAGAATGAGATGCAACCCCAAAACATCCAGGCCACTCTCAAAAGAGCCTCTGCCTGGTGTTGCACAGGAACAGTGCACTTCTCAACTCAAGGAGTTTAAAGGCAGTTACACAACCAGGATGTGTGTGCAGGTAGGGCTGGGCCCACTGGTCTAAGACCTGCCTCTCCAAGAACAGCCACAATGACAGACAGGTTTCGGTACCTCTGTACAGGAAATTGGTTTAGGGATCCATCATCTCCTGAGATCAGGACAGCTTCTTTACACATGGGATTTACGAGCTGTTAAAGGGTCAGGAGGAACCACAAAATACAATGTCAAATTACACCAACTCATCGTCTATAGACTGCATGCTAAAATGACTCAGGGGAAAGGAGATGACACAGAGACACCACTAACCTAAAGCCATCTGCTGTGCTCAGCATCCACCATGTGCTCGGCATTCATCTAAAAGCTCTATAAACTGTGGCTTAATCCTCAAACTAAGTCTACGCGGTGGCATCACCTCCATTCTACGGAGGAAACCCAAGCACAGAGAGATTAAGTGAAGGGTGGGAGATGGCTCCATGAGTAAGCCACACAAGTGTTAAGGACCAGGGTTCAGATCCTCAGAATGCACGTAAATGGGCATGACAGCCGGCCTGTAATTACAGTGCTCGGAATGCAAAGACGAAGGCTCCCCGGAGCAAGCTGGCTAGTCAGACTAGTTACAGTCAGTGAGCTCCCTGTTCAACAAGAGACATCACAGGCACACACACAGAGACACAGAGACAGAGAGTCTACACAAACATACCCATGCCAACGACAGAGAGAGATTAGGTCGTCCAAATCACACAGCTAGTGAGTGGCAGAGCCAATGCTTGAATCTAAGTGTCGCTGCTCTGATGGTCGTGCTTTTTAGTTACGGAAGGACTAGGACATATAAGAACTCTGTATATGGGAAGTAAGATCAATGGATGAGGCTGAAGCCACCGAGTCAACAAAAGTGGTTTTCAGAGCAGAGACACTATAGACCCTCACACCTAGCACATTTCAGTCACATTAGGCTATTCACTACAAACCCAACATTTTAGCCTCAGTCTTCCCAGATCTTTGTATACAGGCCCTACAGAGCAGTGTGCAATAGCTGGCTGAGGGTCCTATGTCTTCCACAGTCACAGATCCATTTCATACAAACCCCCGAAGGTACATATGAGTATGTGTCCCAAGACCCTGTGCACCCATAAGATCTGTTCACAGCACCGCTCATGCCACCTCATCAGCTGAGACCCTCAGAATAGCAGAGAGGACCCGTTTGGTGACCATGCAACTTCACACTGTAGTACCTGAGCCCTGGGGAGTGGTGGGGGTAGCTGAGGGGTTTCTTGTACCATAATCCTTCCCCTGAGGGAGCATCTCTGCATTTGATCTGAAGGATGCCTCCATCAGGATCCATCCTCCCCGGTCCTAAGGCCTTCCACCACTGCAGCTAATTCTTCATATGGTAAATGTGCATGTGGGAAAAAAAAAATCTCCAGGCTTTCCTGGCAGGCCTGGCAGGCCAGCAGGCAGCTCACTCCACACACTGGAGCAAGGCAGACTCCCCCTTTTAAACAAACCTATTAAGTTAATAATAATGCCAACAGTATTTGACCATCACAGCTTACTAATGAATTCTCATTTGTCCCTTCTGTTAGGAAATAGGGGTAAGGTTTGCCTGACTTACAGATGAGCTTAAGCTTCAGATCCATCTCTCTTACAGTGGCACCAAAAGTTATTGGAGGGCCAGCTAGACGGCTCATTGGTCATGAAGCCTGAGGACTGAGTGAGAATCTTTGGGCCCACATGGTAGAAGTGCCGATTCCCATGAGTGTCATCCAACCTCTACATATGGCCCACACATCCCCCCCAAATAATTAATAATTCAATGTAATTTTTAAAAATTACTGAAAAATTTACATGGGAACTGGACTCAGGTTTAGCCTTGACCCACCTGATGTCCCAAGTTGGTGCTTCTGCCCACCCTTACCCAAGCACTCAAAGGCCATGTTTAGAGTGGAGGACCCTAGACTCCCCTCTCTGCCCACTCCAGGTGGTGACTGTCCCTGTCCCTTGGCAGAAGTATGAGTAACTCTTCTCAGATACCCCTTCTGTCCACCTGCCAGAACAAATGGGTGTCTCAGCATAACTGCCTTCATCCCCACAGCCACTCCTAACTCCAGCTGAGCAACCATGGCTCCAGGGGTCAAGTGACACAGTCAAGTCCACAGGGCTGGAAGTACTGAGAGCCTGCTGTCTTCAGCTTCACCCTCTCCTGGAGATGACTGGCTGAGAAATGTGTTCCAGGCCATATAACCCACAGCTCCAGGAGAACAGAAGTCCAGCGCTGGGCACTGACCTCAGAAACAGCTCTCCTTCTCTCCTCAGCCTTGTCTCCAAGGCCTCTGGCTCTGGGCATCCACAGATGAAATGTTTATAGGCTCCAAGAGAAGGAAGGCTTATTTCCCTGGGAATCTATTCTTACTCAGGAACTCGTTTGCAAAATGCAAAGAATAGTGTTACCTGGGCCAGACATTCTGGCCTGATGCCATCAACCAAACCAAGTCTATGGTTGGGGGACCCTCACCCTGAGCTGTGTTCAGGGAATTTCATGCCATGCCCCCTGTCCTCTTAACTTACCCTCATACCCCATCTTCTCGTCCTTTCAAATAGCTAGTGAGCATTTGCCCAAGTATCAACTATTCCCGAGGCCATTAACATTCTAGATCATGTTTAGTTCTTGCGATGGTGATACAAAAAATGCAGTATCACGGTGGCACTGGTTTTAAAGAGAGAAACTGAGACACAGTCCTTTTATGGCTTTCTTGGGTCACATAACTGGGTGGGCCTTTAGATTCTATGTTCAATACTTTGACCTCCATCTGTGGGACTCTCCTTTCTCAAGCTTCCCCACCTGTGACCCTTCCACCTCAGAGGGCACTAAACTTGGAGAGGAGGTGGGGGGAGCAAATGACTCCACAGTCATATTTTTCAACAACACTTGTGGCCTATGGAAATGACTATTGACATTTCCCAAGAAAACTCAGTGTCACAAACCAGTGCCCTCACTAATAACACGGCTACTGGATAAGGAGTGTGAACTACTTCTAAGAGCTGGGAACCCTAAGTTTATGAAAGTATACTATTTAAATTTTTAAGCAAAAAGGCCCGGCAGTGGTGGTGGACGCTTTTAATCCCAGTACTCAGAAGGCAGAAGCTGGCGGATCTCTGTGAGTTGAGACCAGCCTGGTCTACAAGAGCTAGTTCCAGGACAGCCTCCAAACCCTGTCTCGAAAAAAAAAAATTAAGCAAAAAGGAAGTTCTCTTGTTCTTTTGGCTTCTTGCTCAGTCTGGGCCTGGCTAACCATGTCCTGCCTGGGGTCAGCATAGTGGCTGGGATCTCACGAGTAATATCCCCACCAGGCTCTTCTAAACCTTAATATCCACAAGCAAGTAGAGCAGCTAGCATATCCCTGGTCTGCTGTCACACAGCACTGTGACAGACATGACTTCATGTATCCCAGCAACATCTCATGAGCTCCAGGGGAAAGGGCAGCCAGAAGGACCCTTTTCTTCATGCTGGAGCCCCTGAATCATAGAGGGAAACGGAGTCACCAACAGTGAAAAGGAAGAACTGAAACAGGCCCAGTTATCTGCCAAGAGAGAAGTACCCTTCATTCCTCCTTGTTCTGGTGGTCAAAGGAAGGGTTGGCTTGTGGGTCTCCTCAGGCATCTAGGCTGGAGTTGACTTTGCACGATTGTTCAAAAAAAGCAGCAGCTGGGGAGATAGTTCAGTCAGTAAAGACAATGGTCTCAATGGGAAAGGACACGGACCACAGAGGAAACTCTCGGGCCACTCTGACAAGCCTGCTGTGTCCCCTGCTGCTTTGCAACTCTACTGCACCACAGACCTCTGGACACAACTGGCTCTCTGTCACTTCCATGTTGGGATCCAAACACCAGATGACAAAGATCTGTGAGCTGGGAGAGCCCAGGCTAAGCCAGGATAGGTTCTGTCGGCTACTGGCCTCTGAAGTGGGGAACGCTGCCTCAGCAGACCACATGGCTCACAAGCCTGCAAGACAAGAGAAGTAGCTGACCCCCAGCCTCCATAGAGGCTTGCCCCAGAGTCCTGGGAACCTTGTATAAGATAGGCCAGAAGGAAAAGTAAGCCCTACAGGTTAACCTGGTGCCCTGATTGCCTCCTCACCAACCCAGACCCCTGCTATACCTACCAGGTTTCTCCAGACCCTTCCCCTCTGTTGGCCTCTATGGTTGCAGCCTACTCACTAACCCCTCATTCAATCCTACCCAGACAAGCCCCTGGGCCTCACTTTTCAGAGAATGAGCTGGAAGGTCCCTGAAGAGCAACACGATACACATGACAGAGAAGGAGACCGTGACCCAGCAACTCAACCAACAGACTCGGGGCCACTGTTTGGTACTAACAGAGCTGGATGGATTTCCAGGAATTGGGGAAATGTTTGCTCCACCAACCTGCACTCAGAAAGTCAACAACGGTAATTGGAATGGCAGGTGGGGGAGGGTGGAGAACAAATTTCATCCATTTGTGAATGAGCCAACCGAAGTCCCAGGGATACAGGAATCTTCCCAAGGCCCCATGCTCACTGTTCGCGTGGTGTCTTAGATATAGACTCGAGAGTCGAGAGGCCCCTAATCCTGTTGGTGACAGCTGATGCCCAGACACTGTGATCTGGCAAGCCTCACTCAGTCACCTATTAACAAGCAACTCTAACCCATGTGGCACTGTCCTACGCCCTCCATCCACAGGCTCTGTTTGCACCTCTGCTCTTCCTCTGAGAGGCGCTGGCACCCATGGGTGCCCTGTCACATGGAAATTCATTTCCCAAGACTGAAAGAGCAAAACTAATGAATCTACAAAGGAGCAAAGCCAAAGACTACTTCTATTTTTAAAACATGTAATGGAAGCCAAGCCTGGTGACCGATGACTGGAATCCTAGCATTCAGGGGGCTAAGACAGGAGGATTGAAGCAAATCCAAGGCTAGACTGGGCTACATAGTGAGTTCTAGACCTGCCTAGGCTATAAAGCAAGACCCAAACTCAAAAATCCAAAAGCAAGCAAACAAAAAAAGAAAAAAAATTAAAGAGAGGTGGCACGCATCACACACAGGCAGTCCCAGTACCCAAGAAGTGGAGGCAAGAGGGTCAGAAGTTCAAGGCTAGCCCCAGTTACAGAGAAACCAAGGCCAGCTAGACTACCTGAGACTTGTAATGACAGTAATAGCAGCAACAATAATGGAGAAAAACCCTATGCTATTCTGTGGACCAAATCCCTCTTTTCTGAGAAAGTTCCACTCACCCGCCAGCTGTAGGTTCCTTGACACCAGAAGGCCCTGTCATTTCTCAGCCCTTTTAACTCTGCTTTGTTATTTGTGAAACAGCACGGTTGCCTCTCTTTGGCTGCTCCCTTATGAGATTGGAATTGGAAAGCAGACATTTAAAAATGTCCTGGTTGGGGCTAGAGAGATCGTTCAGCAGTTAAGAGCACTGGCTGCTCTTCCAGTATTTTAATTTCCAGCACCCACACGGAGGTTCACAACTGTCTGTAACTCCAGTCCCGGGGGATCTAATACCCACTTCTGGCCTCACAGACCCTGCATACATGTGCACTGATGTATGTTCAGGCAAACATTCATAGACGTAAAATTAAAATAATGCTTTAAAGCAGCCTGGTTTCTAAAATGCTTTACAAGCCCAGGCAATTATTCATTATTCACATAATGTTCCCCTGGTACTTGAGAAACACAGTCTGAAGGGGTCAGGGAGTGAAGGGAAGTTACTTAGGTAACTTAGCCAGGTAGCTCCCACCAGCCTGCTTTAATGAGAGCTCTTAATCATTGTAGCCTCTCCCCCAGTGCCTGGCTCTCTCTGAACTCTTCCTGACCCCTGCAGTCCCTAGCTCACCCTACCCACATATGCCCATGATCCCTTTCCCCAACAG
The DNA here is from genome assembly GCF_017639785.1 of Mesocricetus auratus. Taxonomy (NCBI): domain Eukaryota; kingdom Metazoa; phylum Chordata; class Mammalia; order Rodentia; family Cricetidae; genus Mesocricetus; species Mesocricetus auratus. The sequence continues at coordinate 36,816,855 of NW_024429186.1, read as the reverse complement.
ATGTCAACCAACCCCAACAGAGCCCTCGGCAGCTCCCAGGACAGGCTTCCCCTGGCCTCCCTCTGCCCCCATCCTTTGTGAAACTGTGGGGGTTCCCACATTCCCTCCTTCCCCGCTGAAGTATGACCACAGTAAACCACAAGCTGGCTAACCCGTGTCCCTAGAGCAGAACGGGGTCTCCAGTTCACTTGTGTGTCCTAGGGGCATCGCTACGGGGAGGCTCAAAGTGGGCAGGCTTGGGCCAGCTTGTGGGCCCCATCCCTGGGTTCCTCCCATTCTCTACACACCACACCCTAAATCTAAGGGAGAGGCCAGGAACTAGCGTTTCCTAATCCTCTTTATGTGCTGGGTTCTTTGCCCATATTAGCACTACTGCTCCCATTGAACAGATGAGGAGAAACAGGTTCCCAGATCCACCCCAGGCAAGGCATAGGGCAGTGAAGGGAAATATAAATCCAGGGCTCTCACCCTCAGCTTAGGTACAAGGGTGGATCCCACATGCACAGCCATCTGCTGAGTCTATTCACAGCAGATTTATTGGAGTAAATCAAAGAAAACAAAGTTCTCTAGACTTCTGAATTCTAAGATTAGGATCGCATATTGGAGATGAGCATGAAAAAAAAAAGTTCTCTTCCTAACCATTGGTTTTTCCATGCCAGGCAGTGGTGGTGCACAGCACTCAGGAGGCAGAGGCAGGCAGATCTCTCTGAATTCGAGGCTAGCCTGGTCTTGAGGGAGAGTTCCAAGACAGCTAAGGCTACACAGGGAGGCCCTGTCTTGAAAAATATGTTGTTGTTTTCTCCCAGAGTGAAAAATTGATGCACATAAACAGCAGCAACTAATATCTACGGACCACTTGACTACAAAACAAAGCCCCTTTTTACAAGAGTGTTCCCGTCCAATCCACCAGCAGCCAGTACAGCAGGCACTGCTATCTGCTACAGAGGAGCAGAACCAAGATGGAGAGGTTTGCTGCAGATCATTGAGCTAGTGGGGAATTTAACCCTAATAATCTGAGGTTATAGCCATTATTCTCAATGACTAACCCAATGGAGGGACCTAGTGTGTGCAGGTGTCAGAGAGCCAATGCCGAGTGAGGTTCGACAACCGTCGAATACAGTGGAAGGGAGGATGGGGCAGAGGGAGAAAGGGAAGATGGACGGAGGGAAGCCAGTCAGCCTTCAGGATGGTTTCTGCACGTGGAGGAGTTGAGGTGGTCATCTGTGAGGGTCAAGCACCTTCTCAATGCACCCCAGAGGGTATGACAGGGCTCCTGGGCAGATGCAGAGTTTCTGTGGGAGCAGGCCCTGCCTCTCAGTGCTCAGCCTGCCCCCCCCCCCCCCCCCCACTCTTCCTGCTCTGGAGATGTAGACCTCCCAGGTCAGTATCTCCAAGCCGGTTGTTACAGATGGAGCTGAGACGCCAAGCACCCAACACACCATCTGCTAAGCTTTGGCAAGCAAGGACCGCCAGGTGAAGTTGACAAGCCCCTGCTCAAGGAGTTCCCATATGAGAGGTGCCCCAAGATGGCTGTGCCCCCCACTTCTGTCTCCTGGGCCCCTCATCTCCTGTTCTAACTGCTGCCACTCCCTCCAGGTCCCCTTTCTGCCTTCCTTCCCTGTGCCCTCCCCCTGCTTATTCCTCAAGTCCTCACTCTTCTTCCTCCGGGGTCCCCCGGCACCCCACTTTTTTTCTTTTCTTGTAGTGTTTCCTCTGCTTGGGGGGGGCTCTCCCACTGGACCCCGGGTGACTGTATGGTAGTCCTATCTACCTTTCAAATTTCTTTTTCCATATCGGTCCAACTAAAGAATCTTTCCCAGGGTTAGGGCCTTGCCAAGGCTTCCATGGCATACCCTCGCCTGGACCATGAGTCTTATAATAACATCACCACCCTGAGTCTGTTCTGCTATGACTCCAGGCTGAGCCCTAGCGTAGCATATGATATTTGCTTTTCACAACCTTCCATGTCCTCAGACAGTACACTGCAATCTCTGCTTGTTCCAGGGAAGCAAAGGAACGCAGCTCGCAGGCAGCTCGTGGAATTCTTGAGTTAGCGTAAACATGTTATCACTGGCTCTATTGTGGCTGGAAATCCTTTCTCAATTGCCCTGAGACCCACAGATCCACAGACCAGGGGAAGAGGCAGTTTATTTACACCAGCCATTTCCTCGGTTAAGGCTCCCCTCCCCCACGCCAAGGGTGGAGAGGCTGGCCTCTCGGTTCAAGCCTCCAGCTAGCCAGCTTCTGGATGGAAGTTTGGGGGCCGAAGTGGGGTGGGTTCTACAAACCCTGAAGGCCTCGGCTAGCTGAAAGCAAACTCCGTCCGGGAGCCCCACACCGCCTTCCGCCCCCACCTCAGGAACCAGCCAACAAGAACCGAAGCTTGTGTAAACAAGGCCACAGGAAAACCAGGCGCTTATCTGTTATCAGCCCTCCTTCTCCCGCGCAGCCACATGGCCGGAACGGCAGGAGGAGGGAGCCACCAGGACTCCTCCCCTCTCTCCTTTATCCTCCCTTGTCGGCTCCTCCTCCCCCAATGGTGGCTGGGCTCCCAGGCCACTGATCCCTACCAGCTGGAGAAGGGAGGCTGAGGTTATCTTAACAACCCATGGCAAGGCCAAGTCTCTGATTGTCAGTGCTGAAGAAAGTCCTGATCCTCCTCTCCCACTTCCCTCTTCCTTCTGTCAGAATGGGGGGAGGGAGACATAGCCGGGTTTATCTTGCTAGAGGTGAGCAGAAGTGGTGGGTAGCAGTCTGTCAGCTGGCTGAGGGTCGTGGAGAGCCCTCTGGAGTCCTCCGCTCTGGCTTAGACATCTAGGCCAGGAGGCTGGCATGTGGGTCCTCAGCTCGGGACAACATCACTTTCTGCTCTAAAACGCTGTGTAGAGAGATAGAAGGCTATGAAGGATGTGGCCTCCTCAGTGAGTCTGACTGCCTGGTACTGACCCAGAGACAGGGGGCGGCTGATGAATGCTACCCAGGCTGTCACACTGCACTGGAGCGATTCCAGACTGAAAATAAATCTGGAAATCTGTGGTGTTGGGTTCCATGAAATAAAAATATCTGAGCCACATCCCTAAGAAAATAGATTCCCAAACTTCCCAGAAAAACTGAGCAGTGGACAGAGGAGAGAAGCGAGCTCTTTATCCCTCACATAGTCACTGCCCTTCTCTCCTTCCACCATAACAAAAGTGCTTCCTGCAGAAGGTCAAGGGTGAGGGAGCTTTTTTTTTTTTTCAGACGTACAACGCAGCAAGATTTAAAACCTGACCAGGTCAGAGACATGTGGAGGCGGAAATGTTTGTCAAGACTAAGAAACACAAACTCTAGATACGTAGAGCAGATGCCTGGAGAGTGACACTATGGGTACTAAGATACTTAACTTTATGAAAATGAGAGGGGGAATATATTATATATGTATATACCCCCAAAAATAGCCTTGAAAGGGGCTTTAGGGGAAGAAAGAGCTTCAGAAGCCAGCCCTGTGACTGAACTAGAAGGAAGCAAACTACAGCCTGTCCCCCCAAGTCTTAGCACTGCCTAGTCTGGGACATGGGAACGCTCATCTGCTTGCATCTGTTTCTGGGCAGCTCTCAGATTACCATAGATCCGAGTTGCTCTAACCGACTATAACATTCCGGACCTGAAACAGCGATCCCAGGCAAAGGTGAGGTGCAGCCAGCCTGGCTCCAGGACAGACGAGGAGGTGATTGTGGTAGTCGAGCATCACCACATCAGGAGACTTCAGGCGATGGCACACACACACTCCTCCCCCGAGGCAGGAAGGATCCGATGACTTCTCAAACCCATTTATAACTTTCCGAAACAAATGTGTGTTAAAGGGTATGTTTGGGGCCCTTGGGATACACTTGTGAACAAAGGAAACCAAGATACTTCTATTCTTATGTTTATTTGTAATTCTATCCCAAGTTCACCGACTGGTTTCTGGTTTCTGAGATATGTTGCACAAGAATTGGTAACTGGAATAGTAACCAAAACAACATGGTACTGGGAGAAAGAAAAATAAGGACACATAGAGTGATGGAACAGACTGGAAGCCCCAGTAATAAACTCACATATGTACCACCAGCTGCTTCTACTCAAAGATGCTAAAAACACACAGCAGAGAAAAGAGAACTCTCCAACTGATGGTGCTGGGGAAATGGGCTAGTCTATGTAGAAGATGGAAGTGTGACCCTTATCTGCCATCTTTTACAAAGCTCAATTCAAAATGGATCGAGACCTACATATAAGCACTGGAAAAACTTGGAAGAAAAAATAAGGGAAATGCCTCAAGATGTTGGAACAGGCAATACTTTTTAAGATACAGGAAACAAAGAACAAAAAATTGGCAAATGGGATGACATCAAACTCAGAAGCATCCACACAACAAAGGAATCAACAGAGTGAGAGACAGAATGGAGAACATATTTGCCAGCTATGCATCTGTTGAAGGAGGTCCTGAATGTATAAGAAGCTCAAAACACTTAAAAACCGCAACAATGCAATCTAAAACATGGGCAGATGGAGGCCAGAGAGATGGTGCAGCAGTTCAGAGCACACACTGCGCTAGGAAAAAGACCCAAGTTCGTTTTCAGCACCCGGCTAGGGGCTCACAACTGGCTGTAACTCCAGTTCCAGATCTGATGCTTCTGTCCTCTTTGGGCACCTGTACTCACATGGACGTAGCCACACAGAGACACGTACGTACACATAATTTAAAAATAAAGGCCAGGTGTGGTAGCACATGCCTTTAATCCCAGCACCTAAGACGCAGAAGCAGACAGATCTCTGTGAGTTCAAGGCCAGCCTCATCTACATGATGAGTTCCAGAACAGCCAGGGCTACACAGAGAGATCCTGTCTCAAAAAGCCAAAAAATAAAAATAAATCTTTCAAAACTGGGCTAATGATCTGAACATACACTTCTCAATGAAAAAAAAAATACATACAGCCAGCAAATGCATGGAAAACAATGGCCAATATCACCAGCTATCAATGGAGTACAAATCATAGCTTCAGTGAGAAACCATTTCACCCCAACTAGAATGAGTATGACACATAAACAAATAAATACTGGCAAAAATATGGAGGTAGGGGAACTCTATAGAAAGAATATGAACTAGTCAGTTATTATGGAGTTCCCCAAAATATAAAAATACGACTATCACATGATCCAGAGGAAATGAAGTCACACAGAAAGAGACACCTTTGTATTCATGCTTATTGTTACTCTGTTAGAGTAGCCAAGATATGGAATCAGCCTAGGTGCCCATCAGTGGATGAAGGAATAAAGAAATAATGACATATAAACAGTGGAGTGTTACTTAGCCATAAGGAAGGGTGAAATCATGTCATTTACAGCAAGACTAGCTGAACCTGGGTGACATTATTTCAAGTAAAATTAAGCAAACACAGAAAGATAAGTACAGTATGTTCTCATATGTGACATGGGGCCGGAGTAGATATGAATGTAGAACAGAGGGAGTGTCAGAGGAAGGTGAATAAAGAATGTGACAAGATTTTGCTGTGTGTGTATAGAAATAGAGCGTTAACATCCACCAGTATGTACAATTAGTATACACTGATTCAAAATCAACTCAAATAATTTCTTTTAAAAATCCATGAGATTGAACCTCACTAACGCAGTGTATATTCAAAGACCTTTCACATGGTTGGGCTAGGAGTGTAACTCAGTTGGTAGTGTATATCCAGCATGCACAAGGCCCTGGGTTGGATCACAAACACGTCTATAGCCCAAGCACTTGGCAGAAGATCGGGAGTTCAAGGTCATCCTCAGCTACATAATAAGTACATAACAAGACCAGGCCGAGCTCAACAACAAAGAAAAGCCTTTCGTGTCATAGATTTTGTTACTCCTCATTGGAAGAGTATTGGACTCTGTATCAGACAGAATAAATTTGCCTATATGATTTGCTCTGACCAGTGAAGTGTGAGTAGAATTAACAGAGGATCACACCTATGGTGATATTTTAAGTATTAATGGGTGGTTCAGCTTATCATTCTCTTTCCCCCACTGTTATGAAATTGTGTTTTCCAAAATGATGTGTCCTCATTGTTACTCTGCCAGTCCACAAGTGAAAACCATTAAGTTGGACTGGAGAAATGGCTCTGCAGTTAAGAGCACTAGTTGATACCGGGCAGTGGTGGCACGTGCCTTTAATCCCAGCACTGGGAAGGCAGAGGCAGGTGGATCCCTGTGGGTTTGAAGCCAACCTGTTCTACAGAGTGAGTTCCAGGACAGCCAGGGCTACACAGAGGAAAACCTGTCTCAAAAAACACACAAACAAACAAAACAAAGAGCACTGGCTGTTCTTCCAGGGGGCCTAGGTTCAATTCCCAGCACTCACATAATGGCTTACAGTCATCTGTAACTCCAGTTCTAGGGGATCCAACACCCTCTTCTGACCTCCCTGGGCATCAGGCACACAAGCTATATACAAGCAAACATGCAGGTAACACACCTACACACATAAAATAACAGTAAAGAAAGCCATTGAGCTGTTGCCAGCTCACACAGACTTAAAATAACATTGAAAATACCAAAAATTGCCAAAGCCACAGAGAAACCCTGTCTCGAAAAACTAAAAAAAAAAAAAAGAAAATAATCTTTTTGTCGCCACAGAACATCCTTACTTCATGTTTGTTCACTAGATGTGGCCCAGTAAAATTGAATATACTTTCTCTTTCTCTACCAACGTCTACTGAGAAATGATCAAGGCATGCAGACAACAGTGGGAGAAGTTTGGAGAAGGGAAGGCACACTCTCTATGACTTCACCCTATGAAGTGAGCCTGGCATTTGTCAGCTTTTTACCTCAGGTAGGGTTAAAATCAGGCCCCTCTGCAACACCATTGAGCACAGCTGAGGAATGTATCGTCCTGGGTTGGGAGAAAAGGTACCTTTTGGTAAAGTACAATGACAACCTGCCAAGAGCTTAGGCACCCTAAAACCAGTACAACACCATACCTGACCCAGCCTGCAGAATTCCTCAGTTCACACAGCAGAGTGTCTGCTGGAGGCACTCACAACTCCAGGAGAAGCCAGGGAACCACAGGAAGGAAGCCAGAAAGGGCCTGATTGCCTAAGGGGACCCAGCCTCCAATGGTGAAAGTTTGAGGAAAACCTTGTTTTCTAGCTTGCCAGTCTCACGCCAGCTCCAGACTCTTCTTGGAATTGTTCCTTCAACCAGGGAAGTTAATCTTACTCACCTGAGAGTACTGAAAGGCACCGTGAGCAGAAGGTAGAGGTTAACAAAGCACATGACAAACGCCTCCCTACCCAAGGATTAAGAACTATACCCTCTCTATGTCTCCAGCATTCCTTGTGGATATTATTGGTGGCATCTTGGGAAGGGCCCTGGCCTGGCTTCAGAGCTCATGGAAACAGGCATGGATTTGCATTAGCCCTCAACCTAAGCAATGGTGGAAAGATGCAGTGCTTGGTAACAGTGCAAGGGGACACACAGAACAAACTTCATGTGCATAAGGCCAGCTGCGTTCAGCCAGTCCTGCTCCCCACTCTGCTGAAACAGAGTGAAAAACTGGGTTGGGGGAGAGGTCTCCCAGAAAGCCCCTCCCTCCCGTGAGCCAGCCTCCAGAAAGGCCTCTTCCTGGGGTCTCATCTTCCAATAGTCAAGGCTAACTTTATTTCGTCTGGATTGTCTTGCTTGTAAAATCTTTGATCTTGTCACTCGTCTTGTCTTAGTGTTGGTCCTGAGAGGGAAGTGGCTGAATCCTATTTTTCATAACTATCTCCTCCCATAGGCACAAATAGGTCCCCGCAAACGTTTGTTCAGCCAGCGCCTGAAGAAGACGAGTTAAGGACCCATCTCCTATGTTCCCAGCCTATCTTTCCACTGCTGTCTCCACCGAATCCATAGCCTCTTGTCTCTCTGCACCAATCCCCGGATAAAGGACTGTTGCCCAACTACGTGGTACTCCTCCTAGGCTAGCGTAGTGACTGGGACACAGTTGCCATTGGTATTCACTTATTCAACATGGTGCTTTACGTGCTTCTGGCTCGGTTGGTTTTTATACCACACCCCCTTTCAGATTCCACAAGGTGAAGTTCTCCAGTTCTACAGATGGAAAGTTTGAGAGAACTTAGATGCCCTAACCAAGGTCACCCACCTTACAGAAGGCAGAGAGAACCAAGAGAGAAATTCAGGTCTCTTAGTGCCCAATACGGTGGACTCTTCTAGATCAGCTGCATCTGAAACCTCAAATTACAAGTGACACAAAGAAAACCCTCTGGAGCAAGGACTAGAGAAGCCATGCTCGTGCACACACACACACACACACACACACACACACACACACACACACACACACTTTCCCACCCCATCCCACTAGAAAAGACTGCTATTCCTAGGAACCAGATAGGGGTCTCAGAGTTCAAGCTTAGAGCTTTCTATTGCCTGTATCGGGAGCATGGGAAATGGGTGTTTTTCTTCCTCGAGGCCTGGGTGGCTGTTTCCTACTGTGATCTGCCCTGGAGAATAGCCGGAAGAAGTGCCTTCCGGCTAAGGCAGGGAGAAGCCACTCTCTTCCCACTCTACAGAAAAAGAGACTTTTTAAAAAAATACAAAGTAGCAACTGCTTTGCTTTGTCCTTGGACAGGGAGAAAGAATTAGGAAGAGATGAGCTTGGGGGGAAATTATTAATTTGCTTTTAATATAATTGATCTAACTAATTGTATGATTTCACATTTGTGTGAGTTCACACTTAGTAATGGCTGACTCACAAAATACCTGGACATTTAGCAATCAGCTCTCATGATCCAATACAATAAAGAACCAATTACTTCTCAAGGCTCTTGTAAAACTAAATGGGATAATGTCTGTGTCCTCTAGCCCAGTACTGGAACCAGCTGTGCCACCTTGGGCAAATTTCCTAACCACCCTGTGCTGCAGGTGTGAGCCATCTCTAAAGTGAGGCTGTTGCCAGGATTAGAAGTGAGCTTGAATACGGAGAACTGCAGAGGGACCTGGTGACAGCGGTGCTCGCAGAGCCCTGTCTTGTGCAAGCCCTGCCTATACAAGGCTGGTATGTGAGGCATTTCCCTTGCCTCCACCTCATCTGAGCCCCGCTCCTGTCACACAGTGTGGTTGCTGATATTATTCCAGGAGCTTCAAGGAGAGTATGGCGTAGCAGCGGCAAGCAAGAGAAAACTTATCTAGTATGTGCGTGAGTGAAACAGACAGCAAAGCCTGTTGTCACAGGGCATATGGGAAATGCCCAGTGAGCCGTTCAGATAATGAGAGTTGAATTTCAGCAAACAGCCCCACTGCCTGCTGAGGGAACTGACCCAGCTCAAGAAGATCCGGACTGTTTCTGGGAGCAGCTGCTGTAAACAAGGTCTCTGCGTTAGTTTGAAAGGTGGGAAGGCACGACTCCCCCAGTGTGCTTTCTGCTACCCAGCAGACAGATGCTCACTGTAGGATCCATTATTCTCCCTGCTTGATTCTTTCCTGGAAATGGACAGCAGAGATGGATCGGTCAACCCTGTGGTTGCCCAAACTTCCTCAAGTGTTTGAGATGGGAGGAGGGGAGGATGCTCATACACTGGTCACAGTAGGTGCTGTGTAGGCTGGAAGGGTGGGAAGTTTCACGTGCTGAGGATGTGAGGCAGGGGGATTGAGGCTGAGTCCTTGCAAAGCATGGCTGGAAGGTGTCTGACACCGAAGGATGACAACTGTCAAACCTCAAAATCGGTTCCTTTCAGTGCACTGCTTGGACCAACAGATGATCAATGAGGAAGTCTGAAAATGATAAGTAAGTGTTACAGCCTTCATCCCTTTGGGCAAATTCTCCCAGAGCCTCACTTTCTCCATCTGTGAAGTGTGGACCAGAAGAGCAGCAAAGACCAGAGAGCCCCCCCCCAAAACTGGGGCAAAGCTTCCACACACCGCTCACAATGGCTGTGAATGACCATTTGCCATTTGAAGGTTTCCTGAAATGGTACCCAGAACCAGGAAGAAGGTCTCTTTGGGTTCCCAGGCAGATCAGGAGCACCACAGGTGGGAACCCCTCAGGCAGATCACCTTTGACCCCTAAACGTTTGCACTCGGCCTGCTCAATTCACACTTGACTTCCCAGGTAGAGATAATCCAAAACTACCTCCTGGCTTGGAAGGAGGGGCTTTCTTTAACATTGAAGATAAGGGGACTGGGGACAAGGTTCCTTAATGGAGTGCCTCCCATGCAGGAGGGACTTAAGTCCAGTCAAAACAACAACAGCAAATTAAGTTGCCAACATGTCTTTGTACTAACAACTCAACCCAGCTCTTTTCTGCTCTTACTGAGGCCCAGGAAGCAGACACGTTGTATGCTACCCCTCAGAAACAGTTGCTTTATGAAAGCAGCCAAAGGAAATAAGATCTAAAAGGAGTCCTGAAGGAGATAACACAGGACACATATTTTCCCATGCTTGAGCCAGAAAGCTCCCAACCCCTGCTGTGTCTAAATTAGCAGAACACACACTGGTTTTGATTGTCCACCGGTGATCAGAAGATGCCGAAGGGCATGGGCCATGGTAGATTATTTGCAAAAATAGCTTCGTGTGTTCCTCTTCCTGAATCTGCCCTCCTGAACATGACTTTGCAGTTGGCTCCCATCAGGAACGAGACTCTTTCAGTACCCCGTGACTCTGGGCTTGCCTTGTGACTTTGGTCAATACAAGTTGATGGAGGAGAGGTGCCAGTTCCAAACCCAGCACTCCAGAGCCCTCGCCCACCCACTCCCATTCTCTTGGAGCACTGCTGCCACCCAACAAGTCCCAACTAGCCTGAGAGCTCAAGAGATAGCTGTCCTACCGAGGCCTTCTTAAATTTCCCAGATCCCAGTTGCTGACCACAGAAACACAAATAAGCCCAGCTGAGTCCAGCACCACCCAGCTTATTCCAGCTCAAGTTGTCCACCACTGAATGGAAAGCTAAATAAATGGTCATTTTAAGTTCAAATTTGGAATGATCTTCTATTATAAAGCAAAAGCTAACTGACCCAGGGCAGGGATAGCTCCTCTGCAAAAGTCCTAGACTCCAGTGGTCATGGCCGGTCTGTGTTGACACAGAGGGACACAGATGTAGTCATACAACCACATCCAACCCATTCATCCTCACCATTTTGATGTACATCTGTCCAATTCTAATTGTCATCCCTGTGTCTGTCTGTAGGCTCCCTCCATCCTCACAGGGGGCTAAAAGTGCCAAGTAGACTTCAACCCGTGACTGAGGGAAGTTGAGACTAAATACAGAAACTCTGTTGCCCCTGACATGTTGTACACATAAGGCACACGTCCTTCACCAGTTTCCAGATCTTACCAGTGGCATCAAGGCCCAGGGCCACCCTGGTGATGGCTGTCTTGATAAAGCATTCTTTATTGGTTACCTACTCTCCTCTAACTCAGCCCCTCCAAGCCTATTGGTGCTTCCTGGAATCAACTCTCAAATAAACTCGCACCTTGGACTTATCACAAGGTTTTCTTCTGAACACCTAAAGCAAGTAGACACCAGAAGGAAGCTCTCACCCACAGGCATTGCATCATCAAACCCTACAAGCTTCCACTGTTTCTGCTCCATTCAGGAATCAACTGGACAAACACTGCCTTCTAACCACTGGCTACTGCCCCAGGCACAAACATTCTCCACAGCCCATCATGGAATTGAAAGGGTGATCTCCTTGGCCAGCTGACTTTGTAAACAGTCATCGTCGTCTTCTTCTTCTTCTTCTTCTTCTTCTTCTTCTTCTTCTTCTTCTTCTTCTTCTTCTTCTTCTTCCTCCTTTTCCTCTTCTTTGTCTTCCTCATCCTCTTCCCCCTCCTCCTCCTCTTCATCTTCCTCCTTCTTCTATTTCCAACCCACCAACTGTCTTATCTCATGCTCCAGAGGGTGGAGTAGGAAAGACTTAGAAAAACGGAAGGATCAGACTTGGAACGGAAAGGTGTGGAGAAAATTGGGCTGACACACCTGCCACTTTCTTCCTGCTCACACACACAAAACGTCCCACTTGAGCCCCCAGCAGGCTGAGCTACTCAAAGGCCCAAGCTGAGCAACTAAAGGCTCCTCGGGCCAACATCCACATTCAAAGCTATTCACCAAGTGCTGGTCACAGGCCAAGCTCTTCTTTGGGAACTACTCTTCATGTGAGCAGGGATTAAATGGACCAAACTCCTGTTCTTGTGTAGCTTGTATCCTAGAGGAGAGACACAGAGCACACACAAACACTGCAGGTGTGTGTCACACGAGGTCAGAGACTTCTATCTTACAGCCTTGTGACGCAAAGTTGCAGCAGTGAGCATTGCTTTTTGAAACAGTGAGCTTGCACTCAAACCCTACCTGGGCCCTGAAGTAGTTGTGTGATCTTGGATATGTTGGTTAATCTCTCTGAGTCTTTCTTCTTATCTCCCAGGCAGGGAATACTGCAAAGATAATGTGACCTGGCATGTTTTAGCACTTAGTAAATCTCAGCTATCGAGATTATGGTTAAGGTGGTACTTCTTGGTTAAACAGTATATGGTATTACCCACAAACACAGCAAGCACAAGAAACTAGCAAGGAACATACATGAGACAGGCAATAGACTAATCCCTTCAGCAGACCCACCTGTGGTAAACGAGTGAAACAATAGGCTTTTTCCTGATGCCTCTCTTTGACTTTTTATTTTGATTTTTTAAATTTTGTTTCATTATTGTTTTCTTCCTTTTCTAATTAATTTATTTTATATGTATGGGTCTTTAGCCTGCATGTTATATCTGTGTATCACATGCATGTCTGGTGCCCACAGAGGCCAGAAGAGAGAGCTGAATACCCTGGAACTGGAGTTACAGATGGTTGTGAGCCAGCCACCATGTAGATGCTGGGAATTTAACCCTAGTCCTTTGGAAGGGCAGCCAATGCTCTTAACCACTGAGCCATCTCTCCAGCCCCCCCCCCTTTCAATTTGCTGCTCATTGACTGGTTGATTGATGATGTTTTTTGAGGCAGGATTCTCATATGGCCTGTGCTGGCCTTAACCTTCAGATATGGTTGAGGATAAAACTTACTCTCCTGTCCCTCCTACTCTACCTCCTGGGTGCTGGGCTCCCAGGTACACACTACCACACCCAGCTCTATTGCCTCCTTTTAAAAGCACACAGCCCTCTCGGCTACTTACTTTTATTTTGCTAAAGATAAGAGTCCAGAAAAACATTTCTTTATCATTTGAGGAAAACGTTCAGGAGTTCCTGGGAGTCACAGGGAGTGGTGGGGACTAGGGCACTTGGGAAAGCCCATCTTAAAAGAAACAGAGGCGACCTGACTCACATGGCTGATTGCACACAGTGAGCCTTTTGTGACTAGATACCTGATTTTTTTTAAGAGACACCAGAAAGTAAAAGCTTTTGAGGAAGTGCAAGGAGCCAAAGCCAGAGCAGAGCTACCTCCTGTTACTTCCCCAAGTCAGTCCTTTTTGAAACATTAATACTGTTATTCAAGGGACACCATGTAGTCTGATTAATGAATAGTTTCTGTGGGGAGCAAGTGTACCCCTGTATGAATGAGTGTTCAGACACAAGCACTGCAATGTCAAGGATGCCGATGCCTCAGACCTGAGGGAACAGCAAGGTCTTCCCTCGTTCAGAGTAGAAAGTGTCAACCACAACGTTCTCCTCCATGGTGACTGCCCCCTGAGACTGCTCCCCTAGAGACCCCCTGCCAAAATTAGCTGTCTTGCCTCCTCTTTCAAATGTGCATTAAAAAAACAAAGCCCCTCGTTTCCAGGTTGTCGGTGTTTCTCCATCAGGGCACAGGGTCCACTGACCCCAGGCTTCCTGCTTGTGTGTCTGTGCTTTCATCAATTACCCATCACTCCAGTTAGGGCGCCTTCCTAAATAAAATGTAAGTCCACTATAAGTGAGGACCACCTCCACACCTTTTTAAATTAGTTATTTTTCCATTACGGTGGCAAAACATTTGGCAAAAACCAACTTCAAGAAGGAGGTGCTGATTCTGCCTCACAGCTTGGGGGTACAGTGTGCTGCCTTGGGGGTAAGCGCTTCCTAGCTTCTGGGCAGGAGCAGCTGGTCACGTGAGATCCTCAGTCCGGAAGCAGAGAGATGGATGCTGATGCTCAGCTCACTTTCTCCTTTTTATTCAGTCAGCCCAGCCACAGGAATGATGCCACCCACATTCAGGGGGGTTTTCTCTTCCATTAGACCTTTCTGGAAACATCCTTACAGATATACCCAGTTGACAATGAAGATTCGCCATCATACTTTTCTCTTTGTGTCTTGTCTGTTTTGTTTCATTTTTTAAAGACAAATTCTTATTTGTAGCCTTGTCTGGCACAGTACTCATGATAAAGTTCAGGTTGGCCTCAAACTTATGTCAGTCCTTCTGCCTCAGATTCCTAAGTGCTAGGATTACAGACATATACCACTCTGCCCAGCTTCCTATGCTTGTTTAAACCACACAAAGCCTACTTCACTAAATTGAACCCAGCAGGAGCATTGGTGTATGTGCTGACCCATTCAGCCTTCATTGCTATTCTGGATGGTATTTGAGTAACACTTTAGGATATAGACAAGGAGACCTCTTCCCAAAGAATGCAGAAAGGTGGGTGTGTATTTAACAACAAAAGTTGTTTGACAATGAGAAAGAGCCCTCTCTGAACATCCCATATCAGCATGTGCAGGCTGCATGGACAATCCTGCAATGACAGTGGTCTTAATATTGTCACTACTTGAAATTTCTCACAGAAAATAAAATGAACTCATTCAGGCTCATATCTCCTAGAGTGCCTAGAAAAAAGAAAGGGTGAAGAGATTCCATTTATAAAGTGTATTTTAAATGAAAAAATACAGTAGACCGTCCATATCCTTGAGTTGAGTCCTCAGATTCAACCAACTGAGTATGGCAAATATTTTTAATTGCCTCTATACTGAACATGAACAGACTCATTTTGTCACGACTCCCAAAACAATAGAGTGTAACAACTACTTACTTAGCATGTGCACTGTTTTTGGAATTAGAAGTCATCTAGAGAATATCTGAAGTATGAAAGAGAAGACTAGAAATGGAGGTCAACCAGTGGCCAAGTGCCTGCCTAGCTCACACTAGTTCAGGGTTCAGTCCCCTGTAAGACACATGGGCACACACACATGGACACACACACACACACACACACACACGAGAGAGAGAGAGAGAGAGAGAGAGAGAGAGAGAGAGAGAGAGAGAGAGAGAATGAATGAATGAATGACAGTCTATAGGAGGATATTGTAAACTACGTGAGCTTCTTCAGATTTAGGTACCCACACCCAGGTCCTGGAAGCAGTCTCTGAGAGTTGTGAGGCACAAGTGCATTCATTACCTTTGTTGTGGCTGAGTGTTCTGCTAGGTGGCTATCACATGTCAGTTTTAACAATCTGTTGGGCTGGGGATGAAGTTCAGTTCAGAATGCTTGCCTAATATTCACGAAGCCCTGGTTCACTCCCACAGCGGGGTGTAGAGCAGGTGTGGCGGCACACACCTGTAATCCCAGCACTCAGGAGGTAGAGGCGGGAGATAAGGAGTTAAAGGACAACTGGGTTACATAGCAAATTCAAGATCACCCTGGTTATATAAGAACTTGTCTCAGAAAAATCCTTAACTGTTCATTTACACCTGGGTTGAAAAAATATATATTTACATACATATATATATATACATACATATTTTTTACTGCTATTTGTTTAAATAGTCAGTTTTTCTTCAGGTGTGGTGGTGTATACTTTTAATCAAAGCATTCAGGAGGCAGAGGCAGGTGGATCTCTGTGAGTTTGAAGCCAGCCTGATGTACATAATGAATTTCAGGACAACCAGGTCTCTGTAGAGAGACTCTGTCACAAAACAAGCAAACAAGCAAAACCAGTCACTTTCTTAAGTCTAGCTGTAGCCCTTATACGTTGTTACAAAGAATACAGTAATTTGTTTATACTTGTTTTTACTGTTTGCTTCCCAAGGCTACTTGGTTTTTGGTTGTGTTTTGTTTTCTGTTTTAATAGGCCTAGAACCCCTAATAAAAGAGAGCTGAACAAACAGTTTGAGAACAGAGGAGTGAGCGCAAATACAGAGTGCTTGAATCATAAAGTAGTCCGACTGGAAAGGGCAGGAAGACAGCTCAATCCCAAACTCCTCTCACAAATGAAGCAACTGAGACCCAAGAGCCTGAGTGACTCACTCAAGGACACAGAGCCAGTGAGGGGCCACATACCCCATTCCTTGTGCATGCTCTACAACCCATGAACTTGCAGTCACCGCAGCTCCCTCAAATGTCCACGGCTAGACATTTAAAGGGCCAAATCCCTGCGAAGGACGGGTTCCTACTGAAGCCTAGCTAATGGAAACCATCACTGGTTTGTTGAGAGTCTACTCAGTGCTGTCTCTGCTAGGGAGGCAGAGTGGTAAAAGAACCCTGGACACATGCCTCTCCCTCAATTCAGTAAGATGACAGGAGAGTGAAGAATGAAGTGAACCCAGCACTTATAAACAGTTACAGTATTAAAACACTGTGTGTCCTGCAGTATTAAAAAGTATACTATACGTATAGCATTATACATTATATAGGTATTTATTGTCATTACATATAATAAATGCATATTAAAATATATATTAAATATGTAAAAATAGTATAAAATGGGGTTAAAATGTTGTGAAAGTCCTGTATGACCATGAAGAGGGGAGGCTGCTTTGGGCAGATGTTGGGAAAGCATTCTGCAGAAACCCTTCCTGGGCTGGAGTGCAGGATAGCACCTAGCTTTTGTTTAGTTATTGCCAAAAAGAGGAGCAAACAGCTACCTTTGTTGGCCAACCTGTTAAAAAGATCTTCTGTAGCCCGAACTGCATTCTTCCTCCCTGAGACATCCTGAGACATCAGCCTTCAATAACTTATACTTCAAACATCAGAGAACCCAGTTCAGCCCCCAGACAGGATGTTTAAATGCACCGAAAATAAGGCACTGGGCTTCAGTGTTTTAGTTCGAAATAGCATGTCTGGGAAAATTCAACATGCCAAGGGAATGACTTACATGTTCTCGTTCAACATACAGTTCATAAAAGTGATTCAGCCACTTCAAAGGATGTGCACAAAGCAGACTTCTAGAGTCTCTCTGACTGTCCCTGTGAGTCAACTGACATCGGTAGGTCACACCACCTCCCTTCCGTCTATAACTCTAGTCGGGATTTTATAACACCCACACAGCTGGCTTCCTGCCCCTCAGCACGGGCGAAGGAAATTTGGCTTTTCCAAAAAGGAAAATCTGTGTCTTTTTGCTTTCTAAGGTATTCAAGGAATCATTAAAAAGCTTGCTTTTTTTTTCCTTTTTTCTTTTTGGTTCAGCCTCAGTATTGACATATAGTCTAGGCAAGAGTTTGGAGACTTGGAAGTAGGCAGTTGTTGTGGGATATTTGTATACTGTGTGGAGATGTATTGCCGTGATTGGCTTAGTAAAGAGTTGAATGACCAATAGCTAGGCAGGAGGCATAGGCATGACTTCTGGGAAAAGAGAGATGAAGTAGGAGATGCAATTGAAAAGCAGAACAAGTCCCAGACGCACAAAATAGGAGAGAGGTAAAAGCCATGTGGTAGACGAAGATTAACTTAATTTGTAAGAGCCAGTGGGACAAGCCTAAGGTAAGGCCAAGCTTTTATAATTAATAATAAGTCTTCATATGGTTATTTGGGAGTTGGCAGGCCAAAGAAAACTTCAAATGCAGAAAGTAACCATTCAGGACCAAACCATTGGTGGCTGGGGCAGGACTGGTTCCTTGCATGCCCCAAACCAAGGTGTTCATGGTTCAATAGATCTGGGGTGTAACTCCCAGATTTACCTCTATAAAGGGGTGGGTCTCCAACTTTCCAGGGGTACTTAGCACATGCATATGAAGAAAAAACCCAGGTCCCTGGCCCCTTCTCATGGGGACCAAAAGAGTATAAACCTTTCTAGAGTATGTACCACCCCCTGAAGGGAGTCCAGAGTGAGTATCATAGGTGCCATCTTCTGTGTAACAAGAGGCAGCTTCTGCTCCCAACTCCACTAGAAGAAGCTGTAGGATGAGAGAGAAGCAGAGATCAAAGGCCATACAGATATACCCAAACTATTTCTGCTTTACCTTTGCCCATAAATCTGCCTGACCAATTGCTAGGCTGTCCCCATACCTTTAGTCCTACCTCATCTGGATCCAGGGAAGTCAAGAAAACAGGACTTCTTTGGTCAATTACCAAACCAGAGCCCTGTCATGCCTGTCCCAGCTAGCAGCCCAGGGGTGGGGAGGAGTGGCAGGGGGTAATGGGGAGACCTGAGTGGTAGCTGTGTTGACACCATGGGAACCCATTCCTCTTCTCTCTCTGAGGGGTGCTGTTGGTGGAGGGAGCTCTAAGGATCGAGCCCCCCCCCCGCCACACCCCTACACTAGCAAGAACAACTTCTTTTGGTGGAAGAGAACTATGGGAACACAGTTTAATAATCATGAACCATATCTTCCAGTAGAGCACCAGAAGAGAAGGCATTAGCTTCCTCAGGGGAGGCCCTGAGTTTCAGAGAGCCCACAATGCTGGCGGTGGATGAGAGGAATCTGTAAGTACTACAAAGTTCCTACTCTGCCTCAGCTTCTAGATGATTCCTCAGGCAAGACAGCATCCCCCTGAGAAAGAAAATATGAACCACACACCCACCAGCCATGCCACAGTCAAGCTGAGCTATAAGTTTGATGTCTGTGGACCGCTGCTCCTGACACAACAGCCACCGCCACACCACGCCTCATTGTCCCTGTCTGCCAAAGCTGAAATCAAGGCCAGCTTCGACTCAGTGCACAGCCTCCTGGGCTAGAGACGGTAACGAGATGGGACGGAGGGATCAGGAAAGGATGACGCCGTGACTGTGCGTCCCTAGGGAAGCGAGCTGCCACTTGACATCTGTCTCCTTTACCATGTGGGCACTGAGAACCTGGGTGTCGACAGACTGGTGGCAATTGGAAACAGTGATCTCCCTGAGCCCGGCTTTCCCCTCTGTGAGTGGGTCAAATGATGGCAGTATTCAAACGTGCTATCACACGTAATCACACGAGGAAAGGCCAAGCAGGCGCTGGGCCTGCGTAGAAAGTCTCCGCAGTGCTGCCTCCTGCTGCTTCAAGTGTGCCTACAGTACGCACACACCACCTGGGAGTTGGGTGCAGGAAGCCCAGGGCATAAGGCAGGGTGAACTCTCAGGCATCTCTGAAGGAGGCCACTGTCCTGAGGACTGCACGCGCCTACACTCCACATTCACCCCTCTATGGGACCTTTTCTTACCCAGAGCATCTTCCTCCATCCTTCACTACGGTCCTGTCATGTGGCCAAGGAGAGTATGCTTCCCATCTCAGAGAGATGAAGTCCCTTGCCCAAGGCCGTCTGCAGGGCCAGAAACTCAGGGCTGCCTGGCACTGTGGAATGGGAGGAAGGCAAGCGGGAAGGGATGCCCGAGGTACAAGATTTAAGGAGCCACTCATTAGCACAACCCCAAGTGGGGACACCTTTGTTCTTCTCTGCTATCTGTCCTCAGGCCCTAGACTCCTCCCCAAGCGCTGAGGTTGAGTCTTGTGGCACTCCATAGAAGGGGTCAGTCTTGTAAGAGCTCATCCCTGAGCCTCACGGTGACTGGTCTAGCAGCTAAGCCAGACATCTGTCTCAGGATCCAGCTGCAAAAGATGAATTGAGTAATCTCAGAAGGCAGCTGGGGGCGGGGTAAAGTTCTGTGCATCTTTAAGCCTGAGGGCCAGGAAAGAAAGGACCAAGTCCCACCTAAGCTGGGTAGATTCCTGAAGCCCCACAGCCTCACCTGTCTTAGGAGAGGACTGGTCAAGCCCTGCAGGCAAGCAGCCCAAATGGATGACCCCTAGGACAGTGGCTCCTCCATGCTGGCTTGCCCGGGAATGAAAGCTCTCCTCCTTTCATCCCTAGCTTGGCCTCCTTTTGCCCCTCCCATGAATCATGAGAGGTACCAAGTAGCTACAGGAGATTTACTTTGAAATCTGCCAAGAGGAAAATTCATTTCCACTGTGGATGATTGCGTTCACTAATTAATTATCTCTCTCTCGTTCCCGCATTGCTATCAATATTCCTGTAAAAGCAACACATGAGGGGCAGGAGGGATTCACACCCCCCTCCCAAGCCAGGTTGCTCTCCTACTCTAAACTCATCCCTTCCCCGAATGGAAGGGGGATCACAGAGGTACCTACATTTTGTGACTGTTGCTATTAGAAAAATAGCCACAACTTACTAGTGTCCTGTAGTTGGGTACTGAGTTGTTTGTTTCCTTAGGCATACTATTTAACACTCACACCAAACTTAACAGGATTTTTGTTTTGAAGTGTAACATTTTTAAAGATCTATTTTACTTTATATGTATGAACGTTTTGCCTACATGCATGTATGCACCATGTGCACATTATCTATTGGACCCCCCAGAACTGGGTTACAGATGGTTGTGAGCCACCATGAGGGTGCTGGGAATTGAATCCAGGTCCTCTGCAAAAGCAACAAGTGCTCTTAACCTCTGAGCCATCTCTCCAGCCTCTTTTTTTGTTTTGAAGTGTAACTTAAATACAATAAAGTACTCATGCCGGCAGGCCACAGCTCAATGAATTTTACCGTGTCAACATGACCAGTTTTGTCTAGTTTCCAACTTCTTAGAAATGAACTCATTCTGTAGGCACTTTATTTTCTTTCCTTTTCACCACAGGGTCTTTTGCAGCCCATGCTGACCTCAAACTTGTCACATATCCAAGGGTGGGATTACAAGTGTGTCCCACTAGGCCTGATTTGGGCGGTGCTGGGAATCAAACCCAGGGCTTCATGCATGTTAAGCAAGCCCTGGACCAACTGAGCCACACCCTCAGCCCTGACATGCGTTCCATTGTGTCTGATTTCTTTCCTCAACTTTGTGCAATCCATCTGTGTTATGTCTTATCAGTTGCTCTTTGACACACCTACATGGAATCCCACTGTGTGATTATACACAGTGTGGTGGTCCATTGAGGCAGGTATGACTAATAACATCATCACCATTGTGATCCTTTGAGTTTGCAGACGTAGCCCCACATTGCTCTCTAACCTTGTAGGCAGTTACAGACTGACACTGAATCTAAATTGAACCCAGGTTCCTCTGACTTCAGAAGCAGCCCCTTCCCTCTTTGCAGTCTTGCCCAGGGGCAGGAGAAATGAAATCTGCCCCCTGTGGTCATGCTCTTGCCTCATGAAGTATGACTGAGAGGAAGAAACAGACGAGGCTCCAGGTGGAGAGAAAACGGCCCTAGGTTTGGCAATGGCCAATATTTGTTTTTGTTGCATTACAAGCTGATAGCGAAGGTATAGCCGTCACTCACAGCCCTGTACCTTGAGACCGAGGCTTTGCCAACATTTCACAACAAGTACAAACAGCCTACACAAGGAAGAGATACCCTCGTCCATGGATCAGCAGCGACTCACAGGTAGCCCTTTCTCAAGAGGGGCTTATATGTGCCCATTTGGAAGCCCTGCAAAAAGCATTGCAGCTCCTAAGGCCAGGTTTCTCTGTAAACCAAGCCTTACCCATCGAAGAGCGAAGCCCCCAGAACTGGTCCTGACCTCTAGAACAAGCCAAGGTATTTGCCCTGTTCCCAGCTCTCTGAACCTGCAGGCCCGGACAGGACCATCTGCAAAACAGCCATGGGGCAGCAGGAGCCCTGCTGACCTCCCTGCCACTTCACCCCCTGAACTCAGGTAGCATTCCAGTCAGTCCAGCCAGACATGATTAAATGGTTGGCTACGTGCAGGGGTGGGAGACCCCGGGGGAAAAAGGGCTCAGAGCCAACTCCCTGAGGCACCCAGGGCACCCTTTGGTCTGTTGATCATTAACAGAAGCCACCTCACAGCAGACAGAAAGGGGAAAGTCCAAGGGGATGGCCTGCTCCCTCCTCCCGGCACCCTCCTCCGAACATGCCAATCCAGAGCTTCATGGGCCATGAGCTCATGACCCTGGGGGAAGGTGTGTGCAGAGTCGTCCAATCCAGCTGGTGCCTCTCAGCTTCTGCAGATCACCACCAAGGGCAAGGGAGATAGGAACCCGACCCTGGGAGATCTGTAGTTACTGTGTGCCAGGGACTGTGCCCAATAGCTTCAGTGTGCCAGCCAATGTACTCCATAGGACAGAGGAAAAATGCCATGATGTTGCTAATGGGTCTGGGTTCAGGTCCCAAGACTCTCTCACTGTATGACAAATTGATGATCTCCCCTGTGTCTCACTTCTCCCATGGAAAGTGGGGGTGCTATGTGTGCTGGTCAGTTTCATTGTCAACTTGACATAACCTAGACTCACAAGGGAAAGGCGTCTCAGTGAAGGATCCTCTAGATTGGCCTGCGGGCATCTCTATGAGGGATTGTCTGGATTGCTTTAAGTGATACCAGAAGACCCAGGCTGAAAGAGGGAGGCAGCATTCCCTGGTTTGGGACCCTGAACAGTGTAGGAACAGAGAAAGCTAGCTGAACACTAACATGATCACACCCGTTCCTCTCTATTCTTGACTGAGGCTCTGGTGTTTGAAAGACCTACTGTCTTAACTTCCTTGCTGCGATGGATTATAACCCAGAACTGGGAGTTAAAGCGGATCGTTCCTCCCTAAACTGCCTTTTTGTCGGGCTATCTCATCGCAGCAACAGAAGAACTGGGATACTGCAGAACTTCCTCCTTGGCAGCACATGAGCATCTGAGTTAGCACACTGAGGTCCTAAAATACTGTCTGGTTCCATGGAAGCTGCTGCTACTTAATGTTTCCACAATCTTCACAATAACCCCTTGAGACAGGTTGTCCGGCCTGCTAAGATGGCTCAGTGGGTAAAGGGGATTGCAGTCAAGCCTGATGAACTGAATTCAATGGGAAGGACCCACATGATGGAAGGAAAGAACCAACTCCCACGAGTTGTCCTCTGACATCCATGTGCATGTTGTAGCACTCATGCACATACACCTTAAAAAAATATTCCAGGTGTGGTGACACACTCATCAATCCCAATACTTGGGAGGTAGATGTAGCCTGGTCTACATAGTGAGTTCCAGGACAACCAGGACTATGCAGAGAGAGCCCGTCTCAAAAAAAAAAAAAGTGATCTTGCTGTTTTAATGGTTGGCAGAATTCTCTGAGAAGAGACATGAAATAATTATAACTGGGTGGTGCTGGTGCACACCTTTAATTCCAGCACTTGAGAGGCAGAAGCAGGCAGATCTCTGAGTTGAGGGCCAGCCGGGTCTACACAGTGAGTTCCAGGACAGCTAGGGATGCACAGAGAAACCGTGTCTTGCAAACACAACACAGGTTACTGCTTCCGTTCTTGGTGCCATTCTCCTTGCCGTGTGTCACCTACGCAGCCCTAGCTCCTGAAATGCCAGGGGTTTGTGATCCCTGAGGCCCAGTGGCGCCTACCTTCCTCCTGATGGTGAGGCATCAAGACCCCTGAAGGTCAGTGGCCCAAGCAGCTCATTGCTTTGAGTTGCTCCAAAAGTAGGCAGGGCAGCTCTAAGTCCTTGCCCAACAATGATAGCCCAGGCTCTAGGCAGGGCTAAGAAAGAAGACCCGGCTGCCCAGGCCAAACAGGGGCAAGTCTTTTGGTCCACATATCCCCTTGTGTGGGCCCTATCTTCAGCTCACACTTCAGGGTTCTCCCCTCCCCCCAGTTGTGAAACCACATTTCCTGGATGTCCCGATAGTCTATGCTTAGGACCACTGGGCCAAAGCCCTTTCTAGCATGCTGGGGAAGTAGTGGGGCTGAAAGGGCTCCTGCTTCCTTTCCTAAGTAGCTTCAGGCTCTACCAGTTCAGATCTAGATGGTAGGAAGCCAGACTAACGAGCTGAACAACTCCTGAGTTGCTCTTGGAGACACTTAGGTGGGCTATGGGACTAGGGTCTACAAACAGTCAGTTTCCCTAGGTGACATTGAGTCCCCTTTGCCTCTCTACCCTCCAGGACCTCCTGGATTTGATCCTTTCTTTGTTAGAGACTGAATTCAAAGGAGGATGTTCAGGGTGGTTGTGAGACCCCCCCCTCTGAACCCAACTTGAGATATTGTGAAAGGAAGAATTAGATATCCACCATAGGCTCTCTGTGTCTACAGAGAATGAGCTCAAGGTGAATGACTGAAAGTCTTTTAGTCAAAATAGAAGATCATTACCCACCCAAATACATGCTTACACGCGCACACCACACACAGATGCACATACACACACGGAACCTAGAGGCCTAGGTTCATTCAGATCCCAGGCTCAATAACTGCCTCTTTCCTCTTTGTATCAACCCCTGTCCTGGGAAAGGAAATAAAGGAAATAGTCCCATATTTCTACCTCACAACCCTGACACTAACATCTTCTGGGAAGGTGAAATGTCCATTCAGTACTCGACAGTGTCTGCAGCTGAT
Organism: Mesocricetus auratus; assembly: GCF_017639785.1. Lineage (NCBI taxonomy): Eukaryota > Metazoa > Chordata > Mammalia > Rodentia > Cricetidae > Mesocricetus > Mesocricetus auratus. The sequence continues at coordinate 36,792,399 of NW_024429186.1, read as the reverse complement.
CTACATAGGGAGATGGCCAGTGGAGTGGAGATAGAGACCTCTCAACCCTCAAAACTTACATGTGAGGAGCCAGTGGCTCAGGTATTATCTCTGCCTGTGCAACTCAATCCTCCCAGATATGACTCAAGATCTTTACAAGAACCAACTCCTTTCTCACCATTAAGAATCACTTTCCAGTGGTTGCCTGATCCCAACTGATTTCTCAAGATCTTCCTGCCTTGCTTTCGTTCAGCAAATCTGGTGTTCACCACTCCAACTGACCTGGCTGGATTTGTAACCAAGACCCCACCTACCCATTTTCATGGCTCCTGAGGTGGCAACCACTTTCTATCAGTCTCCATTAGTCCCCATCTTCCCTGTACAGGCCTCCCGTCAAACCCAGGTGCAGACTGCCCTTTTCCATCCTCCTGGTTCCTCTCCAGGTATGCAGTGCCTCAGGGTGGTACTGAGAGGCTAGGGCCTTGGTAAATGCCAAGCATTCAATTCAGGCCTGCCAGGATAGCATGGGTTACATGCCTTATCAGTAGCTAGCTCCCTGACCACCCCCTCCCCCAAAGGAAGACCACACAGGAAAACTGGATATACCTGGATTACAGCTCCCAAAGTAGCCAAGCTGGGCAAGGTTACCCTGGACCTGCTCCCAGCAGACTTCTAAAAGGCCCCCACTCCTCTCAAGTTGAGTGAACTTCCAGCATCCACACCCACAGGATGTAAGGCCCAACCACTGCCCTGCCCTCCAATGAGGTTCAGACACACAAGAGAAACAGCCTATAGAAAAACCATTTCTTGAAAAACGGGGTTTATTGATTTTTTTTAAACTGCAAATAGTCGTTACAAAAAGTTTTTTTTCTTTTAAATAAATTCACACAAAGAAAAAGAAATAGAAAGCGACGGTAGTGACCAGCAAGAGGAATAATAATTACATTCATCTTTATGTGTGTGCGCCAGTTTACGTTAACATTGGACAACTCCAACCTGGGATCCAGAACCTCGAATCTGCGAGCGGAATGTCTAGAGATGGGCACGTACAGTCAAAGGGTTTCTCACTTTTTTGTTTTCCCTTTTAGAAGCTATACATAAAAGGTGGTTTCCTTCTGTACTGTCACAGAACTTGTACATACATTCTCAGTCCTACCTGTGAAAGGCCTAAAGAGAAGAAACTCAATTTGCAGTCCGACACAAAGGGGAGAATTTCTAAAATAAATAATCCAACAGTTTTTTGCATTTTTTTAAATTAATTTTTCATTTTTTTAAAATAAAATAACCAAAAAAAGTGTAAAGTTACAAAAATGTTGTTGAAGAATAATATATTAAAACTGTGGAAAAAAGGAAAGACACGTCACAAAATTTAAGATTAATATGAAGATCATAATTTAACATAAAAGAATATATTCTATGGATTTGTCATCCCGATAAATATGAACAAAATTAACAAAAAAAGCATAGTTTGGCAATAAATACGTTTTGATAAGTTAAATAAGCTTTTTTATATTGATGTGCAGTGACAAGCAAAATTTTTGCTCTCCAATTTCTGAAAGTTAGATGAAGTTTAAACCCAGGGAAAAAAGCATGGCGTGAGGGCTCTAAGGTAGACCTAAGGTATTCTAGAGCAAAATCCATTAAAGCTACTTCTACAGGAAATCGTTTTACACAGATATTGTATGTGGAATGAATACCATTAACTGCTCACCCCTTACATTTTTTTTTAAGCTTTTCTCTCATTTTGCTGTAATTTTTAAGATGTCACATATGAATTGGGGAACTTTAGCACCAAAATCAAGTCTCTCATAGTCCATCTAGTTTCCCCTTCCTCCCCACTTAAAAAAAAAAAACAAAAACAAACAAACAAAAAAAACAAAGAAATTAAATCGCAAAGTCCCACTTATGTCAAAACCTTCGTCCAACTAGTCAACCTTGCTCCCTGAAGACCTACACAAACCCGGGCAAGATTAGTCAACAGGGGTTTGGGCTGGAAGAAAAAGGTTTTGAATGTCAAAATAGGTTTCCCCCAAACCCCAAGTCCAGCAACAATTCTCTGAGGGAGGCGGGTAACTACAAGGGAGGGGAGAAGTGTGCGGGAGACTGAAAGGAAGGTGCACTTGTGTCGCCAGCTGGGGGAGCTGCTGGTTGCGGGTCACCCCCAACCCCACGGGCAGAGGCTCTGGGAGGCCCACGGGTGCCCCCTGGCGTTGAAGAGGTAATGTAGTCACAGTGACAAAGTTAGATAACAAGGCACTAAGTTGCTTCTGTAAACGGTTACTGCTTTTCTTTTGTGATTTGGCACTTAAGGCTTAAGCCGAAAAAAAAAAAGGCATCTACTGACAAATATGGGACTCTGTTATGCGTGGTTAAGTGGGCTATGAAATGGAGGGAGGGAGTTTCAAGCCAGAAGCTACCAACAAATTGACTTGTCCTTATGTTAGGGGAGGGGGCAACATACCAAGGTTCTGGGGAAAGGGGTTGAGCTTAAATGTATCAATGAAGGGGTTGGGGGAACGTTAAGGGGTGGGGAGGTGAGGGTATGGATGGGGTGCAAGGTGGGGAGGTGAAGGAGGCAGGGCGTCCCTCCCTACCCTGACTTAGTCATCTGAGATGGAGAGTCTGCTGAAAATGGGCAGGCGTCTTGAGTTGTCCAAGGTAGGGGAATCTGAGCCACTGTGGCTGCTGCTGGAGCTGCTCAGGTAGCCCTCCTGGTCCGAGAGAGAATCCTGAGGGCTGGGGGGAGAGTCAAACATGTGAGGGGACTCAGACATGGGCCGGAAGAGGAAGGTGGTGGGGGAGCCTCCCCCGGGCAGCCCCATGCTAGGAGCAAAGAGGCTTGCCAGCTCCTGGCTGGAAAAGGCGAAGGGGTTATTGGTGCCATCGGGCAGGGTAGGTGAGCCCAGGAGGTCATCCGCGCTCAGGATGGGGGGTGGGGTGATGGACGTGGGGCTGTCCAGCAGCCCCGTGGCAGCGGCGGTGGCAGCGGCACTGGGAAACCCAGCAAAGCTAAAGCTATGCTGGAGGCGGGGACGGTCAGCGGAAAGGTCCCGGCCCCCGGCCAGGGCGCGGCGCTCCTCGGCGTTGTGGATGAAGTGGCAGCGGGGCCCGTAGGGGCAAAAGCCGATGGTGTGGAAGGTGCGGCACAGCTCCGTCTTGTACTTGGGGTGGCGGGTCAGGCTGCGGAGCTCGTGGATACCGTGCGCGAACTGGCACTTGTCCCCGTACTTACAGGCACCGTTTTCTTCGAAGGGGCGGCACAGCTCCGTCTTGTAGCGGCTGGAGTTGACCTGGCCGCTCCCCGGCTGCTTCTGGGTGGGCAGCAGCCTCTCGCCCCCTTCAGAGAAAGAGCGGTCTCGAAAACGGCTGTCGCGGGAGCTCAGGGACGGGGCCGGCTCACCCTTCAGGCTGCTGAGAAGTTGGTTCTGGTGGAACTTGGAGCTGGGCAGAGTGACCGAGTGCCTCCGAGGAAAGCCCCCGCCAGCAGGGGTGCCCACTGCCTTCCTGTCCAGCAGGCAGCCCCCAGCACTAGGAGTGCTGTAGTTGAGCATCTTGTTACCCTGGGGGAAGGGGGGAGAAAAGGACCGGTGAGTGACTGAAGACACCCACGAGGTCAGGGCATGGTGTTCACAAAGGACAGCACCCCTTCAGATAGGCCAGTCTCTCTCTCCTCTCTAAAAGGAGCCACCTGGGTTTATTTTGGCACTGCTCATGAGAAACCACAAAATCCTGTTCTGTGTGGAAAAAAATTATGTGCGCATCCTGCTCCACGCTGACCCCTGATACGTAGCTTCATATCCTCTCATTCCTAAAGCTACTCCCCCCCAAAAAAAAACCCAAGTCCTGTTTATACTTTCCTCAACTCAGAAAACTTCACACAAGGCAGTCCTCTCTAATTTGCCTCCCCCAACAGAACCAGGTAAACCCCTGGGAGAAGACAGACAGGGAGCCAAATCCTCCCAATCAGTCCCTGCTAGCCCCCTCCCCCACAATCTGGCCCCAAACTCTCCACTTCCTCTTCCACAAGCGTACCCTTCCTTTAGCAACAGGTTTTTAAACTGCGCCCCCCTTTTTATTCTTGCTTGGGAAAGGGCATAGTCCCTTGGGAAAGGCATATGCACGGACCCCAAGCTTCTGGAAGAGTACCCCCCCAGAGGGGTTTCTCCCACCGTTCCCCACCCCCTTCACTGGGAAGACGTCTTTGCACAGGGTCTCCTGGCTGCAAGAGAGGTCTGGATAAGAGCACCAGTGTTTAATCTTGAACCAAAGCTGCAGATGGGCGAGCTCCAGCAACGCCCCCCCATACACCTCGCGGTCAATGGGGGGGCTTCAGCAAGGACACAGAGCTACCACAATCTCTAGTCACCTGCTCAAACTACCTAAGATTTAGAAAGAGTGGGGGTGGGCGACTTGAAAGTTATCTCCAGGCCCCTGACACATGTGGGTGTCATTGTGCAAATTCTAAAGTTAGTCCCTTAGGATCAGCAGCGGGGGATCGGGAATCAGTAACCCTGTAACCGCAGCCACCCCACCGAGAGGATTACAGGAACCCAGTGGAGAGCCGGTTCCCAACAATGAGGTTCATTTTAAAAGTCCTGCGGGGGGAGGGGGCAAAAGAAAGAGAAATAGATCAAAGAGCGGGCAGCCAGGACGAGAAGGATGGAGTTGCCCAGGAGCTCAGGCAGCCGCCAGGGCAAATAGACTTGGGGAAACGCAGGGAGGGGAAAAAAAGCTGAAAATTCAAAGTTTTTGATGTTGCTCTTCAGCTCCAGCACGCCCCTGTGCCCCAGCCCTGCAGCCCCGGGGCCTTGGCAGCTGCACCGACAGGAGCTGCAAGCTAGGAAGAGAGCAACATGACCCGACGTGTTTAAGGGAAGGCAAAAACAGTTCAGCAATTAAAAGTAGCCTAGCAGCTTCATCCTTTCAAATGGGGGAAGTGGGGGGTGGGGAAAGCAGAGTGGGAAAACATTTAACAACATCCATGGAGTTGTACATTTCAACCGCACTCCTGGAACATTCTGGCTTTAAAACTTTTTTTTTTCGAAAACCCGACTGGCAAACTACCCCCATCTAAGGAGGCCCTCTTAAGTCCTAACTGGCGGGAACTTGAGCTCTGGCAACATTTTGTTCCCCTATTCCTCAATCAACGAGCCGTAGTGCCGCACACACAGGTAAGCAGCCACTTCCAGCCAAAAGTTTGCAGCAAGAGACCAGCGCTCTCGCGGTGGAAGCCTAGCCCAGCTGGGGCGGGCACAAACTCCACTACAAACTCTCCTTGCCTACAATTTTTAAACTTTAAATCGGCCCCTTTTACTTGCCACATATCTCTAAGTTCTCCAAGGCAGACAGAGAAATTCTCCCAGCCAAATATCGTTCTGAGACTTCGCTTTTCCTAGAGACCCTACACCACAGGCGGGCAAAGTTGCCGGGTAGACTCGAACTCCTCCAGAGAGCACACCGGGAGCCCACCGAACCTCAGCTCCAGTGGTACACCATGCAAAGAAAGAATCCTTCCGAATTTGTCCCAATCCTAGCCACTCTTCCGCATCCCCGGGCCAGCCCGTGCCCCGCAAACTTCAGCAGTCGCCCAGAACTTTGCTCCCAAATTCACATGGAACTCCACCGGGGACCTGAAAGTCTGAGTAGGGAGGACATGGCCAAATTCCTTCAGAGCGGAGGGAAGCACAGTGAAAGCCCTTCACTCGCTCTGCGCCGCTTCCCCAGACCCGAACTTTTAGGTTTCTTTTAAGCACAAGAGAAACTTTCGGAAAGCCAAAGTTCCGCCCTAGTTTACCTTGCATAAAACTTCGCTCAAGTCGAAGATGGTGGCAGATACGAGGGTGGTGGTCATCGTGGGGGTTCGCACGGGGCAAGGGATAGGATCTGCTGTGTCGTGAAGGTCCCGGTGCGGGGAAGGCGCAGCCTCCGGCTCTCCGGTCTGGAGTCCCACACGCCTGCTCCCGGCGCCCCTCGCCTTTCTGACTCTCCCGGGCTGCGGCGCGCAAAGCCCAACTTATAAGATTTGGCGGATTGAGGGGAGGAGCTTTAAACTTATTTAAATGAAGAAGAGGAGGCGGAAAAAAAAGTTGATTGACACTGAGGTTGAATCAGCCATGCGGTCAAGCGGGAGGGAGGGGTAAAGGGGGAGGAAAGAAACTTTCAAAAGGAAGAAGGGGGAGGGGAGACGAGGAAAGAAGGCGGAAAAAAAAACCACTCGGAGCGGCGCACAACTTTTTTTTCTTAAAGAGGAAAAGTTTCGAGTCTGCGGGCTCCGCTCCCGGGCGCTGGGGGCGCCCCTCCCTGGGGCCGGGCGGGGCGGAGGGGGAGGGGCGCCCACCCTTTGTCAGCCTCGCTGCCCCGCTCTGTGACATCACTCATTCCACCCTCTTCAGAGTTCTGGTTGTTGTGTTGTTTTGTGTGTGACGGGGGTGGGGGTGGGGTGTGTGCGCGCATATGTGTGTGTGTGTGTGTGTGTGTGGTGTGTGTTTTGGTCGGGCAGGAAGGCGGGCTCGACTTTCTCTCCTTTTTTTTTTTTTTTTTGCTAGCTGGAACTGAAGCTGGTCTTGAGCCGGCCAGGGCTGCGGTTTCCATCTTGAGCTGGTGTCCCTTGAAACTTCTCCAAGTGTCCGCACGACTTACCTTTCCCTGACTTCCCTGTCCACACCCGGTTGCCCACCGCAAAACGAGCTGGGCGAGGAGTTTAGGAATTCAGAACACCCCAAAATGCTCGAATCAAGAGTCTTATGTTTGTTTCCCACCCGTGTACGGAGGAGTAGGGGCGACCAGGAAAACTTTTTTTTCCTCGGAGAGAGCCTGGCCTGGCGGGGGCGAGCGCAGCAAGACTTAGCGCGCAGCGCGCGTGTTCACGCGTGCTGGGCCGGCAGCCGCACTCTCCCGATAGGGTAAGGGGCACTGCTCAAAAGACCGCTGCCCGGGCAGACCTCGTTTAAACTTACTACAGAAAAACCCAGACTTTCATGGGCGCCTCTTCCTCCGGCTCACAAAAATAAAAGAGCAACCAGTCACTTTCCACGCGCGCTTTGAATCTGGGCTACCTCCTCCACACGTCCCCGAATGTTAAAAACAAGAAAAAAAAAGTTCCTTGGTAAGAAGGAAGGTAGAGGTGGGGGAAGCGACACTCGTAACTTCTTGCTGCTCTCCCGCCCCCACGCGAACGGAACATATGGCTTGTCACTCTGCCCTGTTTGCGGGTGCCAAGCAATGGGACCCACGGAACCCAGGGCCTTCAATGATTATTCCGCCCTTAAAAACCGCGAGCTATGTGTTTATTTACTACTAGGTTTGGCTGCCTCCCGCCCGCACTCGCTCGCGTGCTGGAGTGGGGACCCGGGCGGAAATCGCGGGCCGCGCCGCCGGGTTCCTCGCACGTTTCTTCCCAGCACTCGAGGCCGCCGGCTCTCTTATGAAACCCGGTGCGCCGAGAGGCTACGAGCGAGTTCCATTGCGATGTAATTAGGTCACCCCATTACGAGGACGTTTCTCTGGAAAGGACGGAGCAGGCAGAGCAGAGCGTTCGAGCCGCACCACCCCTTACACACACACACACACACACACACACACACACACACACACACACACACACACTTTTTTTAAAAACTGCATTTATTTATCGCCAACCTCTGGGCAAACCCAGGGAAACCTTCCAAATCACAACTGTTTTTAGAAACCAGTTTTGGGTGTTTTTTTCAACTTTGCGAAACACCCGACTTTTGCTGCAGCCCACGAAGCTAACGTAATTCCCTGCGGGGGTCTCTGCTTGACTCGTCTCCAACTTAAGTTGACGGCCCCCATTTTTAACCCGCTGCCGCTCCTGGCTTTTTCTGCTTGCTGCCGTCCAGCCGCCGGTTACTTCCCTCCCCCGCTCCCATTTTTCATCTTTTCTTGAAATCTGGCAAGCGCCGGGAAGGGAAATAACTTCCATCCACCTTAATTTAAATCATTCGGATGTGTAGGTCTCTTTTTAAAGGGATGTTTGCTCGTTCCCCTCCCCAGCTCCAAGGGGGTTGGTGTGTGTGTGCGGATTTCGTGCAGTTTCTTGGTGATGAGGTAATGAGTTCCAGATTTCGGGACAGAACGGGGTGCGTTAAAACCACAAGGTTAGTCTGAGCCCTGATGTGAAGCTATTTCGGCTTTTCATTCCGCACCACCCGCCCGGGCCGGTCCAAACTCCCGAGTGTTTGCGAAGCTCAGCTGGGGGGACGGGGCTGGGGTGGGGCGACCTCCTGGGGTAGCACCGTCCTTCTGAGGCGGTGGACCGGGCTTGGGGTACCCCGAGCTGCCTGAATAGTTTTGTTATTTTTTTTTCTCTCTCTCTCAAAGAAAAAGGCGATTCCTCGAATTTCCTGCGCCTTCCCTGCTCCCCTGGGCCTCCCCTCCCCCCGTTCCTCGGGGCGCGGGCTCCGCGCTCCCGGGTTGTTTACCCGCCCCGCCGACCGCCCGGGTTTGTTCCTGCTCCCAGAGCCCGTCTCTATAATTAAACTCTTTTTTCTAATTGTCGGGTTGCAACGTCATTTAGGGGACTTTCCAGAGGGGGGGAGGGGGAGCGGGAGGGAGCGCTCCTTAACCCTTCCCTGACCCTGCGCCGGGGACGCACGGCCTGCGCGGAGGCCGGCGACACCCGCAGGTGGGCGGCAGGTACCGGGCAGCCCCAGCCGAGCGGCGAGGCTCCAGGGCCGTGAGCCCAGGCCTCCGTCCTGCGCGGCGGCCCTGCTGCCGCCGCCTCCACCTGCGCCGCCGCTTCCGCCGGGGGGGGGGGGGGGGCGCCGCTCTGCCGCCGACTTCCGGTTCGCGCGCCCGGGCCGCGCAGGTATGTTGGCTTGGGGTGGGGGCGGGGCGGGGCCGGGCCGCGAGGTTCGGAGCCGGGGTGGGGTGGGGAGTGAAAGTCCTCCGAGGCAGGGAAGTGCGCGAGCTGTGTGCGTCCGCCTAGCCTGGGGCGAAGCCGTGGTCCCTGCTGAGGGGGCCGCTGCAGCGCCGGCTTGCGGACCCCCAGACGGCGGAACCGGTCAACGGCGCTAGACGCCGCCGCTCAGCGCCTAGAGGGGCTGCATTTCCTCCCAGGCTTCGGGTCATTTTTGAAATCTCCCAAAGTCTTGGGATTGAAATCTGACTCCTTCCCAGCCCTTTGCTACCTGAGACCTGGGGGAAGCCTCGAAGTCCCTGGGTTAAAGGGTAAAGGGAGATCTGGCCGAGGGAAGCCACCTGGGTTACCTGTCAGGTTTGTGGCTCCTGCCCGGCACAGTGATTCAGATCCTTTAGGGTGAGCCCAGGAATCTGCATTTCCCCCAGTGCGTCCAAGACATGGACGTTCGGGATCGAAATCTTGATTTTGCCTTTTCTAGCTGCGATTTGTTTTTTATTATTATTGACACAAGATCCTGGAATAATATTGTCTAGGCACTTGCGTACTTAGGTGAACGGGGGCGGGGAGGGGGGGAGGCGCGGGGGCTAAAACGGGTTAGACTGTGGCACGGGAACCTGTTATGTAACTTTTCCGAATATTCTGATTATTGCCACAAGTATTTCTGCAAACACTAGACGCGGGGGGAGTCCTAGAATAGAGGTCTCCATTAGTGAACAGTACTCAGCTGTCTTGTCCCCCGGAAGAGCCCCGGAGGAGACTGATCCTACTGTAAATGCTGCATTGCCTGGGGACTGCGTCCTTAAAGAGAGGTGGAAATAAAGGTGAAGACACCTCTTGCCAGGACTCCTGAGAGTCCAGCCCTGGTTGGGGCAGAAAGACTGCCTTGCTGTTTCCTATGTGGGGTATTTAAGACCTCCCTTCTTGGGTTGTTCAGCTCCCTGAAGAGAAGCTGGAAACATAACTGGTGGCTCCCTTGGTTGTACACCCTAGCCCTGGCCTGAGAAGAACAACTGACCAAAATAGTGAAATCAGACTGGCTTTTACTGTTACTCCCCCCACCCCCAGGGCATTCTCCTACTTAAAGGAAAATAAGTCAGCTTCCTTCTACCCCTGGGCCTTTGCACATGCAAATCCTGTCTGAAATCACTGCCTGAAGAACTTTTTGGTTTTTTAGACAGGATTTCTCCATGTAGTTCTGACTGTTCTGGAACTTACTGTTTAGATCAAGCTGCCTCTAACTCACAGACCTTCTACTGCCGACCACCAAACCTGGTTAAATTCTTTTTTCATTTTTAAGACCGGTTCATGTAGCGAAGATTAGCCTCAAGCTCAGTTTATAGCTGAGGATGACCTTGAACTCCAAACCGGATGCCAGAATTATGCCTGAATTCCTAATCACTGTTTAGAACTTGGCTCAAACATCACTTCCCATGAAAAACATTCTTGGCTGCACACCTACCTCACCAAGACAAAGAATATGTCTTCTCTCTTGTATGTGTTCACAGAATATTGGTTTCCTTGTGAGGTTTCAATATAATAATTCACAGTCCTAGCTTTGTTTTATGTTTTTAAAGATTTATTCCTGTATTTTTTGTATATGAGTGTTTATTCCTGTATTTTATGTATATGAGTGTTCTGTATTTTATGTATATGAGTGTTCTGTCTTCACACACACCAGAAGGAATCAGATCCCATTACAGATGGTTGTAGCCACCATGTGGTTGGTGGGAATTGAACTCAGGTACTCTGGAAGAGCAGACAAATGCACTTAACAGCTGAGTCATCTCTCCATTCTCTTGTTTCACTTTTTAACAGACAGTAAAGTTGATTTTTGTTTGATGTATGTATCTGTGAATATGAAGAGTAGATTCATGTAATGGCTATCACAATCAGAGCTACAACAGTTTTATCACCCTTCAAAAGACTACCTGGTACCCTTTGTGGTCATACCTTGCTCGTCCCTAATGCCTAGCAACCACTGATACACTGCTCTCAATCACAATGATACTGTCTTTTCTAGAATGTCCTATAAGTAAAGCCAAACAATACATATTTCACACCATAATAATTTTTCCATGTTGCATATATTGCTAGCTCATTCCCTGCTGTTGACAATTAGCATCTTGGTGCATGAGTATATACTAGTGTGACTACCGTGAACCAATGGGACCTTGGGTTATTCCCAGCTCACTCTGTAGACCAACCAGCAGGCTGGCCTTGAACTTACAGAGAACTGCCTGCCTCTGCCTCCCAAGTGCTGGGATTAAAGGTGTGCGCCACCAATGCCCGAAGTGAGTTCTTTTTAAGTGACATGTAGTTGAGTCATGGGTTTTCTTATCCATTTTGCTGATCTGTCTTTCGACTGGAGAGTTTACTTCCTTGCATTTAAATTATCAGTAGTGAATGGGGCTTCATTGCACTATCTTACTGTTTTCTCTTTCTTCTGCCTTTGTGTCCTGTGCTGGAATGAAACCCAGGGATTCATACAAACTCCACACTGAGCCACACCCTCAGCCCTCACTATTTGTTTCTAGATGCCTGAGAACTACCGTCCTTTGTTTCCACATTACTATAGTAGTTACCCCCTTGTCTGTAGGAGATGCCTTCTGAGACCCTCAGTGTTTGGGTGGGCCAGATGACTCAGCAAGTAAAGGTGCTTGCCATCAAGTCTAATGCCTTGAGTTCATGCCCAAGAACCCATGGGGTGGAAGCAGAGAACAGACTACAGCTTGTCCTCTGACCTCCACGTGCTTTCTAGTGCCCTCTTCTGGCCTCTGCAGGCATTTCACACACTTGGTACATGGACATTTATGCAGGCAAAACCACCATACGCATAAAATAAATCTTTTAAAAAAGACATGAAACTTATGTTGAAGTTTCTTGTTTTGTTTTGTCTGTGCTTGCCCTATCCCAGTACTGTTAAAGAGTTCAGTTTCTCCATGTAATTGTCTTGTCTTTCAAAACCTCAGATGCTGTACTTGTATGAATCCGTATACCATCAATACTAACCACTTTCAATTATAGTAGCCTATAGTAAACCTTAAGTTCAAAGGCTAATATTCCTCCCAACGTTTTATTTTTTACATTATTTAATCTGTATTCCTTTGCCTTCTTATATAGATTTCAGAATCATTTTGTCTTATCTATGAAAAATGTTCCACTGGGAAAATGGGAGTGTGGCTCAGTAACTGGGGGATGGGGGTGTGGTTCAGTAACTGGGGGATAGGGGTGTGGTTCAGTAATGGGGGACGGGGGTGTGGCTCAGTAACTGGGGGATGGGGGTGTGGCTTAGTAACTGGGGATGGGGGTGTGGCTTAGTAACTGGGGATGGGGGTGTGGCTTAGTAACTGGGGGATGGGGGTGTGGTTCAGTGATGGGGGGTGTGGCTCAGTAATGGGGGATGGGGGTGTGGCTCAGTAATGGGGGATGGGGATGTGGTTCAGTAATGGGGGATGGGGGTGTGGTTCAGTAATGGGGATGGGGGTGTGGTTCAGTAATGGGGGATGGGGGTGTGGTTCAGTAATGGGGGATGGGGGTGTGGCTCAGTAATGGGGGATGGGGGTGTGGCTCAGTAATGGGGGATGGGGGTGTGGCTCAGTAACTGGGGATGGGGGTGTGGCTCAGTAACTGGGGGATGGGGTGTGGCTCAGTGGAAGGGATGTGCGCTGACTGACTTTTCTGTTGCTTTGGCAAGATGCCACGACCAAAGGCAACTTAGGAAAGAGTGTTTCGCTTGGCTTATGGCTACAGAGGGCAAGTCCGTGGTGGGGGCGTCACGGCAGCACACAGCTGAAGCATGAAGCTGGCTGGTCACAGTTCCTCACACATGACTGTGAACGGACAGTGGGGACGGGCCAAGGCTACAGACCCTTAAAGCTCACCCCAGTGCATACCTTCTCTAGCAAGGCAGTGATCCTAAATAAGAGTTCTGTAACCTCCCAAAACAGCACTGAGACCAAGTATTCATATGTGAGCCTATGGGGATATTTCTCTTAAAACCACCATATTTCAATACACAGGGTCTTGGGCTCAACCCCTAGAATAACACACACTAACCAAAAAAGTAACTTCTAAGATTTTCTAACCCTGAATATGGTATATGTATTTATTGGGGGGGGGGGAATGGGAGCTTGCTGGGGATTGAACCCAGCAAGCCAGGCACATGTTACCACTGAGCTAACCCCACACAAACTGGATTTATTTAATCAGTGTTTTTATGTTTGGTTGGTTGGGGTTTCCTTTCCTGGAATTTAAAACAATGCTCCTCTAACACTTTCTGAGTTCTAGAACCATAAGTCTGTGCCACATGATAATTTAGTAGTGTTTTTTAGTATATATAAATGTGGTTTTTTGTTTTTGTTAGCTTTGTACCTTGATAGTTCTCATTTTTTACTCTTGCAATTAAATCTGTTTCTAGTCATTTATTGCCAATTCATAGAAATAGAGTTGATTTGTGTTTTCTATGAGTTTATAAAAATCACTTCAGTAAGCTGGGCGTTGGTGGCGCACGCCTTTAGTCCCAGCACTTGGGAGACAGAGGCAGGCGGATCTCTGGGAGTTCGAGGCCAGCCTGGTCTACAGAGCGAGTTCCAGGACAGCCTCCAAAACAATACAGAGAAACCCTGTCTCGAAAAACAAAACAAACCAAAAAAATCACTTCAGTTATATGAGGAGCTTTTGGTAGATTCCTTGGGAGATTTTGGTTGGGATTTCGTTTTTAATGTTAGAGAAAACATACTCCTTTCCAGTGCATTGTTGATGTTAAACATATGTGGTAAGGATGCTCTCACCTTGTTCCTAGTCCTAGGAAGAAAACTGCTACTTTTCTGCATTAAGTACGGTCCCTTGCTAGTTGTCTTTAGTCACTCAACGTTTTAACATCTCCCCTCCCAGTAAGATGTAGGTGTCATGAAAGCAGGCTTTCTCTACTCTCAACTCAGTCTCCCTAGTGCTGGCATAATGCCCAGAACATAGTAGGCCCTTATTAAGAACTCCTAGGAAAAAGTGAAGATTTGGTTGTCGTCTGTCATGTTAGCTAGCTTACCTCCCTACCTGACCAACAGTAGGGGACACTCAGACATCTCAGAAAATAATCAGACAATAAACACCCCCAAGAATCCGCCGAGGCACCGGTCCACAGGCGACTATTTGAAGCTGCAGAGCATTTACAGGCCAGGCTTTCTAGCAAGCCTTTCACAGTGCCAAAGCATTCGTCTGTGAGACTAGGTGACTGTGGTAAAAGAATGACTTCTAATTCGAAAACATCCCACTCCCAAACAGAAGTCAAACAAAGCTCTCGGCTCTGAAAATGAAGAGCTTTTGGGTGAAAACCCCACTGCTCTGAACCTTGGGCCTCAGATGGGCAGGGTGGTTTCGTCAGGCTATGCCAGCCACTTCTACAAACAGAAAGGGAAGGTGGTGGCTGTGTGCGCAGCATCCCTGGCTCCGCCAGGCCCAACTTCTCTGAACGGCCTGCCCCCAAGGCCTGAGGAAGAGAATGTGAAGCAATGAGTACCAACCAGGCCTGCCTGTGGGATTCCCTGACCAACTCCTGCTCCCCAGGGCAGCAAGGAAAACGGGGTAGGGGGGCCTCCTCCTATCCTACCAGTGAGAGGTAGGATGACCTGGAGAAAAGTGTAAGAGCTGCCCAGTATGGAGATTTGCCCGCAGGTTCTTGTTCTGATCTCGGGGTGGTCTTCAGGGCAGATGGAGACCACCCCATACACTAGTGAGTGTGAAGTGTTCAAAAGTCAGCCGAGCTGCTATTCTACCCTAGTACCAGCCTGTTGGGACTATTCCTGTCTAGAAGGCTGGGGATACCACAGATCCCAACCCCGAGAGTCACTTCTTCAAGAAACAGACCAGGGGGCCACAGCTCCTGGCAAATTGCCCATGGACAGCTGCGGGTGGGGGCAGGGGTGGCAGGAGAAGCCAGCCAACAGGGAGAGTGGCTGGGCCACAGTCACAGCCCTGTGACCTCTTCAATGTTGCTTCTGCCAACTGCACTCTCCCCCCAGGGGAAGGGGACCATGGGCCCCCACACCAGGGTCTGCCCTTGTCTGACCAAAGGCAACCAGATCTGCTGCAGCTGCTAAGTGAGAGAAGGAGCACTGGCAGGGACCAGGGAAGCAGCTGGAGGAAGATTCCTGGGGGTGTAAATATTTATACAACATGGTGCGTGGGAAGAGGCTACACGGAGGAGGTGGTAGGAGGTGGAGGCATGGATAGATGGACAGAGCTTGCACTTGGGCTCAAGCGGGGAGGGCCAAGGACTGCTGATCCTAATCCCTGCCTATGATCCTACATTAGAGGCTGCTTCCCGGCCTCCAGTTCTCCTGTCCTAGTCTTAGAAAGCTCAGCACGTGTGTCCCAGTCATTCCCACTGTTGAGTCTATCCTCTGTGTATTTGACATGGATACTGATACAGAGGAGGGGTCTGCCTTGAGGCAGATAGCAAACAAGCTGACAGAGTCTAGGGGTAAGGACCTGGAGAGAGCCCCTTGTGGCTTATGACTTCAGAGCCTTAAAGGAGTTGGGAACCCCAAGAGTTGTACTCCAGGGCTGAAGCCTAGAAAAAATACAAAGATATGAAATGCAAGCAGATATACCTCTCAAGCCTTTTTATAAGCAATATATTCTAGAAGAGTGGCTCTCAACCTTCCAAATGTTGCAACCCTTTAATACAGTTCCTCATGTTCTTGTGACCCCAACCACATTATTTTTGTTGCTACTTCATAATGTAATATTTGCTACTGTTATGAATCATAAATATCTGTGTTTTCTGATTGTCTTAGGTGACCCCTGTGAAAAGGTCATTCGACTTCCCAAGTGGTTGTGACTCACCGGTTGAGAACTGCTCTTCTAGAGTGACAGAGGACACTGTAAATGGATGACTACATTAATAATGGAGATTCTGGCAAGAGAACAGGCATGAGTGAGGTGGCCAGGAGGCCCTAAATGACACTCGTCAGGCCACCGTCGCAGAACCTAGGAAGACAAGGAGGTCCCGTAGTACTCACTGCTGCTCCTGGGCACCCCAGCCCTGACACAGCCAAGCCCCAGGTGTGCCTGGCTAAACCCTGATGCAGCCGTGCCTTCTGCTGGGCTTGCTGAGGATGTAGCCAGGGCCCAACAGCGTTGGTGTTCCAGGATGGGAAGTGAGCCTGAACTGGTAGGGACAGCCAGATGGACTCCAGTCAATTTGCCTTGGACAGCTGGGGAGCAGGGCTCAGGCCACTCCCCTGTCACTCCAGACAAGAGGGGTGCGGTTGCAACTTCTAGGATTTCTCTGCTACCACACCCATCAAGAAGTGCCACCTGCCTCCATCAGTGCCCAGGCTGACCCTCAGAGCCTCCCATAGAAGGGTCTGAATTGCCCCCCAGTGGCCAGTAGCCTTGAGCGTCACAATGCCCGCTGGCCAGCAGTGGGTCCCTGGGGTCCAGTGGAAAGCTGCCTGTCTTCTCAGCAGATCGACCTAGAGGCAAGAACAGAACTAGCATACAGTAGGAGGGGGTGTCAGAGGGTACCAGAGCCCCCCAAGAGACAGACCCCTCTGCTTCAAGTTCTCCCTTCCCTCCAACACGAACTCTGCAGACAGTATCTCCCCAAAAGAGTACCACCCTAAGCTCCCGCCTCTTCTCTGAACCCTGTCAACTCTCACCATCCACCCAAGTAAAGGAGCCTAGGCCCACACACTGAGCAGGAAATGCCATCTGTCCCCACCCCTGACCAGGGCCTGGCAGCTAGCATTAGCCTGATTGAGGGCTCCTCTTCCAGGGCATCAGGGCTAAGGGGAACATCTTCAGGCACCCAAGGCCTCTGGCACCATGGCCCCTGCCTGCTGGTTGCAGTCCTCCATGCCAGCTCTACTCAGACAGATGAGCAGCAATAAATGTTGTACAGCCCCAGGAAATCTGCAGGAGAAAGGATGAGATGGGGGGAAGAAAACAGAAGCTAAGAAATGGGAGGGATAAATTCAAGAAACAGGAAAATAAATCATTCAAGAACCCAGATAGATAAGGACGTCAGAGAAAAGCCGGGAAATAGGCCAAGGCAGGTGGGGAAGGGACCTGAGAATGATTGAAAAAAAAAAAAGAGCAGTTATCAATATTGTGAAAACAAGAATATAAAAGTGAATGGGGTGGGGTCTAGGAAAGAAGCAGGGAATTCTGATCCTTAACCAAATGCTCTCAGGAATGTTCTTGGGGGTCTTACTGCTCTTAGGAGGGACTTCAGACTCTTCTGAACACTGAGCAGGGACAGTCCTAGGAAAGCCAACTTCTTCTCTTTGTTTTTCCTGCAGTTCTCCCAAGTCACTCCTACCCCTGGCCATTTGTGAAGTGAGGGCTTGTCTTCCTACAGCAAGGCCAAAAATCAGTGCGTTCAATGTGGGACTTTGGCAGCTTCCATCATGGCACCCTGTGGAAGGTTCCATGATGCATCTGAGCCGAGCCCCGTGCTAGACTTGGGAGTATAAGGCTCCTGTCTGGGAGTTAGCACAGGCTAACCTAACCTACTGAAGGTATGGAGGGCTGGCATACCTTCTCATCTCTTTGCAAAGTCAGGGGGATCCCGGCAATTGGAAACAACAGAACAGAGGATTTAAATTGATTTCTCGACATTCCATAAATAGATCCCTACCTTTCTCCTTGCAAGGGTTGACAAACAGTTGTGGAAGTTTACTTTCAATGCCTATGTCTGGGGACCCCAGAGGGATTCAGGAGTCACTGACGTGCTCCCTCTGGTGGCTGGGGCTCCATCACTCCCTGTTGTCCCTCTTCTGTTGCTCTGCCACTGCCTCTTCTCCAGTTTCCTTAGTGACACACACCTGGCCACCCTCCTACCTCCTTAGGACACCAGAGCTGTGAGAAACCAGAAGCAGGACAGACATGGTGAGCACGAAGGGCTTTGTTTCAGCCCCAGCATTGCTGAGCCAGGCATATGGGCTGAACTCCTCGGATAAATAAAGAAGGCAGGGCCCAGGCTAGTCGTCCTAGAGTTCTGAAGTACTGGACCCTGATTCTGTACATGCCAAATGTCACGCTTTCATCTACCTCAAGCTGGAAGATATGACAAAAAGTACGGAAGGAATAATGTCTAGGCTATGGCCTTACAGACTTAACTCAATGTCTTCTTATCCCTGCTAACCTCCAAACCTGTCACAGTCTTGGGATCCCTGACTCAAGCTATTACTTAATCACAAAAATAGACAAACCAGGAAATCGGAGACCAGATGACCTAAATGTGTTAATCTCCCAAGCAGTATACATAAACCTTACTCTCTGTTCTCAAGTTGTGAACACAACAAGGAAAATACACAGCAACCACAGATTTCAGCTTCTTTGAGATTGGGCCTCAAAAGGCAACAGACCTGGTCAAAAGTCAAGTTGCCCAATAGTTTCTTAAATGACTCTAAACATTGGGAATCATCATATTACAGGCTGTGTTCAAATCCTGGTACTGCAACTTCCTGGGCAGGCAAGGGACCTACCTGCCCTCCCCTAGTCTCCTCCCTGAGAATGACAGTAACCATGACACCGATCTCCTGGGGCTGCTGTAAGGACAAATGAGCAAAGCCCTTGACACGAAGTTGATGAGTGCGACACCAGCAGCCTCCAAGCAAGCCAGTCAACTTTTGTTGTGCTTTAAGCAATAAGGAACTGACAAGGCCAAGGAGGAGGCTGGAAGCCCCACCAAGGAGGACTCCATGGAGCCACTGGAGCAAAACCAAGTATCCCAAGCAAGAGAGACAGTCGGGTCCCCAGAGAAGGCCCGGGCAGCTGGTAGGTGCAGCGCTAGATGGGAAAGCCAGGGACACCTGCCCAAAGCCAGGGTGTCTGACAAGGTCGGGGGATAGTCTCCTCTCATTAACTCAGCACGGCTGCACCCCACTTTTGTGTGTGTTTATGTTTGCATGAAACCCAACAATGCTGAAGTAGCACCACCCACTCTCAAGGGCTATTAGGGAACTGCAGCTGGAGTGGGCTCAGAGTGGCATTACTCTAGAGACCCACTAACCAGGCATTTCTGCATGGATGCAGAACCTGGTCCTTCTGTGAGTGGCATGAGTAAGAGGTCCTTGTACTTACGTTATCTTTACTATTAATTGTTGCACTTATTTTTAGGGGAGGGGTGTGTACATGCTGTAGCACTCATGGAGGTTCTGTCCTTCCACTGTGGGTCCTAAAGATCAAACTCAGGTCAGCAGGCTGGGCGGCAAGTGACCCATACTGACATTCTTTTTACAGCAGATTTTTTTTATGTAGACTAGGATCTAATATACAAGATTTCTTTCAACATCAAGAGTGGGGCTAGGGATGTAGTGGAACAGCAGGTGCTTAGCATGTGTGGGGCTTCCCCATATTTCAAAACAAAACCCCCAAAAAACAGCACATGGAGAGGTGGCTGGGTTGTAGGTGAACAAGCGTGGCTGATGCCGGATAATGGGCCCGTGTGTTTGTTTGTTTGTTTAATATATCTGTCTCCTGTGTGTGTTTAAAATTGTCCCAAATAAAATGTATTAAGTTCATAAAGCTGGAATGATTTTTAACTCAATGATTTCTCATTGGATCTTACAGCACACTACTTCCCATGTGCACACTATCTTAGACTAAAGATGAGGCCATAAAGATGTCAAGGAGAGAAGGGACAGGACAGCCCTACCCAGGGTCAGGAAAGTTCTAGCCCCGCCCCCATTCTCATGTGAGGACCATGGATGGATGGGCCCCTCCTCTCACCATCTCTGGGCCATTGCAGGATGTGGAGCACAATTAACTGTTACATTGCTTTTAGGTTCTGTAAAATTGTTTTTCAATTTTTGGTTTAATGCATTCTAAGACACAGTGATTTTTTTTTAACCCCTGTAGTAAAAGGCAAACTATTAACCCTTTTCTTTCAGGAAAATGGGGAGAATCACACATACCGGATCCACCTCCTAGGGTAAAATGGCTTAGTATATTGTGGTCCCTGTCACTAATAAGCATTGTCAGTGGTGTGGCTGTCAAATTGTCTTCTGCAGATGGCAGCCTTAGCCTCTGAAGCTATTAGCAGAAGACCCCGTCTAGGACACTCTAAGTTACAGATGTTCCCCCTTTCTTTTTCTCCTACTTGGTTTTGTCTCAGTACATTTGCTGCCAGAGCAAGCACTTGTTTTTACTTTTCAGACAGAGCCTGTATCTCATTTTGTAGCTCAGAGTAGCCACAGACACACAGTGAGCTTCCTGCTTCTGTGTTGGGATTATAGGTGTGAGCCATGATGCATAGATATCAAAGATTTTTTTGTTTGGTTTTTGTTTTTTGAGACAGGATTTCTCTGTGTAGCCCTGGCTGTCCTGGAACTCACTTTGTAGACCAGGCTGCCCTTGTCTCTGCCTTCTAAGTGCTGGGATTAAAGACAAACACCACTTTTTTTTTTATGTATACAGTGTTCTGCCTGCATGTATGCCTGAAGGGCAGAAGAGGGCACCAGATCTCATTATAGATGGTTGTGAGCCACCATGTGGTTGCTGGGAATTGAACTCAGGACCTCTGGAAGAGCAGCCAGTGCTCTTAACCTCAGGGCCATTTCTCCAGCCCCATCAAAGATTTTCTTAAACATCAAAAATAAATGTAAAGGCACACTACTCTGAACCTCTTTGGGTCTAGCATCCTGCCAAGCATTGGAGAAGTCATGACTACTGTCCTCCCCAGAGAAGCCTCTGGTTTAGAACATGTCACCCAGAAGGATGGGATCTTTCCCTCTGGCTGAACGAGCTGGAGGTGGGTGAATAGGACACTTCCTGCTCTGAAACCCCAGCCCCCACAAAGTAGAGCCATACAGATGAAGTCATCCCTAAAGACTGGATTTGCGGTGTACTCAAAGGGCTGCCCTGGCTGGCAAGCAAGCCATGAAGGCCTCCACACAGCAAAGGGCAGTACAACACACCTTCGAGAACAGGAGGGATCCCCCAAAGGGCCCAGTGACCTGGCCAGAGACACGTTTCCATGGTCGGTAACCATGGCTGCATACAGAGGCTGCAAGAGGCCTCCACGATCATTTTTAAAGTTTTTGCCTCAGGTCACACGGCCAACGGGATCCTGAAAAGCAAGTTTCTGCTTGTGACTTGAGGCAAGGGGCCTGCCAGGGAAAAGATAAGGGCTGGAGCAAAGAGCTGCAGATGAAGCCGCCATGTCTGAGCCCCGCTCTGAGGCCTGATGCCAGCCACATGAAGGGATGAAGGGTGCGAAGCTGGTTTGTATCACATCTTGAGTTACAACCACTGTCCCAGAACCTAGAGAAGGGGAGACGGAAGGGCTCCCACCCGCCCACCCTCTCTCCCTGCTGCCTTCCCTAGGGTGGGGAGAAATCTGGAGAACTTACAACACAGCTAGAATGGACTCAGAAAGCCTCTGGGCTTTGAGACCTATGTAATGCATTCCTGAAATTATCCCAAGTTCCTAAACTCCTGGCTCCAGGGAAAGCAATCTCCGAGAGACCTTGAGAGCAAGGGCTCAGGGTGCAGGCTTGGGAGCCAGAAATCGAGACTTCAAACCCCACCTATTAGCTTAACACTACCCAAGGCACTAAGGCTGCTCATTTCTGTAAATTAAGCCTGACCTTTGCTTGGATGATAGAAAATACTCAACTGGCTCAGCCCAAGCCCCCAACCCAATGGGGACGCACTGATGCCAACTGCA
Organism: Mesocricetus auratus; assembly: GCF_017639785.1. Lineage (NCBI taxonomy): Eukaryota > Metazoa > Chordata > Mammalia > Rodentia > Cricetidae > Mesocricetus > Mesocricetus auratus. Next base: position 36,770,863 of record NW_024429186.1, on the reverse strand, counting down.
TGGCCTTCTGGAAGAAATAAACACACTGAAAACAGCTGAAGGAAGCAGAGTACTGCTTCCAACTCAGGCTCAGAACCCCAGAGACCTGTGCCTATATCCGTCAGAATACAGCTTCCAGAAGCCACCAGGCTAAAAAGGCTGCTTGAGTCTGCAATGGTGGTGGGCTCGCCTGCTTTTTCCATTGGGCTAGAGTGGAAAGGGGACATTGTGGGTTCTCTGTGGGACAGTCTGAGCGAGGCTAATTAAGCACATGGCCAGAAGCAGAAAGGCAGGTGCCTGTGGGGGACATTCCCACAATGACATACCTAGGGACAGACAGCCACCCTTTACTGAGGCCATACCAAGGCCAGAGGTGTGATGCTTGCAGGCTGGGGGTTCCCCAGGCAGGGAGGAAAGAGTTAAGCTGCTCTGGGCTGGGAAGGAGGGAGGGCTCAGCAACTATAAACAGTGAGCCCTGAGAGGGAAGGAGGGAGTTGACAGGATGTGGCCCGGGCTTGAGCTGTCTGGTTATTAACTTCACTTTTATTTGGAGGGGGATTCATTCGGTTTTGCGTCCCATCAAGGAAGTGAAAGCCCAGGTCTCAGAGGGGCCCGGTTTCAAATTGTTCTGTCACAGCTCATTTATTTTTTCCCTTAAATAAATAAACAAAACTACTTCTGTTTTCCCCTTAGTGAGCATTCAGCAAATCACCTGTGGCAGAGGCAGGGACGGGGTTCCCTGGGGTCCTTCATGGGAGGAGTCCGGACCTCATCTTTTCCAAGGAAGACGGGAGGCTCCTTCCTATGGCATCAGCCTTCTCCAAGCGGCCACAAGCCATCCTTCCCTGCTCCTGTCACCTCAGCCTATACCTCGAGTCCAGCCAAGCACCTAGCCCCAGGGATTCTCAACCTTCCTAATGCTGCAGTCCTTTTAATACAGTTCCTCATCTTGTGGTGACCCCCCTCCGTAAAATTATTTTCATTGTGATTCATAACTGTAATCTTGCTGCTGTTATGAATCTTAATGTAAGTATCTGTGTTTCCCTATGGTCTCAGGTGACCCCTAAGACAGAAGGGGTCGTGACCCACAGATTGAAAATCATTGGCTTAATCTTCAGCAGGCCCTGGGCCCCACAGCCCAGACCATACAGAGGAGCGGAAAGGGATTCTGGGAAGGTTAACCTTCTCAGCCTGCTTCAGACCTATGGTTTTGGTTCCTACGCCACCCTGACATTTCCACCCAAAATAACTTTCAGCAGTCAAACACACAAAAGCATTCCATCCCGGGGCTTAAGAAAACACCGTTACATCTTCCTTTGCTCAAGGTTCAAAACCTATGAGAACCTTGCCCAAACACTATGCCCAAATCCAGATTAGAGCCCACTCAATCGCGTGGCAATTCTCCTGCAGGTACCCTTTCCCAGTAAGGAAGACCAATTCCATGCTGGGTGTGACCCTCAGAAGGGGAGGGTGCAGCCACAGACCGAGGAGGCCCTCGTGATGGTCTGTAGGTGGGCTAGCCACTGAGAGGCAGTCATTTGAAACAAAGCGGGTAATTAAGGTAGGCTTCTGGTGGGTCTGATACTTAAGACAGACCTTGAAGAACTGACAAAGACTATTCTAGAACATGAAAACTACAACCGATTGAAGGCCGTGGGGGAGCAGTGGGGTCCTCTGCTCCTCAGACAGCATCAGAATGACTGAGAAGCCAGTAATGAGCTGGCCGCGTACAGCACGGGGCAGCCGGTCCTTGGCCCTGGGTTGGTGTGACCCGAGGGCATCCACCGTTATACCACCTTGTCTCGGACCCTAACCCTGGGCTGCCATACGACAGCCTGATGATCACTCTGACCTACTTCAACCACCTATGACTTTAAGCTCTGTGAATATAGGGCAAAAAGAACGAGGAGGCGACTGGGCCACGTCCAATCAATGACCGAAGCGCTGGCCCGGCCTGCTAATGGCTGACTGTCAGCATTTCCCAACACCCCGAGGAACGTGCCAGGGCCTCGGGTTCTCTGCCCATTCTTAGAAATTCCTCCGCAGGCCCATGACACTTCGCTTTCCAAAGCCCGGACCTGCCGCGGGGCTCGGTGGCCCGACCCCTGGCCGCGCCCAGAGCGGCCAGGAGCGGGTTAAGGGCGCCAAGATGGCCGGCTTGTTTTGCTCGCCCAGGCGTCACGCGGAGGCTTGCCCTTTGCCTCCCGGGCCGCGGTCAAGGTTCCGCCGCCCTCGATGGCACCCAGCCCGGCGGAGCCTCCTCCCCTGGTCCCGGAGCCTCGCGAACCTTCTAGACCCAGGCGCGGCAGGGCGGCCTGCCCGGAGCTTCCGGGCCGCTGCGGGCCCTTCGACATCCCGGAGCGTCTGCGGCCCCGGGCGGCGGCTGGTGACAACGGTGGCCGCCGCGCCGCTCTTCCCCAGCAGGCCTCCCCGGGCCTTTCCTGCAGCGCAGCGAGCGGAGGCGGTGCGATGGGCGTGGCAACACTGCCCTCCAGTGGACAGTATGCCGAACAGCATGCGTGGGACCCTCAAAACTTGCCTTTGCCCACCCGGGGAACTGGGCTCAAACAGCTGGGGAAGTGCCTTGTAGATGGTTCTCCAACTTGAGTGTGCAACACACTTTCCCAGGCGGCTCATCCAAAATCAGCTGCTGGCCTGGCCCCAACTCAGAGTTTGTAGTCTACGGAGTTCCAGAGAGAATATGGCTGCTGCAGGCCACTTGGTCCTGGAACCGCCAGCTCTGCGCACTTACCCAGGCCGGGAATCTATTATGTGTGCAGTATGCCCTGCAGACAGAGCACAGAGGATAAACTGTGACTCTGACAAAGTTCCCACCCATATGGCACTTAGAAGAGAGGATATGCTTGTGTGAACACTCATAAATCTAAGACTGCGCTTGGAAACCTGAAATTCTGTTTTATTTTGTGTGTATGGGTGTTTGTCTGTATGTATTTCTGTGCACCATATGTGTGCAATGCACTCTGAGACCAGAAGAGGACTTTGAATCCCCTGGAACTGGAGTTGCAGATGGTTGTGAGCCACCATGTGGATGTTGGTAATTGAACCCGGGTCCTCTGGAAGAGTGGCCAGTGCTCTTAATTGAGGAGCCGTCTCTCTAGTTCCTTGAAAAAGTTTTAATACATTTATAAAAAAATACACTTATATAGCCTTGATATGTGTGACTTTAAAACACACACACACAACACTTGCATCAAGTCAGGACAGTGTTCAAGACTGTGTACCTTCTTTCCAACATGTAGATTCTGGGGACCAAACTCAGGTTATCAAGCTTGTGTTACCATCACTGTTACCAGTTGAACCACCTACCGGCCCCAGTTTGAAAAAGTTTCCAAATTCCTATGAAGGGAAATATTAAGGTATTCAAAGATGACACATGAATAGGGAACTACAAAGTCCCCAATTTATGATGATTTCACCTTTAAGGTGGTACAAAAGTAATTTGCATTTGGCAGAAACCAGAGATGAATTTTTAATTCTGCCCCCCCCTCCCCTGCTAGCAATAAACACGATACTCTTTTACAGGAAGTTCCTACAGTCGCAGATGGAAAACAGCCTGTGGTCTACGGTGTGCTGAGTTGCTAAGTGGCGATGTTCAGTAAGTTAAGGTAGCCAGTGCGCTTTCCATTCCTCATACCACCTGGCATTTCCAGTTTATCTCGGGCTCGTTGGGACATGGCTTCACTGCAAATCACCAGGGAGCATCTGTGACTGAAGCTGGGGGTGAGAAAACTGTCACCAAGGACTTTCTGAGGAAACCCTTAAGCGGCGTCTAGAAAGAGGGGTTAGGAAGGCCGTGGGGAGAACCTAACAAAGCATTGGGAATGATAGGACAAGAGCATCACCATCCCTGTGAAGGCTGAAGACAGACAGAAGGGCCCAGAGCTGGTCCCCAGGGACCTCCCTCTTCAGAAGGGACCCTGAATACTCACAGCCACACCCAGGATGATATCTTGCCTTTAGGAACCCCAGCCCTGTGCTCCTGGACCGTGAACTTCTCACGGAATCAGATTTGCTTGAAGCCTGAAGGAGAATCACATTTGATGTGTTGAGTTTTGTCGGGTAGCGGTAAAAAGACAGAGTGTCAACTACCCATCTGTGTGTTCTATGCTTTGTCTGGGGCCCATGTCTTCAGTGAACATTTATATATATATATAAATATTAAGATTTATTTATTACATACACAGTGTTCTGCCTACATGCCAGAAGAGGGCACCAAATTGAATTGTAGATGGTTGTGAGCCACCATGTGGTTGCTGGGAATTGAACTCAGGACCTCTGGAAGAGCAGTCAGTGCTCTGAGCCATCTCTCCAGCCCCCATTCAGTGAACATTGTTAAGCACCTGTTGTATACTTGGCACTCGTCTCACAATTATGACATGTGAGGAGGGGCCCGCCCCGTCCTTGTCCTGCTGCTCCAAGCACTTTGGAGGGCAGTCTCCCTTCCACCCCCTGTTTATCCACCTTCCTAATGAGCCCAGGGCTGGCCAGGTTGGCGCATGGCGACCATGAAATGCTGTTGCAGGGCACTCTTACCAACTTGGAGAAGAGGATGGGTAAGCACCAGCCAGGGCCTCGCTGTTGTTCAGGCTGTGACAAAGAAGCGTTTCCCATTAGTCCTGCCACCTTGCACAGAGGAATGGCGTTAGGACACGTGTGTTAGATGGTCCAGCTCCCCGTCAGAGGAATGGCGTTAGGACACGTGTGTTAGATGGTCCAGCTCAGTCCCCCAGCACCCTGTCGTGGAGTGAGGAGAGAGGAGAGTTCCTCTCCAGGGCCCCCACCACTCCAGTGTTTGGCAAAGTAAGGTCTTTGGGGGTCCGTGGACTCCAGGCCAGTTGAGCTAGGGAGAACACATAAAAAAAAGTTTCCCTTTCTAATTCAAACCAGTTCAAGTCAGCTCCTGATTCTGTGTTATCTCCAGCAAGTGGTTTAATCTCTCCGAGCCTCGGTTGCCCCATCTGGGAAATGGGAAAGCACAGCATTCTGCCTGGTTGGAAGATTCCGAAGATTAGTAATAGCAGCCATCACTTCTCCGCTGCTGGCACTGTGCCAGGCACGCAGGGCTTCTCATGAGGTCATGTGTGGAAGTGCTGGCCTCTGGCCAGCCAGGAGTCAAGCCCCATCCTGGGAGCCACGGGTGCAGTTTCACAACTGTGCTGGTGCTCAGTGCACGTGGTTAGCACTTAATAGGTGGACGACGTTTAGCAAGACCTAGACACACGGCAAGCACTCAATAAATGACCTCCATTACAAGCCAGAGAGTGGGGACCTGTGTGCCAAAGTCCCGTGACAAAGAACGCAGAGAGGTAGGCGGCCCAGGTGATGCTTCACCCCTTTCTCTCTCCTCAGGAGGGCCAGCCCTTGTGTGTTAGCCAGCTCCCCGGGCTGGGACGTCAGCTCTTACCCACTCTACCCAGGGAGAAGCTTAATTAGCCACCCAGCAGCCAGGAGCGCCCCAGATGAAAGGTGCTGAATTTGAGTAGAAGGCGTGACCCCCATATTTATAACCAGGGCTCCCTTAGGTGAGGAAGGCCGGGGGCGGAGAGGCAGGCCAGATCAGGGCCTTGCCTTGTTTACGACAGCGGCTCTCAGGAAAGAGAGGCGGTTGCAGTGGCTGTGAATCTGAGAAGTCTCCAGGGGGTGGGAGTGGGGTTGTAGACGGCCTAAGAGTGGAAGGCGTTGGGGGGATGAACGGATCAGAAGGCTGAATGGTGTCCCAGGTATTGCTCCGCCTCCTGTACCAGGAGCTCCAAGGCCCGAAGTGGGCCTGGATGGGGTGGGTCACAGTGGGTAAAGGGCTCTGATTTGGGGCTGCCAGGTCTAAATGCTAGCTCTGCTGTGGCCTTCTGAACTCCCTCATTGACTGACAATGCTTAACGGGGAGATGCAGGCACCTACTATGCCCATTGTGTACTCCATAGGCCCTAACTGGGTGCTGGAAATACAGCCCAACAGAAGGAAGGGTTTGCTTGTCTGCATGACAGACCCCAGGCCCAAGAAGGAGAGATAAGGAGGTCAATGGCTTACAGTCTCTGCTCTCCATGAGAGGGATGGCAGTCACGTGTCAGATGCAGAGATCAAGCACTTCACTTTCCGCAGACACCCCGGACAGACAGATCAGCCGCTGAGGCAGGTAAAACTGAGTGGGCAAACTCAGACACAGGTTGAGGGGCCAGGTCTGCAGCCTAGGATATTCCTGATGCCTATCTGACAAAGCAGATGCTGCAGTCCCCTCTGCCTCAGGCTAAGAAATGCACCTGTAGTAAAGGACATAGCTAAGTGTTAAGATGGCATAAGGACCAGACCAGCAATGGCCACATGTCATCAGCAAGATCAGCAAGGTTAGGGGAAGTACCCAACCTGTGGGCAGCTGCAGCTAGAGGGTGAGGACAGGATGCTCAGATGCATCTCACAACCCCGCCCACCCTCCTCACTCCCCTACCCTCCATCCCCGTCTATCTCCACCAAAGCCGGCTTCCTGGTAAAGCAGGCCAATAACAGAAGCCGGGCTCCTCTGCCTGCATCCGTATCTGGAGGCAGGCAGCATTGCCCAGCCAAGGAATCCGAGGAGGAAAAAATGGTACTCTGCATCACCAGGGGCCCGTGGTATCACTCCAAGAGACAGAATGGGGTGCTGGGCTGAGCTGAATGGCAGGGGTCTTTCTCAGGACAAAACACTGCCACCAGCACCGTGCCATCCCTGGTGACAGAGCACTTCCGAGGTTCTAGGCATGTAGTTCTTAAACCACTAAGATTTTTACCAAAGATCTTCCCGGGGCCACAGGGCTAGTGTGCGGAGGATTTGCACTGCGGTCTGGCTCACCCCAGATTTTCCACACACAGTTCACCATATCCTTCAAGCAAGCCAGCATTTGTTTTCCTAAAGGAGCCCACAATGGTCCCCTGTGTGCTGCACGGGCTCCTAGCCAGGCTGCCTGCCAAGGAGTGAGGGACAAAAATCGTCCAACACAGAGTACCCACCCCAGCCTCTCTCCCTCCCCCGCCTGGTCTCGGCCAGCCTGTCCACAGACACGAAGTTCTGCCCGTCCACAGGAAACTCAGAGGATCTGAAGAGAGCTGTCCCCACCTGGGCCTGGAGAAGGAAGGGGACTGGATGAGAAGTCTAGGTCCTCAGGCAGGAGCTAAATGGTCCCTTCAAGCCCGTCCACACCTCTGGCAGCTGTCCTGACTAGCTGCCTTGGCAGAGAGCTGAGCGAGCAAGCTGGGTCTTGCCCCGGGTGCCTTAACTGACCCGAGGAAGCCCCGGGTGCCCTTAAGAGAATCAGGCAGAGGGAACGGGGTGCGTGGGAAGGTGGCTGATTACCATCTCCCATTTCAGGGGTGGGGTGCGGCCACCCACCTGGGGAATATAGCCTTGGTTGTTTGGCAGCCATGAGCCCCCGTCTGTCTCAGGCTCGCCAAGGGTCAGACGGGGTAAGAGATAGGCCGAATAAAGCCAGGACACGGTCTCTGCGCTGACCTGAGCTCCATTCTCCGCGCTCCAGCTGAAACCCTTCATGTGCAGCAATTCTGAAGCCGGTGTTGAAATCCACTCTGAGACGAGAAAACCGAGGCCCAGAGAAGTGTGAGAGATACGCCCACAGCCGTGTGGTCCATCGGGATGTGCACTTGGTGTCTCTGATCACAGAAGTTTTGTCTTTGATGCCCACTTAGAGCTTTTCTGTTGACTGTCATGGGAATCGGCAATGGGGACAGTGTGTGAAGGAGGGAGCAGGCTCGTGAGCTGATGCGTGAGTGGACCAGTGGGTGTGGACCAATCAGTGAGTGGCTGAGTGGGTCAGTGAGTGGCGGAGTGAGTGGGCCAGCGACGGGATGAGGCATCGGTGCAGAGGAGTGGGTCAGTGAGTGGATGGGGGCATCAGGGAGAGCGTCGGTGAGCGGGCAAGTGGGTAATAGCCCAACAGACAGAACAATAGGAGCGGAGTGGAGCGGCAGACAAGGGGCAGGTGGCTAACCGGCTCAGCTAGGGAGATGCAAGGAGGGGCGTGGCTTCAGAGAAAAAGCTAGCTCTTTGGGATGCTGGCTCGCCAGGAAGAGTACCCCCAGATCGCCCTCCTTAGAAAGAAGCCTTGAGAAAACCAGACTGGGGAGGCTCCAGGACCCCTACACACTATGGCCACTCAGTGACAGGCTGGGTTAATCATTGACAGGTCTTTGAGATCTCCATTGCTTAAGAGGACCCTGGGATTGACCTGCTGACACACACACCCCACTCCCGCCCCCCTGCCCTCCACCCCCAAGCAGGGAGGAAAAGAGGAAGGAGAGAGCTGTTGTTGGCCCTGCTGGAGGCAAAGATGATGCCCTAACTGCTGACCTCGGGAGGCAGGGAGCCCTGGTCTGGGTCTTAGGGAGGGGGTGTTTACTGTCCCAGCCCTGTTTACCTAAGAGGACGCAAGGCAGCCTGGAAATGGCTCACCAAGGGGCCATTGTTGCGAGCAGGGAGCACCACAGGGTCTTTGCCTTCTTGGGTAAGATCTCACTTGGGGTCTAGACTGGGGGCTGAGGTAGACTGGGCTGGCCCCAGGCGTGAATCTATTCTGATGTGGGTAAGAAGGAGGCTATTGGTTAGATGTAGTTCCGGGTATCAGAAACCCGGAGGGAGAGATGAGTAGGGGCCTATGAGTTCACCCCAACACCTTCTATGAGGAACAAAGGTAAAGGCACCTGGCTAACTCAAGGTTGATTGCATGAGTTTAAAGGCACACAGAGAAACCCCTCCATCTCCCCTCCCGACCAGACCCAGGCAACTCTCTGGGGGGAAACTGAGGCAGGAAAGGGGCATCTGGGAGACAGCTAACATATAGCAAGAGTGGCACTGGCCTTGTTAAAAAGAGAAAGCTCTCTGGGGTAACTGCAAATGTGTTTCCTTTGTGGCCATTAACTTCTGTCATGAAAGAGCAGGCTTTCAGAGCCACACCCATGGCTACAGTCTCTCGGGAATAAGTTGCTCAAAATATGCCAGAGAAATATATCTGGAGGGTGGTATATTGTGGTCTCCTACCCTAACCCTGTCACGACCACAGCATCCTCGGCCCAGGTGTGATCTGTCACAGTCCCTCCCAGGTGTGAGTTGCTGGGACACACCGTATAATCAATCCAGTGAGGTCGCAAAGGGTCTGAAGGGAGCTAGAAGTGTGGGGTGCACAGGCATCTGGTGGACAGGTGATATGCTCCCCTGTGCCCCGAGGATCTGCTTGAATTGCCTGTCCTGGAGAAAACCTCTAGAGGGACAGAGGGACACACACACTGCCCTCTGTCACATTCCTGAGCTGGGTCCAAGGAAGCCACCAATGGCAAATACTCTGACCACCCTGCCCTGGGACAAACTGAGCAGGCTCATCAGCTGCCATTCTGGTGTCTAGCCTCCTTTTTGGAAAATGCCACAGAGGACGGTTTAGGCTTGAGGCAAGGTAATTCTTCAGAGGCATCTGTAGAGCCTTAGGGTGTAGCCGAGACCCTGGGAGGTGTCGTGCACCCCCTAGTGGCCACTCTCCGCAAGGCTGAACAGAGCTTCCGTGCCCACATTCCAGGTAAGATGGTGGATTAAAGAGCAGCTCTGCCTGTGTGTGATGGGATGAGTCGGGGAAACAAAGAATAGATTCTACTTAGCGATATAAAGAGTAGGGCATTCGACATTACAGGAGTTTTAGGATCGCCGAGAAACGCAGAAGGCATCTCTAACCATGCAGCTCCGCAGCAGGAGAAGATGAAGAAGCCTCACCAGCAAGGTGAGCCAGGCAACCCCTGGTGACAATGTGACTCCCAAGTTCACAGTTCTCAGAAACCTCAAGCCAGCTATGGGGTTTGGTGAGACCGTGACTCCTCAGGCATGATGGGTCAGCAGCGCAGAAATCTGTTTTGTAATTCCCCCGTATCTTGAAGGACCGTGGCTAGACACAATCTTGAAAGGGAACCTATTATTTAAGAATGGGCTACCCTAGTTGCTAGGAGCTGATCACATCACCTGGGAGTAACTGTGGAGTCTGATAGTCCCGAGCCTGAGATCGGAGATGGGGCAACCTCCAAAGCCACCCGGCTGCTGCCACCTTCATTGTCGCTGCGACTGGGAACTCAAGAGTCCGGCGGACCACTCAGTATCCGCAGCCTCGTGGTCTCGTGGGTTGTTTACTATCGGTCTTTGAAATTATGGGCACAGGTCTGTCTCTACCATCCTCAGTGCTGTGTTTGCCTCTCCTTTCCCGGGGCACCCAGGAGACAGCCCCTGACGAGAACAGCAGTCAACCCCGGAGGTGCAAACTGAAGTCATGGGCGAGCGGAAGAGCCTGCCCAGCTCACAGTCTCCCGAGGCAAGTGTGGCCAGCAAAGATTCCTGGTTAACAACGAAGGGAAAATACTGAAGTGACAACTCCAGAGGACACCCGGCATTTGTCAGATGCCTGAGCATAGGCATCAGTCACAGGAAAGAGAGAAGCCCTCAGGCGCCGCTGAATCCTGCCCACCTGGCAGATCCCAGTTACAGAGAATCCAGAGCAAAGCTTCTCTCCTCCATGTCACACCTTTTTTCTTTTTATTATACCTTCAGCAGTATTTTTATTTTTTGTTTTGTTTGTTTTTTGAATCAGGGTTTCTCTGTGTATCTTTGGCTGTCCTGGAACTCACTCTGTAGACCAGGCTGGCCTCGAAGGCACAGAGACCCGCCTGCCTCTGCCCCCTGTGCACGTGTCATGGCAGAGGTCAGAGGGCAACTCATGTGTGCTCCTGGGATCAAATTCACGTTATGAAGTTTGGTGAGCACCCGTTACCTACTGAGCCATCTCACTGGCTGACTTTATCTTTTTTTTTTTTTTTTTTTTTTTTTTGCTTTTTTGCTTTTTTGCTTTTTCGAGACAGGGTTTCTCTGTGTTGCTTTGGAGGCTATCCTGGAACTCGCTCTCTAGACCAGGCTGGCCTCGAACTCACAGAGATCCGCCTGTCTCTGCCTCCCGAGTGCTGGGATTAAAGGTATGCGCCACCAACGCCTGGCTTGACTTTATCTTATTTTTTAAGTTTTTATTTTTTATTTTCCTTCTTACACTTATCTAGTTTTGTTTACATATCTTTATCACTGAGTAGTTTTTTTTACTTTATTGTTAAATTGTATATATTTACTTAATGTGTATGGGTGTTTTGCCTCTATATTACATCTGTGTGCTACATGCATCTGGTACCTATGGAGACCAGAGGAGAGCATCAAATCCCCTGGAACTGGAGTTACAGAGGGGTGTGAGCCACCAAGTGGGAGCTGGGAATCAACCCCTCGTCTTCTTCGAGAGCAGCCAGTGCTCTTTATCACTGAGTCACCTCTCCAGCCCCCTTGGGAGGTCTTTTTGAAATCTCTTGCTTTTCCTCTTTCTCTTCATAACATTCTTCTCCATTCTTCTTCTTTGCTTTTATTAAACCCTCCCCCCTTCCTGTCCTTTGTCACATTCATTTGATAGCCATATATATCCTAAGTAATTTTTAGCTTGATAGCATACTCCATTATTTTTGGCAGTCCCTGTGGTCACTGGTAGTACATTATTGTAAAGGTTTTTAAATGTATTTCTTTATCTTGTTTGGTTTCATTGTTGTTATAGCAATTTATTTGTCTCCTCTGAGTGGTCCTGACCGAATCTTCAAGAGTAGAGTGCTCTCAGAGGACATCCCTGAATAAAACTGGGAGAAATACCCAAACCAACAGATGAACAAATTACAATACAGAAAGCCAGGAGGTGCCAGCATATGCCTTTAATTCCAGCACTGCGGAGGCAGAGACAGAGGCAGGCAGATCTCTGAGTTCGAGGCCAGACTGGTCTACAGAGTGAGTTCTAGGACAGCCAGCCAGATCTACACAGAGAAACCCTGTCTTGAAAAACAAAAGTAAATAAATAAATAAAATCACAACATAGAAATACAATAAACACAACAAAGTAAAGCAACATGACTTCTCTAAAAGGTTGTAACTCCTCAATTACAAAGGCACTAAAATGGGTAAATTTCTTGGTGAAGAATAACAATACCTGTAAAATGATTAGTGACTTCAGAGGACAACACAACCAACCAGATGAATGAAGTAAGGAAATCTATTGTATCCATGTTTACACGATTACACACATACATCATACACGCACACACAATGATAATTAAAAAGCTATACAACTAAAGTGCCTACTCACTTACGAAAGTAAACATTTTAGAATAACACCAGGAATGGGGAGAGGCTCATACGCTCCCAACCCTAGCAAAGGAGGTGTTCACAGTTGATGGCTGCAGATGTCAGCTCTCCTAAGGATGTGGTCCTACTAGGTTAATTACACCCCATGGATGGCTCCACACCTCTTAGTATATGGGCAGCCCAAGTTGGACTTGGTAGGGTTTTATTTTTTAAGTTAGGAGAGTAGGAAGGGCAAGATGTGGATCTTGGAGGATTTAGGGGGAAGGATGGAAGGTGAATATCACCAAAATACATTGTGTGCTTGTATTAAATTCTCAAAGAATCGATTAAAAAATAACATTAGACTTCTTGACAGAAACTCTCAGTCAAGAAAGCATGAAGTGGTTTATTTCAAGTCCTAACAGTAAATAACCACCAACCAAGATTGCTGTTCTTAGTAAAGTTATGTTTAAAACTGACAGAGAAAAAAGACCATTTCAAGACATCCACAAACAGAAGTGAGTCATGACCATGATGCCAACATTGCAGAAGACACTTCAAGGCACCTTAAACACAGAAGGAATAAAGACAGTCTCAATCATGGAACACAAGAAAAAAACAAATTCTGTGAGAGGAACAGGTGAACACAGAGTTATGGAAGAGCCCATCATGTTCAACACAGCAAACCAGCAAAGCCCTATTATGAATAGGAGAGGAGGAGAATGAATCAATAATCCAACATTCCAGAACACAGTCAACAAAATTCAAACAATGAGCAAGCCCCTGACTTTAATAATCCTAAATATAAAGGCTGGGCAATGGTGGCACACACCTTTAATCCCAGCACTTGGGAGACACAGGCAGATAGATCTCTGTGAGTTTGAGGTCAGCCTGGTTTATAGAGTGAGTTCCATGACAGCCAGGGCTGTTACACAGAGAAATTCTATCTCAAAACAACAACAACAAAAATCCTAAATATAAATGACCTTTATCCTCCAGTTAAGAGATACAGACTAGCTTAGAGGTTTAAAACCAATACCCAGCTTTCTGCTATCTCTAAGAAATATACCTTACTGGCAGATAAAACAGAGTGAAATGACAGACATCAATTTACCATGGAAATGGAAAGTAAAAATAGTGGCAGTTCAGTTACCTGACAAAGTACCAGCAAACCAAATGAGTCCAAGGAGATAAAGAAGGCCACTACTTAGCAATAAGGATCAACACTGGGGCTCCAAGTTTCACAACAATAAACACTAAGAGACATAAAAGTGCCGATAGATACTAAAGCAGTAAGAGTCATCCAGCCTGAAAATCAATAAAGAAAATTCAGAGCAAATCTGTGCCATACATCAAATGGGCTTAACAGACATTTACAGAAATATCACATCCAATAATAGCAGGAAACACATTCCTTTCAGCAGACTATGGAACCCTCTTCAAAATGGAGCCCGTCTTAGCCGCAAAGCCTGTCTTAGTAAGTACAAAAGAACTGAAATGAAGTTGGCCACAGAGAAACCCTTTCTCGAAAAAAAAAAGAACTGAAATGATTCCTTGAATAAAACAAAGTCAGTAGCAAGAGAAGCCAGAGAAACTATACAAACAGCCACTTGGATATTGGACAATATGCTCTTTCTCCTCCACCCCCTCCCGTTTTCTTTCTTTTTTCTTTTTCGTTTTGTTTTGGTTTTTGAGAGAGGGTTTCACTGTGTAGCCCTGGCTGTCCGGGACCTCACTCTGTAGACCAGGCTCTCTTCCAACTCACAGAGATCCACATACTTCTGTCTCTAACTCTGAGTACTGGGATTAAAGATGGGTGCCACCACCACCCGGCACCCCGGCACTCTTTTGACACAGGCTCTCACTATGTAGCCCTCAGTGGCCTAGAAGTTCAGAGATCTGCCGGCTTCTGCCTCCTGAGTGCTGGTATAAAGGTGTGCACCAACACACACACAATATATTCTTGAATGACCACAGGGTCACTGAAGAAATCATAGAAAGGAATTTTTATATAATAAAATGAAAATAAAAGCACAGCTTACCAGAACCTTTGAGAGGTAGGAGACAACTCTGAAAAGAAAGTTTTAAGTTAATGAATGTTTGTATTAAAAATATATTAGGAGCCGGGCGTTGGTGGCGCACGCCTTTAATCCCAGCACTCGGGAGGCAGAGGCAGGCCGATCTCTGTGAGTTCGAGGCCAGCCTGGTCTACAGAGTGAGGTCCCAGACAGCCTCCAAAGCCACAGAGAAACCTTGTCTCGAAAAACCAAAAAAAAAAAAAAAATTAGGGACTGGAAGGATGTCTCAGTGGTTAAGTGTGCTTCCTGCTTTTATAGAGAACCCAAGCTCAGTTCCCAGTACCCACATCAGGCAGCTTGCATCTGCCTGTAACTCCAGATTCAGGAGATATGATGCCCTCTTCTGGGTTTCATGGATATCTGCACACACATGGCATATACTCACACAGATATACACACATAGACATAAATAAAATAAATCCTATTGTACTGTTGTTTGTTGCTCCCTAGAACTAACTGGTAAGACCTTATTCCTGAAGATGCTTACACCTTGGCAACAGGACACAGACAAAGCAAACTGGAACTAAGCTAGACACTTCCTTTCTTCTGAATAGCCATCATGACAGTGCCAAGAGGTACTTTGAAGAATGCTGACAGAAAATTGCCACCAAAAGTCTTACTTAGCTGTGGACATCCTATGTTCAACAATACCCTCACAAGTAACACATGTCTACTGATACAATGGTGGCAAGTTTATTATAGGGTGACAAACTACTTTCTGATTTGATTTGATGCCCACTTTACAGAAGGGAATTCACATCTGGTGCTGTAACCTAGTCAAAAGCCCTTGGCTGGGAGATGCCGTGTATGGGTAGACAATGCTGCCACCGGAGGACGGGGTTATTAAATGAAATTAGGTGTGGTATATTATTTACTTGTTGGCTGTTGTGATAAAATACCATGATGAAAGGCAGCTTAAGAAAGAATTCCTTTTGGCTTCTAGTTCTGGGAGCTTACCATCCATCACGGCAGGAAAGGCAGCAGCAGCAGAAAAGCTGAGAGCTCATATCTCACTATACACAGGAAGCAGACAGAGTAAGCTGAAAACAGGATGAGGCTATAAATTCTCAAAGTTCCAGCCCCAGTGACATACTTCCTCCAGCAACCCCTAAAATAGCATTACCAACAGGGGACCAAGTGTTTAAGTACTCAGCTGTCAGGCAAGATGCCCACTGGTACAATAATGGCATGACAGTTATAGGGGTAGCTTATAGCTGCTTTTGAATTAGATTTGAGTCCTGCTCTACAGGTGGAAATTCTGTGCCTGGTATTGCAAATCTGGTCAAAAGCTCATAGCTTAGAATGTCACAGGCCCAACGGAGGAAACTACTATTATTGTCCTGCTAAATGGACATATCAAATTGCCATTTGTGTGTGCTTGTGTGTGTGTATGTGTGTGTGTGTGTGTGTGTGTGCGCGCGTGCGCGCGTGCATGTGCACGCTGCCTTCAATTTTGGCCAGAGAATCTTCTCTTGGCAATAGTTAGCAAGTGGTGGAGACTCATTAATGGTCAAAGTGCTAAGACTAAATGACTGTTGAGTACTCAGGCCTAAATTGGACATCTGTATCACACACACACACACACACACACACACACACACACACACACACACCCATGCACATGTGTGCATCTTGAGACACATCTTGGAAAAGGCAGAAGAAATAATGCAAGAGACAGAGCGTGGGAAAGAGTGCTGTGAAACTCTGTCTTCCTGAACTCACTGCAGCTGTGGTCACCTGCACAAGGCTTACACAAGGCCAAGCCAACAAGATCAGTCAGCATTCCAACCGGCAACACAAACTGTAATCCATAGGGGGGAGAATCCTACAAGTGGTCATGAAAGGGAGAGATAGATATGTTGGAGAGTCCCTGGGAGTAGTCCTAGCAGGGAGTGGGGTGGATATGATCAAGCTATATTATTTACATGTATGCAAACAAAAATATCTTATTAAAACAATTAAGGAGGGCAGGAAGAAAAGGAGAGAGGCAGAACTTACATTACAAGATGATAGCACAACTCTAGACTTTTTAACCAAGCTTTCTTCTAATAATAATCACATCATTTGTCAGACAGTGAGGGCGCACACCTTTAATCCCCACACTCAGGAGGCAGAGACAGGGGTCCCTGAGTTTGAGGCCAGCCTGGTCTACAAAGTGAGTTCCAGGACAGCCAAGGCTACACAGAGAAACATTGTCTTGAATAACAAAATAACAAAATAATAATAGCTACATCATCAATGAAAGCCGGTTATATCATCCTCACAGAGCTGTTATTTCTGCAGAGGAAAGGGAGGGTAGCTTCAGAGCGGACGGAATGCCCAGGCTTTGGGTGGCAATCAGCTGTCATCTGAGCTGCTCGCTGCTTTCTAGGCACCTTGCTTCTGCCACTCTGACTCCACGAGGGATGCTCCCTCCAGCCTTTCTTGTCAGCTGTCCCCATCGGTATATTATTGGAAATGAGGCAGGGAAGTGGAGCCCCTCTTTATGGCTAATGGGTCAACAATACAACTTTCTTTATTTGGCCCATATTGTCCCATTGACATATCATACCAGCCCTGTATGGAAGGAGGCATCCATCTTGCAACAACTAGTCCCAAAGTTAGCTGTCACTCACTTCCAACCTCATGCCTACCTACGCTCAAACTAGGCCAAGCCTAAATTAAGGCTCAGCAAATTTAAAACTATAACTATTATATAAATGTATCCTAGGGCTGGAGAGATGGCTCAGCGGTTAAGAGCACTGGCTGCTCTTCCAGAGGACCCAGGTTCAGTTCCCAGCACCCACATAGTAGCTCATTGCTGCCTATGACTCCAGTTTCAGGGGATCTGACACCTTCACACATGCAGGCAAAAACATGAATGCACATGAAATGAAAAAATAATTTAAAAAACTGTACCTCTTATAAAAAATAAGAGATGCCGTCAAGCAAATGTATCTTTTTGTGGGGTTTCCATTTGTTTACTTGTTTGCTTGCTTGAGAAAGGATCTCACTGTGAAGTCTTAGCTTGCTTGGAACTCACTATGTAGACTAAACTGGCCTTGAACCAAGAGATTTGCCTGCCTCTGTCTGCAGAGTGCTGGAATTAAAGGCCTGTGTCACCATACCCAGCAAGTGTGTTTTTTTATATTTAAAGCAATAACTATCATCATTTAAGCACAGCAGGATTGTGTTAGACATCAATAAGAACTAAAACTGGAAAATTCACAAACCCATGAAAATTTTAAAAAATCACTTCTTAGTTGTACAGTGGTGGTGCATGCCTTCAATCCAGCACTTGGGGGTAGGAGGAGCAGAGGCAAAGATCTCTGAGTTCGAAGCCAGCCTGGTCTACAGAGTGGTTTCCAGGACAGTCAGGATACACAGAGAAACCCTGTCTCAGAAAACCAAAACCAAAACAAACAACAAACTTCTTAAATAACCAATGGATTCAAGAAGAGTCAGAAGAAAAATTTTAAAATGCTAGAGATGGAAGAAGAGAGAATATAACAGAGCAAAAAATTATAAGATATCAAAGGAATTACTGCTATAAATTAAACTATCAACACTATAAAAATAAAATCCCCATCCCTAAAGTTGCATCAACAGATAGTAAATAAAAGGCAAATTTACTACATGTAAGAAGGCAGTCATGTGATGCAATTACCTACACCCCAACATGGTCCTGAAACTAATTATATCCCCCATTTCTATAGGGGAGGGCAAGAATGGGGACATAGACAATTTTATAAATGCCTTTAGGGGAATTCAAAGGCCTGAAACAGTCTGTTTGGGTAACAAAATAGAGGGTCATTTATAAATGATTGTCTTTCAAATGGAACCAAATAGAAGACAAATGTGTGTGACAACAGTCTGTGGAGGCATTGAGTCGGTCCTTTTGCAATCAGTATAGTTAATGGAAAATCAGAGAAAGGACTCTGGGTAATTGTTTTCTCCCTTGGTCGTCTAGAATCCAATCACAGAAACAACAGAGAAAAGCCTCTCACGGCACCCACGGCACCCGGAGTTCCTTCATTGTAAAAGAACAAGCGCACTGGGGTGCCACATCTCGAGGTGACCATCCATGAACTCCCTCACTACATTTAAAACAATAATCTCAACTCAAGACCACAGCTTTGTAACCTAAGGGACTAGAAAGAAAATACTAAACGCAGCCCAAAGCTGAAGAAAGGAAATGACGAAGATGGGTGCAGAGGGGAATGAAATGGAGAGTGGAAGGAAGGAAAGGAGAGAGAGGAGAGAGGGGGTAGGAGAGGGAGGAGGGGGGGAGGAGGGGAAGGAGGAGGAGGGGGAGGGGGAGAACAGGAGAGGCTGAGGAGGGGAGGGAACAAGAGAGTGAGGGAAGGAGAAAGGGAGGTAGGGAGGCTGGAGACTGACCCACTGTTGAGAGTACTTGCTACTCTTGCAGAGGACCCAGGCTCTGTTTGCAGCACACATATGAAGGTTCACGACCATCTGTAACTCCAGTTCCAGGGGATCCAATGCCCTCTCTAGGCTCCGTGGACACCAGACACATGGGTGGTACATTTAAATACATGCAGACAAAATGTCCAGACACATAGCATAAAAATAATGAACATTTTTTTTGAAAATAAAGAATGCTGAGCTCTAGATGGCTGCCTGTCACATGCTTCCCTTTGCAGAGTTCTGAAGCTGGCAGAATAACCTTTAGTGGGGTGGTCGGAACAGCAGCTGCCTCTGGGGGAGAGATCCCTTTTGGGGAAGCAAGGAGAACTTCCAGGGTTGCTGCTGATGTCTTATACCTTGACTGAAGTCCAAATTACATGGGTCGACACATTTGCTAAAACTCAAGAAGGCATGGCTGAGGGATGGCTCCATGGGGAAGAACACTTGCTAAGAAAGAATGAGAACCTGATTCTCAATTCCCAACACCCCCACAAAGCTGGTTGTTGGCATATGCACCTGTAATCCTAGTGCTGGGGTAGCAGAGGCAGTAGGATTGCCAGGGTTTGCTAGTCAGCCAGCCTAGTTGCAAATAAATGAAAAGCAGTGAGTTTCAGGTTCAGAGACACTCTGTCTCAAGGAAATAAAGCCAAGGGCAATGGAAGAAGACAGCTGGTGTCATCCTCTGGCTGCCACAAGGACACTTACACATGCCTGTGCCCACTCATGCATAACATACATACACACATACATACAGTACAATCAATATGAATATTCATCCTGTATAAATTTTACTTCCACCCAAAGGATGCACACTCACAACACAAGGACATTTGCTCAACTGTGTTCATAGAAGCATCATTCATCATAGCCAGAACCTGAAAACAACCTAGATGTCCCTCAACTGAAGAATGGATGAGGAAAATGTGGTACATTTACACAGTGAAGTACTACTCAGCAGTAAAAAAAAAAAAAAATCACCCTGAAATTTGCAGGCAAATGGACGGAGCTAGAAAAACCATTCTGAGTGAGGTAACCCAGATCCAGAAAGACAAATATAATATATACTCACTCATAAGTGGATATTAGACATAAATCAAGGGACAACCAGACTACAGGCCACAACCCCAGAGAACCTAGGCACAAAGAAAGACATACATGGATCTGCCTAGGAAGGGGAAGATCGCCTGAGTAATTTGGGAGCGTGGGGGACGGGGGAGGATGGAAGGGTAAAGAGGAGAAGGGCAGAGGAGTGGGGGGAAATGTATAGCTCAAATAAAGAAATAAAGGAAGAAGGAATTTTACGTAGAAGGCACTTCTTAACACCGATACGCCTCTGCACAAGGAGGTCTTCAGGGGAGAGTACTGACGGGCTGGACCCCTCTACAGTGTTTTCTCGCTGAATCTCCCCGTGTGAGCATCTCGCTGAGCCACCGCTGTCCAGACCTTAGGTTCTGGCTGAGAACTGCGCTTCTCAAACTCTCCTGTGCAAGCAGGTCGGCTGGGCAGCCTTGCAAGACCCAGACTCTGTCTGAGCCTGAGACACTGCTTTTGTAATAAGGTCCCGGGTGTGTCTGCTGCTGGCCTGGGGACCACACTTGGTATAACAAGGACTTAGAATCTTACCTTCCCACCTATTCACCCTCATCCCTCTCCAGCTGGGGCTGCCCTCTGTGTCCCATATACTCTTCTCTTTCGGCTCTCCCTCATTGCCCTCCCAGCACTTTAGACAGCCAGGGCTGCTTCTTCAGAACTGTATATACCGCAGAGCCTCGTGTGTCACTGGAGCATAACCACCGACTTTCCTCACACTGGGGCTCTAACTTGGGTTCCCCTTAGTGACCCTAAAAGCTGACACCCTCCCCAACTCTGCACATCGCAAACCAGGCCCTCCTGTCTGTCTCGCTCCTCAGCCTGATCCTTTCTGCCCGCCCATCTCCCATTCCAGGGGAGACCCCCATCAAAGGCTCCAATCCCCCACCTCAACGCTGCTCAGCTCTGCTCACTGCTGTTCCCACCCAGCAGGCTCTGAGAAGGCAAACATGGGGGAAAGGGATGTCTTGTCAAAGCTGTCTCCAGTTGCAGCAGGTGGGTGAGGTATGGATTCCCTTGTCTGGCCCACCCCAAGTAATCATGCACTCATCCTGACTGTAGCAACCTCTATCCTACACTCAGGGTTCGGCAGGTAGAGACTTGACCTCTTCAGCCCCGAGGCGTGTCTCGGTCCAAGCCCTAAGCCCTTCCCTGAAGTTCCCAGACCTTCCCTGGCAGCCCCAAACCCCTTCCTCCCACAAGCTCCATGGTGGTTTCTCTCCACCCTCCCTAAGATGGCTCTTGGGAGGATATTTTATTTTCCCAGACAAGCTCAGCAAGGCAACTTCTCCTCCTAAGAGGTTAGCCTAATTGCTTTTCCCAGAAGAAAACCCTCAGAGGTTTCCCTTGTGGTGGAATAGGTGGTTTGAAAATTATATGTTCAGAGCACCATGCTGGTTACTACATTCAGTTCGTTTTCCCAGATGGTGGGTGGCACTGGAGAGCACAAGCGCCACCTGCTGGTCCATAGCGGGATTCCAGGAGAGGACGGGTCCACCGGTGCCATTGAGAGTCGGGCGCACAGCACGCTCAACACGCACAGTCCTCTCTGTTGGCTGAGAAGGGAGGCCACAGGTCAAAGGTTCAGCCTGCTGCTCATTTTTAATGTTTCTCACTTTCAAAGTCCCGTGACAACTGTGGCAGTCAATGTATTGGCTTTCTCAAACACAAAATGTTTGATTTCCAGGGGTGGAGAGTAAGAGAGAAAGGCTTACCAACGATAGGAAAGAATGATGTTCAGTATTTGCATACATGTGTCCAGGATCACGCAATACCCCAGAGGATCTCATTGTGGCCTTCTTGAAATGCAGGAGTCCGACACCAGTCCAGAAGCATGGCTTCTCTCTGCCCTTCCCGTAACAGTCTCTGTCCTATCCACTCCCCTAATGTCCAGAGTTCCTCCTCCCCAAAGCAAGCCATAAGTTCTAGAAACTTCACTGTCTCACCTCCCCCTGGAAGACACCAGCCCCAGGAAGCAGGAATGCTGTGCAGACAGGCCAAGAAGCGTCTGGGCAGAAAGGCGTTGCTGGCCTGTAGTCTGTCACCATGAGATCACGTCCGTTCCCACAGGCACAATTCTGCATCAGTGCTCATCCTTCACCGAACCGAGGCAGGAAGATAAATCTCTCCCCTGTCTCACTTCTTCATGGCTTGTAAAACTTTGATCAAATCAAATGCTATGCCTTTCCCTTGTTAGCCTGTCTCTTGTCACAGAGTATTGGTCATGACCCTTATGATGGGTGAGAAGAGATAGCCCCCCCAGTCTCTGTGTGTGTGTGTGTTTTTCTCTGTCTGTCTGTCTGTCTGTCTGTCTGTCTGTCTGTCTGTCTCTCTCTCTCTCTCTCTCTCTCACTCACACACACACACACACACACACACACACACACACACACACACCCACAGAGAGACAGACACAGATTCACAGAGGTGTGTTCAAGAGGAAATACAGCCCAAGCCTGGCCTGAGGACTCCCCAGACCTCACTGGGAAGGTGGTGCCATTGGATCACTTGGTCTAGTCAGCCTGCTTCCTCACTCATAACATAACCCTGCTCCCCTCCCAGGCCCCGATGGACAGAGTTCACTCCACAGCCCCACACACTATATAACAGGGCTTATAGTCGGATGACGGACAGCTAAGCTGGTGTGCATAGATGAACCATCAGAACAGAGAGGGCCTGTGGTGATGCTGTTGGCCTCTACTGTAGATCAGTTCTGCCTGGCAGAGGACTCAGAGAGGGATAACGTGACCACCTTGGCCTGGGAAGGCTCGATTAGTCACACATGCTGTAGCATACATGAGGAGAGCTGGCACAGCAGCACCAGACACCCAAGCAAGTTCTCTGCCAAGTGCAAGGGGCAGCAGCCATTGTAAAGGAGCAGAGGAGAGAGTACAGGCCCAGACAGAGTCAGGCTGCCTCAGGCCTGGCACAGTTAGTCCTAGCTACTAGAGGACCTAAGCAGGAAGGTTACTTGACCTCAGTTAGTAAGACCTTTCTTGTCTCAAAACTAAAATGAAGGCTGGGAATGTAGCATAGTTGGTAGAGTGCTTGCTTATCATGTATGATGCTCTGGGTTCAATCCCCTGCATCATGCAAGCTAGGCATGTTGTCACATGCTTGGAATTCCAGCACCCGGGAGGTGGATACGGGAGGATCAGATGTTTAAAGTCATGAACTACATGAGACTCTATCTCAAAAAATAAATAAGACCTCCAGCAAACCCCACATTCTTTTTATCTTATGAGAACAGAGAGAAGGTACCACCTGTGAATCTACAGCTGGCCTCTCATTAGAGTTCCAGATGCTGTGATCAAACAGCATAACCAGAAACTACCCGGGGAGGGGAGAGTTTACATCATCTCTCAGTTCTCAAGTCACACTACCACCAAGTGGAGTCAGTGCAGAAATTCAAAGCAGGAACTTGGAGGCAGGAACCAAAGCAGAGACCATGGAGGAGTGCTGCTTACTGGCTTGCTTCCCGTGACTTACTATGCCCATTTTCTATACCATCCAGGGCAACATGTCCAGAGGTAGCAGGACTCCCAATGGGCCTGCCACATCGATCATTAATCAATACCCCATAGACTTGCCTACAGATCCATCTTATGGAAGCAATTTTCTCACTTAAGATTCCCTCTTCCCAAATAGGTCCAGACTTGTGTCAAGTTGAAGGGACCAAGTAACATAGGGCCTTCACCAGACACCGAATTAGGCTTGATCTTGGACATCAGCCTCTGGAATTGTAAGCAAATATTTCTGTTGTCTGTAAGCCACCTGGGTGAGGGTGCTTTGTTACAACAGCAAGAATTACCATCTTATCATCCAACTGCACACTCAGAAGTTTCCAGGAAGCTCAGGTTCTTGACTGTGGCCCACGTGGCCTGCAAGCTGCTCAGTGACTTGGCCTCAGGCACCTGGTTCCACCTTCCATCCACCCCAGATCTGCATGTGGTTTCCTGTTGTCTTTCCAGAGTGGTGTCCTAACTGGCTGGCCTGCTCCTCTATCCACCCCCAGGCCTTTTGTAAAGAGGCCTGACCAAGTTCTTCCCCAAGGTGGCAGTTTGGGGAAAGACACTAATTACAAGCTCTCTGTCAGACTGGAATTGGCTAGCACCATACCCAAGCCAGGGCTCCCATTTTCAAAAGAGCAATGACATAGCAAGGCACTTGGGAAGATCTGTCTAGGTGCCAGGCCAGGCCACAGCAGACCAAACCAGAGCCACTGTCCCCAAAGAAGCAGAGGAGGCTTCTTTTTCTTCCACTGGGCCCAGCAGCCTGTCTCCCAAGGGCTTGATTATTCTCCCCCCAGCAGCGGCTCCCTGCAGACACGGGCTCATGCTTGGGCACGTCCCACGTATCCCACGTATTCAGTGTCCCCTGCCAGGTGACCTGTCTGGTGTCTTGGCTGGGGGGCTTCCTCCAAGCATCACTAGTTAAGCATAGCAAATTCAGAGTCTTCGTTGGGCCCCCGTGTCTTTGGAGGCATGGGTATTATCGAGGGTAACCTTCCTGCTTCTGTGGGTTTGTTCAGTTTCCACCAGCATGGGATGCTCAGCATGTCAAGTCTGCCTTCTGATGGGCACTGAGCCAACAGCAGCATGGACGGCAAGCAGAACAGGACCCTGAGCCGTAGGATGCCCATTACTCTTTGGGTGACATCAACTCTAGCTCTCCCAGCAGGCTCTGTGCTGTGACTCAGTTTGCTCTACCTGCAGAGAAAACCCGTTCACCAAGGAGTCTTCCTCAAACAGAGTGAAATGCTAAGGAGATGTGGGGTGAGCGAGTATTCTTCAGAGAGCCCTCCCAGACTGGAGGCTCAGTCTCTAGCTAGTGAATTCCCCAAGGGCATGCTGCTCCTTTGCTCCCTGGGTCCTGGAGACCCTTTAAACTTAGAAACACTACCCTAGAGCCAGGTGGTGGGGGTGCACGCCTTTAATCCCAGCACTCTGGAGGCAGAGGCAGGCGGATCTCTGTGAGTTCAAGGCCAGCCTGGTCTACAGAGCAAGATCCAGGACAGACATAGCTATGGCTACACAAAGAAACCCTGTCTTGAAAAATCAAAAAAAGAAAGAAAAAGGAAAAGGAAGGAAGGAAGGAAAGAAAGAAAGAAAGAAAGAAAGAAAGAAAGAAAGAAAGAAAGAAAGAAAGAAAGAAAAGCTACCTCAGAATGTGGCACCTTAGCATTTGGAAAAATAGCAAAACCTGAGAAGGTCATCTCTGACTTTTTCCCTGCCCTACCCTTAGAGACACCAAAAAGCCCAGCAAGCAGCCCTTGCTGACCCCACCCTCAGTATATGGTCAGTCAATCACTCACCCTTCCATCTTTCAGTCACTGTTCATAGAGTCACATGGCTTTCCTTGTCTCTCTGGATCTGCATCCTGTGAGGGCTCCTGGGTCACTTGAAGCTTAACTTGAATTATTATGCTTTTCCCTTGCACACCTGTCTGATGGGGGAAGTCCTGTACATTTGTTAATAAAGCACTATTGGCCAATAGGAATCTAGGTAGGTGGGACTAGGAGTCCAGGAGGATTCTGGGAAGGAGAAACACAAGAGAGTCAACATGTGACGCCATGGGGTAGGAGCCCGGAACTATTCTCCGGTAAGAGACATACATAGATTAACAATTATGGGGTAATTACTTAAAGCAGAGCTAGCCAGTAAGAGACAAGCAAGGCCAACAGCTTCATAATGAATATAGCCTCCTGTGTGTTTATTTGGGGACTACAATGCGGCAGAGCCCAGGCGGCTGGTAGGGGATAAACCAAAGCGGCTAGCAAAGGAAAAGCTTCTCTTAACACCTGTCTCTGCCACAGGAGTGTAAAGCCAGGACCCTGGTGATGGCTGACTACAAGATCAAGGCCATTTTAGAAACAATGCTAAGACTCTACCCGTTTACTTGCCCGTTCTCATTTCAGGGACTACATGATGTATGCATTACAGTCGACTGAATGCCAGAAGAAATACAAAAACCCACTGTTTATATTCTAGTAAGGTAAGTAGTAAAAAGATTTGCTAAAAATTAAAGAGCAAAGAGTGTGGCTCAGTGGTAGAACCCCTGGCCTGTGAAATGCCTTGGGTTCTGTCTTAGCATTGGTAAACACATCTTTGGTTTTTTTGGGTTTTTTTTACTAGTTTTTGTTTTGGAAGACACAATTTCAAAAATGTTATTCTAACAAATGTACATTTGGGCCAGATGGTGGTGATATACGCCTTTAATTCCAGCACTAGGGAGGCAGAGGCAGGTGGATCTCTGTGAGTTTGAGACCAGCCTGGTCTACAAGAGCTAGTTCCAGGACAGCCTCCAAAGCCACAGAGAAACCCTGTCTTGAGAAAACAACAACAACAACAACAAAAAACCCAAAAAACAAATGTATATTTGTTGACTTTTTTCTCCTTTTTTTTTGGAGACAGCCTCACTATGTAGCCCTGGCTGGCAGAAAACTTGCTATGTAGACTAGATCAGCCTTGAGGTTGCTGTAATTCTCCTGCCTCAGCCTCTCACATGTTGGAATTATAGGAGCAAGACACCATGCCAGACACACTGGTTTGTTTGCAAGGAAGGAAAAGATACTTACTTATAAATATTTCTTTAAATTTTTCTTAATTTTTATTTCTAGCACAATTTCCTATTGAGTTTTAAAATTACTTCTCTATGTGTATAGATGTCTTATATGCATGTGTGTATGTGTGCCACATTGTCCCTGGTACCCATGGAGGCAAGAAGAGGGTGTCAGGCCCCTTCAGAACTAGAGTTATAGGCAGTTGTGAGCTGCTAAATGGATGCTTGGGGTTGAACCCAAGTCCCCTAAAAGGGCAACTAGTATTCTTAACCACTGAGCCATCTCAATACTATTTGTGGGTATAAAGAAATCTCTTAAAAATGTTATGTGTATGCGTGTTCTGCTTACATGTATGTCTGTGTACCATGTGCATGTAGTACCCAAGCAATCCAGAAGAGAGAGTCAGGCCTCCTGGAACTGGAACTACAGATGGTTGTGAGCTATCATGTAGATGCTAAGGATCAAACCTGGGCTCTCTAGAAGGACAGCCATTGCTCTTAACAACTGACCTGTCTCTTTAGCCTCCTCTAAAGGAGTCTTAAGAGCAACATGTTTGGGAGGCAGGGAGTTTATGTTGCAGGGGTGGAAAAGCTCTGAGGAATGCTGTTGTAGGATATTTGTACACTGTATGCAGATGTGTGGCTGTGATTGGTGTGATAAAAAGTCTCAACTTTTTATCTGATCGATAGGCCAGAGGTATAAGCAGAACTTCTGGGGACAGAGAGGACTCTGGGAAGAAGAAAGATGGAGATGCCAGGAGATACAGAGCAAGCATGATGTGCAGGAGAAGAGGTAACAGCCATGAGCCATGTGGCAGAATGTAGATTAGCATAAATGGGTTAATTTAATTTATAAGAGCTAGTTAGGAACACACCTAAGCTATAGGCCGAGCCTTGATAATTAATAAGAAGTCTCTGTGTCATTATTTGGGAGCTGGTGGGACAAAGAAAGACTCATTACAGGATGCTTCTGAGAGCCACACAAGACGGAAGAGCTAACACCTCCACACCACATCGAAATACTTACACTATGTGTATTTAACACAAAGAAAAAAGAAGATTATAGAAATGAAAAGATTTAAAACTGATGCAGGGGGGGCTGTAGCTCATTGGTTGTGTGCTCTCCCAGCATGTGTGAGCACCAAAGGTTAGTTCCAGGACTGGGGAGTGGGAGGTCTACTGCAGATACTTTCTAGAGATGCTTAGGGAAGGCACTTTGTGGAGACTGAGGCTTGGGACAAAAAACATTTGCTGGCCCAGTTGAGATTTGAACCAGGCCAAACTCTAAGCCTTTATCTGTTAAGTAGCTACAGAGAGAAATTCTTATTTGTCTGCCCTCTTCTACTATTTTGCATTTATTTTTGTGGGGAAAATGTTTCCATTTTATTTTCTTTACAGTGCTGAGAATTGGACACAGGGACTCATACACGCTAGACAAGTGCTCAACAACTGAGTCATATACATAAAAGGAACGTTTACAAAATAAGAAAATGGCCATTAAAAGAAAAGTAACACCAGGTGATGGTGATGCACGCCTTTAATCCCAGCACTCAGGAGGCAGAGACTGGTGAATCTCGGTGAGTTCGAGGCCAGTCTGGTCTACAGAGTGAGTTTTAGGACAGCCAGGGCTACACAGTGAAACCCTATCTGGAAAAACAAAAACAAACTGTTAAGAGAAGCTTTTTCTTTTGCTAGCCGCTTTGGTTTATCCCCCGCCAGTCCAGTCGCCTGGGCTCTGCCGCGCCAGCCTGGTTCTAGATCCGCATGAGTCCCAAATAAACACACAGGAGGCTATATTAATTATGAAGCTGTTGGCCTTGTTTGTCTCTTACTGGCTAGCTCTGCCTTAAGTAATTACCCCATAATTGTTAATCTAAGTATGTTTCTTACCGGAGAATAGTTCCCGGCGTCATACCCCCATGGCGTCACATGTTGACTCTCTTGTGTTTCCCCTTCCCAGAATCCTCCTCGACTCCTAGTCCCTCCTATCTAGGTTTTCTATTGGCCAGACAGTACTTTATTGATAAATGCACAGGCAAATAACAGGACTTCCCCAACACAAACAAACAAAATCAGGGCTGGAGATGTAGCTCTATGTTCAAGTCTTGTCTAGCATGCACAAGACCCTGAATGCAACCCCTCACAAAGAAAAAAGCAATTAAGAATAGGAAAAGTCCTTATGATTCTTTATTAGAGAAGTTAGAAACAGATAATATAAAAGTTGGGATAGGTATCGGGCTGGAGAGATGGCTCAGAAGTTAAGAGCACATCTGTGGCTTATAACTGTCTATAACACCAGTTCCATGGCAAACAGCACCCTCTTCTAGTGTCTATAGCTGCTGCATACACATGTTGCAGACACACATACATGAAGGTAAAACACATATATACATAAAATAAAAAGAAATAAGTCTTTTAAAAATTTATGGTGGGAAAGATGGCTTAGTGAGTAAAGGTGCTTGCCTTGCAATACTGGTGATCTGAGCTTGACCCCAGGACCCATGTAAAAAAGAAAGGAGAGAACTGAGTCCTCCGACCTCCATACACATGCTGTGGCTCATGGCTAGTGGGGGCTTGAAAGAAAATGGCCCTAAAGGGAGTGCCACTTTTAGGAGGTGTGGCTTTGCTGGAGTAGGTATGGTGTTGTTGGAAGAAGTGTGCCACTGTAGGATGGGTTTGGAGGTCTCCTGTGCTCAAGCTACACACAGTGTGGCACTCAGTTCACTTCCTTTTGCCTGCAGATCAAGATGTGGGACTCTCAGCTCTTTCTCCAGCACCATGTCTGCCTGCATGCTACCTGCCATGAAGAAATGGACTGAACCTTTGAACTGCAAGCCAGTCCCAATTAGGTGTTTTTCTTTATAAGAGTTGCTGTGGTCATGGTGTCTCTTCACAGCAACAGAAACCCTGACTAAGACGTGTATACACACACACACACACACACACACACACACACACACACATTGTCTTGGAAGGCTAAAATAGCATGACTGCATCCCCCAGAAGGAACATTGAACATGTAGGATGTGTTTCTTATATTCATCCACTCATTGATGTGTAAACACACTATTGATATCAAATCATTTATTTCTACAATGCACCAGCAGGTGGCGCCTTAGCATGCTGAGCTCACTGAAGATGGGAACAACCTCAGAAGCAAGAGGTGTCTCAAACTTATCCCCCCCCCACACACACCATTTCTCCCCCCAAGTCATAGAAAACTGGAAGTCCTCTCCCCCAAAGCAAGCCATAAGACTCAGAAATGCCTAACCTCTGCCTACCTCTCTCCTGACACTAGGCTATCATATTCTTATTCCAAAGAAGAGGGAGGGCAAGCAGAACCCAAACACAGGCCTTTGTAGCCCTCCTTTCATTTATTACCCATATATTCTGGATCTTGAATGTCCCCCAGAGGACGTATACATTGAAGGCTTGATGGATAGACTGCCATGCTATTGGGAGATGTAGGGACTTGGGGAAGGAAGTTAGGTCATTAGGGCTGTGCCCTCGCAGGGGACATTGGGGACCCTGTCTCCCTCTACTCTCATTTTCTCTGTCACCCAACACTGAGGTGAGCCCTCCTCCCTATGCTTGTGCCCTGCTGCTGCAGGACTGAAAGCGGCAGGGCAAATGATCATGCACCAAGACCTCTGGAACCCACACAAGGCTTTCCTCGTAGTAAGTTGTGTGTCTCAGGTGGTTTGTCACTGATGGAAAGCTGAGTGACAGCTGCTCTTCTTGTTCAACCATTTTCTCCACAATTTCCCTGAACCTTCAGGTCCTTCCTCCTGAAGGTTCCCAAGTCACATAAGTTTCATCAAGTCACTCTGCTGTGTATTTTCTCTTGTTGGCCCGAGACACTGTGTGTTGTAAGAAAAGACTTCCCTCCTTGGTGTCCCTGATAGAAGATATTTGTTTTGTTGTTGTTGTTTGTTTGTTTTTTGAGGGTTTCTCTGTGTAGCCCTGGCTGTTCTAGAACTCGCTCCATAGACCAAGCTGGCCTTCAATCCTTGAATCCACAAGTGAAAGGCCTTAGTCCTTGACCCTCAAAATTTGGGTCTGTTTTCCTCCAGTCCTTAAAGATCCAGACAGAGGTCTCAAAGCCCTGAGCCTGGGAAACCATCAGGCCTGTGGCCGCTGCTCTGGGACTTCCTACCCTTGTCTTTGTGCCTGGCTCAGCTGAAAGTTCCTCAAATGTGAAATGGCAAGAGCATGTTGTAGTTGTCTTCCCTGCTGCCAACCTTCCCTTCCCACCAAAACACAGCTGCTCTGACTTCCAAGGCCTGGGTTCACTTTCATGGGCTCTTCCGTCTGCGGAGAAGGTGTCCTAATTGATAGTTCTCTGTGGGCTCCATGAAAAGCAGCCCCATGGCCACCAGGACTTAGTTAGCTCCCAGCCAGGCTGCCAGCCAGCGCTTTTTACCGGCTCCCTGGACTTTCCCCAGGAACCAGCTGTTCTGTTTCCCAGAATTGATGGCAGCCTAGCAACTCCGTCCACCCACCAGTCCCTCCTACTGGAGTCTATTCATGGCAGATGACATGCTGTGCTCGGACTGTGACCTTGGTTAGACATCACAAGGCCCTCACCCCCCATATTGACAAGGTGCTTCATTCCCGTGAGGAGACCCACACAAACATGTAATAGAGTGACAGGTGAAATCAGGCACAGGACCCCAAATAAGAAGAAAAGAGGGGAACTTTCTTGTGGAGGTAGTTGGGCCTGTTACTCAGGCCTGTAAACTGAGACACGTAAACCAGAGGGATCAAGGAACTGAGATGAAGGGGAAACGCCTAGCAAAAATGTCTTCATGTCATCTTCAGTTCCATCAGAACGTGTGTCCCCTTGAAGCTGGGTGTGTGGGTTTGTGCTTACAGCCAGCACTTGGGAGGCTGAAACAGAAGGATTTGTAAGTTGAAGGCCAGTCTAGGCTACAGAGTAAGGGCCCCTCTGCACCAGGCTCTCTTTTGGGCCTCCAACCCAAATCATCACACGGAGACTTAATTAGTTATGAATGCTTGCCCTTACCTTAGCTCTCATTTTAATCTGTTTCTCTTTATCTACATTTTGCCTCAAGACTTTTCACCGTTCCTTTTTTCTGTATATCTTACTCTCCTGCTGCCTCCATGTCTGCTGGCTTCTGTCCCTGGGCGTCTCCCTTCTTTTCTCCCTTATTCTCTCTTCTTTTCTCTCTTTCCTTTTTGAGCCTGGAGTTCTCCCAATTATTCTCTCTCTGCCAGTTCTACCCATCCCTCTCCTGCCTAGCTACTGGCTGTTCAGCTTTTATTAGACCAATCGGTGCCTTAGGCAGACAAGGTGAAACAAATGCAACACATCTTTACATAGTTAAACACATGCAGCATAAGCAAAAGCAGCACACCTTTACGAAGTTAAGGTAATGTCCCACAGCAGAAGCAAATGCAACACATCTTTGCCCGGTTAAAATAATATTCCAAAACACCCACCATTTTTGTTTGTTTGTTTTCTGAGACAGGGTTTCCATATGTAGCCCTAGCTGTCTTGGAACTCCCTAGACCAGGCTGGCCTCAAACTCAGATCCAACTGCCTCTGCCTCCTCAGTGCTGGGGTTAAAGGTGTGCGCCACCACTGTCTGACTAACATCCTTTCTTTTAAAATAGGTATTTTAAGACAGTCATGGTGGCACACGACTGCGCGGAAAATAAGTGTAAAAACTTGAAAAAATCAACAAGATGTTGGCTGGCGGTGGGGGAGATGGTGGTGGCGCACACCTTTAATCCCAGCACTCGGGAGGCAGACGCAAGTGGATCTCTGTGAGTTCAAGGCCAGTCTATGTAGAGAGTTAGAGAGATATTGTCTTAAAAACACCAAAGATAAAATAGGGATAATACTGTTAAATGTAAAGATAAATTGAGTGTAAAATGTTTAAGTCTTACACCAACATACAGCACATACCAAATGTTAGTCATTCTTTTCCTTCTGGTGTGCCTAGTTGCTTCTGCTGTCATTCAGTGGTGTGGCTATAACTAGTCACTCACAATCCTGTGACTAACCCATCCAAGAGTTAGTCTTCAAAGGAGGTAGAATGGTGGGACTTTCCCATTCCAAGAAACACTGTAATTTTATATGTTGCCGTCGCCACTAGAGGACAGCATCTACCCACCTCTCATTTAAATTGCTTATTTATTTATTTATTTATTTATTTATTTATTTATTTATGTACTTTTAGACAGGGTTTCATTATGTAGTCCTGGCTGACCTAGACTTCACTGGGTAGCTCAGGATGGCCGTGAACTTAAAAGAGATCCACCTCCCTCTGTCTTCCAAGTGCTGGAATTAAAGATGTGTGCCACCATGCCGGGTTCCCTCTTTGTCATTTCAAGAAACACTTCTAAAACAGCACTTCCTTCCCCGGTTATGTGGAAGGTGAACTTACTGAACTTTCTTGTTTTGCCTCAACATTTCACTTACCTTAAAACTCCCCCAAGAAATCATTTTCGGACTAGCTGTAACTTAAGATAAATTATAGCCCATACAATTTTACACACAGCTTACTAAACTGCAGTCTATAAATACTTTGCTTAAAAATCCACTGCCTTGAATTATGAAGTGACAATTTTGTCCCTAAGTCTGGGGTCTCCCACAAGTGCCTGGTGACAGTTTTCTGGTCCCTGCAGTGCCGCACTCCCCCACCCTGCACAGAGAAACATGGCGGCAGCCGAGGGGAGACGGTAGCTCCCTCTAGGCTGTCAGTGTTCCCACCGCAATGTGGCTACAGGAATGGTTTCCTGACCTCTGGGACCAGCCGTTCCAGCACTTGGAAGGACTGGGTTCCCATCTCCTGATCCGCAGTAGACAGCTGGACTGGCCGGTGAATGGGGACATGGTGAGAGACCAATGGGTCTCTTACGTAGGAACACTGAGGCATTCATACTCCATCCCTGAAGAACCCTGCTGGTCCTCAGACCGAGTGGTCCTGGGAGAAGCCCCTAGGGGCAGAGTTTGTGTCTGGCAGGTGGAATTTTGCTGGAGCAAACAAGACGGGAAAGGTAACGGGCAATGTGGTGACAGTGGCAGCTGGAGGCTGCTTTGCTAACTGTCCGCCCAGTCCCAGCTCCCCCTTCCTCTCCAGCAGTGACCTCTGACCCAGGGCAGGAGTCGCTTCACCCCATCCTCGTGTCTCTGGTGCTTGTTGGCCAGCATCCGTATCTGAAGAGGCCCAGTACCTGGGTTAGTGTCAGAAAGACAGCCAGTTTCAGCTGTTTGCTGTCGTGGAATTAGCTGAGGATGTGCTACACTTGTTTATGCTGTGGAACATTTCTTTAATGATGCAAAGATGTGTTTCGTTGCCTTTTCGAAACAGGGTTTCTCTGTGTAACAGCCCTAGCTGTCCTGGAACTCACTCTGTAGACCACGTTGACCTTGAAGTCACAGAGATCCGCCTGTCTCTGCCTCCTGAGTGCTGGGATTAAAGGTGTGCGCCACCAACGCCCAGCTGTGTTGCATTCTTCTATGTTGCATTTGTTTAACTCTGTAAAGCTGTGTTACTTTGCCTGTCTAAAGCCACCTGATTGGCTTAATAAGGAGCTGAATGGCCAATAGGTAGGCAGGAGAAAAGACAGGCGGGGCTGGCAGGCAGAGAGAATAAACAGGAGAAATCTGGGAAGAGAAGATACACAGCCAGCCATGGAGTAAGAAGTAAAGAAAGGTATATAGAAAAGTAAAAGCCCAGAGGCAAAAGATAGATGGGATAAAATAAGAAAAGCCAAACTAAGGTCAAACTTCTATGTGCTTGTTTAGGAGCTGGGAGGCAGAACCCCAAAGAGTCAAAAGATTAAAAACAAACAAACAAACAAAAAACCCAATTACAGTTTGCAGAGTCCTGACACATCGTACTGAATTCACATGGCTGGGGTCAGGCTGCACCTCAACTTTAGGATAAGCACAGGGCCAAGTCTACAAGCAAATCCTTTGCTCTGTTTGGGGGCACCATATTACATACCCACCGTGGATGCCTCTCTTCTGCAAATGTGTCTCTTTGTTAGCCATGAAACGTTGGGGAAACTGGCAGGCCACCGTCTTTCCACCTTAGCAGGAAGGCATTGGAGAACAGGGTCACACCAGAGAGATGCTAGATCCTGCTCTGCCAATTGACTCCCTTCAGAGCATTATGGGAAACCAGCATTACCCCTGGATACATCAGTTATTTGAGCCAGCAAATGATCCTGGCTTTGCCAGTACTAATGTGTTTGTTTTTAGAGACAGGGCTTCTCTATGGCTTTTGGAGACTGTCCTGGAACTAGCTCTTGTAGACCAGGCTAGTCTTGAACTCACAGAGATCCACCTGCCTCTGCCTCCCGAGAGCTGGGACTAAAGGCGTGCACCACCAGCGCCCACCTCTCATACTGATTCTATATGAACCCAAAGACTCTTGCTAGTACCCTTTTATCCTCTCACCTGCATTGACTTCAGACTTTGTGTAGCACGCGCTGGGCTTTCCAGGAGGCCTGGGCACTAGCTCTGCTACAGCCTACCTGTGGCCTAGGAACTCTGCAGGTTTTCACTCATCAACAGAAAGACCCAGGCTGTGCTCTCAGCCCTTCCCACAAGGGACATCCGTTCCCTTCATGTTCATGTTTGACCAGTCACCAAAGCCTAATGAAGTCTCTAACCCTGAGATTCTCAACCTGTGGGTCGTGATCCCTCTAGGGGTCAAAAGACGAATCCACAGGGGTCATCTAAGACCATCGGGGAACACAGACATTTACATTATGATTCATAGCAGCAGTGAAATTAGAGTTATGAAGTAGCAACAAAAATAGTTTTATGGTTGGGGGTCAGCACAGCATGGGGGAACTGTATTAAAGGGTCGCAGCGTTAGGAAGGTTGAGGACCACTGCTCTGACTCTTCCTTCTGTAGTCCCACTGATTCTTTCTGTAGCCATGGCTTTCACCTCCTTTACTAAGTGAAAACTTGCCTTCAGTAGAACCTGGCAGGTGTTCTTCTAGAGCTCCTAGAAAATTCTGAACGGGCAAGGCGAGACCTCCATTCTAATTCCCAAGCAATGTTCCAAATTAACCACAAGCCGTTTCTCCTATCTCTTGTGACATTGGGTAGGCCTTTGGGGTATGATATTGAAATCCACAAAAGCTAGCTTGAGTTAGGGAGGAGCTTGTGTAGACATGTCAGGGTGCAGAAAAGGTGACACCAGTAACTTCAAAGTCACAGGCCAGGCCCACTTAAGCTGCCTCAACACACTGTGGGCTTATTAAATTCAGGAACCTGTTGGACGACTTTCCATGTGGTCCTTTGAAAGGCTGGGCTTCGCTTTGTCATTGTTTTAAGTTCCAGGGCTTAATATTTATCCCTATGAAATATGCAATTTTATCAAGTTTCTGCTATCATACTGCCCAATGCTTTTTAAACTCTCTTTCTCTCATTTGCTGTTCTGGTTTTGTCGGGATGGGTTTCATGAGTCCAAATCACCAGGGAGTGTGTCGACCACGACAGGACCACCCAGAGAAGTTGTGACTAGCTGAACTTAGGTCACTTAGGTCTCTAGAGGGATGAGTCATTGGCTGCTCTACCCCACTGTTCCCTCTGGGATTTGAGATTCCGGGTGTCTGAATTTTGGCAAGAGCTGAGATATCTTTCTACTCTTCCTTCCATGGAAGTTGGTATCCAGGGACTAGAGAGACATCTCAGTAGTTAAGAACACTGACTACTCTTCCAGAGGACGACGGGTTCAATCCCCAGTACCCACATGGCAGCTCACAACTGCAACTCCAGGATCCAACACCCTCACACAGACATACACACAGGCAGAACACCAATAAAATAATAAACAAATAAATAAAATAAAGGCTGGCATCCAACCCTTTCTTCTCAGGTAAAAACTAGTGATGCTGCAGCCTCTTCAGAGAGCTAAGCTTAGCCTGGGGGTTTCTCTATGCCTGTTTCCTGAGCTGAGGCTCTGCCATTGTCTTGAACTCATGATCCTCCCATGTCAGCCTCTTGAGTGCTAGGGACAACCAGTATGTGCCACCTTACTGGCTTTCTACCTAAGTCCTATATATATATTCCACTTGTAAGTCTTCCCTAGTCTGGGGGAGATGGGTTAGAAATTAGGCTTTTGAAATGATCTCTTGCTATTAGCCCAGGCTGGCCTCAAACTGCCAATCCTCCTTCTGCCTCCTGAGTAGTGGGATCACAAGTGTGTGCTACCACATCTATCACAAACCATCTTCTAAAGTTACTTTGGGAAGTCAGCTCACCGTGAATTAGTTCAGAAACTTCTCATGCTGGAAAAATAGAATCCAGGGGGACTTCTAATTAAGACAGCATGATTAGAAATGAAAGTTGTCAGAAGGGCCGCCACTCTCCAACCTGGTGCTGTGGCTTAGACCATAAATGCCTCCCCCCTCCAGGCCATGTACTGACAGTCATGTTACAGCCTGGGGCACTGTGAGGAATGGCTGGACCCTTAGGAAGAAAGGGTTGGATGCCAGCCTTTATTTGTTTTATTTGCAAAAGGAAGTGTCTGCTCCCTGGCTGCTCGGAGTACAGGCCTCCTCATTTGTTCAGCACTATGACATGCTACTTAGCTACAGGCCCTGAAGCCACGGGACCTGAAAGCCCTGAAAACGTGAGTCAAACATCTCCTTCTGCAGTGATGACTGCGTTTCAGCCTAACGACAGAAAGATGGCTAACATACCTCGTATTTACTAGCCAAGTGACTGCAATCTTTGCGTGCTGAGTTTGTGTACACAGCAAAGCTTAGAGACCACCTAGCAATGGAGTCAGCACCCAGTCAGGCTGGGTGCTCAGACAATGGGTTTGCTAAAGACGCCATTTTCCCAGACTGGCCTCATGAGGCTGTCAACAGTCCAGAGATGCAGGGCCTGATGGATAACGATGTAAAGTTAAAATGTGCCATCCACACAGGCAGGAGAGGGACGCTCTGAGTGCTTACCACGGATAGACAGCTAGCTGCCAGCTGGGTCCTGGTAGGGAATTCCATCCACCAGGCATTTCGAGTAAGCTGGAATAGTGACCAAAAATGGGCAAGGATAAAATACAAAAGATGTCCACGGGCAAGTGATGCAGGCCAGATGTAAGGCCGGGGCTGGACCACCTGGTACCAGAGCAGATGGTGTCTACTGAGAGATGGGAGTTCAACTTGAATGACCTTGAGTGCAATAGCGCTGAAGAGTGTCATCATGTCTCAGTTCACAAAGTCCAAAGTCATGTGATTGACAACAAACTCGAAATCAGAAACAACAAAAAAGCAAACAGGTGCAGCAGCTGAAACTCCGGTGGCTCTTCATTTGTCCCAACCACGACAAACTGGGTTAAAGAGCATGAACAAGCAAAAGGGAATGGCGTGCATCAGCTTTGTGGTTTCAGTCTAAAGTATGTAACTAAGTTAGGCACATGACTTTAATTTTGGAAGTGTAAGGGAATCAATAAAACAGCATCCAATTGCTCACGGGAATGGATACACTACATTTTTTTTAAAAAACAATTTTGGTTGTTTTGTACGGAGCAAGATGTCACTGGTTAACTTGAGTATGTCAGAGTCTGGAGTTCAATATCTTGGGGGAGGGAGACCCATTAAACATTTTAAGTATGGTTTAAAATGTTCAAAGAAGTTTAATGAAGCATGCCAATGGGGTTGTTTTGGGGGAAAGAACTAAGTCTGTTAAAATGAGCAAGATGTATATGATGACCTCACAAGCCTGTTTTAAGGGCTGGAGAAATTGACTCAGTGGGTAGGGTGCTTGCCTGAACCACACAAGCCCCTGGGACACATGCTCAGCCTTGAAAGAAAACCTAGGTTTAGAATTTTTATCCCCAACAGACTAAAAAGTAATTTATGGTGTAACTTCTTGGGCACTTTTGTTCAAATTACTTATGTGATTTTAACAATAAGGACTGATGCAGGGCTTGTCACCAAGCTTGGTAATCTGAGTTTGATCCCTGGAACACACATGGCGGAAGGAAAGAGCCAACTCTGTCACCCTGTGACCTTTTCATACACATATGACCCCTAGCTCCCAGTAAACAATTGCTCAAAAAAATTTTTTTAAAGCACTGCTCAGGACAGAGATTAACCACACCTTTGGAAACTGCAGTATCAAAATTCCTTATATCCTTTGTCAGGAAAAGTTTTCAGTTAGGATTAATCTGCATATAAATAGCTAAGAACAAGTACATCTGCCCTCCAGTCTGCTCCCATGGCTTTCTCTACATAGATACACTCATACTGAGTATCTACTGAGCTTGCTACCATCTGGCTGAGTGTGCCAGAATGCCCCGACCCAATCCCTACAATAGACGTCTCTAGCTCAGCCCAGGATGCTTT
This sequence comes from Mesocricetus auratus, assembly GCF_017639785.1. Lineage (NCBI taxonomy): Eukaryota > Metazoa > Chordata > Mammalia > Rodentia > Cricetidae > Mesocricetus > Mesocricetus auratus. The sequence continues at coordinate 36,732,231 of NW_024429186.1, read as the reverse complement.
GTCTTGGCCTTAGTCCCCTTAACCAAGGGGACACACCACGTGAAGGACTGTCCTATCTAAAACAAAACAAAACTTACATTCATTTGCTTACTTACATGTACCCACATGTAAGAGAAAAACTTTTTGAGAGTTGGGTCTCTCCACCATGTGGGTCCAGGGATCGAACTCAGGTCTTCAGGCTTGGCAGCAGGGGCCTCTACCCACAGAACCAGCTCACTGCCCCCACTGGCTTACTTTTAAGTGATTCTTCCAACTCAACGGACTCCTTAAAACGAAAATTAGATGGACCACGGCCACCAGGCGTGCATACTGGTCTTCTCCACTCTCTATTCACAGCTTATACCAGCACCACTTAATAGATGAGGGAACGGCAGAGGCCGGGAGGCACGGCTATGGATTTTAAAACCTACTCTAGATCTAACTCTGGAACATATATACATAACTTTACTTGCTAAATTGTCATTTAGCATGATCATTTTCACTGCTCTGTATTTTGAGTAGAAGCCTCAGGGAAGAGATGGATAAGAAAAAAGAGGGTAGGACTTCTAACAATAGACTCCCCATCTATTCTTTTTTTAAAAAAAGATTTACTTATTTATTACATATACAGTGTTCTGCCAGAAGAGGGTACCAGATTGAATTGTAGATGGTTGTGAGCCACCATGTGGTTGCTGGGAATTGAACTCAGGACCTCTGGAAGAGCAGCCAGTGCTCTTAACCTCTGAGCCATCTCTCCAGCCCCTCCCCATCTATTCTTAGGTGATAAGCTGGAGTTTAGCATCGTATGTCCTTAGATACAGGTGTGTGTGTGTGCAAGCTCCCTGTGCTGCCCAACAGCTGCTATCTGTGGTACATTTTTGGGGTCCACATACCGGGCCACCAAACTACAGACCCAGCCCTCTGTGTGACATTTCGAGTAGGACGGGAATACAGCACAATTCAAGCTGTCCTCTGCAGCAAAAACAAAATGGGGGGCGGGCATTCCGAAGTCACAGATGCTACAGAGAACAAAGACTGCTGGAGTTCGCCATCGGGGATCCCTCATGCATTCATGGCCTTTTAACTTCCAGTACACTGAGGAGGCCACCTTTCCCTTTTCAAAGTAAGTCAGACCGAACACACCAGGCTCAAAATGTAGAGATGGGTGGGTACAGGTACCCTGCATCATTCTCGACACACCCCACCCTCACTTCTGGAAGTCAGCAAAAGGAGCAAACAAAGCGGTATCATGGGAGTGTAGTTTTAATACAGTCTGTGCCAAGCAACATCATAATCTCCAGGCTTACCCTATCTTTAAGAGGCAATATTCAAAATATTTATTTTTTTTAAAAAGTCTGCATTCATAAAACAGGTCAGCCACACGTTTGAGGAGACTTACAAATGAGAAGCCATGAATTGTCTTCCTGGAAAAGCAGCCATTTCAAAAGATTTTCTTTAATATCATAAAATATTCTCATGGACAAGTGAGCTAGCAAACACACATGCACCAATGTGCCTTTGACAAGAGTACCCATCTACTCCCACCCCCAGGCGGACATGAGACCAGAGAAATGAATACAGCAGACGGTAAAGGTAGAAGGAAAAAAATTCAGTAAAAAGAATGGAATATAACTTTGTGCTTGGTTATTTTCCTATGTCACAACAAAAACATTTCGGTGCAAATAGTTGATTTTTCCTCTTTTTTCCATTTAAGACTGGTGGAGAAAAAAAATACTTTTTTCTATAATAAAATATGTAGTTTTTTGTTTTTTTTAAACTTTTTTTAATGTAACTATTTTTTTTTTCCTTTTTTTTGCAGAAAATAATTTTGTAAACTGTCACTTCGCGGGCAGGGAGGCTTAGTGCCGCCCGGGTCGCAGCTAGTCCCCTGGTGGCTGAGCTGAAACCAAACCCGGACAGCCGGACGACGGGGCGAGGAGGAGCAGGGCAGGGCGCACGCGCAGAGAGCCTAGGTGGGGGTGGGGAGTGGCAGGGGCAGGTTAGAGGTCACTCTCGCCGTACAGCGCGGTGGAGAAGGACATGTAGTCTAGAGCACCGGGCACAGAGTCGGGGCCTGAATAGGGGGCCATTCTCGCGATGCAGTATTCAGCCTGGTCAGGTGGCAGCTCGCGGCGCAGCTCATCCGCCGTGATGTAATTCTGCAGAAAAAGCATGGTCAGGGCCGGAAAGCAACGCGGCACTGCCGCAATTAGTGGGTAAACTTGCCAATGTTAGGTACCTGTTATTTCTCTCCTAGTTCTCCTTGATCCGTACAGTACGTGCATGCATACATACATATAACACAGACACGTGTGTCTGTACATATATTTAAGTGCATATTATATATTTATATATTACGCATCATATATGATATATATATGATATATATATATAATTTTTTAAAACGTCATGTTTTCCATTTTAGTTTCTACTTCAACTTCCTTCCAAACTAATTGCACCCAGATTCTTCTCATTTATCCTACTGCTTTATAGTAACCATGTACTGGCTTGTTATCAAAGGTTCTCTGGCAGAACACATAAATTCCTAGAAGCCCTCCCCACCCACTCTTTAAAGACCTCCACCGGTGTCTAATCTTAAGTGTCCGGCAGAGTAAAATGAATGGCCGGTTTAGGAATCACAGCTACAGGCAGCTTTTTCTTTCCTTTTTTTTTTTTTTTTTTTTTTTTTCCGAGACAGGGTTTCTCTGTATTGCTTTGGAGGCTGTCCCAGAACTCACTCTGTAGACCAGGCTGGCCTTGAACTCAGAGATCCATACAGGCAACTTTCTTAACTGATCTGCAAAATGTGGGCCTTGCCACACACTTCAGCCAGCTCCCAGACTGGGCCTCTGAATTTCCTTTCTGTCCCTACTAGGTAAAGCAACTTGGAAGCTGCTTATAGGAGTTGAAGGGTCGAGGATAGCAGTGCTCAACTTGACAGTCAAGACCCCTTTGGGGTCAAATGACTCTTTCACAGAGGTTGCATATTAGACATGCTATATATCAGATATTTACATTACCATACACAATAGTAGCAAAATTACAATTACGAAGTAGCAATGAAAATAATTTTATGGGTGGAGGGGCAACCACAACATGGGGAACTGTATTAAAGGGTCGTAGCATTTGGAAGGCTTACCAAAGACTTCACAGCTCCAAATACTACAACTGAGTCCCTTGGGACCCAGTGGGAAAAAGAGTGGGGTTGCCCTCTGTTCACTCCAAAAGTCAGGTGACCACTTCCTCTTTCAAGACTGTTTTCTTCCTCTCCAAAATGACTCATTTTGACTAGATGGCTTCTGGGCCCTACATGGTGGTATGACCCACCCAACTACACACACCAAAGCATTTGCCTTCTCCATTCAGAACAAGTGGTTTTTGCCGACTTGCAGGGTTCCATGCAATGGTTTTTCTTAAGCTAATACCACCTCCTAGCACCTTAGCTGAGCTCAAGGTGTTACAGAATGGGCAGAGATGCAAAGCAATGAGGCCCAAGGGGACCCCGGGAGGAATGGCTGAGGGGCTCATACCCTAGCCGTGTGCCTGACAGACCAGAGTCCAAACAGTGCCTGAGCCACAAGACACCCACCTTGTCTCCAGCCAGGATCTTGAAAGAAGCCATGACCTGATCTGCTGTATCTGTGTCAGCCGTCTCTCGGGACATGAAGTCGATGAAGGCCTGGAATGTCACTACCCCCAAGCGGTTGGGGTCTACGATGCTCATGATGCGGGCAAATTCTGCCTCTCCCTGGAGGAAACAGTCAACCCAGACCTGTCACCCAATGGCTTACTGGGGTATCTCAGGTAGACCCCGAGCCCTGAGTAGCCTATGGAGGACACAAGACCCCGCTGATCTGGCTTGGGTTGCCCCAAAGGTGTGACAGTGACTCAATAGTTTGAGACTTAGGACTTCCCACCCCTACAATCCCTGAGTTCCCTTTACATAAAGTAATGGTGGTATTAATTATAATGACAATAACATCCGTAAAGCTGACACCTATATAGCGTGCACTAAATGCCAGCCACTATTCTAAATGTTTTATATATTATAATTCATTTTATCATCACCACAACTACATAAAATCATAGTATTTCCATCGTATGGAAATTTGAGGCCCAAGGTCACATAACCAGTAAGTAGGAAACTAGGGTTAGGACTCTGCTGTTTCCCTATCACTCTGTATTTCCTAAGCACCAATCATGTGCACAGTACTCATGATCCCTTTATTTAACTCTTACAACTACTCAGGGGCTTCCTTCATCTGAGACCATAAGCTGTTGATGGCAAAATGGGGCTTACTGAGTACACATCTGACCCAGCCCTTAGCCTTGCTGGGCATCACAAGGACTCTGTATTTGGCTCAATAGACAGGAATCACCCGTCTATCCAGCCAAGTGTCCTGTCTGCTCAGAAAGCTGGATGAAGGGGGGTGGACACCAAGGTTAGCGAGAGGCCCGGGCTAACCACTGAGTGATGTCTGGCCTGTGTGGTGCTGTTATCGGGCAGAAATCTACACCTCCACATCTCACGTAAGACAAAGTAGAATTATCGTTCCTATAGGCTTTGGGGTTGGCCGTCCGCAGTTGGTGTCCACCATGGGAATGAAAAGTCCTTTCTCTACCGAAAGTACCATAAGATAATCTGGTGCAGAGACCAAGATGAAGAGGCCTAGCCTCTCAGCCACACCCTGGCCCTAAGGGTCATTTGGTGCCATCTTCCCCAAGGATGGGAACAAGGGGCTCCCCTGGGGAGGCCAGTCCTAACCTAAGGGCATCGGGTGCACACTACTAAGACTTAGCTTTTCCAGTTAGGTGGCTGCCTCCCAGCCAGGGCCACAGAAAGCCTGGCAGGTGGAGGATGGGGTTTACATTACCATGTTGTAACCCATGGAGATAAGGCAGGCGCGGAAATCATCTGTGTCCATCATGCCCGTCTTCTTCTGTAGGGCAGTGGCACCAAGACACAGGAGGGACAGACAGGTGGGAGGAGGAAGGGCCAGCCAGGGGCCAGGAAGACAGCAGAAAGGAAGGGTGGAGTTTATGGTGAAGATTAGGAGGAGCCGGAGAATGTAGGAGGAGCATGTCGGAAGAGGTCAGAGCAAAGGAAGGCAGAAGTCCAGTCCACGGGTGAGATGTGATGGGGAGACGAGGCAGGGTCCCAGGGAAGATAACCGAGGGCAGAGGTCAGAAGTCAGAGGAACCCGACAGGGGACAGGCAGGGAGAGCAGGAGAGGACGAGCCCCATGGCCCACAGGAAGGGGGACAGGGAGATTCAGACAGAGAGAGAAGAAAAAAAAGGAGAAATGCGTTATTTCTCGCCCCAGAGGCCACCCTTGAGCGTGCTCCATGCAGGAGGCGAGTACCTGGGGGTCGTTGCCAATATCATAACCCAAGCTGATGAGGCAGGCTTTGAACTCTTCAGGACCCAGCGTGCCGGAGTGATCCTGGGGCCGTGGTGCGCCAGGCAGCGAGCCATGCGGTGTCAGGGAGGAGGAGGAGGCCGTGAGGGGGTGGGGTGGGGGTGGGCCATGCCCCAGGGAAGAAGGTGGTGTGTGTGGGGAGACACGGGGGTAAAGGCATGCGGATGGAGAGGGTGGGGGCAAGGGGTGGGGGAGAGGGGAAATAAAAGTGCACACAGTTAGACACACGGACAAGGTTCCAGAGGGTGCCCTGTCCCTGGCACACGTAGCCCTGCTTGGGAAAGCAGGGCCAGAGGGGAACATGATGAGCCACAAGGGTGAGAAGCCCCCAGAAGTGCCCCAGGTTACCCGGTGTCTCCCAAAACCCTACCCTCCCACCTCGCCAGGTACCTGGAGGGCAGTGAAGCAGGCAGGGTGGTGGGCAGCACCTGACCTCATGCCCCACCCCCCCTTGTGGCTGTCCCCAAGCTCAGGGCACTGGGGATGTGCAGCCCACTGACAACGCAGCCTGTCCTGAAGCTGACACGAGAAGCCGGGACAGTGGACTCTAATGTCCCCAAAGGGAGGTCCCTTTGACACAAGGCAGAGGTAAGGGACAGTCCCCACAGCCATAGGCCCAGGGCTTTGCGTGTGGCTCTGGCAGCCTTATTCCTAAGGGTTGATTCCCCACAGGAGAGGAACAGTCAAGGATGAAGGATCCTCTCCCTCCTACAGCAGCATTCTCTCTAGGAATGCCGTGAAGGCTCACGGGACAAGGCCAGCTCAGAAAGCCTGGCTCTATGGGGGACACTGAGGTAGGGCAGGCTGTTATCAGTTCCTCCCTCTCTCTCCTCCTTGCCTACCCAAGGACCAGGCTCATGCCCTGGGCAGTGCCCTCCAGGGCTCTGGGTCGGGGGTTGGGAGCCACTCTAGGTGAGCAAGGAGTAGGGCTCTCACCCGGTCAAAGTGGTTGAAGGAGGCCCGGAACTCGTTCATCTGCTCCTGGCTGATGCCTTTGGCATCCCGGGTCAAGATCTGGTTCTCCACTTCATTGATGGTCCTGGCAATAGTGGTGAGCAGCTGCTCCCAGCCCACACGGATGTGCTAGGAGCAAGTGATGAGCTAGTCAGGCCCAGGCTCCGGGCTGTCCAAGTATTCCTCCTCCCAACTCAAAATGGCCCAGAGTAGGAGCTGGAGAGATGGCTCAGTGGTTAAGAACATTGGTTCTTCCAGAGGACCCAGGTTTCATCGCCAGCCCCCATATGGCCGATGACAATCATCTATAATTCTAGATCCAGGGAATATATCCTCTTCTGGCCTCCTTGGGCACCAGACACACGTGTGGTGCACTCAGGCAAAATACCCATATCCATAAGGTAACACAAATATATTATTTTTAAAAGCCAAAACAGCCTGACCATCTATCTGGAGTCAAAGTATTACCAGCAGGAGCGACGCAGCACACTCTACCAGGACAGAGCGCCCGAAAGGGGCAGGAAGAGTGACAAGATCCAGATTTGCCAATGGGACTTTGTTACTGAAGGAAGGTCGATTTTGTGGTGGGAAAAACTAAAGAAAATGGAGTGATCCCCTCCCCAAAGGTCCTACCCCACAATTATACATACTGGCACATACATCCATAAACAAACCTTTGATCAAAACCAATACAGCTAGCACCACATATTTTGGCTGGTCAAAGACAAGCCAGATAAACACCATGGTGGTCTCAGTGATCACACACTTAACACTGCAGACAGTGTAGGCACACTCTATGACATTTGAGGAAATGGTATAACAAGCAAACCTCAGGACATAACCTACCATGAAGGGATGAATAGCTAACATCATTTAGGAAGCAGGTACCTAAGCCAGTGAGTCCACTAAGCATCAAAATCACTGGGGGTGCTTGTTAAAAATTGAGAGTCATTAAGTGCCACCTTAGAGCAAATTAATTGAATTCTGGAAGTAGGGACCAGATATGTACACAAAGCAATACGTTTTCTGGGGCATCCAGAAGGTGCTTCAGATCGAAAGTGCAGAGTTTTGGGGGTAGAGAGTAAGTAAGCATACTTCCTCCTACACCCTGATTCCTTGGGTGATGTTACTCCAAGTTGAGGACAGTAAGGGCCCCCAGCTGCTTCTCAGAGAAGCAGGACCCGGCCTATTTACCTCCATGGTGTAGTTGGTGTGCTTATTGTCGAAGATAAGCGCCTCCTGGATAAGCTGGTGGTCACACTCCAGCATGTCAATTTTTGGCTTATAGTTGACAATGCTCTTTTCATACTGCCGCAGGTGGCTGAGCTGGTCCTCCAGGGTGCCGTGCATCTCAATGGAGATCCTTCCAATCTCCTGCCCATCAGGAAGGAGATAATGTCAGACCACCCCACTCTGTACTCAGGGGGCAGGGACCAGTCTCCCATGGTCACCTCTGCTAGCATCCCAGTCCTAGAGAGGTTAGAACTGGCAACATTGAGCATGAAGATATTTAGCATGGACGCCACATCCTATAGTTCTATATTAAGCCTTGGCACTGGGTGAAATATCTTCTACCAATCACGTACCTCTAAGCCTGAGGAAAGGGTTGGGATGCAGGGTCAATGATCGACCTGAGCACTCATTTTTTTGCTTGCCATTTAAATACCTTCCAGAGCCTTGTTCCCAGCCATCTCCCATCTAGCTCATGGTGAGCCAGGACAGGACCCCTCATATTTCTCGGTTCACCTGGTGTGACTCCCCTACAGCTACTTTTGTTCCTGCTCTTTTGCCTCCACGATGACTATCCAAGCCACCCAACCCCATGAGCTAGGGCTAACATACATTTTTGCCAACCACTGATTCATAAATGGTTCTTGGTGAAAGAGGGTTTTGTTCATTCAGTTCAGTCCTATTAATATTTATTATTTACAAGTACAGGCTTGGGGGTATGTGTACGTTTAAGTGTATGTGTGTGTGTGTATGTGTGTGTACGTGTACACATGTACACACTCACATGAACTTGACATGGACTCTGCACTTTAGAAGCTCAGGGATCACTCTATCACACACACACATTCCACAAAATAAATAATATTCTATACTTGTTATAAGAGGCTCAGCTCTCTTTCTATCAGGCCCACTGCCTGGGGAGCAGTAATGTCAACAAGGCAACCCAGAGCGACTGAGCTGGCCCAGGCATTGTTCTCTTCCTGTGGAACTGTCATAGGTAGTTCCTCAGTAGTATACTACTTTGCTCCAATCAGACACAGGGATCAAACCATCAGCATTTCCTGCAATTGAATGATCATGGGCTCAGACCTCAGTCCTTCATGGTCCTTCCTGGTAAACAGGTGACTTGGCTGGCTGCAATGGTGCTAGGAAAAGGCAAGACATTCCCAGCTTGCTTCCCATGACAAGACTTACCTCCATCTTGGTCTGGATCCAGGGCCCGATGACATTGGCTTGGGCCCCAAACTGCTTGCGTAGCCTCTCATTGTGCTGCTGGCGGGCATGCTCCTCAGTTAGTGCCTGGTCCCTCCGGGGCACCAGCTGTCGTACCTGGGGTGGGCATAACCACGGGACTCTGTGGTAAGCAAGCCACATGTCCCATACTCCCAGGTGAGGAAATGGGGGCAGCCATGAGGGAAAGGGGCAAGTCAGAATGCAGTAAGAGTGAAGATGTCAACTTGAACCAGAAATGTATCCACTAATAAATGAAAACTAATGAGATACAGATAAAAACCCTGCCTTTAAGAAATGTACAATGGCTTGGCCTATGCCCATTAGCCCTTCAACTTACATGGTCCCATTTGCCATTGATCTCCTGAGGCGTGATGGTTGTATAGGGGTTGGTGCCTGCCATGTTGACATGATAGGTCTGGACAATCTTGGACACTTCATTGTGGATGCCCAGGATGGCCAGGCGCTCCTTGTCAGCATCTGGGAGGGTGGCCTTGAACTGCTCATGGGCTGTGGTCAGTCCCTGGATAGACAACAGCAGGATTAGCACTCGAGGAGTCAGTGCTCTCCTCGGATTGAAGGGCCTGAAGGTCAAGTCTTACACCTATTGAAGACCAAACCAAGTTCTGATGGCAGAGAGTCAGCGAGGCAGGGTAGCAAAGCAACAGCTGCATCCTGGCGGCTGGTACAATTAGCAGTGACAGTTCTGAGGTGATCTGGGGGTGGGGCAAACCCTGTTCCCCAGGTAACCTCTTCCAACACCAGTTCCTTCAGCTTCCTAAAAAACCCTTTTTTCTTCCTTTACCTTGGGAGCGCTGTGATTAAAGACATGCATACTCACTTTATGCAATGGTGGGAATTGAACTCAGGGCTTCAATTATCCTAGACAAGCTCTCTACCAACTGAGCTACATCCCTAGCCGCTGCAAACATTTTGCTCTAATGATCTAAGATGGGAGCCAATGGGAGCTCCAAGATAAATGCTGAAGTCAAGATTTGGGACATGGTATATAATAAAGTCTACATTTTATGTTTACAAAGGAAAACGTACAAAGAACACATAAATACATTTGTCTGCCAGGTGGTGGTAGGACACGCCTTTAATCCCAGCACTTCAGAGGCAGAGGCAGGTGGGTTTCTATGAGTTCCAGGCCAGCCTGGATTACACAGTGAGTTCCAGGACAGTCAAGGCTACACAGAGAAACCTGTCTCACAAAACAAATAAACAAAAAAACCCATTTGTCTGTGTACACAGATTCTGATCATATAACTTAGCTCTGAAAAAGGGAACAGGGGGCTAGAAAGCGACATGGGAGGCAAACCTTGTCAGAGTCCCCTTTATCTTTAGAATGTTACACTATGTACATGTATTCCCTTGTCAAAATAATTCAAGTATTAGGCTGGCAGTGGTGGCACACCCCTTTAATTCTAGCACTTGGGAGACAGAGGCAGGTGGATCTCTGTGAGTTTGAGGACAGCCTGGTCTACAGAGCCAGTTCTAGACTAGCCAAGAGTACATAGTGAGACCTTGTCTTTAAACGGGGGTAGGAGGCTAGAGAGATGACTCAGCAATTAAGAGCACTTGCTGCTCTTACAGAGGACTGAAGTTCAGTTCCCAGCACACATATGACGGCAAACAACCATCTGTAACTTCAAGTTCCAGGGGAATCCAGGCCCTGTATCTGAGTGGTGCCCATTCATATATGCACATAAAACACCCGTATGCTGTTTACAACATAAAAATAAAACAGTCCTAAAAAAACAAAACAACACAAGCTTATATGTTAACACTTTTAATCTATGGAATCCTTGGGATACTGGTCCTCTGTTTATCCTAAAGAGGATCAGCCTCTCTGGGATGCCCACCTGGATCTCCTCAATGGTGTGTACAATGAAGGTGTCTTGAAGGTCCTCCATGGCCCCCTCCATCCAGTTGTTGAAGGGTGCAGCCCGCTTGGCATACTCCAAGTACAGCTGGTCGATGGTCTCCAGCAGCTTCTCTGTTCTCTGGGAGTACCAAGTGGGTGGCATGTTTAGCAGTGTGATACTCAAAGGTCACCCCCCAGGCATGTTGGTCTAGAAGCACTGGATTAGATGGGGCAGAAAGAACCAGTTCTTGAGTGGCTCTGGGTCTTGGCTGTCAACTGACAGACTGACCTACTGGAATCACTTGCCCTGGTCCCAAGAGGGTGTGGTTTATAGACCAGGGCAACTCTCAAAAGACTGGAGCTGGGCTAACAAGTTCACAGGGACAGGAGGAGGCTCTCCATCAAGGCCAAGTTCACACATTCCCATTAGGCCCAAGATAGGGATGACCCAGGGAATCATGGAAACTTAAAAGGCAGAGAACCGAGGAGGAGGGAGGGGCACATGCATCGCAGGGTCCTCACCTCCAGCGCTTCCCTCCGCTTCTGAGTGAGGGCCCCGAGGTTGTCCCACTGGTCACAGATTTTTTGGCAACGAGCGTTGACACTGGGTGAGTCGTAATAGTCTAGCTCACTGCAGAGTGGGAAGAGACAGGGGCCAAGCCATGAGTGACACAGGTTGAGGGGGGCAGGCTCCAGGAGAACTTGTGGGGCTAGGGGAACTGGGGGTGCTCTCCTCTGCACACTTCCAGCACCATTTCCCTCCCATTCCTGCCTCTTTGGCTCTCAGGAAACCGGAAGCTGGAGACTGAGGGGGGCTGCTCCTCTCCAACAGCCCCTGCCACAAACAAAGTTGGTGGTGACTCTAACGACCAAGGGCAGGAAGCTACTGAGGCCCAAGAAAAAGCTCAGAGTCAAGGACTAAGGCTTGGGGGTGGGCATGGTGGCTTGTGCCTGTGATCCCAGCATTCTTCTGGGAGGCTGAGACAGGAGGATTGCCACAAGTTAGAGGCTAACCTGAGCTGCACATTGAGTTCCAAGGCCAGTCTGGGCTACAATTTGAATACTGTCTCAAGAGAAAACAAAAAACAACAACAAAAAATCTGGGCTGGCAAGATGGTCCAGTGAGTGAAGGCACTTGCTGTGCAAGCCTGAAGACCAGAGTTCAAGTCCTGGAGCTCACAGTAAAAGCAGAGGAAGAACCAACTCCTTCTAGTTGTCCCCTGGTCACCATATGCACCATGCATATGGCCATGTGTGTACATATGCACGTGCACATACAGCCCCCCCCTCTCTCACACACACAATTTAAAAACAAAACAGTACAAAAATGTTGTTACAAACCCCATTACTTTTATGCTAATCTAAAATAATAATAATAATTTTAAAAAGGTAAAGTAAAATGAAACAGGGCTTGTGCACCCCCTGGTCCTATTGTAGTAATAGGTGATGACCAGACACTTGAACAAGAGTGGAATGACTCAGGCTCTCCCACCAGGCAGAGTCCTTGCCTGCGATAGTGCCTCCTTGACCACACGGGCACACCTCTGTTCCTCCCCTCATGTGCCGTCTGTCTATCCCCTTACTTCCTGCCCTCATCTACAACAGCTGAGAATGCAGCTCTCAGCCTCACTCTGAGGCACCAAAAGGAAAGAGACTCAAGCGGGCCTACTTGAGCTCCTGTGCAATGGCGGCAATCTGCTCCACGCGGTCCTGGTGGGCAGCCAGGTCACTCTCAAAGGCCTCGTGTTTCTTGAGCAGGGCCTTGATCTCTGACAAGGTGGCTGTCTCGTAATCCTTCTGCCGCAGCATGGCCTCTTTGCCTGAGGTTGAGGGGAGACGGAGACGGGGCACAGGTGAGCAAGAGCCAGGCGAGCGTGTTTGATCTGGTCGTCGAATTCTGGAGTCCCAGAAGCTCTGCTTGTTGGGGTATTTCCCGCGGAGATGCTCACTGTACACTACTCTACAGCGGCAAAGAGTGGATGTGGGCAGGAACGCCCGGCTATGGGGAGAGGCTGAAGACCTCTGTCCTCCAGGGAGCATGTCCAGGGCATTTAAAACAGTTGTATATGAAGGTTATGCAGGAATACGTAGAAATGCATGAGGCCAGGCACCCACTCTCTAACAGGAAACACAGCCAATGCATGCTCTGTGGAATAATGGGGAAGGTGGGGAAGTACCTCATAGGTACCTGGCTTTAGACTCTAGTTACTGTGGCTAAGTCCTGAAAGCACTCATGGGTCCCCTTCCCAGACGTTCTCAGTGAGCCTCTGCTGATCACACCCACTGGTGACCAGAGCCTTCTCGGCCCATCAGCAATGTCCTCACCCCAGGGTAAGGGCAATGTTTGTAATTTCAGCCCTGCTCTCAGAGGACGAAGGCAGGGATGAGAAACAACCTCCCTAAAAAACTCCCGAGTTGCCTGAGGAAGGACCCTCTCAGGACGGGCAAACTGAGCCTTGTTTACATGCATATTCTCTGGGCTACACCATCACAGGATGGCATACCTTCTTGGTCCAGAAGGCTAGGCTGTGAGGCTAAGAGCTATGTCCAATAGTAAAGCATTTCTTTCTCTCCTCTGGCATTGGGTTGGCTTTTTGTTTGCTTGTTTTCTCTTGAAAATCATAACACAGTAAATTTAGATTTAATTTACAAATAAATGCATTTATCTATTCCTACATAAATGTTTCCTGCTTTAAAAATATCTACCAGCACAAGCTCTCAGAATTTCTGCTTTGGCTTCATGGTCTTCCTGGGTACAGTGGTCCTTCAAGATCCGCAGGGAACTCACTTCAGGACCCTCTAAGAACACCTAAATCCCAAGGTGCTCAAATCTGGTAGAGAAGGTGTGAGTGTATGTGTGTGTGTGTGTGTCTGTCTGTCTGTGTTCTCTATATATTCTCCCATATACTTTAAACTACTCAGGTTGCTTATAGTATAAATGTTATGTAGCTAGCTGTTCATCCACAGTCTTCAGGGCAATTATGACAAGAAAACAGTCTATAGGAGTTCAGCACAGATATAATTCCTAATATTTTGCTTCAAAGTTGGTTGAATCCAGAGACACAGAACCCATGGATAAGGATCATTTCTTGACCAGACTTCTCCAACAGAGCTTCTCATTGCTCTGTGGGACCCAATACCCCACCCCACCACAGTTTGCACTGTGGAAGATTTCCCACAGATAACCCTGTGCACACAATGTCCTCCATGTTTAGGGTTAATCCCTTAGTCTCAAGAAATGGAATTCCAGTTGGGTGTGGTGGCCCACGCCTTTAATCCAAGCACTAAGGAGTCAGAGGGCAGGTGGATCTCTGAGTTCCAGGCCAGCCTGGTCTGCACTGTGAGTTCTAGGTCAAAACAAAACAAAACAAAACAATAAAATAAAAAAATGCAAGTGGGTGTTCAGAGCCAACCCCACCAATCCCTGTACATGCACTTGCATGGGACTCTAAATCCACCCGATTAGCTGAGTGTTTTCCTACCAAGCCAGGCCACTCCCAGATGGCTACAGAATGTGGTCCTCCCTATTCACTTCCAACCCAAGGTCAGAGAGGCATGAACCAGGGCTGAATAAGGAGATCTTAGGCTCCGAAGGCCACCAGGCAAGGTGGCCAGCAGAGTGCAAGAAAATGGCAAGAGCCATCCCTCACTCTAATGCAAGTCATCCTCGGAGGAACAGGCCATCCCACATAGGACTGCTTCTCTTAGGTAGCCTTGCACTCAGTAAGCAGACAGCAGCCACCAGCCTAGGAAACCACACAGAAGGGCATTAACTGCTGTCAGTAATTCTCAACAGGCCTGCACCCTCGCCAAGTAATTCTCACAAACCTAGGACTGCAGACACGGAAACAGAAGAGACCCAGAGGTTAACAAACTTGTCTGATGCCAGAGAACTATTAAACAAGATGACACAAACAAGAGCAAAGAGAGGACTTGTGGCTTGTGGCTGGGAGGCAGTTGGAAAGCAGAAACCGGGAGCTGGGAGCTGGCTCACCATCTGTCCAGGCCTCATGGATGGAGGCCTTTTGCCGGAACTTCTCTGCCAGGTGGTCCAACCTCTCTAGCCTCCGGATCTCATTCAGCAGCCACTCCTCATAGCCCTTCTCTGCCTGCTCCAGGCAACCCCAGGCATTGTTGATGTCCTGCAGAGACAGGAGATACTAGCTCAGAGACCCTGGAGGGGTTGCAGCCTTCCAGGCATAGATGCTTCCTATCTTGGACCTCAGACACACCACAGTCCAACATCCCCTCTCACTCTTCCAACTTCTATTCGTATCACCCAGACTCTTGGATAGGGAGTAGAGTCTGTCTACATCCAGCTGGGGAGCCCTCCCGTTCACTGACTGGCTTCCAAAGGAATCCTGGCCAGTCATAGAGGTCCAAGAACAAGTCATGGGACCAAATCAATTAAGAATGAAGCAAGCTGACACTACAGTCTCCCAGATACACACAGTTCTATTAGGCAAAGATTCCTAGATTTTAGCCTTTGGGCTCTGGACAGTAGCTTGGATGAGGGAATCAACCATAGATCATGAGAAGAAAGAAATAAGCATGCCTTTTGTACAAGGCACCTTACAGTTAGCGCAAGGCACCCAGCTGGAAAGGCTAGAACAGAGCCAGAGGGCCATCCTGGCCATGCACTGGGCATCTGCCCCACATCAGGGCACTTCCTTTAGTTCTCAAGGGTATCTGTTAGCTAACAGTGACTCTAACAACTCAAGAGCATCCGATTAAGCCCTGAACTTTGAAGAACTGGTGCTCCAAACTGCTTGTATAATACCACAGGCCTTATTTACTCCCTTCAAGATCACCTTGTTCCTGCCTCTCCCCACTCGGTCTGTCCGTCCTGGTCCTGCCCAATATGCCTGTTTTTTTTTTGTTTTGTCACTCTTTGCTTGAAAGGATAAAAGGTTCTGCCTTGATGAATTTGTCCTGAATTCTCCTGGCACATAGAGTCATGGAGACAGGATAAAGGGGCATGAATGACAAAAAGACAAAGGGGGACATAATGGAAGAGCACTCCACCCGTGACACAGAAAAGTGACTGTGACATTAGGGCTTTGTCTTTATTTTCTAGCTATACTTCTGTGATCTTCCTGCCGCAGTCTCCCAAGAGTTGGGATTGTAGACTTCATTCATACCCAACTTGTTATAGGTGTTTCTGTTTGAAAGAACCTTATTTTATAAAACACGCTTTAAGAGTCACTTAAAATGATATTTATACAGAAAGATGAAAGCTGGACTTGGCAGCACAGGCCTGTAATCCTAGCTACTTAGAACGCCAAGGCAGAATCTCAAGTTCAAGGTCTTCATGGTTGAGTCCTGTGTGAGTTGACAGCCAGGATGAGTTATCTCACAGAAAAAAATAAAAAGGGTCTGGGGATGTGGTCCCGTATCAGAGCACCTGCCTAACATGCATGAGGACCTGGATTCAATGCCTAGGGTCACAAAAAACAAAAGAATAAAGGGAACTTTGCTAATTAAAGCAAAATTGATAATAGGTAGTAAGATTATAAATAACTTCTACTTTCTAATATTTTACTTATTTGCATATTAGAAATAGACTACAAAAATTAATTTGTTAATCAAGATAACAAAAGTGGGTCTGTTTAGCTTTGTTTTTGCTGTTGTCATCTTATGTTGAAAGTACTTAAAGGTATATTAAAGTAAAAATTAACATTATTGCTTGGTTCAGTATGACCAGACACTCTGTTTAAAACATTATTTTTTAAGGGGCAGGGGAAGTTTGGAATGTTCAGGAGTTAAGGTAAGCAAGCCTGATCCAGAACAGAGGAGAAGGTGGCTATCCCTCTGTGCCTGGGCTCAAGCCTAGGTGAAGAAAAGCCCACCTCCAAGCCGCTGGGGGATGGAGGTGGCCAGGCAGGGCCCAGACTTGCCCCGGCACTCACCGAGACCATCCTGCCCTCGGAGGGCATGAAGGCGGGCCGGTTGCTGAGCCGCAGCTTGGTCTGCAGCGTGTTGAAGTTGATCTCCAGTTGGCACTTCTCCTGCACCTTGGGCGGCTTGTGCAGGCGCCGGTAGTCTCGGAAGTCCTCCAGCTTCTGCTGCATAGCATGCATGGTGTTCTCAGGCACCCGATTCTCCAGCCACGGGATGGTGCGGCGGATCCACTCCAACAGCTAAGTGAAAGGACAGAGGCAAGGCATGGAGTAAGGACGCTGAAAGTTGTGCCTAAAGGCAAGCTCGTCCTTTTCCCATAGATTCTTCCCTTGCAGGAAGAGGGCAAGCAAAAAGTCTCTCCTGATGGCACACTTCCTCTTGCCAGCTACCCACTGGGGCCTCACCATGCCACGTAGCAAGGCTTCCAGGTGCTCCCTCCAAGTTGACCAGGATATGGTCAACTCAGATCCTATCCCTCTCATCTTCTCTACCCCAGCACGGATGAACCAAAGAACCACACAGACTGCTCTAAAAGCAAGGAGACCTGAGCTCAAATCTAGCCGGGCCTCAGTTTCTTAATCTACACCAAGCAGGGGTGTAATAAAACAGCGATCTCTGTTCTCAAGAGGAAGAGGCTACAACCTGGGGCAGCTTGGATTTCTACCCCGGAGCCATGGTGAGGATTATGAAGATGCAGGACTGCAAAGAGACGGATGATGGGAGGCATACGGAACACCTGCACATTGCCAGGCATGACCCGCGGAGTGACTCACAGACATAATCATAGAAATACTACATGGTCAAGTGCTACCATCACCCCCACATTATGGAGGAGGCTCCCGGGGCTCTGCTCTGCCAGGTCACGCAGCTAGCTGTGGTGACTGGCTGGAATGGTGAAGCAGGGATTAAAACCTGGGCATCTGGCTCTTACTAAACTGGAAGGCAGAGCCACCAAAAGGCCAGGGGAACAGTTCAAAAGGCTGGATTTCTTTTAGGAAAGAAACAGCAGCACCTTAACTCAAATGACAGCAGGGCAGCTGGTTAACTTCTTGTCATCCGGTCCCCTGATGGCCTGACTATTAAGTCAGTACTGAGTCCTCCCAGGCACATGTCTTCACAGAACCTGATACAGTCCTGTACTATCTAGTTCAGGCAAAACTTACGGAGAGGCAGTACACCAGGCTGCAAATGCCTCAGAGATCCCAGGGCTCAACTCCCACTCAGTGAAAGAAAAACCAAGAGCCACAGAGGTGGAAGCATTTTCTCAGGCTCGCTGTAATCCAGACACCACCTCCTCTGCCATTACTTCTGCTCTCCCAGAGGCCCAGAACCAAGCTGCCCCCTGTTAACGGTGCTTGGATCACGCACGGCACCAGCCTGGGACTGTATCTACAGAATGACTCTGCAGGTACAAATCCCGGGAGCTTCCTTCTCTCAGGGTGTAATGCAGGGCCTTGCTGGGGCCAGTCTAGAAGAACACAGGGGTACCCACATCACTGGCCAGCTTCTCGTAGTCTTCCATAAGCTGTTCATTCTCTTGATTGACGGCCAAAACTTTGCAGATTCGATTGGCTGCTGTTTCCGCCTGGCAACAAAATAGAAAAGTCATGACCAGTCTGCCCCAGCAACGGGGGCCCCTGGACACCTGTGTCAACAAGCCCCTTCCACCCTGCTACTCCATGTGGTTGGAAAGGAGCCCCTGAGGCTCTGAGTCACACTTCCCTGCCTTCTGCATCCCCCCTTTCCCAGCTCTGGACTAGGGTTGAATCCCATCATGCATGCTGGGAAGAAATTAACCAAGTAACTGAGGTGTTCAAAATCTCAAGCCAGGTGGAGAAAGGAAGGAATTCGTGCCCATCCTGGAATTCTAGGGACCACAACACTTGGGACCTCAGGCTGGATTTGACAGGATTTTGAAGAGACTTCAAGTCTGAAAGTGGGAGAAGGTACTGGTTGACAGGGAGGCCTCTTAGGTTTCCTCAAGAATCTCTGAAGGCTCCTAGTTCAAAGCCCTTTAGAGCTAAAGACTTGGAGGACAAGATATTAGGGCCCACCCAGCACAGGAGGGAAGTTCAGGAAACCCAGCACAGGTGCTGATGGCTTAGCTAAAATCACACCGTGCACCAAGCACTGGGCCAGGATAGACCGGACAGAGTCCTCAGCAGCCAGGAGAATGAAGAGGGATGGAATGGTAACCAGCCACAAGGCCTATCACCCCACAGAGACCCAGCCTCTGGGGTTGGTAAGGGTACTGTGTATCCTACATCAGCAGGGACCCTGTGTTTCCAAACCCACTCCACTTTGGTGATTTTGTTGTTAGGATCTCCCTATGTAGTCCTGAAACTCACACTTTTTGACCAGGCTGGCCTTGAACTCATAGAGATCTGGCCACCTCTGCCTCTCACGTGCTGAGTGTAAAGGTGTTCCCCATCACACCTGGCCCACAGGAGTGGTTGTGAACTTGGAGCTCTTTGGGGACCACAGGGTAGAAAGGAGACAGTTGAAGGTAGAGAAGATACATATGAACCCTGGGGTCCGGAAGACAGGGGTCCCACAGATGATAATGGATGCCTGGTTTAAGAAAGAGGAAGGCAAAACCTAAATCTGGTTGATGAAGAAAAGGAGTTTCTGTTACCACATAATGAGACCGAGTGCAAAGAACTCTTGAGAACTGGAAGGAATGACTATGATATAAGTCATGTTTTTTCCAAGAAGAGTTTTCCCAAGAGGAAATGCCAACCAAATCACATGCCTTGTGGGTGTGTGTGCTGGGACACATAGGGGATGGGACAGAACAAAACTATCCTAACGGTCTCTCAAGTGAAGAGTCAAGAGACTGTATCCTACAGCGTGGGTACCGAACAGCTAGGACTCCAAAAGAGAGCATGGGACTGGCCAGAGTGGGACCTAAGAAGTCCCTGGGTAGGGACTCTGGGTCCCAGCTCTCCGTCATCATCCCTGTCCTGGAGATGGCATGGCCTCTTCTTATACAGCTGCCCTGTTTGATTATCACCTTCTTGAGAACCATGGAGTAACTGTGGTCAATTTCCTGAGGCACTGAAGAAATGAGTGGCTTCCCAGGTGCCTAGCCCTAAGGGCAGGACCCAGAAGGAATGCAGACTAATAAGCACCAAGTCAGTATGTTCGATGAAGCTGGCTGGGGTGATGCTCACCTGCCTGGTGCTACCAAAACGACTTGCACCAAAGTCAAGGCAGGAGACCACAGACAACCGGGAGGTGGCGCAGCTGCAGGCTGGCCAGGAACTCAACAAATCTCCTGCCTGAGACCCCGGAGCACTGGGTTTATAGGTGTGCACCACCATGCTAGCTTGCCGCTATCATTTCTGATGTAAATGAATCCCAACTTCAGCTTGCTGTCCTCCAGAAGCATCCTGAAATCCTGGGCTCAACAGCCATAAACTTCTACTCGTTCGCCAAGTTGGTAGTCTGGGTGGGAGATGAGTTTGTACAACTTTACAGCTCAGCAGGCTGTAAAGCCTCGCCAAGCCAAAGAATCCTTTGGATGAAATCTGGGACTCCTGAGGGCTTTTTGCAAGGATCTATCTAACGCCTGACCTTTTCAGGCTAGCCTCAGGAGAGAGCCAGAGGGCTCCACTAGCATGCCCAAAGGGCCTGCCTTTGGGTAACACAGACCCACAGAATACAAGAGTGTGTTCTTTAAAACGGACACGCCTGTGATCACTCGTGGGTCCCCTGAGGGACAAAAGCCCTCTGACCTTTGAGAAGCAGGTTTTTGGAAAACAGAACTTCCTCCATTTCCTGCCACAGGCTACAACCTTGAACAAGCCTACCAGGGGCACAGGGGGCACATGCTCTCCGGTGGCTCCCTTATGAAGACAGGGCCAGTCACCACCAACCTCAACCAGAGGTGAGACACGCCAGGTTGGCTGGCCTTGCAAACCCCACTCACGGAGTGAAGGGAATCAGATTACAGATGGTCGGAGCAGTCCTGTGGCAGTCATGGTTTCTTGGCTTCCCCTCCCCAGAGCTACAAGAAGCCCGTGGCAGGGTGGGAGTTGAGGGGAAAGCAGCAGCAGCAGCAGCACAGTGCATAAGCGATGCTCCCTAGGACGCCGGAGTTCAGAAGCACCAAGGAGAGACTTGAGGCAGGGAGGAAAAAAATGGCCCTGGGAGAAAGTCAGAGATGGAAGCCACCCAGAAGAAAAGCCAGGTTGGGGTCCAGCTTTGTGTTTTCTACCATGGGAGGGAGGGGCAGTTCTAAAATCCATTCAAGAAGGAGACTGTCCATGCCTTTCTGAATGACAGACTGCAAGAGATAACACAAGTGGGCATAGGTGCCAATGGGCCGAGAATACACTCCAGAGAAAGGCCAGACGTGTATTCTCACCTTTGTGACCACTTTCAACTGTACTGTTAGTACAAACTTAATATACAGCAATTTTTTTTTTAACACAGGGTTTCTCTATGTAGCGCTAGCTGTCCTGGAGCTTGCTGTATAGACCAGATTGTCTTTGAACTCAAGAGATCCACCTACTACTCTGCCTCCTAAATGCTGGAATTAAAGGCATGCATCACTACACCAGACCACACAACATTATTAACATTTATTTAAAATGAGTTGTTATTCTTAAAGATGTAGCTATCTCTTGCCCAACTTCCAACCCGATAATCAGAGAACCAAGTCACCAGAGCCAGGTCTACCTACAGAGAGGCTGTCATCAATTAGAGTGACATCAAATACCCACACTAGGCAAAGTAACACACCAGAGCTCCACTACCCACAACCCACTGTTTATATGATTGCTACAAAGATCTCATCGTTGATGCTTTTAGTAAAAGTTCCCTGATCTAGCTAGAATTGCCCTTCCATCCTCCTAGTGACTGCCCACTAGGCTACCCGACTCCCCCAAGCCAGGCTTGCTAAGCCCAGCAGATCACGGTTTCTAGCCCCAAAATGCAGCTTCCCCAAGACAAGCAGGCTGGGGTGGGGTTGGGCATATATGTCTGTCCGTCCACCTGTGCCTTGATTGCTCCAGAACTCCCCGTTCCATAGTGACCTGGCAATGCTGACTTTCTCTGCTCTCATACCTCAGCTTCTGCCTTATCACCACTGTTAATAGTAACTCCTTAGTGACAGCCTCTTCGCCCTTCCTGAGTGGTACTTGGGGGCACCCTAAACCCACCCTAGACCTCCAAGCTCCAAGCTACTGCTCAAAGGCAGCCTGCAGCCCCACAGCTGTCTCCTCTGGACAGAGCTGCAGCAGAGCAAGCCCTGCTGATGGCTTCCTCCTTGTCATCACGCTTTTCCACACAGGTGCAGCTTCTGTGGATTGGAATCCATTTTCTCCCTTAGAAGGTTTACACTATTGGACCGATGATTGATGGACAGGTGGATGGATGCAGACAGTTCCACCTGGCTCTAAACATCCAGAAACACCAGCATCAGATTCCGACCTCCAAAGTGCCAGCTGCATACACAAAAGCCTTGATGCCCTCCATCTATTCTAAACCCGTGTAGGGGAACGAAAGCCAAGGAGGCAGAATCCAAACCAGCCTGCCAAACAGAAACTGGTCCCTCACCCAATGAGGACAGTCCCTCACCAGCTGTGTCCATCGTATGCTTGCATGTAAATGTACACAGGTATTCGCACTTGTCTATTAACTGGGACCTTTCCACTCCTATTATCTATGGCTGGCCAGAGAAAGGCGTGGAGAGGAGGGTGGGCCATGGATACGGCTCGGCTCTGGAAGATGTTTCCCATGGACACCAGCCAACAGACAAGAGTGTGAGACTCACAGAGACTCGTCTCCTCAACCCCCACACCCAACCAGAGGTACACATCCTTCTGGGGCTGATCAGAGGCTGCGGAAGTGCTGGGGACAGCTCTGGATCGAGCAGGACACCCCACACCCCACCATGCCGTCTATGTTCCTATCCTGGGATATGGACAAAAGCATGAAATGGTTGCAACAGGGACGAGAAAAAGGGAAGGGAGCACAGGGGAGGGAGGATTTTAGAGGGAGAGCCACACAAGTCCCACATTCTCCCCACCACACACGGGATGCATACACATCACATGTCTTCCATGCCATGCATGTATGCATGCACATGCTTGAGTGTACACACACACACACACACACACACACACACACACACACACACACACACACACATACATCCCGGGCATTATCATCAGCCAGGCCACAGAGAAGGAGTCAAAGACAGGCAAGGGCAGAGTCAGCAGGCATGAAGCCAGGGCAGAATCCCTAAAGGCAAAGGGCATGAAAAGGAGGACCAGTTGGACAGAGGGGAGAGGTTGCCTCAGCCAGCCTGGCCAGTGCACTCTATGTGCTTAGTAGGCTGAGCACAAATGCCCAACCAAGGCAAGCAGAGAAGCTGCCCATACCCTGGCTGAGAGGTAGGGGACAGGATTCAGGAGAGCAGTGGGGGGCGGCCAGATGAAGAGGAGGAGTCAGGAGGCCAGCAGGAGGGGCTGGGAAGTCAGAGGCTGGCCACCATTGAGAAAGGCAGGTCTGGAGCACCCATTCAGTGGGTACCAGGGTTGCTGCCATTGTCTTTGGGCAATTTTTTAAAGGTGCCTTTCCCTGAAGGTATTTCTATTTAAAAAAAAGTCATATCACACTGATTTGGTTAGAAGACATTTTACTGCTCGGCAATAAAATGCTTACGTAGCAAGCCACAAAGTCCTGGGTTCAACCCCCAGCACCACCACAAAAACAGAAACAAAAAAGAGAGAGAAGAGAGAAAAGAAAAAGACAGCTTTGCTGCTATCTGCAGGGTAATTTTAGTAGCTAATGATCAAATCTCCACAGTCTAAGGCACACAAGTGGCATTCTTAGGTAATTTACAACTATCCATGAAAGGCCCGGCTGGCATGCAGGACTCTGGCCTGGACTTCAGGGAGAAGGCAGAAGACTTCTCCCAGCCCTGGTTCCTGCCTGGATTTGAGATGATGGCTTGCTCGGGCAGGAAGAAGGGAGGGTCAGAGTTGAAAGGGATTCTGGGTATTTGGGGAGTGGCTTAGGATCCAGGCTCTGACAACTTGGCTGTCTTCCCCTCTGGGGTCCACTATACCCAGTGCTCACAGAGACACAAAGGAAGGCCACCTAGAAGCTGGGCTTCTCTGGCATCTGCAAGTGTGCTTGCCAGGGCTCCGAGAGCGTCCTGTCCCCCGTGGGGATGGGTGCGTTAGCTAACCCTCTCTCGTTCAGGGACTGCTGCTGGTGTCCAGCGAGGAGGACAAGACGGGCCAATGGGCGGCAGGGAGAGTGGGCGAGGCCAAGGGCGAGCTCACCTTCTGCGCACCGAGAAGGCGTGGCAGTGACATGAAACATTAGGTCACATGGCCTTCCCTCCAGCCTTAGCGTGCCTACACATCTGCACAGAGAAGGAGAAGAGGTTGAGAGGAGAAAGTGGAACAGCGCGGAGCAAACCCGAACAGTGGACAGAGAGAGCACGAGACGGGGGATGGGCAGGAGAGGAGAGGGCCAAAGGGACGTGAGCAGAGAGGGGCATGAGCGGGGGGGGGCGAGCTTCTACCATGCACTTCCAATAGGTCACTCAGAGGCCATGAGGAACACGTGGTGGGCCAAAGGCCCAAAGCCATGAAGGTTTCTGCGGTCACAGCCATGTGCTGCTTCTGGGAGGGACATCTGTTGCCCCAGCTAAGCCTGGTAGCCGGCAACAACTCACCAGCCTTCCAGTGCCCGCAGTATGAACTGGGCCCTGGTGTATTACAGAACATTCAACCTGGCTTTACCCTCTGCCTCCCAGAGCAATCTGGGCCAGGATACCAGAAGGGGCTCACTGCCACCAATGTCCTTGCCTCTCTTCCTACATGTCATGCTTATGTGTAGGAACACGGTGTGCAGTGTCCACTGGGGGTCCCAGTGCTTAAGGGCTGAAGACAGACTTGTTAAATCCTGCCTGAGTACAAGGATGAGGGTGTTAGGACACCTTTGCAAAATGGGTAAGTGAAGACAGGAAGTGCACCGCAGCCCCACAGAGACCCTGGCTGTAGCTCCCGCAGAGAAGGGACGGTAGCTAACTGTCGCCTGCAGCCAGGACCCACTATGTCCCATGCCCAGCCCTTCTGCCTGGGCCACACCGCTGCTTCCAGAGATTAGTGCTTGCTAATTGATCTTGGTCCCAAGACATGGTGAGAGACAGCAGGGTGAAAAAGAGGCAAACCGGACCTCTTCATAAACACAGCTAACTGTCCACGAGACCCGAGCCAGGCCTTCCAGGCTCCTGCACTGGGACGTGGAGGGACGGAAGGAGGGAGGGGCAGGAGGGCGTGGCTGGGATCTGGCATGAGGTGTGCTGGGCATAGGAGGAGCAGGGGTCCCAGGTACCTTCTGGGCTCCAGAGAAGGCATGGTAGAAGCTAGACACGTAAGTCATAATGGCTTTCTCATCCGGCCGGGCAGTTCCGACGATGTCTGTAGGGAGAGAGGGCTGTAGTTAAAGCTACTTACTGAACACACAGAGCATCTCACAAGGAGATGCAGAAGCCTGCAGACTGTGAGGTCACCTTGCCAAAAGGTCCATCCTGCACTAGCCAGCCTTCAGAGTCAACGTCCACTACCACTAACAGGAACATGGGACACAGAGGAAAGGAGGGTAAGGTGATACCCCAGGGGACAAGCAAAGTAGCTCTCCTCCAACCACAAGGTCAGCAGCATCAATTAAAAGGGTTGAAGGAAGGAGGGAAGGGTTGAAGATGGAAATGACATACAGAACTCACTAACCAAACACATTCATGGATACAGCCAACCCAAGGACTAAAGACAACCCACTGTCAATGGCAATTTTAAACTAGAGGACTCTGGATGTGAAACTGTCTGTGGAAAGTACTTTGATTACATACAAGAATACCTATCTTTTTTTTTTCTCCTTCTGGTTTTTTTTTATAGAATATATATATATAATTTATTACTGTGATTTTTTAAAGATTTATTTATTACATATACACCAGATCGAATTGTAGATGGTTGTGAGCCACCATGTGGTTGCTGGGAATTGAACTCAAGACCTCTGGAAGAGCAGTCAGTGCTCTTAACCTCTGAGCCATCTCTCCAGCCCCTCCTTCTGGTTTTTTAAGATGAGGTTTCTCTACATAGCCCTGGCTGTCCTGGAACTCACTCTATAGACCAGGCTGGCCTCAAATTCAGATATCCGCTTGCCTCTGCCTCCCAAGTGCTGGGATTAAAGGTGTGTGCCACCACTGCCTGGCTAATATCCATATCTTTAAGGCACATACTTGAAAGTAGGTAGCAGTGACTGAGATTTGATTCAACTCAGTCCAACAAAGGCAGCGAAAGGACAAAGAAGAAAAATAAGGAGTGATGGACTATCAATAATGGTGGGCATTACACCATCTCTTACTTCTGGGCATGTTTGGAACATTCCTGATAACATTTTCAAATATAAAATCCCACTGGTGGGGTTGCCAGGAGCACAGGGCTTGGGCCAATCTTAGACACCTCCCCACCCAACTCCAGCACCCACCCTAGACTCTCCTCATCTCCTTGACATGGAGCTGAGACACTGTAAAATGGTACATGGTCATCAGGGTTGAGGACAGCCCAAGGGACAGTATCCATGGTCCCCACTTCTTTCAAGGACAAGGGCAGAGGAGGAAGGCCTACCCTCCCTTCTCCAAGAAGCTCGCCCTATGCTGCCTGCATGCTGCCAGCTACAGTGCCTCGTCCTCTGAAGCACACAGAAGCCCTGCAAGTGATCCCAGCTCTTCAAGCTCCAGTAAACAGCCCGTCCCCTCCCCGTCTCAGCTGCTGGGGGGCAGTGGGGAGACCTCACCTTCGGCATCCAGCATCTTAGGGATATCCAAGAACTTCTCTGCCACATCAAAGGCGGTGTTCAGGTTTGTGAGTGGGTCGTCCTAAGGGAGAAAAGGACCACGTGATCACACAGAGAGTCACACATCATAGCCTGTCTCAGCTGGGAGGGATACGGGTAGGAGGGCGACTACTTTCCACCAGCTCTCCCAAGTTTCTGAGTAAGCAAGGCTGGCCTCAAGACCAGGGGCCACTACCTGGAGGCGTAAAACATTCTTTTTCCACCTCAAGCTTCAGCATGTCGGGGAAATGGGGTGAAAAACTTTGGCCTCACGCTAGAGTTGGGGTAGGAAAGAAATGCTAAGAAACAACAATGGCAGCAGGGAGCCATCAGTCCTGGCAAGACCCATGGGTAATGAATCAGACATAGTTTCCCTCATCCAAACTCAATAACTGGGCTGAGTGCTCTTCATGCTGGAAATTCAGCTGCAAGTTGAAGCCGGGCCCCTCTGCTTTCCCAAGTGTTAGGTTCATGACTTTTTGATAATTCGAGTGGTTGCTATCCTCTCCAAAGAGCTAACTGGGGAGAGCGGTGTGCAAGGCTGGGGAGTCTGGGACTCCTGAACCCCGGAGTGTCCTTCAGACATGGAGTTAATGTAAAGCGGTGCAGCTGCGAGCCTCCTTAGACCAGCACGCAGCATGCCAGCCTCATAAAACCATGCAGCTGCCATGGAGGAGGGCACGGAGGGCCCTCGAAAAATTAAACTCCTGCACCCGAGGCTTGGGGATCCCTGTGAAAGAGGGGCCAGAAAGACTGTAAGAGCCAGAGAGTTTGCTGTGACACTGTCTCCTACAAATGCCAGAAGCTATTACCAAGAAGTCGCACTACCAAGGCTGCCTACACATGGCCCAGACAAAGATGACATGGAAAGACAAGCTAAGGGAGAAGGGGGAAAGCCTCCACCTAGACCAAGAACCACAGGCAACTAAGGAATGCTGAGAGCTGGAGAGATGGTCTCCCCCAGGGAAGAGCACGCCAAGTGGTTATCTAATAACAAGTGGTCAGCTCTGAAGACATATACCTACAGGTAACATCACATAGAGCAAGCAGTTTATACTTATGTATTTAGGAAGACACACACACACATACACACATACACACATACACACACACACACACACACACACAAAGAAAAAGAGACCACAATTTGAAAGAGTAACAGGGAGGGGGAGGGGGTGGTTCATTGGAGGGTCTGCAGGGAGGAAGAGGAAAACGATGCAATTATATTATAATCTCAAAAAATTTAAACACAGAATTCCCATTCAGTCCAGTGGCTCACAGGATTCTGAGAGACAACCAACGAATTGCAAACGTGGTCTCAGGGATTTGTATGTTGGTGGTCACAGTAGCCTTGCCCCCAAGTCAGAAGTGGATGTCAGGAGCTCACCAATGGGCAAGTGAAATGCGGATTTTCCGCTGAGCTGAGCTGGCAGGGACTCTCTTGTCCCTTAGAGGTTAGCTTGGGAACAGCGACTCCAGCTCTAGACACAGGGCCAGGCCTCAGACTCCTCTCTGTCAGCAGATGGGCCCTTTCGGGGAAGCAGAGGGTGGGAATCTGCTCTTTTCTTCCTTGAAAATCTTGGTTTTTGCTTTGTTTTGGCAGTGTGCTCATCTATCTACACCCTAAAAAAAGTTGCCAGGGCAAGAACATCAGGGCTTTCTTGGTTCCTGGTTAACAAGACGCTCTGGGGCACGGATGTGACTGTGGAGGGTGGGAGGCTAGACTGGACACTGCCTGGGGGAAGGGGAGAAACAGGCTTGAATTCCTAACGATCCCTAGCCAAGAGGCCTATACACCGGCAGGCTCCCTTTCCATTCCATTCTAGATCACTGTGTGATGGGAGATGCCATTCTGTAAATCTTTCTCTTATTGGTTGTTGAATAAAGCACTGTTGGCCAATAAGGAAGCAAGATAGGTGGGACTAGGAGTTGAGGAGGATTCTGGGAGAGAGAAACACAGGGAGCCACGATGTAGCCGCCACAGGGGTAAGAGGTCCGGACCCTTTCTCCGGTAAGAGAAATACTTAGATTAACAATTATGGAGTAAATACTTAAGTCAGAGCTAGCCAGTAAGAAACCATGCAAACTGCCAACAGCTTCATAAGTAATATAGCCTCCTGTGTGTTCATTTGTGACAGATGCGGTTCTGGAACCAGGCTGGCGGGAAGGCTTCTGACTGGGAGGACCGCAGGGCACTGGCTTCATGGCAGGAAAGAATGGTTCAGGGCAGGCCTCAACCAAGGCCTAGAACAGTCTGGACACCTAACAACCACCATGAGCTTACAAAAGGCCTAACTCCTCACCCCCTCGACATACACGTCTCACTCAAGAAAATCACCAAGTAAACTGATAACGTACAAATGAAGGTGACATAACGGTACACAACCTCAGTCCCAGGCTGAGGCAGGAGGATCGCTTGAGTCCAGGAGTCGGAGACCAGCCTGAGCAATACAGTGAAATCCAATACCACCTCAAGAGCATAAACAAAACTCAGGAAAGCAAACCCACAGTGCCTGCCTACAACTATAAAGTAGGCGAGGGACGCTGGGACAAAATGTCTCTCAGGGTACATCATTAATAAGTGCTCTCACCTCCTGAAACCAGATATAATGTAAAGGAGAAATGTCTCTCAGGATACATCATTAATAAGTACTCTCACCTCCTGAAACCAGATATAATGTAAAGGAGAAATGTCTCTCAGGGTACATCATTAATAAGTGCTCTCACCTCCTGAAACCAGATATAATGTAAAGGAGAAATGTCTCTCAGGGTACATCATTAATAAGTGCTCTCACCTCCTGAAACCAGATATAATGTAAAGGAGAAATGTCTCTCAGGGTACATCATTAATAAGTGCTCTCACCTCCTGAAACCAGATATAATGTAAAGGAGAAATGTCTCTCAGGGTACATCATTAATAAGTGCTCTCACCTCCTGAAACCAGATATAATGTAAAGGAGAAATGTCTCTCAGGGTACATCATTAATAAGTGCTCTCACCTCCTGAAACCAGATATAATGTAAAGGAGAAATGTCTCTCAGGATACATCATTAATAAGTGCTCTCACCTCCTGAAACCAGATATAATGTAAAGGAGAAATGTCTCTCAGGATACATCATTAATAAGTGCTCTCACCTCCTGAAACCAGATATAATGTAAAGGAGAAATGTCTCTCAGGGTACATCATTAATAAGTGCTCTCACCTCCTGAAACCAGATATAATGTAAAGGAGAAATGTCTCTCAGGATA
This sequence comes from Mesocricetus auratus, assembly GCF_017639785.1. Taxonomy (NCBI): domain Eukaryota; kingdom Metazoa; phylum Chordata; class Mammalia; order Rodentia; family Cricetidae; genus Mesocricetus; species Mesocricetus auratus. The sequence goes on along the minus strand of NW_024429186.1, from coordinate 36,702,540 downwards.
CATCATTAATAAGTGCTCTCACCTCCTGAAACCAGATATAATGTAAAGGAGAAATGTCTCTCAGGATACATCATTAATAAGTGCTCTCACCTCCTGAAACCAGATATAATGTAAAGGAGAAATGTCTCTCAGGATACATCATTAATAAGTGCTCTCACCTCCTGAAACCAGATATAATGTAAAGGAGAAATGTCTCTCAGGATACATCATTAATAAGTGCTCTCACCTCCTGAAACCAGATATAATGTAAAGGAGAAATGTCTCTCAGGATACATCATTAATAAGTACTCTCACCTCCTGAAACCAGATATAATGTAAAGGAGAAATGTCTCTCAGGATACATCATTAATAAGTGCTCTCACCTCCTGAAACCAGATATAATGTAAAGGAGAAATGTCTCTCAGGATACATCATTAATAAGTACTCTCACCTCCTGAAACCAGATATAATGTAAAGGAGAAATGTCTCTCAGGGTACATCATTAATAAGTGCTCTCACCTCCTGAAACCAGATATAATGTAAAGGAGAAATGTCTCTCAGGGTACATCATTAATAAGTGCTCTCACCACCTGAAACCAGATATAATGTAAAGGAGAAATGTCTCTCAGGGTACATCATTAATAAGTGCTCTCACCTCCTGAAACCAGATATAATGTAAAGGAGAAATGTCTCTCAGGGTACATCATTAATAAGTGCTCTCACCTCCTGAAACCAGATATAATGTAAAGGAGAAATGTCTCTCAGGGTACATCATTAATAAGTGCTCTCACCTCCTGAAACCAGATATAATGTAAAGGAGAAATGTCTCTCAGGGTACATCATTAATAAGTGCTCTCACCTCCTGAAACCAGATATAATGTAAAGGAGAAATGTCTCTCAGGGTACATCATTAATAAGTGCTCTCACCTCCTGAAACCAGATATAATGTAAAGGAGAAATGTCTCTCAGGGTACATCATTAATAAGTGCTCTCACCTCCTGAAACCAGATATAATGTAAAGGAGAAATGTCTCTCAGGATACATCATTAATAAGTGCTCTCACCTCCTGAAACCAGATATAATGTAAAGGAGAAATGTCTCTCAGGATACATCATTAATAAGTGCTCTCACCTCCTGAAACCAGATATAATGTAAAGGAGAAATGTCTCTCAGGGTACATCATTAATAAGTGCTCTCACCTCCTGAAACCAGATATAATGTAAAGGAGAAATGTCTCTCAGGGTACATCATTAATAAGTGCTCTCACCTCCTGAAACCAGATATAATGTAAAGGAGAAATGTCTCTCAGGATACATCATTAATAAGTACTCTCACCTCCTGAAACCAGATATAATGTAAAGGAGAAATGTCTCTCAGGGTACATCATTAATAAGTACTCTCACCTCCTGAAACCAGATATAATGTAAAGGAGAAATGTCTCTCAGGATACATCATTAATAAGTGCTCTCACCTCCTGAAACCAGATATAATGTAAAGGAGAAATGTCTCTCAGGATACATCATTAATAAGTACTCTCACCTCCTGAAACCAGATATAATGTAAAGGAGAAATGTCTCTCAGGATACATCATTAATAAGTGCTCTCACCTCCTGAAACCAGATATAATGTAAAGGAGAAATGTCTCTCAGGATACATCATTAATAAGTACTCTCACCTCCTGAAACCAGATATAATGTAAAGGAGAAATGTCTCTCAGGATACATCATTAATAAGTGCTCTCACCTCCTGAAACCAGATATAATGTAAAGGAGAAATGTCTCTCAGGATACATCATTAATAAGTACTCTCACCTCCTGAAACCAGATATAATGTAAAGGAGAAATGTCTCTCAGGATACATCATTAATAAGTGCTCTCACCTCCTGAAACCAGATATAATGTAAAGGAGAAATGTCTCTCAGGATACATCATTAATAAGTACTCTCACCTCCTGAAACCAGATATAATGTAAAGGAGAAATGTCACTCAGCATACCATCACCCAAACACTGTGCCTCAGGTCTGGTAGTTTTCTTGGTGGGCTGTGTATGTACACAGGGATCTCTGATATGCATACTGGGTAATGAACAGAAAAGGCTTTTTTTCTGCTTGCTTCCAGATGGGGCTCAGTCTGGCTGGTCCAGAAGGTCAACACCTTTCAGGCTGGGCATTGGGCTCTTAGCAGGGTCCTGTCCTGTCCTCCCTCAATTTGTCTCCATTCAAGAGAAAATGGCGTGAGATCAGGTGAGCACACGTACCTTCCGCAGCTTCCCGTAGTCAATCAACTCAGGCCTGTGTCGGTGGATCAAGGCACAGAAACCAAGGCCATCCTTCCAACTGTCCAGAGAGAGAAAGAGCAGGTCAGGTGGGTCACTTCTGATGTTCAGTATGCAACCCTCTGGAGCAGGATTTAGAAGATAAGAGAGGAAGGGAGACTTCTGCCTGCACATTCCCAGGTATTGAGGTCAGGCTTTTTTGAGTGGTTCTCAGTAGAGATGAACCTACCACATCCATCCTCCCCTTGCTAAGGCCCAGGGCCTTAGCCCATTGGTCTGGAACCCTGGGCTGGGCTTCCTGACATGATTGTTGAGGAGGTCTTGCCAGTATCATAAGCATGAGCAAAGGTGTTCTAGGCAGCAGTCAGGCCCAAGATGTGACGGGGAGGGAGGACAGATTCAAAGAGAAAGCACGCTTCCCCAGAAGCCCCGCCACCCTTGACTCTTCCAACCTGAGGAGGCTGGCTGGCCTCTGTGGGAGCCACGGGCTCCAGCACTCACCTGATATGGAAGTTCTGGATGTTGACATTTTTATACGGGGCTGTCTTCCTCTGACACCACAGCAGCAACCCTTCTTTAGCTGATGTCTCTGTGAAGAAGGAGAGGGGAAGGAAGGGGTCAGTGGGCTGACCCAGGGGAGGGAGAATATTCCGCCTAAGAGGTCCTACAGGGGCCTCAAGACCCCAACTCTGCTGCTACAAGGAAGAAAGAAGTCCAGACCATCGTATCTATTTGTTTGGCAAAGTTGAAAAAGTTATTTAAGAAACAGAAAAGAGGGGCTGGAGAGAGTAGTGGCTGGTCCTGAGTTCAATTCCCAGCAACCACATGGTGGCTCACAACCATCTGTAATGAGATCTGGTGCCCTCTTCTGGACTGCAGGCATACATGCAGAGCACCCATACATAAAATATAACTAAATAAAATTTAAAAAAATAGAAAATCAAGACACTCAACCATAGGCTAATAGACCAGACAGCAGCAGTTTGCCAGGGTAACTTCCCAACTCCCTTTTATTCAAGAAGTGACAGAGATACATGGTAACACAGCAGCTGATTGCTGCCTCAGGACAGCTGGAAGAGCCTATAGAATTTACATGATCAGAAGTCCCTTGGCAGGGGAACATGGAGGAACAAGAAGGAAGGATTCCTGTGCAGGTTCATCCGAAATCAGGCTTCTTCCTATTTACCGAACTGATTTGGCTTTGGTGCCCGGTCACTCTCTGTGGAGCAGGTGGTTTAAAGTAAGCCCGGTGTCTGAGGGGCTGGGGAACGTCCAAAGTTGCAGACTGCACTGCCGCTGTGTGTTCAGACCTGCGAACTGCAGGTGGTGGCATTTGATGACGAACCTGCCTGATCTCATGAGACTCCTAACTCACAGAATGGACTTTAAAACAATACTACAGCAGCTCTACAGCGATCGGCACAGGGAAGCCATGTGTAGTGGTGTATTCCTTTAATCCCAGCACTCTGGAGGCTGAGGCAGGCCGATCTCTGGGGGTTCAAAGCCAGCCCGGTCTACATAGCAGGTTCCAGGCCAGCCAGAGGTACACAGTGAAATCCTGTCTCAAAAATAAATAAGTAAACAGATAATGTATAAGTAGCCTGGCCTGGGGCTGGAGAGATGACTCAGCCGTTGAGAGCACTTAAGAGATCTTGCGGAGGTCCCTGGTTTGGTTCCTAGGGCCCATGTTAGACTAGCTCACAATCTCCTGTAACACCACATCCAGGAGCCAATGTCTCTGGCATCCGAGGGCACCAGCACTCACCTGTGCGCAACCACAGATAGACACATATGCAAATACACAATTAAAAATACATCTTCATGGGACTGGAGAGACGGCTCAGTGGTTAAAAGTACTTGTTGCTCCTCCCAGAGGACTCAAGTTCAGCTCCCAGCACTCACATTGGGAAGCTCACAACTGTAATTCTAGTCTCAGAAGATCAGACGCCCTTTTCTGGACTCTGGGACACCACGAGGCACACACACAGTACTCAGGCAAAGACACCCATACACATAAAATATATGCATATTTAAGTGTGTTTTATCTCAGTCAAACTGTTTAAGAAGGTGGGTTTCGCATGAATATATCATGTACACAACAAACCACAAACAGGGAATGATAAGAGCGCCATATCAGACACAACACTCAGAAATGGCTGGAGTAAGCAATGAAGTACAAAGGGATTACTGTCACATACCAGGGCAGCCTGTGCAGATCTGGAAATGGCCACCAGGGGGTGCTATGAGAGCAGTGGTGGACATGAGGCCCCCTTCTCACTTTATGATTAATCCTTTCCCACTAAGGGTTCAGTGAGGCTTTAAGACACTCACCCACAGCAGCGTTGGCCTTCTGGAAAGGAGGAATGCTGCAGGGTGAATATATTTTGTGGGGAGACTTATTTGAAACCGTGGTCATTGCCCCAGGTCAGGGAGTTCTGGATGAGCTCAGAGAGGAAGACTAGATGGACAATTAAGGGGAGAGGGGAAATCTCTAGAAGGAATAGCACACAGCAGAGACGCACCTTCCACGGAGATGTCCTGGATGGCAAAGCGCAGGATGATGGTCCAGATCATGCCCAGGGTCATCTTCACATTCCCGTCTACAATCTCTGTAGGAAGTGTCAGGGCATGTTAGGTGGGTCATAGCAGACAGACACACATTCTCAACGTTCCCCTGTCACCTCCGGTGCCACTCAGAAACCTAACGTCACACATCCCACTCCCAGAAGGGGAAAAGAGGTATTGGTTTATTGTTTGTTTGTTTGTGCTGGAGAATGAACCCACACATCTCGAACAGAGTTCACAGTGTCTAGTCCACGCCCACTCCACATAAGAAGTTTGTGAGTTATTAGGGAGAGACCAGAACAGATAGATGCCAGGGGGAAGCCGTTCTGGGCATCTCGGAAGGGTGGGTTCATCAGAAAAGGATGCTCTACCTGAGGCAGAGTCACCCGGTCTGACAGACAGGAGGGGACAGATTTCTAAGCTCTCACAGAGGTCCTAAGTGGGGGATGAATGACCTGGGGGTCTGCGGCTAATCACAGCTCTTAAAATAGCCAGGGTGAACAACAGAAAGTCACACGCATCCATTTTAAGAGTTGCCATCTTAACCAGCCCTCTGATTGGTCAACCTCAAAATGCCCAAGTATTAAAATAGATTTTTGTTTAAAAAACCCATTAAAGACAACAGCTCAATCTGCTATATTTAGTCCTCACATTTTTTCAGACCTTATATGCTAGAATTCTATTAGTTTCCCTCCTTTTTTCTTTCTCTTTATGAGAGAGAGAGAGAGAGAGAGAGAGAGAGAGAGAGAGAGTGAGTGTGTATAAAGCCTAGAAACAAAGAAATAAATATATAAATCAGGGCTAGAGAGATGGCTCAGGAGTTAGAGCAGTGGGTCCCAGGTTCGATTCCCATCACCCACACACAGCAGCTCACAACCGCCTGTAATTCCAGTTCCAGTGGATCCAACACTCTCTTCTGGCCTCCACAGCACGTGACACACAGATATACATCCAGGCGAGTGCATACAAAATAAAAGCAAGCAAAAGTCCTCTTCATCAGGCTCTGGGGCTGATTAGTTGGTTATTAATTAATTACTGGGGAGGAGAAAAGCAACTTCCCTTGAGGACTCGTATCCCCGAGGAATAGATAAAATACACGGTAAACAAGTAAACAGATGTAAATCAGCCTGAGGGCAGAGCTCTCTTGGTCTTCCGTGGGCTGGAAGGTGAGGTTCAGCTGCAGCGCCATAACCCTCACGAGGGTGCGGCACCATGGCAAGACACCCTCAGGGAAGAGCAAGGTACCCCAGGCACCCACTCCCCCCTGCAATACTACTGCACAGGTGTGCTGGGCAAAGGAACACCAGTGCTCAGGAGACGTGACCTGACTCTTCCTGCTAAGAGTCACAGATCGCAATGGGCCCCGGGTCAGGGTTAAGAGTCACCCAGAGCCTTGGCGTCAGGCAACTGTTTCCCTGATCAGCATGTTCAGCCAGAACTTAATGCTGCAGGGGGAGGCATTAAAGTCAGTCAGGGAAAGCTGGGATGGGAGAGGGCCATGTCCTCGGGCTGACGGGCGGATCCTCCTGCCTCCACCTCCTCCAAAACTCTGGGATTACAGGTGTGTGCGGTTACCAAGCCCCACCTCATAATGGCTTGCTTTTTAGAAGATGTGTTTTCATCTATAACCTCCAATATTTTAACATCCCTAATGCTGAAAAAGATTAAATTGATAGGCACAGACTCGCAGCTCTCACAGGTAAACAGAAGAGACAGGAACAAATACAAAACAGGAAATCAGGTAGCATCTTCCCACATGTTAAATTAGCAAACTTTAACAGCAATTTTAAACACGCACATTATTATTACACTGCAACCAGAAGCATAAACTGGCTTTAAAAAGAAGAAGAAGAAGAAAAACCTGGCTGAAGAAGCTGGCTACGGGGAGCAAGCAACTCAGAGCTGCTCATTTCTGGCAATGAAATTCTATCTCTGTCCCCAGCCAAAGACCTGGGGTGCAGAGTAAGGTTTCTTTCTAAATACCCTGTTGTTCAGTTATTTTTCACAGAAGCTTTGTTCAAAGGACAAGGAGTGACTTAAGTCCCCGGAGCCCTACCGTCCTTCTGCTCAAAGCCGAGGAGCCCGGGGGCCAGCAAGGCCCTCTCTGGCTGGCTGAGCCTTCCGGGCCCTTCCTAGCACCCTCACTGTCCTCCCCAGAGTATCCACAGGGCTTGTCCGTCGTCGTCGTCGTCCCCCCCTCCCGGCCATCTCACTGCAGCCTCCTTGGCCACCCACTTGATTCCTCACTGCTCTCCACGTGGCATCTGCAGGTACTTCCCGTTGTCTTCCGGATGGACAAGGATCGGGACTTTCCGGTCTTGCATTGATGCTCAGAGCCCAGTACAGGTCTAGCACTTAGTAAGGTCTCCACAGGTGAATGAATGAATGAATGAATGAATGAATGAACGAACATGGGAGGGAGGGAGGGAGGGAGGGAGGGAGGGAGGGAGGGAGGGAGGGAGGGAGGGAGGGAAGGAGGCAGGGAGGGAGGCAGGGAGGGAGGCAGGGAGGGAGGGAGGGAGAGTGGGTTCACAGTACACCAGGCGAGCAGAGGCACACAGGCCCGTCACTGGCCCCTGGAGAGCTTAGCCACTCCCAAGCAGGCCCAGGTAACAGCTCAGCAGTGCTCATGCAGATATTAACAGATCCATCCACACTGCATTCTTGAGGCTTTAAGGACTCAGGGGAAAAAAATCCTCACAATGAAATTTTATGGGCAGCATTCTGACTCTGAGGGGAAATGTTTTTAAGCTTATAAAAGTGATGACACTGAAGAGCAGCCTTTCTGGAAGGGGGTGGGGCGCGGCGTGGGGCTCCTCTCCTCTGTCTGGCTACATGAGGGCCAAACACGATGGCCTCCCCTGGGGACCTTTCAAGCATGAGCAGGACAGTTCTCTTTGGGGTCCTCTCCCCCCTTCCCCAGAACTTAGTGAATTCTAAGTCACAGTGAAGAGGCAAAACTAACACCAGAGAAAAGGGGGAACACTGGGGTGTGCCCAGGTCAGGAGGGACAGTGGGGTGCGCCCAGGTCAGGAGGGACACTGGGGTGCGCCCAGGTCAGGAGGGACACTGGGGTGCGCCCAGGTCAGGACAGTGGAGTATACTCAGGTAGAGCCCCTCACTGCCTCAGACCCATTATTCTCAGTCCTGGACAGGGGACACAGATGAGGGTTAGACCTCAGCCACGGAGCCTGAACGGGCCTCTGCTATGGCGGTACCACCTGGTTCAGAGCAAACGGCATTCTACCTCTGGCAATTTTTCTGAGCCTGGCACCCCTCACCCTCAAAGACGGCCTGTCAAACCCACTTCACCAGTCTCCCCGAGGAGGTAACCCACGGATGCTTCCTGTAGAGTCAGGGTCAGGCTAGCTCAAGGCACACTCATGCATCTGTCACCTCTCCCTTCCCCTTGCCTAGCCTTTGCCAAATTTTCCTTTCTTAAATTCTGCTTTTGCTGACTTCTCTTTTTGTAGACCTGCCATAATGACCCGGCATTCCCACTTAGCAATAGCTGATCAGATCTATACGAGTCCAACCTTCTTTGAAGGAAAAGCTCTTTCCAATTCACTGCAGTCCCCATCCATCCCTATTGTTCACCCAAGCCCATTTCCCACATTCTCTCCTTCCCTGCCCTGGTGGGGACCTGAACTGGTGCCAAACCATTGAGTGGCACTTTTCTTGGCTGCCCTGCCTGAGGAAACTCTGCCAGACTTCAGCCTTCCCTAGTAGAACAAGATGTTCTTTTCTTTTTATTAAGAGGCAAAGAATGTTTTTCCGGCCACAAAGTGAGTACCTGCCACACACATGTGCTTTGAACACACACCCAGCATCAGCCGCTAGAAGCTGTGGCTGCGGGCCTAAGGGAACTTAGCCTCTGCCCTTGAGATGGTCAAAGCTTCAGGGTTGCCAGGATTCAGAGGTGTGGCTGCCACCTGGAGCACCAACCCAAATAGGTAAGACAAGGGTCATCAGACACTCTCAACACAGGCCCTGCCAGGTTATAGTTTTGCCTCACTGGCCACATGATTTCCACAGCTACTATTGAACTTCACTGCTGATGCCCAACGTGGCACCAGATGACGATGGACAGACAGATGTGATTTTGTGTCCAGCTGTTCACCAAAACCTTTGTCAACCAGACTCAACCCATCACACTGCCGTTTGTTGCTCTGGTTCAAGCTGATGGATGAGCATAAAAAAAAAAAAAAACCCTTGTATGTCTAGAGGAAAAAAAAAGGACTTTTCTCGTTACCCACAGGGGATCAGCTTCCACAGATTTAGAGGAAGTCATACCACCCACTGTGCATTTCTCTGGTGTTATACAGAACTGGATTTGTGCTGTGGAACAATCTTTGTACACTGTGAATATGCATTACTCTCATTGGCTAATAAAGAAGCTGACTGGCCAATACCTGAACAGGATATAAGGTTAGGTGGGAGACCCAAAATGAGAATGATGGGAGGAAGAAGGGTGGAGTCAGGAGTCACCAGCCAGACACAGAGGAAAGCAGGACGTGTACAGAATGAGGTGATAACCTATGAGTCACGTGGCAGAGCTTATAAGAAATATGGGTTAAATTAACTCGTGAGAGCTAGCTAGTAATAAGCCTGAGCTATTGGCCGAGCATTTATAATTAATATTGAGTGTCGGTTATTTGGTAACTGGCTGGTGGGAAGGAAAAGTCCATCTATAGACTTTGGGTTCTAGTTTGGCACTCACAGAAGATGGGACCAGAGCAAGCGACTCTGTAAGCATGTTTTTCCACAGTGGGGGTGAGCATTAGAGATACTCTACCCTGTGGGGTCACAGTTAAAGCATTTCAGTATGGCTTTCCTCAGGAGAATGAGTCCTCACACATACATCCATGGCTGTGTCTTGACGGTGTCTTTCCATCCCTGGCATCCCACAGCAGGTACCCAAAGAGCACGTGTTGTGTTTGTAAGTTATATCATCAGAGGGCCCGGTTAGAATATTCTAGGTGCTCCTTTCAGTCAGCACAATACATACCAGGAGTCCTGCTACATTCTAACTGTGAAGAGCATGCCAACAATGGCTTCAACAGCTTTTTATTAAAAAAAAAAAAAGTCTTGAAGAGATAGGAAAAGAACCGTGTGTGTGTGTGTGTGTGTGTGTGTGTGTGTGTGTGTGTGTGTGATATGACGACGCTACTAAGAATGCTGCTTGGAGAACAGCAGTGTCCCCCCAGGGCCCTGTCAGCCACACATCAGTCTGCACTGCCCCACCCACAGAGCACCCTTGCAAGCAGGGTGGCTGAGGTATCAGCCCTGCAGGTGCGGCTGCATATCCTAAGGACTACTGTGAAAGAATGGGAAAAGGACAAGTCCAGGTGTCCTGTCATCACAGGAGTCAGAGCAGAAGGGACCAAGCAAACACTGATCACGGGCATCCAGCCTCACCCTCGGCCCCGATGGACACCAGCTTGACTCCTTTGCTGGCTATGAAATCCAGGGCCTTGTTGACGTTGGAGATCTTGTGTACTCGCATCTTGCCTCTCTCCGGCTTGGCCAAGCGTTCTCCTGATCAAGAGGGAGGAAAATGAAAGTGAGGTGCTGCAACTGTCCAGGAACCAGGGCCACCCTCACGCGCCCCCCCCCATCCAAAGCTCCTCTTAAATGGGCACGCGCGTGATTCGCCTCTCAGACATCACCCGGGAATCAAAGAGAAGTTGAGTCTCCCTCTTCTACCACTCAGAGACAAACCTGCATGCATTCCCTCAAAATTTGTATCTTTGTTTTAAAAATACATTTTGGGGTGTGTGTGTGTGTGTGTGTGTGTGTGCCACCCAATGTGCAGGTACTTGAGGAGAACAGCAGAGGGTGCTGGATTCCCTGGAGCTAGAGTTACAGGCAACTGTGAGCCACCAGCTGTGGGAATTTGGTACCAAACCCAGGTCCTCTGGAAGAGCAGCCAGCCTCAGTCTCCCTAGCCCCAACATTTATTTATTATGTCCTTGTAGATGCCAGAGATTAGGGTGCTGGGCATAGGAGAGGTTAATGTAACTGTAGCCCAGTAAGAAAGGACAGGTCTCAAGAGTTCAGCAGACCAGAGTACCAACAGAAACAAAGCCAGTCAAGACTGACTACTCAGGAGGCTTCAGACAGGGGCGAGGCACACAATGGACTAGAGGTATTCTGACTGTGGTGATATCTTATTTGTACAAATAAAGGGTGTCTGAAGATCAGAGAATGGAGATTGCCACTAGCTAACCATAGAGGTCTGGAGGTCTGTACAGACAGACAGGAAGTGAGATGGCTGGGCAGAGCAGGGATACAAGTGGGAGCAAACAGGAACTTGGTCTCTTTTCTGCTGGGAAGCTAGTGAGGTAAAGGTGGCTGTGGCTTGCTCCTTCTCTCTGATCTCTCAGCATTTTCCTCTATATCTGACTCAGGAATTTTATTACTAAGACCTATTAGAACTCTTAGTGTCCTGGAGCCCTGTTGGAAGCTGAGTGTAAGGGGATAGACTAACTCATTGGGTAAAGAAATCTCAAGACAGCATCACCTTCAAGCTGGGGCATAGTTATGGGCAGATGCTCTTAGCAAGGTTTACAACAAGAATCAAGGGCCAAGAGCTGAATGAAAAGATCCAAAAAATCTGAAGCCTCACCCCCAAAAGAGCAAACTAAAAGTTGTGGACAGACAGGATGTGAGTACTAGAGACCCACCACATTAAAAGTAGCCAAGATAGCACTGATAAGATCCAGGAATTTCGAGTTTGAGGCCAGCCTGGTCTACAGAGTGAGTTCTAGGACAGCCTCCAAAGCCACAGAGAAACCCTGTCTCGAAAAACCAAAAAAAAAAAAAAAAAAAAAAAAAAGATCCAGGAATTTCTTTTTGGGGGGGGTTTGAGGCAGGGTTTCTCTGTATTGTTTTAGAGGCTGTCCTGGAACTCACTCTGCAGACTAGGCTGGCCTCAAACTCACAGAGATCCACCTGCCTCTGCCTCCCAAGTACCGGGATTAAAGGCGTACGCCACCAACTCCCGGCTAATCCAGGAGTTTTTTAATGACCTTATGAGCTAGTGTTCTCTCCTCTGTGTCAGAACTAACCACTTGTGACTAACAGAAACTTTTTGGATTCCACACACTTAGCAGACTACTAGCTTCTGTCCATCCAAAGGCTTAGAATGTCACCAAGATAGCATCTTGGGCTACAGAAAAAGTCTCCCCATCCTCTCTGGTATACCCACCAATGTATCTTAAACTTGCCTTGATTTATGATTTTCTTTGTTCTGTAAAATTATAAAAACTTCATGAAACTGCGTCCACACTGGAACATGGAATTTTGGGGTAACCTAAATCTGTGTTTCTGGGCCATGGTCACTCCAAACAGCTCCAGAGTAAACTATCTCTTATTCGCTTTAAAAAACAAAACAAAACAACAAAGCCAAGCACTTTACACTGTGTCAAGGGGAAAAAATGTCCTGACAATAAGGATGCCTTTGACACTTGAGCAACTGGCCAAATCCATCTGTCACAGGCTCCATAACACAGGTTCTGCTTCTCAGGCACCCAGAGGACACTGCAATGTGGGTGGGAACGGACAGGCTGGGGGGCGGGGGATGGACAGACAGCCGGAGAAGTCTCGGCTTCATCCATATGACGCTGGTTTTGCAGGCATGCAGAAAAGGCATGGGAGGCTAGGAAGTGTATGGCATGGTTGAATTACCTACAAAGAGCTCTGTGGGGTGACGCCTAAGCTGCAATGAAAAATCCTTGAAGATGCTGAGAATGTGGAATGTCTGCTAATGAAAGCCTCGGGCCGTGGATGCAAGGACACAAGAGAAAATCCACGGGGAGGAAGGGGGGGGCTACTCAAGCCCATGGAAGCTCACATCACACCACCATGCCTCCCCCAGGACCAGACACGGCTGCACCGGGCTGCAATCTTCACTCTTCTGAGATTCTGTCTTATTTTGGTACCATCCTCCTCCCTTTCTATGCCCTGAGTCCTCCTATTTGTGTCACTGTATGTTAGAGGCATGCAGATTTGATTGATTGGTTTACTTATTTATTGCAGGGGTTCAGAACTAAGAGATTGTCGGGCATTTCAGTAGGGACTTCTGGACAACGCTGGAATTATTAACATCTATCATGAGGACTCGTGGAGATAAACTGAATGTAGCCTTTTGGGGTCCAGGGGTGGAATGTCAGGGTTTAACATGATGTGTTGACTTGAATGGATTAAGAGATGCCAAGATTAGCCAAGTACAGGCCTGGGTGTTCTCATCAGATCGTTAGATCATTAGGGGTTAAGTCTCCCACTGCGTATATTTCGCCCTGCCCAAGTTTCACTTTGAAGGGAATGTGAAAAGCTGCTCTTAAAGAAGCGAGCCTGTCAGAAGTCATGCGAAAGCACAAGGAACAGGACTTGTCGCCTGGGGAGATGGGAGAGCCTCCCAGTGCGGCAGAGGGCCTGAGGTCTGCTACCTTTTTGGGAATAGTTACTTGGAAGCAAAGCAGGTGCCAGCTCCCGAAATGATCCTCAGGGCTCTGCAAAGGAATGTGGACTGAGGCTGGGAGCTCTGGGAGGCACAAAAGCCTTCTGAGCAGGGAGCAGCCTGACCATATTTGGGCTGTCAGAGTGCTGTGCGGCAGAGAGGAGGGGAAGGGGTGGAGACTGAACCTAAGGCTTTGGTGGTTTCCTCTGGGTGGGAGTCACCAGAGGCCCACAGCACAAGAGGTTAAAGGGGGATCGTGAAAGAAGGAAACAGAACACAAAGAACGAGAATGTTGGAATGCAGGGCAGAGGCAGAGCGGTCTGTGGTCCCAGGTTAGGTTTAGGGTGACCAGATGAAAGCTGAAGCAAGAACAGAGGGCCAGCCCCCACTTTGGAGCACCCAAGCGGCCATGCGCAATGCTACGGTTTGTCCCCTGGTGGTTCAGGTTCTGGAAGCCTGGCTCCAGTGTTGTGATATTCCAAGCGGTAAGACTTTTAAAAGACAGGGCCGAATAAGGTCACAGGAGCAATCCCTCCACGGAAGTAGAGTGATGTGACGTCTTGAGTATATCTTTTATTAATTATATCTGTGTTTTGCCTGCATGTGTGTCAATACACCATGTGCTCGCCTGGTGGTCATGGTGGCCAGGGACAACTATGGACAGAATGCAGCCAAACGTTAGGACAGAACCCAGGGGGACCAGGGCCAGGGCCAGCTCACCTGAGATGACCTCCAGGAGCAGCATGAGCTTCAGGCCATCTCGGAAGTCCTCCTCAATGTTCTCGATCTGGGTCCCCGCCTTCCGCAGGTGAGAGTTGCACCAGGCCGTGAATGTCTAACAGGAAGGGAAGAAAAGCAGCTGGTGGGTCTCTGAGGCCCTCACCGCAAGCCTCAACGGCTCCCAAGGCCCCCACCCCACACCTTCTTTCCAGTTGTTCTGCGTAAGGTCCTGTCCTCAGCAGGCTTGTGGCACCCTACTTTACAAGCCACACGGAGGGACCATGGAGGACAGCCACCCACTCAGCAGAATCCATAGAAACTCTTAGCATAGGTGTTCGACATCAACCAATCAGGGAGCTCCTCACATAAATGCAAATGAGGCATCCTTTGGGGCCTATGGGTGGGGGGGGCAGGGTAATGGGAAAGAAGCAGCACCTCCCTCTTTTCTCAGCTCTCGTCAAAAGCATCATTGCTGCCCACATCTAAAAGTGCCACATTCTCATCATTATCAGTCACCCTGTAAGAGAAATTCGTTTTGGCGGTTACAGCTTTAAGAATAAAGCCTAAGTTTAATGCAAAACCTGCAGGTACCTCCAGCTAAGTTACCTTACAAAATCCTTTCCCACTTGGTAGCCAGCTAGGGAAAAGGATTCCTTTTCAATGGTGACAGAATTTGGGGGCATGGTATCAGGATAGAGAAAGGGGAAGTCCCCAGCATGTGAATGTGGGTATCTTCAGCTGTAAAACCATGGAGAAGAATTCAGAGAAGGGATGGGAGGAAGTTAATGTAAAGACCCTCAACTTTGAAGCTACTTCTCTCTGAGATGGCATTGGGGACAATCGAGTCACCAACCACAGGCAGGCCACCAACTAACAGACGTGGAATGGGCTGACTCCAGAGACAACGGGGAACAGATGTGTGCCCTGCAGTTTCTCACACCCATTGGAAACTTAGCCAAATCTTACCCATAACACCACATGAGGCTCAAGAGTGTGGTCCTGTCCACCTCACTGCAGGGTCACACAGCTCTTCCCACCCACCCTGAAAGTCCCATGGATGAGCAGCTTGGAAGGTCCTCATGTAGGGGAGGTCATTCATGTCCCACCCTCTTTGCTTTGGGAACCTCCAAAGTATGCAGGCAACAGGTGGGCAGAGAAAACACCAAACTCATTGTTGTTAGGAAAAACAAAGCTTGTCTGCCTGGATTTACAAACACAGTTGAAGAGAGGGAGAGATCAGAAGGGACAGGGGCTGGAAGAGCTCTGGGCTTCAGTTCTCAGAGCTCACTGGCAACTTACCAAGCCAGGGCCCTCTCTCCCCTGGAAACACCTACCACCATGACATGGAGAAGGGGTATGTGCCATACCAAATCTTTGGGGGAAACCGCATCAGATCAGGGTGGGCGAAGGAATAATAAACCATTCCTCAGTCTGCTCTGTCCTGTGTACCTTGCTTAGCTAGCACATCTGCCATTTAGGACTGGGTATCGATGTCACCATCTCCAGGAGATATGTCTGGGTTGGGCACAGAGCCTGCAACACCGTGTTCTACTATTGCTTGGACCTAGCTACATGATCACTGCTCGGCCACTGGTCAGCCCAACACCCCAGACTGACAGCTCTTGAAAGTCAAGACTCAACACCTGCATATCCCAGGGTGCCAGTGGGCAGAATCAGAGCTACAGCACTGGGAAAAACAAACAAACAAAACAGCAGAAGCCCAGGCCCTGGAGAAGCTGGGCCCTGGAAGAGAACCTGATGCAGACAAAGCTCAGGGATCTGAAGCTGACACAGCCTATGTGTGATACTAAGTAGTCAGGACAGGGAGTGGGTGGGTGGCCATCCTCCCTGGTGCTTAGAGACCCTCTGGCCTCAGAGGACAGCTCAGGAGAAAAGGCTGACAGAGGACAGTATGCACTGGATACCCTGGCAGGGGATGGTGTGCGCCTTAGCTTTTATTTTCATTTTGTTCTAGCTGCTTTTGTTGGCATAAAAAATATTGCAGCCAAAGTATTCTTTTGTTGGCATAAAAAATACTGCATAGCACGTTTAAATCTTTAGAGTAAGCACAATTACTCTGGTTCTACACAATCTCTCCCATCTGCCACCTGTCCATACTCTGGCCCAGAGCCACCACAATGCACATTTACTGTGGCCAGGGATGAGAGTGTCTTATTCCACGATCAGCATCTCCCATCTCCCAACACCTTGTTCTTAAGCCTCTTCCAGACCCATCCTCCAACTTTCAGTCCCTTCAGCCCTCAGCCAAAGGCCTCCTAAGGCCTGGAGGGAGACTGGCTAGTGCCAGGGACTGGAAGCTAAAGTTCCTGGTGGGAGTCGCCCAGCAGTGGGTCGTGAGTTCTCCCTGTTGATTAACCTGATCTTGAAGGCAGGCAGGGAGGAGCCGAGGGAGGAAGAGGCTGTTGTAAGAGGACGAGCTTGTGAAAGAGGCTAAGTGGTGGAGAAAGCAGCTGGCCCCATTTCCTGGGGAAGCTGCAGGAGCCAAAACAACACCTGTGTTTGTTCAGGCCTCCGGGACAAAGCCCTGAGGCTACGCCTACCAGGAGTCAATAAAAGTCCTAGTTCCCAGGGCCCCACAGCTTAGTGCCCTGGGCCCCTCCAAAGTACTAAAGTACCCCATGAGCAGTTGTCACAAAGTTTGGGAGGGCATGGGGAACGTGGAGTGATTCACCATTAAGAACACATTCTCCTACGAACTGTTCTGAATCCACTGTTCTCTGGCCTTCCAAAACTCCTGTTCCCTTAGCAGTGACATGGAGATCGCAAGACACTTTCAAGTCCACAGGATTTTAAAAAATGCACAAAATGCCTGCCATTATACAACAAAAGCCCAAACATGCTGGTGGCTGGGCCTGGAAGAGCTGGTTCCACTGCTTTCCCTCTCTCTCCTCCACCCCTCCCTGCCTCCAGCCACCAAACTCTCCAAGATCCCAGCTTTTCAGGTACTGCTCTGAGTAGCCTCCGGGGCTGGTGCTACAGTGTGCTGGAAGAATTAATACAGCAGAAGGTGCAGTAAGGTGACTCTGATGGCAGCCCCGGGCATCCCAGCAGAGAAGCCACACACCACCATGAATCACGTTCTCTCTGTCTTCAGGCTGCAAGGTCCCCACAGAATGACCATCCCCTTAGCACTGGCCCCAGGATTCAGCAAGGGGGAAAAGCTAGCAGCCATAGGGACACCCACCCATTTCAGACACTCCTGGTCCCACACAATACCCGTCAGGGTGGGCAGTGCTACACTTAGAAGCCTAATTAATGGTCCAACTTGTGCTAATAAAGGGGCAGGGGACCACACGCTTGCCTGCATCCCAGTGGGTCCTGCTTTATCTAACTCCTCCCTCATCCCCAAATCTTCACTCCCCTCCAGGAACCTGCACATCTCACAGTGTAATAAGGAGACAGCTGACGAGCCTCCCTTCACCGTATCCATCTACTATGCTCCAGAAATGTACTCAGGTCAGGGTACTCCACAACGTCTCGGGGGCCATGCTTAGACACGGACCCAGAGCTGTGACAAGACAGGCACATCTCTGCTGTTCCTCCCCCCCCCCCCGTGTGTGTGTGTGTGTGTGTGTGTGTGTGTGTGTGTGTGTGTGTGTGTGTGTGTGTGTGCGCACACACACACACATGTTCATGGGCATCCAGCTACCAATCTCTGCAGGGAAAAATTGGGAGGAATCTGGGTTCCCTCACCCCTCCCATTCCTTGGTACATATGGTGGCTTGAGGAGATAAAGAATGTATCCATGTATCAGGGTATCTCAGGGTCATAAAAGATAGGAGTATACAGGTTAGCCAGTGAGAGACGGGCGCCCTGTCCCCAGCTCTTAGGGCCTGGGTCTTGCTTCCCTAGGGTCTACCATGTTCTCATTTTGTCATTAACAACTAGCATGGCAACATGTCTCCTTTAATATATCGTCAGAATACCCCTGGCTTGAGAATGCCTCCTTCCTGGCTTAAAGATGCCTATAACCGCAACTTAGAGTGTGGTTATACCACACTAGAGGTTATATATACCCTTCTCCATATACCTCAGTTTTCAGAACTGTACAATGGAGACAATAGTCTACTAGGCTATGCCTGAGGCAAGGCTTAAATACTACTAACAAGGTAGCAGTATGTACTTAGTAATAAGTGCCCCATAATATTAATGTGTCTGAAATACAGTGGGTCTGATGTGGCCACTGCTATTATCACTACTGCCTCTATTGTAATAGTCACAGCCAGTAGAGGTTGGGGTATAGAAGGTTATTCCCATGCCATGAACCAGCGGCTGAGTTTTAATATCTGTGTCAGACACAGTCTGGACCTTAGTGGAAGGGGGAAGCAAGAACAGGAAGGCCACAAGCTTATGTGGCATCACTCGACAGAGCAGGAATCTGCAGGACCACACAGACAAAGTGGCCACAGAGATGCCCACACAGACCCCACATCCATCTCTGGGGGTGAGTGACCCTCGTGCTGTGACAGCTCCAACTCGGATATCCAGCAGCAGCACGAGGGTAGCAGTGGGTACGCTGTGAACTGTCAACAGAAGAGATCTGATGAGAGTACCCTTAAAGCCAAGGGAGGGGGGCATGGTGGCACAGGGCTTTAACCCAACAATCCAGGCAGGTGGATCTCCATGGGTTCAAGACCAGCCTGGCCAACATAGTAAGTTCCAGAACAGCTAGGGCTACATAGTGAGACCCTATCTTAAACAACTTAAACCCTATCTTGAAAACAACAACAAAAACAAAATATGAAGGGGACCTGGGCTGGAGCGGGGGTTGTTACCAGTAGCTTCTCAGCACCGCTGTCACTATGGTCAGAGAAAGCTACTGTCATTATAGTACATGCTGTAAGCACACCCCATCGATGACATAGGTAGCACCCAACATCCTCTCTGTACAACTGAGGGCACGTGGATCAGGCCACCAAACTGACAACTCTAACGCCCTCACAACTTCTGCTCCCCAGAATGACATCGATTTCTGGCTTGGGCCGGATGCTGAAAGGGCTGCAGAACCAAGGCTGAAATTTTACGTGTAAATTTGGTCAGACGAGTGATCCAAATATCATGGAATCCACTGGAAAGTGAAAACACAAGCCAGATGGGTTCAGGAGACCCCACCGTGTCAGCAGCGTTGGCATGAGAAAGGCGGTCTCTCTGAGCAGCATGGCGGTGAGTCACCGGAGAGAGAGGTGGCACCTGTGGGCTGACAGAGACCACCCAGAAACACACGGGCAGGAGGAGCAGGACTCAGGAACTAGGTCTCTGACAGGCCAGAGAGAAGCCAAGTCTGAGGAAGTCTCCTCAGCTTCTACAAAGCAGCTTGTCTGGGTGCAGCCCCAGGCAGAACAGATGAGAGACGGAGACTCTGCAGCTGGCTAAGGAGACAGCTGTACCCAAATGACCCGCGCAGGTGACTTCACTTCTCCAACGCTCCATGGCCGTATCTGGAAGATCACTGAGATACAGGTCCTAGGCAGCTGCTTTCACAAAGATAAAGGACAGAGCGCTTCAGGAAAGGTCAGAGCTCAGTGCACCGAGGGGACCCAAAGCGGAACCTGCCGCATGTCACAGAAGAGCACTGTGTGAATGCTGGTGAAGGGATTTGCGTGGCTCCCAGGCTGACCCTCATGAGTAAGTCCCTTTATGACTGTGATTCTACAAAAGCCCCAGCGGTCCCTGAAAGTGTTGCTGAGACCAGTGTGAACGGTCCAGCCATACCTGGCACATAAGCAGGGTATCTTGATCTTGATACTTTAGGAATCTGGGGTCAGAGTATTCCCCATTGGAAAAGTAATGTGGTCTCAGATATCATCAGATAATTATGGGCCCTGCCCACTAGATGTCAATCACAGTCTATCCCAAGCCAGGCAGTGGTGGCACACACCTTTAATCCCAGCACTCTGTAGGCAGAGGCAGGCAGGCAGATCTCTGTGAGTTCGAGGCCAGCCTGGGCTACAGAGAGAGTTCCAGGACAGCCAGGGCTACACAGAGAAACCCTGTCTCAAAACAACAACAACAAAACGTTTATTTCAAACTCAGACAGCACAAAATCATGCCCATGGAGAATCTGGTCTCACCGAGGCAGACATGTATGGCACAGATGACAACAGTTGTGCTTTTGAAGCCTGAATGCACTCTCTGTGGGCTGGGCCCTCTTCTGAGTGTTTTGTCTCATTTAACTCATGTGATCTTCACAGTAACAATCTTTAAATGCTGCTACAACTGAAAATATAATACATGCTACAGGGGACCCTGTCTGCCTCAAAAAAAAAAAAAAAGCCAAGTCTAAATTAAGTCTCACTAGGTAACTCTCTGTCCCTCCCACGGTAGAAAAGCATGGAGCCTTTCTAAGTCTGCTAACAAAATAAATCACACACACACAATATGAGATGCATTCAATAAGCACATAGCCAATATCTGTTCCTATCACTGGTCACACTCCTAAAGACCACCGGATGGCATTTGCTATCTTGAGACTCTGGTTGCAAGAAGTGAAGGCATTTCTGTCAAAAGCAGAGGGGCCATCCTGTGAGGAGGAGAGAAAACTGCACACGTGGAACTCATCAACAGCCTGAGCAACCGATCAATGTGTTTCAGAAAGGACATTAGATGACTACACACATCCTGCCAATCCTTGTGAATTAAAACAAAGGTAAGGTCATCATGCTGGTTAGACCGTAAACTAGATACAAGTTAGGATCATCTCAGATTAACCTGTAGGCAAATCTATGGGGGCACGTTCCTCACTATTGACTGATGGGGTGGAAGGGCAGCTTCCTGGGGAAGCGCCACCCCCAAGCAGGCATTCCCGGGAAGTATAAAAAAGGTGAGCAGCTATTGCCCATGGTTCCTGCTTTCACTCCTGCTTGAGTACCTCGATGTCCTTCTCTGTTAGAGTATGATCAGGACGTGGAAGCAAAAATAAATCCATTCCTCCCATCACTCGTGGTCATGATGTTTATCACAGCAATAGAAAGCAGACTAGGACAGCCACCCATTATAGTTGCAAAATGAATACCTGCTAATTCCTGTTGGTAGAATGTGTGCAAGACAATGCCAATGCAGCTGTGTGCAGGCTGGTCTGTTAGAGCACTGAAGGGAAGCAGCTTGCCAAAGTGAGCCAGAAAAGGCCTGAACTGCACCCCAATTCCGAGATTCTATCCTGGGTAAAAAAATGCCAAATAAAGGAAAGGCTGTAGGGGCTGGAGAGATGGTTTGGTAGTTAAGAGCATTTGCTGTTCTTGCAGCAGACCAAGATCCAATTTCCAGCGCCCAAAGGGGATTCAACGTCCTCTTCTTGTCTCCATGGGCATAGGCATGCATGTAGTACACAGACACACGTGCAGGCAAAACACCCATACACATTAAAAAATGTTTTTAAAAGAAAAGGCTTTAAGCATGAAAGCGTGTTCCCTAGCATTAATGAAGTGAAGAAAATAAAAAACACCCCATATTATATGAATAAGGCATGTAGTTAAGTAAATCACCATGTGTTCACTTAGAATAAAGATGACTGGCACGATGGGTTTTGAAACTACATTACTATAAGAAAATGCTTATATATAATTAACAAAAATGTCTGAAACAAGATTGTGCGTACTACCGTTTATAAACACAGGGTTAAAACTGTGTACCATCATACAAACATGACAAAATGGCTAAGACCAAATGTGTCCAGATGCAAACACACTTGTGCTCCAGGAAATGAGGTTCCCAGGATCCTCAGCTGCTCTCCTGGCTCAACTGCCTCTAAATACAGTTTGTTACACTCTCTGCCTTCCCCTGGCTAACCTCTTCTTTGGGATAGTTATTCCTTCAAGCAAACTCCAGGCTGTCCTCGGTCAACTGACCCTCCAGAGGCCTCTGGTGACACCAGTACAGAGTAAACAACCCTGCAACCAACGGAGACTGGCTGGGCAGGGACGGCACAGCAGTCTACACAGGTCTAGGTGTCACCTGCTGGCCACACTTCCCTTGGACACATCTTCCTCTTGGGATTAGGGTTACCAACCCTGGCTCGCTTCAGGGAAGTTGTTCAAAGGACAGGAGTCAGGCAGGGAGCCTGGGCCTGCCCTGGTTCAGCGAGACACGTGACCTCAGATACGTTAACCCATCAGCTCTGAAATCCCATCATCTGATGCTTCAGCACCACAGCCAAATAGAACACTTGGTGACAACCTTTTGTTCCTCCTCAGTTTCTTCCCAATGAACTCCACAGGGATGGGTGGTTTAACCTCAAGGGACTCAAGACAAGGCTGCGGCTCCCGACCCTCCCCGCCTAGCAGGTAACTTTCACTGGATAGGCTGGAGCTTGGTAGCAGACTGTACTGGAGGTGCAGGCCTGCAATCCCAGCACTCTCTTCAGTCTGAGGTTAGCTTGGACTGACATGAAAATGAAAAACAAAAGCAACCAAGCTAAAGCTTGACAGCAGAGTCTCCCTGGATGATGCAGGAGAACCTGGGAACAGTGGCTGGCTCCGGGGAAGAGGAAGAAGAGGTTTGGGACAGGGGAGGAAGGGACATTTGCTTTTCACAGAATGTCCTTTTGTTTTCTTTTGAATTTTACACCACATGCTGTCATTATGTATTTAAAAAGCCATGCAAATGAAGAGAAAGTCTGTCTGAAGCGTGTAAATTTCACCTTTACCGGCAAGTCTCTGGGATAGGACAGAACAGACTTCCTCTTTCTCTGGAATCAGCTGGTGGAAGAGTGTTAATACTGCTACTGTATTACCAACTGTTTCTATAATAGAGAGGGGAAACCGTCCCCCCTCACATGTAAGAGAATGAAGGCTGGGTGTGGTGACTCATGCTTATAACCCCAGTACTTGAGAGCTGAGGCAGCCATACAGGAAACTGGAGACCAGCCTGGACTACATTCGATCCTGCCTCATAAATCCATACATGCACACATACACAGTGTAAAAATCCATACACAGAGTAAGAATATGACATCCTGGTGGCGGTGGCGGTGGCGGTGCACACCTTTAATCACAGTACTCAGAAGCCAGAGGCAGGTGGATGTCTGTTCCAGGCCAGTTTGGTTTGTTGTGGAATCTTTAACTATGTAAAGGTGTGTTATATTTGTTTATGCTTAATTTGTTTAATGTAAAGATGTGCTTCTTTGCCTGCCAAAAGCACCTGATTGGTCTAATAAAAAGCTGAACAGCCAGCTGGGCGTTGGTGGCGCACACCTTTAATTCCAGCACTAGGGAGGCAGAGGCAGGTGGATCTCTGTGAGTTCGAGGCCAGCCTGATCTACAGTTCGAGTTCCAGGACAGCCTCCAGAACAATACAGAGAGACCCTGTCTCGAAAAACCAAAAAACAAAACAAAAAAGCTGAATGGCCAATAGCTAGGCAGTAGAGGGTCAGGTGGGGCTGTTGGGCAGAGAGAATAAATAGGAGGAGTTTGGGAAGGGGTTAGAAAGGAGAGATTGAGGAAGAAAGAGGGGAAGATGTTTGGGGCAATCCAGTCAGGCAACCAAACAGACAGACATGGAGTAGGACACACAAAATGAAAGAATGGCAAAACGATGAAGAGAAACAGTGTAAGTTATAAGAGCATAAGCTAAGGGGAGTATTCAGAACTCCTGCTACAGGACTACAGAGAGTTCCAGGACAGCCCAGGCAACACAGGGAAACCCTGTCTCAAAAAAAAAAAAAAAACCAACAACAAAAAAAATAACCAAACAATATGAGAAAGACAGAGGGCTCTGAGGAAATTCCCTGGTAAAATTCTACAAGAAAAAGCATAACAAGATAGGGACAGAGGACAATGTAACAACACATTTTCCCCACAGCTAAGTCTATAATGGTGAAATGTAGAGAGAGTCAAAGTATAGCCCCTTGACCACATGGTCCCAGACCACCTAAGGAGTGGGTAAGCGTCTTGAGGGTAGCATGGAACTTTCTATACAGCAAGCACCATGCTGGTTGAGATGCTATGGGTACTGGTCAGAGCCAGACCCCAGCTGTGGTGTGAAAGCTTCAGGCCAGAGGCCCTGGTGTGTTTGGGTTTAAGTTCCCTACTCCACCTGCCAGCTGACAAAGGGAGGGTCACTCCCCAGGGCCACCCTAGAGTCCCTCAGAGTCCACACACACGTGTGGCCCGTTTGGCCAGGGAATGTGCTGTAGGCAGTCTGGCTAAGCAGAGAGCTCCCCAGAAGAGATCTCAAATGCCTGGTGTGCTGGTAATGTAAACAGGAGTGTCTGGTTAGCTTATTCATGGCCGTCTGCCAGCCTTTAAAGCAAGTGTCAGCTGCTTCACCCGCAGATAAAAGGCAGAGCTCCACCGAACATCTCCACCCAGGTCTGTTTACTCTCCACCCACCTGGGAGCTGCAGTAAAGGAGACCTCAGCCACTGGTTGCTGTCTAAGTCTCCCCTCCATTCCCCTTCTTCTGCCCTCCCCTCCCCAGTACCAATGCATGGGTAAATGAAACTCAAGTGCAGACAGTAATTTTGGGGGGCCGACAGGCTGGCTTTTGGCCTGACCTGACCTCTCAAGAGTCCTGACTCCTTGGACAAGGCTCTCAGCCTGATGATCCTCCCAGGTAAAGTGGGGCTAACGAGACCAATAGTCAGTGCTCTGTCCACGACAGACAAATGCCTAAAAATGCCAACCCAGCTGGTTCAAGTGACCTTACTTACTCCACCCAGG
The DNA here is from genome assembly GCF_017639785.1 of Mesocricetus auratus. Taxonomy (NCBI): domain Eukaryota; kingdom Metazoa; phylum Chordata; class Mammalia; order Rodentia; family Cricetidae; genus Mesocricetus; species Mesocricetus auratus. The sequence goes on along the minus strand of NW_024429186.1, from coordinate 36,677,866 downwards.
CCTAAGGGTCTCCCTGACAAAGGGGATAAACAATGCCACTACTTCCAGGGCTGTTAGGATTAGAACAATGCATACTAGCCAGCCAGCAAACGCCCTGGTCATAGCAGCAGCCCAATAAATGTCCATTGTCACTTCCTCTCCCGGTCTGTTTAATCAGGGTTAATCATTCACAGAGCACCAAGCATTGGCAAGAAAGAGGCCCTGTTATTTTTCTCCCACTCATGGGGAAACCCAAACCAGACTGTAGAAGAGGAGCTTGTTTTCTGGTTTGTGTCCACTTAGAGACCATTTCGGGAGACACAGAGCCAGAGACCAGGAGGGCCACCTACATCAAAGTGGCTGTTGAACCTGAGGCACAATTCCTGTTTATAAAGAAAGGGCCCACCATAAGGACATGGCATGGTCTTCCCTGACCTGTGCAGATTGAACCTGTGCACCCTGGGAGAATTCAGGACACTGAGACACAGAATCCTAGTGAGGCAGCTGTCTGTCGTCTTAGCCCCTAGCTACTGAGCGTCAACGGCACCTACCAATCTGCCACCATCACAGGCCCCCACACTGTCCTGCTCCCAGAGACTGAAGAGTCCACAGCAAACGCCCCAGCTCTGCCCATCACCAGTTTTATAATCCCAGACTTGCTTGGTCTCTCTGAGTCTTGGTAAATGACTAGTAATGACAAAAATGTCCCCAGTTCCATAGGACTGTTGCGAGCTAGTGCAAAGGGTTCAGTGCTCACTGCAAGGTGTGTGTGTGTGTGTGTGTGTGTGTGTGTGTGTGTGTGTGTGTGTGTGTGTGTGTTCGTTCCACTCTCTTCACACGGACAGAAAGTACACTAGTAAAGCTAGGCATAGGGCTCAGGTTAGAATCCCAGCACTTGGGAGTCAGAAGTAGGAGGATTATAAGGTGGAAGACCCTATCTCAGAAATAAATAAATATGGCTGAGTGTGGTGGCACATGCCTTCAATAATCCCTGGGCTGAGGAGGAAGCAGAGGCAGAAAGATTTCTGTGAATTTGAGGCCAGCCTGGTCTACTTAGTGTGTTCCAGGCTAGACAGAGATAAACAGTGAGATCCTGTCCCCAAAATTAACTAATTAAACACTGGTTGTATACGGCTGGGGGCAGAAGAGTGATAGCCAAGGGGTATGAAATTTATTTTCATGTTCTCAAATCGGTTGCATTTATCTATATAATACAGTGTAAAGGATTAAGCTATAAGATTATATCCCCATAATAATATGGCCATTTAATTTTTTTAAGTCAAGTTAAATATTCTAGAATCCCACTAAATTTTTTACGCCAACATTGGTCTTTGTTGTCTCTGTGCACTTGACCCTTTGGAAGAAGCATATCTCAAAAGCATTAGTGCCTCACTGCTGGAGACAGGGCCTGGGCTCCCTCTACCACTACCCCAAGCAAGCTGGGGTGCAGATTAGAAGGCTGGAGGAGCAGGCCTTCTCTGAGCAGAGTGGCACCCCATTCCAGGAAGACAGTTGGGGCATGGGGGTGGGGTGGGGCTGTTGTCCCCCGACTCACATCCAGAGTGAGTGATTCTGGCCCTTGCCTGCCTGACAGCACACAGATCAGCCAGCCAGGACCCACAGCACTGGCCTGCACATTCCTTCCCCATAGAAGGAAAAGCCACCTACAAGTGAGCTCATTTGGTTTTGTTTTGTTTTGTTTTGTTTTTCTGGCACAGATCCTAAGATCTACAGGTCACCCAGTTCCTCACAGAGAACTCCCACAGATGACAAACCCACTAATCTTCAGTATGGGGCTCTGTGGCCTGGCAGGGTTTAGCCCCTAAGATGTCTCTCCTATGGTGTTGAAATATGGCATCAACACACTAATGTTGCACCTGTGCGTGACAGGATCCCTCTACCCCTTCTGGGCCAGTGGAAAAACACTTGATTTATGGTGGGGGCTCAGAAAACAGAATGGGGTTAGCATCCATTTCTTCCTGGGTCATTTGTGTGGAATGTACTGTGCTGACCAGGAATGAAGAGCTGGACTAGATTCCAAGCCCCTCTATGGAATCTGCTCTCCAGGGTCAAGCCACAAATCACAAGCTGTTTGGTTTTGTTTTGAGACAGAGTCTCATGTAACCCAGGCTTGGCCTAAAACTCACTATGTAACAGAGGCTGACCTTGAACTCCCGATTTTCCTACAAACATGGGGCAGATCGGTTTACATGATGCATTTTACCAACTTTACCACATCCTCTGCACAAGTTCTAAGGACAAAGTAAAGCATCCATTTGTCCTCTCTGTCACTCTGGGTCTTCTGCTCTGACCTATACTGCAATCTACACCAGGCTCGGCGAGACCCTTTGGCACAGTGCCCAGGAACTCCAACCTCCATGCAACCACTGGAGACAGCTGGGATCCTGTCCTGTCAACAGGTTTCAAGGATTTGGGAAAGGTTCTTGGAGGTCTTGGGCTCCACACAGATATATCTGTCTGTAACAGACACCAAGCACCCCAAAAAGCAGCCTGGGCCCAAAGTCTAGATTTACACACACTAGCATGTTGTGGAATAACTTTTTGTACACTGTGAAGAAATGGGACTGTGGGAGCCATCCTGGGACCCATGAAATTGCTCTGTATACAAAATGGTTGTCCAGATCCCAGAGAGGTCAGAAGGATGCTCAGTGACAAGTGGACTCTATAGCACTTACAGAGAGTGGTCCAGAGCCTCATGAGGGAATTCAATGTGAACTCACCCTACAACCCACAACCCCATCCAGGACATTGTCCCATGGCTGAATACTGGGTTGCATTGTTGGCAGGGAAAAGGTTGAAGGGTCTGTTGTAGGGAGTGTTGTGGAGGAAATGTGACAATCACATGGTCATCTTGCATAAACCCACAATGACAGTGGGCCATGAACAAAGAAACTAATTACCTCAGTTCCCTTAACCTGAGGTCCAATCACCCATCTTTTCCTGGAACACACACAGTACATATCAACACCTTAAAAGGTAGTCCAGAGCTAGGCTATAGTGGCGCACGCCTTTAATCCTCAGGAGGCAGAGGCAGGTGGATCTCTGTGAGTTTGAGGCCAGCCTGGTCTACAGAGTGAGTTCCAGGGAAGCCACACAGAGAAACCTTGTCTCAACACGTGCCCCCAGAAGCCAGAGAGTTGGGGCTATAGCTGAGTGTTAGGGCACTGGTTAGTATGTACAAGCTCCTGGATTAGTTCCCAGAACTACATACATGCATGTGTTTGAACACACAGAAAGCAGCACTGACACCCCAAGTACCCTTCGATAAAAAGTAGGGGGCCCTCACCCCATGGTTAGCTGATGGGGTCTGTTACCACCACTGTGCCCAGCCTATCCAAGAGCCCAACCCAATAGACCTGCTGCCCTGACAGCTGGCCAAGCCCTCAGCATGACCAGTTGGACTCTAGAGATGGGGCAGACAGATCTGCAGCAGGCAGCTGAGGCATAGATACACCTCTGTGGAAGCGTGTAATGGTCTGGCAGACCATTTCTGACTGTGCTGGGATGCTCAGAGGCCTCACACGACCTGAGGTCTCATCTGTGCTTCAGTATGGCCACTGCCCTCATCGGAGATCACAGAGACTCCGTCACCCATTCCCCTAGGAGGGCCCCTGGGCAGCAGAGACAGCCCCAGTCCAGTCTCCTCCGAACCTTGAGAGGAAAACACAGTGTCACAGACTCTCTTAAAGGACGGACTGGATGCAAAGAGAACAGCTTGGAGCCCCAAGAGGAAGCAATCAATCAAGCTCTGGAGCTATTTCAATGACCCAGTGAGTGGCTCTCTCTGTATGTCTATCCAACTCACTAAGTCGCCGCCGAGGCATGCCTCATCTCAGCCAATCTGCCCCACAGTCCTCCATCAAAGGAGGAGACCTCAACAGTGGTGGCCGATGGCAGGGCTGAGATTGGCTCATGGGACAGCTGAGGCTCTTCCAGGGAAGCCATCCAGTCATAAAGACTTGGTTTGACTACCCAGCTCTGCCTGTCGCCCTGCAGGCAATGGAGATCAAGATAGAAGGCCACGTGGAGACTTTCTCAGTGGTCCCCAGACAGTATGAGACTTAGGAGGGCAGCTAAGGGGCAGCTCAGGACACAGACCGGCGAATCACCTCCAATGCTTAGATTAAGCCAGCAGAGGGGCGCTGGCCCTGTGGCTCCCTGGGGATGCAGGATGGGTTGGGTCAGGCAGGAGTCTCTTCTGAGGCTCGGTTTTGGGAAGGTAGAAAGGGGGTTCGAATTCTTGTCTCTTGGCTTCTGAACACAAAGCCCATTGAAAAAGACAATGAATAATTAAAGAGGCAGCCAAGCTGGTGTGGATGCCAGCCTGTGAGCAAGAAGCCTGTCTGAGCTTGGGCTGGCCCCCTTACAGCAGCCTCCCTCACAGCAGGCCAGTGCAGATCCTCCCTGACCTGCCCATGCTCCCCCCACCTCCCTCGGGGAGTTGGAGCTGACTCACCCATTCATTCATTTGTTCATTCATTCATTCTCACTGAGTACTGATACCGTAAGTAAATAAAACCAGTTCCTAAGGTCCTGGAACTTGAGGCTTAATGGGGGGATAAATGACAATTGAAGTGTATATAGGAAATGTCACAGAAGCCTGAGACTATGGTTTCTGACCTGACTCCTGCTCCAAAGAGAGCTACTTAGGAGGAAGTTTTGCAAATGTGAGGCCCCGATAATAAAAGCTATTCCTATTACATCACCAAATGAGAGTTGAGCTGCATGCACATGCTGGGGCAAGGGGAGTTGCCAACCAAGCAGAGGAAACAAAACGGCCAAGGCTGTAAGTAGGACAGAAGTCTACTCAAAAAAAAAAAAAGAAAGAAAGAAAGAAAAAGAAAAAAGTCCCTGTGGCTAGCACCAGAGGTGAGCATGGTTCCAGACCCCCAGAATGGGGTGCCACAGAACGCTAGGATCATTCCCACTGAGAACAATGGGAGCCACTGAAGGTATCTGGTCTGTCTTCAGCTGAAATAGATGGAGGGGTGACAAGGTGGGCGTGAGATATGGGTGTGGGGTTAACACACAGGGACGCCTGCCTCTTGGAAAACGCCTTCAGACTGTTTCGAGCAGGGGTGGACAAGGGAGCAACCTGAGACAGGAGCAGCTTGGACCCAGGTGAAGGCACAGCCCTCGATGATGGAGCCCAGAGACACTCTAGGAGAGAGGGAGGAGAGCTCAGAGACCACCCCACCCCACCCCACCTGGTGCAGACCTGAGCCAGACCCAAAAGAGAGCAGAGCAGAAGGTAGCGGAATCTCTGTGCCCCAACCATTCTCCTTCACTGCCTCAGCAGTGGCCCCTGCTCCTCACCACCCTGGAGTGGGGAGAGCCTCTGGAGTCCACCAGTCGACAGGGGTGTAGAAAACCTAAAGAGCACCGTCTCCAAAGCCAGCATGGCTAGCTGCCACAGCTATTCACCCTCCCGTCTGAACTGGGAAGCCAGCTTTGCCCAGGCTTCTACAAGGCCCTCCAGACCAATCAAGATTGTCGAGGGGCACTCTCAATCCCTGTGACTTCCTCAACAGCCTAGGCAGGCATTGCAGCCCTGCTCGCCTAGCCCATGCCATCTAAAACATGCCTTTCTGATCTTTTTACATCCCTGGTACCCTGGGAAGAAGCCCAAGGTCCACCAGGCTTACCCAGGTCCTAGTTTTCAGAAGGTCTTTATAGGTCCCTAAGACAACCTGAGTGAGTCACCCCCTTCCCATCATCTTCTTAAAGCCACCCCCTCACTTCTCCATGCTTTAAGGGAACATTTATAGGAAAACAGACACACAGCATCAGAAGACCTGAGTTCTCATTCTGAGTCCACCACTGGAGACAAGCTTCCCATCTACAATGTCCCCCACTTCCTGTGGAGTCATACCCACTTCCAGTCAATGTACTACATCCGGTCAAGACCAATTATACAGGGAGGGTGAGCTAAAGAAAAAACAAACCACATTTCTCAATTCTGCCCCATTACATCAAATCCTTCAGCAGTCCCACCCTGACAAATGCCACTCCAGTTCAGAAGACCTAGGCCAGGGCACACAAATTGGTATTGTAACAGGTACTCCAGACAAATCCTGTAATCGGGCAAGCTTGGGCAACAATGGGCTAAAGAAATGCACAAGAAGACGAGGCTCCCAGCCATCGCAAAGAAGATTTGCTGCTAAAAGCACAGTTTGGTTCATCCGACTACATTCCCACCTATCTACACAAGCTCACCAGGTACAAAACACCAGCCCACGTGGCCTACATCCACCATCTTGTTTAGCTCGAGCAGTCTCCACGGGGCACATAACCCTCCCCACGGATGAAGACATTGGGGACCAGGAAGAATATCCAGTGGGTAAAGTGCTTGCTGCACAAGATTTCCCAGAGCCGGTGTAAAAGCCTGGTGTGATGACACATGACAGTAACCGCGGTACTAAGGAAGAGGCCAGTGGCACCTTCAAGTTCCCTGGCCAGTCATTCTAGCCGAATTAGTGAGCTCCGGGTTCAGTTTGAGCAGCTAAAGACTGGACATCAAGCTCGCATGCACGCGTGCAACCACACACACACACACACACACACACACACACACACGGGGGCAGGGGGAGAAACTGAGGCCCAAAGACACAGTTACTAAGATGTGTACTCTCCCAAACACCCTGCAACTGCTGCAGATCCAAGTAGCAAAGGTGTCCCCCAGCAGAACTCAGGTCACCTACCCACTCCCCAGGGCCTGGACAAGGTCCCACACAGGAGTGGACAGAGTCATCCCTGCAGGAGGATGGGACACCGGCTGCACCGAGATGGAGAAGAGGCTCTGGGGCTTGCCATCTAGAAAGAAAAGCACGGCCCACGAGAGCAGCTGGGATTCTCAGCTAAAACGCCTGGAGCTGGAGGGAAGGAAGGACATGCGAGATCAGAGAGAACAGTGTGTCGGATGAAGCCCAAAGCATCCTGGACCCCTTCTCCCCTCACACATAATCCCAGTCTAGAGCACACAGCCAGCACTATGCCAGACTTTAGTAACTCCTCTCTGCCAAGGGAGGAAGCAATGTCCTTTTGCAGGAGAATGCCTGCCACCTGGTGCCCCTTCTTCTCAGGCAGCCTCTCCAAGGAACCTGGCCTAGACCAGACCAAGGAGAAGCAGAGGAAAAGCACAGGGGCCTGAAGTCCCGCCTTCCCTAAGGGTCCGTCACAGGCTTCCCCCAGCTAGTGGAGGGGACACATCAACGACAGCTGGCTCTTATTGACTCTGCACTTTATAGCAAGGGCCACACTTACTCTTCACAGCAGGTTTATTAAGAGGCAGCTTGCTTTGATCCCCATTTTAGAAACAGAGACACCGACATTCAGGAGGGTTAAGCGGCAAAGAGACAGCCCAGGGGTGAAGACATGGCTCAGCCAGACATGCCAACATGAGTTCCATCCCTAGGACCGACATAGTGGAAGCAAACAACTCCTCTGAGTCGCCCTCTGACCTCCTCGTGAGCAACATGCTCACACACACACATGCTAAATGTAATATTTACAAAAAAGAGCGGGCCCTAAGCCCAAAACCAGAGTTCCCTGACACCACATCCCTAATTTCCTCTGCCTTCTTGCCATCTCTGGGTGTCCTCTGTACAGAGGCTGCTGCCTTCCTATAATGGACTTAGCTGTCGTTCAATTTTCTGAACTTTGCTCGTCCCCCAGGCTGGTGATTCTCAGTATAATCTTCCTGTGACACTGGGTAGTGGTAGTGAGTGCCGCTCCCGCCCGGGCAGCAGTACATTCACAAGGGGGGACAACTGGGCTGGAGAGATGGCTCATAATTCCTGGATAGGACCCAAGTTCAGTGTCTAGCTTCCATGTTGGACAACTCAAACTACCTGCAACTCCACCTCTAGGAGATCCAAGACCCCCCCCCCCCGGCTTCCTAGGCCACCTGCTCTCACATGCATATACCCACACACAAATACGTAAAATAAATCTTGAGCCAGAGAGATGGTTCAGCATGTAAGAGTGTATAGTGTTCTTGCAGAGGACATGAGTTCGATTCCCAGCGCACATACCAGACAGCTCACAATTGTCTAGAATTCCTGATCCACACTTTGTGCACATACACTGACACACATACAAACACATAAATAATAGTAAATAAGTAAAATAAACTTTAAAAAGGGGTGGGGAGAGACAACCAGTGCTCTCCAGTGTACCATATGCTAAGCTAGAATGCCGGGTAAGTTAGCTGTGTTACCTGCATCATGATAGGATATTTCCAACTTCCCAAGGTCTTCCTGGGAACGTGGCCTCATCACAGGTCAAGAACGGATCTGTACTGGACCCTCCACTACCAGGCCCTGAGAAAGAATAAAAACTGGCCCCACTCTCAGAGAGCTCCAATTAACTGGCAGGTCCACACTATCAATGAGGCACAGGCTTCATAAGTAGCGCATAGCACCCAGAGGGGACCACATGCAGATCTCTACAGGGAGTGGGGTCAGGAAGGAACACAGGCAGCTTGGAGTAGAGCCTACACTAGCAGCAGGCAGAGGCCGGTTTGCCTTACCCCACTGAAAGGGCTTGTATTTGGAGGCTGGAAATACAGGGGCCAACCACCTGCTGGCTGCTGCAGCCTGAGAGGATGGAATCAGGATGGAGGATCCTGCTGCTAAAGAAACAGATGGTGCTCGGCTCCAGGGGAAGCTAGGAAGTTTTACATTAGTGTCTCTGTAACTCACCGGCCAAAAATGTGTCATATACTAACCCTTGAAAGAGCAAAAGCTGGCGGTGAAGTGAATGGAAGACGGTGAGGACAGCAGCAAACTGCCGGCTCCCTGATAGTCCCTGGGGTGCCTAGGAGGGTGCAACAACCCCCCTCCCCAAGTCTGAGGCTAGAGGAGACGGGAGGAAGGCAGAGGGTGGAGACTGAAACTTCAAATTAGCCCTAATTATGGCTCCAGATTTCCCCAGAGCTATGTGGACGCCAGTGCCGATATGGTAGGTCCTTGGGGACCCAGCTGGCCAGCCTACTTGCCTTCACAGACAGCTACTGTGGCAAGCCCGGAGGGGGGGTGGGGTAGAGAATGGAGTGTGTCTAAGGCCTTCTGCTGAGTTGCCAACCTCATTTGGGAAGCTCAAAGTGCCTCACACACACACAAACACACACACATACACACAGATGCCAAGGATCAACTATTCACCAAATTTCATAGCAACGTTTTATTTTTTTGGGGGGCAACACAGGGATTCTCTGTGTAGCTCTGGCTGTCCTGAAACTCACTCTGTAGACAGGTTGGCCTCAAACTCAGAGATCCACCTGCCTCCGCCTCCCCAGTGCTGGAATTAAAGCCACTGCCGCCGGCTTCATAGAGACATAATTCACAATAGCCAAGACGTGGAAATAACCCAAATGTCTGTTGACATATGAAGAGATAAACAAAATGTGTTAATACAATAATGGAATATTATTCGGCCCTAAAAAGAACATTCTGACACCAACTAGTACTTGGACAAACCTGCAGTGAAACAGACCAATCCCAGAAGGAAAAACAGAAGACAGGTCCACTTCTATCAGGTACCTAAAATAAGGGAGAGCAATTTCCCAGAAAATCTGTATGGCTACCAGAGGCTGGGGCAAAGGGGAATGCTATGCTGCTTTAATGGGTACAGAGTTTTGGTTTTACAGAGTGAAGAAAATTTCTGGAAATGACGGTAAAATCACGGCTGCACAACAATGAAAGTGTTCAGTGTCACTCAACGGCAAACCTAGTATGGCTAAAATGGTAAATATATGCACTCATGCACTTAGCTACAGTAAATATATATAAATATATACATACACATATGCTTACTACAATAAAGGGTTTATACGCATATAGTTAAACATCAAATTTTATATGTGGTGTAAAAAATAACGCTGTGGTAGAAAAAAATAGCTCAGTGGTTAAAAGCACTGGCTGCTCTTGCAGTATACTGGGGTTAGGTTCCCAGCACCCACATAGTGGTTCACAACTGTCTGTAACCCCAATCCCAGGGGTTCTGACCCCCTCTTCTGACCTTCTCAGGTACTGCAAGTACATGAAGCACAGACATACAGGAAGAAAAAACAAAACAAAAAACACTCTTACACATAAAACAAAAAAAAAAAAAACAATCTTGACAGACATGGTGGTTCACGCCTTTAATCCCAGGACCCATGCTGAACAGGGAGGTAGAAGCAAGTCTGATCTACATATCAAATTCCAGGAGAGCCAGGGTTATATAGAGACCCTGTCCCAAGAAACATACAAACAAGCAAACAGGTACCAAAGGCTTATATACCAAAATCATTTCAAAAGAGTATAGTGGGAGCAGGCAGTAGTGGTACATGCTTTTGGTCCCAGCACTCAGGAGACAGGGGTAGGCAGATCTCTGAGTTGGAGGCCTGCCTGGTCTACAGAGCGAGTTCCAGGACAGTCAGGGCTACACAGAGAAACCTGTCTACAAACAAACAAGCAAGCAAAAGAGTATACTGGAGAGCTGGGAGTTAGACTGCCACCCACTCCTCCTCCCTTCCTGCCAGCTCCAAAAAAGGACTAAGCCCGCCAAGACAATGAAAGCAAACCAGAGGTAGAAAAGGGCCGGACACTGCCTCAGGCCTGCCCTGCCCTCTGCCCTGGCACACAGGCAGGAGGGAAATGCCTCTCCCACAGCCAGGGTCCCTCCCCGGGTCCTGACTCCAGGGTGACTCAGGCTTCAGTTTCTCTAGAAGGAAGTGAGCCACTCAAGTCTGCCTTTTTCAGAACCCTTCTAGGAAGACAAGGGAATAATTCAGCCCAATCCGAGGGGCCCACATGCCACCTCACTCCCCTGGACCGGTGACACACACATCTCACACACCATCCTCCATGACAAGAAGTCACCCAGTTGCCAACTTAAGTACACTGGAGAGGTACCAGCAAGGTCTGAGCCCAGCCCACCTCACTCTGGTTTTGGCGTTCTGGTGGCCTCAGCAAGAAAGGGGTGGGACAGAGGAAGCTCGGAGCTCCGAGGCTTCTGGAGAGCTAGGCCGAGAAAGGACAAGAGAAGACAGGATGTGGCCTTGGAGCTGGGCAAGCTTGAAGAATACAGACTCATGCTTGGCACCCTTCCAGAAGCACTGGTTCCAACTGGAACACCTGCGTCACCCCTTCCCCAGAGCCAAGCAATCCCGTCGCTCAGTCTTTTCTGAGATCCCACGGGCTACTGGTGGGGACAGTGGTGATCAAACCCAGCCTCTGAGGCGTGCACAGCCTGGTGAACTTCTCTATGGACCCTTGAGACCTGTCACCCCATCTCTTGTCCCAGGGCCTGTGCTTGGGGGCAGACAGGGGTGGGGGCATGGTTGGGTAATTTGAACCACAAAGCCAAGGGGAGTCCTATGGAACCATAGGGGCACAAAGGAAATGGAGGGTCTGGTAGCGTCTGGTTGGAATCCTGAGTCTGCCACTAGCTTGCTGTGTAACTTTAGAAGAGCTCGGTCAGTTGTCTGGGGACAGACTTTGGAGGCCCTCTGACAGTCCACATAGGGATCACAGAGAGAAAGCTTGCTGGAGCCACCCCTCAGTCGGCAGCTTCCTGTGGCCCTGCTTGGACCCTGGAGTGACTGACCCACCCTGGGCCTGCAGACTGCAGACAAATGAGCTGACAGGCAGCCAACTCTGGAGAGTGCTGAGGCACGAGGGACACAGCTTCAGCCTGGCAGAGTCCAGCTGCCGGAGGCTGTCTGAGGGCAAACATCCTGCTTTAATGGTAGAGATGAAACAGTGTGGCCATCTTTTTAGAGTTAGAACCAGCTGGCTGAGCTGGGGCTAGGGGACAAGACGGTGGCTACGTGCATTGTGTCTGTGCCGCAAGGCCTGGTGCTGGGAAACGGTAACCGTCTCCCCCAGCTCTGCCAGATTTTAACCATAAACACAGTCTTTTTTCTAAAGGAAGGGCTTAACACAAACCAGATGCTTGGTGACTTTTCCCCAGCCCCCTCCCTGGCCCTAAAATTAAACGCTCAGTATGGCCTCTGCCAAAATTCACTAGAAGGTCCAGCCTTAAAGAGCCAGAGCCCCCGGTTCTCACCCTAACAGGCTCTCAATAACGTTCCCACCTAAACAAAATGTCAAAGTGCCCCCAATGCTGAGTGTGGTGGCCCTGAGAGCCTGACACCCATGCAGATGGGGACAAACCTGGAAAGAGAGAAGACTGGAGAAGCACTGATCCCCTGTCCCAGGTTGCCACCGATACAAAGAGCCAAACAGAGCAACCTAGACATGGGAAGGCTGTCCTAGCAGGGGGTTTGCAGAGCCTAGCCAGAGGGAGCCAGCCTGCACACCAGCTCTGTCCCAAAAGGCTCTACAGACAACAGAATCAGTCTCCTGGACTTAGTCCCCAGGGTCTCGAAAGCAGGGTGAATGACGGACATCTCACTTAACCCTGAGCTCACAGAGCTGGGACAGTCTGAACAGATCTATTTCATGCTAATTAGGATCTGTTGCCCTTGTGAGGTTTTTGGGATGATGAACTCACTGCACAGGGTCATCTAGTCTCCCGAATGAAAGTATCCATCTCCCCACCTTTGGCCTTGGGAACCATATCTTACACCCTCTGTGACAGTTTAGACATGCCACAGAGCTCAGAATAATGTGCAGAATAAATGGCCACCAGCTCCAGAGACAAAGGCAAAAGAAGAAAATTAGCTGAAGAGGCAGTGATCCCTCAGGTAGGAATTCCCTGACTTGCTATAAAATTTAAATACTTTTAAAATCCTAAACCTTAAACACAACCATTTTTTTTTTTTTTGAGACAGGGTTTCTCTGTGTAACAGCCCTAGTTGTCTTGAAACTAGTTCTGTAGACCAGGCTGGTCTTGAACTCACAGAGATTGGCCTGCCCCTGCCTCCCTGAGTGTTGGGATTAAAGGCGTGTGCCAGCACCACCTGGTCCATTTTCAGTTTTGCATATTGTCTTTCCTATTTCCTATTTCCTATTTACCAACCCTAAGGCACATATTACTCAACAATTCCTACTTTCCACCATCCTTTGAACATTTGTTGCTGTATAGTCATCCTACTTGTCATCTTCAAAGACCGCAAAAATACTCCTCCAGCACCACAGATGAGATGGCTACTCACACAGAGAAGCCCTTGCCCCTAGCTTCGCTCTTGTCCGTACATAGCACACAGGGGGTATTCCTAAACTCCCTTCTTTCAGTTGGTCATACTGCTCACTGGGTAAAGGAGCTACCCTGACAACCCAGCTTCTCCCTTTTAAAACTGATTCTTAGTTAGGCTGTCTTGACTTGAGACTTCGCCTCCTCTAAATGAAGTGCTCTGTGGTCTCAAAATCTAAGCCTCAAGTCCTAGCCACTTCCCAATGTCCCAGGCCACAATGATGCAGATGGGCAACCCGTGCCAGGCTGCCTGGTACCGCCAGCCCTCAGCCACCCTTTTCAATCTCTAAATTTCCCAATTCCCTTTCTGTGCTGTGACTCTCATCTCTCCCGAGGAGTTCCCTGGCTACAGAGGCAGCGGGGTGTTTCTTCTCATAACTCACCAGCACACACCCCAGTACCTCACAGTGTAGCATCAGGGGGTATCCTGGTAGACTGTATCCTACAAGCCTCCAGGGCTTCCCTCACAGGGTTTGTCTACAAAGGCAGTTTGAGTCTGTGCCAGCAAACACAGCTGCCGGCTAACCCCCAGGTGAAATGAAATGACCCAGTCTCATGACAATGAGGAAGCTACAAGTTGAGTGCTAACCCAAACGCCTGCTGTCACACCACTATATGGAAGCCAGAACCAATGCACAGACGCCTCAGACAGAATTCAGCTTAATGGGGGCTGGAAGAGCACAAGTCACTGAGGGGATGCAGGGAACCGAGCAAGGTGGGATCCACAGGAAGTCAAACAACAGACTTGGGCAGGTCAGCAAAGGATGTCGTGGGATATATGTACACTGTGTGAAGATGTGTTTGCTACGATACAAGCCAACAGCTAGGCAGGAAATGCAGGCGGGATTTCCAGGGACAGAGAGGACTCTGGGAAGTGGTATGGGAAAGAGGGAGAGATGAGGTGACAAGCCATGCAACAGGACATAGATTAAAATAAATGGGTTGTTGAGTTATAAGAGCCAGTGGGACAAGCCTAAGCCACGGCCAGGTTTTCATAACTAATAAAAAGTACAAAGACTTGCTACAGAAGGACATAGCTCAGTGGCAGGGGAGAAACACCGGCTTGGGGGATCCTTCAGGGCAAACTCCACTGGAGTCGCTGCAATAGAGTTTTAAAGAGTATAGGCTTGTGTCTGTGTGTGACCATCTGAGAGTCAATATCCACGGAGGCCAAGGGAGAGTGTGAGATTCCACTTGAGTTACAGGCAATGGTGAGCCAGCCAATGTGGGTGCTGGGAACCAAACCCAGGTCCTGTATAAGAGTTCTATGTGCTCTTAACCACTAAGCCATCTCTCCTGCCCCATGGTCTGTCAGTTCTTAGAGCAAATCAAGACATGGCCTCATTCCCTATTTGAGGACAAACAATTCCTCAAGTAACCCTTTCCTTCTTGTCCCAGCTTCTGGGGAATTCAGAAGATAATGGTTTGGGTAACAGAAGACTGATCAGAAGTAATACTCTGGGTTAGGAGATCAAGAGCTCAGCCGGCCATCCGGCCAGCACAGCAGAGGTCCTAGGCCAGGAACTTCCCCTTGAAGACGGGAGCGTAGAGGGTCGTGTGCACCTGAGTCATGGTGCGTTAGCTCAGAGAAGTGAGGAGAGGAAGTAAGAAAGCAGGTTCCCTTCCACTTCCTTCAGTTTTATCAAACACCCTGCCTCTGAGACAGGCAGGAACCTGGGGGATGTGGTCAATGGCCGGATTCCGTGCTTGAACACTTCTCCACCAAAGCTCGTCAGTCCCTGCCCACCACCAAGGTCTAAACGCATGGAGGTCTCACCCTGCTGCGCCTGTTACTGAAGAATTTACCAAGGGCAAACAGGTGGTGGTGACTGAATCTCTCAACACTGAGGGTTTCCTAAACCACATTCCACGTAGCACCAAACAATTGCTGTGGCCGTCAGAATCTTCCAGTATAAGCCCAAAGTCTATGGATGGCATAGTTTGGGTAACCCCGTTACCCACTAGAAACGGGGCTGCTCCAAGTTCAAAATGCAACAAATTTACTGCAGTAGTTAATGTGTCACCCTCACCCAGGCTCTTGGGATGGTAGAGCTATGGCAATTGATTTTCTTGTGGCTAACTTCGGTTGTCAACTTGGCATACCCAGAAAGAGGGAACTTCAACTGAGGAACTGCTCCCATCAGACTGCTGTGTGGGAATGTTTGTGGGGGATTTCTTGATTACTTACGGGTGTGGGAGGGCCCAGCCCACTGAGGGTGACACCATCCCCTGGGAAGGTGGGTCTGGATGTTAAAAGAAATGTAGCCTGGATGTGAGCCCGGAAGCCAGCCAGGAAACAGTATTCCCCCATGTTCTCTACTTCATTCCTACCAGCCCTCGGGAGGCTGAGACAGGGGGATTGAAATTCAAGACCAGTATTAACTACATAATGAGACTCACACAGACAGGCAGGGAGACACAACTCTCTCTCTCTCTCTCTCTCTCTCTCTCTCTCTCTCTCTCTCTCTCTCTCACACACACACACACACACACACACACAGAGAGAGAAAGAGAGAGAGAGAAAGAGAGAGAGAGAGAGAGAGAGAGAGAGAGAGAGGAAATGATCATTGCCTTTCACCAATTTACATAGTTCTGAGAAGGCCAAGAAAGGAATAGTCATTATCTACAATAACCAAAAGCTGAAAAGAAAAAACATGCTATCATGAGGACATTATTGGACAGTGTTTGCCACCTGAGACCTGAGACAGCAGGCAAAGGTGACATGTCCGGGCCCAACTGACCATACGGTTTCTTTCCTGAAACCCCTCTGCACTGGTGTGTGAAGAGGCCCAAGCCAGCAGCATCTGTGAGCAAAAGCAGACACAAAAGGCCTGTGGGAGACGGCTCTGGCACCTCTTCCCAGTACGCTGCAGAGGTGAGGTGGTCACATTCTCATGCTCATAGCAAACTAGAAGTTCTGGTGCCCAGCATGCAAAGCATATAGTTCTTCTCTTAGCAAATGTCTTAGAAAACCTGCAGGCTCAGAGCTGGGCCCACACAGCCTGCCCCCACCTGAGACTCCAGAACTCGTGTTCTCCAAGGTCAGGCCTCGAGAAAGAGCAAGGCTGAATTTCATGACCTCCACTTCCCACAGCAAAGCCCTCAGACAGGTGCAATTTAACACCGTGCCTTGGCTTCTACTGTGAGTTCATTTGAAAACCAAGAACACAGAAGAGGTTTCTGTGTGTTCCGTGAGCTACTGACCGCATGTCCAGTGCACCTCTCTCCCAGCAGCTCGGGCCCCCTGTGGCTAGTGCTAGTAAACAAATGAGCCAACAGACTTCCTCATAGTTGGAAATAAGCAGTTTATTCCAGTCTCCTCTCCTCTCTTGGAGGCTAGAAGGCTCAGAACGAAAGCCAGTGCTGACTTACAGAATCAACCACCTTTAGTATTAGGCTAAGTGAAATTGGCTATGCAGAAGGGCAAAGCCTGCTTGATCACATATGAGGAGTCTACAGAGGAACTCAGAAACAAAGAGTGAAGACTGGGGCAGGACTGCGAGTTCTAAGCCAGGCAACAAAGACCATGCCTTGAAGAAAATGATCAGAGGCAGAGACAGAGAGGCAGGAGAGAGCCAACTCCACAAAGCTGACCTCTGACCTCCGCACGTGCCCGGTGGCACACACAACCCGCACCCCATATGGATACACACATCATGGCATGCGTGTGGAGGTTAGAGGACAACTTGTCCTTCCATCATTTGAGCCCGAGGATTGAACTCAGGTCACCCGGCTTGGGGAGCAGACAGTCTTAACCCTCTGAGCCATCTCTACCGAACTCCAGTACCCTTTTTAAAAGTTTGGAGCCAGACTGGTCTGGAACTCAGCTCCTGCCTCAACCTCATAGTGTTCTGAAACGACAAGCAAACGAACCTCTTAGTTTCTTAAATTAGTGTATGCAGTTTAGGAGGGACACGTGCATAGAAGTGCAGGTGCCCGCAGAGGTCAGCACTGTCGGTATCCCTGAAGCTGGGGTGACAGGTGGTTGAAGCTGCCTACGGTGGGTACTGGAAACAAAACTTGGACCTTCTCAAAAAGCTGCAGCCATCTCTCCAGTCTCCTAAACTAACTCCCTTTAGCAATGACTTCTCAATAGCCTCACCCTGCCCTGCCATTGCTCTGGGCCTTCCAACTCTAAGGCCTGGCTATGCAGACACTCACTCATGTGCCTACTTCAAATGGGGAAAGAGGCAGGAAATACATAAGTAAATATACGTCTGTAAAAACAACCTCTAGCCTTGGATCTCACTTTCTCTGGGGAAGAAACATAGAGGCTGCAAAGATCTGTGAGAGAAATATGCTTTTGGTAAAATGCCAAATAGGAAAATACAAAAGCCAAGCTAAATTTCATAGACACTATGATTACTGCTATCCAAATAATATGGGGAAGATTAAATCACCAAAGACTTTCTGAAAACATAAGCGGTTTTGTTTAGGTGAAAGGGCTAGACAGTCCTTTTCCTGCTGAAGTCGTTTATCTTCTCAAATGGGGGGAGGAGGGTGATGGGTAAAGCCACTGAACCTAGCAAGAGTCAGGAAAGCACAGCTTTCCCATGTCATCTCACAGTCTGACATACAAGGGGAGGGACAGCCCCCACTCCAATGGCTCCCTCAAATCATTATCTTTCAGAGTCTCACAGTCCATCCCCGGCCAGTGATTGACAGGTTCTCATCACTTCCTCACAACTGCACGACTGGGCACATGTCAGATAAGATATCTATCAATGAGCCATGATCCCGGATCTGGGCACCTAAAACTTTGTCAACAAACCTTAACTTCCTTCCATCATATCAGCACTTCTTATCCCTGTGGGGATAGGTAGAGACGCTCTCCTCATTCACCGTCCCCCCTCCAAAAAATAAAGCTACCCACTACCTGCCAGGAGCTCCTCACACAGGGCAGGAGAGTTCGCCTGTTGTTCTTGCAAAGGACCCGGGTTCGATTCTTGGTACCCACATGGAGCCTGACCACCTCTTCATGCACCAGGTCCTCACACGGCCTCCATTTCTTAAAAAGTTGAGCCCTGTACCACTGCCCCCATTTTCTGCAGTTGTCCACATCAGCTAAAGGGCTAGCAGAGGGGTCCCCTGTGCAGAGGGCCAAGGTTTGGCTGAGGCAACTGGAGGCTTCCTAAACTCAGAACTTTAGTATTGCCAGAATGAATGGCTGGCAGCCACTTACACTATCTGGTGGCAAAAGCGCACATCCCAGGCAGGGTACTGGGGTGGCCTGAATAGCGGGCAGAGGCCGGAGTCTGCAGTTCAAGTTCTGGTCTGGCCTTAAAGGCAGCAGGGCAGGCGGGGCTGACTCATCACCTTACAGGTAGGATGAGCTCACTCCCTTCTGGGGCATCCTTGCAAATGGAAACACACAGCAGAGAGTTCCCATGGCAACAGGCCAGAGCCTCCTCCACAGCCTTCCTTGGAGTGCCTAAAGCCCACAGCCACCCTCTCCAGCCTAAATTCTTACAACAAAAAGTAAAGAGCCTTGAGAGCACAGAGCCCTCTCCCTGCACATGCCCCGCCCCAGCTAGGTACAGTCCATCTAAGCACATTCTAGATCATATCACTCCCACTCTATCCATTCTGTTCCTCGGGCTAGAGCACTGTTAGAAACCAGATTCAGAGCTTGCCTGCACCCCTGCAGCTCCCACAGAGACCTATTTCTGCTTAGGCTCACCCCTACGCAGCCCCTCTCAACAGCCTGTGGCCTGCTCTAACCAGCTCGGCTTCCACCAAATATCCCTGCGGTCTCCACCCTGCTCTGTACGTGAGCCTCTGTACATGAGATTAGATCCACCTACGGCCCTCTCAACATGTAACGGAACAAGTTGAACAGCCATGGACTTCAAAGGTCTCCAAACAAGCCTGGTGACCGCACTACTTCCCTGTAGATGGCCCTATCCCTCTACTGACTCACGTAGGGCACAGGACTACCCAATTCTCCCCACCATACCCGCCCCCCCTACACACACGCGCGCACACACACACACACACACACACACACACACACACACACGCAGGCAGGCACGCATGCACACGCAACCTGCTACTCCAGCCCACTCCATAACACTCACACACAGCCTCTCCATCCCGGGACTTAAGGCTCCCTTTTTTCTGCCCTTGGTCACTCTTTGCCAGGCGCAACTCCACACATCCTCTACTAGGACATCTTTGCTGGGCCCACTTCTGTCTTCCTTCTCCTTCCTTCTGGGCATGGGGAGGATTGACTGATATTCTGTAGCCCAAGCTATTCCAAAACTCTGTAATCAAGGCTGGACTCAAACATGCTGTGATCCTCCTGCCTCAGCCTCCCAGTATCCAGGTAACAGGTGTGCAGTACCACACCAGCTTTGGGTATTTTTTTGTCTTTTTTCATCCCACAGGGACTTACTATGTAGCCCAGGCTGGTCTCAAACTTCTTGCCTTAGCCTTTTTAGTACTGGGATTATATGTGTGCCCAACTTACTCTGAAGTTCGATATATTTATTTCATTTTGTTCCCTAACCCAGAGCCTCAAGCATGTTCAGCAAATGCTCTCCCACTGAGCTACACCACCTGGAGTCATTTTGACTCCATGTATCGCTGTTTCCTTACCTGCTGGATTTTAGCTCAGTGCCACCTTACCTGTCCCTGCAGGTGGAGCAGGTCCTACCTCTGGGTTCCCTTAGAATAGGCCAGCACGTGACTCTTACATTTGTCGGCTCAATGGCAGAGATCACACACCAGGCTGCTGCCTGGATGAACAGAGGCTTAGCAGAGGTGGGTGCCTCGTAACCACAGAGTGGAACTAACGGGTCCCTGTGTGCCCTGTGGTCCTGGAAGATTCTAACAGAGTAGAAATCCCTGTTGCTGAGTAATAATACTGTAAGCAGTGTGGGTTGCAGATATACTTATTTGTTCTTTTTTTTGGTTTTCATTTTTCAAAGCAGGGTTTCTCTGGGTAGCCCTGGCTGTCTTGGAACTCACTCTGTAGACCAGGCCTGCTTCAAACTCACAGAGATCCACCTGTCTCTGCCTCCCAAGTGCTGGGATTAAAGGTGTGCACCACCAGCACCTACTTTAAATTGTTCAACAATGACAGGATCACCTAAAGACTCAGGTCTCAAAATGTGCCCCCGTCATGAACTGACATCTGTTAAACACAGGTACCAAGCAATGTGAAATCTTTTTAAGGGATTCTCTGTACTTTATCATGTTTGGGATGTCATTTTAAAAAATGAGACTAAATAAGGAAGGATGTCTGTTACCAATCCTGAAGACCAGTGTTCAATTCCCAGGACCCACAGTGGAAGGCCAGAAACAACTCCTGCAAGTGAAACACTGTTAAATTAAAAAAAAAAAAAAAGATCCCCAGCAAACGTGGGTTGAGCAGAGGAACTAGGAACAGCTGGCTGGAGTACTTTCATTCCCCACATATATGTGTGAGAATCACATGTATCTATTATCCACCCCCTTCAGACACTGTCGTGGCACCCAGCCAATGATGTGCGCTGTTAGTTCAAACCCTTAGGTGACTGTCTGTAGGAGGCAGGGGCAAATGCTCGCTCATTTGCATTATTTATGATAGCCTCTCCTCTCTGCCACTCCCAGCAGCTTACTGGACCTCCCTGATCTCCATGCACTGCAACAATCAGGACAGTGAAATATTTCAGGCATGGTCTGAGGGCGATTCACATTCCTCCTTCTGTGCCTACATGTAAACTTCCTGTTAAGTTTCAAAGAAACTCCATGCACGAAACACACAGGCATTGTGGGTAAAGGCAGGGGTAGGAATCAGCCTCCTGGGAGATGAGCCCTTCTTTAAATTCTAATTTACTTGTTATCTTTACTCGATGCAGGAATGAACTAGCTGGTGGCCTTTGTGACAGAGGGCCATGCTGCCGTCCCAAAAGTAATGAAAAAGGAAAGAGAGGCTTTTGGTAAAGCAGGAACAGATGGGGGTGCTTCTGAACCCCCATCTATTACACCTAAACTTGAATTCTTCCCACACCCAAACAGTGGCTACAAGAAGCCAGGGGAGGAACTCTGAGAGCTTTACATCCCCCATGTGTATGTACCAGGGCAGGATTCCTTCCAACTGAGAGGCCACTTTTCTTCAAGGGTCAGGGCTCCAAACCCTCTGTTCTACCCTTACTGCTTTTCTGAAAGTTCACTAGATACCAGGCACCGTGCCAGCTTTGAGGACATATCCAAAGATGACACCTAGGCCTCTTCAGAAGAACCATGGTCTTCACCAGAGGCGGTGGCTCGCACCCGCAATCCCTGCTGCCAAGGCAGAATGCTGTAAGTTTAAAGTCTGGAGTACACAGTAAGCTATAGGCCAGCCTGAGTTATAGGATGAGAACCGCTCTCAAAAAGAAGGAAGAATCATAGCCCTTAGATTCAAATCCTAGCTCTGGCATCAACTATACCTCTCTGGACCTTAGTTCCCCCAGCTGTAAAACGGAGGAAACAAGACCTTGGAAGGTTCCTATGTGGAAAGTGCCTGCTGGGGTGCTTTTCTCTAAAAAGAACAGAGCACAGTCCCAGGCTCACACTATGAGAAGGGTTTGCACCCACACCCAACGTTACTATTAAAAATCACCACTCTTGCCACACATCACATGGCAATGAGCGCATCTCTGAGTCCTGCCTGCCTACACAGTCAGGGGATTTTTGTCACTGTGTAAACATGACTGTGCACTCACACGAAGTTAAGCGGCACAGCCTCCTTACTCTGAGATTAGATGCCGTAGCCTATCGTTGGAAAGGAAAGCCTGTGGAACACACCGCTGGACTGACTATGGGAGGCAAGGGTAACACAATGGCAATAGAGAGGTGCAGCAGGAACCCGAAGCAAGGGCTGGTACTCGCCTAGCATGCCCAAAGCCTTAGGTTTGATCCCCGGCACAGCTTAAACTGTGATGCCCCATCCCAGCATGGAGGCTGGAGAATCAGAGGTCCAACGTCATCCTCATTGTGCACTTGAGACCAGCATGGGCTCCAGAAGAGGAAGAGAAAGAGAGGGGGAAGCTGGGAAGAGGAGGCGGAGGTGGCAGTGGCAACAAGGTCATCATCATCATCATTAGCAGAAAGAGTTTTTCAACTTTATCATAATCTTATGGGAGAGCCGGGTCCCCAGTCACCATGATGCATGCAACCCACCAGGTTCCCATGGCCCGTCAACAGATCCAGGCAATAATGGGTACCTAAAAGTTGACTTGAAGGAATCGCAGAGGCGAGAACACTGGAGAACAGCCTCAGACTGGCTCCTGGCTATCTTTGCATCATGTGTTCACCTGCCTGGGTTTTCTTCAATGACTGCCCAGCCCCAAGCCAGCCACATCATAACAAAGGGAGAAATTCCCAGAAACCTGGTAGGTGACTGCTTTTCATTCAGACTCTCACAGGCCCAGGATGCTGTGGGCCAGGCTGGAGAATGTGTTGGGGTTTCTAGGGATTGGGGTTTTGGTTTCTGAGCCACCTACCGCTTTCTGTTCACTTTGGTGTTGGGTGGTTGGGGCTTTAGTCTTCAGACCTAGTGTGGCTGGCAGTCTGCTCTAACAAACTCAGTGAGTGCTCAAAGATTTTGGCACCTGTCCAAAGAGCCAAGAGTTCCCTGCTTTGCTACAGGGATAAATCAAGACAGTGGGAAGCAGCAGTCAGCATGGGTTCTACAGCAGAGGGACATGACCACAGCAGCTCCAGAGAGTGGAGGCCAAGAACACCTACAGACCAGTCTCTACCCAACCAACACACCAGGAAGGTTCTTCGCTCAGGGCAGCCTACAATGGCAGGGCCAGCACCAGATTCCTAGGAGCTAGAAGGGCTGCCCTGACAGCAGATGTCCCTTCCAAGACCATCCTTGGCACTGGGTTGTGGCTAGAACAACAAAACAGACAGGAGGTAGGTAGAGAGCTAGGTGGGTAGGTAGATGGGGGAGGGACGGAGGGGGAGAGGGAGAGAGAGAGGGAGGAAGGAAGGAAGGAAGGAAGGGACGGAGGGGGAGAGAGAGAGAAAGGAAGGAAGGAAGGAAGGAGGAAGGGAGGGAGGGAGGAAGTGTGGTGGAATGAAAAGCCTCCACATGGCCCCAGGCTACCCACACTCCAGCTACTTGACACATGTGGAACTTCAGCTTCCAGGACCAGACAGGGCCACCTCCTTGAAGCTCCTGAGTCCTGGGGAAGTAGAGACACAGCCCCATCTCTGCGGGGCTTCCCTGTCCCAGACAGAGCTGACAGCAGTGAAGGCAGCCAGGGCAGCAGGTAGCTCAGGTGCTCGTAGCAAGGCTATCCTTGGAGCCATGCTCAGCCTCCCACAAAGAGTTGTCTAAGTTGGGGCAAATGACTTAATCCAAGCCTGGGGTGTTTTTGTACGAGGGAATGAAATATCAGAACCATTTCTCTAGAAGGTGGCACAACGGTTCGCTGACAGTGCAGGAACCCAACTCAGTACAGGGCTGAGCCTGTGGGAATGAGTCCGAGCTGTAGTCCCCAGGACTGCCACCACCATCGCCACCACCTCCACCCTGCTGTGTCCCTGCTCACATGCAAACTCGGGCCAGGCCAAGAAGATTGGAGTAGAGACGCTTGCCTGCCCATCACTCCCTCTGACTTGCAGAATTCACTTGAAACTGGCCACCCACATACTGGCCGGAAGCCCATAGCTTTATCTGCCTCAAGAGCACAGTGTGTCAGAGCTGGGTGTGTCCACCCTCAGGTTCTTGAGCCCACTTGCGGCGATGGGAGAAGATGGTTCCCATGTACTCTGAATCCTTAACAAAGCCAACCTTACAAGGGATGGAAGCGCGGCAGTGTCCCTGGTCAAATCAGACTGCCACTATGGACTTGACTTCTTCATCCTTCATCAAGGACCCTCCAACTTTGCATTCTATGATTTGCTTTCTTCAAACTGCTGCAGGGAAAGAAGGGCGAGAGCAGGCCCTGAAAGTAAGCAAGGGACAAGGCCACCTACGACACCAGTTCTTAGACTCCACCCAAAAAGTCTTGCTCTGGCATCTGACCAGATTTTTGGACCCATCGAACCCACAGGGCAGGCAGCCTCCCTCACACAGGCGATGGCAGCCAAGGCAACACACGGCCATTTATGATAGCCTGACTGCAAAGGGCAGAGATAGTCCCCATTCTTCCTTGACCCACCCATCCTAGATCGAGCCTGCCTGGAGTACCTAGCCTAAGGGACGAGGCTAAGGCATTGCTAACCCCAAACAAGGCCTCACTCTCACATCCTAGGGCAAATGGCTTCCCACTCAAGGCCACACCCTAGCCAGGCATTTCCATGGTCATACAAAGAAGGCAACCTACATAGTTGTGGAGTACTTACTTCTGGGTCTGCCTAGAAGGGAAGGACATTCACCTGGCCCTATCCACCTGGCCCTATCCACCTGGCCCTGCTCACCCTCCAGGTGGGGGAAAACTCCTGAAAACTGAGTACAAAAGGTTGCACAGGTAAGACTGCAAAATGGTTAGCTTCAGAGACAGGCTGGGGAGCCCAGAGGTTGATTTCAAGGCCACCTGAAGAAGTATTTAAATCTGCTGAGCGTTCCTGCAGGAGGTACCCATAGGGCTGGGAGACGGCTCAGTGGTTGAGCATGCTTGCTTCTCTCCAGAAGCCCTCAGTTCAATTCTCAGCACCAATGTCAGACGGCTCAGAACCACCTGTAACTCAAAGCTCCAGGAGATCTGATGCTCTCTTCTGGCACAGGTGTACAGACACTCACACACATGAATAAAAGCAAACCTAAGGAAACAACAAGCCAAGAACAATGGCACGCACCTTCAATTCCAGCACTTGAGAGGCAGAGGCAAGAGGTGAGGTCACAGAGAATTCCAGGCATCCAGGGGGACATACTGAGAGCCTGTCTCAACAGCAAACAAACAAACAAACAGAAGAGGTCAGAAAAAGAACACGGGCATGGCCCAGGCCTTGGAGATGATTGCTAAGTGGTGAGCCAGCCAAGACCCTGAGAACCAACCACCAGCATCCAGCGCCGACCACCACTCTGTGATGCAGACTCCTGGGTTAAGAGCAATGTACAGGTACGACTGGTCCAGCATGACAAGGGACACAAGCAGCACCAACAAGCCCCAGAGGCTCCGGAGGCTTTGGACTTCACGGTGTCAATGTTCCTGTACTGAGGGACGGGACAGGACTCTACCGAGCAGCTCTAGGAGCTAGTAGTTCAAAAAAGACAGTGTCCCAAATGCCACTCTCCAAAGTCCCAACAGGGAGAAGATGGTAAAAGAACCAGGGCCTTACCAGACACCATGTCCTGACTAGCTAAGGTCCACCCCTCAGAGACAACACACATTACACCAGCCATGGAAGGAGAAGAAAAACAGAGATCACACACAGACTTCCTGTGGGGTCCCCAAGTTCACACAAGAGGCCCAGAAACTCCCTAAGATTTTCTGAAGCAGGGATCCCAGCCAAATGCAATCATCCCAACCTCCAGGGACAAAGGGCAGGGTTCTGGGGGAAGGGTCTCTGTAGCTGTCCCTCAGGAGAGGAATCTGGAGTGTGCAGATGGTCAAGAGGAAAACCACAGCTGGACCATCTCCAAGGGAGCTGGGAGGTCATCGGCAGCGCTCTACCACGCTGTGACTGAACACAACAGGAGCGTGACAGGGTCTAAGTTCATCCAAGGTTCTGACCCAGCCCAAAGACGAGGATGGCTCCCAGGTACATCTGAATCTGGGGAGCAAACCAGACCTCTGTCTTGAACCCTGAAAGCAACCTCATGGCTGAGGTAGCACTGCAGACCATGACACCCAAGAGTTTCCTACTGGACTATGGCTGCCCAGAGAGCTGGACAGAAGCAACCAGTGAGTTAGGGAACCATTACACACACAAGCTTCTGAGTGCCTTGTGCTCAGGGAGCTGGGCACCACCTGTCAGGAAGGCTTCTGAGGACTTACACTTGCTAGGGGGCTCAGGAACCCCCACCAGCATATACCTTTCTACTGTCCAAGACACCTCAGGTCATCGATCCTCCAAACGTCGTGAGAGCCAAGAGTTTCACGGTGACTCTCCGAGACAGTACAGCAAGGCTGCCAACAGCCTGCCAACACATCTGTCTCTTCCAGATTTCTCACCAACTCATCATGGAGCCCAGGTGCCAACTGGGCAAGGCGATGGCTAAGTGGCTGACAGGTGAGAAGAGGGAGCAAAGAAACCAGGCAGGGGTGACATGCCTGTCATCCCGCTAGCTGTCCTCAGGGCCTGGGAATGGGACTGACCAAGAGGGGCCATCATCCAAAACGCTTACATTCAGCTAAGGCCCACCGCAACAGGAGAGTCTGCCTTACAGAATACAATTAGCTTCTGAATACTGCAATTCGCCACGGTGAGACATAAAATGAATTCATTAAGGGGGGGGCACACAAAGACGTGGTTCAGTTGGTAGCCAATGCACAAGCCCTGCTTTCCATTCCCATCTCTGCAGAAAACCAGGCTTGGCGGAACACACCTACAATTCCAGTACTTGGAGGTGGAAAAAAAGGATGAACCGCTTTAGGTCATTCTCAGCTACGTAGCAAACCTGAGACACGTGAGACCTTCTCTCAGGCAAGCAAACAAATAAATAAAAACATAAAGCTGCTATTCTGAAAAGACAATCACATGGGGTTTGGGTCCTCAAAACCCTGCTCCCCAAAGTCCCGGGATGGCAGACACAGAAGCCAGATGTCAAAAAACAGGCCTAGGAAGAAAAGACAACATTAAGACTAACTTCTGTCCTCCCTCAGCGAGGACACCACAGAGGCAGGAAGCTAGGTTTACCTGTCACCTGCAAGGAGTCATGAGACCTGGGCAAAGTATGCAGGCCTCGGCCGAAAATGGGTTACAACGCTCCAGCACAAGTGTGTGCAAACAGGGTAACATACACCGGACCGGGGGCTATGAGCTTGTCTCCAGACACACACCAGCTGCCTGGGCAGGGTTAATATGATCACACACTTACTAACAACAGCATGGAACTCAGGAAACAGGTTCATGCCACCAGGGGAGCCAATGAATTCCAGAAAATGCTAGGGCCTCAACTCCAATGTGCCATTTCCTTAAAATAGAACTCTAAAGTCAGCGTGCTCTCTGCGAACTGGCTTCAAAAACAGAAACTCTAGAAATACCTGCTGTATACCTGAGCCTTTCGGGTCTTCCCAGAATCCCCCAGAGGCCCTTCACCTCCTGCCAGCCATCTCAGCGCTGTGACACCTAAATGAAAGCCTACCAGGAAAACACCGAGAATGTGCCAGGCCAACCCACAGGACCATGGGGGTCTCCAGTCAGTCACTGGTCTAGTACCTACTCTTCTACAGAGAGAGGCCCAGGGTACCAGGACGACCTTACTGCTCGTGCCAAGCAGCCTCAGTTTTAAGATGGTGGTAGACAGGTCAAGATGTGGAACACCAAAGTAGCATTTCTTAATTTAAAAAATAAATGTAGAAAGCCAGGGGTGGTGGCTCATACCTTTAATCCCAGCACTCAGGAAGCAGAGGCAGGCAGACCTCTGAGTTTGAGGCCAGGCTAGTCTACGGAGCCCCAGGACAGTCAGGTTTACACAGAGAAATCCCGTCTCAAAAATCCAAAAACAAACAAACAAAAAAATAAACAGATGTATATCTTATTATATATACACACACAAAGATAAAGTTGCATACATATTTAACTAATCAGGCTATAAATTTACTGTTGCTTAACTTTTTAAAAATGTATCCCGTTACACCTTAACTTACTATGTGCACCTGTGCAAATATGTAGCGGTCAAAGGACAACTTCAGGAACTGAACTCAGGCTCTCAGACTGGGAGCGAGTCCCTCTGTGCTGTGCACTTGCTGAGCCATCTCGCCAGCCCAGGAGAGTGGTGGTGTCACTCTGGTCTAGCATGCATAAGGTCCCAGATTCCATTCCCAGAACTACAGAACAAATGGGGGGGGGGAGTGTTGCTGAGCAAGCTCAGGGCCTCGTGTGCACAAAGACACCTCTAGTCCTGGCCATAGTAACCCAAAGGGCAGGAAACAGGGATCCAGGCCCAGTTCCCACCTCCAGGAAAACATTCATGTGCCTCCTCCTCATCCCAGCTCCCAGAGCTGAGTCTGGAAAAGCACTTTAGGTTCCTGGAAAGAAAGGCCCTTCAGAAATATCGGGAACTCGGCTGGAAGGTGCCATTATTTATTATCTGGAGGATGTCTGTGGTGTTTGAAGGGAACCACTCCACCTTCAAAACCAATGCTATGGCCAAAAACAACAGAGGGGTTGCTGGCAGCCAGAGACACACAAAGGGGCCTGTGCTTGGACAAAGAGGGATTAACAGGTCTCTCCATCCAAAAAACGGAAGCTGTACAGACCCTCTGTGGGACATGAGACCCTCTGTGGGACATGAGACAGGACCTGATCCTCACAGCCCCTCCACATACAAGACAGGAGGGTGCTTGTCTAACAGGAAAAGACACAATACAGCAAGAGATATGCCTGAGGGAGGCCGCTCACCTCCAGGTTCCCCCTGTGGCATTTCACCTAAGGGTTGGGGGAAAATGGAATCCAGCACCAATCCATCTTTCTCCATCATTCTCATTTCTGCAGATGGCTTTAAAAGAAAACTGTA
The DNA here is from genome assembly GCF_017639785.1 of Mesocricetus auratus. NCBI lineage: Eukaryota > Metazoa > Chordata > Mammalia > Rodentia > Cricetidae > Mesocricetus > Mesocricetus auratus. The sequence continues at coordinate 36,649,119 of NW_024429186.1, read as the reverse complement.
AGAGGGCAACTTTCCCTGAAGGAGCCCATAGCCACATTTGATTATGCCTGTCACTTTCTGAGATTCTACTTTGAGAAACCCATACCCATGCTCTTGGGTACATCTTACATTCTTCTGAACACCTTTCTTTCTCTTAATACTCATGCTTAAACCTATACTATTCTCAGAAGCTGGGCATGGTAGCTCATACTGACAAATGCCTGTAATTCCAGCACAGGGGGTTGAAGCAGGAGAATTGTTGCTCATTTGCGGCCAGAATGGGCTACCCAATGAGTTCCAGGTCAGCTTGGGCTACAGAGCAAAATCCTGTCTCAAACAACTAAAATGAATAAATCCTCAGGGCCCCACAAGCAACCCTACTCCAGACAGCCCCACAGGCCCCAACCACCATGTAAAAGTTTTGCAAGGTAACCAAAGAAGTACCCTCCGTGACTGACTGACTTTCCATCCAGGACAGTTGGGGCCTCTAGTTTAGACCCTTCAAGGTCCTATGATGTTCAATGCTCGGGCTTAAAAAAGTGACACTGTCCCTCCAACAGGTGCTATTTTTCTCAGTCTGGCCCAGAGAATTCCAGTCCCATCACACTAAAAGTCAGCCTAAGACCCTACACCCTTTCTGCACATGACTCTCAAGGCTTAAAGTATCGACTCCTACAATCGAAATAAACCTAATGAGCACTGCTGCCTGGAGCAAAGCCTTCCTGGTCCTCCAGGTGAACACAACAAAAAGCTGGACAGGTCAGAGCAGGAAGCAGCAGGGAGGGGGCTGCTGAACCCCAAGCTACTCCTCAAAAACCAAAGTCAGGGCTAGGAGCAGTTTTGGGGTGCACAACGTGGCCACTGGCCCCCCACTACCTTTCCAACTAAGAAAAGTAACTTAAGGAGTGTCCGTGTCAGCCAGGCTCATCAGCCCACTGAAGACTTTGGCCAAAATTCACCCTAAACAATTTGTTTCCAAGACCTAGGTAAAGTCACTGGACTTTTCCAAGTCTTGCTTTCTCTACCCTAAAATGGAGATTCGTCCTCATAAGTTCACTCATCACCATTAACAGCAAGAAATCACATCATGATTAATACAGAAGTATAAATGTGAAAAACCATGAATCATAAAATAAGCACTTGATTACATACCACCCTGAGTTATTATTCACTCAGATTTAAGACTCAAGTCTCAGTTAAAACATAAGCCCCTTCCCAGCCAAGGGTGTGTCTATACTTATGGTTAAAATCAGAATTCTGCTCATAACCAGGAAGTCAGACAGTCAGCTCCTGGGCAGGATACCACTCTGGGTCTCAACTTCCCCATCTAGCAGAATACACTAACAGTGCCTTCCACGAAGACTTGTGCACACGGAGGTCATCGAAATCATTTAACCTTTAATCACCATGAACCGTTGGCCTTTTTACTCACTTGGAGAACCAAAATATTGTTAATAAATACTAGTTGGTTGAGTGATGACAGTTCTCCTGGCCAGTCTGCCTTTGAGAGTCTTCTTTTCCCTCCATAGGAGGCGGACAGTGTTTATATGACCCTCTCAGTACCCTGGGCTTCTGAAATACTTCATGTTCAGCTCTTTCTCTGTGGACCAGGGAGCAGGTTGCTCTGTATCTCTAAGTTAAGGTCATTCTAGGAAGAATGACATCCCATATCTCGGCTCCCTGATACAGGGAGTGCTACCAGAGGCCACTGATAGAACATGTCTGAATTCCGTCTGGCATGCAAGGATTCCTCCATGACCTCCACCCTGGATCTTTTGGGACACAAACCTAGAGAGGACTCACTCAGTGGAGACCAAATCGCAGCTCCACAAGAGGCCCATGGTAGCCAAGGACCAAGCCAGGCAGTTTCCAGGGGAACAGCATCCCTGGAAACACATCTACGCCCAGTTCCCATCCTCACTGCCTTTTATTCTCCTCCCACTCTGTAGTGGGCTAAGTCACCTACCCACTATTGCCAAGCAACTTAGCAGGGAGGTGCGGCTACCTCTTCAGCCCATGACTGCCTCAGACCCTGAGGAAAGCTGCCCTTGCCTGCTGACCCTGGGGATGGCAGAAGGAAAGAAGTGACCACAGTCCAGCAGCGTTTGAGTTTGCACAGCCCAGGACTCTCACAAGACAGGGACTTGGGAAAATAAGGAAAGCCACCTTTCTTCCCCAGCCCTGTACCCTGTTCTCCCGGGATTACATGTCATATGTACTCAAGACAGTTCCAAGAACGGGCCAATCACAATCTACAGAAATACCTCTCTTGCTGATGACTCCAGCTCTCCTACCATGGTTCATGGCTCCAAATCCCAGCCCAGGAGCAGAATCGAGCAAGGAGAAATGGGGGGAGAAGGGGTGCACAAGTAAGGACAAGTCATGAGGATGGCAGATGCCAACTGAACTCCTGTGACAGTATTCACATTTGGGAGGCAGGATGACAGGCACCTGTCAACTTCTTCTTGATACCAAAGTCTTTTCTTGAGTTTCTCGAAACAGACCTAATTCTCATAACATCAATGTCTCTCCATTTCTGCATTGCACAGTTTTGAATCTATTCACAAGGACGTGCATCCATCACTACTGTCTAATTCCAGAACATGTCCACCCCTGGGGTTTTATTTGTATACATCCATCTTTGCCTAATGTTCCTACGTACACAGACTGTTTTATAAGTGGCACAGCAAAGGGAACACCAGAGGGTGATGGAACCACCAGCTTCAGATCCTGAAGCCGCTGTTGCCCTGACCTTGAAATCCTGAAAAGGTCAGACGGTTCTCCACCTGTGAAATGTGACAGCAGTAGGGCCCAACTCATGGGACACATATGCACACAGGACCTCAGGATAGCTACTGAAGGCTGGCTCGTAGTGCTTCACCCATCAAAGTCCTGTGCAATTCCCGCACCAGCAGAAGGCCATGAGGGAAGGCCTGAGGAACTCTCTGTCCCCTCACAGTCATATGCAGGGAAGAAAGGATGGGAACAGATGACAAATCTTGGTGGTGCACTGAGGCAGGAAAGTGGGCCCCCAGGAGGCTCTAAGCCCTGGTCTCCTGGGTCTTCTCTGTCCCTGTCCCCTCAAGGCTCCCTGCCTGGGTCAGGGCCAGGTTTGAGTAAGCAGAAACCTGAACTGAAGAATAAATTGGATTGCACTGGCCCATATGAACAGCAACGGGATAAGGGGGGACAAGGCTTCCTCTGCCTGTGGCCTCTTGGCCATGACCCCTGAGGAGCTCCAGACTAAAACTGTCCAAACCACCCCTAGTGGAAAGGCTGGAGGACCCGCCAAGATTTTATTCTGACAGGGTCTCACTGTATAGCCTTGGATGGCCTAGAACTCACCACACAGACCAGGCTGACAGATACACTGTCTCCTAAGTGCTGCGATTAAAGGCATGCACCCCACACCTGGGCCTGCCAGTACTCGTGCTTAGGAAACAGGCCCAGCTCACAATACTGCTCCTGCAGAGATGTGGAGCCACTGGCCATCTCAAGAGGAGAAAAGTCAGGGCCAGCAGAGCAGGTGATCCTTGGCCACAAGGTGTGGCAGCTGCTCATTCCATCGGCTATCACTGACACAGCCTAGCAGTATGACTGCGGGTCCTTCTGGTCTCCTCTCCACCTACACTGTGTTTGGCACGACCCAGAAGGCAGCGCACCCCGGTTTTCACTTAACATTCTGTAACAGGTTCCAGAGGTCATCGCAACGGTCCAACTGCACCAAGGAGCGGATGCTTTCCAGGAGCCACACATTACCATTACATCTGTGACCAGGTCCTACCTCAGGCTGGGGCCATCCCACCCCGACTCTAGACCCACAGGAAGTACCACATCTTGTGTGACAAGCCCTCAAGCCCAATTTCCGGTCTGTGGCCAGGTGGAAAGGCAGCAGCCTGGGAGGCCCTCTGGAAGCCAGCCTCAAGGAAGAGATTCCTCCGGAGGACACTGACCACGTAGCCTTCGGGAGCCTACCAACCTCTTTTCCCTACAAGGCCACCTCTAGTGTCCCATTGTTGGACAATTCGGTTTTCGGGCCACAAGCCAGGCCTTCTCACACCTGCCTGGTCTAGGGCCAGCTGGCATCTGAAGCCCAATGGCCCAACCTTCCCACCCCAACTCCTCCTTCAGGTTTTGTCCATTGCTTAACCAATGGGGCACCTGTTTCCAGCCTACCCATGTGGAGCAGGGTTTGGAGAGGAAAGAGCTTGGGGGAGGTGCTGGAAGGCGTGAGTGAGGGCAGGGCAAATTCCTGGGCTATATACACGGTCCTTAAAGGACATTCACTCTCTGTGTGTCATTCTTCTCGCACTGTAACACAATGACACAAGTTGTAAGTATTTTTTCCTGGTTAGATTTTTTGAAGGTTTTTTTTTGGGGGGGGGAATCTCTGAAACCAAGATAGCCTAGAATTCACTAAGTAGATCCAAGATGGCGCAGCTAATCGAGGAGGAAGCCAACATTTTGACCCTCTGCCCATCCCCCATCCCCAGCACACCCAAGTGCACATTTATCTGCAGAAGCTGCAGCCAGGATGCAGGCCTAGGGTTGGGTCGTTATCTAGAAACAGAGCATCCGTGTCCTCAAGCAGCAGCCTCAGCCTCAGCCGAGTCCTATCCCTCCTGCGCTCAGCACCAGAAACTCAGCAGACAACGGGACAGCCTGGGTCCCGGCCCCTCCCTGCTGCAGACGGGTACAGAAGTCGAGAGGACAAGCATGGCTCTGAGGTTGGAAGAGTCAACTCTGTGCTCTTTCTAAGTTCACTTCCACCAGGTACCCTGACTTGGGATGTCTAGTCCTTCCCAGGTAAAACCCATCCATACAAGCCCTTTCCTCCCCTTTGGAAACCCTGGGTAAGCTCCCATGAGATGGCCCAGCTGCCCAGAAAACGGTGTGAACGAGATGGCCTGTCTTCCTGAGACCCAGCCTACCACTGGTGGGGCACTGGGATCCCGGGCTTATCCACAGCCATTTTCATTCACCTGCCAAGGCTGCTCTGTTTCGACAGCTACTCACTCAACAAGTATTGATTAAGTGTCTCATCGTGAAAAGCCCCAGGGCTGACACCTGTGGGAATACACGTCACCCAGAACCCCAAGATTTCGGAGAGAAGAGAATGTAATTGAACAGCAGGACCACCTCCTCACACCTCAACTTAAAGCTACATCCGCTAGTTTTTACAAATATGGAGCCAGAAGCTGAGAGGACATGGCCCAAGGTCATGGTGAGAGAGGCTAGATGCGGGACCTGACCCCCAAGTCAATACACTCTTTAGTCTGCTTGACACTTGTGCACATACGATCACGGGTGTGGCTAGAGCCTTCGAGGGAACAGAAAGACGCCTTTGGCCATCATGATGGGGATGGTCTCGGGAAAGACAGATGACTTCAGACCTCAGCCTGAAAGTCAGGAAAGCGATCGGAGCTGTTACGTCCTCTAGTCCACAGGGTCTGTGCCATCTCCAAGGACCAGCCAAGAACTCTGCCCCAAAGCAATCTTTGGAGAAGCACAGTCACCCCACCCCCTTTGGCTCCTTGAGTCATGCCTCCTGTCTGCTCAGGCTTCTACCTGCATCCACCTCCACCAAGGAAGCAGCTCCTACCACATCATCTCATAGGACCGGGTAAGAGCTGGAGGGAGGGGGAGGCTCGGTAGGGCAGAAACACATCAGGTTGTATCTTACTCAGTGTCTCACTTCCAACACCTAGAACTCAGCCTGGCTCAGTCAGTGCTCACAAAGCATTTGTGGAACTATATCTAGAAAAAGCCCGGAGCTGTGATTCAGTCACTAAGGGGCTTTCTACACAAGCATTAATTACTTAAATTCAATCGTTAGCACCCACATAAAAAGCTGGGTACAGCCGGGTGGTGGTGGCGCACACCCTTAATCCCATCCAGAGGGTAGAGGCAGACAGATCTTTGTGAATTCGAGGCCAGCCTGTTCTACGGAGCTAGTTCCAGGACAACTAGGGCTGCTAAACAGAGAAACCCTGTCTCGAAAAACCAAAAAAAAAAAAAAAAAAAAAAAAGTTGGGTACAGCGGCACATGCCTGTAAGCCCAGGGGTTGCAGGGGCAGAGAGACAGGCAAATCCCTGGAGACTGTCCAAGTCAGGAGCTCCAGGTTCAGTGAGAGAAAACCTGTTTTCAAAAATAAAGTGGAGAGTTGGCCAGGTGTGGAGACAGGACATGTGGTATCTCTGTGAGTGGGAGGCCAGCCTGTTCCAGGTCAGCCTGGGCAGGGCATAGGGAGACCCGATCTCAGTAAATAAAGTGGAGAGTGACTTAGGAAGATGCTAGACATCAACCTCTAGCCACCACATAGGCAAACCCACACATACTACGCACACAGAGAGCTGAGAAGTAAATGACTTGACCACAGTCTCACTGACAACCATGCTGCACCAAGGCTAAAAGCAGGCTGTCTTCTGCTTTTTGCACCACGACCTTTGACTCCAACTGCACATGACACTTCAATTCTCTCCTGCCTCCTCCAGGCCTGTTCACTTGTGAGCAATGGTCCCATTTAACATCCTCCCCATTTCCAGCCAGTAGGAAGAATAGCAAAATTTACTGGGTGCTGCTTTGCCTTAAGAAACGACCCCTCTGTATACCCCTACCACTCCACTGAGAACTAGGCAGGACCAAAATTCTGTAGATGAGGAAACTGAAGCTCACAAAAGGCAACACAGAGAATAAATGACCAGGGCCACAACCTCAGACCAGGTTTTCCAAGAGCAGACAGCCTTCTCCCAGGTTCCCACTGTCAACCCAAGCAGATGTGGATTCCCACACACCAAAATCCTCTGGCTGGGGACGCCAGCTCTCACTTTCTTCCCATCCTTCTCCAGCTGCCTCCCGGTCCACCACACGCCAGCCCCCAGCCCAGGCTACTTCTCTCTTACCCTGGTTTACTCCTCCTCTCATGTGTCTAGCTCACAGAACTGCTGGGATCTACGAGATATAACGGGTACCACGCTGGCACACATTAGCCAACATCAACCTACCTATATTACATACGCTCTGAGATGACCAAATTCCCTAGATGGTATGCTCCTACAAGGTCAGCGTTCTGGGACTCTATCATTTTTCTCTGCAACCTCACCGAATATGTTCATTGGGCCATTTATTCTTTAATACTGAGTGAACATATAGATAGACCCAAGACTGAGCGTCTGGATGCCAGACACTGAGTCCCACAGCCCTTACTGGGCCTGGCTCTTCAACAACTCCATCACTCCTGCCTCTTCCAGCATGAAGTTGGACCCCTGGAAGGGACCTCTGTTCTCTATGGAAGATCCCAAGATTTCCACCATTCTGATCCCACCCCATCTGTCCATGTTGAGAAAGTTTTGGGGTTTTTTTTTTTTTGGTTTTGTTTTGTTTTTTGTTCCTTTTTTTGAAAAAGAAACGAGCAGGGGAAGGGGATTCCTTGTCCTCCCTGGGAGTCTCCAAATTGCTCACCCTGTTTTCTCCTCCACCAACAGTCCCAGGAAATAAATTCAGTGAGTGAAGCAGGGAAAGACCCTCAGCCCTCAGCTCCAGGAGAGGGGGAGGGGGCTGACAGGAAGAGGGCGGCGTCTTTAAACTACCAATACATTACAAAGAATCAGTTCAAAGCCAAGGGGCTCTCTTAAGTCGATGTTGCTGTACCAGACAGGGGCAGGGCCCCAGGTCGCCCGTTTAAGGAAGCCCATTGTGGTGTGTTTTAAATTACCCCTGCTTGTCTGATGAAGTGAGTAAAAGGGCCCCGTTTCAGGGCTTAGGATTCCTGAGTGAGCTAATACAGGATGCCTTTAGCCGAAGGGGGGGGGGGAGAAAGAAAAAACTTCAGTCGGCTCTCTAAACTCCCCCCCTTTTAAGTTTAAAAAAGGGAATGAATGTTACCATTTTTGGACATGAGCATTCTCCCTCAAGCCCAGCCCTAACCGCACTATCCAGAGGGACGCGCCATCCTGCCCCCCCATACCCAGATCACGAAAGCGGGGGGGAGTGAAATGGGGAGGGACTGGACAGGAATGGGAGGGGGGTCGGGGTACGTGGCTCTCTAGGGAAAGGGCTCGCTGTGCAGGCAGGAAGCCGCGGCAAGGTTAATGCCGCCGGGCCCCCCCCATACACACACGAGTGGTTTCTGACCTCTTCCTGCCACTAGCCAGGACCCATCACCAATTCCCCGGCCCAGACGGGGCAGCAAACCGGGTCCTCGCCGATGGCGTCTAGGATACAGCGCGTGGCTAAGCAGGGATCCTCAAAGAACGGCCCCCAAATACCTCCTGAGACGGCCCCTCACCCCGGAGCCCCTCAACTACAGCCAAGCTACCCAAACTCGCGTTTCACCAGGAAAAGAGCGAGCCGGTGGGGCAGAACACAGATGCAAGGCTTGCAGCTACCAGCTCACTGAGTTAAGCAATAAAACGGTTCACCGTCCTGACCCCGCCCCCACTGGGCCCTGAGGAGCCCGCTAACAGCCCCCGATTTTCTCGGCCCCAGCCGCACTCCAGCACGTCCACTTCCAGGTAGATACCGAGGCGGCCGCCAAACCCTCCGGCACCCGTTCTGCTGTCTGCCGACCCGGCTAGGGACGCAGAGTGCGGGGCAGCTTGCCCCTACTGCACAGAGCCCCTGGGGCGGCCCAGGAAGCGCGCTGCCACCGCACGCCATATGGAGGCGCCAGGAAGAAGGGAAGGAAGGGGAAAATCGATCCCGAGTAAGCAGCCATGGAGCCGAAGTCTAAGCCCCAGCCTCTTGAGCACCGCCCCCACGCCCTGCCCACGCCGGCATGGTTTCGGCAGCAGCGGGGTGGCCTGGACCACCCGCCCCGAGGCGACCTGCCCGCCAGCGGGGCCACCTTCCCGCGCAGGGGCTCGCGGTTCGCGGGCTACAGGGCAGGGGTGCTCCCCTCTTCCGCCCGGTGCCTGTAACCCAATACCCCAGCTCGCAGTGGCCGCGCTGTCCCCGCCTCCGCTCTTGCGCGCCGGGAACTGGTTTCCAGTCGGGAGCCCAGGAGTGCGGCGGGCAGAGCGGGTTGGGACTCGGGGATACAGCGGGTGGGGGTAGCTGCTAACCTTCCTCTGCTGCTTCTCCCAGGCCGGATCCAGGAGCAGGTCCCGGTCCCAGTCCTCTTCGGGCTGCATGTAGTCGTTGGTCTGCTGGGAATCATAATGGTCCATGATGGTGCGCGCGTGCTAGGGGCTGGATTTTTTTTTCCTCCACCTTCTCTCCAGGCGACGGCAGCTGCTGCCCGGGTGTGGAGAAGGAGTCGGCAGGATTGGGCTGGGCTGGGCTGGGCTGGCGGGGCCGGGCTTGCTCCCCTGCGCCCGCTTCCGCCGCGGCTCTGCTAGCGGAGGCTGCTGCTGATGGTGGCGGCGGCGGCTGGAGCTCGCGGACTGCCTTCCTGGGGCGCGCGCTCCGACCTAATCTCCACGCACACTGCGCTCGGTGAACACTCGCGCTGCCGGAGCCGAGGCGGGCGGGGGCGGGGAGAGGGGGCAGAGCCCTCCCGAGGTTCTCCATTGGCCAGGCCGAGTTGCCCAAACTTCCCCCCAGCGCCTCTCATTGGGAATTCCTGGCATCCGTCAGGCGGGTCCCTGTGCATATAGGTGGACTGGGCGGCCCCCTCCGGGCGAGCACGCCACCGCCCACTCCCTGAGTTCCCACTCCCCCGCAGCTCATGTGACAACACCTTAAGCTGAACCGGAGTGGAGCCGGGGGACGCCTCCCGGAGCTCCAGGACCAAATAGCACTGCGTTCAGGAGCCGCGGGAGTCGTCGAGGATTGGCCCGGTTCCTTGCCGGCGGGAAGGCCTGGGAACTTGGGCGCACCGATGTTTCTGTGCTCCCAAGCGAGCTCCAAACCCCGGTCCTGCAAGGGGAACCCCGAGGCATATTTCGTTTTTCTTTGTGGGGGAACCTGGATCGGGACAAGTCGGTACCCTGGTAAGAGGAGGGGAGGGCCTACAGTAAAAAGGAATTTCCTGATTCCACCACCGCGCCCGCCCCGCCCCTTAGGACCAAACTGATCCCTGCCCTGCCTAGAGCTAGGTTTGTGACCAGCCCTCGATTCTCAGGCCACTGAGCGCCCCCACCTCACCAAGGGTCCTGTGGGTACTTGGGGCTCTGGGCAGTGGCCCGCTGCGAGCTTCATGAGTAGCAGCTGCGCTGCCCGGCTTCCCAGGCTCCCGGTAGGTAAGCCCGGGTGGACTGACACAACTGAAGCTATCTTCTTCTCCAGCTTCCCTACACTTTCCTGAAAACTAGGAAGGGCCCTGAAATGATCTACCTATACCACGAATCCTTCCAATACCTGACAGATGTGAAAACTGAGACTCAAGAGCTGCGCTGGGCAGCCACTTAGCATGCCATGGACTCTACAGGTCAATTCTGTATCTAACCTTGTGCCTGACAAAACCTTACTGTCCTTGGAAGAGGAAGAAATAGCGCAAGAAACAACTAACTGCTTGGTACCCGGCGCTACTCTCTGGACTCAGCAAATGAGAGTGGAAATGTGTTGCTACAGTAGCGTTGCATCCTGGGAAGAGGCTGCTGGCTTCCTGGTGGTCTCTTGAGGGATACTGAGTATGAAAAGCAGTAGCAAGTAAGCCTGCAGTTTGGTTGTGCGCTCTGATGTGGACAACAGATATGCCCTTCTTGAATCAGTAGGGCTTAATTTATACAGTCGTCTCTTAATATTAAGGGAAACTGATTCCAGGACCACTGCAGATACCAAAATCTGCAAATGCTTAAATCTCACATGTATATAATGGCACAAGATGGATGTGTAACCTACATTCATCCACTGCACGTTTTAAATCATTCCGGGATAGAAATGCCATGTGACTACTCACACTGTTTAGGAAATCCTGATAGGAATAGGAAGTCTACACGGTCAGCTATCCCCCATCCTTGGGATACTTTTAATCTGTGGTTCAATCTAAGATTCTAACTTGTGAAAATGGAGGCCAAGTTGTATTTGTAGGACGACTGGTTAATCTTGAAGCCAGTGTAGTCTATCATGTTGCGAAGAGATGTTTACTGACAGGAAGAGGTCTGAATTAGAGTCCTTAAAAGCCCACGATGGTCAGAGTGGGAGGGGAAAAACCCGTGCCTCTGTTTGGCAGAGCACACAGTGATGCCGGTTGGCAGAGCACACACAGTGATGCTGGTGGAAGCAGATATCAGCAGTGTTAGTCCTCGAGTCATTAGTCAGCCACACGTTCAAGCCAGTGTTACCATCAGCACTGTATCCTCTCTAAGGAAGCAACTGTTTCCGAGCTAGAGACAGGAGGTTTATGAACTTTGTCATAAGCACTCTAAACTATGACTCTAAACCTAACATAGAGGGCAATGATGATGTTATATCTGTTCATTCACTCAATAAATTTTTTTCTGAATACCTTCTGTGTGTCGGGGAACATGCTAGACATGATGTATATAATAAAGATGGGGAAAAAGTCCACAGTCCCTTCCCCACACAGTCCATCAGACGGGGAGAGAGCTTGTTTGTTGTTTTTCAAGACACGGTTTCTCTGTGTAGTTCTGGCTGTCCTGGAACTCACTTTGAGATCAGGCTGGCCTTGAACTCACAGAGATCCGCTTGCCTCTGCCTCCTGAGTGTACCACTACAGCCTGGCTATAACCCATTCTTAAGCTGGTGTCCTTGGACCCCCATTTTCTGTCCCAAGAACTTCCTGCCACCCCTCAATCTTTCTCTCCCTTAAGTTTTCAGCCCTCTCCTCCAAATTGTATCAATCTTTCAGACTTTCAAGTTTCTATTTTAAAGAAACCTTCCTTTGACTCAGCCCCTCCCTCACTCCATTGCCACTACTTCTTTCTTCTGTGTCCATTATCTTAATTTATTCACCACTTAGTGCCTCTTAAACTCCCAGTTATGACCACTCCACTGAAAGGCCACACAAGTGAATTTTCAGCTGTGAGATCCAGAGACCATTGTTTCAGGCCTTGTGCCCGGGCTTTTCTTGTATCTGATGTGACCCATTTCCCTCACCTTGAAAACCTATCCTTCCTGTATGTCCATGGTATGGGGAAGCTCCAAGCTCTCTGTTCCCCCCTGTCTGGATGTTTATAACATCCTTTTAAATCAGAGCATAGTATATCCATCCAAGCATCTACATCCCTGTCAGCCAAGTGAAGATACAAGGTATTCCCAGAACCCAGTCCAGATCACATCCCCAAGCCATTCTTACCATTTTTTTTTAAGACAGCATCTCACTACATAGGCCTGGCTGACCTTGAACTCAAAGGGATTAACCTGCTTCTGTCTCCAAGAGCTGAGAATAAAGGCATTCACCATCATGCCTGACTTAGCTGTGTTATCTTCTCGTTTTGAGATAGTGTCTCGTATAGCCCAGGCTGGTCTCTAATTTCCTATGTAGCTGAGGATAACCCTGAACTTCTTTTTACTATGCCTGATGTATGCACTACTGGGATCTGAGCCCAAATGAATGTTAGGTTACATTCTATCAGCTGAGCTGTATCCCCAGTCCCGTGTGTGTGTGTGTGTGTGTGTGTGTGTGTGTGTGTGTGTGTGTGCGCGCGCGCGCGCATTATAATGGGTGAACAGTGGGTTCTTTTGGGTTAGTCTTTTCATGTGCTATTGATCATCTGAATGAATAATAACATCTATTCCTGCCACCGTAGGTTCTATTTGCCACTCGTGTGCATATTTCCCTAATTCCCCAAATTTTGTTCATCTACTCATTCATTCATTCATTCATTCATTCATCTGCCCACCAGGTATTTTTCTGCGCTTGGCACTGGACTAGGCTAAAGAGTGGAGAAAGAGGGGCTGGGTGTAGCAGGCTCTCTTTTGGGCCACCAACCAGCTCCCAAATCATGACCCGGAAACGTATTATTAGTTATAAATACTCAGCCTTATCTTACGCTTGGCCCACTAGCTCCTTAATTTAACCTGTTTCTCTTCATCCACGTTTTGCCTTGGGGCCTTTTATCTTTCTTTCATTCTATGGGTCCTACCTTCCTGTTTCCTCCATGGCAGTCTGGCTGGTGTCTCCCTTTCTTTCTCCCTCCTTCTCCCTTCTCTCTCAAGTCTAGATTCCTCCTCCTACTTTTTCTTGATGCCACCCAGCCCCACCTATCCCTCTACTGCCTGGCTATTGGCCGTTCTGCTTTTTATTAGACCAGTCAGGTGCCTTAGGCAGGCAGAGCAACACATTTTTACATAGTTAAACAAATGCAGCCCAAGCAAATGCAGCATATCTTTACACAGTTAAAGTAAGATTCCACAACTATTTTCCAGGCAGGAATATGTGAAGCCCCAATTCATAGGGAGGACCAGTGGGCTCTGATGCTGCAAAGCACATCATTTGGAGAGGGGTGTGTGAGGGTAGTCCTTGCAAGGGGAGGAACTAGGCTGCCACCAAGTACATTATTGCAAGAGGGGTTGTGTGCATAGCCCAAACCAAATGACTACTAGAGTAAGGAGCTTGGGGACGTTTCTCGAGGGACTGCATCTGGTAGTGGATTCTTTCCAGTTCCTGGTCAAAGTTCCACAGTTTTTTCTTGGGGAGGGGGGAGGCATTTCTTTTTTAATTGTTTGGGTTTTGCATTTTGTTTCCCAAATAATGTTTTGTTAAGCACACAAATAAACAAGTTTTATTCTGGAAAAAAAAGTAATATTCCACAACAGCTGAGGAGATGTTTCATTCAACAAATGCTTGCTGTATACGTAGGAGGACTTGATCCTCAGCACCTACATAAAGCTGGGCACAGTAGCGCATGTCTGTAATCCCAGCACAGTAGCACATGCCTGTAATCCCAGCACTGGGAAGACAGACACAGGAGGATTCTAGGTACTCTTGGGCCAACCCATCTAACTGAATTGGCAAGCTTCGGATTCGGTAAGTGACCTTGTCTCAAAAAGGTGTAGAATGTGAGGAACATGCCTGACATTGACCTTTGGTATACACACACTCACTCACACATACACACACACACACACACTCACAAAGAGTGAAGAAGCTGAACATGATAACACAAATCTGCAATCCCAGCACTAGGAGACAAAGACAAGATCTTGAGTTCAAGGCTTGACTTAACAACATAGCAACTGCTGTCTCAAATATAAAAATAAGACACAAAGCCAGGTTTAGTGGCACACACCTTTAATTCCAGCACTCAGGAGGCAGAGGCCAGCCTGATCTACAGATTGAGTTCCAGAACAGCTAGGGCTGTTACACAGAGAAACCCTGTCTCAAAAAACCAAATAAACAAATAGATAAATAAACAAATAAATAAATGGCAATGAATCAAAAATGAGAGCAATGGAACAGGCCAACACGATAGATTGTGACCAGTCTCTCTTAAAATACACAGTATATGTTTAGTGACAATTCAGTGGATGGTTGTTTGCAGGGGACTGTTTGGCTCTGAGTGGATGTTGTTTTGTTTGGCTTGAGTAGAATTGAGAACTGAACAAAGTCTATTTTATATGACATTTCAATTGATTTTGGTTGTATTACTTTGTTTTGGGTTTTTGGGGGGGTTGTTTTGTCTTGTTTTGGAGATAAGACCTCAATATATAATCCTGACCAGTCTAGAACTTACAATGTAGACCAGGTTGACCTTGAATTCACAGAAAGCCACCAGCTCAAAGCCTGTGCCTCCTAAACGTTGGGATTAAAGTACCTCCATGCCTCACCTGACATTTCAAACTAAAGTTTAATGGGAAACATACATATGTATACATCTCCCTAGCTGGGCAGTGTCACATACCCATAGTCTAGCTAGAGTGGAGATGGAAACCAGAGGATCACTTGAGACTGTGAGCTTGAGACGAGTCGGGTAACATAAGAAGACGCCAAACAAAACAAACAAGACAGAACAGAATCCTGGGCTGGAGGTATAGCTCAGTGGAAGAGGCATGCTTAGCATGTTTGGAGCCCTGGGTTCAAGCCCCGTCACTCCCTGGAGTTCTGTGTGCAGAGAAAATGGAGTGAGGAGAGATGGTGAATGCAGGGCAAAGGGGAAGAGTAACCTAGGAAACCACACCAGCCCCTCCCAGAGACTCAGCTCTCTTTGCATCTTTTGGATTACTCCGGCTGCAAAAACAGAGGAACCGGGGGTGTGGGAAGAGTTCTTGTGATTATACCCACTAGTGGGTGGGGACTGAAACTCAGGAAATTTGCTCAGGTGTGGTGGAGAAGAGAACACTGAAGTCGCTGCTCCACTAGGTGAGCCTTTTCCTGAAGCTGCTTCTCCACTAGGTGAGCCTTTTCTCTGTGGAACTGCTCAAGGAAGATGCCCCACCCCCCACTTCGCTGCAGCCTCCTCCTCAGTTACCCATGCTCAGGACAGCTGCTTCAGTGAGTCACTGGAAGCCACAGGTGCCCCTTGTTGAGAGAGCCTTGCACTGGGTGGAGAAACAAACCTTCCTGGGAAAGAAGGGGCCTCTACAACAAGCATTCATTCTCCTTGCCCTACTAGGAGGTGTTGGCCCTGCAGACGTCTGTATGGAAACACAGACAAGTGGGTTCTATAAAATACTGGAAACTGCTAGGTGGTGGTGGCCCACACCTATAATCCCAGCAGAGGCAGGTGGATCTCTAAATTCAAGGACAGCCTGGTCTACATAGCATGTTTTGGAACAGCCAGGGCTACACAGAGGAGCCCTGTCTTGAACTTCCCCCTACTATAAAAGAGAGAGAAAGAGAGAGACAGAGAGACAGAGAAAGAGACAGACAGAGGACAGAGACAGAGAGACAACAGAGAGACAGAGACAGAGAGATACTGGAAACTTTTTTCACTGTGAAACCCCCTAGTTCAGCAGTCTAGCGAGTTCCCTCTTTGTATCCTGGGTTCTCTCCCTTTACATAACGAGGGTAATAGATTCCTTTCTGGACCTTTCCTAAAAGCACAGACGCCCAGTAGTCATTTGAATACAGAATGAGTATGAATTCTCAATCTGAACCTCCAGACTTTGCTTGTCTGGTTATTTTTATTTATTTATTTATTTATTGCTTTGTTTTGTTATTTTTTTAAGAACCGGGCTGTTCTTGAACTCAACATAGCTAAAGATGACCTTGAACTCTGGTCCTCTTGCCTTCACCTCCCAAGTGCTGGAAAATTTTTTTTGAATTTTTATTTATTGATGTTATGTGTATTGGTGCTTTGTGTGCATGTAATTCTGTGCACCACGTGTGTGTCTGGTGTCCGAGAAGGCAGAAAAAGGCATCAGATCCCTCCCGGGACTGGAGATACAGATGGCTGTGAGTTGCCAGGTGGGTGCTGGGAATTGAATCTAGGTCCTCTAGAGGAGTAGTCAGTGCTTGCAACCTCTGAGCCATCTCTCTAGCCCCCACCCCACCCCCTTGCAGATGTTGGGATTCCAGGCATGTATCACCATGTCCAGTGAAATTCAAAATGTGAAATATTCCCTAAATTGAAACTTTTAGAGTACCAACATAACACAACAAGTGGAAAATTCCACACCTCCCCTTACGTGCTAGATAGCAGGCGACATGCAGATGTCCTAAAAATATTGTGTAAAATTGACTTTCGGCTGTGTATTTGCAGCAGAAATTAATTTTCTATTAAGACTTTCAACTCTATTCCTGAGATACCTCATTATGTATGTGCAAATACTTCCAAATCAGGGGTGGGGACCCTGAAAATCTGAAACAAGTCTAGTCCTAAATACTTTGAATAGAGGATATTCCACGTTAGGCTGTAGAAGGAGATAGGAAAAACTCACCATGTCTGCTGGTTAGCCTCAGCTGTCAGCTTGACACAACCTAGAGTTATCTGAAGAGTCTCAATGTGGAGACCACATCAATCAGGCTGGTGTGTGGGCATCTCTGGGGGCATTTTCTTGATTGCTAACTGATGTAAGAGGGCCCAGTCCTCAGTGGGGAGTGTCATTCGTAGCCAGGGGGTGCGAACTGTGTAAGAAAGCTGGGTAAAAGTTAGCTGAAAGTTAGGGAGAGCAAGCCAGTAAGCAGTATTCCTCCATGTTCTCTGCTTCAGTTACTGCCCTGACTCCCTTTCCTGATAAACTGTTACCTGAAGATGTAAGGGTAAGTAAACTCTTTCTTCCCAAATTTGTTCTTTAATCATGGTGTTTATCACTGCCACAGAAGACAAACAACAACACTGTGGACTCTTGGGTTTCTAGGTCAGAAAGGTGGAAACTAGCTTTGTCCTCAGACCCAATATCAAACTCACATTCTCGGAAACTCTCACAACACACCTGTAGTAGCTGACACATCATTCTCTGCTTTATTGGAGCCCTGTGTCCACATTTCCCACCTCCTGCGTCCCTATGCGGTAATTATCGTAGGAAATATGGGTTTAGTAAAATTCCATAGCGCTGTTTCAGTTTCCCTCTCAAACCCGAGACAGGCCCTGGGAAGCCAGTCTTGTCATGGTCAGTCCTAAGTCCTTGAGCCTTTTGGGAAGGTGGTGCTGGAGACACTGAGTGGGCTGTGTCCCTTAAGAGTCAACAGCTCTGAGTACCTCATCTTCTGCTTACCGGGGGATTGTTTCCTGAGAGTCATTCCTCCTCCCTCCACAGCCTGCAGGGTGTGGGGGACAGTGGGCAAATTGCCTTACAGGATTTCTAATAAAAGACTGGCCTGGGCTTAGGACAGAATGATGGCTTTCTGGTACCCTCTTTTCCTCAGTGAGCCCGCTTCCTTCTCTCTCCCAACTTCCTGGATTTAAAAGCAGTGACGGACCCTCAGTTATCTCTAGCTCCAGCAGCTACTCTAAGGTCAGCTCTGAGAACAAAGATAGCCATGCTTGACAGCTGTCCTGCCTGGGCCTACTAAACAACACTGGAAAGACCTCCCAGATATCTCTGGTTCCTAGCAAATACCAGCAGGCAAACACCCAAAGTACAGCTGGGAATTCCTGGTGAGCAATACCCCCCACCCCACCTGGGCGCTGGCCGGCAGATTCCTGGGACTGGGGAAGGCAGAGGCAGGAGTGCTGGCTCTCAGCCCCAGAGGCGGACCAAGTCACTTCCTGAAGTTGAGGAGATTGCTTGTGGGGGAGGGGATGGTTCTCCCTAGGTAGGAGGCAGGATAAGGTCAGGAATAGAGGCCTGGGATCAACTGAATAAACCTAGGCTTTCCTAAGAAGCTGCATGAGAGGCGGAATGGCCAGGTGATCTTTAAGCTGCTGGTCCTTTTCTTGAAACCCTTCTCAGAATCCTTCCTTCCTGTGTCAAGGACAAAGAAAGTATCTGACTACCTTGAGTAGTAAGTAAGTTTCTTTAGAAAGGATACAAATGCTCACAAGCCCATTAGCTTTAGTGTTAATGTTTGAATTGGTTGTTTTGTTAGCATACAAAGTGACAGGTTATCACTGTAACAGTCTTACATACAGCACACTTTGTTATTTTTCTACTCCCCTCTTGCTCCTCCTCTTCTTTTTTTCTTTTTCTCACTCTTTTCTTTTGCCTTCCTCTCCCTACTCTTTTCACCCTTCCCTTTCCCTTTCCTTTCTCCCCCCCCCCAAAAAAAAAACCAAAGTCTAACTCTGTAGCCCAAGCTAGACTGTGACTCAGTCTAGGCTCAAACTCAGAGCAATCCTCCTGTTTCAGTTTCCTCAGTGCCAGGATTATAAGATGCCAGGCCCAATTTTAAAAATATTCTTTCAATATGCATCAGCATGAAACAGGGTGCAGATGCTTTAGGCTTTTCCTTTCAACATTGACAACAAAATCAAAAAAGGTTCTATTTAAAAGTAGCTATACACCAGGCATTGGTGATGCACACCTTTAATCCCAGCACTCAGGAGGCAAAGGCAGGTGGATCTCTGTGAGTTCGAGGCCAGCCTGGTATACAGAGCGAGTCCAGGACAACCTCCAATATAGAGAAACCCTGTCTCGAAAACCAAAAGAAGAAGGAGGAGAAGGAGGAGGAAGAGGAAGAAGAAGAAAAAGAGGACAAGAAGAAGAAGAAGAAGAAGAAGAAGAAGAAGAAGAAGAAGAAGAAGAAGCTATAAAGCCAGTGTAGTTCGAAATGAACCATGTTCACTTAAATCTGACAGTTACTATTTGCTGAAACCGAATACTGATGGGTGGATGATTCAGGTCTGGCTAGTCTGGGGCAGGTACATCCTTAGCACCATCCAACAGCCAGGTGATGACTCCAGCCTCCTGCCACTTTCTCAGTTTGAATTGCTGCTTTGGGGTGTCTTCTAACCTTCTCTTGGTGGGAATACACTATAATGCAAGAAGTTCTCCCCTGCTGTTTTCTCATCAACACTCAACAATCAGTGTTTGAAACAACTTGAGGAGATCCTTAATTTTCAGGGCCTCATCTGTGACCGCAGGAACCTGGCTCTCATCTCAGCCACCTCACGGGATAGATAGTTCTGCACACCCATTCCTCCATTTAGTCATTGCTTATAGAGTACTTACTGTGTGTTGGACTCTGTCCTAAGTAGAGACACATAGCAAGAAGGGGAAAGCCTCTGTCCTGTGAAATATATTTTTCAGTGGGAGAGGCTGATAAAATAATTAAGAACTTGTCTCAAGTGGGCAAAAAATGAGCTGGAAGGGAACCCAGAAGAAAGGAAAGGAGCGAAGGCACTTACTTCTTAAAGGTGGGTTCCAATCAGAGAGACGGCTCAGTGGTTAAGAGCACTTGTTGCACAGGCTGAGTTCAGATCCCCAAGTAAAAAAGCCAGTGGCTCAGGGGCTGGCGAGATGGCTTAGTGGTTAAGAGCATTGGCTGCTCTTCCAGAGAACCGGTGTTCAATTCCCAGCACCCACATGGCAGCTCACAACTGTATGCAACTCCAAGATCTTCACAAAGATATACACGCAGGCGATGCAAATAAATAAATGTGATCCCCCTGCTTCAGTTTCCTCAGCGCTAGGATTACAAGTGTGAGCTGCCAGGCCCAGTTTCTAAAGTATTCTTTTGATCTGCACAAACATAAAACTAGGCAAAACTCTTTAGATTTTCCACTTTAGCATTTTCCTCTTTAGCAGTCACAGCAGAGTGTGTGCCTATAACCCCAGCAGCGAGGGACGAGACAGGAGGATCACTGGAGCTTGCGGTTTGCCAGGCCTAGCTCCAGGTCCAGGGAGACTCCCTGTCTCAAAAGAAGGCAGGGAGCAATAGAGCATATGCCACAGCGCAGATACTGTCCTACACACCACAGGCACGACTCAGTCACACACCAAACAGCAAATATAACGGAGTGTTGAAGGGGGCATTTCAGACCTAAATGAGAGGGAGAAATGAGCATTCTACAAACAGCCAGGAGGCCAGGTGGCTTGAGGGGGACAGCATCGAGACACACAGAAGCACACAGTAAAAACGCGGGGACAGTAAGTATCTGTGGTTTGGCTGCTTGGCAACCGCTTCCTGCTCCTGGCAACTGTGGCTCTATATTCCCCTGGGAAAGCACCGCCCCTGTGCTTCAGGTAGAATTGACTCCACCCCTTATAGGTCTGACCAATCAGACATAATAACTGATTTATGAGTGATCATGACACCCAATCAGAAAGAAGGACGAGTGAGGCGCTGCCTTCCCCTGAGATCCAAGCAGTAAGGAAGGGCCTGCAGCAGTCAGGTGTCTCGTGCGATTTGAGAAGGGGGAGGTGGGACCTAAAATAAAGTTCCAGGCATCCAAAACCCTGGAACTAGAATTAAGGATATTGTGAGCCACCATGTGGGTGCTGAGAACTGAACCAGAGTCCTAGCAGCAAGTGGTCTTAACCACAGTCACCTCTCCAGCCCACCATCTCAATTAAAAAAAAAATGTTTCTTTGGGAGGCATGATGTCCCACAGCCCAGGCTGGCCTCAAGCTCCATATGTATCTGAGGATGATCTTGACTCATCTTCCAGTCTTCACCTCCAAGGGCTGGGATTCCAGATGTGTGCCGCCATACTGGGTTTATCCTGCCATCTTGAGCCCTGGCATTCAAGTTTTACTATTTGTAGGTGTCTCACTTGCCTGCAACAAAGCAGCTGCTCCCTGTGTAAGCTGACAGCCGGTGATCATCGCTGCATGAGAAAGCACTGCTAAGCTGGCAGCCCCCATGGAAAAGCCAGGCGCCCGCTGCTGAGGAGCAGGCCTGGGGAGCTGTAAGCTGTGGCTCGAGGTCTCTTTGGTGACTTCAGACTGAAGCCTGGAGGCTGTGCTGTCCCAGCGGTCCCCAGATGTGACTGGCTCTTGCCACCCAGGCTGTCTGTAAGTTGTGTCCTTGTGACAAGGTGCTGAGGGACCCAAGGGACAGCAAGTAAAGAGGAAGCCTCAGCGCGGTCTTTGACCGCATCTCTGAAGTAACACACGGTCGCCTCCACTTGCCTCCAGTCATGAATCCACGGCCCAGCGTTTCTGTGCTCCTCACACCGTTCCATCTTTACAAACAGGAAAGTCCCAGCTTCTCCGGAGAAGGCAGGGTTGCCTGTGGTCACACAGATGCTGGGGTGCAGAATGCTAGCTCCTCCTGCCTCTGCGGCCGACTTTGTTCAGTGCTGTGTGCTGAGAGGCTGTGACCTTCTTGGGGGCCTGGCTCCCTTCTTGGATGGCAGTCTTTCACCAAGTACTCACTGCGTGTGGGAAGCACGATGATTAATGTCCGTTCTCTGGTGACGTGGCAAGACCGCAGAAAGAAGTGACCAAAGTCTAACTCCAAAGCTCAAGCCTGACAGGACGTGATAAAGGAGCAAGCATTCTGAAAGAACACACTAAAGGACGTGACCTGTGCAGATGAAGACTGAGCGCCTGCCAGGCTCTCCATCCTCTCAGCTGGGGACAGGGGGCTTCTACCAGCTTCTGGTTAGTTAGGTGCAGAGGTTGTAGACAAAACCCCACATCCCAGTTTCTCGGTGAACTTGGGCAGTTCTTTCTACATCTAAGGGCCAAGCAATGCTAGGCAGGATTTGAGAAGACTCCAGATGGAGAGGAGCAGCCCTTGCCTGTGACTCAGCCACACAGGAGCAGAACCCTGCCCTTCTCCACGAGGCACACTGCTTGCCATGGTAGGGAGGACCTCTGCCTAGCACTAAGGGCGACTTCCTGTGGCTGGCCCTCATATATTGACTAGGTACCACCTTGAGCCCTGCCTCTCACAAAAAAAAAAAAAGTAAAAAAAAAAAAAAAGATGTAGGGTGACATGCTTTATAATCCCAGCAGAAGGAGTCTAAGTTCAAGGCCAGCCTGGTCTGGACAGAATGGGCAACATAGAGAGACCCTGTCAGGGAGGAAGAGAGGAAAGATGATTAGCATCTCAAGCCTTTCCTTGCATGTATTCAAGCTAAATTTGAGCTGCCACCCTTGTGGGGCCCACAGGACATTAACTCTGCCTTAACCCATCTGGGCTTTCTTGCAGACCTCAGCCAGCTGAAACATGTTTGGATCAAAGACAAACTTCATCAACTTGTATCCGCCTCCAGCTTTCGCTAAGCACATTAGGCAACAGCAGCCACAGGTTGGCCTTTGTGGGCTCCATTGTCACAGCTGTTGGTACAGACACAAATACTAGGCAGAATAATAACCGGGGGATAAATAGTCCTTTAACCAGAGGCCCCGAGTGCTCTGGGAACATTACCTCATGCCCACCTGACACACTCCCACAGACCTTTTTTTTTCAAGTCCCTCTTACGTGTTGGAGAGGCCTTCACCATCCCACTAGCCCTGTCTTGGCACAGCTTTGGCTCCTGTTTATGGTCGTTCAGAGAGTCTTGAGGGGAGAGCTTGAGGAAGTGGTTGTCCAGGTCTCTGAGGCCCTCCTAGCTCCACCATGCCTACCCTCCTGAGCTGTCCCTCCACTGGCCTAGGTCTTTCCAAGCTTGAAACGGGAAAGAGCATTGCTGACAATGTGTGTTGAAGCATTTCAAATGCCAAGGGTGGAAACCATTGGATACGTATAATTTTGAAACTGGCATGTGGCATGCTGAAATTGTTGGAACCCACATACTTGGTGTGCCAGATTTATAGGTTACCTGCAAATACAAGCTGTTCTTACAACATTGTAATATCTAGACTTGGGCGCTGAGTACTGCTGCCCATTTCTTCAGGCGTTCTTTCCTTCTTCCTTCCTTTCTTCTCATCATGTAAAAATTAAGATGCTGGCCCAGCAGAACCCAGTTCATGCCGAGACACAGATAACTCATTCCTCCTCCAAAGAGTTTCTGGGAACCATAGCGGATCAAAATGTGGGGGCCCTCAAAGCTCAGATCCCTCATTCCTTTGGAAATGACCCTTCGGACAAGCGTGGATTATGCAGAGTGTAAAAGGAAGTATAAAGGGATGAGTTGACAGAGCAGCCACTTCTGTCCAAAGTGATTGACAGCAAAATGGAATAATGTGGGTTCCGAGATATTTTCAACTGTGTAAGGAAGAAGTGACAGCAGGACCAGGGACGGCAGTGTCTGTTCCAGTCATCTGTGAGCATCTGTTGGCGCAGTTCCCTGGAAAAAGCATTACCACATGCCGGGTTGACTGAGGAGGAAGCCTGCACAGGTAGCTGAACAGATCCAGCTGTGGGGAGGAAGCAGGGTGAGCATCAGGTGAGAGAGCCCAGGCCATGCTGTTGGAGGGCAGGGTAGGCGATGCCTGAGTGGATGCCCTCAGTCCACGTCAGGAGAGCAAGTTTGATCCAGAGCCAAGTGGGGAAGGCCTTGCACCCAGAAAAGAAAATCCAGTCTCCTCTAACTCCTCAGGGACAGGGGTTGACCCTAAGCCTGGGAGTAGCCCCCATCCCAGGGTCAGGGTCTCTAGGAGAATCCTGTGGTTTGGAAGGGAGCATCAGTGGGGGTTCCATTGTGAAACTGCATATCTTCATTAAGCTTGCTTCGAGTTCTCACTCCACCAGTAACACTGGCCATGACGCATGATGGAACATCTTCCAGGGTAGCTCCATGGTAGAGTTGCTGGTAGCTCTGACTCGGAAGCATGCCTTCATCTGTAAATAGGGAATGTTTCAGGAGCTGTGTGTGTGTGTGTGTGTGTGTGTGTGTGTCTATAGGGAACTGGCTCATGGAGTTATGAAGCTGAAGCTGGCAAGTCCCAAGGTCATCAGGGTAAGTCAAGTAGCAAGCTGAGACCTGGGAGAGCCAATGGTACAGTCCCAGACCAAAGACCTGCAGGCCTGAGACCCACCAAAAGTTGAGAAGCTGATGTCAAGGCATCAGTCAGGAAGGAACCTCTCTACCATGGGAAGAGTGAAGCTTTCTGTTCTATTCCAGCCTTCAGCAACTAGACAAGGCGCACTCACAAGGCAGAGTGAAGTCCGTTTCACTCACTCTAATAATTCAAATGTTAGTCTAGTCCAATAAAGGACCTTAACTGACAAGCAAGAATAGTGTTTGACCAAATCCATGCTACCTATTCAGCCCTGTACAGCTGACAGATGAAAGTAGTCATGACACAGGTTACTTCAAGCATAGACCAAATGCAATCCCGGGTACTGAGCACAGGGCAAACCTCACGGATGGAAGCTGGGTGGGTAAATCATAGTGGTGTTTGTTGTTGACCTGAGATTCTCACCTGCTCTGTCAAAGGGAGAGAATGTTCTTGAGCTGAGGAAGGGTCAGCCCCGAGGGAAAGGTAAAGGGGGTGGCCACTGATCCAAAGGCCTGAGGGCACAGGTCGGACCAGAGAGCATCAGTGTAGCTCCACACTGAGACTGCTGAGAGGTCAAAACAGACTCTCGCACTCAGTCTCTGTCTGTCTTTCTCTGCCTCTCTCTCTCTCTCTCTCTCTCTCTCTCTCTCTCTCTCTCTCTTCTTGTTGTTTTTTGAAACAGGGCTTCTCTGTTTTCTATGGCTATCTTGGTGTCCTGGAACCCACTATGTAGACCATGGTGGCCTCAAACTCACAGAGATCCACCTGCACCTGTCTCCTAAGTGTTGGGATTAAAGGCTTGCGCCACCACCAGCCTGCTTTCCCTTCCTAATTTTAGAATAAATTAGATGGGATTCAGAATTTTATCAGGGGCTGGGGATGTAGCTCAACAGTAGAGCATTTTAACAGCAGGTGAGAGATCCGTTCCCCGGACCAGTCTCACTGGGCTAGGACTCACTGATGAGTCCTGCCAGCAATGCCCAGGCATCCTCCCGTCTTCACTTCCCTGCTTGAGGATTACAGGCTACAACCAGCTTTTTTTTTTTTAAACATGGGTTCTGGGAATCTAACCCAGTCTTCACACTTGCACAGTAAGCGCTTTACCAACTGAGCCATCACCCCAGCTCTTCTCAATGCAGCAATTCCCAAATCTGGCTAAATTTACCTTTTGGACTTGAGGGAAAACATCATATTTGGGCCTAAGCACATCCCATAGACAGACTGTGTGGGCTAGAACCTGAGGCTACTGTGTATCTGTGTCCTTTCTACCTGCTGCTTCTAGTCTGCCTGGGTCAGTAAGCAGGCAATGAACGAGGGTAGCTAGGAGAGAGTGGGATGGGCAGAGAGCTTGTTGCCATTGGGTTCAAACTGGAGCCATAGGAACCAGTGGCGAGGAGGAGGAAGATGGAGGTTGAGGCTGAGAAGAAATCCAAACTTGTGCAAGTTCACAGAGAGCGCGCCTCATTGTGCCAAGATGGATGACTTACTCAGTATGGTAAATGTCCTCCAACTCTCATCTGTTTCCAAAATTCAAGCCATTTCTAATAATATTTGTAAGGCCGCTGGCCAGCAAGTCCGTGGTCTCCCTGATCACCGGGCCTCAACCGTGGTGACACCATGAAAGGCTGTGAATGCCCTATATGTCCTGCTTGTTCCTGATGGCAGACAGCTCCAGGCTGCAGTGGGTGTCCACCTTCCTTCTTCTCCTAACTCCCTTCTTCCTTTTTCCCTTTTCCTCTTGAGGATTCTGTCATGGTTTTCTGCCAGTGTTTCCACCTTTACTTACAAAACACAAGCAAAGGCCCTCACAGCTCAGTTTTATTCTTATTGCTGTGCAGGCAAGGGCTAGGTGAGATGCCAGAGCCCTGGATGCTGACATTCCTAAAGGTTTCTTTGGCACTCTCGGCACTAAGTGGCCAGATCATCGTGGCCTCTCACCCTCTAGTCTCCAGCAGTCCAGTTGATGGAGGGCAGGGAGTGGGTGGGGAAGCTGATGTCACAGCTTGTTACAAATGGAAAACGGACATCAGAGGCTGTCAGAGGAGCATCTCTCAACAGCCCCAAATTACTGCCTTGGGATTTATTCAAAACAAAATGGTAAGTGTGGAAAGACAGAACTTTAATCCCTGCCTCATGCATAATAGGGATAGTGTGTCTGCTTCAGTGAGGAACTATTGACCTCCAGCTGTGTCCCAGAGGCCTATGGGAAGGCCTGGTCAGGTGGATTTACCTGTTTTTGCCATGGAAAGGAAGCATAAGATTCTCCATTGAGTTCAGAGCATGACATTATATCCCATTCTTAAACCTTCACCACAAATCAGGTAAAGCAAGTATTATTCTTTCAAAGAGGGGAAACTAAGACTCAGGTTGCATTGGGCAGTATAGACTAGGCTATGCAGCAGTAACAAAGAGTTCCATAACTAATGTGTTTCCCCCCATCATACAGAAGTCTCCTAGTCAGTGAGACAGCAACCTAGCTGTTTTGTCTGATGTTTCTACCCTTTTGTCAACAGAGAGCCTCCTCTATCATTACCACAGTGGGGAGAAGGAGCCTGGAGAGTTGTATTGGAATAGTTCAGTCTACTTAGACATGAACTTCCTGTCATGTCATTTCTTTCTTTCTTCCTTCCTTTCTTTCTTTCTTTCCTTATTTCCTTTTTTTTCTGTTTGGGTTTTTTGAGACAGGGTTTCTCTGTGGCTTTGGAGACTGTCCTGGAACTAGCTCTTGTAGACCTGGCTGGTCTCACAGACATCTGCCTGCTTCTGCCTCCCGAGTGCTGGGATTAAAGGCGTGCGCCACTGCCGCCATCACCACATATTTTATTATTGCAAGGAGATCACTGCACATATGTGGAGGTCAGAGGACAACTTTTGCAGAGCTTTCCTTTCACCCATGTGAGTCCTGCAGATGGAACTCGGTTCATCAGGCTGGGCAAGAGGTGCCTTTTCCCTCTGAGTCATTTCTCTATCCCCTCTCATGTAATTTCATTGGCCAGGACTAGTCCTGCCCCACCCCCTGGCAAGGGAGCTAAGATGCCAGTCAGGGGAAGGGGACTGGGGACTGGTGAGCCAGGATCTGTCTAAAGTCAATGCTCAGGTTCTGACCAGTACCAGTTAGAGGGATCCCTTCCTGTCAGTCTCAGTAGGCAAATAGCATGTGTGCACATCTCATGTATGTATGCATTCTTTGTATTCACATGGCATGTGTGTGCACATCCTGCATGTGTGTATGTATCCTGTGGCAATCACTCATAATTCCATCTTACAAGTAGCTCAAGATTATGAAACCAGGAGGGTGCTAAGACCTGGCACACCAGAGCTGGTAACAGGTCCCCAGCCTAGGTCCCAGTTCTCCAAAAGACTAATTTGACACTCTTCCCCACACACCCAACTCCCTGTCACTTTGAAATCTGGAGACATCACAGTTCTCCTTAACCTGCTTACTAATGCCTAAAATTCAACCACTGAGACCCCGAGCTTTCAGCAGACATGCCGCTGGAGGAAGTGAAAAGTGAGGTCACCATCAATACACATCAAACAATCAAGTGCCATGCCATGCAGCTCGGCACTGGAAGGTTTGAAGTGAAATTTGGAGGACAGAGAGCAGGTAAGTTAGGAAGGAAGTCGGTCTCAGGTGTGAACATTCTGGATGAGCACCCTTCTCCAACTCTCCCGTCTGTTCTGCTGCCCACATAAATGTGCGACCTGCTTCTCATTCACTATGCTAAGGCCTGTCTTAGTTAGGATTTCTATTGCTGTGGAGAGACACTATGACCGTGTCAATTCTTATAAAGGAAAACATTTAATTAGGTGGCTTACAGTTTCAGAGATTTAGTCCATTATCATCATGGCAGGACATGGTGACATGCAGTCAGACATGGTGCTGGAGAAGGAGCTACATCTTGGTCCAGCAGGCAGCAGGAAGTGGTCTGAGACACTGGGTGTATCTTGAGCATAGGAGACCTCAAAGCCCACCCACACAGTGACACACTTCCTCCAACAAGGCTACACATACTCCAACAAAGCCACACCTCCTAATGGTGCTACTCCCAATGAGTTTATGAGGGCAATTATGTTCAAACTACCACAAGGCCCTTGAATAATTCAGGGTTATGGATAGAGCTTGCTATTTGACAAGAATGACTCAAACCTACAGAGGCTAAAGAGACTTAGCTGACACCAGGGCAAACACATGGTTGACCTGGAGAAACAAAAATGCTGCAGGAAGCTAGGCAGTGGTGGCACACGCCTTTAATCTCAACACTTGAGAGTTAGAGACAGAAGGGTCAAGAGTCCAAGGTCATTCTCAGCTACGTAGTAAGTTTGAGACCAGCCTGGACTACATGGGTAATGAGAGCATGTGGTAAAGCCTTCATATTTGTGGCTCCTTGCATATGTGAATGCATACATTTTACAAAAAGTAGACACATGTCCCAATGTCAGGCCCTCACCCCATCCACCTGGTTTCCCATGCCGGAAGCTGATCAAGTAGTGACAGTAAGGGAAGGGGGCCTCTAGCCTGTGGCCTGTGTCTATGGTCATCTTATAACCAAACTTGGATATATAACACCATAGGAACTGGCTCCCAGGCCCTGCTAATGGGCTAGTCCCACAGCTTGTGCAAAACTTAGATTTTCCTGGTGTCAGTTGCATCTGCCAGTAAGACATAAAACCAGAGAACATTCTGGTGACAGGAGGTGGGACAGTCAAGCTAGCATTGGTCTATCTGGAATCCACAGCTACCTGACGGTCTATACTGTGGCTGTTTTACTCTTGTCCCCACTGTGGACACACAGATCAGCGACTGTATCTTTGTGATGATTTCCTGCCAAAAGCCTTCTGTAGAGACTCTGGAGCTGGCCAGCTGAGTAAAGTCTTGGCTCTGATCAGGCTTCCCTTGAGCTCTGCTTTCCTCCTAGTGCAGGGGTTCTCAACCAGGTGGGTCACAACACCTTTGGCAAACCTCTATCTCCAAAAATATTTACATTATGGTAGCAAAATTATAGTTATGAAATAGTAACAAAAATAATTGTATGGTTGGGGGTCACCACAACATGAGGAACTGTATTAAAGAGTCGCAGAATTAGGAAGGTTAGGAACCACTGCTCAAGATGGAGGAGTCCAGAGCACTACTGGAAATGCTGACTACTTGTGTTTGTGACTGTGTGTACATGTGAACACGTATGTGTGTGCACACATGTTCTGTGTGCTTGTGTGTTTGGATCAATGGATGTGTGAGTACATGTGTGTGTGGGTGCCCGCGTATGTGTGGGCATGCTTGTGAAGGCCAGAGGACAGCATTAGGAGTTGCTGCTCAGGTGCTGTCATTGATTTTGTTGTTTTTTGTGAAGGGTCTCTCACTGGCCTGTACCTGTGCTACCACACCTGGCTGTTGCATGTGGGCCTGGGGCTCAAACTCTGTCATTGTGCTTGCCCAGCAAACATTTGCCAACTGAGCTGTCTCCCCAGTGTCTCCCTTCTCCCTGCTGTTGGGGTGTTTTTCTTTGTTTTGTTTATATTGAGACTCTTTCTCTAAGTAGCCCTGGCTGTCCTGAGCTCTGTAGACTAGGCTGGCCTCGAACTCAAAGATCTGCCTACCTCTACCTCCCAAGTGCTGGGATTAAAGGCCGTCGCTACCATTGCCTGACTTCCTCCCCCTTTTTATGTAGTGCTGAGAATTGAACCTAGGACCTCATTTTTATGTATAATATGTCCCCCTCTAACTGCTGGTTCTCTCGGCTGTCTGCCCCCCTAGGCACCCCATCTTAAATCCCTGCAGAGAGAGCCTTTCTACCAGGTGGTGGTGGTGGCGCATGCCTTTAATTGAGCACTCAGGAGGCAGAGGCAGGTGGATCTCTGAGCTTGAGGCCAGCCTGGCCTACAGAGTGAATTCCAGGACAGCCAGGGCTACACAGAGAAACACTGTATTGGAAAACAAAACAAACAAAAACATGAGAGAGAGAGAGAGAGAGAGAGAGACAGAGAGACAGAGAGAGAGACAGAGAGAGAGAGAGAGAGAGCCTTTGCTGCCAGCTTTGCTCAGCCCCTGGTCTGGAGTCACATTGCCTGTCAATCCACTGTGGTAGCACATGCCTGTAATCCTAGCTCTCAGGAGGCTGAGAGAGGAGGGCCATGAGTTCCAAGCCAGCCTGAGCTACAAAGTGAGACTTGTCTAAAACTAAAAAGCATGCATCACAGTTGGGAGGAATAATGTGTGCTTGTGAAATTGACAGCACTGGGGTGCGAGCTGCTATTGGCCTCATCTCAGACCCCAGACAGCTGCAGCAAGAAACGCATTTCTCACTGACTGGTCTCATGGCCAGCGGGAGCCTCCTCACCTTGCTTCTCGAAGAATGGCTGCCTTTCAGATGTGGACTTCAGAGCCCAGCCTCTGCCCTTCCTCTAAATCTTCCTGTCTTGGCTTCTAGCACAAAGTAAAGGTGGGCCAGAGGTTTCGTCCAAGTAACACTCAAGCCACTCGTAATTAAGAAGTACAGTCATTAGAAGACTCTCAGGTCAGACAATGGAAACAGTAAGAGTTTCCACTGAAACATGAACTTGGCAGAGCAGACTGGGCCTCAGAAGCCTTTGTGCACAGCCGGAGATGAGAAAGCCTTCCTGTGTGGCCTGGGGTCGGGCATGGGAGTGGGTGAGGAGCGGGTGGGAGAAGGGGAACCTGGGTCCTCTAGCAACTCTCCCTTTTCTTCCTATAAAATCAAACATGTGCTTTGCCCCATCACACTTTAGAGTCTTTGCGTGGGGTTAGTTTTTGGCACAAATGTGCTTTCAACAGTGAAGATGTGCTCATGCCTGCACTGCTCCATACCCTTCTCATACATTGCATACTATTCAGAACTGTGATTTTGGTCACTAGACTCTTGGGTTATAGCCAACTTTCTTCTCAATTGTTTCCAACTTTTATGAGCAGCTTGGAATTTGTACATGTTTATATTGTAGGGAAAAATTCCCAAAAGCAGTATTTCTATATTAAGAGGTTTCTATGCAGCTATGTTGGATGGTGCCTTTTGAATTTAATTTAATCTTTCTATCTATCTATCTATCTATCTATCTGTCTGTCTGTCTGTCTGTCTGTCTATCTATCATTTTATTTTGAGACAGGGTTTCTTTGCGTAGCCTTGGCTGTCCTGGAACTCACTCTGTAGACCAGGCTGGCCTTGGAATCAGAGATCTGTCTGTTTCTGCCTCCCAAATGCTGGGGTTAAAGGTATTAACCACCACCAACCAGCTGACAGTGCCTTTTTTTAATTTGAAGAGTATTAATAACTGGTCCACTACCTTATTTTTTTATCACTATTCTTTCTGGTTTTGTTTTGTTGTTGTTGTGAGTTGGGGTTTTTTTTCTGGTATTTTAAGACAGGGTTTCTCTGTGTAACATCCTTGGCTGTCCTGGAAACTCACTTTATAGACCAGGCTTGCCTTGAACTCAGAGATCTACCTATGCCTCTCGAGTAAATGGTCTCTTTTAGCCTCCTTCTCCACTCCACTTTCCTACTCCAGAAACTAGGAAAGTCAAAATCCACTTCTTCAGACTATGTTGTAGCTTAGGGTGACCTATATGTGCTCTGTGAGAGTCAAGAGACCTCTGTAAAGAAATTCTGGAAGTATTGTCCTTCTCAATGAAAGGAGAGAAGTCACAAAGCATGCTGTCTC
This sequence comes from Mesocricetus auratus, assembly GCF_017639785.1. NCBI lineage: Eukaryota > Metazoa > Chordata > Mammalia > Rodentia > Cricetidae > Mesocricetus > Mesocricetus auratus. The sequence continues at coordinate 36,617,405 of NW_024429186.1, read as the reverse complement.
TTGTCTCATTTGACCTGTAACCTCTCAATCCCATCGTGTGAGTGCACAAATCCATGAGCTACCACAGCCATCTAATAACCACAAAGTCATAAGCCTAAGGATACAAACAAACAACAACAACAAAAACCTGGTAATGGTAAGTCCTTTCTTATGTCTTAAGGGTACTGAATCTGCCTGGAGATGTATTAGAATCCAACTACCAAATAGAAGTCAATGGTTCCCAAAGTTAGTGGTTAAGCCTATAGAACTAACTACCTGTCACACAAGCCACAGCACAACCTAGTAAAATTGGGATCTGAAAAGTGGGGCCATACCAAGGAGTCAGTGTGGCAGTGCTGTACTGTTTTGGGGGAGGCAGAGGGAGACTTGAGATAAAGTCTCAGTACATAGTATTCCTGGCTAGCCTGGAGCTTGCTATGTAGACTAAGCTGAACTTGAACGTGTAACAATCCTCCCGAGTGCTAGAATTATAGGTGTTATACACTGTGCCTGGATTGTTGAAGTTGTTTGGTTTTGTTGAGACAGAGTCTCACTCTGAAACCTACACTGGCCTGGAACTCACTATGTAGACCAGGTTGTCCTCAAATGCATGGCATGCTGGGAATAAAGGCATGAGCCACTATGCCTAGCTACTACTGTGCTTTTGAAAGTTCTGCAGGTGATTCCAAACGCGTCATCTGAGAGTCAGTGGTGTAGCTGGTGCTCTCAACCTTTCATGTGCAGACAGGCCACGCATGCATTTTGTGGAGCTCTGCACCTGACTCTGCAGCTTCAAAGCAGGGCTGGGAAGCTGATGAGTCAGTGGCTACCAGTCTAGGGACTGTAGGAGGCCTGGGGGTTCTTGCGCTCCCAGATAAGCACTAGGAAAACCAGGAATGTTAAACACACAAGGCTGTCCCTTCAAAGGAGGAGATGTATAACCTGTTTCTGTCCAGAAGGGGACATAGTTAATAGCCTGGTGACCTTTGCATTATTTGTGTGGCTGAGGCCACACTGGAATCTCCTCCAAAACCCTTATAATAAGCTTGTCTATCAAAAACCCCATCTTTATGGAAGATGTTGATGTATTTTACAAAGAGTTTGATGTAGCCATGTCTTAAGTTTTATTGTGTACACAGGACTGAGTTATTTATCACCAGGAAAGTTTTCACCAGATCAGATTGTGCTATGCCCATATATGCCTAGAATAAACCACTAAGGGTCAGACTCTCAAAGTTTGAACCAACACAGGCTACTTAGCTGTGTTAAACCAAGCTAACTTCTTGCCTCCCTAGGATTGTTACTCTGCTGGCCATGGCCGTCGCAGAAATCCCTGCAAGGGACCACTGTCTCTCTTGCTGGAGTAGGGCTTCTGCTCCCTGCCCAGGCTCCCTCAGCCACTGTGTCACCAGGAGCTGTGGTCAGTAGGAGTGGCAGCTGGCATATCAGCTGAGCTTAGTGAAACCCTGACTGTGTTACTCACCTTGGGCCACAGCTGCTCCTCTAATGGGAACAACTCCTGAGGCAGCAACTAGCTCCCCTTAGGCAGTCAGGGTGAGGATCTCGGTGGGTCCTAAGCTAGCCACACAGCACCCAGGTCCACTACCCTGACTGAGGCAGTGACACACAGTCACTTCGGTGGTTGTGCTGAGGGAGCATACAGACCCCTTAATGGCTTCATCAAGTATATACTAAGAGATCCCATTTCACAAGAAAACAAAAACAAAACGAAACCAGTTCCAATAAAGATTACCTCAGACTCCATCAATTCCTGCCATAGGATTCACGAATTACATGGGCAGGGCAGCAGGATTTTCCTCTCTTGGAACACCTCTCACTCTCAAGAGTTTTCCTTCCTTCTTAATAAGTCTATGTTCGACTTTCTTTGTTGCATAATATTTGTTTACACTGTGTGAAGATGTGTCATTATGATTGGTTTAATAAAGAGCTGAATGGCCAATAACTAGTCAGGGAGTGAATAGGTAAGACTTCCAGGGAGAGAGAACTCAGGGAAGAAGGAGACGCCAGCTAGACTCTGAAGAAGTCGAACTTAACGGAACAGAGCAGAGGTAACCGAGTCACAAGGCAGAACATAGATTAATAGAAATGGGTTAATTTAAGTTATAAGAGTTAGTTGGGGAAAAGCCTAAGCTAAGACCAAGCTTTCATAAGTGGTAATAAGTCTCCATGTCATTATTTGTGAGCTGGTAGCTCAAAGAAAGCTCCAACTACATTTCCTTATCATCCTTGAGAGGGAGACAACAAGCTCAGAAGCCATTGGTTCGGGTGGCTTTGATGAGTGTTGGTGTCTGGCCCCCTAGCTAAGCTCTTCAAGATCTAAGAAAGCCTCCTTCACTCTCAAAAATCCCAGCATGGCTTCTCTTACAGCCTTCCTGTGGCCTTCACCTCAGTTTTACACTTAGCTGTCTGTCAAGGGTTGGCTCTTTAGGTAGCATCTTCTTTTCTTTAGTTTCTGTTTCCCATTATTTTAAAAATCTAGCTCCAAAAACCAGTACTAGTTAGACTGGGTTTGGTGGTACACTTCTGTAACCCCAGCACTCGGAGTCAGGGAAATCAGGAGTTTAAGGTCATCCTCTGGTATATAAAGGAATTTAAGACCTTCTAGGTAAGTGTGATACTCTGAAAACAAGCAAACATAAAGACTTTTCCCAGGAAGCATAGGCAGGGAGATTGCCTCAAATTCAAGGCCAGCCTGGTCTACATAGTGAGTCCCAGCCAACCTAAGTGACAGAGTAAGACACTGTCTCAAAAAACAAAACAATGGCACTGGTAAGATGGCCCAGCAGGTAAGTGTGCTTCCTGCCAGGACTAGAGACCTGAGCTCCATCCCTGGGCCCATGTGGTAGAAGGAGAGAAGTGACTCTCATGTTGTCCTCTGACTGCCACATGCAGGCTGTGATGACAGGGGTGTGTGTGTGTGTGTGTGTGTGTGTGTGTGTGTGTGTGTGTGTGTGTACACTATAACTAGTTAAGTGGTTGGTTTTTGTTGTTGTTAAGACAGGGTCTCACTATGTAGCTCTAGCTGCTCCAGGCTGGACCCAAACTCATAGAGATCACCTGCCTCTGCCTCCTGAGTGCTGGGATTCATGGCATGGACGACTGTGCTCATATAAGTTTTTTAAAAATGAAGAGAAGAGAAGAGAAGAGGAGAGGAGAGGAGAGGAGAGGAGAGGAGAGGAGAGGAGAGGAGAGGAGAGGAGAGGAGAGGAGAGGAGAGGAGAGGAGAGAGGTACTGATGGTCTTCAGGCCAGTGAGAAATTCGGGCAGATGCCTGCCATCTCTACACCTGCTCTCACTTTGCTGCCCCGGCTCCACGAATGCCTGACCAGCACACATCCACCAGTTCCCTGCAGCTCGGAAGTCTCTGCCACAATGCACCAACTAGCCTCTGCTTCCCCTACACATTTGCCTGGCTACTCTACTTTGCTCACTTCCTCTGGTTCTTTTTTCAGCATAATCCCTCAGCTAACTTGCAGCTCCTCGGGGTCCCTAACATCCCATTCTCTCATGACCTTGACCTTGAGACTGCCCCGACCTCCAACTCTGGGTTTAAACAGCTTGGGGATGCTCACTGGATGCTAGTCTTCCTAAATGAGATTGTAAGGGTGGAGCCCTTGTTCAATAGATTAGAGGAAGACACAGGAGAGCAAGTGTGGGCTTCACCTGTCCCCATCCCTGCTCTCCCCTTCTCTCCACTCCTCTCTCCCTGTCACAGAAGGGGTACTGGAGATACAGCAAGAAGTCAGCTGTCTGAGGCAAACAGAATTTAGACTAACAGCAGCCTGTAGGCATCCTGGTTTCAGACTTTTCTGCTTTCCAAACTATGAGAAAGAAATTTCGGTGTTAAGGCTCTAGCCTGTGACATCTTGTTATTGTGACCTCAACAGACTGCCACGTCCACCCACGAAGCTCATCAGCCTAGGGTCAGCAGATGACCCAGGCAGGGGACAGGAGACTCTGGGAATGAATGTGTGCCACCTTACTCTCTAGCCAGCCCCTGAAAGCCTACCCTAGAGCTTGCCCCAAGCAAGGTACCAGGCAGTTGTGTCCTCCCTGAAGCCCCTGATGACACCTTCCCTACCCCTTCAGAGTGTGCCCCACACACACTCAGCAAAGTCCCCTCCTTCTGGGCATCCACCCACTGAAGGGTGCCAATCAGCTGAGCCTGTTCCTGTCTCACTCTGGATTCCCATCAGACATTCCTAAAACTTCCTGGGGAAACAGAAGAAAGAAGGCAGTCTTCGTGGAAGGGGGCTAAGGGGCAAACCCTAGTACCCATTCCCCACAGCTCCATGCATCCAGCTGTGTTCTGCACCTGCGTCCGTATTTTGAATAAAGGCTGTAAGGTCTGCTGGTGACAGACACTGCTTTCTTGGGACTGGGCAGGTACCCTGAGCATCCGAACTTTAAAGCCCTCTCTTGCTCCCCATCTTTCCCCCGACTCTGCTGGGCAGCCTTGGGTTCAGAACCAGTACTGACTGTGTACTCCAGCAAGTATTGACCTGAGGGTTGCTAGATCGATCCGGGCGTCTTCCTGGGAGGGGTGAGTCATTTCTCCAGGCTGCCAACTGCAAACAGTTGGGTCTGGCCAGCAGCTCCAGAGCACTACTTGTTGCTGAGGAAATACAAAGAGACACTACTGTCTCAGAGTTTCCACCCCCATGGAAGCCAGTGCTGGGAAGTACTTCACAGCCAGCCTGGGCGCCGGGATGAAGGATAAGGGGGTGTCTGTGGCGCCGGGTGACCACTCTGTGCCAGGAACACTCCAGCCCAGGCTGTGTCTGGACTAGTCCAGTCTTCCCAGCAGTCTTGCAAGTTGGGGTGTCACATGTGAGAAAATGAGGTTCACAAATATGAGGTGGCTGGCCGTGAAGAAAGGTGTGTCTAACCTGGACCAGGCATCTCTCTAAGCACTTCACGGTGCAGAAGGAGCCCTAGATCAAGCCCTATACTTGCCTCTTGTGCACTGTGGGAACTGGGAGTCTACTGAGCAGGAGGGTTGAGGGGGAGTCACCCCAGGGACATCGCATTCCACCTGCTCTGGCCCGATTGCCCCACAGAGCATGAATGAGATCCAGGCTGAGCAAGACCTCATACCATCCACCATGACTACCCACTTTTTTGGAACAGAGAAACATTCAGTAAGGCCTGTGAGTGGAGGGTAAGTCCTGGGGCTACAAAGTTGGGGGTGGCCTGGCAGGACAGAAAAGCCAGTGCTCCCAAGCACAGGTTACCCAGCCTAGCTGAGTGGCCCTGACTGGTCCCTTAATATGACTGTGCCTCACTGTCTTCCTCAACAAATGTGGAGTGTCTCTGTTGCATGTGTGAGGAACAAATGAGATGAAACACAGAGGACCCAACACATCACAGCCAACAAATCAGCAAGGTACTGTTCTGACCACCACCACCATAATTGTTGGTTATTGTTGCCTATTCTCTGGTTTGACTTTGGGCCAGACCTAACTACAGATCTCAGACTGGACTGCAGCTCTGGGCATCTTCAGTCTTATCCTAGGGATGGTCAGACCAAGTGACACAGAAAATGAGCTTGGTGGATTTGGGGGACAGTCCCCGCTAAGCCAGTGGTGCTCAACCTGGGTTGCACATTAAAACCACCTGCACAGCTTCTAGAGCTCTGTATACCCCTAAATTAAAATCCCTGGGAGCAGGAGTCAGGCATGGGTGTTTTTGAAAGTTCCCAGAAGACTCCAGAGCGGAGTTGGAAGCTGGATTCCAAGCTACTGACTCATGCGCAGGAGAGGCAATCTTTTGTTGATTGTAGACGGCCCCCGGGAGTCAGAGGAGTTTGGCCTTTGACCTACTGGCAACTTTATCTTGAGAACATTTAAGTCAGCAAAGACCCAGTTTCCTCTTTTGTAAGGGCAGGGGGATGACACCTATTAACAGATGGGTCTTGAAGAATAGATTTAAGTTAAATATGGTGCCTGACGTATAGCAGACATTTATTATATATAATTATTATAGTCCATAGCTGAAAATCACTCGATGATGAGACCTCTTTCCAACAACCGGATAAATTGTTATAACCACACACACACACAGAGATGCACACATACACTGTACATGCTCATGTGCATGCCCATGCATGCACATGTACATACTCACACACATGCCCACACATGCTCGCACACCACATTTGAGTGCTCTCCTGTTCGAAGCTGTGTCAGCTCCTCTCTTTCCTCCCCATTGCCAGCTAGCTTCCTGAGATTGTAATGTTTATGGGACTGCCCCTGGGAGCCATCTCAGATCTCACTTCAGGGCCATCCTTGGGTCCCATTTGATGGCACTGCTGCTCTTGGAAGATTCTTTTGGGCAGGGCTTTCTTATTTAGAGCTTTCAAATTCTGGAGTTAGGAATGGGGGAGGGGTTCCCAATGCATCCACCCAGCAAGAGAAGCACAACCAGGCTCCAAAGTTTTGTTTCCTTGCTTTGGGCTAAAATGATCTTACCCCATGCTGATTGGAGGTTCTGGCAGCTGAATCCTTTCAATTAATAAAATGCAGAAACAAGTCAATTATTACTTATTAAATGCATGCTCTTTCCCACAAATCTCTCAAGTTTGTGATTTCTAGAGAGAGACTCTCCGCAGCACAATGGGATCCTTAGATTGGTTAGCAGGGTCACTGAGGCTGGACCCCTCCCTCATAATCAGCAACTTGGAAACCCAGAAACGGGAACAGCAGGGCTCTGAGAACTTGTCAAAATGATGGAATCTGAGTTTTCCTTTGTTTTTGTTTTTTGAGGCAGGGTTTCTCTGTGTGACCCTGGCTGTCCTGGAACTTGCTCTGTAGACCAAGTTAGCCTTTAACTCACAGAGATCTGCCTGCCTCTGCCTCCCGAGTGCTAGGACTAAAGGCATGTGCTATCACTGCCTGGCTTATGAGTTGCATCTTTGAAATTATGGGGAAGATTAGAAGATGAGTTACAGGGTAATTACAAAATATAGCAGAAGGGTTAGCCTAAACAGGGCTGGGGTTGTAGTTTAGTGGTAGAGCACTTGCCTAGCATGTATGGGGCCTTAGGTTCAATCCTCAATACTGCCAAAGAAGCTAGTTCAAATGAGCCTGGCAATCACCTGGACAGGAAACACACTTCAGGAAACTATGCCAGAAACTTCAAGAACCAGTATAAAGCCCAAGAGTGTTTTCCTCCACAATGGGCACTTTATCACCCTTTGGGGGGCCTGTTATTTTGTAATAAACTCCACCTGTCTTTTACAGCACACTCTGTGTCTTGTTTCAATTCATTTGACAGAGATTGCAAGGACTATGGAACCAAGTGAAGACCAGAGGGAGATCCCAGTAGTAATATGATCAGGGACCCCACACAAGACAGGACCAGGCAGGAAGTGGTGGGGAAACAGGCAAACATAGGCAACAGCTTAGTACCCGGGGCCCCATTTGGCTTTGGCTCTGCATGTTCCCTGCCCTTGTCGTGATGCACTTGGCAGCCTTGTTCTTTCCCTGCACGGACTATGCACGTGTGCGCATCTTCACACACGTACCTGAAACCCTCGGAGACTCGGACTCCCCACCTGCATTGGGGTCCTCATCTTCCAACCCCCGAACAACAGTGTGAGTTTCCCTGGTAACAATCAAATGTCGACAGTTTCTGATCAAGTCTATTCCCCATGCATCAGGTCTGAAAACTAGAAGGGCCAGTGTTGCCTAAACTACCTTTGGGAGCGTGTGCAGAAGACAAAACCGTGCCCTCTAGTAACCTTTCAGGGAGAACCCCTTAGTTACCATCTTATGCCTATGTATAACCTGGGTGTGTATATAATTAAAATCAGATGCATTATGGGAAGGATTATTTGCAGTAGAGAAATGATTATATAATATAACCTATCAATCAAATTAGGGAACCACCCAAACTACAACCCTTAAAAAAAAGCTCCTCCTTCCGCCATAAAAAGAGACCCCAAGCTGCAGGGACCCTTGAGTATTCTCACGCATGTGGCCCGCTGTCAATCTGGGCAGTGTAGACCTCCTTCGTCTGCACTGTCATCACTTTGCTCCAAGTGAAATTATCTTGCATCTTTTGCAAATCTGTGTGAACCCTTACGTTCAATTCTTTGGATAAGAGGTCAAGAACCTGGAAACGCCTAGCCAGACTCCAACCACACTAAACAGCCAACTTATTTTCAGGTATGGGCAAGGTAAAAAACTCAGCCATTCTGGTGGGAGGGGTTGACCTATATTCTTGAGAAGTAGCAGGAAGTCACGTCCACTGTTTGCCTTTACCCTAGGTCAGGACTATTGTCCAAGAGGTGTGTGAGAGTTTAATCAAGGGAAACCATTTTTGTAGGTCTTTGCCTTTATAGACACGAACATCATAATATTTATCTTTTCTGAAGTCCCACCATATGCTAAGACATTATATATTTTCTTACTGAATTCTCTCAACAGCCTCTGTCTCAAAAAAAAAAAAAGGTGGAGAATGATTGAGGAAGACACTCAATGGTAGCATCTGACCTGCATGCAAATGTACACACAATGCATGTGCACACATACATTTATTGGTATGTTGGCATACATCTGTAATGCAAGCATTCAGAAGCTGGAAAAGCAAGATACCTGCAAGTTTAAGGAAACCTGGACTATAGAGTGAGTTCCAGGCCAGTGGGACTACCTAGCAAGACTGTCTCAGAAAGATCAAAGACAATGGATATGGCTCAGTGATACAGTGTTTGCCTAGAGTGCACAAGGCCGAGTTTAATCCCCAGGGCTAAATACGCGCACACACACACACACACACACACACACACACACACACACACACACTTACTGAGATCCCACCATGCCATCAACCCCTTCCTCAAAGGGTCCTCTTCCTTGGGTTGAGACCATGGACTTCTTTCCTCTGCTTCTTTACTTTGCTATTCTGGTCCTATGTACTGGAGAGTAATTTCTTCTGTTACATCCATGCTAATCTAACTCAGACGCTCGTTTGAAAAAATAAAGGAAGTCACCGTCCACACTTAATCTGTGATATTGATGGATCCCTCAGGGACTTGGGCTCTGCTGGGAGATGGGCTCACTGACCATGTAGAAGAATGGTTGATCTTATCTGGAAAGTTGGAATTTTCTATTCCAGATGGCTCTATGATATAGAAATGTTACAGAAAATACTTAAAGACACACAGCCAAGCCCAAACAAACAAGGAAAAGACCAATTTCCCAAAATAGTGGAAGAGCTCTAAACCTAACAGACAGAAAGCTGAGCCCGGGGCTGTGCTATTTGATCTGGACAAAGGACCTCAATCCTCTGAAAGAATCAACCTCTGCTGTTGGATTCAGGATATAAAAAAAGGTTTGTTTTGTTTTGTCTCTGTCAATGGTAGACAGCTCTCCAAAGACCAATATTCTGTCACCACCACCCCCCCATCTTGAAACTCTTGTGCATGTGTCTGTTCACACCTGGACAGTCCTGAGACTACACTCTGGCACAATTTCCTCCTTTGCACAGATTATGAGTTAGTCAAGTCTGCCATGTTGTTAGGTCAAGGTCCCACCAATGGGATGAGATACAGTCTCTGCCATGTTAGAATTAAAGCGAGGTGAACTGTCCACATCCATGTGCTCGCTCACCCCGTTTGGGACAGCACACATCCTTTTTGCAAGAAGGACGTGCCTTGCCAGGTTACTTTTGCTGTGTTCACATGTTTCTTTGTGTGACACTGAAAATTTTCTCTTTCAACTAGGAGAGGAACTGATCTCCCTCAACAGAGTCTGGAATCCTTTTGAATCTTTTTTTTTCCCTGAGACAAGGTTTCTCTGGGTGACATTGTAGACCAGGCTGACCTGGAACTCACAGAGACCCACTTGCCTCTGCCTCCTGAGTGCTGGGATTAAAGGCGTTCGGTATCACCACCTGGCTAATTTTTAATTTTTACATTTGCTTTTTATTTATTGGCACCTGTATGAATTACTTTTCTCATCCTTACGACAAAATGCCTGTCGAAAGTGTCTTAAGTTTAAGGCGTTTGTTTTGGCTCAGAAGGTATACAGTGCATCCTGATGGGAACACATGTTGAGTATGACCCTTGCTTCTCCCGTATTGCTAACCAAAGAAATGGAGGCTGCAACTAGAGGCCCATTCCCAGTGGTCGATGTCAGCCAACTAGGCCTGCTATGCCAATGTTTCCAGAACCTCCCACAACAGTTGGGAACCAAGTACACAAATACAGTAGCCCACCGGGGACACCCTGCTTTCACACCGCAGAGCTCCTCTGCCTGTTCTCACATCCAGGTAGTACCCGTGCAGTCCCTTCAGGGGCCCAGGCTATTTGGTCTGTTTTAGAAAAGCTCTTGACCTTAGAATGAGAAAAGCTGGGTCCTGCTCTGGCTCTTAATGGCAGACAGTACTCAGCATCTCTGAACTCCTGTGAAAACCGCCCTGGACAAGGTTGCCTGGGGGGATAAAGGTATTGGAAACAGCTCAGTCCTTTTCTCAAGGTCCCTTGCTAAATCCAGACCTGTAAATATAGCAGCGAAGGATCTGCCCCCGCTTGCTGGCTCCCTGGCTCCCACTGTTCCCAGAAGCACTTTCATCTCTGCTGATGGTTGTCAGGAGGCTGCGTTATAACTAGACGCTCCCTGGGCCAAGTAGTCTTCCCTGCCCTTCAGACTTGCGGATGACGAATGGGGATGTGCAAAGAGGGGCTCTCCACACCCGCCTCTCCACTGCCCTGCTTGGTCCTGGAGAATGTGGACCGTTGCTGGAAGGGCTCCCTCCTGCTATGATTCATCAGTGTGTGTAGTCAGCTCCGTCTCCATCCCACACTGCACCTGCACTGGACACACTCAGCTGGTGAACTCTTTCTCACATCCACACACATGCTTGTATATTCGTATTTCCCTCCCCACACCCATACTTACCCAAACACAACACTCCTTACAAGGGGACATGTACAGTGCTATAACGTCATTTCAGGTATACCACACATCCTTTTGAAAAACTTGTTTTGGAGGCTAGAGAGACTGCTCAGTGGCTAAAAGCACTTACCACTCTTCCAGGGGACCCAAGTTCAGTTCCTAACACCGGCAATCGCTGGCTCACAAACTCCAGTTCTTCTGGCCTCCTTGGGGCACCTCAGTGCATGTATATTGCACATATGGACATATAGACATAAAATCAAATAAATAAATCTATCTTTCAAGGCACAAAGGACTTCCACAGACATTTTGGGAGTGCCAAGCTATTTGAGCATGGTCTTTCTATGTAATCCTAACCAACCTTGAACTCATGAACTCATGAGCCTCCTGCCTCAGCTTTCTGAATGCTAAGATGACAAGCCACCACTTGGACTTTGTATATGTATGTATGTATGTAGGTATGTAGGTATGTATATAATTTTTCTTTTTCAGACAGGGTCTCATGTAGCCCAGGATAATGCTGAGCTTGTTTTGTTTTGTTTTGTTTTGTTTTTTAAAGCCTGGGTTTCACTGGGTAGCCCTCTGTAGACCAGGCTAGCCTTGAACTCACAGAGATCTTCTCGCCTCCACCTCCCAAGTGCTGGGATTAGAGCTAAGCATCACCATGACTGGTTTGAGTCACTTTAAAGGGAAAAATTGGGTAACTTGTGCAAAAGACTGTATGGTATTCCCCCCAGCCCTGCCCCCCCAAGCTCTCTGGGGAACAAGGTAAAGGACCCGGGAGCAAAGCTGGGGGAGCACTAGAGCCTCCAGGTGCTGCAGATATTGTGACCACAGAAAGAGCAGGGACCTGCGGTGAGGTGGGGGGGGTTAGTGTTATGCTTACTGATATTTGGGCTCTGCCTCAGAAATCTTTGTTTATGCCTGGTTCATACAGACATCCTCTTATGTTTTTCTCTAGAAACTTTAGTATTTTAGTTTTTAGGGGGATAACATTGTCAGTTAATTTTTTGAGCCACTTCCTCATGTAGTTCAGGCTGGCCTGGGACCTTGCTGTTGGGTAACTTTTGCCAACACATCATCTGCTTAGGACATGTTTGCCACATGTAAGTCCTACATCTCCCCCCCAACCCCTGCCCTTCCGCTGCCTCCAGATGATTTTGGCTTTCCTTTCTCTATAAATTTTAGAATCAGCCCCTCATGATAATATATATTTTTAACAGCCCTAGTATGCTGCCCAGGATAATGACCCTCCTGACCCAGCCTTCCGAATGCTGGCATTACAGCCATGTTCCCACAGTCTGTGTCTCGGAGGCGTATCCAATTTAGTCCTGGAAGAAAGGTTTCCTACCTCATCCCTAGAAGAGTTTGCAATCAAGCCTGGAAGAGATGAGTTTATCTGTGTGCAACTGGCTTAGTTGCCTAAGAGAAAGGGTCTATCACTCTGCAAAGGAGACAGCGTAATCCAGTACTCAACAATACAAAATCCATAATATCTCTAATCAAATTTTAAAAAGTTAGCATTATAAAGCAGGAAAAGGTGAACAATGAGGGGGAAATGAGACCATAAAAACACAGCCAGAAATGATAGGATTAGGAGATCACATACGTAAGTGTGATCTTCACAAACACGCCCAACATTCTCCTGAAGTTTGTCTTTCAGACACAAAATACCCAAACTGAAAAATAAGTATTACACTGGATGTGATTCACAGCACGTGGACACAGCAAAGAGAAAAGCAGGCAGTGGAGGCCAAGCTCTTGAGGCTTCAGGAAAGACTCCACTGAGAACTAGGCTAGAGGTCATTTGGAATATGTTCTGAAATCTATATATTGCAAGCTCTCTGGCTGTGTTTTACACAAATATTACACAACACAGATGCGCTATTCTATCTATGGCATTGTATATTGTATGTCACTTTTTGTTTGGTTTTTGGTTTTTCAAGACAGGGTTTCTGTGTGGCCCTAGCTGTCCTGGAACTCAGAGATCCGCCTGCCTCTGCAAGTGCTGGGATTAAAGGCATGCGCCACCACTGCCGAGCTATGATTCTTTCCCCAGCCCACCCCAGGGAATCACAGTTAAGACATGGGACTTTGGAGTCTTGAACAGTGTTGGGAATGTTACAACTTGGAGAGATAGACTAAATGCACTTTGCGTCATGAGATAAACATGAGACTTCAGGAGCCGAGGCACGGGGCACTGCACGTTAGTGACGTGTTTGGGAGTCAAGTTGACGAGTGACGGAGCTGGGATGGTTAGTGTTCATGGCCGTCTTGACTGAGTGTAGAATCATCACGAGTTATAAGGGAGGGCAGGACCAGAAAGGCTTACCCAAGGAGAGACAGTGCACCCTGAATGTGGGGAGCATCGTTCCATGGACTGTGGTTCCAGGCTGAACAAAAAGGAAGAAATGAGTCAAGTGCTAGAATTCAATCTGTCTTTGCTTTCCGCTGAGAACACACTGTGAACACCTGCCTCACACTCTCGCCACCACAGGCATCCCCTGCTTGATGGATGTACCCTAGTCATGACCACAGATAAACCCACCCACCCACCTGCCCACCCTTCCTTCCTTCCTTCCCTCCTTCCTTCCTTCCCTCCTTCCCTCCTTCCTACCTTCCTTCCTTCCCTCCTTCCCCCTTCCCCCTTCCTCCTTCCCTCCTTCCCTCCCTCCTTGCCTCCCTCCCTCCCTCCCTTAAGTTGCTTTTATTTTCAGGCATTTTACTGCAGCAGCAGCAACAACAACAAAATAACTAATACAGAAAAAAACAAAATAGAAACTCGGAGACTTGCAGGACAATATCAAGAGGGCTATTGTGCATGTAACTAGAGCCAGAAATGATGGCGAGTCAGGAAATATTTGAAAAAAAAATCACCAAAAAACCAACAACAAAAAGAAAATCTTAAAAAACAGTCAGACTCTTTTTGAAAATGATAATAGAAAGAAACTTAAGAACTAAAGCAGATTTCTTGTGAATATTATGCAAGCAAGCCAAGAGAGAATGGAATGATGGTTTTTAGAGCACTGAAGGAAAAAAAAGAACTTGGATGTCATGCCCAGTGGAAATACTTTCCAAAAAGGAAGGCAAAAAAAAAAAATCAAGGCTTTGCAGAGAAACACATGTTGAAGGAATGCCTCTGCTGCAGACCTGCCCTGAGGATGTGGAGGAAAGGGACCCGACAGACAAGCCTGGGTTCACCCACAGGAACAAAGGCAAGTGGAGTGTTAAAAATGGAACTTACTCTTTGTCCAGATCTCGAAAATTAAAATTGCTTAACCAGATATGGTGTCTGAGGCCTGTAATTCTGGTGCTCAGGGAATGATGACAAGAGGACTGGGAGTCTGCTGGGCGTCCTGCACACACAAGGAAGCCCGGCCCCTAAGACACAGAGACAGGAGGATTGCTGGGGCTTGCTGGCTTTTGACCTGACTGAGAAAATGTAAGCCCCAGGTTCAAGGAGAGACCCTGGAACACAGAAAGGTGACAATGTGATGAAGAAGTTGCTGGTCGTTTTACTCTTCGGCTCTTTTGGGGGGCTGCCACACAGCTGCCCCCCAAAATCACACTTACTATTAGTTATAAATGCCCAGCCTTTGCTTGGCGTATTTCTAGCCAGCTTTTCTTAAATTACCCATTTACCAAGCCAGGCGTTGGTGATGCACACCTTTAATTTCAGCACTCAGGAGGCAGAGGCAGGCAGCTGTCTGTGTGTTCAAAGCCAGTCTGGTCTACAAAGCTACAAAGCAGAGAAACCCTGTCTTGAAAAAAAATTACCCACCTACCTTTTGCCTCTGGGCTTTTTCCTGTTCTTCAGTAATCTTACTTTCACTCTTATTCAGTGGCTGGCCCTTCTTTTCTTGATCCTTCTAGGTCTCTTTCTCTCATTTTCCCCTTCTATTTATTCTCTCTGCCTGCCAGCCCCACCTATTCTTTCTCCTGCCTTGCTATTGGCTGTTCAGCTCTTTATTAGGCCATCAGGTGTTTTAGACAGGCAAAGTAACACAGTTTCACACAGTTAAACAAATGCAACATAAAAGAATGCAGCACATCTTTACATAGTTAAACAAATGTTCCACATCATAAACAAATGTGACACATCTTCAACTAATATGCCCTGTCCTGGCCTCTACACCTGCAGACAGGCATGTGTGCATACACGTGCACACACTCACACAGGCATGCACACACATACACACAGATAAATAAATTTTGTAGAACAAATGAATAGGCTGAGAGTAAAACAGTGGAGAAGAAATGCCGTATAAACACTAATAAAACAAAGCTGGACTTTAATGATGATTTCCAGGACCGTATACAAATATCAAAATTTAGCATCAAACTGTATATTCAGAACATATTTATTATATAATTTAAAAAAAATTTTTGAGAAAGTGTTTCTCTGTATAGCCAATGTCATGAAACTGACTTTGTAAACTAGGCTGGTCTCTGATTAGAGAGATCTACCTGCCTCTGCCTCCAGAGTGCTGGGATTAAAGGTGTGCACCACCACCACCACCACCACCAGAACCAATTAGATTTTAATAAAGCCATTAAATAAAAAGAAATCTTTAAAAAAGAAAGAACTTTGCTGGGTATAATGGGTCATGCCTATTGTCCCAGATGCTCAGTCGGCTCAGACAGGATCATTCGTGTTTACAAGTTTGGGGTCAACCTGGACAACATATGGAGATCTGTATTAAAAACAGAATTGTGATTGTAGCTTAATGGTAGAGTGCTTGCCTTCCATGTATAAAACCCTAGGCCCAGTCTGCGTTACTGAAAGCAGGGAGAGGGAGAGCTAGAGAGGCTGAGGGTTGGAGTGGATAAGTAAACAAAACACTATAGTGGCAATTGTACTGTCAAAATAAATTTCAAAATAACAAGTATTGCCAGGGATGAAATAGGCATATAAAGGTTCATTAAACTATAATCAAGGCCAGTTTTGGTAGCACACACTTTTAATCCTAGCACTTGGGAGGGGAAGAGGCAGGCAGATCTCTGCGACTTTGAGGGCAGCCTGTTCTACATAGTGAGTTCTGGGACAACCAGGGATACAGAGAAAGACCCTGTGTCAAAAAAAAAAAAAAAAAAAAAAAAAAAAACAAAAAGAAGAACTGAGCAGTGGTGGCACACTTGGGAGGCAGACCCAGAGGCAGGTGGATCTCTGTGAGTACGAGACCAGCCTGGTCTACAGAGTGAGTGCCAGGATGAGGGGGTGGGGCACATGCCTTTAATCCCAGCATTTGGGAGGCAGAAGCAGACAGATCTCTGAGAGTTCTAGGCCAGCTTGGTCTACAGAATGAGCCCCAGGATAGCTAGAGCTATACAAAGAGACCGTGTTTTGGAAAAAAAAAACAGAAAAACACATGGTACATAAAAATAAATACAAGCAAAACATTCATATTCATAAAATAAAGTAAATAAACCTTAAGAGAAAAACTAAGATATAAAAGCTGGGCATGGTGGCACACACATTTAATCCCAGCACTCACAACAGAGGCAGGACATGTGAGTTCAAGGCTGGTCTGTCTACAGAGGAAGTTTTAGGACAGCCAAGGCCGCACAGAGAAACTCAGTCTTGAAAAACAACAACAACAACAACAATAAAAATGAAGACATAAGAGGGTGTCTTTGTTAGGGTTTCTATTATTGTAAAGAGACACCATGACCATGGCAACTGTTATAAAGGAAAACATTTAATTGGGGTGGCGGCTTACAATTTCAGAGGTTTAGTCCATTATCATCACCATGAGAAGCATTCAGACAGACATGGTGCTGGGGAAATAGCTGAGAGTCCTACATCTTGGAGGCAACAGGAAGTTGACTGAGACACTGGGCAGTATCCTGAGCATAGGAAACCTCAAAGCCCACCCTTAGAGTGACATACTTCCTCCAACAAGGCTATAACTACTCTAAAAAAGTCACACCTCCTAATAGTGTCACTCCCTATGAGATTTTGGGCTGGAGAGTTGGTTCAGGGACTAAGAGTGCTTCTTGTTCTTCCAGAGGACCAGAGTTCATTTCCCAGCACCATGTCAGGTATTTCACAGCCACCTGTAACTCCAGCTTCAGGGGATCTAAACACTTTTCTGGCTTCTCTGGGCACCAGGCATTCATGCATACAAATGAAATGCAGTAAAGAAAAAAAAAAAGGTTTTGGAAAAGAATGAAAGGGGATAGTTTAAGTAGTTTAGTACTTGAATAGTATGCAAAAGGCCTTGTGTTCAATCCCCAGTATAGCAGAGGAAAGAAGGGAGGGAAGAAGAGAGGGAGAAGATATACATTATTAGCATCAGAAATAAAACTGAAGATATCAATGCAGACCATACAGACATTGAAAGCACACAAGACAGATAGATACTAAGCACAAATGCCTTGAACTAGACAAACATGAAAGTTTACCCAAGAAACAGCAGAATATATTTTTTTTGCAGCAGAAAATTTAAAGTACTCAGAATCTATTGGAAAACTTGAACTTGTGGTTAAAACTCTTTCTGTAGAAGTTCAAGCTTGTTTTTGTTTGTTTGTTTGTTTTTGGTTTTTTCAAAACAAAATTTCTCTGTGCAGTCCTGGCTGTCCTGGAACTGGTTCTGTAGACCAGGCTGGTTGTGAACTCAAAGATCCACTTGTCTCTGACACACAGCTCAAGTTTGTGTTTTCAGATCTGCAGACATTGCTTGAAGAAATTAAAGAAGAGTTAAATAAGTGGACAGTTCTTTGTGGTGGTTTGAAGAGGAATGGCCCCCATAGACTTGTGTGTTTGAATGCTTGGCCATTGGGAGTGGCACTATTAGGAGATGTGGCCTTGTTGGAGTAGGTGTGGCCTTGTGGAAGTAGGTGTGGCCTTGTTGGAGGAAGTGCATCATTGTGGGGGTGGGCTTTGAGGTATTATATGCTCAAACTATGCCCAGTATGGCACATACCTCACTTCATATGTGCAGTGTGGCCTGGGGAATCCCCAAATACAAACATCCACAAAATAAATAAATGTAAAAATTTTCTAGAAATATAGCTGAACCACTAGATATCTACACACAAAAGAGGTTTGTGTCATACCATATATAAAAGTGAACTCAAAATGGGTCAAATACTTAAATGTAAGAACCAAATCTATAAAATTTCACTTTTTTACATTTTATTTATTCTACTTCATGTGTGGGCATGTTACATGCTACACAGTACACGTGTGGAAGACTGAGGACAGTTTTGTTTTGTTTTGCAAGACAGGGTTTCTCTGTGTAGCCTTGACTGTTCTGGAACTTGCTCTGTAGACCAACCTGTCTTCGAACTCACAGAGATCCTCTTGCCTCTGCCTCCCAAGCACTGGGATTAAAGGCGTGCGCCACCACCGCCAGGCTATTTTGTTTTTTTACAACACCAAAAGCACAAGAACTTAGAAAGAAAACAAATGACAGGGGAAAGTAAAATAAAAGTGGTGACATGGCTCAGTCGGCGGTGTTTTTGTAGCACACCCAGGTTTCCCAGCACTGTGCTAGGGAATGCCTGCAATCCCAGCTCCTGGGAGGTGGGGGGAGAGGATTAGGAGCTCAAGGTCACCTTCAGCTTGACAGAGTTTGAGGCTGGCCTGTCATAAATGCGATCCTACCTCAAAAAAGAAATGTACCTGTCAATTTGGACAAAGTATAAATTATGTATCTATTGAGGATCTAGTATTCACAATACACAAGGGACTCTACAACTTAACAATAAAAGACAAACGACCCCTAGAAAATTGATTGGAGAAGGCTGCTAGAGTTGCCTGCTTAGTGTACATAAAGCCCTGGGTTCAATTGGGCATCACAGAAAACAGGGAATCTGGTGCTGTCTGTAATCTTAATTCCATAATTTGGAAGGTAGAAGCAGCAGCATCAGGAGTTCAAGGTCAACAGCTACATAAAAAGTTCAAGGCTAGCCTGAACTACATGAGATGCTATGTCAAAAAACCACCAGCATCACCACAAAAAATATATACATAAAACAAAACAAAAATAAATTCAGGAAAGGATTTGCATAGATGCTATTCCAAAGAAGATAAAAAAATAAACCTAATAAGCAAATGGGAAGAAGCTTGATGACACTGATGGTTAGAGACATGCAGCTAAACGCCACAGTGGTACACCAGTCCACACCCAGGAGAATACGTACAGGGCATACACATTGGGTCAGAGTTTTGATACAGAGCCTAACCTGTTCTCACACGTGGGAACTGCCTGCCTCAGGCCCTCAACTGCTGGGACCACTGGTGTGTACTGTCATAACCAGCTACATTTTATTGAAAGAAAGGAAAATGGAGGAACTGAAAAAGTGGCTAAGTGGTTACGAGCACTTCCTGCTCTTGCAGAGAACCTGAGTTTGGATCCCAGCACCTATGTTGGGTGGCTCACAACTGCTTGTAACTCCAGTCCCACCCACCCCTCCCCACACATGCGCGCGCGCACGCGCGCGCGCACACACACACACACACACACGCGCACATACAAGCACACACACACACAAATAACACAATAAATCTTTTAAGACAAACAGATTAAACTCGGAGTTACCATATGTTGAATTCTACTTCTTGGTTTACATCCAAAATAACTGAAATCACACAAGAAGTTATATATAAGCACTCATGGCAGCACTATTTATAACAGACAAAAATGGGAAGAGTTCTAGTTTTCACCAGCTGACGAACAGAGAAGCAACACGTAGGACATCCCTGAACTCTTAGTGCTTGGCTGGGACCTCCAGCTCACTCCTGCTTGTTCTGGAAAGCCCCATTCCTCTCTCTCCAAACCTCACCCTCTCAGAAAATCTCTAACAAAGAAAAGGTGCCAAAAAGCCCAGTTCTGCATGCTGTGGCAGCTCCTCCCTGGAAGCTGTCAGTAGCCCAAGACCCCCACCTAAAGTGGTCAGTTTTTGACCATCCTTGGGCACAAAGCCAGCTTGTGGAGGACACACCATCACCCCTTGCCTACAGGGTATATAAGCTACAGAAGAAACCCTGTCTCAAAGAAAAAAAAAGTTAAGTTAATTACTATTATTATTTGGTTTTCTGAGATAGAGTTTCTCTGTGAGCCCTGGCTGTCCTGGAACTCTCTCTATAGTCCAGACTGACCTCCAACTCACAGAGATCCTCCTGTCTCTGCCTCCCACGTGCTGGCACTAAAGGCGTGCCCCACCAATGCCCAGCTGATTAAATTAA
Organism: Mesocricetus auratus; assembly: GCF_017639785.1. Taxonomy (NCBI): domain Eukaryota; kingdom Metazoa; phylum Chordata; class Mammalia; order Rodentia; family Cricetidae; genus Mesocricetus; species Mesocricetus auratus. The sequence goes on along the minus strand of NW_024429186.1, from coordinate 36,597,314 downwards.
GAAAAATACTCTTCCCTCGAGGAAAACCCCAGGTTCAGCTGGCTTCAGTAGTAAATTCCCTCTGAACTTAAGAAATAGGATCGAAGTCCTTCAGAAAATGGAAGAGAAATGGCATGTGTCAGCTCATTTCAGAGACCAGCCTTGTGTGCATACCCAAATCAGACAGTACCTTTGATTACAGGATTACAAGGACAAAATGAATCTGTAATGAACACAGACACAGGATACTTGTCAACATTTTAGCTAATTAAATCCAGTCATAGAGAGAAAGGGAAAGGAGGCACCACCAAATCAGGTTGGCTCTAGGCAGGAAAACCTGATTCAGCATGGAGAGTCAGTCATTGGAACTTACCACAGTAGCACAAATCATAAAAAGTTCTATGATCATCTCATTAGGACTACATAAAAAAGGACCTGAGAAAATTTAAAAGCCACTCAGCAAACTAAATATAGAAGGGGACTTTCTAACCTGGCAAAGGCTCACTACAACATAATACCCATTACTTCTCCCTAAAGACCGAGAAAAGGGAAAAATAATGTCTTTCTCAGTTTTGTCAGTTTTATAATCTGTATCTACATATATATTGTGGGATTTTTCCCAAGACAGGGTTTCTCTGTGTATCCCTGGTTGTCATGGAACTTGCTCTGTAGACCAGGCTAGTCTTGAGCTCAGAGATCCACCTGCTCTGTCTCCTAGGTGTTGGTATTAAAGGTGTGCACCCCCAGGCCCGGCTCAATATATATTGGTGTTTTTCCTTGCATGTATGGATGTGTAAAGGTGTCAGATTCCCTGGAATTGGAATTACAAGCAGTTGTGAGCTGACATGTGGACGCTGGGAATTGAACCCAGGTCCTCTGGAAGAACAGCCAGTGCTCTTAACCTCTGAGCCATCTCTTTAACCCCTCTTGTCCATAGTTTACTGTCACCCTAGACAGTACAAATGGAGCAGAATAGAAACAAAAAGGAACAGACTGGAAAGGGAGGTGAATGAAGAGACAAGCCTATAATACCAAGACTCAGCAGCCTAAAGCAGGAGGGTTGTGAGTTCAAGGCCAGCTGAGACCAGGTAGTGTGGGAAAGAGGGATTGGAGACAGGGTCTCACTATGTAGCCTGCAACTAGCTTTGTAGAGCAGGCTGTCCTTAAACTTGGAGATCTATCTGCCTACCTAATGCTGGCATTAAAGGTATGCATGGGGTGGGTGGGGAATGGGAGGAGAGGAGGAAGGGGAAACTGTGGTCGGTATGATACATACATACATACATACACACATACACACATACATACATACATACATACATAGTGAAGGGCACATGAGCCAGTTAAAGATGGTGCCGAGAGGAATTCAGGAGGGCAACTCCTGGATGTTTACAAAAAAGGGTGATTGGTTACCAAGATTGAAGCAGATGAGGTCACTGCATGAATGACTCCTATTTACTAGGTAAAACAGGGCACTTAGGTGCATGATAGGCTGACCTTAAAAACCATTGCCTGGCAGGGTGGTGCCACACGCCTTTAATCCTAGCACTCGGGAGGCAGAGGCAGGCTCTGCTCTGTGAGTTCGAGACCAGCCTGATCTACAAGAGCTAGTTCCAGGACAGCCTCCAAAGCCACAGAGAAACCCTGCCTTGAACTCTCCCCCTCCCCCCCCAAAAAAACCATATCCTGGCTGTCTTCCCTGCTCTGTGGTTTTTTGCTTTAAAAGATGCTTGCTGTGGGGCAATAAATGAGTTCCTGCTTGACTAGACTCCCTGCTGTGGCACACTTACCCTTCCTCCAACCCATCTCAGCCTTTCATGGTTTGACTAAGTCCCTTCAAGATAGATTAAATAAAATAAAAAAGGAAAAAAACTGCCCAAAGTGTTAAGAGACAATAAAACTAAAAAAATAAAATAAAATAAAAAATTTTAAAAAGTGTACATCGCCAAACCTCAGAAGCATTTTATTTTTATTGGTATATTTTCACAAACACAGTGGGATTCATTAATCATTGCGCTTTGCTCATGTCTGTCTCTTCAGTCTGGGCAGCAAGTACTCTGAGCCACTTTTCTGGCCCCTTGGTTTTTGTTTTAATAGGTTAAGGTTTGAGTGAACATATCACTGAGAAGATCTATGTGAAGAGATTCCACATCTCAGTGGCCACCGGGAAAACAGTGATTTATAACCACAAGAAACACCACTACCTACCCAGTAGAGTGACTAAAACTGAAAACTACCAACAGCACAAGTTTGGGCAAAGATATGAATCTAGTAGGCATGTGAAGTGGTATGGCCACTTTCTAAAGCAAGTTTGCAGTTTTCTATAAACTTAAATGTTTATGTGACTTGACAATTTACTCTTACATATTTATCTCAGAGAAACACATGTCCCCTTGTACATCAGTATTTAGCTTTATTCATAGGAGCCCAAAGTGTAAACAGCTGAGATGCCTATCAACAGATAGAAAGTGGGACATGTCCAGATGATGGACTACTACTCAATGATAAGGAATTAACTAGTGACAGACATAACAATATGTCTGCACCTGAGAAAATGACAATGAGAGAAAGAAGAGAGGTGGAGAGGTGCCCACATGCGTGCTCCCATATGTGTGGAACTCTAGAAAGGACAGATCTAACCCATGTGGTGGCTGAGCTGTAGCCCTGCAGGTTAGGTCAACTGAGAGCACCAGGGAGCCAGCCCTCCAGGTGACGAGGATGCTCAGATTGTGACTGTGCTGGTAGCATGGGTTTGTGAGGCCATAGTCATCACACACGCAAGACTGGTACAATAGGCCCTCAGACACACACCATGAGCAGGACGCCTGTCTAGCATATGCAAGGGCCCAGCACAGGGAAAACACAGTGAAGTGAATCCAAAGGAATGGGTAAATGAGATTAAAGTGTTGAAAAGGGCCCAGAGAACATGCTTAGCAGTGCAAGGCCCTAGGTCCAATCTCCAGTGTACACACACACACACACACACACACACACACACACACACACACACACTGAACCCCCTAAAAGTATATTATAGACAACTTAGAAGTTACAGGAAGCATAGAAGGGGAAAAACAGAAGGAAATACAGTACTCATGTATGAAATACTCAAAATTCTTAAATGAAATCTTAAAAGATAAGATCTTACAGTTCCATCAAGTACACTGGGTATTACAGTTCTCCCACCATTCCGTAGAACTTATAACTGCAAGTGTTCAAGGCAGGCTGGATATGCACGCCTGGTAAAGTGCTAAGTGTTTGCACCAGGGAACCTCTGATCATGCTGTTATTAATTATCTTCAGCGGTGCCTGGAAGCCATTGAGACATTAGTATCTGTCCTTCCAAATTCACCCACTGCACATATGGTGTAAAGGGAAAATAGCATTTACAGATATTAATACATGTCAAACTCTCTCACACAGTGTTTCAATTACACAAAGCCAGAATTATTTCTCTTTCCTGACAGAAATCATAGGGTCCTTCAGGATAAGGCTGGAGAGAAGGACAGGTCAGTGGCTAAGAGCACTGGCTGCTCTCCCGGAGGACCTGGGTTCAATTCCCAGCACCCACATGGTGTCTTACATTCATCTAAAACTCCAGGTCCAGGGGATCTGATACCCTCTTCAGACCTCTACATGGTGCACATACATACATACAGGCAAAGCATATATTTAAATATTTTTTTGTTTTTTGTTTTTTTTATTTTTTATTTATTTTTTTTATTTTCCAGTTTAAATTTAGATAAGAAACAAGGTTGCTTCACAAGTCAGTTCCAGGTCCCTCTCCCTTTCCCTCCCCTCCTCCCGTGCCCTCCCCCAACCCCCCACCCCCATTATCCCCTCATTCCCCCAGGGAGGGTGAGGCCCTCCATGGGGGTGTCCATAGTCTGTCATTTCATTTAGGGCAGGGCCTAGACCCTTCCCCAAGAGTTCAGGGTGAGAGTGCACCTCACATTGTTCTATGGGAGTCCAAAGTCCGTGTGTATACTTGGGATGGGTACTGATCTGCTGCCCAAGGCTCAATAGATTACCTAGGCCTCCTCACTGACACCCAGATTCAGGGGGTCTTGATCAGTCCCATGCTGGATTCCCAGGCTGATGCCTGGGATTCAAGAGTTAACCTTTGTCTGGTCAGCTGTTTCTGGGGGTTAAACCAGGCCAGTCTTAATCCCTTTGATCATTAGTCCTCCCTCTCTGTTACTGGCTTTCTTGAGTTCAGCTCAGTACTTAACCAAGGGAGTCTGCCTCTTCTTCGATCAGCCACTAAATGAAGTTTCTGTTTCCCAGACTCTCTGGCCATAGGATTGTAGGCTGGTACTCCCCAGATCTATGTCTAAAATCCATATATGAGAGAGTACATGCCATGTTTCTCTTTTTGTGACTGGGTTGCCTCACTCAGGATGGTTTCTTCTAGTGTCATTCATTTGCCTTCGAATCTCATGATTCCATTACTTTTTTCTGCTGAATAGTACTCCATTGTGTAAATGTACCACATTTTCTCTATCCACTCTTCGGTTGAGGGACATCTAGGTTGCTTCCAAGTTCTGGCTATTACAAATAAAGCTGCTATGAACATAGTGGAACAGACATCTTTGTTGTATGAATGGGCATCTTTTGGATATATGCCTAAGAGTGGAGTTGCTGGGTCTTGTGGTAGGTTTATTCCCATTTTTCTGAGGAATCTCCATACTGATTTCCAGAGTGGCTGAACCAGTTGGCACTCCCACCAGCAATGGAGGAGTGTCCCCCTTTCACCACATCCTCTCCAGCATAAATTGTCATTGGTGTTTTTGATTTTAGCCACTCTGACAGGAGTGAGATGGTATCTCAGAGTTGTTTTGATTTGCATTTCCCGGATGGCTAAGGATGTTGAGCACTTTCTCAAGTGCCTCTCAGCCATTTTAGACTCCTCTATTGAAAACTCTCTATTTAGTTCTGCAACCCACTTTTTAATTGGGTCCTTTGATGTTTTGGAGACTTGCTTCTTGAGTTCTTCGTAAATTTTGGAGATCAACCCTCTGTCAGATGTGGGATTAGTGAATATTTTTTCCCATTCTGTGGGCTGCCTTTTTGTCTTGCTGACTGTGTCCTTTGCCTTACAGAAGCTTCTCAGTTTCAGTAGGTCCCATTTATTAATTGTTGATCTCACTGTCTGTGCTACTGGTGTTATGTTCAGGAAGCTGTCTCCTGTACCAATTCGTTCAAGGGTACCACCCACTTTCTCTTCTAAGAGGTTCAGTGTGGCTGGATTTATGTTGAGGTCTTTGATCCATTTGGACTTAGGTTTTGTGCATGGCGATAAACACGGATCGATCTGCATTCTTCTACATGCCAGTCTCCAGTTATGCCAGCACCATTTGTTGAAGATGCTTTCTTTATTCCATTGTATATTTTTAGCTTCTTTGTCAAAGATCAGATGTTCGTACGTGTGTGGGTTAATACCCGGGTTTTCAATTCGATTCCATTGGTCTACCTGTCTATTTTTGTGCCAATACCAAGCTGTTTTCAGGACTATAGCTCTATAATAGAGCTTGATGTCAGGGATGGTGATGCCTCCGGACGTTGCCTTGTTGAACAGGGTTGTTTTGGCTATCCTGGGTCTTTTGTTTTTCCATACAAAATTGATTATTGTTCTTTCAAGGTCTGTGAAGAATTGTGCTGGGATTTTAATGGGGATTGCATTGAATCTGTAGATTGCTTTTGGCAGGATTGCCATTTTTACTACATTGATCCTACCTATCCAAGAGCATGGGAGATCTTTCCATTTTCTGAGGGCTTCTTTAATTTCTTTCTTTAAAGATTCAAAGTTCTTACGATACAGGTCTTTCACTTGTTTGGTTAGCGTTACCCCAAGGTTTAAATATTTTTTTAAAGACTGAAGGGTTTAGAATCATATTTATTGGTTCAAACTTGCTATATGACTTTGAACAATAGCAAACAAGCAGGACCTATGAAGACTTAAGAGAATTTTTTTTCCTGAGAGAGAGCCTTATGTAGATTTCACTATACAGTTGAGCCCCTTGCCTCCACTCCTCAACTCCTGGAATTACTGGCATATACTGCCATACCTGGCTTTGGCATGTTCAATTCAAAGTGCTTCATAGGCACACGAGGAGCCCTCAGGAAATACAATGCAATTAAAGTAGCAAAGGGGCTTTCTCAACCTTCCAGGGGTTTCCAGAGGACTCTGGGCTCCTTGCTTTGAAGGAGATGGTGGTGCTATGTATGGGATCTGTAGCCAGTGACCTTTGTAACCTACCTAGATTAGCAGCTCCTGGGCTACAACCGGTACGGGATTTGGGATTTATTATGGTAATGGTAATGATTCCTTATGCTTTTATGGCACTTGTGGGTTTATAAAGCACTTTGGGTAGCTTCTGAAAAAGACTTCATTACAATTCCGTTTTTACAGAAGGAGGAACTGCGAGGGGCGGGAGTGGGGTTAAAGGAGGTTTCACAGCTACCTAGAGCAGCAGACTCTAGCCCTATGACTTTGAGCTTTCCCAGCTGCTTTTGGCTCTCATACTCTTGATATTGAGTTTCTACGATCAGTGTTCAGTAAGTAAGGGAGCAAGGCCTGGCAGGTCAGGTTCAAGGTCAAGACCTGTGTTAAGTCTCATCACAATCAGGATAGTGGGGGCAGGCCCTGTGAAGCTGCTGTTTGTACAGCAGGTCTTTCAGGACCGCATGACCTTAGAGTATAGGAAAGGAAGAATCGAGTCCCTGGAAGGCTTGCACACACTGTCGGTTAGAGACAGGCAGAGGAATTGCTGGCATTGGAACATTGGAGCCGAACACAGTTTCCTGCAGGCTGGGGTGGGGTGCAGGGTAGGGACAGGAAAGGACACACGGAGTGCCTTGAGGTAGCAGGACTGCTCCATGTCTTGGGTTGGAATATGGTTCCACAGGTATGTGATGTAAAAACCACTTGAATTTTCACTGGAGTGTATTGAAGATCAGTGTACTTTATTGCATATAAGTGTACTTTATTGCATATAAGTTGCAACTCCATTTTTGAGCCCAGAGGCCCAAGAAGGAAGGTTGCCACAATTTCAAGGCCAATCTGGTCTACATAGGGAGTTGCAGGCCAGCCAGCAAGCTCTTGCCTCAATAAAATAAAATAAAATAATTAAAAATGCTGTATTACAAAATCAAACCCAAACTTTCTCCAAAGTATCTCCTTGTTCTTTAACCCCAAGTAAAGAATGTGGCTTTGCTGGAAGGTGGTGGCATACACCTTTACTCCCAGCACTCTGAAGGCAGAGACAGAAGGATCTCTGGTCTACAGAGTGAGTTCCAAGACAACTAGCTACACAGAGAAACCCTGTCTGGAAAGACAAAAACAAAAGAAACAAAACGTAGCTCTTGCTGAAGTGAGGACCTGTGTGTGAAAGATCACAGTGCAGGGACATGTTACAGTAAGGGGCCATGGACCCCATGGTGTGAAGGGAACTATGTTGTGAGTCCTGGAAACTTTGAACAACCTGGTTCCCCTCTACAGCTGAACTGTTGTCCAGTACCTTGATGGAGGGTTCAGGCATATAGTTCTCGCCAGCATAGGCAGAGGTAGCATTTTCCTTCTCTCCCCTCCCCACTGAGGGCTGGCAGTTTTCCAAGCTGTTCCAGCTGTGTTCTTAGTCTACACGCCAATAGGAAGCAGATTTTCACCAGATTTTCTGAGAATGAAAGGGTCTCTCTGTGGATCTGTTTCTAACCTAAGTGTTCCATAAAAACCAGCCTGCAAGCATCCACAAATCCGTGTGCATCAAATAAGGAGTGTTTAATAACAGATGACAAAAATTACTCAAAATGCAAGGCTGGTAGGCGTGCAAGCATTTCTCTATGAGTTCCAGGCTAGCCTGGTCTACATAGCAAATTCTGGGCCAGCAGCAAAGGCTACATAGTGAGACCAGTCTCAAACAAGCAAACAAATAAAAGAGGAGGGGTGGCAAGATTGCTCAGTGGGTCCAGGTGCCTGCTGCTAAACCTTGCAGCCTGAGTTTGATACCTAGGATCCACTTGGTAGAAAGAGGGGACTAACTCCCTTAGTTGTTCTCTGATATCCATGTATTTGGTGTGGTGTGTGTACCCTTCCCCATAAAATAAATAATAAATGTAAAAAAATAACCAAAGGGAAGTTCATAACAATTAAAGTCAGATGTTTTCTTTTATCTCTCAGAATTTACAAGAACTAGTCACTAAAAAACGGGGGTTTTAGCAATACACACTCAACTGAACACACTCAGATTTTTCTTCTGTTGATGAGGCTGTGACTATAAAGTACTTTTTAAAACAATCCTGTGTGAGAGATGTTCAAAAATAATAGGAGCAGTAATGAAACAAATTTGCCCATGAACTGGTAACTGTGGGAGGCAGGTGACTGAGACATGGAACTTCATGAACTATCCTGTTTTCGTGTGTGTGTGTGTGTGTGTGTGTGTGTGTGTGTGTGTGTGTGTGTGTGCTCTTTTTTGGTAGAACATGCTTTTTTATTCTGTTCTTCCATGCATTTGAGATGAGTTCTCACTGGGTAGTCCCGGCTAACCTGGAACTCTCAACAATCATGCCTTTCCAGTGCTGAAGTACAGGTGTGCACCGACTCACCTGGCTCTACGAAGCTTCAAATGAGCCCTGCTTAGGTAGAAAGAAGACCTGAGCAAAGAACTAAACAGAATGAATAGGCTCTGAGCTCAGAGATTATTAAAACTTGTCATGAACATAGTTCAGGGTATTCCTCCTCAGAGTCCCTCCCATTCTTGAGTTCTCAGATGTCCTTAATAAATCAGTGTTTGGTTTGCTCAAAATAATAATAATCCCCCAAATTCTATTTATAGTTCTACCTAAGTGTCTTTGGGTGTTTGTTCCAAGGTTTCCTAGCACACCAGATCTGCAGATGTACACACCCCTTAGAAATGGTGCTGTTTTTGCATATAACCTATGCATATCCTCCTGAATACTTTACTCTCCAGATAACTTGCGATAGCTCTAGATTAGTCTCTTTTGGTCATGGTGGCAAAATACCCAATGGGGCAACCCAAGAGAGGAAAGGATTATGTTGGCTCACAGCTTCAGAGGTTACAGCATGGTCAGCTTGCTGTAGTGATCCGGGGCCTGTGTCAACAGAGAGCATCATGCTGGAGGGGTAAGGTGGGACAGAGCAGTTCACCCATGATAGCCAGGAAGCAGGAAGAAATATGCTTGCCCCTTTTGTCCTCCCTCCCCCCGTGAGTGGAGCACCCCACAGGATGGGTCTTCCTTGATCTGCCTTGTTTCTTTGAGACAGGGTTTCTCTGTAGCCCTGGGTGTTCTGGAACTCTCTCTGTAGACCAGGCTGGGCTCAAACTCACAGAGATCCATCTGCCTCTGCCTCCCGAGTGCTGGGGTTAACAGCATGTGCTACCACCGCCTGGCAAGGGTCTTCCTTGCTTACTCATTTTAGGGAATGCCCTCAGAGACACACAGTGAAGCGTACTTCACCCATTCTTAGGTATCTGTCAATTCCCATCAAGATGACAAGGTGAACCTTACCAGCCTAATGCTACATCATGCTATGTAACAGCTGTTGGACTGTGTTGTCCTGGGAATAACAGCAAAGAAAGATGTTATAAAGTTCAGTGTAGATGCATTGGCTTCTTCAGTCTTCAGTTGGCTCAGTTAAAGAATGTGGAACACTCATGTACAGACAGATAACTGTATATAGAAATTAGGGCAAAGTGCTTAGCTGGCATTCACGAACCCTTGGGTTTGATTCCCAGCACCAAATAAAAACAGGCATAAATGGTACACACCTGTAATCTCAGCACTTAGGAGGGGGAGGCAGGAAGATTAAAAACTCAAGGTTATCCTCTGCTACATAGAGAACTAGAGGCCAGCCTGGGCTACATGTGGGTCTATTAAAAAGAGAGAGAGAGAGGAGGAGGAGGAAGAGATGGAAAGAAAGAAAGCAGGAAGAAGCACATTTAACTCTTGGGTAGAAGAGAAAAAAACCAAAACTAAAATACAAGTTACCTAGAAAAAAATGTTGCAACGAATGTTTTCATCATTTATTTATGCATTCACTCATAAACTCATAGGGAGTGGCACTATTAGGAGGCGTGGCTTCGTTGGAGTAGGTGTGTCCTTAGAGGAAGTGTGTCACTGTGGGGACAGACTTTGAGGTTACCTGTGTTCAGGATACTGTCAAGTGTCTCAGTCTACTTCCTGTTGCTTTCTGATCAAGATGTAGCCAACACCACATCTGCCTGCACGCCGCCATGCTCCCTGTCATGATGACTGGACTGACCTCTGAAACTGTAAACTGACACCTCAACTAATATTTTCCTTATAAGAGCTGCTGTGGACATGGTGTCTCTTCATAACAATAGAAACCCTAATTAAGACACTGTCGAAAATTCTGCTCAAGGATATATATCCATTCAAGTAGAGGGAGGTTCTTATGGCAAAAGGGACCCTCAGCCAAGAGTGACTGTCTCATCCTAGTTAGTCAAGAGAGAAGCAGAGGGGATGCTAAGGTCTCCGGTAGGCACAGCAGGGACAGTAGGTACAGTAGGCACAGTAGGCACTCAGTCACTGGCAGCTACTATTCTAATAAAGACTTAGGTTACTTGGGACCCGGAGAGATGGTGCAGTGATTAAGAGCACTGATTGCTCTTCCAGAGGACCTGGATTCCATTCCCAGCACCCACATGGTGGCTCACAACCATATGTAACTCCTGTTCCAGGAAATCTGATGCCCTCTTCCAGCTTCCACAGGTACTACATGCACAAGGCGTACAGATAAACATGCAGGCCAAACACCCATACAGATAAAATAAATTAAGAAAAAGAAAGACTTAACTCATTTATATGGAAATGGAGTTGGAAGCTGAATTTCCCTGTCGACCAAGGCCTGGAGAACTCTCCAGGGCTGGCCTGTGGGAACCAGAGGAAATCTGCTCCTAATAGGGTTCTGTACAAACTCAGCCAGTCCTGTCCAATTAATAAGCCCAGCGGACATGAGGGAACAGATTTCTTCCTGAGCCAGGACACTGCCATCCCTCATCCCTTGGAAATGAGATTATGCGGAGGGCAGGGGCCAGGGAGGAAACTGACCTAACTCAATTATCAGCTCTGGTTTGTCCATTTTAGCCTGAGAATAGGAAAGCAGGAGGTGAAAGCAGAGGGAAAGCCGGAGCCGCTCAGGAAATGACAAATCTGAAAACACGGCCAGGACAAGCCCACCTCAGCCTCCCTGGGGCCCATCCTGGAATTAACAGGCTCATCTCTGTACTGTTCTTATCAAGCCCTGGTTGCAGAGGCCCCGCCCGGCTGTCCCTTGGAGATCAATGTAGACATCCTTTATATCTGGGTAGCTCAGGCTCCTTAGTGATGGGGTGGTGTTAAGGTCTTCATTGACAGTGCTGACTCAAAGGCAGGAGACTGCGCTGCCACTGAGACTGGAGACGGCTGGTCTTGGATTTGTCATAAGCCAGATGTTGAACTTTGGGAGGTCTTCGACACCAGTCTCCCTGTAAAGGAGACTTATGACCCCGTGAGAGACACTAGGAGCTGTGCTCTTGTCATCCATTCATCTCCTTCTGGGTGGCAAATCATGATCTCCGGGAGGCTTCTCACCAGCTCCCTTACCCTCCAAGCCTCGGGAGCTGGAGGCCTTGTCCTGGCTGCAGTGGTCCAGGCAGACTCCATTATGGACTTCGGAAAGCTTGACTGTCTCCTCCCCAGAACAAGGCAGCATGTTGTCCTGAATGACGGTGACATGGACCTCAACACCTCAGAAGAAGCCAAAGCAAGCACATACAGTAGAGGGTAGAGCCTAGAGAACAGGGAGAGAGCCCCCCCCCCCGTCCCCCCAATGTTCAGGCCACTACATTCTGGAACTTTTCAACAGTACTGGAGGGTAGTGACATGCCATCATTACTTCACGCAGTCTGCAAATGAAAAAAAGAAACCAAAAAAGGAAAGAGCATGCCTTGTCTCAGATATGGGGAGAGGAGGTTTATTGTAGGCAAAGACATCTGGGAGAGTCCAGAGAGAACATGTCCCTGAGCCGGGCCACATGAGGACGGGGGAAGGGGAAAGGAAAGAGCCAGACCAAGAGGTCTGGAGGGCAAAGGGCAGACGGAAGAGACGAAAGGACCAGCATAGCCAAATGACTGGAGTCTATAGGGAAGGGCAGCTGCGGGGAGGGCAGTCCAGTTCCTGGGCAGAAAAAGTTCAGGGTAGACAGTGGGGCATGCCAGCCACACCACGTAACAGGTAGGCACTGAGGGATGCAGGAGGAACCTGGCAGCCAGGTCCGCTTTGATATGCTAATGAGCACCTGAGTTAGCCATTTGTTCTGGGCTTGAGAGGCCCAGAACAAGCCAAGAGTTTATTCAGACTTCAAAGGCTCCTAGTGGGAAACTGGCTTCTGTTATCTCTTCCCAGTGACCACAGCTGCACCCTGGGCGGCTCAAGGGACACACCCACCCTGTTTCCCCAGGAAGGGTGGTTGGGGATCTGTTGGAGATTTTTCTCATCTCTACCTATGTCAGTAAGTTGAGAAGGACGGGCATTTTTTTTTTCTAGTCTGGATAGTTCTGGAAACTGTTAGTGAGCCACTCATCTCCTGGCTGGCCACTGTGGTTCAGCTGGGTTTCCATCTCTCCTACCCAGGGCCGCGACTCAGAATCACGTGGTTCATCTTTGTTTCTCAGCACTCAGCGCTCCTGGCACTCAGGATTTCGATTGCTCATTTACCCCCATCTTAGCCCCTCCTTCAACTTCCCCAAACTCAAGATTGTACCCTATTTTTGGCTGCCTGTTTGAGGGGCTGGTTAGGTTTGGGATTCAGCAAACTTCCAGCAGGTTCTATCTGTGGGATAGGAGAGTGTTAGGAGTTTTCACACATTATTTCCTTATTTCCTATCCAAATTGCTCCTGGGATTTCACACCTGCTTCCTGGAAAGAAACTGAGTCACCAAGAATTCTAACATCTGCCAACCCATACTGGTTCTGTCAAGAACAAAACACGTCTTCTTCCGGCTCCTTCTGATGAAGTTCGGTCAGGCGGCTCTGATGTCCCTTTCCTGCTCCATTGTGGTGAAGGCCTAGGCAGGTATGGTCGTGAGGTCCTTAGAGAGGGGAAGGAAGTGTTCAGAGAGCAGATGACAGAGACAGCCAATCAGGACTCGCTGTGGTCACTCCTGAGTTCCTTCCAGGGACTCTCTGGTTTTCCCAAGCCTGAAGGGCCAGAGGCAACTATGTGCCACTGGAGTGCAATGGCCCTTAGGCAGGGTCAAAGTAGGTGAACCTCACTCACCAAGTTCCTGTTGGAAACCAGAAGCATAAAGAGGAAGTAGCCAAGGCCAATTCACTGGAACTTTTTCTCTGTTTCAATTTTCTTCTTAAACATTTTTTACTGAGACAGTCTGTGTGCCCCAAAACTTACCCATCCAAAGTACACAATTCTGTATTTTGTAGTGGTTTTAATCAGCTATACTATTGCTACTGGCCCGGGACATTTTCATGTAACATACAGCATGTGGTCTCTATGACTGATGTCTGTCACTTAGCATATTTTTGAAGTCCACCTGTATGAAGCACCCATCAATAATCTTCTTATTTCTTCCCTCCCCACCCCCTTTTCTGAAATGGTCTCATGTACTGGACCTGAACTCTGAAACTGGCTCTAAATTCCTAACCCTGCTTCTCCCTCTCAAGTACCAGGATGCCAGTGATGTAAGCACCATAACCAGCTCTGAGCTTCTTTCTTTTTTGGTTGCATAATAACCCATTGTGCCAGTTTATCATCAGCTGAGTGGTCCACTGCTAGCAACATCTTCCTGTGATTGTGAGGTCCCCTTTTATGTAACCAACCTGGTCTGCCCTCACTTGGGTTTCAGTTCTAGTGTGTGGTATAAATACCCTTTATTTTATATGGCACGGACAATGTACATTCTCCCTTTATGTGCATGCATTTTTCTTCATCCTTTTTTAATGTTTTTCCAGTGTTTATGTGCTGTTTGCTGGAATTTGTTATATAAACCAGCCTGGCCTTGAGCTCAACAGAGATCTGCCTGCCTCTGCTTCTGGAGTGCTGGGACTAAAAGCACATGCCACCATGCTTGGCCCTGTACAAGTAATTTTCATTTACATACGTAGTACTACTTTGACTATTACTCTGTACTATTCCCTTTACTAGCACTGTGTTTTTCATGAGCAAGTCTGGTCATTCCTGCCAGTAGCTGTGTAGCTTCTGGGAGTGGGCTGTTGCCACATTTCACATTCTATTCCCTATGAGGGTGCATATCTCTTGGCCCTAGCTCTCTGCTACCAGGGACCTGCCATGGACATCCAAGTAGGTGTGTTTCAGGACCAGGTGGGAACATAAGAACACATGTCCAGGAGTTGATTGCGGTCTCAGAGAATGTGTGGTCACCTCCTTTGAGGTTCTGGATTGTGGGCAGTCTTTCCCATCCTGGTGGGCAATAGGGTTAGGACCACAGGATGACAGGACTGTTCCCATGGATTTCCCACCCAGAAATGGCAGCTAGGACACACTCCCTGTGCAGGCAGATCTGAAAACCTCAGGCTCTCCATGATGAGGTACACTCAGCTACAGGAAGGACAGTTGCTAGCTCCATCTTTTATTTTTTATTGTGTGTGCAGAGCTGAGGAGGGTCACGTGTGTCACAGTACATGTATACAGGTCGGAGGACAACTTTGTGGAGCTGGTTCTCTCCCACCATCTTTATGTGGGCTCCAGGGATGGGACTCAGGTCACCAGACTTGCATGGAAGCACCTCACCTTGCTGAGCCATCTCGCTAACCCAGGTCCTTCTTGTCTCCCTAAACCCCCTTAAAAGTTCTGGCCCTACTGAGGTTAGTTTTTATACCTCATGAATTAGAGTTTTCAAGGGAACAACTACTCCAAGAACTTGCTTGTGTTCCAGGGCTCAATAACCCATAATCATGATGTTTGTGTTGTGTAACTGGGGAGAAGTCATAGGAAGGAATGAGTCTGGAGACCCTTGCTGGCACTGGGATGACCAGGGAAAGGGGAAAAATGATTCGATGGGAGTTTTAATCTATGAGGTCTGGTGGCGTCCCAGAGAGAGACACAAATCCTCCTGTGTAGAGGATTATCTTAAGAATGTAGAGGATGCTGGTTACTTGGACAAAGTGAGGCCCATGGGGACTCACACCGTATGGGTTCCTTCAAGATCCCACTCAAGAGCTGCCTTGTGTCCCTGTACCCCATGGTGCCTCTTTAAAGGCAGTGGGGCGTCTGCAGAAGACTTAGGCAAAGGATCCATTTGTATGTAATGTGAATCGCTTTGTCCTCATTTTGGTTTCATGAGTTTGCTTTTCTCATAATAGGCTCTTTTTAAAGTGAAAGCAATAACCCTGCTTGACAGACCACAGCCCTAAGTGAACACTCAGTACCAGCACGTCACCAGCAATGTTACTGGAGGCCTGCTGGCAGCTGGGATGGGAAGCAGTAGCTACTGGTGCCTTGGGCTCCCCCAAGCTGCTGCCATTTCACTCCTTTCAAAGCTTCTGGTTTTCTAGGTGCTTCTGTGGCTTGCTTTACTCACAAGTGCTGAGGAAATGAAGGGAACCCCGGCTTTGCAACACTGGGCTTCATTTGCATGTGTGCTCACATAAATGCCGAACGAAGACTGAGAGATGACGGTTTTAGAGAGTCCCCAGGACGCTGCACCTCTGTATCTTGTTCCCTCTCTGCTGGATCTGAGGGGCAGCATCTGGAGATCAATGCCCAGCACAGGGCAGGGTGTGACGCAGAACGGTGTGGGGCACGAGACCTGGACAAAAGCTCCTTCTCAGCTTCCTCCTCCGTTTCCACTGAGAGGGGGGCTCTGTGATGTTCCCTCGAGGGGCCAGAATTTGAAAAGCAGGAGAGGTCTGAGAACTGTGTAGCATAACCACTCCTGTGCCTTGATTCCTAATGAGGGCAGACAGGAAGCAAACACCTGTAACTCTTCAGGTACCCATGGTGTGTGTGTGTGTGTGTGTGTATGTGTGTGTGTGTGTGTGTGTGTGTGTGTGCGTGCGTGTGCGTGTGTGCGTGTGTGTGTGTGTGTGTGCGTGCGTGCGTGCGTGCGTGCGTGTGTGTGTGTGTGCGTGTGTGTGTGTGTGTGTGTGTGTGTGTGTTGGCTCAGGTTTGCCCTCCACCTCATCTCTCAACAACCCAAGCTAGCTGCTGTTGGGGCTGGGAGAGTGGGGGAAGGGATACTGGAATGGCGATGTGTATGCTTTGGGAGAAAGAGAAGGTTAAAAAAAAAAAAAAGACCTCAGGCACTAATGCCCCTTTCCGGACTAGCTACTCCACTTACTATGGATCGTATGACCCATGGCAGTCAAGCTGGTTGTGTGGTGGGCTTGTGTGGAGCTTGGCATTGCCCTCTAGAGTCTAGATTTTGAGGGTGGGAAGCCTGGAACCTGGGGAAGAGTAGTGACCTGATCTCCTTCCAGTCTGCCAAGGCCTGGTCCCAGCCCTACAAGAGAGTCCATGATCTATGACTGCATTAATGATGACAAGAAACAATTTCAACTAGAACAGATGAGCTGTCCTGCAACTCATCCTGTAAACCAGGCTGGCCTTGAACTCAGAAATGTGCCTGCCTCTGCCTCCCAAGTGCTGGGATTAAAGGTGTGCACCACCATTGCCCTGCAGGGTTTTTTTATTTTTTGGGGGGTTATTGTTTATTTTGAGACAGGGTCTCACTATGCAGCCTTGGTTGGCCTGGGACTACTTCCATAGACCAGGTTGGCCGTCTACTCCTAACCTCGCAGCCTCTATCTCCCAGGTGCTGGATTACAGAGGGGTACCCGCACCTCCGGCTCTATCATGGCTTTGTGAACCCATCCCCCACACTTGAAATTGTGTCACCAGCATCAGTCCAGTCTACCCCTTTCCCTTCGTTTACTCCAAGTAGAATCCACAAACTCCCTCTGGATTGCTTTTGTGTATATCTGGAGGGCAAAGAGGTACAAGTGCAGTGTTTAGCAGGTCCAAACTGTCCCCTCGGGAGGAACTTATCTCCTGGTCTTGCAAGTGTTTGCCTACTGACTTGAAACCAGGGGGAGAAAGTCAGTAGACAGAGTAGCTGCTGACTCGACCTAAGCAGCCTCTGGAGGAAGGAGAGTAGCATTTGAGTAGCTTCCCGCCGTAGCAGCAGGGACTCAGACCTGTGCCGTCTCCATTAGGTCTCTCCATGAGAGGCTCACGCTTGGGGAATGGTGATCCATGAACTGACCTTTGTGGCAGCCAGCTCTTGCTCCCACAGAAAATCGAGTCTGGTAGAGTTGAGACCAGTTGTTCACCTTCTGTGCTGACCTACCTCCCTGAGTGGGCTCAACCCTTTGTACCACAAAACAAACCCACCCCAAACCATAGAGAGACATGAGCTGCAAACTGCATATTCCAGTTAGTTTAAGGAGAAGACCCAACATTCCAGAAGGTAGTAATGGTTGGTCTTGTAACTGCAAGGTTTGCATTTGAAATGATCCCTCATCAGGACCTTTCTTTCTTATTTTTTTTTTTTTAAGACAGGTCAGTCGTTATATTTAGGCCTGGCTGTCCTGGAACTTGATGTATAGGCAAGACCAGAAATCTGCCTCTGTCTCCCAAGTGCTGGGCCTAAAGCCATGCATCACCACACACAGCTATCAAGTCCTTTCTTGAAGTGCATTTTCTTGGTCTTAAGCCCATGTGTGCTTTAGACATAAGCAATCAGGCTCCTACTCTCTAGTTCCTTTTGTCCTTTTCCCCAGTTCCCTAGCATGTTGATGGCTTTTCACAGTCAAAACAGTTGCAAATGCGGTCAGAATCACAAACTCTTGGATGTAGGGGGAGGATGGTCCAAACACAATCCACTCTTTTCTTTTGCCATATGCTCCACCCTAGTCAACCTGCCTCCATGTGACCATTCGCAACCCCTTACTATTGCTGTGTATTGTGAATAAGCCCCAGTCACTTGGTAAGAGTGAGGCCATATGGAACTTCGAGCAGGAAGGACCCAGGAATATACCCAGGAAGCAAGCATAAGCCTTAGTGGTCACCACCAACTAGGAATTTGATTTTCCACCTTTATAATGGAATAGAAGCAGCTGATGAGGGAGGGCCCTTTCCCTTCTTCTGTAGTCAGCCCAAAAATGCTTCTCCAGGTTCTGACTCCTCTATGCCTTGTCTGCCCCATGGTACCCCGTGTTCTGGCCTCTCTTCAGGCAGGTGTGCTTTACTCGAAACCATTTAAGTTTCAAGTAAAGTGTAATTTACTGTAATCCCATTGCCTCTTTCCACCAGCAATGCAAAACCTCTCCCATACTTCTCTTCACCCTCCAAAAACCACCGTCATGCCCCCTTCTTCCCCCCCATTGCTATTCTGGATCCTTTATTTCGGAGGCAGGCAGTGAACTTCACCTTTTCTTCCTCAGTCTAATCAGACTTCTTTGTTGGTTTTTATAGTTTAGCTTCTTGAAATACTGAGATTTTACTCTCTCTCTCTCTCTCTCTCTCTCTCAACCCTGCATGGAAAACTGGTTGTCTTCTCTGACACATGCAGCACTCTTTCATGACTTGTCCCTTTCCAGGTTCTCTTAGGGTTGGCCTTGTACCAGGTCCAAGAACTTGACCTCAAAAGCTCAGAGAACATTGATGTTCCAACTCTTAAGGCCCAGGCCTTCTCCAGTATTACCATATTAAGATTTTAGCTTAATAAAATTTGCCATTCCTTATTCCAACCTTTGCAAGCTTGCCAGGAGCAAGGATCTGAGGTCTCTGTCAGCCATGCCTTAAGTTTCCAGCCCTTAGGGCTTGCTCCCCAGATAGAGGTCTCAGAGGTCATGCCAAAGGCTCCAAAGCATGCTCCATCAGGTCCCCAGGAATGGGGACAATCTCTTTCACTGTGGTTTCTGAGACTGCTGATAAACAGCCATTCTTTCTCTGAAGGATGTTGACTACCCATATTCCTTGGTGGACCGCTATCCAGAAAGCCTTCTAGTGGTGTGCGCATGGATGTCACATTAACAAGCACAACAAAAAGAGATGTGTCCATGACAATGAGTACTTGTGTTCTCTCTATATCGTGCCATTCTCAAATATGTGCATTATACATCACACTCTTTTATATACACATATGTAGATCCTCTGTCGGTCTGTCTGTCTGTCTCTCTCTCTCTCTCTCTCTCTCACACACACACACACACACACACACACACTGAGGAGCTTGAGGCTTTGAGCAGTTGTATATTTGCCAAAGATCTTGGTTCACCAACCAGCTCAGGTGGGCACTATAGAAATGTCTCAAAAATGATAATGTTTGAGTAGAATCTAGAAAGCCATCTGAACCAAGGTTCTGGAACAGGAAGAGCCACATTTGAGAGTTGAGGGACCTGACAGTTACCAGGAGTATGGGGTAGTTGCTCAACTCATGCTTTCACTCAGAACCAATGTAGGATGTACTTCTTGTGTGAGCTCAGTGCTATTTTCCACTCACAGGTCTCTTAGGAAGAAAGGAACTTAGCTGGGATTATTTAAGGTGGGGGTCTTGGAGCATCTAGAAATGTTGGGATACACTGACTCTGAGACACCGAGAGGATAAGGTGGGGGCTAGAGAGATGGCTCAGGCACTTGAGAGTGACTACTACTCTGGCAGAGGACCCAAGCTTGGCTTCTAGCACCTACAAGTAGGTGGCTCACAATCACATGTAAATTCAGCTTCTAAGGGATACAATGCCTTTGGCCTTGGTGGGCATCTGCAATTACATGCACATGCTCACACACCCACATATGTAACTAAAATAATAAAAATAAATCTTAATAAGGGTAAAGTGAATAAAAGGTAGGTTCAAACCTTCAGTAGTCACTAACCAGTCTGGAACAATCAAATAGAAGTATGTTACTGTGTGAAATCCTGCCAATCACTACCACACTCACCATGTTTAACTATGCTGGTGTTCTGGTTATCATATTCTCCCCCTTTTTTTCTTTTTTAATTGATTCTAGAATAATTTCTCTACATTTCTATTGACTTCAAAGATGAATTTGGGTTTGTACCTGAGGGTTTTGGCTGGTGTTTGTTCTGTTTTTCAGCCCTGGATATCAAGCTCAGGGCCTGAGGCATAACAGGCAAGTACTATACCACGGGGCCTCCTCCCCTAGTTAGCATGTTGAATGCTAGTTATATGGATCCAGGAAGCTGCTGGCCCTGCTAACATTCTGTCTCTTCCACTGCAGAGTCTTTCAAAGTCTTCTAAAACCCCAGATGTCTTATTCCCTTTCAACTTTCCAAACAACACAACTTTTCTCCTGTCCAAGTACTCTTGTGGGCACCTAGGTATCTTAGTGTGTGTCTCCCTAGCTAGCTAGCATTGGTGGAGTAGTGACAGGCAGATAAAGTTCTGCTAGAATAGCCCATGAGCTCCGAAAGGAGTCATTTCAAACACTAGATAACCTATCGTTCACAGTAGGATAAGCTCCACAGGACCCCTCAACACACTGAGGGGACTGACTCCTCCTGCATAGGCCTATTTCCCAGTCATCTTTGTCTCAGTTTCCATCCCAAGAAGCATCTTACCTACTAGCAATGAAATATAGCTAGAGTCCAGATGAGTCAGATTCTCATTATATTGTCAGAAGCAGTGGATCTTTGAAGACTCTGAAAGTTACTGTTGATTCAAACTCATGTTATTTCATTCTAGTATGAATGCTCAAGGACAAATAAATACTCTGACTGGAATAACCCACTAGAGAGCCACACAGCTTGCCGAAGACCACATGATGGTGTGTGTGTGTGTGTGTGTGTGTGTGTGTGTGTGTGTGTGTGTGTGTGTGTGTGTGAGACCATCTACAATCCCAGCACTCTAAGCAGCATAGGCTAGCTAGTGAAACCTTGTCCTAAAAACAGGAAATGAGCCGGGCGTTGGTGGCGCACACCTTTAATCCCAGCACTTGGGAGGCAGAGACAGGTGGATCAC
This sequence comes from Mesocricetus auratus, assembly GCF_017639785.1. Taxonomy (NCBI): domain Eukaryota; kingdom Metazoa; phylum Chordata; class Mammalia; order Rodentia; family Cricetidae; genus Mesocricetus; species Mesocricetus auratus. The sequence continues at coordinate 36,576,353 of NW_024429186.1, read as the reverse complement.
TGTGAGTTTGAGACCAGCCTGGTCTAGCGAGTGAGTTCCAGGTCAGGCTCCAAAACAATACAGAGAAACCCTGTCTCAAAAAACCAAAAAAAAAAAACAAAAACAAAAACCAAAAAAAAAAAAAAAAAAAACCAAAACCAAAAACCCAACCAACCAAACAAAACAAAAACAAAAAACAAACAAAACAAAACAAAACAAAACAGGAAATGGTGGCTTACATTTGGAAACTTAGCACTCAGGAGGCTGAGGCAGGAGGCCTGTCAGTTTGAGACTAGCCTGGGCTTTACTTCGAGACTAATTTTTTTCTTTCTTTTTTTTCTTTTTTAAGACAGGGTTTCTCTGTGTAACAGTTCTGGCTGTCCTGGGCTCACTGAAACCCACCTGGTTCTGCCTCCCCAGTGCTGGGATTAAAAACGTGCACCACCACCACCTGGCCATTTTTTAAATCCTAATACAATAAAATTAAACACTCAAGCTTACTCCCGTCCCCCATTAAACCAAAGCCATTATCCTGCCATTGGGGACAAGCCCAGGACTTGTGACTGCACTTTAGTGATCCTCCTCATGTACTACGTTGTATGGATTGTAGGGGAGAACAGGCTTCCTTGAGTGTTCTCCTGACAAGCATCTTGATTGGTATTAATGTATTAGTTAAACACAGCCTCCTCCTATGTCCAACAGCTTTATACAATGACAAGTTTTGCTATTTTCCACTCTGTTCTCTTTTTAAAGAGAAACATGTGCAATGTATCTAAGATGTCATGAAGAGCATCATGGTATCTGGAAGCATCAGCAAACATCCACTGGGGGAGGGGGTGGCCGTGCTTCTTCACTACAATGTGAAATTACAACTAATAAAACCATCAGGTTCAGGCTGGGAGGTGGTGGCGTATGCTTTTAATCCCAGCACTCAGGAGGCAAAGGCAGGTGGATCTCTGTGAGTTTGAGACCAGCTTGGCCTACAAGAGCTAGTTCCAGGACAGCCTCCAAAGTCACGGAGAAACCCTGTCTCGGGAAAAAAAAAGTCAGGTCCAGGAGTTCATTATCTGAGTCCCTGTAAGCCTGGAGACGGAGACCAAGTGGACACAGCACCTCCCTTCCTTTTGTTGTCAGATGCGACCTCCGTTGTCCCAATACCTAGAAGTGATATGATCACTGGTAGACATGGGATTTGTCTTTTAGTCTTAAGTGTGGCTCTAAATTAAATTTCCAACCAGGCAGGCATTAAAACAGCAAAGAAATGAAGGAAGAGGGTGTCTAAGCAACCAAGTCTTCCCAGGAAGAGAGGAGGAATCGGGAGAAGTGATTAATAGGTTTATTTGCATATACACAGAGAAGAGTCAGCGTTGCTGGGGGAGAAGAGGCAGGGCTGTGAGGAGGTAAGGCTTCAGCAGAGGAAGGCACCTTGACAGACAACACGAGACTCCTATTAAATCAGCACAGTTGCAAACTTCTTTTGCCTCAAACCAACAACTCAATGAACTCATTTATCAGTTGAGAATCATTTACAAAACCAGGTGAGAAATAAGGGGAAGAGAAACAGGTTCACAGACCTGGACCTGCTGCTTAAAACATTATGTACAGGATGCAGAAAAAAATCCTTAAGAGGCACTTCCAGGAGTTCTCAGCCTGATCAGTGTCCTCTCCTGCTAGGGAAAACACCCATCATGGAAGGATTTGGGAATTAAATATGTCTTCAACATGGGAGACCTGGAATCTACAATGGTCCAGGCAAAGGGATCTTTGATGTGGTTCACATCAGGGTTCCAGTACCAGGACCACACAACACAAGACCTCTGGGAAGGAGTGTAGAGTGGTTAAAAGCAGCATCCTTTTCCTCTTGCTCTGGTGGTTATTTCAGGGACCATCTCTTGGAAGTCTCTCCCCAGCATGGAATGATCCCTCAAAGGATGACCTCTCTCAGCATCTACAGTTATGGACTAAGTGTACTTCGACTTTTGAATGTTTTTGAGTACCCAAATAAGACAGACAGTTTTTACATGAGGGACCACACTTGGCAGTTGGAAACTAATTATCAATAGCTAATTTTGCTTTCTTTTGCCTCCAGGAAGATATGTGGAATGTGAATCTATCTGATTAGATTAAGATAACATGGAATAGAAGAACCAGGTATGCTGACTAAGGGGAAGAGACACACACACTGAGTGTTTGTAACTTTTTTGTACATAAAGGATTAAAAATTCCAATTTAATCATTTTGGAAAAGCAAATGTAAAATGACTTGGGCTTATAAAACCAGAATTTACAATTATCTGTGAATAGTCAAAAGATAAATCATAGAACCATTTTAATTACAAATCTAAAGTAATTCTAAGGTTGGTTACAGAACTGTCCCACTCCCCAGGAGGAGTCGAGCCGCTGACTGTATGCATCCCCACTCTCCTCAGGCGCCTTCCTCTCCCTCCCAAACTGTGCTTTCACACCTCAGCCATGTCACCAGACACTAAGCACATCTCCCTTCCAAAAAGCTCAGCAAGATGATATATCCTCCTGGCTCTTACCAATCACCTTCCTTTTATAAGAACCCTGGCTCCCAGCACTGAACATCATCCATTCTTCAGCTTCCACAGGTGGTCTTCTCTCAGCTCCATCCCAGCAGGACAAGTCCTCCTCTGAAAGGAACGCTCCTCAGTGAAGCCCCAGTTGCCTTGTGCTAAGTCTCTCTAGGCCAGTTCCAGCCAGGCTTCAGCTGTCTAGTTCATCTGCATCCAACGTTCCACTCTTCCTCCTGCTTTAACATCTACACCACAGACATCTGGGCATCCTTAGGTCTTCCCGTCTTACACAAGCCTTTAGTGACAACTCAGGAACTACCATCACCACTATACACTGGAAATTTGGTATTTTCTTCTCTCCGTTGTTACCTACTTCAACAGAACAGAATGTCTTCTGGGAGCCAGGAGACAAATCAAAGACTTGTCTTTCGATATGCCCTGCCTCCTAACAGATGCCCACTACTCTGCAAAGTTCAGGTGGAACCCCACAGTCTCTGACAACTCCAAGCCTGAGTGAAGGTGCCAGGCTTGTCAATTCAGCTGAATGGACTGGCACTGGATACAGTACCTCATTCTGACTGATGGACTCACTGGATACAGTACCTCATTCTGACTGACGGACTCACTGGATACAGTATCTCATTCTGACTGATGGACTCACTGGATACAGTACCTCATTCTGACTGACGGACTCACTGGATACAGTATCTCATTCTGACTTATGGACTCACTGGATACAGTATCTCATTCTGACTTATGGACTCACTGGATACAGTATCTCATTCTGACTGATGAACTCACTGGATACAGTACCTCATTCTGACTGACGGACTCACTGGATACAGTACCTCATTCTGACTGACGGACTCACTGGATACAGTACCTCATTCTGACTTATGGACTCACTGGATACAGTACCTCATTCTGACTGATGGACTCACTGGATACAGTACCTCATTCTGACTGATGGACTCACTGGATACAGTATCTCATTCTGACTTATGGACTCACTGGATACAGTATCTCATTCTGACTTATGGACTCACTGGATACAGTACCTCATTCTGACTGATGGACTCACTGGATACAGTATCTCATTCTGACTGATGGACTCACTGGATACAGTACCTCATTCTGACTGATGGACTCACTGGATACAGTATCTCATTCTGACTTATGGACTCACTGGATACAGTATCTCATTCTGACTTATGGACTCACTGGATACAGTACCTCATTCTGACTGATGGACTCACTGGATACAGTATCTCATTCTGACTGATGGACTCACTGGATACAGTATCTCATTCTGACTGATGGACTCACTGGATACAGTACCTCATTCTGACTGATGGACTCACTGGATACAGTACCTCATTCTGACTGATGGACTCACTGGATACAGTACCTCATTCTGACTGATAGACTCACTGGATACAGTATCTCATTCTGACTGAAGGACTCACTGGATACAGTATCTCATTCTGACTGACGGACTCACTGGATACAGTACCTCATTCTGACTGATGGGACTCACTGGATACAGTACCTCATTCTGACTGATGGACTCACTGGATACAGTACCTCATTCTGACTGATGGACTCACTGGATACAGTCTCATTCTGACTGATGGGACTCACTGGATACAGTACCTCATTCTGCTCTTTACTACAACTCATTAGCATCCTTCTACCAGCCATTTTATTAATTTGGGTAAAACACTCTCCTGAGCGGTCCTTTCTTCTTTCAGTATGCCGAGACTCCGTTACTTGGAGCCAAGGAAGCACCTGCTGGCCTTGAGTGCCTCTTAGGAGCCAGCATGTAAGTGGTTAAAGAGTGTTGCTCACTAGTTACTGAATGGACCTCACAGCACAGAGGGCAGCTCCACCCCTTATGCAAACAGTGACACTATCAGGATCTGAGCTAAGTGTCAACTTCTTCTTAGCAGGAACGATGTTTCACTTAGGGTCACAGTAAGTGCTCGACCATGTGTTAGCTGGAGAAAACATGGAGCACTGAAAAAGGAGCCATGTTTTCCTTTCCAGCACAGCCAATGAGCTGAAGGCAGGCCTTTCCTTTCCGCTAGTATAAATCTACAGCTCACTGCAACACAATCTCATTAAGACCAGACCAGCTATGTCATGTGAACAATCGACAGGTGAGACGGCTTCGCTGATGGACAGTTAAAAGAAAGGCCTCATAAGACAACGAGCCCACATGTGCCAGCAGGTACATACACACAACAAGCCAAACGTCGCAAGACAGGATCAATATCACAGAGCCTGCACAGGAATGCTATGCTCCCATCTCACTGGCGAGGAGCCATTAGGAGTCTCCCCCCTTCTCAGCGGAGCACGAGGCAGTGCTAGCTGGACACTCCAACCCACTGGAGAGTGGTGGGCGGAAGGAGCAGCAGCAGACACGGTTCAGGCTCTGGTTTTATGTGCCTTTAATACTTTTTCCTTTCCTCTGTGTTCATTAAACAAGAAAAAATTATTTTGTAAGGCTACTTTTTGTAGCTTTTTGCCTTCCCTTTGTATTTATCATGTTTTTAATTTCTTCTCTGAGGAGGAGGTCTCTGAATCTGTGTCTTCCAATTCAATTCGGTGCCTTTTGAGGCCACTGTGGCCATGAACAACCTTGCTGCTGTCCATGGCTGAGGGGTCAGTGGGGTCTTCTTTTGTTCCAGTACTGGGGTCCTCATAGGCCATTTCAGACCCACAACAATCTTTGTGCAGAAATGTCCCTGTCAGGGATGGGTTATCATGGACAGTGTCTGGGTGGACCACTGTCTCCAGCTCCCCAGAGTTCTGCCCGTTATTGTGAGGGTGAGGGGGTCGGGGGTGCAAGTGTCCATTGTTGTGGTTGGCACAGAGGGTTTCAAGGCTCCTCTCCTCACTGTCATCAGACTGGGTCCTGGGACAGTTGCCAGACGCACTGTTGAGAGTGGAGCCCGATGCCTTGGGGACAGGAGAGGGCGGCTCCTCAGCCCGGCTGCTCAGGGCCTTGCTCAGGGCCTTCCCATTGAGCTTCTTGGTTTCAAAAGGGTGTTCTAGAGGGCCGCTATTGCTAGTGTCCTGAGAGGTGCCCTCTGGCACCTCTGCCCAGAGATGGCTACTGTGCTCATGGCCTGCGCTGCTGCTGGGATTCCTGGTGGAAGGCTCTTCTTTGCAAGTATCTCTGCTGCAGCCTTCAGGGGACAGCTCCTGGTCTCTCTGGGTTGGGCAGGCTTCCTTACTGGAAGAAGGGGTTGGGTTATCTTTGGGGCTGGTTCCTGCCCTCCCTTCATCTGCCTCCTCTGCCACTAAAGAGGTTTCTCCATCTTTGTTGTTCGAGTAAGAGATATAGGAGTAGCGGAGCCATTTGTAAGCTTTATAAATCTTTCGCTCTACTGATTCCATGTTGGCAGTTGGTGGTGCCCGGCTTGGTTGGATATCCAGATTGGAAGCACTCCGCTCAGGGGAGGAGTTAGGGGAGGAGGAAAGGTCATCCACCTTGATCTGGGGGTAGTCGTAATTGTCCTCTCCAATGTAGGTGTTGGTGGGCTTAACTGGAGCGTTGGGCCGCTCTTCCCGGGGGGTCTTCTGTCGCCTCCGCATGGCATTTCGCTGCCGGGTGTTGGCTCGGCGTTGGTTCAATTCCTCTTCCTCTTCCGAGCTACTAGAGCTGCTGGAACTGCTGGATCCATCCTCGGGGCTGGGTGACCTTGGCCGAGGGAAGAGATCTGTGTCCAGTTCAGCCTCACAGGCATTCTCTTCAGAATCAGACTCATTAGACAGGGCCAGGAGGCGCTTGTCCTGGTAGCGCCGCAGAGCAGACAGGCGCTGCTGGCGAGAGGCTGCATCCTCACAGGTCGGTGTTGCTGGGTTTGACACCACCGCATTTGTGGTGGTGACACGCAGTGGCCCCAGATGGAAGGCATTGTCGGCAGACTCGTCCACTGTGGGAGGTGGGGAGCGAGGCAGTGAGGCTGACGATTCTGAGTCAGTGTAGCCAGAGCGCTCACTGACCCCCGCATGCAACTGAAGGATGGTGCTCTCGCTGAGATCACTGTCTGAGTCAGAGCTCCAGCCCTCAATCTCACGACGCACCAAAGAGTCAAAGAAAGCCATCATCCGGGGATCTTCCTGGACGGACTGGTTAGCGTAGTCGTGGGACAGGCCACTCCCACTGTTCAGTACAAGGCTGATATACTCTTCATGGGTGTAGAGGCAGCGGGAATCATCTTCAATCCGACCGTCCAGGTCTCCTGTACATCCTGGCTGCTTGTATGGGCTCCAGATCTACACAGAAGATGAAACACAAAAGCAACCAGGATTGAATGGGAAGTGTTAAAGACCACTAAAGAAGAGCTTCTCCCAGATGTCTTCATATTAAAGTCACCGAGCAATTTTAAAACTATTTTCTTTCCAGGTACAGTGGCACACTCCTGGATTTGCACTTGGGAGACCGAGACAGGAGGATCACAAGAACTTACCACCTGGGCCACACAGCCAGAACTTATGTAAACACAAAACAAAACAAACAGCCACCAACGCCTATACAAAACAGAACTTCTTCAGTAAATTGGCTCTTATACAATGTGTATCTAAAGTGAGGCTTTTAGAAGCAGGTAAACACCGTTTAGAGCATAGACTTAGACTGTATTCAGAGACATAAGGACATCTATAGGGGGATGACACCCCCATATTGTCTCTTTCCTCTTATGTTTTCTGTCAGTACATTGGAAATTATAACCTTAATCTAACAGGAGGGGTAGAAGATGACTTGAATATTTGTTAGGTAGTACATGTGAAAATATGCCTTGCCAGGCATGGCGGTGCACTTGGGAGGCAGAGGCAGACAGATCTCTGTGAGTTCAAGGCCAGTCTGATCTACACAATTAAGTTCCAGGCCTGTCAGGGCTTCATTGTAAGTTCTTGTCTAAAAAGCAACACACACACACACACACACACACAACTAAAAGATTTCAACTTATCATTCCACTTTTCCTAAACAGCTATCTATATTTTTTTGAGACAGGGTTTCCTCTGTGTAGCCCTGGCTGTCCTGGAACTCACTCTGTAGGCTACACTGGCTTCGAACTCACAGAGATCCGCCTGCCTCTGCCTCCCAAGAGCTGGAATTAAAGGTGTGTACCACCACTGCCTGGTGCTGCAATATACTATTTTTAACCAATGAAAATTACTCATAGGAACTTGGTAAGAATAGACAACTGCCTACACCACCCTTCCCTCTTAGACATGCAGGCATTGGTTACCCAGGAAACTGGGTTTTCTTAACCAGGGAGGCTCTTGTTTGTTTCACAGGCAATTTTCTCAGCTTTGGGAAGAAGCTAGATAGACTGTCCCTGGAGCCCTATGATGCCTTCTGGGTCTCATTTTTAATTCTGAGCCAAGTGCTTCATTTTCCAGTTTGAAAGTACCACACCTTTAATCCCAGCACTGTGGAGGTAGAGGCAGGCGGATCTCTGTGAGTTCTAGGACAGCCAAGGCTACCCAGAGAAACCCTGCCTTGAAAAACCAAAAAAAAAAAAAAAAAAAAAAAACCAAAAAAACCCCCAAAAAACAAAACACATCAACAACCCCCCCAAAAAACCAAAACCAAAAAGTTATTTGCCATCTTCCCTATATGACAACAGCTCTACTTATCCTTCATAAATTATCAAACAGGAAGGGCCTAACTACTTCACAAGCCACTTTTAAAATTAAAATTTTATTTTATGTACATAGGTGCTTTGTCTTCCTTGGAGGCTAGAAAAGGTAGTTGGATCCCCTGAAGCTGGAGTTATAGACAATTAGGGAGCATCATGTGGGTGCTGGAAATTGAACCCAGGTCCTCTGCAAGAATAGTCAGTGTTCTCAACTATTAAGCTGTCTCTCAAGCCCCTTGACAAGCCATTTTTTAAAAAATCCTATCTTTTCAGGAATGAAAATTACAACATTAAAAGTCAGTTTTATTTGGACTCTAGAATGTGTCAAGTTGAGCTGAACTGTGTAGCTCTAGAGCTTAGGGCAATGGAATACGACTAGATCAAAAGGCAGGAGACTTGGAGAGTGGGCTCCTAGGCTTGGCTCCTAGCTAACTGGTAATCCTGGGTGAGGCTTGGCTCCTTCATCTAAACAGTGGATTAGATGGGCCCTAATGTAGTCCTAAGATTCAGAGGGAAACAAACGCCCTCCTAGAAGTCAGTGTACTTGAGAGCAGCAGGAGTCCAAGTCCCACCATTTCCCACAGTCCTAAGCAGACGCCTTCACCCTGGAGAGCCTCTACTTCTCAACCACAGATATGAGTGTGATAAAATGAAATAAGCTACAGCCAAGCACTAATCGCCAGGCTGCTTTCTCTTTAATGTGTTGGCCGAATCCCACAGCCAGAAAGCTTTAAGATCAAAATGCTTTAGCTGGATATCAGAATTACTGACTCCATATTATCCTGGTCCAGAACCATTTCAATCATCTATAAAACTGTCCATTTCTTCTTTTTTTTTTTTTTTGGTTTTTCGAGACAGGGTTTCTCTGTAGCTTTGGAGGCTGTCCTGGAACTCACTTTGTAGACCAGGCTGGCCTCGAACTCACAGAGATCCGCCTGCCTCTGCCTCCCGAGTGCTGGGATTAAAGGCGTGCACCACCAACACCCAGCACAAATTCTTCTTTTAAAAGCAAACCAATGGGGGGGGGACCAAACTTGCTAGATTTATTTGGGAAGCCTGCATCATAAGTGTGTAGTCATTTTCAAGTGCCCGCTCTGTATTTTAGCAATTGTGCTTAAATCTATATTACAATTATCTCTTAATAAATGACAACTCTGAGAAAGGGAGGGAGACCCCGTTACTTATTAAATGTGGTCAGGTGTGCCTCCTTGAGATCTGAGCAGCTTTCTTGATATACAGTTTTCTCAAGCTGCTGCAGAAAGGATAAAACTCAGTTCTTATGGAAAGTAAATGTCTGAGCAGAGTGCCCAGGACATGCTGAAGTAGCAGCTCCAAGTCCTCTTCTCTGTGTAAGTCCTTTGAATTTGACCATTGACTGAACCCATCATCACTGTACCTAGATAAAGGTCCTCAACTGTTAAGTGGGGTTTGTAGACTCTGCAATGTGGCTGCCAGGATCCCCTGGGGCTCTCTAGTGCTCTAGACCGATAGATACTCTAGCTCTCTGCTTACCCTCTGCCCCTCGAGATCATTTTCTCAACAGTCATACACTGTCCTATTTCTGAGCATTTCTTCATCAGCACAATGTCTGGCACGGACCAAGTGGTGAACTAATACTTTTCAATCCAACAACAACAACACACTTGTCCCCTCTACACACATTTATTTATTTGTGTGTAGGTGTGAACCACAGTATCAAGGTCAGAAGACAATTTTAGTGCAGGAGTTGGTTCTTTCACTCTGCCGTATGGGTCCCTGGGGCTGGATTCATATCTTCAGCATTTAAACTTTAAAGGCTGAAAAGGTGGTTTAAACAGTGATATCTATTGAGATTATCCCAAATCAGAAAAATCCTTTTTTTGTCTCCATGTCTTGGGAACCCTTTTATCTTTATTTCTCCCCCATCCTGGGCCAACAATTCCTAGGGAGAATTGTGTGGCCTTTCTTTATCTTTACGCTCCCCATAGTGCTTACCAGGAACAGCATACAGTAGATATATCATAATTTAGAGATTTGAGGGAAAAAGAATCTACCCCCCCCTTTAGCCATAAAACAAACTCCTTCTTTTGCTAAGTGTGGGCATTCAGGCAAACAGAGGACCTGTTCTGGGTGTGAAGAGGCTGGCTTTCAGAAAGAGGGCTCTTTTCCAAGTTGAAAACATGGCAGTAAAGGATGTGGACAGGGAGAAAGGAGAGTAGACACAGAAAATCAGACTTCAGGTAGGTGATGCTCCTGGAGTCAATGACCTGACCTTGCTGAAGCAACAAGCAGCAAAGTGACATTTCGTTAAATAGCAATTGTCAGGCCCCAGAAAATCCTAGGGCAGAGCTGTGGCACACCCTCACTACAAATAGGACACACAGACGGCTGGGAACTAGGGGTCTCTCAGGATGAGGTAGTCAGGCAGGGTAGTAATTCCAACAGAGAGAAGGGCCAGCACTTACTTTCAACCTTATCCTCCCCTCTGCCTCTTCTGCATTTATTTTTCCTTTTCTTTTTTTGAGACAAAGCCTTACTGGATAGCTCAATGCAAATATGCTATCTTCCTGCCTCAGCCTGAGTGTGAACACCAAACCAACCTGTAATCATTCCCAGCCAGACCACAGATGGGAAGACACCTGTGAGAACTGAAGCTGAGAAGCCCCTTGGGTTTCTCTCTCACTGTGGACATTTAAGGTTTAAATGGCTGACTGTGCCTCTCTGTTCCTATGGGAACCTGGGAGTAGTGAGTTCCACAGCTCAGTCTGGATAACCTCATAGAGAAAACATTTTCTCCTCTTTCTTGAGAACTTGGCCAGTTTCCAACCTATGACCTTTAGAGTTAAGGCTTCAGTTGACTAAACAATATCTGGGGAGACTCAGCACAGAAGCATCCGAGCACATGCCAAACAGGAATTTCTCTTCTAAAGGAGATGCCCAGGCAGAGAGCTCGCTGTCGAGAATGACGTCAACAGGCCTAGAAAGGGCATGTTGCAGTGCCAACCTATTAATCATAGGCCAAAGGAAAGGGGGAAGTAATGAGGGACAGGGCTATTTCAATGACCGTCCACGTAAAGGACAACTGAGGTGGTTCAGTCAGTTGTCCACTCGCTTCCCGGCAGCATGGTGAGTGTGGTAGGGTGAGGCTCCAGCCTGACTTTCCTCACAATAGCCACATGACCCCAACAGCAATTTGTAATTACATTCCATCACCTGTAAACATAAGGGATTACAGAGTACTCCATCCCAGATGGTGTATGCATAACCTCTCCCTCCTAAAACTTAGGGGTCATTGCAGAAGAGGGAGTGGGAAGATGGAAAGGGCCGGAGGTGGTGGACGACTACAACAAAACAGCTTCCAGGATGCAGCAGGACAACTGCACATAGGAACTCACAGAGGCAAACTCAAGCCACACAAAACTCTAGCATGGACAGGGAAGAAGGTGGTCATGAAGTCCTGCCCCTAGCTGAAGATCTATTAGCAACTGATGACTCCTGGAGCAAGTTCAGTTTTCTTCAGAGATACCAGACACGAGAGGCCCTAACTCCATACACACTGACAGCATTAAGGAGATTGAGTAGGCTGAAGAACACAAAGCACACAAAGTTGGGAGGGGATAGTGGTGGTGGGGATAGTGGTGGAGGGGATAGTGGTGGAGGGGATAGTGGTGGAGGGGATAGTGGTGGTGGGGATAGTGGTGGTGGGGATAGTGGTGGAGGGGATAGTGGTGGTGGGGATAGTGGTGGTGGGGATAGTGGTGGTGGGGATAGTGGTGGTGGGGATAGTGGTGGTGGGGATAGTGGTGGAGGGGATAGTGGTGGAGGGGATAGTGGTGGAGGGGATAGTGGTGGTGGGGATAGTGGTGGTGGGGATAGTGGTGGTGGGGATAGTGGTGGTGGGGATAGTGGTGGAGGGGATAGTGGTGGAGGGGATAGTGGTGGAGGGGATAGTGGTGGAGGGGATAGTGGTGGAGGGGATAGTGGTGGTGGGGATAGTGGTGGTGGGGATAGTGGTGGTGGGGATAGTGGTGGTGGGGATAGTGGTGGTGGGGATAGTGGTGGTGGGGATAGTGGTGGAGGGGATAGTGGTGGAGGGGATAGTGGTGGTGGGGATAGTGGTGGTGGGGATAGTGGTGGAGGGGATAGTGGTGGTGGGGATAGTGGTGGTGGGGATAGTGGTGGTGGGGATAGTGGTGGTGGGGATAGTGGTGGTGGGGATAGTGGTGGTGGGGATAGTGGTGGTGGGCAGAGGGAGTGAATTCTAGGGGAGGGATTAAGGAGTGGATTTGCTCAAAGTACATTATATGTATGTATGAAATCATCAAACAATTAAAATAAGGAGGAAAAATACTAAGTTATCACAAATACAGTTTTACTATCCTCTGAAAAATTTCTCAGGTTTCATTTGTCATTAAAAAAACTGAGGAATTTTAAGCATTGTGGGAAGCATAACCTCTGCTTACTTAGAAGTTAAGTTACCACAGATCCTAAAGACGTTCTCATTTTCAGGTTAGGAGCAGGCAGAGTTCAGTGGTAGAGCACTTGGTATAATCCCTAGTACTGGTGTCGATGGAGGGTGGTGGAAGTGGTGGTGGTGGTGGTGTGTGTTAATTTCCTTTTTCCCTGGACCTTTATTTCCTGGGATATGGAAAAGGGTTGCTAGCGCCTAGAATGTGAGTGGCGGCAGTAGGTTACCCTTCTGTGGAAACAGGTTAGGCTGGTTCTCGTTGTAATAGCCACACAAATACTCCTTAGCTAAGGTGAGTTTGTTCAGATGGCATGGTTAGGGTTCATATTTAATTTGCTTTAATCAAAACCACATGCAGATTTTTGTTTTATTTTTAAAACTATATCCTGAGACAACTCAGCTGTAAGTCTTAACAACTACTCAGTTAAACCCGTGCCAAACCAGGACAGCAATTTAGACACAGGGCATGCTAGGTAACAGAAGTGACAGAGATTGTCCTGATCACATGGGCTTGCAGAGCAGAACTCACCAGCCAGGATCAGAAGCCACTAGAATACAACACACAGAGTAGTGTGCAGAATACACTTCCTGCTTTGAAGCCTGCTGACCAGTAGATCTGGAGATAAAGCTCAAAGCCAAAGGGAAGTCAGGGAATGTTGGGTCAGTAGGCTGAAAGTTTGGTTTAAGGCCATCTAGATTGAAAACTGTATATAGATCTTCCATAAAAATAAGCTGGTTTGATTAGCAGTTACTGATAAGCACATGAAGGGATATTTATGGAATATTTATAATATAGAAATGTTTTATATGGTTACATACTGATCTGCTTGGGGTCTTTAATTATAGCAAATAAAAGCTACCCCCCACTTTTTCCTTTTCTTAAAACAGGGTCTCTCGTTCAGGCTAGCCTTGACCTCCCTATGTGGTCAAACATAACTCTTGAACTCCTGATCCTCCTGCCTCTATATTTCAAATATTTATACTTGATTACAGGTGTGCTACCATATCCAAACAAATGTGCATTTCTGACAAAAATGAACACAGAAAATATAGCTTTATTAAGTTTATTTATTTTTGGTTTTTTGAGACAGGGTCTCTGTATTGTTTTTTGGAGCCTGTCCTGGAACTCGCTCTGTAGACCAGGCTAGTCTCGAACTCAGAGATCCGCCTGCCTCTGCCTCCCGAGTGCTGGGATTAAAAGCATGTGCCACCAACGCCCGGCCAAGTATATTGATTTAATACTAAACATGGTACAAGGGTTCTGAAAGGAAGTCATAAAAAATCACTTAAAAAAATAAACAAACGATAGAGGTATAATGGAGCACACCTTTAATCCCAACAATTGGGAGACAGAGGCAGGCAGATCTCTGGTGTACAAAGTGAGTTCCTGGACAGCCAGGACTGCACACACAGAAACCCTGTCTCTAAAAACAAACAAACAAACAAAAACAGCAACAACAAAGACAGGCTCTTACTGTGTAAATCTGCCTGGCCTGAATTCACTGTGTAGACTATGTTAGCTTAAACTCAGAGATCTGATGACCTCTGCCTCCTGAGAGTTGGTATTAAATACATGTAAACATGTCCCAACTACTTTGGGGGAGGAGGGGTTTGGGACAGGGTTTCTTTATGTAGCCCTGGCTGTCCTGGAACTAACTCTGTAGACCAGGCTGTCTCAAATTTACAGAGATCCACTGCCACTGCCTCCTGAGTGCTGGGATTAAATGACTACCGCTTGGCCCCTATCTACTTTTAAAATATTAACCTCCAATATTTTATAATATGTCAACATCGCTGATACCTCCCCACTTCAAGACAGAGTCTGGCTTTGTAGCAAAGCTGTTTTGGGGCTTGTGATTCTCCTAACCTCAGCTCTATGTGTCAGGCTTACAGGAATGTACCACCATCCTTGGCACTCACTGAGAATTTTGATAAATGCTCAATATATTTAGATATAAATCCCTATACACATAGTTCTAGTTTCTTCCAGTCATGAACCACCAACATTTCCCTAAAGAGTACAGAAGGAGAAGGTGCCTTACCTTAATAATCTTTTCTACACCAGAAGAGCAGATCATGTACGTATGGGGGTTAAACCGGACCTGGTTAACAATGGACCGATGCCCTTTCAGCACCATGAAGGCTCCATTGACCACCCTGCCAATGCCACCTGGGAAGATAGAAGGAAACAAAATCAGATGATAAAACAGGTTCCAGTAATGACACATAAACAACTCTGAATAGGAGCTGAGAATTTTTTACCAGCGAGTCGAGAGCAGAATGCCTCACCTCACAAATAAAATTGCCATGGGAAGAGGGATGGAACACCTCTCAGCATGTGTGCTCTTCAAGAGCCTGTATTTAGCCTGTAAGCAATGCCCACAGCCACCCACAGCAATTCCACTGTCAGTGACCCCAAAGACACTTAAAACTTCAAGGTTTTGGTCTCCAAGTTCTAATCCATATGCCATCTTAGACAAAGCAATAGAGCAAAATGAAACTGAATGCTTGGGACAAGTCAGACAGCTAAGCCAGGAGCATGCAAAACCAGGAACATGTGGCAATGTAAATACACAAGACATCTTTAATTTGTTAAACTCTTAGTTTATGTTAAGACAACATTAGAGGGAGGAAAACAGGATAACAATGCAAAGAATCCTTTTATGCCCTTTGACAGCAGGGAGAACTGAAGACAAAGGAGACCCGGATCACGTTCATAATCACATTCATAACAAGCAACTATTAAGTAGGGCTGGGTGGTGGGAGATTAACTTTTTTCTTTGCTCTTATTGTACTAAAAATGCTGTAAAAGAAGCATCCAGCTGGGTGAGAGGCAGAGGCAGGTGGATCTCTGTGAGTTCAAAAGGGCAGCCTGGTCTACAGAGTGAGGGCCAGGAGGGCTCCAAAGCTACCCAGAGAAACTGCCTCCCAAAAAGTGTTGGAAGTAGGACCAGTGAGATGGCTCAGTGGATAAAAGCACATGTTGCCAGACTCATAATCTGAGTTTAATCCTAGGGCCTTACAACAATTGTAGAAGTTTTCCTTGTATGTATTATGGCATGTTTGCTTCTCCCCAAAGTAAATAAATACATATAATTGAAAATAATTTCTAAATAATTTAAACTACAAAGTGGGCCTTGAAAACAACATGTACAGTTCCAGTCAACAGTCCACTGATAGAAAATTATATCTTTTGTTTGTTTTTGGTTTTTTGAGAAAAGGCTTTCTCTGTGTATCCCTGGCTTTCCTGAAATTTACTTTGTAGACCTAGCTGGCCTCAAACTCAGAGATCCGCCTGCCTCTGCCTCCCAAGTGCTGGGATTAAAGGCGTGCGCCACCAATACCCGGCTCGCAAACGACTATTAAATACTGTTTCTGTCCTATGTACCCCATTCCACTCCCAGTAATACTTGGATCAACTCTCATTCCAGACATTTCCCAATATCTCAGTGAAGGAACAATGACTACAACAATATGCCTCCCCCAGTTAATCTCTTTCTAGGAACTTTTGTGCATTTGGCCTCCTGGATAAAGTAGGTTGATACACTGGGACACAGTGTGTCTGACCTGTGGCCCATGGGTTGCAAGTATCCCAGGACAAGAGGACAGCCCGACACATTGTGTCACTGTGTCAAGTATCTGAGTGTGGGAGGGAGGAGGGAAAGATGGCTTGGGCCTAGGAAAAGGAAAGGGATCCATGGGAACCTCAGGACATACAACAGCTGTCTAGACACAGGGCTCACAGCTTTCCTCAGGAGCACCGTTTAGTTTTACTGTTGTTGCTGTGATAAAACATCCCAACAAAAAGCAACTTAGGGAAGAAAGGTTTTATTCTGGCTAACAATTCCACATTATAGTCCACTACTAGGGGCAAGTACTGGAGCAGGACCTGAGACAGTTGGCCATATCATATTATAGTCAAGGGCAGAGAGAAGGATGCTGGCATGATTTGTATTCAGCTGGTTTCTACTCATATAGCCCAGGGCTTCACAGCAAATAAGGCTACCCAAACAATCTTTCAGCTGGTTGTGCTGAGTACTCAGGAGGCAGAGGAAGTGGATCTCAATGAGTTCAAGGCCAGCTTGATTTACATAGTGAGTTCTAGGACACCAAGGCTACAAAGTGAGAGCCTGTCTCAAAAAAAAAAAAGTCCAAAATAAATAAAAAACCAAAAACAAAAACAATCTTCCAGAGACATGCTCACAGGCCAGCCTCAACTAAGACAATCCTTCCTGCAACCCTCTTCCTAGGAAATTCTAGGTTGACAATGAAAACTAACTAGCATGAGTAGCTCTATGTCTATTTCTGTTGTGGGAAAGGTTGATTTGTCAAGGAACATCCTGGCCATGGTTCTGTGAATTCTACTTTTTAAACACCCTATTCTTGTCCCCACCCCCAAATTCGGGTGGTCACTAGTAAAGAACTAGATTAAAGCTAATGCCATGTTTTGTTTAATCCTACTGTGTTTTTTTCCTCCTTCCTATCCAAACTGGTATCCAGCAAATTTGAAAAGGTATCCAGGTCAACATGTCCGAGGTTCTGATGGCAAAACAGGTACAGGAAGCATTTCTGCCATTTGTTAGGGAAACTAAGGCGGTGTTTCCCAGAGCCACAGCAGTGGATAGGCTCTCTATGCACTTACAGTACCTTTCCTCAGCACAGAAGCATAAATAAGCCTCAACATGTCTTTGGACTGCACTGTGCTAAAATGTTCAATTCCAAAACTTGCTGCTTGAATTGCTAACTTGAGTTTCATTGGGTTTAGGTCAGAATGCCCCACAAATTTTCAAATGTCCCCAAATATGGTCTGTCACTTTGTACTACCTACTGATGTGAAACAGCATGCTCAGCATTGATGATTACAGAATTAAAGTATCCACCAGCTCTGGACAACGCTGAAGATACTCTATGTCAGCAGTATCAAAAACCAAGCAAGGTGGAATTAATTCCTTACGTGAAAATAAACAATCAAGTTGGGGATGTGGTTCAGTGGTGGAGCAGTGCCCAGCGAGCCCAAGGTGCTAAGTCAGTCTCCAGTAGTGCAGTAAGTATATGAACAGGCATGTCTGCTGTACTGGAATGTAAATTTGCTAATGCAAATGCTAAAATTACATGGATACCAAATAATTGTTTTGAAACAATTTTTATCATTTATTATCAGTAACTGATTTGTATACTTATTTGATATGCCTACATACCCAGGGAAGGTAAAAAAAAAAAAAAAAAAAAGGTTTGCAAGTGGGAAAAGCTAACTCTGGTTCTTAGGTTCCAAATGACCTAATTTAGATGCAATTGTACAGTTCATGTAAATGATTTGGTGAGTCATAACCTAATCACTAATAGTGAATATCAACAAATAAATTGCTAGTAAACAGTTTAAACAAATAAACATACTCAGGAAAAAGGACAGGTGAACTCTGTGATGGCAGAACTCTGACTCTGCTGTATCCCAGTCTCTATAATATTACCTAGCAGCATGTTTTCAATAAGTATGTGATGAGCAAATTGAAACACAAATATATTAGACTGTAGAATACAAGAGAAAAACAAACCAAACTAACTCTACTTGTAGGCTCTATTACTAGCCTTGGCTGGAACTCACTCTGTAGACCTGGCTGGCCTCAAACTCACAGAGATCCGCCTGCCTCTGACTCCCAAGTGCTGGGATTAAAGGCGTGTGCTGCTGCCACTGCTGCCGCCGCCGCCGCCGCAGCCGCCACCACCACCACCACCACCACCACCACCACCACCCGGTTGGATGTTGCTATTAGCATTTTACTACAATAAGAGCAAAGAAAAAAAGTTAAACTTCTACCTATCCTTCATGATGCTTTAAAATGTCAGTTCCACAAAACTTTTACCAAGCTCCTGAAGTCTATTCACACTCCTCTTAATAATCTTTTTATGAAAAACAAAACAAAATAATCTTTTTATGAACCTTAGAATCGTCACATCTTGTATAGCAAGCTTTCTTGTTGGACTATCTTTGGACTGCCAGTCCAAAAATAATGATTGTAGACTTATTAATTATGAAAGCTTGGCCTTTGCTTAGAATTTTTCTAGCTAGCTTTTATAACTTAAGTCAATCTGTCTCTATTAGTCTACATTCTGCCACCTGGCACCATAGTTACCTTTGTTCTGTACCATGTTCAACTTCTTCAGGGTCTAAGGCAAAATTTGCATCCCTAGATTTCTTCTTTCCTCCTGGAAATCCTGCCTATCCTCTCCCGCCTAGCTATTGGCCATTCAGCTTTTTATTAAACCAATCAGAAGGTACTTTGGCAAAGATACATTTTCACAGTGTATAAACATCACACAACAGTCTTGAGACACCTAACCAGAATCACTTTTAAGTTGAGTATATGCATATGCAGTTAATTCCCTTTTGCCCACCCCTCTTATCACAGAAATTCTTAAATCAAAAAAGTATTTATTGGCTGGGAGTGTGGCTCAGTGGTAGTGCATTTGCTTAGTGTATTCAAGACCCTGGGTTAACCAACCCCTCAATCCCCGCACGGTAAAGGAAAATAAAAGTATTTATCTTTTTGTGATCTATCCAAACAATTCTTTAATAATAAGATACTCAGTAAATGAACAAATTCAAGTTAAGTGCCTTGTCATACTCTCTGGAAAAAAGCTTGAAGGAGTAAGCTAGAGCTATAAATGGCAAAGATAAGGTTTGATAAATAGCTGTTGAGAACATTAGCCTACTTCATTTTTGACTCTGCTGGTGGAGTTAAAGGGCTCACAAATATGAAGGGCAAAAGAAGAGATGCCTTAAGAAATCCTACATTTCCAAAAGGCCTTAGCACCAGTTACAGGGTTTAAGTCTCAAACCACAGAGAAACAATCTGGCCAGACAGAGGAGCAGACTGTCTCTCGGGGAACACATAACCACTTAGAAGATGAGAGGCGCCAGATGGGACAACAGCGCTGTCAGTAGGGCTCCAGGACTCCACAGGCAGTATGTTTAATTGTACAAGAGACAATTATACTGAGCTCTTCCTTCATATGTGTTTCACATGTGCCTGCCACCAACTATGTGTGACCAACTGAAAACAGTTGTTTTTCCATTTACAACGAAGGCACAAACCAGATGTCTAAGCCTAACTGAGAACAAATTAGGTCTAGGAAAAGCAAAAGAGGGCCAGTGACATGGTGCAGCAGGTAGAGGTAACTCCCAGGCCTGGCGAGCAGTTTGACCCTGGGATCCACAGTGGAAGGAGGGACCCAATTCCTGCAGGTTGCCCTCTGACCTTTCTGTATATGCGCACATACACACACACACACACAAAGTTAACTATAGAAAAAAGGAAGCGATATCACTACACATACATGTGGGCTGACAAATACACTTTACAGCTGTTTCCAGCCTACTGACTGTGGGGGTAGCTGAAGTGACTTGATAGTGAAAATGCATGGTTTTCCCTTTCATTCAGGAAAAGTTTGTTGAGAAGTCTTCACAGAAGGACCCCTGGGTCAGTCATTCACGAGGACACAGAGGACAATGTCTCCAGCCTGCCTTTTCAATAGGAGTGCTCAGAAAGGGGGGAAACCTTAAGTGAGGAAGAACAATCCCTGAACAGCTATTAAGCAATCTTATAGTAACACCAAGAAGGCAGACATTATCGCTTTGGTTGATGCCATCATTTTTATTTTACATAGAAAGAAACAGTTTGGAAAGGATGGAGTATTTTCCTAGAGTCCCCAACTATAGGATGAATGGATACGGAAATTAAAAACAGGACTATCATTCCATCTGCATTATACCTTTCTCCATAAATAATAGGGCCAGGGCTAGAGATATAGC
The DNA here is from genome assembly GCF_017639785.1 of Mesocricetus auratus. Lineage (NCBI taxonomy): Eukaryota > Metazoa > Chordata > Mammalia > Rodentia > Cricetidae > Mesocricetus > Mesocricetus auratus. The sequence continues at coordinate 36,555,927 of NW_024429186.1, read as the reverse complement.
TTAGTGGTAGGCCCCAGAGCATGCAAGAGGCTCTAGATTCAAACAACAATCACACACACACACACACACACACACACACACACACACACACACACACACACACACACACGGCAGAGAAAAGAAATACAAGTAGTATGGTATTAAAGGGAAAGCTGCTCTATCTGTGAAATCCTTAAAGCCTACACAAGCTAGAAGAGAAACCCATTTCTCCCACTACTTTGCCAAATCTTACTTCCATACCTAACTCTAGAAAGAAAATACTTTGTATCTACACTGATCATAATACTCCTAGCAACAGTAGTGCTGCAGAGGCAGGAAGATCTCTAAATTCAAGGCCAGCATGATCTACAGAGTGAGTTCTAGGTTAGCCAGGGTTACATAGCAGGACCCTGTCTTAAAAAAACATTTACCACACACAACAGATTCCTTTTCTTCCCTTTTGAGAGGTGTGAATATTCACACAAGGGTTTTCTTTGCCACATAAAACCCCCCAGTTCTATCAACTGAAAAAGGTGACCTAGGGAGAAGTTTTAACAGGGGTATAGGTCTTACAAATAAGAAATGCTCTCCTCAGCCCAATCTCAAGTCTTACATGAATCACTGGCCAAATCATTAAGTTGGAATGATTTGCATTTAAAATTTAATTTCTTTAGAATTTGTATAATATTAAAAAAGAAACCACACCCCAAATACACAAAAAGAAAAGAGGGGGTGGGGAGCAGCCCAACTAATAGACAGTCTTTCTAAACAGGAAAGTGAGGAAGGAAAAAAATGCCCTTGACTTTGGTTCACACTCCAGACTCTCAGCATTGGGCATTCACGGTGAAGCACACAGCAGGCATTCAGTTAATGTTGACTGCTTGTCATTTAGAGTCATGCATTAATCGTGCCATTAAGGTACATAATAATCAGTCAGCTTCCCTTATTGAGCTACCTTAGTGTTTTACATTCAAGAAGTATGACTAGAGAGGGAAACCATGCTTGTCTTCAGTCCAGAATCAAACAGATAATGAAAGAAGGTAGTAGTAGGATGGATTAGGTCATTTCTCATTGATGCAGTCAAACAAAAACTCAAGGGTCACAATGTAGGCCTCACACAGACAAGTGGCCTGGCTGAAACTTGCTGTCTTTTTTTTTTTTTTAAACTATGAATTTACTGCTAGCATTTAAAAATTAGAGGGCCAGAAGGATGGCTCAGCAAGTAAAGGGATTTGCTCCTAAGTCTTCCAACCTGAGTCCAATCCTGAGGAACCACATGGTGGAAGAAAATAAACTTCCAAAAGTTGTTCTCTGATCTCCATATACCCCCTAGGCACAAGGGTATGTGTGCTTGAATGCAGATGTGTACGTTTGCTTGTGCACACACACAATAAATATAATTTTAAAAAAAGTAATCATACACATAACTTAAATTTTAATTTAAATTAAATTTTTAAATTGCATATTTTTAAAAAACATAATCATAAAAAGATGCCAAGCATTTCTTTTTTTTTTCTTCTTCTTCTTCAAGACAAGAGTTTCGATGGGCGTTGGTGGTACATTCAACAGCCTTTAATCCCAGCACTCAGGAGGCAGAGGCAGGTGGATCTCTGTGAGTTCGAGGCCAGCCTGATCTACAGAGCTAGTTCCAAGACAGCCAGGGCTATACAGTGAAACCCTATCTACACAAAAAACCCAAAATAATGAAAACCCAACCTCCCCCGCAAAGTCCAACAACAACAACAACAACAAAATTAAGCAAGCAAGTGAACAAATATTAAGTTCAAGCTCTTATCAGTCAAAGCAGAGAAGGCTTTAAGTTTTAAGTAATTATTTGATTTAAAAGTTATGCACATGTATGGCTTTAATAAAAATAATTTAATTATAACAAAAGCACAAGTAGGGAAAAAGAAGAAGGATGCCCCGAAAGAAAAGGAAGTCCACACATAAGACGAGAGAATGTGGGTGGGTTCTGTTGGATAGTGGCAGCAAGGCTGGATTCACAAAAGGCTTCCTAAAAATAGCTGCAAAAGGGACTTTCATTCCATTCAGGACAAGATGCTGATTAAAGGAACTGGCTTTCTGTGACTGATGATGTAATGCTGGGGAGACATACAGGGAAAGCAAAGCCCACAACTACCAGCTACTAAAACCAACAAGAGGGAAACCATATGGCCCTACCCTTGCAAACAGAGAAACCCTGACACCGAGGCCAGCACTAGCCAGTGTGGAAATGATGGGCTTCTGGCCAACTAACGTGTAATGGTAGTAGATGTGAGGTTTGTGGCCTCCAGCAGATTATATGAAACCTGTGTACTTTCTGGTTTACTGTTATTTAATTTTGGTTGATCTGGAATTCATAGAGATCCACCTGCCTCTGTTTCCCTGTACTGGAATCAAAGGCATGTGCCAGGCCCTGGGTATGCTTCCTGAATCACCATGTAGCACACTTTAAATTAATGTGGCTGAAAGGGATAAACTAAACTCAAAGGCTTCACTTCTAATAATTTAGAAATAAAGGGACCAGACCCTCACTTAGCCCCTGCTTTAGCAGCCATGACAGGCTACAGAAAAGACATGTATAGGCCTCAGACACAAGGAGACTCCAGATCCTCTGACCTCCCAGAGTCTAGGGCCAAAACTGAACACAAAGAAACTCCAACCACTACCCCCCCTCCCAACCCCAGCCTTGGAGATGTCTGGTTTCTGGGAAGTTTGCCTACAAAAGAAACTCCAGGGGGGACCAAAACCTCCCCTGTAGTCTCCAGAATATAGTTCTGAAAACTACTGGTATTTGTGTACAACAGGCTACCTGCAAGTAACAAGACAATGCCATAGAAACCACAGAATGCTCCCTCTCAGCACTGACCAATGAAAATAATTGGTACACAGGCATTTCATGCCAAAATACGACTTTTAGAAATTCTCCTGATTGTTCCCAAATGTCAACCAATATCAGAAACCAACTCATACCTACTGATGTAACTTTTGTCTTTTAAACCTAGCAGTAGACAGGGAACTTCACTCCCTCTGGAGGCTGCTGCGTCAGCTTCCTAAATGGGGTCCCTGTTACGGTTGGATGAACAATCATTAAACCTTGCTTTTGCAGTTTAGTGGGTCTTCCTGGTGGTCTCTGGAGACTTTGCAACTTGGGCACAACAGTGGCAAAGGCTTTTTTTTTCTTTTGGACCATTCTGACTATATCTTCGGAATTCACTAACTGGATTAACTAACACACAGACACAGGAGAGACTCAGAGAGAAATCAGTGCAGCAAGAAACAACCTAACTTCCTTGAGGAACTACAAAATAAACCATCTTTGAAGAACACCTTGAAAGGGAATTGAGAGCTACCTTGCAAGAAGAGGAAGGCACATCAAGGGTGCATGTACAGAAAAAGCAGGGACATAGGAGGAAGGCCATCTTCAAGCCAAAGACAGAAACACAATTTACTGGTGATACCTTGACCTTCCAATTTTCAGAAATGAGGGAATAAATTAATGTTATGTTTATTTGAGATATGATCCTTTTATATAGCCCTAGCTGTCTTGGAACTTGCTATGTAGACCAGGTTGGTCTTGAACTCTGCCTCCTAAATGCTAGGATTAAAGGTGTGCACCATTATGCCTGGCTTTAGAATTTATATCTTTTAATCTATCAGGTTTGTGCTATTCTGGTATTAAACCCCTGGTAGACTAACAAGCTTATATCCTGAGGCAAGTACACAAAGAATTTGAGGGATACTCCAAATAAAAAAATAAAACAAACACAAAAAACAAACAACAAACAAACAAACCCCCATTCTGTTACTAATTCCCATTTTTCTTTATACAAGTGTGAAAATATGGCAGAGAATAGTTCCTGAAAGGGGGGGGTAACCTACTTTCTACTTTAAAAGTTACACTGGTTTAATAATTAACACTGCAAGTCCAGGTAAAAGATACAATTAAACCCAAAGGTTATTTCTCAGCTAATCAATCTGTGATCTGTGGGGGTGGGAAACTCCAGAATAAACCCCAGGGCCAGAGAGCTCTTTCTGCTCCGGCACACTGCTGCACATCTGGCTGTGCTTCCGAGTGAAACTGCTTCTCTACACTTCCAAAATCCAGAAGGAAAGTGCTTTATAACTTTAGTAGTTAGACCATGACTATTGGATAAACCCCAACCCTACCCCCATTTTAAGAGTTTGGTATTGATGTTATTCATTCCCCAACTGACAGAGCCAAAAACCAACTCTCTGAGCACCAGACATATTTTGTGCCATTCACTTGGCAGAGTCCTTTGTTATTTTTCTGATGACCATTCTGATGATGCCATCCATGATCACCAACAGCAGATGGTTGAGTTGATGAGCATACTCAAAATAAAAATAAGACATTTTTCTGGCAGCAGGTAACATTAAATAGGTGAGAATGCCATTACTGAAAACTGAGGTTTGAGGGGCTGGAGAGGTCATTCAACAGTTAGAACACTTGTTGCTCTTGTAGAGGACCAAAGTTCGATTCCCAGCACCTACATGGTGACTCACAGCCACGTGCAACTCCAGGTCCAGGGACTCTGATGCCCTCTTCTGACCTCTATGTGCACCAAGTCTGTATGTGGTGCACAGACCAGACCAACATGGAGGCAAAACACATACAGCTAAAATTAATTTTAAAAAATGACATTTGAGGGGCTGGAGAGATGGCTGAGGGGTTAAAAGCACTGACTGCTCTTTCCAGAGGACCTGGGTTCAATTCCCAGTACCAAATTGTAGCTCACAACTGTCTGTAACTCCAGTTAAAGACACACATGGCAAAACACCAATGCACATAAAATTAAAAATAAATATAAAAAAGATTTGTTTAAAAATTTTTTAAATGTTAAAAACTGGGCTGGAGAGATGGCTCAGCAGTTAAGAGCACTGGCTGTTCTTCAGAGGTCTTGAGTTCTATTCCCAGCAACCACATGGTGGCTCACAACCATCTGTAATGAGATCTGGTGCCCTCTTCTGGCCTGCAGGCATCCATGCAGGCAGAACTACAACAATGATTAGGAATGGTTAGTGGGCCTCCAAAAAACACCCCAATGGGAACAAGGAGGTATAGACAACGACACAGGTGGGCAGGGCCCATTTAAAAGGGAACATATTGACTAGGCACAGGTGGTGCTCTTAGTGGCAGCAGCTGGGGGTGTATCCTGTCAGAACTCCAAAGACAGGCCAATAAAATGCCTAAATACTAACAAAAACACTGTACACATAATAAATACATCTTTAAAAAATGTTAAAAACTCAAGATGACTTAGATCCAAATTTATGGAAAACTATAGGCTTTTGTCAGCACATATCTAGAACAAGTATAGGAATGGCTGCTTAATGCCTAGGGTTATCAAACCTCAAGAAACAACCCTGTCCATTATCTGAGAAGCCCTCCTTTAATTAACATCACCAAGGATCCAAGCATGTATAAAGCAACAAGCAGGACATGTGATGGATGACGGAAAGCGTTTAACAGCAATAAAATAGTAATAACAATAAAAAAATGAAAAACTCCCAGGCTGGAGAAATGGTTCAAAAGGCAAGAGCACTACATATTCTTGTAGAGGAATAGAGTTCATTTCTCAGCCCCCATGTTCCCAGCTCCAAAGATACTGACACTCATGTGGACATACTTACAGACAGGTACATACACAATTTAAAATAATAAAAATGTTTAAGTGTTCTGGGAAAATCCTTGGAAACAGGATATAAAGGAAAGATTTTTAGGAGTAGGGTGTGGTGGCACACACTTAGAATCTCAGCAATCTGGAGATTGAGGCAGGAGGATTCAGAATTCCAGGCTAGTCTGGAGTACATAGTGAACCCCCATATCCAGGAACTACCTCCAATCTCATTCATAAAGAATAAATGAAAGCTGGGTGTGGTGGCACATGCCTTTTATCCCAGCACTCAGAAGACTGAAGTAAGTGGATCTCTGTGACTTGAGGCCAGCCTGGTCTGCAGAGTTAGATCCTGGACAGTGAGGGCTGTTACACAGAGAAACCCTGACCAAAACTGACGGGAAAAAAAAGAGTGAATTAAAGTAGGAAAGGTCCTGGGATTTTTGAGACATGGGGTAGTGGGTAAAGACTCTGGTGGCCAAGCCAGACAACCCGATTCAATCCCTGGCCCCACACAGTGGAAGAAAAAACCGACTCTGGCAAATTAATTGCCCTCTAACCTCCACTTGTGTGCCACAGCTAATGTGAATTTGCACATGTGTGTGTACATATACCCAATAAGTAAATGTAAAATAAATGTTTAAAAAAGAAAGGAGGTTCTTAGGAAAAAATATCTAAGTATCACTTATGCCTGTTATGACCATATATAAATGACCTGGCTTCTTCTAATCTTTATTTTTATAATTCCCTTGGACATTTTTTGACAAACTGCTTATAGTAAAAGAAAGAAGTATTAAGGGTTGGAGAGAAGGCTAAGCAGTCGAGAGTCACTTGTTGCTTTTGCAGAGAACCTAGGTTGGGTTCCCAGCAGCCGCATGGTGGCTCACAATCAGCTGTAACCTCAGTTTCAAGAGACCTCAGGTCTCTTGTATATACATACATTCATAAGCATGCAAAACATTCATACACATAAAATAAAAATCTAAAAAAAAGTTTGTTTTTTTAAGTTAGTATATTCGTCTCTTGTAATAGTATTCTCTCATGGAGCTGCATGCCACTGTGGGACAAGACAGCCAGCTAGAGTTGCATACCCACAGTGGGACATACTAACCTGCTTCTGGATCTGCAGGAATCTTCCACATGTACAGGTTGAAGTCATCAGAGCCTGAAAGGATATACTGTTGGAACAAAAGAGACATTGCACATATTTTATAGTTGGAGAGATTATATATAATACATATATAATTACATATATAATACAACATATAGCCTTGTGATATACCTATATCATTCTGTAAAGAGAAATTCTATTTAAAAGAGAGCCAGTGAGATGTCTCAGTGGGCAAAAGCAACTGCTGTGCAAGTTCGATGACCTGAGTTTGGTCTCCAGATCCCACAGTGGAGGGCAATAACAGATCATGTGCATCACGTCACTGTTTCTCTTTCCCCTCTCCCCCCCACAATTAAAAAAAAACAGTATAAACTGTCATATATCTAAAGTGCCACAAAGCAAATGGCCTTGCACAAATATTCACAGACCACAAGGTAGGAAATAAAAACTAAGATCTTCATAGAGATCATTAACATGAGGTCAAGCATCCTAAATTTCTCTGCACCCCCCTGACATCCTGGAGGAGCAAGCTGCCACCAACCCAAACATGACTCAGTGCCAAGGACATGGCATTGTTTTTATGTAGCAGCTTCAAATTGCCTGGTCTGAAAGTGGTCATTATTGCTAGATCTAATTAGATTCATAAACACATTGTGTGCATCTTTGGCCTTCATGACGTTCTCTGAAACTAGCCTAGTGCTTACATTGATCCTGTCTCACAACTCTTCTGGGAATTGCCGAGTCTGTATTCTTTTAACGGAACCTAGCAACTTGTATACCTACATGTTTTACATTGTCTACTTGATTCAAGCCCCTTAGGAATTGAGGTGTCACTTTGCATGCCTTTGTAAGCAACAGAGTAGCTGGCATATCAGCCCTTCTGGGTTAGCATGAAGTGAGTGAATAAATCGTTTCTGTTAATCTTGTGAAATTCCTGGGCTCCTGAATTCCAACTTTCGAACTGCAAGGAAACTTTTCAATTGGAGTGTAATATGTTCCCTTTGAGTTTCTGGGTCTTGAGCAAATTTACATAGTGATTTGCCAACCACTTAGGTGGTAGATAAGGGACATTAGGGTCTCATGCGGGTTCCACCATTTGTTCTTGGAGAACAACCCACTTGGTTCTTTCATTTAGTAGGTGAAGATCCTAAATCAGTGCTTTCTCCTCAATGCCCTGACTTTGAGGAGAGCATAGCTTCACTGTAACTGTCCTACCTTTGCTTCTCACTCATGCTCTTCAAAGTTTTTGAAGGCTAGGGGATGGGTTTTTTAAACTATAATGAGAGTCGAGACGATCAGTGTGAGCATTAGGCTAGCTTCAGAGTCACGGGGGCCAAAGAAATAGCGATGACTCTCCTTATAGCCTGTGGGATCAACTGGTGCAGCCCCCTATCTATCCCTGGACCGCCTTCTGTTTGACTGCCAACTGCCAGGTTCCACATCTATTTGTCAAAGGCTTTCTCCAAAGTCTGTCTGCAGATCACTCCAAGAAATGAGAGCTGCACAGGAGCAGCTTGGAGCAGCCTAGTTTCCTGTGCTAACAAAAGAACCTGATGTGGATGTCTGTGCTTTACATTCCCCCCTCAGGCAAGACGGCTCCTTTAGTCTTCCTCTCCCCTCTCACTTCTCCGCCCTGCTGTTGCTTCCTGAATTTCCAAAGAATTAGTTACACCTGAAAACTGAACCCACTATAAGACAGAGGCAGAGTCAGAACACAAAAGAATCAGCTACAAATGCATGCATATATGCATGTATGTATGTATATATGCATGGAATAAAACTCACTAGTCAATATCTCGCTGTTCCATGTCCTGCTTAAAAGAGGCTGTAAACCTGACATAGAATTCTTGCTTTCTTCCCTTCCCAAACTAAATCACAACAACAACAACAACAACAACAAAATGTATATTAAAAAGTACAGCAAGGCTATGCTTATCAGAGGTCTTACTTTACTGAAGGATCAGTACTTTGCTGGGCAGAGCCCAGTGAATACTAAGCCCAGACAGAATGCTGACTCAGAAGACAGCCTTAGAAGGAAGAAAATGCTCCCACAGAGTTAAGCCTGTTGGCTGTAATATGCTAGCTCCTCGAACACACAGAAAATGCTTAGAGTGCTTTAAATGCTTTTGGGGATAAGTTCTGATAGCTCATCTCCTAAAACCTCTCTTCCCTCTACCAGGACAGAACCGCTTGGGATAATTTCCAGAGAGGGGGTCTCGACCCACTGACATCTAGTCAGACTGTGTAAGTGCTCACCAACACTGGAATTACAAGATGCCCTGAGGACTTCATTTATGGCATTTAGTGGTTGTCTGTGGGACTCCTGCCAACATTAACAGTTGACTGCCTGGGATACTGTTAACTGGGAGAGTCTGAAATAAAAATGAGTTCATTCTTTTATTCTTTAAACAAATATTTATATTGAGTGTCTACTATGTACTGAGCACTGTTCCAGGGAAGGAAATACAGAACTGGCAAAAAGAGACCCTGTCCCTGCCCTTATGGAACAAAACTAGGAACAAGAAAACACATACATGTGGCATACGCCTTTAATCCCAGAACTCAGGGGTAAAGGCAGGTGGATCTCTGTGAGTTCAAGGCCAGCCTGGTCTACTGAGTCCCAGGGCAGCCAGGACTACATAGAGAAACCCCATCTCAAAAAACAAAACAAGAACCAAAGAAAGAAAAGAGATACATGATGCTCCAGGGTGGGTAAATGTTAAAAGAACAGCAAATCATCTCAGGGTAGAGAATTAGGGAGTGGTGGGGCAGCTTGTTTCTGTGTGTGTGTGTGCCTGTGTGTGTGTGTGTGTGTGTGTGTGTGTGTGTGTGTCTGTGTGTCTGTGTGTGTGTGGGGGGGGGTGTTCACAGAGTCTTCTCTGATAAAATAGCATTCTGAGCAAAGTTCTGAAGGAAATGAGGAAGCAAATTATGTGGCTATTTAGGAGAAGACTATTCCAAAAATGGGCAGAGAATTCTGAGCTATTTCAAATATAAATTAGTAAACTGTGTGTAATGTCTCAAACCTGTAATCCAAGTGTTCCAAAGGCTTTGAAGCAAAGAGCTGAGTGAGGAAGATCCTAGCCTAAACTACACAAGAGTTCCAGGTCAGCCTGGGCTACACAGAAAGATCCTGTCACAAAACAAAAAGCACAACAAATTAATTAGCCCGTGAACCTGGGCCCCACATACTCTGAGTGGTACTCAACCATTCAACTCTTTCCCCAGTCTTTAAAAAACCATTGTCTTGAGACTGGGTCTTACTAGCTTGCCCCAGCTGGCCTTGAACTTGTGATCAGAAGCCTTTGTCATCAGGCCCTGATTTTTTTTCAAAGCTGTGGGCCTGGTGTAGAAAGGCATTTAATATCACCACAGGAAGAATCTCCTTTCCTAAGGTTGCCTCCTAGGACTGGAGGACTGGACTGGTTGAAGTTTCAGACTGAGTGAGGACTGCCAAATGGTTAGTGCTCAAGGCACTAAGTCCTGGTGGGCTCTCTCAAAAGCAGTCTGCTATGGAGCACAAGGGAAACTAAACAAAAACAGAAGAGCTCTCATGCCAGTCACTACCAAGAGAAATCTACAGTACATGATCTCATTAACATTCATAGATGATAATAATGATCTGGACTAAATCAAAACAGAGGTGTAATTTCTCTCTCTTTCTCTTGGTATCTCTTGTTCCATATTGCTGGGATTAAAGACTGGGCCATCATGATCTAGTTTTCCACATGGGTTATGAGAGTATTGGGGCTGGAGTGTGGGGTGCTGGAATTGGATCCTCATACTTACATACAAGCACTTTACCAACCTAGCTATCTCCCCAGCTCTAATACTCTCTTTATCTTGACACCTAATTTCAACTGGGTTTTTAAAAACTGTTTTGTTTTGGTTAATTTTTAAGAGAGAGAGAGAGTCTTGTATAGGCCAGGCTGGCCTCCAACTTAAAAATAGCCTTGCACTCTCGATCTTCTGACTTTACACGGCCTCTCCCTTTTCCTTGACCACCTTGACTCCTCCTCTTACCTCCTCCTCTCTTCACGTGCTGTTCCTCTTCCTCCCTCCCTCCCTCCCTCCCTCCCTCCCTCCCTCCCTCCCTCCCTCCCTCCCTCCCTCCTTTCCCACCTCTGTTGGAGACGGTGTCTCACTATTAGCCTTGACTGACTTAGAACTGTCATATCACCTGCCTCAGTCCTGTTGTAAAACTTCACAGTAATTTGTGGGATTTTCCCTCGGTGACGTTATTTATTTAAGTGTATATGTGCTGTGTATTGAATGGCCACCTGTGTCATAGAAGGCATGTGGAGCTCAGAGGACAACTTTTGGGAGTTGGTTCTGTCCTTCCAACTTGGGCTGAAGTGAGACCCTGCCTCAGGAAATGTCAAAAGGTGGGGAGGATGGGGGCAAATAAAGCCACCCAATGTCACCTAAGACATCAAGTAGTTTAGTTGGCAAGGAAAATGAGGCTGGGCAGTCAACTGGGTTAGACCTTATTCTGTGGGCACTTGAGGGTTTTCCTGTTTAGCCTAGGCTGTTCTGAAACTCGCTCTGTAAACCAAGCCATCCTCAAACTCAGAGATCTACCTGCCTCTGCCTCCTGAGTGCTGGGATTAAAGGCATGCAGTAAATATTTTTTAACGTAAATGTATGGCCAGAGAGAGATGGCTCAGGAGCAACAAATCTGTCACCTAAGTGTGGTGACCTATGCTGATCCCTGGACTCACATAAAGGTAGAAGGACAAAACCAACTCCATACACTTGCCCTTTTACCTCTGTGCACACAATGTGCCCTCATATATTGTGTACACACAATAAATTAAGAAGTCATTCCAAAACACGTGAGTGAAAATTTGTATAAGCAATGACCTGAAGAGTGAGAGGTCTGATGGACTATAAAACAAAACAAAACCTAACAGGTAGGTTGGAGCATGACTCTAAGATCACTGGAAAGACAAGTTAAGTATAGTGGCTCACATCTGTAACCCCAGAATTTAGAAGGAGGGCTATGAAGAATAGGAGTTCAAGGTCTGCCTTGTCTACACAGTGAATTCAAGGCCACTATTAAGATGAACCATGTAGGCTGGGGGTAGGAGTGGTGGGAAGTGGGGATGGGATAGGGGATGGTACGGGTTTGGGGGGGGTGGCGCTTTAATCCCAGCAATTGGGAGGCAGAGGCAGGCGGATCTCTGTGAGTTCCAGACCAGCCTGGTCTACAAGAGCTAGTTCCAGGACAGCCTCCAAAGCCACAGAGAAACCCCGTCTAGAAAAAACAAACAAAAAATTTAAAAATGTATTTTATGTACAAATGTTTTACCTGTATGTATGTAAGTGTACCATGTGCATGTATCAGATTTCCTGGAACTGGAGTTGCAGATGGTTGTGAGCCATCATGTGGATGCTGAAACTCAAACCTGGGTCCTCTGCAAGAGCAACAAGTCCTCTTAACCACTGAGTCATTTGTGATGGTTTGAACAAGAACAGTCCCCATAGGCTCATATACTTGAATCCTTGATCCCCAGTTGGTAGAACTGTTTGGAAAGGGTTAAGAGGTATGGCTTTTTGGAGAAATGTGTGTCACTATGGATGTGCTTGTTCTCTTCTCCCCCCTCCCTCCCCTTTATCACTATTTGTGAATCAAGATGTGAGCACTCATCTGTTCCTTCATTAACACCATTGTGAGCCCTAATCCCATGAAACTGTAAGACAAATTAGTTTCTTTTATAAGTCATCTTGTTCATGGTGTTTTAGCAAAGTGATAGAAAAGTAACTAACATACAATCTTCCCCTTCTTCATCTCTTAAATAACAACTTTTCTCTAGAAATTTCTCTTTCCAAGACACACTTTAATGAAGATAAATAAAGATCTAGATTAAGCTTATTACAGAAAAATTGATTTCAAAGTACTATCTAGAGTACAGGCAAATTCCTAGCAGTTACATTGTAGTGATATATTATTTATGATTTATTAAAGCTTGCCTGAGGACTCAGAAAACAAAGTCAGTCACAAGCCATAGAAGCCAGGCACACACCTTTAATTCCAGTAGCTAGAAGCTAGGAGGTGGTAGTACACACCTTTAATCCTAGGACTCAGGATCAAGAGGTAGATGGATCTTTCTGAGTTCAAGGTCACCCAGGCATACATATAAAAGAGTCTAAAAGAGTAACAGATCACATGCCTTTAATCCCAGCACTAGAGGGGTATATAAGACAGGAGCAAGAGGAGTAGGAGGCATTCATTCTCCAGCCACACTGAGGAGAGGCAACAGTCTGAGGTTGGTGAGAGCTCATGGAGACAGGATCAGCCCTTTTAGCCTGAGGTGGAGGTAAGAAGCTAGTGGTCCACTACTTTGCTTTTCTGAACTTCAGCTTGAAGCTTGAACTCCGATATCAGTCTCTGGGTCATTTATTTTATATGATTTTTATAAATATGGTTATCAACAAAAAATAATCTGAGTTAAAAGGAAAAAAATTAAAAGAGACATGCCAATCACTAGACATAGTATAATTAATACTCAGAAGAGATCTCAACAGGCCCTTTGGTAAGAGAAAAAAAAAACCTCTTGTTCTCTTGACAGTTATGTAGAGGGCTGGATGGATGGAAAGATAAGCACACACAAAAATGTGATGCGTGTGTGTGTGTGTGTGTGTGTGTGTGTGTGGTTTTCATGTCTGCACAGCTCTCAATGTTCCCTGATGTCTACCAAAGGAAATACATCCATCAGTTACTACTCATTGTGCGTTGATCAACTTAGTTCTCTCCAAAGGCTCCTTCCACAGTAATTGATTGATTATTCTCCAGTAAATGGCATGTCTGTCTAATTAACTACTGACTAGGCTAGGAAAACCAGATGGCTCTTTGGCCAGGATCAGTAATAGAAGAGAAATAGCTATTTTTATTTAATTAAACACAGCTCTTTAGTTTCCCTGACCTTTGTTAGAAGGGAAAAAAATAAAACTGCACAACTTTGTGATAGATTCTTTATAGAGATCATTTCTAAAGGAAGGTTTGCTAGCTGTATTACACATCTGATTATACCATTTATTTATACTAGTACCTGCCACAATTAGAACAAATTTTCTCTGGAAAAGGGCAAGCAACAGATTTAACCGATGATAGACAAATTGCATTGGCTCTTAATGAAGGCATACATATATGCACACCCAGAGGATGAGAGCATATGCATATACTCACCCAAAGGAGGGGCATATATGCATACTCAAACACAGAGGAGGAGCATATATACATATTCCTACCCATAAGAATATTATCTTTGCATGTGGAGTCAGATATTCTCACTGTTTTGGATCACTTGCCATTTCAGCTCTATTAAACTCCTAGACTTCTTTAGTTTATTAATAACCAAACTTTATGAGGTCTGAGTAGGGAAAATAGATTAATAAAAGAAATGTTCCATAACAGCAGCTGATAATATTCAAATAATTAGTAGGGAAGAAAATTTTTACAAAATGCTCTGTCCAAATCAGCAGCAGCTGCTATAAGCAAGCCTTATTTGAAGATAAGAATTTGTGGAAATTCTTTTTGGAAACCAAGGTTTGGGCTGAAGCGGCATTAGCCAAATGGCATCAGTACCTAGTCTTCCCTCCACTGGCCGTAGTTTTGATAGACAGGGACTGGACTGTCTCACTCGAGTCCAACTATATGCATTACTCAAGTACAGGCTCTAAGTATTCTCAAGAAGATGATTTTCCCTTTCCTCCAAACCTTGAGGAAGCAGGAGAAGGAGGCAAAGCTACTGACTGAGTCAAATGTTGAGGGAGGTTGGCAGGCAGAGCAGAACTATGACCCATCCTGCTTCATTAATGTCTGCGGAGGTTTCCAAGTGGGGCCACACTCCTAGCTAGGGTTGTGTTTAAAGGAGAACTGTCATGCTGTGTTACCAGATCGCAACAATTCCACTTGTTCCTAACCTAAGAACAAATCCAGATTACCTTGTGTTAGTTTTCAGCTGAATACTTATTATTAGTGGGCTTTCCCCGATTGCTAAGTTCAAGATTGATAATAGCTGAGCATTCAGGTCCCAGGGGTCCTGTAAATCCTTACTATTATCTCCAATATTATGTGGTTATATACAGGTGCTTTTTTTTTTTTTTTGAGACAGGGTTTCTGTATAGCCTTGGCTATCCTGGAACTTTGTAGACCAGGCTGGCCTCGAACTCAAGAGATCTTCCTTCTTTTATCAAGTGCTGGGATTAAAGGTATGTGCCACCATTGTCTGGCTATATGCACTTTCTGATAGTGTTCACAGCTCTCAGATTTTCAAAATGGCCCAAGGTTTAAAAGAATTCAAAACAGCCGATTTAATAAACAAGTTCTCTTCAATCTATCTCCCCCTCCCTTTGTTACTGGGGATCAAATCTTAAGACCTTACACACAGAAGAAAAGTATGCCACCACTGAGCTACAACCCTTCCTTTAAGCCAAAAGTTCATGGTCAGCCCGGGCCACATAGTTTTGTGGAATATTTAACTATGTACAGAAGTGTTACATTTGTTTAACGATGTAAAGAAAGATGTGTTGCTTTGCCTGCCGAAAGGCACCTGATTGGTCTAATAAAGAAGCTGAATGGCCAATAGCTAGGCAGTGAAGGGATAGGCAGGGCTGCGGCAGAGAGAATAAGTAGAAGGAGGAATCTAGACTCGGGAGAAAGGGAGAGAGAAGGAGGGAGAAAGAAAGGGAGACACCCGGGGCCAGCCACCAACCAGACAGACATGGAGTAGATCATACAGAATGAAAACAGGTAAAAAACCCTGAGGCAAAATGTAGGTGAAGAGAAACAGGTTAGATTAAGTTATAAGAGCTATTGGGACAAGCACAAGATAAGGTCAAGCATTCATAACTAATAAAAGTTTCTGTGTCTTGATTTGGGAGCTGGTTGGTGGCCAAAAGAAAGCCTGCTACAACATAGTGAGACTGTGTCTCAAAAAGAAAAAAAACCCTCAAATTTATTATTAGGGTTTTGTTTCTGCTGATACTGAGCAAATGTTACTGTCACCCAATCTGGCAGTGAATAATATTAAATTTGGATATTTCAAATACAGAAGATATAAGCCATGCATTAGTAGCCAGCCTAAATTAAGGAAAGAAAACTATACAGAGAGCTTTGACAAAAAATCAAACCACGCAAGATCGTGTGAACTGATCCACCATAACATCTGGAGCATAATAAATGTTCAGCAAACATCTGCTTCATTACTTTTAAAAGGCACAAAGCTAGGAAATATTGTTTTCATTCACCTATTAATAAGACAGACCATGAAAGCAAATAGGAGATAAAATACCCTGTGGAGTAAGGCACAGAGATCTCATGGCGGCCCATATCAAAATACAGATAATACACAGATTTGCTCTATTACAACAATGAGGTATCAACTTGTTACAGTAATTAAAAAAAAAGATTTTACTAGATTTTACTAGAAAATCTACCTTGTTTAAAGAAAAAACCATGTACTTGGCGACAAAGAGGCTGTCATGATAGTGATGGACTGAAATTGAGTGGAAGCCACCCCAGTTTAACAGAATACAGGCTTTCCAGTTTCCTATAGTTTAACAGAATACAGGCTTTCCAGTTTCCTATAGTTTAACACAATACAGGCTTTCCAGTTTCCTATAGTTTAACACAATACAGGCTTTCCAGTTTCCTATAGTTTCCACTTACTGTATACTCCAAATTCACTCAGTTTTGTAGTCTATCTTGCTTCTAAGAGCCTGAGTTCTAGTCCTTGCTTGGCTGTAAGCACACACGTGACAATTTGGGCACCTTCCCTTTTTGAACCTCAGCTTTCTCAAAAAGGGAGAGTTGGTTCAAAATGACCTCTGAATGCTCTGTGATTAGAACTTATAAGACATGAAGTGGGATCAGCAGTATTTCTACTTTATTCCTTGGTCTTATTTCTCAAAATATTAATTTTATTCTGAGGCAAATGGACTACCTACTGAATGTAGGATGATATATACATATATATATATATATGTATAAATCAGTTCAGGCCCTCTGGCACAATATCTGAATCCATTCACGGGCCTGACTAATTTCCTTGTAATTAAAAGCTAGAAGGCTGGCTCACATAGATGGGATCATCTATGTTCATTCATTCCTATTATGGAAATTCTCAGATTCCTCTCTAGGATGATTATCTTGTCTATGACTAAATGAAGAGTGTACAACACAGAGCCCCAGGGTACAGGAGTTTTCAGAGTATAGACCTAGGAATGACGTTAATATAAAGATGGATGTAGTAGCAAATGCCTGTAATCCTACCCACTTAGAAGGCTGAGACATTATGATTGCAAGTTTGAGGCCAGACTGGGCAAATATATTGAGACCCTATCCCAAGCAACTTAAAAGCAGCAAGAAAATCCTGTCTGGACTGGTAAAAAAAACTCCCAGTTGTAGTGATCCCAGTGAACTGGCTGCTGCTGAGTAAGCCTTGACTGGAGGAAGTCAGAGCCTATGAATCACTTTTCAGAGACAAGTTCCAAGTCTGTCTGGCACTTAAAACTGTACACTTAAACTATGAGCTTAGTTGACTAGTTTCACCATAAATCCTTTACTTAATTCACCCTAATCAAGGCCTCTAAAAGTTGAATGGGAGAAATGATTATCAATCCTGATTTACAGCTGTAGAAGCTTTCTGTCCAGAAAGCTAAACACCACACATTGATCAAAGTATTCAAGGGTGACTTCAGCAAGTGTTTATTGTGCTCTTACTATATCCTAGGTCTTGGAGACAAGACAATGATGGGTTAGCTATGTTCTTAGTCCCTAAGGAGTGAACAAAAATGTCAAACATAAATCTATTTCCTAACACACTGGGTTAGATGTCTCTGATAATCTATAAGGGGGATACAAGTAGACTGAAGACTAATTCAAGGCCAGAGTCAATAACTTTCACATACTCTTCATCCAAGAAAAACCATTTACTGTAACCAAAAAGCAACGTAATTTATCAAAGAAACTATAATGTCTATAAACTCCCACTAGGATAAAAGCCATAAAAATAACTTAGTCAAATTCGAACAGAGAAAATCAAAAGGCACTCAATTTTTTTTATCATTATATATTAATCTACAAGGCAAAACCCATTTTACATGATTCTGCTTCTAGCAATACCTAAGTACCTCTGGGCATGCTGGATACTTACAATCTGTTACATCAGTTTCTCAATTAGGGAATATATTCCTCTTTAAAGGAAAGGACATTTGGCAATGTTTGGCCTTTTTTTTTTTTTTTTTTTTTGGTCTTTCAGGAGGACAAATGAGGATAACATTATTGGCATCTAATGAGGAGAGGCCAGGGATGCTGTTTCCCATCTCACAATGCACAGAACAACCCATTATAGCAAGAGACTCATCAGGCCAAAATACTCACAGTGCTAAGATTGAGACCAGGGTCCTATATGTTGGCAGAGGATAGGTTTTGGATGCTAACTAATATAGTCTGAAAAAAATATAACATCTACTTTCTTTACCTATTCCATCTTTCCTTCAGCCTATTTTCTTGGCAGTAAGAGAAGAAATTATTACATTTATTGTATATTCATATTAGTCATGAGAAAATAATCCCATGTATAACAGGTTAAAAGATGATAGAAAAAAATCAACAAAAACAGTGAACAAAGGAAAAAGGGATGAGGAGGCCTGGTTGACATTTCTACAGTGACACAAAATCAAATCAATCATTTTACATAACAAAGTTGAATCCTATTCATCTCTAGAACATGATTTTCTTTCCACTCAAGAAAAAAAAATTGTGTCTGAGGGTGTGGCTCAGTTGACAGAGTACTTCCCTAGCATGCACAAAGCCCTGGGTTCAACCCCCAGAACAGACAGCATCAGCATTAACTGTGCTTGGTGACTTACAGCTGTAACCTCACATGTGACTCAGGAAAAGAGGATCAACAAGCTTAAGGTGCTTCAGCTACATGGTGAGTTCCAGGCCAGTCTGAGCTACCAAAAAAAAAAAAAAGTGGAGATATGGCTCAATGGTTGACAGCATTTGTTGCTCTTGCAGAGGACTTGGGTTTGGTTCCCAGCACCCACATGGCAGTTCATAACCACCTGTTAACTCTAGTTCCAGAGAACCCAACACCCTCTTCTAGTCTCCATAGGCTCAAAAATGCACATGTTACCCATATACTCATGAAGACACATATACACAATTGTTTTTGAAGTCTATAATACGGCACAGGCAAACAAAAACAAAATCATTTAGGTTCTGTGGCCTTCCTGAGGTGACATCCCTTAACTAATTGAGGCCATCTAGTGTTGTTCAATATGGGTCTCAATTAAGTAGACCCTATAATTCCAAACTGAGAATAAATCCTATTCTCTACCTATAAAAGGTGACTATCTTAGCCGGGTGGTAGTGGTGCACACCTTTTATCCCAGCACTCAGGAGACAGAGGCAGGCAGATCTCTGTGAGTTCAAGGTCAGCCTGATCTACAGAGTGAGTTCCAGGACAGCCAAGGGTGTACAGAGAAACCCTGTCTTAAAAAAAAAAAAAAAAAAGAAAACCAGGTCTTTTGAAATTCTCAAAGAATTCTGTTTTTTTGTTTTGAAATTCTCAATGAATTTTTTTGTTTGTTTGTTTGTTTGTTTTCAAGACAGGGTTTCTCTTTTAAACTGCCACCTTTTTTAGCTTATTTATGAGCACAATTTTGCATCTATGTGTGGGTGCTCTCAGAGGTGAGAAGACAGAGAGTTCCATGGAGTTGAAGTTATAGGTGGTTGTAAGCTGCCTGAACCCCAACTTGGGTCCTCTGGGAGAACAGCAAATACTCTTAACCCCTAGGCCTTCTCTCCAGACCCGAAACTGTCCCCATTAAATCAACAATAGTATTTCTAATCCCAGTAATTAAAAACAACAACAGCCGGGCGGTGGTGGCGCACGCCTTTAATCCCAGCACTCAGGAGGTAGAGGCAGGTGGATCTCTGTGAGTTCGAGGCCGGGCTGGACCGATAGCCTCCAAAACAATACAGAGAAACCCTGTCTCGTAAAAACCAAAAAAAAACAAAACAAAACAAAACAAAAAAACAACAACAACAAACAAACTAGAAACACACATCTAGGGCTGGACAGTCCTACGTAATATGTTTTTCTCAAACAAGGATGCTGAGGCCATGCTATCCAAGATACATGTCTCTGGAAGGTGTGTGGATTTTCATTCATCTCTGTGTTACTGAAATGTCTTCCACTGGCAGTATAATTTGCCACAAGCTTCTCTTTAAAATGGCACATTCTTAGAATCTCAAAATCACTCACAAATGTGGCAGAGGTGGTTGCTTAGAACCATGTAGCTAGCCTTGGTTTTACAGGATGTGCCTTGAATGACTGTACCCCTGGCATCCTGGATGAAGACAGTCACTAAGAGGCAAAAATATAAGAATAAGGGGCTGGAGACATGGCTCAACAGTTGGGAGCACTGATTGGTCTTCAGCTCACAACTGTCTGTAACTCCAGTTCCAGGGGATCTGACACCATCACAGACATACATACATATGTATGGCGAAGGCACTGACCTGGTCACGATCCCCTGCAAAGCAGCAGCTCTTCATAGTGCATGAGTTGAAGTAACCCTGATTATCAAACTGGAACACTGGCAGGCGGGAGTGGATGTCATAGAGGACAGGGGGCAGGCGCCGCCGCAGGGCCAGGAGTTGGGTCCCATTGCTGTTGAATCGCACACTCATGGCACTTTGGAGAGATAAGTTGCCACCATAGCGCAGGAGAGAACTGGAAGGCAAAAAGCACAAGGATCAAATAAATCTGAGGCAGATAGGATAAAAGCCTGTAAGACACACTGAATTAGCTTCTTTACATGTGTCCAGGCAGTCCTGTAATAAATGGCATTTAAGTGCAAGAGCATCTCCTATTAGAATATAATAAGTATGCTAAGAATGGATCCTTGAAGCTGGGCAGTAGTGGCACATGCCTTAATTTCAGCACTCAGAGGCAGAGGCAAACAGATTTCCGAGTTCAAGAGCCTGGTCTACAGAAGGAGTTCCAGGACAGTCAGGGCTTCACAGAGAAACCCTGTCTCAACAACAAAACAAGACCAAAAAAACCAAATCAAATCAAATCAAAACAAAAATGATTCCTTGAAAGAAAAATGAAAAAGAAAGGAAAGGAAAGGCTCCTTGGTTACATTAAAATAAGTTATTTAAAATGTCACCATCCCTTTTAACCTCCAAAGATAAATTGTGAATAATTTTACAAGAAAAGATTACTAAGGGCAAGATGGCTTAGTGGGTACTAAGGGCACTTGCTGCCAAGTCTTGGGACCCACATGGTGGGAAAAGAACAGACACCTGAAAGCTATCCTTTGACTTCTACACATACACAAATATGTAAAAAATTAATACCAAAGGTATCAACACATCTTGAAAAAAAGGAGACATTAAAACTATTAATTATTTGTTTAACCATGCCCAAAATAGATACCTGAAAGACCGTGGTGAAGGGAGTAGTGTCTATCCCATTGTCCAATAATGGATTTTCTTTTTTGGAGGGGGAGTCTGGGGGTTCAAGACAGGGTTTCCCTGTTTAGCCCTGGCTATTCTGGAACTCACTCTGAAGAACAGGCTGTCCTCAAACTCAGAGATCTGCCTGCCTCTCCCTCCAGAGTGCTGGGGATTAACTAATAATATATTTTTAAGCAATCTATTTCTCTTTTGTATTAGAAACACAAGAATCATCAGTGTTTTTTCCTGGCAGTTTTCAATGCTTACACAAGCATTAGAAGTATTTATTTTTATTTTCAATTTGTTAAAAGATGAACCAGTAAGATGCCTGATACTCAAACTCAGCTCCCAGGACACATGTGACAGAGGAAAAACTTACTTCTGCAGAATGCACGATGGCACACGGGTCACGTATACTCACATACACATAGCTAAAAAAAAATTTTAAGTTTTTTTTGGCGGGGGTGGGGTGGGGATGGAGGTGGGAGCTGAAGAGCACTACCTTCTCTTCCAGAGGACCAGGTTCAATTCTCAGCACCAACATGGCAGATCACAAATGTCTGTAACTCCAGTTCTAGGGGATCTGACACCCTCACACAGACATTCATGCAGGCAAAACACCAATGCACACAAAATTAAAAAAAAAAACCAACATGTTTCTAAATAACTTCTTTTGATGACAAGATCCTGACTTGCCTGACTGATCCCCAGGTCTCCACCTCCTGAGTGCCAGTGTTACAGGTGAGTGCCACCACAGGAGCTTTGTATGTGGTGAAGACTGAACCTAGGGCTTCATGCATGGTAGGCAAACAATACCAAATGAACTACATACGCAGCCCAGATTTAGATTTTAAATTTACGTTAATTTATGTATTGCATGTATTTTACCTGCAAATGCGAATGTGACTATGTGTGTACCTGGTACCATGGAGTCCTAAAAGGGCACTAGTCTCACTGACCTGCAGTTACAGATGGCTGTGAGCTACCAAGGGTGCTGGGAGTCTAAGTTGGGTCCTCCGCAAAAGCAGTAAGTACTCTACGGCCTCCTGAGTCATCCAAAGGAAGGGGGAGGGGCAGGAGAGTGATAATGAAGATAAAGAGGACAATGGAGATAACCTATGGGAAGAGCTGCCCTGAAGACATCATGACTGCTGCCAACCCACCATGGTCATAAGAACAACCTGCCAACTCCGGCCACAGTCATGCCTACCTCACCCTCCCAGAGCATAGTCTCTCCAAGGGGAGGAATGCTGTGGTGTTCCAGCTGCATGTAGAAAAGAGGCTGGGATAAAACAGCCTGCAATCCTCCTGGGCAGAATGGATGGAAGGGAGGAAAGACATAAAACCATCCCAGAACTCCAAGTACTACAGAGACACCCAGAATCCCTTAGGTCCCCAAGTAATAAACCCTGCAAAGAAATAACGATCTTATAATGCCCTGAGTACAAGCCACACTCATACACACAGAGAAAGAAAGACTGGGCTGGCTGCTGGAGCCCAGGCATTTCCTTTATGGGGTGCCCTAGCCACCACAGGCATGAGCTGTTATCTAAACATGAATTAAAAAACAATGAGAGTCTTTCAGGCTACAGTCAGCATGGAGCTTGCAAACAGACCGGTATCTGTGGAACTGAGGGTGGGTGGGGGGTGAAACAAGACTCAACAGAAACAAGCTGGCCAGCCGCACCCGCACAGCAGACGGTTTGCATCAGCTCTGGTCCCTGACAGAAGCCAGGGCCTCTGCCAAACCCTTTCCATCAGTTAACAGCAATTTTCTCTGACCATTCTAGTCAGGCCTGAAGAGGAGCCTGCCCAACACTGGTCCATGGGTCTATCCTATTCCCACCCAAGCTCCTTGACCTGCGATGTGTAATTTGGTGTCTGTGGTTCTGGCGACTTCTGGGTAGGAACATTCACCTCACACAAAGAGGACGTCTAACTGTCAGCTGTAGTTAGGGGTGCTTCGTAGAGAACAAAATGCAACTCCTTCCAGAAGGATGGAATGATAACCTTGATTCCAGCTAGTTCTCAGCAGGAATGGAGAATGCAGCTGGCCACTCCCAGTGAGAAAAGAATGGTCTATTTTGCCAGGAGAAAAGGCTTAAAAGGAGTTTACCATCACAGTCAGGAGACAGTACTGTTCAAGGTTCTATAGTTCAGGGTTGGAGTGCTGGCTCAAGGTTAAGAGCATGCACTGCTCTTCCAGAGGACCTGGGTTTGGTTCCCACCACACAGGTTGGGGCTTACAACCACCTGTAACTTCTGCTCCTGGGACCTAATGCCCTCTGCTGGTTTCCAGTGTACAAACACACAGAAAGGGGAGAGAGAGAGAGAGAGAGAGAGAGAGAGAGAGAGAGAGAGAGAGAGAGAGAGAGAGAGAGACAGACAGAGACAGAGACAGAGACAGAGACAGAGACAGAGAGACAGAGAGACAGACAGAGAGAGAGACAGAGAGAGATCACATAATGGCATGCACCTATAATTCCAACACTATAATCCCAACATTCAGGAGATACAAGTTGAAGGTTGACATGGGGTACACACCAAGACCCCATTAGAGGCTAGAGGGAGGATATCTACAACTTTATTTTTTATTGCAAAAAAATTTTTTTGAAACAGAATTTCTCTACATAGTTCTGACTGTTTTGGAACTCACTGTGTAGACCAGGCTGGCCTGGAACTCATAGAGGTCTGCCTGCCTGTGCCTCTCAGTGTTGGGATTAAAGATGATCTATATGGAGGTTTCCATATGACCCAGCTATCCCACTCTTGGGCACATACCCAAAGGATTCTCCTCACTCCTCTATTCACAATAACTGGGAAATGGAATCAGTCTTGATGTTCATCAACTGATAATGGATAATAAAAATGTGGGACCTATACACTATGGAATTTTATTCAGTTGTAAAAGAAACAAATTATGAAATTTGGAGGAAAATGTATGGAATGGAAAATATTATTCTGAGTGTGGTAACCCAGGCCCCCATATGTTCTCTATTATATACATCCTAGCTTTGAACTTTTAGACAAATGTTTAACTTGGAATTTCTGTAGAGGCCAGTAAGCTAAAAGGGCTCATGATTAGGGGCAGGAGGGACTTAAGGCAGCAGAGTGGGGTTGGGTAGCCATGCTAGCAGTAGCAGAACATAAGTGATATGAGTAATGGGGGGGCGGGATTCCAGGGGTACAGAGGGTAGAGAGGAGGAGGTGGGGAGGGAGAAAGTTAACTACAGCCAGGGGCATTTAAAGGAGCTGCGTGGAGAGCTAGAGAGGTGGTTCAGCAGTTGGGTATTTGCCACCAAGTCTGACAACTCCAGATCCATTCCCAGACCACATGGTAGAAGGCAAAAACCAACACTCAAAATTTGTCCTCTGATACCACATCTGCACTGTGGCGTTGTACACTCACACACATATACACAAACAAATGTAATAATTTCTGAGTTTTTTGTTTGGTTTTCAAGACAGGCTTTTCTGTGTAACAGCTCTAGATGTCTTAGAACTTGCTTTGTAGACCAGGCTGGCCTCAAACTTGCCACTTCCCTCTACCTCCTGAGTGCTGGGATTAAAGGCATGTGCTACCACCACTCGTGATAAAAAAATCTTAAATTTAAAAAGCTAATTTTTAAAAAAATTAAAGGAGAAAAACTTTGAACTCAGGTCCCTTGCATAGGTAGATAATGCTTGCTTCTAGATTATTAAATCAAAAATCCATTCCCTCCATCAATACTTCTTTCTTCCCTATGAGTCATCGATCAGAGACACTCCAAAAGAATATACACTATCATCATTGCTCTTGGTTGCCCACCAGAACTAGATGTAAGGTCCTACTGCTGAAGAACTTCACTTTGGTTGTAGGACAGAGAAAACAAGCTGGGATGGAAGGGGATGCCCCTCTCTACTGGCTAGCTGTCACAGTGCTGAAAGATGCTACGCAGGTGACTGGGGCAGAGAAACCATCCGAGTATCTTACCCAGCAGGGGACCGTCCATGTTATGCTACAATACCATCTTCCTGGGCAAGGTGTGCCCGCTGTGCAATAGTGGCCTATTATGGGAGTCACCAACCACACTCCTATTGAATTTGAGGCCTGCACTCACAGGAGAGAACCCACCCCTGGTACTGTATATAAACTTGGTCAAAGGATCATGACTGGGAAGGCCATGGGCTCCGGGGAGGAACACATCATTGTTGCTTACTAAGTGGATATGTTGCCAAATGATCTTTTAAATATTTATGATTATTATATTTTCTCTCTCTTCTGTGTGTATGCATGTATGTGGGTACTCCTTCTACTACATGGGTCCTGGGCATTGAACTCAGACCATCAGGCATTGTGGCAAGTGACTTTACCCACTAAACCATCTCAATGGTCCTAAATATTTATGTCTATATCCACAGGTGAGTACTGCTCTCAGCCTTGGTCAGAAAAGATCTTATACTTTTCTTTTTTTTTTTGAGACAGGGTTTCTCTGTGAAACAGTCCTGGCTGTCCTAGAACTCTCTGTAGACCAGGCTGACCTCAAGCCACCTGCCTCTGCCTTCCAAGTGCTGGGATTAAAGGTGTGTGCCCAGCCAGAGAAGCTTTTATAACGGGCAGCAGTTAATGCAGAGACTCAAGACTACTGAGTGCCCAGTCCTAAATAGGGCATACCTACTACCCACTACAAGGCTCAGGGAACTGCTGAAGAGGTGATTAAAAAAAAAACCAAAACAATTTAAGAGCCAGGGGGTAGGAAACTGTTTTGGAGTGCTCTTTGGAGCTTGGCTACTCTGTCCTGAACTCACAGCAGCTGTGTAAGACGACCTGCACAAGACTGATCCCATCAACATTCCATCATGAGCTGTACCCTGGCTGAGGAGCTACTGGTGGTTACTGGCTCCTGGGGAGAAGAAGCCATTGTCTTCAGTAGTGCAGCCACTGGTGAGTTGCTCCACCCTCATACATAATTCCACACCCACGCTCACATAAGCAACTTTAGTTAAACTCATTACTTTAATCCCAGCGCTTGGGCAAACATGGAGGATCTCCATGAGTTCAAGACCAGCTGGTTACAAGGAGAACTCTAGGACATCCAGGGGTACATAGTGAGACCCTGCCTAAAAAAATAAGAAAAAGAAAGCAGGAGGGGGCTTGCTGAGGTGAAGGGATTTGGTGGCAGTGGAGGGAAAATCAGAGAGAACAATGGGGGGCTGAATATTATCAAGATGCACTATATACCCATATGAAATTGTCAAAGAATAAACAATTTTTTTTAATGTAGACTTCTCAGAAACATGATTCCATTTTGGAATGGGGGTGAGCAAGATGGAGATAGATTACCAGAGTCCCAAGGAAATGCAAACCAAACAATATGGAAAATTTTACAGACTCTTGTCTATTACCAAAAAAAAAAAAAATCCCTTTTGAGACCACAGTAGCACTCCATCAACAATATCTGCCAATGCCGGTTTCTACCCCACCCTCAGCATATTCCCTGAAAAAAGAAAATCTTCAATCTTTATGAGGACTGAGTGATGCTTTTGTTTTCATTTTTGTATTTTGAGACAGGGTTTTCTCTGTGTAGCCCTGGCTGGCTGTCCCGGAACTCACTTTGTAGAGCAGGCTGACCTCAAACTCATGTAAATACACCTGTCTCTGCCTGCTGGAGTGCTGTAACTAAAAGCATGTGCCACCACACCCAGCAAAAACTGAGTAATTTTATATAAGAATGCCTCTATCCTGACTTGCTCTCAGAACTTCCCCCACCCCCCATTTTTTTTTAAGACAAGGTCTCTTTATGTAGCCCTGGCTGTCCTGAAACTCACAGAAATCTGCCTGCCTCACCTCCAAGTGCTAGGATTAAAGGTGTGCATCACCACTGCCCAGCTCAAAACACCAATGACAAAGCTGCCACTGTCTTTACTGTTCAAGAAAAGGCTGCTGCTGCACACCCAAATACAGGTGACATCTTAAAGCACTGATCAACACATTAAAATGAGTCAAGTAAAAACATCCCTAAAGGAAGAATAAAAGGTTATCTCCAAAATACTTTCAACCAGTGACTTGCTGTAACATGCATCAAGAGCATAGTAGGAGGTGATGTAGGGGTCAGCATGCAAAAGACCTTAGACTATGGGCAGAGCACCTCAGGATGTGAGGAGGACCAGACCCTGTAGCCCATACTACTGTGGACTTCTGCCCTTGGTTTGCTAGTTGTTGTTTAAGGTACAGGAAGAAAATACTCAGCAGGACCTCTTTATTTTTCTAGCAGGATAAAAGTACTTGACCAAGACCTTGGAAGAGAAAAGAAAGCAGGCCAAGGAAGCAAATAGGAACATCATGTCTAGCTCAACACGAGTGTCTTAGTCAGTGCTCTACTGTTGTGAAGAGACACTATGGCCATGGCAACCCTTATAAAGGAAAGCATTTTTTTGGGACTGGCTTACAGTTTCAGAAGTTTAGTCCATTGTTGTCATGGCAGGGAGCAAGGTGGGGAGTATGAGGGCATGCAGGCAGCCAGGATGCTGGAGAAGTAGCTGAGAGTTCTATATATGGATCCAAAGCCTTCCTCCAAGGCCACACCCTCCTAATCTTCACACAGTGCTGCTCTCTGGTGACCAAGCATTCAAATCTATGAGCCTGTGGGGGTGGGAGCACTCTCATTCAAACCACAATGGGGAACTGAAAAAGCCTCCAAGTGTAGACCCTACAAAGTCTATGACCATAAATCTATGACTAAGTAACTCATCTGATGCTGCCTCATGATGCCAACAAGATTGCCAATACACACTGGCACCGATTTCCCCAGAACACCAATGTTTGGGTCAAAGCATTGATGTTCTAACTCAGGCATCAGAGCTGGTTCATGCTGCAAGCAGAGAGGAAAAAGTAAAGTTGGTCACAGGGAGGAAAATCTCTCCGTGAGCTTCTGTTTCAGGATCACCTTTATGGAACCTAGGGCATTTCGTAACCTCTGTAATTCAACATACAGAATACAAAGATTACTAGAGCACACTAGAAATAGGTATAATATCCATCTAACTGTGTTTAGTAGCCCAATAAATCCTTAACCATGTCATTTATATGAGCTGGGAGCAAAGAGCCTCTCACTCCTCTTCTCCCCCCCCCTTCCTTTGCCTCGACTGTCCACAGAAATGACTGGTGATACACTCTTATTCCTCTCCCTCTCTCCTCTCCCTCCCTCTCGTTCCCATACTGACCTCATGTTACTAAACTCAAACATCAAGCTCCTGTCCACAAGATGCTTTTGTTTTTCCAAAACAGAATGAAACCTTCCTGAACTAGCCTGAGAAAAAGCATCACATCATAATCTGCGATCTGTGACTGAACGTGGTTCATCAAGAGCTTGGGTTCATATTTTGAATATCTAGAAACTGAAATTTTACTGAAGGAGCTAACTAAATTTCTGACAGATATCTTTGCATACGCAAAGGGAATATCTAGCCCATATAGCAGGCTATATGGGTGTGTGTGTCTGTGTGTGTATATATGATGTATTTTTTTTAAATCTGAGACAGGATTTTTCTATGTAAGCCTGGCTATTCTGGAACTTGCCATGTAGACCATTCAACATGGACCTCTCTCCACAACCAGAGACACCTTCCACTGTTGGAGAAAAGCCAAGTTGCTAAAATTGCTTACAGAGTATTTATCTAGAACCAGCAGCTCATAGGTCTTTAGACTAGCAGTTCTCAAAATGCGGGTCATGACCCCTTAGGCAAACCTCTTATCTCCAAATATATTTACATCATGATTCCTAATAGTATCAAACTTACGTTATGAAGTAGTAACGAAAATAATGTTTGGGGGTCACCAGGACATGAAGAACTGTATTAACGAGTCACAGCGTTAGCAAGGTTGAGAACCACTGGTCTGTACCAACAATTCAACCCCTGGGTACAAATTTCACTAAAGAGTGCTTTAAGTAGCAACCAGGTGATCTTGATGTTTGACAACCATGAGGTCTGAAGGCTACGCGAGACAAGAGTTCATCAGTGAGCAAAACTGGTTTCACAGCGCCACCTCGTGACTTAAAGCTAGAAAGCAACTTCACTAGAACACCTGGTATTCTCCCGCCTAACTGCCACCGCCCGCCCCACCCCACCCCACCCCACCCCCCGTCCGTCCGTCCGTCCGTCGGTCCGTCTGTCCCCAAAGCCCGACACGAATGTTTGCACCTGAGGATTTAATCCTTAGAGACAGGACTCTGGTTCACATTATTATACTTTGAAAATACAGACGGCTAGGCTGGAGATGCTGAGACAAGAAGATTAGAAGATTAGACTAGTCTTAATCCCATCCCAGCCCTAAAAAAGAAGACTGAAAACAAACTATTTAGGGATGAGCATAGCACTATGTGTAAAGATTCAGGCATTGTGCTGGCCTGCTCCTGTCACCAGGCAGAATGCACTCAGGCAGCACCCTGGTCAGCCCAGGTACAAAGGACCCCTTTAAAAGAAAGACCTCCCACTTACAGTCTTTCGGCTCTTTCCTGCTCTTTCCCGCTCTTTTCCCACTCTCTCTCTCTCTCTTTCCTGCTGTTCCCCTGGGGCAGACAGGACTTTTCCTGTCTCCCTCTTCTCTTCTGCCCTCTCTCTGTCTCTGTGTCTCTTTACCTCTGCCCCCCCCCTTTCCCTTTCTAATAAAACTTCTCACGAAGCTGTTTGCCTGGCATGTCTGTCCCTCCGCCTGCCATGGAATCCGCCAAGGTTCCCACGCACTTTATCACAGCACCACAGACACGAGGCACATATACCATGCAGATGCAGACAAAATAAACATGCCTATAAAACAAAATCTTAAAAAATTTTAAAAGGACAGATTATCTTGTGCTTGTTTCTATGTGGGAGAGGAGTACCCGGAGAGAAGAAAGACTACACAGAGAAAGGCAGACTGCTTAGGCAGCTTTTGTTTTTTTATCTAGTAAAATAGTTTATTCATTCAAAAATATTTATATTTTTATAGTAACCTACACAATATAGGTTCTGGGGATATTTATAAGAAAAAGATAAACCAAGCAAGGTATAAGAGCACAGCAAAAAAGAAAAAAAGTGATGTTTAAAGATCTGCACTAAACACAACAGGTTAAGAGCGACTGCAGACAGTGAAAAGATGGTAATGGCTGAGATGGAGAAAGGGTCTTGAAACTCAAGGGGTTCCAGGAATAATCAGAGATGGGTAAAGACAGGAAACTTATGCAGGACTCTAGGATTTCACCAAGAAAGATGGTAAGAGTGAGGACCACATTAACAAAGCAAAGAAGAAGGGAATGTAGAGCTGGGGGAGACAGCAGGCTTTCAGCAAGCATTGAGTGGTGGGACACTCAGCAAGTATTGTATGGTAAAGTGAGTGGGAGAGACGGACAGGTAAGCCAGGTACGGCGACTCACCCTTGTAACCCCAGCACTTGGAAGGCTGACGCAGCAGAGGACTGCCAGAAAAATTAAGGCTATTTTGGGCTTGACAGTGAGACCTTGTCTCAAGATAGAAAGAAAATAAGAAAAGGGAAGAGAAAAGGGGAGAGGAATGGAAAAGGACGGAGGCGCTTACTAGCTGCCCTCTGTCGAGACAACAAGGCCTGGTTTTCTGCTGCAGCTTCCTACCATGCCATTTAAACTTCTGGGGCCTGCTGATCCTGTTCTTTGTCCCTTCAGGTCAGTTCTCTACGGAGTTAATAAGTTGTTACTAGCTGGACTCACAGGGAATAAGGTCAATATACATAGAAGCAAGAGTAGCCGTGGACAATTTTTTTCTCTTTCCTTCACTTGGCTTCCTTTTTGTAATATAATACAGTACATTTAATCAGCAGATACTGAACAAAGATAAGGCAAACAATATTTAGAGTGACAGTTTAAGAGGTTGTATGGAGGTGAACGATCAGACTTAGCCAGCTGCCCTAAGTCAGACAGAGACCTCCATATTCATGTAGGATCGCTGCCTTTTGCAGACAAAAGACATCTCTCCTTTGTCTACATGGTTGGTTTTGCAGCTTCCATTTTGGATTCTTTGTTGTCAAACTTATTTTCCAATGTAAAATAAGCTAGGGATGTACCTCATTGGTAGAATGTCTATCGTGAGTGAGGCCTCAGGGTTACACACAACAATGAACACAATACAGTACTATGCACTAACTCTGTGTATATAAATATATTATTTCATAAGTGTATGTATACCAACAGACCACACCCAGATCAAGAGATGACTTTAAGCTCAGTCAGTATCCTGCCCTGGGGTAACCACTATGCTGACACCTATAACCTGCCTGTCTGTAAATGCCACACAAATGGATCATAGAGGACAGACTCCCTTGTAGCTAAGCTGTCTTCTTTCACTCAAAACTACAACCAGGAGGCTTATCCACATCAGTGTATTTCAAAAGTCTGCTCTTTTCATGTTTGTCCAGTGTTTTGTTATATGGCTGCCATGCACTCTGCTTATCCACTTTCCTTCAGTGGACACTTAGCTGTTCCAACTTTTGGCTACTACAAATAAAGCAGCTGAGAATACTCTTGTATTTCTCTTCAGTGCAAACAGATAATCGTATCCCTTAGGTAGGGCTAAGAGTAGGGCTGCTGGGTCCTATATTTAACCTTGGCGGCCATTTACAGTTTTCCCTGACAGCTGTACCTATTCAGATGTGCACAAATTACCATGGCTTCATTAGATTCATAGCCTTGTTGCACCTTTTCAGTTGCCTTGTGGGTAATGAAGCTGCAAAGCTTTAACTTTTTTAACAGTATCACTAACTCAGGCTGGCCTTGAACCTGCCATTCAGGTGGAGATGACCTTTAACTCCTGATCCTCTTGGTTTCACCTCTGGCTATGAGCCAGAAACCTTAAACTTTCAAATGCTTATTGTCTGTTTGGTTATCTTATTTGATAAACAATTTCTGCTGATTTTAAAGAACTTAAAGGCTAGAGAGATGACTCAGTAGTTAAGAGCACTGGCTGACCTTCCAGAGGACTTGACTTAGATTCCTAGCATCCACATGTCTGTAACTCCAGGGAATTCCATACCTTCTTCTGACCTCTTTGGGCACCAGACACATGTACATGGGCACACACATGCGTGTACACACACACACACACACACACACACACACACACACACACACACACAGAGAGAGAGACAGAGAAACTTACAGACATACCTGTAGGCAAAATACCCCTAGACATTCAAAATTAATAAAAATTACTCAAAAATGGAATTCTATTTTTTATAGATTCATACTTCTTTATATACTATGGATATGAATTCTTATTCAACATATATTACACATATAGTACCTGTCCTTATCTTTTCACAGATGTAAGGTTTTCTTTGATTAACAAAAATTCTTTTAATTTAATGAAGCCCAGTCTGGCTTCTCAAGACAGGGTTTCTCTGTGTAGCTCTGGATGTCCTGGAAATCACTCTGTGACCAGATGGGCCTAGAACTCAGAGATCCACCTGCCTCTGCTTCTCAAATGCTAGGATCAAAAACGTGTGTCACCACCTCCCAGCCTTGGTAACATTTTCTTTTATGAATAGTGCTTTTGGAGGACTTTTGAAAAAAGCGAAGTATGAGTGTGTACATGTACATGTGGGTTCAAGTGGGGGGCGGGGGGGAGGCGCAGAGTGTCTAACTGGCTATTTAAGAAGTCTGTCACCTTTGTTGGACTTGGGAAGCAGAGGCAGAAACAGGCAGGTCTTTTGTCAGCACTGTGAATTCCAGGTCAGCCAGAGAGACACAGAATGGCACTGTTTAAATGCCTTGACTACTTTGATAAGGGAAGAGGTCAAGATCAGGAGAGCGTCATTCTTCCAAGTTGAAGCAAATACCAAAGGTTTTGATGTTGGATGCCAGGTTTTAACATTTTATTTGAGGAAGCTTCAAATGCAGTATGGCAGACATTTCTTGGCTGGTCCATAAGGCAAGGAGTCATATTTTGATCTCTATTGAAGTAGGATTGGCACAGGTCTTAAAGAGAAGATACTTCAACCTAGAGATCCCAAGAGCCAGGCCAGGTCCCGAGAGTAATTTCCTCTGAGAGTCATGTCCTGTTTTGCTTCTGTTGCTGTGATAAATAAAACACTGACAAAAGCAGCCTGGGGAGGAAAGGGTTGCTTGGTTCACTCAGGCTACAGCCCACCAGCAAGGTAAACTAGTGAGGAAGTCAGCAGGAACTAAAGGGAGACCACAGAGGACTGCTGCTTACTGCATGATTCCAGCGTCCCTTTCTACACCCCTTCCCAGGACCTGCACAGGGTGGGCCCGCCACAGTGGGATGGGACTCCCACATCAATCAACAATCAAAACTAGGTCTCATACACATGCTCACATGCCAGCCTGAGACTCCTTCTTCCCAGGTAAGTCTATGCTTGTGTCAGGTTGACAAAAACAAACCACACAAGTAGGAATTTGTATTTTCTCACTGCCCATTTTTTCATGTATCGTTTATACAATACCTAAAATATCATCCATTAAGGTAAATTTTTATAGGAATTCCTGGTTTTCTCTATTTTCCTTGTCAAAGCTAGAGATTGCTACCTGGCATAAAACCAAGAGTTCCTGACAGAACCTAAGAAGGTCAAAAGGGGAAGAGATGGTGGGTGAGCAGTCAGCTAAAACAGGCAGTGAAGGAGTGAGGTAGGCAGGCCACGAGGGGGGGACACTTTGCTCGCTTTATGGTCTCTAGACGACGGTGAGGACCACAGCTCTGAAAGGACTCGAGGCTGCTGCAACAGTCCGAGCGGGACATAAGGGGGATGTTAGCACTGACAAAGGAGGGAGACTGTGGAAATACATCAGAAATACCTACATGAAACCAATGACAACTTGTCCGACTATGTAAAATATATGTAGGTGTGAAGTTCTCTCTTTTTAGTCAATTATGCAAGTTTCCCCTCCCTATGGCCCAGTCATCACCACCCAAACTCCTACAGCTGAACTTTCTAATTTAGGGCCAGGCAGGTAATCTGAGGGTTCAAGATTAATATTAAGCCTCAAGAAGTAGTGGGACTGGGCTGGAGAGATGGCGCAGTGGTTAAGAGCACTGCTTGCTCTTCTAGAGGACCTGGGTTCTGTTCTCAGCACCTACAAGGCAGCTCATAATCATATGTAACCCAACTCCAGGGATCTGATGCCCCTTCTGCAGGGACTGCACACACAGTACACAGACACACATGCTGGCAAAATACCCATACACATAAAAGGAAATAAATAAATCTTAAAAAAAAAGTGGTGGGACCTTGAATACACCAAGAAATTTAATCTTTAACTCAGTTTAGGCTATTAGTACAGAAAAAAGGTTCAATGATATGTAAGATCTTTTGCCTTCTTAAAGTGGTACACATATATATGTAGACAAAACATTCATACATACAAAATAAAATAATCAAAACTTTTTTTTAAAGGATAATACTAAAAACAAACAAAACTAAACCTAATCACATGTGATAGCACAGGCCTGTAATGACACAAAGGCAGGAGGACCAGAGTTCAAGGTCATTCTCAGTTACATAGCAAATTTGAGGCCTGCCTGGACTGTAAGACCCTGGCTCAAAAAAAAAAAAAAAAAAAAAAAAAACAGAAAACAAGCCAGGTGGTAGTGGTAGTGGCGGCGGCAGCACACACTCTTAATCCCAGCACTGGGGAGGCAGAGGCAGGTAGATCTCTGTGAGTTAGAGACCAGCCTGGTCTACAGAGCGAGTTCCAGGACAGCCAGGGCTGTACAAAGAAACCCTGTCTCAAACAAACAAACAAAGCAGACTCCCAGAAAATAAAAAGAACCTATCTCATAAGAAGATGGTAATTACTCAGCTGAAGGTGGTGGTTCATGCCTTTAATCCCAGTACTCCCACTACTCCAAAAGCAGTGGCAGATGGATATGGGTGAGTTTGAGGTCAGCCGGTCTACAAAGCAGTGTCAGGACAGCCAGAGCTACACAAAAATCCTGTCTTGGGGGGGGGGGAAGGGTAACAACTCCTATAACTGTCATTAACCCTGGTAATGAAAGGTAACATAGCTCAGCTCAGGGTTACACGGCTCCTAAGGTGGTAACCCCCCAACCATAAAATTATCTTGGCTGTTACTTCCTAACTGTAATTTTGCTACTGTTATGAATTGTAATGTAAATATCTGTGTTTCCCTATGTATGGTATGGTCTTTTGGGGATCTCAGAACCTAGATCCACACTCAGTCAAAGGTTCCAGCCTTGCTTCACTGCACTCAAGCTCTGCAGCCTCTTCCCTTAGCTTCTCTTAGGTCAGACCAGATGCTAACTCAAGTCCTTTCCACTGCTAACATTTTATTCTGCCAACCAGCCCTCCCATCGGTTTATTTCAGGGCATCAGTGAAACAGAGTGACTGTGCTCATACACCTACAGGCTTCAAGCTAAAGTAGAGCAGTCTGGGTTAGGAGAAGGCAAAAGAAAATGCTCAACAACTTAGCATCCATAAACTGGGCTAAAAAGCACATGTACTCAGGAGAGCGTCCTCGTGTCTCTTAAGGAGCCCAATAGACCTTCAGAGTAGACCCTGAATTCACCCCCATGCTACTGGATATTGTATAAATTTTGTACAGAATCACAGCAGACTAAACCTAGACCCTGAAAGGCAAGCCATTCATCCTTTCTGGGGTGAGGTTTCCATGAAGCCTGATAAAAACTTTTTCTTTATTTAAAACAACAAAAAACCCAAAACAAACAAACAAAACCACCAGGGTCTCATTATGTAACCCTAGCTGGTCTGGAGTGCCTTTTGTAGACCAGGCTGGCCTCCAACTCATAGAGCTCCACCTGCCCCTGCCTTCCAAGTGCTGGGATTAAAGGTGTGTGCCACAACACCAAGTAAAATCTTTTGTCCTAGAGAAAGAAACAAAAAACAAAAACAAAACCTCCTTCCTGTGCCTTCAGACTAGTACATAAAACTTTATTTGCAACTATAAGGGATTTCCAAGGCTCCTAACATTTCTTTCTGTAAGTATCTCTGAAATGATCTATCCTGTTCAAGGCTTGTCCTCCCAAGGGCCTCCAAACTATCCTAAGATCTGGGCTGGGGTTTCTAGGGAGTTGTACTCAGGAAACAAATTATCTACTGCAACTCAGCATAATTAATCCTACACGGAAAAGACTGAGAGTCCTCTCTCCCTCTCCTTTATACCAACTTGTACTGAGGGAATTCGAACAGAGAAGAGCTGTAATTGAATCCTTTAATTCCAGAGAACATGAAATTAAGAAGGCCTCTAAGAGTATTCCATGACCCTTTCTACCTGGCACCAACAAAGCCTTGTAGAACATTAGAAGGGTTGAAATAACAAGGCAAAGATCTTGCTCCCATGGGACTGTGCCTCCACTGAGCCAAAAACAGAACCAGGCTAGACTGCCATTGACCTTATTAGGTGCTTTTTTTTAACATGTGCTTAAAAAAACTATAGGTTACCAGAGAAAACACAAAATTAAATATCACTTCCCCACTAGAGGACTGGCATCAGGTTGTTGGTACAGGCCTAGAGAAACCACAGCCACTAATATAATTGGTAGATTTGTAAGTCACTGTAGCCTTTGGTGGTGAAGGTACAATTTGACTTTTTCTTTTTTAATCAGAAACACCTTCCTTAGGCATGGGGACACACATTTGTAATCAATTAGAGGCAGAGACAAGATGATCAAAGTTCAAAGCACGAGGAGGCAGATGGTCACAAACTGCAATGCAAGTTTGAAGCAGATCCAAGGCAGACAGACAGAGTGAACTCTTGACAGCTGTCCTTGGCCCTCCATGCACATGACACGGTGTAGTACACTGCCCACAATAGCAGCAATAGTAGGAGGAGGAGTCTAGAAAAAATACTAATAGCATCTTTTGTTCAGTTTGGCGGCCAGCTCCTGATGTAAGGAAAGGGAGGGGAAGAAAGGAGGGAGGGAGGAAGAGAACAGAAACGATGATACACATGGGCCTTCAGGGTAGAGGCAAGGAGAATCAGGAGCTCTAGTCAGTCTGGGGCAGTCTCAAAAACAAAACCAAAGAAGGGAGGGAGGGAAAGAGCCAGAGGGAGACTAAAAATGCCACACCCTACCTCCAGGTGGTTCAGTGGGTAAAGGCATGCCACCAAGCCTGAGTTTGTTTCCCTGCACCCACAAGGTGAAGAAAACCACTTCTGCACACTGTCCTCTGACCTCCACATGCTTACTATGGTGCCCACCCCTCACCTTCACACACATACACATAAAAACAATACTCAAATAAATAACTTTTAAAGTAAAACACACCCTTTGTGCACCAATTCCTCACAGGCATCTTGCAAAAGTAAGTCAAAATAGATACATGACCAGGTTCAACACAGCATTGTTTATCAGGAACAAGTTTTAGCTTTTAGATATACACTATTAATGGAATATGTAGCTTTTGAAGAATGTCCCAGATCTCTAAGTGATGATGTGAAAAGATCTCAAATACATACACTTAACTGAAAGAAGAAATTAAGCTGGATATGGCGGCGCACACCTTTAACCCCAGGGCTTGGGAGGCAGAGGCAGGTGGATCTCTGTGAGTTCCAGGCCAGCTTGATCTGTGTAGTGACATCTGAAGCTATCGATAGATAGACAGACAGACAGACAGGAAAAGAGGTTGAGGGCCAGCAAGATAACTAAGATTTAAGGCACTTACTGACAGAAAAGCCTGATGACCTGAGTTTCATCCCTAAGATGCATATGGTAGAGGAAGA
This sequence comes from Mesocricetus auratus, assembly GCF_017639785.1. Lineage (NCBI taxonomy): Eukaryota > Metazoa > Chordata > Mammalia > Rodentia > Cricetidae > Mesocricetus > Mesocricetus auratus. The sequence goes on along the minus strand of NW_024429186.1, from coordinate 36,518,012 downwards.
GTGTTCTTTCTCCCACAAGTTGTCCTTTAACCTCCACACATGTATTGTGGAACATGAATGTATTGATAGCATGGTTATTATTACATGTTTCCTTCATTCATGGGATGTATACTTAGTGGTATCTGTATTAAATTATATTCTAAAAAGACAGGCATATTAAGAAACTATTCACTGTATCTACCTTTATAGAGAGTGACTACAGACTAAGAAGAAATGAACTGATGTACACTACACTCAAATGGATTTTTCCCTCTCTCTCTCTATGCTTTCTACATAAAAGCTCTCATCCAATAGATGTTACTGTACAAACCCAGCAATCGCCGTCAGTTAGGGGCGTGGCCCTTCCACAGGCTCTGTTCTTCACCCCCACCTGTTCCTCTGCACACCACCCTTCCACACAGACCTGGAATTGCTCCCAGATATATCCTTTCACCTCGACCCTGCTACTTAGCAACATGAAATGTTGTATGTATTAGAAAATTCAAAAGAAACCACACATTTAGTGAGGAACCTTGCAAGGGGAAAGAGATAAGGGCCCATCCAGTACACAGCAGGAAATTGACTAGGGGATCTACGAGAGGATCAGAATTAGGACAATAGCTAACACTCCTCTCAAGACACTGTTGTGACGTCATAAATTACTCGGGCTTTACTGGGGATGACCCCAGTGCTCCACCCCAATTGCCAGCTATTCAATGCAATTCTAAGTAGAGCAGAGAGCAGGCTGAGAGAAGGCTAGCACAGGCAGTCCACACTCTGCCTTTCGTAGCATGGATGAGCTCGAACCATTGCTCTGAAATGGCATGCAATGACAGAGAACTCTGTGCCGAACCTAAGAGACTGTCTTCTGTGCAGACAGTGCTCTCCACTTAGGCACATAGGGCAAAGGCACATGAGGGGGCCTGCCACTCTGTGCACTAGAAAAGCAGGAGGGGTGAGGGCTTGTGCAATGGAGAGTGAAAAAGCAATCTCCTCAGCCATGTGGAGCCCTGGGAACCCACTCAACACGAAGGACACTCTTCTGCTGCAGCAGTTCCAAATCCCTGAACTGCCCTGTGAATGGAATCAACGAGGACTGACGATCAAGGAAGACAAGCCTCCGTACTTAACTGCCTGTTTCATTAAAGAGAACCTTGTTTACTTTCATGTATTCTGCAACATTGCTTCACAGAGTGAGAGATTATCTACACACAGGATTTCCAGAGACGTTGACTGCCCTTTTTATAAAACAAGTTCTACATACAAGTGCCACAAAGGCTCTGCCTCCATCACAGGACTTAATGAACACAGAAGAACTTCCTTTATGTGCCATCCCTACCATTTTTAATAATTCCTGACATTCCCCAATTAGTGCTTCAGATAACCAAATTAGGACTGTGCCGGTGTACTTACTTAATAATAACAGAAGAAGAAACAAGTTAGCTCCCTAAGACTCCACGGAACAAGTCGGTAACTTTTTGTTGTTATAATCTCTAGTCCTTTTGAGGGAATGAAAAAGGCAAACCAATTTTCTTATCAAAAACTATATTACATGAATAGATAACATAGAATTTCCATATAATTTTGGGAGTTCACAGTTCTACTTAAGCCTACCAAGGGACACCCTGTGGCCTGAACTTAAGAAACCCTAGCTCAGCGGCAATGAACATGGAACCCCTCCACTTACCCCCCAAAAGAGCTCCTGAAGTAGTGAGGCACTGAAAGGAGACCTTCATCTCTTCATACAATTGTCTGGAAACTACTGCCTAGAGTCCAGATTACTACATCTGACTCCACAGGAAGAAGGGACCTGCCATCTGACTGCTGGCTTTAAACAAGCAGGACATAGTAAGAGATGCCTAGTTGGACAGTGGTGGTGCACACGTTTAATCCCAGTACTCAGGAGGCAGAGACAGGCAGATACTGTGAGCTTGAGGCCAGCCTGGTCTACAGAGCGAGTTCCAGGACAGTCAGGGCTACACAGAGAAAGTCTGTCTTGAAAAACAAACAAAACAAAACAAAAAAATAGAGATGCCCAGTTGAACTGAGCTGTTACACAAGCTCTTGAAACACTCGCTGGATGACTCTACCCTCTGAGAAATGAAGAAGGCAAAGTCTAAAGTCCTTATACATTTGGGGCTTACCTCTGAGGTTTTCTAATGTCCCATAGTCCCACTCCTTCCTTTGAATTGGCTGTGGCCAATAACCTGGGCTCCACAGGATTAAACATGACACTGTGAAAGGCTGATGGATAATTTGCCAGGCAGAAGGGCTCTGTGAAAACAGAAATGAGACAAAGTTCTATCAGGAGCAGGCAGCTGAGCAGGAGTATGGATGCAGACAGAAACATACTCCTATCCACCCACCCAAAGGTGGTGCCACTTCCACGTAGTGCATGCCCCACCAGCACCCACCCTACCTTCAGGCCTCCCTGAGCCCTCCAATACCAGTCAAATGCATAGAGCCAAACTTTAAACTATAACACTCAGATCCTAGTATCTCAAGAGGAAAAGTGAGCTGTTTACAGATGTAAAAATGATTCCACTGAAACAATTTCACAACTCCTGGTAAAGTTATTATACCTTTAATATTTCTTTTTTGCAGTATTCTTTTTTCCAGAATTATTTTTTATTTAAATTAGAAACAATCTTATTTTACATGTCAATCCCAGTTCCCTCTCCTTCTCATCCCCCTGTGGCCCCCACTGACCCCTCATTCCATCCCCTTTCTGCTCCCCAGGGAGGGTGAGGCCTTCCATGGGGGATCTTCAAAGTCTGTCACATCATTTGGGGCAGGGCCTAGACCCTCCCCCATGTGTCTAGGCTGAGGGAGTGTCCCTCTGTGGGGAATGGGCTCCCAATGTCCATTCGTACACTAGGGATAAATACCAATCCACTACCAGAGGCCCCATAGACTTCCCAGGCCTCCTAACTGACACCCATGTTCAATGGCCTGCTTTAGTCCTATGCTGGTTTCCCAGCTGCCAGACCTTTAATACTTCTAATATTGAACGTTTTATAAACAAATAGATTTAATGAAGACAAAGTGAAACAGTGAAAAATTAAGACTCGGCAAAGCAACAGTGCAGCTTCACTTCTGGTTTATGATACTACCTAAATGGCTAGGACAGAACTGTGTTTGACTTCCAGTACAAAACAAACAAACAAAAAACATGAGTCAGGTGGTAGTGGTGCACGCCTTTAATCCCAGTGCTTGGGAGGCAGAGGCAGGTGAATCTCTTTGAGTGGTCTACAAAGCAAATTCTAGGACAGGTAGAACCTAACACCCCCCCCCGTTACACACCCTGTCTTGGAGAAAGAGAAAAAAAAAAGCCTGGTGCCCCTTTTCTGTAATTGAGGGAGAAAGGTTATAAATTCAAAACCAGTCTGAGTTACATAGCAAGACCCAGATTACGTTTTTTTTTGCTTTAACACTTGAGCTGCCAGTTCCTAATCAACTCGACCTGGATCTTGTACACCCTTTGCATAAATTATCAGCTCCTGGTGAGGAAAGAATCCCTTTGCTACTGGAATAACATACTCCTCTGGGATCTGCTCCAATCAATCAAAGACAAAACCCACCTCTTCGTCTATGACTTCCAAATACAGTCGTGCTTAGGGCCCTGGGCAGGGGATGCACTCAGTCACCTCAGCTACGGAGCAATGCAGAAAAGGGAATAGTGTACATTCAAGCACCCAGAAATGCAGCAACAGATACTGTCTGTTGTGAGCAGCTTTGCTGACCCCAAGGGCAGGCTTCTTTGCTATCCTGAACCTGTAAAGGCCTGATATATGAGCAAATACAGACTTGCCAGCCACAGATGGCAAGACAGTAACTACAAGTCCACAGGTTACCAGTTTGATCATTACAGAATCAAACGAAGGACAGAGGTGGGCACAGTGGTACAATTAGAAGAAACAGTAAGGCAGAAATCCCTTGGCAGGAAATAAGCTAAGAAGATTCATTTCCTGAAGAACCGCAGCGACAATAAAACAAGCAGACTGTCAAGCACTTGTGGAAGAAGAGTTCACTGACTATTCCCCAAGTAAAGAATGTACTTGTCAGCACTTACCCACAAGGAGGTAAGGTGAGGGTCTGTGTGGTTCTTAAACAAGAAGTACACAGTGTCCCTCTTCTCTGTAAACAACCCACAACGTGTGGACCGGACCACACAAGGAGCTTTAGGTAGCTACCCTCCACTTCTGACGACTTGCAGTGTCACATACCTGTGCTGCATGTCGGAATCCTAGATGTCTTCTTCCTGGATGTTACTTGCACGCAGGTTATAAAGCAAATACATAATGAACTTGCTATCAGGCTGTTCAGCACGACGCAACAACTTCATACACAGTGACTTACCTCCATGGGGAGACTCCCGGATGTCCCAAATGAGAACTCGGCCATCATCTGAAGAGCTGGCAAAAATGTTGTCATTCACTGGGCTCACCGACAAACCATACACTGCATCTTCATGAGCAAACACATCCAGGGTCTCACTACTGAGAAACAGAAGAGAGAAGCACATTGGCACAAACATACACACAGACATGGCAGAGTCCCAGCCCAATGGTAATTAGCTAGGATTCAGTCTTTCATTCCCAGGACAGAGTTAACCTAGGTAAACCTAGGTTACTGATACTGAATTAGCTAAAAGGTAATGTTCAATGTTCAAATAAAAAAAGTATATGCATAATTCAGAGGTATTACCTTTATAAATTTCATAATTTTTATGCTAAGCATATCTAATGTTTTTAAAATTCATCTACTTGTATGGAGAGTCAAGAGTGGTACGAGATTTCCAAAAACAAAGGGAAGGGTTAACAGCAGCCAGGCCTGGTAAGAGCAGAGGTAGAGGGGGCCTCTCAGCAGACTAGCATGGTGAATAACAGTACAGCTCTGAGCTCGACAGAACCCCATGCACAAGTCCTAGCATCACCTGACGTTACCTAACAACTCATGTCATGGATATCACAATACTGCCCCTCACCAAATGAGTGTGATGGTTAAATGCATAAAGTGCCCTTAGAATAGTGTCTGGAACATGACAGTAAAAATTCAATAAATATTAGTTATTATTAACTATTAATTTTATTATGAACAAATAATATTAAATAAAGAGAAAAATCTTTCCCTCTTATCTCTATAATTGCATGCCAATTTTGCAAATCTTTTTTAAATAAAAAATTATCTCAACTATTATGAGTCATTTTATTTTTTTCAGATAACTAATATTGGTTCCATATTATTTTCCGCAAACACTAAAATCCATGTCTAAGGCAATATTTGCCTCTGTTAATCTAAAAAATGGTTAGTCAGTGTCACACAACAATAATTTATTTACCTTTCAACATCATGGAGGATAACTTGCTCATCATTTCCTACAAAGGAAAAAGACAGACATTTCATAATTCCTGCAAGGTGGTCCCTTCCACATGACAATATGGGGGTTTAAAGTTTTCAGGAAAAAAAAATCATAAATTGGCATTAGTGGGTGGAAGCTCTTGTCTTGACAGCTTATTTCCAAAGTTTGGTCCCCAGAACCCATGGTATAAGGAGAAAAACTGAAAGTCATCCTACACATGTAGCCACGGCATGTGTATTGTGGCTGACATGAGCTCGAGTGCACGCGCCCACACGTGCGCACACACACACACACACACAATATCAACACTGAAAATATAGCATAATGCAAGGTAGGCGTGTTAAGTTAGAAAAAATATGAAGATAATGTAAGAAGCCAGGCATAGTACTACCTGCTTATAACCCAACACTCAGAGGAGGTGGAGGCAGAAGGATGAGGAGGCTTAGAGTCAGCCTAGGATACATGAGAACTTGTCTCAAAAGCCACACTTTTTTCACTAAAAAGAAACTATTAAGGACAGAGCCGTCTTTACAGAGTTTTTGCTTTGTTTAGAAGAGCAAGTATAAACCTGGTTACAGTTCTTAGAATGCATTATTCAGCAAAATAAACTGTTAGCCCTTAAGGAAAATATGAGTGAATAATCAAACAGTTCACTCATCCACACTAACCCACCCTACACCTCCAGGGTAAAGCAACCATTAACTGCTTAGAGTTGGAATACAATCTCTTAACAATCCCAGGCTTCGGCTGTCTTTGTGAACATAGGAATAATAACCACCGACTTTACTGAGCTATTTACAAGAATATGAACCTATAAAAGCACTCAGAACTAGGCTGAGTACTTGATAGGCCCCCAATAAATGTTTGTTGTTTCTACCTAATCCATCATAGCATGAAAGTCTGATGAGTGTGATCCTAAATGATGATAAAGATTTCTTCCACAACTTCCTTTATATTCTTATTCTAAGAATCTAAAACACTACATTCATGATATGCCTTCAAATGTTTTTTAATGCCCAAAACAAAGCAGGCATGTGTAAGATGAGACATATCCCACTCTCAAATACATAGCCAAAAGCCATCTAAATAGAAGGCAAACAATAGCAGTAAGGACATGGTCTCAGTCATCTCAACTCTCAAAGTCCTGGCTATAACTTCTTCAGTGAGTTCACACTAATGACATAAGTGAACTCACACTAATACCTAATACAGTGGGGCACTGGAGACATGAGAATACGATTCTATTCAGTCCTTTAAGAATTGGTGATAAGGGGCTAGAGAGATGGCTCATAGGTTAAGAGCATTGGCTGCTCTTCCAGAAGACCTGAGTTCAATTCCCAGCAACCACATGGTGGCTCACAACATCTGTAATGAGATCTGGCACCTAGACAGATGCTGTATACATTTAAAAAAAATAAAAAAATTGGTGGTGCACGCCTTTAGTCCCAGCACGCTGGAGGCAGAGGCAGGTGGATCCCTGTGAGCTCGAAGCCAGCCTGATCTAAAGAGCGAGTGTGAGGATAGGTTCCAAAGCTACACAGAGAAACCCTGTCTCAAAAAACAAACAAACAAAAAAAAAAGAAATTGAGTCTGGCTGAGTGGTGGTGGCACACACCTTTAATCCCATTGCTCGAGAGGCAGGCTGATCGCTGGGAGTTCCAGGCCAGCCTGGTCTACAGAGCCAGTTCCAGGAGCTGTTACACAGACAAACCCTGTCTTAAAATAAATAAATAAATAAATAAATAAATAAATAAATAAATAAATAAATAAGGAAAAAAGAATTGAGAGTCCAACTACACAAACTAGTAGTAGCAGGAGAGTGAACTGTGGGGACATGGGACTGTTAGCTTTAGGGACAATTATAGCCTGCACGCTCAGAGAGTAGGTACACGGGAGAATCAGATGTCAAAGACACGCAAGCAACATTAAATTCTGCTAATGGGATAAGGATAAGCTGGATGTGTGGCTTGGAACTGAGGAAACAGAGGCAGGAAGATTTCCTCAAGTTCAAGGCTAGGCTGGGTTACATAGTTAGCAGTAGGCCAGGCTAGGCCAATTTGGGCTGTAGTGAGACCCTGCCTCAGGAAATGTCAAAAGGTGGGGAGGACAGGGGCAAATAAAGCCACCCAATGTCACCTAAGACATCAAGTAGTTTAGTTGGCAAGGAAAATGAGGCTGGGCAGTCAACTGGGTTAGACCTTATTCTGTGGGCACTTGAGGGTTTTCCTGTTTAGCCTAGGCTGTCCTGAAACTCACTCTGTAAACCAAGCCATCCTCAAACTCAGAGATCTACCTGCCTCTGCCTCCTGAGTGCTGGGATTAAAGGCATGCAGTAAATATTTTTTAATGTAAATGTATGGCCAGAGAGAGATGGCTCAGGAGCAACAAATCTGTCACTTAAGCGTGGTGACCTATGCTGATCCCTGGACTCACATAAAGGTAGAAGGACAAAACCAACTCCATACACTTGACCTTTTACCTCTGTGTACACAATGTGTACACACAATAAATTAAGAAGTCATTCCAAAACACGTAAGTGAGTGAAAATTTGTATAAGCAATGACCTGAAGAGTGAGAGGTCTGATGGACTATAAAACAAAACAAAACCTAACAGGCAGGTTGGAGCATGACTCTTAGATCACTGGAAAGACAAGTTAAGTATAGTGGCTCACATCTGTAACCCCAGAATTTGGAAGGAGGGCTATGAAGAATAGGAGTTCAAGGTCTGCCTTGTCTACAGTGAATTCAAGGCCACTATTAAGATGAACCATGTAGGCTGGCGGGGATAGGGATAGGGGGTTGTCGAAGGGTAGGGGAGTGGGGGAGGTGGTGGCGCACACCTTTAATCCCAGCACTGGGGAGGCAGAGGCAGGCGGATCTCTGTGAGTTCAAGACTAGCTTGGTCTACAGAGAGAGTTCCAGGACAGGCTCCAAAGTCACAGAGAAACCCTGTATGAACCATGTAAGCAGGCAGGGTGGCACATGCCTTGATTCCCAGCACTCTGGAGGCTAAGGCAGAGAATCTCATGCTTACAGCCAGCTTGGGGTACATAAGGAGACCTTATTACAAAACAAAATCAATCAACCCAAAAGATGAATGACATTTTTGACAAGTTGAAAGTATATGTTAGCAGTTTCTTTTACTGTGACTTTCAAAGCTGCTGTTCCTTCCACCCTCATTTTGGCCCTGCAGAGGATGACCTAGGCTTTGCACATCCTAGGCAAGTGTTCTAAAAGTGAAGTGCATTTAAAATACTTTTGAAACACGTGAGACATCCAGTGAGAAGATCTGCAGTTAACAAAGGAGGTCAGGGCTATAAAGTTTGTAGTCAGAATGGCTAATGAAGTAGCCATTGCCAAGTGGCATGTTAGCCACTCCAACTGTACCCTAACATACTACTTTTCAAACACGAGTCATCTATAGGTCAGGACATTAAACTGAGTCACAACCAGTATCTTTAAAAATGAAATAGTGGGGGATAAAACGATATAGCAGTGTTTAAGAGTGTTTGTTATATAATCAAATTCCAGCAACCTGCATATCAAGCTAGGCATCCCCCAAATGCTCACAGCTTCTCCTCTGAAGGATGCAATGTTCTCTTTGACCTCTACGCATGTACAAGTGCATACACATGCACATACACTCATGCAGAAACCCACACAAAGTATGTATTTTTAAAAATGGATGGATGGATACACACACACAAACAAACACACACACACACACACACAAACACACACACACACACACACACACACACACACACACACAGAAAAATCAAGCCTGATGGGGCAGAGTTTGATTCCCAGGGCCTATATAATGGAAGGAGAGAACCAACTTTAGCAAAGTATCCTCTGACCTCTACATGCTTGCCATGGCATGCTCCTTAAATAAGAAAATGCAATTAGAAAACAGTTTTGTGTGTGTGTGTGTGTGTGTGTGTGTGTGTGTGTGTTTTAAATCAAGCCTAATGTTACTGGCCTACAATCCCATGACTTGAAATAAGAATTTAAGGTCAATCTGGGCTATTTGAGATCTTTTGTCATTACCAACCAAGCAGCTGCAACAGATATGGAAAACAAGGAAGCAGGAAATACCTATATTCCCAGCACTGGAAAGAGTACAAGGTCATCTTCAGACTCAGCTACATGAGACCTTGTCTCAAAAAACAAAATCATGGTCAAATCTTTCATTTTATATGAAAATGTATAGTAGGAAAGATGGGTCAGGAAGTAAAAGAAGGCCAGGTAGTGGTGATGCTCACCTTTAATCCCAGCACTTGGGAGGCAGAGGCAGACAGAGTTCTGTGAGTTTGAGGCCAGCCTGGTCTCTAGAGTGAGTCCCAGGACAGCCAGGACTATATAGAAAAACCCTGTTTTGAAAATCAAGGAGGTAAAAGAGCTTGTCACCCAAGCCTGTTGACTCAAGTTCAATTCCTGGAAGTTATGTAACGATGGAAGGAATACACATACCTACATGTATAATAATCATTACAAATAAACACAGGCCGGGCGTTGGTGGCGCACGCCTTTAATCCCAGCACTCGGGAGGCAGAGGCAGACGGATCTCTGTGAGTTCCAGGCCAGCCTGGTCTACAAGAGCGAGTTCCAGGACAGCCTCCAAAACCAGAGAGAAATCCTGTCTCGAAAAACCAAAAAAAAAAAAAAAAAAAAAAAAAAACCCAAATAAACACACAGTAGTCACAAAAATAAAATCTCAGAAGAAATAAAACAGGATAGAAAAGCAAAATCAGTGCACCATATATGGTAAGGTTATTGCTTCCTGTGTGTACGTTGCAACAAATTACAACATAAAGATTTTCTGCCACAGGAAGGACCAAGGAAGGGAAGAAAGGATGGAGGGTAGGGAGGAGGAGGATGGAACCCTAACTCACATGTCTAAACAAACTATGGGAAGGCAGTAATTCTACAGCTCACTAAGATATAAAAAGAAAAAATAGGTTCTCTTACCACTCTTAACTAACTTCCCAAGGTACAGTCTCTCCTCTTACCTCCAGAGAAGACTTTGGTGTTCCCACTGTTGAAAGCCAGGCAGAAAATGTTGGAGTGGTGTTCTCCCTTCAGTTGTATGGGCTTGACCCTGGAATGGATAGCTTGTTCCATATGCCATAGCAGAACCCGGCGGTCATCTCCTCCTTTCGCAGGGAAAAAGAATCTAGGGTTAAAACCATCGATACTGCAAGGCTAATAACACTTGGTTTTGCCACCTCAACTCCCATCCTTTTTGAATCTATACCTCCCCAACTATGGAAGATTGGGAGAAGGCACACAAATCCAGGATTTTTACCTGTGAGGTACATGAACTCAAAACACCACATTCTCCCAGGAACTGTTTGGGTTTTACTTTTGTTGTCCGGCTGACTGTTTTATTTTAGTGGTAATAGAGATGGAACCCAAAGCCTTGTGCACACTAGGCATGTGCTCCACCACTTTATCCCTTTCCAAGTTTTGACAAACAGATAATACAGAAATTAAAATAGATAAGCACTGACATTGATAACATACTCCTCACCCAATACCATATTGTTCCCCCTGTCTTTCTAGAGGCCTAGTGTTTAAATGTTTGTTTATGACCTAGAATCTTTCTAGTAGAGTCTTCGGAAGGGAGCCAGGAACCTGAACTGGTTTCTACTGCTTGCAACCAAAGACCTCTTAGTATTTCTAGCATAATAGTTTGTAAAGCAAGCTTTGATGTGGTGTTAGTGATTATGGGACAGTATACAGACAACTAAGGGCTTGCTTGACACTAATAGGAGGTTGATGTAACCAGGTTCTTATAGGAGCTGACTCTTTAACCTCTGTGTAATTTTCAGTGGTCTCAACTGCAAAAGAAATAGCATACGGTATGAACTAGCTACTAGAGAATGAGAATACACCCGTTCTATACATTTATGGATGGCTGGAGGAGGAACAAACTATTAACAAAGACTACTCTAGGAAACAGAAGAGAAGTAGAGACTGCATTTCCCACTTGGTGCATACACACATGTACATTAACACACACACCACCACCATCACCACACCATACCACACACAGCTGCCCCCTACTGGAACCTGAACTCAAAACCTTGTGCATGCTCTCAAGGCACAAGTATTCACCACTAAACTATTTATTACACCCATTCCTATTTAAGAAAACATATGTATGTAGGTGTGTGTATCTGCATGTGGTTGTGTGCAGAGTACAGCTTCCTGCAGAGGCTGTGCAGAGGTGTTGAATCCCCTGGAACTGGAGTGACAGATAGTTGTGAGCTGCCTGGTGCAGAGAACTGATTTGGGACTTCTGGAAGAGCACCCAACCTCGTAACTGTTGTGTCATCTCTCCCATACTCCTATTTGACTCTTATAACAAGACAATAACACACTCTTCCCCATCCCCCCCCCCAAAGTAAGTTACAAGAGCAGCAAATCACAGGAGCTCTGAGCCTCTGGCTCTCCACCTACACAAGATTAAAAACTACAATGAATGGAATAGCTGAGCTAGTGATGAAGCCGTGCACCCACACAAGGTCATGCCACAGGACATTAAGAGTCAGTGCAGAGATATCCAAAGGTTTTTGCTAAGGATAAAAAAATGGGTGTAAAAGAATATCCTCCTTTTGTGTAAAACAATTTTTTAAAGCTACACAGCAACAGGAATTTTGGCAGTTTTGTTCTCTGTTGAATTTTGCCTGTACCTAAACGAGTGAATCAAAAAGCAAGCGCTGGGGCTAGAGAGAGGCCCAGCAGTTAAGAGCAGATACTACTGTTACAGAGGAGCAGGTTTCAGTGCTCTGCACTCCCATCAGGTAACTCCGGCTCCAGGAGGACCCACCACCCTCTTGTGGACTTCCATGGCGCTGTACATGCACACAGACACACAAAACTGAAAATCTTTAAAGTAAGTCCTGAGCATGATTATAGATGCACATTTTTGCTTATACCCCATAGCCATGCCTAGATGACTTTACAGGAAGTTGCTACAGTGCTCACGATAGCTCTTTTCAATATGGTAAAAATGGAAAAGAACTACATTGTTAAGAGAAAAGAGTCACAGAGCAGGAAAAAAATTAGACACTATCTGGTAAGTTATTCAAATTATATAAAGGACTCCTAGAACTAGATGAGAAATAATCTGAATATTTGAAAGGGGGTCACGATATACACATTCACGGCTCTTCTCCTGACTGTGGGTACCATGTGACAGCTGCCACCTCAGTTTCCCCTCCATGATGAACTCTACCCTTGGACTTTGAACCTAAATAAACTCTTTCTCCCTTTAAAGAAAAAAATCAATCTGACTTTAAAATGACAACTACATCATCAAAAAAAGAAAAAGAAAAAGAAAAAAGAAAAAGAAAGCCAGGAGGTGGTGGTGCACGCCTTTAATCCCAGCACTCGGGAGGCAGAGGCAGGCGGATCTCTGTGAGTTCAAGGCCAGGCTGGACCGACAGCCTCCAAAACAATACAGAGAAACCCTGTCTCATAAAAACCAAAAAAAAAAGATAAGCAATACTTCATCAAGGAAATGAAATATATATGTTGCTCAAATCTGGGTAACACCAAATGAGCAAAGACTGAGCATCTACTGATGGGAGGCTAGTGAGACAGACAACCACTTGGGAAGATACTGTGATGGTTTCTTACAGAACTTAAGACATTTTATTATGCAACCCAGGAATTGTGTTCTTTTGCACTTACCCCAAGCTGGAAGACCAAGTAGCAGGGAGAGGAGGTGCAGAGAGTGTGTAGGCAGAGAGGGCAGGAATTGGTAGGCTTCTGAGGAGTGCATGGAAACCTAATGCAGGAGAAACTGCCTGGAATCTGTGAAGGTGATCCTAATGAGGACTCCTAGCAATGTTGGTTGCAGAATCTCACACCTCTTGCTGCCAGGGGAGGCTTCCAGGTTACATTTAATTGAGTTGCTGGCCAAGGGGTCCCACAAAAATCCCCCCAAAACCTAGGCTGTTGCTAAGACAAAGGGTTGCTCTCTATAAACCTATAGAGGGGGACCATTGCTAAGGGCAACTTTCATGTAACTCACTGAACAGGAAGAAGTCAAGCTGGTGCCTACATGGAGCTTTTACCCGTTTGCTGTGGGAAGGGTACTCTGCAAGGAAATGGTGGTACAGAACTTGTGGGAGTAGCCACTCAACATCTGATTTGATCTAAGGCCCACTCTGAGAGAAGGAACTCACACCCGACACTGCTAGGATGACCAAACACCAGAGACCTAGGATTAAACAACAACAACAACAACAAAAAGTATCAATAAAATGACTCCTAATGATATTCTGCTATACTCAGAGATCTGTGCCTTATCCACTCATCAGATTATCTTCTTCTGGCAACAGATGGGAACTGATGCCACAACCAGACATTATGTGGAGAGTCTCTGAATGAGAGAATCTCCATCAGATCCCTCCCCTCAGAACTCAGGGAATTCCTGAGATTGTAAGGGCCAGAGGAAACGAAGGACACCAGGAAAACCAGGTCCCCTGAATCAGCTCAGTAAGGAGCACATGTGCTCACGGAGAACGAAGCAGCAAGCGCAGGGCTTACATGGGTCTGCACTTAGTCTTCTGCATGTATATTACAGCTTACTATTTTGCGGGCCTCCTGACTGTGAAAATGAGTGGGTCTCTGACTCTTGCGCCTGCCACCGGACTCTTCCTTCTATTGAGTTGATGTGTCCAACCTTACATATGATAGTTTTTGCTTCATTATATTTTACCATGTTTAGTTGTTATTGCTTAGAAGTCTGTTGTTTTCTAATGAAAGTAGTGGAGGGGAGGGGAGGTAGGAAGGAACTGTGAGGAGTAGAGAGAGGGAAAACCTATAATCAGGATATGAGAAAAGAATCTATTTTCAATAAAAAGCAAACAAACATGATTAAAAGTAAATCTAACAAGTTATCAACATTTTGTCAAATCTAATTTGCATTTATAGTTTCTTATATTTAAATAAAGAATTATTATGTCTTATAGAAATAATGGTGCTGTGGTTATATTTTTCCAAAAGTCTCTATCAGCAAGGAATATACCAAGAAGTGATAAAGCATATGCCTAGATTTTTTAAGAATCATTTTTAAAGAGAGAAATTAAGAAAATATAGAAAATTATAGGTGGGAACCCTACATTATTCTACTTTTGTACACGATCAAAAGCTTCTGCCAGCCATGGTATCACAGGCCTTTAATCCCAGCAATCTGGGAGGCAGAAGCAGGAGGATCTCTGTGAGTTTGAGGCCAGCTTTGTCTACAAAGGGAGTTCCAGGACAGACAGGGCTGTTACACAGAGAAATCCTGTCTCAAAAAAACCTAAATAAATGAATCCAAAACATGGAGTGGGAAAGATGGCTCAGAGGCTAAGGCTGCTGTTAAAGAGGACTTGAGTTCTATTCCCAGCACTCACACTGGACGACTCACAAATTCCTGTAACTCTAACTCCAGGGATCTGACAACCTGGGATCCTGCATACATGTACACAGAGAGAGAGAGAGAGGAGAGAGAGAGAGAGAGAGAGAGAGAGAGAGAGAGAGAGAGAGAGAGAGAGAGAGAGAGAGAGAGAGAGAGAGAGAGAGAGAGAGAGAGAGAGAGAGAGAGAGAGAGAGAGAGAGAGAGAGAGAGAGAGAGAGAGAGAGAGAGAGAGAGAGAGAGAGAGAGAGAGAGAGAGAGAGAGAGAGAGAGAGAGAGAGAGAGAGAGAGAGAGAGAGAGAGAGAGAGAGAGAGAGAGAGAGAGAGAGAGAGAGAGAGAGAGAGAGAGAGAGAGAGAGAGAGAGAGAGACTTAAAATCTTAAACTTCTGTAACAAATAACCTGGGACTTTTTAAACATAACAGAAAAAGGGAAAGGAGGCTTCGTGCAATGGGCTAGAATACTTATGGCAAAGACACAGCAATGGAGGACACCTCTTACTAAACTGCTTACTTAATAAAACATTGGCCAGGAATTGACTTAGAGCATGTGGAGTAGTAGGACACAACTTTAAACTTCAGTCCCAGCACTCAGGAGGCAGGGGTGAAAAGTGAGAGCTCTGGAAGTTCGAGGCCAGTCTGGTCTACATATTTAATGCCAGACTAGGCAAGGCTACAAAGAGAGCCCTTTTCTCAAAACAAGGAAACAAAACCAAAACTAAACAAAACAACAACAACAAAAAGGCATTCAGGAGAAGTAAGATGGTTAAGCAAGTGAAGACTCTGGGCTCCAAACCCGAGTTCAATCCTGGCAACCCACAAGGACTACTGAAAAATGTCCTCTGACCTCCACACCATGCTATGTCATGCAGGCACACACAATACATGCTTACAATATTTAAAAAGAAAAAAAATCACTCAGCTGAAGGAAAAAAAAGTGTGTCACCTTTGCACTTAAGAGTCTGGGCTTGTGTCACCATCCAAACAGCATTATCATTGGTCGTTGTGGGCATTTGCAGGATGATTTAATTTTACCAAGTATTTAGTCATTGGAAATACATGGTTACTTGTTGAGTGCTTTGGTATTAGCAACAATGACCTTAGTACTAAACATGATGATGCAAACAAACTCCATGGGAGACTGGAATCACTGAGGTAAATCACAGTGGCAGGGCTGGCCCTAAGAGTGAGATGGGAAGTCCCGCCCCCCTCACAAGTGTGAGATGGATGGGAAGTCACACACACACACACACTCCACCTCAACCCCTTCTTACCTCTCCACTTCCTTGGGCAGAGATCACACTTTCACCCACATGTGGCACAAGCTAAGGTCTGAAATGAAGCTCTGCTGCTGCTTCTAGGTCAGTGGAGGAGTCAGAGCCTGAGCTAGCACTGTCCTGTCCCTGAGTCCCTCACATCTTGTTGCTTTGCTTCCAGACAGACTCTCCTGTAGCCAGGGCTGGCCTTCAATTCCTAGTGCCCCTGCTAGAATTACAGGTGAATATCACCACACCTAATCAATTTTATTTCTGCTCTCTTTAGTTCCAACCCCTTGTCGGTATGGTGTTGCAGCTTGAACCCAGAGCACCCCACGTACTAGGCAAGTGCTCTACCACTAAAAGCTACATCCTTATCCTTCACTAAGTCAACTTCAGATTTTATCTATTTTTTAAAACTATTTGTGTGTGTGCTGTGTGTTCACTTATGTGGGAATGTGCTCATACATGTATGTGTGTATTGGAATCAGGGGTCATCAGATATCTTTCTCTATAGCGCTTTACCTTCTCTCTCTCTCCTCTCTCTCCCTCACCCCCCTCTCTTTTAGACATGGTCTCTCACTGAACCAGTAGCTTTCTGTTTTGGCTAGACTGGCCGGCCAGCAAGTTCCCAGGATCTGTCTCTGTCCCTCTGAAATCTCTCTGCCTACAGCACTGGAGTTACCACAAATGCTGCTAGTACTAGATTTCACAGATTCTGGGGATCTGAACTCTGGTCCTTATGCTTGCATAATCTCTCCAGTCTCTTCATCTAGTCAATTTTAAAAGATTTATTTATTGGGGGATGGAGAGATGGCTTAGTGGTTAAGAGCACAGGCTGCTCTTCCAAAGGACCCAGGTTCAATTCCCAGCACTCACATAGCAGCTCACAACTGTATGCAACTCCAGTTCCAGGGGATCTGACACCTTCACATCAATGCACATAAAATAAATTTTAAAAAGAGATTTATTTATTTTATGTGTGAGAGTGCTCTATCTGCATATACGTCTTTATGCCAGAAGAGGACACCAGATCTCACTATAGATGGTTGTGAGCTACAATGTGATTGCGGGGAATTGAACTCAGGACCTCTAGAAGAGCAGTCAGTGCTCTTAACTACTGAGTCATCTCTCCAGCCCCATCTAGTCAATTTTAAAAGATAGAAAGAATTTCTGAAAAAATAAAAGTCTGACCTGTAAACAGTTGAAGTGAAAAATAAGATTACTTAAGGTATCCCATGAGCCTGGCATGAGGCTACTTATAGATTCAGCCTCAGTACAGAGTCCAGGCCTAGTATGGAGAGCCAAGGAAACCAGGAGGGAATGTGAGCAGAGTGGACAGAGTCCTGAGTGAATGTGAACTGTGTTACATGGGCACAGACATGTCAACAATCCCAATGTGTCAACCCATAGGAGCAGCAAAGCCTTTCCCCAGTGAGGCTCAGAAGAATAGCAAAACCTTCTTCTGATCCAGGGCTAATGTTGATGCTAATGTTGACAAGCATGTATGCAGTACAGATATATATGCAGGCAAAACACTCACACACATAAAAATAAGCAAAACCCTTAGCAATTATAGCTTCCTCCTGGATGACTGCAACTCCCTGGCAGAGACCCTTCTACCCAGACTAGCTAACCTCTTCCAGCTGTGCTGCGCTTAGACATGCTGCACAGCCCACTGGATCCCAATTGTCCTGCATGTGTGTCTGCCCTCTCTTCATTTCCTCATCACCCCAACTGGTCAAGTCCCCAGCAACTCAGGGTCACAAGAGGCCCCCTTCTCTCGAGTGCCCCAGGTTGCATAAAGGTACCTCACAGGCGGCCAGGCCTTTAGTGCCATGCAGAGGACAAGCAGACTCAAGTGTGTGTTTACTTGTGGCTTGCTTGTTCTGGGTGGCACTAGTGATGTATTCCCAACATTCAGGAGACTGAGGTGGCAGGATTATCATGAGTTTGAGGTCAGCCTGGGATATGAATACTAAGTTCCAAGCCAACCTGGGGTGCACAGTGAGACCATGTTTCAAAAAGTCAAAATAGGGGCTAGAGTAATGGTTCAGCAGTTACACGTGCTTGCTTCTCCTCCAGAGAACCTAGGTTTGGTTTCTAGCAACCACTTCAGGTAGCTTACAATGTCATGTAACTCTAGGGGATCCAACATTCTCTTCTGGCCTCTGTGGGTATCGAAAGGAGGCACACATATACACATGCTTGTGTGTGCACATGGGCACATACACACACACAAAATTTTAGGTCAAACCAGGCATGGTGGCACATGCTTTTAATCTCAGCACTTGAGAGGCAGAGGGAGGTGGATCTCTTTGAGTTTGAGGCCAACCTGGTCTACATAGTGAGCTCTTGAACAGCCAGGACTATGTAGAGAGAGAGAGACTCTGTCTTAATAATAGCATCATCCATGAATTTATCCTTGCCTTTTGAATGTTGTACATAATATCAGACTATGAATCACATATTCATTAAAAAAGGAACCAATAGGCAAATAGGTGATGGAGAGGTAGGAAAGAAGGAAAAATGGAGTGGTGTGTGCACTAGAGGGAGGTGATGGAGAGTGATGGTAATGACGGCGAGAGACGGCTGAGATACGAATGCTCTCATTGCCCAGTAGGGGTCGGTGGGATGGCTTACAACAGGCTGGAGCTTATGCAACACAGACTCAGCTGCTGAAACCTGCTGTCCACCAGACCAGCCTCAGGATCCCCCTGGCTCTGGGCAAAGATGTAGTCCTGAGATGAGGAAAGGTTCACTTTCTGGACTGGACTTCCTCGAAGGACCACCGTGGTATGAAATACCACAAGAGGCCATGTAGTCCATGCTACTGCCCCAGGCCACTTTGAAGCCTGAGCTCTATATGGACATATGCAGTCTGTGCATTACCAGATGCCTTTGTGATGGCCTCAGGCTTTGCTGCCTTGGGGAGCCATGCTGATGAGTGGCATGTGTAACCACCTAAGAGCATATTGAGGCTTGTGGTCTGTGTAGTCACTGAGGGTCATGAGTGAGTCAGTGGGCCTGATACAGCCAAGGGCCTTGTTGGTGTATGTGGCCCAAGTTACTACCATAGCCCATGCAGGTGCCCATGGTAGGGGCTGATGCCTGAAGCCATGTTATTGTCTGTAAGCAAAAAAGAACAGGTCCCGCCCCTCATGGAGACTTGATCCTGCCCCTCAGTAGGGGAGCAGTGAATGCAGAGAGCCAGTCCCACCCAGTTCCAGCTGCTGCATGGCTCTCCTTAGCTCAAGGCTTATGACACAGATGCAGATGCACACACACTTATCCTCCCTTGGGGGGCCGGCCACTAGGAATGTGAGCATGCCCCAATGAATATACGGACAACACAAAATGAATGTCTTTTGGGGGAGGGAGGAGATCATGAAGGCGGTAGACATGGGAAGACTGGAAAAGTGAGTACAAACAGAGTGCATGAGGTGAGATTCCCAAATAATTAATAAAAAATTAATTGGATGTGGTGGCACACACCTGCAATCCTAGTACTTTGGAAGCAGAGGCAGGAGGGTCACGAATTCAAGGTCAACCTAGCCTACAGGTAACTGTTGAAAAAAAATGATCTGAATCCAGGTAATCAGGCTCCAGACACTGTTCCTTACTCTCCCTGAATCCAGCTAATTGAATAGGGACCAGGCAATGAAGAGTTACTGAAACCGGCCTGATTAAATAGCCAGGTTGAGAACTTTTTTAAAAGACAGCTGTATGTAATTCAGCTTGGCCCCAAAAATTCAATGTAGCAAAATAACCATGAATTCCTGATCCTCTTAGCTCCATTACAGGCAACAGACAAGCCATCATCAGTTTTGTGTGGTGCTAGGTACCAGGGCCTCCTAAACGTTAAGGCAAGCACTCTACCAGCTGAGCTACACCACCAGCCCAAGTGTCTGGAGGCTGAGTGATGGCTGCATTCTGTCCACAGGTAATCGAGGTCGGGTGGTTTGCCAAGACACAAAGCTGGTGTTCCCTTTTTAAGTAGGGGATATGGGTAAGGAGAGTCAAACGTCAATCCCTAGAGCCTACATTAGAAGTAAAAAAGCATCAGTCAAGGGCTTTCTCTCTTTCTAACACCATCTTGGGTCCATTTCTCCACACAAAATGCCTAGTGA
The DNA here is from genome assembly GCF_017639785.1 of Mesocricetus auratus. Lineage (NCBI taxonomy): Eukaryota > Metazoa > Chordata > Mammalia > Rodentia > Cricetidae > Mesocricetus > Mesocricetus auratus. The sequence continues at coordinate 36,497,872 of NW_024429186.1, read as the reverse complement.
ATCCACAGAAACCACCTCTGCTACAGTTGCCACAGCCTCAGATTGAGACAGGGTATCTGGCAGTGATTGGTCACAGGGCTTGGGGACTACGATTCGAAGACTACAAACACAGGCGGTGGCGGCGACAGCTGAAGTCAATGAAGAACCTGTCAGTAACAGAATGGAAGGCTATGTCCCAACTTGGTCTTCCGAAGATTCCAAAGATTACAAGACACATCACACAGAAATCTAAGCACATCCTCTTGTCATCACAAAACCAGATGTTTACAGATACCTACATAGGTTTTCAGGAAGCCAATACTAAAGATTTATCTCAGCACACACTCACAGCAACTGCTGAGAAACAAGATGAAGGTATTTCAAACATTCAAGAAAATAAAGACTCCAACTGTACAAGAGGAAAAGGGGTTTCTGTTAACAAGTGTGGAAGTTAAAAACGAAGAATTGGTCATGTCACAAGTAGATATGTTGAATGCAAAGGCTGTGGGAGCCCTAAAGCAACAATGGAGATCCTGTAAATGCTGTTATGGAATTAACAATGTAACTATCTTAAAATAAGGACCCCTTTGTTCCTCATTTCAAAAGTGGAACTCAAGACAGGAGTGTCATGCATGCCTTTAATCCCAGCACTATGGAGGGATAGACAGGTGGATCTCTGAGTTCAAGGCTAGTCTGGTCTACAATACTGTGTTCTAGGACAGTCAAGGGTTACACAGTGAGACTGTCAAGAGAAAAAAAGTGGAAGTAAAGTTTGGAATCTGCACTATTTATATCATCGATAAAGTCATGGCTTCTTGGGGGAAGTTGGGGATAGGGAGGTACAGTAGCACACACTTGTAATTGGATTCCAATGCCCAGCAGGTGGAGATAAGAGGGGCCCTGGAGTTTGCTGGCCTGCCAGCATAGTGAAATTGGTGAACTTAGGTTCAGTAGGAGATTCACTCAAACAGTAAGGTGGAGAGTGATTAAGGGATGCATCCAACATGGACTTCTGGTCTCCACGGGCATTCATGCAACTGCAACTCCATATATGCATGTGTGAGATCATATGCGCACACACAAATAGGATAAATGAAGTAACTTTTGAAAAAAAAGAAAGCTAATTAACAGCCTGAGTAGCACCCCTTTAATATGATGAAAATTAAAAACAAAACAAAAAACTTCTGAAATTTAGAAAACAAATTACCAGCCAGCTTCACTGTCTCAAGAGAGCCTCTAATCTCAGGCAGAGACACTCCCAAATGCAAACACCTTAAGCATGGAATAATCTCAGAAGGCACAGAAAAACTATTTTGAAAAAATTAAATGGTTACAAAGTAATCAGCTGCACTGTCATCAGACCAAAGACTACACAACAGCCAAAGCTTAAGATAAAGGTGCTTGACATCACTATTAACCAAGGGCAATTATAAGAGAACTTAAGCAATCATTAAGTGACACCATTTTCACATATTGGTTGACTAGGTGAATACAAAATAATGCCAGCAACAGACATGATGAACTCTAAGAATAAGCTGGACATAGTTGATTCAAGCATCTTCAGAAGATTATTTGGTGATATATATCAAATGTATTTTGTTTATTTTTCTGGCTCTTTGAGACAGAATCTCACGTAGCCCAGACTAACCTCAAACTCAGTATGTACTTGAAGCTAGTTTTGGACTCCTAAGTCCCCTGCCTCCATCTGTAAGAGTATGCCACAATACCAAACTACAAAATATTTTTTAAAATATTAAAAATATTCATACTCATTTGTTTGAAATTATATTCCTAAAAATTTGTTCCAAAGGAAAATTTAATTTCCAAGATGATCTAGCTACAAAGAGTATGAAAAGAGCAAAAATTAGAGCTGGAGATATGGTTCAGAGATAAGAGCACTGACTGCTCTTCCAGAGCCCTGAGTTCAATTCTCAGTACCCACATGCTGGCTCACAACTGTCTGTAGCTTCAATTCTAGGGGATCTGATACCCTCACACAGACACACATAAATATAAAACACCAATGCACATAAAATAAAAATAAATTTTAAAGAAACAAAAATTAAGTAGAACAAGGAAGAATTGATTTTAAAAATTTTTTTGTTTTTTGAGACAGGGTTTCTCTGTGGCTTTGGAGGTTGTCCTAGAATTAGCTCTTGTAGACTAGGCTGGTCTCGAACTCACAGAGATCCGCCTGCCTCTGCCTCCCAAGTGCTGGGATTAAAGGCGTGCACCGCCACCACCGCCTGGCTGATTAAAATTTTTAACACTATAATGCTGTCATCTGCTTTAGGACAGCTGGTCTCAAAGTATGCTAGGATGACTTCAGAAAATCTGCAAAGCTTAAATAACTCTTCTTTTTTTTTTTTTTTTTTTTGAGTGTACTGAGGTTCAACCCAGGGCCTGAGAATATTACACACTCTACCCATTAAGTTACACCACCAGGCCTTTTTTGACAGGGTCTCACTAAGATGACTAGCATAGAACTCTTAGAAATTTTCCTGCCACAGCAAGTAGTGATGCAAAGCCTTTAGTTCCAGCATTTGGGAGGCAGAGGCAGGTGAATCTCTGTGAATTCGAGGCCAACCTAGGCTACAGAGTGAGTTCCAGGACAGCTAGAGCTACACGGAAAAACCCAGTCTTGAAAAAAGTAATTCATGCCTTACCCTCTCGGACAACTGGATTATTATTGTTTTCAACAACCCTGGCAAATTTTTATTTGCTTTTTAAAAAAATTGTGTGCGAACAGTCATTCAAGAGTGTAGAAGGGTGTTTTAGTTACTGTTCTATTGCTGAGAAGAGACACCATGACCAAGGCAAAAGGGGCTTGCTTACAGTTTTAGAGGGTGAGACCTTGACCGTCATGGTGGGGAGGTGGAATAAGGCAGTCAGGCATGGTTAGTTCTGGAGCAGTAGCTCAGAGCTCACATCTAGAGAGAGACAGAGAAAGGAGGAGGGAGGAGGGAGGAGGGAGGATGAGAGAGAAAGAGAAAGAGAGAGAGAGAGAGAGAGAGAGAGAGAGAGAGAGAGAGACTGGGCCTGGCATGGGCTTTTGGAACACCAAAGTCCACCCCTAGTTGACATGCCTCCTTCCAAGAAGGCCACACCTCCTAATCCCTCCTAAACAGTCCACCAACTGAGAACCAAACACTCAAGGATATGAGCTTATAGGGGGTCATTCTCATTCAGACCGCACATTCCACTTCTTGGCCCCCATAGGCCTATAGCTATACCATAAAATAAAATGCATTCAGACTAATTCCAAAAGTCTCCATAGTCTTTCACAGACTCAAGCCTATTTAAAAGTCCTAAGTCTCTTCTGAGACTCAAGGCAAACTCTTAACTATAACCCCTGGGAAAATGAAAAGCAAATTGCATACTTCCAACAAACGGTGCACAGATTATACATTACCATTCCAAAAGGGAGGAGGGGGGCACAAATAGGAAGTACTGAACCAAAGCAAGACTGAAACCCATTGGGTCAAACTCCAAATCCTGTTACTCTGTCTGATGTCACAGGGCTTATTAGATGGTTCTTCAGATCCCCCACTCCTTGCAGCTTGGTTGACCGCAACATCCATCTCTCTTTCTTGGGCTGGTTCCACACCCTGTCTGTGGCTCTCCCTGGCAGGAAACTCATGGTTCTGGCATTTTCAATGTCTTGGGGTCTTCCAAGGAAATCCAGGCTTCACCTTCACATTGAGTTTCACTCAATGGTCTCTCTGGACCTCCATACAGGAACCACCCCTGTCACACAGCTGGCCTCAGCAGCTTTCCTGAACTGTGGAGGAAGATTCTACAACTCTCTAACTCCTGTACCCTTGGCTTTAAAACCAGAACTTTGGTTGAAGCTTTAAGTTCTTCTGCTTGCTTGGTGGAATCTTGCCCCCTCCGTGAGTTATATTTGCATATATTCTTGTTGATGCTTTGCTTTGTTGAATAACTTTGCTTTGCTTTAGGAGAAGATTCTTCAGGCACTTCACAACTCCCTTTAGTCCTTTCTTTAAACTTCTCATTTCCTTGGACATAGGATTTGGCTCCAACAATTACATTTCCTGCTGTTTTTCTTCTCCTAAACTGTATATTTAGAATTTTTTTGCCCCACTTGCTTTTTCATTGCAGATCTGCATAAGAGTGATTACTAATAACCACATGGCATAGCTCATACTAGGTTATCTTGAAATCTCCTCTACCAATAGCAGTAGTCCAGAACTCTTCAATTAACATCTGGCAGATTTTTAGGACAAGGCCAAAAAGCAGCCATATTCTTTGGCAAACACCACAAGAACAGCTGCTGATATCACTCCACTCTGAAATCTTGAGCTGGGCCTTCACAGTCCATACTGCTCTCAGCACTACTGTCTTCCATGTTCATACTAGGATGACTCATTAATCCCCATTTACAGGATTCAGCCACTTTCCCAAGCTAAAGTCTACATTCCACCAACAAGCAGAGTGATCAGATCTGTCACAGCAACAGGTACCTCTCTTTGGTAACAACCTCTGTCTTAGATACTGTTCTATTGCTGTGAAGAGACACCATGACCAAATCATTTATTTTGGAGCTGACTTATAGTTTCAAAGGATGAGTTTATGAGCATCATGGTGAGGAGCATGGAGGGAGACAGGCAGGTATGGAGCTAGAGCAGTAGCTGAGAGCAGGTGTAGACTTGACACCTCAAAGCCCACTCCCATTGGCACACCTCTTTCAACAAGGCCACACACCTAAACCATCTATCAACTAGGAACCAAACATTCAAATAGATGAGCCTATGGGAGACATTCTAATTCAAACTACCACAAGGTCAGAGAACAGCTTTTGAGGTTTGGGTTTTCTCTATCCTCTGTGGGTAACAGGAATCAAACTACTGATAACAAGCTTGCATAGTGAGCCCTAGCCAATGAGCGATCTCACCAGCCATTTTTAAAAATTGTGTTGACACTGTACTGATATATTCCAAAAGTAATGACGAGTAAACCACTGATAATCTCAGTGCTGACTAGAGAAATAATACAAGTTGTACTGTGTTATTTATGTTTATGCTTATTTACTTAATTCATATGCATGAGTCTTTTTGCCTGTAGGTATGTATGTGCACCATGTGTGACCTGGTAGCCTTCAGAGGTCAGAAGATAGATCCCTTGGAACTAGAATTATAGATGGCAGTAAAGCAGTAGGTGGGCGCTAGGAACAAAACCCTGGTCTTCTGCAAGAACAGAAAGTGCTCTTGACCAGAGTCATCTCTCCAGCCCCTCATTAGTGTATTCATAACTACTAATCACTTGCAGTAAAACGAAACAAAAATGTCATCTTTATTTAACATGTCCTTGATGAGACAGTAAAAATAATTAACCACAAATACTCCCTAACACTCTTTATAATAAAACTCCAAGTACTCAATAAAACACAATCATGCAGAACAATGATTTCCTCAACAAACTGGATGTCTTTTCCATTTTTACCAGTTTTCTCTAAAATAGACAAACTATGGTTATCAAGACTCAGGGACTTGGCAATATTTTCTCAAAAATGAACAAGATAAATCTGTGGTCTCAAGGAAAATAATTAGCAGTATATATAGCCTATGATAAAATTCAACTTTTCAAGTGAGAAGAATTTCCAAAACCTTGTATTTGCCACAGTGAACTCAATACTTGTTCATGTGTGAAGATATTTCTGATGAAATTTGTGACAACACTAACAAAGTGATTTACCTTTATTTTAAGGGGTCAGTAAAATGGCTCAGTGGGTAAAGGCACTTACTGTTAAGCCTGAGCGTGGGAAGGGAGAATCAAGTCCTACAAGTTGTCCTCTGACATCCCTGCACATCATGACTCTTTTTTTGGGTGGGGAGGGGGTTTGAGACAGGGTTTCTCTGTGTAGCCTTGACTGTCCTGGAACTCACTCTGTAGACCAGGCTGGCCTTGAACTCAGAGATCCACCTGCCTCTGCCTCCTGAGTACTGTGATTAAAGGTGTGTGCCACCACCACCACCTGGCTCATCATGATTCTTAAGTGCCCACATTCACACTTGCACACAAAATAGTAAAATAAAATAAAAGGCATATAGCGTTAGTCCCAGAACTCAAGGCAAAGACATTTGGATATCTGTGAGTTCAAGACCAGCCTAGGATACAAAGTGATACTCTGTCTCAAAATAAAGTAAACAAAAATAACAAATGGATGAGAGGATTATCTTGTAACTGTCATATTCTGATAACTATTGTGAATGTCCTATTGAATTATACAAGCCAAGCATAGAATTGCTGACATTCAAAAAACAAAAGCAATTAAAGAAGAGTTAGACACTGAAAAGTGTTTTTCAGTGCTCAAACAGTAAGGCTCCATGGAGGAGTAACTTAGTAGCTGTTGTAAATGTAAATATTCCCAGACCATTGTTCTTTCCAGTCTCAACCCTTCTGATATAGGAAACTGTAAGTTCTGATGATACCAGATACTCCATGCATACCTTCTGAGCAGTTTATGATTTTGTTTTTGTAACTACCTATGCCTTTACAAAACTCTTTGCAAAGGGAAAATTAACACCATAAAGCTTTTTATCTTTTTGAACAATTCTAAGATTCAATCAATACAGACTCCACCAGTCACTATCCACCCACCAGCACTGAGACAACCCAAAGCTGCCAAACATCCAAATTTCAGTTGCTCTTGCCAGAGCCTGTTATAACCGTAAACAGAAAGCAAGCTATGGAGATGACTCACTCGGTGGGTAAAATGTACCTGCTGCACAAGCCTGAAGACTTGGTTCAATCCCTGGAAACCACACAGAGGTGGAAGAAGAGAACCAACTTTATAAAAATTGCCCTCTGACCCTGGCACATGTACTGGGACCCACACTCAAATATCACTTCTACACATGAATGCATGCATGCATGAGTGCAGTAGCGTGTGTGTGTGTGTGTGTGTGTAAAATGACTTTTAAAATATATTTACTAAGCCATCAAACTCAGTCAACTTATCTATCACTAAGAAAAACAATCCTCACGCCGGGCAGTGGTGATGCATGCCTTTAATCCCAGTACTCAGGAGGCAGAGGCATGTGTGTGAGTTCGAGACCAGCCTGGTCTACAAGAGCTAGTTCCAGGACAGCCTCCAAAGCCACAGAGAAACCCTGTCTCAAAAAAACAAAAAGAAAAACAATCCTCAGGGGTACCAATTAAGTAGTGTGCTGTGGAATCCTTTTGTACACTGTGAAGATGTTTTGCTCTCATTGGCTTAATAAAGAGCCAACTGCCCAATAGCTACGCAGAAAGAGAACACTAGGAAGAAATGGGTGGAGTCACCAGCCAGATGCAGAGGAAGCAGGAGATGAACATGCCCTGCTGAAAAATGATACTGCCATATGGTAGAGGGTGGATAAGAAATATTGGTTAAGTTGTAAGAGGTAGTAACAAGCTTTCCCTATCAGTCAAGCATTTGTAATAATAAGTCTCTGCGTGGTTATTTGCAGGAACAGGCAATCCCAAAGAAAAGCCCCGCCTTCAGTTGTGAGGCAAAGTTGTACAACTAGAATTTTGATAAAGAATGGGAATTCAGAATAAAGGAAGCTGTGTAACAAGGTTTTGACAGGTATCTAGATTTACAAAAGAAAAATTCCTCTTTCTGAGTCATGTGTGGCAGCCTATGCCTGTAATCACAGCACTTAGGAACTTAGAGGAGGATCATAAGTTCAAAGTCATTCTCAGTTATATAGTAACTGCATGAAACTAGCCTTAAGAATGAAAAACAGATTCCTCTTCTTCAGTAATACTCTAAAAAGGAAGCAAAGACCTTCCAAAGTAATAAGTATAACTCAGTTTAATACTGGAGACTGAGCAAGAGAGAATGCCTATCTCTACCCTGGAAATCTCCCCTTATGGGACATCACCAATTTAATAAAAACAACTATGTTTAAGACAGTGAAACTACAGATAGGCCACACATCTTTGTTTCTGTTCATTTGTGAGGTCAAATGAAACAGCTTATGTAGCAGCAGTATGACTTTGGGACAAGAGCCAGGACTAAGTCCCTTGTGTCAGCTTGTTTGGTCTTCATCACAACTCATGAGATACTGCTGACCTTATGACATGGATGAGGAGACATGGAGGATAACTTAGTCAAAGGCAACTAAGTTAGCAAGAGTGGAGAATCTCAGACTCTTTTCATAGCTATGGACTCCTATCATCAATGTTGGAGGTCTATATAAACGTAATAGATTAGATAGCTATCTCCCTTTATAAAACATGACCAAACAACTAAATTTCTCTCCTTATTCACAACTCTTCACTTTGGAACAGCATAGCTTCTGGAAGTACTTTTCTTTCTTTCTTTCTTTTTTCAAGAGAGTTTCTCTGTGTGACAGTTCTGGCTGTCCTGGAACTTACTTTTGTAGACCAGGCTGGCCACAAACGTACACGGATCCACCTGCCTCTGCTTCCTGGGGAGGTGCTGGAATTAAAGGCGTGTGCCACCACTGCCCAGTGGGAAGTACTTTTCTTAACGTTTAGTCATCAGCACTAGAATGAGATAATTTTAGTGTAATATAGAATTAGTATATATGGGCTACTAAACTCCTAGCTCTACAGAGTCCAATGCCTTCAACCTCAATGAAAGGGAAGTAATATTACAGCAAACTTTCATTCCCAAAGAGAAGAAATCCCTGTTTTTTAAACTGCTAAGATTCTGTTTACACAAACCTTTACATTTATAAGATATAAGAGGGGCTGGAGAGATGGCTCAGCATTTAAGGGCACTGACTAATCTTCCAGAGGACTTGAGTTCATTTCCCAGCACCTACGAAGTGGCTCACAACCATCTATAACTTGAGTCCAGGAGACGTGACACTCTCTTCTAGCCTCTAGGCACCAGGCATAAGTGGTGTAGACACATACATGCAGCAACGAATACACATTATAAAAAAAATGTAAGAAGGCGATTTTATAGTCCATATCATATACACGCAGAGCTATTTTATGATTGGTCTTCCAAACAAATCTCAAAAAGATGTTCAACTTGGAGGGTACTCACAATCATCCAAAAGAGTTACGGGTGACTGTGAGTAGCTATGTGGGTGCTAGGAACTAAGCCCGGTCTTCTCCAGGAGCAGCCAGTGCTTTTAACCACGTTTAAAAGTTCAATTTATGCTTTATAATTAGTTATATATATTAAAGCTATATATTGCATTATTCAAGGAATGAAGTATTTCTTGCAAGCAATCCTAATATTAATAAGGTTAGAGTACTACATATGTATAGGGGATATTCTGGACTTACCCTTTTATCTATGTAGGGGCACTTTGGTGTAGGGTATCATGTCTGATACAAGTGGTTTACCACTGAACCACATTCCTAGATCCAGTATGTACAGTCTTCACTACCTCTTCAGTTTTTTTCCTTTTTCATATTGTGTGTCCTTTTATAGGTTTGCTTTAGACTTTGGAAACATGAACCTAGGCTGGCCTCAATTTCACTATGTAGCCAAGGATGGCTTTGAATTTCTGATGCTCCTGCCTCTACTTCTCAAGTACTAAGACCACAGGCATGAATCACCCTGACAGCTTAACCCAGTGCCAGGTTTATGTGGTGCTGGTGATGGAGCCCAGGACTTTGTGCCGTCTGTTAACTGAACTACATTCATAGCCTCAGCACTTTCATGCACGGCAATTTCGCTGACCATTCACTACCATCTATCGTGTAGTTAGAGCAATCTATTACCCTTATTTTATGAAGAATGAAGCAATTTACCTAAATTCACACAATCTGTGACTGCTAAGTCTTCCAACTTCAAATCACATGTCATCCTAACCTGGGTGTTTTCCATTATTACATTGCCTCTTCATTTCACAAAGTCATAAAACTAACCACACTTGTAATTTCAGCATTTTGGAGCCAAGGCAAAAGGATCCAGAGTTTTAGGCCATCCTGAGAGTGAGAGATCTCAAAAATATTTAAGGGCTGCTGGGCATGGTGGTACATACTTTTAATCCCAGTACTCAGGAGGCAGAGTTGAGTAGATCCTGAGGACACCCTGGTCTAAATAATGAGTTCAAGGCTATCTAAGGCTACATGGTAAGACCCTGTCTCAAAACAAAACAAAATCCACTAAAAGCTAAGGTATTGTATATATAGCACTTGCCTGGAATACCCAGAACTTGAGTCTAATCCTCAGTTGGTAACAACAGTCACAAAACCATACCATCTTGCCCAACTTTCACAGGTCTATTACCAACAGTAGACAAATTGGTAACTATGAGCAATACCAATAAGCACCAAAAGAGTTTAAAAAACCAACAATTTTTATTATGAGATGTTTGCTTTCTGTTAAATACCTAACATTTTACTTTGCTTACTCTAAGTCTCACAACAATCCTTCTGATCAGCCCTGGTATTCCTATTGTACAGACCTGGAAAACAGCACAGAAAGGCTAGTAACCTAACTAAGGTCACAGGTTTGTTTAAGTAGCCTAGCAATAATTTTAATTACATGTCATGCCATGATACCACACTGCTTCCATGGTAGGCATCATAGTGACACTTTTTTGTTTTTTGGTCAATGTTAAAGAATAACAAAAGTAACTTTTTGGATGAAAAAAAAACCCTAATTTTCCTTAAAACCAGCCATGGTCACAGAACATACCTGTAATCCTAGCACTGAGGAGGAGGAAAGAGAAGATTAGAACTTTAAAGAGTATGTAAGTATACCACAGATTGGGAGAACTAGACAGAGAGCCTTGAAAACTAGGCCAATCACTCTCTAGATATACATACAACTAAGCATTTTTTTAAAAATACAGGCTCTTGACTAAATTATACCCACACCAGCCACTTCCAGTCTTCTGCTTTAACCCCCCAAGTGGATGAAATTTCAAGTGTGTGCCACTATTGTAAATTTTCATAACTTAAAAGTGTCAAATAAGACTGACTGAAGAGATGTCTTATCAGTTCAGAATACTGGCTGCTCTTCCAGGGCACCTGGGTTTAACTCCCAGTGCCATGTGGCTTGCAACCATCAGTAATTCCAATCCAAGGCGTTCCAAGGGCACCAGACAGACATATGCAGACAAACCAACTATATACATACAAATACATATTTAAAAAATGAAAAAATACAGTGTCAAATAATTCAAAGCATCAACCATTCTCTCCCTTGCCGTCATAGCAGAACACATTTTTTGGTCCTGATTTCCTCTCCATTGAGTATCTGCAAGTCTCACTGTACCCTGGAAGACAGCTGTTAGGACAGCATGTATCCTTAAGCAATAACACTTTATACAGCCACAGGAATCACACACATATTTTTGTCCTAGGTCTTAATTCTATCAAAGCCTGTGTATTAGTTACAAAAAGTGTGGGCCTGTCACAACTATTGGCAAATGAAAACAATTAACTAGAGACAGTCTGACAGAGGTATCCCCACTCTCTAAGGGCCTTCACCAATCCAAACAAGACACAAAAACAACAACATGCACAAAAGAACTCTGATTACCATCCTAGAGTCTGATATGCCATTATACTATTGTGAATATTATTGTGACTTACTGGAAATAGATGCACTAGTCTCACACTAGTATGTGATTAGCCCCTCTGATGATAACTGTTAATAAGGGACAGTGATGGGTAGGGAAAAAATTACAAAGGGGGGGTTTCTCATGCCTGTAATCTCAGCACCTGTGAGGTGGAACCAGGAGAATCAAGGGGTTCACTGAGTCATCTCAGCTTCGTACTGAGTCAGTACATACTCCATACTAGATTGGGCTATGACAGCAAAAAAAAAAAAAAAAAAAAAGCATAAAAATATAACACTTCAAATAGTTTGAAATGTGAGAAGATTACTGAAGGACTTCCCAAAGGAAAACATATTTTTTAATTAGCTTTAACAAGTTACAGTGTATTATCAATCCCCAAGGGTGCTTCCTTGTCAAAAGCAAGCAGGAAGAATTCTGAATTAACTCAAGTTATATACAAATAATAGAAGAACTGCTTTAACAAAAACTTGTGTTCTGGGAATAAATATCGAGTCAAACTGAAAGGGTCAATAGAACTGACTGCTGGAAGGACTAAGAGCAAGGGCAGGAGTAGATTAAAACACACACACACACACACACACACACACACACACACACACACACACACACACACACGGGCATTGGTGGCGCACTCCTTTAATCCCAGCACTTGGGAGGCAGAGGCAGGCGGATCTCTGTGAGTTCGAAGCCAGCCTGGTCTACAAGAGATATGTCCAGGACAGCCTCCAAAGCCACAGAGAAACCCTGTCTCGAAAAACCAAAACACACAAACACACACACACACACACACACACACACACACACACACACCCCATGAAGAACAGGGACAGGAGGAGTAATAGGGGAGGGCAGGCTGGCTAGAACCCAGGAAGTATTAACTGATGGAGAGGGATGAACTCAAGACCAGAAAAGAAAACAAATACCTAAAACCAGAGCCTGCCCCTATGTAGAAAAATCCTCCTTTTCTACAGTAGAAACTGAAGGAAAGAGCCTGGCATCATGGCTCACACCTACGATCCCAGCACTCTAGAGGCTGAGGCACCTGGGGCCAGTCAGAACTTCAATGTGAGTTCCATAATAGCCTGGGAGAAGTGAGAAACCCTGTTTCCTAAAAATAAAAGAAATAAATAAAACAATATAAGCTCACCACTTGATAGATCAAGGTAGCAGGGATAGGAGTTCAATGTCATCCTTGGTGGCATACAGAGTTCAGACCCTCCTGAACTACAGACTCACTCTCAAACAAAAATTAAAAAGAAATGAACAGGCCAAGACTAGAGATAATGGGGTTCAACTACAGTACAGAGGACACAGAAAACAGCACGGGCTACACAGCAAGCCCGTCTCCAAAACAAAAACAAAAGCTGCTCAAGGTAAGGATCACAAAATAATGCTGGGAGTACATGTAGCTCAGGGGCCCTTCTGGTCTTTGAAAAAAATGTAACTATTACTTCTCTGCCTTTTGGCTAAGATTAAGTGCAAAATGCACTGGACCGTGGTGGAGCATGCCTTTAATCCCAGCACTCAGGAGGCAGAGGCAAGCAAATCTCTTGAGTTTGAGACCAGCCTGGTTTACAGATTGAGTTCCAGGGCAGCCAGGGTTACACAGAGAACCCATCTCAAAAAAGAAAACAAAGTGTGAAATGCATATGACTATTATATTTCAAGCTTATATCTAAAGTGTGTTAAGCTGGGGCTGTGTGCGATCGGTTATGATTAATTAGCTCATTGTAAGAGTATCCTCAGAGTCCCTCATTCTGTAGGTAAACTGTCTGGGAGCCTCTCTGTCGTAATAAGTTAGTCTCAGTGAGAGAGTTGTATTACTAACACAGAAATAGCCTTTAAAGAAGGGGTCTTTCTCCATTTCTGTATCTGAAATGTATTAGATAAAATTCTACGATGTGGCGTGTGGGAGGAAGCTTTTTAATGTAGGGTCTGCCTTGAAGTAGTATATTAGGTTTCTTGGGGGTGGTGTGGGAGTGTCATCTAGGGTCCAAACTCTGTGCAAGTAGAAAACGATCCAGTGTGAAAAGGTGGGGTCAGTTCTGGAGAAGTCCCCGGCTTATCATGAAATAATCACAGACCTCTTATCTCTGCTCCCCACAAACTGGACCATACTCAGGGTGTCACTTCCGCCTCTTACTTGCAAAGACAGATGCTTTGCCTTAATCGCTTAAGTTTCTGGAGAGCTGGCCCACGGACGCAAATTAGAAAGCCATTCGGGGATCCACCTGGGTGAAGTTAAGCGCCACGTCTAGTGCTGGGCTCCCCCTTCAACCCTCCCAATGTAGGAAAACGAGCGGAGGAAGGAGGCGAGCGGGAACGCCCGATCTGGTCTAGGCCCTTCGCCGCGCAGTCGGGTTTCTGGGTGCCGCCCCTTCCCTGGCGAGAGCCCAGCCCCACCCGCCCTCGCTCCGGGCCGCGACCCCAGGGAGGAGCGGGCGGCGGCCGGCGACCCCGACCGCCGCGTACGCAGGCGCCGCCACCGCTCGGGCCGGGCCTCCCGGGAGCAATAGGCTATCGATTCAGATGCCTGTCGCTAGGAGCCCCGGGAGAGCAAGGCCTACACCGCCCGGCCGGAGCCCCGGCCTCGATTGCACTACTTCCCCCCCCCCCGGGGGGGAACCCTGAAGGCAAGTAGGCCTAGCTAAAACGGGGAAAGGGGGCGGGGAGGGGGAGGAGAAGGCGAGCAGCCCTGCAACAGGAGCCGCGGGTGAAGGGGGTTCTGGGGCCCGCCTCCCGCCAGTAAGTCCCTCAGGGGTCGTCCCGAACCCCTGCCTCCGAAGCAGCACATCCAAGTTCAGGCTGGCATCCCTCGGTCTCCAGGGCCCTAGACACTCTCGGAACCGTAATAAAAACAAGACGCGGAAGAGGCTACCACTGCGTGGAGGGAGATGGGACTGGGCCCTAAGAGAGCCCGGGGGAGGGGACGCCTCCGTCACCACCCGCCCCGACCCCGCTGGCCCCCGGGTTGTCCCTCCCTGTCACCGCCGGCCTCCGGCTCCGAGGCCTATTTTCTCCAAGACGCCGAGGACCGGGACTCGAGCTTCCCTTGGCCTCTGGCGCGTCCCGGCCTCTCCCCGCTGCGAGCCCTCCCCCCCAGCGCCCCCCGCACCTTTTAAACTACGCAGAGGAAGAGTTTGCCACCCAACTTAGGCAAGCCGTAACCTCGCCCCCTCCCCGACCCACACTTGCGGGGCAGGCATCTGGAGGGACCACTTTGCACTTGGGATAAAGCGCCTTAAGGACCTGTCAACCATTTTAGGTCTTTTTTATATATATATAGAAGACATCCTCTCCTTCCCCTCCCTCCCTCCTTCCCTCCCCCTCCCTCCCTCCGTCTCCCTGCAATGGTATTAATTTCACACCAAATCTTCCCACCGCTGGAGAGGGGTTGAGAAGGGCGGGGGTAGGGGCTCGGGGCAGCAGGAGGGTGGCGGGGAAGGGCCAGGGGCGGCTGAAAGGGGACCGGGAAGCGCGGGGAGGGGAAGGGAAGGGGGTTGATTTACCTGAGACCAGCCACTGGCCTCCATTGTTGGAGAATTCAATGGCATTGACACAGCCGAAGTGGCCGAGAAGGTCCTTCTTGTAGAGGTTTCTGCAGCCCCGCAGGCGTCTCCTCTGAAAGTCCTGAGTGAGCAGGGGGTCCCCATGCAAGCCCCGCTGGGACAAGAAGCCCACCACTGACCTCATGCTGCCCCCCAGGCCAGCTCTCCTCTTCATGCTGGAACCGCCGCCGCCGCCGCCGCTCGCGCCGCCGCCCCTCCCTCGGCCGCACGCCCGGCCGCCGCTCCCCTCCCGGCCCTCCCCGCGCGCGGCGAGCCCGAGGCTTCTTTAGCCAGCCATGGCAGACGGAGCGAGGTGTGCAGACGGTCGGCGGCGTTCGCGGCTTCCTCACGGCCGCGTCCCTCCCTCCCCTTCCACCCTAGGCTCCGCCTCTTCGCCTCCTCCAGCAGCTGATCCCCAGCTGCGGTCGCGCTTCCGCGGTGCGGGGCCCTTCCGCCGGCCGCCGGGCCGGAGAACGCGGGCGCCAGCTGCCCCTCCCCCGCGGACGGCGGCCGGGTGACGGCGGGCGGTGGCTTGCAGCGGCTGCTGCCCGCGCCGAAACGCGGTTGGTGCTGGACGGCGGCCCCGGCGCGCCGCACTCTGTGAAGTTGGACGCGCGTAACAATCAGAGCGGCAGCCGGGCTGCGGGCTCCCCCTCCTCTCTTAGAGGGGCCGTGGCTCGCCCTGCGCCGCTGGCTGCCTCCTGGGGCGCTCAGTCCCTGTCCTAATGAGGGAACACGGGATTGGACTGGACGTCCGGAAGCAGGTTGTCTGTTTTTGTCAACGAACCTGCCCCCCTCCAAATATTTATCGCTGCTCTTCTATTCCCCGATTCAGTTCTCTAATTCACCCGCCCACCCCCAGTCCATCGGTTAAAAAAAAAAAAAAGGCTGAATTGTTCAGTATGATAGGGCACTTGGTATACGGAGGTGAAAAGAGAAGGGGGTTAAAAGGGACTGAGCCTGTCGCTCTGTGGTGGAGCACGGGCTTTTAGCATGCTTCAAATCCTGGGTTCAACCTCTAGCACTAACAACCCCCCCAAAAAAAAGTGAAAAGAAAATTGCCAAAATTAAATTGAGAAAGTTCTCTGTCCATTGGTTCCAGATGTATTTGCAAGTCACAAGAAACATTATACGAACATAGCTGTGTCTTATTTCACTGGTAGTGGTGAGGCAAAGGTCTGGAGCGTGGAGCTCTGAGGATGCACAGCTGTTAGCCAGTATCACAATACAGGCCAGAAGTAGCTGCCTTCCAGTAGTGCCCGGAGTCCCCAAATTGATCTCAGTGAAGAAACTGGGTAAGTGCACTGGAATTTTACCAGGTACAGTTGAAAGTCCCCTTTTCAATGTAGTGCTTTCCCAAGAAACTACCCTTTGTCATTAGAGGTAATTAACTCCTGAAATAAGGAGGTGTCGGTTTTGCCCTTTTGATTTAACAGGAATTACATTCTCAGGACCACAGATGGCACAAGAGTGGTTGAATACAACCATTGATGGAAAACGGATTAAAGAAATTCTGAAGATGAAGATGGGATGAACATGGGAAAGGTTCACCTAGCAAGCAAAATTATGTCTTTTTGCAAATAGTTCATTTGAAAGTCCATATTGTAACATTCTGAACTTACTTGAAAATCACCAAATCCAAAAATGAGAGCTCTAATGGAATATGCTCCTTTAAATAGGAAAATATGTAATACTTTATTTTTAGAAGTTTCCTTGGCCAGGCAGTGGTAATGCTTGCCTTTAATCCCAGCACTCAGGAGGCAGAGGCAGGTGAATCTCTATGAGTTCAAGGTCAGTCTGGTCTACAGAGCAAGTTCCAGGAAAGCCAAGGCTACACAGAAAAACCCTGTCTAGAAAAACAAAAACAAAAGTTTTATCCTATGAACACAATAGTGCAGAGATGTAATCCAAGTACTTGGGAAGTGGAGGTAGGAGAATCAGGAGTTCAGTGTCAACCTGGGCTACAAGAGACCCTGTCCTCAAAACAACAATCATAAAGTTTTATCCATTCATTGCAAGGATATTTCTCATCTCAGTTCCTCTGCTTGACATACTCAACTTAAAAATGGACTTCTGCCTTTAAATTAATAGGCCATCTTTCCTTTCTGCCTTATTTGCTTAGGGTAGAGGAGAGAGGACTAGTAATGATGTGTCTGGAATGGCTTTTACTCTGTCAATATGTAAGGCACACCTTTTTCTCCCCCCTCTTAATCACACACTCTAATCCACTACTTTAAACATGACTCTTTCCCCCCCAATCCCTGAAAAAACCTCAGCCTAAAAATAGTTCAGGATCTGGTCACAAGCTAGCCCAATTCTAGGGGCTTTGTTGGAAAGTTCCCTAAAAGTTCAGTGACCAACTAGAGCAAAGACATAGTACCACCTAGTCTCTATAGCCTACTGGTATTCTGGACAGAGTTATTATCTTTTTTTCAAATCTAGGGACTGAATCTAGGGCTTTGTGCATGCTAGGCAAGTGCTCTACCACAGACCTGTACCCTCAGCTTCTCTGGGTTATTCCCATTTCTGTAAATAGGGTTGCCAGAGAAAATAAAAGGCATTCATTCAGTTCAGTATGAATTTCAGATGAATGGTGAGTTGTGTTTTAGTATTAAGCTGTCCATGAACTCTTGGGGTACTGTGGGATAATCCTGTATACTGTGAATATGTGTTACTATCATTGGTTAATTTAAAAAAAACAAAAACAAAATTTGATTGGCCTATAGCAAAGCAGAATAAGGCTAAGCAGGAAAGGCAAACTGAAAATGTTAGGGGGAAGGAGAACAGAGTCAGAGAGATATGCCAGCCAGCCACCAGAGAACAAGATGCAAGAGGACAGATAAAACCGTGAGTCACGTGGTAATACATGGAGTTAATAATAAGCCTGAGCTATTGGCCAAGCATTTACAATTAATATAAGTCTCTGTATGGTAATTTGAGAACTAGCTGACAGGAGAGAAATGTACATTTACATCGGGGATACACTTCTTAAGTAATTAATCTCGTTGTTCATCTGAAAATGAAACTCACTGGGGTATCCTATAATTTTTATTTGCCAGGTTAACTCTACCTATAATAACTAACTTCAGGAGGTGAAACACCACATTATTTATTTGCCTATATTAAGAATGTGACGGCCTGAAGTGATGGCTCAGCAATTTAGAGCACTGACTACTCCTGCAGAGGAATTCTCAGCACCCAGATAGCTGCAACTCCAGTTCCAAGGAACTTGAAGCCCTCTTCTGACCTCCACGGGCAATGCATGCATGTGGTGTACAGACAATGCATGCAGGCAAAGCACTTATTCATATAACATAGAAATAAATCTTTTTTTTTCAGGACAGGACTTCTCTGTGTAGCCCTGGCTGTCCTGGAACTCACTCTGTAGACCAGAGATCTGCTTGACTCTACCTCCCAAGTACTGGGATTAAAGGTGTACAACACTATGCTCAGCTAAAAATAAATCTTAAAAGAAAGAATATAAACCGGGCGTTGGTGGTGCACACCTTTAATCCCAGCACTCGGGAGGCAGAGGCAGGCGGGTCTCTGTGAGTTCGAGGCCGGGCTGGGCCAACAGCCTCCAAAACAATACAGAGAAACCCTGTCTCATAAAAACAAAAAACAACAAAAAAATATAAAATACTGGGCAGTGAGATGTTTCAACAGGTAAAGGTACTTGCTACATGATGGTTGAAAGCTTGACCACCTGAGTTCAGTGCTCAAACCCACATAAAATTGGAAGGAGAAACTGATTCCATTACATTGTCCTCTGACCTCCACTGGTATGCATGTGCACCCCACCACCATCCACACAGAGATTATATAAACACAATAATCTTTAAAAATAGTTCGAGAATGCATTTTTAGTTGCCAGGGCATAATGGTGCACGCCTTTAATCCCAGCGATTGGGAGGCGTTGACAGACCTCTTGAGTTTGAGACCAGCCTGGTCTACAGAGAGAGTTCCAAGACATCAGGACTATACAGAGGAACCCTGATTGGGGGAAAAGCAAGTAGCCTAATGTATATCCTGTAGGACCCACTTCTCAATGTTCCCATAACCTCAGAGCCTTTGACGCAGGTACTGAGGTACTGAGTAAGTCACCCTACACTGCTCTGTTGCTGGGGAGTTAACCTGAGACCCTGAACATGCAAAGCTACATATCAACACAAATAGAATCATTAAAAAATTACTATTATACAGGCTCACATAAGGCTATTTTTATGCAGGTATATGTAAGCTTTTAGAAAGTCATGGTATATATGTTGATTTGAATTTTGGGTGTTCTTGAGACAGGGTCTTGGGGCTGGAGAGATGGCTCAGAGGTTAAGAGCACTAGCTACTCTTCCAGAGGTCTTGAGTTCAATTCCCAGCAACCACATGGTGACTCACAACCATCTGTAAGGAGATCTGGTGACCTCTTCTGGCACATACACAGGCAGAACACTATATACATAATAAATAATTTTAAAGTACATATTTAAAAAAAAGACAAAACAAAACATAGCTGAGACAGGGTCTCACCGTGAAGCCCAGGTTGACCTTGAAGTGTCACAGATTACAGTCAACCCACTTATCAAAAGAAAAATGACTTCAACTATAATTCCAGTACAACATAAGTAGAAACAAGGAAGACTGTGGCAAATTCAGGGCCAGTGTACTCTGCGTAGTCAGCCTTAGGCCAGCCAGGACCACATAGAAACCCTAGCATTTTTTAAACAAATAAACAAAACAGAAAATGTACCATAATGGAAATACTTCTCAATACCATCTCTCAAAATACCCTTTGGAGCAGCTCTTGAAAGGCAGTTGCTTTCTCACTTGTCAAAATGCCAATCCTACATTGGAACAGAATTTAAAAATATTGTTTTTTAGTATCTGCAAAGTAGTGTACAACTGACAACTGCCTTATTTATCATTGACAAAGTCAGCAGACTGTTAATGCTTGACTTTTTGTAAAAGCACAAGTTATTTATAGATCCTGACAACTATTTTAATACCCTGACAAGAAACACCCATCATAGCCCTGGATGAAACCAATCCCTTCATGATCAATCAGTATATGTCATTGTAGGTGACTGTAGTTCAGGAGTTCTCAACCTTCCTCATGCTGCGACTCTTTAATGCAGCTCCTCATGTTGTGACCCCAAACCATAAAATTATTTCATTGTGTTGCTACTTCATAATTGTGATTTTGCTGCTGTCATGAATGGTAATGTAAATATCTGATATGTCAAAAATGGGTTGTTACCCACAGGTTGAGAACCACTGCATTTGTAACGATATTGCTGTGAGGGGCTGAAGAGGTGGCTCAGAGGTTAAGAGCACACACTGTTGTTGCAGAGGATCCAAGTTCAGTTTGCAGCACCTATATTGAATGGTTCTCAACCCCCTGTAAGTCCAGCTCCAAAGCATCCAGCACCCTCTTCTGGATTCTGAGGGCACTGACATCATGTACACATACCCACACACAGACACACATAGTTAAAAAATAAAATCTTCCAAGAAAGAAAGAAAAATCCTACTATGTAAGATTTATGTTTCTACAAAAATTAACATCACTTCTTGTACCACAAAAAATAATATTCGGGGAGCACCAGCTTCCATCTGTGCTATAAAACTGTCCCTGGGCAGTGGTGGTGCACACCTTTAATACCAGTCCTCAGAAGGCAGGCTCCAAAACTACACAGAGAAACCCTGCCTCGAAAAACAAAGCATACACACACACAAAAACAAAACAAAACAAAAAACAAAACCTCTTATGTCTCAAGACACGATAATGGCTCAAAACCACCCAGCAAAATAGGGATAAGAACACCTATCTATGTAGTAAATAGCAAAGCTGAATTATTTTGTTTTTTTTTCTTAGATTTAAAAACTACTGTAATCTGAACATTCCAGAGGCAGACAGAAGAGGATCAGAAGTTCAAGACCTATGTGAGACACTGTCTAAAAAAAATTCAACGTCTCTCTCACACACACACACACACACACATACACACACACACACACACACACACAAGGATGGGAAAGAGAAATGTCCTCCACATTCAGATGGCTTGCACACCCTGTGGATGTGCCCCGGCCACTCTGCTGGGAGGCTAGTGTATTAGAGGATGAGGTGGCTGGGGCCCTTTCTGTGTTACAGAGGAGTGTGAGACATCACATTCAGGGGATTGAAGTCAGAGACATCAAACTAGAACTCCCCAAGTGGCTCCACCTCTCATCATCTGTGTGGTCTTGTGAAAATTAGGTAACCACTGGGCTAACACATTTTAAAGAGGAATACTTTTGTAAAGTGGAGATAAAACATTAAAAAACAAGTTTTCAGCCGGGCGCTGGTGGTGCATGCCTTTAATCCCAGCCCTCGGGAGGCAGAGGCAGGCAGACCTCTGTGAGTTTGAGGCCAGCCTGGTCTACAGAGGGAGTTCCAGGATAGCCAGGGCTATACAGAGAAATCTGTCTTGGAAAAAAAAAAATGTGACATTTCTAAAACTTCATAGATCAAGCACACTTCCAAGCCTTGTCCTCAGCCTTGACCTCTCTGCCATTTTTCAAGCAGTTGAGACCTGCCTGAATTTCAGGCCTTTCTGCTGCAAAATTCTTCTCTAAAGACCACCTCATCAAAGCCGCTCCCCATTTGATCTTATTCTTGGCCTGCTCCATTAGTTAACCTGCCCCTACGTTCTCCACTGTGTTAGTCCATTGCCTTTCTCCAAAAGTTAATAACTATATTCAAATAATTCCCAAAGTTAAAAAAAATGTTTAGTACCCTATGAGTTTCAGGCCAGCCAGCACTACACAGTGAGACTTTGTGTGTGGGGGGGCAGGTTGGGGGAAATGGGGTCTGGTGGTTGGAAAGATGACTCCCCAGTCAGCAGTTAAAAGCACTGATTATTCTTTGAGAGGCCCAGAGTTCCATTCCCAGCATCCACATGTTAGCTCACAACTATCTGTATCTCCAGTCCCAGGACATCTGACAGCGCCCTCTTCTGGCCTCTAATGGCACCAGGCATGCAACTGGTGCACAGACACATGTGCAAAGAAAGTGCTCACACACATGAAAAACAACATTTTTTTTTTTTTTTTGGTTTTTCGAGACAGGGTTTCTCTGTGGCTTTGGAGGCTGTCCTGGAACTCCCTTGGTAGTCCAGGCTGGCCTCGAACTCACAGAGATCCGCCTGCCTCTGCCTCCTGAGTGCTGGGATTAAAGGCGTGCGCCACCAACGCCCGGCGAAAAACAACATTTTAAAAGCCTAAATATGCCGGGCGGTGGTGGCGCACTCCTTTAATCCCAGCACTCGGGAGGCAGAGGCAGGCGGATCTCTGTGAGTTCAAGGCCGGGCTGGACCGATAGCCTCCGAAACAATACAGAGAAACCCTGTCTCGTAAAAACCAAAAAAAAAAAAAAAAAAAAAAAAAAAAAGCCTAAATATTTAAGGGAGAAGAAGGGGAAAGGAAACTATTTTAGTTATTTAGGGAAGAGAATTCTTTTTAAAAACTATCTTTACATTTATTTATTTTGTGTGTGTGTATAAGAGAGAGAGAGAGAGAGAGAGAGAGAGAGAGAGAGAGGAGAGGAGAGGGAGGGAGAGAGAGAGAGAAAGAGAGACAGACAGACAGACAGACAGATAGATAGATAGACAGACAGACCTTGTGGAAGTAAACAGCTTATGGGAGTCAGTTCTCTCCTTCCACGATGTGAGTCCTAGGGCTCTAACTCAGGTCATCAGGTGTGGTGGCAAGTGCTTTTACCAGCTCAGCTGTCTTGTCAGCCCTGGGATGATCATTGTAAGCAGAGGAAACTTCCACTTACTAGTAAATTAGAGTATCCACATACAGGTAATGCCAGTTACTTCTCAAGAGTATCCACATACAGGTAATGCCAGTTACTTCTCGAGTTCAAGGTCATAGTTGAGTATTTTTGATGAAAAAAGAAACAAAAAGGAATCAAGACAGTTTTTTTTTCTGGATATACATAAGAAGTTAGAAGAGGGGTCAACAAGTTGGCTCACCAAGTGGAGGCCCTCTAGCTCAGAATGACCATAAGTTCAGTTCCTGGGACTGAAATGGTGAAAGGGGAGAACCGGCACCTGTAATTTACCCTGGAGGCCTCACCAACCGCCATGTGCTAGAACCATTCACTAGGCTGAGCAGTGCCAGAGGCCGACATGACCACCATGTGATCAAAAAATAATACAAATGTTTAGTAAAGACAGATCCAGATGAAAGAAATCTCTAAATGAGTTACAGTGTGTTTAAAAAATACACAGGCTTGGGAGAGAAAAGAAAAAGGATACATATAGTCATAGATTAAAAATAGTTTAAAAATAATAAAGTTTGAAAAGGAATAAAGTAATAAAAATAATAAGCCATGTAAAGATGTGAAATACACAAAGTCTGGATCCTGTATGTTATTATGGTGGTTTTTAAATTTTTGACTGCTGATGAACTAATGATAGCTGTTAAGAGACATTGAATTATGGAAGCTACCAGATGAAAACAACCTATGTATTTTTCTAAAAAAAAAATCTTGATTTCAAAATGGAAGTCAAAGGTTTGTTGCTTTGGGGAAGAAGTTATGCTTTCATTTCCACAGGAAATGAGAGGCCATGGATTCACTCCAGGTTGATATGGATTAGGTTTGATCAGGGAAAATCCTGACTACAGACAAAGAAATAATCCTAGAAAACAAAACAAAGCCTACAAGTCACGTATATTTTACCTGCTCAAACATAAAACAAAAAAGCCAGCTTTGGCTGACTTGTGTGTGGATGGAAGTTTCTGTCCCACCCAATCCTGTAGCTGTTTAGTCCCAAACAAACACAAAGAAGCTTATGATAACTGTTTGGCCAATGGCTTAGGATTCTTACTGGCTAGCTCTCTCTTAATTATTAACCCATTCTATTTATCTATGTATCTTAACATGGTCTTGGCTTACTGAAGAATGCATCCTACCTTCCTGATAGCTACGTGGCATCTCCCTGTGACTCACTTTCTGTGGTCCTCCTCCCAGCATTATTCCCGCCTATATTTCCTACCTGACTACATCCTTCCTGCCCATTGGCCAAAACAACTTTATTCATCAAACAATAAGAGAAACATATATTCACAGCATACAGAAGGACATCCCACATCATTTGTGCACAATACACAGTCTATACTTGTACTAATGCAAAAATGTATGTCACCTTTAGAAGTTTATATATTTTCAGAACAAAGAGACCAGACACCAATGAAAATATATAGGTGATCAAGAATCTCAAAATGCCTCTGTTAGGGTTTCCTCAGAGTTCTGCATCCAAAATAGCTTCAAAACTGCTGGCTGAAATGGTCCAGCCTTACAAAATACTCCAGTCAATACTTAACCATTATCCTTCATTTTCTCAGCATCCCTCAAAGATGCCAGTGGCCCTGGACAACAGGAAGCAGTCTAGAAAAAACAACATCCACATTCCCAAAAGGTTGGTTATGGATGTTTGTCATCATTTAAAAAGAGTTGGTTACTAGCCGGGCATTGGTGGCGCACGCCTTTAATCCCAGCACTCGGGAGGCAGAGGCAGGCAGATCTCTGTGAGTTCGAGACCAGCCTGGACTACCAAGCGAGTTCCAGGACAGCCTCCAAAGCCACAGAGAAACCCTGTCTCGAAAAACCAAAAAAAAAAAAAAAAAAGTTGGTTACAAGTTGTTACTAGTCATAATTAGGAAAAAAACTAAACAAGAGTTAAATTCAAAGATCACTTTCTAAGGGGAAAAAGGGGGATATGATATAGAAATGATGAGATAAAAGGGTAGATTATTGAATCTATTTTAATCCAAAAAGCAGCTATTAATGTCAAAATAATTACATTGGTATGAATTTTGGTTTATTTAGATAAATGGTCTTCAAACACTTGAAAGACCTACAGAATATGGCATTTAATATGTTTCATAACCTAAGGCTTTTCATGACAGTGAGACCTGTTTGCTCCTGACAGTGCTAATTTACTTCAAAAGATGATGGGTATCAAAGAACCTCCATATGGAGTTTGCTTTCTTTATGGCAAAAGTTAGCCATTTGGGCAAAAAGCTACCCTTGCCTCAGTTACTGACAGTATACTGTCCAAACTGGACCAGCAAGATGCAAAAGAAAGAAACTGCCAAACTTTGCCAAGACAAGGCAGAGAAGTCCTTCAAAATTCCTGATTTACAGAAGAGTTTATGAGATATCCTAGGCCTATAGGCCAAAAATGGATACCCCAATATTGCAGAGGAACCTTGGGTGACTGTCCAGGCAGCCAGTTGTCTCTGTCATTTCTATAGTTTTGGAAGTTTGTTCACTTCCTATTTACTCAAGTAATATTATATCATTCTCAGGTCTCTGATGAAGTTAAAGACTAGATAGTTATAGTTTCCCTTAACCACATTCAGAAGAGAAACTCACAAAGAAAGGTGTAAAGTATATAAGATTGACAGACATAAAAGGTTAGTTTTGGGTTGGTAATAGAAGTTAGAATAGAAATAAATTAGATATAAATAAAATAGGTAATAAAATGTTTCCTTTAAATTTGCCAAATACAAATGGACTGTATATTCTAACTGCAATTCTTACTTGATAACTGTTTTGTTGTATATAACTTTACTATGTTAAAGTTTAAACCTTTTTTATTTAGACAAAAGGGGGAAATGTGGAATATTCCTTTACACTGTGTGAATATATATCACTGTGATTGGTTTAATAAAGAAAATGACTGGTCTATACCTAGTCAGGACAAGGTTAAGTGGGATAACCAGACTAAGAGAATGCTGGGAAGAAGGAGGAGGAGGAGTGTGAGGAGTCATGAGGAGACATGGAGAGGAGGAGATGAACCTGCCATACTGAGAAAAGGTACCAAGTCACATGGCAGAGGGAAGATAAGAAATCTGGGTTAATTTAAAGTGTAAGAGTTAGGTAGTAACAAGTCTGAGCTATTGGCTGAACATTTATAATTAATATTAAGTCTCTGTGTGGTTATTTGGGAGTGGCTGCCATGATACAGAAAAACTTCTTCGCCTACATGTGCCCTATTTTTCACTAGAAAGATTTAGCAAGACTGTGATGTTAACTTACTTTGCTATTCTGAGAACTGCATAAGTAAATTTTGTGTTTGAGCTTTCCAAAAAAAATCAGTAGAGACAAAAATCAGGGATTAACTTAGGCCTGTCATAAACATTTTTGTTTTCTTTGACATAAACTGAATGCTCAATCACCTGAATGTTTCATTAAGTCTTCAATGTGTTTAAATTAAGCCACCTCCAACCTACAGATGTAGAAACTATTCTTATACTTATCAATAGGAAATGGACTAGACTAGCATCACAAATAATCAACTGCCCACCTTTAGTCAACTGTGTTGAAGTGTTTATAAAAACAAGCACTTTGGAACAACATTTGACTTTTAATAATAGTTTCTACAACTGTAGGTTGTAAATTACTGTCCTTTTGTTTGCTTTGTGTTTTTTTCCAAGATAGGTTTTCTCTGTGCAGCCCTGGCTGTCTGGAACTCTCTTTGTAGACCAGGCTAGCCTTGAACTCAGAGATCTTCTTTCCTCTGTCTCTCAAGTGCTGGGATCAAAGGCATGTGCCACCACTGTCTGGCACATTACTGCTCTTATAGAGGACCCAAGTTTGGTTCCCAGCAACTATGTTGGGCAGTTCACGAATGTCTGTTACTCTAGCTCTAGGGAATCTTACACCTCTGGTCTCTGAGAACACTTTCACCCACATGCATATAGTTAACCACCAACACACGCCTACACACATGCTTTTTTTTTTTTAAGAAATAGATGAGGAAATAGAATGTTGAAGTTGAGATCATTGAAACCAAACAACATGAAAAAAAAGCCTAACATAGCAGAAGCCCAGACCCAGAGAAAACTATGATGTCCTATTTATAGTGACACCCCAGTAGCTCAGAAGAGGGTCCCTGCATTGTTGTGACCCTTGCAATTGGCTGCAAGGTGACAGGCGAAAGTATCTCAGAAGCAATATGATGACGGTGCAGGCATAGGAGCTGGATCCAACTGCTGCAGGTGGCATGAAGAGCTGTTGCCTGGGTGACACTAATAGGAACGGGAAGCAACAGGAAGGAGGAATAAGTCTTTTCTCCCTTCATATTTCCTTTAGCTCTCCAATTGTTGGCAGCACCTAACAGAACTAGAAGCAAAGGAAAACTGTGACTCTCCTGGTATAGCTCCACACAGAAGAACACAGAGGGTGACTTTGAAGTGAGGCAATTATTTCCTCATAGTTAGACAATCCTTGCTCAGATTACCTACAAAAGTTGAGGAAGAATGGGCATGGTATGGTACAGGCCTGTGTTCTTACCAGGCAAGAGGACTGCAAATTTGATGTCTGTTAGGCTAAAATAGTCAGGCTCTCAAAAGGAAAAAGGAAAAGACCATGGAGAGACAGAAATTTAGGACACTTCACATGGTTCTAGCTTGCTTTTTTATTTTTTTAAAGAGAGTGTTACTTGTAGTCCAGGCTAGACTGGAATTCCCTATGTAGCCAAGGATGACCTTGAACCCCTGGTCCACCTTCCTCCACAAATGTGCCACTATGCTGTCTGAACAGGGTCTGTCTTTAATAGCTAGATGAATAGTGGAAAGAGATACAATATATGTGTGATGTGGAGAGTAGACAGGAGGTAGTTTCTAGTATGAGGAAGATTTACTGAGGTTGATCATTTTGAGAAACCTGGAGTCTAATAGAGTGCAATTCAAACTGTTGTCTTTTGACTAGCTAATCTGAGTCAGCTTCCTGTCGTTGTACAAACATTGCTTATATAATAGTCCACAAGGAAGAAAAGTCTATTTTGCTCTGGGCATGATGACCCACACCTACAATCACCTATAATGTTGGAAGCTGAAACAGGATGATTGCTGGGATGAGGCCAGCTTGGATTATAGAATGAGCATCATGCAAACCTGGGCTACAGAGATACTATCTCAAAATTAAAACCAACCGCCACCATCTCCTGCAAATTTTGTGATTTCATTTTTCCCTCCCTCCCTCCCTTCCTTCTCCTCCTCCTCCCTCCTCCTCCTTCCTCCTTCCTCTCTTCCTCCTCCTCCTCCTCCTCCTCCTCCTCCCTCCTCCTCCTCCTCCTCCTCCTTCTTCTTCTTCTTCTTCTTCTTCTTCTGTTTTTTTTGAGACAGGGTTTCTTCATGTAGCCCTGGCAATTCTGGAACTTTCTGTAGGCCATGCTAGCCTTGAACTCACAGAGATTCACCTGCCTCTGCCTCCTGAGTGTTGGTATTAGATTTCATTTTTCTTTAGAGATGAATATTCCATTTCATATATGCACCAGATTTTCATTATTCATTTGTCTGTTGTTGGGCATCTAGGTCCCTGCTCTAGTAAATAGAGCAGCAATAAACATGGGTATGCAGCTATATCAATGAAAGGATATGGTTTCTCTGGGTATATACCTAGGAGAGGAATAGCTAGGTCATATGGTAGTTCTGTTTTAAATCTTTTGAGGAACCTCCAAATTGATTTCCATAATGGCTGCATTACTTTGCACTTTCACTAGTAATGAAAAGGGGGTTCCTCTTTCTCTACATCCTCAACATTTGTTGTCAGATTTCTTGATCTAGTCATTGTGACTGGGTGTACTGGTATCACAAAGTGGTTTCAATTCATACTTCCCTGATGACTAAGGATGTTAAATATCTTCATCAGCCTGGAGATATATACTTCTTTGATAGACTACTTGCCTAGTATACACAAGACCCTGTGTTTAATTCCCAGCACTGTAAAATAAATTTAAAAGTTATTGACCAACTTATGAGAGTTTTGTTTCTAGTTTGGTTTTGTTTTTTTTTTCCCAAAAGGGTTTCTCTGTGTAGCCCTTAGCTGTCCTGGAACTCACTGTGTAGACAAGGCTGACCTTGAACTCAGAGATTTGTTTGCCTCTACCACCTGAGTTCTGGGATTGAAAGCATGTACCACCACCTCACCTGGCAATGAGCATTCTTATTTGTTTGTTTTGTTTTCAAGACAGGGTTTCTCTGTGAAACAGTCCTGGCTGTCCTGGAACTCACTCTGTAGACCAGGCTGGATTTGAACTCACAGAGATCTCCCTGCCTCTGCCTCCTGAATGCTGGGATTAGACGTGTGTACCCCTGTCCCCCATGAGTGTTTTCTTAGCCTACTTAATTTATTAGCACATTTGTTATTTGGCAGTTTTATTCCACTGATATTTAATTTCTACAGTTCTTTATAAATTCTTGATTTTATCCCCTTGTCTGCAGTACAGCTGATAAAAACTTTGTCCCATCCTGTGGGCTGTCTGTTTGCTCTGATAATTGTTTCCTTTGCTGTAAAGAAACTTTATTTTCATGTAGTCCCGCGTGTTAATGCTTGGGAATAATTCCTGAACTCTTCAGAAAGTCCTTGCCTGTCTCCATCTCTTGAAGAGTGTCCTCTGTGCTTTCATCAAGTAGCTCAATACTTCAGGTTTTTAGTTAAGGTCTTGGATCCTTTTCAAGTTGACTTTTATACAGGGTAAGAGATACTAATCTAATCCCATTATATTTCACGTGGAGATCCAGTTTTGCTAGCACCGTTTGTTTGATTAGGCTACCTTTTTCCAAGTGTATGTTTTTGCCTCCTTTGTTAATAATTAGGTAATTGGAACTTTGTCAGTTTATCTTAGTTTTCTATTGTTACATTGGTCTACCTTTTTTTTTTTTTTTTTTTTGGTTTCTCGAGACAGGGTTTCTCTGTATTGTTTTGGAGGCTGTCCTGGAACTCACTCTGTAGACCAGGCTGGCCTTGAACTCACAGAGATCCGCCTGCCTCTGCCTCCCGAGTGCTGGGATTAAAGGCATGCGCCACCAACGCCTGGCTGGTCTACCTGTTTTTATATCAATAGCAAGCTTAGAATGTATACTTTTAAGTGAAGTCACCTGATCCCAGAAAGAAGAACAAGCACATGCTCTCTTTCATAAGTGGATCTTAGCCTATAATGTATACATATATATGTAAGCTAGCATATTTTATATATGCATATATATACATATATATAAACTAACATCTGCTAATATAGGGTTTAGAAAAGGAGGGATACTATTAGGTGATGAAGGAGGACAATGCAGGTAAAAGACAGTTGTGAAAAAGGATATAAAGTTAATTGCTTTTCTAGCTTTAACTCTGTCCCCCCCTCTTTCTTGCTCTCTTTCGTGTGTGTGTGTGTGTGTAGCTTTGTCAGTTTATTTCTGAGTTCTCTATTCCTTTGCATTGGTCTACCTGTTTTATGCTAGTAACAGGCTTAGAATGTATACTATTAAGGTTGCTCAATCCCAGAAAGACTGGTATGCTATGAAAGTGCTAGCTATGTCTGATTAGTAATACTGAAGAAGAAAAGACAAACCACTAATCTCAAGTCTGGGAAGCACCAAAATTCTATCTTATGGCCTCAGAAGTTGTGTGTTTAGGGTAAGCCTCCTGGAGCTACAGAATAGTGAAGCTGCATTTAGAAAATTCAATCTAGGCATGCATGAAGAGATTATTCAACAGTTAAGAGCACTGGCTGCTCTTCCAGAGGTCCTGAGTTCAATTCTCACATGGTGACTCAAAACTGTCAGATGTCCTCTTCTGGTGTGTAGATATATATACAGAAAATAAATACCCACATATATAAACCAATAAATCTTTTTTTTTTTTTGAGACAGGGTTTCTCTGTGTAGCCCTGGCTATCCTGGAACTTAGTCTTGCAGACTAGGCTGGCCTAGGCCTCAGAAATTT
The DNA here is from genome assembly GCF_017639785.1 of Mesocricetus auratus. Classification (NCBI taxonomy): domain Eukaryota; kingdom Metazoa; phylum Chordata; class Mammalia; order Rodentia; family Cricetidae; genus Mesocricetus; species Mesocricetus auratus. The sequence goes on along the minus strand of NW_024429186.1, from coordinate 36,467,048 downwards.
ACCTGCTTCTGCCTCCTGAGTATTGGTCAAATAGATCTTTTTTAAAATTAGAGAAAGAAAATTGGAGCTAATTACTGAGCATGTTCAGGGCAAAAACCATCTAGTTAATGACATGGATCTTAAATGTGTTGTCATAACAAAATGTATTCAACTGTAGGAGGAATTTTTCTGTCCCACCAGTCAGAGACTTATTATTGATTATAAATGCTTGGGCAATAGCTTAGACTGTTTTTAACTAGCTCTTAAAACTTAAATTAACACATTTATATTAATCTATGTGCTTCCCCAAGGCTTGTTTAGCTCATGTATGAACTTCCCATGTTGTTTTTTCTGCACCTGGCTCTTGACTCACATGGCTCCCTAATTCTGTCCTTTTTTTCTTTCAAGCTTTCTTCCTGCCTAGCTATTGGCCAATCAGCTTTTTATTAACAATGAGAGCAACACATCTTCCCAGTGTACAGAAGGATTATTCCACAGCATTTGCCCCTTTTGTCTAATTAAAAAGGAAGGTTTTAATTTTAACATAGTAAAATTATATACAACAAAAAATGTTATCAAGTAAGAATCACAGTTACAATATCTAGTCCATTTATATTTGGAAAAATTAGAGAAAATATTCTACTTAATTTTATCCTTGTGAGTCTAAAGTTTTACATCTAATTTACCTTTTATTATAACTAAGGAGAACTTTAAGTCTAATTATTTAGTCTTTAACTCCATAAGAGACCCCAGAAGGGTGTAATGTTACCTAATGAAAGGGACATTTGGCTGCCTGGACAGTCACCCAAATTTGTATGACACTGGAGCACCTATCTTTGGCCTACAGGCCTAGTACATCTGACAGACATTTTTAGAAGCAGGAAATATTGAAGGACTGTCACACCTTGTCTTGGCAAAGTTTGGCAGTTTCTTTTTTGTGTTTGTATCCTGCTCATCTAATTTGGACAGTATACTATCAGCAATTGAGGCAAGGGCATTTTTTTGCCCAAATGACTTGCTTTTGCCATAAAGAAAGCAAACTCCATATGGACTTTCTTCAATGCCCATCATCCTCTTTTGAAGCAGATTGGTGCTGTCAGGAGCAGAGATGTCTCATTGTCATGAAAAGCCTTTGGTTATTAAACATTAAATGTCATAGTCTGTATGTCTTTGAAAACATACTTAACATGATTATAAGATTGATTATTATAAAGTTTGGCATTGTAGACGACTATAAATCTGTATTTTTTGTAATGTATTTATTTAAATTAGAAACATGAATGTTTCACATGTCAATTCCAGCTCCCTTTCCCACCCCTAAATCTGTATTTTGTTTGTTTGTTTGTTTTTCAAAACAGGGTTTCTCTGTGGCTTTGGAGGCTGTCCTGGAACTAGCTCTTGTAGACAAGGCTGGTCTTGAACTCACAAGGATTTGCCTGCCTCTGCCCCCCAAGTGCTGGGATTGAAGGTGTGCACCACCTCCCCCACTGCTGGTTTAATCTATATTTCTTAATTGTATATTACGTTTAAAAGCTGTATAAGTAAATACCCCAAAACGAGCAAAAACATACATATAGTATAGCAAAAACAACTTTAAATTTGTATCATTAAATCAAAATCAATACCAAATGTAAAATATTTTGACATTAATAGTTGCTTTTTTAATTGAAGTAGATTCAATAATCCACCTTTTTCCCCCTACCATTACTATATCATATCCCCTGTTTTTCCTTTAGAAAAAGATCTTTGAATTTAACCCTTTTGTTTAGATTTTTTTTCTGACTATGACCAATACCAACGTGTAGCCTACCCCCTACACAATGACATATATCCATAATACATTGAATAACCAAAACCCGGTCATCCCCCATCTTTTGGGAATTTGGGTATTGTTCTCTATACTACTTACTGTTGTTTGTGGGTATTGGTATCTTTGGAGGAACCTTGAGAAAAATCAGGAAAATTGTTAAATCTTGACTAGAGTAGTTTGTGAGGTTGTACCATCTCAGCCAGCAGCTTTGAAGCTGTTTTGGATGCAGAACTCCAATGCATTTTGAGATGCTGAATCACCTGGGTCATCCATTTTCATTGGTGTTTAGTCCTCTTGTTCTGAAAATACATAAACATAATAAAGGTAACATATATATATGTATTAATACAAATATAGATTGCATTGTATTCAAGTTGGCCAAAGATGATTTTTTTTATGTTTGAACGGTAATATATACATGTTTTGTGGTTTTTCTAGGTTTATTTCTTTATGCCTGTAGTCAGTATTTTTGGTATGATATGGTCAAACCTGATCTATATCAATCTGGAATGAATCCATAGCCTCTTATTTCCTGTAGAAGTAAAAGCATAACCTCTTCCCAAAAGTAACATCTTTTGACTCCCATTTTGAAGTGAAGACATTTTAAAAATATATAGATTGGTTTAATCCAGCAGTTTTCATGATCCAATGTATCTTAGCAGCTCTTGTTCATTAACAATTAGAAAATCTAAAGACAACATAATAACATATAGAATCCAGACACTGTACATTTCCCATCTTTACATGGCCTATTATATTTTTATTACTTTATTCCTTGTTTTGTTTGGTTTTTTATTTTTTTAGTTTTTTGAGACAGGGTTTCTCTATGGCTTTGGTGCCTGTCCTGGAACTAGCTCTTGTAGACCAGGCTGGTCTCAAACTTACAAAGATCCACCTGTCTCTGCCTCCCAAGGGCTGTGCCACCACTGCCCGGCTTACTTTATTCCTTTTTTAAAGGGATTTACTTTATTATTTTTAACTGTGTGTAAATCTATGACTGTATACACCTTTCTCTTTTCTCTCCCAAGTCTGTGTATATTTTTAAACACACTGTAACCTGTTTAGAGGTTTTTGTTTTTTCCCAATCTGGATATGTCTTTACTGAGCATCTATATTGTTTCCTGATCACATTAGATGAATCTTATATTTTTGGTTGTGAGTCTAGCCTTTAACGGCTGAGCCATCTCTCCAGCCCCACATTAGATGAATCTTAAACTGCTGCATCAGCCACAGGCACTGCTCATCTTAGTGAATGGCACTAGTGCGTGGTGGTTGGCAGCTGGTTTCATCCCGCAGGCAGCTGCTGCTGGGGAGATGTGCGTCCGTGCGGTGGCCAGTCTGAGAAACACGAGACTAGGAAGCCACATTTGGCTCTGTTCTTGTGTGTTTAGAACTTTTTAAAGCTTTCTTAGTCGTATGTGCATGTAGGTGCTGGACATTTGGGTGACATTCCATGATCAGAACATAACCCATAATTGAATCTCATGTGGATGTCAAGACAGTTGATTTTTTTTTATTTGCTTCATCTGTTCTGTGCTGGTTTACTAAAAACAAACACCACCATATACTGGAGACCCCCAGCAACAGCAGGCCTTCCAGATCCAGAAGATGATGGAAATCACAAGCCAGGAAGTGCAAACGACTTCAAAGAAGTAGCTAGTAAACTGACAGTTGACAAGCACTGGAGAAGAGAGGTCTGCCAGATGTGTCCTTTTCACTGTGCTTTCACTATAAAAGTAAGTGCTGACCATGTCCGGGTTTGAGTATCGAAAACTCCTGGCAGTTTTGGAAAAGTTGCTGGTGATGAGACAGGTTATTTTTAACTTTTCTTTTCCCCTGTGTAGCTTTGGAGACTGTCCTGGAACTAGAGCTTGTAGACCAAGCTGGCCTGGAACTCACAGAGACCCGCTTGCCTCTGCCTCTCAAGTGTTGGGATAAAAGGCGTTCGCTACCACCACCTCTGGGCAGGTTTATTTATTTTTATTTTACGTGTTTGAGTGTTCTGTCTGCACATATGTTATTTACATACATGCAGTACCAGCAGGGGGCAGAAGAGGGCGTTGGAATTACAGAAGCTGGCGTTAAGAGGCCTGTGAGAGGTGGTATGGGTGCTGGACAGTGAATCTGGACGTCTGTAAAACAGCCAGTGCTCTTAACCACTGAGTTACCTCTTCAGTCCTAGGTGCTGATGTTGAATGAGCTGAAACAGGAGTCCGAGAATTTATTTAAAATTCAGATTTTGATATTTATTATTTTTAAAGTTTTATTTTTAAATTATGTGTGTGTCTTAGGGGGTATGTATACATGAGTGTGGGTGCTGAAGGAGCAACCACTGAGTCATCTCTCCAGGCCTAAAATTCAGATTTTTATGGTGATAAATAAAAGTCCTATTTGTGATTAAAATAAAAAAAAAAAAAACTACCAAAAGTGAATATTTAAATTGTACTTATTATAGGGAAAAAATTTTAAAATCAGGGCTCTCATTTAGACATGAAATGAAAATGGCTTAAAGATTTTTTTCTATTTCACTAATGAATGATTTCAAAGGGATGTCCAAAGGCCAGACAAACATATGAACCATTCAGCAACGCTGAAATCAATTTCCCTCCTTGTCTTCCCTTTTCATTCGTTTTCCCCCTGGCTCATCCACCCCCACCCCCACCCCCCACTTCCCTTTGGCAACATGGGGATTGCATCTAGGGCATTATTTAAGGGAAGCTAGTGTTCTACCGGTCAGTTACAGCCCTAGAAAGGAAATCAATTTTCTTTGTTGATAAAAAATTGCCCTTTTGCACAGGGAGAGGGGAGTCATCAGAAACTCACCAAATGGAATTTATCTGAATGTGTCAGAATAACTATTTGTACTCATACCAGTGTTTCAAGAATCTATAAGTCTGCAGAATTTTTCACTGGCTCAAAGAAAAGTACAGGTCCCATTGAACCTGGTAAATGGGAGGGAAGAGGAGTTACTTTCAAGTCATCTTTTGGCTGCAGCTTCCCCTTAACAATGACCCCTGGGTGTGGGGGTGGGGAGGTGTCTTGGTCCTACCTCAATGAGATGATGGGACAGACTTAGTAGACTTCCTAGGGGAGGCTTTGCCCTCTCTGTGGAGCAGATGGAAGGGGGGGGGAGTGAAGGGAGTGGGAGAAGAGGAGGAAGGGGGAACTGGGATTGGAACGTAAAAAATAAAAAAAACAATGACCCCTGGGCTGAAGAGGCGGCTCACTAGGTTAAGAGTACTTGCTGTGAAAACATGACAACTTGAATTCAAATCAACAGCACTGACCTAAATTGGGTATGGCTTTGCCTGTAACTCCAGCACTGTGGGAAGTTGAGACAAGAAAATCACTGGGGTGGAGCTTGCTGGCCAGAAAAGGGTGTCAGAATTAGAGCTTCATATGTTTATGAGCTGCCACGTGGGTGCTAAAAATTGAACCAGGATCCTCTGCAAGAGCAACAAATGCTCATAACTACTGAGTCATCTCTCCAGCCCCCTGCCTTGAAGTTTTATGTGTTTAATGCACGGGGGGGGAGCATGGTTGGGATAGGGTCTTGTTTATGTAGCCCTGGCTAGTCTGGAACTTGACATATAAATCAGAGTAGCCTTGAATTTGTAGTGAGACTCCTATTTAGCATCCCCAGTGCTGGAATTATAGGTATGTATCACCATACTTGTCCTTTACGGATTAAAAATTGTTTCAGACAGAAATGGAGTTGCATGTAGTCCCCTCTGTACCTCTCTCCTCATTCTCTCTTCTTCCTCTCCCCTACTCTGTGTTTTAGACAGGGTCTCTTTCATACAACTGAGGATGGTCTTTCTGCTTCCATCTCCCAAGAGGTTTTCTGTTGTTTTTTGTTTTGTTTTGTCTTGTTTTTCAAGACAGTGTTTTTTCTGTGTAACCTTGGCTGTCCTGGAACTAGGTCTGTAGACCAGGTTGGCCTTGAACTCACAGAGATTTGCCTGCCTCTACCTCCCAAGTGCTGGCGTTAAAGGTGTGCACCAACACCTCCCAGCTTCCCAAGAGCTTTTTTTTTTTTTTTTTTTTTTTTTTTGGTTTTTTACGAGACAGGGTTTCTCTGTTTTGGAGGCTGTCGGTCTAGCCTGGCCTCGAACTCACAGAGATCCGCCTGCCTCTGCCTCCCGAGTGCTGGGATTAAAGGCGTGCACCACCAACGCCCGCCCAAGAGCTTTTATTGCAGGCAGGTAACCTGTACCCTGCCACCCAGCTTCAATCTGTTGCCTTCAATTGAAGTCTCTTGTGGTGCTGTTTCTTCTGTGGCCTACATGTCATCTGTCCAGTCTTTGCCCTCCAGCTCCTGCAGATCCAGAAATGGCCTTGTGTTGTTTTCTGTATCTATTTAAACTCCTCCAAAGAATCCACTAGGACAAAATTAGTACAAAATGACAGAGACTCTACTGAACTTTGTCTCTGGCAGACAAAACACCTTAAACTTTCCTCTTTTCCCTAATATCTCTCTTCTGATAGACTCTCCTCCCAAGAAGTTTGGGCCCTTGGTCTTTCTTTCTTTCCTCCCTCCCTCTCTCTCTCTCCCTCCCTCCCGCCCTCCCTTCCCCTCTTTTTTAAACAAATTCTCTCTCTAATGTAGGCCAAGCTGGTCTCAAACTTACTACTAGTATGACTCCTGGCCTTGAACTTCTGATCTTCAGGTTTCCTCCTCCCAAGTGCTGGGATTATAGGCGTGTGCCACTTTTCCTTATAGAGACTTAGATTTTCTTGTCTCCTTATTCACACATCTTTAGTTTAATCCCTCAGTGACTTTCTCAAGAACAAAAAGGAATGTTGAATCAGCTCAGGATGGTTCAGTGGTTTGTGTCTTTGTGTGGTGGGTGAGAGTATCACCATCAGTCTAAGAGGACTTTGTGAAGGTCTAAGAATCTTTTAGACAGTTTTTTCAAAGTTCTCCATCTTCAAAAGAAGAAATCTGTTCTCACTTGTAACATTTTGTGTATGCTTACATATTTATGTGTGTGCGTATGTGTGTTTCTAATTAGCTCCTAAGCTAATTAGACAGAAAACATGAAAGTTTATAGAAACAAATCCTCTTCCTCCTCCTTGAAATAGAGTCTCATATAACCCAGGCTGGTCTTAAATTCATCACTGTAGCTTTGGGTTCATCCCCACCACTGCATAAGCAAGGTATGGTAGCACATGCCTGCCTGTAATCCTAGCCTTGGGACATGGGAGCTGGAAGACCAGGAATTCATGGTTACATATTGAGAGATGGAGGCCACATTGTGGTACACAAGACCCCATCCCCCAACAAACAAAAAGAGTCATCAGTCCTAAATGAATGGTTTCATATACAGATAATATTATAGTTCTAAAAGAAGATATAAGGGACAGGAGAAATAAATGGCTTAGCACTCTTAGGAGTACTGGCTGCTCTTCCAGATGACTGAGGTTCGATTACCAGCCCCCCTATAGTAGCTCACAACCTTCAATAATTCCAGTTCCAGGGGATGGATCCAACGCTGTCTTCTGGCCTTCTCAAGCATGATTGAAGATATACATGGAGGCAGAACTTTTTTTTTTTCAAAAAGAAAGGAGAGATGGTATAAACTACTAATGGTCATAAGATAATATACAATTCTGATGAAGAGCACATTCTTGCAACAGTTTTCTTACTTTCCTGCCCGAATATAAGAAAATGTAGTAGAGAAACGCTACCCAGAGTAAAAGAGAACAATTACACGTCTTATATTGCATTTGTGAAACTTCAGTAGGCTTCTTCCTTCAAAACCAAAATACAAAAGCGCCATCTCAGGCAGAATCATTTTCTGAAGACATTATGTCTTTACCATTTTAACTCCTCCTTTAACAGAGAAGCTGCGGAGATAACAGCTGCCCTAGAGACTTCCGTACAACATGGCGCGGCCCATAGGCATACGCCATGGTGTGTGTATGTGTGTGTGTGTGGGGTGTGTTACATCCTCCTGTCCGGCCACTGGGCCGGAAGTGGCTACGGCGTTTATGCATCCGGGTGGGTGCGGCCAGCCACCGCGGGGGTTCCAGGCTGTCAGCGTGGGGTGCCGCAGGTGTTCGAGCGAGGCTGGAGGCCGCAGGTAAGTGAAACTCGGCTTGACTAAGTCTTCTCTGGGACTGTGGGTCGGGCAGAGGGGTTTCCAGGGTGGCTCGAGAGGTTCGTGATGCTGGTACCACTTTGCGCGTGGGCGACTGTTGGGCTCCAGCGGTTCCCGGGCGTTGTTGGTCCTGCCCCTCTCCCCGCCCTGAGGCGCGGCCTCCTGGTCCCTCACTCGGTGTAGGCGGTTGAACCCTCAGGTTCGGGGAGGACTCACCCCGCCATTGGTCCCCAAGCCTTCCCGGGCCGCCCCTTTCCATCCACCCCTCTTCTCGTCCGGAGCATCCACCAACCCTTCGAGGGTTGACCCCGTCAGTTAAAAAGCAGCCCCCACCGCCGTTCCTCCCGGCTTAGGGGTACCCGCCCCACTCGGGTACCTGTAGGCCCACATCGCTGCCCCGCCATTTGCTGGGAGCCTTCGCTGGCTTTGGCGCTTCACATCCGCGGGGTAGCTCAAACTAGAACTTTAAACCTTATTTAGTCAAAATTGACATCTGTTCATTACAATTCAGGCTACCCAAGCGTTTACAAGCTTTTGCTATATGATTGGACGCAAATTCCCTTATATAACCCCTCCTTGGAAACAAAAAACTGTTTTGTTTTTATTAATCTGGGGGTGGGTGGGCAGGGTTTCACTATGTAGACTGGAATTCATATCAGTTTGCCTCTGCCAAGTGCTGGGATTAAAAGCTTGTTCCACCACACCCACCAATATTTATTTTTGTTGATGTGTATGTGTGTGTATCTGTGTATGCGTGCCAAAAAGTGTTGATCTTCTGGAGATGAAGTTTCAGATGGTTTGAACTGCCTGATGGGAGTGTTAGGAGCCAAATTTGGGTCCTCTGGAAAAGCAGCTAGTGCTGTTTGTCTGTCTGAAAATAGATGTTTTTCTTACATAATATGCCTTTATTACTCCCTCTAGCCCCCTCCCAATTCCTCTCCACCTCCCTTCCCATCCTGATCCACTCCCTTTCTGCCACTCATTGGAACACAAACAGGCTTCTGAGGGATAATAAAACGTAATAAGATAAAACAAACCACCAAATCGAAGTTGGACAAGAAAAACCCATAGAAACACTAAACCGAAAGTCATAATATATACCCGTAGAAGACATGGTATACACCCCTGCAGGCCCTGTGTCTACTGAGGGCCTACTGCCTCAGTCTCTGTGAGTTCATGTGAGCCTTGATCATGTTGAGAGAACCTGTTTTCTTGGTGTCCTCTGTCCCCTGTGGCTCTTACACTCTTTCTGCCTCCTCTTCTTGGAGATTTGATAGAGACATTCCATTTAGAGCTGAGTGTTTCCAGATCTGTCTGTCTCTGCACGTTGTCTGTCTGAGGGTCTCTGTATTTGTTCCATCTGCTGCAGAAGGAAGATTCTCTGATGATGGCTGAGCAAGGCACTGATCTGTGAGTATAGCAGAGTGTCATATTGCTACTTTTTTTTTTTTTTAAAGAACAGTAGTATTTGGTTTTATTCAGGTCTTTGGGCAACTTAGTCTCTGGTTCTTGGTTACTCCAAGCGATATTAGGTATGGGTTCCATTTCTTTTAGGATTTATTTATTTGTTTGTTTATTTATTATGTATACAGTGTTCTGCCTACATGTATGCCTGCTGGCCAGAAGAAGGCACCAGGTCTCATTACAGATGGTTGTGAGCCACCATGTGGTTGCTGGGAATTGAACTCAGGACCTCTGGAAGAGCAGTCAGTGCTCTTAACCTCTGAGCCATCTCTCCAGCCCCATGGGTTCCATTTCATGGAGTGGGCTTTACTCCTACAAGCCTTGTACCACTATCTTAGGGTTTTTATTGCTGTGGAGAGACATCATGACCATAGCAGCTCTTATAAAGAAAACATTTATTTGAGTGATTTACAGTTCAGAGGGTCGGTCCATTATCATCATGGGGGGGTACCATGGGAGCATGTAGACACACATGCTGGCTACATCTTAATATACAGGCCACAGACCTCTCTTTGGTGTCCTAAGCATCGGAAACTTCATAGCCCACCCCCACAGTGACACATTCTCCAACAAAGCCATACCTGTTAATAGGGCCACTCCCTATGAGTCTTTGGGGGGAGGCAGCAGTTACATTTAAAATACCACAGCCACCATTGCCCTAGCATATCTTAACAGGGGGAACATCATTGTAGATCAAAGGATTTGTGGCTGGCTTGGTGTTTACATTTCCCTTTTTGTAGCATTGAGAGTACCTTCCTGTATCAAAGACACTAGGACGTAGGGGTGAAGGCTCTGTGTAGGCACCAGATTGCCTTCTGTTCATGTTCAATGAGTTGTGTAGGTGTTGTCTTCAGCAATGGGGCTTTGCTATCAGTTTGTGGAGAGCAAGCTGTAGTCTTGTCAACAGCCTCAGATGTTTGAGGAGTCCCATGGAATCCCTTTGGCCAACAACTCAATTAGAAATAACCCAATTCCAGTACTGGAAGCTTCATTTAGTGATGAGATGTCCAGTTGGGACTCCGTCTCCCCCATTATTTGGCCATTTCATTTAGATTGCCCTCATATATTTACATATTTTATGAAGCTTCGACTGTGTTAGGCTCCCATATTACCCCTCAAATGGCCCTTAATTTTAGCTGTCTTTCCCCATATTCTCTCCCTCTTATCACTTGGTCTTCCTATTCTAGCCCTCATTCTTGTTCAGTCTATTAACTATTCTATTTCCTTTTCCTAATGAGATCTATTGGTTGTCTCTAGTCCCTTACTTTATACCTAATCTTAATAGTTCTATGGATTGTAGCTTGGTAATCGTTGACTTTACAGCTAATATTCACATATAAGTGGATACATACATATGCAGCAGCAAGTGCTAACTGATGAATCGTCTCTCCATTTCATGCATTTATTAATTATACACTGTGTATTTTATTACATTTTCATACATGTATAGTAGATATTTATGTGAGTTACAGATAGAAACTGAAAGGCTTTGATAATTATGTAAATTAGAAAGTGTGGTAGAAAATAAGTTTAATATAGAAAGATTTTTTTTTGGTTTTTTGAGATAGAGTTTCTCTGTATTATTTTGGAGGCTGTCCTGGAACTCACTCTGTAGACCAGGCTGGCCTCAAACTCACAGAGATCTGCCTGCCTCTGCCTCCCAAGTGCTGGGGTTAAAGACGTGCGCCACCAATGCCCGGCAAAAGAAATTATTAAAAATTAATTAAATTTGGCCAAGTTGAGTTTGTTTTCAAAACACATTTAAAAAATACTTGTTTTATTTGCAGTTCATACACATGTAAAATATTTAAACAAAACATTCTCTTTGAATGCTTTCCCCGTCTGTATCCTTACTTTTTTGGAGGGTTAACTGAAGTGGTGCTGTCATTGTCACTCAATGAGGTCAAAGATTGTGGTGCATTTTACAGTGCCCAGGATAGCCTCTCCCAGCACAGTTACACCCTGGTGTGTGTGTGTGAGTGTGTGTGTGTAGTGCTGAACATTTTGCAGTGCCAGGATAGCCTCCCCCAGCACAGTTCTTCCAGCCATAAATGTCAGTTTTGTTAGGATGCAACACTCTGTCTATTCTTAAGACAGAACAACACTTTTTCCTAGAATGTCTTTTAAAGGATTGTGAAACTTAAATTGTTTCTATTGACAGTTTCAATACATTTGTATAATGGATTTTAGTCATTTTACACCCATGCCCATCCTCATGCTTTGAATGCAATGGCTATGATGTGTTGAGAAGACATCTTTTCCTTTTTTTAAAGATAGTGCCTCATTGTGTATCCCAGGTGAGCCTTGAACTTAGTGCTCCTACCTCAGCCTCTCGAGTTCCTACAACATCATGTCCAATTCTAAAATTATTTTAGATGTTTTAGGTTTTTTTTTAATTTCTCTAGAATTGATAATGTGTTCTTGCTTTCCAAACAGTGTTTCTTTGAGTATTTGGTCTATTTTTGAACTGCTAATCCGAAACTCCATTTTTATCATTTATTAATTTCTTTTTGTTTTTTTGAAACAATCTTATTTTACATATCAATCCCCCCATTCCCTTGCCCTCCCAGCCTCCCATGCCACCCACCAATCTCCCCAACCCACCCCCACTCACTCCCCAAGGATAGTGAAGCCCTCCCCAGGGCACATCATTTGGGGGAGGACCTAGGCCCTCTTTTGTGTATATTAATTTCTTAATGACACACAAAATCTGTTTCTGGACTCTCTTATTCTCTGGCTTTTTTCTGTTTGCTGGACCAGTACTACAACATTGGTGTCAAACTTGATATTAATGTTTTTTGCTACCTGGTAAAATAAATTCCCTCTATAACTATATCATTGAAAGGCCTACTTACCATCTCATATGTTCTCTTATTTATTTATTTATTTATTTCAGTTTTTTTTTGAGACAGGGTTTCTCTGTATTGTTTTGGAGGCGTCCTAGAACTTGCTCTGTAGATCAAGCTGGTCTCAAACTCACAGAGATCCGCCTGCCTCTGCCTCCCGAGTGCTGTGATTAAAGGCAGGTGCCACTAATGCCTGGATTTTATTTTTTAATATTTGTTTGTGTGTGGTGTTTGTGTCTGTGTGTATGCCACATGTATGTGTGTGGATGCCCTGGAGTTGGGGGTTAAAGGAGGTTATAATATGCTGCCTACATTGGGTCCTGAGAGCTGATCTCTGGTCCTCTGGAAGACCAGGAAGCACTGTTACTACTGAGTCACCTCTCTGTCCCCACATCCTTATTTTATGGGTGTTTTGGACTATTTTTGGTTTCTTTTTCAGATTTAATTTTAGGACCAATTTGTCAAAATAGCCTTTTAATTAATTATTTTTTTTGTTTTCAGACAGGGTTTCTCTGTGTAGCAGTCCTGACTGTCCTGGAACTCACTTTGTAGACTAGGCTGGTCTTGAACTCACAGAGATCCACCTGCCTTTGTATCTCAGGTGCTGGGATTAAAAGTGTCCACTACCGCCAGTAGCCAAAATAGTATTTTAATGACTTAATTTGGTATAATTGATATATCATACAATTTGTCACTCATTGTATACAAGTCAATGAGTTTTAGTATATTCACAGACTTATGCCACCCTCACCACAGTTTAGTTTTAGAACACTTTTATTACCCCCTGATAAAACCTGAATCTATTGGAAGTCATTCCCCATTCCCAAGTTCCTAATGCCCCATTCCTAGGCCACTACTCATCTCTCTGTCTTGTCTTTTGTGATTAGCTTCTTTTATTTAACAAAATTTTTTCAAGGTCTGTGCCTACTATAGCATATACTAGGACTTTGTTGTTGAATAAAAGGGCATTCTATGGCATATTTATTTCTTTAAAAAATTTAATCGCGTGTGTGTGTGTGTGTGTGTCTGTGCGCGCGCGTATGCATGTGTTTTGCATGCATATGCCTGAAAATACCAGGAGAGGGTATTGGATCCCCTAGAGTTGGATTTATAGGCAGTTGTAAACCATCTGATATGGATTCTGGAAATTAAACTTGGTCTCCTAAAAGAGCAACAAGTACACTCAATTGCTGACATCTCTCTGTCCCTAAAGACTGTAGTAACAAACCATCTCAAACTGGCTGACTTAAAATAATGGACATTGGTTCGACAATTCAGGAGATTTGAGTTCCGTTATTAAGGATTAAGGTGTATGGAAGACTGTACTGTCTCCTTGGTGGGGAGTTGAGGATGGAGGACTCCTTCCTTGCCTTTTAGCTTCTAGTAATAAAGATCCTTAGCTTTCTTTGGTTTGTATGACTTCAGTGTCCACCTCCATCTTCTCCTGGCTTTGTCCCTGTATGTCTGTCACATTTGGGTCTCCCTTTGTCTTTTTTTTTTCTCTAGGGAACCAATCACACTGAATTAAGGCCCACACTCTACATCAGTATGACCTCATTTTATTTATTTATCTCTCTCTCTTACCAGGCTGACCTTGAACTCTCAGAGATCTGTCTGCCCCTGCCTCCCAGGTGCTGGGATTAAAGGTGTGCACCACCACCTGCCTGCAACTTCAACTTGATATGGAAGTCCCTATTTCCTAATAAGGGCACAGGTTCTGAGGGTAGAACTTCAGCATGCCTGTTCGGAAGACACAGCTCAACTCATAACCTGTAGCTAAACTGTTTTATGTGTCTGTCACTTAACAGCTTTTAGGTTACTTCCACTTTGGGGCTGTTACAGATAGTGCTGCTCTGCACTTTGTGTGAATGTGTTTTCTTTTCCCTTTGGTGTAATGAACTGAGGCCTGTGGTGTCTTTATGCTTAACTGTTGAGGACCTGCCAAGCTGTTTTCCAAAGCAGCTGCGCCATTTGGCATTCCCACTGACAGTGTGTGAGAGTTTCTCATCATTCCACAATATTGCCAGTTCTTATTATCTGCCTTTTTGAGAGCCGTGGTAGTGGTTTGGAAGCATTATGTCATTGTGGTTTTGATTTGCATTTTTCCTGATCACTAATGATGTTGAGGAGCTTTTAATATGCTATTTTGCCATTGCTCAACTGTTTTTCAGATCTCTATTCATAGTCTCAGTCATGTTTTTTAATTAGTTCACTTGTCTTTTTACTATTGACTTCTAAGAGTTTATATTCTAAACATATGTTTAACAGATAGTGGCTTGCAAATATTTTATTCAGTTCTTCAGGGTCTGTTTGGGATGTCTTAGTATTCAATTTATTTTCAAAAAAGATTTTTAAAAATTGGGTTTGCAAGCTCAGTGTTGGTGACGCATGCCTTTAATCCCAGCACTTGGGAGGCAGAGGCAGGCAGATCTCTTTGAGTTCAAGGCCAGCCTGGTCTACAGAGGGAGTTCCAGGACAGCCTCCAAAACATTACAGAGAAACCCTATCTCGGAAAACAAAACAAAAAAAATAGGTCTGTGCTGAATTAATATTTTATTTTCAGTATTTCTAGAAAACAGTTAACTGTGGTTTGGCCTCTCCCAAAGGTCCCCCCAGTGTGGCACTGTTGGGAGGTGGTGTAACCTATGGAAGATGGGGTCTTGTGGGATTCTTTAGGTCATTTGGGATATGGGAAGATAATCTGGGGGACCCCAGCTCCTTTACCAACCCTTTATTTGTTTGTTTGTTTATTTACTTGATGAGACAGGATTTCTCTCCATAGATCAGGCTGGTCTAGAATTTGGTAGGTAACTCAGACTAGCTTCAAACTTGCTGCCCTCTCTCAGTCTTAATATTTCTGGGATAACAGGTGTGTGCTGTCTTGCCCTGCTGCTATGAACTATTTTTAGTGTTGTGTTGATTCTAGGCTCTGGTCTTCCCCAGAAGCTCTACATGTTTTCTGTGTTAGAAACACATGGACTCTGAATATCACTTCCATGGTAACTCTGCCTTAACAGAGTTCCCCAATTCTGAATCAGTCTTAATTTAGATCCTTGGCTCTGGATTTTCCTTTTAATGAGAATGATATAAGCTTGGGACCTGCATCTGTCTTAAGTACAGACTTGAGTATCTGTCCTTTCCTTAGGGATTTTTAATACTCTCAGCCTGGAATGGACCAGTGTGTGGACACTTTTAGGTCAAGGGCACTCCTCCTCAGGTCCCATTGTGTACATGGCCTGTGGCTTAGACTTCCTTCCCCTGGTGAGTGAGGCAGCCTGATTCTGGACCTGATATGAGTTCTGGTCACTGACTGAATGTGACTCCCTTTCTATGTGTTCTGCGTGTTTCTGATACCTGGTGAGCCTTCCCCACTTTCCATCTAATTGTGAATTAAATCTTCTTAAATGTTTTACAGTGCTGGCACCACATAATTACTGAGTACCCATTTTTTGTTTGTTTGTTTGTTTGTTTTTCGAGACAGGGTTCTCTGTGGCTTTGGAGGCTGTCCTGGAACTCGCTCTTGTAGACCTGGCTGATCTTGAACTGAGTACCCATTTAAAAATTTTTGTTTTTAATTACTTTTTCCTACCAGTAGTGGTGATTGAACCTAGGGCCTTGCAAATTTGAGGCAAGTGTTATACTACTGATCTGTAGCTCAGCCAGTTTGTATTTTTAATGTTTGTTTGCTTGCTTGCTTTTTTAATAAAAATTTCTTAGATTTGTTTTATGTGTTTGTATTGCCTGCATGTATGTATGTGCCTCACATAGCATACCTGGTGCCTACAGACGTCAGGAGAGGGTGTTGGATTCCATGGAACTGTAGTTACAGGGCGGTGAGCCACCGTGTGGGTGCTGGGAATTAAAACTTGACTGTCTTGTAAGATAGCCAGAAAAGCTTCTTTGGAAATAAAAAAGTTATAAAAGACTGGAGAGACAGCTCAGTCAATAAAGCTTATGAAGACCCCAGTTTGTTCCCCAGCACCCATGTAAAAGCTGAGTGAGGAGGTGCTGGTCAAGCAGAATAGGTGAGCTTAGAGAGACTCCTGTCTCAAAGAAAGTTGAAGAATGACTGAGGAAAACACCCATGTTGGCCCGTGTCCCAACTCATGAGCATATACACACAGCTCTACATAACCCCCAAAAGGTCATAAAAACAATGCTCATTTAGTGAGAATCCCTGAGCCATAGGGCAAAGGTTTGCTCTGTCTTTGGGCATTTAAACTGTCAGAGTCCACAGATGGCTAGCTCAACACAATGGAGTACTATTCAGCAGAAAAAAGCAATGGAATCCTGAGATTCGCAGGCAAATGGATGACACTAGAAGAAATCATCTTGAGTGAGGTAACGCAGTCACAAAAAGAGAAACATGGCATGTACTCTCTCATATATGGATTTTAGACATAGATCTGGGGAGTGCCATCCTACAATCCCATGGCCAGAAAGTCTGGGAAACAGAAATTTCATTCAGTGGCTGATGGAAGAAGAGGCACACTCCCATGGCTAAGCACTGAGCTGAACTCAAGAAAGCCAGTAACAGAGAGGGAGGACTGATGACCAAAGGGATTAAGACTGGGCTGGTTTAACCCCCAGAAACAGCTGACCTGACAAAGGTTAACTCTTGAATCCCAGGCATCAGCCTGGGAATCCAGCATGAGTCTAATCAAGACCCCCTGAATGTGGGTGTCAGTGAGGAGGCCTAGGTAATCTATTGAGCCTTGGGCAGTAGATCAGTACCCATCCCAAGTATACACACGGACTTTGGACTCCCATCCAACAATGTGAGATGCACTCTCACCCTGAACTCTTGGGGAAGGGTCTAGGCCCTGCCCTGAATGAAATGACTATGGACACCCCCATGGAGGGCCTCACCCTCCCTGGGGAAATGAGGGGATAATGGGGGGGTTGGGGGGAGGGCACGGGAGGAGGGGAGGGAAAGGGAGAAGGACCTGGAACTGACTTGTGAAGCAACCTTGTTTCTAATCTAAATTTAAACTTAAAAATAAATAATAAAAAATTGTTTTCCTAATCATTAACCATAAACCATAGTCTATACGACTCCTTCAAGGAAACCCATAAGTCCTAGCTGCATGACACTTCCTTGTTCTTATTTTTTATCCTCTACAACCCCTGCCTTATTAGGGACAGAAGCAACACTTTAAACAGTACAACTTAAGAGGAAGTCATCTTTATAGTAATCCATAGGTAATAATGCCCAGTAGAATAGGGTATTTCCATGAGATAAACACACTACATCTAAGGCAGTGGGGATTCCCCACACACACCCATTCACACTGTACCAGATACCAGAGGAAAATGGCAGTGGCAAACCTGTAAAGGCACAGCAGTAGCAAGAGACATTCTGGAGCCAAAGCCCTTGGGGCCTTGCCTATTGGAGATTCACCCTTCAGTGCTTTGCATTCCCGTGGGGTGGGCCACTCTCCTGAAGTCAGGTGCCATGCCATTGGCATGTCCGGTGAAAACCCCCATAAAGCAATGGGAAGGACTGCTGGTGCTTGCCTTGTTTACTTACATTACGTTGCCTGCTGTGTGGTCACATCAGTTTGAAACTTCCTTGTGAACATCTTGAGTGTCTAAGGGCCACCTGATTCTTCTTCTTTTATCAGCCTCTTTTCTTTTATACTTAAGCTTTGCTTAACTAAATCAGTTCCTTATGGAGAACTCCTGAGACTTCTGGAGCTAACAGAAATGGGTTTACTTGAGCCCTGGCTCCTCCACTCCATCTATTACCCACACCCGAAAGAATAATGCAGTTTTCCTGCCAACCAACTTAGATTGAGCCTTTAAAAATTATTTAAGACTCATTTAAGTACTTGTTTGTGTGTGTGCACACGGATATGTACACATGTTTGCACCTGGAGTCAGATTCCCTTAGAGATGGAGTTACAGGAACTGGACAGCCTCCTAACATGGTTACTGGGGGCAGAACTCAAGTCTTCTGCAAGAGCAGTAAGCACTCTTCACCACTGAGCTGTCTCTCAGGCCTCTTTCTTTTCTACATGATGCTGGGGATCAAACCTTCATCCTTACACATCATAGAGCAAGTACTCCCCACCCCCGACAGTTTATCTGAGTAGCCCTGGCTGTCCTGGAACTCACTTTATAGACCAAGCTAGCCTTGAACTCAGAGATCTGCCTGCCTCTGCCTGTTGGGATTAAAGGCCTGTATAGCCACTGCTGGCTTGTGTTCTACCATTTTTAAAATAATCAAATTTCAGTTGTGTGTGTGTGTGTCTGTCTGTCTGTCTGTCTGTCTGTCTGTCTGTCTATGGAGACCAGAAGAAGATATTGGATTCCCTAGAGCTGTTACAGGTGGTTGTGAGTCACTTAATGTGGTGCTGGGAATTAAACTCTAGTCCTGTACCAGGGTACCAAACACTCCTAACCACTGCGCTATCTCTAACCACTGCGCTGTCTCTCTACACTTGTGCTCTCCCATTTTTTTAGAGACAATTTCTAATCCTCCTTTCTCTGCCTCCCAAATGCTTGGGTTATAGGTATATGCCAGCACCCTTTTTTTCTTTTCCTTCTTCAGTGCTGGAAGTTGAACTTAGGACTTGAATATGTTGGGCAAACTATCTACCACTGAGCTATAATGTAGTCCATAAGATTTTTAAAATTAAGTTCATTCAATTTGTGTATGTGTGTGTGTGTGTGGGGTTACACAGACAGAGACAGAGAGGGAGGACTTTTGGAAGTCAGTTCTCTTTTCACTATGTAGGTCCACGGAGTTGAACTCAGGTCATCAGTCTTGCCGGCAAATGCCTTTACCTGCTGAGCCTTTACTCTGATTCCATTTTGTGTCATTAAGAGACTCCTGGGCAGTTGTCAGAGCACATGTGAATTTGTGGAAGCAAGGATGGAAATAGAAATGGAATAGCAAAGTAGAAAGATGAGCCAACTGTGGTGGTACACGCTTATAATTTCAGCATTTAAAGGTAGAGGTAGCAGGATCTGGATTCCAAGCTCATTCCTAGTTACATAGTAAGTCCATGGTCAGCCTGGGCTACATGAGACCCTGACTCAAAGTATAAAAATGGGCCGGGCATTGGTGGTGCATGCCTTTAATCCCAGCACTCGGGAGGCAGAGGCAGGTGGATTTCTGTGAGTTTGAGGCCAGCCTGGTCTACAGCGCGAGTTCCAGGACAGCCTCCAGAACAATACAGAGAAACCCTGTCTCGAAAAACCAAAAAAAAAAGTATAAAAATGGAAAAATCAAAATACCGTTTTGTGTCAAATTTTGTATCAATTGTTTTAGTTTTGGAATACAGAGATTTGAACTTCAGGGGAAAATTTGTTTACACTTAAGTTCATATTTTATATATAAATATATTTTTGACATTTGTTTTGCAGGTTGTGGGATTAGTGAAATGCTTTCTTAAGCAGTAAAAGGTTGAAGATGTCTAGACAGAATTTAGTGGCTTTGACAGTGACCACCCTCCTGGGTGTGGCCATGGGAGGATTTGTCCTGTGGAAAGGCATCCAGCGAAGATGGAGTAAGACAAGCAGAGTGGTACAGCAGCAACAGCAGCAGCAACAGCAGCAGCAGCAACAACAGCAGCAGCAGCAGCAGCAGCAGCAGGTGCCTGGTATGAGGGAGTGGCCCCCTCCAGAAGATGCCCAGCTACCCTTTGGTGCACTGAGAGCACCTAGAGCCTTGTGGGAGGAGAGGATACTCCAGGCAGAGGTGGTGACAGTATCTCAGGAGGCAGACTGGAATCAAATTCAGCCCTTCTTTAGAAGAGAGTTGGAAGATTTTCCAGTACTTGGAATCGACTGTGAATGGGTAAGTGAAAAGGCAGTAACTGAAAAAGAATCTCATTAGTTTCCCCAACTGGGGACATGGGTGGTCAAGAATAGAATTGCCGAAAGGAGATTTACTTTGTTCTTGACTTGCTTGTAAGTACACTTTAGCAGATGATGCGGATGTCCTCAGGATAGGGGTGACCTTAGATTTGTTATTCTGGAGTCTGGTGGGCCTGCATGAGTTTTACTTTTGCTGATTATTCTCTAAACTGGACAAGATAATTAGCTTCTCCAAGTCTGTTTACTTATTTGTGATAGGAGTATAAGGGCACCTACTTCCAGTGATTTGTAGATAATCCCTATAAAGGCTTCAATACAGTTCTAATATACAGCAAGTGTGCATCAAATACCAGCTACTTTAGTTGTGGTGGTGCACACCTGTAATTTCAGCACCCTGGGAAGCTGAGGCAAGGGAATCACAGCAAGTTTGAAGCTATCCTGGACTACATTGTGAATTTGAGGCCATCCTAGGTTACAAAGCAAGACCCTGTCTTAAAACAAACAAATAAATAAAACCTACCACTACAACTACCTATTTTAGTTTTTGTTTTCAATTTGTTTTTTGAGACAGGTTCTAGGCTGGCCTTGAACTTGTTATATATCTGAGAATAACCTTGAGCTCTCCTACCTTTACCTCCTAAGTACTAGAATCAAAGGTGTGCACTACCCCACTGGTTTGTGAGTTTGAGACCAGCCTGGTCTACAAGAGCTAGTTCTAGGACAGTCTCCAAAGCCACAGAGAAACACTGTCTGGAAAAAGCAAAACAAATAAAAAAAACCAATTATTCATGGGTGTGTGCCCGCCCATGTGTGTGCTGCCATGTCCTCTGTATACTGTACTGTGGGCTGGGCAAGTGCTCTACCAACTAGTTCCTCAGACTGTTTTTGGTTCTTTTGAGGATTATTTTTCTTAAGTTTGTGTTTTTGTGGTGTGTGTGTGTGTGTGTGTGTGTGTGTGTGTGTGTGTGTGTGAATGCATGTGTGTCATGAGATACATATGGAAGTTAGAGGACAATTTTGGGATCATGGTCCTGGTCTAAAGGACTTAGAACCTTACAGTAGAAGACATACAGACCAAGTTCATATACATAGAAAATAACATGGCCAATACCTGTGGTATTTATCAAACACAGTGTCACAAGTACTGGGAGGAGGGGTATTTTATAGTTGACAACTGAGATTATAAAGAGAAAATAGTCAATATCACAAAAGAATTGCACTAAAATCTCCATGTGACTATCCCGCCTCTGCCTCTCATCTCTCTGTGGGAGTGCTGGGATTGCAGATGTGCACCAGTACACTGGCTTTTTACATGGGTTCTCATTGAGACTGAACTCAGGTTGTTAAGATTGTGTGTGTAGTTGGACTTTGTTGTCTGACTTTATTTGGACCACCAGCCCCCAAATAATGACATGGAGACTTACTATGAATTATGAAAACTTGGCCTTTAACTTAGACTTGTTCCCCACTAGCTCTTACAGCTTAAATTAACCTGTTTCTATTAATCTACACTCTGCCACATGGTTCTTTACCCCTCTTCCATTCTGTATGTTTGACTTCCTCTGTGTCTCGCTGGTGTCTCCCACGCGCCTAGTTTCTAACCCTGAGTTCCTCTCCCTTCCCAGAAGTCCTGCCTATTCTCTCCTGCCTGGTGATTGGCCATTCAGCTCTATTAAACCAATCAGAAGGTACCTTGTCAAAGACACACTTTGACTGTGTACAAGAAGATTATCCCACACTAGGGGTGTCCAGTGCTTTTACCTCTTGTGCCATCTCCGCAGCTCCTGTTAGCTGTTTCTTTGATTTTGTTTTGTTTTGTTTTTTTTTTGAAACTGGATTTCACTGTGTAGCCTGTACAAGCCCAAAACTCTAGATATTCCTGTCTCCACTTCTGAGTATTAGAAGTATATACTCCTCTATTCCTCTTTTTAAAAAGATACATGTTCATTATATTTTCTAAAATTTAATTTATTTACATAATTTTTAGGTATGAGTGCTGTGTCAGTATGCATGCCAAAGACAGCTTCAGATCCAGTTAGAGTTGGTTGTGAGCCACCATGTGGTTGCTGGGAATTGAATTCAGGACCTCTCAAAGAGCATTCAGTGCTCTTATTCTCTGAGCCTTCTCTCCAGCACTGAAATTTATATTATGATATGTGTGTGTGCAGGTGCCAGCAGCAGTCAGTAGAAAATGTTGGATCCTTTGGAGCTAGAGTTATAAGCAGTTGTGAGCAACCCCACTTGAGTGCTGGGAACACAACTTGGGTCTCTGCAGGAGCAGCAAGTGCTCTTAAATAATGACTCATACCTCCCATCCCTATTCCCAACTCTTAGAGTCATTCTTGCTTCTGTGTGTTGGTTGGCTCTTTTGAGACAGAATGTTGTGTATAGCCGTGGTTGACCTGGTACTTAATACATTGTTAAGGCTGGTCTGGAATGTGTAGCCGTACCCCTGCCTCAGCCTCCTGCGTATTGGGATGACAGTCACGAAACCACACCTAACCCCTATGCTAAATTTTTTGAAGTTATTTCAGGTACTCATTGATAATAAGATACCCATTGTTCTGAAAATATTTTTTCTTAGTCATGTAAAAAAAATTCCTCTGAGTGTAAAATTTTAGTTTTGTCATTTTCAAGACTGTATTCCATTGTCTTCTGGTTTCCATTGTTGCTGTTGAAGATAATCATCACAATATCATTGGTTCTTTGTAGGTAATCCAATTTTTTCCAAAACTCTGAAGATGTGCTAAGATGAGTCTAGATTCAGCTTGGGCTTAAGAAAGCTATTGTACATGATAACAGTGTTTTTATTATTTTAAAATTTTCTTTTAATATATTCATACTATTTATGTGTATGACTGACAGACAGACAGACAGGCAGGGAGGGCCAGAGGGAGGGAGGGAGGAAGGGAGACATACATACAGTTTTTCATTATGTAGCCCCAGTTGGCTTTGGAACTTGCTATGTAGATCAGGTTTTGTAGTCGGAGTTTTCCTATTCCACAGCCGCTCTCAAATAACACACTGAGGATTATATTAATTATAAAAGCTCGGTCAATAGCTCAGGCTTCTTACTATCTCTTACAACTTTAACACATTTCCATTAATCTATATTCTGCCACATGGCTTTTACCTCTAACCCATTTTGTGTGTTCTACTTGTTCTGTGTCTGGCTAATGACTCCTCTGACTCCACCCTTCTTCCAGCATCATTTTAACCTGATTTTTCCCACCTAACCTCCTTCTGCCCAGCTATAGGCCAGTGATTTCTTTATTAGCAAATGAGAGTAATACATATTCATAGTGTATAAAAAGATTGTTCTACAACCAGGCTGTCCTCACACTCCTAGAGATCCACTTGCCTATACCTCCCAAGTGCTGGGATCAAAGGTATATTTCATCACACACAGCACCAGCTTTCTTCTGAGGATATGTAAATAGCCCCTATTGGTAAAGCAGTATCTAAGAAGAAAGTCTAAGGTTTTGGTGAGTTAAATTGTGGCTGTGCTGAACAGTAAGGTAGAATTTAAGGGCAAAGACTCTTACATTTTGTTATTAGTAGCAATCTTTGTGGTGTTGACTATTTTCTCTTGGTAATCTTGATTGCCTCAAGAAATATTTCTTTTCCCAGTACTTGTGACACTGTGTTTGATAAATACTTTGCTTTTACCATGTCATTTTCTATGTGTGAGAGCTTGGTCTATATGTCTCTTTTTCCTGAAAGGTTCTAAGTCCTTTAGGCCATGCCAGCCATAACTGTAGGCAGTGTGTGAGCCTCACCCATAGTCAGAGCAGGCAGGGCTCCTCAGCCTCACTGCTGACATGACTGGCAGATGGTTCTGTGTTGTGAGTATTTGTTACAAGATGTGTACTGTTGGATGTCTTATGCTGTTGGATGCCCAGCAGCGTCTGCCTCCTACCTGACCAAACATTTCTTCAGACTTAAATTTCCCATCGGGGAAAAATCACTCTCTCTTCAGAACTACTGTTGTAGACACTAGGAAATTTGAATGGTAATGTCAGCTTTGCCACTATCCCATCATATTTGGTAAGCTGTTTCACCTATAGGCTGAAAGTTCCTTTTCCTGAAAATTGAGAAGGAACTTATTGGGTGTTTCATCTGTTTTGTGGATTGCTTTTAGAATCCTTAAACCCAGCTGAGCGGTGGTGGCACACACTTTTAGTCTCAGCATTCAGGAGGCAGAGGCAGATGGATCTCAATGAGTTCGAGGGCTACAAAGCAAGTTCCAGGACTGCCAGAACTTACACAGAGAAACCTTGTCTTGAAAAAATAAAAACAAACAAACAAACAAACAAACAAAAGACTCTTTAAGTCCTTGAAAATAGAAACGGATTTTATATGTTTTTCTGGGATAACATTCTTTCAGAATTTTTTCAAACTTACCTTTTGGGAGTCATACCCCAAAAGATTAAATGTTGATAATGTGTATAGATAATATGCATAGTTATTTTCTTCTTTTAAGATATACATTTCTTTTGATAAACTCCATTTGTGACTTTGTCCCACCAGGATCTGTTATTGCTGGCAGAGCTGTACTCTGCATGATTTGTTTTGTGTTTTTGAAAAAGGTTCCCAATATATAGCTTTGGCTGGCTTAGCTCAATATGCAGATCAGGCTGGCCTCAAACTCATAGATTATTACCTTATACCCTGTGCTGGGATTCAAAACAAATGCCCATGCCTAGCCTCTACTTCCTTTTGAAACTTGCCTCTTGAGGCAGTGCTGTTAAGCAAATAAGGGCAGTTTCTAGCATGTGCAATAGATCATTCAGGTATGGTACCATTTGGTGTTTCTGCTCGTAGCCTCTTTTTCTTAGCCTTTTAAACCCAGCATGACTGACTGCATGTGTCCCAGAGCTCCTGAGTCAGCTGGTCACTATTTCTGGACTGATCAGATTTCAGGGCCTGGAGTTGGCCCTGTGAAACTTAGTCAGACTGCTGCTTTCTAAGGCCTCACATCTGTTAGAACAGGTTCTCCTTGCATTTAACCTCAAACCCATTCTGCTGCTCCCTTTGAGAAGCCAAGGGTATATCTCTTAGATTGGATTTTTAGCCAGAGTTTACTTTTGTCATGCTACTGAGCAAGGATGTGAACTATGCTGTCTTGTTCTTTTACAGGTGAATTTGGAAGGCAAAGCCAGTCCTTTGTCACTTCTACAGATGGCTTCCCCGAGTGGCTTCTGTTCATTGATTCGCTTGCCCAGGCTGATCTATGGAGGCAGAACACTACCAAGAACGCTTTTGGACATACTGGCAGATGGCACCATCTTGAAAGTAGGAGTGGGATGCTCAGAAGATGCCAACAGGCTTCTACAGGATTATGGCCTCGTTGTCCGGGGCTGTCTGGACCTCCGCTACTTGGCCATGAAGCAAGGGTATGTTTGTATGCATGTAGCTATGGGGCAAACATTATACATTATACATTATACAGGGGATCAATAATGAAGCATTTAGAATTCCATAGACACCGAAAGGCTTTGAAAATGCATGTTGAACTTGTGAGGAGACATATCAATGTGTGAGAAAAGTTTGGTTGGCTAAATTTCTTTTTTGATCAACCTCTCATCACTTGTAAAGGAGAGGTTATGAACCAGTGGCCCACTGGCTAAGTTAGAGCTGTAGGGTTTGTTTATTTTTTTCCCATGTGAAATCACTTTTAAATCCAGAAGACTAAGTATAAGAATCTGTACTAGTGGTTTCTCTTCCAGAAATTAGGTGACCTGGCCTCAGAGTTCTGAGTTACAGATGGCAACAGTGGGCCAGGTTTGGGATTTCCTTTTTTGATTCCTGTATTCAATTTAACTTCCCAAGTCTTGACCACTCCTGTGGTAGACCTGACTTCTGGTCAGCATTTTAGTTTGCAAACCAGCCTTAGGCCCAAATAATGGTCAACCTTGTCTTGACTTGGAGAGGGAGGCTTTCCTTCTTAGCCTTTTCTTCTACAGAAACTCTGTTTCACTCCATCTTTCAGGGGTCATAATTTCTCAGGTACATGCACAGTCCTCATTTATCCATTATTTATTTATTTACTTGAATTTTATTTATTTATTTTTATGACTGTTTTGCCTGAGTATATGTTTGTATCTGTGGAAGCCAGAAGAGGACATCAGATTCCCTGAAACTGGAGTTACAGAGGGTTGTGAGCTACTATGTGGGAGCTAAGAACTGAGCCTGGGTCCTCTGCAAGAGCAGCAAATGCTCTTAACTGTTGAACCGTCTCTTCAGAAACCATAGTTGTCATTTATACTCTCTGGGCATTTGGAGACACTTAAATGAGTGTATGTAAATTGAAAGTGCAATCTGTTCTCTGAGGCTGAGGCAAGGAGGGTATGAGTATAAGGTCAGCCTGGGCTAGATCATGAGCATCTGTCTCAAAAATGCCCCAAAAGATAACTAGGCCAAAGATGAATATTATCGTGAAATGATAATATACAAGTTGTGGTTAGAAAGAAGAATGAAATTGTGGCCAGGTGGTGGTGCACACCCTTAATGCCAGCACTCTGGAGGCAGAGGCAGGCAGATCTCTGTGAGTTTGAGGCCAGCCTGGTCTACAGAGCGAGTTCCAGGACAGCCTCCAAAGCAATATAGAGAAAGCCTGTCTTTCCTCCAAAGCAATATAGAGAAAGCCTGTCTTGAAAAAAGCAAAACAAAAAAGAATGAAATTGTGTGTGTATGTATTTGGGTGCACATGCATGTGTGGAAGCCGGAGGTCACTGTGGAGGGTCTTCTTCAATTATTTTTTATTACATTTTGTGGTTGTTTGAGACAGGGTCTCATCATATAGCCATGACTGACCTAGAACTCAATATCTAGATCAGGCTGGCCTTGAACTTACAGAGACCTACATGGCTGTCTTTGCTTCCTGAGTACTGAGTTTAAAGGCTTGTACCATCACTGCCCAGTTTTCACTCTTTTTTGTTTTGTTTTGTTTTGTTTTTTTGAGACAAGGTTTCTCTGTGTAATAGCCCAAGCTGTCTTGGAACTAGCTTTGTAGACCAGGCTGGCCTCGAACTCACAGAGATTCGACTGCCTCTGCCTCCCGAGTGCGTGCACCACCACCACCCAGCATCACTTTCTTGTTTTGAGAGAGTCTCTCACTCAGTCTGGAACTCACAGATTTGACTAATCTGTCTGGTCAACAAGCCTCTGTCTCTGCCTCCTGGCATTGGGATTACAGGTGCATTCTGTCTGTCACACCTGACCTTTTTATATAGCTGGCTGGCTGGCTGGCTTCCTTTCTGCCTGCCTTCCTGCCTTCCTTTTATTTTTTTATTTTTTAAGACATTTCTGGGAAGATAGCTAAGTGGGTAAAAGTGCTTGCCTAAGTTTGAATCTCCAGAACCCACGTAAAGTCAGTGAAGTAGTGTATATGTAAATCCCAGAGGTCTGTATGCTGTGAGAGGTGGAGACAGGAGAATCCCAGGAAGCTCCTTGGTCAGCTAGCCTGGCATATCTAGTTGCGAACAGCAAAGAGAACCTGTCTCAAACAAGGAAGAAGAGAAGGACAGATATTCAGGGTTGCACCCACACATGTTCACCTGCAGTTACATGAATGTGCATACACATGTATGTATACACACACACACACACACAAAGACTTAAACATTTTAAATGGATTAATGAATAAGATTCCAAGTAGCCCTGCTGGGTCTGGAACTCCATGCAGCTAAGGAAGATCTTGAACTCCTGATCTTTTTGCCTCCACTTCCCAAGTCCTAGAATGATAAGACTGTACCACCATACTTGCTCTCTTCATGTTTTCTGTATATATGTGAATTTCATTCTATTTACTTAAAATTTTTTGTGTATGTGTGTGCATGTGTGTGTGTGTGTGTGAGAGAGAGAGAGAGAGACAGACAGACAGACAGACAGACAGACAGACAGACAGTCTCCCAAGGTACACATGTAGAGGTTAGAGGACAACTTGTAGGAGTTCATTATTTCCTTATACCTTGTGGATTGGGGATTAAACTCAGCTTGTCAGATTTGGTGGGAGGTCCCTTTATTCCTGTGCCACCTCACTGGCCCACTGATGTTTTCTTAATTGGTTAGTCTCTGATTGTCGAAGATCAATGATGAAATCTTTTTGTTACCCCTCATCAATTTTTAAATGATTTATTTATGTTTATGTGTACAAGTGTTTTCCCAGCATGTATGTAAGTACTCCCCATGTGTGCAGTGCCTGGTGCGGCAGAGAAGGTGTCAAAATTCCCTGGAACTGGAGTCACAGATGGTTGTGAGCTGCCTTGTGGGTGCTGGGAACCAAATCTGAATTCTTTGGAAGACCAGCAAGTGCTCTTAACCTGTGAGCCGTCTCTCCAGCCCCCTGCAACAGTTTTAATCAGAAAGTTTTGAAGAACAGAAACAATTACTGGTTTTTATACTCTTACCTCCTAGATGACAATAGCTTTGTCATTTTTATTCATATATATAAAACATAAGGCATGAGTACCATTAAAGGACATTTGGTCTGCTTACAATTCTTGCTACATATAGTGCTGCAGTGAATATCCACTTAAGTCTTTGTCCTTTGGATAAACTCCCAGAAAAGGAGATGCTAGATCAGAGAGTTTTTGATATTTATTTTTAAACTTTTTCATAATGATCATAAAGAGGGCCAGCTTACCAATTTTATGAGTTGAATTGATTTTTATGCTCCATTGATACTAGATGTATGTGTTTAAAAAACAAAACAAAAACCATTGCAAAACTGATAGCAATTCACCATTTTCTTTGATTTCTTGTGCTTACTTGTCTTCTGTTAATTGGTCATTTAAAAATTTTCCTATTCATGTCATTTTCCCATTTTTGATACATGATTTTATTTATTTCTTATAGAAACAATATACTCTGTAATGGGCTTAGCCTGAAATCACTTGCTGAGACTGTTTTGAACTTTCCACTCGACAAGTCCCTTCTACTTCGTTGCAGCAACTGGGATGCTGAGAATCTTACTGAAGACCAGGTACTTTTTATCAGAGTAGTTGATTCTAATCTTCAATATGAGTATTGGGTAAAGTAGACTGTTAGGTGATACATTAAGAGACCTATTGCATTTTAGTTTTGAATGTGACGGATACTCCAATGTATCGATGGTTCAGGAGTAGACTTACAGCAGGTAGATTGGGCTAACTAAATGTGTAGACGGAAGTTTCTTTTCCATCCTGACCCACAGCCTTTTGGTCCCAAATAAACACAGAGCTTATATTAATTATAAACTGTTTGGTTGAAGGCTTAGGCTTCCTATTGGCTAGCTCTCTCTTAATTATTAACTCATTTCTATTAATCTGTGTATCTCCACATGGTCTTGGCTTACTGGTGATGCCCAGACCTCTTGCTTCCTCGGCAGCTGCATGGTATCTCTGTGTTCCTCTTCCCAGTATTCTTCTAGTCTGGTGGTTCCACCTACACTTCCTCCTGACTACATCCTGCCTGCCCATTGGACAAAACAGCTTTATTCATCAGCCAATAAGAGAAATACATATTCACAGAACACAGAAGGACCTCCCCCATCAAATATGATCTGAGGGCGAACGAATCAGTTCATACACACATTTCTCTTATGGCTCTTTATTCTTCAAAAGATGTTATTCCCAAAGTTCTCTCTCAAAAAGCTCTCTGTAAGATTTTTCCTCAAAAGTTCTTTCTCTAAAATCTCTCTCTTAAAGTTCTCTTTAGAAATTCTTAAAAATTCTCCTAGAGTTCTTTCTAAAAATTCTCATAGATCTCATAAGGCTTCCAGTTTATATACCCAATACAGATAAAGTGCTGTAAATCTCACCATAAGAAACAGTAAGTAGTTCTCTGTCTTTCTCATCCCACTGTTTCTTTTGCTCTTCCTTCTCAGAGGCCACCACTTTAATTTTTTCTGGTAATTACCTTTATACTTCCAGATTAAATGCATGTGTCATTCTTTCTTATTTGTGCATAGTGTGTTTTGACTTTAGTTAAGGTTTTTATTGCCATGAAGAGACACCATCACCATGACAACTCTTATAAAGGAAAACATTTAATTGGGGTGGCTCACTTACAGTTTCAGAGGTTCAGTTCATTATCATCATGATGGGGAGCATGGCAACATGCAGGCAGACGTGGTGCTGGGGTAGTAGCTGAGAGTCCTACTTCTTGCCAGCAATAGGAAGTTGACTGAAATGCTGGGCGATACCCTAAGCATAGGAAACCTCAAAGCCTGCCCCCACAGTGACATACTTCCTCCAACAAAGCCACACCTCCTAGTAGTGCCACTTCCTGAGAGATTATAGGGGCCAGTTGCATTCAGGCTATCATAGACTTTTTTCCTTGACTTTTCAAGACTCTCTGTGTAGCCTTGGTTGTCCTGGAACTTGCTCTGAAGACTAGACTGGTCTTGAACTCACAGAAATCCACCAGCCTGTGCCTTCTGAGTGCAGGAATTAAAGGCATGCACCACTACCGCCCGGCCATGTTTTGACTTCTTATACAGAAATTATGACCCAGTTCCTGGATCTCAAACAAGAATTTATTCCCTACTCTATCTTCCCAATATAAGTAAATAGTCCATTTCATCAGGAACAATACTTTGTTTTCTTAGGATAGAATATTAATATTTTTATTTCCTTAGTGTTCTCTACACTATTGACTTAACCCCAGCCTGTTTAGGATGTAAATTTTTCATGACATGCTCTAGGCATAGACTTAGTTTTTCCAGTACCATACCAAAAAAAAAAAAAAAAAAAAAGAGAGAGGGAGAGAGACATAAAAAAGGATAAGAAAAGCTGGGTGTGATGGTGAACTCCTTTGATCCCAGCAGAGGCTGGCTGGTCCCTGAGTTCAAGACCAGCCTAGTCTACAGAATGAGTTCTGTGACAACAAGGTCTAACTCATTTAGGGGCTTGTCTGTCTCCTGTCTCTATCAAGATGCTGAGGTAGGAGGCTCACTGCAGTTTGAGGCCAAGTTGGTCTACAAGGAGACCCTGTCTCAGGAAGCAGGGAGAGAGAATGAATATGAGACTCTGAATTATGCTAAGTGAGAAAAGCTAGTCACAGAGATTATATAGTATGTGATTCCATTTCCATGAAACATCCAAAATAGGTTGCTTCAGTAAAGAACAGAGAATTGCTAGAGGATATATGATTTTTTGTGTGTGTGTGAATTGGCCAGTGTCCTGATTGATTCTTATTTATAATTGCTTAGTTCTGTTCGGATGCTAAAATAATTGAACTAGATACCTGAGTGAATTGTATGGCACATGGTTTAGAGCTCAATAAAGCTATCATGTAAAAAAATAGTTTATTGGTAGTGGTATCAAAATGTGTGATTCTTACTATAGTTTTTTTTTTCTGGTATAGAGGATTGAACCCAGCACCTTGTGTGTACCAGGCAGGCAGTCTACTGAGCTATAGCCTCAGCCCTATTTATGATGCTTGATTACATACTGAATCAGGAATCCTAATTTGTAAAAGACTAATGTTATTAGGACCATTGGAGACAGTAGAACTATGTATCTGCTAATGTTCTTGTGTTGCACCAGCATTAAAGTTCTTAAGTGTTATGATTATGCAGGAGAATTCCTTGAGCTGAGGAAATACATGCTCATATATTTAGAGGTGTAGTATCTTTTTTGTTACATTTTTATTTATTGTGTGTGTTCCTGAATGGCACAGTGTGCTTGTGGAAGTCAGAGGACAACTTGAGGGAATCAGTTCTCTCCTACCATGTGGAACCTGGTGATCGAACTTGAGTGGTTAGACTTGGCAGCGAGCACTTTTACCCACTGATCCCTTCTTACTGGCCTATGGTGAAATATCTTCATAAGTGCAATTTAACTTTAATATGCATCTGGTAAAAAAAAAAAGTATGGGATATTTGTGTTGTGAAGAGTTAAAGCCAGTAGTGGTAGTCCGTGCCTTTAATCCCAGAACTCAGGAGACAGAAGTGAATTGATCTTTGTGAGTTTGAGTTCATACTGGTCTACGTAGCATGGTCCAGGATAGTGAGACCCTGTCTCAAAATAGATAAAAAATGAGCATTAAAGCATTTATTGACAGTTATGAATGTCAATTCTCATATTCCCTTGGCCTCTTTAGGGCTTGAAAATGTTCAAGATAAAATTTAGTGGGGCAAAGTTTATTGTTACCAAAGTTGAAGCCCAATTTATGATCCTCATTGCTATGGAAATGGAGACTTTTTAAAGGTGCTGGGATTAAAGATATGTGCCACCAACACCAGACTGAGAGTTAATAATTCTTAATTGGGACCAGCAAGATGGCTCAGTGGATAATAGTTCTTGCCACTAAGCCTGGAAACCTTAATTCAATCCCTAGGATCCACTTGGCAGATGGAGACAATCGACTCTAGAAAGTTGTCCTATGACCTCTACACACACACACACACACACACACACACACACACACACACACACACACACACACACACACACACACACGCTGTGGCACATGTAGCTGTACATACACGTAGATAAACAATGTGACAAAATATTTAAGAATGCTGTTTTTTCTAACTGTAAGCATAGTGATTAAGATTTCAGAGAATAAGGGGCTGGAGAGATGGCTCAGCAGATGAGTACTACTGCTCTTCCAGAGGACCTGAGTTCTATTCCCAGCTCCAAACATAGTGATTCACAATCACCTGTAACTCTATTCCAGGAGATCCAGTGCTCTCTTCTAGCTTCCATGAACAGCAATTACACATACATATATTTGGTTAAATACTCATAAAATAAAAATAAGTAAATAAAACTAGGTGATGGTAGCACGTGCCTTTAATCCTAGCACTTGGGAGGCAGAGGCAGGTGGATCTCTGTGAGTTCGAAGCCAGCCTGGCCTAGAAAACAAGTTCCAGGACAGCCAGGATTATATATAGAAACCCTGTCTTGAAAACAAACAAATGAGATACATATCAACTTGTCTGCGCAACAGGGCTGAGAAACTATCTCTTCCTGCCCCAAAATATTAAAAATTTAAATCACAGGAGCTGGAGAGATAGCTCAGTGGTTGGGGCTGCTCTTCCAGACAAGGTCTTACTAAGTAGACCTGGAAATGTATGTAGACTAGGCTAGTCTCAAACTGACAGATCTGCCTGTCTCTGCTGGGATTAAAGGTATGTGCCACAAAACTTGGCTTTTTTTTTTTCTTTTTAATGGTGGTAACACATGAAAAATGATTTTATTAAGATTAATTTCTATGTAATAAAATTGACCTATTTAAAATATCAGGCATGGTAACACATGTAGAGTGTCTCTAACTCAAGGCCATTCCAACCTATATAGCCAGATTTTGTCTCAAAAAGGATAAAGTTGGGCATCCCACTAATCCTAAGCAGGTTTAGAAGCCCAAGGAGTTTGTCCATCTCTGTTTTTCCAATTCTGGGATTACAGGCAAATGTCACCATACCCAGCGTTTTTACGTGATCTCTGGGGATCAAGCTTATGTCTTTATGCTTGTAAGGCAAACACTTTACCAACTGAACTATCAATGCAACTGCCATAATAGACTTTTTATTTATTTATTTATTTTGGTTTTGTATTAGAGATAGAGCCTCACGCTGTAGCTAATATAGGCCTTAACCTCAAGGCAGTTTCCCAAGTGCTGGGATTAGCAAACTAACAAGATTTTAGACTGCTAAGCAAGTGCTTCCCTGAGTGGAGTTCACGGCATTGTGATTGGCCTGTCTTCCACATCCCGCTGACCTCTGACTTTTCTCTTCAGGTAACTTATGCTGCCAGGGATGCACAGATTTCAGTGGCTCTCTTTCTCCATCTTCTTGGATACCCTTTGTCTAGAAATTCCTGTGAGGAGGAAAACAATGACCAAGTCAACTGGAGGAAAGTCTTGGAGAAATGCAGGGCTATGGTAGACATCCCATTCCGAAGCAAGGGACTTGGCCGATTGTGTGAAGAGCTTAATGGGGAAGCACTGGAGTTTCAACAGAAGCCAAGAAATAGGAAGGCTAAGCCTGATGGAATGATGCCAGGCAGCAACCATGGGAGAGACCCCAGGAAGCATAAAAGAAAGCCCCTGGGGGTGGGCTATTCTGCCAGGTAACTCATTTGTTCCATGCTGATGAAGAGCATTACCCTGAGTCAGGCAGCAGAGACTTTCCAGGGTTAATGAACCTTTCCCTGCTGTTAGTGACATTTGGACTATACTCTTTTATTTGTGTATTTTTCTTTTCCCCTTCTTTTATTTTTCTGTTTGTCAATTGGAATAGAAATGAAGAGAACTTACCCTAGCTTTGTCACTGACTGTATAGGCCTGTAACTTTACCTGTAAAAGAGGTATGGGGCCATAGAGATGACTTGCCAGGTTGAGGCACTTGCTCC
Organism: Mesocricetus auratus; assembly: GCF_017639785.1. Lineage (NCBI taxonomy): Eukaryota > Metazoa > Chordata > Mammalia > Rodentia > Cricetidae > Mesocricetus > Mesocricetus auratus. The sequence goes on along the minus strand of NW_024429186.1, from coordinate 36,432,679 downwards.
CAAACCTAATGACCTGAGTTTAGGCTTCAGGACCCACATGGTAGAAGGAGAGAACTGACTCCCAAAGTTGTCCTCTGACCCCAAATAAGTGGTAATGAAATGTTTGAAGGGGATATAATTTTTATCCCTTGTTTGAGAATGTTATGAACATTTGTGCCTCTCCCCAAAATAAATAAGTGGTAATGAGATATTTGAAGGGGATATAATTTTTATCCCTTGTTTGAGAATGTTATGAACGTGAATAACATGAAGTCCTAATATTTACCAGGATAAATGCTTCAGATTTCTTGTTCATGAGTGTTTCCAGCCCCATGCCAACTTTATTGTGTAGCTAGTGAGACTCTCCTGTGTGACTGACACCTCTTGAGGAGGTTAAGTAGTAAGTGCTTTGGAGTGGAAGTGCGATCTCTGGAGCATGGCACCTCAGGAATGAGATGATTAAATTGAGGGAAGCATTGCCTGTGAACCAGAAATCAACCCACACGGCCCTCATTACTTTATCTTGAACTTTTACAGTTTTCATTTACTGTTTAATTCAGTGATTTGGCAGCTTTTGGTGCTCTGTTCCTGTTTTCATTCACAGCAGAGCTCTGTGAACAACTCCCAAATCACTTCCTGGTGTCTCAGTCCATAAGTATAAAAACTAGAGGCCTTAGGAGTTCATTTGTTGCCCTGTGTCCTAGCCAGTGCCTCCTGAGGATTGACTGTGGTTTCCTGCCTGTTTTTCCATATGTAATATGATTGATTCTGGTGTTGCAAATAGTTTGAATCACTCAGAAGAGAGTATGGGAAGGTCTTGGGTAGCTTGGCCAATAGCTTTCAGTATGAGGTTTCTTTTCCTTGCAGAAAATCGCCTCTTTATGATAACTGCTTTCTCCAAGCCCCTGATGGGCAGCCCCTGTGCACCTGTGACCGGAGGAAAGCTCAGTGGTACCTGGACAAAGGCATTGGAGGTATGAGACTCATTTATCATAATTTATTTATACTTAGGGTCTTGACGTGAGTGGGGTATGGAAGAGAGTGAATAGAGGAAGGCAAAGAGACTCTGAGATGTGTGGGGCTAGGCATTCTCTACTAGCACATAACAATAGTTAAAGATTGCTTCCTGGTGGTGGAGGTGGGAGTAGCCCAGCACTGATGTGTTTTCTTTTTCCTAAGAGCTGGTGAGTAAAGAACCTTTTGTGGTCAGGCTGCAGTTTGAACCTGCAGGAAGACCTGAATCCCCAGGAGATTATTACTTGATGGTTAAAGAGAACCTGTGTGTTGTATGTGGCAAGACAGATACCTACATCCGGTGAGTATTGTGTTAAACTAAGTAACTGCCTCCTGTGGGAATTGCCTGTGTAGTCACCTGCCTTGGTTAAGTTTTCCCACATGGCAGAGTGTCTTAGTTAGAGTTTCTATTGCTGTGAAGAGACATCATGACCATGGTAACTCTTACAGAAGAAAACATTTAATAGGAGTAGCCTACATTTTCAGAGATTTAGTCCATTGTTATCATGGTGCAATATGGTAGTGTGCAGGCAGATATGGTGCTAAAGAAGACGCTGAATGTCCCAAATCTTCTCTTGCAGGCAACAGGAAGTGAATTGTCTCACTGGGTGTAGCTTGAGCATAGGATACCTCAAAGCCCACCCCCACAGTGACATACTTCCTCTAACAAGGCCTTCTCCTACGAGGCCACACCTCCCATTAGTGCCATGCCCTTTAGGAGCCATTTTCTTTCAAACCACCACACAGAGAGACTTCACTCTACAAACATTGCAGTTTTCCTAACAGCTTCATCATTCTGCCTGGCCATCTCTAATGGCCTCTATTCCCCTTAAGGGAGACCTTGAGGCTGTACCCCAGTACCCTCCCTGAAGCTTTCAAGCTTTCTAAGCCTTAGTATTGTTTATAGAGTTCTCCAAGGATGTTCTTTCACATTAGGGTTCCCATTGTGAACATGAGGCTGACCACTGGGCTTGAGTACCTGTGTTTGCGCTTTCTCTGTGGCCCCTGTGCAGTATTTCTCTTCTTTTTCTTCCCTTCCAACTTCCCTCCCTCCTTGCTTCCCCTTTTCCTCTCTTCTTCCCACCATTCCTAGTGTGTTTCGTAATTTTTTTAATCTTAATTTTGGTTGGACATCATTTTGAACCAAAATATTTCTTTTCTTTTTTTTCTGAAACAGAGTTTCTCTATGTAGCCCTGGCTGTCCTGGAACTCCCTCTATAGACCAGGCTGGCATTGAACCCAGAGATCTACCTGCCTCTGTCTCCTGAGTGCCACCACCACCTGGCTGAGACAGAATATTTTTATATAGCCTTAAATGTGGTTATCCTCCTGACTTAGCCTTCCAAGGGCTGGAATTACAGACTTGTGCCACATTGCTTCTCTTTAGTAATTCACTTCCAAATTAATTAAAGTGGGACAACTGTTGCCACTGGGAATTTTCCTTGAGAACTTAGTTGTACGTAGACAATGATGGCAGACCTTGGTGAGCTGAGAAATAGTGTCCGGGTGAGGGAGTCCTCAGATAAAGGAAGTTGGTTTGCTCAGCCCACCAGACTTTTTAAGAGTTATTGTGAGATGTCAAAAGCCATTATAATATCATTTCATTTCTCTTAGACTCTCCTTTCTAGGAACACAGTGGTTGTTACTAGTCTCTGCCATTGAAGCCTGACAGCAGGGAGTCTGTACTTACTTCAAGGAGAGATAAGCATAGGTAGATAAGGCAGGCAGGTGGGCCTGAGAGTGACATAGGTAGTATTGCCTTCATGTAACCTCTATTGAGTTGTGCTGCCCAAGCCTTCCCAGTCACATTTAGGCCCAGGTTAGACTCCGAGTAGTTCATCTGCTGACTCCATATGTGGTCTGTGTCATAAGCTAATGAGCACTACTCTTGGGGTGGGCTCGTTCCAGGAAAAATATCATTCCACATGAGTATCGCAAGCATTTCCCCATTGAGATGAAGGACCACAACTCCCATGATGTACTGTTGCTCTGCACCTCCTGCCATGCCATCTCCAATTACTATGACAACCATCTGAAGCAACAGCTGGCCAAGGAGTTCCAGGCTCCCATTGGCTCAGAGGAGGGCTTACGCCTGCTGGAAGATCTAGAGCGTAGGCAAGTGCGTTCTGGAGCCAGAGCCCTGCTCAATGCAGAAAGCCTGCCAGCCCATCGGAAAGAAGAGCTGCTGCATGCACTCAGGGAGTTTTATAACACAGATACTGTTACAGAGGAGATGCTCCAAGAGGCTGCCAGCCTGGAGACCAGGTATGACTTACTGTTGTTCAGAGAAAGGATGGGGAATGACCCAGTGACAGCAGCCCCCAGTGCTTCATGAAAATGCTTGTTACAACCCCCAGTGCTTGGCCACATGCTTATTAATCTAGTATCTATTTGTTTAAGATACCATGGGACAGAACCAAGCAGCTTGAGAATTTCTATTTCATAGGAGATGGTGAGATGGCTCAGCAGGTTAAGGTGCTTGCTGCCAAACCTGACAACTTTACTTGGATCCCGAGGACTGACATGGTGGATTGAGGGAACCAGTTCCCAAAGTTGTTCTCTAACCTCTACACATGTTTCATGGCATGCTTGCACGTGTGTACTTCCACATGTATATACATACAGACAACACACTCACCTAAATGTGATTTTTTTTTTAAAAGAGAGATTTGCCAATTGTGAGGTATCTGTTGTTGACTCTATAAGGTCAAATGTAGTTGGTCTCATGCATCCTTCTGGAGAGGTTAATCCTAAAGTGAGCACATAAGATGAAAACAATAATCAGTTAATACCCTGAAATCTCTGAATTGCCATGAAGTAAATAAATTATATGTAGTTTTGTGTCTTCATACCTAGATTTTTGAGAATTTTGACCAGTGCATTCATTCATATTTCTTGTCTGAAGCTACTGGATAGAATTTTGAGCAAACCACTGTCCTATTTAATCTTTTTTCTTCTTTCCTTTCTCTTTTCCCCTTCTTCCACATGAGTACATAGTTGAATTAATATGACATAACTCAATGTTTCTAAACAAGAAGTTTATGATCCTGAGGCATGAACGTGTACATGGCTCCAACAATAAGCATTGTAGGTTACTATGCAGCTGTCAGTTTTTTACAGGATTAGAGATCCATAAAAGTCTGATAATGTGGCTGATAATAAAGGAGTAAAAACTATATTTATATCAACAAACATTTATTTCTTTATTCAAAAGTTTGTTTTACTCATACTACTGATCTACCACAGCCTAGAGATACTGCAAATATTTCCTAAACAGATACTTAAAGACACCCTGAAGTACCAAACTCATAAATTGTATTTCTAATAGCAACTTAATGACTTTTTACTTTTACCTTACATAGTTTTTAATTGTTTAAAGTTTTCCCCCCTCAGAACAGGGTTTCTCTGTGTAGATCTGGCTGTCTTGGTATCCTGGAACTCACTCTGGTCTCGAACTCACAGAGGTCCTCCTGTCTTTGCCTCCCAAGACTTGGGATTAAAGGCGTGCACTGCCATGGCTGACTAGCCATATACCTTTCTATAAGCAGGTCCCTGAGTTAGGTGATAGATTGAGACTGTGTCAGGATGTTTGGAAACATTGTAAATTTATGGGACTAGGCATGGTGACACTCCCAGAGGCAGAGGCAGGTCGATCTGTGTGAGTTCAGTGCCAGCCTGGTTTACATACTGAGGTCTAGGACAGCCAGGACTACATAGAGATGCCCCGTCTCAGAAAGCAAACAAGAAAAAAAATGGGAAGCTAATGAGGCAAATAATAAAACACCTGCAAATATTGGGAGAGCCCAAAGTTGCTAAACTGGCGGGAGCGTGGCAGGAGGACTGGATTAGATACTGAGAGGAAAGAAGCGGGGAGCAAGGTGCTTTTGAGAACGGTGGTTTTTCCCTTGAAGGAGGTAGAGGGAAGCTCAGCTCACATAGTAAGAGCAGTTTTTATGGTTTCCTGTCTAGCTGGGGACTAGGCAGGGGTTCATCTTCTACAGTACACTGTCTGCACAGCTGAGCAGCCATGGGAACATCTCACTATGACTAAAACACTCCCTGCCAATGTGGTCTGACTCTGTGTGTGTGTGTGTGTGTGTGTGTGTGTGTGTGTGTGTGTGTGTGTGTGTGTGTGTAGGCACTAAAGAAATGGACTGCCTTGAATTTGTGTGTGTGTGTGTGTGTGTGTGTGAAGAAGGCACTAAAGAAATGGACTGCCTTGAATTTGTGTGTGTGTGTGTGTGTGTGTGTGTGTGAAGAAGGCACTAAAGAAATGGACTGCCTTGAATTTGTGTGTGTGTGTGTGTGTGTGTGTGTGTGTGTGTGTGTGTGTGTGTGTGAAGAAGGCACTAAAGAAATGGACTGCCTTGAGTTTTGCACCCAGGTTTGGCAGTGTTCTGAGAAGCCAGGCTATGTGGGCTGATTTAACAGCCTTATTTTAATACTGATTATGGTTTAGAATAAATAATTAATGGCTTACAGAGAAGTAAGCTATTCCTGAGTAGCCTTGGTTCAACAAATACAAGATCAGTATTCCTTACCCATCACCACGGTTCCCTATAGGACTGATTGTATGTATAACTCAAAACCCTAAATGCCTTCAGTGTGAGCCTTATATGCTAAGTATTAAGAGGTGAGAAAAAAAGATATTTTGTAAACATTAAAACAGTGTGAATTTTGTGGTCTCTCTCTTATCTGCCTGTGGGACTGCCAGTGCTTATTTAGCTCAGATCATCTGCACCTTCATGTTTTGGCAGAATATACAATGAAAGCTATATTCCTCATGGGCTGAAGGTGGTACAGCGTCACACCGAGGGTGGGCTGCGCTCCCTCATGCAACTGGAGAGTCGCTGGCGTCAGCACTTCCTGGACTCCATGCAGCCTAAGCACCTGCCCCAGCAGTGGTCAGTGGACCATAACCATCAGAAGCTGCTCCGAAAGTACGGGGATGACCTTCCCATCAAGCTGTCATGATCGCTGCTTCCTGCTGTTTAATGTCATTGGTGGAAGCCCAGATGACTGGCTCATAGTGCTAAGCTACACTAACTCCAGGTACTGCTGATGGAGCAAGGCTGTTGTTTTAAGGGGAGCCTGTGGTTTGGAATTTTAACTGAGGAGTCTATTCTTTCTCCTCCTTTATCCCCTGTTTTTGTGTGCAAGGGAAGCTTGGCCTTTATTTCCACTCCCCCTCCCTGGAGTAACTTTGTCAGACTCTGAGAGACGTTTGTAATTCTCCTCTCCACTGCATTGCTTTCTCTGGGGCAGGGAGAAAACTTTCTTCTGGAGTTGAAGAAGTGCTCCAGAGTCAGATTCGTATTCCTAATTTTAATCTTTCTTGCTTTTCCATATTTGTTTATTAGGGTCTATCCCAACTGTATTACTTGGATTTATTTGACATGCTTGAAAACGTTCTCACTTTTGCATATAGGACCAAAGCCCAGCTTACTGCCATGTGCTTCTTCCTTATCACAGGGGAGTCCTTTTCTGGAAATGAATTTTCAGCTGGGTGGGACCCAAGTATACACCCTTTCCTAGGAGAGCTTTGATTCGTTGTTCTCTCCTCTGGATATCTACTTGGCGCCTATCTCCTGTCCTGCTTCTGAGGGTTATCATTTCTCAGAGTCAGTGCCCTCTCCCATCAGTGTTCACGGTCCATTGCATTTGCAATACTGACCTCTCCTTAGCATTTAATTCGCTCCCAGAGCCTTTGACCAGGTGAGGATGTCACCTCCCTTGGAGCCTGGGAAGCTGAGATTAACTGATACATTAGAAGTTTAAAAGGGTAATGTTTCATCTTTCAAAATGTTAGACTACTACTTTGAGTATGAAATCAATTTATTAGCAATTAGTATTTTTTCTAAACTATTAGGGAAACTTTCTTATTTTATAAGCTCTTAACAAGCTTGAACAGAATTTTATGGCCAGAATCCAACAAGAGTTCTATTTTGGAATTGTACCCAAGTTGGTTATAACCTATCTGACATTGATAAATAAAACAACTTCAAAGCACAAGGCTCAGTGACTGTAAATGTGAAACTTTTCTTACTGACGTTATAGAATCAGTAGGTATTCTTGGGGGAGTTGCTATTTATTCTTCAGAGTCCCTGCCTCATGGCAGTAGTGTGATCCTTACACATGGATATACTACCCACACTGCACCGCAAGCTCTTGGGCTAGGTTTGCAGTCCACAAATGCATGTGTGCTGCACTCTGTCCCTCCGCCCTACCTTCCCACTTCTCCCCTCACAGGCATATCTAGGATCAAGACTAGACATTCTTAAAAACAACTAGTACCAGCTCTTCTGGGGAATCTGTGTAATGTAGAATATCATCACCAATCCTGTACCTCCTGGCTATGGGAACTCAGACTTGAAAAAGCCCAGGGATGAATGAATGGGAGGATAGCTTGCTTCTTGGCCATGGTAGTTGCCAGGCTCCCCACAAGATGGCACTAGTGTATAGATTTGTTTTTATACATGGTCACTGAATATAACTTGTGACCTGTGTTTCCAAATATTCGTAGTGAATTCTCAGTCACTTCTATAGCTTTATAAGAGCAGGCTCTCCAGTGGCGTCCCTGGTGAGGTCCAGTGCGAGAGTGACCCCAGCACATAGTGAACAAAACCAGTCTGTGCCATACAAGTCCTTTCCCCTTTCCTAAACAGTGTTGCCTTCTGGGTTGGAATTTGCATTCTAAGGCTGCTGAGAAATTGTGAGCCTTTTCATAAGAGTGAACGTTGTCATCTTTTTGTTGTTGTTGTCGGGCCGATCCCGTGTCCTATTCCCCCACACACACATCAAGACAGGATTTTTCTGTGTAGCGTTGGCTGTCCTGGAACTCACTCTTAAGACCAGGCTGGCCTCAAACTCACAGAGATACGCCTGCCTCTGTCATCTGCATTCAGGGAGCCACCACCACCCAGCAAAAGTTGCCATCTTAAATGAGAAAATTCAGGGTAAATCTGTTTTTCTGATATAAAGTACATGAAGCCCAGTGTGGGTGGCTCCTTTTTGTAGTTTCTGTGTGCAGGAGGAAGAAGCTGAAGGATGTTGAATTCAAAGCTAGCCTGGACTACACGGTAAGTACATGCTCATTAGAGAATGACTAACAATGATCTGTCTTCCTTCTGTCTGGAGCAGAGCTAAGCTTTGATGATATGGTTAAGAATTTTCAGTCAACCAGGTGTGGTGGCACACACCTTTGACCCCAGCACTGGGAGACAGAGGCAGGTAGAGCTCTGAGTTTAAGGCCAGCCTGAGTTTAAGGCCAGCCTCATCTATAGAATGAGTTCCAAGACAACCATAACTATAGAAAGAGACTGTGTCTCAAAAGAAAGAAATTTTCATTCTTTTAAAATATGTATATAACTGGAAGATGGTGCCTCATGCTTTTAATCCCAGAATTTTGGAGGCAGAGGCAAGTGGATCTCTGTGAGTTGGAGGCCAGCCTGGTCTACAGAACGAGTTCCAGGACAGCCTCCAAACAATACAGAGAAACCCTGTCTTGAAAAAAACTAAAAAAAAAAAGTTGTATTGTATGTGTGTATGCATCCTAATTTTTTCTCCATTCATTGACATGGCATCACAAGTATTTATCTTTGAAAATAAAAGCTCTACCCAAGTGTGTGGTTCATGCTTGTAATCCCAGCCCTTGGGAAATGGAGGCAGGAAGATCAGAAGCTTAGGGTTATCTTCAGCTACATAGTGAGCTTAAGGCCAACCTGAGCTACATGAGCCCTTGTCTCAGAACAGAACAGAATAACAGAAAACCAATGAAAATCGATATTAATGCATTTCTGGTGGCTCTCCTTCCTTCAGTCATATAGCCCCATGCTGTTGTTTCAAATCCTGCACTACCAGTTTGTGGAGATGAACTTTCTTGTGTATGCCTTACCTTACTCTGTTCTTGGTAATTTCTTTAGGATACAACCCTAGAAACTGGATCGGGGGTGACACTGTTGCAGTGAGTACTAATTAACATGAGCTTAGGAATAGAGAGCACATTAAGGGAACTCATCTTTTTGACCCCTTAAACTCCAAGTGTTCTGAACACCATTTGAGCATCTGTGAGTTGGGATGGTCCCTTCAAGCCCTGGCTATTGTGTTGGTAGCTTTGGGCTTCTTCTCTGCTTCCCCTTCCTTCCTTCCTTCCTTCCTTCCTTCCTTCCTTCCTTCCTTCCTTCCTTCCTCCCCTCCTCCCTTCCTTCCTTCCCTCTCTTCCTTCCTTCCTTTTTTGGTTTTTGGAGACAGGGTTTCTCTGTGTAACAGCCCTGGTTGTCCTAGAACTCGATTTATAGGAGCTCCGCCTGCCTCTGCCTCCTGAGTGCTGGGATTAAAGGTGTGCACCACCACTGCCAGCTGTTTCTCTGCTTCCTTTTGTCTACCATTCTCCATTGCCATGTTCCCTTCTCTACCTCTGTTGCCAGTGGTTTTTAGAAGTAGTTTATTTAAACATTTTTAAATATAATTTTTTCAATTAAAAACATTTTTTATTTTAAAATAAGGTTATGGTTAGATTGTTTTTGAAAACAGATCTGTGTTTAATAACTCGTCATTCTAAAGTGAATGAAGCATATTTTGAGGGATTTGCTGCCACTTAAGAGTGCAGCCGTACGTTACTTATTCTTACCCATGTCACCAGTAATCAGACGACAAATGTGTTTTGTTGAAAGCCGTCTTAATACCCTGTTCTCGGTTCTTTAAGAATCAGCAGGCAGAGAGCTTCCTAATTTGGCCTCTTTAATGGTTGGATTTTTGTTTGTTTTTTGAGACAGGGTTTCTCTGTGTAGCTTTGGAGCCTATCCTAGCACTTGCTCTGTAGACCAGGCTGGCCTCGAGCTCACAGAGATCCGCCTGTGCCTTCCAAGTGCTGGAATTAAAGGCATGTGCCACCACCGCCCAGCTTAATGGTTGGATTCTTGATTTACCTTGCCTCTGGGTTTTTTATTCATTCATTTATCTTTATTTTTCATCATTAGGTCTCATTTTTAGGTATCATTAAAAATATATTTTACATTTTTTGTGTATGGAGTGTTTGTATGTGTACGGGTTCATGTGTAGAGGTCAAAGGACAACTTCAGGACTAGGTTCTCTCCTTCTACCATGTGAGTTCCTGGAATCAAGCTCTGGTCAACAGGCTTGGTGGTAAGTGCCTTTACCCACTGAGCCTTCTCATGGCTTGTCAAGGGAGGGAGCACCCCCCCCAAGTGGGAGTGGGCAAGTGCAGCTGGGGAGACATTTCTTCCCTAAAGATTTGTTGGTTTACTAATTTTTTTTTTTTTGGTTTTTTACGAGAGAGGATCTCTCTGTATTGTTTTGGAGGCTGTCAGTCCAGCCTGGCCTCAAACTCACAGAGATCCGCCTGCCTCTGCCTCCCGAGTGCTGGGATTAAAGGCGTGCACCACCACCACCCGGCGGTTTACTAATTATGTTACTATTTGTGATATGTTACTCTTTGTAATGTATTTGAAATGCATACTGCCCCACCCCTGGTTTTCAAAAAATATACAATGGTCATTTTTAGACCTTTTAAAAAAACCTCAAGATCAGTTTTTCTTAGGAGAAATGGACAAGAAAGAGGGTGATCCTTGTTATGATTAACACAACATGAATGATATAAAATAATATAATAAATAATAATATAAAAACATAAGTTTTTATTTTGGAATCCAGCTTACTCTTCTGCCATTTGCCAAGTTCCCCTGTGCTGGACTTTGTACCCTCCCCAATCCCAGAGCACAGTGCATGCTGGCATACAACAGAGACCCACAGAGTCTTTCCAGCCTCCTGTAAGGAGGTGCACCAGTGACTCACTCTGAGACCAGGGTGTCACTTGAGATGGTGTTGGATACACTGACCATATTTCCTTGTTCACTTTGTCTGTGGCCATTTCTGATTGGTGACCCCTCAAACGTTATGGGTAATGGACCAAGTGGGTCATTGTTTTGGAGATAATTAAGAGCTGACTTCCTTGGACCAGGGAATAACCTAGTCTATGCTTACTTGGTTTGCCCTCTTAATGTATATGTTGCCATTAAGGGCCAATCTGTGTATTGATGGGTGGTAGCTAATCTCATGTCCTCCAGATTAACCTAGAACATTTGCCCACCTTCCCATCTTCTTGTTATTAATCCTGGAATTTCTCTCCCTTACTGAGAAGGTAGCTTGCTGCCTTCCTGTTAGTGTCACCCTTGCTTTGGGCCCACAGTGAAGCAGAACATCATGGCAGAGAGAGCATGGTGAGAATACCTGCTTTCCTGTGATATTGTATTGTTTATGATCCCATAAAGCCACTGAAGATCAGAAAAACAAAGCAGCCAAGCCAGTAGCTCTTACTCCTACCATGCTGAAATGGCAATCCTGTCTCCACGAATCCTTAGAGTCAATGCTCTCCATGAATCTCAGAGGCAAATGCTCTCCATGAATCCTCAGACTATGATGCTTCCCTGTCTGAAAACTAAATTTCACAGGAGACCCTTTGCTTCTTCCTTTTATACTTCCCTAGTGCTGGGATTAAAGGTGTGAACTCTGTTGTTGTTTTTGACTGATTGACCCTCGTGTAGCCGTGGGTGGCCGTGAGCTCATAGTGATCCATCTTCTGTCTCCCGAGTCCTGGATTAAAGGTGTGTACCACCACTGTCTGGCTTCTATGGCTACCTAGTATGGCTGCTGAGATTAAAGGTATGCATCACTACTGCCTGGCTGTATGGCTGTGTAGAGTCAGCATTATTACAAGCTGAGTCAGGATGTTTTTGAATTGGAGTGACTTCTTACGTTTTGCTTCTCAAAGATCTACTGTCTTAGACTACAACATGCTGGGGCACAGTTGGCATTCTGACTCCTCATGTCACCAGGGTATCCATTAAGTCCTGGATAAGAATCAGAAATCAGAGATAGAGATATAGCTCCCTGGAAGAGTGCTTGCTAGCATGCAACCAGGCCCCGTGTTCATTCCCCACTATAGGAAAAACAAACAAACAAACAACAAAAACAACAAACCAACCCAAACTTCACTATTGAAAATACTGGTATTTAAAACAAACAAACAAAAAAAACCAAAAGGATATCAAACCAAGGTGACCTTAAAGTCATAGTGATTCTCCTGCCTCAGCCTCCCAAGTTAAAAAAAAAAAAAGGTATGAGCTACTTACTACTTTTGGAACTCGGGAGGCTGAGACAGGAGAATCACTATGCATTTGAGGTCAGCTGGGCTCCAGAGGAACACCCTGTCTCAGAAAAACTAAAGAAGGGGCTGGAGAGATGGCTCAGCAGTTAGGAGCCCAGCCTGTTCTTCCAGAGGGCCTGGTTCCATTCCGGCTTCTACATGGCTGCTCACACTAGAACTCCAGTTCCAGATCTAGTGGCCTGTTCTGGCGTCCGAGGGCACTAAGCACACAAGTGGTACACAGACATACATGTAGATAAAACACCAAAACAATAAAAACTTTGAAAGTTTAAAACAAAAAATAGAAAACACAATAATAAAAATTTTGAATTTAGCAGTAAGACAAAGGGGTTGAGATAAGAGATCTAATGATATGTGTGGTTTTGCAGGTGGTGGACATGAGTAGGTTCGCTCATAGACTTAACTTTGTATTTTGCTTTTTTCCTATACCCAGTTTATCAGATATTAGAGGTTCAGAGAGGAGTGGACTGATGACCTTGTTCATCAGCTGTAGGTCTTTGTACTAAACGCTTAACTTTCTATCCTGATAAAATATAATGTGCCAAGCGAGAATCCTCTTAAGTCCAAGCATTTTGTAGTACATCCCACTATTTGGGGGGGGGAGGGAAGGGGCAGGGTTTCACTACATAGCACTGGCTGGCCGAAAATTCTCTGTGTAGTCTGCGCTCACCTTAGACTCAGAGATCTACCTGCTTCTGCCTCTTGGGTGTTGGGATTAAAGGCATGTACCACTGTACCTAGCTAGAATTGGGCACTTTTAAAGGAAGACATTAAACTAATAGGTAAAAACAGTCTCTGGTTTTGTTTTTTGTTTGTTTTTTAATGACTTGAGAACTCATGATCCATCCACAGTGTTAACATGTTGTCCATCCAGGAGCCCTAGGTGTTGAGTAGCTCACAGGGGCCTGGGAAGAGTTTCAGACCTGTGTAACCTTGGTTTGCCAGTGCCTTTGTCCTACTCACCTTTGCTCATCCTTGGGCATCAGCTAGACAGGCATGTATAAAGGTAATGTTTGCATTGTTAGCTGTGTAAAGATTCGTCTGTGATTGTCACTCCTTCTGACCTGGCAGAAAGAACATTCCTAATCCATCTCTATGCTTCCTTTTAGTCCCAAAGAGCATGTTGATTTTTCTTTGTGTAACACAGATTTCTACCAATATGCTCTTTTCACAATCTCCTAGAAAGACACAAGCCTTAAGTTTCTACCAAAATGGAATCATTTTGTTGTTTCCAAAAAAAGTGACCAGGTAGCCAAAAAGAAGGCTCAAGTGCATTTTTCTGCCCTCTTCTATAGAGGCTCTCTTATTGCATCTAAAATGCTGACATCTTCTGTTATATCCCTCTGAAAGCCTTGGTCTGGCTCTGTGTCTCTCAAATCAAGATAGCAGTGTTTGGCCCTGGAGGTCTGCAAACCCAAGTTGTAGAACATATGGCTTCCTCCAAGCCCTTGGATAAAATGAGCAGGACCAAAGCTGGCTCAGAAAAGGAACAGACGGTGTCTTGGGGTTAGTTTTTCTTTGTAAAATGTTATACAAGTGCAGAGCACTTGGCTGCCGCCTCCCTCTCCAACCATCAGCAGAGCTTGACCTTGGCCAAGATTTTGCATCATCCTCTCGGCATTTCAGCATGGACTTGCGTTTCAGCTGTGGAATGCTTAACCAAAAGCACATGCTGTGGTGGTGGGTTCCAAGGAGCAAGTTCTGCAAAAACCCAAAGCATTGTTCTCTCAAGACAGCAGCTTTCCCTGAACTGCCCAGCACACATCAAACTGGTGATGTTTTGGCTTGTCTGTACAAAGAGCTGGGGTTTGTTAATACCATATTGAAGTACAGTGAAGTTCTCCTATCCCAGAAACATACATCTGAAGAATACAGCCTAAGGACTTTTGTCAGGTGTATATGCCCATATGACTGTCGAGGGCTAGAATTTAAATCTGGCATGACCTTTGTCTATAATCCCAGCATTTGGAAGGCTGAGGCAGGAGGATCCATGCAAATCAGGGCCATCACAGTCTACAAAGCTAGTTCCAAGCCAGCCAGGGCTACTAGCAAGACCCTCTCTTAAAAGAACCTAAAATATTAATAAGGACTGGCACCATAGCTCAGGGAAAGAGACTTGCCTGTCATGCTGGAGTCCCTGGGTTCAGTCCCTAGGCTGGTTTTTAAAAGGGGGCAGGAAGGCTGGAGTTTCAAATGTCTTTATGTTACATACTTCTAGGCATTGGAAGGTTATATATTTACTAAGCTGAGCAGACTACTCTAAAGCAGTAAATCCAGGTCAGAATTGCTGATTTGGTATACGGAGTCTAAGCATTTCTCCACATTTAGGGATTACAGCAAAACTTCATGAAGTTTGATTTTATTAAGCTACCTTAAAAATAGGTGTTGTATGCAAGTAGAACTCTTTTTTAAAAAAAGATGTGTATGGGTGTTTAACCTGCATATTTGTTTGCGTGCCGTGTGTATGCCTGGTATCTGCAAAGGGTAGAAGAGAGCTTCAGATCCCTTGGACTGGGAGATACAAAGGGTTGTGAGCCACCATAGGAGTGTTGGGAATCAAACCCAGGTCTTCTAGAAGAACAGTCAGTGCTCTTAACCACTGAACCATCTCTCCAGCCCCTCTTAGTTTCTATATGTTTGAAAATTTCCACTAAAGATTCAGAATTCTTTAGCAGTATCTCCCACGATACATCCGCTTGCGTTTTCTGCTAAGCAATGCATAGCTGCAAACTAAAAGCAAATCTCTAGACAGGACCCTTCTTTAAAATCAGACACTCTGTCTTGAAATTTATAGACACAAGCTGGGATGACTGTTCACCTTCCCAAGTCATCCTTTTGAACATACGGTTGACCTCAAATTTATTTTGAAAACCTAATTTCTCTGGCAAGGAGACTTTGATTTATATAGTAAGGTTTAAGCACATAAACCTCACATAGTCTTATTGAGTAGTATTCCCACTCATGGCCAGAGAAGTAAGTGTGTGTGTGTATGTGTGTGTGCTTACATGTGCACTTTTCCCCACTTCCCCCAGGAGGGAAGGAAGCAAGTATGGCTTTCCATGCCCACCTCTACCTCCTAGCCTCCTTTTGTACTTCCTCTGTTCCCAAAGACTCACACAGTCCCAGGAAGGAAGTGGCACTTCTGGTATCTCCCCCTTGAGACCCATTTGGCTTCTGGAACCATTTCTCCTTGCTGTGCTTTCACGTCTTTCCCTGTGTAACCCCCGAGTACCCCTGTCCCCGCATCCCCTCTATGGACAGCTCCTCTGAGCGAACCCTTACAACATCCCTCATATCTGAAAAGCGACTGCCTTCTGACCAACTTGAAGACAGTTTGTGAGGTCTTGAGACTGTGTCCAGTATGCTAATGGTGGAGTGGCCTGGTGACTTCAGGGTGGCAGAGGAATGAAAAAAGGGGTCACTGGAGATAGGGTGGGCTCTCCCAGGCATCCTGCGTGTGATGTGTGCTGGACTGCTTCCCTGAGCCTCTGGCTGCAGCCTTTTCTGGGCAGGGAGCTGGAACGAGGCAAAGTGCCTGGTCTGTTTTAAATAGATTCCGCTCACTATAGCCAATAAGCACGACAGCTTGGGAGGTGAGTGACCCTTCCCAAGAGATTTATGTTGCACCAATGCTCTTGCCTCCAGCACCACTCCAAAGCCTTCTGCCCTCCTCTTTGACCTGACTCCACTGATGTTAGCCAGCCTCTCTGGATGGTTTCTCCCCAGGCTTGTCTGGCTGTAGTGTTTGTTACACTTTTATTGGCTTTTGCTCTCTGCTTTGTCTTTCCCTGAAGCTGTTTTTCCTGTGTTCTCTATCTTCCCGTCACTGCGGTCTGTGTCTGCCACGTACTCATCTCCATCTGCTGCTGCTTGTCTGATTGTCACAGCTTTTGTCCTCTTGTCCCCACTTCCCACAGCCTCCTGGGGGATAGCCTAGGCCCTCTGGGGCTTGTGTGCAGTTGGAGAGGCGGAAGAGTCCACTCACTGCAGTGAGAGGCACTCCAGGTTGAGTACGGAAGCTAGGCCATGTTTGGAAGACCACTTAGAAGGCATAGAAATAACTCAAGGTGTTCCCTAGATTACTAATAAGAATTACCCACCTTCCACAGTCTCAGCTGTGGACCACTGACAGCTCCAGTGGCAAATGGACCTCAGTGATGGCAGCTGTTTCTTGGCCATGTGCCAATGCAATGTGAGGAATAAAAGAAACCAGAGTAGGGCAGAGGAAGATAAGGGACAGAAAAGTGATGGCCAGTGCTCATCCAAGGTGATACTCAGAAAAGGAGGCAGGAGGACGCTGGGTGAGGGCTCAAGGTCATTGGGAAAAGTGATGGGGAGCTGGCACCGGGCGAGAAAAACAGGCACAGGCTTGGCTTGAGATGCAGCAGACGGTTCTGTCAGGTGGAGGCTGGCAGTATGGAGCCAGGCCAGGAAAGTAGGACCCTTTGCCACTTCTTCCCCATTCACCCCTAGCTCTGTTAACTTTTGTCTTCATGTTGCATCATCAGAAAACAAACCAGAAGGGGCTGTTTGCCTTTGAGAGGGAATAGTGGGTTGAGCTGTGGAGAATCAGCCCCTTGCTGGAGCACCTCAGTAGCATCCCTGTGCAGCTCAACAGCCCAGCAGAGTGCCTTCAGCCAAATAGCCAGTAGCGGTGTGTATCCATTGAACTTCTCCAGGCCAACCCAGCTAGAGTGGGGGTGATCCAGCAGGGGTCCAACCCCATCACTGGGCTCCTGTTCTCCAGGAACTGAGCTGTGTGGGCCTTTCTTCCAGGCCTGCGGTGGAAGAAAGGGAAAGAAGAAACTTATTGTTGCTTTAAAAATTGTTTTAGGTAGAGAGAGAATAGCAAAGAAAAAAAAGGCACAACATGATATGCAGCAAAAGACTTGCTCCCCATTCCTGCTCCCAGGTTCCCTCCTCAAAGTCCCCTCTGAACATTCCAGTTTCTTGGATGAATATTTTCCAGTGTCTCCTCTCTAGGTCTGGATAATCTGAAGGATTTCATGTTCTTTTCTCTTTTCTCTCTCTCTCTCTCTCTCTCTCTCTCTCTCTCTCTCTCTCTCTCTCTCTCTCTCTTTGTTTTTTTTTTTTTTTTTTGGTTTTTTCGAGACAGGGTTTCTCTGTATTGTTTTGGAGGCTGTTGGTCCAGCCCGGCCTCGAACTCACAGAGATCCGCCTGCCTCTGCCTCCCGAGTGCTGGGATTAAAGGCGTGCGCCACCACCGCCCAGCCATGTTCTTTTCTCTTACTTTGGCCTTTTTTCACGTGTATGTGTGTGGCATATGCATGTTAGCATATTGTGGGCACACATATGTGCAGGTTCACATGCATATCTATGCACATGCATGGGAGGTCCGAAGTTGAAACTGGGAGTCTTCCTCAGTTGTTGAGGCAGGGTCACTCCAACCCAGACCTTATCTCATAACTCCGCTAGCCAGCTTGCTGCAGGGATCCCATCTCATTCTTCCAAGGCTGGAATTACCGGCAAGCTGCCCTGCCCCATCTGGCATTTATGTAGGATTAGAACTCTGAAATCTGCTCCTCTTGATTACATGGCAAACACTTTAACCATTGAGCCATTCCCACCCCAGGTTCCAGATTTTTGATCAAGTAGACTGTTATAAATCATTCAGATATGTGTGTACATTTAAGATTTGGGGAATATTAAAGGACAAAGAAATTCACATTCCAGTTTAGTGCTAATAATTCTTTCCAGGACAGGAAATGGCTTAAACATTAAGTGAATGAAATCTTAAAATGCTAGTCCTAGAAAGGCTGTTCCAAGTGCTTTTGAAACAAAGATTTTTAAAAATGTATTTTATGTATGCATATACTCCATGGATGGTTGTAGGTTCTGGGATTTGATCCTGGGTCTTTTGCAAGAGCAACAGTACCCCTAAACACTGAGCCATCTTTCCAGCCTTCCCCCCCCCGTTTTTCTACCATTAGAGTCACAGCAGTCCTCCTGTCTCAGCCTCTCAAGTCTTGAGGTTATCAGTGTGCATCAACACCCACAAACAGAGTCCTATTTTAAATACAAGAGGCCCAGGTACGTTACTTCCCCAGGGTCATCAGGTTGGGTGATGGCAAGTGTTCCACCTCCTAATTGCCTCCAGTTTTAGATGGTGGTCTTTGTAAAAATATATGACTCAGAGATAGAAGGAAAAAAAATAATTAGGCACAGATTTAAATTTTTTTCTCTAGTGGACAATTAGGTGTCACTAAAATTTAGTAATTACAGGAAAGAAATCAGTAATGGAAGGGAAAGTGTGAAGTCCAATTTCTAGTTTGAAAACAGACCACATACTTTCCTACAAACACACATGTTGGTATCTACAGGCAATTGGAGGGGACTGAGACGACAGCACAATCTGAAGAGATTGTTGTCTTTCTCCTGCTGGACTCCAGGCTGAGATCTGGGGCCAAGCAGAGGCACAGCATCCCCACCTCTGCTAAGAACTCCAGCCATGGACCTATGGGAGCGGGAAGCAGAGGCGGGTAAGTGCCAGTCTGGACTGAGGCAGAGATGTCAAGGGAGAGGAGAGGGCCTGAGGAGAGGTACCCAACAGTGAGCCTCTGAGCGCCACGGCCCAGGTGTTTACCACCAGCCACCCCAGGAAACTCCCACAATTTATATGCTGCTAAAATGGCAAGATGACTATTAAAAGTCTCCTGACAATGAGAATAATTTCAGTGTCCAAGCCAGATTGATGAGCCTTTTGATGGCCTTGAAAGTGGCTTCAGTGAGAGAGGACAGGGCACGCACAACTATAAACTGCTGTAAAACCCTCAGTTTCTCTGAATGGTGAATATCTGGGTAGCGTGGGTCTGGTGTTACATGCCTTCTGCATTAGTATTATCTTCCTGTTCAATTATTTTGACCAGTAAGGGGATAGAAACTATACTTGAGAATACCTTGGTGATGTTGGCTGGACTGAGAACTCCAAAATATACACCAACCCCAGATTCCACTCCCAGCTCCACAAAGAAAAGGGAGGCATTGATTATAAGTGCCATTGGCCTAAAAGAATGCAGGGCCAAGAGTGTGAACCTCTTTATCTAGCATTCTCTTTGGTCTCAGGCCTGATCTCTTTGACCCTGAATCAAAGTTTGCAAGCCCTAGGGCTAGGGGCCCATTCTCATGTTCCAGATGATGAGATCCTTGATACAGAAATAAGCATTCCTAAGAGCCTGCATCCAGGGCCAGAATCTGGATATCTGGCCGGCTTGGGGGGAAAAGACAGTCCTTCATCCTCACTCAAGGGACCCAGAAACCCTAATTTGTTAAGCTTGTCCTCTCCTCATGCCTGTGTGCTGGGTACATGATGGCCACCCAGTGCTGAGTTTGCCCTCTGGGCTTCTGATTATTCACTTTCACCCGTTTGATTCATGCATTCTTCCTGAGGTCTAGGTAGCCCCCAGAGAGCTCAGTCTCAGTTGGACATACCTCTCAGACCTTCCCTCGAGGACTCATTTCAGTTCATGATCCCGTTAGTCAAAGTACTTCTCTACCAGGCAGGAAATATACGTTATTCTGAAATCCTTTCTTACCCTCAACCTCTCACTAAATCCTTTTGAGTCTACCCTTTGTCCCCTGTGCTAGTCAGTCACTGCTCTAATCTAGACTGGACACATTGCTGGGAAGGGTACAGTGTTACTATCCTGCATCAGTAGTCCCCAGCCTACTCACTAAACTTCGTATCTGATAATGTCACACTGTTATAAAATTTTGGCTTTCCTGACCAAGTACAATTTCTTATTAGGGCACAGAAGATTGTCCCATGCCCACTGCATTGCCATCACTGTCCTTTCACCATATACACCAGTTCTGTGGGCCAGACACAGGGGGTCTGTCATCTAAGGCTCAACTCCCAAATGACTTCAGAATGGTGACTGTTACAGATTATATTGTCTTGTGATTGTGTTTTTTTCCTGCTGTTAATTCTAGGGCCCCTCAAAGGCTAGAATCAAATTTTATTCACTTTTATATTCTCCAGGACCTAGAAGGGTCTGGCATGGTAAGTACTCAAGAAAGAAAGGAAGAGTCTAGAAATACCACCCCAACAGGCAAATGGACACTGACGCACTGTCTAGAAGGCTGCTTGACCTTTTAAGAGACAGAGAATGGTGGTGTGTAAATGGCCACAAACTGCCCCTACTCATTTTTTGCTCATTTGTTTACCAAGGCCAGATATATGGAACATGTTGAGATGTCCAGCACCATACCAGAAACTAGCAGCATACTGAGGAAAGCTGGCCTGGCATCCCGGCAGGCCATGTGGTCCCCTTTGAGAACCTTGTCCACTCAGCCCTGTAGGGGCTTTGGAGAAGAGGCAAAGGAGAAGGTGGTAGAGTTAGGGAGGCTGGGGGCCTTAAGAAGGACTCAGTCTCTAGGACCAGTTCTCCTGGCTATGGGCTTTATTAGTACATTTCTTTTAAAAATGCATTCTTTGTTGTTAATAAAGAACATTCAACACTTTTCTAATTAGCTCAAATCCTCTGCAGCAGTATTAGTCCCAGTGCAACAGCTGGCTCATTTCACAATCAATTCATTGTTCCATCATTTGCCCACCAGGATGGAGGTCATCCCTAACTGAATAGGTCCTGTCTCAGTTAGGGTTACTATGGCTGTGATGAAACACCATGACCAAAGCAATGTGGGGAGGAAGGGGTTTAATGGTCTTACACTTCCCTATCCCTGCTTATCATCAAAGGAAGTCAGGACAGGAACTCAAGCAGGGCACGAACCTGGAGGCAGGCGATAATGCAGAGGCCATGGAGGGGTGCTGCTTACTGGCTTACTCCTCATGACTTGTTCAGCCTGCTTTCTTATAGAACCCAGGACCACCAGTCCAAGAACCACAATGGGCTGGGTCCTCCCTCTTCAATCACTAACTTGCCTACAGTTGGATCTTATTGAGGCAATTTCTCAACCAATTTCCAGGACCCTAAAAGTTTCTTACCCGGTTGAGGTTCTCTCCTTTCAGATGACTAGCCTGTGTCAAGTTGACATAAAATTAACCAACACAGTTGACCCCTTGTCAATTTGACACACAACATTTTTGAAGACATAACCTTTTTTTGTTTATTCCCAAGACCTCAGATAGTAAACATCACAAGTGTAAAACAAATTACAAACTTAAAAGTCCCACAGTGTAGCACTTTAAAACTTCAGTCTCTGTTAAAGTTCAGAGTGTCTTTTAAAATCCAAAATCTCTTTTAAAGATTCAAAGTTTCTCAATGGTGGACTCCTGTAAAATAAAAATAAGCTAAATGCTTTCTCACTTCAAGAGGGAAGAACCAGGGCCACAGTCACAATCTGAACAAGCAAAACCAAACTCCAGCAGTGCAAATAACTCAATGTCCAGTATCTGGGATTCACTCACAATCTTCTGGGCTCCTAAAGTGGTTTGGTCTCTTCTCCAGCTTCGCCTTCTGTGCACACAAGCTTGGCATCTAGGCCAGGTGGCTCCACTCCACTGCTGTTCTTGGTGGTCATCCCATGGTACTGGCATTTCCAAAATGCTGGGGTCTTCTGCTGCAACTGGGCTGCACCTTCACCAATAGCCTTTCCTGGGCTGTCTTGATGGTGCAAAGCCTCAACTTCTCTGCATGACCCTTTTAGTTCTGGGACTTCCACGGCTACTCTGGCTGCACCTTCACCAACAGCCTCTCCTGGGCTCTCACAGTGCCAAGCCTTAGCTGCCCTCCATGGCCCCTTCATGCTTTCAAAACCAGTACTACCTGGGTGACTCTTACACTACCAAATTTGGTCACCAGCAGGAAGTACGCCATTGAAGCCTCGGGACCACAGCTTCTGTGTGCTGACCCTGAGGAAACACTTCACAGAAGACTCACCTCGGCAATGCTGGTCTCTTCTTAGTCATAGCTGACTCTTCAGCGCCAGCTGACCAGCATCCATTGTCCTAGGAAAACAAAAGTTTTATTTTTGTGGTTCCAGTCTCTTGTTAATCACAGCCGATTCTTCAGCCCCAGCTGACCAGACCTGTTGCTGTAGTTTTCTTGTCGTGCCAGGTTCTGCCACTTCATCCCCAAATGAACATACAGAGATGCTATATTAATTATTAAACTGTTGGCTCATGGCTAGGGTTTTTTAGTGACTATCTCTGTCTTAATTATTAACCCATTTCTATTAATCTATGTATTTCCATGTGGTTTTGGCTTACCAGAGAATGCCCAGACCTGTTACTTCCTTTGGCAGGTACATGGTGTTCCCTCTCTGGTGCCTCTCTGCCTACCTTTCCCAGAATTCTCATCTCCTAGCCCTGCCTATCTTCCTTCCTCTATCAGCCAAACAGTGTTTTAGTCATCAATCAATAGGAGAAACATATATACAGACTGACATCCCCCATTACAGACCCATAGATTATTCACACAAAGGCCCAGTAAAGTCTTTGCTTCCCTCTGAAACTTCACAAGCCAGGCCTCCATTGTCTGCACTGCTCTCAACATTCTCGTAAGATCCTACAGACAAATAACTGAGCTCTCAACACAATGGATTTTCTAGTCCAAAGTTCCAAAGTTCTTCCACAACCTTCCCAAAACAATATGGTCATGTCTGTCACACCAATATCCCACTATCCTGGTACCAATTTCCAGAACCCTCAAAGTTTTCTTACCGCCTCATCCTGGGACAGCAGGGTTTAACTTCTAACTCATGATTAGAAGACAGAGCCAGCTGCCCAAGAGAAGCAGTTAGGGGACTCATTACCTGCCCCTGCCCCTGCAAGTTGCCCATGTTCTCTGGTCTCTGTTTCTGCAGGCATCTCTCAAGTGTTTGACTGAGGAAGATGCATGCATCAGAGGGTCCTGCCTTTTTTTTTTCACATTTTTTTCATTGACAAATGCTTGAAGAGCACGTTTTGTGTGCCATTCCCATAAGCACTGGGCAAGCGGTGATGAACACGGGTAAAAAATCTATGAGGCAAGGTGGCTTTGCGAGTACAGACACTTGCCACCAAACCTGACAATCTAAGTTCCAGTCTCAGAACTCACGGTGGGAGGAGAACCAACTCCTACAAGTCTTCCACACATGCACCATGACACGTGCTGTGCCCACCCCCCTGCCAAATAATTACGTGTGAGAAGGAAATGACAAAAAGGGGCAGAGGGGAAGACTCAACTGGTAAACGTACTCGCTGAAGAAGCCCAGTAGCGGGCTGGTGAAACCCAGAGAAACAGTTGACCTGAACAAGGGGGAGCTCATGGACTCCAGACTGATGGCCGGGAACCAGCATGGGACTGATCCAGACCCCCTGAATGTGGGTGTCAGTGAGGAGGCCTAGGCAATCTATGGGGCCTTGGGTAGTAAGTAGATCAGTATTTATCCCTGGCATACAAATGGACTTTGGGTGCCCATCCCACAATGAGGGATGCTCTCTGAATCTGGACACTTGGAGGAGGGCCTAGGCCCTCCAGAGAATGAAATGACAGACTCTAGAGATCCCCCATCGAGGGCCTTACCCTCCCTGGGGAACAGAGTAGGGATTGGGTGGGGGCTGGTGGGGGGGGAGCGGGCATGGAGGGGAGGGAGAGGGAGCTGGGACTGACATGTGAAGCAACATCGTTTCTAACTTAAATATATAATAAAAATTTAAAAAAGCCCAGTAGCCTGGAATCCATGTCAAAAGGTGGGACACATAATCCCAGCGCTTGTACAGAGAGATGGGAGGCAGACAGGAGGAGCTTAAGGCCAGCTAGACTGAAGCCCGCAGCTCAGCAGCACAACCTAGAGACCCTGCTCCAAACAAGGCAGGAGAGAACTGCCCCTCAAATGTTGTCCTCTGATCTCCACATGTACATCACAGCACACTCAAGTGTGTGCAGGCAAACACGAATGTGCACATGCACACACACGTTGTGGACTGTTACTTTAACTAGGCAAAGATGTGCTACATTTATGTTGTGGAATATTACATTTGTTTATGCTGTATTTGCTTAATTAGGTAAAGATGTGTTATTGTTTCACCTTGGCTGCCCAGGGCTAATAAAAAGCTGAATGGCTGGTAGTTAGGCAGAGGAGGGATAGGGGCAGCTGTTGGCCAGAGAGAATAGATAGGAGAAGAGAGAGAAGGGAGAATGAGAGAGATTTCTGGGGTCGGGCTGCCATACACTGAAGCAGCTGAGAAAGTAGGACATACAGAATGAAAGGAAGGTACAGACGAAGAGAAACAGGTTAAAGTAAGTTATAAGAGTACAAGATAAGGCCTAGCATCCGTAACTAGTAAGTCTCCGTGTCGCTACACACACACACACACACACACACACACACACACACACTCTCTCTCTCTCTGTCTCTGTCTCTGTCTCTATCTCTCTCACACACACACACACAACAGAGAGAGAGAGAGAGAGAGAGAGAGAGAGAGAGAGAGAGAGAGAGAGAGAGAGAGCCTGATCGACTCTCTTCTCATGAAGTTTACACTCCAATGGTGGAAACTAATAAAAACCATTGCTCCAGGACATACAGGAGGCAGAGGATTGAAAGGCTGGAAGAGCCCTGCAGTGGTCTCCAGAAGTTCAGCATTCACCTTTTCCTTAGAGATAATTGGTATGTTGAGCGTGACTAGCGGGAAGTGGGTACCAAGTGTTGAGCTGGTGGCTGCTGACCTTTGCGGGCATGGATCTCCTCACTGTTGAGGGGGAGATGATGTAGCCTTCTCAGGGGATAGGGTTTCGAGATTCTGTGTCAGCACTGTGTGTTATGTGCTCACGTGGGGTCTGCTTGTGCTTCCTTCTTCCCTGCTCAGAGCAGACAGGCACGGTGGGAAGGGAAGATTTAAAACAGGTTCTCTCACCTATCTTCTGGGACATTGGTGCCTCGGCAGTGTGGAGGAGGCTTCTGAGAGATTGGGCCTGGGTCTCAAAGGTAATGGGCATAGAGAGGCTAAGGTCCTGCTCTGTGCTTCTCCCTTACATTGTCTCCAGTTTGCTTAGCAGAAGCTCTGGAAGAAGCAGCCATTGAGCTGGGGGCAGGCCACTCTGTCCTCATTGTAATGTTAGGTGTGGCTGGAGAAATGGTCCTCGGGTCTGTTTTTGGCGGTAGTGAGAAGCCCCTTTTGTATATGCTTTGGGCAGGTTTTAGGGAGTGCCCTTTCAGGCCCGACTCCCCTCCTGAGACAGCCACATCATGCCCATAGGGATGGACCTCTAGAGCCCTGGGGTAAACCTCTCCCTCATGTGTTATTTCACCCCATCTCTCCCAACAATGCTGCACACAGTCAGTACCCTCGCGGTACACGTGAGAAAACTGAGGCTGGCAATTGACCCAACCCATCTCCTAATAGGTAACAGCCAACACTGAATTTACCGGCCTGCTCCAGTGGCAAGGGAGATGCTGATCTGGACCCCTCTGTTGGCCACACTTCCAGGTCCCCACCCAGTCTCCAGGGTCGAGAGAGCCTGGGGGCCTCTGTGAACCCGGAGCTGGTGACATTTTGCTCACCTTACTCTGAGTAGTGGCTTTGGCATCTGTAGAAAGGGTGAACTGTGTCTAAGAGGAATGCCAAATGGCAGAAGATGCCTAGAAGCTGGAAATCGACCTTTCACCCAGGGTGGAAGTGAGGTCCCTGGCAAACACCCCTGCACTGGTCTCTGGGTAATAGCACCTGCAGGCCCCCTGAGGGCTGAGTGTCCTCCTCTGCCAGGGTGATGATCAGCTCAGCTAAGAGTGTGGGAGCTCTGCAGAGCATGGAGCATGGAGGGCTGGCACAGTGTACCACCTGGAAGCCTCAACTCACCTCTGGCATCATGATTATTCTTGGTGTTTTCAGAGTTCAAGGACTGTTAGGAGTGTGCGGGTCTCTCAGAGCGACTTTAACACTATTTCTGCTGGGACCTACTAACACCAACAAGGAAATCTCAGGGAGGGCCAGACTCAGTTCTGAGCCTTTCAGGATTTAAACCTGGAAGATGAGAAGCTGTATCTGAGGTGGCAGCTCCTAGTCCCCCGCCTGTCCAGAGTGCCCATGGCTGAATGGGGACATGAGTCAACCTTTATGTCAACTCTGGCAAGTGAGGTCACTGCTTCTATGCTCAGGAAGTGCCCAGCTGAGGTTGCGCTAGAAAGGCCATACTCCAGTGCCCCTCCATGGTGGAGGAGAGGCTTTTCTCAGGGGTGGGCTAGGTAAAAAATTTTGTCCTGTGAGTGCTCAGGTTCTGAGATTATCCCAGCTCCTCTTCCTAGTTTTTTGTTTTGTTTTTGAGACAGGGTTCCTCTATGTAGCCTTGACTGTCCTGAAACTCACTTTGTAGACCAGGCTGGCCCTAAACTCACAGAAATCCACCTGCCTCTGCCTTCTGAGTGTTGAGATTAACAGTTTGCGCCACCACCTCCAGCACTTCTCCTCCTCATAAAGTGTCTCTCTGGTGACATCAGAACCTCACTAACCTGATGTCAGTTTGACCTGGCCCAGCTCCAACTCCTATACATAGGGGAGCTACATTCTTTCCCCAAATTCTCAGAATCAAACACAACTGGAGGCGCAGATGAACCCCGGCCCCCACACAGTATGACTAAACACTCCCCTGCAAGTATCCTGGGAGAACAAGGCTGGACTGCTGTTCCAGGGCCAATGGCATCTTTGTCACCTTGCCTCTTCTTGTGACTGCCACAGTGGTCTAGCCTCACTCCCTGCTACTTTCATTGTGAGATCCTCTGTCACACAATCTTCCCTTAGAGTCACACTGCTGATTGGGTCATGTTGAGACCTCCCTTCAAGACAAGGTACCATGGCTTCAAACTCATGATGCAGCTAAGGCTAATCTCAAACTCTCAAACTCAAATTCTCCTGCATGAGGTTACAAGCAGGTTCCATGCCTGGCCCTGTGTTTGGACTTTTCTCTGTCTCTAAGGCAAAGTATCACCATCGCTATAACGATCCTGGGTTTTCCTAAACAAAACACTGGGATTTTTCTTCACTTCTTCTTCTCTTAGGGTTCAGTGCCAAGTGCTGGAAATATAGAGAAACACCATCTCATTTCATTTATGTGTCTTCCGGTGATGCTCATGTTTGCCTCATTCCCAGACGACTTCATTTGCAACCCTGCATCTTGGGTTTTCCGATGAACCAACATATCCAACATTAGCCAAAAAGCACCACCCTGTCCACTCTGCTCCCGGCATTCGGGAGCCTCCAGAACCCAGACTTGCACAGCCTGGCTAGTCTCAGCTCACACCAGGGCTTCGCTAGAATCCAGGGCTCTCCCTTTGCACACGAAGTACTATCCTCAGGACCATGGTTGTCCTCGCTCTATTCTCACTCGTCTCTGCCTTTTTAGGATTTCTTCCCATCCCCCAGATTTACCCGCCTTCCTCTAAGAAGCCTTCCTAAAGACCACGTTGTAAGACTGCACCTTCAGGAATCATTTCTATAGTTCGTTACTAAAGACTGCTTTGCAATAAATTATTTCTTCCTCTGCGGTGCTGTCTTCAGTATCTCGCAGCTATTCATTGAGTGTCTTCCTACGCCTGGCAGGCCCTAGTCTGCCCTGTCTTCTGCCTGGAGCCTGAATTATTCACACCTGCTTCTCACCTCTCAGCAACTCCAGGGCCTCCGCAGAATCAGACTCTCCGTGATGTCTGTCCTGTCTCTCACCGCTTTATTTTGCACTTTGTCGAAAAGTGTCAGAAGGCTTGTAGACTGGGCTCTGCCCATGAATCAAGTCCTTCAGCCAGGCCTCTGTGGCCTCCCTTCATTCTAATGGTATGGCGAGGATGCCTTAGGATTGTTCGGGGACCAGCGAAGCGGGGGTGGGGTGGAAGGGAGCTCCGAGAAAGCCCCAGGCTAGTGAAAGATGTCCAGTGATTGCATCCCAGTACTTGCATTGGTTGTGTGGCAGCGCAGCTTCATGTCGCTCTCCGTGAGTATCAAGTGCATCCGCTTCCAACCCTGCCTCGGGCCACCTAGGCGGCTGAGAATCCTGGGTTGCTGAGGATTCCAGTGCAGTCAAGACTGTCTCCCCGCCAGCCTTGCCCCCTTCGAAGGACTGGTTGAACACACCTTAAACCCCACGCCAGAGCGCAGTTCACAGCGCCGCCCGGAACTGCAGCTACGCGACGCGAGCTAAGGCCAGGGGTCGCGCATCTTCGCCGCGGGTGATTCAGGGCTGCTCCGCGGTGGGGTGAGTGTGGGTGGACGGACAGAGCCGGACCGCGCGGGGGCAGCGGACCGTAGAGGGGTAACGGAGCGTTGGGAGCTGAGACCGACTCGGGCCCGTCGCCATTCTGCCCGGGCGTCTGTCTGGCCGAGGCCCCGGGTGCGGGAGGAAGACCGGCTCTACTTCCCTGCAGGCACGCTCTTCAGCGGGTGCACAGTGGCCCGGGCCGCCCGCGGCGTCTGGAGCCCGGAGCCCGCTAGGCGCGCGAATGAATGGATAACCGGGGCCGCGCGCGCTCGGGGCTGAAGGGCATTAGGACCGTGAGGATCGCTCGGCGCTCCTGTCTCTTCCTATCACCTCCCCACCACCACCACCTCTCTCCTTTTTCTGCTCTGCAGGACTGAGCAGCCCCGCGCAAGCGATAACAAACAGTTGGGGCAGTGAGCGCCCCCGCCCCGGCCCTGAGAGCACGCCGGCCCCGGGCCCCACGCGGGGCGCCAGTCCGCCCACCATGAGGAAGATCCGAGCCAATGCCATCGCCATCCTGACCGTAGCTTGGATCCTGGGCACTTTCTACTACTTATGGCAGGACAACCGAGCCCATGCAGCATCCTCGGGCGGCCGCGGCGCGCAGAGGGCCGGCGGGAGACCGGAGCAGCTCCGTGAGGACCGCACCATCCCGCTCATTGTGAGTACGCTCTGCGCACCGGGTGAGCAGTGGCTCGCGTTCTGCCCCCGCGCTGTTAGCCCAGGGCGCGGGGCCCGGCCGGGGTTGCGTGCCCCAAAAGCCGTTCAGGCTTTGTATATGTTCGAGAATTCCTGCCCGTTGTTATGGCAACCTGTGCCGGCCCGGAGGGGCCAGGGTGCTTGGATGCAGGGAGGGTGACAGCGTGTGGGGGCAGGGAGAAAGTGCTGCAAGTTTGGTGGGCCCGGCGTGCGCGCGCGATTGGGAACGTGGCGGCTCTCGCGGCCCTGCACCGCCGGGGCTGGAGACTGGGGGGCTGCGGGCGCCTTGCCATCCCCAGAAGGCGGCTGGCCCTGGAGTGCAGCGAGCGGATGGTGGGAGCAGAGCGCAGCAAGAGCGCGTAGGTGGCGGTGCGCACCCGCTCTCCAGCCTCTGGGGTAAAGGACGCCGGGTGGCGGCGTGGGTAGGGAAGGGTCGCAGAGTGCTGCCCTTGGCTTAGTGCTTCTTCATCCCAGATCAACTTGGATCTTTTCTTCGGCACTGACCCCTCTCTTCCCCAGAGGTGTTTTGTAGCTCCTCGGAGACCCCGAGAAGGCTTGTCCTGTATGCGCTCCCCCAACACTAGGGTCTGCAGAAGAAAGGGACAGTGTATGAGCCTGGGCTGAGCAATTCCCTCTCATGAGATCACCCTCCTGACGTCTGAGAGAGCCGGGGAAACAAAAGCGGTGTAGCACTCCAAGAGCCCCGGCAGAACTGGAGAGGGGAGTGGGGGGAGGACTTAGCTGCACAGTAGACCCGGGTGGGGGCTTGTGGAGCCTGCAGGGGGCGTTCCTGTCTACACTTTGGCCTGGCCGGCTGGTGATGGCTTCGTGTTACCAAGCCCAGCACCTGTTGAGTAGAGACCGGGACTAGTCTTTTGAAACTGCTGGGAAGGAAGTGTTCTTCCAATGGGGGGGGGGTGACCTCTTGGGGCACATTTCTGGGCTGGAGCAGCTTGGTGCGACCAGGACCAGAAGAGCAAAGAACTGTGAGGGAGTAGGGGAGTGGGGGAGGGTGTGATTCTGACCCGGAAGGATCTGAACCCGGGGAAGAGGAGACAGGGGCCCCTCTGGAAGGTCAGGAGTACTGACACCTGTACCCAATAGAACACAAGGTATTTTTAGTGAAATCCAAGGATGTGAAGTGGCTCTGTAGATACCCTCCACAGTCCCATCCTGCCTCAGATCCTTTCACGTCACTGGACTGAAAAATCCCAGCACTTGGGAGGCAGAGGCAAGCGAATCTGTATGAATCTTGTATGATCTACAGAGTGAGTTCCAGGACAGCCAGGGATACACAGAGAAACCCTGTCTTGAAAAGTCAAACAAAAGCAAACAAACAAGCAAGTAAAACTTAGAGATGGGATCACTTTCTGGGTCTGGTGGGAGGAGATCTTAGGTCCTAAGATTGTGTTTTAGAATAGATTCCAAGTTGTGGCGAGTCTCTACAAACACTGCTTATGAAATCTGGTACCTGGGACATGGCTTCCAGAGCACTTACCGATGTTTGAGCAGAATATTGGAAAGACCTGTACCCAACAGGGCCCTGAGATCTCTGTGGACTGACTGCTTGGAACAGGAGCGGAAAAAAAAACATTGGTGGCCCTAGACTCCAGTGAGTTCCCACACTGAGTCTCTGCTGCCCTATTCTTAGTCCTGGATGACTTCAGCCCTGGTCTCAGGGAAAACAGCCTAAGGCCAGCATGATAGGGGTGAGGCAGGCTGGTCAGATTCCCCACCCCTCTCTCTGATGACCTGTCAGGAGGTGGCCAGCATCTAGAGGAGGAGAAGGGTTGGGAGGCAGAAGAGAGCAGAGACTACAGAACCTGCTGAAGCCTTCTGGGTTCTCCCCAACTTTGGCTGAGGCACCTGGCTCCCGTGTCTCTCAGATGAGGGTCCCAGGATGGGATGTGTGTATATTGGGGGCACTATTGGTGGGATCCAGCACACAGGGATGAGATTTAGAAGCTATGGGGGGCACTAGTGAACCTTTCCCTGCCCCTCATTCCTGCAGCCGATCTATTGCTGGTAGGGGGCTGAGACCAGAAGCTTGGTGTAAAGTGTGCAGGGGAATTAGGGAGATACCTGGGAGCTGGGAAGTGAAGGCACAGGACAAAAAGACAAGAATGGAAGTCCCAGGGAACAGAGTGGCAGAGCCTTCTCTTGCTACTTGGGAGCACAGCCAGAGCACTCGCTATTCTTGGGTTTTAGCCTGGATGCCTCTCCTGCCAGCATCGGGCCTGATTGCAGACTGGACTTGATGTCGTCTTGCATTGTGCTCCTATCTTGAGTAATTCCCTTCCATGTGGTTCTCAGCTGCATATACGCTGTGCATGTAGGACCATGCTGGATGCTTTTTGCATTCCCTCATTGATACACGCAGCAAGACTTAATAAGAACCTCTTTGATAAAGGAGTGCAACAGGATTTTTGCTCACTAGGAGCAGCGAACAGCTCTAGCTTCAGATCCCCTTATTACTTAGCCAGGGCTCCAACCTGACCAAGGCAGAAAGGCAGGCAAGGCAACACGTGCTTGGGCATCTTCAGGAGGTGGACCCTTTGTTCAGTTTAAAAGAGTGCCGCTAAAGATTTGATTGTTCTCTAAAAGTTTTGGTAACTACTCACTGTCAGCCATTTCCAAACATCTCTTTGTTGAGTTGGACTTTAATTTCAGATTCTTAGAGAATGAGGTGGCCACCCTGTTGTCAGAGGCTGAGCAAATTCAGACAGACATCATCACCACTCCCCCGGGAACCAGAGAGCTGAAACCGGAAAGGGAGGGTCTGTGTGAGACTCTCATCCTGAAAGCAACTCTGCCTTCCTCCTGTTATCTGGCCTGTTCAAAACCAGCCAAGTTGCTTCTGGACCTTGGAGAGCTTGTTTGGCATTGTGGAATGTTGGCATGGCAGTCCTATGGCCGAATTTCTCAGTGAGGCCCTGAGTCTCGATATTCCATTTTGTTCTCAGCCTGTGCATCACAATTTCTGATGTGAAGATTGGTTGGGGAGGCTGGGATTCAAGCTGACTCCATCCCTCTGGCAGCTTTACCCACGTGGCAAGGTTTGTCACTTTCCCGTGCTGTACTGTGCTGGGCCAGGCAGTGTATTTGGAAACATCCCCTTGGACCTATACTGATCTACACTGCAGAGGATGCCAGCTGATACAGGCAGGAGACAGAGCAGCTGGGGGTGTAGTCTATGGCTGCTTGGTTCTGCATTCAGGTTTTCCATATACCAGTTCTCTAACAGGCATGAATAAGACACCAAGGTCTTACATAGAATTTCATTTTATATTGTTTAAGAACAAAACTATCTTGGGTGTTTTCAGTAGGGATGTGCTCATTTAAGATGACAGTTTCCTGCTTAAACACATGAAAGGTTTAGGCACAAACTTTTCTGAACCGGAACTTCTTTCATTTTCTTCCTGCCTTCTTTCTTTTTGTTCATTTGTTTTGTTTTGTTTTTGTTTTTCATTAGAGAGAGTAACTCAGGCTGGCCCCCTGAGTATTAGGATCACAGCTAAATATCTCCACACCCTGGCCTCAACTGGAGTTTAGACAGTGCTGAGTAACCACGGACAAAATACCATCTTGGGCCTTTGTTAGTTTTTCTTCAATTTGGGTTAAATAATTGGCTGGTTTGTTAGTGCCTTGATAGACAGATGGTAGATCTCTAGAAGGGGGAAAATCGCTTTGGAAGTTCTCTGGGATACTGTGAGACATAGTATAGACCAGGTATGACCTGTGTGTGTGTGGGGGGGGGGGAATTCCTATAGTAACCCTTTAGGTCTTCCAGGAAACTCTATTCACTTTTAGAAGGGGACACTGATGGCAGTTTTTCTGGTGCTGTTGTCTGAGAACTAAGGTTCAATAAGAGTTGGATGGATTTGTATTTTATTTATAACATGTGCATTTTGGAGCTGTGGGAATATGATTTGCCTAAATGACAGAAAATGATTTTGTATTCAATTTGTCTAGGTGCCACATGTGAGAAAGAGGTTAGAGAGAGAAAACCACTAATACCCACAATTCCCTTTTCCAGCATGTTCAGATATAAAGTGTCCATGGGTTCTATTCCTGGGATGTGGGGATAGCTCAGAGGCAGCCAAGGCTGGAGAGAGCTCTCACAGGGATGCCAGAGGCCCAAGAGTACAGAATGCATCTTAGGATGCTGCATATGCCCCCCAGAAACCCCATTATTTCTGTGCTATAACAGCAACCCCTGCCAGCCAGTGATCCCACACTAGATGCTGGGAGGTCTGAGGGACTTGGCTTCCTTCTGTGGTGGTTGTATGTGTCAGCTCAGCAAGCAGAGGCTGCTCTGAGGTGGAAAAGAAATACCATTTAAGGTGGACATGGAGGAGGCACTGGGTGACAAGCTTGCCTAAGCTGCCCAGGGAACTGTCATGCTGTAATGGAAGAAACCACCTTGAGGTCAGAGGGGAGCCTGTAGCCAAGCAGTTCATTATAGTTAGAAGATTGGAGATTTATGCCTGGCCTGCTTCTTCAGGGAACCCAGAGCACCTTCCCATAAACAGCAGAACAAAGTCACAGGAGAATGGACAGACGGAGACTCCAGCCTTCCAGAAATGAACAGGGGCAACAAGCTTTCATGTGAGGTCAATTAATGACCCCTGGGGCGACAAATTTGATTCACTCAGACATCAGGCTTGCACTGGACAGTCTCAGACTGTGCTCTGCCAGCTCTGAGAACTGAATCGGGCCACTTAGTCCAGCCTGTGTAACAGCTGCCTGTCCTGTGCTACATGGGTGATAGCTACGTGCATTTGATACTTTTGACACTGGACAAGTATTTCCCAAGCTTTGGCTCAGAGTTCCCTCTCTCAACAGCCTCATGAGCAAGGTACCAACATTATGTGCAGTTAGCACAGGAGTAAACTGAGGCTAATCTGTGATCTGTCCAGTGATTGCTCTAGATAGGATATGTTTAAGACTCTAGATCTCCTGAGCTGGCTTTTCCCTGGCAAGATCCTGGCTGGCTTCCCCCCCCCCCCCCATCTCTTCAGGTCTACATCCGAGCATTCACCATCACCAGTCAATCTGTTCCTGGGATTGTATCTGTTCTGAGCATGTACAGGCTTCCCCCACTTTGTCATTCTGTAAATGATACTCCAGAAGGGCCACTCACATTTACATTGTAGTCACTGTGTAAGAATCCAGACATGGACCATGGCCCAGCACTTAGGAACATGTACTGCTCTTCCAGAGGAACCAGGTTTGATTGCTTATAACTTCCAACCCCTGATCCATTGGCCTCTTCTGGCCTCCACGAGCACTGCACTCAAATTGCAATTGTGTGCACTCAGATGCACACAGATACATGTAATTAAAAATAAAATATTTAAAATCTAGACATAATATGAAGTATTCAGAAGGTCATGCAGACACTTGGCCATTTTATTTTATTTTGAGACAAATTCTTTTTCTTTCTTTCTTTTTTCTTTTGGGGGTTTTCAAGACAGGGTTTCTCTGTGGCTTTGGAGGCTGTCCAGGAACTAGCTCTTGTAGAGAAGGCTGGTCTCGAACTCCCAGAGATTCACCTGCCTCTGCCTCCCAAGTGCTGGGATTAAAGGTATGAGCCACCAATGCCTACCCAAACAGGCTCTTATTTATAGTCTTGGCTGGCCTGGGACTCACAGAAATCCTCCTGTCTCAGCCTCCCCAAGGACTGGGATTTCAGGCACAGTGTTATTTCCTACTTTATATAAGAGATTTGAGATTTTGGCTCTTTGATGGGCTGTTAGGAGGACAGACCCAGGATAGAAACAGGCTGGCTATTGAAAAGGTGGGTGTGTGGGATGGTATGTGTGTGTGTGTGTGTGTGTGTGTGTGTGTGTGTGCGCGCGCGCGCGCGCGCCCCCCCAAGTTGTTTGTCTCCTTGCCACCTGGAGGTGTTTCTAGAACTAACTTCCTTTGGAGACTGGGTCCCGGGAGTAGAACGGGCCGGTGGGTGCAGATGCAGGAAGAGAGATCTCTGCAGCAGAAGGTGAAGCTTTCTTCCAGAACCAGCCTAAACAGTTCAAGGCCCGCCAGGGTGTCTCTCCACAGGCCCAAGTCAGCAGATAAATGCTTCCAATAGCAGCAGGTAGGGGAGAAAAAAAGACTCGCTGCCATGAAATGGGGTCCAATTATTGCACAGCGGGAGACCTGGCGCCCTGAGAAGCAGGGTTGGCCTAGCACGCTGGGGCTGAGAGGCGGAGGGTGAATAAAGGAACTGCCAGCTGCTGGGTGCTCCTCCCTTCGGTTACTTCAGAGCAGCCCAGCAGAAGGGAGGGGCAAGCCTGCAGGGTCCCCGGCTCAGCTGAATAGCCAGGGGGCGGGGCTTCAGCAGACGTCCTGCTGCAGACACTGACTGGTGCCTCCTCTGGTGTCTTTCGCTTGGCAGTTTCATGCATCCCACATCTGCTTCCTGACCCAACTTAAGTACCGCTGGCAAATTGCCTGTTCTTTCTACCGGGGTCTTGGCTTTACTGTCCAGGGCAATGCGGGCTGGCAAGACCCCCACCACCCCCAGCACCCTCACCCCCGCTGGTTTGTGGAAGTCAGGAGTGCCTGTGTCCTTACCCATGGATAGTCTGTCAGAGATTCAGGACCACGCAAAGGACTTTGCTGAACATCTTGAACCAGGAGTGACTGGGAGATTGGGGGTACTTTGGGTAAGGGGACAAACAGG
This sequence comes from Mesocricetus auratus, assembly GCF_017639785.1. Classification (NCBI taxonomy): domain Eukaryota; kingdom Metazoa; phylum Chordata; class Mammalia; order Rodentia; family Cricetidae; genus Mesocricetus; species Mesocricetus auratus. The sequence continues at coordinate 36,396,966 of NW_024429186.1, read as the reverse complement.
AGAACCTTGGTTTTTTGTTTTTGTTTTTGTTTTTATGCTACTCGTAGTAAGTCAGTTCCAGGAAGAGCCTCCTCCTACTGCTTTGTAGAGTGCAGCATGGCTCCCTGAAACTCAAAAGCACCCTTGTCGCTGCTCAAAGAGTGGTGACAAACTCTTAGTGTGCTCAGAGTTGTGAGACCAGCCCATCCTGGTCTCTCCCTGGTTCCCTAATGGCCCAATAGGGGGATGGGTCCAGGAGAAACTGAGGCTGGTGTTTGAGAAGGTGATGCATGGGGTGGGGGTGTAGAGAGGATATAAATGGATGGCAGGGGGACTGCTGTAAAGCCCAGGCCTGCAGCGGGGGCCTCGTATCCTCTGTGAGTCACTTCTGCTCTCTAGGACAGGATCTCAGCCTTCTCTCCCAGCTCAGACAGCAAAGACAAGGGAGCCTTTTCCCTGGGCTCAAGGCCTCCTGTTACTGAAGAAGAGAATAAGGCCAGACGGCCAGGCATACCAAAGCCAGTGCACTAAAGTGCTGGAAACTTGGACATCTCCATAAGAAACGAAGTCTCCCACTGACTGGTGGAACCATGTGGCTACTTCTGCTGAAGGAATGTGGGATGTACAAGGGCATGCTTGTAACCCCAGCTAGACTTCCACCGTCCCACAATTGACAACCAGAAGGAAGCTAGAAAGACCTGTACCCAGAGCATTGCTAGCACAAGACAGGTGTCTGATTGCCCTCAGGCCACAGCCTGGGAAGAAATGTTGTTTAGAAAAATCAGTTAAGGTTGGTCATCTCTTGGCAACCTTTAGCTTCTCCTTGGTTACAAATACCAGGAATCAGCAGAAGGAAGATAATGGAATCCCTGGGAGCTGCGGACATACTGAGAAGTGGCAAATGACAGCAAACAGAAATAGGACTGACTGCTGTTCAACGGCTGTTCAATGCGTTCACTGGTCAAAATGCTGAAAGCACCCCTCCCTATTCACTGTCTTGACTGCTGTTTATTGTGCACGTACTATGTGCCGGGACTATTACAAGCATTAAAAACAGGTAGAGTCTGAGGAACTTGGGTCCTGGGGGTGGTACAGGCAATAAACATATGGACAGAGGTAGCAGCAAGTATGTGGAAGTGAAATAAAGCCACGTAAGAGGGCAGGAAAATGGGTGAATGGGGCCGGGCAGGGTCTCTCTGGTAAGCTGGAGCAGAGGTCTGAAGAGAAAGAGACAGAGCCATGCAGATCTAGGGAGAGAGTGGGTGTTCCAGACAGCTGAGTGCAAGCCCCATCCCTGGAGGTTGTAATGCTTGGTGTTCCTGGCTGGGGCAGCCTGAGCAAAGAGGAAACAGCCATGGTAGAGACCAGATGCTTAGATTTCAAGGGCTGTGGTAAAGACAGGCTCCGACATACATCCCCAAATCACCAAGAAGTGATAAATTATATTCAGTGTGCAGGCTTGGTAAGTCAGGGAACTGTGTCATTCATTTCAGAATCATTTTCCAGCAAGATGATCGCATCTATTTGTAAGTGTTGTTTCTTAATGTTCTAGGGCTTGGAACACTTTGTTCTTGGAATGTGGGATTAGTGAAATACGTACAGTGTGTGGGCGTGGGTACATGTGGCATATGTTTCAAGTGTGTTATACACGTGTTTGTGTGTGATGTAACCTGTGTCCTGTGACATCATGAGTCGTGTCTTGTGTGTGTGTGCATGCGTGTGTATGTGTGTATGTGTGTGTGATATGATATGTGTGGTGTGGGACTCGTGAGGGGGAAGGGAGGGTGCTGGTACCTGTAAACGGTGCAGGAGAAAGGGGCCCTTGTTGGAGACCTGGAGTGGGGCAGGGTGGGAGGCCTGTCTCTAGAGAGTGCTTTGTGTGGGCTGCAGAGTGCCGTGACTGGGTGTCTGATCAAGCCCGCCTTTGTTTCCTTGTGTGGTTGGTGGTGTTCTCCTCAGGTACAGCCGAGACTGCATTGTAGCAGTGCAACACCTTGGGATTCTTTCCCCTCCCTTGTGCCTGAACCTCCGAGGGCTGAGGCTGTCCCCAGATGGAGAGGTGGCACTTGTTCAGGGGCAACCAAGGCCAGCAGGACAGGGGACCCCACTCTACTGTTTTCAGTGAGGTAGGGATGCAGGGGCTGCTGCCGCATCCCTTCTGTTCAAGTGGCTTCCCCAAAGCTCACATGATGGGTAATGGGCTTTGTGTGTCCCTGGCTGGCTGCAACACCTTATTTTTGTGGCTCAGGTCCCACAGGTCAGTTGCAAACCAGCGACAGTCAAGCATGACCTTTCGGATGCTGCTCCCAGAGTTCAGTTTTATCTCTGCCTTGTCACAGCAGTTCTGGCTCCATGCTTCTCTGATGCAGTTAGAGAGAGCTGCTCATGTCCTAAGGCCTTTCATAGCAAGAAGTCCTGAAGCTCCGGCCTGCAGGTGCCACCGCTGGAGGGGACCTGTGTTACTCTCCAATATTGCCAAGTCCATCAGCTCTGGGGACAGGAATGGGGAGCTGGTGTTGGTGTGTTGACAGGTTTTTGTTGTTGTTTGTATCTATGAAGTCTGGGGGGTTGAGGGAGAGCTCAATCTGGGGTTCATGAGAAAGAACATGTGATCAACTAGTGATGCCTGTTGTGTCTTTGGTGGCTTCGAGGAGTGAAATGGTTAGGACAAAGCATAACACCTAAATCATTCACCAACCCAAGACAGTAGATAAAGAAGGTCTCAAAAGACAGGGCAAAGGCATCACAGTCCTGGAAGGGATTGTGGAACAGTAAGCTGTAAGGGATTTCCAGGGAGAATGCAGAGGGCATCTTGGTCCCACTTCATGAGAATGTAAAAATAACCAGGGCTTCCCCCCAGAACACTAGAAGTCTCGAAGTGATAGCTCGTTCCTGGATGCACCCCAAGATTGCCAATTTCTCCCTTTTTTATTTATCAGGATACAGCATCTCCTAAATAACCCAGATAAGTAGAGTCCCTGAACCAGACCTGGACAGAAACCTGGCTGGGGTGTTCAAAGTGAGGTTGTGGGTGGGCCTGTTTGAGGGTTCAGGGTACAGAGCTGGAGGGAGCTGGAAGCCAACACTGGGCAGGTAGGTGGGCCATGCAATGGCTTAGACAGAGGTGGGACGACAGGATCCAGGGACAAGAGTGCTAGGGGGAGCCGACCCCAAGGTTCTGAGAATGTTTCCGAGGTCAGGAGCAAGGCCGGCGCCTGTGTGTAGGTGGGTAGAGCTGTCTTCACCAGATCCACACACCCATGCTTGCACAGTCCTCGAAGTCAATGACAGGCACTTGTGACTCTTGGGCACATAGAATGTGACTACTGCAACCAAGAGACTGGATCTTTTGTTTTATTTAATTTTTATTGATTTAAACTTTGAAACAGACACTGATTTCAGTTGTTGGAAAACTTTTGGGGATGTTTAAAAAATATCTATATGTGGAATCTACATTTTTAACTGTAATTTTTATGAATTCTCAAGACAGGCTATTTTTAGTGAAATCCTTGTGTCTAAATTGAAACATACTATAAAAATATATATTGAATTTCAAAGACAGCATCAAGAAAAGAAATTCAAATAACTTCACTATTTTTTTGTATTGAAGTGATACTATTTGGAGCTTTGAGGACAATATATATATGTATATATATACATATATATATCTTATAAATTTGGTGTCTCAGTGCCAAATTCCTGGGACTGAGCCCAAGGCTTTATGCACGCCAAGCACAGGCTCTATCATGAGCAGAGTCCCCAGCCCCCTGTCTACCATTAAAATTAATTTCACCTGCTTCTTTTTACTGCTTTTTAAAAAAATTGACTACTAGAGAAATTGAATTGAGTTGCATATGTGGTTTATGTCCTGTTCCCACTGGAAAGTTCTGGGGCCTGCATAGGTTCATGACACTCTCTCAGATGCTAGGTAGGATGTTGTTCCAGGAAGGAGGTCCATCCAGGGAAGAGCGAGGCAATGTCTTGCTTACCTTGACTGCTGGATTAATCTTTCCTGGTCCAGCAGCTGCTTCTGAGCTGCTGGCTTCCAGTACACCATCATCCACCGCAAGCACAGCACCCCTCTCAGCATGGCCCTGGTCCTCATACCATCATTAAAATCACAGTTTCCTTTCAGTGCCCTGTAAGTTCTCGCTGTGATGAAAATGGGTTTTGGAGGAGGGCTGGAGGCAATGGAGATGGGAAGCCTTTTACTCCCCTAGTCTGTTGCTTTTTGTGCTTCTTCGTTGTCCTGGTAGAGCCAGAGTGACAGATAGGTCTGAGAGGTCATTCTGAATCAGACCCCGTGGAAGTGGCGGCTGGAGCACTGTGCTGAGGATTCTGAAGCCGAATCCGAGCCCAAGACAAAAGGGATTGATTGGCTGTGTCTGAAAGGTGCTGTTGAACATGGGCCTTGCATGAACTAGTCTGGTGTTACATGAGGTGGTCTTTGCTGAGTGATTCATCTCCACTTTACACACTGGATGTGCTTTGAAACACTGAGTAAAGTATCTATTTTATCATTGTGTGTGTGTGTGTGTGTGTGTGTGTGTGTGTGTGTGTGTGTGTGCGCGCGCGCGCGGGGGGGTCTATATGTGATTGCTGCCATACACATGTGATGGTCAAAGGACAACATTTGGGAGTTAGTTCTCTCCTCCCACCATGGGTTCTGTGAATTGAACTCGGTCACCAGAGCATGGCCAGAGGATCATGGCAAGCAGGAACCTGCAAGGTATAAGAAGAAAGGGGTACTCCATTTCCTCTCCCACCCTTCCCTCTTATATTTCCTTGAAAGCAGATTGCCATGGATGTAGGAACATTTGGGGCTCTCTTAGGGCTCTGATGGGGTTGCAGCCTAGCAGAGTGGCTCTGCATACTCTTGTACAAGCTGTTAGTGATCATAAGTTGTAGTTTTGTTAGCTTGTATATTTCATTATCTAATGTTACCTGACAAATCTCACCCAGACTCAAAGGCTTCAATCAATCGTTTGTCAGCAAGTCCCTCGCTTGGCTTGCAAGTCGGTGCTGGAATGTTGGGAGGTCGCTGGGACCTGCTGGTTTGAGAATAGATGAGGAAGGACAAGGACAGAGCACTTTTGACTTCAGTGTGCACCTGCTACATCCTTCAACCCTCACAGCAAGACTTTGAGCTGCGTGTCACTGTCCCCATTTCTCAGATAAGGAACCTGAGTCAGGGATGGCAGGTTATCTGCCAGCAGAGTCTAGATTCTTCCAGAGTCCCCTGCTTCAAGGGTGTGGAGATACCTACATGTCATGATGACTGCCCTGTGATGTCATAACTCACAGGGAAAGGTGAGCCCTGTCTGTTGAAGTCAGGATGGGTAATTCATAGCACGAAGGTGGAGAAGAGGAGATCTTAGCAGGTGCTATGGCTGGAGGGAGGTACTAGGACAGGCTGGGTTGGCAGGGTGTATGGGCTGTAAGGATGTGGGTTGACAAGAACCCTGCAGCTGGCTCAGCCTCTGCAAACACCCAGCTGCTGACAGCGGCAGAGACAGTCTCTGTGTCCTTAAACCCCAGAAATCCTACTGAAAAGGAGCAGGCCTTTACCTGGAATGGGACACTGTGCTGTAGGAAAACAAAGAAACCAGCTCAACACAACAGTGAGGCTAGCTTTGGACTATGGTTTTCGTGGTGGTGTGTGACAGAAGTTCAAGGTCATCCTCAGCTATGTAGTGAGCTCAAGGTCATCCTGTGCTCCAGGAGACACTGTCTCAGTCATTCATTCAATCAATCAATCAATCAACCAACCAATCAATCAACCAATCAATCAAACAATCTATCTCCCCACATAATATTAAGCTTTCCTACCTCTTTATTTTTTTGATTCCCCTGGTCCTCCCTCTCAGGAACTAGTCACTGAAAAATGGCCTGCTAAATAAGTAACTTCCCCAAGATCCCATGGTTGGTATATATGGGCAGATCAAGACTTGAACCCAGAAATCAACCTCAGGGCCAAAGACTCTTTATCTCCAGCTGTACAAGTACTTGAGAGGGCCAGGCTCTCCCCAGGACCTTGTGAAGTCTCCTCATTCTCTCCTCCTCTTGGGCAGAGGTTGCGAACATAGCAACCTCCTGCCATTGGCTGTCTCAAAAACCAAACAAAACCAAACCCCCCCAAAAAAAAGGAAAGAAGAAAGAAAAAAAAAAAGGAGTATGAACAGGCAGGGCTGGCCAGAATCTTACCACACTTTGCCATTTTTCCAGCCCAGAGTGCAGAATATGTGTGCCCAGATTCTGCAGCACGCCAGGCATCTGGCTAGCCCGTACCTAACTCCTGTCAAAAGCCAAGAGTGGAGGAATACTTGAGCCTCTAGGACATAAGTGTCACTCACAGCTCTTGGCTTCCCTAAGTTTCCACACCCCACTAGGTCTCGTAGAAGGGATCTGGGATTGTCCCTGTGCCTTTTTGTCCAATCACATTGGCTTTGCTGGCCTTTCTGCTGCAGGAGCCCTAGAGGTAAAGTCCCTGTAGACTCCTCAAGCCTCATCATGTCTGCTGGGCTGGGTGTGAAGGTGGGTGGCTCGTGGGCTTCAGTGCAGGAAACAGCATCGCTCCTCCCTCTGCTGGGTAAGCATCCTTTTACCAAGGGCCTAGAACCGAGCAGGGCAGGGTGCTCTCCAGTGGTGTAGCTAGCTAGAAATCCAGTCTAGTCATCACAACTGCTCAAGGAGGCTGGACTCCTTTTCATGAGCCCAGAATTTTTTCCCTTGTATTTAATAGCACTAAGAATACATAAGAAATACGTGAACAGGAATTATTTTCAGCCTCTCATTTTGCTGGCAGGAAAACTGGATCAGAGAAGTTGAATGACTTGCCCAAGGGCAGATAGCAATCTGCCAGGCTGCAGGCCAATGCAGAGCTTGCCTTCCCTGCCACCATATGTCTTTCTCTTAGGTCACATTGATCTTGTGTTGGGATCTGAGGTGAAACGACAGCTTGACAATGACGAAGCTGCTTCTGAGTGAGAAATGCTAGCCAGAGGCCAGTCCTGTAGGAAGTTCTTTATGCTGTCAGGTCTGGGCATTTAGTGACATCCAGAGGACTCAGAGAATGTCCCCACAAAGCACCGGGGGCTCTGAATTCTCCCCGAAGCCTTCTGAAGCCTTCCTAGAAGCCTGACTCTAGGAAGTTAAAATGTTTTCTGGCTAGCATTTCTCATTCAGCAGCTTCGTCATTTTCAAGCTAGTCAGGGGCTCACTGATTATGGGGCTACCTCTGTCCCTGGAGAGTCCTGCCCAGTGCTGTCTGACAGGACCCAGCAGGAGGGAATGGTCTAGATGGCTGCCTGGTGACCCCAGAGACAGGTTAGGAACTTCTGGAAGGAGTAGCCATTGTTTGAAGAAACTAGGATCCCTTGGGAGAGGAGTTCTGAATCCAGCATCCAGGCCTCAAGCCTCCACCCTCCCCACTACACACTGCTGTTGGAAGGCCTTGCTAGCTGGTCAGAGGTTGCAGTCTATCATGGCCTGGCAGCTTTTATTGGAAACTCAGCAACATTGAGATTCCCTCCCTCCCCAGCAAAATTTCCTGCCTACCCACAGCTGTCCTAACCTTGTTCCCTGCTTCTGCTCCCTCCACCCTCGTGGACCAGTACAGCCAACCATAGCCAGGAAGTAGAGCCACACACTGCTGCTTCCAAAAGCCACCGGACATTTGCTCTGCATTAAGATGAGCCAGAGTCATTTGGAGCAGGCTTGGTCCCCGCTACAGAGAAACCTCTGATGCAATTGGTGGTAGGTGAACGTTAGTGGAACACTGCCCACCCTCCTGTCTGTGGCTATTCGGTGCCTCCATGAAGGTCATGGCCAGCACAGTGTGTTCCCCAGGGTTGACTGGTGGTGTGGCCCTTCATTCCTTTTGCATGGAGTGAACACCTAACCATGCCTGGGAGCACAGCCCAGACATTGCTAGTTCACATCTGCAATTACTCTGAGATAAGTAGATTCAAGAGCCTTCTGCCCTCACATCCTCATGGACCAGAAGATGCCAGTAGAGTTTGGCCAACCAGAACTCCATAGAAGGGATAATACTTGGTCTCTCTGGCATCAGTTTTTAAAGCCTCAGCAGGTTTGGGTGTGGCAATGTTGGTACTTAGAGAATGAAGGACCACAGCTTAGACCAGAGCATGCTGTCCTGTGGTTGCCCTTTGGCAGGAAGAAGCAACCCGAGGCACCTTCTGGCTTTCCTGGCGCAGCTGTCCTCAGGGGTGCCTGTCGGGAAGCCAGTGTTCCCAGCATGGGGGATGGCTCTGAGCACCCCCACCCTCGGGCTCAGTTGCTCCCAATTATCTTTTTAACTGACTGAATTCGAACACATTTGTTGGTCTATCAGGGATCTCGTGTGTAAGAGTTTGAAGCCAGATGTGATGGCACACATCTGTAATCCCAGCACTCACGAGATGGGGGCAGAAGGACCGTGAGTCCAAGGTCATCCTCAGCTACAGAGTGAGCTTGAGGCCACTCCTGGCTACATGAGCTGGTCTTAAGGCCAGCTAGATGGCTGAGGTGGTGAAGGTACCTGCTTCCAAGCCTGGCTACCTGAATTTGGTCCCCAGATCCAGCTGCTGTTTGGAGACCACTAGAGCTTGCACTTCGATCTGCACCTCTCCAGGTGAGCTCCTGGGAGGCAGTCATCTTCCCCCCATTCTGTGCTCCCAGGAGAGGGACCCTTCGACTCCCACCATCCTGGAATGGTTCTGCAGCCAATAGAAAGGAGGGGGAGAGAAAGGCCTCGGGACCCATCATACCCGCTGTCCTCTGCTGAACCAGCTCTGAGGGGTGGGCTCTAGAACCATCTGCTGATGAGCCATTGTTGAAAGGCAAATAAAAAGATTGCAGAAACTGTACGTCTCACTGACCCAGGATGCTTGCTGGGGATTGACAGGCTCCATTAGGAGTGTAGCTCTTAAAAGGAACTTCTTGGGGCTGAAGAGATGGTTAAGTGGTCAAGAGCACTGGCTGTTCTTCTGGGGGAATCCAGGTTCAACTCCCACTGTGATGGCTCACAATTGTTTATAACTACAGTTCCGGAGAATCTCCACAGGCACTGTACATACATGGTATACAGACAAGACATACATCCAGGAAAAACATCCAAACACATAAAAAATATCTAAAAAAACAAAAACAACAACAACAACAACAAAAAAAAACGAAAGAAAGAAAAGACAACTTCAACCACTCAATCTGGTTCAAGAAAATTCCCTAGTACTGCAGCTCTGAGCTCACAGCCAAACCTCAGCCTGAATGGAAATGGAAATGGCCTCAGAAAATCACCAACCCTTGACATTGGACCTGGAATCTGAAAATGCAATTTCAGTCCTCACTAGAGAGAGTTAAATGCCCTGTTGTCCACTCTGATCCTATGACAGGTGACACTTCAACTGTGTTAAAGGAAGTTAATATCACCCAAGAAAGCCCCCACAGCATCTGGGACCCATAAGCTCCCTGAACACACTCATGGTACCTGGGATATCGTAACCCTGGGCCAGGGAAGAATTAGAGCCTCTCAGGCAGGAAGCTTCTAGACCTACTGGTATGGGGACCCTCTTCACACATAAGCTCTCAACTCTGGTAGTCTTCAACTGAGAGCTAAGGGATGAGGGAGGAGAGAGATGCTTTGTGGAAGATGTGCCTGTGTCTGTGTGGGTATCTTTTTACTGGTCTTTCAAGTTGTTTTAGCAGCCATCCGGGACTGCAAATGCCGAAGGAGCCACCATGTCCTTCCTGTTGAAGGGATCCTATGTTTCTGTAGTGGGCATGACCTCATAGACTCTGCTGACATAGATGGGGCACAGCTATCCCTGCTGGGCACACTCCTGGATTTGTCCTCAAGACAAGAGCTGCAAGTGGGAATGGCTACCTGCAGATGGCTTCGTCTGTCTCACAAACACTAGCTGAGTGGTAGCTGTGAGTTACAGAAGGTTCACTAAGCATTTCATACATAGGATCTCATTTTCTTCTCCCACACCTCTGTGGGGTAGGTCCTGGAGAACAGAGAGGTTAAATAACCTACCCTTGCTCACACAGCTGGTATGAAGCAGAGCTGGGACACACCTCTCAAGTTGTCTTATTTCTGAGTTAGTGCTCTTAGCCACTATGCTTGGCATCTCTTCTTTTCCCAATGGAACATATCTGGAGTCAAGATCAAAGCAGGTCCCCTGTATTAGGGTGCTGCCCTGCTAGGCTCTGTTCCTCCTGGAAGAAGAGACCAAGGCCAGTAAAGGCAGGGCCGGAGGTGGGAGTGCCATCCCAGAGATCCACTTGAGGAGAACCCTTGATTGCCTCTAGGCTCATCCCCAATCCTGATGGGGGCTCCCAACGCTCCCAAGGAAGGCATTTCTGCTCAACCTTGAGCTGCCCACCTAGGCCTGTGGCTTCTCTGTTCTCTGGGGAGATGGAGAATGTTGGATCCTATACATAATAACCTTTCTTACCCTGAACTCCTGAATGCCTCATCTTCCTCTTGGCCAAGGGAGATGGACAGCTAGTCCTGGCCTGTGCTTGCAGGCCCTGAGGGAAGGCTGGTCAGGACATCCCCCATAGTCCCTCCAGGTCATGACAGGAGGGCCTGTTAAGCAATCCTTTCTCATTGCAGAGAGTCTGGTCATCTCCCTCTATGAAGTGCTGTTTCCTCCGTGAGAGATGGGAGAATGAGCTAGAAGGTGATAAAGCCCATTACAGGGCCCAAAGTGTACCCCATAATCCTATGCTGAGGGTAATCCTCGGGGCACCTACCGCTGAGTTGTTTGTCGTGGGTTTGTTTGTTTACAGTTTTGCAAACTGAGTCTCAGCAGGAGGCAAGTGTGTTTGCACTGATGTGGTCAAACAGCTAGAGGAGCTTGGACTCCAGGTCCCCAGCTCCTTCCTTCCTGCTGCCAGAGAAGCAGGTCCGCTAGGAATTGTGTTGACTTCAGTGTACGATCCCATCCTTCAATGTCTGGCCCACGGAAGAAAGGGATTTGTTACAGCTGCTTGGTGGAATTGAGCACTTTTCTTTCATGCTGTTTCTAAAGTAGGCTTGTCCTTTTTCTCCCTGGACACTTCAAATACAATCAGACAAACCAAAGTCACATGACTCCATTAATAGTGGCTTTCTCCCTGTCCTGAACACAGGGAGCATTGAGAATATCAGCACTTTGTGAGAATTCATTCAGTTCTCAATAACCTGCATTAGGTAACGTCAGATGTCACTAGGAGGTAAATGCTGCACTGTGCCGAAGCACTTAGCTCATGACACTGGTGACCTCTCACCCTAACACTGGTGGGTGACTTGTGTGACCAGGGGCTGGTCTTCTAACCTCTCTGTAACCAGAGACTTGTGGGATTTAACTGGGCTATCATTTGCAAAGTACCTGGAGCAGTGCCTGCATTAGGATAAGCATTATTTATCATCAGGACACTCTAGGATGGGGCCTTTGGGGGGAATAGCTAGTCCAGCTACACAAGGAGAGATGGCATTTTAACTCATCGAGTCCAAGACCATGGCTTGTGTTCTTAACCATTATCATCTCTTAGAAGCCCTGATTCCTTTACAATGAAAACAAAACAAAATAAAAACAGCCCCCCAAACTGCTTAGCTCATGTCTGTATTCGAACACACCAAAGTGAAGCAGGGGGTTGTCATGAGTTCAACTCCGCCCTGGACGTCAAAGTGAACCTCTCTCTCTCTCTCTCCTCTCTCTCTCTCTCTCTCTCTCTCTCTCTCCCTCTCTCTCCCTCTCTCTCTGTCTCTCTCTCTCTCTCCCTCTCTCTCTCTCTCCCTCTCTCTCTCTCCCTCCCCCCTCTCTCCTTCTCTCTCTTACACACACACATACACACAATCAAGCAAAATGAAACAAAACCTTCTGAGAAAAGCCTCCGTGGTTAAAGCACTTGGCACACCAACGCAAGGACCACAGCCGAGAGACTTTGCCTCTGTGAATAAGGGGGAGAGTGGTCAAGGAAGACCCGTGGCATCAACCTGGGGAGCATACATGCATCCCCACACACGTATACCCTTTTTGTGGTCACCCCCTTCAATACATATACATTCAAACACACCATACACACAAGGAAACAGAGCGATCATTTTACTGAGGTATGACTTACATCATGAAGTGCCCAGCCTCTCTCATACCTACCATCCAGTGATCTTGTTTTTTTAAATTCCCCTTATTTATTTATTTATTTATGTCTCTTGTGGAAGTCACCTCTTTCCTTACACCATGCGGGCTCTGGGGGTTGGACGTCAGGATTGCATGAGCTACCTGGCCAGCCTTTGTGGTTTTGAGACAGTACCTCCCTTGTATCTCATGCCAAAGTCAAATTTGTCATCCTCATGCCTCAGTTTCCCAACTGAGATCTCAAGTGTATACCACCATGCTTTGACCCAATTTAGTGACTTTCACTAAATTTACAGATACCTAGCCATCACTGTAATCAAACATGTGCTCCAGAAGGACCCCTCCCCCCATCCACTCACTGTAATTTCCCAGCCTAGGCTAGTCCTAGGCAGCCACTCGTTCACAATCTCAGATGGCTTCTGGAGGGATTCCAGTTAATGGACATCTACACTGTGGGCTTTTCTGATTGGCTTCTTCCAGTTCTCATCAGGTTGGACAGTTCATTCATGCTGTAGTTTTATGTTATTAGTTTGTTCCTTTCTTCTTGTTGTTTTGAGACAGGGTTTCTCTATGTAACAGTCCTGGTTGTCCTGAAACTAGCTCTGTAAACCAGGCTGGCTTCAAACTCACAGAGATCTGCCAGCCCCTGCTTTCCAAGTACTCAGATTAAAGGCGTGCGCCACCACTGCCTAGGTTCTTGTTGTTGTTTGACATAGGGTATCATGCAGCCCAAGTTGGCCTTAAACTGATCCTCTAGCTGAGGCTGGCCTTGAAATCCTGATCCCGTTTCTGCACTTTAAAAGGATTTATGTTTATTTTATGAGTGCAGGTGTTTTGCCTGCATGTATGTCTGTGCACCATCTGTGTACTTGGTGCCCATTGAGGCCAGAAGAAGGTGCCAGATCCCCTGGAGATGTTTTATGGATATGAGCCATCATGTGGGTACTGGGAATTGATCCTGAGCCCTCTGGAAGAGCAGCCATTGCTCTCAACTGCTGAGCCATCTCTCCAGCCCACTTTCAGACAGACAGATAGACAGACAACAGTACCAGGGTCTCAATACTCAAAATGTAGCTCCAGCTGGCCTCAAACTCTCTATCCTCCTGCCTCAGCATCCTCAGTGCTGTGATATTCCTTCCTACTGATGGTGTGAACATACTACATACTGGTTCTCTTTCCTTTGTATATTTGTATAGCACATGTGTGGGTGCATGTGTGGGTGCATGTATGTGGAGGCCTGAAGTTGATACCAGGTGTCTTTCTCAGTCACTGTTCACCTTGCACGTAGAGCCAGGGTCTTTCGCTGAATTCAGGTCTCACCACTTCAGCTACTCAGCTAGATGGCTTGCTCTGGGGTTCTCTGTATCCTGCATGTTGTGATTACACACTGTGCCCTGGGCCCACGGGGATTTTACGTGGTTTCTGGAGATCCGAACTCATGCTTGTGTGGCAGGCATGCTACCGATGAGCCATCTCTCACCCTAACACATTGTTTTAGACATTTGCATTGTTTCTGTTCTGTGATCTTTGCGAAGATCTTTGAAATTGTAATATGTTATGAACTATTTCAACTGTGATCAACCACCAGTGTCTACCATGAGCATCCTACTATTGCTGCTTCATGAAGACTTGCACTTTTCTCCTGAAGTATTTCACAGAGAACCTCAGCTTATATCATCGCACTCTTAATTCCGGTTTTGAAGTATGTGCGTTTCTATTTAATGTTGAGTAGACAATGTGCTAACTAGGATCCTAAAACCAGGGATCCCAGAATGGTACCTGTTTTCATTGCAGAAAGTACTATCCCCCACCTGCTGTTCCATTGAGCCTTCCAGAATCCCTTTACCCACATGTAAGAAAATAGGAACATATTGCATGTGATGGTGTTCATTTCTGCTTGACAAATCAGATCACCTAGGGTGTGCCTGTGGGGACTCATCTTGATTATGTTAATGATGTGAGACCAGAGGGTCCTAGACTAGATGAGCACTCATCCGTGCTCTCTGCTCCTTGACTGGGACCAGCTGTGTTCAGGCTCCTGCTGCCCTGCCTCCCGCTCCACAGCAGACTGCTCCCTGAATTGTGAGCCTGAGGGCCAGAGGAAACCCTTTCTCCCTTAATCGGTTTTTCATTAGGATGTTTTATTACAGCAATGGGGGGGGACCCTCAACTCCTAAGACACAATCTTGTCTCACTTTTTACACAAGGAGGCATATTACCCTGTTGTTCTGAGGGGCCAGGCATGATGGTTAACTCTTACAATCCCAGAGTTCTGAAGACTGAGGAGGAGGAGATGGAGAACTAATGTAAAGGTTAGCCCAGGCTACATAGTCAGATGCAGTCTGAGAAATTTTTACTTTTTGTTAGTTTATACTCTGATTTAAAAAATATTTAGACTTTTTGGGGGACATATGGGAGTGTTGTCCAAACAGTACTGACACATGCACACTCTCTCTCCACCCCACCCCCCACCCCATGTTAAGGAATTGAACTTGGGACCTTGCACATGCTAGGCAAGCATTCTATCACTGAACTGCATCCTGCGCCCCCCCTCTGAACATTTATTCAGTTGTTTGTCTTTGTAGTTTGTGTATTTCATCGCTATATGGCCATGCTGAAAGTTATTCAACCAGCCAGCCAGCTGCTGATGGGCATTTGGCCGTCTCCAGCCTCTTGTTCGCCTACGTAATTCATTCTGTGTTGTCATCCTTTCTCATCCATCACTTCTCTCAACAGAAGAGTCATGGCATTCGTTTCCAAAGGCAGGGCTGCTGCAGCCCGAGGTAAATATATGCCACTGTAATGCCACCACGTTCACCCCTTCACCCTCTCTGGCAGTTGCACCAATTTCTACTCTGTATGTTTGAAAAATTGAGGCCCCGAGCCTCCCGGTCCAATAAGCTGCGCGCCTCTCAGACTTCTGTATAATAGTCCTATTTGTCAGCTCCTACCTCACTTCCTTTATTTTAGTTCTTTTGGGTGCTAGTTTGTATTAAACCATTACATGCTGATATTGTTTGTTTGAGATAGGGATCTCGCTGTTCTGCCTTTATTTATGAGGTCTTGTGATCCTCCTGCCTCAGCCTCCTGAGGGCAGGCACTGCAGAAGCCCCGGTCTGGTGTGGTGGGACCAATGAAGAGATGGTTCTTACACCCCTTGACTCATATTTTAAGGTTTAAAAATAAAAAAGAATGGCTTCGTCAAGATTTAACCCACATGCTGTACATCTTACCCATTCAAAGTGTGTCCTTGAGTTGGCCTGATACATCAATCATCCTATAATCCCCCTCAGGAGACAGAGGCAGGAGGACTCCAGTGAGTTCAAGGTCAGCCTGGGATACATAGTTTTAAAAAGCTCTAAAAGACAGAAGAAAAAGATGAAAATAAAATAATAAACAGCAGAGCACCATCACCTAGAGCTACCCATTGGCAATTGTGTGTGTGTGTGTGTGTGTGTGTGTGTGCGCGTGCGTGCACATTCAGCCAAGTGTGATGCATGCATGTGTATGTGTGGGTGGGGGCCTAAGGCTGACATAAGATGTCTTCTTCAGTCACTACCTGCCTTATGCTTTGGGAATCCGTAGCTCTTGATTCAGCTAGGCTGGCTGGCCAGCTAATGAGCTACAGGTGTCCACGCATCTCCACCACCCTAGCACTGGGGTTACATGCCCCCACAGGACCACACCAGGGCTTTACGTTCGTGCTGGCGATCTGAACTTAGGTCCTCAATGCTTACAAAGCAGATGCTTCACCAACAGAGCCATCTCCTCAGCCACTGGTAACTTTATTGTAAATAAATAAGAGTGTAAGAATGATACTATACTATATGTCCCATTACTGAGGTCCACTGTAGTTATTCTCAGTGTCTTAAGTCTTGTTTATGGCTCCAGTCTCTGGCTTTGCTAATTGGCATGGTCATCGTCCGTCATTAAAGTAGTGATAGTATTAACCTTCCCACTTACTGAGCACTTGCTCTCTGTGTACTTGGCATTGGTGTGGCGTCCTTTTCATACTTACCGTCAATCCTTGAAATCATTGGATGAGATTGGTACTGTGTTCACCCTATTTTTTTAGCATGGGGGAAAAAAATCAAGACTCAGAGAGGGTAAGCAACTTGCCTAATTTTTTTTGTTGTTGTTTTGTTTTGTTTTATTTTTGTTGTTGTTGTTTTGGCTTTTAGAGACAGGGTTTCTTTGTGTAGCCCTGGCTGTACTGGAACTTACTCTGTAGACCAGGCTGGCCTCGAACTCACAGAGATCTGCCTGCCTCTGCCTGCTGAGTGCTGGGATTAAAGGTGTGAGCCACTGCCACCCAGTGAACTTGCCTAATGTTAAACAGTCTGCAAGTGGAGGAGACAGGGCTTGAATTCGTACCTTGGGACTCCACAGCCCCTAGTCATAACCTGTACTTTAGATGGGAGATATTCCCTCAGGCGGCCTTTCTCTGGGAAACAGTCAGACTCAAGATGCACCTGGAGGCACACTGCCCTGGCTTGGTGGGTGTCCTGTGCTGGCAGGACTCTCCTCTCTTTGCTGTGTGGCCCTTTCCTGCCCCAGGGCCCTCCCGCCTCACAAAAGAGGCATCTGAGAGGGGTGGCCTGCATCACTAGAAGATGTAGGGACTATTCTGGTGCCAGTCACTTGCAGCTTTCCCCACCCTGAACTCTGGTACAATCCCACAAGTGCTGAGCTAGTGCCTGGCGAATTCCTTGCCCTTCCCTCTCCCTCACTTCTAAGTTCCCCTCCTTGTTCCAGCCTCTTGTACACTTCAGGATGTCTTCCCCTGCTGTCCCCAAGCCAAATTGCCAGCAGGAGGTTCATGGCTGTTAGCTAGAACAGCAGGCTGGCTGCTTGGTTGCTGTGGCAACAGCTATTGTAAGTCAGTGGTCCTTGTGGCAGAAGACAATTTAATAAACCAAATCCTGGGACCCCGTGTGAAGTTCGGTAGAGGCTTTATTGGGCATCTTGCTTGTGAGGCACTGCAGCAGCCCGGATGATGACAGAGCCAGCATGTGTGTGGGAGGAAGGTGTCTGTGACACCTGGGGCTAGGACTTTTGTCCAGCACACCAGATCCTAGGTTCTCAAAGAGCCAGAGAGTCTGAGACTTGAGGCACGTGGCTGAGCCCTTGTCCCTCTGCTTTTCTCTAGGATGAACTAGCTTGTGTCGATGCGAGCGCCTTCCCATTGAGAACAAATGGGAAAATTTGGGCAAAGCACAAAAGATGCCAGCGAAACGGAGCTGAGAGTGCAGGGCAGCTGTCCTGGGGTCTCGGCAGCTGCTGAGCTGTGGGGGAACAGCGCCCTGGAGGAGCAGAGCCCTGTTTTTCTGACAAGGTGCTGTGGATAGAACAACAAAACTCTTGGGAAGAGAGTTCTGTGTAGCCAGTTATGGTGGCACACATTGGAAACTCTAGCACCAGGGGGGTAGCGGCAAGTAGAGCTAGGACTACAAAACAAATAGACCAAAAACACAAAACAAAACAAAAACAAAAAACCCAGACCAGACATGAAGGTGCACACCCTTAATCACAGCCCTTGGGAGGCAGAGTTAGGCAGATCTCTGAATTTGAGACCAGTCTGGTTGTTTCTGTAGCAAGTTAGAGGCCAGCCAGGGTCTCTTAGTGAGATCCCGTCTCAAAAAATAAAATAAAATAAAACAAGCAAACAAAACAACAGCAGCAGCATCAACAAAAACAGAAGAAAAAGAAGAGGAGGGCAAATGAGAAAGGATAGAAATAGAGCGGGAGCAAGAGGAGAAGGCTGTCTGCTGGGCTCTTTCATTCTTTCTGAAATCCATTCTAGTCAGAAATTTGTTTTTGTGTGCTTGCTTGAGTTTGCTTGTAGGTTTGGAGGCAGGTGCCATGTATCCCAGTGTAGCTAAGGATGACCTTGAACTCATGGTCTTCCTTCCTCTACCTCACAGGTGTGCTTTACCATACCAGGTTTTTATGGGGCTGGTGATCAAACCTTAGGCTTCGTGCGTGCTGTGTAAGCCCTGTATCAAACTTAAGGCTTCATGCATGCTATGCAAGCACTATATCGAACCCAAGGTTTCATGCATGCTTTGTGACACCAACCAAGTGACACCCAACCCTCCAGTTAGTATTCCTGGTTCCTCCAAACAGCTCCTGTGTAGGAAACCAGCAATCTCCACATGGAACTAGACCCCGCAGGTTACTCCCAGTCCTCAGCCTCAATTTCTGTGGCCACTTTTGACACTGCTGGCTACTCTCTCTTCTCCTGTCACTCTTAGCTTCTGGGGTCCACACTGACCTGGGTGATCGTTCCCCTTCATAACTTTCTTCTGCCCTGATCCTTGCCCTTGGAAGAGGCCCAGGGCTGGGGCTTATTGGTCTTGTTTGTTCTGCTTTTATTTTACCCAGGAATTGGCCTGGGAGATCCAGGTTTCCCAGCAACACATTTCCTGGGCAAGGCCTTGGGTGAGTCCCTGGCAGGAGGAGAGAGCCCAGGGTTTGCAGGGAAAGCAGAGCTCTGAGCAGGTTGCAGGGAAGGCTTTGTGTGGCATGATGGGACTGAGTGTGCTTGGTGGCCATTATGTCATGAAGTCTTCTTGATCCCCTCAACGGGGAGGGACTGCCCGTTGTCTGCACTTTTCTAGTGCAGAGGTCAAGAGTAGGTGATGGTCTACATCTCGCTCAGTGTGAGGAGCTGAGACTCAGGTCCGCTGTTGCCCTGGCCCAAACCCCAGCCTTACCTCTGCTGCACACAACCTCCAGGAAGATTCTGATGGGGCTGATGGGATGGCTCAGCGGGTCAAAGTGCTTGCTGTGCCAGCCTGAGGACCTATTTAGACTCCCAGGACCCATACTGGAAAGTGACAACCAACTCCCAAAAGTTGTCCTCTGACCTCCACACATGCCATGTGTAAATAATAATAATGATAATAAATGTTTATTTTTATTTAACTTTTTTTGCATTTACTTGATTATGTGTGTGCATATAAAGGTCAGAGTATAATCCATGGGAGATGGTTCTCTCCTGCCACCATTTGGGCCCTGGGGAATCAACCTCCAGTCATTAGGCTTGGCAGCTATCGCTTTTATCCACTGAGCTTCCTCACTACTCCTAGAATTTTATTTGAAAAATAAAATTAAAATACCCTGAGAGTTGGGCATGATGATGCATGTTGTAATCTTAGTACTTAGGGAGGTGGAGGCAGGAGAATCAGGGGTTCACAGCTACGTTCAGCTGCATGTGAGTTCTGTGCTAGTCTGAGCTACATAAACCCCTGCCTCAAAAGCAAGCAAACAAAGCAACAAAAAGAAAATGACAAAATCTGTCTGGGCAGGGGAGAGGGCTCTGTGGATAAGTGTTTGTTGCGCAAGCATGAGGACCTGAGTTCGGATCCGTAGCACCATAGCTAACTGGGTATGGTGATGGCATGTCTCTGAGAGCAGATAAATTCTGACATAGGGTGGAGCTTGTTGTCCAGCCAGGCCAGCCTTGATGGAGACCTCCAGGTTCAGTGAAAAAATCCTGTCTCAAAAGAATGAAGTGGAGAAGCAACCGAGGAAGGCGTGCTGACATCAATTTCTGGCCTCCACACATGCCCCTGGGTTTCCCTTACAAAACTGCAGGAATCCTGTCTTGAAAGGCCCACAACAGGGCCATACCCACTTCTGTTTAACAGAAAAGCAATGTGCAAACCTTTAGAAAATGGGATGCTATGCATGCCCCTGGGTTTCCCTTACAAAACTGCAGGAATCCTGTCTTGAAAGGTCCACAACAGGGCCATACCCACTTCTGTTTAACAGAAAAGCAATGTGCAAACCTTTAGAAAATGGGATGCTATGTCATGCTTGTTCGCTTGTTTCTCTACAGGTCCCTTGATGGATGACCTTCTGTCCTTGAGGCTTGGACCTCAATTGATAAACATACCTCAAATCCTTCCCCAAACAGACACAAGGACATGTCCAGGCCAAGCAAACACATAACTCCTTTCTTTCTACTACATGACTCAAGCGATTACCCACCCTCTTCTAACTTGTGCCCAACCCTGTGACGAACCCTCCCTTGAACCGATCGCTAAGCTCCCTTTCACTGTGGGGCTGTCGGGCTCTGGGAGGGTTGCACGTGGTGTCTGGAGGAGACGGACCTATCTCCTCTTAGGACCACAGGCACCCATGCCTGTTAGAACTGCCCCGAGACCGAGCAGTAATTTAAGTGGCCCCAGAGGCAAAATGAAGCCTCGGGTTCCAGAAAGGCAGATGCCATCTCTGACCTCCGAGCATTCGCACTGAACAACTGTGCAGACTTTAGGGAGAGAGGGTTCCTACACGGCTGCCTGCTACCCTTCCTATTGTCAGACATTTAATGGAAGCAATCCATAGAAGGTGAACTGATCCCGGGCAGATGAGATGGTGCAGCAGGTGACAGTGCTTGCTGCCCAGCCTGACTACGAGTTAGATCATGGGGACTGACGAGATAGATGAAGAGAGCTGACTCCTTCATGTTGTCACCTGACCTATACATTTGCATCATGACACGTGTACACACACACACACACACACACACACACCCGCACAAATAAATAAATGTAATAATAAACTTAAAGTAAAAATAATCATTAGCTAGTAGGGTGAAACCCATGTGTCTTCCTGGACACAGAACTGTTTAATGAGTATTGGTGTTTTTGCAATGTTGGGACTTGAACTCAGGGCCTTGTGCTTTACCACTGAGCTATATTCTCAGCTCCTTCTTTACGCCACGAGAGGGCCTCAGGCCCAGGCTGGCCTTGGCCTCACTTTGTAGCTTAGGCAGATGTTGAGCTTATGATTCTCCTGCCTAAGTCTCCTGTGTAGCTAGGTGTGCAGGACTGTACCGCCAGTCCCAGCACCAGCTTTTATAGCTAAAATCTGTGCACATGTGTGTACATATGTGTGCATTTGGGCCATCTCCACAAGCACACCTGTGCACACACACATATGCCCTGATACACTAAAAGGCCAATGTCTACACCAGAGCCTGTGACCATCTGAACACTTAGGCACGCATGTGCCATCCACTTACACTGCTGCACACACAAGGCCACGTCTGTACTGGCACACACACACACACACACACACACACAAACACACACATGCAGACCCAGAAATAGAACTATTGACCAGAGTCAGGGTGGGGTGAAGTGTGGGTGTGGGTGCTACATCGCTCCAAGGAGCCCATGTGACATCCTCACCCTTCAGGAAAGCATGTCTGTGTTTGTCTAATCAGGGGTGACCCCACGAGGGTTCTGCATACCACCTTGAGGATTAGTCAGAGTTATCCGAGGATTCCACACAATATCAGTTAGGGGTACATACTGAACATCTGGCTGCTACTGCCAAGATGCTCCCCACCCCCACTGGATCTGCTCCCCAAGTCCCCAAAGTCTCTTTTGGTGTGTTAGCTGCCAAGGGACTCAGAGCTGTTGGCTATAAACAAGGCTGGTGCCCAATACAGCTGATTGAGAGATCTTCATAGTGGGCTGCCAGCCAGCTTGGAATTGAAACAGTACTCCTGGGCCTTCCTCCATTGCTCTCCCTGTCTCTTGAGCCACCCAAAGGCCCAGGTCCAGGGGAACAAGAGGCACCAGCTCCGGAGTTCCATTCTAGGCTGGCGCCTGTCTGTGGAGCCTGACCAAACAGTGCTTTTGGAGGGCAAGGTGCTGTGCACTGTTTCTGTTTTCCCACAACCTCTCCATAGTACTTTCAAAGTGCCTGCTGCAAGCCAGGGCCATGGGGGTTAACTTGGATTCTAGCTCTGGCTTTGTTCCTTCTTTCAAAGTTCTTATTTACCCAGTTTGACCCTAAGTCCCATTGGAGCCCTGAGCTCGGTCAGGGCTCCAATGAGGGCCAGAGCTTTGATGCTTCTCCAAAAATTCTAACCCTTGTCACTGGTGAACTTCTTCAGTGATGTTGGCCTATATGGTTGCTTTCTTTTTTTTAAGTTTCTATTTCTTTTAAATTTTTATTCATTTTACTTTTTAGATGATAATGTAATTACATCAGTCCCCTTTTCTTTCCTCTCTCTAAGTCCTCCTTGCTCTATTTCAAACTCATGGCCTCTTTTTTCCACTAATTGTTGTTATATGTGTATATGTATGTGAATATGTAAGTACAACCTACTCAGTATGTATAATGTTACTTGTATGTGTATGCTTTCAGGGCTGACCATTTGGTTTGGATAACTAATTGGCATGCTCTTCCCTGGGGAAGACAACTTCTCCCATCCTCAGCATTCCTCAGTTGTCTGTAGTTCTTTGTCTAGGGTTGAGCCCTCGTGGTCTTTCCCTTTGTCTAGGGTTGATCCCTCATGGTCTTTCCCTTTGTCTAGGGTTGATCCCTCATGGTCTCACCCCCCCTCCCCTGTCCACTTTGTCACGTCTGTTGGTGTTGCCCTTGCTCAGCGCATGCACTCGTGTTGGTGACTTCATGGATGTGGCTTCTGACATTCCTCGGAGACACAGCCTCACGGCAAGCTCCCTGATGCTCTTACAGTCTTTCCACCCCTTCTTCCACAATGATCCCCTGGTGCCTAGGTACGGGAATTGTATTGGAGACACATCCTGTATCTACTACACATCTCCGTGGGTTTAAGGACTATGTGGGTGCTTTTTATCCTGCGGGAGAGTTTGCCACTTTTAAAAGGGCTTCAGGGGGGTCAGTGAAGTGTCTCAGGTAAAGGCACTTGATGCCAAGTTGGATGATCTAAGTTCTATCCCAGGGACCCACGTGGTTTTAAAAGAAAAGAACTGATTTTTCCTTTCCGTTTCTTTTTAGTGGTTTTCAAGGCAGGGTTTCTCTGAGTAACAGCCTTGACTGTCCTGGAATTCGATTTGTAGACCAGGCTGGCCTTGAACTCACAGAGATCCCCTGCCTCTGCCTTCCAAGTGCTGGAACCAAAGGTCCTCTGACTTCCACATATATCCTTCCCCCACTCACATAAATAAATACATGCAAATAATGCACTCTCAGAGTAGGTATGGGAATCTCTCCCACCTCCCTACCCACAACGGACCACGCAGAAGTGCAGTAAGTAGGCTTATAAATAAATACATTCTAGCATCCATGCTTTAGGGAGGGCTTCTGAGCAAGAAGTGTATTTTATTTAAATACACTCTCTGAGCATAGATGTCATTAGGTCCCCAGAAAATTAGTTACAAATACGGAGATCGTTAAAGTATTAGTTCATTGTGGAAGTATCCAAAAAGACTCATAACCCAGATACTCAGATAATGCCCTCCCCCCATTGTCGGGGATCAAACCCAGGGCCTTATGCATCCTTAAGAGCTGGCCTATAATGTCTTTCTCTCTCTCTCCTTCCCTACCTGCCTCCCAGCGCACACACATAGACACACACACACACACACACACACACACACACACACACACACACACACCATCTCTCTCCTTCCCTACCTGCCTCCAGCGCACACACATAGACACACACACCACAGTTAATGTGTGGAGGTCAGAGGAGAGCCTTGGAGGGCAGGTTCTCTCCTTCCGCCACATGGGTCCTGGGGATCAAACTCAAGTTGTTGAGCTTAGGTGGCAAGTGTCTTTTTTTGATAGTTTACCTCTAAGCCTTTTCCCAGGCTCCAAATACTAATTTTTAATATGACTTTTTCATATATATGTAACATTTTATTCTTTAAAATGTAAAAAACAATCTTGGATAAACATGGCAAAATGTCAAGATTAATGAAAGAATGATGGTAATTTGATATTTCTCATTCAGAATAATTTTCTGTATGCTTGAAATATTTCTTGCTTTTGAAAGCATAACTGTGAGGCTGGAGAGACTGCTTAGCAGGTAAAAGCACTGCTGCTCTCCCAGAAGACCCAGATTCAGTTCCCAGCATCCACATGGCTCCTTACAGCTGTTGGTTCAGTTCCAGGGAATCCGATGTCCTTTTCTGACCTCCAAGCTCAGCAGACTTGCATATGATGCACAGACATAAATGCAGATGAATTTCCATACACATTAAGTAAATAAGTCCAGTTTTGAAAGGTAGGTGGCTTATCTTTGTATCTACATCATGCCTGTATTGTTTTATAGCACCCTAGAATCAAAGTTGCTGGATCAGAGGTCGTGAACATCTAAAAGCCTTTGGATACCTTTCAAAGCCGACTTCCATCAAAGAGTGTGCTGTCAGAGCTATTTCTGAGAGCACAATTCATGGGGTGGGGGTAAAAATACAAGGATCCATTACTAGTAGATGGCAGTAACGTGCTGTTCTGTTCCAATAAGGCCCCGAGACAAACTTCAAGACTGAGAAGTCTGATCTGCAGAGTCAAAGAAAGCCAGAAGAGTAGGACCAGATGTTCTAGAGACTCCAAAGGGAGGGGCGGGACAGACCAACAGCTCCTGGATACTTGGGGTCAGAGAGATAAGACATAGAGATAAGAGAGATGGGGCCCAGGACCAGCCCCTGCTGAAGAAGCTGTCTTGTGTGTGTGTGTCACACAGCAGCAAGCTGTGAACCAGGCAAGCATACTTTGTAGTAAGCAGCCTGGACCAACACAGTCATTCGAATGGCCGAAGCTGTAGAGGAACAAGTGAGGAAGGGTTTGTTTTGTTTTTAAGTAGTGTATTTCCTTTTTTGATTCGTGTGAATGTTTTGCTTACGTGTGTTTGTATATGCCATGTGTGTGCCTGGTGCCCTTGGAAGTCAGAGAGGGTGTTAGGTCCTCTGAGACTGCAGTTCTGGGTGGTTATGAGGCACCCATGTTAGTAACTGGAACTTAACACAGGTCCTCTGCAAGAGCAGCCAGTGCTTTTAACCAATGAGCCAATTTCTTTCACCAGCCCCAAAGGGTTTTTCTTACCTGACTTAAAAAATAAAAATTACACAGATAACATAAAAGGACATAAAATCGCCCATAATCTTTCCATCCTAACCAGTCACAGTTTTTATCTTTCATTAGGCTTTTCTTGTCAAGGTTCATAATTTTTATATAACTACAACCATAGGATCTGTGCAGCCCGGGCCCTGCCCTACCCCCTACTGTGGAGGTAGTTTCCTGTGCTGTCGTAGAGTTTTCAGAGCTAATATCATTCATAATGTTTTCCCTCGACAGAGGTAATAATTATTCATTAGGACAAATGAGAACATCCAGATAAGCAAACAGAATCATAGCACGCATTTTAATTTGTAGCTTGTTTTCTCTCCCTAGTTAGCTGTGCATGGTGAACATCCTGCCATGTAAAATTTTCATTTCTACATTACTTATTGATGAGATTTACAGTGCCAGGCATTGTACCCAGGGCCTTGAGCATGCTAAGCACATACTCTGCCCCTGAGTTACATTCTCAGCTCTCTATGCTATTTGTGCATTCCATTTAAAGGGTGCCTTATGACTTTTTTCTAGACCCTATGATGATTTAACTTTATAAATGAAGAGACAGGGACCCAGAAAATGGAAGGAACGTCTAGTACATCCAATCCCAATGAATAAGAAGATACAAACCTTTTCATTTCAGTTATCATGTTTTCCACTTTCCAATTTATTTTTATTTGTGTGTTCATTACTTCTTTATTGCTGTGCTAAAGCACCATGGAAAAGGAGGCTTATAGAAGGAAGGGCTTATTTGGACGTACAATTCCAGAGGGATAAAAGTCCATCATGGCAGGAAATGGTGGCAGCAGGTGGCAAACATCCTGGCAGGAAAAGCTAAGAGCTTAACATTTCAAACCTCAAGCAGGAAACAGAGACAGCACAGTGGAAATGTCATGGATCTCTTGAAACCTCAGAGTCTACCTGCAGTGACATACTTCCTCGGCAGGATTTCTCCAAATACCACCACCAACTATAGGGATCAAGTATCCAAAGGCTTGAGATTGTGGGAGCCAATTCATCCAAACCACCACAGCCTGCCCGCCCTCTGCCCCTGTGCATGCATGTGTGCGTGCATGTATGTGTGTGTGCAAGTGTGCACACCCAGGCCAAGGAGGTTATCAGGTGTCCTGCTGTTCCTCCCAACCTTATTCCTTTGAGACAGGGTCTGTTACTGAATCTAGTGACTGCGGCTAATAAACTCCTGAGTCTCTTTACCCCCGTTGTACTGGGATGGCCAGCGCCTGCATGGCCACACCTGTTGGTTGGTTTGTTTTTACGTGGGTGCTGGAAGCTTGAAGTCAGGTTTTCGTGCTTGAGCAATTAGCCTTCTTACTGAGCCATCACCCCAGTCTTGTGTTTTCTCCCAAACAAATTTTACTGTAGTAAAAACAACAACAACAAAATTAAACGTGTGAGCAGAAGCTGAAAGATGGCTTAGACTGTAAGAGTGGGTGTTGTTTTTGCAGAGGACCTGAGTTAGGTTCCCAGTTCCCATGTTAAGCAGCTCAAAAGTATCTGCAACTCTCGCTCTAGGGAGATCTGTTGCACTTAGGTGTGAGTGGATACACACACACAATTAAAAATAGATTTGTAAAGGTTAATGTGGCACCTACTTTCTAAAGAGAACTTGAAGTGCTCAGTGCCTCATCACTGACTGCAGGCTCAGGGTTGGCAAGCAGCTCATCTCCTTCACTGAAACTTTGTGTCTGTGTTAATTCTCCATTTCTCCCTGCTCACAATCCTGGAACCATGCATTTGAAATTTCAGTGCTTTCAAACTGTCTGTATGTGAGATGTCTCATATAAGTGAAATCATTTAGTGTTTTGATTGTCGTGTCTGGCTTATTGCACTGAGCGATGTCCTCAAGGTCTGTCCTGGATGGTAACTCCGTTGTGCATGTGTTTCCTGTTTTCATCCGTCGGTTTGTGGTGCTCATTTCTACCCCTGGGTGCCATGCGCCACGCTGGAGTAAACGGGGAGTACTGATCTCACTCCAGATCTGATTTCGATGTCTTTCACTGCTAAGTACCCTCCTCTACAGTAGAACCTGGGAACGGCTGCCAGGTAATCTGTTTAGTTGGCAAAACACAACTTACTTACTTTTCCCTGCTGTTGTTGCTTAGCTTGTTTTCTAGTTTTCATTTCTATAAATAAGACTTTTTCACACCTAATTTTTTTAGTGATTTGAATTGTGATTAAAAAATAGGAACCTGTAATCCTAGTACTCAAGAGGTAATGACTGGAGGATCTCAAGTTCAAGGCCAGCTGCCAATAACAAAGAAAGATGGCGTCGTAAAGACAATGACCTATGGGAACCTCAGGAGCCGGGAGCTTGCCTCAGAGCCCTTGTTTTACTCTGCTCACTTGTAGAAGACACTGAGCTTAAATCTCTGGCACTGAAAACAAAAGCAACCAAGAAACCATCCAGCTAGGAGGATGTGTGGAGGGGCTGGAGAGATGGCTCAGTGGTTAAGAGCACTGGCTGCTCTTCCAGAGGACCCGGGTTCAGTTCCTGGCATTCACCCGGCAGCTCACACGTGCCTGTAACTCCAGTTACAACACCCTCACACACACTTATATTCAGGCAAAGTACCAATCCTCATAAAATAAATAAAATAAAATAAAAGGAGAATGTGCTTATGCAAGCCACTCCCTTTCCAAGGTTCAGATGAAATCTTCTGGGTATCTGGGATATGGTCTTGGAAACTCTGTTATGACAGGAGAAGGCAATGACAGAATAAGATGGAAAAGGGGCGTGACAAAGGACTTAGCACTAGAAATGCACTGCCAGACTTTCCCAAAGGGCATCAGTTTAGTGTCTGCTTTAAGTGGCTTTAAAAAAAAGCAACAACTGAAGATAACAGGAAGAGAAGCACTTCTTCCCATTAACCCACAGTGTCATTCTCCACAGGGGACCTTTAGCCCATGATAAGACATGTCTCTGCCCATCTTGAACCTTAAGTGCATCTGCCTAGATCATGCACCGGGCAGGGGCCACTTAGAGTCTGCTCCTGTTCCCAGACATCATTTGTTTTCTTATGTCCAGAAGCTCAAGCCCCTTTGAGGGACCATCTTGGCAACACTTCATCAGAACTGCCGGAGATTCTTCCCAGGCCATTGGGGCGCAATGTGCATATTCCCTGTGTAACATGCCTGGGTTCCTGTGCAGTGTCAAACACAAAAATAGGTCACACGCAGAGAAACTCTGGGCTCTTCAGTGACCTTCCCCACAAAGCTGGCCTGGTGTTCGTTTGCTCCTGATCTGCAATGAAATTCATGAACCGATGGTGAGATGAGTGGTAGTTATTACTGATCCAGGTGGCAGAACCTCCTAGATCTGTTTGCTCAGTGCCCTCCTGTGGACTCCAGGCTGAGATCCCATTTAAGGGCTTCACACACCCTCAGGCAGTATCATTACCAGCTTCTGCAGCTGGTGGAAACTGTTCACCAACCTGCAGAATGGTTTGTGGGCCAGCCGGAGAGTCTTGACTGACAGCCCTTTTCAGTTCTTGGCTAGTGCACAACCTCCGGCTGGGTTACTAAGTTAAGCGTTCAACAGTAGAAGTATTACAAAAGGTGACTTTTAAAAAAGCATTTAGTATGCACAATAAGTGGCACCAGTCACCCATTTGTCTAAGTACCAATCTCATCAGTTCAGATGACCAGGGTCTTCAGTACAGGCAAGGCCATGACAATTGGTTGGGATTCCTTCTTGATTCCCCTTGCTCTGGTGATGATGATATTGTTACTATTTATTAACAAACTTTAGCTGAACATATTTATAGGTCATAGAGAGATGCTATTGCTACCAGAGGGAGGAGTCTGGGCTGGGTGTTTCTTGGCCTCTGATTCAAGGAATTGAAAAGCTCACACAGACTGCACAAGTAGCAGGGTAACTTTAGTCGAGCTAAACAATAGTATAAGTCAGAATATATGCCCTCAGGATTGCCAGGTCACATGAAAGAAGATATCTAAGTTATTGTTTGGGGTTTCCTTTTGTTAGATTTGAGAGCAGAGTATGAGTCTGGCTGCTAAGGAGGCTAGCCTGGGCAGCTCTGTTGTGATTAGCAGACTTGGATTATAGAAGCATTTCCTCACTGTGCGTGTCCCTTCCATGATGCATCCTATTTTATTCATGGGCACACCCTAGTCACAGGTATGAGATGGTAAATAGGGGACTCATTCAGAGGACCATTTGCCTTATTGCACAGGAACCCAAAACCGGACTAGGCCAGATGGGCCCATTGCTCATAGTTCCCTAATGTTTGAACAGAAATAGGATGCAATGAAGGGTTTGCTAAGGGGAATAACTTATTTGCATTATTTAAAGCAATCATATGAACAGTCTGGTGCAGGTGGGGGTCCCAGGTTGCTAACACATTACTGGTTTTGTTGCTTTGGGTTGCTAACACGTTACTGGTTTTGTTGCTTGGAGAGGGGTATTACATAGTCCAAGTCAAGCAGAGTTCCAGGAGGCTTAACTCTTCCCCACACTTGCCTGTCTCATTATGATTGTTTCTGTTTTTCTAGACGGGGTTTCTTTGTGTAGCTCTCTGGCCATCCTGGAACTCACTCTGTAGACCATGCGTCTCGAACTCACAGAGATCCACCTGCCTCTGCCTCCCAAGTGCTGGGATTAAAGGCGTGCGCCACCACCACCCAGCCCTCACTATGATTTTTTAATATCATGGCCAAATCAAGCTATTAATCCACCTAACACCCCCAATATTTGACATGACAGGAATACTGGAGATTCACATTTCCTTAGCTTTATCTACCTTACTCTAAGGCAGCTCAAAAAAAGAAATCAGATTTCTTTCTTTCCCATGAAGCTTTGTACCCTTTGAGCATCCTCTCTTTGCTACCCACCCCCGTAGATTGTTTCCCACGCCTATCCAGGTTTTTGCAAGTGGCAGAATTTCCTCCTTCATGGAGGACTTAACAGCATCCTATTGTATACATGTGTCACATCTTCTCCATCCAGGGTGGACACAGGTTGACTCTACAGCTTCCATAGTGTGGATGGACGGCACAGTGGGCATGGCATGCAGACACTTGGCACCTACTTTTGCTCCATTTTCAGTTAAGCTTCAGAGGTCACTGACCATCGATTCCACTAGATTTCACCGCTTGCATCCCTACTGAGGTTCAGGCACCATGAGTTGGCCTTCTTCTCCCTTCCCCCCTTCTTCCTCACCCGGAGCAGCTACTCTGACAAGCACCCTTGACCATAGGTGTAGCAGCTGAGGAAACGCGGCTCACATCACATCAGTTTCAACACAAGACTCCCTCTCAGAGTAGAGATACTGACTAGTTCAGATTTTTAAAACAGACTTTCATTTATCGTGTGTACAACATTCTGCCTGCATATATGCCTGCACACCAGAAGAAGACACCAGATCTCATTATAGATGGCTCTGAGCCACCATGTTGTTGCTTGGAATTGAACTCAGGACCTTTGGAAGAGCAGTCAGGACACAATCAGTGCCCTTAACCTCTGAGCCATCTCTCTAGCCCCCAACTATTTCAGATTTTATCTTAGACAGAGAAGAGCTAAGTGGGCCGGTGAGGTTGGATCAGTGGTGAAAGTACCTGCTGCTGGCCTGGGGCCTGAGTTGGATCTCCAGGACCACAGTGCTGAGAGGAGACCTGACTCTTGAGACGCTGCCTCTGTCCTCTACCCCTGCATATGATAGGCATGGGATCACACATAAACAAATAAAAAGTAGAGCTAAGCATTTTGTTTTGAGATGGGTTGTGTAGCAAAGGCTGGGTTAGTTTAATTCCCTATCCTCTTACCTCTTTAGGTATTAAGATTAAGGTATGTCTGCCATGCTCAGCCTAAGATTTGTTTAAAAAATATTGTAGAAGAATACATTTTTGAATCATATGTAGCATTTTTTAAAAAAGGAGACGGGCTGGGCAGTGGTAGTGCCACCTTTAATCCCAGTACTTGGAAGGCAGAGGCATGAGGATCTCTGTGAGTTCTAGGCTAGCCTACTCTACAGAGAGAGTTCCAGAACAGCCAAGGCTGCTCAGAGAAACCCTGTCTTGAAAAACCAACAAAAACAAAACAACAAGGAAAGAAAGAAAAAAGAAAAGGAGAAGGGGCCAGGCAGTGGTAGTTTAATTCCAGCACTTGGGAGGCAGAAGCAGGCAGATCTCTGAGTTCAAGGCCAGCCTGGTCTACAGAGAGAGTTTCAGGACAGCCAGGGCTATGCAGGGAAACCTAGTCTCAAAAATCAAAAGAAGAAGAGGAGGACAAGGAGAAGAAGAAATGCTTATGTACTTACACAAAACCATCTCCTAAAGGGACAGCTCTTCAGTTTGGAAACCCAGTCCTGTGCTGTCTGCAGAGGTCGTGAACATAGCATAGCAGCCTGCCCCAACTTTCCAGGCAGACCTGTGCCTTTGCAAGTACGCGAGCTTCTGAACTGTTTCTATGAAATGAATCATGCTATAGACTCCCCCACTACCACCCCTTGCTTCCAATCGCTCATGTAGCGTTCTTAGCATTTTCTGTTACAAACGACCTTATGGTTGCTGAACTAGTACATTTCACATACTCCTCAGTTTAATTGCATACTTAACGCCTGGAGATGGTGGGTGATCAGATAATTGACCCCCTACAGCAAAGCAAATGTGAATTTAGTAGGGGGGTCTCCGAGAACACAGGTGCAACCCAGGACTGTCTCATGGGAAAGCAGGTGTGTTTTTACCTAAAAATGGAATTTCTGTTAAGTCAAAAATTTAAAACGCTAAGGTTGCCAAACAGCTTTTTAATCATAGTCATACCAATGAATAATCCACCAGCGTAGGAGCACTCCTGTTTCTCCAGGCTGTCAAGATCCCGAGTGTGGATAATTATCCTTGAACTTCCTCAGATGAATTAGCAAGAAATTATATCTGGTGTTACTTTGCACTTCTTTAATAATCAATGAGTTTGAACATCTTTTCACGTATAATTGGCTATTTAAATTCATTTTCCTAAGTCTTCCGTATCCTTTACATCTGTTCTTTTGAATTACGTGTTTTTGTTTTACTTTTGAGACAAGGTCTCACATAGCCCAGGCTGGCCTCAAACTTGCGAAGTAGCTGAGGATGACTTTGAACTCTGATCTTCCTGCCTCCACCTCCCATCTTTTGGATTTTTGGTCCTTCCTCATTGATCTGTAAGAGCTCTTTACATATTAAAGAAATTAGTCCTGGATGGAGAGCTGACTCAGAGGTTAAAAGCAGGGGCCTCCTTTGGGGTCCCATTCCTCATCCAGCCCCTTTCGGCCTCCGCCTCCTGAGACTCCAGCTCCAGGTTGGCCCTTGTTCTCACACGCCCCTCAGCCTCCCCACCTAATTAAGAACAAATAAATTCTTAATTCTTTCCCATTTGGCTAATATTTTTTTTTCACAGTGTGATTTGTATTTGACTTTGAGACATTTTTGTTTTACTAAAAAGTTGTCTTTCATGTAGTGTTTTTTCTTTCTTTCCTTCTTTCTTTCTTTCTTTCCTTCCTTCCTTTCTTTTTTAACTAGCATCTGGTCTTTATGGCCAAGGTTGGAGAGAAAGGAAAAAAATGTAAAATTTTTTCTTCCTTTATATTTTGTATTTCTTTTCCAATTATAAATTTGTGAGCCTCCTGGCAGTCTTTTAAGAAGCTTTATTGATTTCTGCATTGTCAAGTCAGTCTTCCACCACGGACAACCGATTAGCCATTGCTCGAGTGGGTTGTGAAGGTGCGGCTCTCGCTGCTCTCGCTCCTGTCAACTCTTCGAATGTACTTGCTCATTTTAATCTTTTTTTTCAATTTCCCGATTCTCCTTTCATAACTAACTCATCCACCTGAAACTCCTTCTCTCAACACAGCTGCCGCTTGCTCAGGATTGCATTTGATTTGTTTATTACATCAGGAGGATTTATAGCTTTTCATCCCCGAGTCTTTCAAGAGTAAACTGTGTCTGCCCCTTCAGGACGGAGTAGATACGGGGCAGATACTCGTACAGGACAGCCCCTGGTAAGTGCTGTGCATAAGGCTGTAGTGAGCACTGCATACCCACCTTGTGTGCATCGAGACATACTGTGACCAGAACATTACAAATTATAGTTTTTGTTGAATAAAACCACACTGTGGTGTCTCCCAAAAGAGATTAAAAGGTTCTTCTGTCTGTAAAGAACAAATATTCATTTCACTCCTGTTTCCAGATTTCACTTCTCATTTGTTCTAAGATAAAAATGCTGGGCTGCAGGCCAGGCAGGGGGTTGTGGTGTGTTCCATGGTCCTCCTCTGGGACCTGTAGTCCACCCGAGGTGCTATTAAAAAACACCATGGATTGGGTGGTGTAGAAACAGCAGAAGTTCACTTCTCAGTGTTGTGAAGGTGGTAAAGGTCTAGGTTTAGCGTCTCATCAGGGCTGCCCTCTCCTGCTTCCAAGATAGCACATTGTTACCACGCGCTTCTGACCCGTGATGCTCTGTCCTCACGTGGCAGAAGGTGGAAGGACAAAAAGGGTGAGTTCTTCCCGAAGTCTCTATAACCGGAGCCTTAGTTCATTCATGAGGGCTTAATCTCCTCCTCACAGACTGCACTTCTTAGTACCGGCACGATAGGAATGCAGGTTCAACATTCAAACCATGGCAGACCCACCAGAGGCAGGCTACATCCCGAGTTCTCCTTCCATTCTCCTTTTTTTTTTTTTCCTGAGACAGGGTTTCTCTGTGTGGCTTTGGAGCCTATCCTGGCACTTGCTCTGTAGATCAGGCTGGCCTCAAACTCAGAGATCCACCTGCCTCTGCCTCCTGAGTGCTGGGATTAAAGGCGTGCACACCCAATGCCCAGTCCTTCTCCTTTTTTAATGCTATATCTGATTCAAAAAGTCTGTTATTATGTTCTATCATATAAATATATATGATATATGTATACATACATACACATACATATACATATACACATACATACATACCCTAAATAGTTCAATTATTAGTCACGAACCTCAGAAGTTTGTCTTGTTTGATCCACAATGCCAGTTAAGGTACCAGTCAGCCACTAGTCTGATGTCTCTCTCTCTTTGTTTTATCTTTTCTCCTTTCTTTCTCTTTGCATTTGTACACACATGTGCTACCTCTTCATATGTGTATGTGTGTTCTCCTGGGTGTGGGCACATGCATATGCACATAGAGACCTAAAGTTGATGTGAGATGTCTACCTGGGTCACTTTCCATTTTATTTATTGACGTGAGGTCTCTTGCTGAAGCTGGCTAGTCTGTCTAATCAGTCTGTCCTGGGGTTCCCTGCCCCTGGCTCCCAGGTGCTTGGATTACAGGTAGCACTGGTTCTGGGGATCAGAACTCAGGTCCTCATGCTTGCACGGCAAGTACTTTGTCCACTGAGCCACCTCCCCAGCCCATGGTTGTCTTTGTTCTGAGAAGTGGTATGAGATAATGGGTACAGATAGGGATGGTTGCTGAGTTCTAGCTGGTTGATTTCCATCCTGTCTTAGCTGGATTGGTTTTCAGTCTGCAGGGCAGGGGATTGCCACCACTATTGGAAGGCTCACACTATATGTGTTCTCTGGACCATTATTGATTTCTTTTTTTTTTTTTTAGTTAATATCTTACAGGCCCAAGTTCAATAGCTTCAGACTGCAAAGCACCTGGAAGGCAAGGACACTGTGTAGACCTTGACACTTTGCTCTTGTGACTAAAACTGAAGAGAGGATGTGTCACTTCTTAAGTTAGCCTGTAGCAGAGAATTATCGAGAGTCTGAGGGTGTCCCTGGCTAGAAAGAGTCGGGAGGGCCCTGAATGGTCCAGAAAAGTCCAGCTATGTGCTATTTTGGTTTAAATAAAACCAACTCTTGCTTTTTCCCTTTTTCTTTTTTTCTCATGTTCTTTTGAACCATAAGCAAAGAAGTACTTCCAAGCCCATGTGCAGGCCAACGGTGACAGCACTGGGCATGTCCCT
Organism: Mesocricetus auratus; assembly: GCF_017639785.1. Lineage (NCBI taxonomy): Eukaryota > Metazoa > Chordata > Mammalia > Rodentia > Cricetidae > Mesocricetus > Mesocricetus auratus. The sequence continues at coordinate 36,362,060 of NW_024429186.1, read as the reverse complement.
GTGTGAGCCACAGTCTGATGCCCTGATCATAAGCCAAGGAGGAAGGCAGCCAGGGGCCTGCCTCAAAGCTGAGAGTCTCAACACTGGAAGGGGGTTCCCAGGCTCCTCTAAGTCCAGGAATGGTCCAGAGACATGGGAGGGCTTTATTCTAGGCTCTGTGAACAGAGATGGTCATCACTCCAGCCCCATGTCCTGGCCATGCTGCTGTACTTCTTGGGGCCTTGTTCCCGCCTCTGTAAAGTATGGATGCAGGAGTATTTGGAAATGGAAATAAGCAGCTAACCCTCAGGTTCCCAGTAGGCCCCCTGTGTATCACCCTTACTGTAGAAGAGGTCCCATGGCCCCCATCCCCTGGGCTGCAGCAGCTGTGACTGGTAGGGTAAGGCAAGGTCTTGATGCCCTTTGCAGGTGCAGGAATGCTTTAGCCAAACTGAACAAAATGATCAGCAGGTCGTACCACAAACTAAACAGTCACACCGCAAATCTCAGCAAGAACCCCCTTAGACTCTCTCTACTCCCAGATAGCCTCAGAACTGCCCGAAGGGTGGAACATGAAGACCCAGGAGCCTGTTGGATATGATCAGGAACTGTCTACGGTTGTGGCCTGACACTGTGTTCCAGGCTTGCACAGAGAACCCTGTTTGGCTCAGGTGTCTAAAGGAACATAGGGTGGGCCTCCCTTGGCTTTCTTAGTGAAATCTCTAGAACCATTGGAATGCACTAGAATTCTTCTTAAGAGAGAGCACAAATCCCATGACGCTACATGGTCACCAGCTCCCTGAAAGAGTACTAGGAAATGCAAGCTAAGAAACATCGCTGTGGTCAGGGTCACTAGGTAGGTTAAGTGGTCTTGAATCTCCGCTCTTAAGGAAGGTGAAGTGGTAAGTCTCCATAGCAACTAGGCTCAAGCTTAATTGCCCTTGTCTCTGCAGGTGGTGAAGTTCTAGATCAATGCAGAGGCCAAGATCTAGAAACCCAAAGTGAGGCTTTGCTGAGAAGCGGTGAGGATGACCGTAAGGAGACGGCCCCTACGTCCTCCACAGTGATAAGATCCTGGGATTCACTAGCTCGGGATAGTCCCTCGTCATTAGCTATCCAGGGAAAGCCAAGGCTCTGTGGGGCACACTAGAGCAATGTGGGTGGCATCAGTCTTGACACTTGTGTCCTGGCTCCAAGGACTTGACTGAAGTGGTCTTTGGTACAGCCTGGGCATCCGGTTTCTTAAATCTTCCTGGGTGCTTCTGTGGTGAAGCTGGGGTTCAGAACCACTGGTAAAAAATGGCAGGGGAGGTAATTAATAACAGCAGTAGTTATTATTACAATGTACATGCCAGGCCCTGTGCTAAGTGCATCACATATTCATTTCCTTTAACCCCCAGAATTCCCATTTTCCAGATGAAGCACTCTCAGATGAGGAAAGTTAATCTCCAAGGTCAGAGAGCAGCAGGAGCTGGCATGCCATGCCAGGGCCATCAGATTCTAGAAGATCAGCTTGGCTGCCTCTGTATATAGCTTCCTAGGCAACGCAGAATGGAAGATGGGACCAGTCTGGGCCCACACCCAGTAGCCAGCTCCTGGTCTTGTGCCACCGCAGCATCTCATCTGGTTGGATGAGAGTTGTAGCAGATGTCAGGGAAGCCCCTGGGGGACCCCGTCCCAGACCTTGAGTTGTTGAATGATGTGTTTACCAATCCTGGGAATGAATGGCAGGCTTTCTTCTTGGGTCAGAGCATCAGATGGGATGGAGAGAGAGAGCAGGAATCACATTTTGTTTGCCAGGTGTTTTAGGTTTATAGCAGATTCGGGAGAAAAAAAAAGAAAAAGTCAGGAGCCATCCATAAAACAGGGCCACAGTCTTTTAATATGTAGTTTCATGAAATTTAGTGAAAGGGAAACCCAGCAGGTGCCTGTTTTACTGGTAGTAAAAGGAAATTGGGCAGCGATTGTTTAAAGGGGGTTGAAGTTGTTTACATTTCAGATGTAGAGGTCTGTGTATGTTTGAAGGGAAAGTTTGCCAGGCTCGGGGGTTGAGGGCTGAACTGTTCTTGATGAAAACGACATGGAAAATAGTTCCTTCTTATTTTAAACCTCCCCTTGGCTGTTTGTTTCCTAATTTTAGCGGCAGGAAGCAATGATCAAATCTTGATGGAAAAAGACTGAAGCAAGTGAGGCAAGACTCAAAGTTTAATCAAAGTGATGGATGGAGGCGAAAGCTCTCCAGGGTGAGGGGTCCTCCCTCCCTCCCTCCCTCCCTCCCTCCCTCCCTCCCTCCCTCCCTCCCTCCACTCTCCCCCTCCCCCATCCACACACACACACACACACACACTCTCTCTCACACACACACACTCTCTCTCTCTCTCTCTCTCACACACACACACACCACACACACACACACACACACAGCTACTATTTCAACTCAACTCAAACAGTTTCATGTAATTGACCTTATTGCTCGAGGAAGTGCCTGGTTTGGCATTCCATAAAAGGACAAATACTGAAGAAAGGGGCGGTCGCTTACACATCAGCCAAGAACCCTCTGCCAGGGGCTGGAGGGCAATGAGAAGCTCATCAGCCCATCACTCAGCCTTCACTCCTCACCATAGCAACACAAAAGGGCTTCTAGTGTGGTCCTTACGGAAGTTCCATCTTGAAAGCTGAACACTGCCCTGCCTGCTAGGGAATGCTGGGAATGTGCTGCCCAGCTCTGGACTGCAGCCACCGCTCCAAATACCGAGACCAGCCTGGTATCTCAGGGTAGATGGTTGCACGCTGTGTCATCAACATCAGTGGCTCATTTGCTGGGTTTGGGGGCGGTTTTCTGGTGTGTTTTCCTTTCAGAGATTGTTTTTCTGCTCATCAAAAGGACTGAAGGGCTACCATCAATGAACTTTTGGTTACTAGAACAGGACAGCCAATTCAAACTAACGGGGGGGGGGGGCAGGAGGAAGAGAGAATGAATATGCTAGAGAGTTCATCATGTAGGAAAGTCTCAAGGAAGGCCCTGTTTAGTCTAGATTGAATCAATGACCAATGTACTAGTGTCCCTAGGAGTGAAGTAATAACATTGGCCTAATCCAAAGTCCTGTGCTCATTCCTGTGTGAATACTTGGGGTGTTGGGACAGGGGCAGTGAGTGACAGCCTGGCCAGGAAAATGGGGAAGAAAACCATAAAGCCATCAGAGCTACCCCGTTACCTGCTTGTCCAAAGTGTGGTATTTGTGCAAACGTATGGTGAGGGCCTGGAGAGATGGGACCATCATCATTCTCACTGGATTGTTCTTTAGCCATTGTTTTAAAGTGCCTGTCATCGCTCGGGCACCGCTGTGGACTTCAGGTTCCAGCATTAACAAAGCAGGCAATCCCTGCTTTGACGAAGCTGGTACTCTTACGGCAGGAAGTGGCCAAGAAGATTGAGATATAAAATACGCACAGAATTCCAGGTGGTGGGAAAAGGAAGGCAGGGTGGCTGGCCTTGCAGTTTTACATAGGGCAGATGGAGGCTCTCATGAGGGAAGGAGGTGTGACAGTCCTGCAGGAGGCCAAGGAGCAAGCTTTGCAGACTGGGAGAAGAACCTTCTGGAAGAAAAGGAGGGTGCCTGTGCTGCTGAAGCAGAGCTGGGGGGGGAGCTCATCGGGAGAGGCTGAGTCCAGTGACAGACAGGACACCAGAGACAGGACACCAGAGACAGGACACCAGAGACAGGACACCAGTCAGGACACCAAAGACAGGACACCAAAGATAGGACACCAGAGACAGGACACCCGCCTCTTTGTGCTATGTAGAGTCAAAGAATCCCATTTGTTTGCTATTGTTTCTCCCCTGGTTTATTATACTAATTTAAGAGAAATTTTTCTTTCATGTATATGAGGGTTTTACCTGCATGTATGCCATAGATGTCTGGTGCCCGTGGAGGCGGGAAGAGGACATTGGATCCCCTGGAACTGAAGTTACAGAGGGTCGTGAGCAGTCATGTGGGTGTTGGGAAGATTATATTAAATTGGGGGATCATTTAAATATTTATTTTTATTCAGTTATTCATCCCTTTATTCAGTGAGCACCTGCTGAGTGCCTACTGTGTACCAGATGTAAGAGAGCTCACAGATGAGCAGCACACTCCCCTGCCCTTCCCCCAAAGATAGGGTTTCCTGGAGCCCTGGCTGTCCTGGAACTCGTTCTGTAGACCAGGCTTGCCCCCAACTCAGAGGCTGGTCTGTCTCTGCCTCCTGAGTGCTAGGACTAAGGGCGTGCAACACTTAAGAAAATAGTATTGTTTATTTTTTGAGGACTTCATACATGTGTTTAATGTATTTTGATCTTGCCACCCTATTAGCCTCCCCCTGGCTCTCCAGAACACCCCCTCCCAACTTTATGTCCTCCTTTAAAAAATGTAATCCAGAGTCCAGTTAGTGCTGTACATGTATGTGGGGCTGTCTGCTGGAACTCGGGTAACACATGGTCACATCCTCAAAGAAGAACAACCCTCCCTCCCTCCCTCCCTCCCTAAGTAGCTGCCATCTGCTCATAGCTCCTCAGCTATGGGCGGGGTCCCGTGAGCCCCTGCCCATCCACTGATGCCTCACCTTAGTAGAACACAAAAGTCAGTGTCACATGACAACTGCCCAGTCTGACCTAAGAGTTCCCCACATGGCACAGTACCCACAACTGCTCTGGAAAAGGTTCCATGCCCAGGGCCTGCAGTTTCAGGCTCATCCGGTGATAGCTCCCGGTGGCCTTGCAGCCAGCGACCAAAAGATGCATTTTCCCCTCACCCCTGATGTGCTTAATAAGCCAGGTGGACAGAAATATGGATAGTCACTGCATTCCCCTGTAGGAGGGAGGAGATGGGCATCTGTGGCCACTGCCTAGCTGGCTTGCGGTGGGGTGAGGTTCTGTGACCATGTCGCCAGCGGCTCTGCTATAAATCCTTGGAGTGGGAGTTTCTTCCTCATGACCCTCCATGCCTGTCATGAGGCGAACAAGAAAAGAACCAGATGGTTACTGGGTGCCTCTTCTGGGGCTGCCCTGCTCTGTGTTTCTTTCCTTTTGTTCATTTTTTTTATTAATTACTCTGGGGTAAGTGCATGCCACAGCACACGTGTAGAAGTTAGAGAAAAACTTTGTGGAGTTTGTTCTCTACTTCCGTCTCTACCTGTTCCAGGGATCGAACCCAGATTGTCAGGCTTGGTGACAAGTACCTTTTCCCTGTCAGCTAACTCACTGGCTGAAAGCTTTTTACAATTATTATTAGTCATGTATATTTGGGTACTCGTGGGAAAGATGCATGTGCAAATGTATGTGTGTATGTGTGTGTGAATGCTGGAGGACAATTCCTTTTGAGCCATTGTCTCTCCTTGGCCTGGGGTTCTCCAATTAGACTAGACTGTTCCGTGAAGATCCTCCTGTCTCCACGTCCTTAGCACCGGGAGTACAAGGGCACACTTCCACACCCAGCTTTTTACATAGGTGCTGTGGCTCGAACTCGGGTCCTTATGCTGGCAAAGCAAGCCCTTTGCCACCCTGGGCCGTCCCCACAGCTCTTTCTATTTCTGTATTCCCAGCCTCTCACGGTACTTGCTGTATCAGTGCTAGAGGCACAGCCGTAGGGCACCAACTGGGAAATCCAAGGCAGAGGTCTAAATTAGACTACAGAGCATGGGGGTGGCACCGAGGTGACCCTGGATTTGTAGCCTGGCAGACAGAGATGGAAGTGCCTGCCTCTGCTACAGGGAGCACAGAGAAGCGTGTGGCGTGTGGAGAGAGTGGGGACTACTGGAGACGCAATTTTAAAGGCATAGAACGTGAAGAGGCTCAAATGTTTCAAGATCAAAGGTAGATGCAAGAGCCGGAGAGCCACCGGGAAATGAGTTAGGGTCTGGGCTGCTGAGCTAGGAGTTAAACGGCAGAGGTTGAAGGGCTGGTGCGGTATCTAGCGGAAAAATAAAGGGAAGCCTACAGAGAGCATGGCTTTACCACCTCGTCTCCCTGGTTGGTTCAGGGACAGATGATGCTTCTGCTACATCCCGAGAGACTGCTGGGCCAGTGTGAAAGCAGAGCAGAGGCCTCAGGGAAGGAGTGGCTCTGTGTCCGGTGGCCTCCTTCTTTGCAAACTGTCCCTCAGGAAGAGGGTCTCCTCCCAGACCCTGGTCCATGTGGAGTTGGACTGGGCCACACAGTACCTCTGGGCTGTATACAGAGACTTGTCTCAAGAACACACTGAGGCTAACTTGGTTTTGAGGGTTTGGGGAGAGTCCTCTCTAGAGGGCTTTAGCCTACCTGGACATTCTTCCAGAACATTCTCTGGGGCCTGAAGGAGGCTTTGGGTAGACTTGGGAAGGCAGCTGACAAGGAACAGTCTCAGAAGTGTCCTTCCCACTTGTGGGCACATGGCAGCGCTCTGGGGAATGAACGAGTGAATGAGTGAGTGAATGGGCAGGTTCAAACATTCATAAACACAAGCCCAGGAGGTCCTTAGGCCTTGCGCCCTTAGGAGGGGTGCGGGCAGGCGCGTGGTTCCCAGTTAGTGTCCAGTGAGCAGTGGATGAGCTCCAGGTCAGGGGCAGAGGTTTTCTAAGCCCACAGAGTGGCCGAAAGTCCTGAATAAATAAGTGTGGTTGTTTCCCCCAGCCAACTTTCAGGATAATGAGGTGATATACATTCCCTTTGGGAGTTTGAAAAGCTCTTCCCTCTGCAGTTTTTCTTTAATTTTAGCTCCTCGGCCATGAGCTAGCGGCTTCTTTCCATTCCCCTGACGCAGAGCTGGGGGAAGGGAGGGGCCGCTATTAGCATCATCGGTGTCCCAGGTGAGAACGACAAACACCAATGCCTTTCCATTCTCACTCAGAGCTGGGGAGAGTGGATTTTTCTAACAACTTGGGGCTCAAGCTGGGACGCTCCTGTCCCTCTCTCTCCCCCTCCTCTTTACCTCTTTTCTTGACTGACTTGATTTTGAGCCCAAGGGGCCCTGCCACTTCTGTTCGTTTCCTGGCATGGCGCTGACTCAGAATCTTAGAGTGTCATGGCCATGGCTGCAGCTGTGTCGCCTCTGAGCACACACACCCCGAGCAGCTGAACCCCGCTCGGGACAAGGCCTGCAGGAAACAAGACTTTCCTTTCTGGATCTGCCCAGAACCCTAGGCTCCCTGGACGGCCTCTAGGACAAGAGACCACTGGAGAGCATGGCAGTGGCAGCGCTTGGGAGCTAGGGGCTTCCAGATCTTCTATCATTCTTTCAAGGTTGGGAGCTAGCTGTCGAGGGAACATAGATGCTCTATCTGTTGATGAAACACCTCAGTGTCACTCTACGCAATAGTCCCCCCTTTCTACAGGTCCCACTGCTATACTGGGACCACCCTTTTAGAATGAGGCATGTTTGAAGAGATGGCCCCACCCCTCACCACAGGCGTGGAAGAGCTGGCATAGGCCTAGTTAAGTTGGCTCTGCCCCTTACCTGAGGGCACAGTCCCAGTGACCCAGACTGACCCACATGCTGGGCCTTGGGTGGTCCACCCTAACAGCTGAGTCATAGTTGGAGCTGGGATGCATCTATGGAGTATATGAAGGGGCTGGTCTTGTGGAGCAATAGCCACGGGATCTCCATGACTCAGGGCAGCAGTGGGTATCTGAGAGGAGTTTTGGTGAGGGTCCAGTGATGCTGGTGAGCCAGAGGACCAGACCAATGACTAATTGCAATGAACATTTTATGGGTGGGGCTGACTGGACCAAAAGCGTATACTGTGTGACACACCGCAGCTCCTGACACCACTAAGGACAAATGAGAAGGTGTTAAAAAGATGGAAGAATGAGGTCATTTTGTTTGTTTGTTTTTAATTAATTGGGGGGCATGCTGCAGGGGTGAGGGGTAGATTATGGAGGAACCAGGAGATGAGCAGGATTGGGGTGCATGATGTAAAATTGGGGTGCATGATGTAAAATTCCCAGAGAATCAATAAAGAATTATGTTTAAAAAAAATAGGATAACTGTTAAGAGAAGCTTTTTCTTTGCTAGCCGCTTTGGTTTATCACCCGCCAGTCGCCTGGGCTCTGCCACATTGTAGTCCCCAAATAAACACACAGGACGCTGTATTAATTATGAAGCTGTTGGCCTTGCTTGTTTCTTACTGGCTAGCTCTGACTTAAGTAATTACCCCATAATTGTTAATCTAAGTATGTCTCTTACCGGAGAATAGTTCCAGGCTTCCTACCCCCATGGTGTTACATGTTGACTCTCTTGTGTTTCTCCTTCCCAGAATCCTCCTGGACTCCTAGTCCCACCCATCTAGATTCCTATTGGCCAACAGTGCTTTATTAACAAATGTACAGGACTTCCCCCATCAGATGACACATGTGGTAGAGTCCTCATTCTTTGGCTCTATGAGTGGACAGTTCTTGCCTTCTTTTCTGTTCCCTCCATCAACCCAGGGCTGTTGGTTGGGCAGATTTGGAACTGGGAGGCAGTCACAGTTGATAGTGTGTCGTAGCCCTCCTGGAAACATCTGGCCTGCGTGCAGTCTGGTTCAAATAATGAGATGTCACGATGCACGTATCCATTCGTTCGTCTCTGACGTGTCTTCCCCTGTATCTAGGGACTCTGGTGCACAGGGTAGGGTGTGGCTAAGGAGTGTGAGGCTGGTTCATCAGTTGTCCCTCTTTCTCTATCACTTAGACCAGTGGCCCAGTGGCATCATGGGACATGGGGCCACCGAAGCAGCAAGCAGAAGTCCCAAAGAAGCTCCAGCACTGTGTTGAAATATTTGGTCCTGCTGGCTTGGGGCATTAGCGTGTGATGGCTTGCTAGGTGTGAGTGGGAACCCTCTGCAGCAGGATAAGGCCCTGGCTGTTACCCACAGGCGGCCTGTGTGTGCCTCACTCCGAGCCAGGCTCAAGTGCATTCTTAGGAGACAGTCCATCTGCAGCGTGTCCTCTCCGGTTTCTAGTCTCCCTAAAACACCTCACCCCAGGGGTGTTACTGGATTTTTTTCCCACCTGGTCCCACAGCCGCCTTGCCCCAAATGAGCACACAGAGATGCTATATTAATTATGAATCTGCTGGCTGATGGCTGGGGATTCTTATTGGCTAGCTCTCTCTTAATTTTTAACCCATAACTACTAATCTGTTTATTTCTACATGGTCTTAGCTTACTGGAGAACACCCAGACCTGCTACTCCTTTGTGGTCTACATGGTGACTGTTTTTTGGCGGGCTCTCTCTGCCTACCTTTCCCAGAATTCTCCTCCTCTCCTAGTCCCACCTATTTTTCCTGACTCTCTGGCCAAACCATGTTTTATTCATCAACCAATAAGAGGAACATATATACAGAAGGACATCCCCCATCACAGGGAACCGATTTTTATCTGGGAAACACCCTCTTCATATCCAGCATTGATTTTAGAATTAGGCCGGTTTGGGTGCTAGAGAGATAGTTCAGCTAATAACACACCTGCACACAAAGCTTGACGACCTTAAATCAGATCTCCAGAACTTGAGTTTAAAAAAAAAAAAGAAGAAGAAAGTGAGAAAAGAGAATAAAAAAGGAAGCTGGTGTAGTAGTGGTGCATGCCTGTAAGCTGTAGGGAGACAAGCTGAAGCTCGCTGACCATCCGGTATAGCCAAAACGGTGAGTTTCAGATTCAGTGGCTCAAAAGACACCCAGCATCATCTTCTGGCCTCCACACATGCACAGTGACAAGTGCACCCCTTCCAGAAATAAGTAACAGCGAGTCTGATTCCAGATGTATAATTTAGTAGTTCTCTAAGAGGGGCGGGGTAGGGATGAGAGGGCCAAGCTGGCCTGGTCCTGGCCTGTACTCACCAGACCTTTCCCCGTTGGCTGCCAGTGGAACCCGCCTGCCTGGGCCCTCTCTGATGCTGACCTTTGTCTCAGGTGACAGGAACACCCTCCAAAGGCTTCGATGAGAAGGCATACCTGTCAGCCAAGCAGCTGAAGCCTGGAGAGGACCCCTACCGACAACATGCCTTCAACCAGCTGGAGAGTGACAAACTGAGCCCAGACAGACCCATCCGGGACACCCGCCATTACAGGTATGGCGTCCATTGTGTGGACAGGAAGGGAGAGCTGAGGAAAGACCAGCGTTGTTGTCTTGGGTTTTATTCGTTGTGTGTGTTTTATTGTTGTTTCTTTAAACGTGTATTTTATTCGTGTGTCTTGTGTGTGAACGTGCACATATGCAAATCATGTGTACTTTACAAATAAGGAAGACACCCTCATGCTCTGACCTCCCCCTCAGCACTCTCCCACCCTCTGTGTTTCAATGGGAAGGTCAAGAAAACCCCAGCTGGAGCGAGAAGGGCCCCTTGGTCCCTCAGCCAGGCATCCCAGCAAGAATAGTCTGCCAGGGAACTTCAAGAAAGTCCCAAGAGGTGAGCTGCACAGCTGAAGTGGGGTCTCCAGCCCCGCCCCTTTGAAGGGTGAAAGGCTATGGCTGCCCCATCTCTCCTGGCTGCCCTCACCCCCAGCAGCTCCTTAAACACAGCCTGTTCTTGTTCCTTATTCTTCTGTGGGAGGTGGACAAGGTCCTCGACCAGGGTCAGTGAGGCTCCCCCCATTCCCCAGCTCACTGACCAGGCCCTGGTAAGGCAGCCACCAACCCCATGTAATCCTGTCTAGAGTATGTGTTGCCTCGCTGTCCCGTTCCCTGCCAGCACCTTCTGCAGACGCCCTGTCTCTCCTGCCTGGCCTCGTTTACCCATCGGTTAGCATGTAATGCTCCTGTGTCCTTTTCTCCTTCCTTTCCTTTCCTTACTGTGTGTGTGCATGGCGGGATGATGGGGTGTAAGGCAGTGTTTTCCCCTGTAGCACAGGCTGGCCTGGAACTCACTGTATGTACCCCAGGCTAGCCCTGAACTCTTGAACTGCTCTCTCAGCCTCAGCTCTCATGGCTTCTCTACTGTTTGTAACTCCTTTGTCAGTCAGCCTGGGGGCAACGTCCCCTTTCCCCACTGAGGCGATGATAGGCTTGTGTGCTGCCCTTCAAGGCCTTTGGTGGACAGCCCGAGAGATGGCTGGCTAACCTAGTCCTGAGGTCTTTGGGGAACCCATGTAAACCGAGGGCTTGGCTTGGACCATCTCAGCCCACCTCAGCCCACCTTGACCTCCCCAGTCACTGTTCACCGAGAAGCTCAAAGGCAGAATTCACATCCAGGCAGTGGCGGGCTGATGAGGTGCCATGTGCGCCTCACAGAGGGCTGAGGTGGAGGATGTGTGCGCACCTGTGGAGAGGAAGCTAAGGCGGTGCTGGCCTGGTGGAGCCAGTGTGCTGGTGCAAACCCTGCCTCCCCCGGCCGCAGCCTCTGCCGGACTCTGTGCTGCAGGCTAGCTAGCTCCTGGTGCTGGCCTCTGTCTAGGATGCTATTGTCAAGGGAAACAAAGAGTGGGAAACTACAGAAGACTGGCGTGTTAGGATCACGGGAAAACCTCCGCAAACATAGACATGGGACAGCCTCCCCGGCTCCTGGGAATTGGGTAGCTCTATCCATCATCTAAATTCCAAAAGGAATGTGAGTGTGTGGGAAGTTCAAGTCTGTCCTCCAGAAGTGTGGGAGGTTGCCTCCTTCAAGGAGAGAAAGACGTTGTTATCTAGTTTCTCTCCTTAGACATACGGTGGCTGGGGACAAGGGCAGAACTGGGACCCAGGTCTGTGTTCCAAGGCTAGGCACCAGGAAGAGGCTGCTTTTCAGCTAGCCGAGCTCAGGTCAGCTCCCAGACCCCTGCCCCTTTGGGAGCAGGCACTCAGGCACAGCCTGGCTTCCGGGGGCAGAGAGGGCCCCTCTCCCACAGCCTCTTGGAGAGATGTTTTGAAGTTCCTCAGGATTGTTCCCTGAGGTCTCACTCCGCCAGTGGGACTCCCTGCCTGTCTGACCCGGCCTCTCTGCAGGGCAGGATGTTAGCCTGGGAATTCAGACTGAGCAACTGTCAGTGGAGCTAAGGCTGTAATGAAAAAACAGTCATTGCTGGGGTTGTACAGAGCGATTGTAATAAAGAACATCACTTAGGAAAACCAGCGGAGGCGGCTGCCTTCCAGTGGTCTGGAACCCGGAATGAATACATTCACAGAAGCAATAGGGAGGAAGGCCGACAGGAATGAAGATTTTAAATTCCCCTTGCTGAGGAACGGGAGACAGGGGGCCAAAGATAGGTACTGTAGGTGGGGGAGCCCCGGGCTGCTGTAGAGGGAGCAGAGTGGCAGGCCCTTGGTGTCCTCTGGGAAGCTGCTATCCTGCAGGCTCACCCCTGCAGGACTGTTTGTGCTATGGAGAGGGGAGGGAAGTCCCTCTACTCCCATCCTGCAGACAGAGTGGGAGGAATTTCTGGCCAGATCCTACCGGAGCTGGAAGACAGGAAGGAAAAAGCATCAGGGTGTGAGAAGGCAAAAAGAAGGTGTTTTTCTCTCCCCCAGCCACCTTGTCCCACTAGCCTCCCCCCCAGCAGCATTGCTGTTTGGCTCCTGGCTGTATCCTAGGGCGTAATATAGACCTGATCCCTTCCCAAAAGGCAATGCATGCTCGCCCTGGTACTTTAGGCCTTTGGCAAAGAAACCCCCATGGAGTTCCAGGACAGCTTCCAAGACCAGTCTGGCCTCGAACTCACAGAGATCCACCTGCCTCTGCCTCCCGAGTGCTGGGATTAAAGGCGTGCGCCACCAACGCCCGGCCATACCCCCAGACTTGGAGAGATATCTGCTACTTCCTTCCTGGATGTGGGTGCTGGGTCCCTGTGGGATGGAGCATTGCGTTGTGGGAGGCGGGCTGTATCTTTCTCCGCCTTGCAGAGCTGTCCCAGCACACAGCAGAGTGGATATAGGAAAGGTCCGAACTGCCTAAGCATGCCGCCACCGCTCGCCTCTGACTCCCTGTCCTCTTCTCAGTTGCCCATCCTTGTCCTATTCCTTGGACCTGCCAGCCACCAGTGTCATCATCACCTTCCACAACGAGGCTCGCTCCACACTCCTGCGTACAGTGAAGAGGTAAGTCCCTTACACCCGTGGGCTGTCATCTCCGTGGCTCTGCCCCATGAGGTCTCAGGTGGCCCGTGGAGTTTCTGACTATATAGTACCCTGTTGCTAGGGACGCTGTGCAGACTTCAGGGAAACCAGTGAGCGTGGGGAGGGCAAGTCCTGTCCTCCCGAGAAGCTAGGCCTGGTGAGTGTTGTGAGAGACCCCAGAAGTCAACCACAACCAAGGCCAAACAAGGGTAGACATGTAGCAGCCTCCTGGGAGAGGGAGGCAGTGATGGACATGAGGCCTTAGAAAGGTGGGTATCAACACATCAGGTGCCTGCTACAGAATCAGATAGACATGCCTTTCTGCTCTCAGTCTAAGTGTGGGCTAGTGGGCAAGTTTGACCTGCGCTCACATCACCTCCCCAATATACTTAGATGAAAATGGGACTCGGAAAGGAGAGCTCAGTGGTATTTCTTGGAGAGATGAGGCTTGGATATCCTTTCCCAGAGAAAGACAGGCACCCCTCCCAACCATGGGGGGCCAGCAGGCGTCTCCTTGATAGGAGAGGCACTTACAGGGATGTGTAAGAGAGGCTGACTCCACTGTTCTGTTTCCACTGCCGCTCCAGTGTTCTGAACAGAACTCCTGCCAGCTTGATCCAGGAGATCATTTTAGTGGATGACTTCAGTTCAGATCGTAAGTATTCACCTTTCTTTGGTGTGCTCCTCCACGCCCCACCCTACCCGTTCCCTGAAATGCTGAGATGAGCTCTCTGCAGCCATCCTGGTTGTCACACACTGTCCTTTGTCAAGAAGGGAATCTGTGGCCTTTTCTAGAATGCTTCCTCATCCTGGCACCCAACAAAGGGAAAGAGTGGATTGTTTAAATGATACACTCATGATAGGACATTAAAACAACAACAACAAAAACTGAAACAAGGGGCGGGGAGAAACCTCAGTAGACACAGTGCTTGCTACACAATCATGAGGATCTGAGTTTAGATAGGCAGCGCCCATGTCAAAGGCCATGTGCCACAGCGTGCCTCTGTCACCCAGTGCTCAAGGGAGTGAGATGGGAGAGTGTTGAGTGCCTCACTATCCAGGCAGTCTACAAAACTGAGCTCCAAGTTCAGTGAGAGAGCCTGCCTCAGAAAATAAGGCTAAGAGGTCAAGAACAAAGAGGAAGATATCTGAGGTTGACCTCTGGCCTCCATGCCTACATACCTGGGCAAGCGCACTTGCACAGACACACAGAGACATACACACACAGATACAGAGATACAGAGACACACACAGACATACACACAGGCACACACAGATACACAGATATAAACACATACATACACACAGAGAGATACACAGACACATACAAACACACACACAGACACAGACAGACACAGACACATGGATATACAGACAGACAGACACCCCCACCCCACCCCACACACCTGAAGCAGTATCCACATCATCCTTCATAGTTACACCTTCCATAGGAAGAAGAATCCCTTAAATATGGCAGGTGCTCTCTGGTGCCTACTGGGCTAGAAATGGCTCATAGGCAGTGGTGTTCCTCACAGGCCGAGTAGTAGGAACAGGGCTATCCTTCAGCCATGACAGTCAGTATGATCTGATGCCCACATCTAAATGAGCTTGCCTTACTCCCTTTGCCCTCAGCTGAAGACTGTTTGCTTCTGACTAGGATCCCCAAGGTCAAGTGCCTTCGCAATGACAGGCGGGAAGGTGAGTTCTGGATGTGGCTTCCCATCCCGGGTCTGTGTCATGGCGGTCTTCTCATCTCCCCACGTCTACTGGGTACTGTGTTGATGTAAATGTTGCCTGGCTGCGTTGGTTGTCTCTTCTGAGAAATGGGACAGTACTGGCATTCTTTGGCTTTACAAGGTTGCTATAAGGATGAACAAGAGGCTTTTGGTACAAGTCCCTGAGAAAACCAGTCAAGGGCAGGAGCTGACAGGTGCAGTTTGTGCCAGCCGTCCCTCTTCCCTGCAGGGCCATGGCAGGCATTGGCTTGGCTGACATTCTCAAACTTAGTCATGATGGCCGTTGCTCCCGTTCTGTCCACGGAGAGCTGAGATAGCATGATTTGTCAAAGGTAGAGAGTAGAGGAGCCAGGGCTTCAGCCTGGGAGACGTACTCAAGGGCCAGTCTTAGTCCCTCTGTGCATTCCCCCTTCCTGTGAGAACCCAGGCCTGGTCAGCGGGGACCGTAGACAGTGGGTGGAGATGAAAGCAGACCTTGAAAAGCCAGAAGAACACTCTTAGACTTGACAAGGCAGATAGCAGGGAGCCACAGAAGGTTTTAGAGTGAGGGAAATGCAGGCTAGATAGTACAGAAGAACGGCCATCTAAGCCTAGGAGCCATATTGGGGAGTGAAATCTTCCAACTGTCAAAGAAGAGGCCCAAGAGAAATGTCTCTCCAGCCACTGGAAAATAGGGATTATCAGGCTTGGGAATAGGTTGTCTTGGGGTTTTGCCAACAGTGAATGAAAATGTGTGGGCTGGTGTTTTCCCCATACCTTTAAGTAGAAAGGTGGGACATAGGCCCTTTGGACTGATGGACACCTAGTTACAGGCAGAGTGATGAGCAAAGGTGTGGCCAGGGAAGTCTCTCCAGAAGTGTCAGCATGAGGCCCTTCACTCTCTGTAGCTCAGGACATGGGTGATTACTCTGCCAGGGCAGAACTAGCTGGGCTTCTACTATCCTGACCCCCCTCCCCTCCCCACAAGTCCTCAGCAGAAGGGCCGACAGCAAAGCCAGTTAGTAAGCAGTTAGTGAAACCATCAGGGGATGGAGTAGGAGAGATAAAACCTAATGCACCGTGTTCTCTGGTGCCAGGCTCTCTCCTGGTTCTGCTGTTTGTTGTGACAGGCTGGGTTACGGTGGGTTTGTAGCTCAGTGGGAGAGTGTTGATCTGGCATGCACAAGACCCTGTGTCTGATCCCCAGGACCAAAGAAAGAAAAGAGAGGAAGAGGGGGCAAGGAAGGAAGGCAAGAGGTGGGGGAGGAAACTGAGGGAGGCTCCGAGTTCAACAACGTTCTCGAAGTGAGTGAAGGGCTTGCATGCAAACTGGAGCCCTGTTCAGTGAAGACTCTCTCTCTCCCTGTCACATCTGGTTGTGCAGCTGGAGGGAACCACAAAGGCTCTCAAGGGGATAGGCTTTGTCACCTGGTCTGTCAGTACCAAACTACAGCCCCACTCACTCAGCTTGCCCGCCCATCTGTGTCTAGACCTTCTAGGGCACTTGAGGAATGAATGACCCTGGGTGACCGGGGAGGTGGGGGTGGAGAGCAGTGGAGGCACAGCGAAGAGGCCAGCTGCAGAAGCTCAGAACCTCAGCCCCCGAAGCAGCGAGGACCCCGGGGCTTTGGGGGACACCGGTAGGCTTTTGGCTCAGCCCTTTCCTTTCCTTTTGCAGGACTGATCCGCTCCCGGGTTCGCGGGGCAGATGTGGCAGGAGCCGCGGTTCTCACCTTCCTAGACAGTCACTGCGAGGTGAACGAGGAGTGGCTGCAGCCCATGCTGCAGCGGGTGATGGAGGTGAGAACTGTCTGTGGGAGCTGGACCCCTTCCAGCTCTTCCAGAGATGCCCTTGCTCTCCCAGCCCTCACTATCTGAGGAGGCCTCAGGGGCTGCTTCCCCCGAGAGAGCCACCCACCCAGCTGCCTCATCCAGAAGCGGGGCTGATTGTCACATGTGTACCCCCTAAGAGTGTGAGAATCGCATTGCACGGAAGTTTGGTGAGCCAAGAAGCTCACACTGTGGTGGGTGCCCCTCGTCCCCTAGAAAGACAGGGTCCTGGGCTGGGGGAGTTTGCGGTCAGGCTGTTTAGCCAGTTGGAAGCAGGGCAGACCGGAGTTCAAGAAAGAAGAGGGAGCTGGAGGCTCCTGCCATGTGTCTGCATTTCATCAGGATGGAATGGCAGAAAGAACCAGGCTGATAGCCCTGGCTGGGTGTGGTGGGTGTGGTGGGTGTGGTGGGTGTGGTGGGTGTGGTGGGTGTGGTGGGTGTGGTGGGTGTGCCTATAATCCCAACACGTGCCAAGCCGAGGCAGGAGGATCATGAGTCTAGACCAAGCTGGAAGAGGAAGAAGCGAAGAAGAGGGAGAAGGAAGAAGAGGGAAAAGAGGAGAAAGGGGGGCAAAGAACAAGAAGAAAAGCAGCCCGATTTTTAACACAAGCAAAGGATTCGAATGAGCATTACACCTCACACCCCTTGAAAAGTTACTCTTCAGTTCATCGCTCGGCAAGTGCTGTGGTAGCTCTTCATACCTACAGGAACGGCCGTGATTAACAAGACAGGAACAAGTGCTGGCAGGGTGTGCATACATAGGAGTCCTCACACAGTGCTGGTGGGAATGTAAAATAATGCAGAAAGTTGAGAGGACAGCCTGGATGACGAGTTCCTAAAAGTTTAAGTAGAATTACCCATGTGACCCCAGAAGTTCCCCTGCTCGAATTAAACCTGGAGGGAAAAAAAATAAAAATTATGACCACACAAAGACTATACACATGTTCATTGCTAAAACAGCCAAAAGGCTGTGGTATATCCATATAGTAGAATATTATCCAGTCAGGAAAATAAAGTACTGATATGTGTTACAATGTGTGTATTCTTTGAAAGCCTGGGAGATGAAAGAAAGGTAGTCAAGAAGGCCATATATCATATGATCCCATCTGTAGGGCAGGTCCATAAGTTAGAAAATTCATAGAAATAGAAAGTAGATTAGTCTATTTGTGTGTGTGTGTGTGTGTGTGTCTGTGTGTATGATAAGGTGTTCTAGAATTAGATGGTGATAGTTAGTCTACTGTGTGAACATAGAAGTCCTCCGAATTGTACTTTTAAATATGAAATATCCTATGTGTGTATTAATTCTATCTCAGCAAAAAGTGTGAACAGGGAGACGCTAGTTCCGTGGGGACCACAGACAAGCTACAGGCCGCCTCCCTGGTCAGCCACTATCCTGGCTTTGACTATCTGAGCCATGTGCCAATTGAGGGACTTAATTATGTACAGAGGGGCTTGGGAGCCAGTGAGTAAAGGTGCTTGCCCTCAAGCCTGAGGACCTGAGTTTGATTCCTGAGAAAACAAACTCCAGCAAGTTTTTGGTACATGCACAGAAATAGGTGGATAGGTATGTAGGCAAAGTATATGTAAAGAGAAAATTTTAAGCTTATTTATTTTTATTTTATGAGAATTGGTTGGTGTTTTGCCTGCATGTATGTCTGTGTGACGGTGTCTGATCCTATGAACTGAAGTTAGACAGTTGTGAGCTGCCCTGTGGGTGCTGGGTATTGAACCCAGATCCTCTGGAAGAGCAGCCACTGAGCCACCTCTCCAGTCTCTGGAAGAGAATTTTTTAAAAGTAGTTTTGTTATTGTTGTCTCACTGGGTATCCCAGGCTGGCCTTGAACACACAATTCTTCCGCTGCAGCCTTCTGAGTGCTGGAGTAAATGACTGTGTATTACCACATCTGGTTTGGATAAGAGGGAATTAGAGTTGAAAGCAGAGGGGGAGGGGGACTCTAATCTGTGCCCCTCAATGGAGTGTTGAAAGGGCCTACCAAGTGGGATTAGGTTTTCCCTAGGGTGTACAGCATGATTTACCCCCACTCAAGAAATCAGAGAGTTTTGTATTATACACGGATGTTTTGAAATTGGATTTGTGTTCTGGGAGGTGACTGACTTTAAAGTGGAACTATAAAGTCCCTGGCCCTATGCTGTCGGTGCCCATTGGGGAGACTCAACTCCAGAAGGTAGAGAGCTGAATAACAGTGACCAGAACGGCCCAAACGGCAGCAGAAGAGCCAGCAAGAGCAGCAGCTAAGTTGCTGTCCCATCTAGACCACGACGGTGAGAGGAAGACTCCTGCAGCCAGGGAAAGCATCGCAGAGGGGGTGGCATCCCAAAAGGGCTCAGAGTCATGCAAGAGGAAGAGGCCGGGAGAGCAGTGCTGTGCCTGGAGCTGGGTGTGTGTGGTGATCTGTTCCAGAGGTCAGGCAGCTGGGCCTCTGTGTGCAGAAGTCCCTCATCATCTCACACCTCCTCATCTTCCTCTCCTAGGACCACACCCGTGTGGTGAGCCCCATCATCGACGTCATCAGCCTGGACAATTTCGCCTACCTAGCCGCATCTGCGGATCTTCGAGGAGGTGGGTCCTGCTCCTCAGAGAGGGCACCTAGGCTTGGAAAGAGGCAGGTGAAAGCCCGGGTGCAAGGGCTCTCCTGACTCTCACACTGCCACTCCCTCCCCCAAAAGAGAAAATGAGGAGGGACACGGAGAGCCCTGGGTTGGAAGTGCATCACACAGTCAGAGGTGGAGCGGGCCCGTCATTCATCATCTCTCATCGTGGGCACATCCCTCCCCAGTACTGCCAGCATAGAGAGCTTGGCCAAAGGCCCAGGGGAGTCTTCTGGAGAGCAGATGCTGTCTGGACAGGAAGAACAAGAGCCTGTGGCCTCGCCTGAATTCTTAACACACATCCCACGGGCGGTCACAGCAGCTACTCGCTGCATTTGCTAGTGAGCCTTGAAGCAGCTGGCCAGATTTGCTACGGGCTGTTAAGGATATGAAATTCTCAGCAGTGGTTAGCATTTTAGGGTGGACAGATGTAAACTATCTCATTGGTATTTTCTGTTGATTTCATGTTAAAATGTTTTAGATGGGCTTTATTCAAATTAATCTCATGTTGGGTTTTTTTTTCAATGTAACTCCTGGACTGTTTTTTATATTAATTAATTCATTAATTTATACTTTATGTGTACGTATGTGTGCCATGTGCATGTAGTGTTCACAGAGGCCCGAAGAGGGCATCAGATCCCCGGAAACTGGAGTTACAGGTGGTTGTGAACCACTGCATGTGTTCTGGGAATGGAGCCTGGCCCCTCTGAAGAACCTCAGATGCTCCTAAATGCTGGGCCATCGCTCTAGGACAGTGGTTCTCAACCTATGGGTTGCAACCCTTCTGGGGTCGCATAGCAGATATTTGTATTGTGATTTGTAATAGTAGCAAGTTACAGTTATGAAGTAGCAATGAAAATAATGTTATGACTGGGGGTCACCACAACATGAGGAACTGTATTAAAGGGTCTCAGCATTAGGAAGGTTGGGAACCACTGCTCTAGTCCTCTCTGGACTACTTTATATGGTACATGTGGCTTGAGTTGGTGGCTTGCTTTATTATTCTTTTGGACAATTATGGACCCTGGCGTTAGACTGCCCAATCCAGATGACACTAGCCACGTGCAGCTCTTTAAATTAATTAAAATGAACTGAGATTTACAATTAAATTCCTTAGGTGTCCTGGCTATATATCAAGTGCTTAACCCACATGATGCTTTGGCAGCCACACAAGGTTTTGCTGACCCCACTGAGCCATATAGATATAAATCATGTCTGTTATTACAGAAAGTTCAGTTGGATGCCACTGCTCTCGAGAGTCTGTTACTGGGAACCAGTGGGCATGGGGGATGGTTCTTCTTTAGTGTATGGTTACCCATTAAGAGGACCCAACCAGGAGTTAGACCTTGGAGTTGGGTAAGGTTCTAAGGGAAGCCAGCCATTTCCCCTCTGAGAAGTCACCTCAGGGCCTTTGTACTTTGTCTCAGTTACTTCTCTATTGCTGTGACAAAACACTGTGATCAAAGTACCATATAGAAGAAAGTATTTAATTTGGGACTCATGGTTCCAGAGGATGAGTCTGTAACCATTGTGGTGAGAAGCATGGCAGCAGGGCGAGCGTGCATGGTGCTGGAGCAGTAGCTGAGAGCTTACCGCTGGTCCACAAGAAGGAGGCTAGCTGGGCCTGGCATGGACTTTTCAAACCTCAAAGCCTACCCACCCCAATGACACACTTCCTCCAGCAAGACCACACCTCCTAATCCTTACCAAACAGTTCCAACCTGGGACCAGGCATTCAGATATATAAGCCCATTGATGTCGTTCTAGTTCAATCACCACCCACTACCCCTGTCTGGAATTTTCTTTCCCCAGACGTCTGTATGGATTATATCCTTTGTTCAGATCCCTGTGGGTGAGCCTTGCCGACTAACCCTAATATAATATGGACACCTCATCTTAGTTTTTGTTTTTAGCATTGCAGATCTCTATGGGCACATCACACACTTTGTAGTATCTGTCTTGTCAGTAGGTTGACAGCATGTGAGGTAGGCACATGTCCCCATGTGAGTGCAGAACGCCCTGCTGTGATTAGAAGAGATTGAAGGGTTGGAAGAAAAGGTCCACAGTCCTCGGTGGGCTCTTCTCTGAGCCTACCCTCACCCTGCTTTGCCTGTAGGATTCGACTGGAGTCTGCATTTCAAATGGGAACAGATTCCGCTGGAGCAGAAGATGACCCGGACAGACCCCACCAAGCCCATCAGGTCAGGCTTGGCCTCTGGGAAGCTCACTCCTTCCTGGATCAGGGGCCTGGGAGGCTCTTGGGAGGGTGTGTCATTACCAGGGCTTCCAGGGGTTCCTAGTCTACATGGTGACTCTGTCTGGGCCATCAAACCCGCCCATAGGGACAGAGGATTGAGATCATGGGAGCAGTTGTGAGGACCCCAAGAACTCACCAAGTCTCCTGCCCCCGTGACTCTGCGGGTAGGGAGTCAAAACAGAGGCTCTGGGTTTCCAAATTTCATGGTTGCACCTTCACTCTCTGTCTCCCCAGGACACCTGTTATAGCTGGAGGGATCTTCGTGATTGACAAGTCCTGGTTTAATCACTTGGGAAAGTATGACGCCCAGATGGACATCTGGGGAGGAGAGAACTTTGGTGAGTCAATAAATAATAGCAGTAAAAACACAAGAGTAATGTTAATAGTTCAGACAGAGCACAGTCTGCACATGAGGCCCTGGTCCTAAAGATGTGACATTTAATCACCCTAAGGACCCTCTGAGGTAGTCGACTCCATTTTTCCTGATTAAAAAACAGGTAC
Organism: Mesocricetus auratus; assembly: GCF_017639785.1. Taxonomy (NCBI): domain Eukaryota; kingdom Metazoa; phylum Chordata; class Mammalia; order Rodentia; family Cricetidae; genus Mesocricetus; species Mesocricetus auratus. The sequence goes on along the minus strand of NW_024429186.1, from coordinate 36,340,148 downwards.
AGAGAGCTATTTGTTCAGATCCACTCAGATAGACAAAAGAGTTTAGGTGTCCAGCCAGCGTGTGGCCAGATGGCTAGACATGTGTGTGTGGGAACACAGGACCGAATACGGCTTAACTATGTGACTGTTTCTCTACCGGAAGGGGTAGGGAGGTATACAACAGGGCACGATGGTCACATGTAAGCAGGGAGTCAGAGGCCTGGGCATGACAGTCACATGTAAGCAGGGAAGGCCTGGGCTTGGCTTCTTTAGTTTGTTTGATTCTGGGCAAATTAAACCTCTTTGGTACCCAGTTTCCTCCAGAGCTTTCTGAGTAGTGATTGAAGCTGTGGCGCTGATTACTGTGTGTGAGACCATCAGAGCCCTGAGGATGGGAACTCTTGGACTGCCTGGAACAGCAGGAGGGAGATGGAACAGTCAAGAGAGGGAGTAGTTTGCTCTGCTGTCCCAGAGGACCATAGAGAGGTCACCATGCGTGGCTGGAGCCCAGGCTCCAGCATAGGTGGTCTGGGTCACTGGAAAAAGCAGTCCACTTTGGGAACCTGAGTTTATTCACTTGGGGGTGAAAAAAATCCTCCTTCCCAGGTGCTGGTGAAATGGGCATGAGACTGGGTATATCAGGCCAGGCCCTAGCAGGGTGCAAATGCTGCATGTGTGTTCACTAAGGACTCGTGCAATGTGGACCAGTATAAAGCTTGGCCAGCACAGTCCTGGGTGGCGCTGTGGCCACACATAGACAGCTGTAGCCAGCCACTTGCAGGCCTGAAAAATGGGGAAGGAAGCACCCCTGGTAGTTACTGTGTTCTCATGGGGTGATGGAGATCGTAGTGAGGGTGGAGAGGTTAGTTGGGGAGGGCGAGTGTCACCCCTCACCAATCTCTATCTGCTGCTGCCTCCTGCTGGCTGAACCTGGATGCCCAGGGCAGGAAGCACGTGGGCTTATGCAGTCTAAACAGAAGCCTCCTACACAAAGAAACCAGGCAGGGCAGAGAGCTATCCCAGGGTCCTTGGGGGCAAGGCTAGTTCTCTGGTCCAGCTCTGGAAGCTCCTCTCACAATCTCCTTTCCCACCTGACCAGGGTTCTGGATGGTGGGTAGAGCTGTGACCCTGGGACACGGGTAATGGTGCTGCCTTCCTAAGCTCAGTCAGAAAGTGACACATGTGACTGGTGTCCCAGAAGAGCCCTTGAGGGTTAGGAGGTACTCTCAAGGCCTGTGTGTGACGTGAGGAGGTGGTCCTTGTCCTCTCTCTCCTGCCTCACCAGGAAAACAGGTAAACAGCCAAGTGGAAATAGGCACAGGCTTTTCTCCTCTCAGATCTCTCTCAAAGTGGACAGGCAGCCCTCACAGGAGTAAATGCTATGAGCTGGGGCACCGTGACCCTGGCATCCTCACCCATTTCATGTGTTTGGAGTCCTAGTGACCTGCTTTGTATCCTGGTCCCTACTTGAAGGCAGCTTTGGCAAAATGGGTTTGCTGTGAAGCCACGGCTGGCCCAGCAGGCTGGAAAAGGCCCAGCCTTGCTGCATGTAGACGTTTCTCCCTCCCTTTCTTTCTCTGTGTTTTTCAGGCTGGGAACTGACAGAGAAACCCATGAATGATCAAATAGCTCACTTCAAACCCTGCCTAAGGCAAGGGCTCCTGGGCTGGGAAACTTGAAAGGCAGAGCTAGGAGAGGTTCCAGCCAGGGTTCCATGTTAGTCAGAAGAAATCCAAAGAAGTGTCTAGGCTGCCTGTGGCCCACACAGGGTCAGTTGCTGGGCCAATTTTGAGGCCTGAGACTCCTCTCTCTGATGGTTTTGGCTTTTTATTTTATTTCTTTGTGCAAAGACAGGAGTCACCCAAACTGAGCCATACTCCTGTGTCCCCTGAGAGAGGCCACCTGGGTTGGGCTAGCAGATCTGAAACCTTGGAAGTTACCGTAGGGTTTCTTCCTCTGCTTAAGCTGCAGGGTCTCCCATGTCCTTCACCCGACACCCAGAGGCCTCCTGCTGGCTCCTAGGTTCTTCCTGGAAACCCACGCATGAACTCTACCCCGTCTCCCTCTTTTCAGTCCCTCCCTCAACAGGTCTTTGTTGCCCAGAACTCACAGGCCAGGTCTTTTCCTCAGGGTTTATACCCTGCTGGAAAATTCTCCCCCTGAGAATTGCAAAACCTCTTTCAGATCTTGATGCCCTTTCAGTTGGAAATTTCTCAAGTCAGGAACTGGAGAGATAGCTCAGTGGTTAAGAGCACTGACTGGAAGAGGGTTCTGGGGTTGTGCATTGCAGGCTGGGTATCTTTTGCTTTATGTCTGGTATCCACTTATGAATGAGTACATACTGTATTTGTCTTTCTGGTTTTGGGTTACTTCACTCAGGATGTTTTATTTTTTTCTAGTTCTGTATATTTACCTACAAATTTTAGGATGTCATTGTTTCTTATAGCTGTGTGAAAGTACCACATTTTTTTTTGTTTTTTTTCGAGACAAGGTAGCTTTGTAGACCAGGCTGGCCTCAAACTCACAGAGATCCACCTGCTTCTGCCTCCCAAGTGCTGGGACTAAAGGCGTGTGCCACCAACATCTGGCTTGCCACATTTTCTTTATCCATTCTTCAGTTGAGGGGCATCTAGGCTGTTTCCAAGATCTGGCTATTACAAATAATGTTGCTATGAACACAGTTGAGAAAATGTCCTTGTGGTGTGAGTATGCCTCCAGATGGAAGCACATGCAGAAATTCACAACTAACCAATGGGCTGAGCTCCTGGAGTACAACTGAAGTGAGGGAGGAGCGATAATATGACCAAAGGGGTCAAGACCATGATGGGGAAATCCACAGAATCACCTGACCCGAGCTAGTGGGAGATCACTGACTCTGGTCTGACAAATGGGGAACCTGCATAAGACCAAACTAGACTCCCTTAATATAGGTGACAATGGTGTGGCTGGGACAATATCTAACTCTAACTGACTTAGTGGAGCCCATTCTATATGGAGAGATACTTTGCTCAGCCTAGACACAGGGGTATGGGGGGGGTGGAGAGGTGCCTTGGTCCTGCCTCAACAAGATGATGGGACAGACTTCATAGACTTCCTAGGGGAGGCTTTGCCCTCTCTGAGGAGTGGATGGGAGGTGGGGTTGGGGGAGAAATGGGAGGGTGGGAGAGGAGGAGGGAGGGGGACTGGGATTGGAATGTAAAAAATTTTTAAAAAGAACACTGATTATTGCTGGGGGGCAGGGTTACCCCTTTAGCCCCAGCATTTGGGAGGCAGAGGCACGTGGATCTCTGTGAGTTGGAGGCCGGCCAGTATGATCTACAGAGCAAGTCCCAGGACAGACTTCAAAGCTACACAGAGAAACACTGTCTCAAAAAAACAAAAAACAAAACAAAAAGCATCCATTGTTCTTCCAGAGGACCCAGGTTCAATTCCCAGCACCCACATGGCAGCTCACACATGTCTATAACTCCAGTCCCAGGGGTTCTAACACTATCTTTGGGCCTCTTTGAGCATCAGGCATGCATCTGGTACACGGATATGCATGCCAGCAAAACGCCCACACACATACAGAATAAAATAAGGAAAGAAAAATTCTTGAGCGATACTAATTAAAAATGCAGTGTGTCCACCCCGCTCCACTGTCCCCTGACCTCGCTGCCTCTCCCTCCCTTGCGCTCGTCACCCTCCCATATGCTACGTGGTCATCACATGCTCTTGTTTACTTGTAGTTTTTCTTTCCTGCTGTCATGGCGCGCGCGCGCGCGCACACACACACACACACACACACACACGCACACATGCACACAGGCACACACACAAACGTGTGTGCACACATACACGTAAGGGAATCTAGAGTAGCGCACAACACATAAAAGATGCTCAGCTAACATTTGCAGGGTGAATTAAAGAACTTCACTCAAGTGTGGTTTGGGCTAGGGAGTGCTCAAAATGCACAATGCTGTGCATCTGTGAGGACCAGAGTTCAAATCCCTAAAGCCTGCATAAATGCCAAGTGGGTTTAGTGGCCAATATGTAATTTCAGCCCTTGAAAGGCAGAGGTGGGATCCCTGGAGCAAGCCAGCTGGCCCCAGTCTTGCAATGCAGGATGCTTGCTGACGTCAACCTCTGGCCCCCATGCACACGTGCACACACACACACACACACACACACACACACACACACACACACACACAGGCACCTATACCGCTGTGCCCACACAGATGCAAACACATACAAGTCAGAGAGAGAAAGAAAGCAGTGTGTGGCTTGCTTGACACCATGTGAACTTTACATTGCAATGTTGCCAAGTCCAGTGACCTTGGAGAGGTTTAAAAAACAGAGCTGGGATCAGTGGTATATACTTCTATCTCAGCACTGGGGAGGGTTAGGTAGGAGGACTACTTGAGTTCAGGAGTTCAAGACCAGCTTGAGTGACATAGACCCCCCCCCCCACTCTCAAACAACACAAGAAAAGGTGGCACACACAGTAATCTAAGCATTCGTGTTGAAGCAGGAGGATTGCTGAGAGTTTAAAGCCAGCCTGGACTACAGGCTACATGGAGAGTACCAGATCAGCCTGGGATATATAGCAAGATCTTATCTCTAAAAACAAAGAAAGAAAGGAGGGAGGGAGGGGAGGGGAAGGTGAGGGATGGGGAGAATACAGGAAAGATGGATAACAGTCTGACTTCTGGGCTACTGTAAGAATCAGACGTTTACATCATGGTACATAGTAGGTGCTCAGTAAATGGATGATGGTTACTGGTGCTGTCATCGCCGTTGTAGATAATAATAATTTGTAGCAAGCATGGACAATATGAGCTCAGTGAGATGAGGTGTTACAAAGATAACCATCTATCCCCAATTCTAAACCTCAACCACCAAGGCCAGCTGCAGACCTCTGGCTGGGGAGGGAGACGGGTGCCTGGCAGTTTATGGGAAGAACTAAGGAATCCATTACCATGGCTGATAGTAATCCTTGGGAGGGGCCCAAGCTACTGTGCCAGTGAGAGCTCCAGGCCTGTCCAGGGACCACAGTGTAACCCTCATCAAAACTTTATGGTAGAGGACTTGCACATAAACATCACACAGCACTAGCCAGACCCAGCATCTGTACCTCTCGGTGAACTTCCGTGATGGTAGAACAGCCATTCTGAAGCTGTAGAGCTTTACACCGGATTACACTTTCATCCTCTTGGTTTTTCCAGACAGGGTTTCTCTGTGCAGCCCTGACTATCCTGGAACTTACTCTGTAGACCAGGCTGGCCTCGAACTCACAGAGATCTGTCGGCCTCTGCCTCCCAAGCGCTGGGATTAAAGGTGTGTGCCACCACGTCTGGCTTCACTTTCTTCTTTTAAAATTATTTTATTGAGAGAGAGAGAGGTATATGCACATGCACAAATGCATGCATAATGTGAGCTCGTGCAAGGAGTGCAAGCACCCCATTTTATCTTGCACAAGAGCTCACATCCCAGTATATACCTTCAGGGAGACACCAAAGAGAAAGAAACCCATCCCCTTCCTCCTTTCCCACCATCACCTGGAGGGATCCTTCCCCTTCCTCTGACACTGTCATCTCCTGCAGAACTCTCCTTCAGGGTATGGATGTGCGGTGGCAGCTTGGAGATTGTACCCTGTAGCAGGGTGGGCCATGTCTTCAGGAAGCGGCACCCCTACAACTTCCCTGAGGGCAATGCCCTCACCTATATCAGGTAGGTCCCAATGGGAAACACCCTGGAGGAAGCATGGGATTCCCTCCCTCTAGTTACTCACCATCTTTGTGCCTTTCGGCTGCCAACCTGTATCTCAAGCCTCAGTTTCTCCATTTGCTGCCCTAGGTCTGACATTTTGGGTGTTTCTGAGGGCAAAGGATGAAATTGAAACATTGCCCCTTGTGTCTCTCTTGTCTTGATTCCCTTTGTCCACAAGTATTGGACAAATAGTCGAATGACCAATATATTGTTGTCCTCTTTGAACATGGTTGTTGGTCATGGTTTCCAATGGTCCCACATAAACTTGGCCTGGTACCTGACCATGTTCCCAGCCACAGAGCACACTTGGTCTCACAGGAGAGAGAACCTTGTCCTGGAAGACCATCCCATGATCTGTGCTCCTGATGGAGGAGTTGGCTGGTGGGGGATGGGGGCTGTCCTGAGTATACATCCCCTCCTAAGGATATATTTTTCCCCTCATGCTGGTTTGGGTGGGTTGGCGGAATGCTTTCCATATTTGATTAATGAATGATCTAACATTTTCTTTGACTTCTCCCATCCCAGTTTTTTGTTTGTTTGCTTTGGTTTGGTTTGGTTTTCTCAGACAGGTTTCTCTGTATAGACTTTGACTATACATGTTCTGTAGACCAGGTGGGCCTTGAACTCAGACAGAAATCCACCTGTCTCTGCCTCCCAAGTGCTGGGATTAAGGGCATGAGACACCACCACCTGGCATCCCACCTCATTTTTTATTTTTTTGTTTTTCAAGACAGGGTTTCTCTGTGTAGCTTTGTAGACCAGGCTGGCCTCGAACTCACAGAGATCCACCTGCCCCTGCCTCCCAAGTGCTGGGATTAAAGGCATGCACCACTACTGCCCAGCACCCATCGCATTTTCTAAAAGATATATATTTACTTTCAGTTGTGTGTTAGTGTTTTGCCCAATCTATGTATGGGCACCATGTTCATTCCTGGTGCTTGAGGAGGCCAGGAGATGGCAGATCCCCTGGAACTAGAGTTACAGATAGTTATAAGCCACCATGTCGGTGCTCAGAACTGAAGTCAAGTCCTCTGGAAGAGCAACAAGCCATCTGTCTGGCTCCCTTACATCCCATTTTTACAGTCAAAGTCATGTAAATTTACTGCAGGACCAACACCAACTTTTACATGCAGATGGTATTTGCATATCATATTTGTGATGATTACTCTTTGTTGTATCCAAGAAGAAAGTGAAAGTCATCTCCGTTCATTCTCTATTTGCCCACTCATCTTTTAAGCAACTGCTGGTACACTTAGCATGAAAACCTTTAACTAGAACTACCTGCTTGATGGTGTCAGACCTTTAGATCCATCCGCATGTGTACCTTGTATGCAGAGACCCACTGCGCTCCATAGCTTGTGTTAGTAGGTTGCTGCAATGCACCCTTCTAGCGTCCTGACTCTCTGGCACCCGTACGGCAGCCAGCCTTCCTCCTCAGCATCATTAGCCATGGCATCTGTTTTCAAGGCTGCCTCACCCTCCATTGTGTAGAAATCTTTTCCCATTGAAGGGCATTTCTTTTGCTGACAGTGTTTTGTTAAGCAACTATTCATGTGTGTGTCCCCTTGGCCCACATGACAGGTCTTTCAATAGGACAGATCCCTTTGAGTCGAGAGCCTGTCATGGGTTCTGACAGATCACCCTCCAGACAGACTGTAGTGATTCATTTCACCCAAGCCACTGTTGTTTTTCCTGTACTGCCGGGATTCTTGTTGCTCTCTGCTGCACGGAGCTCATCTTCTTTTTAAGTGTATATTGTTAATCAACAAACAGCCAGGCCTGACAGTACAGGCCTGTAGTCCCAGCTGCTTCAAGTTTCAAGGCCTGCATGGGGTAAAGATTGAGTTCAAGACCAGCCCAGGTAGCTAACTGCAATCATATCTTCATAAAAGTAAAAGGCCAGTGGTTACACCAGGGGCGGAGTGCCTGCCTAGCAGATACCAGGCCGTGGGTTCAACCCCCCAGTACCACATTTAAAGGCTGTAAGAGCCCACCTCCACTCTTTCCCCTCTCTGCTAACTTGGTTTTGCTTTCCCTGCTTTTAGGAATACAAAGCGTACTGCAGAGGTATGGATGGATGAGTACAAGCAATACTACTATGAGGCCCGGCCCTCTGCCATCGGGAAGGCCTTTGGCAGGTGCGTCCCTCCAAATCCCCCATTTGCCTCCCTCCTCACGTTTGCATAGCCAAGCAAATATGAAGTAGGTGTGCACTGGACAGCGCACACTGGGCTGAACGGGAGACTGAATGGTCTCCCTGGTAACCGAGTCCTGGCTCTTCCAGCTTCTCTGGCCTCTGGGAGGGGGTGTGATGCACAGACAAGACCTTGATTCAGGACCCTAGTCCTACGTACTTCATGCAGACAGATAAAAGGTTTCTCCATGGAAGCTTAAAGTGCAGCCATTCAAAGCTGCCTTCAGGAAGAGCAGCGTCTGAGGTAGTCACGACAGACTTGTCTGCCAGGGACCATGCAGGGTTGCCACCACACCCACCCAAGCCTGAGATCTGTCAGCCTACTTTCCTGTCATGGCCTGTGATAACCAGTGTATAGTTAAAGCATTTCAAAAGTGCAGATGGATTATGAAATCAATGTAGTGAATCCTCATCAGCATTTTTAAAAAAGGATGCGAAAGACGCCATGGATGAGTTTAAGTGCTGAACAGACTAGAAAATCAGACTTGATTGCAATCTTCAATAAGTATTGTTTTGTGAAGCTCATTGCATTGTGTGTGGATGTGCACCCACCTGTGTGTTCTCAGCCTGGGTGTCCATGGCATGTAAGATGTGCTGACCTCCTTGTTAATGATGTCGTCAGGAAAGTTTGAAAACATTGTTAGCAATCAATGGCAAATGAATCATCCCATCTGTTTACTTCTATCTGTTCTTAAGAAGAGAAACGCAAGCCACGAAGTACTTCTTTTAACGTTTACTGAGGATATAACCTGGCCTAAGCATCCCATGTCCCCTTTTGACACTCACAAAAAGCCACAGTGAGCAGTGGATCTAGTTACTTGGAGAGGTGGCTATCTGGTGGCCTTTGTAGTTGGTGTAGCTGAGGAAGGTGAGGAGATTGAAGAGCATGTCCCAACTACACATCAGAAGGTCGTGACCCACCAAATCCCGAAAGATGTTCACTTTAGACCCTGTATCCTAAAGCGGAAGTTGATGAAATCCTCTGCAAAAAAAAAAAAAAAAATGAGGACAGTTTGTACATGCTAACAGGAGTCGCTAGGAGCAAGAGGCTGAGGACAAAGTGTGGCTCCTGCAAGCTCAGACAGAAATTAACAAGAGGACACAGGGGAGACCGGAGAAGGGAGTGTTCGCGTCAGATGTTAGTATTAACTACCGAGATATGTGAGAAGCAGGGGCTGGCCTCCCTGTGCTCCCTTGGGCCGTGCTCCCTCGGGCCTTCCTCCCCACATTTCTGCCCTTTCCCGGCCTTTGTTTCCTTTCAGTGTGGCAACACGGATCGAGCAGAGGAAGAAGATGGACTGCAAGTCCTTCCGCTGGTACCTGGAGAATGTCTACCCTGAGCTCACGTGAGTTCCGGCCTCTTTCCAGGGCTGGGGACCAGTGACCTGTGATGCCCTGAGCTGCATCCTTCAGCTGCCAAGCATTCATCTTCCCTCAAAGGCTCTGAGAGAACAGAGGAGGCATTACCATGAGTTATCAGTCAGGCATGATAGGGCTGCATTTTTACCAGACTGGCTCCCGGACTAGAAATGGATATTGTCTCCTTAGGAGAACAACACTGCATTATGCAGCTGAGGCCTCGAAGCTTTCCTCACCTCTGATCCTGTTCTCTCTCTGCTGGAAGCTTATCCCAAGGAGATAAAGTCATCAGGGCACAGAGCTGTTGACCGCAGACCCTGCCAGCCAGTCTGCTAGGGGAAAATGAGATGCAGCTAACTCTTAGGCTGGCTCACTGGATCACTGATACAGCCATTTAAACAAATATTATGCATCCATTAGTATGTAATCACAGACACCAAAAAAAAGTGCAGGGAAATGTTTGCTCTGGCAAAGAGGGAGCAAAATGCAAATGGCTTGTGGCTGTGTGTGCTCTGAAGGGAGCTGAGGGAGGTAGGAAAGGCTATGGCTGTGACAGGGTGGGCCACTCAGGTTCCTTCTTCCCCATTCTAAATCCTTTTTGGTGTCTTGGTTACACTGTTCATTTCCTCACCCGCTTCAGATTTTGACTCATTTGTCTCCTCCTTGGGGACACTTAGTCTGAACACTAAACTGATAGCAGCATCCTTCTCTGGCATTCCTCTGGGACCTACATCAGCATCTCACACACACTCCTAGCTGGTTACGTTGATGTCACCTCCTGCACTTGCCTAGAAGCTCCCCGAGGCAGAAGCCATTGCTGATTTTGTCTGTAGCTCTCCTCCGGCCCCTAGAATAGTGTCTATCACAAAATAGACACTGGGTAAACGTCTTTTAAAAGAAACATTTTTGAGAGAGTAAATTCTAGTGAGCAAGACTTGGGAGTGTCTGGAGTTAGCTCCCTTCCCCTGTAACAGTCCCTGGGGAGCCTCTTCATTCCCCTGGTGTTGCTTCTTTCTCTCATGATGTTGTCCTGGCTCCCTGGGACACTGCACCCCTCCCTGCCTACAAGTTCTGCAAGGAGGGGACCTCTGTTCTCCGAGGGCATATCTACTGCCTGGAAAGTTCCCACTGTTAGGTTGCGCCAAGTCCTGGAAAATAGCTAGATGCTGAACCCAGATAATACAGCTCAACGTTCCAAATACAGCCTGCCCGGTAAGTCCAGGCTGACTGCCGGAAATTTCTAAGAAATTCCCGAACTACAGTCCAAGCTACACCAGCCTCTTTGGAAGCAAGTCACCAAGCAGCCAGCCCCTAACTGAGAAGCGTGGGACATGGATTCGCAAGAGTGCGAGTGAGCATCCTGGGTACGAGGCGTGCATGCTCAGCCATGAGGCACTTCTGAGACAGGAAGGCAGTAGCAGTGTTTTACCCACTGTCGAGTTCCTACATTTGGATGGCATTTTGGGCACTAGGTCAGCATGAGGAACTGAGGAGCCTGTGGGGAGGGACAATGGGGAGATGGAAATGGGTCCTTCCTCTCCACACCCCAGCCCCCCACTCTACCCCAAACCTGGACCCATCCCAAGACAGGGCAGTGTATTAAATGTGCAGTGTTAAATCAGGACAGAATGCCACCTCCCCCCCACCATTGATTCCATGGTTCCTTCCTATCTAGCTGGTTTAGCTTCAGGTCAAAGGGCCAGGGGCCAGGGGTGGGTCAGATTGACGTCACTGTCTCTCCACACTGAGTATCTTTAGATTGCCTACATGTCGCAGACGGTTACCACAAAGTCTGAGAAGGATAAAATAGCTTCCTTTGCTCTGTGTTCAGGGTTAGCTTCAGCTGGCCCCACTAGCTGCTGATTCACCACCTTTATTAGACCTGGCCCAAGCAGCAGTGCAGACCAAATCACACCTTTATATGGGTGCTAGTCACACAGTGGCCATTGTAGACTCACTACAGTAGCCTCAAGCAGATGGCAGGAAGCACTCTGGCCAAAATGTATGCAATAACAACTTCCTAGGAGGCGGAAGTCAGGCAGCTTGAGCAGGGGCTGCTATGCTATTTCTGAGAAGGCAGTGTAAGATCTGATGGCAGCCCTGCTTAGAGGCACGTCACTGAGGGAGGCACAGGGGACCACCTATAGACAGGACAGGTTGGCTTGCTATGCCGGGCAGCTGAGGAAGATGATGACAACTGCCATCTTGGCCAACTAAAACCACCGGTGCACATCAGGGACTGCGTCTGCTCTTGACACTGCTGCCCAACACGGCTTCCTTCCCAAGCTTCACTGGGCAGCCCCACAGGGCCAGTGCCTGTCACCTCTGACGCCAGCTGGCACATGTCCCAAAGCAATGGGGAGTGGGCAGACAAGCATAGGGGGTCAGAACAACCCTGCACCCCTTGATGCATTCCTCTGGAGCACAACTCTCAATCTTCAAAGGTGCTGGAAGGCAGCTTGTGTCTGTGCAGAGAAGGAAACTCTGCAGGGAGGGTGAAACTTCTCCTAGTAGGAGTTGCAAGCTTGGCTCCTTCCAGCGATCAGATAGGCAGTGAAAGCAAGTCAAGTGATGGGGTGAACAGCGGGGAGTGAGGCTGCCCCTCCAGGCGGAGGATGAGTGTTGCCAGCTCAGGGGGCCTGGTCTCCCCCTTTTTTCCCATGATATTCTGGATTCGGGTTCTGCTCTATGGTTTTGAAGGTTTTACTCTCTCTGTCTCTCTCTGTCTCTCTCTCTCGTGTGTGTTCATACACGAGCACACACACGCAGAAATGCATGCAGATGTGTGTGCAGATGTGGGTGGAAGTGATGTCAGAGCTGGATGTCTTCCACTGCTGGGCTCCACCTTATCTTTTGAGGCAGGCTCTGTCACTGACCTTGGGGTTCACCAGTTAACTAGACTGACTGGCTGGCATCCTGAGGATCTGCCTGTCTCTGCCCACTCCCTGCACTAGAGTCACAGAAACAAGTAACCGTGCCTGGTTTTTACATGAGTGCTTTACACGGGTCGTTGCTGCCTGCGTGGTATACACTTCATCAACTGAGCCGCCTTAAGCCTTTAAAAATATTTTAACTAATTGATTTAATTCGGGTGGGGACTTGGATGCGCATATGAACATCAGGAGTCAGTTCTGCCCGTCTACCATGTGGGTCCCTAGGACTGAACTCGGGTGGTCAGGCTTAGCATCGAGGGCCTTCCCCCTCTGAGCCATCCTGCCAGCCCCCTGAGCTTTTAAATTGCTGCCCGATGAAAAGCAGCAGTAACCCTCTGTGTGGGTCAGATGGAATGTGTCTGATGGCCACATTCAGCCAGGACCTGCAGTTCTAGCCTCTGCTCTGGACCTGCACAGCAACTCTGGTTCTGAGGGGAAGTCCAGGATGTGAGGGGGAGTGAAGGGAGCTACCCAAGGCTCTCTGAGAGCAATCAGTTCTGGGGTTCTTGAACAGCCTGGGGAAACATGCTATGGCTGAGATCCTTCAAGGATTTCCACATTAAGGAGTAGCAGACATGTCCCCTCCCAGGGTCCAGGCTCTCTCTGGACTAGGGAGCAGGGAGCATTAATTTCTGAGCCCTCATAGTTTCCTGACACTTGGTGATGGATGTCAGCTGGAGATGCAGCCTCCTTAGGTTTGATACCCAGGGGCTATCAGTGTGTACGCACATGTGTACATGTATTTAAGCATTCTCCTGGCACATGAGATGTTTTACTAATGGGATAGCTTGGGGCTGGAGAGATGGCTCAGTGATTAAGGGCACTAACTGCTCTTCCAGAGGTCCCAGGTTCAATTCGCATCAACCGCATGGCTGCTCACAACTGTCTGTAACTCCAGTTCCAGGGGATCTGGCACCTTCACACCAATGCATATATATCCCAGTGTGATAGTTTGAAGCCTGCCTCAGCAGCATTTCCAGGTTTTTTCCACAATCATTTGTAACTGGTGCAGGGTTTCTATGCTATGGATGTTTCTAGCCCATCTCAGCTGCTAAATAACCAGAATGTCCAATGATGTCAGTATCGGTCATTCTCATATGAAGATCTTTGAACACGCCAAGCTTATTCCCATGGGATAAATTTCTTTTCTTTCTTTTTTTTAGAAGAGGTTCTTATTTTTAATAATTTAGTTTTATTTTATGTGCATTGATGGTTTGCCTGCATGTATGTCTGTGAGAGGACGCCAGATCCCATGGAACTGGAGTTACAGACAGTTGTAAGCTTCCATGTGGGTTCTGGGAATTGAACCCATGTCCTCTGGAACAGCAGCCGGTACTCTTAACCACTGAGCCATCTCTCTAGCCCCCACCACCAGAATACATTTCTTAAACTGGCGTTCTTATGTCAAAGACATGCACATTTTAAGGATTTTGATGCTTAATCCTGCACTGCTTTCTCAAAGTTTAACTAATTTATGCTCTCAACTGGTGGAGTAAGACAAGATCCAGCCTCACAGGCGACAGCAACACTGGGCATTGTTTAAAACGCACATACATATACTCACACATGAGTATGTGAGGAACAAATACTGATTGCTCTCTAACATGCATTCTTTAGTTATAGTGACACTGAACACATTTGCATGTTTGGACATTTTCAGTTAACCACTCCAAAATCATTCTTTCCCTGTTATTTTGAGATTGGGTATTGTTGTCACCTTTAGATTCTCAGGTATCAGCTTCTGGGCTGAGGAGTCCTGCGAGTCAGGCCTGAGTGTCTCAGGCTCCCCTGTGTCGCAGGCCTGGCCTCCAAGGGAGTCCCTGGCATTCCCATAAGAACCTACTAGAGTAGAGGCTGTTCGTCCTCCTTACAATCCTGTTCACCATCCCCCCTCCCTCCAATCACCCCTGTAGCACCACCCCCTGCAGCCAGGCCTGCCAGTCACAGAGCCCTCAGTGACTGTGTGCTACCCTCCGGAGGAAGGGGTGGCTAAGCTAGTGTGGGCAGAGAAACAGCCTGACACTGCCTTTCTCTTCAGTGTCCCAACGAAGGAAGTGCTCCCTGGTGTCATCAAGCAAGGAGTCAACTGCTTAGAATCCCAGGGCCAGAACACAGCTGGTGACCTCTTGCTGGGAATGGGCATCTGCAGAGGGTCTGCCAAGAGCCCTCCCCCCAGCCCAGGTAAGAAGAGGATGGGAGCCAAGGACATTGGCCAGGACTGGGGTTAGCACTTCTCTCGTTCATTGTTGTTCTGTCTGTAACCTCCGTTTAAGCCTCCTTCCCAGGGCTCCTCACACTTTGCTCCTGCTGCATGCCCATCTCTTTCCAGCCCCGTGTCCCTCACTTCTTCTAAAGGAAGAAATACTTTCCAGTTCTATGCTGGAGTACAGCTTGGATGTGTGTGATGGGCTGTGGGGGTCTCTGGGATGCTGTGCGTGTAGTAAATGCTTGAGTGCCACACCCACATCAGCTCTGCAGCAGGTTGTAGAGACCCCATCACGGACCTAGCCAGGTCCTATGTCCTATGTCCAGCACCCCTTGGAGCCTCTTTTTTTTTTTTTTTTGGTTTTTACGAGACAGGGTTTCTCTGTATTGTTTTGGAGGCTGTCGGTCCAGCCCGGCCTCGAACTCACAGAGATCCGCCTGCCTCTGCCTCCCGAGTGCTGGGATTAAAGGCGTGTGCCATCACCACCCGGCGAGGTTCCTCATCTTATTTCATTATGGACATTTTCAAACATGAAGCAAAAATTGGAACTGTAAAATGAATACTCTCCTTTAGCTTTTACAGCTACTCATTATAAGTCTGAAAAAGTTCCCAACTTCTTTGCCTAATCATTTGTCTACCTCTGTATGTCCATCCAGAGCTATTTTTTCCTGTCTTGCAGGCATGGCTATTCAGTGACCACCTCATCCAGCAGCAAGGGAAATGCCTGGCTGCCACCTCTACTTTAATGTCCTCCCCTGGGTCCCCAGTAGCACTGCAAGTTTGCAACCCTAAAGAAGGCAAGCAGGTAAGTCACCACCGTCAGGCACAGATGGCCAACAGCCCCAAGGGACACTGAGCAGGGATGGCAGCCACTGGCCAAGGAGTTCCAACTTGAGGCATGTACTCTCAAATAAGCCTTCTAGAATGAGGATCCAGGGAGCCTCTGGCATCATCTAGGTCCAGCATATCATCTCACTCATGAGCAGACACTGCAGCTAAGTGTTTGTTTAACATTAGTCCTGCCAGTCTGAGGGCAGGAGCAATTTGTCTTGTTAGTGCTGCTTGCCCAGCCCAGTAGTTGTAGACAACAACTACAAAGCTCAAATAAGAGCTAGCTCTGACTCCCAGACTGTGCTGGATGGTTCACGTTGACAATCATGGCACATCCTCCTCTAGCCACCTGATAACATAATTCTCCACTAACCATATTGTACAGTGAGTGAGCCAAGGCTCCCTAGACACAGGCTATCAGCTCCCACACCCTGGGACAGGGTGCAACTAGCTAGGATTTAAACCCAGGTCAGTGTGACTCCTAACCCACATATGTAAGCTGGAACTTAGTAAGAATTTCTTGACTGCTGGCTCACTGGGCATCTGAGGTCTAGACGCGGTGGTTTGCAAACTCACATGAGTAGCCTCAGGTGTGTCCTAGAAAACAGCTCAGGCTTACTTGTGGAAGCAAAAACTGATGCTCAGAAAAATATTATCACAGTAGCTAGTGACAGAGTACTGATCACTAGATTTCTGGAGTCAGCCCCTCCCTTTGCTGCCGCAATCTTCCAGGTTAAAAGGGCTCCCTGCTCCCCAGAGCATGGACTCCAAGACCCA
The DNA here is from genome assembly GCF_017639785.1 of Mesocricetus auratus. Lineage (NCBI taxonomy): Eukaryota > Metazoa > Chordata > Mammalia > Rodentia > Cricetidae > Mesocricetus > Mesocricetus auratus. The sequence continues at coordinate 36,324,118 of NW_024429186.1, read as the reverse complement.
GGCTGCTACACCCCTTCCCTTGTCCACAGGTAACACAGCCTGCTGAAGGTTGTGCAAAGGGTGTGGGGGGGGTGCTGATTCTCAGACTGAGCCTGCAGGCTCTCCTCCCACGCCTCTTCTGCTTGCCCGGGTCAGTTCTCTCTTTAGGGATGAGTGGAAGTTTGCTATTCTGCTCTGGAAAAGCAGCCAGGTTCTCTCCTTTCAGCCTTTGTGTAGGAGAGGCAGGGTGGGAGAGGCGGGGAAGCACTCTGTAGCCTGCTTGCTGGACGATCTGGCCACTTGAGCTAGCTTTCAGCCTACAAGATGCAGCTCGACCTCTGCCCTCTCCTGCAGTGGGCTGGTGTAGTCTGCCCTTCAGCTGGAGCCTCCAATCCCATCCTGAGAGGAAATCCTTGAACCCATGAGCACCTTCTCTACGTTAAGGTCAGAGTTTCTTGGTGCCTGCCTGCCCGGGCAGCCCCCACTCAAACTCTTCTCTGTGAAAGCTCTTTGTGGGGTGTAGAGGTGCTTGCTGCCAATCCCGACAACCTGTGTTTGATCCCCAGGACCCGTATGTCCACAAGCTGCATGCATTGTGTTCCTACAAGCTCTCCTGGTCGCCCGACACACACACACCCAGCGCTCTGGGTGTCATGCCGCCATGGAGGACAAATGAAAGCTCTTTTACTGTCAGTACATTTTGGATTCTGGGCTTTCCTTCCAGGCCCCAAATTGGCCTTGATTCCAACCAAGGCCAGTTGGGCTCCATGTATCCTTGAGGCTCCTGAGCTTTAGACAAGGCACAGTGGAGTCAGCAGGTTCCAGTTCAGCCATTCTCCGGGTTCCTCACTCATGCGCTAATGGGCTGCGGCACTGCCGGAGGAATCTGCAAATAGGGGATAGGAGGGTGCCTGAACCTGCGCTGTCTGCACAGGCTCAGAAGGAAGTGGCCGGGAGCAAGGGTGAGAAGGCGGCCTAGGAGTTCTCCATGTGCAGCAAGAATTCTGCCAGTGGGCTATTCGTTTGCTCATCGCTTCCCCGCGCCAAGGAACGTACAGGTCGTGTGCAAGAGGGAAAGATAAAAGAGGTGGAAGGAGTAGCCCCCACATCATTGAGAGCTAGGTGCCCAGGCCGCACCAAGCCTGAGCCGCCAGGGCCAGGGGAGAGAAGAGGCTGTAGGATTCCCAGCTTGACGTTGTTGGAGGTTTGACCAGTTGACTTAAATGTGAGGGGCTGTCAGAGCAGTCTGGTATCCAAAGAGAAATTGGAAATGCAGGTGCGGTTGTGGTAGCTAAGCCAAATTGTAAATAACCCCATCTCCACAGTTGAGTGCTGCTCATCTCTGTCCCAGTGAGAACACAGGCCATCTCCCTCAGAGCTCTGTGGGCTCCAGCCTCATGGTCCTGAGCTATGTCACCTCTTAGGAACGTAAAGTGGATATAAGAAAAGGGATAATGACTGCCTGGAAGGAACGTAGGCAAGAAACAAAATGTCTGTTGCTATTCAGTCTCCTCCAGATCTTTCAACCGGGGCCTCTAATCCTTCCTCCATGTTCCAGATAACACACCATCCTCTGTCTGTTTCATCTTCTGAAATGTCCTATGGGAACAACTTCCTCCCCCTACCTTGTCAAGCTTGGAAGAAGAAAATTCTAGGATCCCTTTTGTGACTCGACCATAGGAGGACTCGAGTCTCCCGGCCTCGCACACTGCAAAGGCGATGGCCACTTCCCACCTGAGTGTGTGGTGCTGGGACTCAAGATTACAGGTCAGGCCAGGCATGTAGGGTTGCAGGAAGATCAAAGCTGGTTTTCCTGTAAAGAAGAGATCCACCTGGACCAGGGCTCGCTAACTAGGTGCCTGCAGGGAACTGGTGAGGAAGCTGCCGGGCGGAGGGGGGGAATGGGGGGAAGGTCACCACTCGGGAGAGCTGGAGAACGAGAACCCTGCCTTAAAGTAGAGGGCAGGAAGCGCCCCAGCCCAGCCAGCTGATAGAAACCAGGCCTCATCTCCAAAGAGAAGCTGGAAATGCAGATTTTCATGTGATAGCTAAGCTGGGTTTTAAATGACACTATGCGAGTCGAATAAAACACCCCTCTGGGTTGGACACAGCCATGGGCAGTGTTGCTTCCTTTGACCTGTACAGTAACTCTGTGCCATATATACAAGTGAGCACTGCGGAGAGGAGCACTGTCTGTTTTAGATGAGGGGGATAAGGCTGGGAGATGACAGCGCAGTAGCCAGAGTGCTTGCCGCGTAATCACAAGAACCCCAGCCCCCACATAGAAAGCCAGGTTCAGCCTGTAATCTCAGCACTGGGGAGGAGGACCCAGGGGGGTCCCTGGGGCTTGCTGACCAGTCAGTCTAGCTCAGTTAATGAGCTCCATGTTCAGTGAGAGACCCTGTAGAATGATGCAGGAAGACAGTTGCCATGGACCTCTGGCCTCTATGAATGCACACATTCACATAACTGTGCAGGAAATACATACGCATAGTTTTACACACACACACACACATGCATGCACACATGCACTCATGCATGCGCGCGCGTAGATAAATACACGAGTGTGGTGTGTCCTAGGCATGTGCAGTATCATGTGCACATGAAATGAAGATACAAACTACTTTTTGGTCCTGTGCCGGGAATGGGGCTTGCAGCCTTGTGTATGTTGGGTGAGCACTATATTAGCAGGCCCCACCCCCAGCTCACCTAGTGTTATTTTTAATCCTTTTCTTCTTTCTTTTCCTTTTCCCTTCTTCTACCCAGAAATGGAGAAGGAAAGGATCTTTCATCCAGCATTCAGTCAGCGGCCTATGCCTGGAGACAAAGCCTGCCCAGCTGGTGACCAGCAAGTGTCAGGCAGATGCCCAGGCCCAGCAATGGCAACTGCTGCCACACACATGATGGTAGCCCCCAGCCTCCTGTACCCTCTGCATGAGACTTGGGGACCGGAAGGGGTTAGGGTGGGGGAGTGTCAAGCGGGCTGTTTCCCATCTCCTCACATTTCTACTAGATCATCAGTACACGCCCCTACCACGAGTTTCCCCAAAGCTAGTCCAGGGAGGGTGTGGGGGCATGTTCCGTGCCCTCTGTGCCGCCCCCGTCTTGCCCTGGGAGAGGAGATGGTTAGTGTGCAGCTGTCCTGGGCAGAGACTTGGCAGCTGTTCCTGGCCTTTTGTCTTCTCCCTTCTCCCTTGGCCCTTTTGGGGCCCCAGACAGTGGTATGTGGGCCTTCCCCTTGTTGCCCAGCAGGGACAAGGACAGAAAACCTACAGAGGGGCTAGATTGGGCCACAGGGCTAACCTGAGGTCAACACAAGACAGGTGGCAGCAGGTGTGAAGAGGCTGACGGCAGGGGCAGCTCGAGATCGAGGGGTTCGGTCCAGTGGGTGGGTGTGGGAGGGATGCATCCTGGGAGAAGAGGATGGGGACCCGAAGAAGAACAGAGATGGAGAGGCAGCTTGAAGTAGCAGAAAAAAAGCAAGGTCTCTTTCCAGAACATCATCCTGTTCATGCTTTGCTAGCCCTGGGCCCCAAGCCCAACAAAAGCCTGCATCCCTTCTAAGTGGTCGCATTCTTAGCAAAAGGCTGCAGAGGGGCCCGGGCCATTATTTATTAAGCAGACTCTACCTCTGCTTAGCCATATGTCAGGCCAAGACCCCACACTTAGGCCTTTATGGCCAGTTGGTACCCTGTCCCCACTAACTGGCTCCTGGTCATACACCCTGGAATGCCTTCATCTCTGCCACTGTTTTAGACCCCCCCCCCACCTTTGCAAAGGTCTTTGCCTCTGTAAACACAGCATCATGGGGCACAGTGGCTGGCCAATATGGGACCCCCTTTCTGGAGAACAACTATTTCCCAATCAGTAGGAACCAGGTCACCCAGGCTGAACCTCATGCCCAGACCCTTCTCTAGAGGCCAGCTGCCGCAGTGGGTGGTGGTTCTGTCTGTGTAGAGAATTGCCTGCTCTCTCCTGTCTTGTTACTGAGAACACAGAGATCACACATCGGTATCATACTGGAATCCCGGGCCTCTCTCCACCACTGGCTTCCACAGTATAATCTTGGGTCAAAGACTGTTGGTAACCAGAGCTCTTGGGGTCTTCCTCCCAAAACAATACAGCCTAAGGAGGCCACTCTTTCCCCAGGGGCACCCAGTCTTTCTTTCACAGAGCAGACAACCACACATTCATAGGGAATCCTACAGACTCCAGAAAGTCTACAAATCCCCAGAATATTGCATGTGTATGTACAGATGCGATTTCCTAGGTGGGGGTGGAGCCTGGATTTTCCCTGCTTCCTGGTTTCTAAGAGATCTGATCCTCTGCTCGGAATGAACTCTACCACCTATCTGCATCGCTGCCCCAGCAACCTGCCTGCTGGGCCTGTCCTGTCCATCGCCAGGTGTGAGGAGCCAAGTATCTGGTTTGTGGCACCCACTCTGGAAGATTCTCCAGCAGCTTCCTTGCACCTCTGGCTCTCACCAGCACCTTCTCAGCAGTTCTGTGCCAAATACGTGCGCACCCCTGGGCTCAGGGGCCTCTCACCATGGTGACCAAGCTTCGCCAATCCCGTTCCGATGTCTCACACGCTGCTTTCTGCAGAAATGCACTTGGTCCCATGTCCATCTGGGAATCCTCCTGCTGCTGCAGTCCAGGACAGAACTGGGGTCAAGGTAGAGGCTTTCCCCTAGAGACTTGGACTCTGCTCTAGAATAGCCCCTGGAGCTGGGAACCTGGGCCTCTCTCTGCAATGTACAGGCAGCTGCTCAGCCTTGAGAAGACTTCTCCCCGTTTCCTGTGGCTCTGCATTTGTCAGCTGTCCATTGTGGGGACTCAGTCCAACTCTGTTTTTGCTTTTCTTCTTGACCAAAGCATGTGCCACTAAGCTGTCCTGGGGGACACTGTCCTTACGAAACACACCTGAAATAAAACCACTTCTTACATGTCCAAATGTGCCGGTGCCTTGACTTCTGACTTTGCAAACTCCACAGCTGGAGGGGAATCAGGTTCCTATCCCGTAAAAGTGAATTAAACTGAACATGCTCAAGGTGAACCCTCTCGCATAGCTGTGGACAGCTGTTCTGAGGGAAGCCAGCCCGGTGGCCTTGCTACTAGGGCAGGCTGGGACCCAGGAAGCAGTGTTAGGCTGAGCCCAAGTTCCTTGCTTCATCACAAAGGCCCTGTTGGTTGCTTAGAAATAGCAATCCAATGGCTTCTCAGAATAGATATGGTCATCCACCATGCTTACCTTCCAGCAATTCTCCCCTCTTGCCTGGGAGCCATCCTAGTCCCTCAGACCTGCCTTTCACCTGCTCTGTACACAGGAAAGCGTTCAGACATGGTTGTCTTCCTGAATAAAAACAGCAGTGTCGTTCTGTAAGAGTCCCACCACCCTAGACTTGCTTGATCGGGTAGCAGATGCTCTACCTAACAGTTTCCATGGAAACCAATAGACAAACTCCACCATTTCTATGATCAGAAGTTGAGCCTATCCAGATAAAAATAAGTACTGACTTGGTGTGCGTATAAACTGCAGTGGAAATCCCCAGCACTCAGGAGGGAGAGGCAGGTGGATCTCTGTTAGTTGGAGGCCAGCCTGGTCTGCAAAGCAAGTTCCAGGACAACCAGGGCTGTTACAGAGAAATCCTATCTCACACTCCCCCCCCCAATAAACAAACAAACTGCAGTGGACAGACCAGAGTGTTGCTAACAACCCCCTCTGCCACCACACATGTACATACAAACATGCATACTCACATACACACATCTCAGGGCAACTAGCCTGGGATTCTTCAAAATGATTCCTGGGCCTAAAGGGTCTAGAACAAGTATCTGACTGGCTGTGGAGCACTCACGTTGACTACAGTCTGTGGTCCTTGCAGAAGCTCTTGACCAGCCTTCCCTTTGTCTTTCATTCCCTCTGGGAGCCCAGCTAACTACCATTAATTAGTTAGCCCAGTGTCTTAGGTAGGGTTTTATTGCTGTGAAGAAACACCATGACCAAGGCAGCACTTTATTGGGGCTGGCTTAAAGTTCAGAGATTTGGTCCATTGTCATCATGGCAGCAGGCAGGCAGACATGGTACTGGAGAGGTAGCTGAGAGTTCTACATCTAGATTTGCAGGTAACAGGAAGAGACCATGAGCCACTAGGCCTGGCATGAGCTTCTGAAACCTGAAAGCCCACCCCTAGTGACACACATCCTTCAACAAGGCCACACTTCCAATCATGCCCCTCCCATGAGTCAATGGGGGCTATTTTCATTCAGACTACCACACCCAGCTAAGTACTGGCTATTAACCACAGTTCTCACAGAAGCCTGCAGGACCAGCAAGGACTGGGGATATAGGAGCAATATCTGTGCTAGGGTCAGCCTCCTGCTTATCCAACAGAAAACAATTCCTATGTCCTGGGATTTGGATTCAGTTCTTTGTATTTTACCTGTCTGGTTCACAGGCTGGTTTGTTGACTGGCTGCTGAGCTGCAGAGCACAGAACTCAAGTGCTCCCTGCTGACCCGTGCTCCCAGTCACTTGGCTTTGATCCTCTTCCATTTGTTCCCCATTTATACCTGTGACAGCTCTGCTGCCCATCAGGAGGCCTCAGGACTCGTCCACAACCCTGGCTGGGGTGTGGTCCTCTCCACCAGGGGCCAGGAAAGGAAACCTGGAAAGGCCAGAGTTCACAATGTCCCTGTGACCCCACCCAACTGTTGTCTGGTGTTTGTCCCCTGGGTGCGAGTCACATCTGTGTCTGAGTCACAGCTCTTCCAGGAGGGAGGGGACTCTGGCAGCTTCTTCCCTGATAAGAGGACCTCCCTTCCTGGAGCTAAGGTTATGGAGCCCGGGAGAGGTTGTGCTCTACATACATACATACGTATATACGTACACACACACACACACACACACACACACACACACACACACACACACACACACACACAGAAGCCATACCCAACTGTTGTCTGGTGTTTTTTGTGTGTTCTCTGTGCTGGTCTGAGTCACCACTCTTCCAGGAAGGAGGGGGCCCAAGCAGCTTCTCTCATGGTAAAAGGACCTCCCTGCCAGGAGCTCAGTAAAGGCCTGGTCATGGAAAAGCCGAGGGGTTGTGTTCTCTTAACCAGCAGCTGTTGGTACGTAGCCAGTACATACACATATACACATACATGCATACACACACACACACAACCTGCTCTATGCCAGGCTTTTTTGCTAAGGTGGTATTAATAGATTTTCTGCCCCCCCCCAATAATAGGTTTCTCTACTGACAGTAACAGGTTTATTTGAGCAAAGCAACTCCCAGGCGACTAGGTTCTCCAGTCCCATAGATCAAGGCTGGAGAAGCTGTGCCCCCAAACAAAAGCAGGGAGACTTTATAGGTTGTAGGCAAGTGGTGATGATGTGTCCTACACATGCTGACCGCTTTAGGTGAGGACTTGGGTGGCTGCAACTTCAGGGGAGGAAGCTGCAGTAGCTGCTAAGAATGAAGAATGGGGCTTTTTGGCACCTTTGTTTGGAGACTGAGTGTGTGGGATTTGGAGAGAGAGAGACTGGAATGGGGCTTTCTGGGTCATTCAGGGTGAACTGGAGGTTCCAACTGAACAGGTGTGAGTCAATGAGACACTACCCTTCCAAAAATGATTTTCCCTGACAGGTTCAGGTTCCATCCTAGATGATGGTTGCCTTGGACCAAGCTGGGCTCAGTGGTCACCTTGCTGAGTGACCTGGGCATCTTCTGCTGTATACACAACATAGTGGTAACTCCATTCCCACAGGAGGATCTGGAAGAAAGCTGCAGAGGCCAAACCTGAACTAGTGACCATTTCTCCAGGGCTGGATTTTTGTTTGGTTGGTTTTGTTTTGTTTTTCTCTTTTCCTTTAAGGAGGCCTGGGAGACTCTGTGGCTCTGGATGGAGAGAATGGAGGTGAGTAATCCAGAAACCCAAGACACATTTGCTTTCTCCTGGCTCTATGGGCCTCTCCAAGCCCCTCAAGCCATCCTAAAACTAGGCCTGACTTGTGGCCTTTGTCTTTCAATAAAAGCCTTTCAAGGACCACCTGCTCAGTCCCTTGAGGTTCTAGTAAAGGGGTGTGCCTTAGACCAGCTCCCCAGATTCCTCTCTCAATCAGTTGCCCAAGTGATTAGAGACTTCTTTAGAAGCCTTTTGTCCTCTGCATTGAGAGGGAGAACTAGAGGGTTAGGGCCTCAGTATATTTGCTGTGTTTGAGTTTTGTTTGTTTGAGGCAGAGCCTCACTATGTAGTCCTGGCTGTTCTGGAACTTTCTATGTAGACCAAGCTGGTCTCGAACTCACAGAGATCTGCCTGCCTCTGCCTCCCAAAGCTGGGGCTAAAGGCGTGTGCCACCACACCAGGCTGCCTCAGCAAGATTCTGGTGGCATGCTTTTCCGGTTTGATTTGATTTTGATTTTTGTTTGTTTTGTCAAGGTCTCATATAGCCTAAGCTGACCTCAACTTTGCCATGTAGCCAAGGATAACCTTGGACTCTTGCTCCTCTTAGCCTCACTTCCCAAGTGTTGGGGTTACAGGCTGGAGACATAGTACCCCATCTGCCTGCTCCTTTTTGAATAAACTGGTTTGATGACTGAGATAAGTTATGATCTCCCGAGTAGAAGTTATGGGCCACTGCCTGGGGCAGAAGGCTCAGAGCTGTGTGCTGGGGCCTCACACATGCTAAGTAGAGTTCCTGCCATGAGGTTGAGACAGTGATGGTCCTCTGGAGCCAGGGTGGGTGTGAGTCCAGGCTGAGGGCTGCTACTGAGCCCGATACCACATGCCAGCCTTTCTTCCCGAGATCTATGAGTTTTTCCCCACTAGCAGCCACATATGGCCGCCTTGCCTTTAGACAAGCTCCCACCACAAAGACCCATCCATCAAGGAATCGGTGCCACACCACCAGCTTCTGTAAGTTACATGATGAGTCCTTTCTATGGCTCCTTCTCCCAGTGACCTCAGAGATGACCCACTGTTTCCTGGGCATACACTGATGGTCACTCATTTTAACTTTCTCACTCCTCCCTACAATTCTTGGAGGTTACGCCATCCACAAGATAGGAAAGGACTCCCTGAGAGATTAACACATGCGCTCAAGATTACCCAGGGTGGGCTGGAGTGATGGCTCGGTGGTTAAGAGCACCGCTCCTTCCTGCAGAGAACCTGTAAGTTTTGGTTCCCAGCACCCACGTGATGGCTCACAGCCATCTGGAATTCCAATTCCAGAGGATCTGATGCCCTCTTCTGACCTCTATAAGTACTGCATATACATGGTACACAGACAACAGGCAAAATGCTAATATTACACACAAAATGATAAGAAACACAATCTTTAAAATTTCTAAAGCTTGCCTGGTTAACAGGTGAGTTGGTGTTCAGATCCTGAGATTTGGGCCGGCGAAATGGATTAACAGATGAAGGCACTTGTCATCAAACCTGCTGACCTGAACTGTGAGCCCCAGGTCCCACCTAGTGGAAGGGGAGAACCAGCTTCTCCTAATTGTCCTCTGACCTCATACACATGCCACATACACACTGCATGCACACAAACAATAAATTAATGTTTAAAATCACGATAGGCAGTTCAGGCAGGAGGAGTCCTATAAATTCAAGGCCAGTCTGGGCTACAAACCCTACCCTAAAGCAAAGAAAATGAAGCAAAAAATACTGTTTTGACCCAGAATACTCACTTTTTATCATCCTGATTGCTTTTCATGTCTTTGTTCTGAGTTCACATTGACCCTGGAACTTTTGTGCTGTTATCCCCATGTTCAGGACAATGAAACCAACACAAAACTTACACACTTTCACACCGAATATCTTGGAGATGTTGTGAGATTAGGCGACATTTGAAAGTGAACTGAAGTAAATGCATAGAAGGAGACCTGGTACTCAAAGGAAAACCTGGCTCATGGAGGTGGAAATATTTGCCTTGTTCATAGCTGGCCCACCACCAGAGTGTGGCACAGAAAAATTTCATCAGTATTTGTAAATGAATGAACAAATGAATGGATGAGACTCCCGGTAAGGCAAAATGGATCCTTCTAGAAAGTCGTGTACTGGTTAATTTGTTGTCAAGTTAACATAAGCTGGGGTAATCTGGGAAGAGGGAAACTCAATGAGAAAATACCTCCATCTAATTAGCTTGTAGGAGAAGTCTAAGGGGGCATTTTCTTGATTAATGATTGCTGTGGTATCATTAATCCCACTGTGGGCAATTTCCTCTCCTGGACAGGTGGGCCTGGGTTTTATAAGAAAGGAAACTTAGTAAGCCATGGGGAACAAGCCAGAGAGTAGTGTGTTCCTCTATGGTTCCTGCTCTGGTTTCCCTTGATGGTGTAGTGTGAGTATAAGTTCAACAGACCCTTTCCTCCCCAAGCAGTATTTGTTGAGTGTGTTATCATGGAAATAGGAAGCAAGCTAGGATATCTTTCTTGATTCTGACCTTAGCCCCAGACCCAGCTCAGTGTCTGTCGGGAGTCAAAGAGAGAGCATTGATGCTGGCATGGTGATTAACACCTGTAACCCAAGCATCACAGAGCTGAGGCTGGAGGATTGTGAGGTGGAGGGTAGCCTGAGGGTCATAGACTGTCTCACCCTCCTGCCCCCTCTTACAGAGAAAGGCGTGCTTGTCCGTTTTGCAGGTGGAGAAAGCCTGGCAGTGATGGATCCAAGAGATGGACAAGTGATGTAAAATAAGCCAAAGCCTGGCCGGGTGGTGGTGGCGCACGCCTTTAATCCTAGCACTTGGGAGGCAGAGGCAGGTGGATCTCTGTGAGTTCGAGGCTAACCTGGTCTGCAGAGTTAGTTCCAGGATAACCTCACTGTTACACAGAGAAAACCCTGTCTCAAAAAACAAAACAAAGTGCCAAGTACTGCTGGGTGTCATATCTGTGATCCACTGTAATCCTAGTACTTGGGAGGCAGAGGAAGGATGAACCCCCACAAGTTTGAAGCCAACCTGGTCTATAGAATTGAGTTCCAGGATAACTAGAGTTACATAGTGAGACCTTTTCTCAAAAATGAATAAATAAGTGACAGGTGTTTCATGAGGTTCAGCTTCTGGCTGAGGGGACCTACTGGGCGCTCCCTGGCTGTGTGCTCTTTCATCCTAAGTCAGGGTTGTATTAGAGCTGTCTGAACATTTGTTGCTTGTGTTACTCACTGGATTACAAACTCCATGAAGACAGACATATCCACAGCACCTAGTACAGTGCCAGGCACACAGTAAGGTACTCAATAAGTGCCTGCTGGATGAGTGAATGTATAATCACGCATGACAATAAAACCGTGGCTCCTTGATTCTGCGAGTCAGAGTTTGAGGACACATGCCGGTTTGCTCTCGGTTTCCTCTTCTAATTTGTCTATTGACTTGGCTTTTTATGAAATCAGGTGAGGTTTGACCCAGTGCAAATTCTTTTTCATCAAGAGCAGGAGACACAGCATTTGCAAGTTAATGCCAAATCAGCACCTGATTATACAGACAGTGAGTGGGAGCTCTCGGATTACACAGCAGAGAGAGAAGGTGCGGAAAGCCCACATGAGAGCTTCCTCGCTAGTTAGCTGTCTGACATACTAATGAAGTCCTTAAAGGGCCAAGGCAGTGGAGGCCGCAGCTTCCAATTGGGCAAGGCTTCCCTTTAAACTGGCAGTGGAGGGAAGCTCACAGAGGTTTCTCTGCCCAAGCAGGGGCCTTCTGCAAGCTTTAGCCCAGGGCTATGTCTCAGCTCAGGACAGAGAAGTCTCATTTATTTGCATACAAATTGCAAATGTCTATAGTCTCTGCTCAAACAATTTTTAAGTGAAATATTATTGCTTCCCCGAAGGCTATAATTCCTGAGTTTTTCTTGTCAATATTCCTCTCACTTAAGCAGCTACTTACATTGACCCAGATTTTCCATCCCAGGAGGGCACAGGAGGGAAGAAACAGAAAAAGAAAGGGGTGTGAGTGGTGCAGAGAACCCGCCTTTAGGATGCCCAGGACCCAGTCTGGGTACTGATAGCATTAGTTCATCTAATTCTTCAGCAACTCAATGGGTTGGACCTGTGCTCGTCTTCATTTGTAATGACGAAATCCAGACTCAGAGATGTTGTGTGAGTCACCCAAGGTCACACAGCTAGGAAAGGACTGGGCTTGGGATCCAAAGACATCAGACTCCCAGAATTTATTCTTAAACTATACCATCTCTGAAAAACATGCATTTTTTTTACATTTCTTTAAATATTAATCCTGTTAAAATTGTTCACAGTTGTGCTCAGGGTCCTCAACTGTTTTGAAATCTGATCCTGTGGCAAGCTCTCTGGGAGCAGTAAGCGTTTGGGGGATTTAGTGCAAATGAAAATACGGGCCATAGATTTTGTGACTTTAAGGATCTCAAAGTGGCACTGGAGCAATGGTTCAGTGGATAAAAATTCAGATGCCCAGCACCCACAAAAAGTTGGGCAGGCATGGCAGCTAGCCTGTAATCTCAGCCCTCAGGGTACGGGGAGGAAGCTCTCAGGCAAGCTGGCCCCTCAGACCCAACCATGCTCAGGCACAGTTTGGTTACGTGAGTCAGATGAGCTGTGCCCCTTTCTTGTTTGGATTTTGGTCATTTGTGACAAGAGGATGTTGACGAGAGGACACAGGTTTACCCTGAGGTGGGCAGATCAGTGGGGGACAGATGAGGGCCCGAGCCAAGGCACTGGCATAGTGATTAGGGTCCCCATAGGAGGACATGTAAGAACCAAAGGCAGGGACTGCAGACGCAAAGATTTGTCTTATTCATTTCATAGCCCCCAGGTCCATGCCCTGTCTTAGCACATGATGAATGAACACAGAAGAGGATAAAAAAGAGTTAGACTTGCCAGTCTGTAGGACAAGAAGGAGAAAGTGAGAAATCAAGCCGTATACCTTACTCTCAGGTGAGAACAGCAGGAAGAGCTGCTTTGCATGGGCTCAGCAGGGATGGGGCAATGGGCTCAGCTTGCTTTCAAGGTGAGGGGTGATGTCATGGAGTAGGGTTGTAGGCCAATCTACATGAGAAACATCCTGGTCTCTAGCCTCCCTTGCTCTGTCTATGTGGCCTATGGAATGGTATAATCAATTGCCAGTCTCAGACAAAGACCCACTTTTACAAATCATAGTGACCATAGCCACCCTAGAGACTGGTGGCTCTCTGTTAGGAATGCCTAAAGTTAGGATGACACTATGACTATCAACTGTCGGTATTAATCCATCTTCTGTCTGCTCAACAGGAGCTCCTAGGGTTCCCTGTGTCACTGTGCACTGCTCAGACCTCAAAAGACCAGGGAGCCACACTGAAGCTTGAGACTAGGTCAGACGACACATGTGCTTTCTGCCTTGGGGATGCCTACACTGAGGCTAGGCTTTGTTGGTAGCACCGTAAAAGCAGCCATTGACAGCTATCAGATCAGAATGAGGAATGCCCCTTCCAGCAGGCACTGTGTCTGGCCAGAGGCAGTCTAGGGCAGGGCATAAGCAGGGGTTGCTAAGTGTCACAGGGATTTAGTTTGATTCCTAGCCCTGGGTGTCTCATGAGTGTGTCAGCTTCAGTGACTCCAAATGTTCTCCTGCTGCTTCTCAGACTTGAAGAATGGCTAGTTGACAAAGCAAAACTGCCTTGGCTTCCTGTGTGTGCCTCCTGCAAGCAGCTGGACAAGTAGTCCACAGCAAAAGCTCCCTGTCTCAGGAATAGTGGCATGTACCTGTAATCTCAGCACTCAGGAGGCTGAGGCCAGAGGGTAGCAAGGTCAAAGCCAGCCTGGGCTACATAGCAATTCCCTGTCACAAACACAAACAAAAAAACCTCTGGCTCAAAAGCCTTTTGTGGCTTACATGGGCACTGCTCTGAGAAGGCAACACCCCTCTAGCTAGGTTGCCATCCGAAAGGGACAGAGTATAAATGTAAGAAGAAAAGGCTAGGTCTACAGAAGCCAAGGCAGGCACAACTTTGATGTCTGTTCTTTTTACCTTCTAAAGTTGTCAAGATCGGACATCTCACACATATGAAAAAGTGACATTTACCTACCACCTACTGTCAGCAATTACCAGTTTATGACCACTCTGGCTACAACTTTCTGTAGAATGGTTTGGCGCAAACCCCAGGCATTATGCCATGTTATCTGTAAATAAAAATATTTCAGTGTCTATCCTAAAAGTTAACAAATAATAACCAGACTGGGGCAGGGATGTGACTCAGTGGTAGAATGCTTGCCCTGGCTCTAACTGCCAACATCTCAGAGAATAATAAAAATGACAATAAGGGGCTTGCTACCAAGCTTGACAACCTGAGTCTGATCCCCAGGGACCCAGATGGTGGAAGGAGAGAGCTGACTCCTGTAAGCTGTTCTGTTGTTCTCTGACCTCAGCAAGCATGCTATAGGGTGTGCATGCATTCATGCATGAGCATTCCCACACACGTGTGCACACTTAATAAATAAATGTAAAAAAACAAAAATGGCAATAACCCTATCATTGTTATTAAATCTTAAAAAAATAAAACCAACAAAACAACCTTCATCCTGAGGCAACCAGAGGGCAGGTGCTACCTTCTCCTTCGTGTCTAATCTCTCTCAGGGTGTTGTGCCACATAAAAAACAACACAGGAGTCTGCACACCACAGAGGGATCTTACCGATGCGCTTGGCAGCCTTTTCAATTTAAAAAGTCCTTTTTGATGTAGCACAGCAGAAAACCAAAGCAGCCCTCAGAGTTTTACCAAGCCTCCTGGCATGTTCTAGTGCTGCAGGGAGACCTACAAAGTGTCTACATGAAATGTGATTCCTGTCTACGAAGTTGGGCTGTGGAGGGTACCAGTCCTCTAAGAGGCAGAGGCGACGAGTTGATGACAATGGGAATCTTTCCAGACTTCTTTTCTAGTAGTATTTACCTATAGCACTAAATGCCATTAAAGTATAATGCACAAAAGCCCAGGGATGTGATGGCTGTGTGCTGATTACTAGCACTTCTGAGCTCACATCTAACCAAAGATGAAGTTCCACAGTGAAAGTGAAGGAGAAGCAGCCCGGCTGCCATCTGACGGCGGTCACAGGAAGTCACCTGTGTGGATGTGTAGGGTTGGCAGGGTGACCATGCAGGAATGACCCCAATCAGGAGATTAGAGCCCAAGCAGAGAGAGGTCAACACAGAGGTTAACCAGAAGGCTAGCATCAAAGGCTTTCCCCAAGCCCCTCCCCCTCCTCCCGTCCTTGCTCCCTCCTCCCTCCCTCTCTTCGTGTACCTATGTATATGTGCATATGGAGTGACAATGATTGTGTTGACAAGCGAGTGCCACAGCATGTGTATGGAACTCAGAGGACAACCTTGGGCGTCCCTCCTCCCAGTCCCTCTTGTCTGCGTGCCTCAGGCTAGCTGGCCTGTGAGCTTGCAGGGAGTCTTGTGTCTCTGTCTCCCATCTCATGGTAGGAACTTGGATTCTAGACACACACTACCATATCTGGGCCTCAGTGGATTTGGGGGATACAACCTAAGGTCCTCACACTGGCACAGCAAGTGCTCTAACCACTGAGTCATCTCCCCGCCCCCCCCCTCCCCAAACCCTATGTTTCTATTAAACCTTTGGCTCTTACCAGACCTACAGGGCAGCTGCTCAGAAAACTTCTCACTGAAAGGGAGGAGGTGGTCTGTGTGGGCATGCCCGAGTGACCTCTAATGGGTGGCTTTAGAACAGCATGCTCTAGCTACTTTGGGGGCCACCAACATTGCCTCTTGCCGGGGCCTGTTGAAGGCTGCCCAGACACTTTCATACCAACTACAGGATCCCAGCGTCTACAGTTACTAGTGCAGGAAAAACTGGTGATACCACAGAAATGCTCTCTCATCACACAGGCCACACGGGTCTCTTGTATGCAGTTATGCTGGGGGGGGGGGCAACCACAGCTTTTCACACAAACGAAAGAGGCTGTTTCTCAATCTAAGTCCTTGAAATTTTCTGGAAGGCCTGCCTCAGAAGTCACCACCTCTGGGACATCAAAGCTTTTGATTTTTAGTTCCGGTAGAGCGGCAGCAGTCCCTTAGTCTTGAAAATGTTTGTCCTTAACGGCCTTTCAGTACCAGCACCTCATATCCCTGCTAACACTCCTCTGTCACTGAAACTGTGACCTGCCATTGGGACTGGAGTAATGGTAGGTGATTATGGCAGCCGCTCCTGGAACCAAATGGTAGCTGTGTTTCCGACAGGCATCTGGACTCACAAAGGGTCAACGGCAAAGTAACCTCTGGGATACCTAAAGCCATTGAAGGGGCCGTGTTGCTGGGTGTCCTCTGCCTAGTCACACTGGAAGGCTCACCCACACCTTCTTTCTCTGAGACCACAGGAGCAATGCAGTTGGCTAGGCCTGGAGTCCTGCAGCAGGGCAGGTACCTCCTCAGCCAAAGCCTGAAGGTGGAGGTGGGAGTTAGCATAACATGGCAACTCTCCAGCCCCAGACTTCTAAGAAAGAACCCATGATCCATCCCATTTCTCTTAAATTACAGTCCAGAGGCCTTAAATTCAAACATCTGTTGACAAGGACCCAGAGCCTGTCTCAGCTAAGTGATGTAATCAGTTCTTGTTAGCTTCGCCCTGTTCTCTTGAGAAGCATAAAGCAAATTACCTTTGGCACGGAAGAGGCTTTTAGACCAACCTTTCCTCAATATGTCTGGAGTCTGGCATCCCGTGCAAGCATATAATTACAAAAGAGAAAGGTGTGTGGAGGATGAGTTGGCACGGGCCCTCAAATGTAGCAGAAAGTATTGCCGTGGTCTTCAAAGATAAAACATCTTTCTTAGAGCCGGCTTATGACTCAAGCTGCAGATTGGAGTAGACAGAGGAGTAAATCATTAGGAAATGATTCCCCAAGGCTCCCATCACTGACCCCCCTCCTCCGACCATCAACTAGCTTCTCCCAGCCTTGCAGGCTCTCTAAGGTCCTGATTTTCTTAGATTCTCAACCCCTCCACCCCATCACCTGTCACTCCCCTGAATGGTTCACCTACTGTCTGGCTGTCCTTTGCATATTGCACATGTCCATCTGTTTCCTTGTCCTCCCCTCTTATATTAACATCCTCTCCCACAACAACTTTTTTAGCCCCTGGAACTAAAGTTTATGCTCTTCCCCAAGGTCAGTCTGGTTTTGTAGCTGATTCTATGCCTTGCAATGTTTTGTCTGCTCTGGTCACTAATTACTGGGCATCTAAATGTGCCAGGCACTCTCTGCTGTTACTTCATGGGAAGCTTTACAAGCCGGGGTTTGCTGCTACTCAAAGTATGGATGCATGGAAGTTTAGCGAAATGTATAATGTTCGCCTCACCTCAGGCCAATAAGTAACATACCCAGATGCTCAGCGTTTAGAATAAGTGCCGGTTGAATCTCCTCAGGAGCTTTTTGTTGCACATGGACTTTTTTGTTGTTTGAGTTTGATTTTTGAGGCAGGCATCTTGTAGTTGGAGATCTAACCAGCCTTACCTGTGAGTCCAGGAGAGGCTTACTCTCTCTTGGTTCCCAGACCAAATCCCAGTGGCCTCTTGGGCAAAGAACTGCCCCCACCTCGACGACTGACTTTAGACATGCTGTCCTACTGTGCTTGCAGGAAATAAACTTAGAAGACTGCTGAACCTTGTCAAGTCAGGGTAAGACAGCCTTTCTACCTGCCTGCTTCTGTGTTGGCCAGTCGGATACTCTAGGCCTTAGCCAAAGCTGGTTGCCCCTATGCTGCTGTGAGACTTTGGGTGACTGTCCAGGTAGCCTACTGTTTCTGTCTTCGCTGCACCTTTGGGAAGTTGTTTGTCTGCACTTCCTGCCTACCCTAGTATTGTAATCCTCCTTCTCAGGTCTCTGATGAGGCTGAAGATTAGACTGTCACAATTATTGTTCTCTCTCCCTAGATAGAAATATTAGGTGCAAGACTTGAACTTTCCAGCTTAGTACAGCTCTCTAGTAATCTCTGTTATGTCTTTCCCCTAGGACTGCATGTGGAGTTCTTGCCTTTGCTCCTGTTGCTTCACTGGCAATAGGTCTTAAAGGTGTATGCTCTTACTTTTCCTTCTCCTGGTGCACACTTGATATTTGCTGTCTTTGTATATAGTTTTGTATCAAGTCTAAATCTTTTTCTTTAGACAAAAGGGGAATTATAGTAAGAGATCTAACTATCCGCACCTGTGGCTCTGACCGTGCCCATTGGGCGTGGTCACAGGTGCATATTCGAGCCTGAGGGATTTGGTCTGGCGTCCAGGACAGGCTTGCTCTCTCTTGGTTCTGGTAGGGTCACAGAGAGTAGCTGGGTGTGGATCCTTGGAGCTGGGGCTTGTGGGTCATCGGTTTCTCATGTAAGTGACTTCTCCCTGAATAAAATTAACCTATATTTATCCAAGTCCCATGTATCTTAATCTGTCTGTCCGTCTACAGGGTCCAAACTCCCTGTGTGGCTGAGAATGGCCTTTAACTTCTGATCTTCTTGCCTCTGCCTTCCAAGTGCCAGGGTTGCAAGTATGTGCCATCACACATAGTTTATATGGCACCAGAGATTGAACCCGGAACCTTAAGCATGGTTTGGTAGGCAAGCACACTACCAACTAAGCTATAGCCACAGCTATGTTGTCATACATTCTACTTGCTTGTTATAAACCCCACAATATGTTTTTACTTTAAATTGTGAATATTTTTTGGCAGGGTCTCTCTATACTCCTGGCTGTCCTGGAACTTGCCATGTAGATCAAGCTAACTTCCAATTCCCAGAGATCTGTCTGTCTCAGCTTCCCAAGTGCTGTGGTTAAAATTCAAGGTCATGTATAGCTACATAATGAGTTTGAGACCAGCCAGGAATATGCAATAACCTGTCTCAAAACTTCCAAATCAACACAGTTTTACAACCTTATACTCAAGCATGTACAAAGCTGTGTTTGAGCCCCAGAACTGAAAAGAGAGAGCAAGATAAAGAAAAGACATGTATATACATGCTCACATTGTAGAATGGCTAAGTCAAGGTAACTAGTTTGTAATGTCACATATTTTTGTGGTAAACGACTTCAAATGGAAAGACACTGATATTTCCAGCATGGCCGTGGTGCTAAGGTTGCCATCCACCCGTTTTGCAGCTCCTGCCATGAGAGCTTGTGGGCAGGTAAGGTAGGATCAAGAATTCGAACTGTGATTAAATTTTAAAGAGATTGTTGATACACTTCTAGGACTTGATACTTGATGACTGATAACTGATGCTGGAATATATCATAGGGTTTCACTCTATTAAATCACATTTTGCTATATTATGTTATTGGGAACAATATAACAAGGCTGCTTCCTGGAGAGAGGCCTGAAGCGTGAATGGATTGCCTTGACTTATGCTGGAGTCTGTTTTGTCTTACAATGGCAAAGAAGTACTTTTTTTTTTAGCTTTTAATGTTTAGATTCTATAGAGCCAATGTTCCTGTTAAAAGGAAATACTTTGAAGATAAATGCTTATTTTTTCTTCTCTTAAAAAATTCACGGTTGTTTTCGCATGCATGTATGTATGAGCACCACGAGTGTGCAGTGCCTGGGGAGGCCAGAAGAGGCTGTTGACACCCTGTGTGTGAGTCACTGTGTGAGTGCTGGTAACTGAACCTGGGCCCTCTGCAAAAGCAGTAAAGCACCCTCAACCACCGAGCCACCTTTTCAGCTAGGTATCCATTTTTCCAAGTTTATCATGGTTATCTTGTGAGAAGGAGAATTTGGTGTTTTGAAGGCAAGAAAATAAAGATGTGTTTGGTTTAAAAAAATGACTCACAAACTTCCATATCATCCTTGCACAAGGGTCGTACAAATCTTTGCTATCTGCCAAGGTTAGCATTGGAGAGTCTTTACTCTTACTTTTATTCTTTTTTTTTTTAATTTTTTATGGTATCTCAGAGTTATTTTGATTGCAATTCCTGGATGTCTAGGGATGTTGATCACTTTCTCAAGTGCCTTTCAGCCATTTTAGACTCCTCTATTGACAATTCTCTATGTATTTCTGTAGCCCACTTTTTAATTGGATCCTTTGGTACTTTGGAGACTTGCTTCTTGATTTCTTTGTAAAATTTGGAGATCAGCCCTCTGTCAGATGTGGGGTTAGTGAATATCTTTTCCCATTCTGTGGGCTGCCTTTTTGCCTTTCTGACTGTGTCCTTTGCCTTGCAGAAGCTTCTCAGTTTCAGGAGATCCTATTTATTAATTGTTGACCTCACTGTCTGTGCTACTGGAGTTATGTTCAGGAAGCTGTCTCTTGTACCAATTTGTTCAAGGGTACCACCCACTTTCTCTTCTAAGAGGTTCCATGTGGCTGGATTTATGTTGAGGTCTTTGATCCATTTGGAATTAAGTTTTGTACTTAGTGATAGAAATGGATCTATTGGCATTTTTCTACATGCCAGCATCCAGTTATTCCAGCACCATTTGTTGAAGATGCTTTCTTTTTTCCATTGTATATTTTTAGCTTCTTTGTCGAAAATCAGATGTTCATACATGTATGGGTTAATATCAGGGTGTTCAATTCGATTCCACTGGTCTACCGTTATATTTTTGTGCCAATACCAAACTGTTTTAAGGACTACAGCTCTATAATAGGGCTTGAGGTCAGGAATGGTGATGCCTCCAGATGTTGCTTTGTTGAGTAAGGTGGTTTTGGTTATCCTGGGTATTTTGTTTTTCCATACAAATTTGATTATTGTTCTTTCAAGGTTTGTGAAGAATTATGCTGGTATTTTAATGGGGATTGCATTGGTTCTGTAGATTGCTTTTGGCAGGGTTGCCATTTTTACTACATGGATCCTACCTATCCAAGAGCATGGAAGATCTTTCCATTTTCTGAGTGTCTCTTTAATTTCCTTCTTTAAAGACTGAAAGTTCTGGCAATACAGGTCTTTCACTTGTTTGGTTAGCATTACCCCAAGGTATTTTATGTTGTTTGTGGCAATTGTAAAAGGTGATGTTTCTCTGATTTCTTTCTCAGCCCTTTTATCGTCTGTATCTAGTAGGCCTACTGATTTTCTTGAGTAGCCTGCCACTTTGCTGAAGGTGTTAATCAGCCGGAAGAGTTCCCTGGAAGAGTTCTCTGGGTCACTGATGTAAACTATCATATCATCTGCAAATAGTCGAAGTTTGACCTCTTCCTTTCCAAATTGTATCCCCTTGATCTCCTTTTGTTGTCGTATGGCTCTAGCTAGAACTTCAAGTACAATATTGAAAAGGTATGGATAGAGTGTACAGCCTTGTCTTGTTCCTGATTTTATCGGTATCACATTGAGTTTCTGTCCATTTAGTTTTTTTTTTAAGATTTACTGATTGGGGTGTGTGTGTGTGTGTGTGTGTGTGTGTGTGCATGCGCGCGCTTTAAATGTGTGCAGGGTGCTGCTGGCAGAGGCCAGAAGAGGGCATCTGATTCTCTCAAGATGGAATATTACAGGCAGGTGTGAGCCACCTGAGTGAATACTGGAACCTGAACTCTGGTCCTCTGGAAGGCAGGAAGCACTCTTAACAGCCGAGCCATCCCCCTCCCAGTCCTTTCCTTCACCACTTCCTCCTCCTTTTCCCAGTTTTGTGTCTTTCACTTTCTATTGCTTACCGTTTTTTTTCCTGCAGTGTCTGATTTGCTATAAATTACATGCAATAAGTGCTTCTTTATATATCATTTTTATTATTTTATTTTATGTCCTAGTTAGCTTAAACTGCCAACTTGACACATTCTAAAATTATCTGGGAAGAGAATCTCAGCTGAAGAATTACTTAGATCTAGTTGTCCTGTGGGTATATCTATGGAGGATTGTCCTTTGTAAATTGAAGTAGAAGGGTCCAGTCCCCTGTGTGTGGTACCATTCTGTAGTCTGAGCACATAGCCTGTTTGCCAGCCAGTCAGCAGAATCCCCCATGTTCCTGCCATGCTTCTTTGACTGTCAAGTGAGTTCCTTGGTCAGTACTGTATGGAATAGCACGTAGGCCTGCCTTCAGTTTCCTGCCTTGACTTTTCTCAGTGACTGACTATAACCTGGAATTGCAAGCTAGATAAACCCTTTCCTTCCTTATGTTGTTTTTGGTCAGGGTGTTTTATAATGGCAACAGAAATGAAACTAGAACACTCCAAATATAGCTTTAAAATTACATTTTATTTTTAACCTTATTTGACAGATTGCATGAAATTATCATGTACAATGTTTTAATTTATATATTAGGAAATAACTAAATCAAGCTAATTAACACATTAATTACCTAACGTTTTATTTTGGGTAAGCTGGTACTACCAGCAATTTTCAAGAATATAGCATATTGCTTTTAATTAAAGCCTATTGGTGTAATTTGCATTTGAAATATATATGTATATATATTTACATTTTTACTTTTTTTTTTTTTGGTTTTTCGAGACAGGGTTTCTCTGGATTGTTTTGGAGGCTGTCCTGGAACTCACTCTGTAGACCAGGCTGGCCTCGAACTCACAGAGATCCACCTGCCTCTGCCTCCCGAGTGCTGGGATTAAAGGCGTGCGCCACCAACGCCCGGCACATTTTTACTTTTAATCATGTGTATATGTGTGGGTTCACCATAAGTGTAGGGGTACCCATGGAAATCAAAGGTGTAGTATCCCCAGGAGCTAGAGTTACAGGCAGTTGTGAGCTACCTGATGTGGGTGCTGGGAATTGAACTCCAGTCCTTCTGGAAGAGTAATGCATGCTCTAAACAGCTGAGCCTTATTTCCAGCTCAACATATTTTTGTTTATCTTTAGAAAGTCCATTTGTTTATAAAATATTTAATTTAGAAATGCCTTCTATTTTTTCCTAATACAATCAATCATTTTAGCTCTAAGGATCTGAATCTATTTATTTATTTATTTATTTATTTATTTATTTATTTATTTATTTATTTATTTAGAGACAGTGTATATGTAGCAGTCCTGGAACTTGCTTTTCAGACCAGGATGGCCTTGAACTCACAGAAACCTGCCTGTCTCTGCTTCCTGAGTTCTGGGACTAATGGCAAGCTCCATCACGCCCAGCTGGATCTGTCTCTTTGTAATTGATAACAGATGTCCTTTGCTGGTAGCCTCATCCCCTCATCCCTGTTTCTGCTGACTGATTTTCATCTATGAACCATGTCTTCCCAGTTTTTCTCTGACTAGCTAGTAATCTGAATGTTGAACAGATATGCTACTTTATTCATCTTCCTGTAACAAAGGTTGGTCTTTATCTTAGCACACAAATTATTTGCGGATCAGTTGATTCCTTTGAGCAGCATTTCTAGGCTCTGGTGAGGAAGTCAAGGGAAGGCTTGCTTTGAAGGACATTTCAGTCTTGTTAGGAATGAGTCACACACTGGGGCTTCAGAGCATGCCTTGCATAATGATGTAGGACCCTACTGTGGCTGGTCACTCTGTGTTTTCTCGACCCACGAGTTCGGGGAGTTGCTGTGTGATGGTGGGTTTGTTATCTTGATACAAACTAGTCATCTGGGAAGAGGAACCTCAACTGAGAAAATACAGCCTTCATATTGGCCTGGAGATAACTCTTTGGAAGTTTCTTGATTAATAATGATGTGGAAGGGCCCAGCCCACTGTGGGCGGTGCAATCCCCAAGCAGACGGTTCAGGGCTGGTTAGGGGATCACTATGGGCAGTGCAATTCCTGGGCAGGTGGTCAGGGTTGTATAGGGGAGCAAGCCCACTGTGGGCAGTGCAGGTTCTTCCGTGGCTCCTGCTCCCTGGAATTCTGGGAGTTCCTTTTCTTTTCAGCTTCATCCTATGCAGATCTTTGCCCTGTGACTCCCAGCTGCCTCAGCTTCACTTACATTCTGAATTGTCTTTAATCAGCAAGGTGGCCTGGCCCTATGTGGACCCCTCCCCATGTCTACCATCCAGGTAGAGGCATGTGGCTCCTCTAGTTTCTCCTCATTCAGGGTTCACAGCCCTGTGTTGCCTTGCTGACTAGCATCTCAGGAGTAGAACTGATGCTTGTTAGTCTGAGCTTTATTATCCTGCTATGGTCCGTATGTTACTTTCATGTGTATGCTTTCAGGGTGGCCATTGGTATTAGATAACCAATTGGTGTGCTCTTCCCTGGGGAAGACTGTTTCCCACTCTTGGCATTCCTTAGTTGCCTTCCTTCTCTGGGTAGGGCTGAGGCCTCCGGAGCTTTCCCCATACACATTAGCATATCTATTGTCATCCATCTCCACCCTAACCCACAGGTTTCTCTGTGTAGCCCTGGCTGTCCTGGAACTTGCTCTGTAGACCAGGCTCGCCTCGAACTCCCAGAGATCCTCCTGCCTCTACCTCTGGAGTCCTGAAATTAAAGGTGTTCACCACCAACACCCAGCTACTGTTGTTCTTGTTCAGCTCATGTTTAGGCAACCATGCTTCTGGCATTATCACAGCAAAACCTCATTCCTCTGGCTCTTGTAACTTCTTTCAGGTTGTATTTGAATACACACACATATACACACATATGTGTGTATATACATATATATATATATATTATCACACATATGTAATGATAATTAATGAAAAAGGGGACCATGAATTTGAAAGAGAGCAGGGAGGGATATATGGGAAGAAGTGGAGGGAGAAAAGGGAACATGTAATTATATTATAAATCTCAAAAGATTAAAGAAATAAAAACTTAGACGTTTCCTCTGCTTACATGTGAGTAAACTGCCCTCTCATTAAAAGAAAATAAAAGTATCCAGGGCTGGAAACAGTTCAGTCAGTAAAGTGTTTGCATGACAAGTATAAGGACCTGAGTTCAATACTCAGGATGCAGGTTTTTAAAAGCCATCTTGGACTTCCAGCTTCAGGAAAGCAGAGACAGGAGGATCCCTGGGGCCTGCTGGTCGGACATTCTAGCCTCTTTGTCAAGTTCTAGGCCAGTGAGACAGCGTGTCTCAAAGTAAAAGGTAGCGGCACCTGAGGAATATGACACCCAAGGCTGTCCTCAGACCTCCCCATGCATACACATGAACGTGCACTAGGACATGTGCGCATGTACACACACACACACACACACACACACACACACACACACACACACACACACACACAGTCACCCTCCCAAGTTACTATTCCATATCACCATTCTTTTAAGTTTTCAATGAACTTTGTACTAGTTACTTTTCCTGTTGCTATGATAAAAATCCCTGACAAAAGCAAAAACAACTGGATCATGGTTGAGGATAAAGTCCTTTAATGACTGGGAAGGGGTGTCTGTGTGTATGAGAGGGCTATAAGGTATTACTATAAAGCCCTCCCTGGCCTCAAGTGGGGGATTCTCATGCCTAAACACTAGGATCAGATAGATATGTCATTTACCACACGCCATGCTTCTGTACTCTTTACTGGCAAATGCACTATTTGTCTTCCATAGTATACTGCTAAAAAGACCTCCTGAGATGCAAATCAAAAGCCTTTTGTAATTTCTCATCTTACCCACCTCACTGAAAAACTCCTTTAACTTAATCCAGTCTCTAAAGCAGCAGAGTGCTTAATCCTTCTCATGCAGACTTGACAGGTTATGACTGAAAAATCTTTTAAGGCTACCTGCAGCATATGGAATTAAGGCTAAGCCTTAGCTTGATTTCTAAGACAATATGGCTATAGCTTTCCTGGCTTTTAATCTATGCTACATTTTTTTTTTTACTCCAAACATGATGGCTTACTATCCCTCTAGCACTTCTATCAGGGGTTCAGAGAGGAGGCTTAAGGCAGGCAGGTTAGGGACTTGCTAAAAGGTTCTGATCTGAGGGCCAAAAGGAAATAAACTAGCTCACACATGCATTCCTCTCATGGCTCTTTATTCTCCAAGAAATGTTCTTCCCAAAAAAGTTCTCTCTAGACTTCTCTTTAGAATTTCTAGAAGCCCTCTCCTCAAAAGTTCTTTCTCTAAAAGCTCTTAAGATCTAAAAGTTCCTTCTAAAAATTCTCTCGAAGTCACTTCTAAAGTCTCCTAAAGTTCTTTCTAAGAAGCCTTTAAAAGCTCTTCCTAAAAATTCTCTAAAAGTTCCTTCTATCCTACAAGGCTTCTAGTCTTTATATCCATAAGCACATTTAACTCCGACAATAAGGCATGTGTATCTCTCAGAGCCAAGAAGGCAAGTAGGGTCTTGAGAAAGGCAGGGACCTCACATCTCCCCCCTGGACGTGACTTAGCGCATACTACAAATCATGTACCCCCATTAACTGATTAAAGGGGATTTCTCAGCGCTGTATCAAAGGGAAAAACTAAAGCTATGTAGTGTGAGATCCGGAGGTTGTACATGAACTTTCTTTCTCTGGGACCTATTTGAGAATACAAAGCACCCAGTATATATTCCACATACATCCAAACTTGTAGTAACAAATATTCTGGAGTTGATACCTAGAATATTAATTGCTACTTCTGTAATAAATGATAAAGGCTCCCAGCACTTCCCAGGCCACAACCCCTCACTGCCGGTTCTATCTTCCTGCTGTTATAACCAGTCTGTGGCCCAAGCTGCTCAGAAAATAGAGGCAAAGGACCACTTGAGTCCAGAAGTCTGAGGCCAGGTTTGGCAACAAAGTGAGAATGTTTCAGAAACAAATCCCTCAAACTAAGAAAGAAGCACTTCCTTCATAGAGCTGGCTAGATGTGCCATCTTCTCAAGTATCTGCAGATAAGGGAGTAACACAACCTCTGCTCCACAGACAAACTTGACTGTGGGTTGGCTTTCAGCTATTTTTTTTTTCCCTTTGGTTTTTGAGACAGGCTTTCTCTGTGGCTTTGGAGGCTGTCCTGGAACTCGCTCTGTAGACCAGGCTGGTCTCAAACTCACAGAGATCCGCCTGCCTCTGCCTCCCCAGTGCTGGGATTAAAGGTGTGTGCCATCACCGCCCGGCTTCAGCTGTATTCTTGAGAGGATATAATGTACTACTACTAGGCAAGATTGCCTGTTCTATAAATGATGACCCTCAAATGGCAAACTGTACCTAAACTGGGGAAAATTATAGACTCAAGGAGGGAAAACACCTATTTCTTTCAGTAGTAACTCTCATGAGTGGAGCACACACTTCTTGCTCTAAGACAGTTATGAGACATGACATTTGTACATGAGGTGTCTAAGCCAGGGTGGCTCTTACACAAGACATCTCTTGTACATGAGCTGTGTCTTTGTGCTGAGGAGAATCCTTGGGAAAATAGGTGAACCACCACATGGAAGAGAAACACTTGCCAGGCTGATTTGCTGCCTAGCCTTGTAAACCGAGAGGAGGAAATCTTAGTTGAGAAAATGCTTTCATAAGATCTGGCTGTAGGCAAGCCTGTAGGGCATTTTCTTGGTTATTGA
Organism: Mesocricetus auratus; assembly: GCF_017639785.1. Lineage (NCBI taxonomy): Eukaryota > Metazoa > Chordata > Mammalia > Rodentia > Cricetidae > Mesocricetus > Mesocricetus auratus. The sequence goes on along the minus strand of NW_024429186.1, from coordinate 36,296,829 downwards.
TGTGGGAGCACCTTGCCCATTTTGGGTGACACCACCCCTGAACAGGTGGTCCTGGGTGCTTTAAGAAAGCAGGCTGGGCAAGTTTCCTATAGCCAGTACCTATCACTCTCCTTGGCCTCTGGATCAGTTCCTGCCTGGTTTGAGTTCCTGCCTTAGCTTCCCTTACAGGACTGTGACTCAGGATATTCAAACCAAGTGAACCCTTTCCTCCCCAAGTTACTTTTGGTCATGATGTCTTATTACAGCAATAGCAATTAATCTTAAGACAACTCAGTCAGAATGCAGTGCGCTTGTGCTAAGTATGACTTGTCAGGCTTGTGAATCAAAGGGCTCCAATCTGATCAGGTCCCTTGACAGCCATCAGATGCACCGTGTAGCTCACAGCTATTCATTTTGTGGAGTCTCCAACTCCTGCAGATCTTTGGCTATTCTGTCTAGCAAAGTATACTGCTATGCAATCTGAGTGAATCACTCAAACAGCCTGGTCCTTCCTATCTTTTCATCCTTTATAGAAATAAGTGCAAGCAGGCTGGAGAGATGGCTCAGAGGTGAAGAGCATTGGCTGCTCTTACAGAGGTCCTAAGTTCAATTCCCAGTAACACAGGGTGGCTCACAACCATCTAAATGAGATCTGGTGCACTCTTCTGGCATGCACGCATACATGCTGGCAGAACACTATACATAATAAGTAAATCCTAAAAAATAAATGCAAACATGCTCCATATGCCTGTAATCCTAGCACTTGGGTGGCTGGAGCAGGTTTGTGCAGTATAGGCTGCGTATCAAGTGCCATATCAGATAGACTGTATAGGGAGACCCTGAGTCAGGAAAAAGAAAAAGCCAAATTAACAAAACATTTAAAACGCACATAAAATAATTGATAATTTCCTACTTATGTTACTGGGATGATGAGACTAACCGTTTCCCATGCAGCAGAACGTTGGCCTAAATGCTAATGTCTCATCCAGCTCATAAAAACGCCCAGCCCTCAGGGCCTTCCTACAGAGCAGTGTTCCTTAGACAGCACCAGTAACAGTCCTACTCAATCCAACTGCCAAACATGACAAGTTACAAATAATAAAGCTTACCTTCAAGTAAGCCAGCGTAAAGAAGAACTGTCTTGTCCTACCTCCCAACTCTGTCTAGCTTGTTCTGTAACAAGTGTAAAACTGCTCATCCCTCACTGCACATAAAATGGCTCACCACTGTAAATGATTTTCCAGTCTAATCTGGGGTCACACTGGACCCCACAGCCACTTAAAAAATAACCACCGAGACTTCTTAATGGCTAGCCCCCTCTTAATTATTAACCCATAGCTATTAATCTGTGTGTCTCCAAGTGGTCTTACCTTATTGGAGAATGCCTAGGTGTCCTATCTTTCCTGGTGGTTACATGGTCTATTACTTCTCTCTACCCTTGTTCGGATTTCCCACCTGGCTAAATTCTACCTGTCCAACCAGTAAGGGCAACACATATTTGCAGCATACAGGACATCCCACATCACACCACTCCTACCCAACACTGCAACTCAGACAGCTTAATTAGGTACCGATTTGCTCGAAGCTGCCCCCACCCCAATTCTTTGTTATAATCATCTGTGTGAGTGTACAAGTGTGCATACAGAGATCAGGGCATAACTTTTGGGAGTTGCTTTTCTGCCTCCACCATGTAGGTTTTGGAGGATGAACTCAGGTTGTCAGGTTTAGCAATGTTTACCAGCTGCTAAGTCACTTCACTAGCCCATGCCAGAAGTATTTTAAGCCAGAGAATTGGAAGTAAAAAGATAGTTGAAATCTCCCTTTAATACTCCTGGGCTCCCTAATCGGGTATCAGAAAACAGAGACAGCCATTATATTTTATTATAGATCTCACTTTAAAAGGCTAAGTTTTTTTTGTTTTTTTGAGACAGGGTTTCTCTGTATTGTTTTGGAAGCTGTCGGTCCAGTCTGGCCTCGAACTCACAGAGATCCGCCTGCCTCTGCCTCTGCCTCCCGAGTGCTGGGATTAAAGGCATGCGCCCGGCTTAAAAGGCTAAGTTTTAAAAAATTATATTTTAAATTTAAAAAGTGTTACTATCAATGGGAAGGTCTGAGGATTAGCTGTATGGAATCAGTTTCCTCTTCCACCTTTATTTGGGTTACTGAGATCAAACTCAGGTCACTAGGTTTGCATGGCAAACACCTTTACCTGCTGAGCCATCTTACCAGCATCCCGAGAGGCCACTTTGACCCTCTCCTGTGTGACATTGGACATGGTTGAGACATTTCCAACATCATACACTACACAGCACTGGAGAATGAAGTGTCTCGCTCCCTTCATTATCTGCTATTGTAACTTAAACAAAAGACCATGACAGAGAAATACAACTGTCAGTAGGACAGATGCTGTCAAAAAAGTCACCCAACTTACCTCTGAAGCTATTTCTCTTGAGATTTAAAAGTCAGGCTAATTCCTAGTGAACATCACTGCTAGAATTCTGTCAGGCTACCCTAGTCAATTCTGTGGTAGAGTGATATTTCCATTAAGATTAAGCAGTGGTAAGAGAGCATAATTTCAATGTGGAAGACTTCAAGTTCATCCCCAGTACTGCAATAGGTAACCATTAATTTCTGAATTTGATTTTGCATAAAAATGAGTTATGGGTCTAATATAGGAGACAGGAACAGGGAAAGGCGAACATTAGGCCAGCTACAAGCCTCTCCAACACCTGTCAACCACATGGTGTGTGAAGATGCTCACTACTGGGAAATGAATTGAGACTGTCCATGTACTCTGCCTGGAGGACAATGTGGTATGTTCAAGTCATAAAACTACCATACTCTAAGCAAGATGGCTTTACTTCCTGTGGTCCTCCCCACACCCTAACAGCTTCCACAGAAGAGTGGCAGTAGCACTCACTGTTGTAGACTCTGAGAAAGGCACAAATACCTCCCATAGACTGTTACAGAGGGTCCCCAATTTAGGATGCTGTCAAAGAGGAAAATTTTGTGCTCTGAATCCTCTTTCCCCAAGCTAGTGATATCAGGTCCAATGCTCCACAGCAATGCTGGAAGCTGCAGTGAACCACAGCCACCAGCAGCTAGGAGAAGAAGGCACTCAGCCAGTGCACTACTGTTTGTAGTTATGATGCTCCACAGGACTGGGATACTAAATGCATTTGAGCTATTTCCATTGTCATGGGATGTATTCCTATTGTTGTCTAGAAGCATCTTATGTTTGCATCCACAGTAGATACAGATATTGCCTCTACTACTGAGATTTACTGATTGCTAGAGAAATGAGGTAAAAGCTTATTGGTTTCACAAATAAATGATAAACTTTCAGGTTCTTTGTGTAGCAGTCTACGGATTTTAAAACTGATAAGGCTTTGCCAGATAATTCAATGTTTAGGGAAATAACAACAAAAACAACAAAAAAACCCAAACCAAAACCACTCCATGAGAGAATACAACTACAGAACATTTCTTTATTTTTCACTAAGACTTTCCCAGAGGACATAACTAACCTTGTCACCACCCCCACCCCCATAAAGGGTTAGTGCACTCACTGCTATAGAGCAGATACGAACAGTTTCAAGGACTGGAACCAACCTTAAGTGGCAAAAAAACACTTTCTCTCTGAGTTATCATAAAAATGTTTAAGTAAAAAAAGAAAGAAAAGGAGCAAAGGGGGAGCAAATGGTGGTTTCTGAATGAAAAGATCATTCATGTTTCATGTCATACATTCAATCTTGGCTCTAGTAACAAAATGGAAACAGGATTACTATCATACAAAATGTTCACTACAGCACACTGTATGCACCTGTTTCAAGCCCACCCCCAGCCCCTGATGCTTCCAACTTGGTTACTTCCCAGCCTGTTGGGCCTGTCGACGAAGGAGCACGTAGATCTTCTCTTTGATCCAGTCTTTGTTATAAGGCTGGTACGTCTGTGTATCAGCTCGGTACCTGAGAACAAAAAGAAATGTGCAGTTACAGTGGTCAGTTAAAGCCCATATTATAACTGCCCTCAAGAGCTTCAGCATGCATATTTTCACACATGAAGTGCACCAAAAGTGGACAATGCTGCTGCTTTAATGCACAGATCTGCATCACCTAGTATAATTTTACGATGTAAAAGCAGTCAAGCTGCAGGGCTCTTAAGCACTCAGTCACACACCTACTGACCAAAAAAACCATGCGTTCTCTCTCCCCCACCAAAGCTTCCACTCTTATAGTTCCTTTAGTTATTAAAAACAAAAGCTAAACACTAGGTCAAGCTTTAAATCTGCTAGATTTGTTTTGAATCAACTAAGAAATCTCCAAAAGAGTATTATTTCAACAATGATTTCCTGCTAATGTTTAAGGAACTCATAGTTTAAGACTTGCCTTTTAAAATAAAAACCAAAGGCCTATAGAGGAAAAATTCAGAAGGACATCTGTCAAAAGAGAAGGGTAAGGCAGGAAAACTACCACTACCACCAGCACCCTATTGATAATGAAGGTTTTCAGAATCTACAGTATACTGAGCATCTATCCAGTCAGTCACGGTATCTTGAATAGAGTAGTTTTTCAGCTGACCTAAAACTGAACTCTATCTGGTGAGGAATGCATACTAAAACTCTAGTACAGGGCTGGAGAGACAGCTTAGTAAGCAGTTAAAAGCACTGGCTGCTCTTCCAGGACCTGGGTTTGATTCCCAGCACTCACATGGCAGCTCACAAGGGCCTGTTACTCCAGTACCAGAGGACTCAATATTGTCTTCTGAGTTCCAAAGGTATTGTATGCATAAGGTATACAATCATACATACAGGCAAAACACTATACACAGAAAATAATAAAAACAAAAGCAAAACACTGTACTGTAAAAAGGCAGACAAGCACCAGGTGTGGTGATACAGAATCCCAGCACTTGTAAGCAGACAGGCAGATCTCAGTTAAGTTCAAGGCCAACCTGGTCCACAGAGGAAAGTTCCAGGACAGTCAAGACGACACAGGGAAACCCTGTCTCATTAAACAAAACAACAAAAAAGACAAATGGAAGTGGGGTTGTCAAGATGGCTCTGTGGCTAAGAGCACTTTCTGGTCTCCAGGGGACTTGGGTTCAATTTCCAACATCCACATGATGGCTCATATCTATCTATCTATCTATCTATCTTTCTTTCTTTCTTTCTTTCTTTCTTTCTTTCTTTCTTTCTTTCTTTCTTTCTTTCTTTCTTTCGAGACAGCGTTTCTTTGTATTATATTGGAGGCTGTCCTGTAACTCGTTCTGTAGACCAGGCTGGCTTCGAACTCACAGAGTGCTTGGATAAAAGGCATGCGCCACCAACACCCAGTTGCTCATATCCATCTTTAACTGCATTTAACACCCTCTTTTGTCCTGAGGGCACCAGAAATGCATGTAATAAACAGACATACATGCAGACAAGACACTCATACACATAATATAGGGTATTATTTTAAGCGTCTGAATTAGCTTAATCTTTTTTTTTTTTTTTTTCCGAGACAGGGGTTCTCTGTATTGTTTGGAGCTTGTCCTGGAACTCGCTCAGTAGACCAGGCTTGGTCTCGAACTCACAGAGATCCCCTGCCTCTACCTCCTGAGTGCTGGGATTAAAGGCGTGCACTACCACCGCCCAGCTAGCTTAATCTTTTTTAAATAACCCTGTAAGTAGCCACACCTTTAAAAATTAAAAAAGTGAGGAAATCAAGACTTAAAGTGAACAAACTTAATATTGTTAAGTGATATCAAGCAACAGTCCCTCTTTTTCTTTTTTCTTTTGGTTTTTCGGGGACAGGGTTTCTCTGTATTGTTTTGGAGGCTGTCGGTCCAGCCTGGCCTCGAACTCACGGAGATCCGCCTGCCTCTGCTTCCCGAGTGCTGGGATTAAAGGCGTGCGCCACCACTACCTGGCTCCTCTTTTTCTTTAGATCATAAATCTTGTCGTCCATTTTACACAGTACAACTAAACATTCCTGGCATTAGAACCTCCACTATTAACCAGTAAGCTAAAAATCTACACACTGTTTTTTTTCCCATGGTACTAAAGATTGACCATGGGGCTTGTGCCTAGTAAGCAACCAATCTACAATGAGCAACATAAACCCCAGTTGCACCTACCTTTTATTTTGAGAAAGGATCTAACTAAGTTGTCTAGCCTTAAACTTTGTATCCCCCTGCCTCATCCTCCAGATTAGCTAGGATTACAACCCTGCACCCCCCCTCCCCCACAGGTTGGGCCAGTTTCCATTAAGGGAAATACACTCCAAAGAAGGGATGCTTTATATAAGCAACACCGATTTTTTCCTGAGTGACAAGGCCAGGTCTATTTCAAGCACACAGGCCACTGCCTAACACACCTAACCAAATACAAAGAGACAGTTCTTTATCAATGCTGCTTTATGAGAAATAGTCTAAAAAGTCAATCATTTTCTAGGATTGTTCTGTGTTCGTATATCCTAATTAAGTGCCAATCTAGTCTACTTCAAGGTGTAGACTACAACACAATACTTACATTAGTACCATTCAATAAAAATTAAATATAACTATAATAAGCATATTAAAATCTAAAACCTCACACCAATGAAACAAAACAACAAAAACAAGTTTGTTTTGTTTTTGGTTTTTTGAGACAGGGTTTCTCTGAGATGTTGGAGGTTGTCCTGGAACTAGCTCTTGTAGACCAGGCTGGTCTTGAACTCACAGAGATCCGCCTGCCTCTGCCTCCCGAGTGCTGGGATTAAAGGTGTGTGCCACCAACGCCCGGCTGCCCGGCTAACAAAAACAAGCATACACAGGCTAAACTAAATTTAGTTTCTTGAAAACTAAATTTCAGGAAAAAAAACTTCAGTTTAAATATGAAACCAATTACATTAGGAAAAAGACCAAGGATAAGAAACACAGGAAAAACACTATTAGGTTTAGGGTACAAACAACATGGAGCTTTTCAAATAAGCTATTCACCCTACAATATGAAGTAAACTGGCAGTTTCCTATGCCTTCCGCTTTATATTGCCAATTTAATTTTTGATTTCTATGTAACACTAGTAACTATATAAATAGACAAAGATAGAAGGAAGAAAAATATAAATTAAACGATATGGTGGTTAATACTTACACAAGACAGCTGAGATCTGCCAGATCGTCAATAAAGTCAAACAATTGACTGATATCATATGTGATAGAGGGGCTGTTGGGATTCATTCTCTTCAGGTGTTCTTCATACATTTTACAAACACCTAAGGGAGAGAGAACAAAAACTTATGACTGTAAACTCCTACATATAAGTAATGAAAGGATTGCAGGTTGATAACTTTTGTTTTCATTTTTGTGACTAACTATTTTGTGTTTTATAATTAGATGAGTTCTTCAAACCATTGGAGAGAAAGAACATTAAAGGTTTGGGCTAGGCATCTGGGTAGTCTGTGTTTGGCCCTTAGCAATGACCCTTTCCAGATAGAGTCAGTTAGTCCTCCCCTTCTACATATTATACACAGCAATCTGGCTGTTCTGGAGCTCACAGAGATCCTCCTGTCTGTCTCCCAATTGCTGGTATTAAAGGCTTGTGCCACCTCACCCGGATTGTACTTATTTTTGGGTTTCTAATCATATTAAGGCTGAAGAGCAGAAAAACACAATTTCCCATTTTACCTTCAAAATTTAATGCAATGGAAAAAGTCACAATAACTGGCAAAAAAAATTGGAGCTTATCCTGATATGGTACTGAAGATTCTAGACTCTGGATACATTAGGAATCCAGAAAGCCAGCTCATTTATCATAAAAATGACTCTACCCAGCAAACCTTACCGACAAACAGTAAGTACATTTCCATAGGATTCTACATATTATCTGAAATAATGACCATGAAGCATCAGCACAAAGCAAAGCTTGTAAATACTCTAATATAAGGAGATAATAAAACCAGGTGTGGTGGGCATGCCTGTAATCCCTGCACTTGGGAGGCTAAGGCAGGAGGATCAGAAGTTCAAACTCACCCTCAGCTACATAGTGAATTTGAGGCCAGCTTATGATACATGAGACTGTCTCCAAAAAACAGAAACAAAACCCCTAATCAATAATCATAGTACATTAACAATTATCAACAGAGCATATTACTGGTTAATTTTCAGACAATGAAGCATTCTATGAATGGGGGAATATACCTTTTAAGTCCATTGCTAATATCAACCACTCAAAGGACAAGTGATATCAATTACCTGTGGGCAATATACCATATATTGTAATACACAAACCCTTAAGGCATCTCTAAAATAATTTCTTAAAATTTCTGGAGGAAGGCTACATTCAGTATCAAGTTAACCATTTTACATGTTTTTGTATGTGTCTGCACACGAGGAGGTGAAATGTCATCTTTCTTATCTCTGAGCCTGCACCTCACTCAGGCTAGGCTGGCCAGTCCCTAGGATTCACTTGTTTCTATACCCCAGCATCAGGTTTGGCTAGTTTATACTGGTGTGGGGCTCTCACACTCACTGGTAAATATTCCTTTACTGACTTAGCTATTCCCCCCATGTCCCCCTTTTAACTGCTACTAGCATACTATACTGAAATCATATAACTGATAAAATTAAAAGGAAGCGAAGCCCAGAAAGGTAAATTCACTGACCTGTCCCTACTGTCATCTTTAATGGTTTAGTGTCATGTTTAAGTTAGACTATGCTTATCTGCTACCACCAGGAAGAACATTTACTCAGCAGTACTCCACTATAGGCTGTAGCCACAGCAACAAGTTAACAATCACCATCAGAACTAATATATGAGGTACCAAGGCTGTATAACACACACAACCAATATATGAAAATCAGCTGTATTTCTATACAACCCCCCCACAAAGAGACACTCAAACAACTTTAACTCCAAGTATGACATAATAAAATACAGCTCTTACCAATAAATTTAACTGAAGCGACTTGTGGAGAGGGAGGGAGAGGGACATACAAGTAGTTGTTCAAGGAGGACAAAATGTTTGCTACTAGCAGTGGTAGGCTTGAAACTAGGGCTTCAAGCATGCTAAGCAAATGCTCTACCACTGAGTTACACCCCAGTCTCTCAGTTATCTCTCCCACACCCCTCCCAACCTGGGTTTTATCAGAAAGCAAGCCAGTAGCTGGCTTCAAACTTGGGCTCCTCCTGCCTCAGCCTAAGTGCTAGGATTACATGATGATGGTAATAACCAGCATTATCTTTTCACTTTTTAAAATGGGAACCAAACCACCATTTCTCTTTTCAACAGTGTCACATGTAGCCTAGGCTAGCTTCGAACTCACTACAGCTGAGGATAAACTTGAACTTCCCATCTTCCCGCCTTCTCTTCCCAAGTGCTGGATTAAATGCTCATACCTACACCTGTTTATGTGGTGCCAAGGAACAAATTCACACTCTGAACATGCTAGACAAGTCACTCTATAAAATGAGCTACATTCCAAGCCCCAAAACTACAATGCTAATCAAAAAAATGTTTGAAAAACTATTTCACAGTTTCTGAACATTTATAGACGTTTTCTTACTTTCCCAACAAAAAAAAATGTAATAGTTATTTACATAATAGTTACACTGTATTAAGTATTACAGGCTTAAAGACTGGTAGTTGTCACTGGTCTGGAGGGTGGGACAGGTATAGGAGGGGAATGAAGCTTTTCTTTATAACTATATTTTGACAAGTCCATCATCCAATGAATTTGTAACAGTCTACAGAATTGCACAACACATAACGAACCACTATACACATCAAGGTAAGATGTTAATGGACAGAGGTGTCAGTGGAGGGGGTGGGTGCTGCTATATACACACATGACTAACTTTATATTCTGTTCAATTTTTCTACAAACCTAAACCCACACATCAAGGTTCATTAATTAAAAAACAAAACAGAGGCAGACACAGTGATACATATCTATAATCCCAGTACTCAAGAGGCCAAGGTAGAAGATGCTTGCATTCTAGGTTAGCTTGGTTAGGTATCAAAACTGTCATAAGCCAGGCGGTGGTGGCACACACCTTTAATCCCGGCACTCAGGAGGCTCCAAAGCTACAGAGAAACCCTGCCTTGAAAAACACTTAAGAGTAGAATCTGATGGCAGTGCCAAGGGTATTATTGTACTAGCTACCTTGAAGCCACCTTTGATTATAAGCAGTTTTTGTTTTTATAGGCATTATTAATCACTGTTAGATTTGGAGCCTAACACAGTTAGTTTTGAATAATCAACAGTTTTAGGGACCTGTACAGTAGCCAAACTAAATCAACTATATAACCCTTTGGTAGAAAGAGGCAAAGAACAAACACCTTCCTAGAAACAATGCAGGGCAGCGTAAAAGCAAATCCACTATGCAGAGAACAGTAAACCAGTCTGTGTTCTAATGGTTTACCCAGTGAAGAAACATTATGAGCTAATTTGTTCCTTGGGTGGGAGTGGAAGTTTAGCAAATGCATAATGGATCATACTGATCTGCTTTTGTGAACCTTGGCTTTTTCTGAGCTTACTAACATTTCTAACATTCAAGCTTTTTTTTTTTTTTTTTTTTTTTTTTTGGTTTTACAAGACAGGGTTTCTCTGTATAACAGCCCTAGCTGTCTTGGAACTCTCTCTGTAGACCAGGCTGATCTTGAAGCCTCAAAGATCCACCTGCCTCTGCATCCTGAGTGTTGGGATTAAAGGGGTGTGTCACTACGCCTAGCCAGCTTTTAACATTTATCAATTTAATAGTCAGATTATGAGGTTTTAGAAGGCATTCAGAGTCAGTCACATGTAAAATACCCATGTCAACAAAATATTTTAACAGTCCATGCCAAAAACAGACTTTTCCCTGCTTCAAATAGTAATTCAAGAGATCTAGGGGGAAAAACAATTCCAGTTCTCAAATGGTATGTATCTCACAAGAGTATGTTGTGTGTATTTGAAGGACTTCAAGATTTCACCCTTGATCAGTTTACCTCTCGAAAGTGACCACTCACCTTCCATGCATTCATTCACAGACTCATAGTCAGCGTAAGTCCTGCCTTCTGGCCTCTTGGTAGGCTGTACCAGCAAAATGGTGTGAGACTGAAGGGAAAAACAGTTTCAATGTATATCCTAATATGCATTTGAGAAATTCACATCACAACATAAGGCCCGCGTATATGAAACAAATCTCAGTTATTAAAACACAACACATCCACAATGCAGATGCCTCTGTCCATATATGTTTTCAGTGCTGGATTCACAACTCCCCTAAATCAGCCCCTTACTCTGGGCCATTTCTCCAACTCCAAATATACCTTCTAGCAAGTACTCACAAAAGCTACTTCACACTCTTCTGTCTCCACTGGTCTCTAGCTCTACTAACTCTCAATAAAAACTAAGACATGTGGTGATAAAGGGAGAGGGAAAGGGGAATACTATAACCACTGATTACCTAAGGTCTTTTTCCAAAAAGAGCATAACAGTGCCACATCTTTATTCAGGAGCTACTCTTACGGTATAAGATAAATTAGTAATATATCCTAAAAAAATCCACTGAACTATTCGACCTAGTAGCAACTGTGTTTTGTTAGTGATCAACAGCCAGAGAAAGCATGGAATTAGATTTGCCTTATAGGGGTTCATAAAGGCCAACTACTCAGAGCACTTTCGTTATGTCACCTGTTGAGAAGAAAATAGTCTTAGGAGAACTACATCTGTACTCTTGTAATGGCTTATCTTAGACAAGCTATTCATTCTTTGCCAGTTTTTAAATTTGAAGGCAAATTAAAGAATAATCTGAATAACATTCCAAAAGTACACATACACACATTTCTGCTTAAGTAAATCCCGTGAACTTCTCCCTTTTGTTTGCTTAAGAACAGGAGGGCTGGGGTACTCGAGATGGCTCAGAGGTTAAGAGCACAAGCTGCTTTTCCAAGGGACCGGTTTTAATTCCCTGCACCCATAGGGTTGCTCACATCTGTAATTCCAATTCCAGGGGATTGGACACCCTCTTCTGTCTGCCACAGACACGCAGGCAGAACACACACTGAAAAAAAATCTTTTAAAACCCACCAAAAGCAAAACAATAACGGGAGGAATGAAGAGACAGCTCAGTAGTTAAGAGCACGTGCTACTCTCACAGAGGACCTGAGTTTGGTTCCCAGCACCCACATCCACCAGCAGATCCTGGGGATCTCACACCCTCTTCTGGCCTCTGCGGGCACCTGGACTCACATGCACAAACGGACATTAACAAATAGAACAAAAAACCTTTACAGACGTTAAAGATCATACTTTAGTACCACCCCTGTCGGATTCTAGGGCCCGGACGCTGGAGTCTTTTCAGGCTCCTCTCAAATAAACCTAAGACCGAAGGTTGATGGAACTGCCCAACACAGGCAACTGAGGCTACTGGAAAAGGGAAAACACTTTTTTTTTTTTTGGCAAGGGGGGGGGACACTGCGGGGACGGCTGAGGAGGCACACTGCAAAGCGAATCCGACCACCCAGGCCCACATGCGGCGAACAGTAGGGTGACGAGTGAGTCGGTTTCAGGGAAAGGTCTGACACACGCTCCCCGCCATTGTTCCCACAGTCCGCTAGTGCATCTGAAGAGGAAGGACGGGCCCCCCACGCCTCCCTCTCCCAGGCAGCGAGACGCAAACAGGGCACCCTCTGCCCCCCGCACACCTCGCCCCCGCCAGCAGGAGGGCGCGCAGCCGCAGGGCGGACCAGGTCCGGGGCCTAAAGCCAGGCCCCGCGTCTCAGCGCCGGGAAGGGGAAGGGTCGCCCCGCGAGCTTGGGGGGCGGGGAGCAGCCCGCTCGCGCCGGATGGGCGGGAACAGGAGGGACGGGAAGATGTACGGAGCAGGGGTGGCCCTCGAAGCCGGGGACCCCGGGAACCGCTGAGGGCCTCACCATCGCGCCAAACGCTTTGCTGCAGCCGCCGCTAACACCGCCACCGCCGCCGCTGCCGCCGCACACGAGCTCAGCCGCAACGCCGCCAACAGCCAATCCCGCGAGAGCAGTCGCCGGAAATCGCCGGAAGCGCGACGCGAAAGAGCCTTTTGGACCGTAGAGATTCACATACTTCCGGTCCCTAGAGCGGATGTTGACTCCGTTTCAGCCATCTTGGGTAAGGGCGCGGAGATGTGTACGAGAACGTTTTGCAGCTTTAGAAACAATAGTTTGTTTCGGGACGCTGCCTTCTGCACTTCAGTTAGCAGACAGGTAGATAGAGTGGTGGAGAACACAACAGTGACACCAGTATTTGTGTTTTTTAGACTTTCTAAAAAATGGCGGCAATATAAGTTCCGCGGTTTATAGGTCAGTTGTAACCCGGAAGTGCCCTGCTACAGAGGGGGCGGTGAGACAATCCGGAAGTGGGAGTAATGAAGAGGTGCCACTTGGCGGCCATGGCAGCTGTAGTACTGGCGACTCAGGGTCAGGGCCTGGCTGAGGGAAGTACCATGGGCAGCACCCGGTGTAGGGCAGAGACAGCATTATATCGACTTTGCTGTTGAATCCTCGGGGCTCACTGTGAGAGACTTGCGGGACAGCTTGCCCGACTCTAGACTTGAAGGGAGTTTGCTGGGACTGGTGGGCTGGTCCCTTCCCTGGGGGCGGATCACCTGCGGGGCCACCCCAGAGAACCAGGTGCCGCCGAGGAGAGAACACTTGGGTTTACCTTTCTCTTGCTGGTACCAGACGCACGTCTAGGGGAGTGGGTCATTGTGCCACCCTCATTCCGAAGATTGAAGAGATCTCTTTCGCACAGTTCCACCGTCTGTTACCTGCCGGAATCGCAGTGACTGCCAGCAAAGCACCTAAGATTGCACAAAGTTTTCTCTGGTGCTAGCATCAGCAGAAAGGAACTTGCCTCAGTACGAAAGGGAGCAACGTGCTTCGTGAACACGCCGGCTGGTGACAAGGTTGGAAGCAGTGGGAAACTTCCTTGATCTCTTGGAAAGCCGCACGTTTAAAGAGCCTAAGCGCGTTTTCAAACCGCTGGAATTCTGAAGCCTGGTGGTAGAGGGTGACTGCAGGAGGGCAGAATGGATGATTTTCTCTCCATTAGTCTGCTGTCTTTGGCAATGTTGGTGGGATGCTACGTGGCTGGAATCATTCCTTTGGCTGTGAATTTCTCAGAGGTAAGTCCTCCGTGACCCCCCCCCCCCTCCAAGGGTTGGGGTGGTGCTGGACATAGTGATGTTTGCAAAGAGAAGCTGTTTCCCAGCTCTAAGTTCTCATTAAGGAAAAGATAGGTAACAGTTCACAGTAGAAACCGAGTTCATAGTTCAGCTCTATAAATCTTTGTTTTGTTTTTCGAGACAGGGTTTCTCTGTCGTGGAACTCTGTAGACTAGGCTGGCCTCGAACCCAGAGACCCACATGCCTCTGCCTCCCAAATGCTGGATTAAAAGGGAATGCCACCACCGCTTGGCTCTGCTCTATAAATCTTAACCGAGAGTGGTGGGTAATCCGCTAAAGAACCTGGAGCATTCAGAGTTCTCTGAAATTTATACAAAAATGTTTGGGGCCCTGTGCATTTGCACTATAGTTACATTCTGATGGTTCCCAGGGGTTTCAATGAATCAAAGTACCATATAAAAACAAATGGAGACTATGACTTTTTCCATGTGAGTCAAAATCAGTATAGCAGTTTTTTGAGAAATTATGAATGTTTTTTGAGGAAAGTTTAGGTGGCCAGCACTGCAATCAGTGTGAGAAAAAAACCAAAACTAAACTAAAGTGGTTTGTTATTATCATTTCCTTTCAAGGAAACCAAGGACTGGAATGGATATTCTGAGATTATTTTCATATCTGTTTGCTTAGAAATAAACTTTATTGTTAATGTTTGGACGCTTTGGTTCATTTGTTAGGTTGTCTTCCCTTAAACAGAGGTTAGCTGGGGAGGAGAAAAGATACACACTTTAGATTGTCTTAAAAGAGTTCCCTAGGTACACAGTGCTCAATGGTTTAGGGAGAAAAACTACTCCAGTCAAGAGAATTTCATGCTTTGTTTTCAACATCGGCCCTAAAATCAGCCCTTGCCGAAGTTCTGTTCCTGAAAGGTGTGCTTCCCTCAAAGGAAGATGAGGCATGAGGTAGACCTTGAAGAGAGTTGGAAGAGAAGGCTTTGATGGAAACAAACAAACCAACGGAAAGGCAGCGGGGAAAGCAGAGCCTTCGGCCAGGGAGAAGGATGCTTTACTTGACTTGTCTCTCCCGTTTCCATTGCCCTTTTCTCCTGTGCCCTTTGGGATGTAATGAGAACACTGAGTTATTTAGTTTTATTTTGTATATGTGTATGGATAGTTTGCCTGCATTTATGTCTGTGTACTACATGCATGCCTGGCTTCGTTGGAGGCCAGAAGAAGTCCTGGGGTCCCCTGAAACTGAAGTTGCAAAGGGTTATGAGCCACTATGTGGGTGCTGGGAATTGAACCTGGGTCCTCTGGAAGAGTAGGCAGTGCTTTTAACTGTTCAGCCATCTCTCTAACTTCTAACAATAACACTTAAAGAAAAAAGATATCTATCTATCTATCCTAACTTGACTCACTGAAAGGACTGGGATATAGCCAGATAGTAAGGTTTGCCTAGAATTGCAAGGCCTAGGTTTGGTATATAGCACCAACACAGACAAAACCCACAACAGCAGACTCACTGCGCTACAATCAAGGAAACAGGCTGTGTAATTTGAAAGAGTTCAAGTATCTTGGAATGAGAATGAGCTGCTCTGACTCAGAGCCGTTGTCAGCCACTGTCCATCGTGGCAAGGGTTCATAGTACATGCACTATAGCTCATAGACGATCCAACCCACAGACTTGCTCTGTTAGATTAGCAAGATTGCTGGTTTTCCCTCTTTGGTCAAGGTAGCAGTTGGATAGAGCTAGACAGCAGGTGATGTGTCACACACACAGTTCTCCTTGACCAATGAAGCCTCTCTTTTGGGTTACCTTCCTGCCTAGGCTTTCTGACCTTTCCCTCTATCATATTTTCTTTCTTTCTTTCTTTTAAAATACTTATTTTATGTGCATGGGTGTTTTGTGTACCTGGATATCTGTGTACCATGTGTGTACCTGGTGCTCTTGGAGGCCAGAAGAGAGCATCAGTTCTCTTAGAACTAGTGTAACAGATGATTGTGGTCCACCATGTGGGTTCTGGGAATCGAACTCAGATCTACTAGAAGAGCAGCAGTTCTCTTAACCACTATCATCTCTCCAGCCCCAATTTTCTTACCATTGTGTTAGAATTGGATTGCTATTATTATGGTGACATTTGTGAGGTTTGGATTGATTTGTATATTTAAATATTTTAACTGAGGTAAAATTTACTTAGGCTTTTGTTGTTCTGTGACAAGGTCTCACTGTATAGCCATGGCTGGCCTGAGACTCTCTGTAGACCTGGCTGGCCTCAAACTCACAGAGATCTATCTGCCTGCCTCCTCCTCTCAAGGTCTAAAGGTATACACCACTAGGCCTGGCTTAATTGAAGTAAGCAATTCATAAATTGGTTTTTGGCTTTCTTTCTGTTGTTTTCCTTTGTTTGTTTCTTTTTTGTTTTGTTGTTGTTGTTTCTCTGTGTAGCTTGGAACTCTCTCTGGAGACCAGACTGGCCTTGAACTCAGAGATCCACCTGTCTCTGCCTCCCAGTTTTGGGGTTAAAGGCATGCAACACCACGCCTGGCAAATTTTCTTTTTTCAAACTTGGTTTTTGAAATTTTGGTTTGTTTGTTTTTTCAGACAGGGCGTCTCTGTGTAGCAGCCCTGTCTGTCCTGGAACTCACTTTGTAGGCCAGGCTGGCTCAGGGTCTGCCTGCCTCTATCTGCCTCTGCTCCAGTGTGGTGCGCATCACCACTGCCCAGCTGTCTGTTTTCTGAGGCAGGGTTTCTCTGTGTAGCCCTGGCTGCCCTGAAACTCACTCTGTAGACCAAACTGGCCTCAAATTCATAAGGATATACCTATCTCTCCCTCCCTTAAAGCTGGAATTAAAAATATGCACCTCCATGCCTATCTGAAGAATTTCTCAATACAGAAATAAAGTCAGATGTCTGGTGGGCCTA
The DNA here is from genome assembly GCF_017639785.1 of Mesocricetus auratus. Lineage (NCBI taxonomy): Eukaryota > Metazoa > Chordata > Mammalia > Rodentia > Cricetidae > Mesocricetus > Mesocricetus auratus. The sequence goes on along the minus strand of NW_024429186.1, from coordinate 36,279,821 downwards.
TTAATTCTTACAGCATTAATGTTAGAAATGAGTGGTCTGAAATTACTGTGGCGGAGTCCACGTGTTACAGCTGACCATTAAAAAGTGTATGACATTGATTTCCCCTCATTTTCTCATTTGCAAACCACCTTTCTCCACATTTGTGTGGCTTTCTTTGCCCTTAGGCCTGGAAACTGTCCCTTCATGAATTTTTGGTTTATGAAACAAAAAAATTTTAATTGTTAATTATATAATTTATATAATTATATAATTTATATAATGTGGTAATGAAGATGCTAATTTTTCAGCGTATGGGGAAGTGAAAAACTAGACTTCCATAAATGAGATCCTGTGTGGCATCTTGTGTTTTTAGATTCAGTTGCTAAGGAGCAGCTTTCTTTGGTGGTTAGTGACAATGCTGCGGAAGCAGGCTGAATCTGTTTTACCTAGTTTACACTCAGCAGCTGCCCTGATTGATGGGTGAAGTAGATACAGATGGCCAGAGTGGGATTTTAGGTTGATTGCCTGAGGATTATTTTTGTTTTAAATTTCCATTCCAACCCAGACCAGTATGTTTGCAAAAATGAAATAAAGTGGGGGAAAAAAGTCGTATCAATACAATCCCATGGGTTAAATTATTCCTTCAATTGTAACAATTGTATTGTTATAAAAGTTTCTGAAGACTTTCAGTTTTGGGACTTTTTTTGTGTGTGAGGGCAGCTTTAGTTTTCATCTGTTGAGAGTCCATAGTAGGCAAATGATGATTGTAGAGCACAGTGCGGCTAACTCACCATCTCAGAGGGATGAGACACTAGGTTTCTTGGTATCATCAGGACAGGGGTGTAATCCCAGCACCCAGAGATTGAGTCAGGAAGATCACAAATTTGAGGTCCAGTCTCTGCTGCATAGGGAGTTTCTAGCAAGCCTGAGCTACTTAGAGACACCTGCTTCAAAAACCAAACCAGCAAGGAAGAGCATACATAGGTTATTTGACAACATATGGTCAGCCCTGAAGACATACATACAAACAAGCTTATACAGACTGAGCAAGTTATATTCGGGAATAATGTGTATTTATGTATGTATATATATATATATAATATATATAAGTATACATATATATAAAACTGAAAAAAGACATGAATTTGAAGAAAGCAAGGAGGAGTATATGGAAGGATTTGGAGGGAAGAAAGGAAAAGAGGAAGAAATGTAATTATAATCTCAAAATCAACAATAGCAATCCAAATCAGTGTCATTGCTTGAGCCAGGAGTTCAACACTCAGATCTCATCTGCGCCAGTCTTATAGGCTGTAGTGAATAAGCATAACCTATGTCTAGAATGTGGTGAGGACATTTGAAATGTGCAGGAGGGTTTTCAATTCTGCCTTTAAAACTTTTAAGATCTTCATCTGATTTATAATTGGGGAAGGTGTGCAGCAACTTTATTTATGATATTCAAGTGAGTAGGGCTCTGTAAGCTCCTTGCCTTCTTCTGGGGGTCTGGGATGGAAATTGTGAGGGGATATGCCCAGTGTTGGGAGCTGATAGGAACAGGGACTCCTCAGCATCTGAGGGCCTCTTCCTCTCATGCTCTTGCTGGGGTGTGCAGTCCAGAGCTGATGGGGTATGTCCATCTGAATGCTGAGAATATATGCTTCTCTTATTGGTTGATGAGTAAGATGTTTCGGCAAATGTAACCAGGCAGGAAATATAGGCAGGGCTACCAGACTAGGAGAATACTTGTAAGAGGAAGGCAGAGAGTGAGTCTCTAAAGAGATGCCATGTAACTGCAGAGCGAGAAAGGGGCCTGGTCATCACTGTTAAGCCAAGACTACGTGGAGATACACAGATTAATAGAAATGGGTTAATAATTAAGAGAGAGCTAGCCAATAAGAAGCCTGAGCTATTGGCCAAATAGTTAATAATTAATATAAGCCTCTGTGTGTTTATTTGGGACTGAATGGCTGCAGGACTGGGTGGGACAGAAACCTCTGTCCACACAGAGCTTCTCACTCCTTGGAGACCATGAGGTTAACCATCCTGTTGCTGTAGCCACATTCATTGTCATACTGGGAAATGAACTTTACACAGTTGTCATTGAAAGCAACGCAGCCCAGCATCAAAGGTGGAAGAGTGAGTGTCAAGGTTAAAGTCGCAGGAGATAGCCTTAGTGTAGCTCAGGACATCCTTTAGTGGTCCCTCAGATGCCTGCTTCACTGCCTTCTCGGTGTCATCATACTTGGAAACTTTCTCCAGGTGGCATGTTGGCTCCACAACAGACATATTGAGGTAGGAACACGGAAGGCCATGCCACTGAGCGTCCTATTCAGCTCGGGATGACCGTGTCCATAGCTTTGGCAAGTGAATGTAGAGATGGTGTTCTGGGAAGCCTACAGCCATTACACCACAGCTTCCCAGAGGGGCCATCCACCGTCTTCTGGGTGGCAGCGATGTCATGGACTGTGGCCATGAGTCCCTCCACAGTGAAAAAGTTGACACAAATGGCCTTGGCCAGGGGGTGCTGCAGTTGGTGCTGCAGGAGGCACTGCTGACAATCTTTGAGTTGTCATCCCTTGGTTCACACTCATCACAAATATGGGGTCATCAGCAGAAGGGGTAGAAATGATGACTCTTTTGGCTCCACCCTTTAAGTGGGGCCCAGCCTTCTCAATGGTGGTGAAGACTCCACAACATACTCAGAACCAGTATCACCATATTTGATGTTGGCGGAGTCTCCCTCCCAGAAGATGGAAACTGTCTTCCCGTTGTGGCAAGTTTCCTGTTCTCAGCTTTGACTGTGACTTGAAACTTGCTGTGAGTGAAGTTCTACTGGAACATGTATGCCATGTGGTTGAGGTCCATGAAGGGGTCCTCGATGGCTACAATTTCCACTTTGCCAGAGGTGAAGGCAGCCAAATCTGTTCATGCCACCTTCACCATGTCTCAGGGATGAGGCTGGCACTGCACAAGAAGATACAGCTGTCTCTGGAACAGGGAGGAACCCGATTTACAATTTTAAAAATTTACTTTAATAGCATTTGTTAATTACACATGGCAGAGGGTTTCATTATGAAGTATTATGCATATGTATGTTTTTATCATATACACCCTCATTGCTCTTGCTTGCTCCCCTTCCTTTCCCACTCTCTCATGCTCGTATGACCCCGTGAGCTTCATTAGGCTTGCTTACAGGACCCTGGGTGGGGGTTAATAACAGGCACAGGCTCCTTACTTGTAGCTATACCACTGAAGAAATTTCTCCTCATCCTGAACTAGTCATTAACTACCCTTAGATAGACAGACAATAAGGGGCTGGGCTGTGACTTAATCAGCCCCCCCTTCCAGCTGCCATTACCTGCTTGTGTGTTCCACAGGAGGTGACCTTGGGGGTGGTTCATGAGCCCTTTTCCCTTTCATGACAGGATGTTGACAGCTGCATTGAGATCAGGAGTACAATGGTGATGTGATGTTCTGAAAGCAGCTTCTCCCTCACTCCATTCATTCCTATGCTCTTAAATTCTTTCTATCCTCTCTTCCAGTGTTCCTTGAAATTTGGAGAGGGTGATATAGAAGTCCCATTTATGGCAGGTCACTCAGCAGTTTCTTATCCTCAGCACTTTGAGTTAAGAGTCTCTCAGTTATTACTAGAAAGAAGCTTTTCTGACCAAAGCTAACAGCAGCACTAATCTATGGGTATAAATGTCATTATTTAGACAGCAATTTAATGGGCACATCACACCCATCTAGCAAAACAGTAGCAGTAACTTACCCACTAGTGTTTATGACATACCCGTCATGTAGATTTGCCCTCCTGTGGAGACGATCTCAGCTCAGATCAGGGTTACTCCCCTTACTGACTTGTCCCTATTGCACCAGTGGGCACTTCTTGCCTGGCTGATTGGTGGTGTAGGATTAACAGCTAAGTGAGACGGGGAGTGATGATTCTCCTCCAGGAGCCTGCGTGGCATCCTCTGGCACTATGTGCTCTAGCTAACAGCAAAGAAGCATCCAGCTCAGTTCCAGCTTGATTTATTGTTCCTGCAACCACAGTATATATGTTGTCTTTAGCACCAGGGTCTTATCTAGTTCTGGTGGGCAACCAACAGTCATGCCAAATGCTTATGTTGTTTGAGGGTCCTCAGAGGTCTCCTTGACCAACCACTGGTAGAGGTGGCCCACCTGCCTTAGGGTTCCTACTGTTGTGCTGAAACACCGTGATCAAAGAAAGCACTGGAGGAGGAAAGGGTTTATTTGACTTACACTTAATATCACGTTCATCACCAAAGGAAATCAGGGCAGGAACTCACACAGGGCTTGCTTACTGGCTTGCTCAACCTGCTTTCTTATAGAACCCAGGGCCACCTGTCCAGAGGTTGGCACCACCCACAAGGGGCTGGGCTCTCCCACATCAATCACTAATTAAGAAAATTCCCTACAGGCTTGCCTACAGTCCAATCTTATGCAAACATTTTCTCAGATGAGGCTCCTTTCTGAAAACTAGCTTGCATCAAGTTAACTTAAAACTAGCCAGCACACCACCCTTGGTAGTGGAATTTTCATTTAATAACTTACAGTTTTTGGAAGAAACTTATCTGTCTTTATAGGGTACTTCCATTTTCTTTCTTTTCTTTCTTCCTTCCTTCCTTTCTTTCCTTCTTTCTCATTCTCTGTCTCTCTCTTTCTTCCTTTCTTTCTCTCTTCCCCTCTTTCTTACTAGCTTGCATTAATTAGGTTTCCTAAGACTTTTTCATATACCCTTAATTTTAGTTGACCCTCCCTCTGTACTTCCTCCTCCCCCTCCACCCCTCTCCTCCCCTCCCCTCCCCTCCCCTTCCCTTCCCTTCCCTTCCCTCCCCTCCCCTTCCCTTTCCTCCCCTCTCAACAACAGCAACTTATTAGGTCTCTTTTTGTAGCCCTGGCTATCCTGGCACTCACTATGTAGATCAGGCTGACCTCAAACTCATAGATTCCCTTCAAGCTGACCTCAAACTCATAGATGCCCTTCTGCCTCCTGAGTGGGATTAAAGGCATTCGCCACTTCTCCCAGCCTGATTGATAATCTTTACTTTTTATTTGGAAACAAATTTCTCCCCCTCCCCCACCTCCCAGACAAGGGTTTCCTTGCTTAGTCTTGGCTATCCTGTAACTAGCTCTGTAGATCTGGCTAGCCTTGAACTCACAGAAATCCTCCTGCCTCTGTCTCTGAGTACTGGGGTTTAAGGCATTTGCCACCACTGCCCAGCTGAGAACAAATGTCTATTAATGAGGGAGCTAGCTTCCCACTCATCTCCTTCACAATCGCAGAAACTTTTCAGTATTTGTTTGTACTGCAGAGGTCTTGTGATGGTTGGCCTTAATAGTCATGGGTAATATTTCCCTTAGAGAGACCAGGCTTTGTCCTACAGCCTCCCCACTTTGGGGCAGTCTTCTTGGCATTTAACTGTCTTTTTCTTCCTTTATTTAAATAATAGTTTAAGCTTTGTTTTGTCCTTCTACATTTTGAAGTTTTCTTTGTGTTTTATTATAAGTGATTCATTCATAATAGGTATCTCTGGGTGTTTTGACTTAATCACTAAATAAAAGGCTATGTGTTTGAAGAACAAGTTTGTTCAGTTTGCATTTTCTCTGGCAATCGGTCCCGTTTGTGGTGGGTGTGACCAAGTAGCATTTCTAGGACTTTTTGCTTTGTCTGGTATCTTACTCTTTTATTCCCTTGTGAGAATGCAATCGTTTGTGTCTCTTTTGAATTTCATTTCTGAGTTCTAAGACTTTAAATTTTACCTCAGTAAATTTATTTATCCTTTATGTGGAAAGCAGCCAGTAACATGTCTTTCCTCAGTTCTGAACTACAGACTATTGTTTTGTAATACTCTATGGCTCATAAAACTAAGTTTGAATGAGACAAAGTTAGAATATAATCAGATTCAATATTTTTATGACAGTTTTATTTCCTCTAAGATGTTATATGTATATGCATAATTAAAATTTACTTGCATGATAAAAATAGTCTTCATTTTACCAAACTGTGAGCCATATCCCCAACCCCATAATTGAAAAATTTAGAGATGAGGCTTTTTTTAAATGATGAGACTTAATATCTACCATGACTCAGTTTGAAATTCCAGGTTACAAAAAATAGTGCTGAGTGTGGTACTTAGACTCTATGGTGGAATTTCAGAACCCTTAGCAAGGTATAATAATCCTGTCATCCCAGGTGAGATGGGTGATGGGTTGTCAAAGGCAGATTTGAGTGCAAAGCCATTCAGATCTATATAGCAGGAGCATTCTTTCAATGAGAGAGAGAGAGAGGGAGAGGGAGAGGGAGACTCAAGCCTTTAGTCTCAGCTCATGGACAGAGGCATGTGGAGTTTTGAGTTCAAGCTTGGCCTAGTCTACACAGTGAGTTACAGTCAAGCCAGGGCTACATATTAGGACACTTATTTTAATAAAACAAATAAAGAGGAAAAAAAAGAATAGCTTCTCAATTACCCTTGAATACTAGTATTTGATTTCTAACTTCCTGAGCCAGAATTAGAATTAGTTGGGTTATTGGGTTAGAAATTCTTCTGTCTCAATTATATGAGATTTGGAGTGACAGGGTCTAGATGATTATGCCAATCATGGGAAGTTTCTCCTTGCTGCCCTCATTCTAGGTATTTATAATCTAACTAATCCTGGGCTCTCCATCTAGCTGTACACTCAACCTTATTTCTTTATGCATTTGATAGGCAAATGGGAGAATATTAGCTAAAAGCAAAAAAACCTGTTAAACAACAAAACAAGTTTTACCAACAGGCAGTTTAGCATGATGATTAAGAGTATAAACTCTGGGACTAGACTTCAACGGTGTAAGCCACTGCTCTGCCATTTACTGACTATATGAGGCTAGGTACATTAGCTTTTAGGCCTGTTTCCCAAACTGTTCAGTGGGGATAATAGAAGTACCTACCTCATAGGATTGTTGGCAGGGTTAACTGAGCTGACATATGCAAAAGGATTAGAGTATAATGTGCATGGTTTACTAAGTACTTGACAACTGCTAGTTACACAGTGATGGAAGAAGAATATCGGTGCTAACTTTCCTGTCCAGAACTCGGCCATCCCGGAACTTAGTTAGTGCAAAGAACTAGCAAGTGTGCCATTAGTCATTTTGTTTGTTCTCTCTTGCCCTTGGTTCTCACATAGCTCCTGCTTTTTCTAGTAAACTAGCATGCCAGTTATCAGTTGAGTGCCTTTTGTTCTAAGTTCAGTCTTCACCATCCTCTCTGCAAACATGTGTGCCCTCTAAATATGTCTTTTGCCAGCTGGCAGGTTGTTAGCTCCTTGTCCGTAGAGGATACTGCAGAGAAATTATAAGAGGGAGGTATTACCTTTTGGTTCTGACATGCTTGCTCAGCAGGCTCCTAGGCTGTTCTCTGGCACTGATTTCTGTAGGAGACCAGCCTCTCCATACAGTGAGCTCTGGCAGGGCCTGTAGCATGCCTGGAGTCTTAGCCCCTCTGGGCATATTTCTCTGTGCCTAGCTCCTACTCTGCAGTTGGATGTTCAGCCTAGGCTCTTGGGACATACACAGCTGCTCGCGCCCTCAACAGGCATCAGTTTCCATTGGCACCCCTCCTGGGTGGTTTTATAGGATAGTCTCCAGTGAGAAACCCATGAACAGCTTTTCCCAGTGCCCTGGAGTGCTTGTTTCCAGCAAGTTCTACCAGTATAGTTACTCAGAAACCTCTGCTATTCATTGGACCCTAGCCATGCCCTCTTCCGCATTGTTTGGGCCTCAGTCTTCTTATTTTATTTATTTTTGAGACATTCTTATCTCTGTCCTTAGGTGGCAGCCACTCCTTGTATTTGCTACTTGTATTTTCTTTAGAGTTGTTTCTAACTCTCCAGTTCCCCATTGCTTTAGTCCCCTGTTAAAGTTATTCTTTATGTTCAAGTGACTTTATGGTTTCTCTTTCCTGGTTGATCTCTGACTGATTCAGCTAGGTAATTGTATGGAAAATCAAGCAACACCAAGAGCTGAGCAGTCACTCCGGTCATGAGATCCAGCAGTTTAAGTGGGTAGGACAAAGCTGGAGGTGGAAACAAGAGCATCACTTGAGCCTAGACATTGAGGGTCAGCTGGAGCAGCATAGCAATCTTCCCTGTCTTAAACAAAGAAATAGATGAGAAAGTTCAGTGTCCTAATACATGGCAGCTGACCTTTACTGTCTGCCCAGAGTCATTAGGGAGTAATGAGGGAGAGCTGTGATGAACAGAAAACCACCTGTTATTTGATACATAGCTGTCTGATACTGCCAAAGCTTTGTTTTTCCAGAACTGGAAATCTGAGTTTTTGTATGAAATCTTCCAAATGTCACTTTGAGACTTAAAATTTACACATTATCATGCCATGTGTGGTGGCACACGCCTTTAATCCCAGCACTTGGGAGGCAGAGGCAGCCAGATCTCTGTGAGTTCGAGACCAGCCTGATCTACAAGAGCTAGTTCCAGGAAAGGCTCCAAAGCTACACAGAGAAACCCTGTCTGGAAAACACACACACACACACACACACACACACACACACACACACACACACACACACACACACACACACACATTTTCAACCCACATTAGAGTTGTGAGAGCCTCTTGAGGGGTCTGCTGGTTTTCTCAGCTGTCTACAGATGACAGTGACCAGTTGAAGTAAATGCACATGACAGAGTGTAGGAGACTGAAAAGCATTTCAGCTAGTTATAAGACCTCAAAATGCAGTGTTTAAAAGCACTCAGTAAAGGAGCAGACCTCCTTTTAAGAAATGTATTCAGGGGCTCGTGAGACAGTGCAGGAGTTAGCATGTGTTCTTGCAGATATTTGCTTTCCAGCACCACAGGATGGTTCACAACCATCCCTAACTCCATTCTGGGATGTTATGCCTTCTTCTGGCCCCCATGGGTACCAGGCATGTACATGATGCACATACAAGAGCTAGTTCCAGGACAGCCTCCAAAGCCACAGAGAAACCCTGTCTCAAAAAATCAAAAAAATTTTTTTTATCCTCTTGGGAGGCAGAGGCAGGTGGATCTTTGTGAGTTCCAGACCAGCCTGGTCTACAGAGCAAGTTCAGGACAGGCTCAAAAACTACATAGAGAAACCCTGTCTCAAAAACACCAAAAAAAAAAAAAAAGTTTATGCATGTGGGTGTTTTGTCTGCATGCATGTCTAAGAGACTGTCTGATACTCTTGGAACTGGAGTTCCAGACATTTGTGAGCTGCCATGTGGGTGCTGGGAATAAACCTGGGTCCTCTGGGTTAAGAGTCAGTTCTCTTACTGCTCAGCCATCTCTCCTGCTTCCAGTCCTTTTTTTTTTTTTTTTTTTTTTTGGAAAGTGTAAAGGGAAGCCTTTTCCTTGAGAGAAGCCTTCCCACCAGCCTGGTTCTAGAGCCGCATCAGCCCCAAATAAACACACAGGAGGCTATATTAATTATGAAGCTGTTGGTCTTGCTTGTTTCTTAAGTAATTACCCCATAATTGCTAATCTTCTTACCAGAGAAGTTTCCGGGCTTCCTACTCCATGGCGTTACATCTTGACTCCCTGTGTTTCTCCTACCCAGAGTCCTCCTGGACTCCTAGGCCCACCTATCTTGGTTCCCTATTGGCCAACAGTGCTTTATTGACATAGACACAGGACTTCCCACATCAGGAAAGATCTGTTTATAGTCAATTACAGATAGTTTGTGGGAAATTTAATATAATGTGTAGAGGGGAAAGAAAATAATGCTTACCTACACCATTTTAAATCCATTTTCTACTGTTTGCATTTTTAACATGGTGATGTATGCATAATTTTACATTTTCCCTTTTGTTTGGGAAATATTTCGTTTCCACTTTCCTCTATTGTTCAAATTTAATAGAGGCATTTTCAAGTGTCTTTCATTTTATTTACATTTAATCATTTTAATTATTGTGTATTCATTTGTTTTTGACATAAGATTGAGTTCATTTTTTAGTGTCTAAAACTGATCCTATTTCATATTTTAAGGATGGCATAATGGAGCTAGGGGTAATGGCCTGGCTCACCCCTTTGGAGGCAGATGCAGGTGGATGTCTGTGAGTTGGAGACCAGCTTGGTCTACACAGTGAGTTCTAAGACAGAAGGGCTACATAATAGAGAGGCCCTGCCTTCAAAAAAAAGGGGGAGGAGGGTAGAATGATGGGTCAAGGGGCATAAATGTCCCTAAGAAAGTTCTCAATTTTTTAAGAACAAATTTGCCAACAAATGCAAATGAAACTTTATTTTCACATTACTATTGTTCATTTTTTAAAACCTTTAATAGAGAAAATAATTTTTATTATTTTAGTCTGTTCAGTGGATTCTTTATATATTACTGCACATTTATTACCAGTATTTTCCCCAACTTCTGTACTAGTGGGTTTCTGCTTTTGTTTTTATGGTCACCTGAAAGAGTCTACACAGGATTTGTATTTATGTTTAGTTCTCTTTTTTGTTTTGTGTTTCGAGACTGGGTTTCTCTGTGTAGCCCTGGCTGTCCTGGAATGCTCTGAAGGCCAGACTGGCCTTGAACTCAAAGCTTCCAAGGATATGCCACTGCCCACTGGCATCTTCAGAAAGAAAAACAGATTAGTCTTATCTTCCAAGATTGGAGGAAGTGTCGTTAATAAAGTGTATGCATATTATTACTTCCTTTATGTTAAATGAATTAAAAAAGGGAGGTCTAGATGCCCCTGGCCACTGTTCATTTAAGCTGCAGCTGGGAACATTTCCCGGTTGTTAGAAGTTTTCTCTGCGTGCACCAGATGATGCAGAAGATAAGCACTGTCGGCGTCTCTGTGCAGTGTGCTAACATCCTGTTGCTATGCAGCATTGCAGCAGCATTTTGCTTACAGAGGAGGACACAGGAAGGTTCACACAGCTGCCCCGTAGAGCCCAGTAGCTTTGGGGTGCCTGTGTCAGATAGAACTTCAACAAAATTCAGATCTGAGTTACTAAGTAATACTTAATGTCAATCATGGAGTGGCTAAATTAATAGTAAAATATCTCCTTGAAGTGGCCTTGTTTGCAAGAGTGGAGAAAAGCTTTGTTGTTTGAACAAGGATTCTTTCATATCCTCTATGTCTTCAGTGCTTGGATGAATCTGTCTTGCTCTAACAGATTGACCTCTCTTTTTTAGGACATTGTTGATGCTTTGATTACTAAATTGGGCTCGGACACAAGAACAGAGACAGGAATTTTCAGTTATCAAAAGCTTTAAAAGTGTTCATTTGTACTTGGTTGAACAGAATAATTTGTTGACTGTTTAAAGAGCAGGAAAAGAAAAGCTATTTAATTTTCTTGCTGTCTACCAAGAAAATTAAACAGACTTCAAAGCTTTGCACTGATAGCTAATGGCATTGATGCAAGCTGCTGTTTTAATTAATACAGCTGGCTGATTCTTCAGCCCAGTCAGCTACAACTGTGAAGTTCTAAAATGAGGTAACAAAAACAGTAGCACAGCGGAGTTCATGCCTCTCTCGAGAAAATAGTTCATTGCTCTGACAGAAGCTGTTGCTTTGGGGAGCTCTCTTCCCATCTTGAAAAACGTGGAATTTGTAGTTCTTCATTTAAATTTCTCTTTTAGTGATTTACCACAGGCAGAGGCTAGAGGCTGCCAGCACTTTGTTAACCCTGATAAACGTGTAATTTGAGATTGAATCCCTTGTTGTAAAGTTATATGAGAGAAAACAGCCATATAGACATTTGTGAGCCATTATTCCTAGGCTTGAAATAAATCAGATTGACTCTAAAATGATTCTGGTGGTATGCTGGCTAGTCTTATGTCAATTTGACACAAGCTAGAGTCTCCAGAGAGGAGGGAGCTTCAACTGAGAAAATGTCTCCATGAGATTGGACTGTAGGGAAGCCTGTAGGGCATTTCTTTAATTAATGATTGGTATGGGAGGACCCAGCCCCTTGTGGGTGGTACCATCTCTGAACAGGTGGCCCTGAGTTCTATAAGGAAGTGAGTTTAGCAAGCCAGTAAGCAACACCCCTTCATGGCCTCAGTATCTGCTCCTGACTCCAGGTTCCTGTCCTGACGTCCTATGATGATGAACAGTGATGGGGAAGTGTAAACCAAAGAAACCCTCTCCTCCTCAAGTTGCTTTGTCATGGTGTGTCATCACAGCAGTAGTAACCCTAAGACAGGTAGTTAAGGAATTTTGTTTTCTAATAAAAAACGGACAGCGCAGCTCGTGGCAGTGGTGCTTATGTCATTTGACTAGTCCTTTTCACCAGAGTGTTACCTCTGTAATGCTGGTCACCAACAGAATGCTCATGGAGACTGCCAAGCTGGTAAATTTGCTGAAGGATAATCTTTTCTTTCTCTTGCTGAAGATTGAAACAAGGTTTTTTGCTCCTTGGGGGGAAAAACCCAGTTATGATTGAAGATATTTGCATTAGTGAGACAAGTGGTGTGTTGCTTCATGTTTACTGTGATGCGATCGTGTATGATCCTTTCTTAAGTATAACCCTTGACCAAGACAATTTACAGAAGGAAGGGTTTATTTGGGTTTATAGTTCCAGAGAGCTGAGTCCATCACTATAGCAGGAAGGCCTGGCACCAGGAAGGTGTGATGTCTGGAGCAGCAAGCTGAGAGAGCAAACTGGGAATGACATATGGCGTTGAAACCTCAAAGCCTATCCCCAGTGACATGCTTCCCCCATCAAGGCCACACTGAGTCTATCCAAATAGTGAACCGACTGGGGGCGAAATATTAAAACATCTAAGTTTTTTTTTTTTTTTTTTTGAGACAGGGTTTCTCTGCATCGACCAGGCTGGCCTTGAACTCACAGAGCTCTGCCTTCCTCTGCCTCCCAAGTGATGGAATTAAAGGTGTGATTACCAAGCCCAGCTCTAAGAATTCTTGACATGGTTACGCATGTAAGGAATATGTCAGGACTGTTCCCAACTCAGCTGTCTAAAGGGGCTCCATTACATTCCTGAGGTAAAGCCAACAAAGTGACAGTGCCCAGTTCTCTAGTGTCTTGTTTTCAACAAAAGAGTAGTAGGTGGGTGTAGTCATGATCCCAGCATTCAGGAGGCAGAGGTTGTGAGTTCCCAGCTAGCCTGGTCTACATAGTGAGTTCTGGGATAGCCAGAGCTACATAGTGAGACCCTGTCTTGTGGGAGTGGGGGCCATGGGGAAGACACTGAACTTTGTGAAGCACTGACTCTTTCCTATTCTCTATTGTGTAATGTACCTTTCCAAGCTATCTTTAGACCTAATATGGCTCTTGTTTTCCTCAAGTTGGCAGGGGTTCCTGATGCAAAAGGCTGTGTGGCTACTGTCCTTGTGAGATGAGTTGCACAGGCTGGACTGTAAATGTGCTGCTGATGCTATCAATGAATGTTTGGACAGCTTAGCCCTCCCATCCCTCCCCACTGACTAGCTGTACATCATGGTCTCAGAGAAATCATTTCCATCTGTATACCAAGAGAGGATGCTTTCTTACATTGTTGTCCAGTCTTACACTCAAAGGTTTTCTTTGATAACTCTGATATCTGCCTCCTAAATCACAGCTCTCCTGCTTTAGTTGCCACAGCATGGGTTACAGACATACACCACCACATCTGGTTTCTGTGAGCCTCCTCGTCCTTTTTTTTTTCTTTGTGAGAATTTCAAGTATGAGCTACATTATGCTCCCTTTTCCCTTGAGCTCCTCCTATCTTCCACATGAACATTCTTTTGTAAATGTTATAAAAATTGTTTTATTCTATATGTATGGGTGTTCTGTCTGCACATATGTATGTCTGTGACCACATATGTGCCTGCTGCCTACAGAGGCTGGAAAATGGCATTAGATCTTCTTGGAACTGGGGTTACAGATGTTGTTGATTTGCCATATGGGTACTGGGAATCAAACCTGGGTCCTCTGGAGGAGCAACCAGTGTTCTTAACCAGTGAGCTGTCTCTCCAGCCCATGATCATTCTTGTACAAGTTTTTTTTTTTCCATTTCTCTTTGGTAACTTCCAAAAAAGGGAATGCTGGTTAAACTTGTTAAGACACTGCCTTCATTATATGGTCCCAGCAATAGATGAAGGTTTCAGTTACTTTATATCCTTGCTATTATTTAGTGCTGTGATTTTTTTCTAATTTTGGATTTTTAAAAATGGATATGAAAAGTCTCACATAAGTTTTTATTTGCATTTTCCTGGTAATTAAATTTTGAGTATTTTATGGGCTTTCTGGTCATTTATATCCTCTATGAAGTTTTACTGACTTTTTACCAAGCTGTTTGTCTCTGGGTATTGAGTTGTGATGTTCTTTGTGCCTGAAATACAAATCTTCTCTCAGTGACTTAAGTGGGTTCCCCAGAAAATCCACTCTGAGATTTGTGTGTAGAACTTCACTGGGGAGTGTCCTATAATAACATCTGTGAGAGAATAGCAACGTAAAGCAGGTGGAGAAGGTGAAGTGTCACTCATTTGCAGTAGAGACAGATGCTGGATCTGAAGCAGACTGAGGTAGGTAGTGTTGTCCCAGCACTCACTGCATTCATTCTTTTTTTTTTTTTTTTTTTTTTTTTTGGTTTTTACGAGACAGGGTTTCTCTGTATTATTTTGGAGGCTGTCGGTCCAGCCCGGCCTCGAACTCACAGAGATCCGCCTGCCTCTGCCTCCCGAGTGCTGGGATTAAAGGCGTGTGCGACTACTGCCCGGCCGTGCACTCACTGCATTCTAACAGTATTCATTTTCATGTGTGTGTGTGTCTGTGTGTGTGTGTGTCTGTGTCTGTGTACATCTGAGGAGGCCAGAAGATATTGGGGTCACCTGGAACTAAAGTTACAGGTGTATGTGAGCTGCCTAATGTGGCTGCTATAAACCTTGGTTGGGTACTCTTCAAGCATGACTCCGTCTCAAAAAATAAGGTGGAGGAGAAGACACTTGGTGTTGATCTGCTCTGCATGTACATCCATACATACACATGTGTACACACAAACACAAAGAAAATGGAGCAAAATCCACAGAACCATGTTAGTATTGATACCTAAATTTACTTTTTCATGTGTTTTTATAAATTATATATAATTATATACTGTATGCTCTTTATACCTTATGAAGCAAAATTTGTTATATTTAGCCTATGCTTATGTTTATGTATTGTGATTGTTAATCTCAGTTTTCAACTGAGGTTCAGAATGGTCCTGGAGATGGGCCTCTGGGAATGACACTGGTAGATTATCTTGATTAGGTTAATTGAGTTGGGGAGACCTGCCTACTGTAGGCCACCAATCTGAATTGTATAAAGAGAAAGTGAGCGGATCTCTCTACTTCCTGGTTGTAAATGTGATGTTAACTCTGCTTCGAGCTCCTGTTGCCTTAACTGCCCTGTCATGGTAGACTGTACTGTCAATTGTGAACAAAGATAAACTTTCTTTCCCTTGCTTATGTTGCTATTGTCCAGTATTTTATTGCATCAGTTGGAGAAGTAATTATAAATACTTTTTAATAAATACATCTATAAATACTTTTTCTCACAAATATGAGTTTATCAGTATACATTATCATCCTTTTATCATACCAATATGTCATGACTTTCTGAACTCATGACTAGACACTGATCTCAAAATTTTTGTGGCATAGGTACAGTGTTGCTGTCCTTTCTTGGATACTTAGTTTAAATTAAGTTTGAACTCTTCATAAGTATCTGTTCACTTTTGATTAATTCTTTCTTTGGGTGAATTTCTAGGAGTGAAGTTTGTAGATCAAAGATTTCACTTGATTTACGGGAAAGGAGATTTGGGTGGGAGGGTAGGGGCATGGGGGAGCCGGGGAGTGGAGAGAGCCTGAGCAAAAATTCACTTTTTAGTTTTGAGTGTGTGTGTATGCATGCGTGGAAGAATGTTGTATGTGTATCTGGTATATGTACATGTGTAAAGTTGCTGTATGCATCCATGTGTACATGTGGATGCTAGAGGAAGACACCAGGTGTCCTGCTCTGTCACTCTGCCTTATTCGTTTGAGACTGGGTCTCCTACTGAACCTGGAGTTAGGCTGGCTGCCAGCAAACCCGTGACCCTTCTCTACTTCCCCACAGCATTGGGGTTACAGGCAGGCACATAGCCAGGTCCAGTTTTTTACATAGTTGCTGGGATTTCAACCTGAACCAGAATACTTGCACAAGTTCTCTTACCCACTGAGTCATCAGCTCAAGAGTTTAAGCCTAAAACCTCAAATTGTGATACAAATAAGTTGTAGCAGTTCACACTCCTGTCAAGTTTAGAGAAATGCACCCATTGTCCTATTCATGAATAGTAAATGTTTCCCTACACCATTACCAACTTTCTTTTTTTGCTTCAAGGATTAAGGTCTCACTTCACTGGCTGATTCTTGTAATCCCAGCAGTTAGGAGACTGAGGTAGGATTTGTAGGGGAAAAGGACCAGCCAAAGAAACACACTTTGTCCCTGGAATCAGAGCCAGTGAAAGAAATACACCCTGGCCTTAAAACTAGAGCCAAAAGGCTAAAAAGGACTAGAGAAAGAAATACACTTTAGAGCCAAATCTGACCCTAACCCTGTGCAGAAAACTAACCAATCCTTGAGCAGGAGCTCTAGCCAATCTGAGCTCAGCACTAAAGTCTGACCAATCCCCACCCTGGAAGCCCTATATAAACCCTATGTCTGTTCAAGTTGTGGCTGTTGGTGCTACCTGGCTGCCCTCTGCCACTCTCCTAGATTCTTCCCTCCCAATAAACCCCTTGGGTGAGCTTTGGGTGAAGACTTTTTGAGGCAGAACAGAGGTGACCTTGGGGAGAGCAGAGCGAGCAGGGCTGTAACACTTGCTGGGGAAACCTTCCCCTGGCAGAGCTGAGTTGTTACACTCGGCTCTCCACTCTCCCGAAGCCCAGGAAACCTTCTCCTGCCTGAGCAAAACTGCTACACTGGGCAAACATCCCCAGCTGGAAGACCCTCTCCTGCTGGAGTAGAGCCAATACATGGGGGAAGCCTTTCCCTGAGGCAGGGCTGTAAACTGCCACACTTACTGCGGCCTGTGGTAGTCCTTGGCTCCCACGCTCCAGGATTCCTTTCCATCTGAGCTGTGTAACACTCAGTATTCTGTGACTCCCGAATGCCGGAATACCTGTCCTACCCGATCCGTCAAAATGCCTACAGGATTGCTGTAGGTTCAAAGACTGCTCAGGTTGGTAGTTTCTGATCAGGCCGGTGTAAGACCTTATTACTCCCTGAGGAAGCTAATGGCTAATGGGGGAGGAAGAAACATTCCCTTAAAAAAATGTGTTTTGCTTACATGTATATCTGTGCACCACATGTGTGCAGTGCCCACAGAGGCCAAAAGAAGGGGTCAGATGCCCCAGAACTGAAGTTACAGATAGCTGTGAGCTGCCATGTGGGTGCTGGGAATTGAACCCATATCCTCTGGAAGAGCAGCCAGTGCTCTTAATAGCTGAATCATCTCTCCAGCCAGAGGAGACATTTTCTTCGGTGGTGCAGCCACTGGTGAAGTGCTTATGCTTCTGTAAACAGACCCTCACCCATCTCCTGTAGCCTACCCTAGTGAAACTCACTGGATCATTAAAAAGAGAAAAAAGACTGGAAAGTGGCAGGGGAAAAGGAAAGGGACTAGTGAGAGTGACATGGGGAAGGGACATATGCTCAAAATACGTTAAATGCCATGGGCTGGAGCAATGACTCAGTGGTTCAATGCCGTAATGAGATCCATTACTTTATATGCACATTTTTAACTAGTGAAAATTAGTTTACAAAAATTATTTATAAAAACAAGCAAACGGAGTGGGGATGTGGTTCAGCAGATAGAGTGCTCACCTAGAATGCATGAAGCCCTCAGTTTGGCCCCCAGCACTGCATAAAACTAGATTCATTGTGTAGATCTCTCTCTTGCTTGTAATCTCAGCATTTAGGAGATAGAGGCAGGAGGAGCATAAACTCAAGGTCATGTTGTCTTAATCTAAATCTCAATCATTCAGTTTTACCACTAAAGACTCAGGAGCCAGATGCTAGGGTGAAAACCTGCTAGCACAGAGAGGCAGAGAAAGCACCTGGCTAGCCTTCCTCCTCTGCCAACATCCCAGAAAGAGCTTTCTCAAATAAAAACTCAGACTGAGTGTCCCTCTCTTCTCCTGTGCATCTCTGTGTCTGTCCTCCTGACCTCCTCTTACTCTCCATGGTTTTTTCCTGTCAACTGGTTGCTTGCTCTGCCTCCTAATTTATGATTGACTTTATTTAATCCAGTTTACAATATTCTAGCAGAAAGCTCTTAGATTAAAGGTGTGTGTTAGGGCTGAGCCACATCACAACTAGAAATGGGTTTTTCTAGTAAATAACACCATCTTGGTGTTCACGGTGTGGCCAAATATTCTGCAACAAGGTCATCCTTAACTTCATTGTCAAGTTTGATACCAGCCTGGGCTGCACAAAATCCTGCCTCTCAAGAAATAAAGAAGTCATGGTCCTGTTGTGTTACCTAGGTTGTTTGAGACTTCTGGGCCCAAGCAGTCCTCCTCCACCAGCCTCCTCAGAAGCCAGTATGCCCAGCCTCTCATCCTTTAACTAGTATTATTTATGAAGTCAACCATTTCCCAAGCTTACTGACCATTGTGGCTGTTGATTTCATGAATAGAAAATGTTCCCCATTCATCAGTCAGTCTTTCTGATATAGCAGTTCTCAACCTGTGGGTTGCAACCCCTGTAGGGGGTTGAGTGACTTTCATAGAGGTTGTCTAGGCCATAGGAAAATACAAATATTTCCATTATGATTCCTAATAGTACCAAAATTAGGGTTATGAAATAGCAACAAAAATAATTTTATGGTTGGGGGTCACTAAGGAAGTGCGTTAAAGGGTTGCAGCGTTAGGAAGGTTGAGAAGCACTGTTCTAATCATTTGTTATGTTGTTTTTCCAGGAACGGCTGAAGCTGGTGACTGTGTTGGGTGCTGGTCTCCTCTGTGGAACTGCACTGGCAGTTATTGTACCTGAAGGGGTGCATGCGCTCTATGAAGAGGTTCTGGAGGGTGAGAGAAAGACCTCATTAAGGACTGTTGGTAGAGCAATTAGTGGAATTTCTCCTGGATACAGTTCATGTTTGTCCTAGACAGGGCATTTAAGAGATACCTTTAGGCACCTTGAACGTTGAACACATCCTTAGCAGTTTTTTGAATGCCATAATTGACTACTTAATATTCATTTGCAATAATGAGCGATTTCAGCCTTTTTCAGTGTATCTGTTCTTATTTTGTGTGCATGTGAGTATGTGTTAATATGTGTACACGTGAGTATGGAAACCAGAGGTTGATGCTAGATCTCTCCTCTGTCTCTTGGAACCTTTTCTTCTTCTTACATGTATTTGTTATTTAGTACGGGTGGGCACACATACTATGTGCATGTGTAGAGGGCAGAGGGTGGCTTGTGGTTGTCAGTTCTCCTCTTCTACCATGTAAGTCCTGGAGATTGAATCAGGCTTTCTTGCAATCATCTCTGCCCACTCTGCCATCTCATCACATCTCAACCTCATTTCTTGAGACAAGGTCTCTGACTAAACCAGGAATTCACAGTTTGGCTAAACTGGGTGACCAAAGAGCTGCAGGGATCCTCCTACCTCTGCCTCCCCAGTGCCAGGAAAATAGTCACACAGCACCATGCCTGGCTTTTTACATGGGTACTGGAGATTTGAACTCAGAGAGTTGACACATTCCCATGTTGCCCATATTCTGGAAGACATTACTGAACTGTTATTTTTTTCTTTAAGTGTTTGGTAGAGTTTATTGGTGGGTTTACTATCTGGGCCTGGTATCTTCATGTCGGAAGGTCATTGCTGTGACCAAATTCCTGAGAAGAACCAGCTTGAGGGGAGAGAGATATTTTGGGTTACGGTTTAAGGGGATCATGTCCATCGTGTCAGGAAAAACCTGGCTGCAGGAGTGACTCAGAGCGATGGTGTCAGCAGTGTGGAATGACTGGTACATTGCATTGTCAATTAGGAAGTGGGGAGAGAGAGATTCAGGCGGAGGTATAACCCATAAGGCTTGTACCAGCAAGCCATTTCTTTCAGTAAGGACTCACCTCTTAAAGGCTCATAACCTCCCAAAATAGCACCAGGGCCAAGAACCAAGTCTTCAAACACATGAACCTGTAGGGAACAAACTTCCAACCATCACATCCTGCCCCTGCTCCTCATAAGTTCATGGTCATCTCATAGTATAAAAAATGTTCAATATGACTTCAAAAGTCCCCATAGTCTGCAGTTCTGAAACTGTTAAAAGACCAGTTTCCTCTGATACCCAAGGCAGTCTCTTAACTGTGAGCCCCTGCAGAATAAGAAACAAATTACTTCTCTCCTAGTTTACAGTGGCACAGATTAAACATTTGCAAGATATTATGAAACAGTGGTTCTCAACTTGGGTTAAACAGCCCTTTCATGGGGGTTGTATATCAGATACCCTGTGTATCAGATATTTACGTTATGGTTCGTAGCAGTAGCAAAATTGCAGTTATAAAGTGGAACAAAATAATTTTATGGATGGAGGGTCACAACATGCAGAACTAACTGTATTAAAGGGTCTCAGCATTAGGAAGGTGTCTTATTTAAGGTTTCAATTGCTGTGAAGAGACACCTTGCCCACGGCAACTTTTATAAAGGAAAACATTTAACTGTGGTGGCTCGCTTACAGTTCAGAGGTCACTCCTTTATCATCATGACAGGATGTGGTAGCATGCAGGCAGACATCGGGCTGGAGACACGGTGATATGCAGGCAACAGGAAGTAGATTGAGACACTGGGGATATCTTGTACAGGAGACCTCAAGGCCCCCTCCCACAGTGACACGCTGTCTCCAACAAGACCACACTGCCCAGTAGTGCCACTCCCTATGAGATTATGGAGCCAGTTCCATTCAGAACACCACAGAATGTTGAGAACCACTTTCCGTACTATGGAGAGATCAGATCAAAGCAAACTAGAAACCCAAGCACCGGAGACTGCCATTCAGTGTCCAATGACTGGGACTCTTGGTGGCATTTCCTGTGCTCCGGTGGATTTATGTAGCCCTGCTCCACAGCTCTGTCCTCTGTAGCTTTTGTGGCCTCTCTTGTGCAGGCTCCACTCAGTGCTGCAGCTTTTGACAGAAGATGGCTTGTGTTCCCAGTACCTGTGACACACTGTTGCAACTTAAGCTTTACCCTCATGGCTTCATGCACAGCCCACCCAGGGAATCGGATCTTGTTTCACACTGCTTTCCCTTAGAGGATTTCTGGAACCTTGCTTGGTACAAACCTTGATCAAATAAAATAAATATATATAAAAAAATTAGAGCCAGGCGGTGGTGCACGCCTTTAATCCCAGCACTCAGGAGGCAGAGGCAGGCGGATCTCTGTGAGTTCGAGGCCAGGCTGGACCGACAGCCTCCAAAGCCACAGAGAAACCCTGTCTCGTAAAAACAAAAACAAGCAAACAAAAAAATTAGAGCCAGTCATGGTCGTATGTATGTGTAACCCTCGTACTGGGAGGGGAGATACTGGAGGGTAGAGCATAGATGGGTAAGCTAATCCTGGGAGCTTGCTAGCCAGCCACTGTACCCAAGACAGCAAGCTCCAAGCTCAGTGAGAGACCCTGACTCCAAAAATAAGATGGTGGGCCAACAAAGTGGAAGGAAAGAACTCACTCAAGTTGTCCTCTGACCCCCTCAAGTGCATCATGGAACACATGCATTAATCCCCCCTCCGCCTACAAAAAATAAGTGGAGAAAATACAGTGGAAAGCCATAGAGGAAGATACCTGTTGTCTACCTCTGACCTCTTCATGCATACACACAGTTGAGCACATGCACACACATGCAAAGACTTTTGACCTTTGTTATGGGGGTAATCAGTAATTTTTTTTTTATTGGATTTAAGACCTACTGCAGGAGATGGAACCCATACTTGACACTGCTAGAGTACCCAAGAACCTGAGACTAGATAGGTCATGGGCCTAGGGGAAAGCTTACTATTATTCTGCCAAAGGATCATAGCAATAAAATGACTTGTAATGATATATTGCTATACCCATAGTGTTCAAACCAGACAAATCCAGCAGTGAGAAGGGGAAGTGGACACAGAGCCCCACCTCTGCTCCTAACCAAGAAGCTATTTGGAATTGAAACCTTCTGGGACAGGGACAATTTTAATTTTCTCCAGTGGAAACTGAGCATATCAACCACAATCCAAGATAGCCCCCATTCCCAGGAGTAGTTGACTAACCTAAAATAGTAGTTGACTTCATTTTCTTTTTCTTTTAGTCTGTTTTGATTGTTGGGTGTTTTGTTTTTGTTTGTCTTTGTTTTGTTTAGAGAGAAAGAATGTGAAGTTGGGTGAGTAGGTCAGAGGGGAGGACCTGGGAGGAGTTGCAGGAGTGAAAAGAATATAATCAAAATATATAAATTTTTTAAAAATAAAAGAACAGTTAGTCTTTAAGCATTTATGTTTGAAGCGTCAAGCATGTGACTATAAATTAGGAATACCCTTGGTTGGATGTTAGTGTCCCAACCACCTTGATGATCTAGTTAATTTAAATGAAAGGATATGTGTCTTCATTGGTGCGGACGAATGTGTGTGTGTTCACTAATAATTTTACAAAAGCTAAATATTTTCTATCCTGCTTGCTTTTTATTTGCAAAGTTTGTATCAACCTAGGTATAAAAGTGTGAATTTGACTACAGTTGCTTTCATTGCCACTGTCCTGCCTTCATCTGGTTTCAGCAGAGTGAAGCTTTCTGAGGAGTCTGGCAAGAGCTTCTCAGATGAAAGAGAAAGATGTAGGATTGGGGCCTTTGGAATGTGACAACACTCTTGCATGGTGATTTACTTCCATGTCCAGAAGTTTGAGTTGATAAGCATTCAGAAGGTCTACACGCCAAAAGCAGAAGGCATTTGGGAATGTTTTCATTACAGCCTTTTAACTTAAGGAGTTAAGGGTTGCCTCAACTTCAATATAGGAATTAGATGTCTTTGCAGTAAAGTAAGTAGCACTTAAAACACAAATGGAAGCTGTTACATTTTGTGGTTCGTTTGCTTCAGGAAAACACCACCAAGCCAGTGAAACCAAGCAGAATGTGATTGCATCAGACAAAGCAGCAGAAATACCAGTTGTCCATGAACACGAGCACAGCCACAGCCACAACCACACACAGCTGCATGCCTACATAGGCGTGTCCCTTGTACTGGGCTTCGTTTTCATGTTGTTAGTGGACCAGATTGGCAATTCCCATGTGCATTCCACTGATGGTGAGTAGCTCTCAGGCTTTCTGGGCTGTGCAGGCACTTTTCAGTGTGGAAATTTACAAACAACTGAATGATTCGCTCTACTTACTTAATGCCAAACTTGTTTTCCTCAGGTGTTGTGGGGCCTTTATTCCATTGGGGGAGCTAGTGAGTTGTGGCATGGCATAACTGTTTATTGTTATGTCAACACTGCTGGGTTTAAAGCAGTCGCATTTGGATGAGAGTCTAGGGTAGAAGTCCTTAATCTGTTTTGTGCTGTGGAACCCTTAGGTAATCTAAAGCCTGTAGCCCACTGACTGGAATGTCGGTCTTTATAAACTTAGTACATAGCACTAATAGAGAATTTGAGGCTATCTTCTTCTGCATACTGAATTCCAGACCAGCCAGGGGGTACACAGTAAAACACTATCTAAAAGCTAGCCAACCAACCAACCAAGCAAAAAAACTTGACAGTGAGTAAATTCTGATCTACTTATTAGATACAGGGAGGAAAGAAGTAAATAAGAAGTCCAAAGGTGCTTTGACCAGACGATTCAAGATGAGTGTCGCCAGCAGTCAGCTTTTGGTGTAGCAGGAAGCCATCAGTCCAGCCTCCTGTGCTAACTATAAACTGTATAGTTTATAAACTGTAACTGGACGAAATGTTTAAACTGCCATCTAAAGACAGCACATTCTGGGGAGAATAACATTTGGAACAGAGACACCTATCTTTACAGGGGTTGGTAATCAGCATCCTTGAGGGCAACCAAAATTGTGATAGGAACTCAATCTTCCCAAGTGTCATTACGTGTCTGTAGTCCTAGCACTTGGGAGGTGAGGTCAGGAGGATGAAGGCCCGCCTCTACTACATAGCAAGTTTGAAGCCAGCCTGGACTACTTCAGATATTGTCTCAGAAATCTCCCAGTGTTTCTGGGGCACAACTCAGAACAACCAGATTCCTAAAAAAAAGTTTTTTGGGTTTATCCACCAGAGAAGACTACTCAGACATGGGTTTAAGCCAATAGAAAGTCTTTATTAGCCAGAGAGTGACTACACTGGGTGTTCAGGACCCCAGTGTATCCAAGCCTTTCTCAGAGTGAGAAACCATGCCCTGGGTTGACACACCTCGGTTGGCAAAAACAGTTAGCTAGAATCAGAACTACGGAAGCCAAAAAGCAAGGTTAGTATGTTTAGAGACCTTCCCAGAGCTATGGGCTTTGATGGATTAGGATTTTGTTCTTGTTTTGACTGGTGTGGCTGCCTTTGCTGGGAAGCTGAGGCAGGGACATTTTGAGTTCAAGGCCAACCAGGGCGGCACAGGGAGGCTCCAGTTCTTAAGTAGCAATGATAATAATAACAAAGGGACCATCTCCAGAGAGATGTTTCTGTTGCTTTATGTCCTACTACTTAGTGATCCTTTCTCATTCTCATGTAGATCCAGAAACAGCAAGGCCTAGCAGTTCCAAAATCACTACCACACTGGGGCTGGTCGTCCACGCTGCAGGTAAGGTGGCATTGCCCTGAGCCGCTCCACACTAAATGCTCCTGGGAGGTTGCTGAACAAAGCCCTGTAGCTCGAGCACAAGCCCTGTTATGCCTGTGTCAAGTTTACAAGCTAAAAAACGATTTCTATATTTTTACTACCTAAACACAAATTATAAGGTGGGCATGGGAGCACACACCTGCAATCCAAGCACCCAGGAAGTGGAAGCAATAGGATCCAGGGTTCACGACCAACTTGAGCTACTTAGTGAGTTCAGGATTAACCTGAGCTGTACATCCAGACCCTGTTCAAAAGAGTCTGGGCTGTACTCAGTGGTAAAACATCTGTCTAGTGTGTGAAAGGCCTGTGTTCAATCCTCAGCACCACCAAACAGAAAGGGTGTTTCTTGTCATTGGAAAATTAAGGTATTTAAAGTAATAATGCTGTTTTGGAAGACAGCTGTACCCACATGTTTATATATAACCTGTGGCTTGTTTTGTATAGTAGTGACAGAATTGAGTAGTTACAAGAGGCCAGGTAACCTGCAAAGTTCAAATATTTCATGCTGTGCTTTAAGAAGTTTCTTGACCTCTGTTATAAGATCTATCTGGAAAAGAGCCTGGGCACTTGAACACCAAACAGCCCTGCTGCCCAGTGTCGACTGAGGTGGTAAGCAGAAGCCTCAGCACTGCTGGTGGGCCTTCCTTTAGCATCACAACCCAAACCTAGACCTGATGGTAGGGTTCTGTCAGAACCAAATAAAGGCATGTGAAAAGGAGCTCACTCCTAGCCTGTTCTTATTTCCTAACAAAATTCACCCATGTCATGCTCTAGAGGCGGTGGGACCTGGGAGAATGGAGTCAATAAATGTGGCAGACTAAAGTCTCATGCAATAGCCAGCTTTCTTCAGAGCCCCAGACAGTTTTACTCTGAGGGTTAAGAAGGGTCACATGGTGCTGAAGAGATGGCTCAATGGTTTAGAGCACATACTGCTCTTCTAGAGGACCTGAGTTCAATTCCCAGCACTCACATCAGGGAGCTTGCAACTACCTCTAACTCCAGCTCCGAGGGGGTCTGACACTGCTGGCTTGCATGAGCGCCTGTACACACTTACACATATGCAAAAGTTCTCATGAGGTAAGGCTGTGTACAATCATAAGGACAAGCCCCATATGACAAAAACATGTCCGTAGAGACAGATAAGGGATAAACATGTAATTGAATAGCAATAGCAAACAATAATGAGAAATCTGAAGTAAACTCACACCTATCTACTACACTTGGAAAGAGAATAAAATCTACACTCCAAGGACAGTTCCATGCTTTGAACAAACAGATCACAAGACTTGTCTTGCTTTCTTGGAGTTTTCTCACAAGCACTCAGAATTCTCCTCACACAACTCCAGCCCTAAACTGTGTTCTGACACACCCATTCAGCAAAAGTCCCTGTCTTGGCTAGTTTTATGTCAGCTTGACATAGCTAGAGTTATCTGAATGGAGGGAGCCTCAACTGAGAAAATGTCTCCATAAGAGCAGGCTATAGGGCATTTTCTTAATTAGTGATTGATGGGGGAGGGCCCAGACCATTATGAATGGTGCAGTCATTTGCTGGTGACCCTGGGTTCTGTAAGAAAGCAGACTGAGCAAGCCTTGGGGAGCAAGTCGGTAAGCAGCTCCTCTCATCTGCATAGCCCCTACATCAGCTCTTGCCTTCAGTTTCCTGCCCCGTTAGATTCCAGTGCTGACTAACTTTAATGATGAACAGTGAAATGGGATTGTAAGCTAAATAAACCCTTTCTCTTCAGGTTGCTTTGTCATGGTGTTTCATCACAGCAATAGTAACCCAAACTAAGACAGTCCCCATCATGTGTGTCATCTATGTTGAGGCCTCAAGTTTTGAAGACAGAGATGCTCCCTTTGAAATTCTTTAGCACTACTATTATTACAGTTGGACTCATCAATGGATGTTGGCATTTCATACTTTATTTAAACAATAAAAACAGCTAACATATGGATTACTCAGAGCCAGATGCTAAGATCTTTGCATATGTTCTTTCATTTTTAGCCCCTACAAACACCCAAAAATGCATGTTTGATTGAACCCATCTTAAAGATGAAGGTCACAGAGGTTGAGTAACTTCCCCAGAACCAAGTCCAGCTCTGCCTGGCTTTGGAATCCCTGCTCTCAGTCCTGTACTGCCGGCCTTCATAGCATCTTCTTTTCACTGTCTCCAAATTTAGCGGATGGTGTAGCTTTGGGAGCAGCAGCTTCTACTTCACAGACTAGTGTCCAGCTAATTGTGTTTGTGGCGATAATGCTACACAAGGTAAGCCAAGATTGGATATTGAACATATTCGTTATTAAAATTTGTCTTGGTCCTTGAAGCATTTCTAAAATGTGATTTTTTTTAGCTTCTAAAAATATATTTATATGTGTGTGTAATGGGCATTATATATATTTATATGTGTGTGTAATATCATTGTTAGCATGAGAAAGTCAGAGAGCAACTTAGTGAAGTCTGCTTCCTCCTTTTACCTTTACCTGGGTCCTGGGGTTTGAACTCTGGTCTCAAGGCTTTCACATCAAGCACCTTGACCCATAGAGGCATCTTGATGGCCTACCCCTTCTTTTTTAAAGTTTTTTAATTGCTATCCATTTAGGAGGATTAATATGTTTGTTCATAGTTTTTTTATTTTCTTAAAATCCTATTTGAAGGGCTTTATTTTTTTTTGTTTCATACACAAATGACTAAATTCTTACTGATTTCCATTTTTTTAAAGATTTGTTTTACTTTGTATTTTATGTATATGAGTGCTCTGTCTGCATATACTCCTGCATGCCAAAAGAGGGAACAGGATCCCATTGTCGTTGGTTTGAGCTACCATTTGGTTGCTGGGAATTGAACTCAGGACCTTTGGAAGGACAGCCAGTGCTCTTAACCACTGAGCCATCTCTCCAGCCCTCAATTTCTATTTTTTTGTAGAAATGTGTTCACATAGCTGACGAGATGGTTCAGTGAGTAAAAGTGCTTGCTAAGCAAGTTTGACAACCCAAGTTCTCAAAAGTTGTGCTCTGATCAACACACACACACACACAGACACACAATAATAATAAATAAATAAGAATTTAAAAATTCAAAATAATTTTGTGCATGCTATTACCAAGAAATACACACACACACACACACACACACAGGGTTTTCTTTGTGAGAATATTGATTCCTAAAGCGCAAGGCTTACCCTTGATGGGATGCCTAGGTTTCTGTTATTAGAGTTCATATTCAGATGATACCACATGCATTTCTTTACGTGGAAGCTAGCCCTGCTTGTTGAGTGATAATAAGGGCTACTTTGTTATTTCCAGGCTCCAGCAGCATTTGGGCTGGTTTCCTTCCTGATGCATGCTGGTCTAGAGCGGAATCGAATTAGAAAGCACTTGCTGGTATTTGCATTGGCAGCACCAGCCATGTCCATGCTGACATACTTAGGACTAAGTAAGGTAAGTATGGGCTGAGAGCTGTGACTGTGACCCAACACAAAACCATAAACTTACTGAAACATGATGTAATTTTTAAAATTTTATCTTATCTAATTATGTTTATTGCTAACTCAGTTGTATGGTTGTCTAACATGAATATTGTAGATGATGGCATTATGTCACAGTATCCAAAGGCTCAACAAACCTGGTAGGGTATTTTCTCAAACTAAGACAGACAAAAGTTGGGAATAAAAATCTGTATAAGATAAATGTCTTAATTCCAAGTTAGTCCTTTTTATGAATTTAATATTTTATTCATATAAATGGAAATTTTTGATATTCTAAGAATATTTGCATAAATATGTAGTAGAATTTCAGTATTCAAAATCGTATCATTTAACCAGCCACGCTAATTTTGTTTGACAGGTAAATAGTAAGTCAGGACCATCCAGTGTTTACTGCTGAGGCAGGCACGGGAAGGAAGCAGTAAGACAAGCCATTCAGTGGCTGACAGCAGAGTAGAGCTGGAACAAAGATGGCTGTAGGCAGCTGAGATTCCAGTTCTTTTAGTTCTTTATCCCTGAACATAGCTTCAGGCTTGAAATGTCAGTTTTCAGTTTAGAGCCCACATACTCCATTTCCAAGCCTTATAATTATGCCCATAGCAACATTCCTTCCTATTTTACCTAAATGTCAGTGAGTAGAATCTGTGAGGAAAATCATGGAACCAAACTAACGAGGGCTGGTTGGAAGGAACCCCCATTCCCCTTAGAAGGTCATTGCTTCAACTTTATATGAAACAATAAATGTGTTGAAAGGAACGTTGGCTCTTCTGGTTTTTTGTTGGTTGGCTGCTTGGTGGTAGTGAGAGTGAACCCAGGTCTAAGCAAGCACTCTCCTGCTGAACTATAACTCCAGACATCTTTTTCTTTCTTCCTCCCTTTCTGTTATTTTCTCATTTAAGAAAGTAACAAGGAAGAAAAGGAAAAGGTTTATGAAAGTATATATGGAAAATGAATGGTTAATGAGTGGTTAGATTCTGTTAACCAGTGTCTGTTGATTGTTGAACTTGAGTCTAGCAGATGAGTTCTTACACAGGGCCTTCTCATTCACCCAGAGAGCCTTGAAAGGATACTGAGGATTAAGCCCAGGGCCTTTCATATGCCGGGCAAACACTCTGCCTCTGAGCCACCTCCCAGCCCTGAGAGTTCCTTTTCAAACACCGACTGCTGTGCCTTTGAACTTTCCATGAGAAACTCCTGATATTTCAGAAGTATGGTGGTACATGCTGTCTGGGGCAAGTCTGTGAAGTTTTAAACAGGGACTTTGGCTCACAGGTCTACTCTTTTTAAAGACTGTGACTGGCTGTATAAAGATGAGCAAGTGATGACAGGTATGGTGGCATGTATCTGTAATCCCAGCACTTGGGAGGCCGAGGCAGATTATATATACTATGAGACCTGTCTTAAATAATCAAAAACAACAAAATTCAGATTAGTGAATGTTGTGGGATATTACTTTTTAACGAGGCAAAGATGTGTTGCATTTGTTTATGCTGTATTTATATAACTATGTAAAGATGTATTGCATTTGTTTTACCCTGCCTGCCTAAGGCACCTGATTGGCCTAATAAAAAGCTGAATGGCCAATAGCTAGGCAGTAGAGGGATAGGTAGGACTGGCAGGTAGAGAGATTAAGTAGGAGGAGAAATGTAGACTGGGGGGAAGAGAGAACAAGGGAGGAAGAAAGGGAGATGCCCTGGCTTAGCCAGGCAGACACTAAGTAGCTGCCAGTCAGCCAGACACAAAAGCAGCAGGAAAAGTAGGACATACAAAATGAAAGAAAGGTAAAAATAAAAAAACCCTGAGGCAAAAACATAGACGAAGAAAAATGGGTTAAATTTAAGTTATAGGAGCTAGAGGGACAAGCATAAGATAAGGCTGAGCGTTCATAATTAATAATAAGTCTCGCCGGGCGTTGGTGGCGCACGCCTTTAATCCCAGCACTCAGGAGGCAGAGGCAGGCAGATCTCTGTGAGTTCGAGGCCAGCCTGGTCTACAGAGCCGATTCCAGGACAGCCTCCAAAACGATACAGAGAAACCCTGTCTCAAAAAACCAAAAAAAAAAAAAAAAAAAAAGTCTCCATGTCATGATTTGGGGACTGTGGTCTGAGAAAGCTACTACAAATGAATGGGATATATTTTAAGTGTTGTGATGGTAGCTATTACATCTTGTTTTGTTTTTGTTTTTGTTTTTTTTGAGAAAGGGTCTCTCTTCATAGCACTGACTGTCCTGGAACTCACAGTGTAGACCAGGCTGGCCTCAGACTCACAGAACCACCTGCCTCTGTTGCATCTTGATTAGTCTGTGTCTCAAGCACCTAGCCTGGTCCACAGAGGATACTTGTTAAATATTAGAACAGGTGAATTATGCCTAAAATTCTAAGATTCCATCTCAGAGGTATTAGTGAAATCTCCCAACCAGCCAACACTTGAAAGTTGCTTTGAAAAGCAACTGTAGTTATTATAGCTTTCATTTCAAAATGGTAAGAGTAAATTTTAAATGTTTTCCCTGCAAAAACATTTGAAGTAATAGATGTTAATTAGCTTGATTTTATTATTTCATTTTTTTCTCAAATCATAGTACCTGTATAATGAAAATTGTGAATTTTAACTAAATTTTAAAGCTGTGATTGTATGTTGTCACTGGTGTTCTTAGACCTTTATGTGACACTTTTCCATAAATGATAGAATTCCAGTCTCAAGATGCCTCCATGTACCAAGCAGCAGCAGGTATAAACATTCAGATTTAGTTGGGACATCCTCCTGTCTCTGACTTTGATGTGACTTTTTTCCTTGTCTCTTCTAATTCACAGAGCAGTAAAGAAGCCCTTTCAGAGGTCAATGCCACTGGAGTGGCCATGCTTTTCTCTGCCGGGACATTTCTTTATGTTGCCACCGTCCATGTCCTCCCCGAGGTGGGCGGCATGGGGCACAGCCACAAACCTGACACCACTGGAGGGAGAGGCCTCAGCCGCCTTGAAGTGGCAGCCCTGGTTTTGGGCTGCCTCATCCCACTTGTCCTGTCAATAGGACACCAGCATTAATGGTTCGGACTCCAGCCTCAGTCCACGGCCATTGCCATCCGGGAAGAAGAGCTAGCGTGTGACGCTCCTCACTTCCTCGGTGTCTTGTCTCACCTTGCCCATCTCCACCTGTGTTCCCAGAGTGCGAGGGAGATGAGAGTCGGTCGTGGAGAAGTGGAGCAGCGTGCAGCAGGACGCTGTAATCAGACAGACTTTGTGTTGTCTTTAAAGGGACTTTGACATCTGAGCTTTGATGTTTCTCTTAACCCTATTCTCAGGGAAGATGGAATTTAGTTTTAAAGACAAGTGAGAACTTCATACAATGAAATAGTAATTATGAAAATACAGTGTTCTCTAATTAAGCTAAAGTTTTTCCCCCTTAGTTTAGAGGCTCTACCGCTTTACCCATTGGTTTTGAACATGGTTCTTACCATGTAAGACTGGTGCTTTAGCGTCTGCCTCTTAGATGCTAACGGTGATGGCAACTGATTTGAGGTTAGAGTAAGGATAACAAGGTAACAAGGACAGGAGACACAAGCTGACCTGTCCCCGAAAGAGACATCCATCGAGAGGAGGTGTCTAGAGTCTTCAACAACTCCTTTGCACGTGAACTCCTTTGCACGTGCCTCCCCAAATACAGCCTGCCCTTCTTCCCAGCAGAGCAGTGGGGGAGGGGCTGGCCTTTGAAGAGGGGTCTGGTGTCTTACAGCATTTTCTGAAGTACCCTTTGCTGCACATCCTTCCAGAGGAGCCAGATGTGTGTTGTTCAGGCACTGTTTCCTTCAACAACAGTATGATCACAGTGAAATTTAGGGATGTTAAATTTTCCGGGAATTTGGATAGTAACATCTTTGTAGTAACCTTTTATAAAGAACACTATTGCAAAGTATGTTGTCCTTTTCTGCTGAGTCAGTGGTTTTCAAACTTCCTAATGCTGTGACCCTTTAACACGGTTCCTCATGGTGTGGTGACCCCCAAACATAAAATTAGTGCATTGCTACTTCATAACTGTCATTTTGCTACTGCAGTGAACTGAAACCTGTCCCGCAGCCCCTGTGGGGGTCACGACCCACAGCTTGAGAACTGCTGGTCTAAGTGTTTCTCCTAGCGCCATCCTCTTAGCAGCGGTCCTTTGGGAAGCCTTGTCCAGAGTGGAGAGTGTTTCTGTGGGCTCATGGGCTCCTGTGCAGGCGGCAGCAGGAGTGTCAGAAGGGAGTGTCTGCTGCTGGCCTCAAGCTCCTTGCAATCATGTCTGCGTCCTCCTCTCCCTGGGCTGTGCTCTGCCCCTCCCTCCCCACGCCCCTTGTCCTGCTTTCTGTCCCAGCTGATGTCAGTACTTGTGAGAGATGCATTTCCATCAGGACAGCCACTTCTGAACCATGGCCATGAAGACAGCACTGTCCCTAGACTTCATTTCCTTCAATGAGTTACCGGTGTGTCAAATGCAGCTTTATCAAGCCCTTAAAAAAGTCACCTCCTCATGTGTGATTGTCACATCGATGGTACTCTGATCATTTAAGCAGTTGAGACAGCGAAAGTATTCAACAAATTTTTCCTGTTTGCCAAAATCTGCCTAAATCCTGTTTTGTCAGATAAGTGTATAGTACTGTATTAATTTATATTTTCTGTACCATTTCAAAAACACTTTACATAAAGAGAGAGCCAAGACTAATTTCTTCAGAGCAGTGGGTACAGTCGTTTGTATTTTTCTATGACACCTATGCCAGCATGCCTTTGGTTTCCTTTATTTCTCTCCTAATTGTCACTGGGTCAGCAGCTGTGGAATTAAACTTGCGAGCCCTCTGCTGGCTGCAGTGAGGAACGAACGTAGCAGAATGGGTACGGTTTGTGCGGAGGCTGGTAGCCATTGCATCCCAGGTTAAATTGAGAAGGCACGCAGTGGGGGACTCTGGGTGACCCCTGAATAGGCGCAAACAGCTGTCTTGGCAAAGGTTCGGTCTCATCGAGTCCTTCCAAAGTACAGCTGTGGTGATACTTTCTAGAAACTTAGTGTCAAGTAAACAGCCAGTGTCTGTGTCTTGTTTGGTTCTGGTAGAAGTAACTTCTGTCATCTTGCTACATGCAGTGGTCAGGGATTGTTGAGCTGACCAGAACCTTCTTCAGCAGCAGTGCCTTGCTGTCGCACTTAGAAGCTTGACTAGACTATCTTGCTGAGTAGGGCCTTGGACTCTGGCAAGGACTGAACCATCAAACTTCTAAATTTGGGCTCCCGCCCCCCCCACTTCCCGCCCCGCCCCCAGACCTCAGTAGTAATGAGCTTTCCAAAGCTGGGACCTTTCCGAGGCCCTGAGTTGCTGCCTGGGGCCTGCCCATCCCTTCCCTGGTCAGCAGCCTCACATAGCCATATGAATCTCTATAGGGCTCAAATGCATTTCAGGCAGCAGGAGCCATGCAGCTGGGCAGAAGTCTGAGAGGTTGCTCACGTGGTGGGCAGTGCCCTCGGAGAGGCCGCCTTGATGTTCACTTTCCAACATGTTTCAATTGTTTTCCTCCTTAAAACTCCCTTCGGAGGTTCGGATGCCTTAATGCAATAACACATTTGAACACATTGATGATACTTCAGCTGATTACCAGTGAAACTATGGGCTACCAAAGAAGTAATTGATAAAAAGCATGGGCCATCCTTCCTCATAGCCAAAGCAGTCTTAATTGCAATTGGAGCCCCTTTCTCTGGGAGACATAGATGTACAGACTCCAAGCGAGCTCTTAAAAGGTAAATTTAGGTTGAAAATACTGACCCACTCCCGTCCCTGGCTCCCCGGTGTTGTCAGTCTCCGTGGTGGTGCAGCAGTGTTCCTGTTTGATTCTGCTCCCCTGTGTGGACTGCTGCCAGCTTGTGTCTTACAGGCAGACATTATGGCCTGGAATGCCAGCAGTTGGGACAGTACCGCCAACCGAGGCAGTGTGCTCCCATTTCACCTTATTCCCCAGACTTCTCAGTTAAAGACAGCCAACAGCCTGCCCTGGGGTCTTGAATCATTAGAAAAAGAAAGGGAGGGCCATTCGGAGGTATCATTTCTTATAGAAAGGAGAAAAGAGATTTAAGAAACAAAACCGTGCGTCACTGGCGGGTTCTCTTTCCAAGGGTCAGAGCTAGGAGGGGACAGCAGCAACAGATTGTGTTGAGCCCTGAAACTCATGGTAGCGAAGCTCTGAACATGGGAACGGTATGGCAACAGCACAAACCTCTAACATACTCGCCTTTGGGCCAGAGCCCCCGACTGTTGCAGCACAGGAGGACACCCTCAGCAGCAGCAGCAGATTTCTGCTCAGGGCAGAATGGGCCTTGCCCCTGAAGAACACTGCTGGAGATGCTATACAACTGCAGCCTTTTTGTATTTGAGACCTTGCAGTTCAGCTCTGGAGGCAGACCTGAAGGTGTGTGGCTGGGGGAAGGACTGGCAGACATGTTGTATGTCTTCTTTAGGCATACTGGTCCAACACAGCTGCTAAACACAGAGACCGACTTCGTCGCTTTGTCTGGTGGTGTCTTCCTATAAGCTGGGAGTCTGATGGGGTGGTAACACCACAGTTCTCCTGGTTTGGTGGCCTGAATGGTGATTTCAAATGTCCCTTTCTCTGGATCCTTTGTACACATAAACTCATTCCATGGATGGCTGCCTTATAATTTTGTCTCCACTTTAATTGTGAATGGTTTAAAAATTGCTGTTTTTTGATTTGTTTTATGATATTAAATTTTTATTAGTGCATTCCTTATGTGAATGGCTCTTTATTTATACATTGGCAATATTTGTGTTTGGCAGCCAGACCTGACACAGATTTGAACGTCAAAGAGGTAGACAATCAGGATGGCTCAGCTGGTAACGGTACCTGCTGCCAAGCCTAATCACCTGGGTTCAATCCCTGAGACCCACATGGTGGAGGGAGAGAACCAATTCCCCCATACAAACAAAAATGTGATTTAAACATTCGGAGGTAAAGGTAGGCTGTAAAGGACGGAAGATAGGTCCTTCAGAAGACAAGTCCAGTGACAACCGCATCCTCCCTTGCTGCTCATTAGCAGATAAAGTTTATAAAAGTAGTTTTTCCAAGAGAGAAGCAGGCAAGTGGATCATCGTCCACCCCTTCAAAGGTGAGAGGTGTTATTGAGCATATATGTTATGGTCAGTTGTGTCTGGAAAGAGATACTTCAGTACAAGTGCTGACTTGAATTAGGTGTGGGGGGAAACACAGACATGCCTCCGTGTGGGGGGCAGGGAACAACTTTCATGAGTTCCTTTCCTTCCCTGGGTTGGTTTGGACTTGGGCTGCCAGGCTTGCTTGACAAGCCTCAAGCACCTTTACCCACTGAGGCATCTCACTAGCATGTGGAGTTCTTTTTTTAATTTATTAACAATGTATATTTATTGTCCTTACTAATGACATGCTCATGCCTGTTGACTTAGCACTCTAGAGGCAGAAGCAGATAGATTGCCATGAGTTCAAGGTGGCCTACGGATTGCGACCCTGTCTCAAAAAAACAACAGGGTCTGGAGATGTAGCTCAGTTGGTAGAGTACTTGTCTAGAGTGCAGTTTCCAAGACTGCATAAAACAGGCATGGTAGTTGGTTGTGTGATGCTAGCACTCAGGAGGGAGAGGCAGGAGGGTCAGAAGGTCAAGGTCATTCTTCACTGTATAGTTCAAGGCCAGCCTGGTATACATGAGACCCCCAAATAATGTATTTCATTTTGACATTTGTATACATACTACATACTTGTAATGTACTTTAATTATATTCATCCCCTTATTACCTTCTGTTGTCTCTCTTCTCCCCCTTTCTGCTGGCTCCTTCTGAAATAGTCTGCCTTCTTTGTTATGTTTTTTTTTTCTTTTTGGACAGGTCTCACTATGTATTCCAAATTCATCTGAAACTCTATATAGACCAGGTCAAGTCAGCCTTGAATTTGGAGATCCGCTTGCTTTGGGAAATAAAGGCATGTGCTCCACACCTAAGGTCTGGGGTGGGGTGGGTGATTTTTTTAAATTTCTATCAGAGCTGAGATAAGATGTAGGATTTGGGCTGGAGAGATGGCTCAGAGGTTAAGAGCACTGACTGCTCTTCCAGAGGGTCTGAGTTCAATTCCCAGCAACCACATGGTGGCTCACAACCATCTGTAATGAGATCTGGCGCCCTCTTCTGACCTGCAGGGACATATGCAGACAGAACACTGTGTACATAATAAATAAATCTTTAAAAAAAAAAAGATGTAGGATTTGTTGTATGACTTATGTTGCACATTGCACAGTGATCTCCAGTTCCACCTATTTTCCTGCAAAGGACATAATTTTGTTCCTTGTGACCAAATAATACTCCACTGTGTATGCGTACACATTTTTTCTTTAACCATTTATCTGTTGATAAGTGGCTAAGCTGACTCCATAACTTGGTTCTTGTGCCTGTCACCTCAGCAAGTATGGGTGCGTATTCAGTATGCTGAGTTTAATTCCTTAGGGTGCACACCCGGGAGTGGCGTAGTCAGATTGTAACCTCCATACTGACTGACATTGTGGTTTAACTGGTTTGTGTTCCCACCGACAGTATTTAAGACTTTCCTTTCACCCATCTTTGCCAGAATTTGCTGTTTTCTCGGATGATGGTCATCTCACTGAGGTGAAATGTTGGTGTTTAGACTTGTATTTCTCTGATGGATACAGAAATCAGTTTTTCATGTCAAATATTTTTCATGCATTTGTTGTCAATTTGCACATCTTTTAAGATGTATCTGTTCATTTGCTCATTTGTTGGTTGCATTGTTTATTCTTTGGATTTTTTTCAGTTATATATATATATATATATATATTGGATATGCCAGGCATTGGTGACTCACGTCTTTAATCCCAGCACTCGGGAGGCAGAGGCAGGAGTATCTCTGTGAGTTCAAGGCCAGCCTGGTCTATAGAGCGAGTTCCAGGACAAACTCCAAAGCAATACAGAGAAACCGTGTCTCAAAAAAACAAAATAAATAAATAAATAAGATATATATTATCCTCTGATAGTTGAATAGCTGAAAGAGATTTTCTTCCATCTGTAAGCTGTCTCTTTATTCTGATAATTGTTTCTTTTACTTTCAGAAGCTTTTTTATTTGATGCAATCTTGCTTTTTGGTTCTTACTATTATTTCATGAAGTATTGGAGGCCTGTTCCAAAAGTTGTTGCCTGTGCTTAGATCTTGGAGTTCAGATTTCCCCATGCCCACGACAGGGATTCTCTATGTAGCCCTGGATATCCTGGAACTAACTCTATAGACCAGGCTGGCTTCAAACCTTTCAAGTGCTAGGATTAAAGGTGTGTACCATCACACTCGGCTCAGATAATTTCTAACAGATTGCTTCATACGGCAGTGTAATAATGAAGTTAAGTGCTATTGTATGTCACTAGAGTCCCTTATGAATCTCAGGTGCTCCAGATTTCTGGAGAACATCTCTTCATTAAGAAAACCAGCTAGGGCTGCAAGATAGTAGTTCAGTGGTTAAGAGCACTGGCTGCTCTTCCAGAGGTCCCTGAGTTCAATTCCCAGCAACCACATGGTGGCTAACAACCATCTGTAATGAGATCTGGTGCATATATTCAGGCAGAAATAAATAAATATATGTGATATATATATTCGTCAAAGAAAGAGAGAAAGAGAAAACCAGCTAAAGCCAGACAGTGGTGGCACAGCAGACCTTTAATCCTAGCACTTGGGAGACAGAGGCAGACAGAGTTCAAGGCCAGCCAGAACTACATATAGAGAAACCCTGTCTTGGGGGGGGGGGCGACAAACGGACCAGCTAAAACATAAAATAAATAATAAAAAATTTAAAAAGGGAGAGGAAAACCAGCAAAGAGGACGTACTATGTGTGGTCCCTGCACCTCTGCGGGGTCTTGGTAGAGAAGAGGGATCTGGCGTCTAGGAAGCTAGCTAGTGGCATGCTCTGCCTCACTTCTAGGACAGGGAAAGACAGCAGCCAAGGGGCTGGCAGTCGTGAGTTTGTGTTATTTCTTAGGAAGATCTGGAGTTCAAGATCTGCCTTGACTCCATGAGACCCTGTCAAAGTGAGGGGTGGGGAGCAGAATATAAAAGTCTAGGTAAGTGGGCCACATGGGTGTCCCTTACCAGCTGCAGTCCTGCCTGATCACCGTATAGGTGTAACATGGATGTGGCAGCAGGGGATTTCTGGGGCTCTTCATTCTGGTGGCTATTGGAGATTTCCCCCCTCCTGCTCCCTGCCTCTAGCCTTCTCCTCAATGTTCCTGTGCACTCTCTCCCTGTCCCTGGGCTATAAAAAAGGGCATGTCCCAGGAGTGACCCTGCCCAACGCCCTCCTCTATGAACAGACCTCTACCATTACCATCAAAACCTCTACTTTTTTAGATTATATTTTATATGTATGAGTATTTTGTCTGCATGGATGTATGTGCACCATGTGTATGTCCAGTACCCTCAGAGGAACAAAGAGGGTTTTGGATCTACTGGAACCAAAGTTAGGGATGTTTGTGAAACATCATGTCAGTGCTGGGAATCGAACCCGGGTTCTCTGAATGACCAGCAAGTGTTCCTGACCACTGAGCCATCTCTCCAGCCTGTGGTTTAGCTGGGTCTTCTGACTCAGGACAAAAGGTAGAGAGGGGCAAAAGAAGCAGGCCTTCTTTATTCTCTGCAATTGCAGCCTTTGTCCCACAACAGGATTGGGTTTGCCTAGGGAATTAGCCTGAATGTTGGCTACAGACACATTTACTCAATACTTAGAGAACCAGAAATTAAACTTCTGTGGGACTTGCACAAACATCCCAGTTGTGCTGAGTGCTAGAAGGCCCTCCCTCCACTTAAGGAAGGTTCTCACTGTGTAGCCCAAGATGGCTCTGAATTTATGACCCATCTCCTTCCACCTCCCAATTGCTGGGCCTGCAGGTATGCACCACTCCTTGCTATAGGGTCATTCCTGATGTATGAATTGTAGAAGGCTTCAAAGCAACTTACATTCAACCTTTTTATTGAGTAAAGATGGAACTAACACTGGTACCTAACCACTGCTGTCTAGCCTGCTGAATTTTGTATTCAGTTCTACATGAGGGACCAACTCCCTGGCTCTCCCTCAGGGATGTTTTGGGAATCTGTGAATTTATAACAATAAATGGCTTACGGGTTTATTAACCAAACTCATCTGCCAAAGTTCAAATAAAATAGCCATCTTAGAATCTAGATTAATATATGTATTTTAATCCACATAGCACCCTCAAGGGACAGCAGCATAAGCATCTCTGGGAAGTCTGTTGTCCCAGTGACGCCCTGGGTTGCAAAGGCCCATATTAGTGCTGGGAAGCAGCAGGCCAGCAGGGCAGCAAGGTGTTCTAGCTACCCCCAGAAACATCCACCCTGGCGTCCTTGGGTGTGAGCACTGTGTGTGTGATCACTTGTGGGCAGTTAGGGCAACAGGCCGCCTGGAGAACAATCTAGAGACTAGTGCAAGGGAACCTGGCAGGGAAATCCCTGATGGGGTAGCAGAGTGGCTTCAGGTGTGTTCCCCCAGACAGGCAAGCCTTCCTGCAGGGTCTGCGGGGACACTGGTCACCCAGTCAGGGACAGTCTTCCACGCCCATACAATATTCTCATTCGCCTCCCCTCTCTTCAACTTTTCCTGGCTTTGCTCTGACCCGTGACAGTGCATGCACCCCACATTACCTCCTGCACTGGTTATTTTAACTGCCAACTTGTCACAACCTAGGGTCACCTGGGAAGAAGTCTCAAAGAGGAATTCTCTAGAGCAGGTTGGCCTGCTGTAGGCCTGCCTGTGGAAGACTGTCCTGACTGTTATTAATGGGATGGTACCATCCCATGGGCTAGGCTCCGGCCTGCACGAGTAGAGAAAGCCATCTGGGCACTAGGCAAACAAGCGAGTATGTGCTCTGCTCCTGGTCTTGGGTGTGATGTGATTGGATGCTTGAGTTCCTGCCTTGACTTACCCAAAATGGATTGTAACTTGGAATTATAAACCAAATAAATCATTTCATCTCGTGTGTTGCTTTTTTGTCGCAGAAGCAGAAATGAGATGAATACATATCCCTCTCCAAGGGGACTCTGGAGACAGCCAAGCCTTGCACAGCAACCCTGCCTGCCATTAGAAGGTTCAATCACAGAAGGAATGGAACACATGAAAAGGGAGTTTACCCGGGGAGTCACTTGGGGAAGGGCATTACAAATGAAGACTTATTTGCCCTGAGTCTATCTGAGCAGGACTAAGAAAGAAGAAGAGCAGCATTCTAGACCAGGGGGAGAGCAAGCAGGGGAAAGACAAGGAGTGCTGGACAGCCAGAATGTCAGTGTGTGTGTTTGTGTGTGTGTGTGTGTGTGTGTGTGTGTGTGTGTGTGTGTGTGTGTAGGGTATTACAGCTGAAGATGACTGGCTAGAGTCATAGCAGTGGTGGCCAACAGAGGGTGTGATGCCGACCCAAGTGGTCAGCTGTGGGCTTTGAGATCAGATGGGGGTGGCAGCTAGTAAGCCTGGACTCTGGGGACCCGGCTGTGTGGAGGAGTGTTTAAGTAAAATGCACGTGAATTAAGCTGGGGGCAGAGAGGAGCAGAGGCTGAGAACACAGCACCCTCAGGAGCCCGGTGGTCATCCTTGATTCTCACAGCTAATGTCTCAAAGTCTGTCATTGAAAGGTGGTCTGCACAGCCTTCTTGGGCACTCCACAGATTCCACTTTAGAGGAGAGGAAGCCAAGGCCCTGAGGCACTGGCCTCCATTTGGTTGGTCAACAAGAGCAGAAAACCACTGAGCAAAGATGCACTTGCTGAGTGCCTACTGCACACCCCGTTCCTGTCCTGAAGTACTTTATCTCTAGAACAGCCATCACATGAGGGAAACTCAAACCGAGCAGGCAGTGTGCCAGAGTACAAGAACAGCAGAGAGCCACTGGAACCCAGGCTATCTGAGACAGGCCACAGCCTTTCTGTGGGGCCCAGGGTGAGAGTCTGAGTCCTGGAATTAGGGTTAAAGGATGGAGACATCTGGTGCTGCTCTGAGGGCTGGCCACTTGTCCTTCTTGCTCCTCTAGGGATACTTGGGTGCTGAGCTAGCTCAGAGAAGCCAGAGTTGTATCGTCCCTGGGTTCTTCATTTGGTACACACCGGGAAAGAGGGGAAATGGCATGGTCATGTGTGTGGGGGTCAAGGACAGAGTGGGTAGGGAGCAGAGGAGGTGATACTGGGGAAGAGCCACTTTGAACATGTCGCTGGAAGCCTTTGTGGCCCAGTCAGGGTGTAAGGCCAGTGAAACCCGTGTGTTTTATTGCCTTTTCCTGCGTGTGCAAGTTAGCCTGTCTAAGAGCAGAGAGCTGCATCCCCATTAGGTTTCATTCACACAGCTCCTTCCTGGAGGCTGCTTATGTAGAGTGCACTGTTAATACTCCAGTTCCGGAGGATCTGACACGCTCTTCTGGTCTCCTCAGGGCTCCTGCGTGCACACAAAGTCCACTCAACTAAACGTATGCACACATAAATTCTGAGAATGGTCTCTTAAAGAACCCTGAGGTAAGTTGTCAATTGAGAAATGACTGACACAGATAACACTCAAATGGTTCCGTTCACAAGCTGTGAGCTGCCGTGGGAAGCTCTAGATTC
The DNA here is from genome assembly GCF_017639785.1 of Mesocricetus auratus. Taxonomy (NCBI): domain Eukaryota; kingdom Metazoa; phylum Chordata; class Mammalia; order Rodentia; family Cricetidae; genus Mesocricetus; species Mesocricetus auratus. The sequence continues at coordinate 36,237,913 of NW_024429186.1, read as the reverse complement.
AGAACAAACCAAGACGTCTGATGGACTGCTTGCTCCCACTCCACGGGAATACACAGGTCCACCGTGTTTCAGGAAAAGCCTAGCTGTGTAACCTTGAGTACACAACTTCTGGTTTTGACACAGTGTCTCATTATGTAGCCCAGTTTGATCTCCAAGTTGTGATCCTCCTGCCTCAGATTCCTGAATAATCGGATCACAGAAGTGTTTCTCTGAGTGGTAGATAACTTAAAAAAAAACTGAGCAGTGCACCTCAGGGTCTTAGAAAACAAGAACAAACCAGCTGCCAAACCAGAGATAGAAAGTAATGAAACAGGGACTGAGAAGATAGAAAAAATGAAACAGAGTTAAACACTAAAAAGAAGTAAAAGTTCTTTTAAAAAAATTCTAAGAACCAGAGAAACCCTGTCTCAAAAAACAAAAAAAAAATAAAGATTATTTATATGTTTGAGTGTTTTACCTGAATGTATATATTTGTACCACATGTGTCTCTGGTACCCACGGAGATCAAAAGAGGGCACTAGATCCCCTGGAACTGGAGTTACAGCATGATTGTGAGCCACATGTGCTGGGAATTGAACTCTTGTCCTCTACAAGAGAGCAACAAATGCTCTTAACCACTGAGCCATCTCCATGCTCCTAGAGTTAGTTCTTTGGAATGACAAACAAGATTGACAACGTTTAGCTAAACTCATCATAAGAAAAAGAGGAGAGCAATATTGAGACAATTAGAGCAAGGGATGGTGGCAGATACCTTTAATCCCAGCACTCTAGAGGTAGAGGCAGGAGGATTTCTGTGAGTTCAAGTCATCCTAGTCATAGTGACTTCCAAGCAAACCAGGTTGACACAGTGAGACATTGTCTCAGAGAGAGAGAGAGAGAGAGAGAGAGAGAGAGAGAGAGAGAGAGAGAGAGAGAGAGAGAGAGAGAGAGAAGAAAGGCATGGAGGTGGGACATGGTACTACTCCAACAGATACCAATGGCATCCAGGATCACTAGGGAATATTTTGAAAACCTGTGTTCCAAAATAATGGAAAATCTAGAATAAATGGACAAATTACTGGGACAATGAAGAATAAAATGTTCCCCTCGGCCTCTTGTCACAATTAGCCGAATTAGGTGATCTGCAAACAGCACACTAAGAGCAGCCCCTCCACATCTAACCAGGAGATGGGGGGCACCTTTAGCCTGAGTTTCCACCCCAGTCTCATTTGATTATCATGACTGGGCAACTCAGCCAAGTGTGGCAGTACACACCTGTAATTACAGCACTCCAGAAGTGGAGGCAGGAGGATGACAGGTTTGAGGCCAGCTGGGCTACATGGCAAGATCCTGTCTCAAAAAGGAAGGAAGGAAGGAAAGGAGGGAGGGAGGGAAGGAGGGAGGGAGGGAGGGAGGGAGGGAGGGAGGGAGGGAGGGAGGGAAGGCAGGCAGGCTCTCAGGATCCCTCACTTACTTGGTCCTCGGCCCTGGCTTCTCTGTCTTCCCCAGAACTCTCAGTGTGCATTAAGGCTCCCATCAATGGGGCAGAGAACACAGTGGAAATGGAAAAGCTTTGCCCTGACCTGGCATCATCCAGGCTGTTTGACAAGGGAAAGAGAATCACTCAAGTATCTCATTGCTTGCCTCTTAGTTTTTCTACCCAACATTAACTGCTAGCTGAAGGCTGCCCTGCATGCAGATGAGATGATCAAGACTGACTTCTCTCTGCCACTGAAGAAACCTGGGCTCCATTTCTTTCATCACAGATAGTTTCCCAGGAGCCCCTGATCTCACTCAGCCCTTCCCCTTGAAAAAATGTCTCATGAGTGGTTCTACCTATGCCGAGGCTCACAAGCTCATCACTGGCCTTTACTACAAGGAAGGCCAGAGCTGCCACTGACCTGATCAGGACAGCAAGAATGAATTTGTCAGGAGGGCCAGAGAGCCAGGCCTGGGGGGGGGTATTATTCCAGAACAATACTTCAAACCCTGTTTGTACCACAGAGCCTTAACTGCTGCTGTCCTGTGCTGCCAGGAGTCTGACTCCTAGTGGCTGCCGCTGCCACTGGCACCCTTGCTACTGCTGCACCAGGAAGGCAGCCCAGAAGCCACAATGGCCTCTGGGAGCCAGTCAGGTGCCTTAGGCACCTGCTTCCCTGGAAAAGCACCCACCTGTGCATGCTACTTCCTGTGTTTATCACCTGCAAGTCAAGGCCCTACTGTGCTCCAGGGGACACAATACCACAGTTCTTGGTGCAGGTTTTTGTTTGGTTGGTTTGTTTGTGTCTAAGAAGAGCAGGGCTCCTCCAGTAAGTGTCGGGGTTATAAACTTGAGCACCTGCAAGGGACGCTGTGTGTGTGTGTGTGTGTGTGTGTGTGTGTGTGTGTGTGTGTGTGTGTGTAACTCAACTGTAGAGAAAATGCCTGGCTTTCACAAGGCCCCAGTGTGATCCTCAGTAAGGCAAAAATAGTCTTTATGGACTATAGAGAGGAAAAGCTGGGCTGAGATGATGGTGGGGGGGTCTTTGAAGGATGCCCTTTAGGGCATTCAGGTCAAATATTTTAAAGCATTAAGCAAATGGTGAAAGTGAGGAAAGACTGTGGGTTGGCTGGGGAAGGGTACTAGGACTGGAAAGGTCTGTAACTCGCTTTGGATGGTGGTTACATGGTGTGTGCATTCACCAAATGAGCCCTTGTAATACGGTGTACTAAGTTTACCTCAGTGATGCTTGCTCAGGGCAAATTAATCTGGGCAAACGGATTTGGCTCTCAGATTACCCATGTATTTGCAAGCTCTGATGCCATTTCACTCTTTTATTTCACACAGAGGACTCACAGATCCTGAGGGAGGAAAGTGGTTTCACTAAGGGCATGGGTGAATCATGACTGCCTCTGAGGGGCTGCCGGTTCTCACCTAGACAAGACCAGAAGGAGGGGAGTGGCTCCAGTACGCAAACAAACCCTTCTTCACTTTTGGAGTGCCTTTCCGCCTTCAGAGGAGGCCAAAGGCTCACCAGTCCTGGCCAGAAAGTCAACCAATGCCCACACTGCGAGTGGGCGTGGACAGAGCACTCATAGCCCTGGGGAGCACCCGAGGTGCACAGATAAATCACGATCACAAACTGCATTGACAGCTTGAGATCGACACTGAGTGCCAAATGCCGACACAGACTGCCTAGTGCCAGGAAAAGAAATCCAATCTGACCCAGGCAGACGCGGTGGCGCAATGTGAAACCCACCTGCGGGGACAGGGAAGGGCCCCGGACCTTGCTGGAACCTAGTTTTCGAGGCGGATCCTTGGGCACTTACCGAAGTCTTAGCTGCCACTGGCCTGCCTCCAAGAGGTAGGCGCGTCTCTGCTTTACAGATGCGGAAAAACACGGTCCAGCGGCTTGCAGAGCCATTGAAAGCCTGAGTTGGAATCACAAGTCCTGGTCCCTAACACCACGCCCACGGCCAGAGGCGAGCAGGGGTTTACGGAGTGACTCCTGCTCCTCACCAAGCACACCTAGCCAGCGTTTTGATGTAGGCGCTACAGACTATAAGGAACTGGGGGAGCGCTGGGCACCTGGGTGAGGGTGGGGAGGTGCAGTGGCCAAATCCCCGGCCGAGCGACAGGCCGGGACCCTGGGGACTCACAGAGTTGGGCACTCTGCAGCCGACGCCAGCCCTGATTGGCGCTCGCCGCTGGCCTGCGGCCGGCTCACCTGCCACTCCCAGCCAATCCAGGCCACCAGAATTGAGGCTGCCAGCGCGGGAGGGGTTGGGGGGAGTGGATGCTGCGAGCCTGCGGCGGAGCTGCCCTCCCCGCGGAGTTCCCTCCCGGTCGGCGGTGCTCCAGAGCTTCGTCCCAGCCGCTGGCTGCGATTCCCGCGTCCCTCGGCGTCCGGCTCCGCTAGCTGGGACGCGCCCCGACGGCGTCCCGAGCTGCCTTCGCTCGTCGCGCCCACTGCTTCCCGCAGTCCTCCCTGTCCCTTCCAGTCCCACGAAGGGGGTGGGCCCGGCCGGGGCAGCGCCTCCGAGACAGGATGTTCACGTCCAAGTCCAACTCGGTGTCGCCATCGCCATCCCTGGAGCAGGCCGACGCGGACGCGCTGGACATCAGCACCAAAGTGCAGCTCTACGGGGTTCTGTGGAAGCGACCGTTCGGGAGATCGTCCGCCAAGTGGTCCCGGCGGTGAGTGAGTTCCCGCGTCCCGGGAGACCTCCCCTCCCCGCCTTGGGAGTGAGCCCCAAGCCTCAGGACCCCTCCCACTCCCCTAGTCACCGCCCTGCCTCAGCCTTCCTCTGTGACCTTGGCCCGCCCCGCCAGTTTCTCTCGGTGCTGTCCCCGCTGGAACTAGAATGGAATCGCGGGCCTTTAGTTGCTGGGAATCCTCTGAGGAATGAACCAAGTCCCGGGTCCCAAGAGGCGAGGCTGCATGTGGGCTGGAGAGACTGAGGTTAAATTGGGCCAGACTGAGCAGAAGGAGATGCCGATTCTGCAGAGACTCCACAGCCGATCCCATCCCTTTGTTAAGGCTTAAAGTGGGTTGGGAGATGGACGCCAGTCTCTGTCCATCAGACCACGGACTGTTCTGAAACACTCAGGAGAGATGAGAACCACAAACCTTGTATAAGAAGTTGTGTTGGGCCGGGCGTTGGTGGCGCACGCCTTTAATCCCAGCACTCGGTAGGCAGAGGCAGGCGGATCTCTGTGAGTTCGAGACCAGCCTGGTCTACAGGGCGAGTTCCAGGACAGCCTCCAAAACAATACAGAGAAACACTGTCTCGAAAAAAGAAAAGAAAAAAGTTGTGTTGGTAACCCTTCCAGCTGTGCCTTGATCACACATACACACACACACACATAAACATATAATTATACATATACATATACATATACATATACATATACATATACATATACATATACATATATCCCTGAAGTTGGAGTGGGGGAGAGGGTATTTTGGTCCTGTCCAAAGCACAGGTGTTGTGGAGAGCCAGAGCAACCTTGGCCCCATTCTCAGCACCAACTCCAAATGAAGGCCCCCGAGAAACCTGGCTTTCTGGATACAACCAGCCCTGATAGGTATTGGGAAAAGGGGAATCAGATGTGGCTTTGCAGTCTCCCAAAGCTGGCTGCAAATGCAATGGACCATTTTCTGCACCTCGTTTATCCTCAAGTCAACTAAGATTTACTAAAACACTCAGACTTTGTCCTGGCCCCTCCCTGGAGGGTGTGACCATTCTTGGGACCACAGCCCCTTCTCCATCCCACGAATGAGTCTGAGTGCCTTGGACCGCAGATCACGTGCATGTGGTGTGCTTAGTTCTGATATTCGATTTTGATGAATAATTTAATAATTCCTGTAAGACCTCAGAACAGATGGAGGTGTGGATGGGATTTTACATTTCACAGACGGTTTCATACACTTTTATTACTTCTGGCTGATTTCTCTAGGGGATTTAATGGGATATAGGCCCCCGGAGTCCCTCCCAAGTTGAGTTACTCTCTGATACTTTAAGTGAAGGCTTGGAGCGATGTGAAGGTTACATGAGAGGGGATTCACAGGGCTGCGCTGTCTAAACCGCAGCCACTGAGGGCCAGGAGCATCCGGTCTCTGCCCCAGCACTTGAGTGAGCGTGGGGAGTGGGGGAGGAGCTGTTGTGAACTATTGTGCCACAGCTGCTGTACACAATGTCCAACTACCTCAGGTAGCCTTCTCTCTCCTTCATGTCTGAATTTTGTCCTCGTTTAAGACTTTCCCTGAGCTGGGCGGTGGTGGCACACTCCTTTAAGTCCAGCACTCAGGAGGCAGAGGCAGGTGGGTCTCTGTAAATTACAGGACAGCCTGGTCTATTGAGTGAGTTCCAGGACAGCCTCCAAAGCTACAGAGAAGCCCTGTCTTAAAAACCAAGAAACAACAACAACAAAAAAGACTTTCCTGCCAGGCGTTTTCAATCGGTTGCATCCATTATGTGGTAGCCGCCTTGGACCCCTAGCCTGAGTCTCCTGGTTCCCTTTCCCCTGTAAATACGGTGGGGGGGGGGGACCTGGCATATGCAGTTGATTTGGGACTGATAAGTACTAGGAGAAAACCTCTTAGCTAAAAGCAATGTTGTAGAGGCCAGAGCATTTGGTGTTGTGGCCCTGAGAATCTCTGTCAGCAGTTTCCACAGCCACCCAAAACAAACCAGTCTAAGTCAAAACAGTAAGTCCCAGTGCCAAGTCAAGGCCTCAACCCTTTGAAAGAGACTGTCACCTCAGTCACCTTCCTGGCTCACGAGTTGTCACTCTGCAAAGACTCTCCATCCTCTGGGTCTCAGAAAGCAGCTAGCTTCTTACCTGCCAGCTCTAGACTTTGTTCTTGTTCCCACCTCTGGGAGAATACCTCCCCCTCCTCCATCCCCAACACACATGCTTTTCCCTTGAGTCAGCAACAGACAGTCAGAAAGTCAGAGTATAGAAGCAGGCCCGACGCCCAGTCCAGCCTCCTGGGCTTCCCAGTGAGGCCTCTGGGCTCCAGTTTCCATTTGTGAAGTGCAGTCTCCGGACCTCAGCTAATTAGTGGCCACAGGAAGGCTTGGGACAGGGCAGCCAACACCCACCACTGCGGAGGCTCGCCATTAGGAAAATCAATGCCGTAGCGGGCAGCCGAGGGAAAGAGGCCTGGAGAGGCTCTGTGCTGCACAAATAACCACCGGGCAGGATGGAACTGGCTGTGGCTGGCTGCGTTCTATAAAACCTCTCCTCCTCAGGGTCTGTGTCTTAGGGGGAGCCTCCGGTACCCCACCACCACCTCTACCCCCACCTTGCCCAAACAGTGGTGGGAAGATGCCGTCATTGTTAATTTACTCTCCTCTGGGCAAAGGAAGAGAAGGCAATCACAGTGTTCATTAACAGAGAAAAGAGAATTTCGAGATGGGTCTGGAGGGCAAATTGACCACAGACGGATCCTTCCTCTTGGGGGGGGGTAGCCTGAATGCAGATGCAAAGATCTGAGTGTTCTGAACGAGAGGAGAGGAGGGTCTTGGCTTCAGTCAGGTCAGCAAGGGCTACCTGGGATGCCCTTCTGAGGCCACCATTGTGTCTCCAGGACTCAGCTGGGAAAACATACGTAGGTTCCTGCTGCCACTTGAGAGTGAGGTAACGTTGGCTCCAAGACCAACATCTCACAGAAGTCTAAATCTTGCATCCTGTCTCCGCTAATCCCCAGGAGGTGTTGAACCCAGATGCCCTGCTGTCAGGTGTTGTTGAACCCAGATGCCCTGCTGTCAGGTGTTGTATACCTTGGCTGCTTCCTCAGTCTCCCTACTCCCAACCTAGTCGTCTCCACTGCCACACTCCTGTAGTCTCTCACACATGGTCTGTGGGCAGAGCAAACTACACTTAAAGGAAAGTGTGACAACATGGAGGCTGAGGGACATCACGAAAGGACAAGCGCCTTCAGATGGGCTCTTTCCTCTGTTTTCTGAAACCTATTTCATTTAACGTTTTCACAGTTTTTGTTTTTAATTTACATCTATATGTGCACGCCTGTTTGAATGTATGCATACCATGTGCATGCAATGCCACTCTGTTGGCCCAGATTCATGCATGCTACTGAGAGCCTTTCTCCTCTGTAGCCACCCTCACTCACACTTAAAGGGTGTCCCCGACTTCCAATTTCTCTCCTCCGTCCACACCCCCAAACACTGAAGGACTCACTAGACCACACTGGACGCTGCTGGCTTTAATTGTTCTCCTTGAGATTTTATCTGTAGCGCGCGTGCGCTCGCGTGTGTGTGTGTGTGTGTGTGTGTGTGTGTGTGTGTGTGTGTGTGTGTGCTCTGCCTGCATGCATATCTGTACATTCTGTGCATACAGTGCTCACAGAGGCTACAGAGGGAATTGGATCTTCTGAAACAAGAGTTACATATGGCTGTGAGCTGACATGTAGGTGCTGGGAACCGAACCTAGGTCCTCTGGAAAAGTAGCCAGTACCCTTCATCACTGAGCCACCTCTCCGGCCTGGGCTGATTGTTCTTTAACAAGGCCTGTCTGATATACACTGCATGTGTGCTCTGAACATTTTTTTCCGCCTCCACTGGATCTCAGTGTTAAGCACTGAGCTCTGGCTGGGCCCTTACTATACTCAGAGCACGGACAGGGTAGAGGGAAGGGACGCCACACTACGGAAATCCTTCATGTTAGATGACACCTGTGTGCCGTCCTGTCACTCAATCTAAAATCCTGGCCATGTGTCATAGGACTTAGGCCATGCTCCTGCCTAACTATTCAGCTTGCTCTGCTGGTTTTTACCTTCTGGTAACTCTGGCTCACCCACTTTGCCAAGATGTGACCTCCTCAGGGCCACATCTCTCAATTCTAAACCCAAAATTTGACCTCCCAGGACTTGTTCGATATCTGGGCCTGCTCTCAGCCCCTGTTTACAGACCTGCCCTCTCTCCTTCCACTCCCCCTACACCCTGGCCCCCCCTTAACACTTATCTGCACGTAACACCAGACATATTTTGATAACTTTGAGCATACCGTTCTCTGCATTGCCCCAGTCTGTCTAGAGAACATTGCTTCCTCTTCTACCTCCTCCAACTTCTTAAGACATTCCTTATCCTTTAAAACCCTGATCAGTTATGAGCTCCTCTCAGACCTCAGTCAGACCCTAAACTATTCACCCCCTGGTGTCCATGCTTCTGCTTTTTACACAAACTTCCCTTGTTGCTCTGTGTCCTGGTGCTTTGCAGTCTCTGTGTATTCTCCAGGCGCTGTGTAATACTGCAGTGCACTCTGCCATGCTGTAATGTCACAGGAATGTATCCTGGTGCTTCCCAGGGTCACAGCTTCCTCCTGGTGCTTTCCATGTTGCTGTGTACCCCCCCCCGTGGCCTGACAGTGTCACCCCATATGCTAGCGCTTTCTATTTTTAGCTTCCCCGCTGACCCACTGTGTGATCTGGGACATATTATTAATCTCCCTGCATTCCAGTTTCATCACCTACCTTGACTAAGCAGTGAATGAATTACTACACCAACTGTTGTTGCTCAAACAGGGCCTGGTACAAAGGAGGCGCTTGATAAACAGGAGCTATTTTAGAATTCTTTCTTTCCACGCGTTCTCTCCTGCGTTCAACTCTTGAGCTCCTTGGGCACAGGGACTAATCAAGCTGCCAGGGCCCGGTACAGAACCTGCTTAGGTGAAGTAGTTGGCTCTGTAACAGGTCTCTGAGCTGAGCCGGGCCGGCCTGCAGCCATTCCACAGTGACTGATTGGCTCACGGGAGCCAAACGGCTGCTAGTAGTGGTGAGGAGGGCTGGCAACACAGAGCACAGGCAGCCGAGATCCCAGTTTCCCACTGACGAGTTGGTTAATCTCACTGTGCTTCAGTTTTCTCACCCGTGTACTAGGAAACAACACCCGCCCATCACCTAGAGACATTTAAATAAGATGAAGCGTGTGCAGCAAGGGCATACCTTGCTGACTTCTAAATTCTGCCATCTGGAGGTGGAAATAGCAGAGTGGGGGCTGAGGATATGGTTCACCTGGTAGACTGCTTGTCCAGCGTGCCCAAAGCTCTGTGTTCAGTTCTCAGATCTCCATAAGCCAGGCATGGAGACCCATGCCTATAATCATAGCACTCGGAGATGGAGGCAGGAAGATCAGAGGTTCAAGGTCAGCATCAGCTCTATAATGAGTTTGAGGCCAGCCTGACCACCTGAGACACAATGATAATAATAATAATAATAATAAACTAGAGAGAAGAGGCAGCCAGGACTGACATGAAAACATTACCGTGTGCAGACTCCAGGCTTCCCGTAACCCAAGAGGGCTAAAAGCCAAAGCTGACAGTAAAGCTTCTCCAAGGACAGATGCTGGCCCTGGAGATGGGGGAAGCTTCAGACTGGAGGAGGATGGTGCTGTGACATGTGTTTGGAAAGCAGGAAGCCAGCCAGCTGGACTGCAGCCATGTTCTCTTCAGTAGCTGCTGTGTAGCACAAACGGGAAGAGGGGCAGGGTGGCTGTGCAGACATTGAACGTAGAATAAGGCATAGTGGTCACCAGAATGATAATGAACACTTCCTGTGCGTTTACTATGAGCTCAGTCCTTGTGTGATCAGACTCACTTCCCTCTGGGCATGAGAAATAGCCGCACGGGACCCGAGGCCCAGGAAGACTAACTAGTGCCTCGCCCATACTCCTAGTAGCTGGTGGGGCTACCACCTTGGCCGCTGCATTGGCTTCCCACCTCTCTATCCTGGGCGCGTGTCCTCAGCCAGGACAGCAGCTCCATGAGCCATATAGGAGGCAGGAGCAGGGCCTGGTGGTCCTGGGTTCCAGTCCTTCTTCTGCTGTTGTAGGGCTATGTAGATTCCATCACATCTAAGCCCTTCTTTTCTCACCTGTGAAATGGGAGTGGAAGGCCCCGCCCACCTCCAGCATTGTTCTGAGAGCTTGCCTCACAGAAGCTAGTATATAGACATGGTGACTGTGACCAGCCCTTACACTGACCGCCCAGGTCTGCCCAGCCCAAAGGAGGTTGCCCCAGCCTTGCATACTGAGCGAGGGTGTCTAGAACAGGGCAACTTTGAAGAAGGCACGAGAAGATGAATGCTTCTCTGTGCAGTCTTGCAAAGACTTCTAAGGGCCCCAGCTGCTGAGTAGAAGCTAAAGGACATCAGAGTGACCACCACCAAGGCAGTTGGATAAGCAAAGATCTTTTGGGTCTGGTTAAATGAGCCATGGTTATGTTGAGCTTACCCTCTGCCTCCGGGTCTGTGCCAGGTGTGGCTCATACGGCCGTCCTGCTGAAGAATGGCCACCGTGGAGCAAAGGCTGCCTGGAGCATCTCCTCCTCCTTTCTGTGCTTCCTTAGGAGGGGAGTGACATCTGGGGACACCCTGTGTATTGGGAAGATCCTGGGATTTAGCAAATGCCCTGCTTATACCAGGACAATCTGTTTCCCCTGACAGCCAGGGCTAGCTTTTTACAATGTAAGTCAGGTCTTATCACTCCTGCTCAAAGCCCTGCCACGGCCATTTTACCCTGAGAGAAAACCAGTCTCTTAACAGGTAGTTTCAGGCCCTCACGTCACCTCTCTCTTCCATTTCTGCACAGAAAGTGCAGGGGCACCTGCCTGGATGGGTAACTGTGGCTGTTAAATGTATTAGCAGAAGAAACCATGTGGAGCCAGGGGTAGGCTGGGGTGGTAAAGGCTCAGTGAATGGAAGTACTGTCATTGTTGCTATCACAGTAGCCATAGGGCCTTTGTAGTCTAGATATAGAAATTGTGTTCTTGCTTCTTCTGCTTCTGCCTTCTGGATCCTTTTAGAACCAAGTACATTCTCAACCCAGATCCTTGGTACCTGTCAGCCCTGAGTCTGAGGTACCTGCCCTCTCCTTACAGATTCTTCTTGACATAGAGGCCCTCTGTGCAGCTCAGGCTGGCCTCAGACTTGTAGTCCTTCTGTCTCAGCATCTCATGTGCTCAGCATCTCATGTGCTCAGCATCTCATGTGCTCAGCATCTCATGTGCTAAGCATCTCATGTGCTGGGATCTGAGGCATGTGCCACTGGTGAGCCTCTTGTGGCCAAGGCTGCCTTTGAACTCACTATGTAGTTGAGGATGACTTTGAACTCCTTAGTCTCTTGTTTCTACTTCCTGTATACTTGGGGTTAGAGGTGTGTGCCACAATGCTGGTTTATGTGGTACTAGAGATTGCTCTGTGTATGCCGGGCAAGCACTCTGCGGTTAACTACACCTCCAGCCCAGGTTCCTGTTTGATAAAGCCACAGCTCCGTTAGATCATGGCCCTATCTAATTATTAGCTGAACCATAGTCTCCTAGAAATCCTGTGTCCAGATACAGTCGCTCCTCAGGGAGGGATTCAACATATTAAGGGCTCATGAGGCACTATTGTGGGGGTGCCATCGTGGGGGTGGGGAGGCAGCTCTGTTCGGCTTGCCTGCATTTCCCACAGAGGGACCTCATCAGGTCATGCATCCATCCACCCCATCCTGGGTCATGACTAGGTTGTAACTACAGTCTCATTCATTCCCCACATCCATCCCATAATGTAGGTGCCATCACTTCTGTTCTGTGGAGACCAAGGCTCAGGGAGCTGAGTGTCTTTACCCAAACTTCCCATGCCCAAGCTGGAAAATGGGAGGTCTAAGCTCTTACCTACACTGTGACATTCTTTTGGAGACATCTGCCTTCCCACGGGACTGGTATGGCATAGTCCCATCCTCCAGGAGCCCGGTGGCCCTCTCTGGATAAAGAAGCACACAGGTGTGGCAGTGGGTACTCGGTGCCAAGTGCAGGAATCCAAACACAGTGTCCACCAGGGCTGCGATTGTTCTGCGGCTGGAAGAGCCCTGGTACAGTACAGAAAATGAGCTGAAGCCAGACTGCTCTGCAGTCTCAGCTGCTCAGGAAATTGAGATGGGGGGAGATTGCTTAAATCTGTGAGTTCAAGACCAGCCTGGACAACATAGCAAGATCTCCATCTCAAAAGTGGGGGGGGGGGGGCAAAATTATGAACTCACACAAAGTACAAAGTTGAGTTTCAGTTCCCTCGGGAAAGGGACTGTGGCAATCTTTTAGTCTGCCCCTCCACTCTGCCCCAAAGCCACTATAGTTGCAGGGACGATCATGTGGGTGGTGGAACCTGCAGGGGTCCTTTGAATTCTTGATGCCACCAGCATCTTCTCAAGCTACTCATCCGAAGTGAACACTTTAACAACAGGTCTTGAGGTGGTTTTGCAGTATTTGATTTTCATAGTACAAATACTCCTGTGTGGCCTATATTGTCACCAGTGTCGTGTCACTGAATGCTGAGCAGGTAAGAGAGTTACACTGTTAGCCACTGTGAGTCTATCCTAGCAGGTTCCAATATGTTGCTGCTCTGAACTTTCCCCTGTGCACGCACCCATGCACATACACACACATGCATGTGCACAGGCACACTCACACACACATACATGTTCACAAGCACACACACACATACATGTGCATAGGCGCACACACACAGAGACATACATACATGTGCATGCCCTACAACTCGGGATCCCTCCAGATCCTTTTCAGGTTACATCAGAACATTTGTCCCTGAGGAGGGAGAGTTCTAGCATCTTTGAGCCTTGGGAGCTTTGAGACCTAATTGGGTCTCCCCCCGGAGCACCCCCATGGATCACTCAGCTGGAGCACACTTGACTTCCTAAAGCTTCCAGTGATTGTTCTGTATGGGTCCCCAAGGTGGGTCAAGGAGTCTACCTGTTGACATTGAGGATTTGCTTCACAGCCGGTACCCAGAAAGTACCATGGCCACTTTGATCCCAACTTAGGCTTGAATCCCAGACTGAGACAGACAAAAGAGAATGCAGGTATCACCTTGGGGTATCAGGACAGCAGACCTCCACAGCTGATATCCAATTCCATCGGATTACACTGAAACACCGGTCTAGAATCATGTGTCTCATCCTCCATCCACATTGGACGGGCGCTCCCACGCGACTGGGGTACTAGATAGTTCAGAGGGTAAAGGGACCAGGTTTCTACTGTGCTGAAGAGGGCAGTCCTGGAAACCAGTTATGGACCTCCCTCCTTCAGTACCTGTACAGGAGGCCATCTGAGGCCACTCTGTGCAATGTGCATTGTGAACTAGGGTCCCTACGGGCTCCCATGTGAGTTCAGGGTCCCCAGGGGTGTTCTTGACCCACAAGATCTCACCATTTTCTCACGCCTCCCTCGTAGGTTTTTTATCATCAAAGAAAGCTTTCTTCTTTACTACTCTGAGAGTGAGAAAAAGAGCTTTGAAACCAATAAATACTTCAATATACATCCTAAGGTAAGGAGGCTGCTGTCCAGGGCCACAGCGAGGGAGGGCCTACAGGGAACATTTGGGGATGGTAGGAAACTCTCTGTTGTCTTGATTTGGTTTAGAATGTGGAGGACAAATCCTCTCAAGGCTCAAGACACCCCATCTAGCCTCTGCCCTGGGTTTCCCTACACACACACACACACACACACACACACACACACACACACACACACACACACACACACCACTTTTTGAGTCGCAGAGCCCACCCCAGCTCTCCCAGCTCTTTTTCCTTCTGGGAGTCAGTCCTAGCCTTGGTGTCATACTCTGGGATGTGGTCCAGCTTGAGGTCCTTGGCAAAGCCCTTGGCTTTCTCCAGGCGCCTCCTGGGACTCTGAAGTGGTGTGAGCTTGGTGGGGTGGGAGCTGCCTGCTCTGCTTCTCCCACAGGGTGTCATCCCACTGGGCGGCTGCCTGGTGGAGGCCAGAGAAGAGCCCAGCATGCCCTATGCCATGAAGATCTCACACCAGGATTTCCATGTGAGTGGGGACCCTCCCCTAGACCAGGGTTCACAGGACAAAGCAGCTTCACCTTGTTCCCCTGGGAACAGCCCTGTGCAGTCTGGCCTGAAAGGGATATCAGGGCCCAGGCCTGTTGGGGGTGGGGGAGAGAAGATCTCACCTCCCTCTCCTTTAGATTGCTCTCACTCTGGCTCCTCTTCCCGGCAGGGGAATGTCTTGTTGGCTGCTGAGTCTGAGTTTGAGCAGACACAATGGCTTGAGATGCTGCAGGAGTCTGGGAAGGTGTAAGTATCTGCCATCCGGGCCTCTGAGGGGCCGGAAGGAGAGTGGGTGGGCTAGACTGGCCCTGTCCACTTGCCTCTCTGCTGGGCTCTGAGACAGGGCTGTGGGAGCTGGTTAGGGTGTGTGGGCAGAAACAGCTCAGGCTGTAGAGCATCTGTGAGGGTCCCCTAAGTGGTGACTTTGGGAAGGCGTCTGCAATGACAGGTGGCAGATGTGGACATCATTAGCCTCCAATTCCTGGGAGTTAGTCAATCCTTGCTCCTCATGCTCAGCACCTCAGTGCGTCTGTCTTGCCTTCCCAGACCTGTAAGTAACCCTAGCAAGGAAGGACCATAGATAGTATTTACAAATCACAGAAACCACCTGACCAACGCAGCCTGTGCCTATTCAAGCAAGTCAATGCTTCTAACTCAACCAATAACACCAAGTACCTAGCCTTGAACCAGGTGGTGGGCATGCGGCAGTGTAGCAAGGGAAGCAGTCCCTTCCCTCCTCTGTGAGCATCCTTGGCTCTGTCCCTGTGGCCCACTTTGCAACCTCAGCCTCCGGTTACCGTAACTGATCAATGCTGGTGGCGTGCCCAGAGCCCTGGGTGCCAGATTGAGCTGAGATTCTGCAGGGTGGAGGAGAGGCCAATACAGAACATGCACAATCTCCTTCTCCCCAGGCCTTCCTCCTGGTTTAAGTTTGTATTTCTCCTCTCCTCCCCTCTCTCCCATCTGTCTTCCCTCCCCAGGACCTGGAAAAATGCCCAATTAGGAGAAGCTATGATCAAAAGCCTGGAGGCACAGGGGCTGCAGCTGGCAAAGGAGAAGCAGGAATATTTAGGTTGGTTACAGGGGTGAACTGGACTCTGAAGGTCCCTGATGGCAGCACTTGGGGACCTGGGTGAAAGAGGGACTTGGTGGGAGTGGTCCGGGAGGTCTCTCTGGGACTTGGAAGGAGCTTGGCACCTAGAGCACTTCTCGGTGTGATTAATGTCCTTTTGACCAGGGAGCTAGAGGCAGGAGAGACTAGCGGCCAGGAGTTTGGCTTTAGACCCAGCCCCGTCACCTGCCTATCTGTTGTGTGGATCTGTAGGCCACCTAGTCTCTATACGCCTCAGTTACCCCCTCCTTAAAGCAGAGACCGGAATGGTCCCTAGTGTTAGAGGAGGGGTGGGATCAGCTTAAAGGGAAAAATCCCTGGGTGTGTGCACGTGTCAGGCGTTCAGTTGAAGGATCTAAAAGTGGAAAAAACATCATCCTGCCTGAGCCCTGGGTCCTGTGCCTATCCTCTCCATCTCCTCACCAGACCCACTGTAAACTGAGCTGCAAGGGGCCAGCCCCATGCTCGAACTGTCTGCTAAAGGCCCCTCCCTGGTTGGGAGGGATGATGAGAATGGCTTGATCCTCTTCCTGGGAGCTAGCTGAGACTTCTGAGGCTCCTCTCCCCCTGCTCTAAGCACAGCCCCTCCTCACCTGGAATGTGCCCTCTCCGACTAACCAGGCAGGAGGAGGCCGCAGAGACCACAGGCGGCAAAGGCCCTCCTGAGCCTCCATGCAGGTCTCCTGTGGATCTATAGATGCGCAGTACAGGAAAGATGGCCTGAAAGGCCGCTGGGGCCAGTGACACAGCTTCCGTTCAGCAGGGCAGGACCCCGCCCCTGGCTAGGAGAGCAGACCTCTTCCCTGGGAGGTGGCATAGGTGGCAGAGGCCCCCTGGGTCCCCTCCCCGCAGGACCCCTGAGCTGTTTCCAGTGAGTGTGTGCTTGCTTTGGCAGACAAGCTGATGGAGGAGACCGAAGAGCTGTGCCTTCAGAGGGAGCAGAGAGAGGTAAGCACATAGTGCGACTGTGCAGAAAGACTCAACTCCTCCGCAGGGCTGGCATGAGGGCAGTGTTTCTCAACCTGTGGGCCACGACCCCTTTGGCAGGGGGTTGAACAATCCTTTTACAGGGATCGCCTAAGACCATCGAAAAACAGATATTTACAATGCGATTTATAACAGTAGCGAGATTACAGTTATGAAGTCACAATGAAAATAATTTTATGGTTGGGGGTCACCACAACATGAGGAACTGTGTTATTAAAGGGCCTCAGCATTAGGGAGGTTGAGAACCACTGCATTTGGGGATGGTGCTGGTGGTGGTGGGGACTAGTCATGCAGACACTTGTCTGAGAGACCTCAGATGGGATGGAACAGCAAGGCCACTAAATGACAATGTCTTGGTGGGAAGCATAGTTTTCCTGTGAACTCTAGAGAAAGGGATGAGTGAACAGGTCTTAGAGACAAAGCCATCTAAGCATTTCATAAGTGGCTTGGTGGCCTCAGTTATGGGGTGGGGGCTTCTGGTCCATAAGAGTGTTGGGGTTTGAGAACCTCCGCGATCCCTTCATTCTGTTGGCATTGACAATGCGAGCCCCGTGGAGGCTCAGCACAGGCTGAGGACTCTTGCCTCATTTGAGCCATTGGAGCCCAGTCCATTCCCATACCTGAAGGGCAGGGCATGTGGCAAGCAGAAACCTGGAGCTGTGGTTGTATGTGACCTTAGCCCGTCTAGCTGGATGGCCCCTGACAAGTTACTTAACCTCTTTGAACGTTGATATTTTTGTCCAAAAATAATAAAACCCACCCTTTTGGGGATGTTATAAAGATTAAGCAGATTTTGCATCGAAAGTACTTGACATACTGTGTGTACAGTGTGTACTGAGTGACTAACTTCTTCTTAGCACTCTGCTCATATAATCATTAATTATGGGCCACTCCAGCATGGGTGAGGCCTGGCATTGCAGAGTGGTGCCCAGAGAAGCCTATGTAGGCTCCTTTGCATTGTCCCTTTGCATTGTCCTCTGTCGGGCCAGCCACAGGGCTGAGGCTATCAGCTGAAGCACAGTGCCTGGCTGTGACTCAGCTCAGGAATTCCTCATGGGACTGTAACACATGCCCTAAAGTCAAGAAACACAAGGCCCCCTCAGACCACAAACCCTCCAAGTCCTGTCACAGCACCCAGCTTAAGATAAGAGCCTGGTAACCGTGGAAAGAACCAAGACTGAGATGACTTGATTCTTGCAACTTTACATTATGGCTTAATTTCAAACCACTAGGACAATCCACCTTCGTTTTTCTTCCAAAATTTCACCTCCTGTGCCCATTTATTCTTCCAAATAGACTTTAGAGTCTTTTCATTGATTACAAATAAAAGAAAAACAAGGCTCAAGATTTTAATTGGGAGGTATGGAGTTGAAAGTGAGGTTTAGTGTTTAGGCTGACGGTGGTGGTGCACACCTTTATCCCAGCACTCAGGAAGACAGAGACAGATTTCTATGAGTTCGAGGCCAGTCTGGTCTACAGAATGAGTGCCAGGACAGACTCCAAAGCTACACAGAGAAACCCTGTCTCAAAAAAAGAAAGTATTTTGTGTAAGGGTGTTTTTGCTGCACACATGTCTATGTATCACATGTGTGCCGGGTGCCCAGGAAGGGCAGATGAGGGAGTAGGACCCTGACCTGGCCTCACCATAGGACTACACTTCTCTTCCCCCAGAGGTTGAGCCCTAAGGTCTGCACACTCTCACCTAGATCCCATTAGGGTTTGGCCTTTTCTCCATAGCATCCTGTGCGTTTGGAGCAAGACTTTGGGATACTGCCAGAAACTTTAAGGACAGGTGGTTTGGGAGGCCCAGCATGGGAAGGAGTGGGAGACACAGCCCCAGGTGGGGAGAGGAGACTTAGCCAACAGAGGTTGAATCTGGGGCAGAAATGGGCCCGAGGAAAATTTAGATACACTATCTAGGTCTTAGCTTGGAAATTAGGGCAGCGGAGACCCAGGGCACACAGACCTCGCTTAATGCCACAGCACTGAAGTGGGTCGCTGGCAGCTACAGAATACAAGTAAGGTGCAAGCCCAGATGTTGATGTGGGGGAGGATGCTTGGAGCAGGCATCAGGAGGAGAACTCCCTGTCAGTGATGCGTTCTAGATCAGAAACAGAGCCCAGACTGCTCCCGGTGTGGCCACACAGAATCACAGTGCCCAAATGCTATTCTTCCTCAGTTTGCTAACCTATAGGGTAGGTATACTTTTCCCCAATACCATCCCCTCCTATTCTATATCAGAGATTGGCAGAGGAGTTTGGGGCCACATAGAAAGAATTCTGTATCCCAGAGACATGATGGTTCTGTTGATGTATGAGGTTTCTGGGGGATAGCCTGACCCATAGGAAGAAACCGGACTCTGCAGCCAGGAGACCTGCCGGAGTCTCGCGGTGTGAATGTTGTCTGATTCCTCTGGGCTTCATGTTCTTCATCTCTGACGCTTGATAAAAGCAATAGCAGCCAGCTGCTCTGTGTTCTTTTGGGTTTCCAGGAAGCCAAACAGACTAGAATTCAGGGAAATGTGCCATGTGATGGTGTGGCCATGTATTTGTAGTCATGGTGTAGACATGGCATTTTCCATGTGTCAGAGAGAACCTGGGACTCTTAGCCAAGAATGCATTGAGAATTTCCTGGGCATATCTTCCAGGGCCATCAGACTTCTTTTTTTGGTGGTGGTGGTGGGGTGTTCTTTCTAGATAGTTTCTCTGTGTAGCCCTGGCTGTCCTGGAACTCACTCTGTAGAGCAGGTTGGCCTGGAACTCATAGAGATCCACCTGCCTCTGCCTCTCACGTGCTGGTATTAAAGGTGTGCGCCACCGCCATCCAGCAGGCTTCATTCTTAGTGCAGCACATTCTGTAGATTTTGACAAGTATAAAATGCCACTAATTCACCGCTGCGATATCACAAAGAATAGTTTCACTGCCTTAAAATCCCTGTGTTCTATGTGCCCGTCTCTCCACTGACTGTAGCAACCACTGATCTTTTTTTGGTTTTTTTTTTTTGTTTTTGTTTTTCAATACAGGATTTCTCTGTATTGTTTTGGAGCCTGTCCTGGAACTCACTTGGTAGACAAGGATGGTCTCGAACTTACAGAGATCCGCCTGCCTCTGCCTCCCGAGTGCTGGGATTAAAGGCATACGCCACCACCACCCAGCTAACCACTGATCTTTTTACCAGCTGCAATATTTGCTTTCCAGAATGTCATGGACTTGGAGTCATATACCACATAACCTTTCCAGGTCACCATCTTAGCCTAGTGAGGTACATTTAAATGTCCACCATGCCTTTGTACAGCTTAAACACTGTTTTTTTTTCAGAGCTGAATACATTTGGTATCTGGGTATATACCTCAGTTTGTCTATTTTCCCACTGAAGGACCTCTGGATTATTCCAGGTTTCGGTAATTATGAATGAAGCTGCTATAAACACTCAGATAATTAGGAGGTTTATTTTGGTATGGAAAGATACTGTCAGTTCACTTAAATAAGTAACAAGGGATATTATAATTTTTAGACATAGGTCTCAATATTTAATTTGGAAGGAATTCTCTTGAATTCACTTTGGCTCATGTTACTCAGAAATATATTGTTTAATCTCCAGTCACTTTGTGGATTTTCTTGCTATTGTTTTGCTATTAGTTTGTAGTATAATTTCATTATTTATTAAGAGCAAATATTATATGGCTTCTAGTCTTTTAAATTTGTTAAGGTGCTTCTCCTTCTGCAGAGTCTACTGCTATTGGTAAATGTTCTATGCGAGCTTAGGAATAATGTAGAATATGCCATCATTGAATGGTGTGATTTATTGATCCTAGTCAGTTTGATCTAGCATGACAAAATCAGGCCAAGTGGCTTCAACAAGCGTTCTGGAGATAGAAAATGAAAGATCAAGTTGTGAAAAATCCATGGTCTCTTCTGAGGTCTCTTCCACAGGCAGCTGATGGTGTATTTCAGTCCTACCTTGTCCACACATGGGATAACATGAAAGCAAGCTCTCCGGTGTATTTGGAAGTTTCTCTCAGCAAAGACGTTCTTTATTCTGTCACAGTATGGCTTTGTTATTCTGCTTTGGGTTTTGCTTGCTTGCTTGCTCTGTGAGACAGAGTGACATGTAGTTTAAGTCAGCCTTGACCTGATAAGCTTTGTTTCCTGCGTTCACATCCTGAGTTCCGGGACAACAAGAGCGTACCATCACACCTGAGCGCACCATCGTGCCTGGCTATTCAGTTGTCTTGTGTTTTGAATCTCAAATTTGGTGTGTGTGTGTGTGTGTGTGTGTGTGTGTGTGTGTGTGTGTGTGTGTGTGTGTAATTCCCATTTCCCTAGATATTAGTTATCTATTTCTCCATACCTATCTTTTTCTATTAAAGTCTTTAGCATATAACCCACAGTTGGGTTTGTTTTTTTGTTTCTAATTCCTGGTCTGATAATTTTAACAATCCTGCCATCTGACTCTAGTTCTGATAGTCTCTTCAAATTGTGTATTATACCTTATTTTCAGACAGGGTCTCTCTATGTAGCCTTGAATGGCCTGGAACTCACTACATAGACCAGACTGGCCTCCAACTCACAAGGATACATCTGCCTTTGTCTTTTGAGTGCTAAGATTAAAATCCTGGCCTGGATGGCACATGATAAGTGGTTATGAAATTACAAGCAGTTTGCATGAATGAGGTTGTGCAACCCTCCTAGTAAGTCTACAAGACCATGCTTCCTGTTTCAGGTAGTACTTGACCGTCCTCTCCTCTCTCTGCTCTAGATCTTAAGGCTGTCCAGCCTACAATCCCCAGCTTCATTTTGCTGTTTATGTGCAAATGACTCCCAGGTTGATACCTTTAGTCCCTTCCTTCTGTTTCCAACCATCCTCTGATTCCCAACAAATGACATCACATTCCAGCCAGATGTTCAAAGATGCTAAGAATATACCTTGTCTGAGACCAAGATGTCTTGCCTTTACCCTCCCTAGAAGAGCTGGTTTCTTCTCACATACCCATCTCGGGCTATGTACCACCCAAGGTTTATGCAGGTCAGGAACCTGAGGGTCCTCCCTCCTTCCTCTCTTTCCCACCCTACTCCCAAGTCCTATAGCTAAGTGCCTTGTGTAAACTAGTGTTGTCACCTCCTGCCTGGGGTCCTTAAACTCTTTCTACCTATTTTGTCTTTTCCTCCACACTGCAACCAACTCAAGTGTTTACAGGGAAAATAAATCATGTCACCTGCCACCATCCTTCTGCTCTCGGAACTGTCTCTGCAGCTGCTGCAATGATGTATACAGCTGCAATCCCAGCACTGATTGTGGCACCAGGAAACATGGTCAAAGCCAGTCTGGGATACAGTCTGTCTCACTATGTATCCAAACAAACAATCAAACAACAAAATTTTCTTTGCTTCTTGTTCAGGGAAAAACCAAACAAGATTCTCTACCAAACCAAACAAGATCCTCTACCTAACCCTGAGGTCCTGCATGGCCTATGGTGTCTCCTTTGTCAGCTTCCCTGCTTCTTTGACCCCTGCCTCCTGCCCATCATATTTGCTCTCGTGTCTCATATGAGCCTGACTTGGTTCTTCCAGGCAACATGTTTCCACGGGAGCTTTGTATATTGTATTTCTTCCATCTGGAATGTTCTTTCCTCTTGTACCTACTAGGCAAGCCTCTGAGCTAAATCTCCAACCCGTTTATGTTCCCACCTTTGTCTGTCAGCTCAAGAATCAACTGGTTGCCTCTCTTCCCACCTCCATCGAGTTTTCTATTCCATTTCCATCCAGGCCAGCTTGACCTGGTACTGAGTCCCTGTCCTGCAGGACATGAATCTTGTAGTACTCTCTGGGATACCTGATTATTTTAGTAATGCTGGATTCCTACATTTGATCTAAAATTCTGGTCTGGGTTTCTGAGTAGCTGCCCTAGACCATAGGAACATCTTCAGATCCTCCATGCAGAGCTCAGCAGGTACTTGGTAAATAGATGTAGCATGAATGAATAAATAGAACTATGAGAAAAAAATCTCACGGGGCTATTTCCTGGAATTGCATTGTGTCTGTAAATTAGTCGCAAAGAATTCTCCCTGTATCAAGGCTTCCTGATCAGGAGCCCCTGTAGCTGTATTCTTTTCATGGGTATAATTAGTTTTATTGAGGACAAGAAATCATGATCTGTGAAGCATGGCAAACAAGATGTGTTTAGCTTAGCGGGCAGGAAACTTGGGGACAGAATGGCTTTTTAAAATACTTGAAGGGAAAAGAAATTAGTCTTATTTGATGGTCCAAGGAGAAGCTGGATTCGGGGAGGGAAGCTGAGAGGGAGGCAGATTTGAGCTGAAATGGACAACACGGGCGGCTTGCTTCTCCAAGTGCACTACAGCACCCTGGGATGACCAGGTGCTAGCCACTGCCCTTGGCCCTGCGGGTCTTCTGTTCGGCTCTGGGTCGTGTGCTAGCTCCTGTTTTGTGTGCTGGGTTCCACAGGTCTCGGAGACTAAGAGAGCCCATGGAGGTAGGTGTGATAAAGGCCAGGAGTGAGGCAGCTGCTGAGGAGAGGGAAAGTTTGAACAAGGCAGAGATGGCTCGAGGGACTGGGAGAGGAGCAGAGTTTTGTCCATGAGTGAGGTGAGCCTGCTATTGGTTCCCTGTGAAGATTTCCACTAATCATTTGCCAATGCTTTTGTATCTGTGGCTTTGAGTGAGAGAGAGAGGGAGGGAGGGAGGGAGGGAGAGAGGGAGGGAGGAGAGAAGGAGGGAAGGAAAGAGAGGAGAGAAGAGATGGAGGGAGGGAGAGAGAGGAAAGGAGAGAAGGAGGGAGGGAGAGAGGAGAGAAGGAGGGAGGGAGGGAGGGAGGGAGGGAGGGAGGGAGGGAGGGAGGGAGGGAGGGAGGGAGAGAGGGAGGGAGAAGCAGGGCTGCCATGAGAGTCACTCAAACCAACCTTGGCCACCTGTAGGCATAAAATCATCAGGGGATTCGAGCATCGTGTAAAGACTGAACTTCTTTAAAGTTGCTTTGGTGCTGGGTGGCTCTGGTTCACGACACCCATTCTTCTGGCCCCTGGAGGCAGCAGCAAATGCTCCCCTGGGCATAGCTGGTCACTGACGTGGGTAGAGACAACTTACCACATATACTTGGGACCTCTGAGTGGAGAAGAACATAAGGCAAATGGGTTGTTGTTGCCCTGTTGTGTTCAAGGTTGCTTTCCCCTTGGGTTCTTGGAGGCACTGCCTGGCTTCTGCTAGTGTTCCGAAGTACCTGAGCACAGGGAAGGGAAGGTTGAGTTTCAGACACTGTCCGTCTACGGACAGTTCAACAGAAGCTATGCCAGTGTGGTTATTCCATTGTGATTGCACGTGAAGGGAGGTGGCTGTTAGCCCCAGGGCTAGGGAGCTTTGCAGGGAGGCGAAGTGAGGCTGGAGAGTGGAGTCCTCTACTGAGTCCTGGTGATCATTTCTGAAACAGCAGGAGTCTTGGGACCTGTGTGAACCATTATGGAGCTCAGGTGCTTCCGGCTAGTGAGTTCTATGGGCTTCTCAGCAGCTCTTGCACAGCTGACAAACATCACCTGAGGAGAAGTAGTCAAGTATGTTGACCCTGGCCAGAGAGGCTCTCAGCACCAGCAACACCATGTGCATTAAAGCAGAGTTTCGTTTTTCTTTATTATTATTATTGCTATTCTTATTTTGTGACAGGGTTTCTCTGTGTAGCCCTGGCTGTCCTGGAACTTACTCTGCAGACCAGGCTGGCCTCAAACTCACAGAGATCCACCTGCTTCTGCCTCCCTAAAGCTGGAGTTAAAGGCGTGTGCCACTACTACCTAGCCTCATATTTCTTTTTTTAAGGTCTGAAGTTTTCTTCAGTTGTAAGGAGGGATATATGCAAGAACACAAATTTAATTTATATCTTATTTAGATATGACATGTCAAATATAGATATAGGCTAGGTCATGGCTTCTGCAGTTACCAAAAGCCCCTATATGTCCATGGTTTTTAGTAGCACAAATGGCTACTTGGGCTGGCTGGAGCCCTGTCTCATGTGTCCTCATTCTTGGGGACCCAGACTAAGGGGACCCCCTACCTATGCCAGGAGAAAGGAACCATGGGCTACCACACATCATCTTTTCAAAAGATATCTGCTCTCCTGCTCACATCTGCCTCAGCCACTCCCATGAGCCCTGCTACCTATAGACTTGCATGTGCCCAGGGGCATCAGAATGCCAGGGAGCAGCCCAGGTGGTGGTGACCACATTTAGCAAACTGAGGCAGTTTGTAACCATGTGTCAGTAAACATTAGACGAGAAAGAAGTAGCTTACTTGGGCAAGAAACTTAGGTGTGTGGATTAAAATAAGACTCTCCTCTATGTATTTTATTCCCTCTCTGCATCTCTTCAAAGCAACATTGACCTCCATAGGCATACCATTCCCTAGCAAGGATGCCATTATACTTGAGAACAAAGCCCCCAGGGGACCAGAGAATAATTTGGAACTGGAAAGTGAGAGAGCAGATGCAGAAACAAAATGCTTCCACAACATAAAATGTAGAGGAACAAAGCAGATGACATAAAAAACAAAACAAAACAACTTATGAACTTGGTGAAATGGATCCCTAATACCATCTGCTACTGACCCAGGGGTAACAGGACCCCTAACCTAGAGGCTCCAACTTTCTGGGAGAATCATTCAGGCTGGCTGGCTTCCCTGAAGGGACTGGTCTGGCCCCCTGGGACTTGTCCTGGGCCTTCCAACACTCCTATTCCCATAGGTCTGAGGAGAGGGAAGCTGTCCACCTGACTCATCCCTACAAATAAAGAAAATCTTGGGTTGGGAATAGCTTGGCTTTGCCACTATACCTGATGTCATTCTGTATCCTGGAAATACACACTCCACGGATTTTTTTTGTTTTTGTTTTTCCATGCTTAAGGCACAGCCACTTCACCTTGGGATGTTAACCCCTAGAGCTGCCCAGTGGAGCAGCATCCAGAATTACCATCACATGTATTAAGAGGATCCTTGTTGGGGACATGTCTAAGCCTGTCCTTCCTCTTGCTGATGGTTGTCATGGCACAGGTTCATCACGCTTTTGGGTTAGTTGAGACTGCATACCACTGAATGGAGCCTAGGCGCTTGTGCCCCAGGCTGAGCCAAATCCTGGAGTGTCCTCTGGGCTAGCATAAGGAGGAATCTCCTGAGGCTAGGGCCCTGCACCACCTGTGACGTGCCCCTTCTCTTCAGGAGCTTGAGCGCCTGAACCAGGTGCTGGAGGCCGAGAAGCAGCAGTTCGAGGAGGTGGTACAAGAGCTCAGAGTGGAGCAAGAGCAGATCAAGAGGTGATGGCTGGTCCTGGGGGGCATCAGGGAGGGCACACCCCGGCTCTTGAGGGGATAGCACTGGGGCAGGGATTGCCCTGGTCCTGGGAGGGGCAGTGGGTCATGCCCCACCCTTGGAGGGATAGCACAGGGGAGAAGAGGAGGAGGATGCCCAGGCCCTGGGAAGGGAAATGGGAGAGGGCATGCTCAGGTCCTGGGAAGGGAAATGGGAGGAGCATGCCCAGGTCCTGGGAGGGAAATGGGAGGAGCATACCCAGGTCCTGGGAGGGAAATGGGAGGAGCATGCCCAGGTCCTGGGAGGGAAATGGGAGAGGGCATGCCCAGGTCCTGGGAGGGACAATAGCAGGGATTCCCTGACCCAGGGAGGGAAAGTGGGGGCATGCCCTGATGCTCGGAGGGGCAATGTGGGGATGCCTTGCCCCTGGGGAGGGGGCAGCAGGGGGAGTTGTTAAGAGAAGCTTTCCTTGAGAGGAGCCTTCTCGCCCGCCTGGTCCCAGATCCGCATCAGTCCCAAATAAACACACAGGAGGCTATATTAATTATGAAGCTGTTGGCCTTGCTTGTCTCTTACTAGCTAGCTCTGACTTAAGTAATTACCCCATAATTGTTAATCTAAGTATGTTTCTTACCGGAGAATAGTTCCAGGCTTCCTACCCCCATGGCGTTACATGTTGACTCTCTTGTGTTTCTCCTTCCCAGAATCCTCCTGGACTCCTAGCCCCACCTATCTAGATTCCTATAGGCTCAACAGTACTTTATTGACAAATAACAGGCAAATAACAGGACTTCCCCAACAGGGAGTACCCTGGCCCTGTGAGGAGCAATAGGGGATTTTCTAGTCCTGGCAGACCCATGTGCAGACAGACCTGGAGAGGGCATTACCAGGAAACACGTATGACCTGGTCTTCCCAATGCTCCAGGTCTTTAGTGTACCCAGAAAATATGCCCCCTTCCCTGCCGCCGCCTCAGTAATCATTTCTTACATTTTTTGTGAGCCTAGCCTTTAATGGCTGAGCCATCACTTCAGCCCTAGTAGGTCATTTCTAACCATTGATAATGATCTCTTGCCTTGGTATGAACAAGAGTGTGAGGCATGGGTGAGTACAGGCCAGCCTTCCTCAAGGAACAAGCCCCTCCTACCTTTGTGAGAGCCACTTACCCAAGTTATTGGCACCAAGTTGACCTGGCCTAGAAGTGCTGTCCACAAAGACCCCCAGTATCCTCCGTCTCTCCTGTGGTCCTTTCACATTTTAGTTAATGACACAATGGGATCTTTAATCTGATGTATTATTTACAGATCTAGTTACCCTTTATAAGCATGAATTACATTATAATCTCATGATGGTAGAATGTGTATATATCCCCAACCCAGGTGACTCCGATGTAGTCTATCCAGAATTTGGAAACTACTTCTGCTATTGATGGTACTCCATGTCATACCGTCACACCTCCACCACCATCTCCACCACCACCATGGACTATGAGTGATAGCCCAGAGACACTTGTGACAACCTTATTAAAGGGAACCACTTAGATATGCGTTTGGGGGAGGGAGAAATGCAGGGGCTCTTTTTCCTAATTTTTAAAGTTAGCACACAAATAAGAGAATCTCCCTAAGTAAGAGATCAAACACTTGCTAGACACTGAATTAAAAGCTAAGTCCCAGGGCCTCACTCTATGTGGTAAGTGAACCCTCCTCGTGTGGCTGAGCCTTCCTTGCAGCCCTGATGCTGCGGCTGACAGCACCCGGTGTCGCAGAGAACTGGCTGTCCGAAGGCCCTGCTGTGCCACATCAGGGACGACAGAAGCATGTCTATATGCAGATGTTGGGCAGGGTACGCGCTGCCATTCCAGCTCTCCATCCCCACAGGGAGCTAGAACTCACTGCAAGATGCCTCAAGGGTGTGGAGCAAGAGAAGAAGGAGCTGAGGCATCTCACAGAATCCTTACAGCACACACTGGAGGTGAGGGGCCTGCTTGCCCAGGAGGCAAGCTGGTGGGTTGGGCTACATGACACTGGATTTCTCATTTATCTCCCAGGGAAGGTGCCAACAGGAGAATGAGCATGGTGGGAAGTTTATCTAAAGGAGCCTGTCTGTGGATGGTTGGGAACTCTAGCTAACACATGAAACCCAAAGCACTGACTGGTTCTTCCAGACCCAGAACAAACATTCCAGCTTGCCCTTGTGACGACCGTGGCCTCAGGAGACCGCTTTCTATAGTGCTGGGGGTTTATACCAGAGGCAGTATTGATTAGAGTGGGCGATGGAGTCACCCACCACATCCTTCTGTGGTTCCTTCATTTAGCTGCTCCTGGGTGAAATTGAGCATGAAGGGAAATCAGCTTCTAGGTCACCCTCATCGGATACAAGAAACCGAGAGGGGGAGTGGCAAGAAGCATGTGTCAAGGACAGAGCGCAAACTTCTTAGTCTATCGTACAAGTACAGCCCTCCCCAGCCTTTCCTCCCCAGCTGCCCATCCACCACCTGCTCAAAGACACTCCAGCCCCTGTTCCAACCACTGAGCTCATGTCCCAGAGGAAAACGGGCTTCTTGATCCCCCACCCCTCTGTCCTACTGTTGCGTCTGTACAACAGATCCTTTTATCTCTTCTTTGGAGAATCATGTGCCTTCAGACTCAGTCAAAATATCTCTTTAGTCAAGCTTCCTTGATCCTTCTAGGTAGGTATTTGCTCTGTGTTCCCATGCATTTTACACATGTGTTATAGGATAAACATTGTGGGTTGTATTTTCAAAACTGTGGACTTCACTTGGCCATATCTTAGCAGTTTCCCAAAAGCCCAACACCTGAAGTGAGCTTGGGGCCTGACCCTGATAGGTACCCTCTCTATTGGAAGTCACATTGGGTTTCTCCTTGTCTGTCTGTCTTGATGGGGGAGTAACCTGGCCATGTTGTAAGAAATGAGATCTTGGAATGAGGCATGCCAGGAGGTGGAGGATTGAGGGAAGAGTAGATCACTCCCTGCAATTGCAAGGAGACCAGGGCAGCCATGCTGGCGAACTAACGGTGATCCTTCTCGCCCTTCCCTGCCTTTGTGCCAGGAACTCTCCATAGAGAAGAAGAAAACCCTGGAGATGCTGGAGGAAGATAAGAACCAGCCACAGCCACTGACCAATGAGAGTGAGCAGCCACTTGCCAGTGATGGTCTCCATAGCAACCTCAGGCAGATCGAAGAGCGGATGCAGGAGCTTTTGGCAGAGAAGCTTCTGGCAGAGAAGAGGTGAGTCACCCGAGGCCACTGGGTCCTTCAGCAACTTGGGAGCTGGAACTGCCCTCAAGTTACACAACTGGACTTGAGTTCCAGTTGTCACTGATGAGACGGGTTACTTACTTCCTTTTTGTCAATGACCTGGCTTTCTAAATCTGACTTGACAAACCATTTAGAGCAACATCAGGTCCTCAGAACAGTGCCTGTGGCCAGCCAGCAGGTTCCCTTAGCTTCTATCCACCCAAACCCATGAAGAAACCGAACCTCACTGGGTTCGGAGGACCACCCGAGGTCAGAGAAGTGGCAGTCCCTGAACCTCTAAGCCTAGGGCTCCCCTCACTCCACACCACCCCTCTAATACCCATCTGACTGGACCCAGAGAGGACTCAAGCCTCTTTCTAGCTGTCCGTAGCAGGAGCAACCCCCTTTGTAGGCGAGCATTGAGTAAGCACCCTTCCTGCCCGCAGGATGAAGGAGAACGAAGAACGCTCACGGGCCCTGGAGGAGGAACGGGAGTTCTACTCAAGCCAGTCTCAAGCCCTGCAGAACTCCCTTCAGGAGCTGACAGCGGAGAAGCAGCAGGCCGAGCGGGAGCTCAAGGTGTGCAGCCCGCGCTCCAGGCCCTTCCCACTGCTGGGGACTCCTGCCCATCCCTGTACTAAACAGCTGCCCTAAATGCCCCTCCCAGTACGTCTCTCTATGGAGAGTTCCTGGCACAAAGAGGTAGCGGTCTAAATGCCCCTCCCAGTACGTCTCTCTATGGAGAGTTCCTGGCACAAAGAGGTAGCGGTCTAAATGCCCCTCCCAGTACGTCTCTCTATGGAGAGTTCCTGGCACAAAGAGGTAGCGGTCTAAATGCCCCTCCCAGTACGTCTCTCTATGGAGAGTTCCTGGCACAAAGAGGTAGCGGTCTAAATGACCCTCCCAGTACGCCTCTCTATGGAGAGTTCCTGGCACAAAGAGGTAGCGGTCTAAATGACCCTCCCAGTACGTCTCTCTATGGAGAGTTCCTGGTACAAAGAGGTAGCGGTCTCTCTATCATTGATAGACAAGTGTTAGGAACAGGGCCATGCCCAGCATCTGCTAAGGTGTAGAACCAAGATGTGGAAACTTCCATCCACTCCCATTGAGCCCAAGATGATTGGGAAAGGTGTCCCAGCCATTTTTCTCATTGCTGAGATGACGTTCCTGTCAAAAGCAGTTAAGGAGGGAAGGTTCATGGTTTGAGGGGTTGTAGTCTGTCATGACAGGGAACTCATGGTTGTGGGAGTTTGAGGCAGCTGGTGACATTGTGTCTGCCGTCAGGGAGCAGAGAGATGAATATATCCCTTTTCCCCTTTCCCTCTTATTCAGTCTGCCGCCTCAACCCATGACACAGTTCCACCCACACTCAGGGTGCATTCTCTACCCCCTGTTAAACCTTTCTGGAGACGCCCTCACAACACACCACAGGTGTGTCTCCTAGGAGATCCTAACTCGGGTCCAATTAGCAAAGAAAACAAGGCATCGCAGAAGGCTTCTGGGGAGGTGGAGACTGCTCCCTGTACTCGGCTTCCCTCCATCTAGGCTGAAGTGAAGGTACGCATGGACCTGGAGAGACGGCTTCGGGAGGCAGAGGCAGCCTTGCGGAGCTTGGAACAAGGGCTCAATTCCAAAGTTCGGAACAAGGAGAAGGAAGAGAGGATGCGGGCTGACGTGAGCCACCTGAAGAGTAAGGCCTCCCTCCAGGGCCCAGCCTCATTCCCAGAGCTCAGCCCCCTAAGCCGAGTCCCCGAGAGCCTGGAACAGGGCCTGCATGTGTGTGGTGTCCTTCCTGGAGTTCCTTCTCCAGACACCGTCCTGTAGGAGTCCCTCTGGCACTGCCTCTTTGTGGCAGCTGGGCCTGGGGTGAGGGTATGGGAGGAAAGACTGAAATTTTGTCCTCTTTTTCCAAAGCTCAGAGCTCTGTTCCCAGCAGATTTCTTTATGATAGTCACAGGCTGTGGTTAGAGGAGGAACTGTGTTCTGTAAAGGATAGACTGATGTATCTCCCACCTCAAAGGAGAACTTCGAAGGACAGGTCCAAAGGTCCAAATAAAGATGCGATCAACTGCTCCTTCGTGTCACCATAGGGTTCTTCGAGGAGTGCATCCGGAATGCAGAGCTGGAGGCCAAGATGCCGGTCATCATGAAGAACTCCGTGTACATCCACAAGGCGGCCACTCGTCGCATCAAGAGTTGCCGTTTCCACCGTCGCCGGTCCAGTACCTCCTGGAACGACAGTGAGCACCCATAAGCCCCCGTGGGGCCAGGTGGCACAGGCTGTGTTGGCGACAAGGCAGGAGGAGGGCATGTTTGAGAACAAGTAGACAAGGCTGGGCAGTCTGTCCTTGAAACTGGCTCTACCAGCCTTGGGCAGAAGGGACCAAGTGAAGCTCAACAGCGTGTAGGGCTGGGATGAGGGCGGAAGGGTGGGCTCGGCAAGAGGGAGTGCCATTCATGGGCCATTGGGTCTTTGTGTCCCCCAGTGAAGCCATCCCAGTCCTTCATGACCTCCCAGCTAGAAGCCAACAACATAGAAGAGCTGAAGGAGGTAGCCAAGCGGCTCAGCCGAGACCAGCGCTTCCGGGAATCCATCTACCACATCATGGCCACCCAGCCTGGGGCCTCTGCGCTCCCCCGGGGTGGGAAGTGATGGGGACTCCTCTCCCAGCTCCCATCTTTCCTTGGTAGGGCAGAAGGGAGGCCTGACTCCCCTTGGCTCCTCTCCATCAGAGTACCACTAGGGGAGGGGACACCCTCATTCTCAAAGGGGGTGACACATCCCTGTGTTTCACCTCGAGCCCTGACCTTGGAGACCAGAAGAGAGTGTTGGAGCCCCTGGAACTGGAGTTGTGAATGGCTGTGAGCCTCTGTGTGGGTTCTGGGATTGAACCTGGGTCCTCTGGAAGAGTCACAAGTGTTCTTAATCACTGAGCCATCTCTCCAGGCCTGAACCCTGACCTTGGGTCGGCACTAAGTAAGTGGGTCCACACTGGGTGCTACCTGGCTGTCACGATGAGGCCTGGCCGTGTGTGGTATCGTTGGTCAGGAAGAGAAAATGTCTGTTTCGCAAGGGCAAGTACTGGCTGAGGACTGAAAAACTTCCCTGGTACCCACCAGACCCATCTGTGCTGCTGCTCTGTCCCTAACCACAGGACACCCCCTAACTCCCTCTTTACCCCGTTCCTTCTATATGACTTTTGTCCAGGTCTCTCATTTACTCCATGTCTCTGGAGAGGGAAGAGCAGGCCCTAAGACACAATCCCAGGTTCATAGTATGCTATTTCCTGGCAGCTGCCCTGGCTGTAGGGCCACCCAGGCCTCCCCTCCTATTTACAAGTGAGCTTCTCCATAAACAGCTCAACAACCTGCTAAAGGGAGCAGGAGAAGTGTAACCACACTTGATCCTTTCCCAGACCTGGTTGGGAGCTCTCAACCCTGGGGCTTTCCCAAAGTATACACAGCAGGATCAGGGTCGAAGAAGCCAAGGCTCCTGTAGTATCCACAGTCCCGGCAGAGCTATAGCTGCCTCAGGCTGTTGTGCCTCTGCTGCCCTGAGGTCTCAAAGGCCTGTCCCCTGCCCAGCTGGCTTATCTTGCTGTCTCTCCTCTCCTGCAGCAGCTACACTCAGTGAACCAAAGCAGCCATGAGCCCACCACATGGGCAGCCAGCAGCCATTGGTTGCCTTGGCCTTGTTGTCATGGCAACACTGTAACACTGCAGATTTTGTGGAAGACGCACTGCCTTTCAGGAGGCCAAGGACTGTGGAACGTGTTCCTCATCCCAGACAGTCTTCTGGGCTCAGAAGCTGCTGTGTCTCATCCTCTCCAGACAAGACTGGGAGGGGGCGGAGAGGTGGTTCAGAGGACATTGATCCGCTTACAGAGCATCCAGATTTGCACCCAGCACCTATGTGGTGTCTCACAACCATCTCTGATTCCGTTGCCAGGAGACCCAGCGCCCTCTTCTGACCTCTAGGCACCAGGCACTCACATGGTGCATGCACATACATACAGACAAGGCATTCATACACATAAAACAAATCTTCACAGACCGTCTAAAAGGGGCTGGGGGCTGGACACTGGTGGAACTAAGGCGTCCATTTTTTTTTAATTTTTTTAGTCCTTTAGAAGACTGAACTGTTCTGAGGGAGGGACAGGAGGAGCAGCCCCTGGGGAGAACTCTTGCCAAGGCCTAGGCTAGGGACCCTGTTCTCAGTGGTCCCTTCTTGGTGGGTGTGGTCTCAGGTAGGGTGCTTTGGGATCCATACATTTGAATGTAAATATAAAGCTTTTAAATGTGTATAAGCATGCATAAACCTGGGGCTTATCTATACCATATGTATGTGGGATGGAGTTTGAAACGAAGAGTTATAAAACCAAGATTACCGGTTTTGTTTGTTTTTGAGGAATTAGTAATGGCTTGCTCTTGGGGTTTTCCTGGGCAAGCCTTTAACCAGGAGTGTGTGTGTGTGTGGGGTAACTGCTATCACAGAGCACCTGCAAGTGTGTGTCCTGTTTTGTTTATTTATTCAGGTCTTATGTAGCCCAGGCTGGCCTTAAACTCAGTGGTACTGAGGATGCCCTGTTTCCACCTCCTGAAGGCTGGGCTTCAAGCATGCTTACTAGACAACACTCTACCCTGAGCTACATACCCAGCCAATCTAAGTAATTTATGAAGAATGGAGGCTGCTGGGCATTCAAGAGGCTAAGGCAGGGAGCCCATCACAAATGTGAGATCAAGTGAGTCTGGGCCAAAGATTGAGACTCTGTCTCAAGACAAAGTCAACAAAACCCAAGGCCGTGCTACCCCACTCCTGCAGAGCCCTCTTAAATCTCAAGGGTTCCCACTATTATAATGGCAATTAAGTTTTAACATGAGTCCGGGAGGAGACAGACTCAAATCTCTTCAGGGTGTCTGAGCACAAGCACCAATTCCCTTGTTTCGTTTCCTCCTGTTCTCAATCGGTAGCTTCCATGCCTCAGGCAAATCTGGGTTATCTCCAACCATACCTAACACAGTATATGCACATGCAGCATCCCTATATGAAAATCTGGAGGGCTGGAACTACTTACTGGAAACGTACTGACATGATCTATAACATTAATATTATGTAGCAATTTCTAAAAGTAACTCTCATTCATTGGCCAATTAATTACGTGTGTTACTTCCTGCTGTCTCTGAAGCAGGCAGTGGAGTCATTCATAGGGAGGTGCTGCCCCCTGCAGGCCTCCCATGGAATTGTAACACCACTTCCTGCATGTTCCAGGTGAAGAACTCTCCACAGCATGTCTCCCGGGCTGACTTCTTAATAACTAGCTGAAAAATATGTGTTTCCACCTAAGGTCCTGGATGTACCCCATGTTATAGAACAACCATCAGGATTTTCTTCTGATTTGAGTGTAGACCAAAGGGACAACCTAGCAGGCACAAACTGCCTGTTAGCTTCAATATGCACACCAGGATATTGGTGAGAGTTTATGCTTTGTTTCATAATCAGGGAAAGTCAGAAATGAGTACTTGGTTCGACTTTTTTCCTGCCTGAGGATGGGTGATATGTGTGGTGCCAGGTTGCCCTACGTGAACTGCTTCCCAGCATACCTGGTGGCCCCCCATTTCCCTATCATGAATGTTCCTATGTTCCCATGGGGTGGCCACTTGCTTCTAATGCTTTCCCTCAGTTTTAATGTCTTTTCTCGTTTCTGTGATCAAACACCCCATACAAAACAAGGAAGGGCTTATTCCAGCTTGCAGTTTGAGAGCACAGTCCCTTATGGTGGGGAAGTTATGGCAACAGAAGCTTGGGGCAGCTGGTTGTGACAGTGCCACCTCAGATGAGACAGTCTTCCTCTTGGGACAGTCTGTACCAAGAGCGATCCCATTGGGAATTCTCCATTTCTCTCCCTGTGTCCCTTGTCTGTAGTTACTGAACAGCATAGAAAACATGGTATAGGAAAGGACGGAGGAATAGCATGACTTAATTTTTTTTTAGCCAGAGTTTACAAGGGAAGAATTTACTTTATTGAACCCTAGTGACCCAGAATAGCACTCAAAACTGCAAACAGATGTTATCAACCTATAGCCGCATAACATTTCCTACATTTACAGTCGACAATTGGATCATTGTTTTCAAAGGCCTTTTTCATCTGATGATTTAGCTAATCTACCCCCCTCTCTCTCTCTCTCTCTCTCACACACACACACACACACACACACACACACACACACTGTTCCGGGTGTGGAAGAGTCACAAAAGAGAGACAGGGTCTGAGAGTAAAGCTGTGCCTTCAGTTTAGCTTGTAAAAGTGGGTTACAGGGCAAGTCCAAGGCCTAGTAAAGTTGACTATATTGTTTTCTTAAAGCAAGACAAACAGGCTGAATACACAATGGAGAAACAGGTTAAGTACATAGCTTTAAATGGTCTCTAGGCATATTATTAACTTGGTTGCAAGGCCAGCAAAAGTTCAGCCTCTGAAGTCAAGAGTGTTCCAGAGAAAGCTGTTTCCACAGCTGTCACATTGCCTTTATAGTCAGAAAGCAGAGAGCCAGGAATGCTACAGGTTAGCCCCAGGCTCCAGTCCATAGAATCACCCCACCCACATTTTGGGTGGATCTTCCAACCTCCATAAACTTAGTCTAGATAATCTCTTACAGAGAGGTTTGTTTCCATGGCGATCCTAAATACCAGCAAGTTGACAATATTAACCATCTTACCTTCAAAGACACATTAAAGGAGAAGGAGGGAGACTTGAGAAGCACCCATGTTTCCACCCAGGGAAGGACCAGTACCAGTTAAAGGGACTCTAACCAGCCCCACAGCATGGTAAACATGGCTCTGGCAGGCCTTGCCCTTCTCCCCCATTCTGCCTGGCTAAAACCCATCGGATTGCATTCCTAAAGCTAGTCACAGAGTCTGTTCCCTTATTTGGGCACTTCCTCCTTCTGAGGCTGACTACCAAGATCCAACTATCAAAGTATTGAAGTCCAGTGATCAAAATCCCCCCTTTGACTCGGCTAAGGTATTACAAGGAAGTAATCCCTTCAAACCATTAATTGCTCACAGCTTAGCCTGACCTGGGCAGCCTGTTTGGAGGACAGTCCATGCCCCAGCCTCAGGAGCAGCCTAGGGTGTCACGTATGGTCTAACCCAACAGCAGCTGTTAAAACTATAAGGCAAAGCAGTTGCCTGGAACCTCCAGCAGTGTCCATGGAGCTCTGTGTCCTGGCCAGCATGGAGCCACTCAGATCTCCAGCCCTGTGCAGAGTCTCCGCAAAACCAGAACCCCCCAGCTCTGACTCAGGGAAGAAGACTGACTTCTCTCACCCCACTTCTTGTGAAGGGGTAGTGGGGTGAGGCTTTGGGAGGGCAAAAAGTTGGTATAGCCTGGTAGAAAGTGAAACCACTCCATCCAATGGGGTCAAATGAAGGTTCTTCAAAAGTTTAGGAACAGGCCAAGCCCAGGAGTCCAAGGATGGAGATCTAGTAAACCAAGCTCTTCAGTGACAAATCTGTCTCTCCCGAGCTCCACAGCTGGGAGTGCAGTCTGTTGTGTCTCTGTGGCTTTGCCTTGGGGGTACCTAGTGATCAGGTGGAGAGGCCAAGGTGAGTCAGGGCTGCTCAGAGACAGATACTACACATCCAGGTGACCAAGACCAAGCTGCATTTCGGGATCCATGGTCCTGATAGCTGCTTTCAGTCTGCGAGTCCTGTTATTATCCTGCCCAGCCATGGCTAGTGGGCTTGGGGTGTCTGCAAATAGCCTGTCCTTTGCTAAGCAGTGCCTGACTGACAAGACCCCAGGGAGGTCCCTAGCTCTCTCCCTGATGTTGTGCAGAGGTGATGGGTGATGGGAAGGCCTTCATGATGAAGGTCAAGCCTCTGCTGGTCACTTGCTGGCCATGTGGCATCGGAGAGACACTATTTATAATGATTTCTGTATCTATGTGTTTTTACATGGCAGGAGAGAGGTCCCTTCAGTCTCATAAGGACACCTGGAGCCCTGTTAGCTATGAACTTCCGCAATCCAGGATTTTGCCACTCTGTAGCTGTGGAGAACTGGCGGTGACTGCCACTAGAGGTCAGGAAAACAGGCCGCAGGGAGAATGCACTGGTCCGCTGAACTCAGTGCCACACTGTCCTCAAAGTGATCTGAAGTAGAAAAGTTTGAGCCTGTTGTGGTAGTACACGCCTCAAATCCCAGCACTGGGCAGGCAGAGAGGCAGGCAGAGCTCTGTTAGTTTGAGGCCAGCCTGGTCTACATAGTGAGTTCCATGATAGCCAGGGATATACAGTGAAACCCTATCTTAAATATCAATTAATTAATTTTGGCCTTGACATAAGGACAGGAAAGATAACCAATTTGTCATCCCAAGGAAAAAGTAATAATTGTCACATGGAAAGTAGTAAATAGAAGATGCCCATTGTTGCCGTCACCCCGTGTCTGAGCTGTTTACCCCATCTTCATTCTGTCAGTGTTTATCATGGTTCTATCGTGTGGAGTCATGCATCTCCCGTGGGCTTGGTCCTATGTTTTATTCTCTCTCTCTCTCTCTCTCTCTCTCTCTCTCTCTCTCTCTCTCTCTCTCTCTCTCTCTCTCTCTCTCTCTCTGTGTGTGTGTGTGTGTGTGTGTGTGTGTGTGTATGTGTGTGGTAAAATGTGCAAACAAGGACTGGAGAGAGGCTCAGAGATTAAGAGCACTGACTGCTCTTCCAGAGGTCCTGAGTTCAATCCCCAGCAACCACATGGTGGCTCACAACCATCTATAGTAGGACCTGACGCCCCCTTCTGGCTTTGAGGCATACATGCAGAGCACTGATATATAAAAGGTAAATAAACAAAATTTTCAAATACATGCAAACAAAATTTATCACTTGAACCATTTCCACATGTGTGGCTCAGTGATGTCAAGGATATTCACAGTGTTGTGCCGTCACACATTCCTGGATGCTCTCATGTGGCAAGAACTCGAACTCTGAGCCCAGTAAGAAGTAATTTCCTCACTCCACTCCTTGTGCTGGCATCCATCATTCAACTTCCCCTGCCATGGGACTTTAGATACGGAAAGCTCAAATAAGTGAGACTACGCAGTCTTTGTCTTTACTCGTTTTTTATGCATTGCGTGCTGTCAGCACACACGTGAAGGTCAGAGAATAGCGTGCTGGACCCATTTCCCTCCTCCCGCCATGTGGGATTCTGGAATCAAACACAAGTCATCAATTTTCATGCTTAATCCCACTGAGCCATCTTGTGGGCCCATTTTTGGTTTTGTTTGTTTTGTTAAAGATTTATTTTATTTTGTGTATGTGACTGTTTTGCCTGCATATTTGTGTGTGTGTGTGTGTGTGTGTGTGTGTGTGTGTGTGTGTGTGTATGTGTGTGTACAGTGTGTTCATGTCCGAAAGGGGCCAGGAGAGGACATTGGATCTCCTAGAACTAGAGTGACAGATGGTTGTGAGCCACCAAGCAGGTACTGGGAACCAAACCAGGGTCCTCTGTAACAGTACCTGGTGCTCTTAGCCAGATCTTGTTTTTAGGAGCTTACTTCATTAGCATAACACCCTCCAGGTTCACCCATGTTGTACAGAGTGTCAGTGTGTACAATTCTTTCCTTAAGTAATATCCTACCACTTAAAAAATAAGAGCTAATTGAAATTACTGTTCTTTTGACAAGGCCACTGGAGGGGGCTCTGCCTGTCTCAAAGGAGAAGCGGTCACGCGCAGTCCATCTCCTACCCTTCTTTTCTTCAGGGTTTCCTCCACGCCAGCCTCCTGCGTTAAGGGACGCTTGGCTCGTCACTTTCTCCTTCTTCCCAGCAGAGGGCAGCAGGCTCTGATCAGGCCTGCAGAGTCCGGTGGGAAAGTGAGCTGGGGGAGGGCTTTGTGACTGCACAGTGCTGTGTGGCTGGCTTGAATCTGTGGGCCATTCTTCCCTTTACAGTAGAAAGCAAAGGCTCTGTTTTGACCATCATGTATTGAGTACATTATTCACAGACACTTTTCCCACTGGTTTCTCTTTTGTGTTCTCTCAGCACCCCTTTCCTTGGTTTATAAGAGAAAATGAGTCCACAGTGATTAAGGGACCTGCCCAAGGTCACATGGTTTGGGAATGGAAGTTCAGGTTTTGGAGCTCAGGAACAGTGTTATTGGTAGCATACCTGGAAAAAGTAACATTTACAGGAGCATCATTGCCACACGTATGACTGCGGATGCTCTTACAGTCCTCCTCCAGTTCTGGTGTAGATTGTAGCTCCCCACCTCCGGGGATGCTTTCTGGGACAAATGTCACCTTCTTAGGAAACAAATAGCAGCACCACTCATGATCCTTTTTTCTTTCTTTTATTTATTTTTTTTTGTAGCACCCACGCCCAGCCTCTAACCAACGTTCACCCCTGGTGGCATTTGTCCTAATTGTGTAGGAAATGCATGATCGGCTATATGGGCAAGAGGGCATGGGCCAGAAGTAAAGTCTACATATTATTTGTTGTGGGCATATGATGGGAGATATCCTTCTGTATGCTGTGAATATATGTTTCTCTTATTGGTTGGTGAATAAATGCTGATTGGCCAGTAGCCAGCCAGGAAGTATAGGTGGGGCTACCAGACGAAGAGAATTTTGGAAAGAGAAAAAAGACAGAGCAGTGGAGGGGGGGGGATGCCACATAGCCACCAGGAAGGTAGGATTCCTGGGCATTCTCTGGTAAGCAAAAACCGTATGGTGATACATAGATTAATAGAAATGGGCTAATAATTAAGAGAGAGCTAGACAATTAGAAGCCTTGGCCATCGGCCAAACAGTTTATAATTAATTTAAGCCTCTATGGGTTTATTTGGACAGAAAATTCTGTCTCTAGGCATAGACTGTTAAAATTCAAGCTTTTCCAGGCATATGACAAAACTGAAGGGAAAAACAATGCTTATTTTGTTTGTTTGTTTGTTTGTTTTTACCAATGCTTCTGAAAACAATGTTAAACAGAATCAAGCCTTGTGAACAAAGTGGCCCAATGGTCTGCTCCTGGGCCTGTCATCCAGGGTGAAGACCCAGGACGCTGTCTTCCGCTGAGCACTTGATAACAAGAATGTGGGCGAAGGGAGGCGCAGCAAAACCCACTCTTCCCTTCCTGTAACATAGGAGAGAACAATTACCACACTGCTCATTGGAGAATCCTATTGTGGCCTCCGATTTCTTCTAGAGTTTGCCTCTGATGATATCTCTGACCTTGTGGGAAACAGCTGCTGCTTTAGAGTGTGGCTGCAGGGACTGGGGATGTGGCTTGACTGGTAGAGAGAACTTGGCTACTGTGCTCAAAGCCCTGGGTTCAATCCCCAGCACTGTACAAGCCAGAAGCAGGTGGGTGTGGCTGCTATCCTCTCATACAGATAGAAGAAGCAGGAAGGTCAGAAACTCAAAGTCATCCTCAGCTGCCTAGCAAGTTTGAGAGCCTGTTTCAAAAAACAAGCAACAATGAGAAAGTGTGGTTGTAAAAGGAGCCCACAGGCCAGGTGGGTCCTTTAATCCCAGCACTCAGGAGGCAGAGGCAGACTGATCTCTGTGAGTTCGAAGCTGCACAGAGAAACCCTGTCTTGAAGGAAAAAAAAAGAGGAACCCTCAGAACGGTGGCCATTGCTCTTGTAGATTTGTGCATTGCAGCTTTCCAGATATGTACTGAAATGGCTGGCTTTTTGTGTGTGTGTGTGTGTGTGTGTGTGTGTGTGTGTGTGTGTGTGTGTGTGTAACATTTTTCCCTCCATTTAGGGTAGGACATTTGTTAGCCACATTGTGCTTACTTACCAATTTGTACATGATTTATTGTCCCTTATCACTGTAAACAGTGACTACAACTTGGTATAAGAGTGAATATTGATGCACTATGGGAGATAGTTTCTCTGACAATGTATGTATGCGTATGGGAGTGGTACTAAACAACTTTACAGTCAAATGCTTGAGTACCACTTGCCTCTGGGTCACTTCTTTCACGGGAATAGCATCTTGGTTGGTTTCCAGGCATCCACCCCTGGAGGAAGGTGAACCGTATTCCAGCTCAAGGACACATCCTAATTGACCCAAGGTAACTGTGGCAATTATTCTTCTCTGCTGGAGATTATTTCAGGAGGAGGCTCATGGCCAGGAGAATGCCAAAGACCCAGGTCTGCTGGAGGACACTTGACAAAGGTTTCCTCCTTGGAATGAGTCGTGGGAAAGCTACAGCCCCTTCTCTCCACTGACTTTGCCATGTCTGACTGTGACACTTGTGGAGCCATGAGGAAAAGTGGCCTGGCCACCATGCCAGCATGTGCAGGATGGCAGAATGGCCAAGCAGAGATGGAGCCTGGCTCCCTCCAGAATGGCTGAGATGCTGGAGTTGACTGCACTAGATCTATCCAATTTCAGGACTTCTTTCCGTGCAAGCTAGTTCACTTGTTTAGCCTCTTTGGGCTTCCTGCTGTCTATCAGGACTGACCTAGTACACAATCTTCTTAGCTTTGCCACTGATGGGCTTCTAGTACCTGAGGGCCTTGGCCTTAAACGAGTCAAAGGCATTTTTTTAAATCACAAATTAGAAACTAGAGCCATCTGCTCATTCCTTCAGTGAATATTCTTTTAGGATCAGGAACATTTTTAAAAAGTTCTGTCCCATTTCCCTTACAATTCAGTCTCTGAAATTTGGACCTCCTTTGAGACACTCAACATGGAACTGAACTCAGGTCCTCTTAGTCACTGAGCTGTCTAGAACTGGAGTACAGTAAGAAGATATTTAAGCATTTAACCACAGGCGTTAATAGTAAAAGATGCTTAGGGAAAGGATAACTATACCTAGGTGTAGGTTTCTCAAGAGAGTGGTGGCTGTCTTAACAAAAGTCACTTTATGATTTGGGTGACCTCTTTATTTATTTTACATTAAGTGTGTGTGTATGTGCGTGTGCGTGTGCGTGTGTGTGTGTGTGTGTGTGTGTGTGTGTGTGTGTGTGTGTGAGTATGCAGAGGGGGGCTGATATGTGGATGCCAGAGGGCAACTTGCAAGAGTTGAATCTTTCCTTCCACCCTGTGGGTAGCAGCTGATCATGCATGGCAGCAAATGCCTTTATTTGTTGAACCATCACACTTGCTAGGTTTTGATGACTTCTGAAGTTACGCTGTTCGAAGGATTTCTGAGAATTGTTTCCTCTCTTTCAGTCAGTAAAATGAGAACATAGTATGATTCCTGGGGTGCATTGGATAGGACTACAGGTGGACGAAGAAAACTGCCATGTTTGTGGGGTGCAAGTTAGGGAGCTGTAGCTCCTCTCTGTCACCCTCAAGCAATCTGAGTAGTTCTAGAATTCCAGGGACCTTGGCTCAGGACAAATCAGGTTCATGGCTTCAATACTAAAGAATTTCAGAACTAGCTAGTGTATTAAACAGAGTTTGAGATTTTATTCAAAATATATTAATGTAAGTGTAACCATGAGGAGTAGAGAAATTGTTTAAGACCTACAGAAGGGGCTCCTCCAGGGAGACACAGTTTGTCACGTTTACGATAGTCACATGTAGGATTTGGGTGGAGTATGATGTCACTATTATTTCTAAAGGTTGGGGGGGGCATCTGGCACCTGGCACGATTACAATAAGACAGAACCCGCAGAAAGGTAGGATCTCTCTACAGTAAACAGTTGGAAATTCTTGGGCAATGTGTAGGAAACGGATAAGATCCTACCTAAGGTCATACACATTCAGGCCTTGAGCAGAGGGTCACTGCTATTTTAACATATAGTTTCTATGTATGAAAGGAATGTTAATGGTGGCAGGCTCCAAGGGTTAACTGTGCTTGAACTACTTCTCAGCTAAGAGGTTTCAACAGACTCTGGGATGCAGGCTCCTCCCCCTGCTTATGTCCCCATAATTACCCATGAAACCATAGGCCACAAGGTTGTGGAGGGAGATATGTTTTTACTGTAAGCAAAGTTTATAGTCTTGTTTGTGAAATTCCAAGAAATCGCAGGCTTACATCTGAGAAGAGGGCAAAGCCATAATCAAGGTCATATATGCTTAGACCTTCGGCATGACTTATTGCTACTTTAATATCCTTTTTTATTTTTATTTATATGTCTGTTTGCCTGAGTGTGTGTACGTGGACTGTGTGCTTAGGCCTGGTTCCTAAGGAGGCCAGCAGAGAGTGCTGGATCCCCAGAACCAGAGTTACAGACAGTTGTGAGCTGCCATGTGGGTGCTAACCCTGGGCTCCTGCAAGAACAGCAGGTGCTCTCAGCCACAGAGCAGTCTCTTCAGCCCCTATTTCAACACTCTCCTTTGAAATAGCTCTAGAAAGGAGATACTGTCTTTATGTAGGCAACCCTCACTACAATTGATTAATTGGGCTTAAAATCTTGACCCAGCTGGCAACAAATTTCAGCCAGGCCCCGGGGAGAGGGTTACCCTTCTCTTCCCATCCTCTTGATCCTTCCCTGTGGTCCCCTATATTTTGTTTCCACTTCTGGTTTTAAAATTGCTGACTAATCATACCTGCAATACAAAATACCATATCTCTTTTCAGTGAATATGAATTGGAAGTTCTAAGTGGCGTAGTTTGATTGCCAGCATTTTTATTTCTTATGGGAATATAAACATAGTGTGTCGTGTCCTCCATGGTGTCTTGGACTGAATGATATGTTCTAAGGGCTGAACACTATTACAATGCAGGGGTTAGCAATGAACAATGGAGGCAACACCTCCATTGTTGTCCACCCAAGTTACTTGCAC
This sequence comes from Mesocricetus auratus, assembly GCF_017639785.1. NCBI lineage: Eukaryota > Metazoa > Chordata > Mammalia > Rodentia > Cricetidae > Mesocricetus > Mesocricetus auratus. The sequence continues at coordinate 36,194,183 of NW_024429186.1, read as the reverse complement.
AGAGTCCTTTATGTGACATCCAGAGGCCTATGTGACAGTCACTTTTTGATGACCAACTTTAGGTTTCCAAGGTTATCCTGGGTTTGGTGCCTCCAGTTGCTCATAAGGATTTTCCCTGTTCATTAAGCCTGGAAGTGGTCCAGCGCACTTCTGTTCTCTTTTAATTGGCTCATGTTGGGCCATATCTTTTTGCAGGAGAGTTTGGGAAATGTCGAGGGACGCTGACGAGCAAAAGTGACGACCGTGGTGCACATGGTAAGCAATGCTGTGGAATAGAGAAGAGTCCCAACAGCCCAGAACTTTCCAGAGGAGAGGACCCCCACCCTGTGTTTCTTGGTGGTTTCACTGGGGATGCTGTCCTAATGAGAAGATACCCGTGACTCACGTTAGCTCTGGGTGGTTAGTGGAGTCTGTGATGCCTATCCCAAGCCAGCAGTCTCTACTAGGGATATCTTTAGGTGGAAGAGGGTTTCCGGAAGTGCAGAAGCTAGTCCCTTAACCAGCTGACTCTGCCCACTCTGGTGGCTCAAAGGGGCTTTAAGAGACAGTTGTTTGTTCAGTGGGGGCATTGTTCTAGTCAACCAGCCCCAGCGTGGAGGACAGGGTGGCCGCACTGGTCAATTTGGTCTCAAAATTAGGAACTGTGTGATTTTTGAGCAAATTCCTCAACGTTTCTGAACAGTAGAATCGTTTGTTTGTTGTATGCACTTGTGTGTGTATGTATATGGGTGCAAATGTGTGAGGTGTGTGTGTGTACAGGTGTGTGTGTGTGTATGTACAGGTGTGTGTGTGTGTGTGTGTGTGTGTGTGTGTGTGTGTGTGTGTATGTGTTCCCAGGTGAAGACCAGAGGGCAACCTGGGGTAATGTTCCTTAGGTGATTTCCTCTTCCATTTCAGTCAGGGCCTCTCACTGCCCAGAACCTTCCTGAACAGGCGAGGCTAGCTGGATCCATTGCTGAGATTACAGACGTGCGCCACCACACCTGACTTTGTATTTAGCTCTGGAGACCTGAACTCAGGTCCTCATGCCTGCAAGGCAAACATCTCACTGAATGATCCCTCTCCCCAATTCCTGTTGTTTTTTAGATAAACTCTCATGTGGCCCTAGTTGGCCTTGAACCTACTATGTATCTGGGGATGACCTTGATCTTGTAATCATCCTTTCTCTACCTACCAAGTGCTAGGATTCAAGGTGTGTACCATCATGCCCAAATTCACTTTTTTAAAAAACTCCTCACTCCCCCCACCCCGTGTGTGTGTGTGTGTGTGTGTGTGTGTGTGTGTGTGTGTGTGTGTGTGTGTGTTCAGGTACCCACAGAGGCCAGAGGATGTTGAATCCCCTAAAGCTGAAGTTACGGTTGATTATGAGCTATCAAACGTGGGTGATGGGAACCAAACTCATGTCCTCTGCAAGAGTATTATGTACTCTTAACTGCTGGCCACCTCTTCAGTCCAAAGCTTCCTTTATAAATATACATTCACAAATGGAAATGTGCCTGTAAGCCTTGCTCTTATTACCTAACTCTCAGGTCACTGCGAGGATCCAGAAGTAGACGACACTTTACTGCATCATGAAGCTTTATACAAACACAGCGCTGTATTGAGAATGAGCATGGAGGAGGGGCCACATGAATACTCTTGCTTTGTCTGGTGTGTTGTGATTGTACGCGCATGCGTGGAGGTCAGAAGTCAATGCTAGCATCTTCCTCTGTCACTGCCATTTTATTTTGGGGGACTGGTCTTTCACTGAACCTGGATCTCAGTGATTCAGCAAGACAGATGGATGGCAAAGCTCCAGGGATCCTGCTGTCTCCACCTCCCCAGTGCTGGGATTACAGCTGTGCACCTCCCCTCCCCCCCCCAGTGCTGGGATTTCAGCTGTGCACCTCCCCCCCCCAGTGCTGGGATTGCAGCTGTGCACCTCCCCCCCCCCCAGTGCTGGGATTGCAGCTCTGCATCATCTTGCCTAGTTTTATGCAGTGGTGAGGGCCCAGACTCAGGCCCTCAAGCTTGTGCAGCAGCATTGTAGGAACTGAGCTGTCTCCCAGCCCTTTGGTTGTTTTTTGAGGCAGAGTCTCACACAGCCCAGATGAGCCTCAGATTTGCCATGTAACCAGGAAACTTTGGGCTTCTGATCCTTGTCTCCACCTCCCATGTTGAGATTCCAAGTATTGACACCACACTACTCAGCGAATATTCCTTGAGTGAATGATGGTGGCCTTCTTCAGGCTCATCATATCCGACATGTTTCATCTATTCTTGTTTTGTTTTAGACAGGGCCTCACCATATAGCCCCGACTGGCCTGGAAGTTGCTATATAAACCAGCCTGGCCTTGAGCTGACAGAGTTCCACTGACCTCATTTTTCTGAGTGCCAGAACCAAAGGCTTGCTTGGCCCATCAGCTGCTTGGTTAAAACCCCTTTCTTCTCCTTCTGAGACCCTTTGCATGTTTGTGTACATGCATGTGTATGCATACAACACACACATGCATGGTGGGACTTGATCTTTCAGCATTTGGGGGTAAAATGTGGGTCAGAGATGACCAACAACGGCCAGCTACTAGCACAGACTTCTCTGGGAAGGAGGAAGGCTGGTGTGGGAATGTCCTCTCCCGTGTGCCAGATGTGTGCATTCTTTATTGGCAGCAGCCTCTCAGTGCCAAAAGGTGCCCTTTTCCAGGTGTGGCAACACAGGTTTGACTTCCTGGCCTCAGGTCGGCTCTGTGGAGAAACTTCTCTGCCTTTCCACCACTCCATAATAGAAGCATCATTCCAGAATCCCCTGGCCTGGCCCTGACATGAAGCCTTCCACCATCCACTCTCGCTTCCTTACCCCATCTAAAGAGAAAGCTGGAACCAAGATCCATTGTTGGAAGGTAAGACACAGAGGGGATGCAGTTCCTTCAGAGGGCACTGAGCTCATGGGCTCTGATGACAGAGTACACTGACCCCCAAAGCTGAGGAGGAACAGAACCCAAGGGTTAGCCAAAGGAACGGGGCTCAGGGTTCAGACCCAGAGTCTGGCTGCCACAGGAATGCTGGCTCTCTGTTTGCCTCTGTCTCTTTGTGTGATGACCTTGACCTCTACCACTGCAAACATCTGGGGTGAAGGTATGGGCACAAGAAGTCCCAGTGTGGCACCCTCAGAGAGAAAGAAAGCTTCTTTTTGAGGTCTCCAGTATTTGTCCCAGGGAATGAACGGCATCCATTCCTCGGGTCCTGTGCTTACCACTTGGTTAAATCACTAGTGGGTGGAGAGGATGAGCTCCTATAATTACTCAGGCAATCCGCCAATACTGCTGGGGGTGGGGTGTTGCAAGAAAAATGTGTGCAAAGGATAGACACAGAAGGTGTGTGTGTGTGTGTGTGTGTGTGTGTGTGTGTGTGTGTTGAGATCTGCAAGCTGCTATAGTTGCATCACAAGCTGTTGAGTAATTTGGAGCAGCAGCAGGACCACAGCTTTTCTGAACTGCAGCTGCTGCTTCCTGAAGGTTGGGTCAGCCATGGTTGTCATGGCAACAGCCTGATGGAGGAAGGTTTCAAGAAAAAGACTGGGGTGAGAGTGTTTTTGAAGGATGTTTGCCTAGAGATGAGTCTTTCTCTTGCTGAGGGACAAAGGATGACAAAGCTACTTAGGTTGTCTCAGCCAGGATAGGAGCATTGGCAGTGGTACACCGTGTGGAGTTTGGCTTTCCTTCCCCAAGGCTGCAGGAGAACACCCATACTTACTCTGCCTGTGCATGACTCTCAGGGGTTAACAAAGATGTGTTCTCATGCCTAACTGGTCTCACAGGGTGCTGAGATAAAGATCATGCTGCCACATAACACATGGGTGTGCCAGGCTGGTGGAATAGCCTTCCCTACAAGGCTTTCCTGACCCTACCAATTCCTACTCCGGCAGCTTTCCAGGCAGCTTTCCAGGCCCTCTTTCTAAGGAGTGAACCTCACCACCTTCCTTTCCTGCTTCAGTCCCTCGGGACTCCAGATTCCCAGCAGAATAATGCTTAGGCAAATGCTGAGCACAAACATTTTGGTCTCACGGTCTCGTCTTTTCTGATGCCTGCCACTCTCCCCCACTCATGCTTGATAGCCTGTGTTCCAGGGTACTCCCTCCGGGTGTTCGGAAGCTCTGTGTGCTGGTGATATCTTCCTGTTTCCCCGGGAACGGTGCAGTGTCTTCTTCAGGCACAGTGTATGGCCCCTCCAGGAGGGGTGATGCCTGGATGGGAAGAACACCAATCGTAGGACTTTGTCCTGAGCTTCCGGAGTCACATTTCCCCCTCTGATTGCCTGTGACCAGGCCTAAGTATGCTCAGCCTTCTGCTCACCGCTGCCAGGCCAGTCGGCTCTCCCTTTAGAGATTAGCAGCTCCCTCCTGTCTACAGCGTGATGTACCTCTTTCATCTAAAGAAAGCCCACGATGTGCCAAGTATTTAGACATATAGTGAACCAGCTAAAACTTCTGTCCTAAAGTGGATGTCTTAGCTACCTTTTTGTTGTTGTGATAAAACAGTATGATCAAGGTAGTTTGTAAAAGAACACATTTAGCCGGGCGGTGGTGGCGCCTGCCTTTAATCCCAGCACTCGGGAGGCAAAGGCAGGCGGATCGCTGTGAGTTCGAGGCCGGGCTGGACCAACAGCCTCCAAAAAAAAAAAAAGAAGACATTTACTATTTACTTTTTAAGTTTATGGTTTCAGAAGGTTACAGTCCATGATAACAGATGAGCGCTCACCTCTTGCTGTGCAAGTTGGAGGCAGATAGAGGGAGACTGACTGGAGGAATGGTCTTTTGAAATGTTAAAACCTGCCTCCAGGGACACCTCTTCCAACAAGGACTCACCTCCTAATCCTTCCCAAACAGTTCCACCAAAAGGGGATCAAATGTATGAACCAATGCTGGCCATTCTCATTCAAAACCACCACCACAGTGTTGTTTGTCACCATAATTTCTTCCCCTGTACTTTGTGTCAGTCTTGTAAAGGCTGAGTCAGAAGGATTTCAAGTTCAATGCCAGCCTGGCTACATAGTTAGACTCCATCAACTCTCTCTCTCCCTCCCTCCCTCCCTCCCTCCCTCTCTCTCTCTCTCTCTCTCACACACACACACACACACACACACACACACACACACACACAAAACCTCTTTGGTCTTCATTGAGCTTATGTCCTGGTATTTGCAGGGGGCTGGGTAAGCAATATATGTAAAGAAAAAAGTAATTATGTAATATATTCAAAGATACAGAGGGATATGCCAAATAGAAAAAGTAGATAAAGGGAGCCCTGGGAGCCCTGGGAGGGTGAGCAGGGCCAATAGGATGTAGGCTAGCAGGATCAGCTTTGTGTCAGTTGCCCAGGGCTGCTGTAAAATATCACTGTCTGGCAGTGTGAACAGCAGAAACTGATGGCCGCAGGTCTGGAGATTGGAGCCCAAGCTGCAGGTGCCAGGAGGCAGGTTTTATTCAGACCTCTTCCTCACCATCCATGTGGCTGCCAACTTGCTGAGTGGCCCCATGACCTCCTTTGTGCTTGCACACGTGAGAGAGGACCTCTGGTTCCTTCTCCTAAAGATGTGAGCCTAGTGGCCATGACCTCTCTTCATCTTAGTTACTTCCTTGTGGATCCGTGCCCAAACACTATCACATGGGGGTTTAGGGTTTAACATGAATTGGGGGAACAGGAAATGAGCCTTGCCTCTTCCCCACCCCACGAAGCGATGTTCAACACTTGTTTCGCAATCTCTGATGGACAAGGCCTTGGGGACCCTTGTGGGAAAATGAATCCTGGGAATGCTCCAAGGATGCTCTGGAAAGGGACATGGCCCATTATAACAGTCTAGGATATTTGGCCTGGTGAACCACTGGGGCCTCTGGAGGCACTGGCAGTAGGAAAAGACTTGTTTGAGCCCTCACTGGTACATGCTGTCTGTAACCTTCAGGGAGTGCCAGGTGTGTGTGTGTGTATGTGTGTGTGTGTGTGTGTATGTGTGTGTGTGTTTTCCCTAATATTTGCTTGCTTCCCAGTACAAGTAGAGTTGTGTTCCTGAGGTATCTATCTGTCTATCTGTCTGTCTGTCTGTCTGTCTGTCTACCTATCGATACTATTTCAATTTGGGTGAGGCACCTCATCTTGCTCCAGATTACCCTCAGAATCCCAAAACAAATAGGTAAATTTACCTTTTAGTTACTGAATTGCACAATAATTATGTCACACATAAACAGCCTATGTGACATGAACATTTAGAGCCTTCCACCCTTGATGCCTAAGGGATTGATTCACTGTAGCATAAGAAAGGATCTTTGGAGTGGTCACCCAAAACACTGATTCATGGGAAATGGAAAGAAGGAAGCATCCTCCTGGGAGGGGACCCACACTACAGAATTTGAAACTACCTCCAATATTTTGATACAATTAGAAATAAGAAACATTACAATTATAATAGTTATTTACTTTATTTAATTTTTGGTCATGCAAACCGCAGGTAGTAAAGCTTATGATAGAGCCCTGTGGGCAGGAATTGAGCTAAAATTTTGAGACCTGGTGTGTAGTTCCATGGAAGAGGCTTGCTTGGTGTTTTACCTGGGTTTGAGCTCTAGTAACTGCCTCACTCCCAACACAAGGTTGAGAGCACCTCAGAGACTACATGCTAGTAAGTTCCCTGGTTGGCGAGGATGGAGCTGCCAGGGTAAAGGCAGCACTGTTATTCTAGACTAGGGGCTGATTAGCATGCATCTTTCTCAGGGTACATCAGTATCTCTTGGGGTTCAGGGCCCCCTAAGTGAAGGACCAGACTGGAAGTCACTGTGACCCAAAGTGCAGAGGACAACATCACCTGATCGACAGGTTTTTCAAATGGACTTCCACACGCTATCTACAGTGAGCCAGTATTGACTCCATTATCTGTATTGTTCCCTCGGGCTGCTGCAGGAGTGTTTTGTTCTCAGCAGCATTTCAGTAACCAGCAGTCATGGACCGGGTCCATACCATACGTCCTGGAGCGGGGGCATATAAGCGGGGGCATATAAGCGGGGGCATATAAGCGGGGGCATATAAGCGGGGGCATATAAGCGGGGGCATATAAGCGGGGGCATATAAGCGGGGGCATATAAGCGGGGGCATATAAGCGGGGGCATATAAGCGGGGGCATATAAGCGGGGGCATATAAGCGGGGGCATATAAGCGGGGGCATATAAGCGGGGGCATATAAGCGGGGGCATATAAGCGGGGGCATATAAGCGGGGGCATATAAGCGGGGGCATATAAGCGGGGGCATATAAGCGGGGGCATATAAGCGGGGGCATATAAGCAGGGACATAATAAGCGGGGGCATATGGCCACAGCAGTGAGCCTCCTTCACGTCGCTGACACCATTTCAACCTATAGAGTCCTGCTTCCTCACCACCCTCGAGGAAGCAGGACTATTGCTTTTAGAATTCCTACTTGAAAGATGAGGAAACAGAGAGTGTTGACTGCAAGAGAACCTCAAAGTGCCACTCAGTCCTAGCCCTGTCCTCCTTCGTTTCCCACCCTAAGGAGCAGGACAATGTTAAAATGAGTTAACTGTGTGACCGGAGCAGGAGACATGCCCTAGGCCTGCATGAGGAGTCAGCATGCACCCTGCTCTTCCTGTAGGTCCTGGGCCGTCCCTTCCTGAGGGGGCAGGAGATGATTTGTTCCTTGGACCTTCTGCCCTCCAATGGATTTTTCTCAGCATGATCTCCTTTGAATTCACTTCCCTTACAATGGGGAATTTACATAGGTATATGATTCAGCAGAAAAGAAAACTAAGCGAGTCCTCAGTGAGTCCCCACCTACATCGAGGTGACCTTACATAGGGCAGCATGGTCCACAAGGATAGAAAAATCTTCAGTAGTGTAACCTTTGCCTGCCCTGTGATGGGATGGGATGGGATGGGACAATTTGGAGTCTCAGGTCACACCCTGTTATCCCATCCTTACCACATTCACCCCACAGGAGGGTAACACACCCACAATCCTATTCCCACAAAAGGCAGAGCTGGTGCTTGAACTTCCCACCCAAGTCCTCATATCTTCCCTTTAAACTCTTGGAGTCTTGAAACAATGCTGAGCAGAAATGGGAGGGTGGCCCCGTGGCCTGTGCCATCCAGGAGAGGCTCTGCACACGGGCACTGGGTTCCTCCTGTGTTCAGATCAAGGTTTCCTTGGCGGACAGGCTTTGCACTTGGTTATTACCCAGTTGTGGCTGCCTGGGTGGTAGGTAAGGTGGCCTGTCACTCAAGAAGCTCCCTCAGCCAGACCACATCCCAAGTCTGTTACTCAAGTGAAATAAAGAACCCTGGAACTCCTGAGACCCACAGAAGGTGTTTTATTCCACATCTTTTCTCCACACTCCCATATCCATCTTCTCTGCCTCTCCCTCCCTCCCTCCCTCCACCATCTCCAATCTGAGCAGACACTACTCTGCAGCACACTGTCTACTGTTTCCATTGGTTAAAGAGAATCAGAAACTGAATCCTTCCTCCCAGGCAAGAGCACTGTTGAATTATTCATAAACCCAACCTACTGCAAATTTCAGACTGATTTTTCTTCAAGGTTGTAGCTGTGAGGGTATGGGCAAAGGAATAAAAGATACACTTGATACCCACAGAGGTAAACAACGCTGTTCGACATTAAGGTCCAGGGGTCCAGTCACCCTGTAGCTTTGGGACAAGGGTAACATTGAAAACAGCCAGGCTGATTCTCACTGCTTGGCCTTGAGTGGGTGAAACCCTTGACCTCCCCAAACTCCCAAGTCTGTGGATTAGCAGTTTTAACACATGGGAAGACAGCTGATCCTCATCAAACCACCACACCCTTGGGGACTTGTTCTCCCAATGCTGAGCCACTCAGAAGAGCCATAGAGAACGAGAGTCATCTCCCTGGAGAGGAGATGGTCGCTAGCTGACAGCTAGAAGCCAAGGCCACAGAAGGGAAAAAATGTCTGTGAAAGGGCAAGAGACAAGACTGAACAGACTTGGAGAAGGACGCACCAGGCACTAAGCACTGTGGTAAGTACCCTGACGCTTGGTTGCTCAGTTATACACTCTTTCTCCTCCTCACTTGCTGCCTGGAATTGCCCTATGACAAAATTCTGGTCAACAGGATGTAAGCAAAGGTGACTGGACAAACTTCTACAAGAAGAAATGGTTGGTCCTGCCCATCATCTTCTCTCCTTGGAAGTGCAGGCGGGGCTGGTGGGATGGGAGGTACTCTAGCAGACAGCCGAGGAAGCCGCTAGGCCTCCAACAGCCAGGGCTCCTCACTGGCCTAGGGCTCCTCACTGGCCTGGCCCACCTGTCACCGTACTCAAGGAAGAGGAAACACACCCCTTCACCACTCTTCCCTCAGGCCTTGGCCTGGTGACAACTCCTTGGGAAGCGGTCTAGCACCCTCCCTTGACCAGGGCTTCCTGTGAGTGCTCGCCCTGTCCTCGCTGGAGCATCCGTCACAGCGTCCCACAAAGACCTTTTCTTAGTTACGGTTTCTGTGGCTGTGAGGAGACACCGTGACCACCGCAACTCTTAGAAAGGAAAACATTTAATTGGGGCTGGTTTGCCATTCAGAGGTTTAGTCCATTGTCGTCATGGCAGGACATGGTGGCACGCAGGCAGACATGGTGCTGGAGAGGTAGGTAGTCAAGACTTTTACATCCAGATCCACAGGCAGCAGGAAGAGAGTGAGACACTGGGCCTGGCTTGAGCATCTGAGACCTCAAAGCCCGCCCCCAGTGGCACACTTCCTCCAACAAGGCCACACCTCCAATAATGCTGCTCCCTAAGAGTTTTGGTTCAAACCACTACAGACTTCACCACTGGTCTGCAAATGCCACAAGGCTCGGAGCACCATGAGTCGGGGACTGCGATCCCATCTGCCCTCATTGTCTTGGGATCAAGAACTCAATTGGCACTTAATAGTAGTAGAATAAAACAGTGGAAGTGCTACCTGATCTCAAGCTGCCTTCGTTCTTTCCTAAAGGGACCAGCACTTTTACAAGCTCATCACAGGCAAACACGAAAGGACAATTTCCATGCACTCTCCCTTGTATGATGGGTCACAAAAGAGCCTAGAAAGGGAGACCCCCAGGTTAGTGGTGTAGCTCAGTTAGTAGAGTGCTTACTTAACACACACAAAGCCCTTGGTTCAATCCCAGCTCTGTATAAAACAGGCATGGTGGCACGTAACCTGTATTCCCTGCCCTTTTGGAAGGGCAGAGGCAGGAGGATCAGAAGTCAAGGTCACCCTTGACTACATAGCAAGTTTGAGGCTAGCCTGGGCTGCATAAGTCCCTGTCTCAAAATAAAAAACATTTTTTCATTTCACTGCAATGGGAAGTCAGGTAGGGTTTTGTGAAGTGTAGCAGAAGTTTCCCTCCCTCCCTACATTTGAAACCTAGGCAAAATCAGAGTATTTTGGTAGATGAGAAGGAGGAATGTGTATGTCAAATTTAACTGGAAGAAGCATGCGAACTCTATAATTTGTTTCCCACTATACATGGCTGTGGGGTCTATTTCAAATTGGGGTGGGTGTTCGTGGTGGGTTTCTCTGGTCATTATAGCTGGAGCCATATTATCCTTCAAGTCCTGAGGCCTTAGCAGCAGCATCTCAGAGTCAGGTTCTGGTCCCCTGCCAGCCTTTTCATTGAAGACACTTTCCAAGGCATTCCTTGGCAGCAGCTAGTTCTGTGCTTTTAATTATAGCTTCCTTGTCTTTGCCAGATCCCCATCTGGCATTCTCTGCACACAGCGAATCTCACTATGGCTGGTGGGGTCAGAAGAGCAGTTGGTCTCCACACTGCCCAGCAGCCTCTGCTGCAGAGACAGCATGCGTGGTCCACAGCCCTAAACTGACCTCCAAATGCAGCTGTCACTTCACCGCGTAGGAGGGTTAGGAACCAAGGTAGACCCTGTGGTAGCAGGGTGATTATGCAGGCTTAACTGACTTACATGCTCACCCCAGAATCCCTCGATCTGTGGGCCCTGTTCTCTACTGCCCTGTCCTTGATGGGTCACCTCACATTTTCTCCTTGGTGGAATCCAGGACGAAGAGGGACAGGAAGTCTCTCACAGACAGGTGTCTTAGTCAGTTTTCTGAGGTTACAACAGGGTACCCGAGGCTGAGTAATTAATATAGGAAAGAAATTTACTTAGCTCCTATTTCTGGAGGGTGGGGAGCCCAAGAACATGGCGAGAGCCCCACACTGCTTCAGCTCCTGGTAGGCAGTGGTCATGTGCAAACGAGGCAGGCTTGTTTCATAACAACCCCTTCTCGAGGCAACTGGTCTGGCCCTGAGACAGAGAACTCATTCCTGACAGCCACACACCACCTCTCCTCTTCATCAGCACCTCTCAATACTACCACCGTGCGAGTGAATATTTCAACCAAATTCTCCATGAATTCTAGGGAACGTAGTTTGGGTCTAGCACAGAGGTTCTCTGTAAGTTCAAGGCCAGCATGCTACATCATGAGTTCCAGGACATCCAGGGGTGAATAATGAGACCCTGTCTCAAAAAAAAAAAAAAAACAGAAAGTCATGATGAGATTGGCAAAGACTATTATTGAACACATGATACAAGCCATGAAATACGTTCTCCTTCCTGCGTGTTTTCCTCATCTAGCTCTCGCAGTAATCTGGGTATTATGTATAGCATTATTGTTCGCATTTTGCAGATGAAGAAGCTTAGGTAAATCATATAGTTTTCCTAAGGTGACTTTAAGACCAGAGGTGTTTGACTCCTCAATTTTAACCCTGGCACAATTTTGTAAGAGGATAGAATCCCACAGCAGTGGGAAGAAATTTGAGAAAGGCTCTGTCCTATACTCGCATTTAATGGTTCCAACAAAGAACTCCCCTTTTGTGCATAAGAAAAGACCATCCCTCCATGTTCTCTGTTTCAGTTCCTGCCTTGAGTTCCTGTCTTGAATGCCCTCAATGGTGGACTATAACATAGAAGTGTAAACTGAATAAACCCTTTCCTTGCTGGGCAGTGGTCGCACACACACCCTTAATCTCAGAACTCGAGAGATAGAGGCAAGTGGATCTCTGTGAGTCCCAGGCCAGCCTGGTCTACACTTCTAGTTCCAGGACAGCCAAGGCTACACAAGGAAACAAAACCAAACCAATCAAATAAACAAAAAGCCCTTTCCTCCCCAAAATGCTTTTGGCCAGTGGTTTTCTTTTTTGTTTTAAGATTTATTAGTTTTATGTGTCTGGGTATTTTGCCTGTATATCTGTCTGTGAACCATGTGTGCGGAGTGCCCATGGGAGCCACAGAATGCATTAAATCCTGTAGAACTGCAGTTATAGATGGTATTGGCCACCATGGGTGCTGGGAGCCAGACCCAGGCATTCTAGAAGAGCAGCCAGTGGTGCACTAATTACTGAACTTCCTCTCTCTAGTCCCTACTCAGTGTTTTATGACAGCAACAGAAAATTTCTAGAACAGAAATCACATCTCCATATGATATGACTTCAACATCTTCTACCAGGTGAAATGATTTGGTAAGGCATGTTATCTTCATGAACATGGCCTGTGGTGGTTTGAAGGAGAATGGTCCCCATAGGCTCCCATATATTGAATACTTGGTCACTCACTGGTGGAGCCATTTGAGAAGGATAAAGAGGTATTACCTTGCTGGAGGAGGTGTGTCATTGGGCAGGCTTAGATTTTTTTTCAAAAATCTACGATATTGCTAGTTATCTCTCTGTGCCTTGAGATCGTGGATTGAGATATGACCTTTCATTTAGTGCTCCAGCACCATGCCTGCCTGCCAGCTGCCATGCTCCTTGCTATGATAGCCAAGGACTCCAACTCTTTGAAGCCACACGCCCCAAATTGAACTCTTTCTTCTATAAGTTGCCTTGGTCAGGTATCTTGTCACAGTGATATAAAAGTAATAAAGACACCCAGCCACCCAACCCTGTGATTCATGCTCTGCTGAACACCATCTTGAAATGTTTTATGATCCCAAACAAGAGGTTTTATGATGTTATTTAGCCAAGCACCATGCAGATTATACAGCCAATGCTGCAATTAGGAATCAAAATGATGCATAGTGGTGTATTCCTTTAATACCAGCACTTGGAGGCAAAGGCAGGAGTCTCTCTATGTGTTCAAGACAAGTCTGGTCTACAAAGTGAGTTCCAGGATAGCCAGGGCTGTTACACAGAGAAACCCTGTATAATAATAATGATAAATAAATAAATAAACCTAGACAGAAAGTAGCTGGCCTGCCATGGCCCTCCACCTGTCCATTTTCTTTGTGTGATAGTTTGTCTACTCATTGCTATTGACAGCTAACATTGGCGTCATAGCAGGAGTCCAGTGATGGACCCATCAGAACAAATGAGGAGGACCACAGAGATGAGGGAGTCCTGGTCCTGTCTGGAGATCCCAAGAAAATGGGGACAGCTCAAGGTTTCCTGAGTCTAGCTAAGCTTGTGGCAAATGGAGCAGATATTGCCATGGCTGCTCTTGGTGGTCACTTTGACCACAACTGGAATCAAATAAATCTCACACAACTGGGCACACATGTGAGGGATTTTTTTTCTTGGAGGTATTTTCTTGATTGGATCATTTGAGATTGGAAGACCCACCCCCAAATCCAGGTCACACCTTCTGGTGGCAGCCCATGAAAAAGGACATAGAAGAAGAGAGCTTTTGCTTTTTTTTTTTTTTTTTTTTTTTGCCTGCTTGCCCTCATTCTCTCTGCAAAGTTCATCTGTCTTGTCCCTGAGGTATGCCTTCAACTGTCTTAGAGCCTACTTCTTCAGGATTCCAACACAGTCCTCTGGGACTCCAGCAGCATATTGGGACTACTAAAACACCCAGCCTCAAGGACTGAACAGCTATTGGGCTCTTGGCCATTCAGTCAGGAGACTGCCATTGTTGGACTAGCGGGACCACAACCTGTAAGTCACTCTAGCAAATCATGCACATGTGTGTTTTAGGGTTTTTATTACTGTGATAAAGTATCATGACCAAAACAACTCATAGAAGAAAGACTTTATTTGGGGCTAGTAGTTTCACAAGGTTATAATTCATGACCATCATGGTGGGGACCATGGCAGTAGGAAGGCATGGTGTTGGGGAAGCAGCTGAGAGTATGCATCTCTATCCACAAGCAGGGGAGAGGGAGGGGGAGGGGAGGGAGGGAGGGAGAGAGGGAGAGAGAGCTAACTGGGAATGGGCAGATTATTTTGAAACCTCAAAGCCTGCCTTCAGTGGCACATCTCCTCCAACAAGACACACCTCCTAATCCTTCCCAAATAGTTTTACCAACTAGGAACTAAGTATTCCAGTATATGAGTCTATGAGGGCCTTTATGGGGGCCATTCTTATCCAACCACCCCCAAATTTCTGTCAGTTCTGTTCCTTTAGAGAACACTGACTAATAATAACATGATGCCATCTGATATAAGTTGGAGCCCAGAGACCTCGGTGTCCCCTGTACTGACTGAAACCAAGGCTTTGAAGAAGCTCTAATTAAACGTGAGTGAAGATTAGGAGAGATGCAGTATTAGCAAGGCAGAGAACGCAACCAGAAAGAGCAGCTGGAGCCCTATATGAGGTATATCCAGAGATCTGAACCCTTGCCCTTGCTGTATATCCAGAGATCTGAACCCTTGCCCTTGCTGTATGACTTAGGCATGAAGAAGCCACACTAAACAGTGATGTTTTGAAGTAGAATACGTCTGTCTTGTGTGTCAGCTTGCAGAAATACCCCAACCTGGTTCCTCTGGCATGCTAAGTAGTTCATAATTTTTCCTTGTGACCCCCCACATCTTAAAAGCTAGCTGTCTTCGAGACATTTCTCTGCAGATGCTGTGTGTCTGTGTCTGCTGTGCTGACATCCTGTCCTAAGGATTCATGCTGTTGTTGAATAGTAGGTGGGGAGGGCCTCCAGCCACTGTGAGATCAGCTGTGGGTGGGTGTACGGAGAACAGGGGAGGGAGCAACAGCTGAGACACCATCTGGACAGCACTTTGGACTCATAAAAAATTTATCCAGGACTGTGGGTAAGGATTGCCTAGCATGTGTGAGCTCCTGGTTTAAACACACACACACACACACACACACACACACACACACACACACACACACACACACCCTCCAATCTGGCACTGGCAGCCTCTTTAGAAACCTCTCCTTTGCTAATCTCTCATCATTTCTCTCCTCTTTTCTTTTTATATAAAAAAATTTATATTTTTATGTGAGTGCCTGCAAGTATGTATGTGCACCGCATGTATGCCTGGTACCCAGAGAAACAAAAGGAGGGTATTGAATCCCCTGGAACTGGAGTTACAGGTAGCCGTGAGCTGTCTGATGTGGGTTCTAGGAACTGAATCCAGAAGGGATTCACTCAGTTATCTGGAGGAACAGCAAGAGCTCTTAACCACTGGTCCTTCTCTCCAGTCCATTTCTCTCTGCTTTCAACTACAAAACAGTTTTACAGAAGAAAAGAAGTCCCAGTTGCCTTGCATGCTTTGGTTTCTGATTTATCCTTGTTGGAAATCTGTAGACATACACGCACTCTAGTTTTCCTTGCTATGCTCTGATGGGTTTATTGGGTTTGGGATGCGTTATCCTCCAGACCGCCTTGCTGTCAGTATAGAATTTCAGCATTCCCAGATGTTCTAGGTCTCTGTATATTATCTGCTCCGAGGGCCTCTCTTGGCTAGCTCTGAACTGGCAGCCTGCTGTCACGGAGAAGATTTAGAAACATGGCGGGCATATCTCTGACATCTGGGAACAAGTGGGTTTGTAGAAAAACATCCATGGAGGGAGAGAAAGAGCTCTTGGAGGGCAGAGCCAGTGCCAAGGAAGTCGACTGCAGTGCAGGGATGTGAGCCTGCTCTGCTGTATGCTACTTGGCATTCTGGGCAGGCAGCCTCCTGCAGAACTCCTGGGAGCTTGTGTGAGACAGAAGAGCACAGATTGCAGGAAAGTTTGCCGATTCAAAGGAAATGGGTTTCTCACGCCCAGGAAAACGTGTGCATCATGCAAGTAGAATCCTCCCCTAAGCATTCCATGAGGCCATCTGTGCCAGCTCTCATGGGACCTGGATGTCCCAGCAATAAGATACCCTGTGTGCTATTCCATGCTGAATCACTGCAGAGGCTTCAGATAGCACATTTGAAGCACCTGCCACCCCTCTGTCTGATGCTTTGCAGGTCAGAACAGTTGGACTGCATTGAAAGTTCTGGGGACATTTGACACCTTTTATCCTATCAAGATTATATAATAGCATTAATAATTAGCAGTAGATTTTCCTCTTGTTCCATGAATATAATCTATTGCTTTCTAAGTCATTCTAAATTCTAGTACTATGCACATCTGCCAAGCTGATGTACACATTGGAAATTATGACCCCAAAGTTACAGAGCTGATTGCCTTTCCCTGGATAAGGCTTGTATACTTTTTTCTGCTCCTTGAGCTAGACACAATACCCATCTTGATGCCCACACAGAAAAGAGGCATCTCAAAAGTATCTTCTACCAGATTCCAAAGACTTGCTAACAGATTTGATTATAAGTCCAAAAAGTTATACATTTTCAGTGTTTGAGTGTGTGTGTGTGTGTGTGTGTGTGTGTGTGTGTGTGTGTACCGGTGGAAATAAGATAACCTCAGGTGTCTTTCTTTGGGTGTTGTTTATCTTTCTTTGAGATAGAATCTCTAATTAGCTTGGGGCTTGTCACTCCGTGAGGGCGACTGGCGTGCATAGGGGAGCTTGCTGCCCATTTCCCTGTGCGGGGTTGCAATCCACACCACCACACCTGGCTTTTCCACAGGAACTCTGGGCATTGAGTTCAGATCCTCATGCTTGCACAACAAACACTTTACAGACTGAGCCATGCCCCCTCCATCCCCCTCCCCCTTTTTGGAGACAGCATCTTGCTACATAAGTCAGGATGCCCTGAATTTTACTACGTAGCCCTGATCGGTCCCAAACTTAAAATCACCCTGCTTCAGCCTCCCAAGTGGTGAAGTTACAACAGTTTATGCTACAACAAGCTCACATACTCTTTTGAAATTTTTATTTTATGTATGGATGTTTTGCCTGCATGTACCAACTGTGTGCAGTGCCTCCTCCAAAGATCAGAAAAGAGCATCAGAACCCCTGTGATGGGTTACAGAGGGTTGCGAGCTGCCCTGTGGGTTCTGAGGATGGAGCCCAGGTCCTCTGGAATAGCAGCCAGTGCTTTTCATCACTGAGCCATTACTCCGACCCTTTTTATTTTTCCCTCCCTTCTTTCTTACCTTCCTTCCTTCCTTGTGGTAACAGGGAATGAAACCCAGAGTTGTTGGTTATGTCCACATTAAGTAGTTGAAAACTGAAACCCCTTTCTGTTGTGAGTCTTAGGCAAGAAGCAGGAAGGGCTTCTCTGGCTAATGCTTTGTGTGTTGCAAGTGAGATGCAATCTACTTCAGTGGAGTCCCCATCTCAGGCAGTCTTTCCCACCCAGACCCCTGGCTTCACTAGTAGAAACAAGTGTTTGCCTTGTTTAGTGTCTAAAGGACACTGTGGAATTATCCTTCTGTACACTGTGAAGATGTTTTGCTCTCATTGGTTTAATAAAGATCCAGCTGGCCAATAACTAGGCAGGAAGAGGTTAGGCATGAGAGCCAAACCGAGAGAATTCTGGGAAGGAGGAGGGTGGAGTTGCCAGCACAGGAAGCAGGTGATGAACACGCCATATTGGAAAGTGTACCGACACGTGGTATAGCATAGATAAGAAATATGGGTTAACTTAAATTGTAAGAGCTAGTTAGTAACAAGCCTAAGCTATCAGCTGAGCATGTATAATTAATACTAAGTCTCTGTGTGGTTATTTGGGAGCTGGCAGTCCTAAAGAAAAACCCCAGCTACTGGCAATCTTCAAAATATTGAGAGCAAAAGGTGGAGTTATTTTTACGTAAGTGCTCTAGCTACTTTAAAATTTTTTTTAGTTTAATTATTTATTTTATCCATAGGACAAAGTCCTCCAGAAAACCTAGAGATACTTGGAATCTGAATTCTGGACCCTTGCAACCACCCCATACATCACAATGCATGGAGTGTCTAGAGTGGGAACTCCCAACATGAGAACATCTGGCTGAGGAGAAGCTCATTCATAGCACTCAAATGGGTAGATGAACAAATAGATGGAGAACTTGAACCTGAAGATGGCATTGAAAAACCTAGAAAGTGGAAGCCAGCTCCAGAGGACCCAAATTCGACAACAAGGGAAGAGTTACTAAAGAATTCTGAGGTAGAGGAATGTTATGGTTTAAGTATGACATGTCCCTCATGTGCTTAAAGCTAGGTCCCAGCTGGTGGTGCTGTTGAAGGTGGCTGCAGGAACTTTGATGTGGGACTTAGCTTGAGGAAGCAGATGAGTTTCTGGAGGCTTGGCTTTGAAGGTTATATCCACCCTTGTTCCCTGCCTGGCTTTTTATTTCATCATAAGGTGAGCATTTGTAGCCACATGCTCCTGTAGCCATGATATTTTGACTTAGTCCCAGAATCAGTAGAACAAGGACAATAGACAGAAATCTATGAAACCATGCATTGAGATGAATATTTTCTCCATTAAGTTGTGGCATGCAGTCGGTCATAGAGGTGTAAAAATAACTAATACAAGGAGGTAGGGAGAATCTGCCAATGAGAGTTTACCACAGAGGCTAACTGAACTTAAGTTGGGCTTGTCTTCTGTATTGAGGATGGTCCAACTTGAAAATGTAAAGTGAACCACCTGGGGACCTTGCAAACAAAACAAAGCAAAACAAACCAGACTCTGATGCAAAAGGTCTGAGATAGACCTCAAGTTATTTGTCTAACAGAATCCCAGGTGGTACCAATGTCGTGGTCTGTGGATGTCTTCAAATAGAAGATGCTGGAGCAGTGCTTTCAAGTAGTAGTGGTTCTCAGCCTTCTTAATGCTTTGACCTTTTAATACAGTTTCCCCGTGGTGTGGTGACCCCCAACCATAAAAGTATTTTCATTGCTACTTTATGACTGTAATTTTGCTACTGTTATGAGCTGTTTCTGATATTCTCAGGCGACCCCTGTGAAAGGGTCGTTCAACCCCAAAGGAGTCTTGGCAAACCACAAGTTGAGAGTGCCTGCAGTAGAGCTTTCTGTGATGATCTGGATTTGTGCGATCCTGTATCATAACCTCTCCAACATGTGGCTGCTGACCACTTGCCATGTGTGGAACAGACACATGTTACTCATGAGTACTCATTTGGGAAGGATAGTTCTACAGCAGTGGTTTCAAGTTTGTGTGCATGTCAGGATCGTCCAGAGAGGTAGCTTAAGGCCAGACTGAAGGTCTTACTGCTGATATCTGATGCTGCTCTACTGGTCCAGGGACCACCCTTTGAGTTTTTCTGCTATAGAAGGTGCATATCTCAGATGTGGTAAGGTTTAGCATTAGAACACCAGCCCCTTGTCTTTGGGCAGTGAATTTCACCCCACATCATTGTCAGTAGGGCCCACTGAGTCCAACCTATAGGAATCTCATAGATCTACTACAGATATCTGTGATCAGGACACTTTGAAGATGCCTTTCTAAATTTATTGAATACCATTCCCACTGATTGTGGGAACAAAACACATATGTATACAAATATGTGTATTGTTCAGCTAGGCTAACTGGGTCCAAACCAGTTCTGCACATTTGTTGGGTGACTTCAGAAAAATTGCTTAGTGTCTCAATGTTATTACCTGTAGAATGGAACAAATAGCACTTATTATCTCAAAGACATCTTGTGAGAATTAAGTGCTTTAAAACATGACCAATGGAGATAGGAAGATGGTTTCGTGGCTAAGAGCACTAGCTGCTCTTCCAGAGGACTCAGGTTGGATACCCAGCATCCACATGGCAGCTCACAACCATCTGTCACTCCAGTTACCAGCGAATCCTATGCCCTCTTCTGGCCTCTTGGGGGAGGGCACCAGGTACACACCTGGAGTGCAGACAGGAATGCAGGCAAAACAGTCACATGCATAAAATTAAAATGGTAAAAATAAAAAATTAAATGTCGCCTGCACAGTGTAAGGGCTTTGAATGCATTAGCTAGTATCATTCTTGTAATCCTATCCCAAACTTAGCAAATTTTCCCATCTGCTATGCATTTTGTTCACCCGGTGAGGTCTTTTCAAGCGAGCAGCTATTTCTGGGAGGCACACTCTGCTTACTCTCATTTTTGCCAAGGGTCTTTGGAGACCTCTAAGATCCCCTGGGGCTTCTTATTAGGATGCCCAAGGACAGATGAAAGGTGACAAAGTGGGAACACACCAGCCACTTGCTACACTGTCTTCATGGCCAATGCATAGCCAGAGCCAGTACAGGCCAGTCCATCTGCTTAATGTCTCTGTGGATCAATGTAATCCATGAAACACAAATTCTGAAATTACTACCCATGTCAATTTTACTGCTTAACAAGGTAGTTTAGTAAACAGCATACCCCTTCCAGCCTCCAGTCAACCAGAGACTAAAGCATAGCCCTAGAGGAACCATAATTTCAAGACCCCTTCCTTTGAGATATTTGGGGACTTAATATACAGTGATTGACACAGCTCCAGAAGAGATACCACACAAATCTTGTACCCGCCCACCCCCAGTACCAGGCTTAAGCTCAATCCACCATAATTCCTTCCTTTACCACACCCCAAGACCAGCCAATACTGTCCACTAATGGAGTGTTTTCCAGAACTTTTAAAGGATGATCTGTTTTAACAATTTCCTACCAAGTAGGATCTATGTCTCCATTTAACACATAACAAAGGGGCAGGTGGGAGAATGCTGGATTGGTCTAAATGAGCCAAGGCGTTTGCTCCTTTGGCAAATCCCTTTTTCTCAAAGTCTGGTACTCATGTGGAATGGATTTTCATGGCTTGTGTGAACGCCATTCATTCTGTCACTCTCAGATGGTCCCAAATGTTAACAGCAGAACACCTAAATTCCATCTCCCACTCACTCTATCACACTAGGTGAAGGAACACATTGTAAAGGTGGGGCATAGCACAACCCGAAGAGCCTTTGTCAACCGTGTAGCTCAGCAGAGGACCAGGTACCACGCTTAATAGAGCAGAGTCTGAAGCAGTCTTCAGATGAAACCCTTCAGCCCACTAGAGGAAGGTGGAAGGAACAGACCCCCCACGCCACCAAGGATTTCCCTTGGGAATAGCTTACTGTTCCCTGGGAGAACATGAGGGCCACAGGTTCCCTCCCTCTTCAGAACGCCACCACTGGGATTGATAGGGTGGGTGTGATGCAGACATGTGCACAGACAGTAGTAGATGTGGATCTGTGAAAGAGTCACATGCGAAAGGATGGTGTCGGTACTGTGCCTGGAGAGAGGAAGAGGGACACAAGCCCTTCAAAGTGACAGATGATTTAAAAATCATGTGGGGGCTGGCATTCCTGCCCATGAGGCATGTGACTACACGTGATGAATGGAGAAAGGCTTTTGTCATCATGAGGGCATGACTGTGCGTGACGAACTGGGAGAAATAACTGCAAATGGTTGTGTTATGAGTGATCCTTGGAAGAAAGCATCCCACATCCCATGCCTTCACATCCTATTGCTTCTAGCCTGAAGTATCGCTGACCAGTCAGGAACTAGGCCGGGGTAGCTGTGGAGGGCTGAGGGCAAACTGCTGGGGGACAGATAAAGCAGGATGTGCATTAGAGAGAATGCCAGAGAGCTCCATGTTTTGAGTCAATGAGGTGCCCTTCCGTGGAGACACACATAACCGAAGCATGTGACCCACTGTACTACGCCAAACGTGCAAAGTCAGGCACCACATAAAACACTTAGCAGTTCTGGAATCTACATATGTCTGCTGCCGGGTCCCTAAGAGGCCCTTTCCAAGCTGTGTCAAGTGATGCCAAGTATTACTGGACAACGATGATGCATGCCTGCCATCCTGAGTGGCTTGGCCAGGAGGATTGCAAGACCAAGACTAGCCTGGGCTACATAGAGACTGTCTCAAAAACAAAACACAATTTAAAAACACCTGTGTCCTTCTGCTCTGGCAAGCTTCTCTAAGACATTAAGATAGAGCTGTCGTTATACAATGGCGGAAAGACAAATCTACATAGCAACCTGTGAGTGACGTCAGTTACCTAGATGTTCTTAATTAGGTTTCTGTGAGTATGATATTCTTGCTTAGTTAACTTTCCTATCAATCTAAACTTAACCAGAGATCTCATTCAGGGATTTTTTAAAAAATTTTTATTGCTGACTTTTCTTAAAATTTACTTATTTTTTTATGTACACAACGTTCAGTGTTCTGCATGTATGTATGCCTGCAATGCAGGCCAGAAGAGGGCACCAGAATGCATTATTGGTGGTTGTGAGCCACCATGTGGTTGCTGGGAATTGAACTCATGACCTCTGAAAGAGCAACCAGTGCTCTTAACCTCTGAGCCATCTCTCCAGCCCCCATTCAGGGAATTTTAAATAGGAAATATTTTTGAAATGTTAACTTTCTTGTCTTATCGAGAACAGCTGAATGATGGAACAGACACCCCATTTGGTGTACTGGAACTCTGCATGGCCTGGGGCTTGGGTTTCTAGGTTCACAATGATTATTTGCACCTTCTCTCTAAAATGACTTATCACACCCTGGAAGGTGATATTCTTGGTCTTTCTCTTTCTTTCTACCTTGCCTCATAATTTAAAGTATATGGCATTATAAATTTCACCCAATTAACCAAGCCTTTTGTGAAGGAAAAAGAGCAATAATGACTAGTTGATGGTTGATTGGCAGATAGTTGGTCTCTAGGAGACCAAAAAGCCTTGAAGTTAGTGCTCCCGGGGACAGTTAGGTCTACCTGCGAGTGTATATACCCAGGTGGAAAGGCAGGGAAGCGCAATGAGGAAACAGAGACATGTTCACGACATTGTAGCAAGAGATACGTCTAAGAAAACGCCCCTGAGGTCAGTAATCCCAGAGATTCAATTTCAACAACATCAAGAGTAGTATTTGGGACTGACTGTGCTGGCATCTACATTTAATAAATCCAATCACTCAGGAGGCAGAGACAAGCAGATCCCTGAGTTCGAGGCCAGCCTGGTCTACAGATGGGGTTCCAGGACAGCCAGGGCTATACAAAGAGAAACCTTGTTTCAAACAAACCAACAGAAAAGGGTAGTATTTGTCATGTAGTGGGCGCTTAATGAAGATTTGTTGACTGAATGGAGGTCTGTCTGTATACACAATCTGGTCTACACGGATTTCCTCCGACCACCATCTATTTGGCTATCATCCATTCGTCCTTACCTCCAACCTCTTCTCCATCTAGTATTAATGCACTTATCCTGAGTGAGGTTCTATACCACGGGCTACAGGGGATTTGGTGCTAGATAAGATGCAGCCCCTTATGTAGTCGCATCTGTCTCAACAGACTGTGTAACGGAGGGAGGCTGACAGACTATATATAATATCCAGACTACATTATCATTGCTGTACCTTGGATACAGTTTGCCCCTCAGACAGTTCATGTACTGGAGCCTTGGTTCCCATGGTGATAAGATTGAGATGGTGGGACCTTTAAGAGGTGGTGTCTAATGGAAAGTAATTGCATTATGGATTCCACCCTCTGAAGGTATGAATGCTGGTCTTGCAGAATGGGCTGGGTCTTGCGGGAATGACTGAGTTCCTTAAAGGTTGGATTGGCATCCAAGTGTATCTGGTTTCTCCTTGGTCTCTTGCTTCCTATCTTATGTGAGAAACCCTCTCCAGGTGCCTCTGAAATGTGCTGTCCTCCTGAAGTCCCCATCAGAAGGCAAGTAGATGCTGGTAATATACTGGAGCCTCCCGGAACTATCAGCAACAAACCTCTTTTATTTTTAACTTAGCCTTGGGTATTCTGTTAGCGAAACATAAAACCGACAAACGCATCCCTCTAACTCCACTACCCTGCAGCTTTGCCTTTGGGAAATCCTGGTTGCCACTCCATTGAAAATCAAATCTGTATGCTTCCTAAAGGAAATTTCCATTTTCCTGTCCAGACTGGTGTAGACGCTGGTCCCTGCCACAGCAGAACAATAGACTAGCTTCACCAATGATTTCTTCTGAAGTGGTTTTGGTATTCAACCGGGTTAGACCTCTTCCACCCCTTCCCATTCCCACTCATATTATTTCACATGTTTTTCTCCTTTGAACATCTTTACTCAGATGTTCCAAAGAGTAAATGTGAGACCATGGCCACTTAAAGGTTGGGATCTCCTGGGTGGTAAGGAATTTCCAGCATGCTCAATTCTGGACAACCGTTAGAATGCTGTTTAGGGACAATTCTCCACCCATCGTCCTTGCTTTACACCAATGTCCCCTTGCTGCATTTCAGAGTAAAATAAAACTTCTCCTCTCTGGAAACTTAAATTAGGGGCCCATGGAAGACTTTGGACATTAATCATCTTTAGGGAGAAGCATGAATATTTCTTTAAAATATACATGTGGTTCTCCTTCCATTCCTGTTTGCTTTGACAATGTCTCACTGACTCGATTTACTTATCCTTCTAGATCAGCTTCTTCAGTGCTAGGACTATAGATGTGATCCATCTACCATGTCCAATTTCAGCAGTGTAGTCTAGTAGATGGTCTGGAACTCCAAGGAATAATTTCTTACTGCCAGCAGATTTGATTTTTTTTGTTTTTGGTTTTGGTTTTTCGAGACATGGTTTCTTTGTGTCTTTAGAGGCTGTTCTGGAACTAGCTATTGTAGACCAGGCTGGTCTCGAACTTACAGAGACCGCTTGCCTCTGCCTCCTGAGTGTTGGGATTAAAGGTGTGCACCACCAATGCCCGGCTTGTTTTTGTTTTTACTATACTTGGCTATATGGACTTTTTGGTAAAAAATCTAAAATGTTTGTATTTGTACATTGTGGTTCTCTCAGTGTCTAATTTGGTGACATTCAGGACTTTGCACATGTGACACTGTATCTGCAATGTGCTTCTTGGGTTTTTTTTTTTTTTTGGTTTTTTGAGACAAGGTTTCTCTGTAGCTTTGGAGGCTGTCCTGGAACTCACTTTGTAGACCAGGCTGGCTTTGAACCCACAGAGATCCGCCTGCCTCTGCCTCCCGAGTGCTGGGATTAAAGGCGTGCGCCAACAACACCCGGCTGCAATGTGCTTCTTAAGACTTCTCCTTCTGCACAAACTCACGATGGTACAATACATTCTCCAGACACTGCAGTCATATCATCCTGTTTATAGCAACTGCACCTGCATCTTCAGAGTGACAGAAATTGAAGTCACCTGTCACTGTCACTCTCTGCTTGAACAAACCAGAGGTCAGGAACCATGATCCCCATACTACACGTGTAGTGTAAGAGCAAGGTAAACTAGAGAGGATGGAGTTAACTCCATCCTCAGAAAAGCCACCCTGAGAAATTCCCTTCGTAACACAAGGCTTATTTAGCTCCAACCAAGGAACCATAAACAATTTCAAGGAGCACCCAAATTGTGCCCACCCCAGACAAAGTGACCCCATCTGGGTGGTCAGGCAATGACTAATTTTGGTAAATAACATCTTGTTACAACTGTCCTTGTGGCAACTGTTACTAACAATTTTGAAATTCCCCTAGCCCCCACGTCAATGAATCCAAAGGTTACCTACTCTTACCCAATCCTGAACAGCCAAGGCAGGTACCACCCTGCTTGCGGTTTTTTCCTTTAAAACCCCCTTGCAATTGAGGCCAGACACCCTTTTCCTGCAGCTGCTGTGCTAGTTTTCTGGACAGGGTCCCTGCCGAGGTTTGTAGCTTAACAATAAACCTTGTGCATTTGCATGTGAGCCGACTTCTTGGGGGTCTTTTGGGGGGTCTCACGAACTTGGCATAACATGTAGGAGTTAAGGCCCAGAAAGGTGATCTACCTGAAGTCACTCAGTAAGGTGGGAAGCCAACTAGGTAAAAGGCCAGGTAAGATGTGCCTCCTAGTGCTTGGCTCACAAACAAATGCTCACAGTGTGAAGAAAGCAGTTCTGAGGCTGGAACATTCTATGAAGGTTTCTGAAACAACTCAGGGACCACAAGATCAAAGAACCATAATCACATCAACTTTTTAGTTAAACACTCCTGTCCCAGAGACAACACCAGTTATTACAGCTCACCGACAAGAAGGATTTTTGAGGAGAAAACCACCCATTCAAGAAATAAGCCTTGGTACATAGCTCCTTTCCTGGCTTCACATCATCTCACACGTGACACCTAAACACAGCTTTCTTCTACACAAGACTACTCTTAGCATGTGATGGGGTAGGGTCAATGAGGGGTGTGGGCAATAACCAGTCATTTTAGGGACGATTCTGCCAGCAGAATATACACAAAACACATCTAATGCAGTACATCTCTACCCTGATTCCTGTCTTTTTGGTAAGTTTTTTTAAACTTCCTGATCTTAATTTAATGTAAAAAGTGGGATGGTTCACTTCCCACTTTCCCGGGCCAAGACCCAGCTGATAGGTGGATAAGAGTGGGGTCCGTTTCAGCTTTGTGGAAGGAGCACTCTACGGGTTAAAATTGCCTAATGATAACTGAACCTTCTGACCAGGAAACGGCTTGCTTGGTATTACAGGTACCCCCTGATACACACACACACACACCCCTCAGACACTAGAAGACCATCTCTCTGTGTTGAACTGCCCTGTCTAAGGCCAGCAATCCATATTACCAGACACAAACTAGGGTAATGGCAGTCCTCCCGCCTCCCAACTCCAGGTCAAGAAAGGCACAAAGGAGACCAACACTGCGCTTTGGATCCAGGAGACCTTGAGGTACCAGAAGAGTTCTGATGGCCCCATCTGGTAGATGGGCAAGGTGAGGCACCAAGAGACGGATAAATACTTCAGGTATAAGTGAGAGGGTACTGGGAACTTAAAGAGGGGAGACTCTTTGTCTCCTAGGGGAGAGTGACACCCCACCCACAACAGCACAGCTCAACGCAGAGCAATGCTAACCCTTCAGCCACCAGTCAAGCGGCCAAGGATCCTAAATTGTCCTCAGGGCACTGAACTGACTTTCACAGAGGGAATCTCACACACTCCAGACTCTTCAGGGTTTCACCCTTGAAACTTCATTCAAGGCTGGGGCTTTGGGCAAGAGCGGCCTGGGCAGGCACAGAAGGTCGCTCTGCTTTGTAAGGCAATAGCTTGTGTCTGCGGGAGCTGGCCATCAGACACTGCCTCCACTGAAATCTAGGGAAGCCTCACAGGGTGGAACACTGCTGCCTAAGGGCACCACCACCTCCGGGACGGCGGGGGACGGAGGGCTTCCATTAAACCTAAACGGCATCACCAAACCAACCCATTTCTTATGCCGTGTGGGAGAATAAGTGATTAGTATCTGCAAATGATTGTCTAACTAGGAAGTCTAGGGACTCAACTGAAAAAAATTATGGGAACGGGAGAATTTGTTCAGGTGTCTGATGAACTGTCCAGCGCTCAAAACAAATAGCTTGTATGGTCACTTGTGCATAAGCTAACATCTTCGAAGAACTGTGCTTTCTTGGGAGACTTTTTAAGTTCTGTGCAACTTGTGTTTTGGAAGATAGCGGTGAGTCTCGGCGATATCCCCTGGGCTGTTGCAATTGAAAGTCGTTTTGAACACAAATGTCAGAAAGATGCCCAAGGCAGCTGTGGCAGAAAACCCGACATTCACCTCTGTGCTCTCTCCTAGGGGGACCCTCCCCCTCCCCACCTATTTTCTATTCCAACCCAAAGACACAGGTGGATGTGGGTAAATTGTGCCATATCCTTTCCAAAGGAAGGGCGTCTGTAAAGCAACGGTGGCCGACGGAAAAGTACCCTGTCTGGCTTCTCACTGTCTCATGGTTCATTAGTCTGGGGAGTTCGTGGTGTGGCACCTGGACTGGAGATGCCTGAAGTTTAGTCAAAGTGGCTAAGGGAGGGCCCCACCTGTCTCGATAAAGCGGCATGGCCTGCTCAGGGCGGCTGTCATTTGCGGTCCAGGCTGGCATGCAGCTGGGCCTCTCGAACCATGCGATCAAAAGAGCGCGTGTTGGTCTCCTCCCGCACCTTCTCCCGCACATGGAAGGAGGCCCGGGCTGTGGAGCGAGCGCTCTCCAGCGCGCTTCGCCGTTCTCGAGACAGCTGCTCGCTGCGCTCCAGCTTACGCCCAATGGCCTGCAGCAGCTCCCGGCGGCGGCAGTCTTCATCTCGCTCCACCTTCTCCTTGTTGGCGCGCTGAGTCCTCTCCTTCTCCAGTCGAGTCTGAACCACGCGCCGGGCTTTCTGCTGCACCGCCTCTTCCGCCACCTGCGCCGCATGCTGCAGCCGCCGTTCTCCGGCCCGCGCCAGCGCCTCCAAGTGCGCCTGATGCTCCCGCTCTTTGCGTTCGGCCGCTTCCTTAGCCCGCCGACCCTGCAGCTCCTCCTTCCGGGCTCGCTCCCGAAGCTCCCTGGCGCGCTGCTCCTGCAGCTGCTCGTAGTTCTCCTGCGCGCGGCCCAAGCTAGCCTCCAGGGAGCTCCGCAGGCCCTCCCGCTCCTCGTGCTGCTGCCGGACTCGGCCTCGAAGCAGGGCCTCGTGGCGCGCCCGCTCGGCCCGGCTCAGCTCCCGCTTCTCCCGCTGCAGCTGACCCTCTTGTCGCTGCTTGGCCCGCGCCGCGCGCTGGGCGCGCTCCCGGCGGGCCAGCTCTGCGCGCTCCCGCCCTTCCTGCAGGCCCTCCTCCCGCTGCTTCAGGTTCTGCTCCTGCTGCAGCTTGCGCAGGCGGTCGTCGCGCGCCGCGCGTTCCGCCTTCTCCCGCCGCAGCAGGCCCTGGCGCTCCGCCAGCTCCCGCCGCCGCTCCTCGCTGCGCTCACACTGCTGCTGCCGCCTCCGCGCGGCCTCCCGTTCCTCCCGGCCCCGGCGGCCCCGGCGCTCCTCCACCTGCGCGGCCCAGGCGCGCCGGCCCTGCTCCAGCGCGCGCTGCTTCTCGCGTTCCTCGCGCTCCCGCCGCTGCTCGGCGCGCACGCGCTGTTGCTCCCACTGGCCGTGGGCGGCGGCGCGTTGCTCCAGCAACAGGCGCTCCTCCTGGTGTCTGGCCAGCATGAGAGCGGCGATCTTGCGGTCGCGCTCGGGTACCCCGCGCAGGCCTCGCTCAGCGCGCACTTGGCGCACGATGCGCTCCACATGCTGAGCGGTCTGAGGCGAGTGGCTCAGGTCGCCGAGGCTGAAGCTGCGGGCTGTGAGTGGGACCAAATCGAGGGCCGAAGGGCGGCCCAGTGGGTTGGGTGCAGACGACGCGGACCCCGCGGGGCAGCTGTTCCTGGCTGAAGCTCGAGGTGGCCAGCGAAGCTCCCGAAGGCTCTCCCCGCTGTAGGACGATGACGAGGCGCCGGACTCGGAGCTGAGGGCACCGTCCCGCCGGCGGGACAGCGAGTCCAGCGAGTGGCTCTTCCTACCTGTCCGAGAACCTGCGGGAGGAGGTCGGGTCCTGGCGGGGGGACTGGGAGAAGTCCTTCGAGCAACCCTCGAGGCGGGCGAGGCCGGGAGGCTACTGCTGCTGCAGCTGCTGCTGCTGCCGCCCGCGCTCGGCGCCGAAGCGGAGGCGGAGGCCGGGGCTGCAGCTGGGCCCTTGGGCGTGAACAGGCGCCGCTTCTCCTCGCGCATGATGCGTTCGCGCTCAGCACGGCACTGCTGCAGTTTGGCGAGCCGCTCGGCCTCGTAGGCCTCATACAGGCCAGTGGCCACTCGCATGGAGCGGCCCGGAGCCTCGCGCACCAGGTCGGCCAGGGCCCGAGGCAGCAGTTCCACTGGCTTGACGGCACAGCGGGCACAGGCCTCCAGCGAGCGGGGGCTGGTCAGGACATAGCGGCTGCCCTCTGCCTCCGGGCAGGTGAAGTTGAAGAGATCGAGGTGCAGCAGCGGGGACTGCTCGCGACGCCCACCTTCTGCTCCGCAGGGGACTTCGGCCTTGCGTGGAGCCGCAGCCGCCGCGGAGGCGGAGGTCGAGGAGGCAGCAGGCTGTTGGGCTCCCTGGGCATCTGGGGGCACGGACGCTGTGGCCCCATCCCCTTCTGAGCCACCAGGCTCCGCTCCCTCTTTCTCCTCTTCTGGCACCGGGTCCACCATAGCTGAGCCTCGTCCTTTGTTGGAGTCCCTGAGATGACGGGAGGGGGCGAGCATAGAGGAATGCATCCGTGAGCTGTTAGTCCCTCCTCAACCATATTTACCCCTCCCAACTTAATCCGATTTCAGACTAGGCTCGGGCCTGATGGAACGTAAATCCTAAAACCAATGCCGTGAAAAGCCGGGCTGAGCAGTTGGGGTGGGGGTGCGGGACACTGGGGCTCAGTCAGCAGCCTCAGTCTTTCTTAGTCCTAGAATGCAGGGCCTGTGGGGGGACTACATTGGCACCAGCCCCGCTAGATGCATCCCTTCCTGTTAAGATGAGGTGCAAGGCAGCAGCCAGCGAGGGAGGCGCTGAAGGATTCCCGGGAGGATTAGCTATTTGTTTGTAGCTTAGGCGGGCTGCTGGGATGCAGCTTTGCAGGAACACAAAAGGGGAAGAGGCCCGTTCATGCCAAAGAGCATTGCTGTGGGGGCCCCAGTTGCCTAGGAAGAAGTTTATGGTTGATTTCTCTCTGCCAAAAGGACCCGGGAAGCAGGGCCCCTGGGAGATGGAAGGGCGGAGAGAAGTCTCCCAAGGCTCCTCTCTGAGTGGAGTGATGGATTCTTTCTCCTGCCTCTCCGGCAGGGCTTGCTGGGAGCTCTGTCTGCTTCTTCCTCCACCCCCCACCCAGTGTTTCCCCGGGATCCAACCAGATGCACCCGACCTCCAAGGCTGAATGAATGTGCCGCTAAAGCATCAACCCCAGTATGGTGGACTCAGACACCCACCAGATCCTTCACCGCATCTCAGGGAAGTGGGCTCTCAGCTCTGTAAACCCTTCCGCTCCATGCTGGGAGCTGCTAGGTCCCCGGGAGGGTTCACTTACCCCAGGTCCGGGCTCCGGCCCCCACACCGAGGGCTTTTGTTCACCTCTAGCGGCTTTCCCTGGCTCCTCTTCAGTCCCTGCGCCGGCGGGGTCGGGTTACTGCCGGCTGCAGCATCCAGCGTCTCTCCATGAGGGACTGTGAACAGGGTGCACACATCCCAGACGCTACCTACCCGGGGAAGGGGGAGTGCGACAAAGTCTCCCTAAAATAACGAGGCTCTGTTCTCTTGCTCACACTGATTCTTAAAAAAGGAAGCTGGGTCCCCTCGCCGCTGCATCCATCTCCACCTCTACCGCCAAGGTACCGCAGGTCTTTCGCTGCCCTTGGCGCCTCCTGGTGGCCGCTTAGGGGTGTTCGTTTGTTTGCTTAGAGGACGACAAAGCTATTAAAAAACACAGTAACTACACATTTATGTATGAATATAAATATGTGTGCATAAAAGCATGTATGCATACACATGTAATACACATATACAGAGACGTGTGTGGATATAGCAATTAGGTTTCACTAGAAACCTAATCTTTGCGCCCCTTAGGTGGGTGGAATGAAGTGGATGAAATGGAATATTTCTCAAAGGGATCCTGAGACGCAAACAAACTAGACAGCAACTGATTGGGTAGAAATAGAGTACTTGATCCAAATTGTGAGTTTATTATTTAAGGAAAACTAAGATGGGAGAAGGAGCGAGTGTAATGACACATGTATGAAGATGTCATTACTTTGTATACTAACCTAAAATTTAAAAAACAAGCAAACACAACAAAAACAGGTATGGGTTTGAGGCTGGCAGAGCATAAGTGACCAATGAGTGCAACTTGTGAGTTTCTAGTTTCCCGTGACAAAACAAGTTAGTACCATTTAATGAGTGCTGCTTGCTGACACCTCATCCCGCCACTCCATTGTGAGTGGTAGTGGCCAAAGAGATTCCAGACTGGAATCCTCCAAGGAGAGGAGGTGGGTGAGATGTAGCATTAGAGAGTGGTGAATGATGCTGTTTAAGATTCCGACAGGGAAGCTGTGAGGAGAAGTGAAGGTTTTGAGCAAGGAGAGGACATAGATATAGTTTATATTTTAGGAACATAACTCTAGCAACAGCAGGGCTAGGAAAAGACTAAGGAAACCCAGTTAGGGAGGCCCTGCAGTAACACAATACAGGGAATGCTGGAATCAGAAATGGAGCGTTGGTAAGGAAAGAGGAGGGGGGTTCTGTAAACAGAGTGAAAGGAGCAGCACTCAGTATCTCAGCTCTAGGGTTTGGGAAAAAGTGAGGATCAAGGATGACTGTGGAATAGTGAGATGCTGTGCGTGTCCAGGGGGGAGGACTACCTGCTATGGGATGCCACTGTTGGACAATTACTCACCTCCAGTTAAATATAGAGCAGGGCTGCTCAGCAGGTGGCTGGGTAAGTCATATCAGAGGTCTGGACTGGAGCTAGATTGAGGATGTCCTCACCTATGTAAGGTTCCTGTGCTGGCTAGTTTTAAGTCAACTTGACACAAACTAGAGTCAGTTAAGAAGAGGTAACCTGAACCAGGAAAATGCATCCCAGACTGTTCTGTAGGCAAAACTGTGTTGCATTTTCTTTATTAGTGATTGCTGTGGAAGAGCCTTCCCTTTGTGTGAGGCTTCACCTCTGGGCAGGTGATCATGGATGTGTAAGGAAGCAGGCTGATGAGTAAGCCTTGGGGAGCAAACCAGTAAGCAGCACTCCTCCATTGCCTCTGTATCTGTTCCAGTCTCCAGGTTCTTGCCTTGAGTTTCTGCCATGGTTTCCTTCAATGATGAAACTGTGATGTAGATCTGTAAGCAGAAATAAAATCTCTCCTCCCCAAGTTGCTTTGGTCCTGGTATTCTATCTAGCAGTAGAACCCCTAACTAAGACATTTCTCAAACCAATAATATGAGTGAGATCACCCAGGGAGGGTTGATAAGAGGAAGTCATTGATGGGCCTTCAAAGGACAAGGAGATGCACAGATGAGACCAATAAGGAACAGAAGGAGAGTGTGCTATGTGAGCAGAAGACTCAGAAGAATGTGCACCCAATGCTAAGGGCTACACAGATCCAAATTGGTTTCTTCTGGAATCAAATATCCAAAGAAACTAACAGTTACCAGCCTTGGGTGATACTGGCAAAAACAAAACAAAACAACAACAACAACAAAAAACCAAAAAGGTAAAAAGAAAAACAGGCCAGTGTGTTATACTGGGAGCAGATGGCAACGCGCAATGGTAGTCAAGGAAGTAGGAATTGATTCTTTTGACTCTTAGGTGATGATGTTAAGAGCTGTAAGTTTGAACTTTATCCTACTTACAAGCTAGCAAGTTAGCCTCCATCTTGCATAGATGCTGGCAGAAGACATGATACTCCTGGGCCAGAAACAAAGAACTTCGTTACTCATGTACAGAAAGAACATGACGTTCATTTTCTTGGTCGGAGAGTGGGACCAAGTAGATACTGCACACAAAAGAGGCATATGTGTGTCACAGCTGGGGCACTCCAAAGGGGCTGTGATGCTTAATCTTCATCATCAGTTTGATTGACCTTGAATCACTTAGAGATACACCTCTAGGTGTATCTGTATGGCATTTTCAGAGAGGGCTAGCTTCGGGAGGAAGACCCAGTCTGAATGTGGGAGCACCAACCCATGATCTGGGATCCTGTACTAAATGAGAGGTGGGGTACAGCGCTTGCGTGGCATGCTCAAAGACCTGAGTTTGATCTCTAATACCATATAAAGTCCTGCATGGTAGTGCATGCCTGTAATCCCAGCACTCAGGAGGTAAAGGCAGATCAGAAAATTCAAGGTTTCCCTTAGCTACTTTCCTACTGACGTGGAGGCTAACCTGTGCTGAATTACTAAGACCTTGCTGTCTCAAAAAGGGACAGAAAAGGCAATGTGAGCTAAGCACCGAGAGTCTTACATTTGTACTTCTGTTTCTTGACTATGGATACAATGTCACCTGTCTGTATGCCTTCCCATCATGATGGACTGTACCCGTTTTTAAACCAGGAATCAAAATAAGTATTTTCCCCTCAAGTTGCTTGTATCGGATATTTGGCCATAGCAATGTAAAGCATAGCTAACAAGGAGCTAATAGCAAGCATGCTCTCTCTGTCCAAGGAGGACATTATTTTAGTTATCCTGACTGACTCGGGGAGCCGCTGTCTCTGTTGTTCAAGGATGTTTGCTAAACAAGCGTTCCTGCATAAAGTCTAAAAAGGCTTTATAAGACATGCTGCACGGGATAGCAAAGGGGCCGCTGGTCACATGACTAGTAAGCCATCGGGCTGGGATTTGGACCAGGCCCTGTCTAATCTTGAAGAGAAGGCTATGCTTTGAGTTTCTACATTGAACTGTGAATCTGGAGAGATGTCGATTCCGGTGGTGATGAGTGGGGTGGACAAGTCAACACATCCATGCCTGGGTTTTCCTCTTTGCAGAGAATCCCATTAAATTATCTTGCAGAGAGCTGGGTATGGTGGCTCACGCTTTTAATCCCAGCACTCAAGAGGCAGAGGCAAGTGATCTCTGTGAGTTCAAGGCTAGCCTGGTCTACAAATTGTGTTCTCTGTCTCCAAATATATATATATATATATATATATATATCTTGAAGAACTAGAAAGACTGTGTAAAATTAGAAGCAAACATATTTTTACTGAGCAGTGGTAAATACCATTTATTTTGATAAATCTTGTAGATATGGTCAAACCAATAAGAAGATGTGTGTGAGAGAGAGAGAGAGAGAGAGAGAGAGAGAGAGAGGGAGAGAAGGAGAGAGAGAGAGAGAGAGAGAGAGAGAGAGAGAGAGAGAGAGAGAGAGAGAGCACTTTAAATTTGCTGATAATGCCCTAGAACTCCTGATCCTCCTGACTCTACATTCCAAGTGCTGGGATTACACAGAAGCAAAGGTCTGGTGTCCATCATAGGGAGATTCCCTGCCTGCCAAAGATTAAGGATGTCACACCCAGTTTCATTGTGGCACTTAGTAGAGAAATCAACACCCACCTGCCCATGGTGGTGAGGCTGTAATGGCAAGGGAAGGTAGACTTAAGAGTCAGACAGGTGGATGGGTTAGGTATGGCTCGACCAGGCTGTGTTAGTTCAGGCAATTTTTAAAATCCTTTTTATTTATGTTATGTGTGTGAATATATGCCGTGTGTGTGTGTGTGTGTGTGTGTGTGTGTGTGTGTGTGTGTGTTTGCAAAGGCCAGAAGAAGGCATCAGAGCCCCTGGAACTGGAGTAACAGGCTATTGTGCCCTACCTGCCACACACCATGTCAGGGGCAGCACTGAACTCAAGCTCTCTGGAAGAGCAGTAAATTCTCCTGACCTCTGAGCTATCTCTCTACCCCCCACACACAAGTTTTTTTTAACCCCTCTGACTCTCATCTTAAACACAAATTTATTTTGCCTTGCAAAATCCTTAAAGATAACTTACTGGCTTCTTTCTTAGGTTTGTAATGCCGTAGCTTATTTATTTAGACTAAAGCAAAAATAAATCCTCCACCCAGCACACACATTATTATTTTTATTTAAGTTCCTTTTGCCATCAGTATGTTCATAATTCCAGCACTCAGGAGTTTGAAGCAGAAAGCTTGAGGATTTGCTATCTTAGAAGCAACCAACCCACAAAACCCCCAAATTCCTCTTGTCGGGCCTCCCTCTTCCACCTCAGATCTATACACCCTACTCACCACCCCACAATATACATATACAATATACAATATACAATATACAATATACTCCTCTTTCCAGAGAAGAGGTTTGGTTTTGTTTTTCTTCACTCTGAAGTTCCGTGTCAGGAGTTGGCTTAGTCCATCGCCATTTTTTGTAAGTCAGGTTTTCCTGGAACCCAGCCATATGTATTTGTTTACATATTGTCTGTACTGACTTTGTGTGACAGTGGCCACGTCAGTAGTTTTGACAGTGACTACATGACTCACAGATCTCTAACTGCTTATTATCGAGCTCCTGGTGGATCTGTTTCCCAACCCCTGTTCTGATGACGATAACAGCCTGTGTCCGTCATCAGCTTACAGCTCCAAATCCACCCTGCAGGACCTGTCCTGGAAAAACAGACCAAGTACTTCCCACTTGACTGAGCCTCACAGACAGACTCTCCAGGAGAGGGAAGAGCTCCAGCAGACAAGGGGCTTCTGATTCCTCCTGGCTACTGGTCTTTTCCTATTCTTGCTACCTGATTAGTGACACAGAAGCTCGGGGACTGCCTGTGGCATGCCCTCCAGCTGAACCCCAAGATCAGTCCCTTGGTGATGCCTAGGTTTGGGGACCACCTTCCTTTGCCCTCCTGAGGTAGACACTGCCTGCCCTGGGCCTTGTGCCTTGTTCTAGTGTCCTGACTCTCCAGCCTCACTTCTGCAGTTTTGAAGCGGTTTCCTCCTTTTCCCACAACTGTGGGACAACTTGCATCAGGAAGACATCTTGGCTGCCTGGAAGACGGAAGCATCCCCTTCTCCCACAAGGCCTGGACCTTGATCTTGACCCTTCAGTGGCCCTTGAGCACCCAAGGCTGAGGAAGACTTGAGACCTCTATGTGTGTGCATTCATTTTCTTTTCTTAGCCTAATTCCTCTTTAAATTAAGAGTTCCCTGTTTAAATTACTGTGACTTTCTGTCTCCCAAGTGGCTCCAGACCAATACGATTAAAATGTCACCATCCTTAATAGTTGAGATTAAAGTACTAAGAAATCTCAGATGTAAACCAGAAGGTAAAGGTAATATTTGGCAAAAGAACATGTTTCATTTTATACTTCATTAAGTAATATGTACTGGAGCTGGAGAGATGGCTCAGCAGTTAAGAGAACTGACAGCTCCTCCAGAGGACCCAGGTTCAATTCCCACCACCCACATGGCAGTTCGCAACTGTCTGTAACTGCAGGATCCAACCCCCTCACACAGACATACATACAGGAAAAACATCAATGCACATAAAATAAAAATAAATAATTTTTAAAAAGTAATATGTGCTAATCAAAACAGGAGATTAGACAACGCAGAAATTAGGAAGGGAAAAGGTCACCAGTAGAAAAGGACCCGTCAAAGACCATCACTGTCCTGACTTGGGTGACAATGGCAAGGACTTCCAAGCTACCCTGCAGGTAGGCAGGGCCTTATCTGTTTTGGGTCTCGGCTGTTTAGGAATGAATGTATCC
The DNA here is from genome assembly GCF_017639785.1 of Mesocricetus auratus. Taxonomy (NCBI): domain Eukaryota; kingdom Metazoa; phylum Chordata; class Mammalia; order Rodentia; family Cricetidae; genus Mesocricetus; species Mesocricetus auratus. Next base: position 36,157,060 of record NW_024429186.1, on the reverse strand, counting down.
TTTCTGCCTGTTACATCACTGAGAAGGAATGGGGTCTGAGTGCGCCTACTCTGCTCTTTGTATGTGTTGTGAAACTGGCTACATCAAAAATATTTTGAGCGCCGGGCGTTGGTGGTGCACGCCTTTAATCCCAGCACTCGGGAGGCAGAGGCAGGTGGATCTTTGTGAGTTTGAGGCCAGCCTGGTCTACAAAGCGAGTTCCAGGACAGCCTCCAAAGCAATACAGAGAAACCCTGTCTCGAAAAAACAAAAAAAAAACAAAAAAAATATTTTGAGCTATTAAGCTGCGTCGGTCAATCTGCGGCATTAAATGTCCAAAGTAGGTAAAGCTAGGGTCCTGTGGGAGAGCAGAAACCAACATGCCTGGCCTGGAAGATGGCTCAGTGGGTAAAAGACTTGTGTGAGCACAAGGATCTGAGTTCATATCTCCAGAACCCACATAAAGCTGAACACATAGCACATGTCTGTGATTACAGCATCCTTATGGTGAGGTACAAAGGCAAGACAACCCCTGGAAACCTTTGAGTCAGCTAGCATGACTCACACAGCATCGACCAGCAAGAAACTCTGTCTCAAACAAGATGGAGGGCCAAGACCAAACCATGGGGTTGTCTTCTGAATTCCATGTGTGCCCTGGCATGCATGCACCTCTACTTACATACATGCACACACATATCAAACACACAGTTTTTTTTAAAGTTCCACAGCATGTCATCAAGGAGACCTAGAGGGACCACTACAATAAATTCAGTGATGTTTTTGTCTACAGTTATTCTACCCAGAACCATCTTAAATGATACTGAGGAAGGACCCTCTTTCCTTAGGGTGATCGTGTGTTGGGGTGATGCCCTTTGGACATTTGATCGGTGGCACATGAGTCTGCATAGGTCTGAGTGTTGCTCAGAAGCCATGCTTGTTGTAGTTTCTCTCTCTTAAGAGTCACTTGCCTGCAGGTGCTATAGACCCCATTCATTACCCTTTGCAATGGGCTATACTGGAGTCAGAGCCATTGTTTTTCACATTGTTTTTCACAGGCTTCTTCTCTAACTCACACCTGCTTGTCTCCTTATCTCCTGTCTCTGTCTTTTTAAAAAGACTTACTTTTCATTTATGTGTGAGTGTATGTGCACAAGTGTATGGATGCTTGTAGAGGCCAGAAGAAGTCAGATTCCCTGAAACTGCACTTATGGACATTTGTAAGCCACAAAATCTGGGTCCTGGGAACCAAACTCGGGTCCTCTACTGGAGCAAAAAGGACTCTTAACTGTTGAACCATCTTTCCAGGCTCCCCTTTCCCTCTTTTTAATAGGGAGTCTTAACTTCAAACATTATGCAGGATTGCCCTGTGACATTAGACCAGTTGTCCTGAAGCTCACTCTGAGATAAGTCATACTTCCTTTCTGGAGATGGGTGTCCCCTCTGTTTGCTTCTCTTGGGGATCAGGCCTTCAGGATCCTTTTCACACATCCAAATGTGTCAACCAATCACACAACAGCGATAAAAGGTGCACTGAAAGGTTTCCATTAAAAGTCATCGGGCTGGGGAGCCAGGGTAGAGCGCCCAGGCTCTAGGTTCCATCTCTGCACCACAAAACAGCACACCAAGCTTAGCCTGGAAGCCTGGGAACGTGGAGAAGGGGAAGACAGGGTCTTTGCCCTGCATGTCAGGCAGAGTAACAAGTCCCAGACATTCAAGAAGTTAATAAGTCAGTTACAAGAGCTGAAGAAAAAAAAAAGCTGCAAAAACAAATGTGACCATAAGGCAGAATGTGATCAATGCAGCGATCAATGCATTGCTAATTAACTGTGCATGATCAATCAGTGCCTCGACCGCTGAGACGGAGTCCCTGTCTTGATAGTTCTCCCGTGGTAGAGCTGCTGTAAGAAATGCCACCGACTGGGTCCCTTAGCTGTAGACGTTCATGTCTTTGCTGTTCTGTTCGCTGGAAGGAAACCCAAGATAACCCAAGATAACGTCAGCATTTTTGCTTTCTCGCTGTGCCCACAAGGTGGCCCCTGTCTGTGTTTTCTGAATTCTGATCTCTTCTTCATGTGTAAAGTGTATGGATATATGTACACATACACATGTGTTTGGAGCTCAAGGACAACCAGGGTATCCAGTATCCTCCCTGAAGTGCCATCTGCTTTTTTTTTTTCTTTTTGGCCAATTCTCCTGCTGGCCCAGGACTTGTCAAGAAGGCTAGGCTGGCTGGGCAGTAAGTCCTAGGACTCCTTGTTTCCACCTTCTGAACTCTGTGCTTAGCTCTGTACTAAAAAGCTGGGTATCACAATTCCAGATTTTAAAATACACATTCTGGGGACCAAACTCGGCTCCTTAATGCTTGCCAAGACCAAGGCCAACACTTTACAGACCGAGCCGTCGTCTCCCCAGCCCCTAACCTTCTCACTTACAGAGCACCAGCCATGTGGGAACAGAGCCACCCAGATGATTCCATTTTAACTCGGAGAGTTTTAAAGGCTCTGACTCCAGTCACAAATGAAGGCACCGGCTTCCAGGGATCCAACAGATATGAATGTTGAGGGGCTACGACTCAACAGAATATTGGTAAAATGGAAACAATGACTTCTGGCTACCTTCAGCCACTCAGATTTGAGTGGCTCCTGGGTGCCCAGCACTAGGACAGCAGTGGCAGAGCCTCTCACCATGGAGACTAGGATGGGAGAGTCCATTATAAATCAACCTCACTGTGCTGAAAAGGACAGGGACTCCCGGGCAGGCATCTAATCAGGTAAGCACTGGCCAGGCCAGAACTAACTGAGGCTGAGCCAGTGAAGACAGAGCAGAGGAAAGCATGTAAAGTGTATGTGCGAGGGTTGAGAATGTAGATCTCCCTCAGCGGGAGAGCACTTGCCTACTGTGTGTGAGTCCCTGGTTCAATCCCCAACACTGAAAGATAAAAGCAAATATATGAGACACAATCGGTGAGCAAATCTGGGCGGAGCTAAAACTCCTAGGTTTCTGGAATGGGCAACCGAGTGCGGGTGGAAGGGAGATAGCTTTTACTCAGATTAGAAATGGAGGAGGAGGAGGAGAGGGAGGAGGAGAAGGAGGAGGAGGAGGAAAGGTAAGCTCGGTGAGTACCATTTTTAATGCATTGGGGACCGTATCCATCAGGTTGTTTAAGGATAAGCACAGGACTTCAGAGTCTATAACCAGAGTTCAAATCCCAGTTTGTCCATGTGTTGGCTCTGAGGCCTTGAGGAAATTACTGAGCCTCTCTGAACAGCCATTGGACGATTATATAACAACTGTCATAGGGATCCGCTTTCTTTATTTGGTCAGTAAACTTTTCTTGCCCTTTTACTTTATGGCTTGGTTTTGTTGTGTGTATGGGTGTTTTGCCTGCACATATGTCTGTGCACCACTTGAATGCCTACTTGGTGCTCCAGTAGGCCAGAAAATGGTGTCTTGGAATCCCTGGCACTGGAGTCACACGTGATTGTGTCACTGTGTGGATGCTGGAGATTGAACCCCTGGTCCTTCTAAAAAGCAGCTATGAGCTGTCTCTCCATTGCCTATCTTTTGAGAGGGGGAGGGGACTATAGTACATCTCACAAGGTTGTTACTGAGAATTAGATGAGATGAAACATGTTCAGCAATAACACAGCCTACCCGTGTGTCTGGAATAATAATGAAAGGCAATTATTACTGTTAACTGAATCTGAAGGGAATGATGATTAAATCCAAACTTTCTTTTGGTGGGTTTTCTTTGCTCTTGCAAACCGCGTCTCTAATTGGAATCTCAATCCCTCTGCTTCGATTGGAAACGTTGCCTTTTATTTTTCCAGTTGCTGCTGGAAATGAGAGGATTTCTCTGTTGCTGGGCTCCTGGGCAGCGCTGAATGGCCCCTGGGTTAACTTGACACAGAGAGAAGTCGGAGACTTGGAACTCAATGTGAGCTCTGCATTCCTACCTCCAGGTGGCGCCACTCCTCTGCTCATCAGCAAATCGTGAGCCTGGGATCTCCACCCAAAGTGACATTCCAGGCCTGGACACCAGTGCAGATCCTTCAATCCAGGAGGGGGGAATCTCACTCAAAGGTCAGTTTGATAAGGGGGCTGGATGACAATACTCATTCCTTCCAGCTATGGAACTGACTCACAATTCACCTCAAATGTCACCGCGGTGAGGGCCTCATTGACTGAATCTTCAGTTTGGACTGGGCACCTCTGCACAATGCATAGTATTTGGGTGAGCAGCAATCTATGAATTTTAATGTCTTGATTTTTCTTTCTTGTTTTTTCTGGGTTTTTGAGACAGGTTTTCTCTGTGTAACAGCTCTGGCTATCTTGGACCCGTTTTGTAGACCAGGCTAACCTCAAACTCACAGAGATCCAACTGCCTCTGCTGGGGTTAAAGGCATGTGTCAACACAAGTGACTTTTTTTTTTTAAGACAGAGTCTTACTACCTACCCAAGTTGGCTTGGAACTTTCTATATAAACCAGACTGGCCTGGACTCACAATCCTGCTGCTGCGGTCACCTGAATTACTGAGATTATAGGAATAATGTTTTATTATAGAGAAATTCAAGTGTGTGTGCACGTGTATGTATACCTCTCTCTCTCTCACACACACACACAAATGAAAACCCACCTATACATTCACAATGTTAGCTTAACTATAGCTGTTTTTCTTATCCAACGCAAGCACTGGAAAGTGACCTTCATGAGGGGAGGACCTGTGTTTTATGTCATTTTGTCCCCAGCTCCTATGCTTGACATACTCAATAAAGGTTTGTAAAACAAATATTTGCCAGTAACTTGGTCCCACTCCACCCTTCCCTCCTGTCCTCAGAGCTTCTCCCATCTGTGCTGGTGTGTTTGTGGCAAGCAGGGAAGCAGCCATAGACACTTGTCAGTACCGAGGACCAAGGAGACGAGGAGTTAGACACGGCATGGGTTTAGAACCGTATATATGGCTCTGTGTGTGTGTGTGTGTGTATGGAGGGACTGCCTTGATGCCCTCCTCCACCAAAGACGAGGAGTTAGACACGGCATGGGTTTAGAACTGTATATATAGCTCTGTGTGTGTGTGTGTGTGTGTGTGTGTGTGTGTGTGTGTGTGTGTGTGTGTGTGTGTGTGTATGGAGGGACTGCCTTGATGCCCTCCTCCACCAAAGACGAGGAGTTAGACACGGCATGGGTTTAGAACCGTATATATAGCTCTGTGTGTGTGTGTGTGTGTGTGTGTGTGTGTGTGTGTGTGTGTGTGTGTGTGTGGAGGGACTGCCTTGATGCCCTCCTCCACCAAAGACGAGGAGTTAGACACGGCATGGGTTTAGAACCGTATATATAGCTGTGTGTGTGTGTGTGTGTGTGTGTGTGTGTGTGTTGAGAATCTTGCTATGAGACCAGTATGGCCTTGAATTTATGATTCTTTGCCTTAGCCTCCAAGTACTAAGATTACTGGTATATACTACCCTACCCTTTTCCTTCCTTCCTTCTTTTCCTCTCTCATGAACATGGCAAGCTACTTAATATCTTGACATCTTGAAGTTGCACTGTCTTAGACACAGGAATTATATCTGCTCTGTGAAGTAGCTGTGAAAATCATATCAAACAGTCAATCACTTGGCATACAGTAGGTGTGCAGTGAGTACTGTTTTCCTTCATTTGGGTTTTATTTGATTTGGAGGGAGGGGATTTCATCTTTGGAGGGAAAGATGTCTGCTATTCCTTTTTTTTTTTTTTTTGCTGAAATAATGTCAACATGATTCTTTGGAAAGCCTCACCTTCTCCTACCCAGGTACCCAGGCAAAGGAAATAATGCCATCCTTCCCAACACACAAGTGATCTGTATTCAACAGGAGAGACCCATGGTATGTCTAGGTGGTGTGCAAAGAAGCTGCAATGGCCTCCCTGTGCCTCTGCAATCCCATTCTTGTCACACTCCGTGTGTTTTAAGTGCCTACTGCGCACAGGCATAGGGCCAGTTCTGGGACTCTGTGATGAACACACAGACTTAGCCACAGATCTGGTGGTGATTTACGGCTGGGGGAGGAGAGAGTGACAGGCACACATTGGAACAGACCAAACTGCAATTTCTGTAAGCTCATTAAATAAAGAGTACGGGCTATGAGAGGCCTATCCCCTCCGGCCTGCTTCTCAAATAGCTGCAGGTGTGTGTCTCCTCAAAGATGACATCAGAGAAATGAGTACAGATAAATTGTCTTTAAAGAACAGAGCATGATTGCTGAGAATCTCAGGCACTTTGGTTTATCCTCTAGCTCTGTCTCCCATTGCTTGGATTACTGATTTGTGCTACACACTTGGCTTAGCTAACTCCGTTTGTTTCTTTTTTAAATTTATGTGTGTAGGTGTTTAGCCTTCGTGTGTTTGTGTGTACTGCATGCACACCTGGTGCTTGTGGAGGCCATGAGAGGTCATCGGATCCCCTGGGTGCTGGGAATCAAACCCAGGTCCTTTGCACGAGCAGCAAGTGCTCTGAACTGCTTGGCCATCTCTCTAGCCCTCCATTTGTTTCTTGAAGTGCTAGAAATTTAACCCATGGCCATGTGCGTGCTAGGCAAAGGCTTTACCACCCTTATGGAGGGTGATGTCTTTCCTGAACCAGCCTGAGCTCTGCCCTTCCTGCTCAGGTGCAGCCAGAGGTTAGGTCTCCTATTGGGCGAGGGCACAGAAACGTTCTATTGCTGGACCATCAGTCAAGCACAAGTAAATAAACTTCATATCAATTTTGGGTGTGCCAAAGGCCAATAAATAGTTGGCGAGCCTCAAAAGGGCAGGAAGGCATCAGCGGGAATGGAGTTAGGCTGCTTTCACTTTCTTATCTTCATTTGACTTGAGAACCAGAGCATGGCTAGCAATCCCAGACAAGACACTGGATGTCCCTTGTGGATGGGATAGGGAAATACATGCATATGCCTATGCATATATATATATTTTTCTTTTCTAGCTAAACTATAGTTATGTATGCTACTTCAAATGGCGGGTTGGTCCCAAACACGTATATGTGCATCAGCATACATGTGCACACACATATGCCACACACACATATATCCAACCAACCCATCAATCAATCAGAAGACGTTACATGATAGTGTGGCATTATGTATCAGTCTGAATCCTGAAGACACAGCTATCTAAGAATGATGAGAAACAGTATGAGAAGAGGTAGGACAGAGACAGCTGGCTGCTGCCAGCCCCCATTCTTGTGTTTTAACCCCCCAACATGCACTCACATGTGTGCACCTCTGTGTGTACCTGGGCTCATCAGTGCACTCGTTTGTATTTTATGCATGCGGGCAGGCAAAAGCAACCCATGGCATGTGTATGGAGGTCAGAGGACAAGCTCACGTTGATCCCCGTTTTCCACCTTGTCTGAGACAGAATCCTCTGTTGGCTTACAGGACGGGTTCTCCTGTTTCTGTTTCCCATCTCAATACAGGAGCACAGCATGCTACTGCATCTGGTCTTGTGTGTGTTCTCAGGATCCAAACTCAGGTCCTCATTCCATGTGGCTTTACCCACTGGGCCATCTCCGCAGACCCCAGCTCCATTCTTACCATACACAATCTAGCTGAATAAGGAAAGATACAGTGATTGTTTTTACTGGGAATAATATTGTGGCCAGCCAAAATGCCCCCTTGTCGCACCTTCCTTTGCAGATAGGAGATGGCTGGTGAGACGTAACTGGAATAATTGAGTGCTGGATCAGGGAAGTGCTCCTTTTGTCATGGCTTTGTTCCGCCTTCATGGGGATATGACAGCTGGAGCACTAGCAGTACCTTCAGTGTCTCTAAGCCAATGGTAAGACTTCTGTTAATCCTTTATCCAATGGACCAGTAAGACATCTGAAGATGTAGAGGTGCCTTAAAAGTCTGTAAGATGTGTGATCCTTGCAGAGCTGCTCTGATGGCAGCAGGGAGGGTGTGCTGACAATCCATCGAGTCCTTGCGTGGGAAAGAAACACTCAGATCCCTTGTTGGTACCATTTTCCCTCCATGGACACTAGTTCCAGGGAGAGAGGGCTGGGGCCTCTAGAATGTGGATGGAAGGGTCCGGGAGGGCTCACGCATGCACACGTCCTGTACCTACGTGGAGGTCAGATGACAACTTGTAAAAATCTGTTCCATGTAGCTTCTGGGGATTGAACTCAGGTCACTCGTTTTGGTGGCAAGTACCAACGCTATTACTTTTGTGGTTTTGTTTTGGTACTTAGCATTAAACCTAGAGTCTTACATATACTAGGCAAGTGTTTTATTATGGAACCACATCCATAGCCAAATCACTTGGTTTTGAGTATCCATGCCATAGCTTGTGTTCATAGGTATATTACAGTCATACTACAGAATAACTCACAAAGAACACAGGCAGAAAGTGTGTCTCTGTTATTCTGATCCCAAAATATTTAAATGCTCTGTAAACTAGATGGAAAGATAAATTCCTAGACACTCCCAAACTCCAAAAGACATCAATTACATTCTAGAGACACCCTCTTGAACTCCAAATTCCACAGTCTATTGCTTAGAACTGATGAGGAATTCTGCCTGAGGGTCAGTATCAAAGTTGAATGTTAAATGTGTAAATCACACCTGTTGGCTCCTTGGGCTGTACAGAGCCAGCAGGTGCTGGGTAGAAAGGCTAGATCCAGAGCAAGTATGTGCAAGCCTTCCTTTTAACTTTGGGCCTCTTTCTTCATTCTTATCCCTCCCCAGCACCATGCAGATCAAAGCTGCTCGGTAGGTCATGCAAAGCCATTGCTGGAGAAGCCACATAAACATTGCTGCCCTTCGTTACTGGGGCTGGACGCGGTGCCAGGCTGGAGAGTTTGTGAGGGGGAGCTTTGCAAATGCTAGATTAAACGCCTGGAGCAGATGTTGCTGGGTGGGCAGTCAGTGTGGACTGGAGCTCAGAGACCACAGAACAAAGACTCAAAGACACTGCCCAGAGTCAGGGAGGAAAGGCCGGGCAGCAGGCACTTGTGCGGAAGCCAATGCAGTCCCCTGGGAGACCGGAATCCCAGGAAGTCTTCTCAAACTTATCAGAAAGAGCACAAAGCAAATGACCATGTGAGTAGCTCCCTGACATCTAAGTTACTGTGTGCTCAAACATGGTCCTACCTACATCGCACTCACAAAATGCTCAAGACATTGTCCTTCCTATACCTCACCCACACCGTGCTTGACACAGAGTCTTCCAGCTTCATATTCAGCCTCCCTATTTTTAAAACAGGAACAAGTTAATGCCTGAAGTTTGCCAAGGAGTCAAGATTTGAGAATTGGTAAAACTGGGGCCGGGCAGTGGTGTCATACGCCTTTAGTCCCAGCACTCAGGAGGCAGAGGCAGGCAGATCTCTGTGAGTTTCAGGGCAGCCTGGTCTACTGAGCAAGTTCCAGGATAGACTTCAAAGCTACAGAGCCCTGTCTTAACCCCGCCCCCAGATTAAAAAGGACTGGTAGAACTAAGGTGGGTACCACACACATGAATATGTCTGCACTGAAAGCCTATTCACTCATGTACAGCTGACCAACCTGCATCCCTCTTCAGAAGTTACTTGAGAGACCAGAGAGGTCTTCCTACTGGAAGACATCTGTCTCCAAGGCATGCCTGGAATCCCACCACTGCCAGTTTCAAGTACTAGGTAGATTAGTCAAGACAAAAAAAAAAAGGAAGAAAGAAAGACAGGAGAGAAGGAGATAAAGAGAGGGAAGAGTGAAGGGAAAGAAGGAAAGAAAGAAAGAAGAAAAGAAAGGAGAGAGGGAGAGAAAGGGAGGGAGGAGAGACAGGAAGGAAGGAAAGAAAGAAAGAAGAAAAGAAAGGAGAGAGGGAAGGAGGAGAGAGGGAGGAAGGAAGGAAGGAAGGAAGGAAGGAAGGAAGGAAGGAAGGAAGGAAGGAAGGAAAGAAAAGTAGCCAATTAGAAAAGGAAAGGTCAGGATGAGTTCAGTGGTGAAGCACTGGCCTAGTGAGCATGAGGCCCCAATCCCAATACAGCCACACTTCACCCCACTTCCAAAAGGACAGCAGGCGATCTGAAGAATACTTGGTAAAAAATCCACTTGACCAACTATTCTAACCTGCTCAGGGCAGCTTTACAGGAAAGACACAACTCAGTGTAGAAAAAGAGTCTGTAGCCAGGTAAGCCTGGGTTTGAATCCTGTGCGTCGGTCCCTAGCTGGTGATGTTGGGTGAGGCTCTTTCCTCATCCCGACAACCATTGCTAGGGTCAGGCTGCCCTCATGGAGTTGCTGTGGATGGGATGTGCCTTGTTAACGGACGTGGTGCACACTCGTGATTTGCTAGCAGCATCAGCAGCAATGCATGTCTGGCGCTAGGATGTCCTGTTAGCTGAACTTGCTTTGCTGTTATTGTTTGGCTCAGCATACCCTTGGCTGGTGACTTCAAAAGTGAGTTTCTCCAGAGTCCCTAAGAGGCTGGGGGGCTGGGCTTCCCTGAAGACTTCAAATGAAAGTGACATTTACATTTAAAACTGGTTTCCCTTTTCTTTCTTCCTAGTCTTGGCCTTTGGGAGAAGGGCTTTCATATATTTCTAGTTGTCCTGAAATTAATTTTCCTCTTAAAATATTTCTTTCTACCAACGATTAGGGCCTACCCCACAAGTGAGCTCCACGGGACAGGGCAAGAAAGGAGGCACATATTAACAGTGCATGGAGGCTGTGGAGACCAAGAGTGGGGAGTGAAGTCAGGAGAGAGTTCCTTCCTTAGCAGTCGGAGGGTGTGGGGAGCTACAGGTGACAGACTAGAAGCTTCGAGTTAGTGGGTCATGGTCACCTCATACGTAGCCACAGGAAATAACAATTCCTATGGACAAACGTTTGCGGACTGGCAGGGCTTTGTGCCCTTGTCAGGATGCACAGCAGCCAGTCTCCCTGGGTCTGCACGGGGACACCTGTGTCCATCTGGAAACCCACACTGACCCGCCCTTAGGGTCTCGGTCTCCTCCTCCCCACTCCTTCTCTCTATGCTTCCTGTCACCTCTTGCAGATTCTTGTGTCCATTTCCCTCGCAGAATCCTCTCAAGTACTACTGTCATTGTCAGGAATGGCTAGTACCTGGGTGTGCAACCTTCATAGAGCCCCACCTAGCTTTAATTCTCTCCACCTTTACATTCTCAACATTTTCTGTTTTTGGAGACAAGGTCTCACTACATAGCCCAGGCTGGCCTCCAGCTTTCCTTCTTCACACCTCTGTCTCCTAAGTGCTGGGGTTCCACCCTGTTATGTATGACACTATTCTTTCTTTTCTTTTTTAAGTGGTGTGTGTGTGTATGTGTGTGTGTGTGTGTGTGTGTGTGTGTGTGTGTGCGTGCGTGTGCTACCTGTGTATATACCCTTTGGATGCGAAAAGAAAACACTGAATCTCCTGGAACTGGAGTTACGGGTGTTTATGGGCTACCTGATATGGGCGCTGATAACCAACCCAAGTGCTCTTAACCCCTGAACCATCTTTCTTCAGTCTGAAGTGACTCTTTTTACTTATTTATTTTGAGATAGGGTCTCACCTTTATGACCCTGATTGACCGGGAACTCACCTACATAGACCAGGTTAGCCTTGAAGTCACAGACATCTGCCTGCCTCTACATCTAGAGTGCTGGGATTAAAGGCATGTGCCACCACACCCAACATGTCTCAATGCTTAACAGTCGTATCTTCATAGCTGTGTTTGGTCCAGGAAGTCCAGTAAGGCCCTGAAGCATGAATGTGAGCAGGAGCGATAAGACACCGGCTACACATACAAGGGAGACACTTGAGCCTGGTGGCCCTATAAGCACACCTATGCTTGTGACATTCTCTGTTGGTTTGAAACAAAGTCTCACTGTGCACCCCTGGCTGTCCTGGAACTCACTGTCACTGTCTTGCCACATCCCACAGATCAGAGTAGCCTTGACTTTGCAGCAATCCTCTCTGCCTCTGTTTCCTCGGGGCTGGGATTACAGGCGTGTGCCTCCATGCCCTCTGTGTTCAAACAGTCTTTAGATCTACTGGGTCTAGGTTGGTGGCACATATAGGGACAACAGCAGCAACCACAGGAGGAAGAAGAAGCTACTCAGTGGGACCCTCAGTGGGAAGTCTGCTTCTCTGCCCCTGGCTGTATAAATAATACATCAGGTTCAAGGTTCATGCTGGGTATGGTGAGGGAGTCTTGTCATCCTAGTACTCATCAGGATCAAGACCAGCCTGGGCTACAAAGTAGGTTCCAAGTCAGTTCAGGTAATAGGTAAAGATGAGACTAAGCATCCCACAATTGGGTGGACATGGAACTCGCTTGCATGAAGAATTAAATTGTCTTCCATCGTTGGGGCTCATTACATCCAAAATGCTAGCAGTGCTGTCGCGGAGAACGCTGCCCTAGGGTTCTTACTAAGTGTGGGTTTTAGAACCAAGCAGAGCAGCCTCCATAGGCAGTTGAGATACTGACCTGCTGGCCTCAGAATTTGCTTTTTAACACGAGCCCTGCGTTATCTGTATGTACACCAAAAGATGAGCAGCAAGCTAGGGAATGTCAGTTTGTAGACATGTTGCAGGGGATCCCCTTTCAGTTCCGTAAGTCATGCTATGGCAGGACTTCCCTGTGGGGGACTCATATTAGTTACTTTTCTCATTGCTTGAATCAGAATACCTGGCAAAAGCAACTTAAGGTAGGAACAGTTTGTCTGTCTCACAGTTGGAGGGTATGGCCCATTGTGACGGGGAAGTTTGGGGGTGTGAAGCAACTGATCCGGTTACATCTGCAGTCAGGAATGCTCAGCTGTCTTTCTCCTTTGTATTTAGTATAAAACCCCAGTCAATGGACTAGTACCTCCCAAATTTAGGGTGGGTGTGCCCGCCTCCATTAACCTAATCTAGAAACTCCCTCACAGACATGCCCAAGGTTTGTCTCCTAGGTGATACTGGATCCTGCCAAGGCGACAATCGCTACTAACCACCAGACTCTAAGGACTATGCTGTGCTATTCCGTGTTCTTCATTTCTTGCTCATCTCCTGAGGTCCTTGCAGGGACAGTGTAGGCAAGCCCAGATGCACAGACGCCGTGAGCCTCATCCCACAGCGTTTCAGTCCTGGTGTTCAGATTCTAAGTGTGGCGTCAGTCTGCCTACGCTGCTGCAGGCTGGTGGTGAGGGACTGGACCCACAGCAGGAGCCTCTGAAAATGTGGCCCTTCCTACTTTATCTGCCTCCTCTTCAGCACTTAAGGCTCACTTATCAGCTCCATCCAGAAGCATTGGGTTTTCCTCAGGGTCCTGTAGCTGTCATCAGACAGACCTGTGACAAGGGCTCCAAGCTTAAGGGTCCATAAAGACCTGGTAGGAAAGTGGATGAAAGTCAGTTAGGGGTTGTGACAAGGGGCAGGGCTCCTAACTCCATGAATTAAAACTTTAGACTTGATAAAGAAAGGTAGGAAAACTAGATTCTAAAAATATAAAACCATCTAATTTTCTCTTACTGTGACAAAGCACAAGCTCAAACAAACGACAAACCACAATGCATATCGAACCCCACTGTGGCAAGCTGGGGCCTGAGATACACAATCTGTTATACTGAGCTATGTTGACACTCGTCCTGTTGGTTAGCTGTTGTCTTGTCTCCCTACTCAGCACCTTGAATACCAGGCCTAGCACCAGCAGGCACCAGCATCCTTGTGAGCAAATGCATGAAGGGTGCTGCTCCTTGCTTGATGGTTCCGGCCACTCAATATACTTGAAGCCTAATACTGTAAGCTGTTTGGACACCCAGGGGAGTGTTTTAGGCTACTGATGATGAGGACATCTTTGGTGTTTAGTGGGTGGGTCCAGAGCAAGACAAACAATATCAAACCCTTGTTTTTTGGCTATTATGTGCCAGGCTCTGGTTTTAGCTTTTTTTTTTTTTTTTTAGATTTATTTATTATACAGTATTCTGTCTGCATGTCAGCCTGCAGGCCAGAAGAGGGCACCAGATCTCATAACAGATGGTTGTGAGCCACCATGTGGTTGCTGGGAATTGAACTCAGGACCTCTGGAAGAAGAGTCAGTGCTCTTAACCTCTGAGCCATGTCTCCAGGCCTGGTTTCAGCTTTTTAGTGAGATGAGATCATTTAATCTCCACACAGTCTTACCCAGTATATTCTGCCACCAACCACATTTCATAGATGAGCGAGCATTGGTTAGTATGTATAGACACGCTATCCCTACACGGTATAGAAACATCGTGTGCTGCATAGCTCCTGCAGGCATGCCCCCATTTTGTTTTTATTCTTTATTGAGACAGGGTATTGCTTTGTAGCCCATGTTGATCCACTTCATGGTCCACCTGCCACCACGCAAGTACTGAGATTAAAGATATACAGTCAGCCTTTGGGTATCTAACATAAGAAGAAAATCCTGTTAATAGGTTTTAGAGATAGGGAAGAGTTAAAGAAAGCAGGCACAAGCAACAAAAAGCAGAGCCACCATTGCAAAACCCTTTTATTTCAGTCAGGGAGGTGGAGGAGTAGAAACACAACGTTTACCATAGGGTTCGTTGAGCACATCTGTTACTACATGCATAGACTAAGGCCAAGGAGACCATTGTTACCATGTTGATTGAACTGGCCTACTTGTAAAATTTGACTAACTCTCTAATCTTGGTTTCTTGGAACGTTAGATGAATAGTTTCGTCTCAGTTTAACAACTTAGAACTTTGGCCCAAGTGGCTCCATTTTGATTTTTACCAGTGTAGAACTTAGTCCAAAGAATGGCCTTTTTTTTTTTCTGAGACAGGGTTTCTCTGTGGCTTTGGAGGCTGTCCTGGAACTAGCTCTTGTAGACCAGGCTGGCCTCGAACTCACAGAGATCCGCCTGCCTCTGCCTCCCAAGTGCTGGGATTAAAGGCGTGCACCACTAACGCCCGGCCAAGAATGGCCTTCTGATATGTTTATTTCATGCGTGTAAACTGCCCAAAGAGCATGCTGTATTTGTAAACACTTTGTTAAAGAGTTCACCATTTTAAAAGTCAAGGAAGCCAGTGGTGACAATGACCAAAGCACTGATGTCACAAAAACCACAGCCATGTGGTATTAGTGATTGCTGTGGTCATGATTCAACCGACTTTCTCTTTCTCTTCTCATCTATAGTTAGAGCACTGAACTTTTTTTTGTAAGCTATACTTTTTCCCCCTAAGTGGGTGGAGAGATTCAGGAAGGGGCTCCATATATAGCCTGGGCTGGCCTCAAACTCTTGGCAATATCCTCCTGCCTCAGTCTCCTGAGTTACTGAGATCACAAGTGTACACCGCCCACCTGGCTCAAAAAGTATATGAATGTGCATCTTTATGAATTTTCCCAAAATGAAATGCCTGTGTCATTAGCACTCAGATCAAGAGGCAAAACAGGGCTGGGATGTGTAGCTCAGTGGTAGAGATTAGCATGTTTCTTGAACATACTTAGCATGTTCAAGGTGTTTAATTTGGTTCCCAGCACTGAAAAAAAAAAAAAGAAGAGTCTGGGGAATCATGGCACAAAATGATAATCCCAGTGCTAGGGAAGCTGAAGCAGGAGGATCACAAGTTCTAAGACAACCAGAACTACATAGTATGTTGTGGAATATTTCTTTAACTATGTAAAGATTTGTTACATTTGTTTATGCTACATTGTTCAATGGTGTAAAGATGTGTTGATGTGTTACCCTGCCTGATTGGTCTAATAAAAAAAAGCTGAACAATAAATAGCTAGACAGGAGAGGCATAGGCAGGGCTGATGGGCAGAGAGAATAAATAGGAGGAATCAAGACTCAAGAGAGAACAAGAGGAGAGGAGAGAATGAGGGAAAAAGGGAGGGGATGCCCAGGGCCAGCCAGCCAAGCAGCCGACAGCCAAAGATGGAGTAGGACATACAGAATGAAAGAAAGGTAAAAATCCCCAAGGCAAAACGTAGATGATGAGAAACAGGTTAATATAAGTTATAAGAGCTAGCAGGGGTAATATAAATTATAAGAGCTCAGTGATAAAATAGCAAGTGCGGTCTTCTCTCTCATCATCTCTTCTCTTTCATCTTCCCTTACTCTCTCTCCTCTTCTCTTTCCTCATGTCTGTCTCCCCCTTTTTGGTCTTGCTATAATAAACTATGATTAATATGCTCTCAAAAAAAAAAAAAGCCAGCACAAGGCTTTGGGTTCAGTACTCAGTTCTGAGGGGGAGGGAAAAAACAGCCAGCAAGAAACAAGCATAAGATAAGACCGAACATTCATAACTAGTAATATTTCTCCATGTCATGATTTGGGAGCTGCTTGTAGCTCAAAAGAAAGCCTGCTGTAATAGTGAGATCATGTATCGATATTTTTTTTTTGGTTTTTACGAGACAGGGTTTCATGTATCAATATTTTTATCATCCTGGTAGTCCAATCCCAACCAAAACTTCCCCTAAAGGCAACTGCCATCCCAACTTGTTAACACCTTAAATGAATTCTGCCTATCTGAACTTGATATAAATAGTAATTAGTCAAAATGACTACAGAACAGTAAAAACATAGCAAAAACCCCATCCTAAGCCTTTAAGATTGTGTGTGTGTGTGTGTGTGTGTGTGTGTGTGTGTGTGTGTGTGTGTGTACAGAAATGAACTGCCATAAAGACTCATGCTGGGAACTGAATCTGTCAGAGTGATTTTCTGGAATCTGACAGTGTTTTGTAGACACTAGATTAGCTGGCTTGCTTCTTGACCTGGACATTCCAAAGAACTTACCACTCTGGTTTCCAAGACAGAACTTATCTCAGTTCTCCTTATCATCCCAAAGAATGCTTTTTATGTTGTGTAAACTCCAGCCCTGCTTATCTTACATGGAAACTCACCTAGCTTCTGAACTGAGCCCACATCCCAGATTCACAAATCTATTCTGCACCCAAATAAAAGTGTCTTTTATTTTGTCCTCACTTATGATTTCTTGATTTACAACAAAACCCACAGTACATCCATTTTAATGCCAGGCTCTTTTTAGTTTTGGTTCTATTTATGAGATTCATAAAGCTTGGAAGTTTGTTAGTTTTTATCCACTGCATAGTATGTCACCATACTAGGCATACCATAACCAATTGATCCATTCCACCATTGGTGAACACTTTGGTTGTCTTATGTTTTCTTTTTTTTTTTTTTTTTTTTTTTTTTGGTTTTTCGAGACAAGGTTTCTCTGTGGCTTTGGAGGCTGTCCTGGAACTCACTCTGTAGACCAGGCTGGCCTCTAACTCACAGAGATCCGCCTGCCTCTGCCTCCCGAGTGCTGGGATTAAAGGTGTGCGCCACCAACGCCCGGCTTTGTTTGTTTTGTTTTCTATAGGGAATGATGGTGCCACAACCATTCTTGAACACGTCTCTTAGAGACATGTGCATGCATTTCTTCATTTCTTGCAATAGTGCTATAGGCAGATTGTGTTAAGGTCTTCATCTCATGGAGTAAGGGCATCATCAGATTCTTGCTGTGCTAAAGGGCATAGATTCCAAGGCAATGCTTGAAGCCCCCTGTCTTGAACAATTCCTTCCCCTCATGGTCTGTCTGTGTCACAACAGTTGTTCCTACTGTCCTCTTCCGGGTGTCTGCTGGGTGTGCTCTGTTTAAGGCGAGAGGAGGCTGTTTTCATTACCACTAGAGGTCACCTGCTTTCTTTCAGACCTGGTATCCTCATCTTTCATGGTAACTTGGCACCCTTAAGGCAGATGGGCTAACACCAAACATCTCAGGCCTATTGTGTGGGCCCATCTCCCACCTTCCCAGTTATGTGTACGGTGTGGAGGATCTGGTTGCCTCCTTGGGTACTCGACCTGTTATCCACCTTCATTCACGACAATGGCTTTGCTGTCCTGAGTTTGGCTAATCCTGGGTCACGTGTGCTGGGTCCACCTCCTCCGCTATCCTATTCATTCACATCTGTAGATGCAAGTAGTGGAAACTGTTGGATACTTTCTCCTGTTAGATGTATATATTTGATATTTCAGATGTAAATGTTTGACAGTGTGTGCTGAAGCGGGAGATGAATTACGGGATTGGCCAGTTTCTCTTGTGTTACTACTTCCTCCCTGATTTGAGGCTGTCTCAGTGTGATGCTGTTGTATATAGAGTTGGAAGGAGACACCATAATAGTACTACATTAGTATTCCCAACATACAGATAGAGCAAATGTAGATAAACTTGAAAGCAGAGAGAAAAGTACAGTGTAGTAAAGTAATTAAGAAGTGATATTGGAAGCCGGGCGTTGGTGGCGCACACCTTTAATCCCAGCACTCGGGAGGCAGAGGCAGGTGGATCTTTGTGAGTTCGAGGCCAGCCTGGTCTACAACAGCAAGGTCCAGGACAGCCTCCAAAACAATACAGAGAAACCCTGTCTCGAAAAACCCAAAAAAAAAAAAAAAAAGAAACAAACAAACAAAAAAGAAGTGATATTGAAGGGGCTGGAGAGATGCCTCAGTGGTTAAGAGCTGACTGTTCTTCCAGAAAACTTAACCCAGCTTCAACTCCCAGCACCCACATGCAGCTAACAACTGTGACTATGAGTCTGACACCCTCATACAAACATACATGCCCGCAAAACACCTATGCAAATAAAATAAAAATAAATTATTTAAAAATAAGTATATTGAGTATCACATTAATACCACACTTTGTTAAATTTTCTGCGTGCAATTTAGTTTTCTTTAACAATAAAATTGGAAGTTTGATTTATTTTTATGTTTTGGTTCTGGGGATTGGAGACAGGACATTGCACATGGAAGCACTCTGTGTGACAGCTGTCAGGGCCTCCCAACCCTGATGATCTGAAAGAGGAGACTACTCCATTCTTCCAGCTGCTGGCATCTCAGAACTTGCTGAACCAATCATGCAGCTCTCTCTTCTCTCCACTAAGTCACGGGAAAACAAACAATCAAGAAACCTGGAGGAGGAAGAGTCACCAAGGGACAGTGGTGTCATAAGACCGAGAGCAGTGTGGGTGAGGTTTGTGGGTTAGTTGTAGCTACAAAGGCCTCAGGTCATCATCAGCCGTCCTCTGTTCCTTCCTCTTTCCAGGCTGGCCATCACCCAGAGTCCCTGCCCAGCTCTTGGGCAAAGGTGATCTGGTTGGCCAGCCTTGGGTGTGTGCCTGTGACAGGATCTGGCATTTTTCTCCCACTGGGTTACCACCTGGGCTGCCTGGGAACACAGCAGATGGACTCTCATATTTGAATTCTTCTCTCCCTTCCTCCTCCTCCTCCTCCTCCTCCCCCCCTCTCTTTTCCTCCCTCCCTCTCTCTTCTTTCTTTCTTACATGGTCTCATTATGTAGTCCAGACTAGCGGTTGCTTTCTATCTTGGTTTTCTATGTGTGAAAAAGTGGCTCCAATGCATTCACCCAGATTACCGGATCTGTGTTGGGAATAAAAATGTGGTTAGAGTTTAATGCTTCAGAAAATTGGGAGGGGGAATATTCCACACCAACTGGCTAGGCAGATTCCAATACACATTTTCTTTCTTTCTTTTTCAAACGTTTTCTTTGTTTGTTTATTTTATTTGAGATAGAGTTTTTCTTTGTAGCCCTGTCTATCCTGGAACTCCCTGTATAGACCAGGCTGGCCTCAGACTCAGGAAGATCCACAGGCCTCTGCCTCCTGGGTGCTGGGTTTAACGGTGTGGGCCACCAAGTCTAGCTAGTGCTTATTCTAAGGCTGGGGTAGGGTTGGGGTGCACAGGGCATTGCCCTACTTGTTGTGATGTGAACCCAGAGCTCTGCAAAGCCCTATCTGACTGGTTGTCTCTAGAGATCTAGATATCAAGTCTGGTTCTCACAGGTTCCTATCAAGCTGCAGGAAGGGGTATCCTTATGACAATGCCAACTCACAAACCCACAGCTTCCTCCTTTGGATGGGATTTTCCCCTTAGCTCAGGCTGGTGGAGCCCTGTGACCCATCCATAGTAGACTTCTGCTTTCTTTAGCAACTGAATACTTCTACTTCCCTTGGATCAAGTAGGTTTCCTTTCTTGGACTGTGAAGGCTACCCAAGGAATCTTGAATTAAAACATGAAACTGGAACTAATGGCTGTGCGAGATGAAATAAGCCAGTGGTGGTTTGAAAGAAAATGGTCCCCAAAATGAGTGGCACTATTAGGAAGTGTCTTTGTTGATATGGTATGTTTGTAGGCATATTCTTGTTGGAGAAAGTGTGTCACTGTGGAGGTGGGCTTTGAGGGTTCATGTATGCTCAAGCCACGCCCAGTGAGACAGTTCACATCCTGTTGCCTTCTTATCAAGATGTAGCCGGCACCATGTCTGCCTGCATGCCATATGATAATGGACTGAATCTATGAAACTGTAAGCTGCTACCTCGATTAAATGTTTTTCTTTGTAAGAGTTGCCGTGATCATAATGTCTCTTCACAGCAATAGAAACCCTAACATCCCTTTACTATAGCTTCCTTGGGTAAAGTAGGGGGGAGTCATGGCTCATTTTGTGGGAATGCTGTGAGGATAAAATGAGCTGGTGTGTAAAGACACCTTTGAGACAGAGGAACAGATAGATACACAAGGAGTATTGTGTCCTGCTGTGTGTTATGTCTCATCCATGTCCCCCTTTGCCAGTGTAGGAGTGGCTTCATGCTTTTTTTCTTCTTCTTTTTTTTTTAATTAGAACAGATAAACAACAAATTCTGGTTTTGCAACATACCTGCTGCATGGTTTTTGATAGGTAGAAACCTCTCTGTGAGACTTCCCGGTAAAATGATGTTGATGATGCTTGACTAGGAAGATTGTTACCACAATTAGAAGTTCCAGGGATAAAGTTCCTACCAAGTAAGTACCTGGCACGCAGTAGGTGCTCTATAAATAGAGCTATCATTACAGCTGTTATATGTCATAACCACGGCAACAACAATGCCACACACTTATTTTGAGCCATCTACCCACACTCCCCATCTCCCAGAGAGCTAGACTTCCCTGTTCCCGCCTGAGGGCCATGTACTCCTCGTTGGGTTTCTGGGAAAGGAAGGAATACTTTCCTAAGGAACTGACCAACTACCTTCTTTGCTCAAGACTGGCCTAATTTTAGTACTGGGCATGACACCAGCCAGGAATCCCCTTAGTCACTGACAAACTGCAATGGTTGACTTTTCTACTCACTAGGGTTAGCCCAACCTCTCTGGCATTGATATTAGGTTGCCTAGATTTGGAGAATTACAGTTCATTTTGGAGGCTACAGATGTAGTGTATGGCAGTCAACACGCCTTAGCATCCTCTTGAGCCCTGAGTTATAAACTTACTATCATGTCTTATGGGGGCCCTGAAAATGTTCTGAAATTAACTGTGGTAAATGTATTTTTAAAACATCCAGTTGTGTATGTTAAATGTATAATTGCACATTTAAGTTGTAAATTGGTGATGATTGCTATAATAAAATAAAGCTGCTACATTAAAAGATATTTATGGTTTTAAAGTGTATATTTATGGGGGCTGGAGAGGTGACTCAGTGGTTAAGAGCACTGGCTGCTCTTCCAGAGGACTCAGGTTCAATCCCCCATCTGCATGGCAGTTTACAACTGTCTATAACTCCAGTTCCAGGGAATCCAACACCCTCACATAGACATACATGCAGGCAAGAACACCAATGTGCATAAATAAATTAAAATCTATGTTTATATCTTTGCGCGCGTGTGTGTGTGTGTGTGTGTGTGTGTGTGTGTGTGTGTGTGTGTGTATCTCTACTGCCACACACAGGTGTAAATCAGAGGACAATTTGAGGAAGTCAGTTTCTTCCTTCCTCCAAATGTGTTCAGAAGACTAAACTCAGGTCGTCAGGCTTATACCTTTCCTTCCTGGATGATCTGTCTTGGCAGACCTAAAGCTTCAAAAGCAATTTTAAAATAAAATTGGCAGGATAGGATGCCATATGCCTGTGTTCCTGTCTCTCAGGAGGTAACTGAGAAGATCTTCAGTTCAAGACAAGCCTGGGCTTCATAGACTCTGCTTCAAACCAAACCAAACAATGAAAAACAATGTCAAGAGGCCAAGGTAAAATGCTTGCCTAGCATGCAAAAAGACCTGGGTTTGGAGTTGGCAGTAATTGTGTATGCCTTTGATCCCAGCTCTCAGGGGTGGAGAGGCAGAGGCAGGCAGACGTCTGTTTAAGGCCAGCCTGGTCTACAGAGTGAGTTCCAGGATTTCCAGGACTACAGAGAGAAACCTTGTTGTGGGGGGAGAAAGGACCCAGGTTTGATTCTGTAGCACCATAAAAAAATACAAAAAAAATCCTCCTTAAACCAATGTTCTTCTTATGCACCTGAGAATCTCATAAATCCAAATTATTCTTAGTTATTCTTTCACAATTTCACATGAATATATATATATGATATGTTTTGCTCATATTCCACAGGCCCATCCTCCTGTTGTTCCCAGCCACCAAACCCTTTCTTCTTACCAGCAAGTCACTTCTCCTCTACTTTGATGACTTTGTGTGTGTGTGGGCTCTACTTCATTTAATTAGGGTTGCTTGTGCGAGCATGGATGGAAGCACAAAGCACTCTTAATCTCCATCTTAGGATATCATTGGCCACCCTCCCCCCTCACAAAAAAATGAAACCAAACCAAAGCACACCAAAAACTTATCTAAGCCAGGGAGTACCGTCCTCATTCTGCAGGACAGTAGAGCAAGGCTTGTTATAAGCAGGCTGTAAGAGGATTTTTGACCCAGATCTATAAGGAGCATCAGCACGTAAGCTATGAGGGGTAGGAAGGAGGGGAGAGGTTGGTGGGGCAGTATTGACACCAGAGAAAGGGGGTTTACCCTGGTCCTGATGCTGGCAATACAAGGTAAAAGGAGATAAATGTGTAAGTAAAGCTAAACCAAAGCACCACAGAGGGGCAGGAGGAGAAGAGCTGCGCAGTAAGGAAGGGTGAATGGGAAAGGACACTCCAGGTAGGGGAGCCATTGGTGAGGGCTCAGAGGTGTGACAGATGGTGGCTTGTTAGAGCTCTGCTAGCCAGGTGGGGGGCCCTGAGTGTCAGTCGTTCAGAGGGGTGATGTGGTTAGATTTCTGCCAGACTGTGGAGAGCCCTGGGCACAATGCGTGCTTTGGCCTTTGTTCTCAGTCGGTGGACTTTGGTAGGTAGGCAGTGAGTGATGATACCATTTTACACTGTGCGACGTGGCACATCCTTCATGAGGTCCCCCATTAATGGCCAAACTGTCACACATGGCTGGAGACTCAGCTGCCCCCTTGGAAGATACATGACCTGCGCCTTTAGACTCACTCTCCTCCCTTGCCTCCTCCTCATCCGTCCATTTGTTTTCTCCAGTCTCTACTCTTTCCTGTGCTTTATTTCTCCTTGGGTGTTCCTGCTAGGACCACAGGTTTCAGCAAGCTTGCTACAGTCCTACAGCGCTTCTCATCTTTTCGTGATACAGGCTCTTGCTTTGTAGCTGAGGCTGGCCTTGTGCTTGGAATCCTCCTGCCTCAGCCTCCTTCCTAAGTGCTGAAATTATAGGCTGATGTATTTCAACCCCTTAATGGTCTGGGCAGTGCAGTTCCATTAGTGTGGGTAAAGGAGCAGGACTCCAGGTGTCTATTTTCCCCCAGGGGACCCGGGTGGGGGTAGAAACACATCAAGGGTTTCTGAGGCCCAAGGGGAAGAGCTCTCTAGAGGGTGGGTGTGTTGTGGTAGTGGTAGTTCTCAGCACTTTTATGGAGAGCTTTCTAGGTGAAAGGCCCTGAGGTGTAGCTTTGTTCAAAAGGCATCTGGCAAAAGGAAAAAACACCTCCCTCCCAGTAGAGCTAGGTAGGGCACCTGCCTAGAAAAAAAGAAAAGGGCAACTGGGCTAAAATGCCTGCTTTTCAGGAAGGAGTGTCCTAACACTTACCGAGCACCTCTGAGACAGGTCAAGTACAGGGACGTGGGCACAAAGAGCCACCGTTCCCACCATCATGTGGCCACCCCTCTGCAGTGAGAGGTCACTGTTGGATGGATGTAGCAGGCCAATATAGTTTGCTCACTTCAGATGTGCTCGATAGCAGAGCAAAGCTAGGGGCCATGCCTACAGCTCCGGGTTCCCCAGCCAGGTGCTTTTGAGTGTGCAGAAACAGCACTCTGGGACACCCATGAAAAAGATTCCCGCTGGGGCGGGGGTGGCGCACGCCTTTAATCCCAGCACTGGGGAGGCAGAGGCAGGCGGATCTCTGTGAGTTCGAGGCCAGCCTGGTCTACAGAGCGAGTTCCAGGACAGCCTCCAAAACAATACAGAAAAACCCTGTCTCGAAAACCAAAAAAAAAAAAGAATCCCATAATCCACCTCAGCTTTATAGACTTAAAATGGTTGGATCTACATTTCAACACACCTACCCCTACCTAATCCCTCGGGGCACTTTTGAGGTAGTTAAGTTACACACCATAACCTAGAGTACTGCTTAATAGGGAGATAATAACCTGCTTCAGAGATAGGTCAGGCAACGTGTGCGACAGAGCCTCTTAAACAGCAATATACGTCTTTGGAAATGACAGTAATTAAAACATCCAAATAATAACCAAACAATACAGTAAAAGAACTGGAGAGCGCCCTGGAAAGGTGGCGAACTAGCGTTTACATTACAGCCAGTGCGACTGTCTCTTTAAGGTTTCCCCCCATCCCCTAGGGGCGTGTCAGACAAGGTCGGCGGCGCGTGCGCGCGACTCCGCGGGGCGGTCGCAGCGACGCGACGCCGGCGCTTGTTGCGTGCGCGTCTGGCTCCGCCCAGGCCCCGTCCCTTCCCTTCCCTTCCCCCCGCCCTCCGCGGGGCCTCCCCCGCCCGCGCTGTACAGCTGGGCCAGTGACGCTGGCGCAGCGGCCGCCGCGTTCCGTCCTCCGAAGCCGGCCTCCGCTCGCGTCCTGCTCCTCCCGCAGCGCCCGACAGCACGAGCCAGTCCAGGGCACGCGGGGCGTCGCGGGGACCCGACAGGGAGTGCAGGAGGGCGCGCGCAGCGGCGGAGCGGGTTCTGCGGCGCGGGAGCTGCGAGCGCCCCCTTCCCGGAGGTCTCGGCGCGACTCCCGGGTGAGTTGTCACTGCCGCCCGGGCGGGAGGGCCGGCTTTGTGCTGCGGCGCGCGGGGCTGGTTGTCAGGGCACGGGCGGGCACGCACCTCCGCAGGGACGCGGGCCTCAGCGCGGCCGCCTGCTCTCGCTCTGGCCGGTGTCAGCGGCGCGGGGCGCGCGGAGGTAGCCGGGCCCGGCCGCTCCGAGGGCGGCGGCGTGGTCGTGCGGTGCGGGGGACCCGAGGATCCGTGGCGGGCGGAGGCCCTCGGTGTGGCCGCGCTGGCCCTCCCGCCCAGCGAAGCCACGGCCCGGCGCGGCGGGACGGGCTTGACCGAGGTGGGTTTCCCGAGGAAATCTTGCAGCCGCTCGCGTGTGCGCGTGAGCCCTCTGGAGCCCCAGCGCCTGGTCGCCTCTTCAGTCGCAGAAACTTTCTTATTATGTGGGCTGAAACTCGCCTAAGCCACTTCCTGTTTTGTTTTGTTTAAACGTGACTACATATAGACTTTCTTTTTGAGTCCTTACTAAAATCGCAAATATTTGTGAGTCTGACGGTCCCTCACGGTAGTGGTTGTGCATCCACCGTGGTGGAAAAACTTAACCTGTAACGGAATTGGGGGGACAGCAAGACCTAGGAAAAGAGGCGTCAAGCTCATTGGGAACTTCACGGCTCTGCAGAGGCCTAAAGTTGTCACACAGTTCTATGGTGACAAGGCAGTATGCTACCCCTTGTTGCTTTTGGGGACAGGGATTTGAAGTGCTCTGTATAGAGAGGTGCGGGTACGTTGTCCAGTTCAGTTAAGCGATGGGTATTTATTTACTCCTTTCTCGATGTGCAGTGTCTTTGCACTCTTCGCAGTGATCAGTTCTCTTTTTGCTGTTAGAATCCATGAGTTAAACACACACACACACACATACACACACTTTTGTGTTCTGGGAATTCTACACCGGGATTGTCACCATCTAGCGGAGACTAGTAGAGACATGTCCTTGGCATTGACTTCTTAGTTTTCTGAGCTTTGTACTTTTCATTAGCTGCATATGCAAACAGAAATGAGAATTGCCTGAGTTAGAGGGTGTTCCTACATCAGTAAAGGAATAGTTTCATAAAGTGGTGATAACATGGAACACTTCTTGAGGGTTTATTGTGTACCAACCTTGTGCTAAAAGTTTCACTGGTGTGCGTGAGGTTGCTGGAGTGTGTGGTGTGAGCACACCGTGGTGCTGGGAGGGAGGTAAAGACCAGCTTGTGTGCTTACACACCGTAGTGCTGGGAGGGAGGTCAAAGGTCTGCCTCCCAGCGACTGAACTTTGGCGATCAGGGCTGTGCTTTTAAACCACTGAGCTAGTCACTGGCCCAAGTTTCACTTTTGATCTCATTTAGTAACGTTTGAGGTAGGATGGATGTGATCCTTATTTTTCCAGTTGAGACAAAAGCCACACAGGTTAACTAATTTAAGGCCACAAATGGGAGTTCTGGAGTCTCTAGATCCTTCTCAAAGCACCACTACTTGAGGCTGTTTCTCTAATTATAAGCATCCCTAATTTTCTCCTGGATGCACGTTTATGGTTGGTTTGTTCATCTTCTCACACACACACACACACACACACACACACACACACACACACACACACACACACACCCATAACGGGTGAGTAAAACTGAAACCAGACAGGTCTTCATGGTGCTTAGTTTTTTTGCTCCTCCCTCCTTTTTTTTTTTTTTTTTTAACGAGACAGGGTTTCTCTGTATTGTTTTGGAGGCTGTTGGTCCAGCCCGGCCTCGAACTCACAGAGATCTGCCTGCCTCTGCCTCCCGAGTGCTGGGATTAAAGGCGTGTGCCACCACTGCCCGGCCCTCCTTTTTGTTTTTTTTTTTTTTGAGACACAGTTTATCTGTGTAACAGTCCTTGAATTCACAGAGATCCACCTGCCTCTGCCTCCCAAGGACTGGGATTGTAAGTTGTACCCACTAAGAGAGGACAGTTACCAGTTTGAAACTTGCGGATGGATTTCCAACTTTGGCTATTGTAGGAATGGTATTTGAGTCAAATCCTCCCCTACTGCTATAGAAAAGTCTCAGGGTATGCAGTCCTGAGATCAAACCCACCAGATGGCAGTTTGACTTGCTCTGCCCAGCTTCTCCAAAGCTAGCATTCAGGCTCATTGAAAGAAGAGGAAGACAGGTTAAGAGGAGGTGCTGCAGCCTGGCAGGTGGCAAGACCTCAGCACTCTGTGGTTTTCTGGCTGGTCTCCATGGTGTGGTGATTGATCTGGGGCTCTTATGTAATGATGCCTCTTCCTGACAGTATTTCCTTCTCTGCTGTTGCTGGGGCAGCAGTCCCTGCCTCGCTGCTTCCTCCACACACAGGCATGCATGTACCCGCCAAAGGCAGTAATTCACTTGGCTTCTAAAAGTAAGACTTTTTTTCTCTTACTATTACTTATTACTATTTTGCTCACGTTATGCTAGTCCATTTCTCATTAAAACTTGCCTTTGGTTGTGCATGTCTGTAATTTCAGTACTAGGGAGGCCTGAGGTGGGAGGGTCATGAGTTCCAGCTAGCCTGGGTATACACACAGTGAAATCCTGTGTCAAAATCAGATGACAACAATAACAATCAAAAGCTTCCCCTCCCCCCATATCCCTTGCTCTCATCTCATATTTTTCCTGGTGCTTTTTCTGTACCTTTGGCTCCCTTGACAGCTGTTCACTGCTGGTATCCTCTGTAGACTTAGAGAAACAATAAAAGGTCTTAAAAACTCAATTGGGGCCGGGCAGTGGTGGCGCACGCCCTTAATCCCAGCACTCGGGAGGCAGAGGCAGGCGGATCTCTGTGAGTTCGAGGCCGGGCTGGACCGACAGCCTTCAAAACAATACAGAGAAACCCTGTCTTGTAAAAACAAAACAAAACAAAAACCCAAAAAACCTCCGTTGGGGGCTGTAGAGAGGGCTTCCTGATTAGGAGTGCATATTGCTCTTGCAGAGGACTGGAGATGCATTCCTAGCACCCAACCAGCTCAGTCATTCATAACTCCAGCTTCAGGCCCCCAAATACACAGACACCTACACACAAACAATGAAACCTTAAAAATTTTGTTGAGACCAGGCATGGTGGCCAATGCCTTTAAACCCAGCACTGGAGAGGCGGAGGCAGAGGCAGAGTTTGAGACCAAGTCAGATCTACATAGTGAATTCTAGAACTGCCAGTCCTACATAGTGACACCTGTATAAAAAAAAGAAAAAAAAAGAAGGAAGTTAACCCAATGAGGAACATCATTCCTCATTTTCAGTACCAAACAGGTGATCTGAGAGAATGAAGCAGAACCATTTGCTGGCAATGAAGGAAAGCCAAAGAACATGTGGTGCTTGTTGTTTTCCCTGTTTCCCAAGTGACAATTCATGAGAAGTAGGGGCAGGTCCTTATAGCCCACTTGGCTTGGTCACCTGTCTGCTATGTCTTAAACATTTTACTGAGTTCTTGCATTGGCAAGTGGTCTAGTTGAAGCTGATGAACAAAATTCATTTATCTGCCTCTATCTGCCTGACATGGGTTCCTGTTGAGAGCATTCTCTCAAGCAATAGAGAATGGAGAAAAAGAGTAGATAAAGGAATCATGTGTTAAGATCGGGGCCAGCCTGGTCTACAAAGCAAGCTCTAGGATAGCCAGAGCTGTTGCATACATAATTTTGGGGGAAAACGTTATTTCTTGCCAGGCAGTGGTGGCACATGCCTTTAATCCCAGCACTTGGGAGGCAGAGGAGGCCAGCCTGGTCTACAGAGCTAATTCCAGAACAGTCAGGACTACACAGAGAAATCCTATCTTGAAAAACAAAACCAAAGGGGCTGGAAAGATAGCTCAGTGGTTAAAAGCACTGACTGTTCTTCCAGAGGACCTGAGTTCAATTCCCAGCATCCACCTGTCTGTGACTCTTGGGGACCTGACACCTTCACAGACATACATGCAGGCAAAACACCAATGCACATGAAATAAATAAATAATTAAAACAGTAACAAAGAATTGCTGTGTTGCAGATTTGAATGTGAAGATTATGACATTTGGGTTAAGGGCAAATATTGAAGCAGATAATATGTGATGAGATTCTATTGGCTTCTCTGAAAATTGCTTCTATGCAGGCAGGGATCACTGTCTCTGTTATTGTAACAAAGTACCTGAGATGTGGTAATTCATAAAGAAGACAAGCCTATTTGGCTCACAGTTCTGGAAACCAGGAAGTTGGAGAGCTTAGCACCTGCATCATAACACAGCACATGGTATCACATGGTAAAATGAGCAAACTCGGGAACTCGAGTCTCTTCCTCTTGTACAGTCAGCTTGAGACCTCACTAGTCCTAGTTATCTGCTAATATATCCATTCACCTTCTAGTCCCAATAGAATTAATATATAACTTTGAGGATTTTCTAGTACCTGAACTTTTAGGAGACACATTCAAACCATGGAATGAAGAGGAAGGAGGATCTTGAATTCAAGGTTGCATAATGAGACCCTGTTTCCAAACAAAGGCACAAAACAAAACCCACAGCATCCACATATGTAATAATAGTAAATAGTCGATTGGTTTTTAGAAAATTCACCTACTAAATGGTTTTTTAGAAAATTCATGCTCATAAGGTATATGACCACATTGTAGGATACTTAAAAACTTAAAGCAGTAAAAAATCCTGTAATGTGGGAGGGCTGTTTGCTTGCTGATGGGAAGGAAGAATGCAGCTTATTGTTAGTTGAGGCTAGAAGCTTTGTGATGAGTATTTGAAGCTGTTGATCTTGAGACCCAGGAAGCAGTCAGTCAGGCAGACTTTGGGGTGACTGACCTTGGGCATGAAGATCTATTCACTCTATCATGGCTGAGATTCAAATAGACATTTTTTGGTTGATGTATGATCATGAGTGTTGCCCTGTAAAAATCTTTATGTAGATCTGGTAGGCACCTGTAGTTTTCTGTCTTTATCCTTGTATCTGTGTCTGTCTGTCATACCCTACCCCCTTAGCTTTTTGGGGCTGGAAACAAGCAAGGTTTCTTCATTTGCTCTTTTGTCTTATGGTTCTCAGCTGTGTGTAGAGGTCTCTAGGTACCTGGTAGATCTGGAAGTGGTGTTGGGTCTGCGAAGGTACTAGGTATAAGAGTAGCAGGGAGTACAGCAGCTATAGTGAGAACTGAGCAGGGGTTCTGACTCTGGTGTTGTCTGTGATGTGTCTCCCTTCTGGAGACATCTGAAGGCTGCATGCCAAGCATTCATGCATACTCCCAAAACAGGATATTAGCGATACAGCCTCTGAAGCAGAAACAGATGTAGTTGCCTATTACCGTGGCTCTAAAATTACCTGGTAGCTGTGTGCCCTAATTGATAGATATACCCTCTCCCGAGTACCAGTTTAAGTGTTTTGTTTTTGTTTTTATTGTTTGCAGTGCTCCATCCCTTGACTTGTGAACTAGTGACAGCAGCAGACTCAATGCTTTTTCAGACTGCAGAGGTGGTGACTGGCAGTTCTTTATTACTCAGAGTAGGACCTTTTTCCGTTGAAAAGTTAAATGGGTCAGGATTCTTTTCTCTTACAGTTTGAGATTGAGCAAAACCTCAAGAGATTTGAATAGAGACTTTGCCAGACTCCCTTTTCTTACCAACTTTTCTCAAGGAGGAACATGTATCTAATCTTCTCGAACCCAATCTACCACCAACAGTGACTCATCTGCACCCACACAAGTTTAAGATCAGAGTGGAGTTGCCTTTCTGTAGACTGTCCTTGCAGAAGTTCTCTGGCTGGACTAGGCTTTGGCTTTTGACTAGGCTGTGAATGACACTAGCTTTGGGAATAGGGTAGCTGCTTGTTAGTCCAATTCTTCCCTCTTTGGGTTGTTCTCAGAAGATCTCTGAAAACTAAGTGGGTAGAAGTCTGAAAAGGGGAATCAAGGAGTTGGGCTACCTATTTTACATCTTAAATTATAATTTTCTAAGCAGACTGAGGGAAGATTGTAGGGGAATTTTCTCTTTAATTGCCATTAAAGCAGGAAAAGATTACAGAAAGGTTGGAATATACAGGGCAATATGTACATTCTAGCACATATTTTCTGTATGTTCTGTTTCTAACATCTTTTGTGGTAATATCCCTAAACATCCAGTTTTGAATTTTGTTTTTCTCAGTGGTATTCTATAACCATTTTCCTGTGACCCATCCTTAAAAGTTCAAATGGCTTTGTGGTTATAGCTAGCTAACTAGATATGCTTCTAAGTTTGCTAAAGGAGTTTTTTTTTTTTTGGCATTTAGCATATTATGTTATGTACCTTTTTAAAGAAGTGGCTTTGTTGGCTAATAACTTATGTATCATAACAATCTACCCATTTAAAGTGTGGCTTTTACTTAGCATGTTTTTGAGGGTTTTGTTAGAGTATGTTATTCTATTTATTACTGAGTAATATTTCTTTGTATAGATGTACCACTTTTTCAGATTGTTTTTATTTATTTTTTGAGTTTTTCAAGACAGAGTTTCTCTGTGTAACAACTCTAGCTGTTCTGGAACTCACTTTGTACATCAGGCTGGCCTTGAACTCAAAGATTCACCTGCTTCTTCCTCACCATTGCTGGGATTAAAGACATGAGCCATCATTGCCTGGTTAAGATTTTTTGTTTTTTGAAAAAAGGTCTCACTATGTAGCTCTGGCTGTCCTGGAAATCAGTGTGTAGACAAGGCTGGCCTCGAATTCATGGAGGTCTACCTGCCTCTGCTTCTTGATTCTGGGATTAAAGGTGTGTGCCACCACTGCCCAGTCTGTATCACTTTCTTTATGTATCAGTTGACAGACATTTGCATATATGCAACTGTTTTTAGTATATTTGCAGAGTTGTGTAAGATCACACCAATCTAATTTTAGACTATTTTCATCAACCCTAAGTGAAATCTATTATCAGTCTACAATCTCCCCAGTCCTAGGTCACCACTGGTCTACTTTCTCACTCTTTTTTTTTTTCAATTTATTTATTTATTATGTGTACAGTGTTCTGCTTGGGTATCAGAAGAGGGCACCAGATCTCATTATAGATGGCTGTGAGCCACCATGTGGTTGCTGGGAATTGAACTCAGGACCTCTGGAAGAGCAGTCAGTGCTCTTAACCTCTGAGCCACCTCTCCAACCCCCCACTGGTCTACTTTCTATTTGTGTTTACCTACTTGGATGTTTCATATTATTGTAATTATGGTATGTAGTCTTAGTAACTGCCTTCTTTCATTTCCAGTTACTTTTGTTTTGTTTTGCCTGTGTGTGTGTGTGTGTGTGTGTGTGTGTGTGTCTGTTTTGCCTGTGTACCATGTTCACACAATATCCTTGGGACTGGAGTTAAAAGACAGTTGTGGGCCACTGTGTGGGTGCTGGGAATCTAACTCGAGTCTTCTGGAAGAACAGCAGGGTTCTTAACTGCTGAGCCATCTTTCCAACTAGTGTTAAGGTTGATTGGTGTTAAGTAGCATTTATCTGTGCTTCAGTCCCAGTTTATTTCCATATATTATTTCTTTGTATAGATATACTACACTTACTTATGTAGTATATCAGCTGATGGACATTTGCGTTGCTTCCACTTTTGGTTTTGAATAATGTTGTCATATATTGTAATATATCTATATCTATAGACATATATATGTATGTATGTATGTATGTCGATAATGTAGTCATGTATTCTAGGATGACTTTGAATTTGAAATTCTCTTACTTCAGCTCCCAAGTGCTGGGATTACAGGCATGTGCCACCACAGTAAGCTAAGAATATCCTTGTATAAGGTTTTTTTGTTTTTGTTTTTGTTTTTGTTTTATGAGACAGGGTTTCTCTGTATTGTTTTGGAGGCTGTCGGTCCAGCCTGGCCTCGAACTCACAGCGATCTGCCTGCCTCTGCCTCCCGAGTGCTGGGATTAAAGGCGTGCGCCACCACTGCCCGGCCCTTGTATAAGTTTTTGTGTAGACTTGTGTTTTCATTTCTTGGGGCTATATTTTAAAGCTGCATCCATATTTCTGGTTTTAGGTTAGTCTACTTAGTGATACAGTTTGAGGAAAAACGATGTTAGGACAAAATCTTTTAGTCTTGTTCTGTTGAAATTGCCCCATAGTGCAGAACCTAATGATGAGAGCTGACAGAATAGTATCTAAATTTAGTGCACATATACTGCTTCTTTAAAAAAAAAAGAATACTTTCACTGTGAAGTCTCAGTTCTAAAGTGTGATTGTACTTTTCAGAGAGACCTTAACTAGAATACCACAGTGCTTTCATTATTAAATGTGATCTGTAGTTCTCAGAAGTTTTTCCTTTCCTTGTAGAGATTGTGCTGGGGTGCCATGTGCCTTCTGGGGGGGGTCACCCAGTAAGGTAGGGAAGATCTGAAGTGGCTTTGAGTGCAGTGAATATGCAGATCTGAGAAACCGTGCTCTTTGGAACAGGTTTCTCAGTCTTCATACAGGTGGACTCTGGCTACAGCTGAGTTAAAAAAAAAAAAAAAAAAAAAAAGCTCAGGCTAGACACCAGAAGGAGCAGATGGTGCTGCTGAGAGTGTCATTTCCTCTATGGGGCCTAATCCTGAGCATTTTCATCAAGCCAGCCACCTTACTGGAATAATGTAATGGCTTGTCTCCTTTCGCCCTTGTCCTAGTTGGAAGTAGCCTTAATAATCAGCAGCAGGTTTTGTTTTTCTTGCTTCTAAATCATTACTAAAAGGCCTTGAAACTACACGCTTACAGGTCACCTCGTTTTTTATCAGAGCATCTGGACAGTTTCTTTCTAGAGAAACATAGGGCAGGGCACATGCCATCTAGGACAGACAAAAACGGAGAACTTTAGTTAGCCTTCTTATATCTGGAACCAAGCCAGAAGGTTAATCCTTCTGGAAAGTTCTTCAGGTGTGTGTGTATACATATTCATGAATGCAGCTATAACTTACCTGGCAGAGTTCATTGTCTAAAATGTTGGAATTTGGAGTAGGTCCTACTGTTAATACAACTTCAAGCCCTAGAATTTCAAGAGGCCCAGTGAGGAGTCAAATTATTTTTAATTTTACTTATTTTTATTTTTTGAGACAAGGTCTGTCTATTTAGCCCTGTCTGGAACTCACTGTGTAGACCAGGCTGGCCTCCAATTCACAGAGATCCACCTGTCTCTACCTCCACAATGCTGGGGTTAAAGGCATGCAACATCATACTGGCTTAAAATTTTGACTGTAGGTAGGTTTCTGGATTCCATCAGGTTCTTGTGCAACAAACCAAGTATTTGAAGAGAAACTGTAGGCTCATTAAAGTTGGGAGAATTGGACTTTGAAGTCTTAGATCTTCTTTTCCTATTAAAAGAAAAAGGAGAAATGGAGACTTAGGTTACTTGAAAAGGATCAGTGGAGAAGCTAGGCTCCTTCCTACCCCAGTATGATCACCTTGTCATTTTGTTTCTTGTCCTCCTCTGGGTCTATCTTTAGAAAGTGGTTTGGGTCCTCAGCCAAGTGTGTGATTCATACTATTTTGTTTTGAATAAACTCATGTTCTTCTATGGTGTGTTGTTTTTGAGACAGGATATGCCACCAAGTCTGGTCTGGAACTAGCAAGAAGCTGAGGATGACCTTGAACTATGATCCTCATACTTGTGCATCCCAAGTGATGGATTATGGGCTTGTATCCTGGTTTATTTAGTGCTAGGGATAAAACTCAGGGCTTCATAAATGCTGGCAAATATTCTATCATCTGAGCTACCCTAGCCTCTGTGGTAGTTTTAAATCTAATAGTGAGTGACAGAGGGGGATGTTTGAAGGAGTACTTTTAAAAAGGAGACTTTATTTTTGAAAGAGAGAGGGAGACAGAGAGAGAGGGAGAGGAGAGAGTAAGGGAGAGGAGAGAGTAAGGGAGAGGAGAGAAGAGAGGGAGGGGAGAGGAGAGAGGGGGTGGGTTTGTGTGTTTGTGTAGAGGTATGTGTACTTGAGTGCAGGTACCCTATAGAGACCAGAAAGGAATGTTAGATTCTCTGACCCTGGAATATAGGTGGTTGTGAACCTCCCACTATTGTTGCTGGAAATCAATCTCTGGCACTTTGGAGGCAGTACATGCTCTTAAGTGCTGAACCATCCAGCCCAAGAGAACACTTTCTTTATATGGGTATAGTTGCATGATAGCTAGGCTTCCTAACTATTTTTGCCTCTGTGCTGTGCTCTTTTGTGATTCAGAAATGCTACTTGACGTCAGGCCAATGGGTTGTGTCTTCTGTTGTTTTTATTCTCCTTAGGTCTTCCAGGTGGGGCAGCCAAGTGCTGTTAACATCCTAGACATAGGATTATTTGAAGATGGAAGACAGCAGTCATCTGGAAGAATCCCATACCCCCACCTCCTTACTTATTACCTACCCCCTCCTCACACTTTTCTTTCTTCCTTTATCGACAGCCCCTTCATGCTTGGATTTGACTTCTGGGGTTTACTATGTGTAGAATCAGCCACTCACTTAAAGGCACTGTGAACACACATCTGTAACTGTGTGTCTCTAGTCAACTAGGAAAGAAATAGCTTATATATTCTGTTTTTCCCCATTCCTGAAAGTTGGTGAACGAAGTTTTATATTTGGTGCTGTTGATTTTGTTTTGGTTGGTGCTTTTGTTTCTAGACCATTAGTAAATGGTCTGCTGACTGCTGCACACCTTTATTATTAGTCCTTGGTTATTTCTCATCCACCTTCAGGGAGAAGCTCTGCTCCAGGAAGGCCGTCTTCCTTGTTTAATCCTATGGGGATTTTATTTGTTGCATAGCAGGGTAGCAAGAAAAACAGGCTCTGGGTTTCTTAATAGTTGATTGGTTCATATTTTTTCCTGTTTACGAGTGCCCTCAAGTTGTAATAATTTATGAGCAGATAATCAGTTTAGGTTTTGGACTGGTGGGAGGCGGGTAGATAGTTACTACAAAAAACAAAAGAAAATAAATTTATTTGGTATGTAGTGAATACATCGGCTAGGTACCATATATGCATTTTGTTTGTTTGTTTTTTGAGACAGGGTCACTCTACACATTACTATAGTTTGCTATGTAGGCTGATCTCAGACTCAGAGAGATCATTCTGCCTCTGCTCCCAGAATAAAGACATGTGCCACCTTGCCCAATCCATATATACAGTTCTTAAAAGAGAACAAAATAGTCACAGTAGTTGCCTGCATGGAATTATCAGTCGAGGGAGATACCCAGGAGTTAACTTAGAGAACTGTGTTGTATACAGTAGACACAGAGCCTTACCATTCTGACTTCATTAGTGGTTTCTGTATATTGGGCTTGCAATCACCCTAGAAGGGAGGAGAGACCTTGGGCAGAATCCTTGGTGAATTCCTTAATCTCACCAGCGTGAACTGCTTGCTAGTTATAGAAGCTTGATCTGGGTGTTGTAAGGCTTTTTTACTATTTAGCTTCACTTAACCAGATTTTAATCTGGAGTCTGTGTCTTTATGTGTGTGTGTGTGTGTGTGTTGTATATGTGTGTGTTGAGGGGGTGGCGATTAAACAATAGCCTGGGCTGACCTGACCTCTGAGAAGAAATGACTGTCTACTGAAATAAAAATATACAGGATTTAGGACTATTGGAAACCTATGTCTTCAACTGCTTATAAAGCCACAGTTAAATAATGTCAGGAAAAGATCTTACCAATTAATAATTCTAACAAGACATGGCCTACCATATCTATAACTCAGTCTATTCAGTCTGAGGCAGGGGGAATCTCAAATTTGAGGTCAGCATCCATATGGTGAAACTCCATTTCAGAAATAAGAGTTGTGTACCATGTGTGTGCCTGGTGCCTACAGAGACCAGGATCCCTTGGAACTGGAGTTTTCAGGCTGTTATGACTGCCATATGGCTGCTGGGAATCAAACCTGAATCCCTCGGAAGTGAAGCCAATCCTCTTAACCCTCCAGTCCCCAGCCTTGAACTCTTGAACCTCTTGCCTCTACCTCCCAAGTTCTAGGGCTTATAAGTAGGTACTTTCCTGTTTGTTTATGTGGTACTGGGATTTGAACCCAAGGCTCTGTGTAAGAGGAGTTCTTAATTGGTCTATATAATAAAATGGAGTCAGATATAGATGGAAATGCTGAGAGATCAGAGAGAAGGAGCAAGCACAGGACAGCTTACCTCCTAAGAGTCTCAGCAGAGAAGAGAAAGATTTCCCATTTCTCCCTGCTTATATCCTGTTTCTGCCCAGCTACATCACTTCCTGTCTCACTGTACAGACCTCAGACCTCTATGGTTAGCTAATGGCAAGCTCATTCTTTGACCCCCAGACAGGCTTTATTTGTACAAGAAAGATGTCACCACAACTTTGTGCATGCTGTGTGTGTCCTACCAACTTAGCTACGTCCCTAGCCTTACAGTGCCCTTTATTTTCTATTGAGAGAGAAAACAGTAAGGATGTGAGAGAAGAGAATAGATAGGATAGGTGGTGTGTATTTCATAGCTACTTTTCCCCACTCTCTCATATTCCCCCAAGTCTTTATATTGTACTTTATTTGATTTAGGGGACAGGGTCTCACTATAGCAAGGGCAGTAAAACAAACTATAAGGGGCTGGAACGATGACTGATCAGAGAGCACTGGCTGCTCTTCCAGAGGACCTGGGTTAGATTCCCAACACTTACATGGTGGCTCACAGCGAATCTGAAACCTTCTGACCTCTGTGGGCACTAGGCATGTATGTGGTACACAGACATACATGTAAGCGAAACACCTATGAAATATTTTTAGAAAACATTACAGGGTTCTTTAAGTGTTATGGTTGAAAACAAAAAAGGTGTGTCTGCTAATTTGCAGGTGCAGGTTTTGTTTCTATAGTCCTGTTGGCTTTTGTAAATACCTTGGTAGGTCTCAGTCATGCCCTAAAACCAATTTACACATTTGATTTTGAGCTTAGGAAAATAAATACATTTATCACTGAGTGTGAATTCAGCTATAGATAAGAAAATAGTTAACACAGGATGATTTGTTTCCTTGTTCTTCAGAAATGATTAATTTTATTCGTGTTTCTCATTTGCCCGTGTATGCTTGTCTAAAAGTACATGCTTATTTTTAGGACTATAAGTAGAGGGTGGTAGCATGAACAGATGTCAGAGCCATTGGTGACACCTTTAATAGGAAAGATAC
Organism: Mesocricetus auratus; assembly: GCF_017639785.1. NCBI lineage: Eukaryota > Metazoa > Chordata > Mammalia > Rodentia > Cricetidae > Mesocricetus > Mesocricetus auratus. The sequence continues at coordinate 36,118,949 of NW_024429186.1, read as the reverse complement.
AGATATGGTGGTGCTAAGTAGGGAATTTTTCAAGTAATGCCTCTAGGCTCATGTGTTAATTGTATGAGTATTGAGTGCTCCCTCCCATATTCTTTGCAGCACAGTTTAACAATTAATGATGCATTATTTGAGTTGTTCTCCAGTGTTTTAGTTAGTCTTTTTTTTTTTTTTTTTTTTTTTTTTTTGGTTTTTTTGAGGCAGGGTTTCTCTGTAGCTTTGGAGGCTGTCCTGGAACTCACTTTGTAGACCAGGCTGCCCTCGAACTCACAGAGATCCGCCTCCCTCTGCCTCCCGAGTGCTGGGATTAAAGGCGTGCGCCACCAACGCCCGGTTAGTTAGTCTTTTCTTACACATTTCAAATCCCTTAAGTGTATTTTAAATTTCCTATGCTTACTCTATGGGCTAGACATTTATATTAGTAGCAGCAAAAATTTCTGCATTTTTTAAGTTGTTCTCACACAAGACATCTCATATAAAACATATGTGCTCTCACAAGGTTGTGAGTTCTTCATCTGTGGACTCATCTAACCTTACATTGACAATTTGTGGGGAGAAAAATGTTTCTGTAATGGGCAGCATGTAGACTGTTTTTCTTGTTACTCTTTAAACAATATAGCATAACAATTATACAGCATTAGGTCATATAAGTAATCTAGAGAGGATTTAGCACATATATATATTTATATGGGAGGATATTTGTAAGTAACTGCTATGCTGTTTTAAGAAAGGTACTTGAATAGCTTCAGATTTTTGGTATCTACAGGGATCTTGGAACCAATAATCCTGTGAATACCAAGGGACAACTGTACTTGAATTTTAGTCCTCTTATACAAATGGGAAAAACCAAACCTTTGACAGTCTGTGAGTGTTTTGCCTGTATGTATGTATATGCATCACCTGTATGCTTTGGACCCTCAGAGCATTTGGGTTCCCTAGAACTTGAGGAAGTTACAGATGGTTGTGAGCTGCCATGTGGTTCCTGGGAACTGTGCTTATAACCACTGACCATCTCTATCTACCCTCCCCTGAAGGAGCTACTATACTTACATAATTGAGATGCTGACTCAGCCTTAAATCCAACATTGATAACTCATGCTAGGAAATGGAAATTTCCAGGATTTCAGATCCATAAAACGTAATAGCAGTAGCTCCTTTCCTGTTCCCTTAGCTCAGCATAGGAGTCCTAAACTCAGTGTGTTTTTGTATATCAATGGAGCAAAAAATTCAAACATGGGGGCTGGGGAGATGGTACAGTAGTTAGAACCAGTCCTACTCCTAGAGGATCCATCATCCATGCTGGGCAGCTCACAACTGCCTGTAACATTATCCAGCTCTCAGAGGAAATTCAGTGTCAATAGTCTGTGCAGGCACTGGCACCCAGGCATGTTCATACACACAGACACACAGACACACACACACACACACGCACGCACGCACGCACGCACGCACGCACGCACTCGAGTGCGCGATAAAAATCTGAAAAAAATGTGGATGTGTATAATTTGACAGTCTTAATATCCTAAGGAAGAATGTTTTCATATAATACAAAGGAAGAAGGGGGTAGTCTCCAGGGACAGAAATAATATCTCAAAATCTATATGGTTGATGGTCAAATAGGAGTAAAACAAAGCGGAAATGAATCGAGTTTACTAGGTTACAAACACTGTGCTCTGGGGATTGGCTCATCAAGCTCACCCCAAATTAGGTATTGTTGGAATCTTGGTTCTAACTATCCCTTTGTAATCATCCGATGGACTCAGCCTGGTGGTGTTTCTGGGTTTATGAGGGCTTCTGAAGACACTTTCTTCCTTTTGATATTGCTAAGAGGAGACCAGCATGGTCTGTGATTCTGAACCGTTGTCCTTGTGGTGTTTCAGAGGCTGAGGATGAGACTGAGCTGCAAGGACAGTATAGCTGTGGCTGCCTAGGACAGAAAGAATATGGAGGAGTGCCAGCACTCTTGGACCAGAGATGTACTTGGGCAGCCTGCCTGTTTTTTTATTTAGTTGGGAAAGTGGAGGAGTAAAACTGGCTGTGGGCCAGATGCAGTTTCCCTGTTCTGTGTCCTTTGAAAATGACAGTTGTTTTCGTAAGAGTACTTAGGGAGGCAACAGAAAAGGTAGTGGGCTTAGAGTGACCTCGCCTCAGTTTCAGCTCTTCTACTTCCCAGCTGTCTGACCTGAGCAGATTGAACTTTGATGTCCAGCCTTTAAGATTAGTTTTAGAGGAGGTCACACTTTGTAGCCCAGGCTAGTCTCAAACTCAGCAATCTTCCTGTTTTAGCCTTCCTAATACTGAGATTATCAGCATTCATCACTATGCCCAACTGAGCCTTCAGTTTTCTAGTTTGTAAAATGGAACTGATGTTCACACCTTCTCCAGAAAGTAGCTTATTTACATATTAATGATCACCTGGGGAGGGAATTCTAGGTCATAAAGATAAGGGAAACTGTAACTTCATCTTCCCTCATTCTCTCTCTTTCCTCTTTTTTTTGGGGGGGGGAGTGGGGACTCTGGCTGTCTTAGAACTTGCCATGTAGATGATGAGCTGGCCTCAAACTCACAGAGATCTGCTTGTCTAAACTATAGCATCTTAAACTACTTTTCTGTGTTACTTGAATTGTATACTAGTGGCATATTTAACTTGAAAACTTATTAAAAACCACATTTAATACAATTGATATGAAAATCAAATGGACATATTTAAAACAGAAGGCACAGTCCTGACAACCAAAAGATACTCAAGTAGCTGTTTGAGGAAGTGATGTTAAAAGCTTGCTTCCATAGTGTTTAGAGTTTTCTATCTGAGTACATGGCTGTGACTGAGTCTTTCTGCTAAGTCTCAGCTTCTTCAGCTGAAAATGGGAGTTATAATCACTGTACCATAGACTGGGCTTTGAGGAGTGTGTGAAGTGAGAACTGTGAAATGCTTGGCCTGGTACCTAGCACATGGGTAGTATTCAGCTACTGCTCTTATTTTCATGACTGTGGCTTGAAGTGGGGTCGGAGTTACACTTTAAAGTTACTGAAGGTGAGGCACAGAGTGATTAAGTGACTTTGCCTCCTTCCCTATTTCTTTCCCCTTTTTCCTGTTTTCTTTTTAGATAGGATCTTGCTCTATAGCCACCATACTATCTACATCAGGACGCCAATCTCAGCAACATGAAGTACTGTAATTTACAGTTTGAGCTAGAACCAAAGTTACAATAATGTCAGAGCCAGTGTTTCTTTCATGGGAGACAAAATCTGTGGGGATAGAAATAATGAGTGTAGGATAAGCTGGAGAGAGACAAAACAATTATCCGAAGAAAACAGGGTAGGACCATGCAAGGGTGTTTAGGAGTGGATTGTTTAGATGAAGGGTATGGGAAGAACAGGCCACAAAACCAGGCTAAAGTGGGGAAAGAAGTGGAGGTATATTTCTGGGGGCTTGTTTGTGGTTTGAGGACAATTCTTTTGTGAGGGATACTCTCTGGGGTTTGCTTGGGGCATAGAGGACCAGATAGTCTCTCCATTTAGGGAGAGGCAGTTGAGCCCCTATAGGAAGCTTTTTAGTCCCTGTTATTTATAGACTGGCCTAAGCTCTGTAAAAGGCAGCTCCCACTTACTTCAATTAGCAAGGCAGCATTATGTACCCCTGAAGCATATATGGATCCCTATTTGGCCTGGTGGAAGGGCCTGAACAATGTCCCATTACTTTAGCCTGATTCCCCACTGCTTCAGAGATTATTTGTGCAGGGGCAATACTGACATTTCCCTCTAAGTGACCTCTGGATGCTTGCTGCCTTTCCTCTCAGGAATGAGTTGGAGTCTGGCCTGGGAATAGTAGCCCTCTTGTCTGTTCAGACTAACTAGGAATGCCCAGGAATGATAAATCCTGTTGTTTTTTTTTCCCCATTCTCTGGCTACAGGACTGGGGTTGTTGTGTTCATAGCCTGAGAGCTGTGTGGTCAGTCCAATTTAACATGGATTTATTGAATATGTGCTTATGTGGATGGGGGTGGGAGGGTATTTAGAAATGATGGAGACAGGTCTCTGGCCTAAGGAGGACATTTGCTGTGTATTCAGTTCCCACCCTTTGGCTAGTTGTTTTTCTTTATAGCAGGAACTGTCCATAAGCTTTCAGTCTGATCGAACGTACATGGTTATTGTGAAGCTTGAATATAGAGTCACAAGTCATTAAAACACATTTTAAATGCATAAAGCCCAAACTCATATAGAACTAAATTAATACAAGGTAGGATGATACTAAATGCTGACATGTATAGAATGACATTTTTGTTCTGAGTCAGCATTTTGAAATGTAGCCCAAAGTGGCTTCAAACTTATAACATAGCCAAGGCTGTTTTTTTTTTTCACTATTCTTTTATCCCATGCTCCTGAATTCTGAGAGTACAGGTATGTGTTTGTTATCATACTATTAAAAGCGTCTTTGTGTTCGACACTGTTCTTACTGTTTTGTATGTATTAATTTACCTTCCCAGTAACTTTGAAATTGTACTTATATTTTTTATAGTATTGAATATTGAACCCAGGGCTTCCTATATACTAGGGAAATGCTGTACAACTGTGTTACATCCTATCTCTGTTTTTGTTTGTTTGATTTTTGTTTTTTGAGACGGGATTTCTTTGTATAGCCCTGACTGCTCTGGAACTTACTCTATAGACCACGTTGGTCTTGAACTCACAGAGAGTCTCCTGCTTCTGCAGTCCAAATGCTGGGATTAAAGGCATGCCTTACCACCTCCTGGATTTTGTTGTTGTTGTTGTTTTGTTTGTTTTTTGAAACAGAATTGTGTTCCATGGTGGCCACAAACTTCCTATGTAGTCAAGGATAACTTTAAACTTTTGATCCTCTTGTCTCTGTACCCCAATTTTTGGGATTGCAGGTGTGCATCATTATGCCCTGTTTCTATAATATTGGGGATTGCAGTCAGAACTTTGTGCTTGCTAGCTTGTTTTACCTACCTTTTAAGGTAGTTTGAGGACTAGATCAGATAGTAAGTGTTTAGATCAGATAGTCAGGGTAAAGTGTTTAGATTCATGCCCAGCAAATAAGCAGTCAACTGCTAGTTAATAGAATAATAATAGTGCTATTGAGTTTCCTTGGATGGAATTATGACCACCTCAGTTGTAGAGAATGACAAAAATGTCTCTCTCCCCGCTGACACACCAGGCCACAATCTTGTAAAGGACTGCTTGGCTTCTCTAGGAGGCCTAATCGTGGGGAAAAAAAAATCATGCAGTAACAGGTATTCTCGGGTCATCTACTAGATTTAGTTTTCAGAGGCCCATGTTGAAGAATGCAGTGTGACTGTTCTGGGGTGCTTGAATCTGTCACTGGTGGGAGGGAAGTGCTTGTTTAGAAAATGTCAGAACTCACCAAGTTATAACTAACAACACTTTGTTCTTCTTTCAATCTGCTCTCTTTCCCCCTTATGCTTATTTAATAGTTAGAAAAGTACTGGAATGCACTTTTCCTGTGTGAAGATACACATCTGAAATTTGTTCTTCCCGGATCTTGAAAATCTTTTAGAAATCACAGATGTAGGGCTAGTGATATAGCTCTGTTGGTAAAGTGCTTGCTTAGCATGCCTGAAGCACTGGCTTTGATTCCCAGCATCACATAAAGCCTGGCTTGGTCATGAATCCCTCTAATCCCAGCACTTGGGAAGCCCAGGCAGGTGGCTCTCTTTGAGCTTGAGGCCAGCCTGGTCTACAGAGGGACTTCCAGGACAGTCAGGGCTACACAGAGAGACACTGTTTCAAAAACGACTAAACAAACAAACAACTAAAAACAAGGTCAACTTCAGTTAAATAGTAGGTTTCAGGCCAGCCTGAAATATATGAAACCTTACCTCAAAGAAGAAAAAGAAAAAGAAAAAAAATTGTATGTAAGGCTGTTTATTTGAGAAGAGGTCTTGTTATAGGCCAGTCTGACTTTGAACTTTTAATCTTCCCTACTTTGAGACAAGCCTTTTGCAGTGTCCATGCCTTATGTGTCCTGTCCCCCTCAGAGTCATCACTGTGAAAGGCTGGCACCCAGTTTTCAAGGCGCTGTGTACTTGGAAGCATTTTTGGTCTCATGTTGATACTTGGTTCCTGGTTTTGTATTCATTTCTCACAGTGCAAAAAAGTAGGAATCTTGGTTCCTTATTGGTGCAGGAACCAGTCGGGACTTAGGGCTCAGGGCTGAAAACCGTTGGTTCTCCTCCCTCTCACTAAATGCATTCTGGGAAGGCTCTGCCAAAAGGGGAAATTGATTGTGTAAGGAGGGCACTTCCCTTGCTGCTTTCAAAGCAAGATGCTTCCTTCCCCTTCCCTCTTCTTCCCATAATTGGAGTTACCAGTAAAACTGTAGTGCAGGACTCTTGAGATGTGTTTGTCACAGTGTGATGGACAGGAGTTGCCTGTGCTTGTCCTTATCTTCTCATTGATCCCCTTATAAACAGGAATTACAGGAAATCACAGCTAGCATACAAAACCACAGACAGATGGGAAGGATGGAATGTGTAACCTCTATTCCCAGAAGCAAGCAGAGTGCTGAGCTGACTGACCTTAGCATTTGGCATCTGTCAGCCAAGCCACAGCATCAAGGTCTGAAGACAATGGCACCATCGGGGATGGAAACCTGAACCTTCCAGTTCTGCCCAGTGCTCCTCCTTCAGAGCCTCTCTTGTGCCACCTTCTGCAGCTTCCTGTCACCAGTGCCTGACAAAGGCTTCTTTTGTGTTGCTCTGACTGGCCTTCCAGGTTGCCGTCTTGCTTTTGTCAGGGTCCGTTAGGTCCCTTTCACAGTGCTTATCATCTCAGGGGATTAGGTAAGAGAATAAAAACTATGTCAGGGTGTGGCACCCCTGTCGTTCCTTCCTGTGCTCCTGGAGGGCCTCTTGTTAATGCTGTGGAGTTAATGTTGGATTGAGTCAGGCTTCCTGCTCATTCCCACTGTATCCTGACCCAAGGGTAAGTTTCCAAGCTGGCCCTATCTGTAGAGTCAGTTGAATATTTAATACTTTGTGAAATAACCAGAACCTGCCAAGTGCCAGAAACTAAGGAAACCAGTAAGAATCACCGTGAGGATCCTTGAACTTTCCCCATCTAGGATGTTTAACTTCAGTGTTTTGCTCCAAAAAAATGTTCAAGAAGGAACATTCTTATGTGTTCCCCCTCTTTGCTTCTTGATACGTTTTTATTATAGTTTTTAAGACATGGCATTATTATGTAGCTCAGGCTGTCCTTGAATGGCGAGATCCTCCTGTGCCAGCCTTCCCAGAGCTGGATTACAGCTTTATACCATTGGGTCAGACTGCCTCTACTTTCTCAGACTTCAAAGCTTTCATGTCCAACCTCTTGAGTTTCCTTTAGAAGGCTTTCCCATTATTCATACTCCACAGTTCAGCATTTATTGCACCCACATAGGATATTGAAATAGATGCTCCTGTCTTGTTTTTGCTGTCGGAATCTGTAGCCTCCTTAGCTCTATTGAAAGTTCTGGTAGGTTTGAGGTCTGGGCATTCTGTACATTTTACAGGCTGTGTAGAGAAGGTTTCTAGGACATGATAAAACAGGGCACTCGGGAGGCAGAGGCAGGCGGATCTCTGTTAGTTCGAGGCCAGGCTGGACCGAAAGCCTCCAAAACAATACAGAGAAACCTTGTCTCGTAAAACCAAAAAAAAAAAAAAAAAAAAAAAAAAAACCATAATAACTTCAAGTGCCAGAGGATAGAGCAAGGATCTGGAGTTTTTAGGCTGTTGGGAACCAAGACCTGAGAGAAACTGGCCAAGTGCAGTCATGGTCAGACTTGTGTCTCAAGAGTTTGTTCAACCTTGAGATTCTCCTAGAAGCTGTAAGGTTTGGGTGGAAAATATGTTTATTCTAGAAGACTGCGAGGGTAGTTAGGATGGTGGTAAGAGCAGGTGTGCCTCTGTTTGACCTGGTTTCTTTTTTCTTTTTCTTTTTCTTTTTCTTTTTTTTTCTTTTTGAGACAAGGTTTCTCTGTGTAGCTTTGGAGCCTATTCTGGCACTCACTCTGTAGACCAGGCTGGCCTCGAACTCACAGAGATCCGAGTGCTGGGATTAAGGGTGTGCGCCACCAACTCCCGGTTTTGATGTAGTTTCTAATAGAAGGTATGGAGGATGCCTAGTCACAGGGAAGCTTACAGCTTTAGGGACTAGATAGGAGCACCAGTAAGCAGATCTATTAGTCTAAGGATTTACTTACACATATTATTGACATTTGTATCGGACTTATCTGGGTAGCTTGGAGATTTGATCTTGTTGTGCAAGTATGAACAGCATTTTTTTCTTTGCTTGTTATTGATGGGGCTTATAGGCCTATGTAGGTTTTTTAATTTGAATAATAGAATCTGGATATGGCTTGGGGATAGAGTTTTAAGCATCATGTTGACCCCCCCTTTGTCCCCCCTCTTCTTTGGCCTCTCCAGGACTATGGGCAGGGAGGGACCAGCTTCAGCCAGGTAAATTCCTGGGGTATAGCCAAGTGTGCTGAAATGAGGTAGAAAGTGTGGTTGCATAGACAAAACTCAGGGAGTTGTCATTTTTGTGGAAATGAAACTAGTGTCAGTTTTCTTCTCATAGCAAGACCTTCTCCAAACCTTTCTCTACTTCTGTAAATGCTTTATAGACTTTGGGGTGGCAGCTCTACTACTGTTGTGGTGAATAAGCTAGTGAGTGATTCTCAAAATCCTGTGTCTTTGAAAAATGCTGCTGCCTTTTCCTGTTCTGTTCTACCTAAAAAGATGACCTTCATTTACCTAAATGTTGCAGCATATTATGATGAAATTTAGTTCTTTGGTGGTGGTGATGGTGACATACAATAGCAGGTACACTGATTGAGTTGTAAACCAATATTACTACTTTGTAAAAATTCTTTTTCTTAATGATTGAAAAAGTTTTTATAAACTTTATTATTAAAAATTGCAAAGAAATAGAAATTTCACATTCCAAAATTAACCATACCTGAAGTCTGCATAGTTCACATGAATTTCTATACAATTAGAGTAGGCATTCAGAGCAAAAACTGTGGAGCTGCATGTTTTTCACTTTGCATTTATGTGCCTTCCAAAACAAAAAGTGAACGACAGATCAGAACTAGAAAAACAGCTAGCTTTATATTCTTGTGTTCCCTACTTGCAGTCAGTCTCTCTTCACCCCTTATCTCTAGCCTTCTTATTCTCTTCCTTACATTATTCTGTATTACACATGTACATTTCTTTATGCATATGCGTATTTTTAGCTAGATTCTAGATGTAAGAGAAAACATACATTTTTTTTCCTTTCTGAGATTTGTGGTCTCACTTAATATTATACATTCTAAGTTCATCTGTTTTCCTGAAAATTTTTAAACTTCATATTCTTAAGAGCTGAGTAATATTCTGTGTGTGTGTGTGTGTGTGTGTGTGAATTTTATTGTCCATTAGTCTGTTGATGGACAACTAAGTTGTTTCTAATTCTATACTATGGTGAATAAAGCAGTAATAAACATGGAGATGTAAATATCTCTATGGTAGGGTATAGAATTCTCTGGATATATGCCTAGGAGTAAAATAGCGTGTCATGTAGTTCTATTTTTAATTTTTTGAAAAGTCAGTTTGGGAGATCTGTCTTCCTGCCTTTATTTCCTGTTTTTGTTTTTATTTTTGTTTTGTGAGACAGGGTCTCACTATGTAGTTTTTTGGCTGTTGTGGAACTTGATATGCGGAGCAGGTTTGCCTCCAGCTCACAAAGATCTGCCTCTGCCTCCTGAGAGTGGGATTAAAGGTACACGCCACCATGTCTAGGTGCCGTCTCTTCCCCCTGTTCCCAAGATAGGTTACCATTGTGTAGTTCAGAGTGGCATTGGAGTCACTATGTAATGTAGGCTAGCTTCAACTACAGTCTTTTTGTCTCTTCTCCAAAATTGGGAATAGAAGTAGGGGTGTGTGGGGTGTGTGGTGTGTGTGTGTGGGGTGTGTGGGGTGTGTGTGTGTGTGGGGTGTGTGTGTGGGGTGTGTGTGTGTGGGGTGTGTGTGTGTGTGTGTGTGACCACAATCAATAGCAAACTAGTTATTTCTAAAGCTCCTGGTAAGAAAATTCTATGCATTATATGTGAGAGTTTTAATGTCATGTAAAGAAAAAAAGCAGTCATGGAGAACAGAGACATCATCTACCAAAATGGTACATTTAGAGAAGTAATCTGAATGAAGTGTATTTGCTGTTTGGAATGGGTATTTTGCATCTTTTGAGGAAGTCTTTGCAAAAGTGTAATGGCTCTAGAACTCACAGTAGATATTTCTTTCTACTCTTAGCTGCGCTTCTCTTAATGGGAACATTCATCTGGAAATCAAAACTTCTTTTCCCTTTTAGGAGTTCAAGGTCCAGAGGGAGAATTTTATGGAGAGAAGGAAGTCTGGATAGAGTCATCTCACACAGACAGACATAAACACCCTCACCCCCACCCGTAGCTTTCACATGGTGGATGTGAAGGAGTTCAGGATATATCTATCCCTGAACGTGGCTTTTCAGTCCCTGCATAAATCATTCTTTTGTCAGGCTACTTATGTGCCCCGATTGTTCCTAACTGGTTTTGTCCTTGAAGGCCAGGATCAGAAAGCTTTTATGATGACTTCATGGTCCTGAGGATGAAACCCAGGGTTTCATCTTATATCTATGTAAGTGCTGTACTAACTACTGAACTACGCCCTCAGACCTCAAAGCCATCATTTGGCAAATGCGCTGGAGTATGTGGTCAGAGGAAGAATCTGAGGGCAGTGGAGGCAGCAAAGATATCTGGTGATTAATCTGTTTTCATCATACCTTTGCTTTAAGGTCTTAGAGTGGATGGTCACCAGGCAGTAAATGGCATAGTAAATAGATTTGAACATTATTAGCTTTGCTGTGGAGTCTTAATTAACCCTGCCTGTACACTCCCCCACCATGTGTGTGTTGCAGATGGCTGCTGCTTTCATTCCCAAAGAGACAGGTAGGTACCTGCTTCTGTTTTCTCATGAGTTCTTCCTGCCACACTGAAGCTCCTGAAGGCCAGTGTTACTGAGTTCCTTATCTGGTAGAGAGACCTAGGCAAGAGCCCTCCCAGCGGTGCTCAGAATACACCTAACCTAGGGGGAGCAGATCTGTGACTGATACTGTGCCCTTGAGGGTTTAAGTTAGCAGTCAGATTCTGATTGGGGAACACCCAAGGAAACTGTTGAGTGAGAGAACTGGACTCTGGCTCTGGTTTAGACATTCATAAGGCCTGTATCCCTGGGCAAGTTGTAACTCATGCTGAGGTCACAGTTTGCTATTTTATTGAGTAGACAGGGCATTATAAGATGGCCCCAACTGTTCATTTTAGGCAGTAATGGTTGGGGTCTCATGCTAGCAGCAAAGGTGGGATAGTCCCCAAATCTCTTCTGCCTCTAAATTGTTTCTTTTTGGAATGGTCCCTGTCTTTCACTACCTCCTTCATTTATGCCTGGCTAGTATCTATAAAGCCAGGGTCAGTTTGGAGTCCTGGATTCTGGGTCTCTCTTGCTTACGCCACTGTTTGCCCTGTTCACAGCACTTCCCTCACGGTGTTCCCATCTCTTTTAATTCTTTACCCTTATGTTTCAGTGAACTTCCTGAGAGCGGATTGTCTTGTCACCCTCTCTGTGGTTGTTTCTCTAGTTGCTGGTATACTGCTTTGATTGTGGTGTATTCACAGTAAATTAATGAATGCCCCCCTAGGCCAGCATATCTCAGTGCCAGCTGGAAGCTGTACTAGGTCTTTCCCTAACTCCAAACTCCTTATCCAGACTCTCTCTGAGCTCTGTGGGTGCTGAAGAACTTTAGATAATGCTGCTGATTTTGAGCTGTGCCAACCCCAAGCACTCTTGTAAGCAGTTGATGGGCCTTAGTTTTGTCTTGTCACCCTCCATGTTCAGTCATCTGCCTGGGGCTGCCGTCTTCTGCTGCTTGTGAGTGACCTGAGCAGGGGAAGAGGTCTAGGGTGAGCAGCTACCTGTTTTTATTTTTGTTTTTGTTTTCAGGTTTAACTGTATGGATGGGTCCAGGGCTCCCACCACAGCTCTGACTTATCCAGGTTTGGTTTTGTTCCAGCTGCTGTCCCCTAACTACTCTGCTAGAGAACACTTAGTTTCTGTTTACTCTGTGAGTACTTTACCCTTTTGCCCTGGTCTCTGAGACTCTTCATGTAATATAAAGTAGCACGGGGGGGGGGGAGGGGGATAAAAACATTCATAAATGAAATTTTGGGTCTCTTTCAGATATAAATGATGAGCCTCTACCTATCAATTTGTACCTTTGGGTTCACCACCTTGTTTTCCACTTTTCCTCCTGGGAGATCTTTAAACAATATGTATGGGCTGAATTACTTACTTGGAAGAGTTATAATTTAGGTTGTGGTCAGGCTTGCCTTTCTTAACTTTGTGCAGAGAAGGAAATATGTAAGGGGAATGTAATGTGCCCTCATTGCTCTTGGTAATCTTGAGTTTGGAGGTTCTGAGCTGGCATAAAATTGTGTATGTAAAAATATAAGGAAGTGGGGTTATCAAGGGAACTTGGGTAAAATGTTTTTTATTAAATGAAGAAGCAACAGAAATGGTGACTAGGAGTTAGCATATTATAAAGTAATATTTCTCAAATGTTAATGTGCAGATGATTATCTGGAGAATCTTAGGGAATGCGGGCTCTGATTGAGTAGATTTGGGATGAAGGCTAAGAAATTAATGTTTCTGAAAAGTTGTCAGGTGATGCCAGTGCGGTTCTTGGGTGAACCTTAGCTAGACTAACAAAGCTTTGTCCTCCTTTTGCCTTTTTTCCCATCAAGATTGACCTGAGGAAGGCAGTCTGGTACAGACTGTCAAGTTTTAAATTCAGGACTAGCCAGTACCCACAAGCCTTCCTTGGTTCCCTAATCTGAGCTCTTGACTTTTTTACACTTTCTTTGCTTGAATTTGACTTTTACCTTCATGGAGTATGTGAATCTTTCCTCCTTTTCTGTGATTTATTGTAAACAGATAAGACTGAACCTAGATCTTAAATAAAATTTTAGAGGCAGAGGAACTCTAGCAGAAAATTGAGTACAGAAAATTGTGCATCATGCCTGGAATTACACTCAGGGCTGAGCTGAAGAAGGAGACCAGATGTCTTCATTCCTAAGGTCTGCTCTGCTCTTCCTCTCCCTTGTTTTCAAAAAGTAATTTACTGCAGGGCAGTAATGGTACACTCCTTTAATCCCAGTCCTCAGAAGGCAGAAGCAGGCGGATGTCTGTGAGTTTGAGGTCAGCCTAGTCTACAGAGCAAGTTCCAGGACAGCCAGGGCTGTTACACAGAGAAACACTGCCTCAAAAAACAAAAAACAAAACAAAAAATTATTTGTTTGTATGGGTCTTTTGTCTGTGTGTATGTCTGTGTGTTACAAGTATACCTGATACCCACAGAGACCTGAAGGAGCTGGATCCTCTGGGACTGGAGTTACAAATGGTTGTGAGCTGACATGTGGGTGCTGGGAATTGGACTTGGGTTTTATGGAAGAGCAGCTAGTGCTGTTAACCACTGAGCCACCTTCCCAGCTCTGAAGCTCAGAGAGAGAGAGAGAGAGAGAGAGAGAGAGAGAGAGAGAGAGGGAGGGAGGGAGGGAGGGAGGGAGGGAGGGAGGGAGGGAGGGAGGGAGGGAGGGAGGGAGGGAGGGAGAGAGGGAGGGAGGTGAGAGAGGGGAGAGGAGAGAGCTATAGTCCTGAGTTAGAAAGAGAGGATAAAAATGTATATTTAGGAACTTGAAGTAGGATACAAGACTTTTCTGTGTTGACCAGGTTTCATACTAGCTAGGTGTCACCGTATGTCTTCTGGTATATGTGCAGCTCAGCTCAGCATTTATGCACTTGGTTGTAGTTCTTAGCTGCAGAGTATTGACCTTTATCAATTAATTTTTTGTTTTGTGTATAGTAAAGTGTTTAGCATTAGTACTGACCTTAATCATTAGATATCAGTTGTGTCACTAATCTTTAGATACCCTTTCCCAAGTTGTGACAGCCAGAATTACCTCCAGACATTGATATGAGAAAGCAAACCAACATTTTTGGGAAAGTAAATTACCAGCTTTATGCCTTCTTTAGGATGTAAACCTTGGGCTGGGTTATGAAGAACAAGTCACCAAAGCAGAGTATGCAATAACATTGTGCTGCCTTGGGCTAGATTGCATAATTAAGAGCTTAATATTCATATTCTGACTTGAGTTATTTGTTTCTGCTCAAGGAACATACTTGAAAATTTTTTTCATCTTAATTTGTAGAGGTCCATGAAACATATTAATACTCAGTGTTAATACTTGAAGAAGACATTGTTGTGACATGCTAGTAGATCTCAATCCTTAATGTGTATTTTTAAGTTGATTTTATTTTGTGATGGAATGAGGACCTCCTGACTCATTTCTAGTGTGTTAATATATTCCATTGTTCTGTAAGGTGACACAGGGTTGCAGATTGGGATGTTAGAGGACATAAATAATTTGTTTTGGTAAGATCCTAAAAGAGGACTTCATTTCACTTCTTGGAGGATACTGTAGTTATAAATGTTTTTCAGAACTATTGATTCCTTGTGCTAAATAGTAAGCACCAATGAAAATATTTTAACATGTAATTATTACTAATAGGGTAATACTCTGGTGACATCTGAGTAGGAAAGAGGAAAATAATAGAAACTATGATCACATTTATGTATCTGGAAGATGCTGGGGAGATCACTGTGTTGTCTGTTTTTCTCACTAATAAATCCTGCCAAAGAGTTAGAAATCTCAGGGCAGGTGTGGTGCGTCAGAGAAGCTTTTTGTTGTCGTTGTTGATGACGATGAACACTAAAAAGTGGGTTCCTCTCTAACAGAGAACGCCAAAAGCCCCTTGCTAGATTTGCCAGCTGTAGCTGCTAGTTCAGAGACTCTTCCTCGTGGGCTCTCTCTGAGTTATTTGGACACCATCATTCCTCTGAGGTCAGCTTTCTGAGAGGTGATATGTAAGTAGAACCCCGAGTCTCTTGACCTTGTCTTCTTCCATTGAGCACATTTTTTTAAAATTTTGTTTTGAACTGAAGATTCCTTCTCAGTGATTTTTTTTTCTCCTTTCTTGCTCTTTACCCCATTTAATTTTAGTGAAATAGAGGAAGGATGGTTTAAGTTTGGAGTTTTTGGTGAGCTTTAAAGTTTATTTTTAAGTAGGCAGTCTTCCAGACAGACTGGGAATGTGTAGCAGAAGGCCTGAGAAACAGGAAGTGACACAGACCTGTTTATATCATCCCACTTGAGGGCCTTTGGAAAGCCATCCACATAGATGGTAAAAAGTAAACACAACTGCAGCAGCCTTTTCCTTTGGGTTCGCTATTTTTGACATGGAGGAGGTGTTTCCTGCACAGCTATAACTACTCTGAACACTAAAATCTGGCTCCTAAATTTCCTTTCCAGTGACATATATAGATAGGTCTTTATTTCTTCTTACCAGACAGGAGCATTCTGTGATTTTAGACAGACAAACTGGGTTGCACCCCTCTTCATCCTTTTTGTGACTTAGTCTTTTTTGTTTTGTTTTTGTTTGCTTGCTTGTCTTGTTTTGATTCCCTGCATGCAAAAGATTGTCCTGAAGTGTGATCACCATTGTGTACTTGAATATGGGGCACAACTCACTCCCCCACCACACACATCAAAGGTCTTTGTTCTCAACCTCTTTGTTTTCTCTTAGCACTATAAAATGCTTTTTTCTCTGGAGTCCCTAGTAACAATTTCAGTGCTATAGATAAACATATACTTCTCAAGAATATGGAGAATTCCATGAGAGTAAGATACTACATTTGGTCTCTGTGATTACCAAAACCTTGCATAGAAGACAGCTAGTAAATATTTGCTGAATTGAATTATAGTCAGCCCCTGAAAACATAGAGCCCTAAGAGTTCAGATTGAACAAATCACCTTCTTGAACTTTATTTGCAAAGTGGGTATTGGAGCCTGTTCCTCTCAGCTCTGCTGTGAATCATGAAGAGTGTGATGACATAAAAATTCTGTCTCTGAGGCTTAGAAACCAGTTGCTGCTGTTTTTGCCAAGCATGTTTTGCTGCTAGTCAAAACTTGAAGATTGATGTGCTCCTTCTCTCCTGTTTTTATGCATTGATTGCCTGTGGTAAATGCAGCTTGTGAGAGAAACCTGTTTCTATATGGCTTCAAGGAGGGGAGATACTTTGGTTGTCTCAAGATAGAATTGACTGAGGATGCAGAGAAAGAAGAATCTGAGTTCAAAGATAAAATTGAGCTTGACCTTTTATTTGGAAAACAAAAGAGCAGGGCACTTTTTTCATCAGGCAAATAGATATTTAATTCTTCGTGGAGCAGTAGTGCTTAGTTAAGAGCCTTTAAAAATATTCTGGAATTTGGAAAGAGCCTTGTTTAAGGTTGAGGAAGGTTCTCTTTAACTCTTTGACTTTTTTGTTTTGTTTATTTTTTTAAATCAGAATTGACCTTGTGCCTAGAGCCAGATTTCAGGGTGTGTCTAAACCACATTCAAAGGCTGCCTTTTGGGAGTACGGTGGGTATCAGACATAGCCTGATAGAAGAAGGGTCCTCACCATTATGAACTGAAGTCTGCAGTTGCAGTACATCTATGGCTTGTGTTTATTTTTTTTCCGCCTTACATAGCCCAATAAGATCAGTATCGTCCAGTTTGCAGATGGGAATCGAAAATTACTTTCCTTAGACCACCCAATTAATACAGTCCAAGTAGACCAGAGACTCTGGCCTGGTCTTCTATACTGTTCGTGAGAGGTACTTAGCTGAACAGTTTTTCTTTCATTAAAAGCACAGGAAGTTTTTGTCATAGGTCAGGCTCTCAGACCATGGTAAAGTTCTGCCCTAAAGGAAAAAAAAGTGGCTTCCTGACTACAGATTAGAAATGTGTGAGGCTGAGCTTGTTCTCTGTTTTCTTGTCAGTCAGTTTTGCTTTGTTCTCCTCCTCTGCTCTTTTCTCTTGCACTTTTCTCCTGCAATGCTACAGTGCTCTTTGTGTGTAGAGGCTGGGGTGGTTGGCTTTTGGTTTGGGGTTTTGTTGTTTTTTTTCTCTCTCTCTCTCTCTCTCTCTCACTCTTTGTTAGCTGTTTGTTATTTTTGGAAAGCACTTTGGGAACACCATGTACTAGATTGTGGGTACAAATGTGCTGGTGGATTGATTAAACTCTAAATGGAAAAGTAGACTCTCCTGAGTTTGCTGCAGTGGGAAATAATGCTGGAGTTTGGTCCTGGAAGATGAAGAGGGAAGGGCTACTAGAATAGGTTTAACATTTCTTCCTTTTAATTAGAACTTTTGTTGATTTACTTTTTCAGAAGAAGTATTATTGGATATCTTCTAGAAGACTTTGAATTCCTTAGACTTAAAAGAGCCTTGGGAACTATCCAGGTCCATCTCTAAGCCCTGGGAAGCTTGGGTGACTTGCTTGAGGTCAGAACCACTTGCCTAATGTTGAAGCTGAATCTAGCTGTCTCCTGTGTCAGGTCCCTGCTGTAGTCAAACTTCTGCTAGGTCCTAGAAAAGAGGTGTTAGAGACTGAAAGAGAAGACTGAAGGATGATACCGTAGTTTGTCTGTTGGTATTCCTGCTTGCCTGGATCTTGGGAGAGTATGATGCCCAGAGTATATCAACAGCATTTCTTCTGGAGCAGCACAGGATTGTAAGGAATATCAAAGCAATTCAAGAAAATCTCTGGCATGTTCCAGTAACTTTTAGGTGGTTTAAGAGGAAAGCTGGGGGTAATTTTTATAATTAGGAGCAAATTAAATTTCAACAAAAATTTGTTAGCTAGGAATGGTGGAGCACAGCTATAATCCCAGCAATTTGGAGGTTGATGCAGTAGGATTACAAATTCAAGGCCAGTCTGAGTTACCTTGCCCCCCCCCACACACACACATTGCTGCCCTGCCCTGCCCTACCCTGCCTTGAAGTGGATAAGGTAATGTTCTGCCAAATGTTCCTGAAACCCCAGTAGAAGAAATTGTGGACGTTGAAGCACTGAAGTGTTTGTTGGCTCAGGAGAAATAGAAGTTAGTGACTGAGAAGATCCATAGGAGGAAGAAATAGAAGGCACCTTAGAAAACTCCTATTGTTTGTAGGGTATGGTAGGAGGTCCTGATGTTTTGAAGGTAAATTGGAGTGAAAGGGGGAACATTATGCAATCCCCTCTAAGAAGGGGAGATGTAAGGAAGGGGAGTCACTTTTAGATTCTCTTCTGAGAGAGGACTTTAGACTTATCATTACATTCTGAAATGTAGCCAGCTGCTTACATTCTGTTCATATGTCAGGAAATGGTCTTTGTCCCTTCTCATGTAGCAGGGAGAGGGTTGGTCAAAAGAAAACACTGTCTTGTTCTAGACTCTCTTATACGTCCTCCATTCCTTTTTATATTAGTCTGAGACAAGAAAAACTTTCAAATTTGTTCTCTCTTCCTAGTTCCCTTTCCTGAGTAATGGATAAATGATTTATGGTTTATCAAATAATTTGTCCTAAAATTATATGTGAACTGAAGCTGACTAGCCTTCAGGTACTTGAGAGTCAAAGCTATTGAGTCAGACCCTTTTGACTCCAGAGAGGAGAGCTCAATGTGACATACTCCCCCACCCACCCCCACACACATACCTTCTGCAAAACTGTGGCATTCTCCACAGGGTTCTCCAAGGCATTTGGGCAAATGGGCAAAGATGATGTGTGCCTGGCTGCCTGGAGAATAGGGTACGTGCTGTTTCATGGCTGTGCCACCTATGCTGTTTTCTCAGGCATTGAGCTAGTTTTGACTCAAGGACACCTTTAACCTTTAGCAGGCTGTGTCAATAACCCTGAAGCAAGTAAGCCATATGAACTTTGGGCTCAAGTTGCAGGTTCTGGCTAGGACTACACAAAGCTCCAGGTCTAGTTTACAAGATTTTCATTTCCTCCCCTCCTCTCTCTTTCTTTCTTTCCTTTCTTTCTCTTCCCTCCCTCCCTCCCTCCCTCCCTCCCTCCTCTCTCTCTCTCTCTCTCTCTCTCTCTCTCTCTCTCTCTCTCTCTTTCTTTCTTTCTTTCTTTCTTTCTGAATGGCTGAGCTTCAACAGAGCCTAGTGAGATAGTCAAAGCAAACAATATTCCTCTTCCACTTTACAAAAGAGGAAAAATAGACAAATGAGTTAAGTGACTGCCCCAAAGTTAGACTCATAGCTTAGTGGCAGGAATGAATACTCATCACATCCAACAGCATGCAGTCCCCTAGGCTTTATTGTTGTTAGTTCACAAATGTGAAGGGCTAGCACCTTGTTCTTGTGGGGCTCACTGTCTATAGCTCATTGGGCCTCTTCCTACTGCCCACTTTGGGGACAGCAGCTGTGTTCCCAAGGAAGGAAACCAGAATAATGAATATAGGGTTTCCCTATCTTCTCCTGCCCCATGTTTTGGAGGGGAAAACCTGTTTTACATGAAGATAAATATAAAATCAATAGGGAAGAATTCTGTAGCTGAGATGAGACCTGAGACTCAATCTTATAAATGGAAATAGAAGCCAGAAAACTTTGCTTGCCTGGTGGCCGAAGACTTACAAACAGGCTTAAGTCATTCACCTCTGCTCACCTGTAACTTCAGTTGTTACATTCCTGTGAGGATGGTGAGTGCTAGCTTTGAAAACAATCATATTATATGCTTTGTTTTTTGTTTTTTAAATAAAGGATCGAGGGAAGGAGATGTTCAGGGGACACAATTCGATTCCTAGCAGCCACATCAGGTAGTTTACAACTATCTAAAACTCTTAATTACAAGGGATCTGAAGTTTTGGGCCTCCATGGGACCAGTGTGCACCTGCATATACTTCCTACAGGCATACAAGTATACATAAATAAAAATAATAGATCTTTTTAAAAGTAGAGGATGTAACTAGGTGACATCATGCAAGCCTGTAATTCCAAATTCTAGTTCTCAGTGGGCCAAGGCAGGAAGGTAAAATCAAAGACATCATGAGCTACACAGAGAAGCCCTGTCTCAAATAAATAATTACAAAACATATTCTTTTGGGCAGTAATATACCAAAAGAATCTTTGGTCTTTCCCTCTTTTTGAACGGTTTAAGCCCTGATATTTCTCTAGGGCTAATGATATGTGGTGGCTAGTTTTATTCAACCCAATACAAATTAGAGGTGTTTGGGAAGAGGGAACCTTAAGAAAATGCCCTCACCAGATTGGTTTGTGGGCAACCTGTGGTGCTTTTTCTTGATTAATAATTGATGTAGGATGACCAGCTCACTTAGGTGGTGTCACCCCTAAGTCCAAGGTCAACACCAATCTGGGCTACAAAGACTGTATTTTAAAAACCTAAAATAAATTAGTAAATTAAAAAATAGTAAGTGTGCATTAAATTTTTTCATACATTAATTTTAGAAGCCATACAAGGATTGGAATGCCCTGTTTTTAAGCAACAATACTATTGAGTGTACTATAACTAATTTAACCAGCCTCCTTCTTAACTTTCAGGTTGCTCCATCTTTTCTCTTTCTAAACAATGCTCTGAGTACCCTACAGTTGTATGTGTTTTCTACACGTGTGACTTCTAAGGGCAGATCTAGAATTAGAATTATTAGGTCAGAGAATATGTGCTGTTTTGGACCTACATTATTAAGTTGTCTTACAAAGGCATTATGTATAAAATATAAAATGTTAAGATTATCTTCTATCAATAGGGCAGTGGTGATGCATGCCTTTAATACCAGCACTTGGGAGAAAGAGGCAAGTGGATCTCTGTGAGTTCAAGGCCAGCTTGGTCTTCAAATCAAGTTTCAGGACAGCCAGGGCTATACAGAGATACCCTGTTGAAAAAAAGAAAGAGAAAAACAAAAACGTATCTTCTGTCCCCATTAATTCTTAAAAATCCCTTCCAGAGTGATCTTAAAAATAAAATTGATCTTGTGAGGCTAGAGATAAGGCTTAGTGATTAAGAGTGTACATCCTACCCATACTTCTTTCAGAGATCGGGAGGCAGCTCATAAGTGTGTATAACTCCAGCTCCAGAGGATTTAACACTACCTTCTGACTTCCTTGAACCTCTACACGCAACATGCACATGCTTATACTCATATACACATGTATAATTTAAAAATAGTAAAATTACAAGAGAATTTGCTCTTGTAACTTGCCAACTTAATATCCTTGTCAGCATTACCTGCTTTTCAGAGTAGAATGTTTAGCCTTCCTCTGAACCTCTGCCGGGAGTACTCTGACTCACCTGTATATGGTAACTCTGCCCCCCCCCCCCCCATCATTTAGGACGCAGCTGAGCATTAGCTCCTCTGAGTAGTATTGTTTGGCTCTCTGCACTCATGTACAAAACACCTAAGGCACAACCTCACATATATCTACTCACCACTTAAATATGTGCTGTGCACGTGCTGTGATGTGGCACATGCAGATGGCATTTTTGATGGTTCCCAGTTGTTGCTTTGAAGAGATGACTAAAGAATGCCTCGTAGGGTTATCTAGTGTGCATACACTGAAATGGTAGCACCACAGAGCTGGTTGTTAAGTTGTTATTAGCCAGCTAGGGCTCTGGGCATATCCTTTAACATCTTTAACCTCTTTGACTTTAAACACCCCCCCCCCCCCCCCTTTTTGCATCTGCAAGAAAAGCAGCTTAAAGATCCCTGCTCAGGTCTTATTGGTGACTGTAACAGCAATGACAATTGAGGGCTTAAATAGGTCTGGGCACTTTGCCTGAGTCTAAACCTTACATCATTGCTATTTCACAGAGGAAACTAGGGCTAAGAGCCACAAGGAACAAATATTTGAATATAGCTGGGCATTCTGACTCCCATTTACAGCCATATAAATGTGAACACACTCCATGTCCATACTGACTTCTCCATGAATCACTCTGTCTATAGCTTTAAAGGCTCAAGTTAGAGTGTGAATAAAAACTAAGGACCAAAGATGCTGTTGTCACAGTTACTAGGGAAAAGAGGTGAAGACCAGTGACTCACTCTATTCTTGATTCTGGCTAATGTTTACTGAAGAATCATAACTGATCTCTTTTACACTGAGAGAACTTATGTTACTGCTTGCATAAGTATTCTCTGGAAGGAGGCATGTATTTGAGTTAAGGCTTCAGACATATATTAAAGTTGAGTCTAGTTAATATCTTTGGCCAAGTCTCAGGGAGTCCTTTATTAGGGTTGTAGATGACATACCCTCTAACCTGTGTCTATAATGCTTTATGTTAAGTGTATATAGAATTTTTTTAAAGAAAAGAACTGAATAGCCAGGTGGTAGTGGCGCTCAACCTTAATCTCAGCGCTCAAGAGGCAGAGGCAGGAGGATCTCTGAGTTCCAGTCCAGTCTGATATACAGAATGAGTTCAAGGACAGCCAGGCCTACAAAGAGAAACCCTGTCTTGAAAGAAAAAAAATTAACTGAAGTAGGCTCATTTTATAACCCAACATCTTCTCTAAAGGCACTTAGAAAATAATCCTTAAGTTCTTGACTACAGATTAGTTTTGTTTGTTTGTTTGTTTGAGACTGTCTCACTGTGTAGTCCTGATTGATTTGGAACTCCCTGTATAGACTAGGTTGGTCTTGAACTCACAAAGATCTCCTTGCCTCTTCCTCCAGAAAGCTAGGATTAAAGGTGTGTGCTTGATTTCTTTCTTTTTTTTTATTTTCTATTTATTTATTTATTTATTTTGGTTTTATGAGACAGGGTTTCTCTGTATTGTTTTGGAGGCTGTCGGTCCAGCCCGGCCTCGAACTCACAGAGATCCACCTGTCTCTGCCTCCCAAGTGCTGGATTAAAGGTGTGTGCCACCACCGCCCGGCTTTCTTTCTTTTTTTAGATAATACTTTCTGACCTTCAGAAGTCAGTGTGAACCAGAATGAGTGGTGGGACCAATTAGCAACTAAAGCTTGTCTTCCCATCACCATCATTGTCAAGGATAGTCAATAGAATGTCACCCCTCTGGTGACAGGTGTGTGGGTTGATCCTTGAATAGTTTTGAGATTCATGGCTCCTGAGTGTCTGACAGGTCAGGCTTCTGTGGACTTGGCTCCTGCTGCTGCGCTGCATTCCTTCTCTAGGCGGTGAAGTTATTCCTTTAAGACATGTGCTCACTGTTTTTCCTTTGGTGAGCTGAAGTCTCTTTGAGGCCAAGTGACATAGGCGTAGCAGCTCCGTGTCAACAGCTGCTTTCTGCTGGAGCCCATAAGTCAGTGGTGCTGGCAGAGCAGGAAGAAGTCTCTGAAAGCAACACTGGCCTGGCTAGCCATGCAGGTGACATACAGGTGAGCTGGAACTGTCCCTTGACCCTTTTTGAAAGGGTCTGGCTCCTGAACCAGATTTTGACAACAGCTGGCAGCAAGCTTTGGCAGCTCCCCCAGGACACGCTGAAACCGACTTCTGTGCTTGTCTCTTCTCTTGGCAGTAAGGATTCAGTTGCTAGAATTCTTTCATCTTAGTGTGGGATTGTGGCTTCCTTTCAGAGTGCCTGCTTCTCATCAACTTACGACTGAAATTTTTACTTACGTCTTTTTGTCTGTTTGTTTGTTATAGGTGAAGCTACTCCTGGCTGGCTTTAGGATTCTTACTTCTGGATTTTAAAGTCTTCTTTTTAAAAGATAAATAAATAAATAAAGACATCGGACGGATAAAAGATGTGCCATGGCAGGATAGCACCAAAGAGCAACTCAGCGTTTATTGTGCCCTCTGTGGGGCATGGAGTGTTTCTTCAACTGGTGTTCCTTAGCACCCTGCTTGGCGATGGATTAGCCTCTGGTAAGTCCAGATCTGCCTTCTGGGGCTGGGGGGGGGCAACTCTACACCAGTGTTTCGCCTGGAGCCTGGGGTAGGGGACTTGCAGTTTGCGAAGAGGTGTTTTTGTTTGTTTGTTTGTTTTCCCCAGTCTGGTGTGGGAGCCAGTCCTTTGAAGCCCAATGAGCTAATAGAAAGAGGTGGGAAACCTTCTGGTGATTATCACCCTTTCTTTCAGCTGTTGGCTTCTTCAGGGAGGGGGGGCGGGAGGCGTGTAGGATCCAGGGCATATGGATACAGGGAAGGGAATAGACTGGGGCTAGACTGCCCGTTCAGAGCCCATTCCTACAACTACCTATTATTATCCTGAGCAAGTGGCTCTGTTACTGTGAATTTCTAGCTTCCTCAGCTGCAGAGTGGGTTAATAACAGTACTACTTCACTGAGGATTGTAAAGGTATTAATATTGCATAGTAAACACTTAAGGATGCTCACTCTTTGTTTTTTTCTATGCCTCTACTCAGATCAGGTATATTGAGATTCTGTATCTTAGTGAAAATAGGGCCTGGTAACTGACCACTAACGCTGAATTTTGGACAAAGCCACTCAACTGTCCCATAGCTCAGTTTCTTCGTGTGCTAAATAAAGGAGTTGACCTTATGACCTTGAAGGTCTGGTGTGCACGAAGACACGTCACTCATATTCATAAAGTAAATAATTTTTTTAAAGGGCCTTAGATGGCAGTTTTCTTGGACTTGTTCCCTGGAGAGGGATCACAAGCTAATCTGGAATGGGACTGTAGTCAGATTTTTCTTTGGGCCGCCAGTTCACAAATAATGTCCCGGAGACTTTTATTAATTATGAAATCTCAGTCTTAGCTTAGGCTTGTCTCTTATAACTTAAATTAACCCACTTATTTTCATCTATAGTCTGTCATGTGGCTTGTTACCTCATCTGTTCATACTGCTCATGCTGCTTCTCTGTGTCTGCCTGACGAGTTCACCCTTCTTCCTCCCAGAGTCCTCTCTGTCTCAGGAAGCTCTGTCTATACCTCCTTCCTACTATTGACCATTTAACTCTTTATTAAACCAATTTATCTTGACATAGTATACAAATATTTCACAACATTTCCCCCTTTTGTCTAAATAAAAAGGAAAGGTTTTAACTCAGAGTAAAACTGTATGCAGTAAGAACAGTTATCAGTAAAGATTATATTTACAATGTCCACTCTAACTGTATTTGACAAATTCAGAGAAACTGTTTCATTACTTATCCTATCTTGGTGAGTCAAAAGTTTTGTACCTAATTTACTTTCTATCCTAACCAACCCAAAACTATCTTTTTAGACCTTAAAACATTCTCTTAAACAAGTTAAGCTTTTATGTCTTTCAACCTTATAAACTTTATACCTCTTTTGTGATTTTCTTTTCTGAATTTGGTAACAAGGAAAACTGTAACTATAACTGTAACTCAAGAAGGATATACTATTACTTGATTAAACAGAAAGTGCAGAGCAAACAACTTCCAAAACTAAGAAATGACAGATGTCTGGTTGCCTGGACAGTTAGTTACCCAGTGACCTCTGCAGTCTTGGAGCATCCATCTTGTCCTTCAGACCTAGACTATCTAACAGACTTTTTTTTGTGAAGCAGTCTTAGCAGTTGAGACAGTCATCATCTTTTGTGTCCTGCTTGTCTAGTTTGGACAGCATCCTGTTAGCAGTTGAGGCAAAGACAGTTTCTTGTCCGGTGGCTAACTTAGCCACAATAAAAACAAACTCCATATGGCGGTTCTTCAGAGACTGTCATCCTTCTTTGAAGTAAATTGATACTGCCTGGAGCAGATGTGTCTTACTGTCATGAAAAGTCTTAGGTTATTAAAACATCTTAAATGCTATATTCTATAGATGTCCGAACTGTTTGAAGGCCATCTGTCTAAAATATCTCTCCATTGGACCTTGAAAACATACCTAACATGGCCACAAATTTGATTGTTAGATAACTAATTACTAGCCTGTATTTCTTAATCATCTTAAATAGCTTGCAATAATAACTTTCAAGGACTTGAAGTTTATATTACATTGTTTAATAATCTGCACAGGTACAATACCTTAGGCAAAAGTAGAAATATGTATTATATAGATTAAAAATAACCTTAAATTTGTATCAGTATATAAAAATACATATCACTGTAAAATATTTGAGACTAACGGTTGTTCAAAAGTAGACTCAACAATCCACCCTTTTATCCCACTATTTGTATTCTATATCCTCCCTTTTTCCCTTCAGAAGGAAATTCCTGAATCTCATCTCTTTTGTTCAGCCTTTTTTTCTGACCATTACCAATAACAACTTGTAACCAACCCCCCTAAACAATGACAAACATTCATAACCTACCGAATGTCCAAAAACCACCCACCCCACCTCTTGAGAATGTGAGCATCGAGTTCTCTAGACTGCTTCCTGTTGTCTGTGGGTGACGGCATCTTAGAAGATCTTGAGAAAATTGGGATAACGGTCAAGTCCTGGGAGAGCTAGTTGTTGTCTAATCTCAGTATAATGGGAAGGTGCAGAGTTTATCTGGAGTCTGGCTGGAGTAATCTGTGAGGCTGAACTGTTTCAGCTAATGACTTTGAAGTTGTTCTGCAGAATTTTGAGGAAACTGCAGCAGGCATTCTCAGAGTTGGTATCACCTGGTCTACTTGTCTTTATTGGTGTCTGGTTCTTTTGTTCTGCAAACATACAAACTTTTAAAGGTAATATATATATTAACACAAGTAGGGAATGTGTGGTGTGTACCAAGATGATTTTTTTGTTGTTGTTATTTTATGTTTGAGCAGGTAAAAGACATCTGTCAACTTTATTTATTTTTGGTTTTACGAGACAGGGTTTCTCTGTATTATTTTGGAGGCTGCATCTGTTAACTTTATACATCATTTGGACTGTATAACCAAACCTCTATCCATGCCATATGAAAGGATGGCATGTAATAATAAGTCATGAGTACTCTGTAGCCAACAAAAATTATTCTGTTTCATCCAGTCTCAGAACTGTTCCCATCTTGAGGGATCAGCTTATACGTCATCTGCCTTGTAGTTTTGCTTGGCTCTTTCCCTCGTTTGCCGCCAAGATCCTCAGGAGGTCTCCCCCAGTCAAATCTCATCTTGATTAACTTTGAAGGAGTTCATAGCTTTTTGTTTCCTGTAGAACAAAAATATAACTAAGTCAACAAAGCATACCATTCAGGATCCAGATGCCCTGTGTATTTACTATCTTTCATCTTTATGTGACTTGTTTGTTTGTTTGTTTTTTGAGACAAGGTTTCTCTCTGAGCAACTTTGGAGCTTGTCCTGGAACTCTTTAGACCAGGCTGGCTTTGATATCACAGAGATCCACCTGTCTTTGTCTCCCTAGTGCTGGAATTAAAGACGTGTGCCCCTGCTGCCCAGTTTATGTGACTTTTTAAAAGTAATATTTTGTGATATGTAGAAAATATATGAAATTTAAATTTCAATGCCTATAAGTAAGATTTGAGTGGAACATGGAATATTCATTCTTGAATTACTTTACTCTTTTTAAAGACTTTGCTTTATTGTTTTAAAGCTACTCATTTTTTTCTATGACTGTCTATACATTTTCTTTGCTTTCTTCAACATCCAAGCACATTTTTTTTAAAACATACTGTACCTTTTTAGAGGTTTTCTGTGTCTGGACTTGGCTTTACTAAGCCTTGCAGCGTTCGCTGACCACGTGAGCCGAATTTTAAACTGCTAAGCAGTGGCTAGGCCCTCCACCACGTAGCTCCTTCTTTAGTACATGGCCTGGCAGCGGCTTCTCCCACCTTTGGAATTGTGAGAGTGGAACCTCATGCCTGTGCGGGCCCCCCCCCAAGTCTGCAGCTGATTTATCTGCCCCAGTTCTGCCTAATCTCCCCCCACTGAGTAGTGAGCTGCCTGATGCTCATAAGCCTCTTTAAATGAGCTGCAAGCACTGAGCCTACTTGGAACTTTTTTTTCTAGCTTTCTTAGGCCCTATGTGGATTTACATGCTGTGTGTTGGGCACCAAATGCAGTCAGACTTTGGGTACCCAGCTTACAAATAATGACATGGAGACTTATTATTAATTATGAAAGCTTGGCCTTAGTTTAGACTTGTGTCACTAGCTCTTATAACTTAAATTAATCCATTTATTTTAATCTACATTTTATCATGTGGCTCGTTACCTCATCTCTCTAATATTGCTCATGCTGCTTCCTCCGTGTCTGTCTTGCAACTCTGCCCTTCTTCCTCCCAGAGTCCTCTCTGTCCTGGGAAGTTTCATCTATACCGCCTGCCTTAGCTATTGGTCATTCAACTCTGCCCTTCTTCCTCCCAGAGTTCTCTCTGTCCTGGGAAGTTTTATCTATACCGCCTGCCTTAGCTATTGGCATCCAACTCTTTATTAAATCAATCACAACAATATATCTTCACGCAGTGTACAAAATATCCCACAACAGGGGACTTTAGTGGTGATGAGGCACCTTACTTGTGGCTATAGACTTCTTATAACTCAATGTTCTCTTCTATTACTTATCATTTCTATTACCCTTTTATTCATATATACTGATAATGGAGCAGGTTCACCTACTTTTAGCATTCTTCTGAATTCTTGAGAGCAATAGTTACTGATTCTGTTGTTCCATTGTAACCTTCCTTCTTTTCTTTCCCTCTGTACATACTTCTTTTCTGTTGCCCCTGCTTCCACCCTACTCTGGGTCATACCTTTCCTTCCTGGTAATGAGGAGCCCTAGTACAACCCCCAGTATCATTGATGATTAGGACACCATAGTATGGGATCATGCTTGTATGAAAAGGAAAATAAGACCTGACTATATGAGGCCTCTGGAAGTGATAGGTACAGAAATACAGTAGAAAAGCTGTCTTGCTTACTGCTCTTAACTTGAGAGCAGAAGCTAGCAAACTATAGCCCCCAACTATATAGTTAGAGCTAGCCTGAAAACTTGATAAATGCTATAATACAGGTTGGCCTTGAGCTTGGAGTCCTTCCTCTGTGCTGTGATTGCAGGTATGTAACACCATGCCTGGCTTGCTACCTGTTTTGTATGACCTGCATGCTAACTATATTTTTAACTTGTTAGAAAAAAGGCAGAAAAGTAATGTTTTGTGATATGTAAAAATATATGAAATTTAAATTTCAATGCCTATAAGTAAGATTTGAGTGGAACATGGAATATTCATTCTTGAATATAGTTTCTATGACTATTATGCTATAATGCTAAAAATCAAATAGATATAGGAAAGACCAAATCTGAATTATTTGAGTCTTTGCCTATAATTCTAGCATTTAGGAGACTGGGGAGAAGGATTGTCCATGAGTTCAAGACCAGCCTGGGCTGCAGAGTGAAACCCTACATCAGACAGACAAACAAAAAGATTTGACTCTTTATCCGAGTTTTGTGTCTCCCCTGCCCCATGCCCACAGTTAGTGCTCAGTAGTATGTGCTTGAGTGGGACAACTGTCAGAGCTAGGAAGGGGAAACTGCTCAGCCACATTTTGCATTTGCTATTGGTAGGGCCAGGAACAGAACCTGGACTAGTGCCTAAAGACACTACTGCAACCTGCCTCTCCCAGGATTTCTCCTGGGAAGCTGCCCTAGCATGTTAAGCAGCAATATTGGTAGCAGAGTATCGAAAGTTTTTAGCCCTTTAGTTTCATTAAGCCATCTCACCTCCTCCACCCTCCTTTTTTATTGGCTCTATGCTTTCTTCCATTTCCCATTCCATTTTCCATCAACACCTTCCCTACTTTCCACCCAACAGTTTAGAAAGGCTAGATAAAGGGATTATTGTTCTTCAATGTGGAGAAACTATCTGTTTATAATGTGGGCCCAGACTAGAACGGGGGAATTGAAGCTGTTTTCCCCCTCTCCATTGCAAAGACTCCTTCCTCCCCTACCATCCTAACATTCAAGTCATTTTTATTCCTTATAATATGTGTTCTATCTGGGAGCCGACTGCCGACAGGGAAAAGGGGTTTTACTAAGATTCAGTGTGCCAAGTTGCTGCCAGTGTTTCCCTCTGTGAAGTGGCTTCTAGGGGAGGGTGATACCCACCCTTTTGGCCTGAAAACCAAGTATACACCTGCATGGCTGTAACTGCCATGAGCAGTGTGCCAGGTATGCTCACCAGGAAACCAAGATTCTCAGATACAGTGAAGCTAAAGAAAAGCAGTTCCTTTCAGGAAGAGCCTCTGCTCCCCTTCGTGTGTGTGTGTGTGTGTGTGTGTGTGTGTGTGTGTGTGTGTGTGTGTGTGTGTGTGTGTGTGTGGTGGGGTGGTTACATGCCTGTAATCTATGAGTTTATGACCTGAGCATGTGGAGGCCAGAACAAGACATCTGGTGTCATCCTCCATCGTCCTCCTCCTAAGTGACTTGAGGTAGGGCCTCTCAGTGAACTAGGAACTCTGTTTTGGCTGGTCAGCCAATGAGCTCTCAGGATTCCACAATATAGATACACATTTTATAGGCTTTTTTATGTGGATGCTAGAGATTCTAACTCGGGTCCTCAGGTCCTTAAGCTTGTATAACAAGTGATCTTAACTTACTAGGCTATCTCCTTCAGATCCCTGCCTTCTTGATTTCTTACCTATTTTTTGTAGCTGTTCCTGAATACCCATTTCAGAGTTTTTTTTTTTTTTTTTTTTTTTTTTTTGGTTTTTCGAGACAGGGTTTCTCTGTGGCTTTGGAGGCTGTCCTGGAACTCAATCTGTAGACCAGGCTGGTCTCGAACTCACAGAGATCCGCCTGCCTCTGCCTCCCGAGTGCTGGGATTAAAGGCGTGCGCCACCAACGCCCGGCTCCATTCAGAGATTCTTAAAATGAGTATTGGTAAAATATATAGCCTTGTTATCTTGTTACCAGTGACTCTAGTAGTTAATAGATATACTCACATGTCACATACACTCATGACTATGAGAATCCCATTGGATCATAGGTAATGCCTTCCCCCAAAGGCATGCGAGCCTAGTCTCTTGATTATAAACATCTTGGGAGTCTTGGTTATAATCTCAGCTTAAACAGAAAAGAATCATGTGTAAAGAGGCACTTGAGAGTTTTAGGGTAAAATTGCATTATTTTTGGAGTTTGATTTCCATAACCATCCTGCCTGCCTGCCCTTTCTTTTGTCTTTTCTTCACTCCCTCCTCCTTCATGTTTCTTGAGACAGTCTCAACTATGTAGCCAGGCTGATCTTGAACTAGACACCTTCCTGTCTCAGCTTCTCCAGTGCTGGGATTACAGCTGTGTGTTACCATACCTAGCTGTTGTTCCTCTAATGTATAGTTCAGGATTTTCGATTATACTAGCAAAAATATTAGAGGAGCGTTAACCAAGGGCCAGATTTTCCTCTGGTTTTTTCTTTAAACAGAGAAGATTATTGGAGACCCCTTTTTAGGTATGGCAGTCTGACACCATGCTGTGGGAAGACCAAAACTAAAAACAAAATGTGTGTATGTGCTACTCAAACCACCTTTATTGGAATAGAGAGGAACTAGGACCCATCTGTGGGGCAGTCTCTCCCAGCTCTTTCTGTCTGCTTAATCTGAAGAAACCTGAGGTATGACCTTGAGCAGATCACTTGACCTCTTCATGCTGCTATTAAAGAGAAACGACAATCTTTAAGGATGTCAGGTCGGTGTGTTGTATAGACTAACGAAAATGATTGGAGGGCACATGACATAAAGCATGATGTAACTTCTAAATAACAACAGAGTTGTTAGGTGACTTACTGTTGAGTCACTACACGAGTGACTTTAAAGTGAAGACAACACCTTTGCTCTCTTGAAAGCACGGAACTGAATATCCAGTTAGTGTTTGTGCTGGCTAAGATTTGGGAGCAGGTGTTAAATTTGACCAGCCAGGAAGAGTTGATTACTTGCGGAATCCTTTTTGTCTTCCCAAAAACTCATGTTTGCACAGTTTGATGATCTCAGTTGGGCTGGCCTGCTGACACAGATCAAAAGTTATGCTTTGCCTTCTTTGTCTTGACAGTATTTACTGACAAACAGTATTTTCTTTGTTTCTGATCACCTACTCCTCATGTTGTCATCATGCATGAGGCCATGTTTAGCATCACAGTTCACACAATGCAGTCTTAAGATAGTGGGGAAAGCAGCGATATCTGCATTTCTACATAGCGAGAGTGAGAAAGGAAAGTACGTAGTTTTTGTTGAAGATGGAAATTGTTAAGAAACAGGTTCTCTGATTGGAGGTGGCTTTGGTGCTAACTGCTACTGTACCAGAGAGGTGTTGGCAGGCCTCCTTGAAGGACCTAGAGTTTGATAATGTACACTGACCTGGGATTCTAGGGCAGCAGATAGGAAGTGTCCATAAGAAACACCAGTTCTGTGCCACATTGAGTGTAAGATGAACTGAGGTGGGTGCTGGGTAGCTTACTCGGACACATGGTTGCAAGTGGTGGGACTGACTGTGACTGCAGATTTGGGTTAAGTGTGACTCTGCTCGTGACTGTTGACATCGGCCTACCTCACTGATTGGTAGGTGTCCTTGGACCCTTTTCTCAGGGTTCCTGATTGAAAGGCTTAGACCAGTCTTCAGAGACTTGTTCTGATAATAGGATAAAGTTCCTCCCTATCTGTGTTCTTTCCTGGTGGATAAAAAGGATACAGGAGTCATCTGTTACCATGTTTCTCTGAGGTTGTGTTCTTATTTGCAGTGGCTCTTGGTTGTTTGGTTCCAGTTTAGGAACAGGGTTTGCCAAGGCACTTCTATTCTTGTAAAGGAACAATAGGAGCATAGCAAAGTGTTTCTAAATGAGGTTGTAGCTCCCAAAACATCCCCAAAGCATCTTCCTGTCAGCTGCAAACCCTACTAACTAAAGTGATGTAATCTCTCCATGGGTAATTACCTGTGACTATAAAAAGACTTGGGCATTGCAGTAGGAGGCTGGATAGGTCATTGCTGGCTTTGTTGAACTCTGGTGTCATGAAAAGACATTGAAAAGTTACTTTCCACAGACAGTGTCATGTTTAGAACATTAAGGTATATGATACTACATTTGTACTGTCTTTCTAGCAAATGAGACCTAAGCCCACCAAATTGAATACCTGGCTGAATCTTGGTTGGTTTAAATCCTCATTAAACACAAACTCCCATCTGTTCAGCACAGTATTCTTTTCTCAGGTCTAACTTGTTTTAACTTGGAGGTTATTTTTCTTACCTGTTCATCTTTTTCATCAAAAGGTGATTGCAAGGTTGGCTCAAGGAGGGGAAATAGAGCTGGTAATCAGATCTCTAATGACTGTGAGTAGGTTTCTAGATGAACTCTTTGTGTTACTTCCTAACCACTGGAAGATTCCATTCTTGTTTGTCACTCAAGAGTATAAGCCTCCAGAGGGTGTGAGCAGCTTCCCACTCCAGGTGGCTTCTGTTGCTGTGGCTGGGTGCCAAGACTGTGGTCAGATAGGCATGGCTTTGGCCCACCTGACGTTTACCTTTGGAGCCCAGAGGGACAGCAATGTTAGAAGACAGGCTTTCCACGGTGCCATAGGAATGAGAGCTTCATTGGTAGCTCTCCGTATCTCATCCAACTCACTTGAGCAAAGTAAACACAAGGAAACCTGAGTTCACAAGAAGATGAAACAATCCTTCTTTAGAGGATTGTTCTACAGCTTCTTTTCATAGACGTGTAAATTGGTGGGATGGATTCAGTCTGCATACTCCACTGAGGTTAGCAGCGGAGCTTTGCGTTTATTATACGTAGCTGTGGCTTAACTTCAGCTCCCACCTTCTTTTTAAAGAAGTACCATAGTCATTTAGAGTATGACCTCCAGAGCCAGGTTATCTGTGCTTGAGTGTATCCTCTGTTCCTTACTATCCATGTTACTTGGGGTAGTTTTCTACTCTGTGTTCCCCCAGAATGGTATATAATAGTGCCAGACTTCACACAGTCCTTGTGAGGATTGAGTAAAATGGAATGTGTAGGGCACACAGAAAGTCAATTCCTTATCGGAATTCAAATTCAAGCACCAGTTAATACCATTGTACATTTCAGCATTTATGATTCCTCAGCTGCTTAGTTCAGACAGATCATATATAAAGTGAGATGTTTCTTGTTCCTTCTGTATCTCTAACATTCTATTTGATTCCATTAAATACAGTGGTGAGTAGAGTTATACCCCTTATAGTTTCCTTAACTGTCTTAATTATCAAATGCTGATGTTGGCATCTTGTATAAAGTTAACATAACTATGAAAGAGCCGGTGATGCCTCTTTGAGCTGTTGGTGCCGGGAGTCACCTATGTGACCCCACAGTAAGCTTTTCCTTCAGTGAGATTGTGTCTTGTTGACATTTTAGAGCTGTGGTTTGTTAGGAGCTTGGAAGTCTTTTTTGAAACCTTATATGTTAAGTTTCAAATACCAAGGATATGTTCATTTAAAGACAGTTTATTTCACTAGCACAGTGCTATAAAAATATATTTTGAAAGATCCCAACATACACTTGGAAGAATTGGAATTAAAAGAAATAATCTCCATGTTCTTTGCTTGGTTGTTTTCTGATGTTTGTTTGTTTGCTATGGGGTCTTTGTTGACTGGCTTCAAACCCACCGTCTTCCTGCTGCAGAGCTTGAGAGCCTTGCTCACAGAACTAGAACTGTAATGCCTGGCTTCTGCTTTTCTTTCTTGTATTTCCTGTATTTATTGGTGTTCCAATAAATACAGGAAATAAATAAATTTTTCTCATGTGTGTGTTGTACATGCATGTGGGTGCACACGCATGTGGAGCCCTGATGTTGATGTTTGGAGTCTCCCTGGCTAGTGTCCACTTTATTCATTGGGCCAGGGTCTCTTCTCGTTTGAACAGTCTCGTACCAATCTGGCTAGTCTAGCCTGGTAAGCTTGTTCTGGGGATGCTCCATCTCTACCTTCCCAACCAACACTGGAGTTAACTGGTGGGCCTTCATGCCCACCCAGCATTAGCAAGGGTTCTAGACATCCAAATTCCAGTCTTCACAAGCAGACAGCAAGGACTTTAACCATTCATCAATCTTGCCAACACAGAGCTTCTAATTTTAAGAGCCTTTTCTACCTAGATTCTGTGACATTTCCAGGGATGGAGATTTCCCTACATTTAACTTGTTAGTTTTGCCAGTAGCCACATGTTAAGGTACAATTGTTTAACCATTTAAAATTCCAGGCAGCAATACAAGGAAGATAATACATTTTCTTCAGTTTTTCTTTTTCACAACGCTTTTTTTTTTTTTTTGAATAAAAGTGTTTTTGACATTGCAACTATGGGGGGCACAAATGGGTTTCAGGAAGTTAGGGTGAGTACAGCAGGGTTACAAAATCTGTTCTAGTTTTTGTTATTCTGAGTAACAAGGAACACTTTATAAAAAGTAGAGGGTGAGGTCAACTTTTCATGTGTAGTAGACATGTGTCTCCTCCAAAGGGGTTGGGACATGTGTTGTCACTGGCTTGAGTACTGACAGCTCAGCCTTGTTGACTCAGGAATGACTTAGAGCACAATAGTGTAGCTGAAATTATTGCCTACAGAGAAAAACTGAGTGGTCATGGTGGCAGCCTGCCCGTGTTTCCTAAGTGTGGGGGCTAGGTGCAGAGAGGGTTAGGGCCAAATGGGAAAAGAACCTCTCTCTTCTCTTAAGTTGCTCACTACTTATGGAGGCTGGGTTGCAAAGGACCAGTGGTGTTAGCTCACTTAGGCTTATTTATAGCTATGCACACTCACTCACACTTGCCAATTCCTGCACTGTGAAGTTAGTCAGAGACTTCCTTATGCTGTTTAGCTCTCTGTTTTATATCCTTACAAGAGAGACCCTTTTCTGAGCTTTATCCGAGCTTTTTGTTTTTTGAGGTCATTTATACTTGTCTGTCAGCCTCTGATTGTTTTTTCTTTTGGTTTTCTATGTATTTTCATTTAAGCTTATCGAAAGCAGGGACAAAATTATACATTATTCCTTTGCTATACCCAGGCCAATAATAATCATAAGTGTGTCCTGGGGAAGATCTACCTTGGGTGGGATTACTTCGTTGTGGGTTGTTCTCTGTATGAGGATGAGCTGAAAGTCTAAGGCCCATGAGTAGTAGCAGCATGGGGACCTCCCTATTGGTTTATGGTTCCTGATGAGGTCCTTGTCCCTAACTTTCTGGTGAGGAAGTTGAGAAGCACATGAAGATTTTTCAGGCTTCAGGAATGTGGGTGGAGGGGAAAGGATATAGAATGGGCTGATTTCTAGCCTGGGTAGGAATCTTGAAGCCCAATGTCGATCCCATTAGTTCTGGAGTGGGGAGAGGGGGAAAGAAGAGAAAAGAGGAAAGGAAACAGGGAGAGGAAGGACTTTGTTGTTGCCAGAATGGAGGGGAGAGAGGTCAGTAGAAAAGTGAAACACAGGGCATCTGAATACTTCCTCACTGAAAAGTGAGGCTGGGGTAGCATCTTTTGTCTTCACCCACAACCTCCTCCTCTTCTGTCCACATAGCCTTTGTCCCTAAAGATCAAGGCTAATGAGTGCCTTTATTCATCTTTGCTTGAACAATAGCACCTTGAAGCCTATTCTCATCCTATTCTTCCCATGGCTAGAATCCCACCTGCTTCCCTGCCCTCCCACACCTCTCTTTATTCTGCAAGATCCAGAGTTCAGACACACCTCTTTAAGGACACCATCAGTCCCTTACCATTTAGGGGTTTGAATGAGAAATGTCCACCATAGGCTCAGGTGTTGCTATTAGAGGAGGTTTAAGTGGAGCAGCCTTGCTGACAGAAGTTAGCCTTGCTGGCGGAAGTACATCGCTAGGGTGGGACATGCTTGTGTTTGTGGTAAAGGTGTGTTTGCTCAGCTTCCTACTCCTGCTGCCATGCCTGCCTGATACTATGCCTCTCCACCATGATGGACTCATCCCTCTGCACCCTAAGCCAAAGTAAACTCTTTCTTCCATAAGTTGTTTGTGATCATGGTGTTTTATCACAACAGCAGAAAAGAGAATACATTTTAGAAAGGAAAATGTGCTTTGTTGTATGTCTGTGCATAAGTAGAATTAGCAAGGGTCTTTAGTTCGGTCCTTTGTCTTCAGAGAATGCCAACATTTTCTTAGGAATAGAATTCTAATGCCTGGCTGTCTTTTATTTGAAAGGATCAACCAGTTTGATAAGACTTAGGAAACTGCAACCTTGGAAAAACCTGAACTTTTTGTTTTGAAGATTATAATACATTGTATTAAAATCCTAAAAACTTGCTTCCAACTCTAATGACCATGTGATGTAATGGTTAATTTTGATTATCAACTTGATGGGATTTAGAGTTACCATGAAAATGTCTGTGTATGTTTATGAGGGTTTTCTACATTAGGTTTTCTATGACAATTTCTAATTGAGGTGGGAAGACTCACTCTAGATGTGAGTGGCACTGTTCTGTAGGCTGGGGTTTCCACCTGAATGAAACAGAGAAAGGGAAATGAGCCGCAGTGCCCATGGCTCTTGGCCTCCGACTAGTTACCTGACATGACTGCTTCTGCAACTGATGGTCGTATTATAAAAAGCTACATCACATTCTTGCCAATAGCCACAGTGGACTCTTCCCTCAAACTGTGAGCCAAAATAAATCATTTCTTCTTCATGTTGCTTTGTCAGGTATTTTGTCATAGCAACAAGACAAGTAACTAATAGAGACCCAGAGTTGCTGTGAAAACAGTTGGGTTTGGTATTTTCATAATCATCATTGAGTTCTTTATTTAGCAAGTATGTGTTGACAGAAGGTGGGCAGGGAAGGAAGGACACAGCTAGAGATATATAATGGCATGGGGGGCTTTCCAGGAACCAGACACTGAACTGGTATGTGGAAGCTGTCAGTTGCCAGCCTGTGACATCATCAGTGGTAGCCAGGAGCAGTATCCTGCCCTGTGATGAAGGCAGAGCTGTGATATAGCACTCTGATTTCAAGTGTGTGGTGAGTACTTGGCTAGGCTATGGCACTATTGTGTACCATGATGACATCTGCTCTGGTGAGGGAATTGAGCACTGTACTGAGACACACATAGAAGGGACTCCTGACAAATATTGGGGTGGTCACTGTGAGGCTTTTTGGGGGGAAAGACGTCTACTGAGACCTGAAGGCAAAGAGGCAAGACGGCACAGGAAGGTTAAGAATGCTGTTTCTTCAGCCAGTCTGGCTGGTATAAATCGTAGTTCAGCATGAACATGATATGTAATTTTAAACTAGACTCTCAAGCTCTGTCCTCAGTGGTTGAGTCTGTAGTGTTCTAATGGTACTGCACACACCAAGTATGGTAGTTAAATGTTCCAAGTATCATGACTGTTTCAGTATGGCACCTTAAGGTGGCAGACCATAGCCAGCTGCTAGGGACCTAGGAAGGGAAGAAAGTAGTATAACATCTGCCAAGTGTTCTCTCAAACTTGTCAGGTTACTCTATGTAAGGCTTTGGGGTGTGATAGGGTGTGGGGTGGTATATGTGTTTGTTAGTGTGCATATGTGTTTGTAGAGGCTGGAGATTGGTTAACTTTGGGTGTCTTCCTCTGTTGCTCTTGATTTTCCTTTTTTGAAATAGGGTCTCTCCTTGAACCTAGAACTTCTTCCTAAATTCAGCGACGTTGGCTGGCCAGTGATGGTCAGGGATCTACCTACTTCTGTTTCCTCAGCACTGGGTTTACAGTTGGGTGTTGGAATCTGAACTCAGGCCCTTACTAAGCACTTTACTGATTGAGATATCTCCTTAGCACCCCATTTCACTTCTTTTAAAACTGGGATCCAGGATACTTACTTCCTAAACTGGTGTACCCATTGCTGGGGGTGGTGAATGTATGATGACCTTCACTTAGGTGGAACATGTCCAGAAACTGAAGTTTCCAGAAAGAAAACTTGTGCTGACCAGCCTAAAAGTTCAAGAGTTTAGACTACAGAGCACCAAAAGAACAGTTTAGTGTCCTTCCGCAGAGAGTGAGGAAACTGCTGGTGGAGGCAGATACCCTTGTCAGAGCTAAAGAGGAGTAAACTCTCTTGTAGGAGCTAAGGATTAAAGTGTGCAAGAAAACAAACAGTAAGGGATTGACTCTAAGCAGGGAAGTAGGGAGGGTTAAAGGAAGATAAGTCTAAGTACAAGCTGTGGGAGAAGATTGAGGGTGATAAGATTGGTAGTTGGGCTTCTATCCCCTGTTGGGACAGGAATCAACAGGCTCTTTTGTATTGCCTTTCCAGACTGCCTGGGGGGGGGGGGAGTCCAGATAGGCCCTCTATCTAGACCCTTTCCTACCACAGCTCAGCCAGCTTGTAAAGACATGCTTGACAAGGATTTCTTATTTCCCTGATGTACTGTGAAGGGTCCCCCAAAGGATATGGGAGTTCTTCCTTGATGAGGGAAGGGAGATTACTGAAGGTACCATCTGGGCTGTGTGGATGTATTCCAGGATTCATCATTTGAGATCTGCTCTGCTGGGGTAATTGAGAAATGGGGTGAGGGCTGCTCTATTTGACATTTTCTAGATTGCAGGGATGTATCTCATGTTTCTTCAGAATAGCTTTCAGTGAAGGAACCCCATCCTTCCATGTATTGTTCTTAGTACCTTGTTAGGAAATTCAGAAGCTTTGTGGTTCAGTTGTCCCTTCTTGCATTCATAAAATTGATTACTTAACCTATTTTAACAAACATAATGTTGACTTTTTATGCCCTAGGTCACAAGAATGGCTTTTTCTGGTAATTTTTTTGGGGGAGGGGGTAGTCTTTTTTGTTTTGTTTTGTTTTTATGTTTTTGTTTTGTTTTTCTATGTAGCTTTGGCCACCCTGAAACTCACTATCATCCTTCCCTCC
Source organism: Mesocricetus auratus (assembly GCF_017639785.1). Classification (NCBI taxonomy): domain Eukaryota; kingdom Metazoa; phylum Chordata; class Mammalia; order Rodentia; family Cricetidae; genus Mesocricetus; species Mesocricetus auratus. The sequence goes on along the minus strand of NW_024429186.1, from coordinate 36,079,320 downwards.
TTACCATAGCCTATGCTCATCCCAACCCCTCCCATTCTGTTAGAGCTGTGTATCTATGTTGAGTGTATTAGAAGCACACACAAGTTGATCATGTATGTGCATGTGTGTGATGTGTCCCTTCAGGGCTGTCAGACCCCTTCTCTTTTCTGTCCATGTTATTCTGGGTAACTGTGAGTTACAGAATGTTTTGCCCTAAAGGAGTTTGCTGTTCTGCAAGTTGAGTTTGACCCTGTTTTTTGCCTTTATTTCCTGCTGGGGCCTGGTAATGTTTGTATTGGCAAGCTGAAGGACTTCTGACTTGAAGGGAATTAACATACTGCCTCAGAACCATTGTCTGGCCCTGTCTTTCTGCCCTGTGATATGGGAGCTAAAGATTTCCCAGCCCTTGTTAATTGTTGCTAGTCTCTCTAATCCAGCTGGGACACTTTTCAGGGAACTCAAGCACTGACTAGCCCAAGATCTCTCTTGAACAGTGAAAGACTGAGGTTGATTTCATTCTTTTTAAGTAAAATCACCAGTCTTTTGATGATTTCATTAAGTTCTTCCCGTCTGAACACCCTCTTGTTAGCAGTAATTGGAAATCCTGTTTCTCGTTTCCCTTACCACATTGCTTTAATTTAGGCAGCTTGGTACCACATTCTGCTTTTTCATCTGCTGGAAGTGTGGTTTGAAGATGCTTTTAATGACTTGCTTTAGCTGGATTTCCAAAAGCTGAGACTGTTGCTGTGAATGAGTTCATACCCACCTGGAGCCTGCAGACAGATGGAGAAGGGTCCTACCGTAGAATGCTCTCTTGTCCCAGGAAGTACATCTGCAAGTTTTTCATCACTCATTTTTAGCACTCAGCATTTGTAGACCTCCTGGAATATGACATACACTGTTCGTGTTCCCAGTAATTTTGTAGCCCATGTGGGAATGCAGAAGCTTCAGCAGCTCAGATTCCATCGGTGTGCTGGCTACACAGGGATCACCGGCCCTGCAACACCTGTAAACATTTTCACGGTTGTAGTTCTATTTCTTGTGCTTTTCCATTCTTGACTCAAAGAAAAATAAATAATACAAACCACTTTAGGAGACCAGAGATGTAATGGATAGTTGTAGCTATTTGTAACAGCTATGATTAAAGCAGATTTGTGCATATTTTATTATATTATTATCCTTGTAATAAGCATGGCACAGTTCATAAAGGATAAAGCTGGGATTTGAACCCAGATTCTCTCATTGTAAATCAAAGTGAGTATTTGCTTGTATGTATAGATGTATACCATGTGCATTCCTGATGCCCGTGGATGTTGGATCCCCTGGAATTAGAGGAGGTTGTGAGTTGACCTGTGAGTGCTGGGGACCCAACCTACTTCTGCAAGAGTAGCAAGTGCTCCTAACCACTGAGCCATCCCATGCTATTGTCTAGTATTGTTTTAATAACTTAAAATGTCTTGCTGTTTTGAAACATGGGATATTCTCAAAATTATTTCAGCCTCCTGAGTGCTGGGATTGAAGGCATGCACCCCTAGCCCCAGCTATTTGAGTATTACAAACCATTTGTCTTGCAGGAAGGAGGGTCCTACAGTCTAATTGGGGATAGGATAAGATAGAAGAAAGCTTAGTTTCTCTTGAGTAGTTCACACTGAATGACTTTTCTCTAGCAAAGCTTTGAGAAACTTAACTGAAACTTAACTGGGGCTAGTAGAAAGGCAGGATTCAAATCAGAAGGTTCCAGAGTTTTGGTTGTTAGTTGACTGCTTGGCACTCAGGGCTGTAGGAAAGATGCCAAGGTTTGCATCCTTCATTAGACTTATAAAAGCAGTGTCATTTGAGGTGATGGTGGGGGTCCATTAGCTCTACCTGAAGAGAAATTGTGGGCAGGCAATGAGAAGGTCAAGTGTTGGTCTCTAGCAGCCCTGCTTGGCAGCAAGCCCACCAGTAACCAGGCAGGAATGAGTGGCACTTTGTATTGTTGAGGCCTCTTGTAGGCTCTGGCGTTAGGATTGTCAGCTCTACCAGTGTTACCATGTCTGATCCTAGGATGTGGGGAAAACAGGATTTGAATCTAGATCCTCTCATCTGTACAAGTGTTTTGTCTGCATGTATGTATGTTCACCATGTGGATGTACATACAGTGTGTTCACACAGTTCTTGGCTGTGGCTGGCATTGCAGCTTCCAGGAAGGCTGTGGTATCAGGATTCCTTAACAATTGGCCTGTTTTACAGTTATTGTTCCAAGGTCCTAGACCTTTAGCCCTTTGACAGCTCTCTGAACTCCTGGCTCCTAGAGCCTGCAGTTTCTCCTCTTTGGCTCCTTCAGCCTCATCTGTCTGTCCTCAGTTGTCATCCCCATCTGTGTCCCTTCTTCCTGCCCTGGTGTCTCTCGAACTGTTCAGCTGCTACTTCTTCAGCTGTCAAGTAGCTAGCTCTGCCAACTGTTTGGCTCTCTCCATGTAACTGTTCTTCTCAGCCTGTACTACTGAAAGTAGGCAAGAAAAGATCACTTGAGAGAAACTTAGCCCTGGTGCTGCAAAATTAATAGGAGGCAGCATAGGAGAGGTATTCCAGCTAACTCACCAAGTGAGCCAGAGCAGCCTGCTTATATAGCTCAGGAAGGGGTGTTTGGACTAACCACAGCCGTCGATGCTTGTCTGCTTATATAGCTCAGGAAGGGGTGTTTGGACTAATCACAGCCGTCGATGCTTGTCTGGTTGCTTCATTAGCCTTGCCTCCTTAGCTCCAGTAGTCTTCCTTTGTGGCCTGGGGCTGCAAGTTCATCTAGAGTTCACTGAGACTGGGCTAGCAAAAAGTCTGGCGAAAACTGTTTTCTGCAGCCCTTGCTGAGGCTCTGCCTTTAGGATCCCAGGCCATTAGCTGCAGTTTTCTCAGAGCTGGAACATTGTAGATGGCTAGAGCTGGTACAAGGTAGTTGGACTGGCTGTTTGACTGACAGTTCTTTTAAGGTAGACTGGGCAAAAAGAGTTTAATAGCTGCCAATTAAGTTGTCAAATTACCTCATTCCCCTACCATCTTTGCTTATTTACAGGAAAACTTATAAGACCTCAAAAAAATTTACCATTAATTGTATCAGTAACTTTAACAGTGCTTAACACCTACCCAGTGTCCCGGGAGTGGTGGGTCCTTTTCGTTTGCCCCAGTGCGCCTCTGCCTTTGCTGGGCTTTTAAAATCAGATTCCCATTCCTGTATAGACCTGAGGAGCAGACCAGCAACCTACATTCTTTTCTAAAAAATCAGAAATGTGGAAGTTTCTCAGATCCTCAGTTCTCCTCACCGAAGAGAGGAAACTCATTCATTTCATTTTCTTTCAGAGGCAGAACCTTCACCCCCATGCCCCTGTCATTCTTTGGCAGTTGGCGAGGGTGGACCACACCAAGATACTATCCAAAAACATTCTGGTGCCTTCTATGGTTTCAGAAAGAGTGAGAGATCAGGAATCTGGATTTTTGCATCATAAAGCTTGCCATCATTGGGGCCTAACTGGAAACGGGAGGAATGAATAGAATATGTGGGGAGAGGATAGGAAAGGACAGACGCAGGTTGACTGCAGCGGCTGGGTCAGTTGCCGGCCTCGCTTGAAAGGCAGGAAGTAGGCCACCGAGGCTGAGTGCCTTTCAGCAAAGTTGTGGCCTGCTTATAGTTACTTGTGTTACTCTGACAGCTCCCACCTGGGGTCTTAGCTTTCAGGTGAGAGTGTTTGAAGAGGGGCAAGGTCAGTCATAGCATTGGTGGAAACAGGTCTGCCAAGGACTTGGCAGTCTCAGTGGGTTCTTAGCATTCCCCCCTGTTCTCGAAGACCAAATGGGACCTATGGTACTGAAGATTAGAAAACAGTTTTCAAGTTCCCAAATGCCTTAGTGAGAAATGATATGTCTTATCTTGGGGGCATTGCAAAATATCATCTATAAGAATGTTCAGGTCACCTCCGTAGCCTGAAACAGTACGCACACATGCACGCACAGTGTCTTTGAGATATTAGCTACATTAAATCTGTTGCCATTTCTCCAAAAATTTGTAAACACTGAAAACAAAACAGTATACGTGCTTAGAGTCCCAACACTTCGGAAAACGATCTGAGAAAATTGCTTAAGCTCAGAAGTGAGAGGCATAATCTCAAAAATAAAACACAGACCAATTTCATCATACCTGGGTTCTAGAGGTTTTTTTTGTACTTAAACATATACTGAAATATAAGAAAATTATTTTTCATAACATGCTTGTTACATCTTACATTGTTAGATACTGAGTTTTGTCCAGCTAATGAAAAGAAATGAAATCTTTGTGAGACTTTAATTTTTTTCTTTATTATTTTGTAGTTTATAGGTTATTTTAACTTCTCTATGGCTAAGATTCTTGGGGATGGGGAAGAATTTCATCCTCAATGGTGTTGAAACTGTTTTCTCATTCATTACCCCTGAGTTACTTGTTCTTTTTGCTCTCGTGTATGAAGCGTAATTTACAAAGGCTAGGTGATATCATGATCATGACAGTGTTCATTTTGTATGTGTGTTTTTTAAAAAGAATTTATAAATAAATTAGCTATTTTTAAAAGATAACAGAAACAAATTTGACTTTAGTAGCTCAGGGTCCTTAATCATTTAATTTTTCCCCGTAAGAGGTATTCATTCACTATGTTGCTCAGACTGTTTGGCCCTAAATTTCTGAGATCAAGTGATTTACCTAGCTACTGCAGCCTCCAGGGTAGCAAGAACTACGGCACACACCACAGCATCTGGCCTACGCATAGAAAAGGGACTTGAGAATGAACAGTTTGAGAACTGGCACTGATGTAACTGTTACTTTTCCTAGTATTTCTGTCTGGGATGTGGCTTCTGTGTCCTGTTTCAGATCCTCTCTCAGGACGTGTGAGATGGGTGGGCAGGTGGCGTGCTTGCTGCTGTGCACGCATGGTGGGAGGCGGGAGCCAACCCTGACTTCCACAGGCACACCGTGGCACGTGTGCCACACATGCGACAACGCGCGTGCGCGCACACACACTAACAGCCTTTTTTTTTTTTTTTTATTTAGAAGACATGCTCTCTTATCCTAGTTTTGTAAAGATGGCCTCTAATGTTTTCTTATAGAGGTTTTTGAGTATATTTTATGACCGGCACCTTCCATTTCCCAGAATTTTCAACTACTAGAAATAATGTCTAATTTTATGTCTTTCCCCAAATACTTACATAGCTTGAATAGAACATTTTCTACCATTTCTTTATGGGTGGGGATGGGAGCAGGGACACAGAGACCCTGCCACTTTGTCCAGACTTCTGTTAGAGAGAGCCATCTGGTGTTTTGCAGACTACAGCAGTGATTCCCTGAGGTGCATACTCTTCACTTTGAATCCCTAGTTTTGTAGTTTGCTGTCTAGAGGCCAGAATCTACCAGTGACAGATTCTGGAAGCAACTCCTCTCCAAAGGCACTAGTGTCTTCTTCCTGGTGGTATCTGTGGGGGTAGATAGGTGGGCACACAGCCAGGTGGTTAACTATAGTCAAGGGCACAAATGATAGCCCAGCACACACACACACACACACACACACACACACACACACACACACACACACACACACACACACAGAGCTGACATCCAAGGTCTTCATTTCTTACTGGTTTTACTGTCTCCAGTATCATCTCTGTTGCTCTCTCCACAAATCTCCCTTCTATCATGCTGCCAAAATAACTCTTAAAATCTCAGACTTGGAGTGATCACACACAAGCAGTTTAATTAAGCCTGTGGTAAAGTCCACATTCCATAGCAGCATAACCCTCATTTTCCTTCTGGCTTCTGTCCAGAACTTACATCCCTATCATACATACATCATGGCATGTGTCTCCTGTGTCTTGCTTGTGCTGTTTTCTCTAATTCAGTTGCTGCTCAGACTCCACAAACTCAGCTCTGGCATACTGAGAGGATGAATGATTGATTCCCTTAGCCTCTCTGTTAACTCCATCATTCCAATTAAAATGAAGGTCTCAAGTTAGCCCTTAGTACTGGGGTGGGTGGGGGCAGGGTGGCACTTGCTAAGCAAGCACCCTACCACTGAACTAAAACCCCCACTCCTCTAGGTTAATTTCTGTCTTTGTTTTAGTTGTGGCTTTGTTAGAGGAGGAAAGATGAAATATCTCTAGCCCTTCCCTCAAGTTCCTTTCCATAAATTTTATTTATAGCGTTGGCCTGTCATTTTGCAGCCCAATTTTTTAGTAGCTGAAAGAAAAGAGACACCCTAATAAATTGTCTTCCAGTATAACTTGCCTATAGGGAGGAGACACATTGAACAAACTCAGAGAAACACTAAGTTCTCCCTTCCTCACCATCGATAAACATACTACTCATAAGTAATGAATTGCTACCTGGTATATTTTGAAAGTGGTGTTAAAATGTCTAGGTTTATCCAGTAACAAGACACAAACCGTGAACTCTACGGTCCCACATGGAGTTTTATTGGTGGACAGGGAAGAAAGGGGGCGTGAGGGGTAACCAACCCGTGCAGATCTGAGAGAGAGATAAGAAGATAAGATACAAGAGACAGAAAAGAGTAAGAGACTAGAGAGAAGAGAAAGATGAGAGTAAGAGAAGTGTAAAAGAGAGGATGAGATGATGAGAGAAAGTAAGAGAGTAAAAGAGAGCGTAAGCGGGCAGGGGTCTGCCCTTTAAAGGGGTCCTTTGCACCTGCGTGGTTCTCACAGAACTCTGGGCTGGCCAGAGTGTTGCCTGAGTGCATTTGCACTCAAGTTTTTGGACCACATCCATTGTTTATATATGTCACTAGGAGGAGAAGGGGCTGGACTTTGGGGATCATGCAGGATCAGATGCATCATCTAATAATGCTGGGATTCTGGAAACTACACTGAGTTCCTGTTTTTCCCTACATGCCCCTTCTCTCCTGTTGCTGTATAGCAGCTTTGCCAAGGATAAAGGACCTAGATGTCAAATCCTTTCTTCTCTGACTTGGCAGGGAAGCTGTTCTGGTTTCCAAGAAGCCATTTTTACACTTGGGGGCTTTTTCTCCTTTCTCTTATGGGAAGTTGCTTCATCATTTCCCAAAAATGTATGGCACCTCTTGTTTAAACTGGGTGATTTTTAAGAGTTTTGGAGCCTGCAGCAAGGGTGGGATTGTGAAATCTTTTGTTTGATGCTTGCTGCAAGTTGGAATGTGGGCTGTCTGTAGGCAGAAGTCTGTGTATTGGCTAGGACTGAGTCAGGAGTGGCCTGTAGAAAAGAGAAACTCCCTGGGAAACAAGAACCTTGGGTGCTTTTGAGCATTTGGCTTGTCTATGAGCGGTATCAGCCTTCTGGACACAGGCTCTGTCTGGTGTTTTTCCAGTGACTTAAATGTGCTCCAGTAGCTCATGGCTGCTGGACAAGAACACACATTTTAAAATAGTGAACATAACATTGTAGAATTGTGTGCTTGATTGTTGCGATTGGACTTGAGTTTGGAGAAGGAGATGCTAAGATACAGTTAGCATCTTGGGCCCCAGTTTAACTGTGGAAAGGCACATATTTGGCCCAAACCCCAAGACTTATAGAAATTGGCAGCTTTTGAAAGATTCTGAAAGAGACATCACGAGGAAAAATGTGCTTAGAGGTTAACCTGTAAGAGCAAAGTGAGTAGCCTCTAGGTAGGCGCAGCAAGAATGGCAGCTGCCATAGTTGAGAAGGAAATCATGAAGTTAGCATTGGGGAGAGGGGGTGGCTGACAGATGTTTGTCTTTGTGTGAGGAGATCGTGCAGTGATGGCACCAGTTTCTCTCTCCTCTCGGAGCCTTGCAGCTGAAGCCCTGGGCCGGTGCTGCCAACCCTGATCAGCTGTTGGTGCTGCCCTGAGTAAAGCTTTAGCCAGTTTCTCCTCCCGGGGTAGGTGAAGCGCCCAGTGATCCCCGTCATTTTAGGGTGAGATTGGCTGAAGGTTGCTGCTCAGCTTCTGGGGACATCAGTCACCTTGTGTGTGGTAGCTGGCAGTGAAAAGGTGTTTCTGAAAACCCTAACCAGTGTTTAGTCAAATAGTCTTCCCTTGTATCTGCCCCCTTACAAATTTTCAGTAAGAAACTTGGGAAGCATTAGGGTTTTATTAAAGGAAAAGAGATAAGTCAAAAGGTGTTTTATTTATTTAATTTTATTTGGGGTTTTTTGGTTTTTTCAACACGGGGTTTCTCTGTATAGCCCAAGCTGTCCTAGAATTCAATCTGTAAGCCAACTGGCCTCAAACTCAGACATCTGCCTGCCTCTGCCTCCAGTGTTGGGATTATAAAGGTGTGTGCAACCACTACCCAGCTAATAAAGCTGGTTTGGTTGGCAAAAGGGTGTTTTTAATAGAGAGAATCTAGCTGTTGCTCATAGTGAGAAATGGAAATTGGGGAAAATAATATTTATTAAGAGATTCTGTGGGAATGAATAGGCATAAATGTACTCATCTCAAAAATCTATTAATTCCTCATGGAAGTGGGAAGGTAAAATGTTTTCCTACAGAAAGTGAATGCATTTCCCTTCCAGCTGCTGGTCCTGGGTGGAGCTGTCACTTCCCACAGACCTGGTTCAGGTGCTTGGCAGAAACCCAAGGCATGGCCTGTAACCTTAGAAAGAGAGCATTTCTTTGTGAATCAGCCCATTTGTTGCCAGGCCAGGATGAGGCTCCAGCAAGGAATTTGGGGCTCGTAAGGCAGAAGTGCTAAGGAGGAGGCCTGAGTTTTCAACATTTGTCCTTAGAGCAAAACAAAAACAAAAACATTCCTCTTCTCTTGAAAGCTTCTGTTTGGGTCTGCGTTGTGAAGTATCTCATTATAGTTGGGTAACAGTCCCCCTAAAACAGCCCTCTCATCTACAGAACTTTGCAGTTTGTCCTTGTTTTTTGGTCCTACGATGAGAAGATTGAGGGTACTTAGGAAGTGCTGAAGGTGAGAGCACCAAGCCTAGCGTTCAGAATCAGACCTAAAGCATATATGCCCTTTTTCAGCTGAGTGGTTTTGTTTTGTTCCACAGGGCATTGTCTAGTTGTATGGAGAAGTGAACACATTGATTCTGTTTGCCATAGGCTGGTTCCAGTTAGAGAAGAAACTATTGTGCTACTAATACTATTCCACCAGGAGGCCTGGCTGGAAGCATCTGAGGGCTCTATCTGCATATTTGACAAGTCTTTTCAACAAAGTGTAGGAGCTGGAGAAGCCCAGGATGAGCTGTCTTGAGAATAGCAGGCTTGTATAGGTGCTGACTAACTTGACTTCCCTTAGGAAGCACAGCAAACCTCTGACTCCAGATGCAGGCCTGTTTTCTGGGAAATGCAGGTGTACATGTTAAGTGCCAGAGATCCTTGGTCATAGCTACATTCCTCATTTGCAGGTGAGGGCACCTAAGAATATATTTTCTCTACTTGTATCTGAGCCCTTGGAAGTGAGGACCTCCAAAACAAACTGAACAGTTTACTTCTGGACATTTAGGAGCAACCTGCTTTCTGATTGTTGTAAATCGGTACCCAAAAGCCTCTGAGTAATAAGTTTGGGCAGCTGATAAAGAACTTGATGGACACCATCCTGTGAAAGCAGATTCATGCTCTGAGCTGTGTGTTCCCTCTACTCTATAGCAGAACTTTTAGAATCGAGCCTTTATTTTGTAAGGTTAAACTGAAAATGAATAATGAAATTACTGGTTCCGGTTATAAGATGGGTAGGTCTTACAAAGTTGACATCCTTGAGAAATTTGGAATTTAGTCAGTGACTATGTCAGAGGTGGGGGTGGGGCAGTGAGGGCAGAATATTTACTTGAGTGTGAGTCAGCATCTCTGCTCAGCTATGAAGAAGAAAATACATGCACACTATTGTATGAAATACCCAGGTTGTGCTGTCCCCAGTTGTAGTCAAGAGGCAGCGTATAGTTAGGCATTTTAGTGTCTTTTTCTGACTGAGAACATGACTTCCTTTCAATATGTAAGTCCATTGTGTGACACTATCTGGACCATTCAGGAAGTAGGGGAACAGGTTCTACTGTAACTTTAAGTCATACAGAAGTAAAACTTTGTAAATATAAAGGCCTTTCTAGAACTGTGAGAATGTTTTTTGGAATATATTGTGTGGGTATCTAGCCTCTTCATGTATTAATGGCTGCACATTTTACTTATTCATATATGTTCATTTCTATCATCTTCCACTTAGATATATTTAACCCATGGTTTTGTTTGTTTGTTTTTGTTTTTATTTTTCAAGATGGGGTTTCTCAATGTAGTCCTGGCTGTCCTAGAACTCACTTTGTAGGCCAGACTGGCCTTGAACTCACAGAATTCTGCTTATCTCTGCCTCCTAAGTGCTGGGATTAAAGGCATGCATCATCACCACCCACCTTTAAGTCTGTAAAATAAAAGCTACCCTGTTCAAATATTGTTAGCTTTTTCTAACTTGCAAAGCCTCAAGTTTGAGGAATAAAGAGAACCATTAAACAGTAAACCAGCTGCTAAACTGTGAACCTTTTCTATTTTCCAACCCTTGTCCCCAACTTTGTGAGTATTGAGTTGTTAAGTGTGTGCTTTAATTAATAAGGTTTTTAGGGGAAACTAATTAATATCCCACACTGGGTTACCATTGTCCTAGAAAAAAAATCTCTAATTATAATAGTATTGGGAGCCTCTTCAATGTCTGGCTGGTCACTGAGTAGATTTGATAAGCATATAGTGTCTTTCATACTTGCTGTTACAAGATTTTAATTAAGAGAATTCAGCTGTGGCACCAGCTGGGGATGTCTGGTGTTGTAGAAGATTGCAATTAGATGCTGTGTATTCTATCTTCTTTTTTCCCTTTCAGCTTTGGTGGAATGCCTTTGAGAAGGAGCTCTTAGTCTCAGCAGTATAAATACTTTAATATGCTTAATTATGTAATCATACAGTTATACTCCTCTGTGTACATACACGTCATTTTATGGATTCTTTAGTCTCTCTTCTAATACTGAAACCTCTAGCCTGCTTTTTGGTTGGAGGCAAATAATGCATTGGGGGAAAAAAGGAGGACCAGAGGCATTTAGTGATTTTTTTTTTCACTCTGGTTATGCTCTATCCTTCTGTCTCTCTACTTTATGGTGAGTCCTTTGGTATCTAAAATAATTAACATCTCATTTTCCTAGCAAATTCTAGGCAGTCTCTGTAACATTAGATTTTTATAATACTCTTATCCTCTATTAATTTACAGATAGAGTCTTTTAAAGTAAATGATGTCATTTTTCCCAATCTTCTGTTCCAAGTACATGAAGGGCATGAGCCTGGGATAGGAGAGTCTGACATGCAGGCAGGCACAGTGGGACCTATTGATTTCTGGCATTGGGTTTGTGCAGAGGACCTGTGACCCAGCTGTTAGAACTAGAACCTGGGAACAGCTGCTTTCTGGGATCCAGTCCTCTGGGGATGCACTCCATCTGCTGCCATGTGACAAGTCCTGGAAAAGAAATTGATCCCAAGTCATCTTTGTATTCCTTTTCTCTTCACCCTCCAGTTCTTTTCCTGTCTCCTTGTAAACCTGAGAAGCAAGATGATTGTACTGGAAAACTTCATGATTTCTCCCCCCCCCTTCCTTATTCTGCTTTACTGTGCATCCAATTCCACTGGGAAGCATTTATTTCAGGGGATATAAGCAGATGTATAGACCTGGCTTCTTCAGGAGAATTAGTACCATAAAGCAGACTTTCATTTTATTATGAGCAGTGCACTTCTGCATTTTAGGGCTGAAAGGATTCTTCGAATGTTCATCTCTTGGGAGAAGAACCCAAAGGTTCACATTCCTAGTCTTGCATTCAGGCCCTTCCCTAATTATCTGAATCAGACACCAGCCTGACATCTCTCCACTGCTTTCCCCTAAGATAGGAACTGACCATGTAGGCCTGGCTGGCTTGAATTTGTAGCCTGGCTGAGGCTTCTCAGTGATGAGATTAAAGGTATAAGGTGCAACGCCTACTTTACCAGCCTGGTTTTTCTAAATCTCTTGTCTCCTGCCAATACTGGAGGTATTTGTTACTTGTTATACACAAGCCACCTCTTTTTGTGTCTGTCTTTGCCCTGTTTCCACCCTCAGTGGGTTCTTCCTGCTCTGCTGCTTATCTCTGTCACATGCTTTATCCTGTGGTCACGGATTCTATTTACCCTCCAATTGGAACTCAATTTATTCTACTCCTCGTCACTTCTTCATTGGGTTAGTCCTTTTTCAAAACCTCTTATATCCCTTATTGATTTATGCTGTGGTCATTTATTAGACAAGAGTCCCCCAAGAGAGTAGGTCTTTTTCATCATGTTACCTGCCTCCTTCCATTGCCTGGTACAGTGCTTGGTACTTAGTAAAACCTTCTCAAGGGAATGGATGGGCAAATGTAATCCTTACATGAACTCTGAAGCTTAAACAGAGTAGATGTTACTATTATAACATACTGGGGGCTCTTTGTCTATAACCTAGAGAGACAGACTGGAGTCTCTTCAAGGACAGATGCTGTATTATTTGCTCTTGAGTTTGTAGTACCACCCTGGGACATAGTAAGTATTCAGTAGATGATTCCTAAGTTAATGAAGAAATTTCTGTTAAGAAAGCAATTTCTAGAAACAATAGAATGAAAACTCTTAATTATTATCTTTTAGGTAGTTATTAAATCTACTCTTTAGAAAGGTAAGAGTAAAGGGTGTTTCTGTTTATTATATGTTGCATTTGTATGTTGCTGTCTGTAGACACACAGTAGGTAGGCTCAGCAGTAGACACAGAGTAGGTGAGGCCCTCAACAACAAAGAAACAGAGACCCCGAAACCCTTAGCAACAGTATAAATACTCTTAACTGTTCATGATCAGCTGGCACAATTTCTCTTTGTGGGACATGCAAACCAAACCATGACAAGCTGCTTTAATGGTGTTGTATGCGTGAGACAAGGTGATTCAAAATCTTGTGACTTAACATTATTTAAAGCTGAGAGTTCCATTCCCTACAGCAGTGGTTTTCAACCTTCTAATCGCTGTGACCCTTTAATACAGGACCTCATGTTGTGGTGACCCCTAAGCATAAAATTATTTTTATTGCTACTTCCAACTGTAGTTTTGCTACTGTTATGAGTTGTGAATATCTGATATGCAGAACATCTGATGCAGCCCCTGTGAGGCTCGAGAAGCACAGGTTGAGAATCACCCCCTACAAGGTGGACAAGAAAGAATACCCAGATCTTGGGATGCTTTTGCCTCTTTCTACCCATATACTCTCATTGCCTTGTTTCTGAGATGTTTGGGGTTCTGAAAAAAAACAAAACAAGATCTATATACTCCTGATAGCACCCTCTATCCTCTTTATGACCTGTTGTCCCGACACATGAGAGGGTGAACAGATACACATCCTGTGCAGAGTGCATAGAGCTCACTTCATAGTATGTCTTAGACCTTGTCTAATCTCCTTGAGAAAACAACGTTCAGATCTTTGAGTGCTTTTCAAGACCCACGATATGTAGCCACTGCCTCGATGGAGCTCTGTGACCACCCATAACTAGGGTTTACTGAATGCCTCGTTTTTCTAGGTTGTTCAGGCCTCTGTGAGTACCAGTGCCTGTTGAATATGGAAGCAGCATGCACTTCCTGGCTCACTGGTGATATGTTGTAGAGCTGTTTGAGGTTCAGTAGAGCTACTTCAGTGGCCCTGTGAGTCTGCATTTAGTGGTAACATCAGCTTGCATTTCACTTCTGAAAATGTATCCACCCTTCCAAGGTGCATCTTTGGGATCTGAGATCTTTAAACAGCTCCATTTGTAGTAAAGAAAACTGACCTTTTCTCCCCCACTTTGTTGGGGAAATATTGCCTACAGGTGTGTGAACCCTGGAGGCCTCTATGTATACAAGCAAACACCCCAACTTTATTCTGCTCCAGAAAGGAGTTGTACTACCCTGTATTTGTGTTTCTCCATGCGATATACTGCATTGCAGGGGAGTTTTTCTTGTGACATCTTGTAATCAGGGCGATCCCATATAGCACACATAAGGGCAAATCAGAGTTTGAACAGATTCCACAATTCAGTAGCCATGAGTAAATTTGTCAGAGCCTTAGTTTCTTAGTCTGACTAAAATCTCATTACATGTTTCTTGTAAGGAGGGAGAATTGAGTAGGATTAATGTAGTGCTGTTGGTAAATTTTAATTTTCTTCCTCATTTGCATCTCCTAGGACAACGGAGACTAAGTTTGTTTTACATTTAAATGCATGCTTCTTAAATGGATATGACTAGACATTACTTTTAGCTGGTAGAGGAAGTGAAGCTACAACTTGACCTTTGTACACAAGCCTCTAATTCTGTTTTCCCTGAAAGCTCTCAGGTTTCATAGCTACCCTCTGACAGTGTCTAAGCAGCTATATAGGGCTTCCTCCTGCAGGTGGAATTCTGAGGGCTAATGCATACCATTAGATAGCTTATGCAGGAGCTATGGTGAGGATGAGGCTGGTGGCCATTGCTACTGAGGAAGAAATAAACTCCTGATTTCTCTTGACCTTTCTCTACCATCCAAGGTAGCACAGTAATATGTTAGCACACCCAGAATGCCCTGCCTCCTTAGCTTTGTGGCCATCTTTCTGTCCTGGGTCTACAGGACAGCTGTGAGCTGTGCTCTTCAGCTCACTGAACTGGGAGACTGGTGGCCTGGGCCTGGAGTAGCAGGATAAAGGAGAATGCCCTCCTGCCTGCCCCGATCAGCAGTCGTAACAATGGGAAGGGGAAAGGACCTAGCCCAGCTGCCAGCCTGTTCTCCCCTCCTTCCTGGGCTGTGAAAACAAGAAGAGGTGAAAGGGTACCAGGCCATCTGGAGGCCATTTGTCAGCCAAGTGCTGCTAAGCTCTGCAGCTGGAAGGGGAAGGGGAACGGGAACGGGCTGGCTCGCTGCACAGATGGAGATGGTGCTTCATACTGCTGTTTTCTTTTTTGTAAAGTCTTTGTCCTGCCCCATCCAAAACTCAGAATATGGGGTTTACTTTACTCTGTGAAGTTAATGTGAGAATGTTTTAGGCCTGTTGCATGTGCAGCATGATAAAAGCATTTTTATGAATGTTTTTATTGAGTGGCTCTTCACACTGATAGAAAAAGATACTGCTATTAAGTAAGGCTCAAAAGAAGACAGGGCAGTAACAGGCCACAGAGTGAATCCTCGGGTCAAACTCAGATTGTTCTGTTTGACACCTCTTATCCCTTCTGGCCTGATCCTGTTAGGCAGGCAAAATATTTTTATGATTAGCTAGATGCCAATTTACAAAACAAGAGATTTACTTGCAGAGAGATTCTCTAGTTAGAAGCAAGACAGGGATTGTAGTGGGCAGGGTTTTGCGAGCTCCATACCATTTTCTACTAAGTATTTACTATCTGTCATATTATTTATGAAGCACTGGGGACCAAACATGAGCAAAAACAATCCCTGTCCTCTAGTGTAGACAGATGGGTGGTGGCATTTAGTGGAGAAATAGAGGAAGGGTAACTTGTGGAAAAATAAATGCAAAAATAATATAGTTGTAGTTTATCAAGAGGAATGCAATTGTTACAGGAATGCAGGGGGAAATAATAAAGGTCTGCTTACTGAACACTTAGCATGTAACAGACCCCGTCCCAGGCACTTGTCCTGTATATTGGGATTAATCTTCACAAAAACCTTTGTATCCCCCTGCTTTAGATGAGGAAACTGAGGAATAGATCTTCCTAAGGCTGTAATGGGTAACTTTTAAAGGCAACTAACAAGCTAGGCATTTAATTCTGGGCCCACACTGACAAATTGTAGCCTGTGCTCTCTGGCAGTGGCTGGAGAGGTGTTCAGGAGCGACAGCCTTGGAATCCTGAAACATAAAAGTGGGAGTTTCACCTGGGTGTATGTGCTTTAAGGTCAGGATCCTTGGCCAAGGAGAACACTTTATTCTGAGTGACTAAGGGCTTTTTGTATCTCTCCAGGTAATAAGAGTTGCCATGTTTAGACAATAAACGAAAACACTTTTCCTCTTCTGAGGCTACTGGTTATGAAAGAGGGAAGGAAGGAGAAGGAAGAGTCCAGTCCTAAAATAAGAAGTCTCTCAGCTAGACTTGTCTGCCAGTTGCTGATGTCCCAGAGCCAGGCTTGAGCTAGGCCTTTCTTGGGAAGATGATGGGGACTAAGAAGGGCTGCAGGAAGACAGCCTGTGTGGTTCCTCCCTGTGCTCTCCTGCCCCAGCACAGTGCCATGCCCCGAGAAAGGCTTGAACTACGGCAGACTGTCCCTACCCACAGTGTGTGGGAAGGTCTCTAAGAAAAGAGATTCTGGCTGGACAATGGGCTTCCTGTCTGACTGCTGGGAAGATTTGTTTTATATGAGAAGGTTGCAAATGGCATGAGAAATCATCTTGATTCCCTCTCACTGCAGCCTGTGATTTTTATAAATGAACCTCTCAAAGAGGTGGTGATGTTAATAACCACATAGTCAACTTCAGACAGGTTTTCAATGTCAGAAGTGACCTCCGAGGTGTTTTAGTTTAGTGCCATCGTGTTCTAAAACAGGCCTAGAAATGACCTTAGTGTTTGCTTACATTGTCCAGATTGTCCTTGTTGCTGAACTTCTCACTGAGTTACCTATGGCAGGTTAAGGTTTGGAGGAGAAGCTAGGCTCTGAGACCTCCTGTTATATGTTGTGCTAACTTTACCTGCTGTTTAGCATTATATAAGTATCTTAACCTCTCTTCCTTAGTTTGCTCGTGTATTAGGAGTATATTTAAGGTGTGTGTGTGTGTGTGTGTGTGTGTGCGTGCGTGCGTGCGTGCGTGCGTGCGTGCGTGTGTGTGTGTGTGTGTGTGTGTGTGTGTGTGTGTGTTGTGAAGCATACAGGAGTTCCATGTGTAAACTGCTTAAAATAGTGCCTGGCATATATCAGTAAGCATGAGCTGCTAAAACTCAGCTTGTGAAAGGCACTTCACAGAAACCTGTGGCCACCACCAGATGGTCTCCTCCTCTTCCTCTTCCTCCCCTTCCTCCTCCCCCTCCTCCCTCCTCCCTTCTGTATTTATAATGCTCTAATTCCAATTGTCTGGAATACTTTTTCACCTTCCCTTTGAACAGGCATGCATGGGTCAGCCTTGTGGAAAACCACTCAACTCAAAAGAGCCTCCTTGTCCTCCTGTGAAATGCTTCATGGAGAAGGAACTCAGGAACGTGCTTGGTACACCTAGACAACTGTTACAGTAACTGCTGCTTCCTGTACAAAACAATACAACACATTTGAAAAACTTCACTTTCCAGAATTTCCTTGTCTTCTCTCTGGCTCTGCTACTAGTAAACTGGAAGTAAAAATTGAACCTTTACATATCAAGAGTTTCACAAGTGAATAAATAGCCCTCTTCTAAATAACCTTAAAGGGTCCTCTGTGTGAAATGCTAGGATTTTTACATGACTGCTTTTTTTTTTTTAAACACCTCACTGTGTGGCCTAGGGGGTTCTTGAACTCAGAATCCTCCTGCTTCAGCCACCTGATGCTGGAATTATATATAGGAGTGTAGACACCACACCTGACCGTGTCTCAGCTATTATATAAATCTTTCTGGGTTTTTTTGTTTTGTTTTGTTTTTGTCTTTTTTTGTATCCTCTAACCCTTCTTCCAATATTTAGCCAAGACTCCTTTCAGTAAGATTCTACTGACTATCAACATTAGCCTTTCCTAGTCCTATGTTAGTTAGCTTTCTCTTACTGTGACAAAGTACTTGAGAAAAGCGACTTCAGTCCACAGTCACTTGAGCCCATGGCAAGGCAGAACATGATAGTGGGAGCACATGAGGAAACAGCTGGCCATGAAAAAGAGATTGTGGGGCGGGGGTTCATACTGCTAACAAACCAAGGAATTTGGACCCTAGGCTCTATTCATAGCATTATGCTCTCTGCCTTATTACGATCTTTATAGCCCTCCTAAAGACACAGGTGGAAAGAGATTCCTCTAATTGTTTTCTGCAATTACAGCTCACTCAGTAGGACATGTACAGTACTATCTCAGCCCTGCTCCAATGATCACCTCTCTAGAGTTGATGCTTGGACCTGGGACCCTCTTTCTCTTCCCCTCCCCCACCCTCAGTCCCCAGGAGAGCTTCTCTGGCCATCCATCTTCTTTCAAATCAAACACTTTTTTAAGATTCATTTTTTATTTTATGTGTATGAGTGTTTTGCCTGCATGTGTATCTGTACATCGTATGCATGCAGTATCTGTAGAGGCCAGAAGAAGGCATTGATTGGATCCCTTGGGATTGAAGTTATTGATGATTGTGAGATATCTTATGTGCTGCTAGGAATGGAACCTGATCTTCTGGAGGATCAGTCAGTGCTATTAACTGTTGAGCCATCTCTCCAGTCCCCTAAACAGCTGTTTCTTTGTGCTCATTTGTATCCCAAATGCTAACATACTGATTTTGTGACGCTATTATTTCAGTCCTGCGAGTGAACACTTGACATGGCAGTTTGTTAGCCCCGAGACTCCTGTGTTTGATAGTATTGTATTTTCTTGGTGACTGTTAGGCAGAAACCTCTTTTGTTTAGTCTTTTGAAAATACGCTAGATATTTAAATGTATGCCTGCCCTTGTCACCTCTAATCCCTTAGAGACTGGATGCTGCAGCTTCTTTCTGTAGCTTCCTACTTGTTTTGAAAGGGTTCAAGTATTTGTATGTTTACCTCAAGGCCTTTCCTGGAGTTTTATTTTGTTCTTTGAACTGTTACAAAAATTGTTTCCTCTGGTCACCAAAACACAAAGGCAAGACAATTTGGGGTTCTTGTTGATTTTTGAGGAGTGTGTTAGGCAAAAGTGACCCTAAAGTAGAAACTTCAGCTGGGTCTTTTCTCTCAAATTTGTGTTCTCACTGCTTCCTGACTAGATGGTCACTGAATGCTCACAGTGTGTTAGTTCCCCCTGGAGACATTGCCTTCTGGTTGGTTAGCCCCTTCCCTTGAGGATTTACTTTGCTATGTGAAAGTAAACAAAGAAATATTAATATCTGTCTTGTACTTGGTATGGTACAAGACGGTTTCAATATTACTTTACTCAAAATCTTTGGCTCTAAGTATTGCTGTTGAGCAAGTCTCAGAGAAGACAGTATTTACCAGGTGGGGCCCAAGTATCTATCTGCAGGAGCTAGCAGAGTGCAGAAAGCAGCAACTGGGAGATTGAGTTTTCCGTGCAGTCATCTGGCTTCCTGTCCCTCTTAAAAATTAAGTAGTATTGCCAGATCAGCTGAGTTCATTGTCTTCCCAAGGTTAAGAACAAAGCTTTAACTTCCTCTCTTTAGTGAGGAATTGTCAAAGGAAACCTGGCAGTGGTGGCAAAGCCTTTAATCCCAGCACTTGGCTGGCAGAGGTAGACAAATCTCTGAGTTCAAGGCCAGCCTGGTCTACAAATGAGTTCCAAGACAGCCAGGACTGTTACACAAAGAAACAGTGTCTTAACAAAACAACAAAAAGAAAACCTGAAGTGTAGGTTGTCAGTCTCCTGGCCAAGACCGTGGCTTCCAGAAATTCCTGGGTGTTTCATTGCCTTGTGAGCTTTGGTTTTCCTGAATGTTCTTCCCTTGCCTGTAAACTCCAGGCTTCACTGAAGGCCTATGTTTTAGCTCTTCCCCATAGTCTCCTCTTTGTACTAAAGAGCAATATTTTTACGTGTGTGCCCTTGATATCTCAAAGTGACCTTGCCTGTTCTGTTCCTGACCTTTCATTCTAGAGCCTCCTTATTTTCTTGAGCCTGGTTCTGACTGTCTTGATGCTGAACCTACAGTATTCCAGTTTGTTGCCTTTGAGTGACTTTCATAGATAAACTCAAATACTTTTTATACTAAGTTTATTTTTGCTGTACTGCTGAAATAATCTGGTTCACCTTAGATTAGATTCATCTCTTTTTGTAAAGAACCTTAAACATATAGCACATTGTGAGGCAAGGTCCTCGCTAAGGTTTTGGGAAACTTTGGATTCTCCTCGCTTGACTTACATTCTCCAATCTCATTGCATTTGCTTCAGATTGCCCCTTCCCCTCCTGATGAAAAGAAGCCTCATCTGGGGCATCACTTCTCCCAGAGGTGTTCTGAGTCCCCATACAAGCTGTTATTTCTGCTGCCCTTGTGTTCCCTCTCTTGAAGTAGCAATCCCATCCTTCGGGACATATTAGAACAAATCTGCATGCGGAGATATTTTAGAACCATAAGGGAAACTACATGCTATCTTTGGAGGGAACTGATTGGCCAGAGCACAAGAAGATGTCTGGATTTTCACTGTATAACTTATTTTCTAACTTTATGCCACATATATGATGAGATCCTACCTATGGGATTTGCAGGGGAAGGGAAGGTGTAGCAGAGTAGCCCTTCTCTGAGAGCCTCTTCCGAGAACACTGGCCTCTGTGGGTCCTGTCTTCTCTCAGAAGCCACCCAGAATGTTCAGCATTAATTATGCTCCGGAAATGAACCAATTAGACACAGTCTGCAAAGAAACAAATGTCAGTCAGAAGATCTGAGGGGGTTTACTACTCTGAACAAAAGATGGAAAATGAAGTAGTAAGGCAGCTGGTTTGCTGGCCAGCTCTCTGAATGACTTGACCAAAACTTTGAGAACTGTAGAAATGCTTGTATTCTCTTCCCTCCTGCTCAGGACTTTGAGTTAAGTGTGTGGTAAGGATATCTATGTATGTGCAGCCTGAGGGTGAGGATCTTTTTTGCAACTAACACCTTTCTGCAGCCAGACTCCATAGTAGCATTCTGGGTCAGCGCTACTGGGAGTTGCAAGGGTATATCTGCAGACTGTGATCTGTGGGGCATTCACATGGAAGTCAGCCAGGGCCTTACCGTGCTAGTCAGACAGTCCTGTGTAATTCCCAGCCACTCTGAGCCTCTTAGAGGAAGTGAGAAAAGGAAACCAGCAGTCTGATTCCCACACAGATGTCTCTGTGATCGAGGGGATAGGCTGGCATGTAGTCAGCAAAACTGAATTTCCTTTGGAAAATCTTTGTTGTAGCTTGTGTTTGTAAAACATTTGGAAAGTTGGAGGTCATGAGTGCCTGTTGCCTTCTCCGAGGCCAGCCTTTCAGAGATTCCGTAGTGCCCCACTGGACTCCTCAAGTGTGGCTAGACACACCCCCTTGCACTGCCTGACTTGGGATTAAGTTCTATAATGTCTGACATAGAAATAGTTTTCCTTCCCCTAAGAGCTGCTTAGACCTCCCAGTTCCTGTGACCCCCGCGACAGCTTTTCTAAACCACAGTACCACCCACCCGGTTTGCCATCCTAGTTGGCCCAATTGAGGGAGTGAAAGGAGGTGATCTTGGTACGTAACTTTACAAATCAACTGCTTGTAGGATAGGGATTAGGTCTCATGGGAAAAAGAGCTCGAGGTTAGAATCAGAAGTCCTGACTCTGGTCACCCTGCCCTAATCTTGCCTAAAAGTTGTTTCACTTTGTGAGATTTAGTATCCTCATCGTCAGAGGGAAGAAATGATAACTACCTCATAGAATCCTAAGAGATGACAATGACTTTAAAACTAAGTTGTTATCCCTAGAAGAGAAGTGTGGGGTTTATTGTGACAGAGGCAAGAGAAGCCTGGCAGACAAGAGAAGGTGCACAGGTTTGGGAAGCCTCCCAGGAAAGCTCTCTGAAATCCTCTCAGAAGCCAAGCTCATGCTTTGATTATACCAGGGAGTCCTTCCCCGCACTGATGTTGTAAACAGCCTAACACTTGCCATAATGAGCTGTCCATGCTTTATCCCCTCTCAGTCTGACTCACTGTTAGTAGGCACTGTTCGAATCAGGTATAAATTGCAGCAGGTGCAGAACTTTTCTGGAGTCTACCGTCCAGTGGGGAGAAGAGAAATGCTGTAAGCAGCCAGACTTGGCTGGTGCACTTCCTCCTCTGTCAGTGACAACTTGAATTCATACTAGTTAACAGGCTTTTCCAAGGATGGTTCTATGCCCCTCATATTTCGGGGCCATGCTACTGAGAGCCCATGCCCATTGAAAGCCTGACTGTGATACCATCTCTCTCTGTCTTTGCAGTGTGTCCTCTGCCTCCAGAGCCAGAAAATGGTGGCTACATTTGCCACCCCCGGCCCTGCAAAGATCCCTTGACAGCAGGCAGTGTCATCGAGTACCTCTGTGCGGAAGGCTACATGTTGAAGGGCGACTACAAATACCTGACCTGCAAGGATGGCGAGTGGAAGCCAGCCATGGAGGTCAGCTGTCATCTCAATGAAGGTCAGTCTACATGTGAAATGGGGTGCTGCCTGGGTCCTGCTTTTTTCCTAGCTTCTGAGGAGGGAGCATGCTTTCTCGAGAGCTCCCTTGGCTGTATTAAGCCCTTCGGCCTCTCTTTCTTTGGTATTCCATGTCTCTGTGAATGTCATTGGTTGCTGGTGCATGTCACGTTGCATTCCACTGAACCGTTGAGAAGCTCTGTGTCTTTATTGAGGCATCTGCCTGACTATGTAAAATGCCTTTGATGTCAGGATCTCTGTTTGCCTAGTCAGGTGCTGATGGCCTTAGGCTGTGTTCTGTCTGCTAGCACAGTGAGCAATGAGCACAGTGCTAACACATCTTCCAGTGTCTCTTCCATTTCGTTTTTCCCTTGAATAGAAAGTGACAGTTTTGTTATGGAGCTATAGCCCCGCTGTACAGAATCTGTCTTTTTCCTTCCTGCCTCCTCCTGTCTAGCATGACAGGAAAATGCAGACTCCTAAAGGGATGTGTGGCAAAAGCATTCTCTCTGCTTCACACTTGGGCTTCAAAACCAGAGCATGCTTAACCTATAACACCTCGGAAGAGAATGGGAAACAATGTGGGGTTTACAATGGCGGCTGAAGGACTTAGGACAGGACCTTATTATTTGCCCGCTTCTTAATTATCCTGCCGTATTGGGGGGGGATATGGTGGAACTCAAGGTGGTAGAAAGATGTGGCCCTTTTAATTGTTGATGTTTGCCGGCTTGCCATTGGTGTTTTAAGAACTCTAGAGTTAAGTGAGTTTAGGTACCAGTTGAACTGAGTGAGTAAGGTGGGCATCTTATTCAGTGAACAGGAAAAGGAAGTGTTTCCAGAAACACTGTACATACATAGACCACTTTATAAGATTTCCCTGAAAAGGTCCAGTTGTCAAATACATATTTCTGTATATTACCATGCACATCATCCACAGAGCCCATGTGCTATGTTTCTGGGTACCAAATGTGTGTGATGATTTATTTCCTTAGACAAAGAAACTCACGCGTCGCTCGGGGTCCCCACGCTGTCCATAGTGGCTTCCACTGCCAGCTCTGTGGCACTCATTCTTCTCCTCGTGGTGCTGTTTGTGCTGCTGCAGCCAAAGCTAAAGTCTTTCCATCATAGCAGGTGAGCACATTGTTAGCCAGGCATCCCCACGAGACCAGCCTTGGACTGTAGCCTCTGCTAGTCTGTATCTTAGGGAAGTGGAGAGAAGGAAGTGGGTGTTAAATTCCTGGATGTGCATGTGACTGTACTAGTTGGTTAACATACATTACTTTGATTACATTTCAACATCACAGACAAAGAAACTGAGATATTCATGTTATATCTCAGGATGACTGCAGAATTGAGATTTGAACCTAAATCTGTTCACCCTCAAAGCCATGGCATTTCCACTTATCTCTGGATTGTGGTTTGAGCTAAGGCGCAGTGATAGGATTTATAGCTCTCTGTATGATGTGGATACCTCTTCCTGCCCCTTGTTTCTAATCTTCAGTGCACCTCAGCTTCCCCAAATTCTGATTTATTTGGTTTCAAGTGGTGTCTTAGGGTACTGTAATGAAACACCAAGACCAAAAAAACAAGTTGGAGAGAAGGGTTTATACTTCCACATCCATAATCCTTCTCTGAAGATGTGGACAGAAATTTAAACAGGGCAGGAACTAGTGCAGAGGCCATGGAGGAGTGCTGCTTACTGGCTTGCTCCTTATGGCTTGCTTAGCCTGTTTTCTTACGGAATTCAGGACTACCAGCCCAGGGATGACTTCACCCACAATGGGCTGGCCTTCCCACATCAATCACTAATTGAGGAAATGCTCAACAGGCTTGCCTACAGCCCAGTGTATGCAGGCAATTTCTCAATCGGGATTCTCCTTTTAGACGACTCTAGTTCAGTGGTTCTCAATCTGTGGGTCACAACCTCCTTGTGGGTCAAGTGACCCTTTCGTAGGGAGTCCCATATTAGATAATTATATTACAGTTCATAACTAAAAAAATTAGTTATAAGCCGGTCGTTGGTGATGCACACCTTTAATCCCAGCACTCGGGAGGCAGAGGCAGGAGAATCTCTGTGAGTTCAAGACCAGCCTGGTCTACAAGAGCTAGTTCCAGGACAGCCTCCAAAGCCACAGAGAAGCCCTGTCTGGAAAAACTAAAAAAAAAAAAAAAAAAATTACAGTTATGAAGTAGCAATGAAGTAATTTTATGGCTGGGTGGCCACCACAACTGAGGAACTGTATTAAGGATGACAGCATTAGGAAAGTTGAGGACTACTGTTGTAGCCTAAATCAAGTTGACATAAAATTAGCCTGCCCAGTATGTTTGATTCTGGATAAAACAAAGAACAAAGCAGCAATGGACAATTTTGCAGAAATTTCTGAACTGTAACAACACTGTAAGTTATGTGGGGAAAGAAATCATGAGGCTTATACAAAATTATGTCTTCACCATGCCTTAAAATGGTTCAGAGGGAAAAAAAAAAAGTGTAATCCCCAGAAAAAAGGTGTCTGTAAATTTAAAGCCAAACCAGTGTTAAAGGATTTGTTTTATAGTCAATAAAAATATAAAGTAAAAGCTGATCTGTGGGTGAATAATGCCTTTAATCCCAGCACTTGGGAGACAGTGGCAGATAAATCTCTGTGAGCTCTAGGCCAGCCTGGTCTACAGAGCGAGCTCCAGGCCTAGTGTTATATGCCTGTAATCCTAGCACTTGAGAACCTGAGGTAAAAGAACCCTGAGTTCAGGGTTAGTCTGAGCTTAAGTACTAGCAAGACATGTCTCTTTAAAATCAAAATCAGTTAGATGTGGTGTATACCCTGTCTACATTCTTGGTGAATCTGTACCAGCTGGAGAGGGTTCAGGATATATATAGGGCTGTTAAAAAGCTCACTCTGTAGACCAGCTGGCCTCACACTCATAGAGATCTTCCTGCATCTGCCTCTCAAGTGCTGGAATTAGAGGTGTGTGCCACCACGCCCAGCAAGGTGTATGAGTGTTTTGCCTACATGTATATCTGTGCATGATATATGGATGCTAGGAATCAAACCCAGGTCCTTTGAAAGAGTAGCCAGTGCTATTAACCATTGAGCCATCCTCTCCAACCCCAAGAACACAGTATTTAGAAGTATGTAGAACGGGTTCAATCCCAAGCCCACCCTTTACCAGCTCCCTGGCTGCCAAGCAGTTGCTTCTCTGAGCCAAGCCTACATTCTTGGTGAATCTGTATGTGAAAGGGCTCAGGTGAGAATCCAGTCAGCATGCTAAAGTGTTTAAAGTGCTTCCTAATTGCTGGTGTATAAGAAGTGCTGGAAAATGATGGTTTTTGTTGGTACAGTGTTATTGAGTCACCTCGGTGTTGCTTAGATTCTTATTTTGTATTTTTCTTTCCTGATCCAGGCGTGACCAAGGGGTTTCTGGGGACCAAGTCTCCATCATGGTTGATGGGGTCCAGGTTGCGCTACCTTCATACGAAGAAGCTGTATATGGCAGTTCTGGTCATTGCATGCCACCGGCTGACCCCAGAGTACAGATCGTTCTGTCGGAAGGGTCTGCACCTAGTGGGAGGAACATGCCAAGGGAGCAGCAGCTGCAGGGCCAGGGGGCCTGCTCCTCTGTGGGTGGAGAGGACGAGGCCCCGGGCCATTCTGGGCTGTGTGAAGCCTGGGGTTCCCAGGGCTCAGAGACTGTGATGGTGCACCAAGCAACCACGTCTTCCTGGGTGGCCGGCTCAGCGAGCAGCCGGCCACCACACAAAGACACTGCAGATTCGGAGAACAGTGACATACAAAGCCTTTTATCCCTCACATCAGAGGAGTACACAGATGGTAAGCGGTCCTTGCTAAACATGATCACTAGCTGTTAAAATCCTTGCTGGGAATGAGGAAGCCCTCTGGGCCACTCTGATAATTAGTATATGTACACCCCTCACCCCCCCTCCAAAAAAAGGTAACAGCCGAGTCTACAAAGTAGGATTTGGTCCTCAGAATGGCAGGTAAAGCTTTGGGCTCTAGTAGGGAGACTTCATTGTTACCTATGAATTGTGATGGCTCTAGAGTCTAATACTGTTCACAGCCATAGGCTCTGCTAAACCAGCTGGATAGGGTTCAGGATATATATAGGGCTGTTAAAAAATTTTGTGTTCATGAAAGGCAGAAAATAAGGAGACCTTGGACTGAACTGCATGTCTTGTAGAGAAGACAGCTGCTTCATTTACATGGGAGAGTATTGCTGGTTTCCTTGTGCTGTCCATTTCAGTTAAGTGTGACAGTGAATGGTAGGTATTTATGACGGTCCCCATTTTACAGATGGAGAAAATGAGACCCAGTTTCACTTGTTATTTATCCACTGGTAATTGACAGCTGAGATTTAAAACTAAATGACTGTGCCTCTAAGTCAGCTTTTTAAAAAAGTACTTATGTATCCAGTGTTCTACCTTCAGGGCACCAGATCTCATTACAGAAGGTTGTGAGCCACCAGATGGTTACTGAGAATTGAATTCAGGACCTCTGGAAGAACAGCCAGGACTCTTCTGAGCCATCTCTCCAGCCCTAAATCAGCATTTTTAACCTTACAGTGCCATGATGGCTCCCAGGTGACTAGCTCCTCTGTGTCAGACTAGCCACAGAGTGCAAGTGACTGCCTACTGACAACCCACCTTTGCTGGAGACTGCAGAATTTAACTATAATTCAAATCTGTCACTTTAAGGAATATCTATAGGTGAAATCCCAGTGTAGTTCTAGATTCAGAGAAAATGTGGAAGCTCACTGTTGATAGTAGCGCTTTCTGCCTTTCTGAAAGAGCCCCAGAGGAAACTTCACAAATCCTGGTATCCTGGAGAGTCCATGTCTAACACTTAGAAATGTGTCTATCAGTAGCTTATCTTTCTTTGTTGGAGAAAGATGGCAAGGGCCCTGTAATAACTGACCCAGTTTGGATATGGCAGTCAGTGACCTCTGGACCCTCAGGCACATGTATCATGAGATGTGGCTAAGAGCACATGGCATCCTTTATCCTTCCTCAGGAGCAAAGGAGGTTGCCTGCTCTTCCTTGATGGCTACTGGTTTGTGTTTTTTGTTTGAGGGCTTTTGTTTGTTATTTTGTTGTTTTCAGAGACATGGCCTCTCTGCATAGTCCATGCTGCCTTAGAAGCCATTGTCCTCCTGCCTCAGCCCCCCAACTGGCTGAACACAGCTGTCTACCATGTGCTAGCTTACGTAAGCTTTCTATTTTTAATGATAGGGTCTCACTATGTAGCCTTGGCTGGCCTGAAACTCACTATGCAGACCAGGCTGGCCTCAAAAACACAGAGTGACCTGCTTCTGCCTCCAATTACAAATAATTCTGCTGGAATTAAAAGTAGGTGTCATCATACCTGGCTTGAACAGACCTTTTTGAAAGCTCCATCTTGTGTTTGGTGCCAAATGAAGTTTCAGGTCTGACTCAAACAGGAAACATGCTCTCTGCTGCATGGAGTATCAGTTGGAAAGACAATGGAGCCTGCATTGGAGACATTATGGAACCAGTATTTGTAGTGCTAGCCAGATATGTTGCATCAGGCCTGCAATCCTAGCATTTCAGAGACTGAGACAAGAGGACCACAAGTCCAAGTTAGTTGAACTGCATAGACCCTGTCTTTAAAATAAAGAAATAAGGCCAGCAAGATGACTCAGTGGGTAAAGGCACTTGCTACCAAGCCTGCTGATCTGAATTTGATCCCAGGGCCCCACATGGCAGAATGAGAACTAACTCCCAAAGTTGTTCTCTGACCTGCAGTTACAGACGCTCATCATCACGTATTCCCTGCAGTGTGCTTTGTACACACACATTTTTAAAAATGGATAGCAATAAAGTTTAAAAATACAATAATGATAAAACAGCTGAAGAAATGATGTCATAATGAGGCATTCAGAAAACAAGACACCTGAGACTGATATCCTAGGAAGTCAGGAGCTTGACGCATGGGTCTACCTTCTCCCCTCGTCATAGGAGAAGACCCAAACCCAGAGAAACAATGTGATTTGTCCAGGTTCACAGAGATGGCAGGTGGCCTTAAGGAAATGCTGGTACTTAAGAAGGACTTTGTGGCTGCCTAGGGAGAATTGAAAGTAACTAGACCAGCAGAGAAGGGAGACAAAGGTGTTTGAATGCCAGGCTCAGCATTGAGATTTCATCACACAGGCAGTTGGAGAGATGAGGCAGAAAGCAAGAAGTTCTTAATAGCTTAGATGTGTGCTGCAGAGCGTTATTCCTTAAATGGGGGCCGTTGGGAGGAGAACTGAGAGACAGCTCTCAGTGACTACTGTTCTTCTTAAATGGGGGCCGTTGGGAGGAGAACTAGAGACAGCTCTCAGTGACTACTGTTCTTAAATGGGAGCCGTTGGGAGGAGAACTAGAGACAGCTCTCAGTGACTACTGTTCTTCTCTCCCCACCTCTCTGCAGATATCCCACTGCTGAAAGAAGCATGAGGGCTGCCGTGGGCCCCTCCTCTCTGCCCGTCCTCTCTCCTCCTGTGGGTTTGAGTACCATGTCCTCTCCAGTTGTCCCACCTGGATGCCTGAGCTGCCACCTGTGTATCTGTGTGTACCTGAGGGCCTACAGGCCACCCCGCTGGATACTCAAGGAAGATTCTCACCGTCTGCCCACTGAGCAGCTGGAGGACCTGGCTCTTTGCCTGGCCCAGCCTTCCCATCTGTCAGGGACATGTCTGAATGTGCTGGATTGAACCCTCCCTTTCCCGAGCCACTGGGTCCCTTCCAGCCAGCTCTCTGGTGGCAGCCACAGCCATGAGGGCCTGAGCACTGCTGTGTTTACTTGTGCCTTCCCCACCCTGTCCCGTTCCCCGTATGCAGGTGGGTTGCTGTCCGCAGGCCTTAGTGGTGATTGCCACCTGTACACGGGCTGGGACTGGGGCTGCAGAAACGGATTGACCAGTAAGGCCCTTAAAGCAGGAGTGAGTGACTCTTATTGGGGCCAGAATGTGGGTCCCTGAGCTTGCCCTGTGTGTAGACACTGATGGCATCTTCCTTAACTGAGGGTAGGTTTGGGAAGTCATATCAAACCTGCCCAGCACTCAGCCGTCCAGCTTGGGTGCAGGTTCCTGGCTCTTTTGAGTTTCCAGGAAGCACCCAGAAGACCTGTGGGAGGGAAGAAGGTTGTCGGATAATGATTGTCTTCCTAATATGCAAGTTCTTACTTCCTGCTTCCAGCATTGGCTGCCTTGGCCTTGGTTTCTGTTCCTGGGTAAGGGGAAGTTGCATGCTGTCTCCTGGACTTTGTCCTAGGTAGCTCTGGCTTCCTTGCAGCCCACAGAACCCCGAGATTTGCTGAGATGCCAACAAAAGCTCATCTGGGTTTTGGCAGTCTGGGCAAGTTGCCCATTTCTAGGTTTGTGGTGATGGAGGGGAGGTTGAGAGGTATAGACCAAGTCCCCTGTGGCTGCAGGCAGCTGGGGCGAGGTCCCAAGGATCCTCCTCACCACAGTCATGTGCCTTAGTGACTATGCCCAGAAAGTGGCCTGCTGTGTCGCTGCCTCCCTCCTCTGCTCTCTTCTCCAGGCCTTCCACTTGTCGTTGCTGACAAGCCACTCTATCCTTCCTGCAGAGCTAAGAAATGATTCCCAGCACTCCTGGCTTCACCAGCTGGTGTGGTTGGTGGGTACCCAGAAGCCTGACTTGAAGGCCCTGGGAGCGTGAAAGTGCTAGCATTGAAGGGGTATTCTGGGCATTGTGCTGGACCTCCCGTGGCACCGAATGTGGTGTTAAGGAATGTGTGCTTCTCTCTCTCTCTCTCTCTCTCTCTCTCTCTCTCTCTCTCTCTCTCTCTCTCTCTCTCTCTCTCTCATTCTTTGCCTCAAGGCTGGGGACACGTCAGCCAATCCTGGACTACACCTATGATGTTTCTCCCTGAGCCTTTCTGGGGTGGTAAAAATAATAAAAACCCCAGTGTATTTATAGTTCCTGACCTATCAGGGTTAGTTAGCTCCAGGCATCAGTGGCCTCAGATAGGGGAATGGCGTCCTCTCACTCACTGCCTCCACTTACAATGCACTTTAGTCCCTGTCATGCCTGGCTTCCTGCCACCCTGTCTTCTTTCCTCTCAGGGTAAGGGCAGTGCCTGCTTCCCTGTTGGCCACTCCCACATCCTCCACCCAAGAGGCCAGTCTATTGTGTCCAGTGTCCAGGCAGGTGTGGTTGGCTAGGAATGACTGGAGAAGGTGCTAGAACAAGACTAAAGTCCAATGGAAGACAGTATACACTCTTAGCAGTTGCTGTCATACACCACCTGGGGGGTGGGTTCCGAGGCGCCAAGCTACCGCTCAGTGACTCCCCTTTATCCTTAGTGGTGCCCGCACTCCTCGAGAGAAGGGAGGCAGGGGGGCAGGAGTCTGCTGAAGGAGCCTTCTGCTTACTGCTCCTCGAAAAATCTTAATTCTGCTCTGGGAGTTTTTAAGAGAAAAATGGAAGGTCCTTCCTTTTACTGGGTCTTTACTCTGGGTTTTTGCCCCTTAACAGATTGCACTTTTTGTTTTGGAGTTATTTAGCCACAAGGTGACTGGCTTGACCCTTGGGTAAAAAGAACCTCCTGGTGCCTCCTTCCCTCTCCCCATCCATTAACCTTCTCTCTGGGGATCACAAGACCAGGCTCATCTAACTGGAGGACAAAAGGATCATGTTCCCCATCATCCAGTCACTAGTTTTGATGTCTGTTCTGTGGAGTTTCCCACCTACTGTTGCTGGCATCTGTGACTTCTTCCTGTGTTTTTCTTCTAAAGCAATTTCTTACTATCAGCCATATACTGTGGCTTTGGGGACATCTGGACTTTGTCCCTTACAGAGGGACTGTGGCACTTAATTGCCTTGAGGTGGAGCCTAGATAGAAACAGGGTCAGTGGCAGGTGCCAGACTGTTGGGCAGAAAGATGCTTAGAGCGGGTGGGAAGGAGCTGTGCAGCCCACTGTGCTGGGCTCACCTCCAGGGGCGTCCTGCAGACTGGTCCAGAAGAGGCCATCATCACCAAAGGACTTTACACAGAGTTTTGGGTTGTTTGTTTGGGTTTGGGAGATGCTTTTGCTTTTTCATACTTGTGCTGACTCAATGCAGGTTTTATATCCTGGTGACAGTCTTATCAGTTTTCAAGGGCCAGAATGGTAAAATAAATAAAATAGAAAATTCCGTCCCTCCTTGCCTTAATTTAACAGGTAGGCTTTCTCTGCCCAGCTCTGTATTTCGTTCCTGTATTCCTGTTCCCTGGGTGAGAACTGTGAGATGGGTGGAGTCCTGGCCATGCTGTAGATTTGTTTGCTGAAGGCATTTCAATGTACATTCTACAAGCACTCCATTTAAAGTCTTCCCCATTCATCTTGCCCTCCTCCCCCACCCCCAGCTTTATAGTATGTAGAGAAGCCAGGCTATAAGACAAAGGTATACTTTTCCTGCTTTGTGAGTGGCTGAATGGGGATAGATGGCGCCTTTTTCTTCCCAATCCCATCAGAGCTCCTGAAACACTTGGCTTCCTACATAACAATGTCTCCTCTGTTTCTGAGGAACATTCCAGAATAGAAAATGGAATATGCTGCAGACATTTCTAGATCCTTGCTCCCTTCCTCATCCTTAAAGAGCAAAGAGGACCTAGAAGGGACATGTAGCATGCCTACTACACAGCTTAATTCCAGGTGTGCCTGTGCCTGGGCAATGTGGCTGGGTAGCATGCCTACTACACAGCTTAATTCCAGGTGTGCCTGTGCCTGGCAATGTGGCTGGGTAGCATGCCTACTACACAGCTTAATTCCAGGTGTGCCTGTGCCTGGCAGTGTGGCTGGAGCCTCCTCTTGTGGGTCCTGCTGGGTCTTCTGCAGCCTTCAGAGAATATTTTCTTGGCAGATGCTTAGGCAGAGAGATGTGGTAGCTGGTTCTCTGGAAAGCCGAAAGTGGTGGGGCCAGTTTTTCTGAGATGTGACTTCTTTCCAGCTGAAAACCTAGTAGAGTTTTGAGCAAAGAGCCCCTCCCCCCAAAATAAAAACCTCTTCCAATAACAGAGCTCACCATGGGGCATCTGGGGATAGAGCATTTAGATTGCCAAGTAGGGAGAGGAAATGACTGTGGGCTGCATGGCTGTATGCACACTGGCCTGGCTTCTTAAGGTTGCGCACCACTATGGGATCCTTTGCAGAATGGTACTCATACAATGGTTTAAAACAACACACGCATAATTGACTGTGCAGGATGTCAACCAATCTGGGTTTGCTTTATTTTATTTTTTATATATATTTTTTGGTATCCTGTACATTGCAGTGGGTATGAAGATAGTATTTTAATATTTGTACAAAGTTTAATTTAATTTTAATTGTTCTATGTATATAACTGCATTTCTAAATAATAATAAAAGTTCTTATGAAGGCAGTTTTGGGAGATGTAGTCCTTTATAAAAGTTTTTACAGAACTCTAGATGATTGAGAAGAGTAGGTATGGGGGTGAAGCTCTAGTGTAGTGTTAGAGCCTCTTGCCTGGCAATGTGTGAAGCCCTAGGTTCAGTCTCCAGTACCACAAGAGGGAAGAGAGGGGAGGAGAGGAGCAATCAGTTGGTAAAGTGTGTTTGAGCATGCTGACCTGAGTTCAGATCCCCGGCACCCACATGAAAAGCTGAGCGTGGTGGTATGTTCCTGTAGCCCTGAAATGAGGACAGCCAATCTAGCTAATTAGTGAGCTCCAGGTCAGTCAGTCCCCAAAAATAGGTAGACAGCAATAGAGGAAGACACTTGATGTCATCCTTTGGCCCCTGCACGTACGTAGGTACGTACGTACGTACGTACACACACACACACACACACACACACACACAATGTGTTCAAGAGCTCATGAAGAGATGTTGCCTGGCACAAGGTTAAGGAAACAGAAGAGATTCATAAACTATTCATAAATCTCTCATTAAGAACATAGAACCAGTGGGTTGGTGGTTGACTGGATGAGGGGGCCTCTCGGGGTACACAGACCACTGCTGTCAGTGCAGAGGAAGATGGTCCTGGGAGAAGGACCACAAGCTGTCATCAGTGGAAACCCATTGTCTCTTGATCCTCTCAGGGTACCAACCACTGTGCTTCAGTGTGTTGTGATTGATATAAACCGGAACCTACATGAGGGTGGGATGGTGTACTTGGAGAAAGCCTTCAAACTAAAATATAGCTGAGCTGCGTGAAGGAGCCTAGGCATGATCCTGGACAAGCTATGTGATGCAACCTATGTGTGGGCACAAAGGGAGCCATGTGCACATGCAGTGTGAGAAGATGCTCCTGAACTTGTGCTGTATACCTTTAATGCTGCCCCTTCAGAGGCAGAGGCAAAATTGGAGGTTGAAGGCCAACCAGAGCTATGTAGTGAGACCCTGGCAGTTTACAACCTGGGGTGGGGGAGGTATATAATTCAGTAGAACATCAGAGGATGCTAGCCTGGCATCCTCAAAGCCCCAGAAGTTTGGGCCCTAACACAAGAAAAAGGTGTGGTTTAGGGAAGAAGGCAGTAAGGACATTAAAATTAAAATGAGGACAGCCGGGAGTGGTGGTGCACACAGATCTCTGAGTTTGAGGCCATCCTGGCCTGCATAGCAAATTCCAGGCCAGGCAGAAATACATAGTGAGATAGGTAGGTAGATGGTTCTATTCCTGTTGCCCAAGAAGCTATAGAAGTGATAATAGTGGTCAGGTCTCTCAGCAGCAGGCACGAGAGGAAAAAAGCAGGAACTTAGGTGTGATAAAGAAGTATTTGTGGGTCTGACAGCCTCCAAAACAATACAGAGAAACCCTGTTTCGTAAAACCAAAAAAAAAAAAAAAAAAAAAAAAAACGGGCATGCCTTTAATCCCAGCAATAGGGAGGCAGAGGCAGGCGGAGAGGCCGGGCTAGTCCGACAGCCTCCAAAACAATACAGAGAAACCCTGTCTCGTAAAACCAAAAAAAAATATATATATATAGTAACAAAGTATCTATGGAGTATATTCTAGGCTCAGTCTACACTCCTCTAGTCCCCAGCAACTTGCTAGGGTCAAGGTGGAGATGGTAAGTGGGGGTAGTGGAATGATGGTCAACCTGAGATTTCCAATGATGAAATGGGCTCAAAATTATAAATGTTGGGTACTGGTTTAAGGCTAGCTTGGAGCCGGGCATTGGTGGCGCATGCCTTTAATCCCAGTGTGGGAACACCAGACCGTGAGCAGAGACCCACTTCCCCTTCTGCCTGGGAGTAGGCAGCTGTAAGACAATGTTTAGTAAAAACATGTTTACTAAAAACGATACAATAAGTTCCTGGCCACTTCCCCTTCTGCCTGGGAGTAGGCAGCTGTAAGACAATGTTTAGTAAAAACATGTTTACTAAAAACAATACAATAAGTTCCTGGGAAAGGCCTTCCCACGGAAACCGCCCTGACCTCGACCTTGTCCAAAGACTAACCGCACCTTCAAAAACCCACACACATCCACCTCTGGTGTCAGAGCAGAACCAGCCAGGGGAGAGGAGAGAGCAGAAGCTTCTCTGGTGGGAGCCTTTCTTAGGAAGTTTTCTTGAGCCTTTTTGGGGCCTGCTTAAAGTTTTCTTTACATCATTGAACAAGTCTCTGTGTTGTCAATCCCCGACACCCTCCATACGTTCTCGGACACAGGCCACGCAGCAGACGTGACATCCCAGCACTCGAGAGGCAGAGGCAGGCAGATCTCTGAGTTCGAGAACAGCCTGGTCTACAAGAACTAGTTCTAGGACAACCTCCAAAGCCACAGAGAAACCCTGTCTTGAAAAACCAAAAGATAGATAGATAGATAGATAGATAGATAGATAGATAGATAGATAGATAGATAAAAGGCTAGCTTGGGCTTTATAGCAAGAGCCTATCTTAAACAACAAAACCCAAAATGGCCTAGCAAGCATATAGTCTTGTGTTCTGTCCCCGTACTGCAATAATGATTAAAACAAAACTGAGAAGTACTTTAATCCTAAGGTCACACTGCTATGAAGTGATGGGTTCAAACATGACTATTTTAGCCCACATTCTTGATGTATGCCTCAGATAACTCTGCCCATAACCTCAGGCTGCCTCTTGATGGGAGAACAGAAAACCACTCAAAACTAGCTCTACCAGGACAGCTTGGAGGTTGTTACCCTTCACCTTCTGGCACTGGCTTCAGTATCCAAAGCAGGAAAGACAAACAGACCCTGCAGTGAGTGGTCATTTACTTCCCAGCTTTGCAGATGCGGGAACTGATGCACCCAGCTATGTGCTGACCAGCCTGTTGGTAGCAGAGCAGGGATGGAGCTAAGCACCAGGGTGTGTGTGTCCCACCACCCTCAACAAGTCTACATTTCTGCTTGGCTTTTGAGGGGAACTTTTTTTTTTAGAAAAAAAAGGTTTAGACAATTTATTTTGATCCTGTTTTTCCCTCCCCCAAATCCTTCTCACTTCCAATACCCACACAACTTTGTTTTCTCTCATAAAAGGAGGAAAAAAATCAAATACACCCATGAAACCATAAAAATAAAAGTCAAAATAAGCAAAAGATAATAAGACCAAAAGAAAAAAAGCCCAAACAAAGCAAGATTAAACCAAAAAGTCTATAAAAATACCATTGAGTTCATTTTATGTTGGCCAGCTTTTGAGAATGGGGCCTGCCCTGAGGTGTGTGGTTAATATACTCAATGAGACTTCACTGGAGAAAATGGATTTTTCCTTTGCCAGCGGGTTTTAACTGCAGATAGTTTCTTGATCAAGGGTGAGAACCCTTATTGCTGGGACCCTGTCTGGCTTGAACTTGTGCCTCTCACCAAGGACTTTGGGATTCATGTGTGCATCGGTCCTGTTGTGTCTGGGAGATGCTGTTTCCTTGGAGTCGTCATTACCTTCATTCAGCTCTTAACGATCTTTCTGCCCACATTGGTCTCTGAGCCCATCAGAGGGTGGGGTGGGGGATTGGTTAAAACAGCCTGGTTAAAGGAGTGAGTGCCCCTAAGGTTCTCCCTTCATCTACTGCAAGAGGCAGCTTCTCCCATGAGAGCTGATGGAAGGCACTGATCTACGGGTGTAGCAGGTCATCATTAGGTTTTCCCCAGGCCTATGGCCTATTTAGTCTTGGAATCTTGGCCACCTTATCAATGGGCTCTATCATGGGATGGACCTTAAATCTAACCAGAAAGTGGTTATTTACTCCTGCAACTTGCAGGCAGGCTGTTGTAGTAGATTGCAGGGATTGTAGCTGGGAGATACCTTTTGCCTCTGGTAGCATGCAGAGCACCTCTCAGTACCTTGAATGCTAGTCAATAGGGGTGATGCTTCTAGTCCGGACACCAGCTCAATTTCCCTGTGCTTGATGATATGTATATAAGTTTCGTCTTCAGCAATAGGACCTTCAAGTTGTGGAGAGTAACCAATAGCCTTGATCTGGTTGGCTTTTGAGCAAAGCCTTCATCCTCTCCAACTCAGCTTCCCTCTGCAGAGCAGCCACTGCCACTGCTTGCTTCAGGGGAGTCAGCTACCTCAGACAAGTTCAAAGGAGGTTTGAGCAAAGACTCAAGTTGTCTTGAGGGAGCTCATCATTCCCTCTCTGGCTTCCTCAGATAAGGCAGAGAGAAAGAAGAGCCCAGCATGGGTTGGGAACATGTCCCAGAGTCCTAAACCTAGGCAAAGCCTTCACTTAAAACCTGCCTCCAGCCGGGCGGTGGCGCACGCCTTTAAACCCAGCACTCGGGAGGCAGAGGCACGTGGATCTCTGTGAGTTCGAGGCCGGGCTGGACCGATAGCCTCCAAAACAATACAGAGAAACCCTGTCTCGTAAAAAACAAACAAACAAACAAAAAAACCCTGCTTCCCCTCTTCCAGGTTAGACCTCAGGGAGAAAACTTTGACTGGTCTTCAGCCTGGGCTACAGCAAAGGAAGGAACCTTCTGCCAGGCAGCCTCTGTCCCCTACCCTGGAAGTGGCGGGTTCTGCTGCTCTAAGAGAATAGAGCGGAAGGAACTGAGACTTGCCTTTACTATGACTGGTCAGAAGGTACTGGGGAACTCCCACTCAAAATGCCAAGGCCCAGCTGGAAGGAGAGACTCTATTCCCAAAGGCCTTGAACATAGAACAAGGAGCCAGAAGGGGATCTGAACAGCCCACCCCATGGCGGGAGTTGGTAGCCTGTCTTCTCAACACTAGCCCAGAGTAAGAGAAACACTGTCCAATCCTACCCACGAACTCACGAAGTCCAGCCTTCCATGCACAGTCTCAGGTCTGTCTTCAGCAAAGCAGATGTTATTGCTAATACGCTTGTGTTCCAACAGGGACAGTGGTCTGTGAGAAAGCCACTTTTGCAGGCACAGACTATCCATTTCACAAGTGTAAAAAGCAAAGCTCAGACAGGTCCAAGACCACATAAGTAGCCAGTCACCCACTGAGCTAGGATTTGAACCCAGGCAAGCCTCTCTGACCTGAACCCCACAGGGATCACAAGTGACCTCTACATTCTGACCTCCACCCCCACCCCGACTTCCTGATCACTACTCCCTGGGAACATCTTCTCCAGCGCCTGGTCCTGTTCCACCTATTATCCTGGCCACAAATTCCTTCAGAATTCCCAAAGTCAGTCCATTCAAAGCCAGTCCTCCCACGGTTTGCCCCAGCAGTCAGCATGGTTCCTGGAACTAGGAGGTCAGGTGAGCCAGGAGCCACCCTGCAGCTCCGCCTGGCCCTAGCCTGGGGTATGTTCTGACTTTCAGGATCTAGTGCTGGGGCATTGGCCAGGCTTTTTCCTTTTACTATTAAATGAGATCTCTGACTGTGAACCTGCGTTGGGATGGACACATTCCTGAGCTGGGCGTGGCTCTCCTGCAAGCTGCTAGTGATAGAAGAGCATTATAAAAACACAAGAAAGTCCCATCCCGCGCCCAGGCAGGGAGCAGTTGTCTGGTTTTCTGGATTTACCCGACACCCCCTGTGTCCTCAGAAAAGGAAATTTTGCAACATAGATGTGACCCCTGCAGTTGGCATGGGCAGCTTTTGTATGCCTGGGATAGCAGTTGCTCTCGGGTTCTCAGCTTAGCCCGGACAAGGCAGAGGGCTTGGCAAGTGTGGACATCCCCCCAGTAACCGTCTGGCCTCCAGTGAAGGCAGCCTGTTTGAAGATGAAGCCTGCCAGCTGAGTTCAACATCTGGAGAGACCCAGGACATGCGAAACAAAGGCTTTGGCCCAGCACAAACACACCACAGACGTGGGCGGCCTTATTTTTAGGGACTACTGGTTTCTTGAAGTCGTTGAGCAGCCGTGCTCAGAGACTTGGTGGGACTTTGTGCTACCCCCCACTCTACGGGATGACTGTCCCTACCTCTGCTTCTGTCATTTCATCGTTCATTCAGTTTGAATGTGTTCAGTAAGCTAGTGTCCGGCATTACGCATAGCCTGGTACTAGCGTCTCAGAACGCAGTGTTACGTAAGACTCAGTCTACACCCTCAAGGCGGGTGTACGGCAGGGAAGAGGGGGGTTTAACGGCCACCTGAAATTTAAGACGGAGCTTACAAAAGAAAAAAGCTCTAAGTGCTGGGGACTGAAGAGCACAGTCAGTGCTTTGGGGGAGGAGCAAGGAATCCCCAGGGAAGAAGACTTGCCTCTTGCTTTGTGTCTGAAAGGATAGATTATGTTTTAATACTCTACACAGGCAGAGGAGGGGCCATCCAGACTATAGGCATCCGTAGGAATTTAAAAAGAAAGAAAGAAAAAGAACACCTGAAGTGAGGAACCACAAGAAACTGCCCCTTTTCCTTTTTTTTTTTTTTTTTTTTTTTTTTTTTGGTTTTGGTTTTTTGTTTTGTTTTTCGAGACAGCAGCATTTCTCTGTATTGTTTTGGAGGCTGTCCTGGAACTCTCTTCTCTTTATAGACCAGGCTGGCCTCGAACTCACAGAGATCCACCTGCCTCTGCCTCCTGAGTGCTGGGATTAAACGCTTGCGCCACCAACGCGCGGCTTTTTTTTTTTTAATAAAAAAAAGTCAGATATAAATGTTTTAAGTATGGAATGAGGTGAGGCAGTCGCTAATTCTATAGCATGTGAGGGACAAGCACGATTGGGGAGGGAGGTGGGAGAGACTAGAAAGAGGGGAGGAGAGAGGGAGGGAGGGAGAGGGAGAGAGACAGGGAAAAAAAGACTTGCCTGCCCCTTCAGAGGAACAGCAGGAAAGAGCAGAAGTGGGCGGAGTTTGCCTCTTAAACGGACCTTTGCACCTCCGTGCAGGCTACATAGTGACGTAGCATCCATGGGACCTTGGGCTAGCCAGGGTACTGCCTGAGTGCATCCTGCCAGTGACGAGGCAGACTAGCAAAATGCCTGAATCCTTACATATGAGGAGTTCCAACCAAAGTTATGATTATCCAACCAAGGCTGCTGCAATTGAGTGCCTTTCTTCTCAGGGCGAGATTTCTAATCAAAGACTCAGGAGTGGCATACCAACAAGCAAGTGCTGAGACACTTCCCTCCTGTGTGGTTTACTAACAGCAGAGCAGAACTTCCTGGGGACCAAGCCAGCTTCTGCCTCTGCAGATGGAGGCAT
Organism: Mesocricetus auratus; assembly: GCF_017639785.1. Classification (NCBI taxonomy): domain Eukaryota; kingdom Metazoa; phylum Chordata; class Mammalia; order Rodentia; family Cricetidae; genus Mesocricetus; species Mesocricetus auratus. The sequence continues at coordinate 36,039,557 of NW_024429186.1, read as the reverse complement.
CAGATGTGTCCAGTACAGACCATCTCATGTGTAACAGTACACGTGTCCAGTACAGTGCTTTCTCTCTGGCTGGGACAACACAAGAAGCAGCCACTGCTTGCCATGAAGTTTCGGTCAGCCACAGCCAGGCAGCTAGCTGCTCCAAGTTACAAGTTCATCATTTTACTGTTTTCCTTAGTGCGGTCCCGAAATGAGGGGGAAAGCCAAGCCCAGGTCTGTAATCCGATCTACTCAGGAAGCTGAGGCAAGGGCATTGGAAATTCAAGACCTGCCTGAGCTACTGAATTGTTCAAGCCCAACCTGGGTAACTTGCCAAGACCCTGTCTCAAAATAAAAAAGAAACAAGATTTAGAAATATACTACAGTGGGAGAGTGCACGGCTGGCATGCATGAGATCCCAGGTTCAAGCCCCAGAGCTGAACCCAGAAGGACAGTGCTGGACTGGGAGGTACAATGCTGAACGTGGTGGGGACAGTGGTGACCTGGTGGGGACAATGCTGACCTGGTGAGGACAGAGGTGACCTGTTGGGGACAGTGGTGACCTGGTGGGGACAGTGGTGACCTGGTGAGGACAGAGGTGACCTGGTGGGGACAGTGGTGACCTGGTGAGGACAGAGGTGACCTGGTGAGGACAGAGATGGCCTGGTGGGGACAGTGGTGACCTGGTGGGGACAGTGATTATCCTGGTGGGGACAGTGCTGACCTGGTGGTGACCTAGTGGGGACAGTGCTTCATTACAACATTCTTTTCTTGTCAATTTCCATTTGTCACCAGAGGCGTTCAGAAATTATCAAGTTACTTAATAATAGTAGCTATTAAAGCATCAGAAATAATATATCTGGTCTTCCAGGTTGACAAAAGACACAAAAGCAATAGTAGTAAAAGTCAGAACATTCACTGGGCATGGTAGTCCATGCCTCCAATCCTAGCTCTCTGGAGACAGAGGCAGGTGGATTTCTGTGAGTTCAAAGCCAGCCTGGTCTACAAAGCAAATTCCAGCCATCCAGGGCTGTTACACAGAGAAATCGGAATATTCCTCGTGGAAGGCAATTTGACAATAACCATTAAAATTACAACATAGCTCCTCGTTCTCTCTCCTTCTCTCTTTAAACAATTCCTTCATAAGGACATTGTGCAGCCAGGGCTGGAGAGATGGCTAAGGGGTTAACAGTACTCACTATTATGAAGACCCATGTGTGATTCCAGTGGCTCGCAAGCACCTGTGACTTCCAGCTGCAAGGGGTCTGACATCTCTTCCGGTCTTTGCCGACAACCCCCATCCCGTTTCTCTTTCACACATACACACAGTTTCTTTTTCTTTTAAATCTGGGTTGGCTGGCAGTTAGAGTATTTGCTGCTCTTGTAGAGGACCCGGTTTCAGTTCCCAGCACCTATGGTGGTCACAACTGTCCATAATTCCAATTCCAGGGAATCCAATGCCTTCCTCTGATATCTATGGGCCTCCCGCAAGCAAGTGGTGCATGTTCATACATGTAGGCAAAACACTCATACACATTTTTAAAACTCTGAAAGAAAAAGATATTGAATGGTGCTGGGTAGCTTGTGCCTTTAATTCCAGCACTCTGGAGTCATTGGTAGGTAAATGTCTATGAGTTCCTGGCTAGCTTGGTCCAAATAGTGAGTTTTAAGCCAGCCAAGGCTACACAATGAGATCCTGTCTAAAAAATAATAAAAACATATTCAAGATCATCCTCTGGTACATAGCAAATTTAAGGCTAGCCTTGGCTACTAAGTCTCAAACAAAACAAAGCGTTGTGTTTGTGAGAAGAGACTCACAAAGCTTGAAAGTTAGGAGGATCCCACACCAAGCCCCTCCAGGAAAACAACAACAGCAACAACAAAAAAGTCAAAACAAAAAAAGGAGCCTTGCAGTGCCGGATCACAGTGGAAGGGAGAGTGATCTTATGGTTTTCCTTTACCTTTCTTCCCTTACTTTTTTTTCTTTCTTTCTTTCTTTTTTTTTTTTTTTTTTTTTGACACAGGGTAGGTCTGACTGCCCCTGTAACTGTTTAGACCAGGCTGGCTCTAACTCATATAGATCCACCTGCCTCTGCCTCCTGAGTGATGGGACTAAAGACATGCATTATTATACTCATCTAAACTAATGGCTTTCAATATGCAAAAATTGACACACACACACCCTTAATTGATAAAACAATGCGAAAATGATGTGGGTGTACATATACACACTTGATGTAGACACAGATGTTCACAGTTCTTCCCAGGGGACTTGGGAGCCATGACACCCCAAGGAGAAAAATGCACTGAGGTTAGAGCTATTAATAATAATAACAACAACAATAAGTGTGTGTGTGTGTGTGTGTGTGTGTGTGTGTGTGTGGTTTTTCAAGACAACAATTCTATGTGTAGCCCTGGCTGTCCTGGAACTCACTCTGTAAACCAGCCCGGCCTCAAACTCACAGAGACCCACCTGCCTCTGCCTTCCGAGGATTGAGATTAGAAGTGTGTGCCACCACCACCTATGCTTTGATTTTTTAAGATTCGTTTATTTTGTGTATAAGAGTCTTTTGCCTCCATTTTGCCTGTACACTGTGTGTGCAATGCCGTCAGTGTCCAGAAGAGGCCATGGAATCCCTTTGGACTGAAATTACAGATGCCTGTAAGCCTCCATGTAGGTGCTGAGTATTGAAATGGGACCCTCTGGAAGAGCAGCCCGGGCTCTTGGCCACTGAGCCATCTCTCCAGCCCCAGTCTGCTGTTTTTAAAAAACTATTTCCAGGGCTGGGGAGCTGCTAATTGTTTAAGAGTGCCTATTGCTCTTGTGGAGGACCTGGGTTCAGTCTCCAGCACCCATGGGGTGGCCCACAAACACCTTTAGCCCCAGTTCCAGGGGATAGGTCATCTTTTCTGGCTCCCTTGGGCTCCTGCATGTACTTGGAGCTCATAAATTTGTGTAGGCACACACATACACATAAATAAAATAAATACTGTTCACACTAAAAGAAACCACAGCTCCTTGGAGAAATGGCTGACTCCAAGGAAGCCTACAGGAGACTGGACTGTTTATGTTAAACAGCACAAAAGTTTTCAAAGAATGGTAGCTATGTGCCCAAAGGACTCTCACTGCAAGTAACTTTTTTAAAGATTTATTTTATGTGTGTGAGTGTTTGCCTGCACGCATGTGTGTGCCCCTGGTGCCTGCGAAGGCCAGAAGACGGTGTCAGATCACCTAGAACTGGACTTATAGATGGTTGTGAATCACCATGTGGGTGCTGGGAACCAATCGAGGTCCTCTGCAAGAGCCTCATGTGCTCTTAATCACTGAGTCACCTCTCCAGATCATCAAAATAATGCTAACAATAATTAAGAACACAAAACCTAAGGTGTCCATACACTGTATAGCCATTCCCTCTGAATTTATTCATCCCCTTTTGTGGGGGCAGGGAAGCCCCTGAAACTCACAGGAACTCACCGACCCTTCCCAGGTTTTCTGAAAGCAGTAAGCAGTTGTTGTAATACAACTTCCCTGAGTCCCTACCCATGCTGGGGTGAAACTTCTCGGTGAAGCAGCTGTCTCTGAGTCACCCACACTCCTTAAGTAACTATAATAAATTCATCAATCTCCCCAAATCTGGACTTGGGCACAGTCTTTCCTTTATTCTGTTACTGGTGCTGCATCTGGGGTGACTGGGCATTTTTCCTGTGTCCCCCTGGGAAAAATAAGGCAACACCATACAGAAAAACCTCATGGTGAAAAAGCCTGGCAGATGTCAACCAAAGGGACAAATGAAAATTATCTACCACCTGACGGGATGCATCAAGAGATGACAGCACCACCCTCTGGATTTCCTAGGGAAATGCACCCAAATTCACTATTAACTAAAGCAAAACTGAGAGTAATTATCAAGACAGACTAAATACAAAATAGATAACAGGAGCGAAAATAAAATAGCTAAGAGTGCTTTAAAAATCGAGGCAAGGTGGGCGTTGGTGGCGCACCCCTTTAATCCCAGCACTCAGGAGGCAGAGGCAGGCGGCTGTCTGTGAGTTCCAGGTCAGCCTGGTCTACAGAGCGAGTTCCAGGACAGCCTCCAAAACAGTACAGAGAAACCCTGTCTTGAAAAAAAATTGAGGCAAAACCCCAAATTGAGTCATATTTTACAGACTCTGCTTGTCAGCAGTCTCCAAAATGTCATGGCCATGAAGATCAAGGAGACCAAGGAACTGCTCCAGACTAAGGAAGCCCAAAGCAGTGGAGTGTACCTGTGGTTCTCAGCCGAGTCTTATTCATTTTGCATAAAAGGCATATGTTATCTGGTTGAAACTGAATGGGAGTGAGCAGCTGGGGCCTCTGCAGAAGTCTCTGGAGATAGCTCTTTCTAATTCTTTCCGTTTCTTTCCCTTTCCTTCTTTCTCTCTTTCTCTCTCTCTTTCTTTCTAAATATATAATTGTTTAGAGTCACAAAAGCAAAACAAGACAAAGAACAAACAAACAAACAAACCTGGGGGTGAAGGTTAGGTGGTGATGTTAGCCTCTGGGGTGTGTGTGTGTGTGTGTGTGTGTGTGTGTGTGTGTGTGTGTGTGTCCCTGTGTGCTGTTAGCTTGGTTTTTTTTTTGTTTGTTTGTTATTGTAGGAGTGAACCCCACAAAGCTATCCACCCAACAGGGCGGGGTCAAGGTAGAGATAAAAGGAAGTGAAAGGAAAAGGGGCTTCCTTTTTTCTCCTGGAAGCCAGCCACGCTTCTAACTCCTGGTCTGTGCAACTCTCTCTCTTTCTGGTAAATAAATATATTGTTTTCCCTATATAGCTTCGAATATCGTTATAGTTTGTTTTTGTTCTAACCATAGGAAACACATTAGAATATGGGAGGGGATCAGGAACATGGTTCAGGAAGTTTTCTGTATGTGATTGTCTCTAAATAGAAGCATTACTTCCATTGAAAATTATTACCACGGGGAGCTGGAAACATGGTTCAGCAGTGAAGACACTTTCTGCTTGTTACGGAGGATCCGGGTTCAATTCCTAGCACCACATTGGATCACAACCGTCTGTGACTCCGGTTCCAGGGAATCCCAATGCCCTTCTCTGACTCTCCCAGGCACCAGGCACACACGTGGTAAATGTAAAGCAAAACACTCATACAAAAGTCCTGGTCTCTACATCACTTGTTCTTTCTAGTAGAATGATGAGCATTGTAAAACAGATGAATACTCCGCAGTTGCAGAAGAGATGGAAGGGCCAACCATTCACACTATCCCATGACCTGTTTAACCCCTCCCACAGGTCCCACTTTTTCATCACCTCAAGGGTTAAGTTCCAACATATAAACTTTGGAGGGACATACTCAATGGCTCCACTTGGGAGAGTTTTTTTTTTCTGCAAATATCCTTGCCCATTTGTCTAAGTTATTTTTTGCAACTATTTAGTAAAGCAAAATGACAATGGTTAACTCTTGAATCCCAGGCATCAGCCTGGGAATCCAGCATGGGTCTGATCAAGACCCCCTGAATGTGGGTGTCAGTGAGGAGGCCTAGGTAATCTATTGAGCCTTGGGCAGTAGACCAGTATTTATCCCGAGTATACACATGGACTTTGGACTCCCATCCAACAATGTGAGATGTACTCTCACCCTGAACTCTTGGGGGAGGGTCTAGGCCCTGCCCTGGATAAAATGACAGACTATGGATACCCCCAAGGAGGGCCTCACCCTCCCTGGGGAAATGAGGGGATACTGGGGGGGGGAACGGCACGGGAGGAGGGGAGGGTAACGGAGAGAGACCTGGAACTGACTTGTGAAGCAGCCTTGTTTCTAATCTAAATTTAAATTTAAAAAGAAAAAAAAGGAAGAATATAACCACAAATAAAAAAAAATGTGAATGTAAGCCAAACAGTTATCAACCTTGTCTAGTTATATAATCCAACATAATCAAATATACAATGAATACCTGGGGAGGGGGACTAAAATTAAGAAAAAAGAAAAAAGCTGATGGTGGTGCAAGTCTTTAATCCCAGTATTTGGGGGGCAGAGGCAGGCAGATCTCTGTGAGTTCAAGGCCAGCCTGATCTACAGATCGAGTTTCAGGCCAGCTACACAGAGAAACCCTGACTTGAAAAACAAAACAAAAATTACTTAAGAGGCAATCTACAAAACATATTGTGGCCTGAGAAAAGCCAGGTGTCAAATGAAGTACATATGATGCTATCTTTTCTTTTTTGACAAAGAGATGGAAAAGAATTTATCAGCATGCGTATTTTTCCTGTGCACAGGGAACCTATAGAGGTAGGTGCATTCTGCATGGACAGTACTAGTAGCGTTGAGTGTCTCTGAGGAACAGTACTGGAGGAGTCATCTTCTAATCAAGACCCTCGAAAGATTTATTCTTTAAGGTGTGTGTGTGAGAGAGAGCGCACGTGCATGCACTTGAGTGCAGGTGACCAAAGAGGCCAGAGGCACCAGATTCCCAGGAGCTGGAGTCACGGGCAGTTGTGAGCTACCTGATGTGGGCTCTGGAAACTGAACTTGGGCCCTCTGAAAGAGAGTACGTACTTGTAACTGCTGAGCCATCTCTCTAGTCCTAGATCCTCTTGCTCTTTGGAGTTTTGAAGCAAGTGAATATAACACATGTTCAATAAACTACTTGAACTACATATGTAAATCTATACTTACAGTCTCACACACACACACACACACACACACACACACACACACACACACACACACCAGGCCATCTTGGGTGAAAGGCCTGAGATTCAAGAATGACTATATGGGAGAGAAAAAGATACAAAGGGGTCAGAAGGATTACATCTCGAAGGCAAGAAGAAAGAGAAGGTGCAGTGTGGCTTCGAACTGGCTTTGGTCTGTAAGAAAGCATTCCGGGAGGCCATGCAAAGAGTCAAGGCGTGTAGGACTCAGGCTGTGGACTTAGAAGATGACCCATTGCATTGTTCCTGGGGATGACGAACGCTTGCTTCCAGGTGAAGTGAGGGGGTGGGATTTGTTGGACGGGAAGGATGTAAGGAATTCAGCGGGTCAGGGACCAGCAAGGGCAGAGCGAGAGAGGCAGAACCCAGCCCCTCTCGTTTCTCCCCACGGAACCCAGTGTTTTACAAGGTCTGATGCAAGCTTACTACATATTTACATTCCTGGGGTGGAGAGTCATGGTATTCCTGGAAACACACGCACTTCGATTCCTGTGGGCCAGCTGTGACACACCGTAATTACCAGATGTGTTAGTGCCAAATGAGCACAGGGCATGAACTCTGAACAAACCCTGAGAAGCATAAGGACACCAGAAGGGAATGAGGTCAGCAAAGGCCCTGTCTTGAGACGGGTGCTCAGGCCACTCAGGACAAGATTCCTTGAGAGAACGATAGTTGGAACTTTAAATCATATAGACATTAAGAGAACACTCTATGGGATGTGAAGGCTGCATGGTCTGTGGCACTGACCAGTGACTGTACCATGGTTACAGAGGAGCAGCATATTAAATTTGGAGGGGGTCAGCCACATGGTCCAGGAAGCTTTCTATAAGCATATGATTAAATTTTTTTGTTTGTTTGTTTTCTGAGACAGGGTTTCTCTGTGTAGCCCTGGCTGTCCTAGAACTCGCTCTGTAGACCAGGCTGGCCTCCAACTCACAGAGATCCATCTGCCTCTGCCTCCCGAGTGCTGGGGTTAAAGGCACATGGTACCACTGCTTGGCTATGATTGTTTTTAAATAAAAATGTTTTATTTAAAATAATTTCAATTAAGAATGATTACGACATGCCCTCTATCTGGGAGTTCTCTGTCTTAGTCCGTTTCCGTTGCTGTGACACAGTCCTTTAGACCAGGGTGATTTATAAAGAACAGAAATTTACTTCTCACAGAACGGAGGCTAGGAAGCCCCAGGCCTTGGCAGGTGGACCAGTATACCATACCAGACACCCTGAAATAGGAAGGGACATGTGTCTCGGAGGAGACGAGAGCAGTGACTGCTACTGAAGCAGCAGCCAGTGCCCGGTAGCTGACCATTTGGCTGAGGATCACCTGAGAGACACAGGGTGCCTTGATGGGACGTGGGGGGGGGGGTTGGGGGAGGGGGCTATGACATCGTGTGTTCTCCCAAGGTCCTCCTGGGTTGAAAATGGACGGAGAAGGCACCTGTTTATTTGGGAGTTTGTTCGAAAGCAGGTCTGATTCAGAAGGACTGGGGAGAGGTAGGGATTCTGCATTTCTGTCAAGCACATAGAGCTACCAAGGCTGGTCTGGAAACTACCAGAGGAGTGAGTGAGGGACCTGTTTCCATAAGAAATGTGATAGCCTGAACCCAAGGCTGGCAGCAATGCTAAGAGCAGTGGCCAGGCTTTCTTTCGAGGTAGACACTGCAGATCTTTGTGATAGATAGGCCATAGAGGAAAGAGAAAAGAAAGTGTTAAAAAAAAGACCTGATCACTACTGTGCTGGTGGTACATGTCTTTAATCCCAGCAGTAAGGAGGCAGAGGCAGAGGCAGGCAGATCTCTGAGTTTGAGGCCAGCCTGGTCTACAGAGTCAGCTCTAAGACAGACAGACAACAGGTTACACAGAGAAACCCTGTCTCAGGAAAAAAAAAAAAAAAAGACCTGGCCAGTGAGGAGGCTCAGTGGGTGAAGACACTAACCCTGACACCGAGACCCACTGGGAGGCAATAGGTCCCTGAATGCTCACTCAAAAGCTGGGGCTGCAAGGTTGCAAGGCTACAAAGCGGGACTCCGGGCTAGCAAGGCAGTTTTGAGAGAGGAAGATCCGCTTCCCGCTCCCTGAAAAGACAAACACCATATTCTCTGGAAAGAGCTTACAGAAACAAGTACTCAGCCATCAGCTGGGATTTAGGGTCTCAGCAAGTCACACTACACCTGAAAGATTGATTAGCTGCCCCATTCAGTGCCCAAGAGGCGCTGGCTCGGCGCCCTAGCGCCATCTAGCGTCGATGGGGAAGATGGCCTTCTCTTGGTCCGAGAAGGCACAGGCAGGGCGAGATGGACCCGACCGCCTAGGTTGAGATCCACCCTGAACTTAAGGCAGCTGGAGCCTGAGGATGGAGGTGAGAGAGCCAGGGGTCCCGGATAAATAGTTGTCTAGAACTACCTTGAAAAATCACAGGATTGCATTGTCTCGGTTCTGAAGGACGGATGCCCCAAATCAAGCCGTTGACAAGTGTCCTCAAGAATCTGCCCTTGCTTCTTCCTAGATCAGCGCCTCTGGTGAGCATTGGTTTTCTCATACCTGCTCCACTCCAGGCCCTGCCCTTCTTCTCACCACGTGACGCTCGTCCCTCTTTCTGTAAAGTGACAAATCACACCAGGGTCCACCTGACCTGGTGTAATCTGTAAGTACCTTATTTCAAATTATAGCCGCATTCGCAGGCACAGGGGTTGAGGAGGGGCTTAAGCATCTTCAGTCCATCGCAGTAGGCTCCACAGATGGTCCCTCCAGCATCTGCTAAGCGCCGGGGCAGAGTGAGGCCCAGGCACGTGGGGCCACTTTATACACTCGAGGCTTTCAAAGGGAGAACACAGGAGAGGTGCAGAGCTGAGAGGAAGGGGGATTTAAGATGGCACTTGAGTCAGTGGGAGTTTTCCAGGCTGAGAAGAGATAGGTAGCAGGCTGGAGTGGGGTAGGGGGTGGGGGCTTGCTGACTGAGCTAACAGTGTGAACAGGATTCTAGGAGTATGGTGCTGAGGACAATGAAGGACAGACTTAGATGGGGCTGGAAAGGAGGATGAGGGCCAGGCTGCATGGACTTGAAACTATGGCTCCACAGCAAGGGTCCTTGAGGACCGTGAAATGTCCTGGAAGTAGAGGGACACCATACAGGGTTTTAACGGATACAAGGTTTGAATGCACACTAGGTGCCATAATTTAGAGATCAGGCAGAGAACTTTGCAACCAAGATCTACTTCCTAAATTAATTAACATATTGAGAGCCTCCAGGTGGCTGAACCCCTAGAGAAGGAAAGGAAACTCCACTCTCCCAAATGCCTTTGTCTATGTCCAGCAAACACAACTCTCTGTGTGGTGGTTTGAATGTGATTGGCACTATTAGGAGGTGTGGCTTTGTTGGAGTAGGTGTGGCCTTGTTGGAGGAAGTGTGTCACTGTGGGAGTAAACTGGGGTCTCATATATGCTCAAGTCACGCCCAGTATCTCAGACCACTTCATGTCGCCTTTGGATCAAGATGTAGGACTCTCAGTTCCTTTTCCAGCACCATGACTGCCTGCACACGACCATGTTGCACCATGGTGATAATGGATTAGACCTCTGAAACTGTAAACTATCCCAATTAAATATTTTTTGCTTGTAAGAGTTGCCATGGGCTGGGCGGTGGTGGCGCACGCCTTTAATCCCAGCATTCGGGAGGCAGAGGCAGGTGGATCTCTGTGAGTTTGAGGCCAGGCTGGACCGACAGCCTCCAAAACAATACAGAGAAACCCTGTCTCATAAAACCAAAAAAAAAAAAAAAAAAAAAAAAAAAGAATTGCCATGGCCAGGCAGTGGTGGCGCATGCCTTTAATCCCAGCACTGCGGAGGCAAAGGCAGGCAGATCTCTATGAGTTCGAAGCCAGCCTGGTCTACAGAGTGAGTTCCAGGACAGCCTCCAAAGCCACAGAGACACCCTGCCTGGAAACCCCCCAAAAAAACTTACATTAACCCATTTCTATTCATCTATGTTCTATCATATAGCACCCTTTCTGCTTCCTCTGTGTGTCCTCGTGTCTCCCCTGTGCACCTAGACTCCTCCTACTTCCTTTCTCTGCCCGGAAGTCCCTCCTAGTCCTCCTGCCTAGCTATTGGCCATTTGGCTTTTTATTACGCCAATCACAGCAATGCACATTCACATAGTGTACAAAGATCCCACAACAGGGAAGGACACGGCTTGCCAGAGCCATGTTTCCATGCTGGGACCTGCTAGAGCCCCTTCAATGAGGACTACCACATTGGCCTCAATATTTGCAATTAGTAAATGAAACTAATGTTTGATTGTATGTCACTAAGAACTGCATTTAACAGGCTGTATATGACGTATTTATCAGATTGGGTTTTAGAACATTTAATATGAAACTAAAGGCTCCCTATCCAGGAAGGGTACATTTTTCAAAGTTTAAATGTGATAAATGTTAGCATTCAGGCATTTCCACAGGCCTGCCCTCAGGGACTGAGCAACAGCAAAATGCAACACTGGCGACATGAGTCACACATGCTCCCTATGCGCATGTGCTATATCCCCTGATAAAAAGCAAATGCCTTCTCTCCCTGTTTCTTCCCCTTCCATCCTCACCCAGAGGCAGCCTCTGCACACACCTCCACCCCCAATAAACCTTTCATGGTAGAGCTGTTGCATGACGTGACTTTGTGGCACCCCTTGGCTCCTACCCACCAAGGTGGCTTCTATGACTAAATCATTACGTTGAACAGAGCAGAAACTATATGCCACCTTCTCACAGTCAGAAAAATCAAACAAGATCATATCTTAGTTTGCTTTCTACTACTGTAGAAAAGCCACTGGCCAAAAGCAGGGAGAGAGAAACTCTGGCCTTGGAATGTGCTTTTTGAAACCTCAAAGCCCACACTCCAGTGACACACTTCCTCCAACAAAGTCACACCTCCAACAAGGCCAGACCTCCAAATCCTTTCAAATAGTGCTATTCCCTGATGACTAAGCATTCAAACATATAAGCCTACTAGGACAATTGTGCTGAAGTTTGGTGGCCACTAAGTGTGGAAATGGTTTTGATTTCACAGCAGTAGTTTCAACCAGGTATTGGTGGTGCATGTCTTTAATCCCAGCACTCGGGAGGCAGAGGCAGGGGGATCTCGGTGAGTCTGAGGCCAACCTGGTCTACAGAGTGAGTTCCAGGACAACAGCCTCTCTCTCGCTCTCTCTCTCTCTCTCTCTCTCTCTCTCTCTCTCTCTCTCTCCCTCCCTCCCTCCCTCCCTCCCTCCCTCCCTCCCTCCCTCCCTCCCTCCCTCCCTCCCTCCCTCCCTCTCTCTCTCTCTCTCTCTCTCTCTCTCTCTCTCTCCGTGTGTGTGTGTGTGTGTGTGTGTGTGTGTACCAGATGTGTCTGTGTCTGAGGGGGGTCAGAATGACATTGGGTCCCCTGGAGCTGCAGTTGCTCCTGGTTGCAACTTCCAACATGGGTGCTGGGACCTGAACTCTGTTCCTCTGCAGAGCTGAACAGCTGTTCCTCTGCCTTTACTAGCTGAGACATCTCTCTAGTCCCTGGCTGTGGTTTTGTACTAGAAAGGTCACAGGCAAGAGTAACATCATTGGCTACAATGTTTAAAGACCAATCTTTAACATCTAACTCTTTAACTTATTATTTAAATATTCTTGAACCTTGTGTGATCAGATTGCTATTTGAATAAAATAAGAGCCATCAAAAGGGTAGGGGGAAGGCTGGGCGTTGGTGGCGCACGCCTTTAATCCCAGCACTTGGGAGGCAGAGGCAGGTGGATCTCTGTGAGTTCGAGGCCAGCCTAGTCTACAAGAGCTAGTTCCAGGGGCAGCCTCCAAAGCCACAGAGAAACCCTGTCTCGAAAAAAACCCAAAAAAAAAAAAAAAAAAAAAAAAAAAAAGGGTAGGGGGAATGCCAGAGAAACAAATTAACAGTTAAGAACAGTTGTTGCTCTTGCAGAGGACCTGGGTTTGATTCCCAGAATCCACATGGCAGCTTACAACCATCTGTGACTGCAGTTCTAGGGCATCTAATGATCTCTTCTGACCTCTGAGAACACCAGGCATGTATATGGCAAACATAGGTACATGGTACCAAAACATAGAATAATAGATTTAATTCTTTAAAAACCCACAAAACAACAACAACAAAACAAACAATCAATTAACCACATATTGCCAAAAACATTGTCAAATCATGGACTGAGTAATTTTGCTACTTGAAGCAGTTTCCAAGCCGGGAGGTAGTGGCACACGCCTTTATTCCCAGCGCTCAGAGGCGGAGGCAAACGGATCTATGTGAGTTTGAGGCATCAGATATGACTTTTCTAACAGAACCTAAACAGTGTTCCTAAGGGACAGTAGACAAAACCACGTGACCACTTGCCCTTTGCCCTTTAAAGTATTACCTTCTAGCCAGCAGCACACTGTGCCCCTGCCTCCTAAACTAAGGTTTCTGGGAAATGTAACTGCGACACTGGCCTAATGATACTCGGTTGAGACCTGTCCCTGCTCCCCAGAGTTCCAGCCTGACTCAGTCCCCTAAATCCCTAATCCTGTAAATCCCCGCTATTTCCATGATGGACTGCTTCACCGTGTTAACAACACTAGCATTGTTTTACTGTAAGCACATATCTTTGTCCATGTTCTGTTGCCAGTAGCAACAACAAAAGGTGGGCAACTCACAAAGACAAGAAGTTTAGCTGGTTCACGGTTCAGGCTCTGGGTCAAGGCGCTCCATCCGATAATACTGTTCTTTCTTGATGGAAACTTTTGAGTTGGCACAGGGCGTCACATGGTAAGAGACTGGCAGTGCTCCAGAGGTCTAGCCAAAGTGTTTCTGTGGTTCACCCATTTTTTTTAAAGAATTGCTGTTTGATTTCTTTTTTTAAAGATTTACTTGTGTATTGTGTATAACCAGATCTCATTACGGATGGTTGTGAGCCACCATGTGGTTGCCAGGAATTGAACTCAGGACCTCTGAAAGAGCAGCCAGTGCTCTTAACCTCGGAGCTATCTCTCCAGCCCATGATTCACACATTTTTGAGATAACCCACTGATCTGTTAACTGCTTGAGCAGATGAATCTCTTCTTGTTTGGTTTTTTGTTTGTTTTTGAGACAAGGTTTCTCTGTGTATCCCTGGCTATCCTGGAACTTACTCTGTAGACCAGGCTGGCCTTGAATTCAGAGAGATTCACCTGCCTCTGCCTCTGCCTCTGCCTCCTGAGCGCTGGGATTAAAGGCATGTGCCATCATACCCAACTAATGAACCCATTTTAGAGAACATCTTCAATGTCCCATCTGGTATCATTTTCTTTTTGTTTGTTTTGGACAAGGTCTTACCCTGGCTGTCTTGGAACTCTCTACGTGGAACAGACTGGCCTTAAATTCACATATATTTGTCTGTCCCTGTGTGCTTCTGGCTTCCACTTCTTTAAAAAATACTAGAATTTATTTGCTTATGTGTGTGGGCTCAAATATACCAGAGCATGTGCGTGTAGAGACCAGAGGACAACTTACAGGAGCTGGTTTTCTCATTCCACCATCTGAATCTCAGAGATTGAAGTCAGATCATCAGGTCTGGTGGCATCTCAAGAGTCCAGGTCTCATTTCTTAGTACCTCATAATGCAAGTTAAATTTCAACAAGTGTTTCAAAGAGGGCAATCTGCATTCAGACCACAAGAGTATACTCCAGTTGATTTGTGTGTAGCTTTGTGTGTGTGTTTTGAGACAGGATTTCTCTGTATAGCCCTGGCTGTCCTGGAGCTCCCCTGGTAAACCAGGCTGGCCTTGAACTCTGCCCTCTGCCTCTAAGTGCTGGGATTAAAGACATGCTCACCACACCTAGTCTTTTTTTTTTTAAAGAGGAGAAAAATGCATTTAATTTTGGGGTACCACAAAAAGGGACCTATCTCCAGTGGACTTCATGCACCTAAATAGGGGCATATCTTAACCCTGTGACATGTCATCCTTCTATACTCAGGTTTAAGATGAAGATTCTGAAGCCATCTGTCCAAATCACACTGCTAGCAACGGTAGAGGCTGGTTCTGTTGCCTGGCCACCCACCAAAAGCAGCCACCATCCATACAGAAGGCTCATTCCTAAAGTCACTGGGTTAGGAACCTGTATCCAGGGTAGAGTCTGGAGTGTGAGATGACTTTGGGGGGTCAGTACTCCAGAGGAAGTAGTGCACCCAACTGTCTGTCTGTCCATCACTGAATATAAAGGAATCCAACCTTCAGGCGGGTTTCCATACAGATAGCTGAAAAGAACCGGTTGTCATTGTGGGCATAAATGTGACATGGATAGTTAGAGCCGTGACATGAAACCTCAACACATCACTAACAAACACGTGTCAAAATTTTGTTTCAAACTGACTGCAAGGTAGGAAGTGTTCTAAAAAAAAAAATGAGTGCCAGGTGGTGGCTTACGCCTTTAATCTCAGCACTCGAGTAGCAGAGGCAGAAGGATCCCTATGAGTTTGAGGTCAGTCTGCTCTACAGAGCTAGTTTCAGGACAGGCTCCATAGCTACACAGAGAAACCCTCTCTCAAAAAAGAAGAGATGAAAAAATTAAAAACAAACAAATGTAAACCTAAGACTCAACATTAAGAATGCAAGCTGCCTTTGGAGAGAGCCTGAGTCTCTTCCCAGCATGCCACACCAGACTGTTCACAATCGCCTCTAACTCTAGCTCCTAGGGCTCTGACATCCTCTTTCGGCTTCTGTGAGTACCTGAACGAACCCGGTCATACACGTAAATAAAATATACAAACATATCTAAAACAAACAAACCCGAACAACCAAGTCAAAGACTTGTCTCTGGGCAGAAATGTTGTTTCTTTCTTTGTCTTGTGAGTTGGTGTCATTGTAGCCAGCGCTGGTCTAGAACTCACTACGTGTAGCCAAGGATGACCCTGAATTTCAAAACCTTCTGCCTCTATCTCCCAGGTGTTGGCATTACAGGCATGTGCTACCACACCCAGTGTTTGAGGCGCTGGGGCTTGAATGCATGGTTTCATGCATGGTAAGCAAGCAGTCTACCAATGGAGCAATATGCCTAGCCCTGAGGAGACACATTTTAAAGGAGAACGTATAAGACGCATAAATTGGCAAAAGCATAAAGTAGCACATTAATGACTTCATGCTGTTTAAATGCTGAAGGGCTACTATTTGGAACATATTTAATTAAAATATTTTTTCAAATGGAATTACACCTGTTTAAATTTTACGTTTTAAGAGTAGAGCCACTAGCCAGGCTGTGGTGGTGCATTCCTTTAATCCTAGCACTCGAGAGGCAGAGGCAGGCAGATTTCTGTGAGTTCGAGGCCAGCCTGGTCTACAGAGTGAGTTCCAGGACAGCCTCCAAAGCCACAGAGAAACCCTGTCTCGAACCCCACCCCCCCAAAAAAAAGAGTAGGAGTAGAACCACTCGAGGCCAGCTTGGTCTACAGAGGGAGTGCTAGGACAGCCAGGGATACACAGAGAAACCCTATCTTAAAAAACAACAAAATAAAAGAATACAGCCACTAGAAAGTCCTTTATCTGTTGTTGTGTTATTATTTCTACCGGACAGTACTGGCTTAGATAATAATCATTGTTAGGTTACAGACACCTTTAAAATGCAGCTGAGAAGCCGGGCGGTGGTGGTGCACGCCTTTAATCCCATCACTCGGGAGACAGAGGCAGGTGGATCTCTGTGAGTTCGAGACCAGCCTGGTCTACAGAGTGAGTTCCAGGACAGCCTCCAAAGTCACAGAGAAACCCTGTCTTGGAGCCCCCCCCCACCCCTGCAAAAAAAAATAGCAGCCGAGGGATGTCTAGTTCAATGTTACCGCAAGCTTTCTAGGACTGGTGTTATGCCAAGTTCATGAGACTCCAAAAAGCCCACCAAGGAGCCGACTCAACAAGGTTTATTGTTAAATTACATGCCTCAGCAGGGACCCTGTCCAGCAAACTGGCAAAGCAGCTGCAGGAAAAGGGTGTCTGGCCTCAATCACAAGGGTTTTTGTTGTTGTTGTTGTTTTGTTTTGTTTTTTCGAGACAGGGTTTCTCTGTATTGTTTTGGAGGCTGTCCTGTAACTAGATCTGTAGACCAGGCTGGCCTCGAACTCACAGAGATCCGCCTGCCTCTGCCTCCCGAATGCTGGGATTAAAGACATGTGCCACCAACGCCTGGCAATTTTTTTTTAAGTTTTTATTTATTATGTATACAGCACTTCATGTAAGCCTGCAGGCCAGAAGAGGGCAGCAGATCTCATTACAGATGGTTGTGAGCCACCATGTGGTTGCTGGGAATTGAACTCAGGACCTCTGGAAGAGCAGTCAGTGCTCTTAACCCCTGAGTCATCTCTCCAGCCCCCCACAAGGAGTTTTTAAAGAAAAACAAAAACCAAAACTACAAGCAGGGTGGTACATGTCTTGGCTGTTTCAGGATTGGGTAAGAGTAGGTGACCTTTGGATTCATTGACGTGGGGACTAGGGAAATTTCAAAATTGTTACTAACAGTTGCCACAAGGACAGTTGTGACAAGAAGATGTTATATACCGAAGTTAGTCATTGCCTGACCACCCGGATGGGGTCACTTTGACCAGGGTGGACACAGTTTGGGGGCTCCCTAGAACTGTTTGTGGTTCTTGGGCTTGTGCCACACAGAGAATTTCACAAGGTGGCTTTTTCTGAGGATGGAGTTAACTCTGTCCTCTCCAGTTTACCTTACTCTTACACTGGTTACAGGTCCTTGGTCTTCTCCCAGGACTACAGCTAGCAAGAGGAGCATCTCCTTAAAGTCTTCTTCAGTTCATCAATGCCTGTTAAAATCTAGTCATACTGTAATGCCAAAGATAGGAGAATCATGGGTTCAAGGCTATCCTGGACTACATAGTGAGACCCTGTTTCAAAACAAAACAGCAACAACAAAACTAGCCTAGCAGAACATTGCTCAAGTCCTTCACTAGAAGACAAAGGTTCTGTTCAGACCACAGAGTTTCACTCCAGTTGGGATTTGGCACAGTCTCTAGTAAATCTGCTGCCATGGGTTAAGGAAGGCGCCCATTGCTAACCAGACTCCTCTCTGGGGCTTGCCTCTGCTGCTGCTCTGAGTTTCAGAAGCACTGACTTAGGAGTCCCTTGCAGTTGGGCATGACATACAATTCCTACAAGTTCTTGGGAAATGGGAGGGGAAGGATCGGGAGTTCAAAGTCATCCTGGACCCTGTAGTTGGTTTGGGAATAGCTTGTGGTGGCACACGCTTTTAATCCCAGTGGGAGGCAGAGTCAGGGCAATCTCTATGAGGCCAACCTGGTCTACAAAGTGAGCTCTAGGACAGCCAGGACTGTTACATAGAGAAACCTTGTCCCGAAAAAAACAAAACATAATAAAAAGATCTGCTTGGGTTACATAAGACTCTGGCTCACTGGGCATTGGTGGCACATGCCTTTAATCCCAGAGGCTGAGGCAGGCAGATCTCTGTGAGTTCTAGACCAGCCTGGCCTACAATAGCTAGTTCCAGGACAGCCTCCAAAGCCACAGAAAAACCCTGTCTCGAAAAACCAAGAAAAGATAAAAGAAAAAGACTCTGTCTCAAAAAAAAGCAAAAAAGCGGGGAGTGGTGGCTGGAGCCGTTAAGAGCACTTGACTGCTCTTCTAGAAGTTCAACTGCCAGCAATCACATGGTGGCTTGTAGAGAGAGATCTTAGGAAACCCGTAGCGCTGACCACGCCCATCACCCTACAGTGGCTCACAACCACCTGTAATGGGATCAGATTCCTTCTGGTGTGTGTGAAGACATAGCACTCATATATATAAATGAATCTTAACAAAAAGGGGGGAAAAAAAAAGGTGCTTACTTAGGCTTATAATCTTGGTGGCCGGAATGCCGGAATGCCCAGGGAGGACACTGAAAAGTCCCTTTGAGCCATGTGCTTAGAGAGGTCACTGAGGAAGTAGGGTCAGGGTTGGTGAGAGGCCAGGTCCCTGCACACCCCCTGGGGACTCTTATCACTTCATCCCACTTCCTTGTGTTAATAAGTTTCACTCAGTGGCCCAGACAGGTGGGCTTCTATTCTTGCTGTTTATCTGCTCTTTAAGAGAATTTTGGGGGAAAAATGAAAATTAACATCTTTTCTCACATTTTAGGTTAACATCTAGAGCTCATGTGATTCATATACATACATGCAGGCAAACACATCCATACACATAAAATAAAAATTAAAAATCCTTGAAAAAAATGCATAGTGTAGAGTCTCATTTTGGGTTAACCTTGACTTCCTATTATACTCTCGAACCTCCCATGATCACTTGCAGCTGGAAGGGAAAGCAGCAATGGCCTGTGAATCTCCCTTCTCTCAGTGACTCCATTATCATCACCACAGACTAGCTATCACTGTATTTGTACTGCTCAAGTAGTTGCCATGACTACTTGCCATGGTAATCTCTGCAGCAAAATAGCGTTATGTCCTTGGGACAAAAGCCATACTATGAAAACAAGGCACAGGATTTCACCCTGCCAGTCTCTCCATTCTGTACTATAGCCAATCTTGGCACAGAGGAAAAGAAAATGGGCTTTCAGTTTAGATGGATTTGGTTTGAATCCCACACTGAGAAATAAATCTCTTGGGACATATTTCCTTTTCCATCAAACAAAGCTAACAGTTGCCTTCTTACGGTTCTTGTGTGTGTGTTGGGGGGGGGAGGGATCAGATGCGATAAACCAGTGAAATGAATTGGACAGCATCTGGCATACAACAGGCCTCCAATTACTCCTGGATGCTACAAGGTACATAGGCAATTATGAAGCTATCTTGTTGTGATAGGCATAGTGAAGAAAATTGGCATGACTCAGGCAGATTGCGTGGGTTCATGTGTCTGCCAAAACAGGGCCTTATCCTGGGAGGCAGATAAGATGGTATGCACTGCTCTGCTGGAAGGTCAATGGGTGGTTACTGGTTACTGTTAGACCCAGATCACAGAGTCCCGGGAAGACCAACAAGGGGACTGGTTCCATATGTAAAAGCAAAGAGCCTTTATTCAAGCTTAAGCTTGCACTCTGTTCCATGGAGCGGTTGAGAGAAGAGAGTGCCCAGCTCAGGTGGGGTAGGGTTTTTGTCATTATAGAGGTTGGGGGTGAGGGGGTTTTCAGGGTTCGAGGCCCTGACTGGCTGATATTTGTCTAAGGGTGTCTTGGTGAAAGGGGATGGGTGTATGCTTAGGTTAAGGGACATCAGGTGATCTTATCTATAATGGTTGGAATGTTAGGAATTTCCTTTCGAACATTCCCTTGGATGTGCCCTTCCTGGGTGGAGCCCAGGTGGTCCCAGTTTGTGGTCTTACCCCAGGGCAAACTGAAACTTCAGGACTACGTTCTGGTTGGTCTCCACTGAGCCTTGGCATGGCAGCAGTGTAGCCAAGTTGCAGGTGTTGCCCTGGGTCCCACAGTTACAAGTTGCACACCAGGCCCTATACGGGATCCAGGCCAGTTGAAGTTAAGTTTCCTGTTTTGATGGGGAAGTACTTCTGTGTACATGTCTCTCTTACTGGTTAATAAATAAAGCACTGTTGGCCAATAGGGAAGCAAGATAAGTGGGACTAGGAGTCGAGGAGGATTCTAGGAAATGTAGTCAAGGGTAGGGGTCGCCATGTGATCATGGGAAGAGAGTACACATGAGGCTGCGTCCTCAGTAAGATAAGACATTACAAAAATATATATTGGTAATAATGGATTAATAGTTAAGTCAGAGCTAACCATTAAGAAACCATGGCAAACGGCCAACAGCTTCATAATTAATATAGCGTCCTGTGTGTTATTTGGGACTGATGCGACTCTGGGACCAGGCTGGCAGGAAGAATGCACGTTACACTGTTTATTGAACATTTGTGATGCCAGCTGTTGAGATCAAGCCACCCTGCCCCAAGTTGCTTCATACTGTGTAAAGCAGTGCCTTGTCAGACTGTCTATTTTATAAACGTTTGACTCCATTCTGGGGACGGAGAATGAAATCAATAGCATTGACTATAGACTTGACAGGGTGGTGGGAGTTGGGGGCCTCCAGACATTCTTGTGGGGAGTTATCTTGATAACATTAATTGAGGCCTGGAGACCTGCCCACTGTGGGTGTCACCATTCCCTAGAAGGGATCCTGGACTGTATAAGAGGAGAAAGAGAGCTGAGTAGCAGCATTTGGTCATTCATCACTCACTGCTTCCTGATTACAGATGTGATGTGACTAGCTGCTTCAACCTACTGCTTGCTGCCTTGACTTCTCTGCCATCATGGACTGTGTATCACTGAACTGTGAGACAGAACAACACCTTTCTCCCTTAAGGTGGAAATCATTTTTACCCCAGAAAAATGAAAAGAAACTTAAGACAGATGATGACTGAACACCTGAGTGGCACCAGGAATGTGGGGCAGGTTGATACGTGATTATTTTTGAAAGTAGAGTTGGTGCCATCTTATAAATTTATCGGGGCAAATTGGGACTGTAGGGACACATAAGTATATTAAAGACATCTCAAGAAAACCAGGCCTGCCAGAGAATTTATCAGACACATAAGCCTGAAGAAAGGTTGTTCCCTTCCCTGGGCCCCATGAAGAGGCGGACCCCTGGAACTGCAATGGCGGTGAGACCCACTGACCGGCTGCCATCCCACCACCTGGCACATGTGTCGAGGGACCAGTTGTTCTATAGAGAACTCCTGACCGTCCCAGGATCCTCAGCGCAGCTTGGTCCGGTTGTTGACACAGCACACTCAAATTGGAAATGAAATTCTGTTCTTATGTCTATTTACCCTGTCCAGTTGATTACCACATTGCTACAACTGGCCTCATCAACTTCTCCAAGTTGTCCCTTCCCATCACCACTGTCACGTTCTTCTCACATGTATTATTCAATGTTCCTTAAAAAACAAGGGGCTGGAGAGATGGCTCAGAGGTTAAGAGCACTGACTGCTCTTCTAGAGGTCCTGAGTTCAATTCCCAGCAACCACATGGTGGCTCACAACCATCTGTAATGAGATCTAGTGCCCTCTTCTGATGTGTACATGGAGGCAGGGTGTTGTGTTCATAATAAATAAATGTATTTAAAAAAACAAAAAAACAAAGAAGCCGGGCATTGGTGGCACATGCCTTTAATCCTAGCACTCAGGAGGCAGAGGCAGGCGGATCTCTGTGAGTTCGAGGCCAGCCTGGTCTACATAGCAAGTTCCAGGACAGCCTCCAAAACAATACAGAGAAACCCTGTCTTGAAAAAAAAAACCAAAAAAAAAAAAAAAAAAAAAAGACAACGAAACAAAAAACAGGACTTTTTAAAAAAAATTTAGAACAGGGAACATTCTAGGGAACTAGCCCTCATGATCATAGGGGCTGAACGTCCTGCAATAGGCTGTCTGCATGCTGAGAGCCAGAAAAATGAAGAACATGGCTCAGACCAATAATCCAGGGGCTTCAGAACCAAGAAGGCCAAGAGTGCACCCCCAAGTCCAAAACCAAAGGCTGAGCAGCCAGAGTGTAAGGGGCACAGCAGGAGACATTACACCTCACTCCAGATGGCAGTGCCAGAGTTCCGTGTGCTCCCAGAAGTTGGGCCGTGCCTGTGCACACTGAGCTGATCTACACACTGATCTCTGGAAACACTCCCACAGACACACCCAGAAGTGATGCTTTACTAGTTCTCTCTCTCTCTCTCTCTCTCTCTCTCTCTCTCTCTCTCTCTCTCTCTCTCTCTCTCTTTTAAGATTTATTTATTTATTACATATACAGTGTTCTGCCTACATGCCAGAAGAGGGCACCAGATTGGATTGTAGATGGTTGTGAGCCACCATGTGGTTGCTGGGAATTGAACTCAGGACCTCTGGAAGAGCAGTCAGTGCTCTTAACCTCTGAGCCATCTCTCCAGCCCCTTTAGTAGTTCTCTTGACACCCCAGACTAACCGTCACTCCCCGACTGACTTTTAATGCACTGCTGCTGTTTCACCTCATTATATGTTAGCTTTCTGTTGTTACGTGGCAGGTAGAACCACTTGGAAAACAATACACACATTATTCTAATTGCTTCTGTGGGTTAGGAGTCGGTGAGCATCTCAGTTGGGTGGCTCAGGCTCAGCATTGCCTCCGGTGCTGTGGTTGTGCCGTCAGTGAGGACAGCAGTCCAGTGTCAGAATTTCCTTCCAAGCCCACAAATTCCTCTTCTTGCTGGCTATTGCCTGGAGGCTTCAGTCAGTCTTTCCATAAGTTATTATCTTATGACAGCTGGCTTCTCTCCAAGCAGGATGTAGGGGGGAAGCTTTTTGTTTGCTTGTTTGTTTCTCTAGACAGGGTTTCTTTGAGTAGCCCTGTCTGTCCTGGAAGTTGCTCTGTAGACCAGGCTGGCCTTGAACTCAGAGATCCACCTGCCTCTGCCTCCCAAGTGCTGGGATTACAGGCACAAGCTACTGTGCTTGGCGAAGAGGTCTTTGTTTTAAGTTGTTCACCTCATATATTTTGTCACAGCTGACTAAGAGAATGATACATTTCACTAACACAGCAGTCAGTCTGGTACTGTGGGATATATGTACACTGTATGAAGATGTATTGCTATGATTGGTGTAATAAAAAGGTGAACAGACAATAGCTAGGCAGGAGGTATAGGCAGAACTTCTGGGCAGAGAGAGAACTCTGGGAAGAAGAAAAGGCAGAGTCGACAGCCAGAGGAAGCAGGGTGTGAAGGAGAAGAGGTAATAACCAGGAGCCACATGGCAGGATGTAGATTAATAGAAATGGGTTAGTTTAAATTATAAGAACTCGGTAGAAACAAGTGTAAGCCATAGGCAGAGCTTTCATAATTAATAAGTCTCCATGTCATTATTTGGGAGCTGGCTGGTGAGACAGAGAAAGACTCATTACAATCCAGTCTTAGTAGTAGATTCAAAAAGGAGTACATAATTCAACTGAAGACAATGAGACGTAAGGAAACATTTGACAGAGCTTCTGGAAAAGATCAAAGCAGCCTCAATGGAGGGGACTGGAGAGAGGCTCACCAGTGAAGAGTGCTTGCTATGCAGTCATTACTTGTAACACTGGTTCCACAAGGGATGGAGCCAAGAGTCATCACAGCTTGCTGGCTTCCAGCCTAGTTGAGAAAACCCAAGCCTCAGGTTCAGGGAGAGACCCTGCCTCAAAGGAATAATGGATAATGAGAGAGGAGGACACTTGACATCCTCTTCTGGCTTCCTCGTGCACACAGGTACACACAGCGACAAACACATGTAGGTACACTCTTGCATAGATACATACATACAAATAAATACACAGATTGAAAAAAAATAAACTTCAAAGGAACTCAGGAGAGGTTGGCACACACTGTGATTTCAGAATTCAGGAGGCTGAGGCAGGAGGATGAGATCAGGAGGAGGAGGAGGAGGAGCTGATGAAGTAAGTCAGCCCTAGAGTGAAGCTGATTTTTGTGGGAAGCAGAGGCAAACACTGGAGATACCACTTGCACTCTAGATTAAGCCTACAACTAAGTAATCAAAGCTAATCCAAGACAGCTAAACCTGTCTGTAAAACATTCGCTTATATTAGCGCTGTCCGTAAAACATTCACTTATATTAGTCTTTTTTTTTTCATGTAGGGCTGAGAGTGAGCAAAGTACTGTTGTAATCTAAAAAGCAGCATAAGAAATAAAGACACCATGCAACAGAACTCACATGGAGGGGTTTTGTTTTGTGGGAAGGGAATGGAAAAGGGAGAAAGAGAGGGGGAGACTGACCCCTGGGGACAGAAACATCAGAAAAGAGAAGTAAAGTGGGGGGGGGAGAAAGACAGGCAGAGAGGAGGGAGAGAGAGAGAGAGAGAGAGAGAGAGAGAGAGAGAGAGAGAGAGAGAGAGAGAGAGAGAGAGAGAGAGAGAGAGAGAGAGTGAGAGTGAGAGAGAGGAGGCGGACAGGGCCTTTTTAAAAGGGAACATAGTGAATGTGCACAGGTGGTGCTCTTAGTGGCTGCAGCTGAGGGCATATCCTGTCAGAACCCCAAGGGCAGGCCAGTACAGATGCCTGAGTAGTAACAAGCACTATCACTGAGCTATGTCCCAGCACTTTTTTATTTGTACCAGACTGTACTGAATTATATTTCTTGGGGCTGGAGAGATGGCTCAGAGGTTAAGAGCATTGACTGCTCTTCCAGAGGTCCTGAGTTCAATTCCCAACAACCACATGGTGGCTCACAACCATCTGTAATGAGATCTGGTTCTCTGTCTGGCCTGCAGGCATATATGCAGTGAGAATGCTGTATACATAATAAATAAATCTTTAAAAAAAGTGTTTCTACTCAAACTTTAAAAAAAAAAAGAATTATATTTCTTTACCTATAGAGTCTCTGCTGGTTCTGGCCACTATCTCTCTCTCAGCCTTTTCCACCTAACACATAAACCTCATCATGTTATTTCCTTACACAACATCTTGAAGCTTCTGTTAACATCCCTTTGGTAGAGTCCAGGCTTAGCAGCAGGCCCTAAGTAGAGCCACGGCTACCTCTGCCTCCCATTTCCTCTTGTTTTTTGTCTTGAGCATCACTCAGCTTTTATACCCGTATCCTTGCCCAGTGTGGTGGTGCACACCTCTAATGCCAGCACTTGGGAGGCGTAGAGAGGCAGATCTCTGTGGGGTTCAAGCCAGCTAGAGCTACATAGAGAGTTCCAGGAAATGCAGGGCTACATAGTGAGACCCTGTCTTACAAACAAACAAACAAACAAACAAACAAACAAACCCAAACAAATCTCAACACATACCTTATACCCTACCCAAGAGGGACATTGACAGGGAATTTGTGAGGTTTAGTCACCGGCAAGACAGTAAAAACCGTGAGAGAGAGACGACCATATTTTACCTAATCAGGATAGCTTAGATACCTAAGACCTAGAAGTTGGGCCAGTTTTCTGTTGTAATTAAATCTAGGCCTCAGGCTGTTATGGCCTGAATTTGTATGTTGGGAACTTAATCCCCCAGTGCAATTGTATTGGGAATTAGTTGCCTCATGAGGACTCTTTCCTTGTGAGTAGATTGATGCTAATTTCAAAATGGCTAGTTACAGAAGGTCGTTGTCCCTCTTGCCCTTCCATCTTTGAGTGGATGTAGAGGTTTCTCCCCCTTCCAGGAAATACAGCTTTTGGGGTACCATCTCAGGAGCAGAAAGCAACCCTCAGAAAACAGCCCCTGATCGCAAGCTTCCAGATTCTCAATGTTCCTGAGTAGTGAGAAATAAATGTCTGCTCTCATATGCAGTATTGTTACAACACACATGGCCTGAGGCACTGGCCTCTGCCAGGCTCAGTGCTTCTGCAGGGCTGTGTCCCTAATGGTTCTCTGTGACCTCAGCAAGTTTTCTACAGAACTTGACATGCTAGTGCTTCTCCAGTGGAGTGGCTAAATTCATTCATTCTTACCCCAGTCATGGGCTGTTTGTATCATGCCTGGTATCCAAACTCACTGGGGTGGGGGGCTGTGTAGTTTAGTGTAGTGTCCAGGAAAAGTCTAAAAGTCTGCATTCTTTCTTTTTCTCTCCTCCTCCTCCTCCTCCTCCTGCTCCTCCTGCTCCTGCTCCTGCTCCTGCTCCTCCTGCTGCTCCTCCTCCTCCTCCTCTTCTTCTTCTTCTTCTTCTTCATATTTTGAGACAGGATTTCTCTATAGCTTTGGAGGCTGTCCTGGAACTCACTCTGTGGACCAGGCTGGCTTCAAACTCACATAGATCCGCCTGCCTCTGTCTCCCCAGTGCTGCTGCCTGAGTCATTCCCTTTTCTTTTTGTCATACAGAGAACTATTTTCCTTACACCCCCGTCCCTTTTTAATTTTTTTTATTTTACGTGTATGGGTGTTTTGTCTGCATGAGCATTGTGTGTATGTATTGCCCTCAGAGGCCAGCAGAGAGAGGAAAGGAAAGGATTTGGCTGCTCCTAGGTGCGGTGGAGCAGAAAGTTGATTGTAGGTATGTGGGAGGGCATAAAGAGGCAGGGACATCTGGGAGAGTCCAGAGTGGACATGCCCAGGCTGAGCTAGTCCATTTGGGGAGAGGCAGAGAGTAAGGAGAGGGGAAAGAAGGGAACTAGGGATGGTGGTCAAGAGGCCAAAGGTGCAAAGAGGGCGTAGCCAGTGTCTGGATTATATAGGAAAGAGTCTCTGGGGAAGGACAGCCCCATTCCTGGCCCAGAGAGAGTTCAGGGTAGAGGGCGGGTGTGCCAGTCATACCCTATAACAGGTAGGGACTAAGGGACGCTGGGAGAACCTGGTGGTCAGGTCCTCTTTAATATGGTAAGTACTCACCTCAGTCATTTGTCCTGGCTTTGAAACTTAACTCTGGATAAGTTCTGCTTGCCTTGATCCCAGAATCCCTATCAAGGAAAGAATGATTTAGAACTGAGCCTGCATTGACAGGTCTGCAGTGGTCCCGCTAGGAATTAGGGAAGACACTGGTGTTCCGAAGCTTCCTTCTTGTTATCGAAGATGGCGTTAATTCAGCAATTAATCAGTTTCTAGTGTTGACTAGCATGGTAAGTGGGGCAGGATTAGAGGGCAGCATGGAGGATGGCTCTTTGAACAGAAAGAACAGTCTACCGAGTGCATTGCAAAGGGGCCTGGGCCGTACCTATGCGACTGCCTGCAGCACAGGGAAACGGGGCTTGTTTTATATGTGTAATTTGATATTTTTATTAGACCTCCACTTAAAAATCAGCTTCAATGAGGAAAAATTTATACACAATAAAATGTACCCATTCATATTGAATTTCATGCATGCATAAATGTTCTGATCCCAAACTCAGATGCCCAATTCCTTTTCCTTTATCTCCAATTCCTTCACCAACACCAACCATTTTTTCTTTCCAACTTCATATGCACATATGCACTATCTATCTATCTATCTATGCACACACATATATACACATGCATATATGCATATACATATGCATATATATAGATACATATATGTACATGCATTATATATATATGTATATATATATATACTATCTCCCTTTCTCCTCCTCATTATGCCTGCTTAGGGCTGTTTGCATGTGCCTGTATGTAAGACCATCTACATGAGAGTGTGAACCACTCCAGGGCTGCATTCCTGAAGAAAACTTACTCTTTCTCCTTCAGCAGCCATCAATTATCAATCACTTCTCTGTCCTCTAACTTTTTAAAGCTTTATTTGTTTTTATCTTACATGCATTGGTGTTTTGCCTTTGTGTGTGAGGGTGCCAGATTCCCTGGAACTGAAGTTACAGATGTTATGCCCAGATCGTGGGGTCCTCCAAGAGCCAACAACGAGACTGAGTCCCGTATATAAAAGCAAAGAGCCTTTATTCAAGTTCAAGCTTTGACTCTGTCTGTCTGATGCAACAGTTGAGAGCAGAGAGTGCCCAGGGTAGGCTTTTTATCATAGTAGAGGTTGGGGGTGAGGGATTTTCAGGGTTCAGGACCCTGATTTGCTGACATTTGTCTAGGGGTGTCTTGGTGAAAGGGGATGGGTATGTGCTTAGGTTAAGGGACATTAGGTGATCCTATTTACAATAGTTAGAATGTTAGGAATTTCCCTTTGGAACATTAGGTACTTTACCCTTGGATGGTCCCTTCCTGGGTGTTGCCTGGGTGGTCTCAGTTTGTGGTCGTTCTTGGAACCAGGTATTGGCTTAGGGTAAACTGAAAACTCGGGCCTCCTTGAGCCTTGGCATGACAGCAGTGTAGAGAAGCTGCAGGTGTGTACCAAGTTTCCCTGGACCCTACAACAGACATGAACTCCATGTGGGTGCTGAGAATTGAACTTGGGACCCCTGGAACAATAGTCGGTGCTCTTAACCACTGAGCCATCTCCAGTTTTATTTTGTTCTGTTTTATTATGAGACAGAGTCGCACATATCTAGGCTGGCCTTGAACTTGCTATGTAGCTGAGAACGACCGATCTTCCTGCTGTATTTCCCAAGTGCTCAGGCACAGAAGCAGGCCACCTCAGGTAGTTTTCTTGTCCGGTTCCTTTTCTCCCTCCGTGTGTCTCAGCCTTTTTCTCTTCTTGATCTGCATTTTGTTTCTGTTTTTGATTTGTTTGCTTTTACAATTTTTAAGTCCTCTGAGAGGGAGAAGTTGGGGCCCTAGAAAGTAGTGTCCAAGTTCTTGTAGCCACTGCCTGTGTCTCTTGGTTACAACAGCAGAACCACCACTGACTTTTGTCCTTTCTCCAGCCCTTGCTTCCTGTGTTAATTATTGTGGCTGAGTGCGACAGACCCATTGCCTAACAACCTCTAAAGTGTGCTGTATAGACCTGCTTTTCACACAAGGAAATTGATCCTTAGGAAGGTCCAGAACTTTCCTCAAATCTTAGATCTACTCTTTTAATGTAGAGTTTACAACGGCAAGCGATGCTGGACCTGAAACCCGGGCACGCACATCTGACCCTTCTCTTGCCTTTGGCTGAGTGGTTCAGTTGCTTCCCTGGCGTGATTTGGCCTAGGGATGTCATCCGTCACGCTATGTGTAACCATTTACTATGCTTTGGTCTTCATTAGTGATTGCTTATGCTGAATTCATCTGTGCCTTACTGGTCGCACTGTTAGAACACACAAAGATACGTGGAAACTTGTAAGTGACGTGGGATGTTCTCATCTTGAAAGTGCTGTAGAGGTTTTAAAAAAATATATGTGACCTTGTTATGTGTGGTGGAGACTAGAAAAGCAGGAAGTACTTTTAACCTCTGAAGCATCTCTCCAGCCCTACCACGTCCAGCTGCTTCGAGTTTTTTGTTTGTTGCCTGTTTGTTAGGATTTTAAAATTTACTCAGGAGGCAGAGGCAGGTGGAGCTACAGATGATCTAGGCCTAGTCTACAGATGGGGGCGGGGCATGAATGGATTACAAAAAAAGATGTTTTCAATCTGTGTGTCTGGGTATTTTACCTGAATGCATATCTATCTTCTATCACACCCAGCCCATTGTGTGCCAAGAGGAAGGAGAGAGACAACACTTACGGTTTAAAGATTTTAGTAACTCACCACAAGAGTGGGTCACTGATCAGGGCTGCAGGACAAGGACTCGGGAGCCTTGTTTCTTCTGGCAGGCCGAGCAAGGGCAGAAGTGGGGTTTATAAGCACAAAAATCACAAATCTGTTGCCCAGTTACAGTTACAATTTTCACCCATCAGACGTTGAAGATTGGAGATGTTCCTTGTGTGTTCCGTCATTGTCAACCGACACAAAATGGGAGCTTTTCAATTCAACCAGACTCGTTTGTTCTTTTTCTTGTTAGGAGCAGCCATAATGCTTTAAAGAACTAAGGGGCCATACTAGGCTATTTCTGTTATTTATTTGAGGAGGAGGTTGGTCAGTCCTTGGAAAGTTCTTGGCTCCCCTAGGGCTTGGGAACTGGAACTGGAACTTTTACCCCTCAGGTAAAATGGAGTCTGATGTCAAAATGGCAGTTCTTAGGCCAAGGTGTTTTTGCCTGCTCCTTTCATGCCCCAGATTCATGTAGTGTCCACGGGGGGAGTTACAGATAACTGTTAATCCCATGTAGGTGCTGGGGCTCCACTATGGATCCTGGGTCTGAAAGAACAGCCAGTGTTCTTAACCACTGAGCCTTGTCTCCAGCCCCTACTCTAAGGGTTTTGATAGCCCCTTGGAGTAACTCCTTGAGAAAGCCTTTCAGAACCACAGAGTTGGCCTCGCTTCAAGGCTCCGCCACTTGCCAGCCGTGTGACTTTGAGCTTTGGTTTCAACTTTTCTTTAAGGGGGGGGGGGGGGACTAACTGCTATTGAGGAGTTGTGTAAGGGCCAAGCAGGCTAATTAACCTAGCAGTTCAACCACGATGCCATCCCATAGTAAGATGAATGGCAGTTTTTATGAAATAGTATGATCGTTATTAAGATGCCACTGGATTTCGCAACTAGGTTGCAGGTGAACTTTGAGACCTGTTCCTGGGAGGGTAGGAGGAAGCAGCAGGAGGTGAACGAGAGCTTGAGAAAGTGGCATTCGGAGAGTAAAGCCCAACAAGCTAACTGCTCTGATCCATGGGAAAGAGTGATGGGCAACTTCTAAGAGGAGGCTTATTATGTCAAGCTTTTTCTGGGGTGGGGGCAGTTTCAAGACAGGGTTTCTCTGTGGCCTTGGAGGTTGTCCTGGAACTAGCTCTTGTAGACCAGGGTGGTCTCGAACCCACAGAGATCTGCCTGCCTCTGCATCCTGAGTGCTGGGATTAAAGGTGTGCGTCACCACCGCCCAGCTATTATGTCAAGCGTTAAATGGAAACTAAGCATATTTGAAAGTCCAGGTTAAAGTGGTTGTGGACAGGGTGAGACTGAAGATAGAAACAGGTGTGTGTCAAGAGCCTTAGCCTGGCCCGGCAGTGCATGCCTGAGTCCCAGCAGAGGATGGAGGTTTGGAGTCTAGGAGATCCTCTTTGCTGTGGGGCAGGGTGCCTGGGCTGTGTGAGAGCCTGTTTCAAATTCGCGGCCGGTGAGATGACTCAGCATGTAAAAATGCTGGCCATGCGAGCTTGACAAGCTGAGCTTGGAGTTTGATCCTGCAACACAGTGGAAAAAGAGAAGCAACTCTAAAAGTTGTCCTCTGATCTCCACATATATGCTATGGCATCTGCATGCTTACACACACACACACACACACACACACACACACACACACACACACACACAAAGATAAAATTATTTTTAAAATTGCAGTAAAATAAAATAGAACAGAGCTCCTAGAGGTGGGCTTGGTATTATACACCTGTAATTCCAGACTCTGAGAGACTGAAGCTAGAGGATTGTGAGTTTGAGGCTGGAACAAACAAACCCCCCTCACACCTTTAAGGCAGCTTAACAGCAGCAAGATACAAGTATTTGAATACAAAGGGCAAAAGCAGCCTGGTTTCTTTCCTTCCTTCCTTCCTTCCTTCCTTCCTTCCTTCCTTCCTTCCTTCCTTCTTTCCTTCCTTTTTTCTTTCTTCAGTGAAGCAGGAAGACCACACTGGCTACCTTCCAACATGTCCTCTAACCACCCCACTTCCTGCTGTTCCCGCCTGTGTTTTACCCTCCCATGTTGGACCAGGGCTGACCTGCAGGAATGGTAGGTATATGGTAAAATCAATGTGTCCTTACACACACACACACACAGAATGCATGCTGAAATCTTACCCTTTAGTACCACACAGAATATGGATGGCCTCATTTAGAAATAGGGTCATTACAGTAGCAGGTGAGTTAAAATGAAGTCATTAGGGTGAACCCTGGTCTAATAAAACTGTTTGTCCTTCTTAAGGGGGGAGGACTTTAAACACAAAGACAGACCACACAAAAGGAAGATGACATGATAGGGTTGTGAAAGAGCAAGCCATTTGCCTGGAATGTTTTAATCTACAGTCCCGGAATACTATAGACTGCCCTCCAATACCAGAAGCTAGGAAGAGGCAAGGGAAGGCTTAAATCTACAGTCCAGAATACTAAGGATTGCCCACCGATACCAGAAGCTAGGAGGAGGCAAGGGAAAGCTTAAATCTACAGTCCAGGAATACTATAGATTGCCCTCCAATACCAGAAGCTAGGAGGAGGCAAGGGAAAGCTTAAATCTACAGTCCAGGAATACTATAGACTGTCCTCCAATACCAGAAGCTAGGAGGAGGCAAGGGAAGGCTCTCCCTAGGGCTGTCATAGGGGAAAGGCCCTCCCGACACTGAGTTTTGACTTCAAATCTCCCAGAACTGCAAATCACCAAATATCTGTCTTTGAATTCTCAGTGTTGGTGAAAGGAATACACCATGTTACAGTACATGAAGACATTGTCTTTGAAATTAGAAAATAATGGCTGTAGCTTCCATCTTAGACGCACTGTCTCTTGGAATGTTCCCTCTGGGGACAGCCAGCTGTCACTGGGGTCACTCAGGCAGCTTACAGAAGAGCCTATGTGGAAGAAAACTGACTTGAGGAGAAAGGCCACCAAGGAACTGAGGTTTGAAGGAGATTCTGAATGAGACATTCCATTCTAGTTGAGAGAATGAGACCACTTCAAGCCGGAACCCAGCAGAGTCACTCCTGAATTCCTGATTCATAGGTGGAGGAGAGAAATGATAGCACTGATGAGGTAATGGGTAACCAGGAGTGAACTGGACAAGGAAAACTGAAGTCCTGAGGGCCCTAACCAGGTGGCAGTTAACTTATGCAGACCTCAGTGAGGGTTAGAGATCCCCGAGTCTGGCTCTTTGGGGAAGGTAATCTGGCACATGTCCAAATGAGTGTCGTGTCGTCCCCCCACCCCCACCCCTACCCCCGCCACCATTACATCGTGGTTTTGCCTGCATGTATGTCTGTGTGAGGACATCCCATCCCCTGGAACAGGCGTTACAGACAGCTGTGAGCTGTCATGTGAGTGTGGGAATTGAACCTGGGTCCTCTGGAAGAGCAGTCAGTGCTGGTGACCCCTGAGCCATCTCTCCAGCTCCCACCCATCCGTCTTTTAAATGAGAGTAAAAAGTGGAATGGAAGGAGATCCTAACAATAATTGAAATTGATGTTGGCATGGAAGTGTAGCTCATTTGCTAGAGTCTTTGCCTAGCATGCAGGAAGCTCTGGGTCTGATCCCTGGCACCGAATAAACGAAGATTGGTGAAACATGCCTGTAATCCCAGCACTCAGGAGGCAGAAGCGGCAGAGTTATACATTCAAGGACAGACTGGAGAGCTGACTCCACCTTTAAAGACTAGATTCACAACCAAAATGCCAAGAAATCCAAGGCCATCTTTGAACCACAGAGTGCCAGGCCAGCCTGGGATACATGAGAGAGACTGACTCAGTCAGTCAGTCAGTCAGTCAGTCAGTCAGTCAGTCAGTCAGAGTCAGTCAGTCAGTCAGAGTCAGTCAGTCAGTCAGAGTCAGTCAGTCAGAGTCAGTCAGTCAGTCAGAGTCAGTCAGTCAGTCAGTCAGAGTCAGTCAGTCAGTCAGTCAGTCAGTCAGCCAGCCAACTGGTGTTGATTCATAGTAAACATTGACACCAAACACTTTGCATGGCTCTGCAAAAAAATTTTAAGTTTTGTCAACAATTTCTGAATTACTGGGGACTGCTGCTTTCTATATCTGCTTAAGAAGATTTTTTTAAAGCAAAAAACAAACAAACAAATAAATAAATGAGAAAAACAACAACAACTGTTTTTTCCCTCCGTGTAATCCTAGTTGTCCTGAAACCTGCTCTGTAGACCAGGCTGGTCTTGAACTCACAGAGATCTGCCTGCCTCTG
Source organism: Mesocricetus auratus (assembly GCF_017639785.1). Lineage (NCBI taxonomy): Eukaryota > Metazoa > Chordata > Mammalia > Rodentia > Cricetidae > Mesocricetus > Mesocricetus auratus. The sequence continues at coordinate 36,005,639 of NW_024429186.1, read as the reverse complement.
CCTCCTGAGTGCTGGGATTCTTAGGCATGCGCCACCACGCTGAACTCAGAAGATACTTTCAGGCTCCATAATGTTAAGCTGCTCTCCTCCCATACAAGTCTATGTCTCTCTCGCGGCAGACTCTGCTGTGCTTCTCCTCCTGTTTCGCCCCTTTAGAGATGCTCTGTTATCTTAGTTCTTGCCACCATCCAGACTCCTCTGGCCTTGGTGATAAAGGCACTGAATATTTGTCGGTGCTGGTTTCTGTTCGGATCCCTGGGGCCCTTTTAGTGCACAGGAGGAGGTCCTATGATGGTCCTGTTGCTGCTGTTGGGAACAGGGGTGGTTGGGCAGAAAGATTGTTTTCTACTTTCAAACAAGTTAGGACACCTCTGTGGGAGTCAGGAGGCGCTGAGGCAGTTTGTAATGTCCTTCTCATGGTGCTTCTGCCTAGTGGTTTGCGAGCCGGACGGTAGCTGCCACTATCTGGAGGGCTGGTGTAGAAGTGCATAGGCACCCTGAATAGAAGCCTTTTTCAGGGTTAAAGCGGCTCCCTATGACTGCCCCAATCAGGCCCAAGTGAGGAGACAAGACAGGACCAGACAATGAAGTTTAGGCAGATCACAGTTGCGTAATAACGGTTCTCCAAGCCCTTACTAGCAAATGGTGCCCCTCATCCAACCATTTAAATCAAAATTTCTACCAGTAGGGCCCCAGGCAGCAGGATGCCATAAACACAGCACAGGTGACACCATCTGAGAACTGCCTCCAGGTGGTTTGGTCCCTGTGTGAACATCACAGAGTGTACTTATACAAACCCAGTTGGGAGAACAGGCGTGTGGGCTGCTGCAGTGTGGCATGGTATGAAGTTAGTTTTTGTCCGCTTGACACAGACTTGACTCATTTGGCAAGAGGGAACTTCCATTGAGAAGGTATCTCCATCTAATTGGCAAGTTTGTGGGGTACTGTGTAATTAATGGTTGATATAGGAGGACCTAGACCACTGTATGCAGTGACACCCCTGGGTAGGTGGTTCTGGGTTGTTTAAGAAAGGAGACGGAGCAAGGCCTGGAAAGTAAGCCAGTAAGCATCGTTCCTCCATGGTCTCTGCTTTTTTAGTTCCTGTCCTTTCGTGATGGACTGTAAGTTGTAGGCTGAAATAAACCCTTTCCTTCTCAAGTTTCTGGTTAGTATTTTATTACACTACTATAAAGTAACTAAAACACACAGTAAAATATCTCAAAAAATAAGTAAAAAAGTAGAGACCTGGCAGTAGTGGCACACACCTTTAATCCCAGCTTCTGGGAGGCAGAGGCAGGAGGATCAATCTGAGTTCGAGGCCAGCCTGGTTTACAGAGTGAGTGCTAAGATAGGCTCCAAAAGTATACAGAGAAACCTGTCTCCAAAATAAATAAATAAATAAATAAAAAAGAAAAAGAAAGTAGAGTATACTCTAAGCCAACAATACTGAATACCTTGCTTTTACTTCCATGATCAAGTACTGTGTACTGTATGTACTGTGTATGAGTGGCTGCCGGGCAAGCTTGTTTACACCAGCATCGCCACAAACATGTAAGGAATGAATTGTGTGTGGGAGATGCTGTTCCGGCTACGACACCTCACTAGGCAATGGGAATTTTCAGCTTCTGTTGTGTGATGGTTCCTGGGTCAAGAAACAGAAACATATGTTTACCTAAGAGAGGGCGCTCCAGTGGACTGAAGAAAGGAGCCCACTCAGCTCCAGCTTGGTGAGCCAATGAGCTTGTTGGGTTACTTATGGGAGAATTCGTGATTCAAAGGCAGCTGCAACCAGAAAGCCTTCTCCCCAGTAATTATTTACTACTTAGACAACACTAGAGAGGGACCTCGTGAGCTTCCCTCATCCCTCCATTTAGGACTGTAAATAGGCCTGGTCCCCCGAGAATCTCCTTGCAGGTGATCAACAGCTGCTCTTATTTGAGATGACAATGTCTAAACAAGAGAAAACAGCGTTATCACAATCAGAGAGGTCACCCTAACATACTGTGGTCTATAGGTGACAGAAACGAGATGTCTGTATTGTATGACCATAGTGTCATGGTATTTTAAATACTATGTAGGTATTTTTAATTAAAAAATATTTAACAAGAGAAAGATAGGCTTATAGGGGTGAATCTGAGTGAGAAACAGAACATTTTTCTTTTCTTTCTCCTTCCTTCTTCCTTCCCTCCCTCATTATGTAGAGCAGGCTGGCCTTGAACTCACAAATACTTGACATCTCTGTTTCAGAAGTGCTGGGATTAGAGGGGTGTACTACCGTGTCCAGTCAGTTTCATTTTTACACAGGGTCTCATTCATTCTGTACCCAGACTGAACGCTAGTATTTGGCAACCCTTGTTTCACTCTCCCGAGGCATGGGGGTTAAAGGCAAAACCCTGAACATAACATTTTAAAATCCCAAAAGAAGTTATTTCAGATTTATTCTTTCGAGACGTCATTTGGGCTGGAGAGATGGCTCAGTGGTTAAGAACATGTACTGTTCTTCCAGAGGACTCAAGTTTGATTCTCTGCACCAACATTGGGCAGCTCACAACGTTCTGTACCTCCAGCTCCGAAGCTGGCTTCCAAGAACCCTTTTATCCATGTGCCCATACCTACACATATACATAGAATTAAAATGAAATAAAATAAACTTTTGGATTAAAAAAACTGGAAGAAAATGCTGGGCATTGGTGGAACACGCCTTTAATCCCAGCACTCTGGAGGCAGAGGCAGACGGATCTCTGAGAGTTCGAGAAACCCTGTCTTGAAAAACAAAACCAAAAAAAAAAAAAAAAACCAAAAAAAAAAAAAAAAAACCAAAACCAAAAAACAAACAAAAAAGCTGGAAGAAAGGAAGTGAAACTTTTGTTTTGATGCAGGTTCTCACTATGTAGTCCTGGCTGGCCCCAAACTTGCTATGTCAGACCAGGCTGTCTTCAAACTCAGAAACCTGCCTACCTCCAGAGTGCTGGGATTAGAGGCATGTGCCACCATGCCCATTTTGACTTTTTTTTTCCTTTCTTCTGGGATTTTTAAGAATCTGGTGATATTTAGGAAACTGTCAAAAAAAAAAACAACAACAACAAAAAACAGACTATCTGGTCAAAATGACTTGTTTCCTCATGAGTATAATAATGTGAGGTTAAGTGGAAAAACAGTAGACACTTGACTGCACATGATCATTGAAACAGAGATAATGGAAATGTACACAATATAAAAAAGTACATATGACACCAAAATTAAATGCAGATGGGTGGTGCACATCTTGAAAATAGAACTGTGCTTATAGAAGAAAAATTAAATGCTTAGTAATGCTACTTCTTTGAAAGTTAGGAGTAGATATTAAAAAACATTACATACTCTTTTTCCTTTTTAGATGTATTTACAAGCTGGGTGGTGGTGGCATCTCGAAAAACCAACATGTAGATAAATAAATAAAAAGAAAAATATTCAGAAGGAAAAATTATTGAAAAAAGAAAACACTCCCAATCTTACCTTACCAATCTATCCTCACCAAACTAATTTCTGGTTTATATATATTTGATTTTTTGAGACAGGGTTTCTCTGTATAGCTTTGTAGACCAGGCTGGCCTCTAACTCAGATAGATCCTCCTGCCTCTGCCTCCCGACAGCTGGGATTAAAGGTGAGGTTTTGGAGACAGGATTTCTTATCTGTTTATTTTCATGTGCTGAGAGTTGAGTGCTAGGGCCTCTCACATGCCAGGCAAGTGCCCCTCTACTGAAGTACACCCCAGCACGATAAAGTTGTTTTTACCTGTGATAGTACAGTTTCTCTGTGTAGCCCTAGATGTCCTGAGACTTTCTGTACAGACCAGGCTGGTCTTGAACTCAAGAGATCTGCCTGCCTCTACCTCCTTAATGCTGGGATCAAAGGTGTGCCCTGCCATGTCCCGGGACTGGGGTTGTAATTTAAGGGTAGCACTCTTGTTTAGCATGTGTGAGACCCTGAGTTTGATTTTCACCACCTCCAAATACTGTGATTTTCAAGTATCAAGTATCAAGACCTGCCCCCTGCCGCTTCTTCACTGCTGCTGGCTGGAACTCATTATGTAGTCACAAAGAACCTCCTGCCTGTGTCCCAAGCGCTGGGATTGGAAGTATGCTTATTTACCATACCTAGCTACAGTAATCTTTCTTAGCAACTCCTACAGCTCCTGGGAGGGTGTGACCTGATTTCTGGGAAAAGGGAGCTGGCTAGCAGATCTGTCATTTGTGGGCAATAAACTTTTTTTTTAGTCTGTGATCTCTATCTTTTTTTCCTCTACTAAACATGTTATGTGCTTGGATGACTTTGGAAAGGATGTCCATGCATCTATAGAATGACTTGGGAGGAAAATGTTTATACAAATTCAGATATATAAGTAGTTCTCTCCCTGCTCCAAGCATTTCTGGAATGATGCATAGTGGTTTTTAGTGTGTGGTGTACATGCATGTGTGTGGAGGCGAGGTTAAGCCCATGTGTCTCTCTCAATCACTTTCCATCTCATACATTAGGGCAGGGTTTTTCACTTGATCTCAGAACTCACTGATCCTGTTAGTCCATCTACCCAGCTTGCTTCAGCAACAGCATGCTAGGATTATGGATGGCTGCCATGCTGGACTGACACTTCAGCAGGCACTGGGATTCAAACTCCTGTCCTGATTCACAGCATGCCTCCAAAGCACTTAGCCCTCTGTAGTAAGCTTTTGAATTTTTATTTAACAAATATATATCCTTATAAGGTTTTTTTTTTTCCTGCTTCCTGAGCTACTAATCATCGCCTAGTAACCCTAGTTGACAATCTGTAATCCTATTCTAGGGACATCTTAAAATTTAGATGCTGCTTTGGGTTACAGATAAAAACATCAAAGAAGCCGGGTGTTGATGGCCCATACCTTTAATCCCAGCACTCTGATAAAAGGCGTGCGCCACAGAAACTGGTGTTTGTATAAAGCCTAGGTAATATTCGAGATAGCCAAGAAAAGCTTCGGATACATTTTTTTGTATCCAAAGATGTGTCATGGAGTATTTTTGGGACGCTGACGGAGCGAACGTCTACCCCCACCACCCCCACCACCCACCGACCACCCGCTGCAGTCGTCTCGGGGTCACGGCGGGGGGAAACCCCGCCCCACTGGGACTTCCGGCTCCGCGGAAACTTCCGTTCTTGGCTCCAACTGGGCGGTACCCGAGCTCCTGGAGCCGCCCTGGAAGTGACGCACGACGTTCCTTCCATTTTGTGAAACGCCCGAGCCGCTAAGTGCGTCAGTTGTGGAGAGACGTAGACGGGTTGAGTTCGGGTCTGTAGGGAGGCTGCCAGCTCCGTCGCAGACTGCGGACCTCTCCGGGTCTCAGCCGCCAGAGACCGTGTCCGGTAGGTGAGTGGCTCGCTTTGAGGGCAAGGCTTCTCGGATCGAGGCTTCTTCATGGCCGCTCGGGTCGCGAGTGGCCGGGGCTTCGCTCTTTGCGGAGGACGGCGTCTAGAGAGCGCAGTTGATTGAGGTGGGCGCTGGGGCACGTCTCCCTTTGGGTGCTGCTTGAGGGGACACACGGCGGAAGGGCGGGCGTCGGGGAGGGCGTTCGTAGGGGGAAGCAGCGCGCTTCTCCCCGCCACCCTTAGGCGCTCCTTATCCGGCGTCATTCCGCCTCTACGCCGGGAGACGGCCTTGCCCGGGGCCGCTGGGGGCTCCCTTGTGGCCGGCGGGCGCGGTGCTCAAGGCTCGGCTCGCCCCGGGCTGAGGACGGAGCTCGGCTGGCTCGCTCCTCCCCCGCCGCAGACGCCGCCATTTTGTGCTGCGAACGCGCCCGTCGCCGACTGCGCAAGCTCGGCTGTGGCGTCGCGAGATTCCGGCTTGTGACGCTCGGGGAGGAGGCCGCGACGCTCGCGCGGCCGGCTGCTATTGGACGAGGCCTTGCGGAGGGCGGGGCCGGCTTCGCTGGCTTTTCTCGGCCTTTCCTAACTGCGGCAGATGGGAGGGGGCCCGGGAGCGGAGAGCGGCTGCGCAGTCTAGAAAGCTGGCAAGTGGGCGTTGCGGTTGCCTGCGGTGTGGAACCCGGGGAGAGGGTCGTTTGGGGAGTTGCGTTTTCATTTGAGTTTTGAACGTGAGGGGGCCCGAACTGTTGGTACAGCAGTTGGTAAGCGGTTTTTAGGCTCTGTAGGTGTTTGACGGCTTGGCCGGTGGTTCCCCCGTGCCGTCCTTAAATAGCATCTCGATCGATTTTTACTGCTTAACAGGAAACACTAGCCGGGCATCATGAGTGGCTGTCGAGTGTTCATCGGGAGACTAAATCCAGCAGCGAGGGAGAAAGATGTGGAAAGATTCTTCAAGGGTTATGGGCGGATCAGAGATATTGATCTGAAAAGAGGTTTTGGGTTTGTGGTAAGTATTTCCTCGAACTGAGTGAAGTATCTGTCAAGGGGTAACCGGCTGTCGGTGGCCCATGGTTGGGAGGCAGAGGCAGTGGAATGGACCTCTGAGTTTGAGGATAGCCAAGGCTAGAGAGAAAACCCTGCCTCGGAAAGACAAACGTAGGTAGAGGTGTCCTGGAACTCTCAGACCAGCCTGGTCTCGAACTCAGAGATCCACCTGCTTCTTCTGGGATTAAAGGTGTTGGCCACTGCCCGGCTTATAGATGTCATCTAACACTGGTCGTGATCTTAATATGCTGTAGAATGCCTGGCCAAAAGTCCCACTAAGTGTCCTACTGTAATGTAATTGTAGGAATTTGAGGACCCAAGGGATGCAGATGACGCAGTTTATGAACTTGATGGGAAAGAACTTTGCAGCGAAAGGTAGGCATGATCAGCATAAGCAGTTTCCCCAGGATAATAGAGCAAGCTGTTGGAGTGCTCTTACGTGTGGGGTAAGCATGTAATAGGCATTTTTATTTCTCTTCATAGGGTTACTATTGAACATGCTCGCGCTCGGTCTCGAGGTGGGCGAGGAAGAGGACGATACTCCGACCGATTTAGTAGTCGCAGACCACGAAATGATAGACGGTGTGTGGTGGGCAAGTGATGGCCTCTAGTGTTTATGGTGGGAGCCACTTAAGTCTGCATAATCCACCCACTGAAACCCACAGAGTCCGTGGAAGTGTTGCCCGAATTTGTCAGTAAAATGTGACCTTGCTTGTTTTCTTCTTCAGAAATGCTCCACCCGTAAGAACAGAAAATCGACTTATAGTTGAGAATTTATCGTCAAGAGTCAGCTGGCAGGTTTGTTGAAATACAGTTTTGAGTTATTTTAATGTGGAATTTTAAAATGTTACTGGGTAGTTAATGTTTTATTAATATATTAAAAGTTTTATCTTAAATTAATGGATTTAATTGAACTATACTTTTAAACTTTAATTAAATGTAACTGGGGGATGTTTCAGATTTTAATAACTAGTGATCAAATGTAATTGTTTTGAGGTTATTTTTTCATGTTTTTAAAAATCAATTTTAACCAAATATTAAACCCTTTATTTGCCAGCCTATCTGTGTCGTTGGCCTTATGACGAGGAGTGCCTGTGGGTTATCCTAATCGTTGTCTTGGTCACTCTTGGTTGGGCCTGGTTGACTTTGCCAGTCAGCTCCTACAGTGATCAGTTGGCCACCTCTAGATCTGTGTTTGCCGGTCTAGACGTAATCGGTGCACTTACTTGAAGTGCCGGGTTGCAGCGATCCCAGAACGTTGATAACGTGATCTGATCCCTAAGTTGAGAGCTGTCTTCCTGTAACGCTTCCGAATAAGAGGTCCTGGTCGAAAGAGTTGAAAGATACGCAATTAGTTGGTCGTTGGAATCCTGATCGCAGTAAAGTGGTCCTTGGTAACTGCACAAGAGTAAAACATGTCTGCATCGCCAGTAGTCTGCTAATAGGGAGGGCTGTGCGATTAAAGGCTTCCATCGATTGGGTAGTATCCTTCAAGTGGGTGGCGAAGAGCCAGTCGGGCCTATGTCATGAAGGTTTCTCCGACCGCTTAATGGTTTGCTGCTTGACTAGCCTAGGGAAATGTTAATAAAGGTAAAGTAAATTTTTTTAATGACATATGGGGCACAAAATAACTGGTGTCTTTGTAAATGTTTTTTTTTAATATAAAACTTCTACTTTAGTCTTTAAAACATGTACTGTTCCTTTTGTTTTTTTTGTTGTTTGTTTTGTTTTTTTTGTTTGTTTTTTCCCCCTTTTGTACTGAGCTCAGTTAGACTAATACTATAATGTTAAAAACTGGAATTTTCCTCTAGCATTTTGCTTAAAAGCAATATGCTATTTGCTTATTTCGTGCCCTGGCATAATTTTTGAACTCTGATAGAATACAAGTGTGGTATATGCCATGTTTGTACTTTATCTAACAACTTCTCTTTCAGTAGTCTTGTTTTTATACCATGTGGTTGTTTGTGTGTCACTTTTGCCTTTTCTCTCCTTAACATAACTGTCTTGTGTTAAGGATCTCAAAGATTTCATGAGACAAGCTGGGGAAGTAACCTTTGCGGATGCACACCGACCTAAACTAAATGAAGGGTGAGTATGAGGCCTTTTCAGTACCCTGGAAACTTCCTTGTGACATTGCTAGGATCCAAAGTATGCATGTGCTTGATTGTGGTAGTTTTGCATTGGCAGTTTTGGGAGACCAGTTTTATTACAAGGGCTGGTTGATGCTGCCATTTAGTAGGGACCTGGCAGGATGCTGCACATTGACAGTAAATGGGAAGACACTTCACAAAACAGTTGTCTGCTTCAGAACCATACTGTGCTGTGTATGTCAGCAGAATCAGAATGAGCAGGAAATGGGATTCATGTTTGTTTTGATATATGTGGTTTGCAAGGCTATTGGTATGTGAGCTTTAAAGGCATTTTTTTCTCCTTCCTCCCATTTTAGGGTAGTTGAGTTTGCCTCTTATGGTGACTTAAAGAATGCTATTGAAAAACTTTCTGGAAAGGAAATTAATGGGAGAAAAATCAAATTAATCGAAGGCAGCAAAAGGCACAGGTACCCTTTTATTGATATTTTTAAACCAAAAGTTTTACTAAACTGGCTTTTAGAGCCTTGTCATACAGCTTAATGTCCTTTTTTCTCTTTCCTCCCCATTTTTCATAGCAGGTCAAGAAGCAGGTCACGATCTCGGACCAGGAGTTCCTCTAGGTCCCGTAGCCGATCTCGTTCCCGTAGGAGCAAGTCTTATAGCCGCTCAAGAAGCAGGAGCCGGAGCCGGAGCAAGTCCCGTTCTGGTAGTAGGTCTCCTGTGCCTGAGAAGAGCCAGAAACGCGGTTCTTCAAGTAGATCTAAGTCTCCAGCATCCGTGGATCGCCAGAGGTCCCGATCTCGGTCCAGGTCCAGATCAGTTGACAGTGGCAATTAAACTGTAAATAACTTGCCCTGGGGACCTTTTTTTTTTTTTAAAAAAACAAAACAAAAAACAAATTCCCAAAAAAACCATACTTGCTAAAACTTCTGGTAAGTATGTGCTTTTCTGTGGGGTGGGGTTTGGAGGGGGGTTGGGCTGGCTTTCTTTGTAGATGTGGACCACCAAGGGGTTGTTGAAAACTAATTGTATTAAATGTCTTTTGATAAGCCTTCTGCTCACACTTTTGTGACTGTCTGAAGTATATAGTTTGTGTATATTGACAGAGCTCTTTTATAACTAAAGCATTTAATTTTTTGTACTAGAAAAATTTTTGAACATTTTAGTTCATTGTTCAGATATGTTAAGATTAGTTTAATTACTCAATTAAACTAATAGCTTTGGACACTTTAAAAGAGCTCTAAATTTGCTTGTATATAAAGGCTTAATATGAGTTTTACTTGTTTAGGGTCAAGGGTGCCTTCTCACCCATTAACAGCTGTAGGACAGATATTAAAGCAGCTGTTTGTTATTGATAATAAAATATATCAAGTATTATACTGCTTTTGGTGTTTTTCTCTCAAGTCCTGTATGGTTTATTTCATTCTGTGTGTTCTAAGTTAAAAACTACACATGTAGAACCCTGAAGTAGTGTGGTATGGGCTTTTCAGTATTGTTTTGCCATTTGAAGTTAGTGGAAAGAGGGGCTAAGGAGACAGCTTACTGTTAAAACTAACAACTAAGAATGGCGGGCGGTTAACCTTATATTTCTGTTCCTTCCTTGCTATCCTGTTGCCGCCTGACTTGTATTGCCATCAGGTTGCTTACCCTAAGAGCAGAAAGGCCAGGGCTTTGGTAAACACATAAGATCCAATGCTGGTATTGTTTTGGTTTCTTGACAGATGTCATACATTTGGGACAGTCATGGTGTAATTTCTCAGGGATTGAGTTTAAGGGATTTTCATATGCTGGCTTTAATTTAGTTCCTGAGATAAGTGACTGTATGTATGCATATTTTAATTTATTAGGGTTTTCTAGATGGCTGTCCTGGAGCTTGCTTTGTAGATCAAGCTGACCTGTGCTCTTGGTTACTGGGATTAAAGGCATGGGCCACCACTGCCTAGCTAATATGTGACTGTTTATTAATGGGAAATTTAAAAAAACTGTATGGGTGTGTGTGTACCACTTGTATTCCTGGTGCCTATGGAAGTCAGAAAGTGGTGTAGGATTCCCTGGAACTCCAGCTCAGTTAGGAGCTGCTGTGTGAATGCTGGGAATCAAAAACTCCAGGTCCTCTTCAAGAGCATCAAGTCGTCTTAGTGCTCAGCCATCTCTAGCTGATACAGGTCTATTCCTGTAGCATTTAAGTCTATCCCTGTGAGAGTGAGCTGCCTTGTAAGCATAGGAAATAAGTTAGTTGAAAGCCTAGTTGCCAGGTACTAGCTTGGTAAGTATTTAGTAGCAGAACATCTTAACATCTGAGTGCCAGATGTTGAGGGAGTCCTCAACTCCATTACCATTTTTTAGGGGCTTTTCAAAGGACAAGTTAAGGGGTTAACTAATTAACAGGGTTCTAGGATTTATTTTTTAAGATTTATTTTTAAGTTATGTATATGAGTGATCTATCTGCTTGTATGACTTTTTACCAAAAGAGTGGACCAGATCTCATGGATGGTTGTCAGCCATCTTGTGGTTGCTGGGAATTGAACTCAGGACCTGGAGTAACAACCAGTGTTCTCAACCTCTGAGCCACACCCCCATCTCTCCAGCCCCACCCCATCCAGAATTTCTGGTTCCAGTGATACCTCAGGACTAGACAGGCATATTCATTTCTGCCTTGTGGAATAGAAGTAGAAAAAATTAGTTTGTTTGCTTCCTCAAAGTGCAAGTTTGGGAGTAAGAGTTGGCATTTGGGAGTAGGTTTGGGAAAGGCTGACTACTGAGTGACCATGAATTACAGCTAATCTTACAGCAGGCTAGATCTAGGACTAGTGGCATGCTTTTTTACCTAGGAAACTATTGCTGTAATGCTGGCAGAACCTAGCATTTTCTTCACTGGCCATCTCACCTGCCCTTTCACTGTAGGAACTGTATCAGGTTGAAGTTTATGTTGAACACTAAAACCTGAGATTTGAGAAGTTAGGAACGGTGAGATTCTTTGACACAAGATTTCACTGTGTGTGGGCCAGGCTGGTCTGGGGCTTGGTATGTGCTGCCCTTGAATTCAGATGTACCTGCCACTGACTTTGAGTGCTGTGATTTAAAGTGTGCCATAAGGGAGGTTTTAGGACTAGTTTTTGGGTTTTTTTCTTCTAAGGATAGTTTGAAGTCCCAGTTCTGCTAGATTGTTTTTTATATTAATCACATCTTGCATAGTGACAGCTGGGTGTTAGAGAAGTCATTGAGCAGATGAACTTCAAAATGTTAAGAGGTAAATATTTTGTGATGAGAGTTGATACTGGCTTATATACTCTAGACTGGCTTTCAGCTGTGTAGCTGATGACCTCAATTTGTCATTCTTTTGTGTCCCCTAATGGCTGGTGTTAGACTGCCCTAACATGTCTAACTTTTTGTTGAAATTTTGGGCTTGCTATGTAGCTGTGGCTTGTTTGGAACTGTAGCCCAAGCTGGCCTCAAGCCTGAGGTGCAAGCCACCTGCCTTAGGCATGTGAACACATCTTTCAAGGGATACGCCATAAATAAAAGTGTAAAGATGAGCCAAATCAAATGGTCATTCTTGTTGTGGTACTGGGATGCTTGTCAGTTTTGCACCTTTGCCAAGCAGGTGCCCTAATAAATAGCTTCAGTTATACCTGATCACTGGTAAATACAAAAGTAGCTAACCACGTTCAACTGTATGCAGTAGTTCATCTGTGTTTTTTGGCATGTGAGTAAAATGTGCAAAATGTTTAGGTATAGAGGCAATAAGGGTTCAAGTTCTGTTTTCCCCAAGTTTTCTGAGTGCCTGGCGTCTGGTTAAATTGGTAGAATGGCTTATTTCTTGGCTTTTTAAGAATTTATCTTCTGATTTTGAAACTTTTCATTGTGGTAGTGGGTGGCAATTTTGTCCTGTTTAATTTCTTTTGTGTGTTTTGTTTTTCAAGACAGGGTGGTGTAACAGCTCTGGCTGTCCTGTAATACTGTTAATAGACCAGGCTGGTCTGGAAATCAGAGATCTGCCTGCCTCTGCCTCCCTATTGCTGGGATTAAAGCATTAAAGGTGTTGCCACCACTGCCTTTATATACTTGCTATTGACTTGAACTTGAACCCAGGTCATGTGGCAAAGGAAAAAGAATTAAGATTGGAAATTTCATGGCCGGGCATTGGTGGCGCATGCCTTTAATCCCAGCACTTGGAAGGCAGAGGCAGGTGGATCTCCGTGAGTTCGAGGCCAGCCTGGTCTACAGTGTGAGCTCCAGGACAGCCTCCAAAACAATACAGAGAAACCCTGAAAGAAAAAAAAAAAGATTGGAAATTTCATAAGTTAGAATATTAGTGTGTTATAGTTTATTTCCTTTTGAGTACTTGAAACAAGTTGGGGATGTTTAATGAACAAAGCACCCATGTTTATCACATGCTGTAGAGAGAGCAGAGGTGAGTGCAAGTTTGGTTCAGCCCTAAGAGTTCATAGCCACTTAAGAGTATTTTTGGTTTGACAGTCGTGGTTCATACCTTGAGTTTCTGAGCATTGAAATCATAAATATGAACCACTTTGCCAGGTTCTTGTTTATTTTTTGAACAGATAGCAAATTGCATGTTGGGGATGAGTGATGGTTCCTGGGTAGATTGCCCCTTGCCCCTCGAGCTCAGGTTATGGCTTCATGATTCTGCTGATAGGTTTGCTGGAAGTACTATACATTCAGGCAAGCTTGGTGTTGCTTGTTGGCTTCTCATTTTTCATATAGGCATTCTAAATTGCCACCTGTCCAGAATCCAGGCCATTGGGGGAAGGGCTAGGTTGTGTAGAAGGAATATTTCCATTGTGGGTGCCTTTTTCCAGAGTTCCTGGAGTAGCATCTTCAGTTGCAGCAGCCTTGTAGATCACTTTTGTTTTCTCTGTGAAGTTAAAAGGAAGAACAGCTGAGGAATACTGTGGTGGTTTGAAGGAATGGCCCCTATAGGCTCATACTTGAATGCTTTGTTTCTACTTGGAACTGTTTGGCCTTGGAGGTGTGTCAGGTGGGGTGGGCTGTTGAGGTTTCAAAAGCCTACATGCCTCACCATTCCTAGTTAGCCTGTCTGCATATGGATCAGGATGTAAGCTCAGTTACTGCTCTGGTGCAATGTCATGCTCCCCACCATAATGATTGTGAACTCTGAGCTCCCAATAAACCCTTCTGTAAGTTGCCTTGATCAGATGTCTAGTATCACAGAGATAGAAAAGTAACTAAGGCAAACACAAAGCTTGTCCAAATACAAAACAAGAACTCCAAAGGGTGTGCGCTAAGTAACAAGATGCTTTTGTAGGATTTTCATCGCTCTAACAATTCATAAAGCAGTAGAGCAAAGGGGGGTTTAGGTAAGTAGTAAGTTCTGAAGGAAGGGAAGGTAGGAAGAAAATGGGAATCTGATCAGACATTTCAGACTGTCAACCCCTACCTTTCTCAACCTGGGTTTTCATTCACTCATTCCTGTGTGGAGTGATGAACTTTGAAGGGAAGTTAAGGTCTATCTTCCATGCTCTCCCACTTAGAAGAAATGGGTCAAGCTGTTTTCACTTCGTTTTGGCATTTTTTAAGGTCTTGACTGACAATCCATGGAGTTTCACATTGAAAGTAATTACAGGTTTTCTGGGACTACAGCTTTAAGCCTAGAACCTAATTGGCTCTAGAAGTGAGTTGTGAGGTAAGACTTTAGACTTAGGTTCTTTCCCCAACTAGTTTTGAACCAAAGGTTTTAGTGGTTCCGTAGTGTGATCAGCACCTTGCTTTCAATTTTGGCTTCTTGATAACCAGGATCACTTGCAAAAAGAACATTGGCATTTGCTAGTCTGGAAATGGTGAATTCTGCCAGGCCAAGTTTTGAATCTGTCTTGAGGTGCAAGTCACAGTTGCTGTTAGCTTTTTGTTTAAAAGGCATTCATAGCTGGGCGGTGTTGGCGCATGCCTTTAATCCCAGCACTCTGGAGGCAGAGGCAGGCCGATCTCTGAGTTCCAGACTAGCCTGGTCTACAAGAGCTAGTTCCAGGACAGCCTCCAAAGCCACAGAGAAACCCTATCTCGAAAAACCAATAAAAGAAAAAAAAAAGCATAAAGGATCTGGAGGTGTAATTCAGTGGGGGAATGCTTTCCTAGCATACCAAGTCTTGGATTTGATTTCCACTACTAAAATGATATGCCTAGACATGTACATGATATAATTTGATTGCTTGGAGGCTGGAAAATCTCCAGTTTGAGGCTATCCTGAACTACATACAGAAAACAAAAAATGAAGGTGGAGTATTTACTTTGTACACATGAGCTACTCAGTTCAGTGCTCATTGCCACAAAAAAATGGTTAGAGTATGCTGATGGCTGGTGAGGACTCGGCAGGTGAAGGTGCTCACTGCTGAGCAGGTTTGAACCTTGAAATCCACATGGAAAGAGAATTTACTCAGGAGTTCTGACTACATGGGTCTATGTGCATGCACTCATGCAAACAATTTAGAGGTTCTTTTAAGGACCACTTTGTTTTTACACATACGGGTTTGCATGCAGTATCAGTGAAGGCCAGAAGAGGGGCATCTCCTGGGCCTTATGGGTCCTGTGGAAAAACAACCATGCTGACCCATCTCTCTAGCCCTTGCAAATGTTCTTTACTGTCAATCTGTGTCTCTAAGAAGCACTTTGGGAGAGAGGTTCTGGGCTTCTTTTGAGGTTTAATCATATTCTGATTATAATAAAACTTTCCTTGAACATTCTAAGTGCTCTAAGCCATGTGGTGGAACACACCTTTAATCACAATATCGAGGTAGGTGAATCCTTCCAGGCAAACTCTGCCAACAGAGTTTAAGTTCAAGACAACCAGGGCTACACAGAGAGATCCTGTCTCAAAAAACAAAGTGCTCTGTTCTAGTAATAAGTCATATCAGATAGGTATTTAAGAAGCGTGTGATTAAATTACTGTATAATCTTTGGATTCTGTTGTATTAGGGCTGTCTTGTGCTTTCCCTGTGGGGGCACTAGGATGCTAGGGCTTGACTTGGTTGCAGAAGACAATACTGGAAGAATGATGAAGCTTCCCAAATAAACACCCTAGAAATATATTAGAGGCAAGGTAGTTGTGTCCTATTATAGTGAAGGTTCTTTTGCTTAAAAACAAGTAATCCACTCAGCCCCCTGAGAAAAACTCCACAACTTGATTTTCTCAACTAATGACAGTGATACTGATGGAAATGACCTTCACTGTTTAAAGTCTTGCATATTTTTAGTGCTACCCTTGGTCAGGTCCCTGCTGGGAACCTCTTAGTAGCTCAGGTCCAGTGTGTGTGGCAGTATTCAAAGGGGAGATGATTGAATACTCACCCTTGGGAGGCTTGATTTTCTCATAGCACCGGAAGATAACAATGAAGAGAATTGCTTCTGCAATTTGGAAAACCATATAGAGAAGAGGAAAGAAGAAGAGTGGTCCGATGACTTCAGGGGGGAAGGTCACATTGAGGATGGTAGAACAGAGTTGGACGTTTTGAAATCCTGTTTCCATGCTGATGGTGCGTCTGCACCTGTGTGAGTAGGGAAAGGTGCTTAACACAAAAGACAGTTGGCAGCTGCTGTGACTGCCCTTCCCCCTTTTAACACTTTAGGCCTATAGCATCCAGTGTAGGAAGGTAGCAAGAACCTGGAAGTTGAAATACATAACGGGTTTGGAAAAAAATCAACCTGATTCCTCATGCCAATCTTAACTCTGAGAAGGATGGAGATGAAATGGTACAGAAGTTTATAAAAGGCTGTGTTGTGTGTGCATACATGCTTGTGCTGGGGACTGCTTGACCTTGTGTTTACCTTGTGTTTGTACTAGGCATGTACTCTACCAATGAGCTACATCTATCTGGCCCCAAGAAAGGCCTTTTCTTTTGAATTGCTTGGAAATTGTGATTGGTCCTTTTATAGAACTGCTAAGTTAAAACTTGAAAGTAGCAGATGAGTGAAATTGGGAGCCAGTATCATTCATCAGTTATGTTAGTCTTGTAAGATAGTTGTACTTTTGACTAGACAGGAGATTGAAATGTTGCAGACCTCATCTTGTTCCTGTTTGTAGCTAACATCTCCATTCCCCCCCCCC
Source organism: Mesocricetus auratus (assembly GCF_017639785.1). Lineage (NCBI taxonomy): Eukaryota > Metazoa > Chordata > Mammalia > Rodentia > Cricetidae > Mesocricetus > Mesocricetus auratus. Next base: position 35,989,050 of record NW_024429186.1, on the reverse strand, counting down.
CACACACACACACAGGGTTTTTCTGTGGCTTTGGAGGCTGTCCTGGAACTAGCTCTTACAAACCAGGCTGCCTCGAACTCTTCCCTCTGCCTCCCGAGTGCTGAGATTAAAGGTGTGCGCTGATGCTAACATGACTAATTCTAGAACTTGTCATTAGAAGCAAATGCCAGCCCCACTATGTTATCTTTGAAAGCTTTACTTCCCTAATTTTGCTTTCCATTTTCTGGATTGATGTTTATATTTAGTGAATACATATTCCAAGTGTGTTAAGGTAATTTACTGGCTTTAGTGCATTATGAGAATGCTGGGATTACTTTTGGTGCTGTGGCCATTGTGATCTGTAGCATCCAGAATTAGTGGTACTGCAGCACTGGTCATGGGCAGCCTTTTCCCTTGAGTGGTATACATGCATAGTAATTTCATCTTTATCAACATGGCTGCAATAGTGGATTTTGTGTGTGCTTTGCAAATGAGCATCTCTTAGGGTATAGGGTGATTTTCTCTTAATGCAGTGGTTCTCATCTTGGGGGTTGAAAGACTTACACAGGGGTTGTCTAAGACCATTGGAAAACACATTTCCATTATGATTCATAACAATAGTAAAACTACAGTTATGAAGTAGTAATGAAATAATTTTGTGGTTGGTGATCACCACCACAAGAGGAACTGTGTTAAATAGCTTCAGCATTAGGAAGGTTAACTATAGACTCCTACATTAAGTATTATAGGCCAGCAGACCTCTGATGTTCCCACTGACCCTCAAGTTGATTGATCTTTTGCAGTGGCTGTGTTTGTGAGTTGGGTTGCACTATAGCTAAAGACCCCAGCTAGGAGTACAACTTAACGTAACTTCTATCCTACATTGTTCTTGTCAGAAGAGCAAGATGAGTGGACAAGAAGAATTAGCAGTGGTATTAAAAGCTACCCCAGTCCACAAAGTCAGGCAGCTCCAGGAGGTGGGCGGGCTCTCAACACTGGGAGATGGTAGACCTCACTATTAGTGCAACACCTCCACCCTCTGTTTCTCATTGCTCACAAAGTCCTTGTTCGGTTGGTGCCCCACCATAAGAAAGGCCTGAGGGAAACGGAACCTAAGAGACCTACCTTGGATTGAGCTGGAAGAGAGCAGAGAGAGCGTAGCCCAGTAGGAAGCCAGAGAAAGGCATTAGGGAGGAGGTGGCCAGTAATGGCGGTGTCATGGCGAACTTGATGCTGTTGCCCACATTGATGATAGACAGGACTGTGACCGCCACACTGAGTAAGAAAGTGATGGTCATTCCTCCCTGGACATGGGGACAAAAAAAGGACATTAGAAGGGTGTGGGTGGACACAGGAGTGGGAAGACACAGGAATTGTTAGCAGAGGTCATTTTTATTAGAACAGGAAGGAGATACGAAAAACCTTTATCTCCCATTTTTGTGTGTGGGGTTTCTTATAAGTAGCTAGAAAACGTTTGCTAATTTTTTTTCTTTTTTTTTTTTTTTTTTCTTTTTTTTTTTTTTTTTTTTGAGACCAGGTTTCTCTCTATTGTTTTGGAGCCTGTCCTGGAACTCTGTAGACCAGGCTGGCCTCGAACTCACAGAGATCTGCCTGCTGAGTGCTGGGATTAAATGCATGTGCTACCAACACCTGGCTTGTTTGCTAATATTTTAATGACTAAAACATCAACCAAGCACAGCCAGCTGCTTTTGACATAGCTCAGACTGCTGTGAAATTCAATGACTTTTGTGCTGTAGCTGTGAAAAGATGAGATTCCCTGGTCCTGTGAAACTGATACTTATAAGCAATGTTTTCAGTCTGTAAACATTTGCACACGACTGTACCCAAAAGTGTTTTGGAGCTTTTTTCAGCCTCCATTACAGGGAGGAACTTCATTTTGTTTTAGAGCAGCAATTCTCAACTTATGGGTTGCACCCCTTTTGGGGGGAGTCAAATGACCCTCTCACAGAGGTTGTGTCAGACCATCGGAAAACAAAGATTCACAATAGTGACAAAATCAGTTATGAACTAGAAACAAAAATTTTATGGTTGGGGGTTACCACAACATGAGTTATTAAAGGGTTGCAGTCTTAGGGAAATTGAGGGGCTCTGTTTTAGGGTGAATTGCCAAGAGTCATTAGAAGCAAAACTGATGCACAAGACGGTTGAACCAGGTAGCCTAATGATGAGTAACCCTAAAGAGAAACCTGCTCACTTGTGTGATCTGGAAACAAGGTGGGGAAGTTCCAGGAACGTGTAATAGCATTTTTATAAACTCTGTAACTCCATCTTGCCCCCTCTCAGTAAGTGAGGTAGAAACATGTACTGGGTGCAATGGCATCTTTTTATCCTAAAGTTAACTTTGCAGTTGCATCTTACATACACTACTGTGAACCCTTAATTGGTAGGTTCTGGTGAAATAATTGCTCAGGGTTTTCATTATGAAACAAGGATGTAAATTTTCTCCCATGCTCTTTGCAGCATGTTCCAAAATGTGTAAATTTGTCTTGGTTTTTCATCTTTTGAATAAAGAAATGTATAGCAACATACTTGGTTATCAGTTATTTTGTAATGATTATGCTGCAACTTGGCTCTAGTTTCCATTTTATTCCTGTGTGTGATGTTTACTTGATTTTTTTTGTGAGACACCCACCTCTACATGTCCATAGATGCTACAAGGAAGTACTCTGGCCTAGGGTGGGAGCCTTAGGTTCTTAGGTCATTGGGGGCATGTCCTCTCTATTGTGTCTTGGAATATGAACTGCCCCTTGCCAAGTGACCCAGCATCCAACTAGAGCCCCTAGGACAGAGCAAAAGAAAAAGAAAAAAAGGAAAAAAAAGCTCTCCTAAATTGCCTGTGGTGATAATTGCTGTTACCATGCTTTGTTTAAGCAGGACCCTCAGTTCTTACCTTGATGATGTAGGGAACATACTGTGGCCTTTTGGTCTTGAGGAAGATCCCTAAGCTACAAGGAATGAGAACCATGACCAGTGATATCATAATGCCTCCATAGGGCACCTTGTCCTTGAGGTCTCCGTCATAGATCCCTTTTGTGTAGATGTACAAGAGGAGAGGCATCATGCCCAAGGCAGCAAAGGTAGAGCAGGTGGTCATCACAATGCTGAGTGGGAGATAAAGAAAAAGAAAAACTCGGGTAGATGTTTGAGTATGCTAGACACGGTGTTGCGTACCTTATACCACTTTGTTGGGCAGTAAACAGTAAGCATGCTGTTCTGTGGTGATACCTTGCTTGTACAAGTAAAGCCTGTCTGAAGATCAGAGAAAAGGAGCAAGCCACAGCCACACCTTACCTCCTTAGCATCTCAGCAGACGGGAGAGTTCCTGTTTCTTCCTGCTTGTACCCTCTCTCTGCCCAGTCTTCTCTAAAGAAGCTGAGTAAACACTAGACTTACTCCAAACTGCACATAGTAAGTGGCTGATAGAAGACACAAGCTCAGGCCTGTCCAGCTTCTTCAAAACCCATGTGCTTTATTGAAGAAGATGCCATTCCAATTTAAATAAAACCAGTTTTTCTTGACTGATGATTGAGTTGGAGGACCCACCTCACTATGCATGCCAGCCCTGGGCAGGTGGTCCTGGATGCGTTAAAGACTGAGAAAGCCATGAGGAGCAACTCAGCAGCAGCTACCCTCCATGGCCTCTGCTTGAGTTCCTTGCTGCAGGTTCTCATCCTGCCTTTCTTCAATGATGGTTGTGATGTGGAAGTATAAGCAAAATAAACCCCTTATCCTCAAGTTGCTTTTGGACATACTATATTATTAGAAACCATAGTAAGATAGACACAGAAAATTCAAGATTCAATGTTAAAAAGTTTAGTACATCAACAATGTTATCACCTCTTTTATATATTGCAGTAGACAGCAAGAGAAATAGGAGTGGATAGGAAGAGAAAAAAATTTTTTTGGTTAAGGATTGATCATAGAGGAAATTTTCCATTATAACTAAAAAATTAACAGGGCTATAAACATATGAGCAATCTAAGATAAATTGGGATCAGATATGCTACTAAGAAAAAAATTAATGATTAATTTTATATGCATTGGTGTTTTGTCTGCATATATGTCTGTGTGAGGGTGTTAGATCCCCTGGAACTGGAACTATAGACAGTTGTGAGCTGCCATGTGGGTGCTGGGAATTAAACCCAGGTCCTCTGGAAGATCAACCAGTGTTTTTAGCTGCTGAGCCATCTCTCTAGCTCCTCAGAAAGGTTTTTTAAAAGATGGCATTTGTAATCAAAATTATAAAATATTTTGAAATAAATCAAGGAGATGACAAGATTTTTACTGAAGAAATTATGAAACATCAGACTGCTTAATAATCCTCTTGTAGAATGTAAAGATTTGTCGAACTGGTTTAATAAAGTGCTGATTGGCCCATAGCCCAGCAGGAAGCATAGGCAGGGCAACCAAGCCAAGAATGATGGGAAGGAAAAGAGCAGAATCAGAAGACCGTCAGTCACTGAGGAAGCAGCATGTATAGAAAATAAGGTAACAAGCCATGAACTAACCACATGGCAAAGCATAGATAAGAAATATGGGTTAATTAAAATGTATGAGCTAGTTAGTAACAAGCCTGAGCTATTGGTGGATCATTTATAACTAATACATATTAAGTCTCCAAGTCAGTTATTTGGGAAATGGCTGCTGGTTATTTGAGAACAGGCAGGGAGGAATAGAAACTTCCAACTACAACATCATAGAAAGGTATGGAAGAAGACCTAAGAGTGGTTCTACAGTCATGGCAGACCAGCGAGATGGTTTGAGTGAGAGATGCCCCCTATGTGCTCATGTAGGTGAAAACTGGGCCTCAGTTGGTGGTGCTGTTAGGAAAGGTTATAGGGAGGGAGAGATTTGGTGGAAGAAGTATGTCACTGGGGGTGGGCCTTGAGGTTTTATAGCCCACCCACTTCCTGTTTGCTTTTACTACTTCCTGTATATGGATGATGTGATCATCCAACTTCCAGCTCCTATCATACCCTCCCCATTATGATGGACTATCCCTCTGGAACTATGAGTGAAAATAGTCTCAAAACTTGTGTGTAAATGCTGGGGTAGGAGAGATGGCTCAGGGATTGAGAACATTAGCAACTTCTGGAAGACCTGGGTTCAATTCCCAGCAGCCACATGGCAGCTCACAACCATTTGTAACTCCAGTTCCAGGGGATCTGACTCCCTGTAAAGAGGACATCAGGCAGGCATGTGGTTCACAGACATTCAGGTAAACACACACACACACACACACACACACACACACACACACACACACACACACACATTCAATGTAAGGTTCATCAGAATTCTAGAAATTTTATAGATTTGAAAGCTGATCCTAAAATTCAAGTACAAAAGTAGAAAGGTGAAAAACTGTTATCATTTTCATGAAGTGATCTGTAAAGTCACTGTAATTAAGAAAATGCACTGACAGAAAAACAGCCACATTGACCAATAAGATAGAGTCCAGATAAAAGTTCAACCTTGTTTGACTAATAAGAGAGGTGGTGCTAAGTAGTACTGGAGGAAAAAAATGAATGGTGCTTAATATTTATTCAGATGGAAAATAAGATTAGATAGGATTGGATCACTCATAAAAATAAGTTGTAAGTTGATTTAAGATTTCCATGTGATGGGGGAACAGGAAGGTTGAGTGGAGGGGGTAGAATAGGGGGAAGAGGGAATCATAGGTTAGAAGACAGATCAGGCACCAGTGAGACCTCTAGTGATCTAAAGGGATGACACCAATTGGCAAGCTAAGCAATAGTGGAGAGACCACCTCGAATGCCCATTCCTGATAATGAACTTGATGTCTATAACTATCCGGGAGCCTTCATCCAGTGACTGATGGAAGCAGAGGCAAACACCCACAGTTAAACACTGAACTGAACCCAAGGAACCCAGTGACACAGAGAGAGGAGCGATGAGCAAATTGGCAAAGAATGGGCTGGCAAAACCAGCAGAGACAGCTGATCTGAACAGGGGAGAGCTCTCAGACCCCAGACCGATGGCTGAGAGGCCAGCATGGGACTGATCCAGACCCCCCCCCCCCCGAATGTGAGTGTCAGTGAGGAGGCCTGGGCAACCTATGGGGCCCTGAGCAGTGGATCAGTGTTTATCCCTGGAATACAAACAGATATCTTGTGTTCATAACACAAAGAGGGATGCTCTCTCAGCCTGGACTCTTAGGGGAGTGCCTGGACCTTACCCTGAGTGAAATGACAGACTCTAGACTCTGGAAGGAATTGGCAATAGGGTGGGAGGCTGGGGGTTGGGGTGGTGGAGGGGTGAGGAAGGAGGGGAGGGAGAGGGAACTGGGATTGACATGTAAAACAAGCTATTTAAAATTAAAATAATAATAATAAAAAAAGATTTCCATGTGAAGTCGGGTGGTGGTGGTGCACGCTTTTAATCCCAGACCTTGGGAGGTAGAGGCAGGGAGATCTGTGAGTTCGAGGCCAGCCTGGTCTACAAAGCAAGTTTCAGGACAGCCAGAGCTGTTACATAAAACAACTCTGTCTTGAAAAACAAAACAAGGCAAATACTTTTCAAGTTTTTCAAAGAAAATATAGGAAATATCCTTGTAGACAGTAAGGATTTATTAAATCTCTGACTAGTCATGATAATAGTCATGATAAAACAGTATAGCTAAGTTAGAAGCACTTACTAAGTGTAAGACGTCTGTGTGTGTGTGTGTGTGTGTGTGTGTGTCCCACACTGAAGAGATACATTCAAATCACTTTGTAAATCAAAAAAGTTCTTTCAGAACAACCCCATAGAAACACAGTCCATCCCTCTTCCAGATGAAGACACCCAAATGATTATCCACAAAAGGTGCTAGGCCTCCCATGAAGTCCAGTTAAATTGTGATTTGCTACACACCAACCAGCTGACAAAATGACAAAGCCCAGTGATTCCAAATAAAAAGATGCTGAAAAAAACGGAGCAGTGGTGGCGCACGCCTTTAATCCCAGCACTCGGGAGGCAGAGGCAGGTGGATCTCTGTGAGTTCGAGGCCAGGCTGGCCTATAAAATGAGTTCCAGGAGAGCCAGAGCTGTTACACAGAGAGACCCTGTCTCAAAAACCAAACCAAAACAAAGCAAAAAGGCACCCAAAACCCAGATTTCCCCCCTAAGGAATTGTGAAGTGGAGCAGCTCTGGAAGCTTCCTTGCAGATGACGTGTGAGCCCCGTAATCTCCAGTCCCTGCTCTTACCTCACATGCTCTCACCTGGGAACAAGGTAGCCATGTGCTTGGGGCAGTCTACAGCAAGTATTTTACTGACACGCCTAACTGTGTTGGCTAGTTTTGGTGTCAACTTGACACAAACTAGGGTCATTTGGGAAGAAGAAATCTTCATTGAGAAAATGCCTCCGTAGAATTGGCTTGCAGACAATCTGTAGGACATTTTGTGTTTTTTGTTTTTGTTTTTGTTTTTGACTGAGGATTGACGGGGAAGGGCGCAGCTGGTGGTTCTGGGTGCTGTGAGAAAGCAGGCTGAGCAAACCATGAGGAACAGGTCAGTGAGTGAGCAGCACTGCTCCATGGCCTCTGTATCAGCTCCTGCCTTGAGTTCTTGCCCCAACTTCCCCGGACAATCAACTATAAACTGCAAGGTAAAATAAGCCCCTTTCTCCCTAAGTTGCTTTTGGTCAGGAAGCTAAGACACCAGCTCTTAGAGCAAATTGCCAAATGTATGTATGACCTGTTGATACTAAATTTAGAACATGCAAATACAGTAGATTATCTGTTTGTGCATGTGGCTGGTACATGCGGGTTTGAAAATATCTTGTATGTATGGGGATAGTTTAAAAAGAACGCAGGGCAAGGGAGGGAGTCGCAGAGGGAGAGATGATCAGGGGTTAAGAGCACCGGCTGCTCTTCCAGAGGTCCTGAGTTCAATTCCCAGCAATCACATGGTGGCTCACAACCATCTGTAATGAGATCTTGTGTGTATGAAGACAGAGCACTCTTGTACATAAAACCTACAAATAAATAAATTAAATCTTGAGAAAGAGAAACAGAGAGAGAGAGACAGAGAGAGAGAGAGAGAGAGAGAGAGAGAGAGAGAGAGAGAGAGAGAGAGAGAGAGAGAGAGAGAGAGAGAGAGAGAGAGAGAGAGAGAGAGAGAGCACCAGGGACTGGAAAAATGGCTTAATACTTAGGAGTGCTTGCTGTTCTTCCAGAAGACCCACATTCGTTTCCCAGCACACCTCCTGCAACTCCAGCTCCAGTTCTGGAGTCCTCTTCTGGTCTCAGCAGGTACACACGAACACACATGGCACACACATACATAGACACACTCACACACATTGAGAGAGGGAGATACACAGAGAGACCGCCAGGAATGATGGTGGCAGCTTGTAATTTCAGCAGCCAGGTGGGGACAGGAAGACCAGAAGTTCAAGGTCATGTTTGCCTACACAGTGAGTACAAAGCCATCCCTGGCTACATTAGACTCTGTCACAAACAACCTAAAACAAAACAGCAGCAGCATACGAACAAAAACGATAAAAAAAAATGTCCTTGGAGTTGCTGGAGCCAAACCCTGCTCTCTTCGAGGTGTGGGAGAGGGAATGAGATTGGGAAGCGTATGGTGGCTTCTGTGCAAACGATTGGTCTCTTTATAGACCAATTTACAAGTTGTGTGTTTGTCTTCTCGTCCAGAGACATCATGCTTACTCTGGCTTTGTGTCGGGAGTTCTAGAGTGTGTTCTGGGACTTTGTGTGCGTTGACACTTAGATGTGTAGAGCCGTGTTCCCAGAACCTCAGGCATTTATTTTCCCTCACAATTACAGATATTGGGGACTGTCAGAGGTATCCACTCCCCACCTGCTACCACCTGTGACTATTGTAGTACTCAGTTTACCCGGAAGGACCTGGATGGGAGGTGACCTCCAGATTCTTGCTCCTAAGATTGCAACATTGTGGACCTTGTTTCTGGTTAAGGTGGGATGGCATATTTGTGTTTCCATTCTTCCTTTCTTGTTTGTTTTGTTCTTGTTTGTTTTTGCTTTTTCAGGCAGTTGTAACCTACAACTTCATGTGTAGTGGAGGGTGACCTTGAACTCCTGACACCTTCTGCCTTCACCTTCCACATGCTGGCATTACAGGCCTGTGCTACCATACCAGGCTTACTTCCAAGTTCTTTTATCTGAGATGGACTCTCAAGCATTCCCCTCCCTCAGCCACCTGGCCACTGGGGTAGCTGGGATGACAGACATTCACCACTGCCTCCAGCCCCTTCTTGCTTAAGGATGGACGGGTCCTGCTTTTTTTTTTTAAATCTGTAAACTGGAAAGGAGTAGAAAGATTAGAGGCACATGCTGAGGACACTGTGAAGTGACTGTCCAGTCCCTATGGTGAAGTGGGAAATGTGTAGGGATCGCAATGGCTTCCTTTGTCCTAGTGGGGAACTTGTAGGGATCCTGGTGTGGTGTCCAGGCCTTTTGTCTCCCTGACCACTGACTCTGGGCTCTGTTTGGGGACCAGCAGGTTAAAGGCAGCAGAGTGTTTGAGGACAGCAAGAGTCAAGGTGGTCCCCAACAAACTCGCTTCCTCTATGTGTTTTCTCTTGCCTATGCGTCTTTAAGGAAGGGTCTGCCCTGCCTGGCTGTCTGGTTCCCCCCTCAGACTTAATTCATTTTGAAGACTGAACAACCATGGGAGAGGGCTCTGAGCCCTCTTTTGCATGGCTCTTAGGAGACCGTTGGCAGGTTTATTGACTTCTGTTTCCCTGGGGGTAATATTCAGCAAAATGGAGCAATGGGAGTCTCACCATTTACTTCTTCTTCTTCTTTTTTTTAAAGAAACATATCTTTTTACTTATTTACTTTTATACCAAGTGTGTTGGTGTTTTGCCTGCATGTATGTCTGTGGAGGTGTCTGATCCCTTGGAGCTGAAGTTATAGACAGCTGTGAACCGCCATATGGGTGCTGGGAATAGAACCCAGGTCTTCTGGAAGAACACTCTGTGCTCTTAACCACTGAGCCGTCTCTCTAGTTCCTCACCATTTGTTTCTAACTCTTAAGTGGAACATAGTGAGCTTAAAGAGAGGCCTCAAAGTAGACCAGCGTCTTGCCCTTAGACGCTGTTTGGTTTGCTCAGACTTTTAGATACATTTGGATGACTTGGTGATGTTTGAAATTTTGGAGATTTCACTTAAAAATGGAGATTCAGCTTCAGAAACCTTGGGGCTGGAGAGATGGCTCAGTTGTTAAAAGCACTGGCTGCTCTTCCAGAGGTCCCGGGTTTGACTCCCAGCATCCACATAGTGACTCACAACCATCTATGGTTGCAGTTTCAGGGGATCCAGTACAGTCTTCTGGCCTGCATGGACCCCAGGACATGCGCACAGTGTCCTTATATACACTCAGACATATAAAGTAAAAACCCTTAAAAAAGAAAGCCAGGAAACTGATGTCTGGATTCCCCTCCTGTACAATACTCAGGTCTGATCAGAGGGGCCAGTGTCTTTGAGCCTGATGGGCAGGTCCATTCACTCAGTCAATGAACAGGCTAGCTCGAAAGACATGTGAGTAGATGCACCAGCTCTGCAGCCAGCCAGCCTATCCAAAGGAGTTAAGTTCTAAGACTGTTTCCTTATCTGTGAATGTGGTCAGTAATAGCACTCTGTCCTGTATGTACCCATCCAGGTCAGCCACTGAAACAAGGATCAGTGCAGGATGTACACAATAGACAACAAGGGAATTAAGAGAATAAACTGGGACTTTGTGGGGGCTGCAGAGATGGCTCAGTAGGTAAGAACACTGGCTACTCTCCCAGAAGATCTGGGTTTGATTCCCAGCATCCACATGGCAGCTCATAACCATCTGTATCTCCATTTTCAGGGGAATCCAGTGCCTCCTTCTGGCCTCCTTGGGCACTAAGCACATGTAGTGCACAGACACATATATACAGGTAAAACCCCCATACATATAAAGAATAAGTTTAAAATTTGACTTTGATGAAAAGAAATGTTTAGTGCAAATTCCTACCATCACTGTCATTGCTGTCATGCATGCAGTAATTCTCAGGACAACTGACATTCAAAGTCTGGCAGGGCATGGGGGTAATATTCACACTCAGCCAATGGGATCTGAGGCTTGGTTAATGTGTATGAGTAGGACAGGCTTGCTTGGGAGGAAGGGACTTTGACAGGAGATGGCCATATCAACACCCATGGCTGAGTCTGGAACTTGGAACCAGAGGTTGAGCAAGTTTTCTCTCTGCTTATTAGCCTGAGTAGGGCCTTGCCTAACCTGGGCAAGTGCTGGGACCTCATTTCCACCTGAGGTGTCTTCCAATGGCGATCTCATTACATCTGACAACAGGATGAAGGGTCTCTGATAACTGGGTGAAGGGTCTCGGTATACCTCAGATGCCCAGACACTGGGGGTGAAGGGTCTTGGCATACCTTGGATGCCCAGACACTGGGGGAGAGCCTTTGGAGTCTCTTCTCTGCAGGAATTTGAGATGTTCATTTGGTCCCAAGTCACCTTGGTCTCCCTGGAATGTGCAGAACCCTTTATGGCCCTTCTAGATTTTTAGTTCCAGAGTCAATGCCATGCCATGGTTAGGTGGCTTCAGTTCTCAGGGACCCTGGTTGAAATCTGCATTCCTTTAAAGCAATTCTTGAGACACTTCTGTGAGTTCAGGGTGTCTAAGATGCTTCTGGACCAGCTTGGCATTTTTCACTTGGTACTTAAACCAAAGAGACTCCAGAGCCTGCCCCAACTTAGCATAAACCTTTGACTATCAGCGCCAACCTTAATCCAACTCCTACTTCCCCCTTTCCTGGCTCCAGCCCAGATCTTCCCCAGATAATGTCATCTCCCCCGCACCCCAATCCCACACTACTCCCTCCTAACCCTTAGTCTTACCTGAGGTTCATGTCCCCCTTCATGGCCAGGGTGAAGAGGTTGGACAGGTTCCCCCCGGGAGAGCAGCCACAGATGAGGATGGCCAGTGCCTCAATTGGTTTCAAATGGAAGACCTTGCCCAGGACAAAGGCAGCGAGGGGCATGATACCGTACTGGGACAACATGGCAATGACCACCCCTTTGGGCTTCCGGAAGTGAGCCTTGATCTTGCTGAACTCCATGGTGCAGCCGAGTGAGAACATGACAAATAGCAGCATGAACACCAGGATGACACTCAGCGCCTTGTCTGTGGGGCGGTGGCCAAAGCCAGGCGGCAGAGAGAAATTTAAGGGGGCTGAGATATTGTGTACCTCCATCCTCTGGCACGGCGGGGACCACCCTGGTTCTTCGCTGCTGGCCTTCCTTGCCCAGTGCTTGCTGAATGTTTTCTTTAGTTTCCTTTCAGGACAGAGTTTCTGGACAAAATGTAGCTGTGGGCAAATAAAAGATTATGCAATCTGTAGAACCATTGCTCGCTCTGGCTATGGCTCCAAAGGGAGGAGAGCCACAGCCTTATCTCCCTGGGTCCCCTACCTTGTTCAAGTTCCCCGACCTCTGTGCCTGCTGGGTGCCACTCACACCGCACAGGGTTGGTCCTTTCCTCTGACCTCTGTTGACATGCTTCTCTAGCTCCTCTGAGACCCACGTAGGACCTGCAACCAACCAGGTTTACCTTTTCCTCTTCCTTCCAGCTCAGGCCCTGTTGCCTCAGGTTGTTCACCTGGAAAGGTGCCCTCCCCATGCCCAGTGAGTCCCCAGGTGAAAGGGACTGTACTACCTTTGGTTCCCTCACATAGGCAGAGCCTGAGGGCCGCTGGACAGTATAGGGGCATGCGGTGTTGCTGCCTCCAGGAGAGGATGTTTCCTCCTGTGAGACCTTGTTTTGGGCCCATACCTGGACCATGTGCAACATCAGCAGCATCCAAGAGGCGGGTGTGACTGTCTTGCACCACACCCCTCCCTTCCTCTTAGGGATGGGAGGGGGTGGGTCTTTCATAAGCAGTTTTCTCTTGGCTGGTTGGAGCCCACAGGCTCTGATAGAGGCCTCGTACAGTCCTAATTGCTGAGATTTGTGACAAGGCTTATGGTCACTTTCTTTAGGTTTTCTTGAGATGAAGGTCTTACCATGTAGCCCACACTGACTTTGAATCTGTGACATTCCTGTCTCATCCTTTCCCACGCAGGGGCTATGGGTATGAGCCACCACACCTAGTGTGATTAGGCCACTGTGGGGCAGAGGTAAACAGACTTTTGGCTTGGTGTAACTACTTGAAAACGAGAGCTCCTTCACATACTACTTTTGTAAGGCTCCCAAGTTGGGTTCCCAGTGTCTACGGCTTATAACCACCTGTAACTCCAACTTTAAAGGATCTGATGTCCTCTTCTGGCCTCCACAGGCACCCATACTAACATGTACCCCTCCTCATATGCATATTTTAAGTAAACTAAAAAAATAAAAAAGACAGTGAGAGACTCTTTGACAATGGTATCTGTGATCTCTAGATCCTGCATAGATGGGGATGTGAAAATAGTCCATACATTCCATATCACGCCCACGAGGCAGCTGCTCCATGGAGTTGTGCAATGCATAGCGTGTTCACTGGTGTGGGTGACATAAGACTGACATCCTTTTCCCTTAGAGAGTGTTTGATGTGAATGTTTTCCTGACGTTTGAGTTGGACTGGTCTCAAGAGAAGGGAGGTTAGAGTGCTGAGCAGTGCATGTGGATGCCAGACACTCTGTGGGATGCTAGCCATGCTGTGCAGGTGCTAGCCATTCTGGGGGTACTAGCCATTCTGGGGGTATTAGCCATTCTGTGGGGGTATTAGCCATTCTGTGGCGGTGCTAGCCATTCTGGGGGTATTAGCCATTCTGTGGGGGTGCTAGCCATTCTGGGGGGTACTAGCCATTCTGGGGGGGCATTAGCCATTCTGTGGCGGTGCTAGCCATTCTGGGGGTATTAGCCATTCTGTGGGGGTGCTAGCCATTCTGGGGGGTACTAGCCATTCTGGGGGTATTAGCCATTCTGTGGGGGTGCTAGCCATTCTGGGGGGGTACTAGCCATTCTGGAGGGTACTAGCCATTCTGGGGGGTACTAGCCATTCTGTGGGGGCACTAGCCATTCTGTGGGGGTATTAGCCATTCTGTGGGGGTATTAGCCATTCTGTGGGGGTATTAGCCATTCTGTGGGGTGCTAGTCATTCTGTGCGGGTACTAGCCATTCTGTGGGGGTGCTAGCCATTTTGTGGGGTGCTAGTCGTTCTGTGGGGGTACTAGCCATTCTGTGGGGTACTAGCCATTCTGTGGGGTACTAGCCATTCTGTGGGGGTGCTAGCCATTCTGGAGCATTGATGGTGGCCTGAAGGAGGCTGCTTTCTCCCTTTGGGGCAAGCCAACAAGCACAGACATTCCTTCTGCTTACTAGCCAACATGGTTTGAGTGGCCCGCTTGCCTTGAAAGACTGAAACCTTGCAAACTGTGAGCTGAAATGAATAGTTCTTCCCTTAAAAGACAGCTGAGTGCTCCCGTTGGAGGGAGGGGAATCGGACTGCACCTCTGGACGGGAAACCCCACATCTGCATCGTCATCCATCACCTGGAGCTCCGCCCAGCATCACACCATTCACAGCAGTTTTGTGGAAAGCCTGCCCCTGTGGCACAGGCACATGTAAATCACTCATCTGTTCAATGACCAGGGGCACAAAACTCCCAATTTAACGTACTTAGAAGCTAAAAGAGTAGCAAAGGCTAACAACTGATGCCTGCATCAGGAAAATGCCAGCACTATGTAATGGAATTTTGATAGTGATCACATTTTGACTAGACCCAAATCAAAGATCAGTAAAAAAAGACCACCTGATTACAGCCATCTAATGTAGTAATTGATGAAAGTGAGCATTACCAATTGATGCTAAAACCCTTGGCAGGGGAAATGTGGTTGGTGATTAGGATGTTCACATGGGAGAGGGTCTCACCCTACAGATAAATCGTTAGTTGTCAGAGGCCTCCGCCATAATTCAGTCTTAGCACCATTACGTAGCAGAAATACTACCTCTTAAGATAGGAAGCAAGTTCCGAGAATACAGATTTGTGGCTTATCTGCCTAGTGTAAATCAGGGCGTAGTAGGCTTGAACAATAGAAGGTAGATTGTGAAAGATAAAGTTAGAATCTGCAGTTAGGTTCCCAGAGGACCCATCCCACTGACCTTTGTTCCTCCAGGCTCACCACAGCTACAGTTAACACCCCCCATTCCTTCCCCTCCTCACTTCCTCTACATAAATCTCTTTGGGATGATATAAAAGTTGTCACCCTGATCAGATTTCTGTCTTGGTGTCCTTTCTCATATCTCCTGTCGCCCATCTTTCTCCTAGGTGTCCCCCAGTCCCCATGGTGAATGTCCCACGGGTCGGGGCAATTAATTATAGTGAGAAAGGTATGTATTAAGCAACTGGGCAGTTACTGTAACCAGTTTAAATTAGGAATTACTGATATCGAGGCAGATTCCTGTTACATGACTCCTATCATATGAAATATGTCATTGCAGGCACAATGTCTAATCCAAGTCTAACTAGTGTTTAGACCCAGCTGGAAATATAAATGCTAGAAAAAGGAAAGAAATGAAACACAAAGAAACAATGAAACAGTTTTAGATCACAGGACATTTAATAAAAAAATTGGAGGCAGGGTAGTGGTGGTGCACACCTTTATTCTCAGCATGTGGGAGGCAGAGACAGGTGGATCTCTGTGAGTTCAAGGCTAGCCTGGTCTACAGAGTGAGTTCCAGGACAGCCAGGGTTATGCAGCAAAATCCTGCCTTGGAAAATCAAACCAAATCAACCAACAACCAAACAAACAAACAAACAAAATTGGCATGTGGTTTTTAAAAAAGTAACAGGAATCCACTTATTATTTGTGTGTGTGCACATGGCATGTGTGTGGAGGCCAGAGGACAGCTTCCTGGACCAGTTCTCTCCTTTCATCTCTATGTGATTTCCAGGGGTCAGCCTCAGGCCATGAAGCTGGCGCATCAAGTGCTTTACCTGTGACCTTGCCTGCCCTCGGCTTGTGTCCTTGTAAATAGAAAGTAAATGAAACAAAATTAGGGGAGGACTTTCTAGACTAAAAGGAATTGAGACATAACCACTTGCAATCTATGAGTAGTTACTGAATTGAAAAAATATCTGAAAAAATTTCAGGGTAACTGTGGGTATTTGAATAATTATGGGGTGTGTATTAGCTGATATGTGTGTAATCTTTGCTGTGTAAGTATTGGTGTTGATGTGTCAGTATCTCAATGTTTCTGTCCTTCCAAAACTTGCATGTTGAAATCTTACCACCAGTGTTACAGAAAGTTGGCCTTAAAGTCATCCCTTAATGAATGGGATTCGTGGCCTTACCCTGGAACCCCATAATGATGTCTTGTGCCCCCCACCATGTGACCAGCCCTCACCAGATGCCAAATATACCAGGTCCTAGACTACACATGGCCTTGGACATGAGTCCCACCATTGAGCTACGTTTCCAACTCCAAGAATAAGCATTTTAACTGTGAGGAAAATGTTATTGACTAACATTGGGTAAAAGAGGAAAGGAAAGAGAGAAGAAGAAAAAAACACACTTAAGCTTTCATTGTTCATTGTGAGGAACAAATAGATAGCTGCTTAATTATAGGAAAATAGTGATATTAATTTCATTACAAAGGTAATAAGTAGAACAAAGATTACAATATTCCAAAAGCTGGAAGTGCATATAGTTCAATAGTAGTGTACTTGTCAATGTGCATGAGGTCCCGATGCCATGCTTAGTGTGCTGAATAACTTTATGTCAACTTGACACAAGTTAGAGTAACTGAGAAAATGGTCTCCATAAGCCATAAGATCCAGCTGTAAGGAATCCCACTCGTGCTGTCCTAGAACTCACTTTGTAGACCAGGCTAGCCTCCACCTCACAGAGATCTGCCTGCCTCTACTTCCCAAATGCTGGGATTAAAGGCATGTGCCAGCACCACCTGGCATAAGGCATTTTCTTAATTAGTGATTGATGGGGGAGGGCCCAGCCCTAGGTTCTATAAAAAAGCAGGCTGAAGAAACCATGAAGGGAAAGCCAGTAAGCATGGCCTCTGCATCAGCTCCTGCCTCCAGGTTCCTGCTCTGTTGGAATTCCTGTCCTGGCTCCTTTCAATGTTGGACTACAGTGCAGAAGTGTAAGTCAAATAAACCCTTTCCTCCCAAACTTGATTTTTTGTCATGGTTTTTCATCACTGTAATAGTAATCCCAACTATGACACCTAGTACCACGAAGCAGCCAACAAACCCATCAAAACTCATAAAAAACAGCAACTAGAAAAACCCTTCTGAGATCTGAGAGTTACTTACAGAAGCAATGATAATAGACCACTTCTTCAAAGTTACAAAACAGAAGGGGAAACACGATATTAGCATGACTAAATTAAGGTGAAGGTGCCTGTCCTATCAATAGATGCTGAAGTTGGCTTTAACTCACGTATCAAGAGAAAACCGATATATATCTAAGTGATGCTTTCCTTTATACTGGGATCAAGCAATTGACCATTTAAGAGAAGGTGTTTTCAGAAAGATTACGTGTGTGTGTGTGTGTGTGTGTGTATGAAGCCCAGAATTTTCTTTTCTTTTCTTTTCTTTTTGAGATAGAGTCTTATGATATAGCCTTGGCTGCCCTAGAACTCATTATCTACTCCAGGCTAGCCTTGAACTCACAGAGATTCACCTGCCTCTGTCTCTTACATGCTGTGATTAAAGGCATGCACCACCATGCTTGGTCAAAAAAATTTTTTTTCTAGACAGGGTTTCTCTGTGGCTTTGAAGGCTGTCCTGGAACTAGCTCTTGTAGACCAGGCTGGTCTGGAACTCACAGAGAACTGCCTGCCTCTGCCTCCGGAGTGCTAGGATTAAAGGTGTGCATCACCAACGTCCAGTAATTTTTTTTTCTTTATGGTGCTGGGAATTGAAGCCAGGGTTTCTTGTGTGCTAAGCATCTACTATGCTACTTAACTACACTCCCTGCTCTGCTCATAATTTTATTTAAGGTGAAGATGAAGGAAGGCTTATTATAATGCAGTTAGCAATAATTGGATAAATGGTCATCTGCACATCGAGTGACAAAGTGCAAGAGTTACAAAGACGAAATTGTAGGAGATGCAGGGAAGCACACGCATAGCAGGAGACTTTGATTCACTTCTCTGACCAGTGAGAGATCACTGGAAAAGTGAGCTGGGATGCAGAGGATCTAAACATATTCACAGAGATGGAGAGGCTTGTTGTCGCCCTTCCAAAGAACTTCGCAGTCTCTCCTTTTAAAAAATTAATAATATGCTATATTAAAAAAACAGCTTTACATGGATGTAATCTTGTCTGTCTGATTTGTGTGCACCGTCTGTGTGCAGACGCCCTTGGAGGCCAGAAGAGGGTGTTGTATCCCCTGGAACTGGGTTATAGGCAGTTGGAAACTGCCATGTGGGTGCTGGGAACTGAACCTGGGTCCTCCTCTGCAAGTGCACACACTTTCTTTTTTCTTTCTTTCTTTCTTTTTTTTTTTTTTTTTTTGGTTTTTCGAGACAGGGTTTCTCTATTGTTTTGGAGGCTGTCCTGGAACTCGCTCTGTAGACCCAGGCTGGCCTCGAACTCACAGAGATCCGCCTGCCTCTGCCTCCCAAGTGCTGGGATTAAAGGCGGTACGCACCACACACTTTCTTAGCAGCTAAGTAATCTCGGCAGGTTCCATAATTCCCCGAAGTGAGAAAGGTGATATATTATACACACTGTATATTATGTCTTATGTCATGTCTCATTTGGGTGCAAATGTAAACTGCATGAATTCTTTTGTTTTGTTTTGCTTTTTTTTTATTTTTTGGGGGGGACAGACAGGGTCTTGCTATGTAGCTCAGACTGGCCTAGAGCTTGTCTGCCTTGGCCTCTAGGTGTCGCCATGCCTGGATAGGATGGTCCTTGCTGTGAATCACACAGTGGGAGTAAATGGAGATTTTGAACAGTCACAAGAAAACGGTTTTAGAACACTTTCGACTCAGGGCTTTCAGAGTCGGGAAGCAGCCCTATTTGTTTTCACATAAGGGAAAAATTCTAATCTAGAACTCCCTAGAAACGTGAAACATTGTAGAAATGGCAATCTCGGGGGCTGGGAGAGAGTCAAAGTGAGGTAACCATTTTTGCAGGACTCACACTTCAAGTGGGGAGCGGGACAGGAAGACTCGAGTCATCTTCCAGTCTGAGGGAACAGGGTGAGACTAGCTGGCAGCCAGAGAAGAGGGCTGAGCATGATGGCTTCCCATAACTCCAAGCCCTGCCTCTTAGCTGTCTGTCAAAAGGAGCGCAGGTGTCTGCTGTGCGACTGGGCCGTGCTGTGAGGAAAACAGGCCAGGAGCTTTCAGCCAGAACTGGCCCCTCCTCTTTGGATTTTCAGAGGCATTGCTGGGGACCTCACACATCTTACAGCGCTGAACCTGTCCCCAGGTCTAAGACAGCTAGCTTGTCCGTATGTTTCCCGTGGCTGGGCACACTGCTTTCGCTCCCAAGGCACTTCTGAATTGTGTCCCATAAAATATATGTACAAATGCCAGAGTCTAGATCCAGAAGGCTGGGGCCAACACCAGTTCAGGCAGTTGATGGGGAAGTCCTTCTATATATATGTGTTTTTCTCTTATTGGTTGATGAATAAAACACCGTTGGCCACTAAGGCAGGAAGACAGGCAGGGCTAGGGGATGAGGAGAACTCTGGGAAACGGAGGCAGACGCAGTAGCCATGCAAAGGCAGGGAAGAAAGGACACAACAGGAGTTTCCCGGTAAGATGAGACCACGTAGAAATACATAGATTAGTAGTTACGGGCTAATCATTAGACAGATCTAGCCAATAAGAGGCCCAAGCCACTGGCCAACAGTTTTATAATTAACATAGCGTCTGTGTGTTTATTTGGGTCTCACGGGCAGTAAGACGGCTACAGGAGCAGACAGGACTAGAGCAACAGGCAATAGTGGCAGTGATATTGATCTCTGAAAGCTGTCAGCCCAGCAAATCCTGACAAGGCAGGGCAGGGGGTGGATGGAGGGCAGAGGGGATGGTAGTGGTGGATGAGGGACACCAGGTGCTGCCTGATTCGATGATTACCAGCTGGACGAGAGCCCTTTGATGCCCGGTGCACTCTGTGGCATGCGCCAGCATCCTCTTTCCCATGCACAGGGCTTCCTAACTGCTATGAGCTGTTCTTCATTCATTCATTCATTCATTCATTCATTCATTACCTAGTTAACTAATAAGTGCCGAGGCTTGAGCCCAGGACATTGGCCATGCCGAATGTGTGCTCTTTCACGGGGCTTACCCCTTTGTAAAACTCTCCAGCCTCCTTGGAAACAAACCTTTAATACTTTCACCGAGCAAGTTCTCTCAGTTATTCTGGAATCACCCCAGCTGTGATTTTTACCACACCCCGATCCTCTACCAGTTAGCCTGGATGATGACCTTTCTGCCATCACCTCCTGAGTCCTGGGTCTGAGACAATGTGCACCACCATGCCCAACTGGACAGGAGTTGCAACAGCTCTCAAGGCCTGGGTCTAAGCCGGGGGCCGTGGCACACGCCTGAAATCCCAGGACTTGGGAGGCAGAGGCAGGAGGACCAGGAGCACGAAGCTTGTTCTCATGAGCCTTCCATGAGGCAGGAGGACCAGGAGCACGAAGCTTGTTCTCATGAGCCTTCCATGAGGCTGGGGCAGCGAGGAGAGCTTCACCCCTAGTGCCTTGACCCTCTTGCAAATTTCAGCAAGCGCTTCATGGTCTGGCGGGAGCAGAGGTCATGGGGGTGGGTGGTTAGCCGCAGCATGATCCAGGGAGTCAGAAGTCCTCTCCAAATATTGATCTTCTCCCTTGGCTTACATAAAATGAGGTGACTTACAGTGGCTGGGTTTAGAGGTGGTGGAAGATGAACATGAGCATGACATGCAAAACACAAATATTGTCACCCAAAAAGCTGTCTGAGTTTGGTGGTTCCAGTCTGAGTTTTCAGGAGCACTGGGACTCTGGGGGCCTTCTGAGACTCTGCGACTTAGTATTTAATAATAAAAAAAAAGTGGAGATTTGGGCTGTATAAAACCACTCTAAAGCCGGGCGTTGGTGGCGCATGCCTTTAATCCCAGCACTCGAGAGGCAGAGGCAGGCGGATCTCTGTGAGTTCGAGGCCAGCCTGGTCTATAGAGCGAGTTCCAGGACAGCCTCCAAAACAATACAGAGAAACCCTGTCTCAAAAAAGAAAAGAAAAGAAAACAACAACAACAGAAAACCACTCTAAGCAGATGCACAGGTGATATGGGCATGAGCAGCAGTTTTGGAGAGACTACCAGCATTTGTGTCCCACAGTCTGCCTCCAGCCACATCTTGGTGTTTATTGCAACTATCAACATGTGAGTGAGAAGTTCCCAGTGTTGCCTGGATGCTCAGAATTTGCTCTTCTGTACATGCTATGTACTAAGTTCAAGCCAGTCTGGACTACATAAGACCTTGTCTTAAAAAATAAAAATGAAGGCCGGGCGTTGGTGGCGCACGCCATTAATCCCAGCACTCGGGAGGCAGAGGCAGGTGGATCTCTGTGAGTTCGAGGCCAGCCGGGTCTACAAAGTGAGTTCCAGGACAGCCTCCAAAGCCACAGAGAAACCCTGTCTCGAAAAACCAAAAATAAAATAAAATAAAAATGAGCTGGGCAGTGGTGGCGCACGCCTTAATCCCAGCACTTGGAAGGCAGAGGCAGGTCAATCTCTGTGAGTTCAAGGACAGTCTGGACTACAGAGAGAAAGACAGTTCCAGGACAGCCAGGGCTACACAGAGAAACCCTGTTTCAAAACAAAAAAACAAAAGACCCAAACCAAAACAAAAAACCAAACAAGCCAAAATTGAAAAGAAGAAAGAAGACTTTTCTTGACCCAGGGGTGGAGGTTGGGGCATAGAGGCAGGAGGATCACCTCTAGTTCAAAATTAGCTTGGTCTACATAGCAAGTTCTGGGCCAGCTTGGACTACAGAATGAAACCCTGTCTCAAACAAAACAGAACAGAACAAAAGAACACAACGAGGGTCTAACCAATGGTCTCAGAACAACAGCCAGTCAAGGGAGAGAAAGGAAGTCAGATGACAGGGAAATAAGGTCCTTGCCTCTGTCCCCACTTTCCACTTGGGTTGGGGACAGTCATCTGGGTAAATCTGGGGACTCTGAGTGTAGAGGACTTGTTCTCTCAGGTGTGGTCCGGGAGCCTTGTTTGGTATGCCAGACCTTCAGAGGCCAGTCCTCGTTATGTAGAGATGGCAGGGTGGCACATATGGGCAGAGCCGGTCCCTCCTGCAGCCTCCAGGGCATGCCCTTGGTTGGCTCTGAAGGGGCTTCCTGGATGGAAGATGATGATAGGAAGGTTCTGGGATGACTGAGATTGAAAGACTATTCTGGAAAAAAACGGAAGAGTCATTGTAGAGGGCTTGGGCGGGGACAGCAACGGGGGCGAGGCTTGGGAGCAGCGGAGGACAAGGAGCAAGTGACAAGGAAATGGCGATTTTATTTTCAGAGTCATGAGAATCAGTGAAGATTTTGAACAACGGAAGTGACATCATCTGGCTGTTCCACCCTGGCCGCCTGTGTTAAAACTCCTACAGCAGCTTCCGTTCTCCATCGTGTCACAGGATCAAGGTGGAAAAGAGAACCCCATGTGGGAACTCGGTATCAGCCAGCATGTGTGTGGGAGAGATCAGAGACCGACCCCGGGGAAGCCAACGAGTTGGCGCGGATCACAGGCCAGGGACCTGCAGTTTCCCAAACTAGATGCACGGTTAGGTCCCGTGTCGCAGGAGAAATGAAGAGACTGGTGTTCACTGCACGGTCTGTGGAACCAAGGCAGAAGAGATTCTGGAGAAAGGTCCGAAGGCGTGGAAGTAAGACTTTTATGGAAAACAACTTCTCGGATGCTGGAACTGTTGGTTTTGGGATCCAGGAACTCATTGATCAGGGCGTCAAATATGACCGAGCATCGGGTTCTATCATGGACGTCTTTGTGTTGCTGGGAAGGCCAGGTTGCAGCATCAGACACAAGCACAGGACAGGTTGGTGGATCCAGACACAGACTCGTTAATGGAAGCCTTGCGCTGGATGAAGGATGCTGGGACCATCATTCCTGGAAGACCAATTTTATAAAAGGCCAATAAGATTTTCCCAGAAGAAAAACAAAGCAAAGCAAAAACTAAACAACAACAACAACAACAACAAAAAACTCCCTCAGGAGACTTGGAGTTGAAGCAGGAGGATGATCTCAGTAGCCCAGGTAGGATGAAGGGTGCTTCGACTGTGCCCTGTCCACCCAATGTAAGACTGAACTGACTTATGCTGGTGGTATAAAATGCACACTGAATGTCAAAGGCAGTACACAAATAAGAAAATAAAAGAATCACATTGATGCTTTAACACTATAGAACACACGATGAAATGGCAGTTACCTTATTTATTTGTCTTACATTAAAAATGTTTCACATTCCCAGTGGGAGGATAAGGATATCAACATAGTCACTGCTTGCAGTGCTTGAGATGGTTTCCTTTGCTCTGTAAAAACGGCAGGGGCTGCCTCTGGAAAGGTGTTGGGAATCTTCGTTTAAGCAACATGGGTGACGTATGTTTTTAAAAGACAGCCCCAGTCCAACTGAGCTAGGGGCTGCACATCTGTAACCCCAGGCACACAGGGAATTCGAGGACAGCACGGGCTACAGGAGAGATGCGTTTCTAAAAAATCAAACAATCAAAAAAAAAAAAACCCAAGGAAAACCACAAATCAAAATCAAACAAGCAAAATACGGAAAAAAAATAATGAAACATCAAAGAAAAAAGCACCCCACTAAACAATAAGAAAGATGTGTTCCAGCTAAGCATATATTGTACCAAATTGAAGAAGTCCCCAGGCTGGTTGTCAGCTTCCCAGAAGCCCTGTGTGGTGGTTTGAAAGAAAACGGCCCCCATGGGCTCATAGGAGGCGAGGCCTTATTGGAGGGGGTGTGGCCTTATTGGAGGGGTGTGGCCTTATTGGAGGGGATGTGGCCTTATTGGAGGGGGTGTGGCCTTATTGGAGGAGGTGCAGCTTTGTTGGAAGAAGTGTGCCACTATCACTTCCTGCTGCCTGCCAATCATATGTAGAACCCTCAGCTACTTCTCCAGTACCATGTCTGCCTGCACGCTACTGTGCTTCCTGCCTTGATAAAGGACTAAATCTCTGAAAAGTAAATGAGCCCCAATTAAATGTCTTCCTTTATAAGAGTTGCTATGGTCATGGTGTCTCTTCACAGCAATAGAAACCCTAACTAAGACAGAAGCTGGTGCCAGGGGCTGGGGTATTGCTGCATAGGCCGGATCATGTTTTTGTTTGGAGGAATATGAACTTTGGGATTTTGCATTAGAAAAGCAGTCGAATACTTGTAGAGGCATGGAAGACAGTGGTGCTGAGGGTGATTTGAACTGTGGGAGCCCAGGTCACGAGGTCTCAGAGGAGAAGAATATTTGTATGTGGCCTTGAGACCATACTTGTGATATTTTGGCTAAGAATGTGGCTGCTTTTGGTCCTTGTCCAAAAAGACTGCCTGAAGATAAACTGAAGAGTGTTGGATTAATTGCGTTAGCAGAGGAAATTTCAAAACAGCCCAGTATTGACTCTGTCATGTGGTTATTAGCAGTCACTCTTGAGATTTATAATGAAAAGGAGCAAGCTGAGCAAGGAAAAAATACAAAATGTGCAGTTCAGGGAGAAACAGGAGTCGGGCAGTGGCATGGAGCTAAGTCCAGTGTTAGAGGAGATAAACAGATTAAAGAAAAGCTGATGGTAAATGGACTAAGGGGAGTAGTGACCACAGGGCAAGACCCCACCTAGCTCAACTAAGTTTAGAGCCAGGCAGCGGTGGCACACACCTTTAATCCCGGCACTCCAGAGGCAGAGGCAGGTAGATGTCTGCGTTTGAGGCCAGCCTGGTCTACAAATCGAGTTTTAGGACAGCCAAGCTTAGGCGGGGCGGTGAAGGAGACCATGGCAAACAGGAAGCTGGTGAGGATGAAATTGAACAAGAGGGCTGTGTCCCAGCCCCAGAAAGCAGGAGACCTTAGGCGGCTTTGGCCTAAGCTTTAGAGTCAAGGATAGAAGAAAGGGGATATGAAATCTTCCCCCATTACTAAGGAAA
Organism: Mesocricetus auratus; assembly: GCF_017639785.1. Classification (NCBI taxonomy): domain Eukaryota; kingdom Metazoa; phylum Chordata; class Mammalia; order Rodentia; family Cricetidae; genus Mesocricetus; species Mesocricetus auratus. Next base: position 35,963,901 of record NW_024429186.1, on the reverse strand, counting down.
GCTGCTGAGGCCAGACACGTGTCGGGGTGTCCCTGCATGGAGGCCCAGAGAGGTCGTTGCAGGACGCTGAGACGGCGAAGCCGGATTGCCTTGGAGACCCCAAGATACTGGAGATGCCAAAAGTGTGGGATACTTGCTGAGGAGAGCTGCTAACGGAGAATGGAGCTGGCCCAACAGAAAGAATTGTGTCACAGTCAACAAAACTGAAAGGAGTTGGAGATTCGAAGACACCAGACACAGAGATGCAGAGTTTGGAGTCTGCCCAGCTGAGTTTCGGTCCAGGACTTCCTCACTATGCTCCCTGTCCTCCAGTTTGAAATGGTAATGTACATCCTGTGCCACTGTTTGTTGGAAGAATGTGATCTGCTTTCCATCTTGATTTTACAGGGGATTACAGTTAAGAGATTGAATGGGTCTCAGAAGAGACCTTGGTGCTTTAAAAAAGTTTGAGAGTGTTATAGACTATGGGGCCTTTTGCAGTATGATTTATCTATAAGCCTATGGGGGCCAGGGAGTGAATATGGTGGTTTGAAAAAAAATGGTCCCCATAGGCTCATAGCTTTGTTGGGGGAGGTGTGGTGTTGTTGGAAGAAGTGTGTCACTGTCACTTCCTGATGCCTGCTGACCCAGATGTAGAACTCTCAGTTGTCTCTCCAGCCCCATGTCTGCTTGCATGCTTCCTGCCGTGATGATGATGGACTAAACCTCTGAACTGTAAGCCAGCTCCAGTTAAGTGTTTTCCTTTGTAAGAGTTGCTGTGGCCATGGTGTCTCTTCACAGCCATAGAAGCACAAACTAAGACACCCTGTCTCCATGTGGTTCTGCGAAAGAGTATGGGTTGGTTTGTCTCTGTGTTCAAGTAGCTCCACCATGGATGTTGTTAAATAAATGATTACATGCATGGTGCATACTCCACACATCAAGGAACAAAAATCATAACTGCCATTTCCAATTCCGCCACTAGATGGCGGCATGGCCACACAGATGGATTTCTCTAGGCCATGTCCATGGTGGGCAGGTGCCGGTGAAGGGGCTGGGATGAGGTTTGGAGATGGGAGAGCCACAGACAGAACATAGAGGATTCTGTTCTAAGTACAGGTTAATGCATTGTGAAAAAACAACTTTCTTGTAATTTTTTTCTGTGTCTATACTACCCATCTATCCATTTCTTATAATCTTTTATCCAGAGTAGTGATGAAATAATACATACATCTCTTGATTGCGTAGCTCAGACATTCTCTTCAAAGCCCCAAGACTCTTTAATTAATTCGTTCCTTTAAGAATATGGCGTTCTTTCTTCCCCATTTAAGGACCCCTTTTAATGACCGAGGACCTGCTGTGTCCTGGGAGTTTGTATATATTGAGTTCTTGTGATTTCTCACACAACTTTGTGAAATAGTTGCTATTGGTCCAATTTTATAGATATGGAAACTGGGGTGGGGAACAGTCGAGCAATTCGTTCCAGAACAAGATAGTGGCAGAGTTGGTTTGAACAACCAATCGACTGGCCTCCATAATCACCTGCCTCTCATAGCATTTCTCCATCTTGGCACTGTTGCTATAATCAGGGCTGGATAACTCTTTGTTGAGGTGAATGCTTAGGGCAGGGGTCCTCGACCTTCCTGATGCTGCGACCCTTTAACACAGTTTCTCATGTTGTGGTGACCCCCAACCATAAAACTATCTTTTTTTTTTTTGGTTTTTACGAGACAGGGTGTGGGAACACCAGACCTTGAGCAGAGACCCACTTCCCCTTCTGCCTGGGAGTAGGCAGCTGTAAGACAATGTTTACTAAAAACATGTTTACTAAAAACAATACAATGCCCAGGGGCAATAAGTTCCTGATAAAGGCCTGCCCACAGAAACCACCCTGACCTCGACCTTGTCCAAAGACTAACCGCCTCTTCTGCCATGCCCAGATCAGTTTTTGGGGTCAGAGCAAAACCAGCCAGGGGAGAGGAGAGAGCAGAAGCTTCTCTGGTGGGAGCCTTTCTTAGGAAGTTTTCTTGAACCTTTTTGGAGCCTGTTTAAAGTTTTCTTTACATTGTTGAACAAGTCTCTGTGTTGTCAATCCCCGACACCCTCCGCACGTTCTCGGACACAGGCCGCGCAGCAGACGCGACAACAGGGTTTCTCCATATTGTTTTGGAGGCTATCGGTCGAGCCCGGCCTCGAACTCACAGAGATCCCCCTGCCTCTGCCTCCCGAGTGCTCGGATTAAAGGTGTGCACCATCACCGCCCGGCCATAAAACTATCTTGTTTCTACTTCATAGCTGTAACTTCGCTACCGTTATGAATCATAATGTAAATATCTGATACGCAGGATATCTGGTATGTGACCCCAAAGGGGATACAGCCCTCAGGCTGCAGACCACTGCTATATAGTACTGCAGTGTTATGGCTTCCTTCGTCTCTCAAACCGTAGGGATTCTCACCAGAGTTGCAGGCATGTTGCAGCCTTCCTCCCTTGTACCTAGTCTTTCTCATTTCCAGGATGAAGCCTTCTTCTCCCTTTCCCCTTCTTTCCCGTCCCTCTAGGACTAGTTTTCCATATCTCCCGGGGCTTGCACACAAAGCTCTGGATGTGTTTGTTTTTGGAGGTGGAGGTGGGTGGAAGCCTGAGGCTTCTTCAAGTCTTAGACTCATCTCTACCTGCATCCCCAGCTGCTTGGAGACAGTTCACACTGGACCGACGCTGAGACCTCATTTGGCCAGTCGTAAGCTGGATCTCGCTGCCAAGGCTCATCAGTGCTTCCGCACGGCTGGAGCAGAGCTATGTGCTGCCAGCACTGGCCAAGAGGCTCCCGAGGCCGGAGCGTGGAGAAGGCAGAGGGGTGGGAGTGAGGGCAAATGGGATTGGAAAGCCAGCTTGGTTTGTCATGGTCAACACTCAAGGGCTAACATTTGCATAATATTTTCATTAGCCGGAATTTGCTCTTAAATTTTCCATATTCTGGGAGATTTATATATTTAGTGATATATGCAACGTGTGCAAAGCTTCCGTGTTTTGCTATTGTTGTAAATGTGTGTGTGTGTGTGTGTGTGTGTGTGTGTGTGTGTGTGTGTGTGTGTTTATGAACTTGGTGCCATGGCCTGTGTTCTGTGTATTTTCTGTTTTGCTACACTATGCTGGGGGTTGAATCTTTGGTGTGTGAGCTAAGTGCTCTGCCACTGAGCTATGCCCCTAGCAGCAACTGTGTATTTTCTTTATTAACCATTAAAATTGAAATCTCAAGAAGGTTTACTATGTTAATTAAATTAGGCATTTGACAGTTTATGCAAAGTCTTACTCTATTGTGGATCAATGCAAATATCAGCTGGCCAACTCATCGGAAACAGAACCAGGGCTGGGAAATTGCTCAGTGGTTGAGAGTGCTTGCTCAGGAGAATGCAATTAGGGTCCCAGCATCCACGTAGCAGGCCGGTGTGCCCACAGATTCCTGTAACCCCATCTCCTAGGGAGCAAGGCCTGGAGGGTTGCTGGGCTCTGTAGGCCAGGCTGACCTCCAACTCACAGAGATCCCCCTGCCTCTGCTTCCCAAGTGCTGGGATTAAAGGCGTGCGCCACCAATACCCAGCCACAAACCCCAGTCTTATCATTTTATCTGTAAGTATTCCACTAGGCGTCTCTAAAAGTTAAAAAAGACTTTAAAAACTTAACACCAATTAAAAATTTTGTCTTTTTTTTATTCTTTTAAAGAGGGTTTATTTTAAAAATTTTATGTTTGCTTGCATGCGTGTAAGCACCACCTGTGCATGCTTGAAGCCTGTGGAGGCCAGAAGAGGGCATCGGATATCTCAGAACTGGGGTTACAGGTGATTGTGAGCTGCCATGCAGGTGCTAGGAACTCAACTTGGGTCCTTTGAAAGAGCAGCACCTGCTCTTAACCATGGAAGTGCCTGTCCAGCCCATTTTATTATGTTTGTATTTATTTTGACAGTTTCTACATGTACACATCGATCATACCCACCTAACTCCTCCTTTCTACTCACCCTGGACACCTCAACCCATCCCCGTCACACCTTCTTCTCTTCCCTTCTTTTGTTTTTCTTGAGACAGGGTTTCTCTGTGTAGCCCTGGCTGTCCTGGAACTCACTCTGTAGACCAGGCTGGACTCAAACTCACAGAGCTCTGCCTGCCTCTGCCTCCTGAGTGCTGGGATTAAAGGTGTGTGACACCACTAACCTTGTCTTCTACTTTTTTAAATTGAAAAAACATTCTTCTAACCCAGAGTCCAGTTCTGTAGCTCTCTGGAACACTGCTGGTCTCTTTGCTTGATCTTGTGCGGGTAAATGTAGCTGCCGAGTGCAACCGCGTGTCACATCCGGAAGACTGAGTTCACAGCACTCCTCCCTGTCCTCTGCCTTTTACCTCCCTTCTGCTCTCTTTTCCTTAGCAATGGGCACGGTGCTACACATGTCCCACTTACTGTCTCCTTATTCTCAGCGTTTTTACCAGGAACGAGTCCTTATGGTGGAATGACCACTACTAGGAGGTACACTAACCCATGGATATGAACACATACACACACCATTTAACTTATTTTTATGTGTTTGAGTGTTTGCCTGCATTTATGTCTGTGCACCATACATACACATGCCTTGTGCTGGAGGAAGCAGGTAGAAGGTGTTGGATCTCCTGGGACTAGGGTTGCATATGCTTGTGGGATACCAAGTGGGTGCCCGAAATCAAACCCAGGTCGTCTGGAAGAGCTGCCAGACCATCTCTCAGGCCAAATATAAATATTTAGAAGGCAGTTTGAGATTATATCCACTTAGCAAAACAGCAGCAGCTCTACCCTAGGCCTGTGCTCTCCGGAGCTGTGGGCTCTTGGACCAGGTTTCCAGTACCGGACATGACTTCCTTTCTGTGGCGGAGGCCTCAGGCCCACTCAGGAGGTGGCTTGTTACCCTCCTCCATATCCTCCGTGTCACTGTTGCACTAGTGGGGACATCTTGCCTGCCAAGTTGGTATTGCAGTGGTAGGGTTCACTGCTGGGTGACACCGTTGATGCCATTGGCAACTTTCCTACCCAGTGGCCTTCATATAACCCTACTAGCCAGTGGGAGGAAGTTTTCGGGTCGACTCCACCTTGATTTCTCTCATATGTCCTGCAAGCAAAGTGTCCAACACTATTTTTACACCCAGATAAGTTAGCTGTTATTACTTGTCGTCAGCTGTCAGTACACATACACCTCCTTAACTGTTTTTTCCAAGTTTATTGGGAATCAGGGTTCAGAAAGGTATCCAATGATTGTTCAACATGGCTCTTAGCAGCTATTAATCTATAAGTTGCGTGTCTAGTTTTATTTCTTCCTGTCTTCTCTGTCTATTCTTGAATAAGCTATTTCTTTCCCAACTTTTTTGCTGATTTCATAGCTATTGAATTGCTTGATGAGTCTCTCTGTCTTCTATGGTTCTTTTAAAGTCAGGTCCATTTCAGGTTTCTCTCTCTCTCCACACACACATACACACTCACACACTCGCTCACTACACACACACTTCTCTCTCAGGACTACCTCATACAATGTGCTTTGGAAGACGCATAAGGTCCATTTCTTGTGTATGTGATACTGGCACCTGAGTCTTTGTATACTCTAGGCAGACAATCATTCTATGACTGAGTTACTTCCTCAGCTCTCTTCGACTTTTAATTTTGAAATAGGGTCTCAAAAGTTGTTCAGTTTGGCCTTGAATGTACTCTGTAGCTAGGGGGGTCTTAAGCTTGTGACCCTTCCAGTCTCAAGCTCCCCTTCAAGTGCCTGGGAGTACAGGCTTGTGCCACTAATCCTGTCACATGCTCTTAAATAAATTATTTTATATTCTCTTGCATGGGGCAATCTCTGTTTTCTTCCTAATTTCTATAATTTATTCATACCAGCATAGAATTCTGACTATTTGCATTTTCGGTGAATACAATTACAGTTTATTTTGTTGTTCACAGGGCTGCAGGTTGGGGTGTTGGGAGCTCTTTTAGTGGGCTTTGGGTTCCTTTGATCTGTGCACATCATTGTTGATGTGAACAGCTCTTCTTCCTTTATGACCTCCTTATGCTCTCTGGGTACCACTTCTTTCCTGTTTCATTCCTGCCCAGATTCCATAGCCAGGAATCCCCAGTGTACTCTGGTCTTGCCACTCTTGGAGAAGTGAGTGTCATAATCTTGGCCACCTTGATTTTCTTCTTCTTCAGAGAGACAGTTGAGCTCTCAGTGTGAATTGGTAAACTCCCATTCTGGGTGACGGCTGTTCTCTGCTGTTGCCTTACACTCAACCCTATTTCTTATACCCTCGGCAAGGGCTCCCCACTTCCCCAAGAAAATGGAGAACAGCAGGGCTCAGTTCCTTATTTCCCTCCTTTGAATTCCAGGTGGAACCGCCTCTTCTCTCTACCTGCTCATTCCCCGTTCTCTCCAGTAAAGGGAAGCCTTTTCCTTGAGAGAAGCCTTCCCGCCAGCCTGGTTCTAGAGCCGCATCAGTCCCAAATAAACACACAGGAGGCTATATTAATTATGAAGCTGTTGACCTTGCTTGTTTCTTACTGGCTAGCTATGACTTAAGTAATTACCCCATAATTGTTAATCTAAGTATGTCTCTTACCGGAGAACTTTCCGGGCTTCCTACCCCATGGCATTACATTTTGACTCCCTGTGTTTCTCCTTCTCAGAGTCCTCCTGGACTCCTAGTCCCACCTATCTAGATTCCTATTGGCCAGCAGTGCTTTATTGACAAATACACAGGACTTCCCCCATCACTCTCCTTTCTCGATTTTCTTTTTTCTCATCTTGGAGAACTTCTTTTTCTTGCCTTTTTCTCTGGGCCATTCTCCTCATTAGGTCAGATCATCAGGAGGACGTTTTCTCTCACCTCCTCTAGAATCTGGGCCATTCTCCTCATTAGGTCAGATCATCAGGAGGATGTTTTCTCTCACCTCCTCTAGAATCTGGGCCATTCTCCTCATTAGGTTAGACCATCAGGAGGATGTTTTCTCTCACCTCCTCTAGAATCTGGGCCATTCTCCTCATTAGGTCAGACCATCAGGAGGATGTTTTCTCTCACCTCCTCTAGAATCTGGGCCATTCTCCTCATTAGGTCAGACCATCAGGAGGATGTTTTCTCTCACCTCCTCTAGAATCTGTTTCATCCGTTTCTGCTTTTGCATTTCCTCCTTCCGCACTGTTTGCTTCTCCCCACCTACGAATATGCATCTTTCTCATCCTACAGACAAACACATTTGAACATTTGACAGGACCATGCAGATTGCTTCCCATTTCTCCTTTCTCTTTCCTGCCTCCATTACACATCTGGAGAAAGCCAGGTACAACAGCTGGATTTGCTATTGTCCCTTCTTCCTGCTCGAAAGCTTGTGACTTTTCTTGCCACGTAAAGAATCACATATTCACTAGTCTTCGTCCTCCTTCTGACACTCTAGGGGAGAAGGCTCCTCTCACCGGCTCCTTTCTTCCTCCCCACTGCTCTGTCTAGGTGGCTCTTTTTCAGGGCTGCCGGGTTTAGCTGCTCATGCTCTGTTCTGCTTGCCACTACTTTCTACCTGAGGAGAACAGAATGGACCATCTGGTTTTAGCTGGATGCAGGTCCTTCCTAGACCTGTGAAGTCAGTCCTTCTTAACATATTCAAGCCAGGTTCAAAGCTGGGAAGCAGGGCAGGTTCCAAAAGTGTTCTGATTCCCTGGTGGAGCTATGTTCAGGTCTTTTCCCCGAGTTTCACAGCACATTCCCATCTGCTTACTGAATGCCTCCCCAGAGCCTCAAGTCAACAGACCAAAGTAGTAGAAGTCTGCAGGAGACCACACCCTCTCTGCTTCTCTCTCCTCACTCTAAGACTGGAACCTTGGGTGCCACAGGCTGACAGAATAGTGGCCGGGCCGTCAGCACGGCCCCTCCCTTCTCTCTCTTGCATACCCAGTTGGTGACACTGCCCTGCCAGTTCTCAAATGCACCCCCTCTGCCCCACCCTCCCTGCTTTGGTTCTGCCCAGCCCTCCCCACCCCCCAGCATTTGAATCCTCATTATTCTGTTGTTGTCTGGATCCTCATACTTTTTCAAGCCAAAGTTCCCCACTTTCCCTTCCAGAAAACAAATGTCAATATCTTCTCCCACTGTGAAAGTCTCAGGGTGGCGTCTAACACCTTCCTGCCTATGTCTCTCCAGGCTAGTATTTTGGCCTCTCCTGTGATGTCTGTTAAAATGCAGACACCCATGATGGCTTCAGAACCAAGGTATCCATGTTTTGAAGATATTCCAGGTGGGTTTTGATTCCTGGTGGTGTTTGAGAACCATGACTCCAAGATGTAGTCATGTCTTTTTTCTTTTCTTTTTTCCCCTTTGAGGCAGAGTTTCGTTTCTCTGTGTAGCCCTGGCTGTTCTGGAACTCACTTTGTAGACCAGGCTGGCCTTGAACTCAGAGATCCACCTGCTTCTGCCTCCCAAGGACTGGGATGAAAAGCGTGCTCCACCACCACCCAGAGCCCTTGTCTTTTATCTGGCCATAATCCACCCCCTTCCCTCTGCTGGCTCTAGGCTCTTAGTTTCCATGGATTCATGGCTACTAGATTATCACACTCAAGTAGAACTCTACAAGGACTAAGGCCTGCTTTTTGTCCGCTGAAGATGCCTGGCCCTTTGTTGCCTGTTGGGAGTCATTTGCTTGACTCAGAATGGTTAAACACAATTTAAGATCTGTACCCCATTTTTTGATTGGATCCTTTGGTGTATAGGTAATTTTTTTTAAATTTAAGTTTCATTTAACTTTATTTTATGTGCATTGCTGTGAGGCTGTTGGATCCCCTGGAAATGGAGTTACAGAGAGTTGTGAGCTGCCATGTGGGTGCTGGAATTTGAACTCAAGTCATCTGGAAAAGCAGCTACTGCTCTTAACCACTGAGCCATTGCTCCAGCCCCCAGATTCTTTGGTGTTTTGGAGACTTGCTTCTTGAGTTCTTTGTAAATTTTTGAGATCAACCCTTTGTCAGATGTGGGGTTAGTGAATATCTTTTCCCAATCTGTGGGTTGCCTTTTTGTCTTGCTAACTGTGTGCTTTGCCTTACAGAAGCTTCTCAGTTTCAGGAGGTCCCATGTATTAATTGTCTATCTTATTGTCTGTGCTACTAGAGTTATGTTCAGGAAGCGGTCTCCTGTACCAATTCGTTCAAGGATGCCTCCCATTTTCTCTTTTAACAGGTTCAGTGTGGCTGGATTTATGTTGAGGTCTTTGATCCATTTGGACTTAAGTTTTGTGCATGGAGATAGACATGGATCTATCCGCATTCTTCTACATGCCAGCATCCAGTTATGCCAGCACCATTTGTTGAAGATGCTTTCTTTTTTCCATTGTATATTTTTAGCTTCTTTGTCGAAAATCATATGTTTATACATGTATGGGTGAATATCAGTGTGTTCAATTTGATTCCATTGGTCTACCTGTCTATTTTTGTGCCAATACCAAGCTGTTTTCAGGACTATAGCTCTATAATAGAGCTTGAAGTCAGGGATGTTGCTTTGTTGAATAAGGTTGTTTTGGCTATCCTGGGTCTTTTGTTTTTCCATACAAAGTTGATTATTGTTCTTTCAAGGTCTGTGAAGAATTGTGCTGGGATTTTAATGGGGATTACGCTAAATCTGTATATTGCTTTCGGTAAGATTGCCATTTTTACTTTGTTGATCCTACCTATCCAAGAGCATGGGAGATCTTTCCACCTTCTGTTGTCTTCTTTAATTTCTTTCTTTAAAGACTCAAAGTTTTTGCTATACAGGTCTTTTTTTTTTTCAAGACAGGGTTTCTCTGTATTGTTTTGGAGGCTGTCCTGGAACTCACTCTGTAGACCAGGCTGGCCTCGAACTCACAGAGATCTGCCTGCCTCTGCCTCCCCAGTGCTGGGATTAAAGGCGTGTGCCACCAACACCCGGCTTATACAGGTCTTTCACTTGTTTGGTTAGCGTTACCCCAAGATATTTTATGTTGTTTGTGGTTATTGTAAAGGGCAATGTTTCTTTAATTTCTTTCTCAGCCCTTTTATCATCTGTATATAGTAGGGCTACTGATTTTCTTGAGTTGATCTTGTATCCTGCCACTTTGCTGAAAGTATTTATCAGGTGCAGGAGTTCCCTGGTCGAGTTTTTTGGGGTCACTTATGTAAACTATCATATCATCTGAAAATAGTGAGAATTTGACCTTTTCCTTTCCAATTTGTATCCCCTTGATCTCCTTTTGTTGTCTTATTGCTCTAGCTAGGACTTCAAGTATAATATTGAAGAGGTATGGAGAGACTGGACAGCCTTGTCTTGTTCCTGATCATAGAGGAATTGCGTTGCGTTTCTGTCCATTTAGTTTGATGCTGGCTGTTGGTTTGCTGTATATTGCTTTTATTATGTTGAGGTAAGTTCCTGCTATCCCAGATCTCTCCAAGACCTTTATCATGAAGGGGTGTTGGATTTTTTGTCAAAGGCTTTTTCAGCATTCAGTGAGATGACCATGTGATTTTTGTTTCTCAGCTTGTTTATATGGTAGATTACATTGATGATTTTCATATGAAATAGAGAATTCTCAATAGAGGAGACTAAATTGGCTGAGAGACACTTGAGAAAGTGCTCAACATCCCTAGCTATCTGGGAAATGCAAATCAAAACAACTCTGAGGTAACATCTCACTCCTGTCAGAATGGCTAAAATAAAAAACTCCAACAGTTTATACTGGAGAGGATGTGGAGAAAGGGGAACACTCCTCCACTGCTGGTGGGAGTGCTGACTTGTATAGCTACTTTGGAAATCAGTATGGAGATTCCTCAGGAAAATGGGAATCAGTCTACCACAAGACCCAGCAATTCCACTCTTAGGCATATACCCAAAAGATGCCCATTCATACAACAAGGATGTCTGTTCCACTATGTTCATAGCAGCATTATAACCAGAACCTGGAAGCAACCTAGATGCCCCTCAACTGAAGAGTGGATAGAGAAAATGTGGTACATTTACACAACGGAGTAGTATTCAGCAGAAAAAAACAATGGAATCTTGAAATTTGCAGGCAAATGGATGGCACTAGAAGAAACCATCCTGAGTGAGGTAACCCAGTCACAAAAAGAGAAACATGGTATGTACTCACTCATTTATGGATTTTAGACATGAATCAGGGGAGTGCCAGCTTACAATACCACTGCCAGAGAGTCTAGGAAACAGAACCTTCATTGAGCGACTGATGAAAGCAGAGGCAGATACCCACAAACACCGAACTAGAATCCAGTGTCAGAAAGAGAACTGATAGGCAAAGTAGTTAAGACTGGGCTGGTTTAACCCACAGAAACAATTGACCTGAACAAGGGGGAGCTCTTAGACTCCAGATTGATGGCTGTGTGGAAAGCATGGGACTGACCCAGACCCCCTGAATGTGGGTGTCAGTGAGGAGGCCTAGGTAATCTATGGAGCCTTGGGTAATATTTATCCCTGGCATATAAATGGACTTTGAGTGCCCATCCCACAATGAGGGATGCTCTCTCAGCTGGCACTCTTGGGGGGAGGGCCTAGGCCCTGCCCTGGATGAAATGACAGTCATTGGAGATACACCATGGAGGGCCTCACCCTCCCTGGGGATCTGAGTGGAGATTGGGTGGGGGGCTGGGGAACCTGGTGGGGAGGGGGGGAAGAGGGGAGGGAGAGGGAGCTGGGATTGACATGTGAAACAAGATTGTTTCTAACCTAAACAAAATAATAATAATAATAATAATAATAATAATAATAATAATAAAAGAAAAAACAAAACAAAACACAATTTAAGATCCCAGAGCTAAACAGGGGCAGGGCCCGAATCAAGCTCAGGCATAACTGATGTGGGCATCTGAGCTCCTAAGCACTGAACTGTGCTGATTGTAGAGACTGATACCTCCATAGCTAGCCAAGGCCCTGTCCTCCTTCCCGGGTCTATGTCTGAGTGTCAGCTGTCTCCTCTTCCTGAGCCTTCTCTCCAGGGGGGCCCTCGTTCCCTTTTATCCTCAATTTAAATGAGCGTCTATTCTTCCTCGCCATCCACAGTCCAGGCCGTTTCCTCCTTGCCCACCTCCTGCTATCAAACAGCAAAGGGGCCCAGCAATGGGAGGCGGGGCTGGAAGGAGAGGCAGAGCCAGGAGCGGGAGGGAGAGGGAGGCAGAATCAGAGCAGAGAGGGACTGGGGTGTGAGCGGAGGGCCAGAGCCACAAGCCTTAATTTAATCGCAGGGCCCCATGCTCAATTTAGCCGACACAAGGGCTCTGAATGGGGTCCCTGTGTGGTGGCGGGGGCAATCAGTTCCTGCAGCTCCTTAGAAAGCATTAATTGCGGATGACAATGTGTAAACAGCAGGGAAGAATGGAGTGTGCAGGTGTGAGCTGCTGGGGCCAACCCTGGGCTGTTTTCACAGGAGCCAGTGAGCTGCAGCCCCACTGTGGTCTACTCCCAGACCTGGTTAGAGGCAGCGGTTGGGTTGGGAAACTGTTGAGGTGCTGGGGCCAACCCCGGGCTGTTTTCACAGGAGCCAGTGAGCTGCAGCCCCACTGTGGTCTACTCCCAGACCTGGTTAGAGGCAGCGGTTGGGAAACTGTTGAGGTGGTGGAGGTTGGCCTGCAGGAGGTGCCTGGGAACAGTATGGGAGAGCCCGAGTGCCTGGGAGTGGGCTGTGAGGGCACCTTCCACGCCCGGTCACACTCCCACGCAGTCCCCTCATGCTATGTGTATGTGTACGTGTGTTTTCTGGCTTACCCTTGTCAAGCCAAGGGGTCTCTGAAAGTCAAGGCTAGATAAAATAAAAAAAAAAAAGGCAAATGAAGTTGTCAGGTCTGAACAGTATGGGGCAGAGTTGGGTCTGCTCTCCATGTGGGCCAAGAAAGCCTCATTGCTACTTCATAACTGTAATTTTGCTACTGTTATGAACTGTAAACTAAATATCTGGTACGCAGGGTTTCTGATATGTGACCCCCCCAAAAAAGGTTGAGAACCACTGTTTTATAGTAAGATTACTTATTTGTTCCCTCTGTAAAGTTCAAGTTTTTTACTTGAAGTTAAAAACCTGAGTAGCCAGCTGTGGCGGCTCACACCGATCCCAGCACTTGGGAGGCAGAGGCAGGTGGATCCCTGTGAGTCTACATAACTCATTCCAGGCCAGCTGCGGCTACACAATGTGATTCCACCTCAAAACAAACAAAAAGCAAAATCCAAAATGTTGAGGTTGGTGTCAGACATTTGTCACTTTGACCACCAGATTTGCTTTGGGTAACAGCTCAAGTTTTGTGTGTGTCCCCCTCCCTTCCCCTCATCAGCCCCTGCCTCACAGCTCAACAGATGGCTGTGTAAGTCAACTGGGGTTTTTTTGTTCCTTGTGTCCCAGTGACTGATCATGTGCTCAGCCAGGAAAAATGACTTGCAAGAATGCTTGGATGATGGCTCTGCCCTGCTGACCTCTAACCAGAGAGGACACAGTGGTGGCACTGTCACCAGACTCTGCCATAAGCCTTGGATAGAGCAGAGAAGACATTGCTTGAGTTCTAGGTCTCCTTAAGAAAAAAGATATTCATTTATTTTCAATTATTTGTATATGTGTGTGAAGGGTGGGTAGGTGAGTGGTCGTGTATGTGACCAAAGCTACCCGTAGAGGTCAGAGATCTTGGATTCCCCAAGGAGCTGGAGTGATGAGGGTGCTGGGAACTGAACTCTGCAAGAGCCGTATGCCAACATAGTTTTTCCCTTTTTTGTATTTAGGATGGTTTTAAGTTTATAGAGAGAACACAAATAGTTCCAAGGGGTTCTGCATCTAGTTTCCCCTGCTATTTATACATCGTGTTTGTTGTTGTATCTTGTCAGAATTAATGAAGTGATATTATTATTAAGTAAAGTCCATCTTTTATTTGAATTTTCTTAATTCCCTCCCCATGTCCTTCTTCTGTATCAAGGTCCCCTATTCATCATGTGTCTTCATTAGGGTTTCTTTTATGGTAAGGAGACACATCATGATGGCCATAGCAACTCTTTTTTTTTTTTTCAAGACAGAGTTTCTCTGTATTGTTTTGGAGGCTGTCCTGGAACTTGCTTGGTAGACCAGGCTGGCCTCGAACTCACAGAGATCCACCTGCCTCTGCCTCCTGAGTGCTGGGGTTAAAGGCGTGCGCCACCACCGCCTGGCTCATAGCAACTCTTAAAGGAAAACAACTGGAGAGGCTGGCTTACAGTTCACAGGCTCAGTCCATTATCATCATGGTGGGTGGGACATGGTGGCATGCAGGCAGATGTGGTGCTGGAGAAGGAGCTGAGAGTCCTACATCTTGCAAGCAGCAGGCAGTAGTCTGAGTGTCACACTGAGTGAAGCTTGAGCAAAGGAGACCTCAAAGTCCACCCCCACAGTGACACACTTCCTCCAACAAAGCCACACCTCCTAATAGTGCCACTCCCTTTGGGGGCCATTTTATTTCAAGCCACCACTATCAAGCTTCCTTGGGTTCCTCTTGGTTGTGGCAGTTTCTAGAACTTTCCTTATTTTTGACTTTGACAGTATTGATGAATGATAGCCAGAAATGTTGTAGGATGCCCTTCAATTGAGGTTTATTATGTTTCTCCCTCATAATTGGACTGGAGTTGGCTATTACTGGATGATGACCACATCACATGAACATGGCTTGTTGCTGCTGATGTTGGCTCAGTTATGATCTGTCATTTGTCCACTATCATGTTGCTTTGCCTGTGGCCTGCTTCATACTGTATTTTGGAAGGAAGCCACTATGCCCATCCTGTTCTTAATCAAGTTCAATCTTTAACCAATGGGTGTTATGTTCCTTCCCTAATTATTTGTCATGCTTCTGAGTAGGAGACTGCTCTCTTTTGCAATATCATCTGTTTAGTTGTCTTTATGTAAATAAGGACTCCTAGGGTTTTTTTTTTTAATTTTGTATTTGTGGTTTTTTGCTGGCATGCACCACATGCATGCCTGGTGCCTGTAGAGACCAGAAGAGGGAGTCAGATCTCTGAAACTGACTGTGAGCTGCCATGTGGGCTCTGGGAATCAAATCCAGGTCCTTCTGGGAGAGCAGCTAAGTGCTCATAACTGCTGAGTCATCTCTCCATTCCTTACCTACGTCTTATTTTTAAGAGAAGGTCTCATGTATCCCAGGCTGTCCTCAAGGTTCCTGTGTAGCCGAGGAGGAACTCAACTCCCTGATCCTCCTCCCCCCCACTGTCTCCCAGGCATTACAGGTGGCACCATGCCCAGTTCATGGGGTGCTGGGGATGGAACCCAGGGCTGTGTGCATGCTAGGCAAGCACTCTATTGGCTGAACCACATTCCAGCCTGATCTTTGAGTTATTGTCCAGTGTCCCATTGTTCTGTCTCTCAAGCTGTCCCACCTCTGAGCACTGGGAGATCTTGACAGTGTCCTTCTGATGTGCTCCCACCAACATGGTCACCCAGAGTTTTCAGTTGACATGAGCAGTCAGTTCCTTCTTGTAGTTTATGGTAAGAGTTTTGCCACTTATAGCTGGGAAGATTCTTAATGTATTTTAAAATAAGAGATGGTTTTTTGGGTGTGTTACTTGTGAAAACCTGCACACATTGTTCACATTTTTGTAAAGTCAGTGCAGGTGAGTGACAATTTTGTACTGGAAGGCACAGATTCTCTATCAGGTCATAGTGAGCACTTTATTGGACTCTAACAATTTCTGAAGTTTTGGGACTGTGTGCACCTCAGATCTTGGCAAGTCAGTTAACACCTGAGCTATAAGGGGCTGGCAAAATGGCACAGCAGATCAGGCGCTTGCTGTGCAAGCCTGGAGGCCTGAGTTTGATCCTATGAACCCAAGTGTAGGTGAAAGGAGAGAAGTGACTCTCCAGCGTTGTTCTCTGACCTTCATACCTAAGACATGCATGCATCTGTACCTCCTACACATCATGAATGCATACTATAATAATCAATTTTAAAAAGAGATGACTACATCGTTGTGATGCAATCTGGAGGCTAAGAAGTGTTTACAATCATCCGGTGACTATAAATATCTCCCAAGTCAGAGCTGTCAGATAAAACATATGGCACTTAGTTCATGTGGAATTTCAAATAAGTAATGAGGAATTTCTTTTTGTTTTTTGAGACCAGGTCTCACTATGTAGCTTTGGCTGTCTAGGAATTCACTATGTAGACCAAGCTGGCCTTGAACTCATAAAGATCCTTCTGCTCCTATCCCCAGAGTGCTAGAATTAGTGCGTGCCACCATGCCTGACATAATAAAGAATTTTGAACATATTTTAAATATCACGTGGTAGCATATTTTTATATTAAAAATCTATTAACTGAGCCGGGCTTTGGTGGCACACGCCTTTAATCCCAGCACTCGGGAGGCAGAGGCAGGCGGATCTCTGTAAGTTCGAGACCAGCCTGGACTACCAAGCGAGTTCCAGGACAGCCTCCAAAGCCACACAGAAACCCTGTCTCAAAAAAAACCAAAAAAAAAAAATCTATTAACTGTTTATCTGAGCTTCAAATTAATCAGGTAGATGATCTGTTTTTTCTCTTTGCTAAATCTGGCAACCTCACCTCAACACTGTCCTCCCTTTCTGAGGTTCCTCAGGACATGTACTGAAAGGTGCCTCTGCAACTCATTTTTATGGGTAATAGAACCACAGTCATATAGTGTCCTGGGAAGAGGAGGACTTTGTGGTCAGATTGCCATGAGGCCAGTCCTTTATGTGAGCATTTGATTCAGTTTTTATACCTAGTGACCTGGTGGGTTGATGATTCACAGATGTTATAATAACACTTTGCAGGTTCTAACATCTGGTGGGGACTTGGTCAGTGGTAGCTGCTAATAATGACATCGCTTATCTGGACAAATAAATAGAAGGTCCAAAGAAGGTGAGGGAGGAGCCTGGTGGCCACGGGAAGACAGCAGCCTCACTTCTACCTGTCCCCTTCTTTGAGCCAGAGGAGATGCTGAGTCCAGAATTGAAGGCTGTGCTGTAGGTGGAGATCTGGGAGGATGTTTCTGGGTACCAGCATCCATCCCCCCAGGTCTTGCCTTCTGAGTAAGGACTACCTATGGATAAGGGATTTGAAGGGGCTGGTCCTGAGAGACATTCTGGGGGATGCTTATCCTACTCTACAAATCAGCCAGAGGGACTGGGACACTTGACTAGTGCCACATCATCAGTAAGTGGGACAGTGTATCCCGGCATACGCTCAGTGCTGTGTGGGTGGCGTTCACTGCAGCCCTTTGAGGGTGGTGTGATGTAGTCTGCTGTGCACCTGAGGGCTCTGAGATTTATATTGTTTGACCAGGGCTATAATTTTACAGGGGCCGTGATTCCAATGTGAATTTCCATCTTGCAGGTGCCTGGGGGTGTCAGGCAGGGGAAGGAGGCTAGGATGACCTTTCCCCTCCGACACAGTCTTAGGAAGTCATGCAAGTGCCTGCTTCATGTCTTTGATTTGTAGTGGGGAACAGACTTAGATCCAGCTGTCAATTTGAGAAGCCACTTGAAGATTTGGTTTTTTAAAAAATACCCCTCTAAATTGTGGTATGGGGGGAGGAGCAGCTGCCACCACCTAAACAAATGGGGGGGCAAGCTTAAAAAAAGAGGGAGGAAAGGGTTAAATCAGTTGTGGTAAAACCCATGATGCTGTATTTTGCGGCTGTTTAAAAATATCACAGTTTCAAAGACTATGAACACACAAAAACGCCCCTATATAAATAAAGACAGGAGATAAAACCAGATACACAATGTGACTCCAATTATACAATGATAATTTTATTCATGACTTCTAATGCTCAAAGAAGACTAAGGAAAAATACTCTGCCAAGCTGATGGCTTGCTTTGGGCTGTGACATTAAAGGCTATTTAAATTGTCTTAATTATTCTATTATGCATTTGCCAAATGTTTCACGAATCTGCTCCCTCTCAATCTTGGGGTTGAAAACCATCAAGGCGGCTTCCAAACAAGGCATTATAAAGATGGGGAAACTGAGTCTCAGATCTGGGAAGGTGGCTCAGGCCGATGGTAAAGCAGGTGTGTTTGCCCAACTGGTCCTGGCCCATGCGAACAGAGAGATGCACACGCGCCTCCCACAGGCACGAGGGAGCGATTGCAAAGGAACACCACGGAAACCCTGCCCCAGGGGCACAGCTGGAGCGAAGTGAGGTGTGTAGCGGACCCCCCCCCGCCCCCCGCCCGCGCACTGGAGTGGGGGCTGGGTGGAAGCAAAGATTGGGGAACCTTTCAGAAATGGAAACCAGATGAGCCGTTCAAAGGGGAGCAAATTCTCCACGGCGCTCTCCTTTGTTGCGAGCGTGTGAGGCGGCGGCAGCTGCGCGCCTCGCCCCCAGCCCACGACTCGATGGGGCGGACACGGATAACTGCATTAGATGCACTCAGCTCTTTTCAATAAAACGCCCTTGTTGGAGGCACAATAGGGGGAACGGGGCAGCAACCCCAGGCCGGGTTGGGGGCATCTTGCCTCCATTCGGAGAGCGGAGAGCACACTTATTTTTCAGGCTCAGCTAATTGGCATTGGACCCGCTGTGCGGTTCCAAGGGAGACGCAGGCTGCTCAAGTCCACTGTCACCGGAAACCGGGCCGCGGTCCATGTCCACCCGCACCATGGGTCTGCGGATACAACCCAACCGTTGAGCAGCTGGACTTGGAGAAGGCTCCGACGCCCTAGGGAACTAGGGAAGACAAGGAGGCCTGAAGGGTTCTCCTAAGGGCTATCAGCCCCAAACAAACAGGCAGGTGACAGCTCCAGGTGTCAAATACAATTTCCGGGCTGGACGACTTCATGTGTGATGACCCAATTGTCACAACCTTTACGTTTTTTTCTTCTTCTTCTTCTTCTTCTTGAGACAGGGTCTCTCTATATAGCCCCGATAGTTCTAGGAACTCTATGCAGCTGTGCTGGTCTTGAACTCATAGAGATCCGCCTGTTTTTTGCTGGGATTAAAGTTGTGTGCCATCATGACTAGCTTAAGTCTTTGAGTGTACTCTGTTTTTTTTTTTTTTTAATCTTACCATCCCCAGCACAGAGATGGCTTTAACTACAAATGCAATGTTTACTCACCTTTGCAGATGTGGGAACCCAGGCTGGAAAGGCTACTAACTCGCTGAGTTTGTACAGCTGGAGTTTGAACCCAGGTGCTGATGACTTTAAAGCTGGGTGTTTGGCACTGTTGACATTTTAGCTGGGATCATTCTTGTAAGGACTGTCTTGTGTGTCTCAGGATGTTTGACAGCATCCCTGGCCTCTGCCCTTCAGGTGTGACCCCCCCAAGCATGTGTTCAGACAGACGTTGTCTAAAGCCCCCCGGGGGAGAGCTGCCCCTGCAGAGAGCCACTGTTTTAAAACGGTCCAGCATGCTGCATGTGCTGTCAAGCAAGCCCTCTTCTGGCTCATTCATTTAATCTTTAAGGAAACAATAGGATACCTCTTGGATTCTAAAACTTCAGTCCAGTGGGTTATAGTGTTTGTGGCAGAAGTGTGGTCAGAATTACACAAGGCTAAATTTTGTACCGAATCCAAAGGTGTGTAGACTACAAGGCGTTTTGAATTGGGTGGGTGTCTGTCTGCATTTTAGGGGCCACATTGGGTTGAGAATGGCCACATACAGTCAGTCCCTCCAACTGTCCCCTCCATTTCTCTATTCTAAGACTGTCCCAAGTAGGGCACATTGGCCAGCATTGGCCCCTGGAAAAGCTTAAGACACGAGGGAAAATCCTGGTGAAGTTTGCATGAAGGAAGTGGACAAAACAAGGGCAAAATAGAGCCTCAGCCTGGCACTGAAGTAAGTAAGGAGGGAGCTCATGTGGGGCAGCCTGTCGCTGGCCCACCATGCCGGGAAGAACGTATGACCCTATTTTCATGTTTGACTGCAACTTATGAATGATTCCCCATGTTTCCACCTCCATTCCCCCGATCTACTGTGGCTGTAACCTACTGAACAGTCCAATTCTCCAGGTCCCAGAGCTTCCTCTCAAAAGCCAGCTCCAGGCTCCAGGGCCACACCGACCTGAGGCCTGCTTGAGTTCAACTGCTTCATCTTCTCCTATTCAACTGTGCTTCAGTGTGTTTACATTCCTTATTTTGGAATTCATATTCCCATTCAGGTGATCTGATAGAAAGGCCATCCACTAAAGGCAGCCCTGGGAGGTCCTTTCCACAGGAACTCGACAGGCGCCAGGGATCCTCAAAGTGTAGGCTCCTCATCAGCAGCCTCCTGGCTGCATCCTGTTGGACTACATCTGGTTGAAGGTGCTCAGGGGATTGAACCCTCAGAGTCCAGGAGGGCCTCAAAGAGAGCGGGAGAGGAAGTATGATAGGGTGAAAGGTTAGGGTTTTCTTTTTGGAGGTATCTCACAGACAAACGTATCCATGCCAAGAAGCAAGCGGTACTTTTGAATATGTGTGATGATGCTTCTTGTTCTACCAAAAAGGTGACTGACAGTCGTTCAGTGTATTCAGGTAAAGCTGGTTAGTGAGGCCAGGAGCAGCTCAGGGTAAACTTTTCAAAGCTTAGCTTTGGATTTATTTGTTTATTTATTTATTTATTTGAACTGGGGGCTGACCCTAGGGCTATGAGAATTGGCTTTTTTTTTGAGACAGGGTATTGCGGGATATTTGATCACATTGTGACACCCCAAGACTATGTTAATGAAGTTAACCTTGAATTAGTGGCTATTTGACTGGAATTAGCCATAGAGAAGCCAGGAATATAGATAGAGAAGATGAACAGGAAGGAATAGGGAGGGACTTAGAGATTTTGAGATCTCTTTGATCTGGGAAGTATGAAGAGAAGGTCAGCTGGCCATTCTTTGTTGCTTCTATCAGGTTTTCACCCCAATATCTGACTCCCCAGTCTTTATTGTAAACTTAGGTAAACACAACATCAGGGTCTCTCTATGGAGCCCTGACTCTTCTGGAGCTGGAACTAGCTATGTAAACCAGGTTGGTCTTGAACTCCCAGAGATCTTCCTGCTTCTGCCTCCTATGTACTCGGATTAAAGGTGTGCACTCCCATGCCCAGCCCCTTAATCAACACTCTTGATTTTTTTTTTTGTTTTCGAGACTGTGTAGCTTTGGAGTTTCACGGGGCACTCTCTCTGTAGACCAGGCTGGCCTTGAATCACGGAGGTTCGCCTGCCTCTGCCTCCCAAGTGTTGGGAATAAAGGCGTGCGCCACCAATGCCCAGCAGTTTGGACTGTATTTATTTTATGTGCCTTGGTGTTTTGCTATGGATGTTGGGTCCCCTGGAACTGGAATTATATACAGACAGTTGTGAGATGCCATGTGGGTACTGGGAATTGAACCCAGGTCCTCTGAAAGAGCACTTGATGCTGTTAACCACTGAACCATCTTTCCAGACTCCCTCCCCTTTTTTTAAAATAAAGCAAAACAAAACAAAAACCAAAGTTTCATTGTGTAACCCAGACTGGCCTCAGAGTCACTGTCCTCCAGTCTCAGCCTCACGAGTGCTGGAATTGCAGTTCTGTGCCCCTGTCCCCAGTAGAAGTTTTGATAATTGCAGCCTGTCTTCATTGGTCTGTCTTCTCCATATACGTCCATATACACCATACACATAAAAGCCTGTATGTAGGTGCACCCTATGTCACCACCACTCTCCGGGCAAACACCCTTGGTGAGTTTGTTGTAGAGTTTCTGAAGTCCCCTCTTAGGCAGTAGCGCACATTTGGTGCCTGTGACCTCTGCAAGGACCATCTCACAAAAGGAAGACACCAAAATAAGTGTGTGAGAATGTGTGTGTCCAACATGTGTAACTGCTTTCTTTCTTCCCTTCCCTTTGAGTGTCTCCCCTCCCCTGGGTGGTTTCCATTTGCCCTCCTTTTGCTGAGATAATTCACACTCTCCAACTTCATTAGCCGCAACCCCCTCCTGCCCCGGGACAAAAAAATAGGGCCAAACTGTTCAAAAGCACACATGGAGACCCCATTAATGATGGCCCTAATTGTGCCAATTCAAACCCGTCAATAACTCTAATTAGAACCTGTCCTGTAGGAGGTGCTGAATGGGAACACAGCTGCTGCTCCAAACAATCCCATGGCTGGGCGGGAGGAAGAGAGCCTCTGCCGAGAGTTTCGGTGGTGTTGTTATGGAAAGGGTCAAGGAAGGGGGATTAAGACAGGGGCACAGCCAGAGTAAGGAACCTTGAAAAAGTCTTGGATGTCAGGTCACAGTTTGAAGTCAGAAGACCTTTAGCTTCCCCCCTTAGGTTCCCCTCACTACCCTCCCGCCCCCCACCGCAGCAGGAACACCTGCAAAGTGACTGCGGGGAACCATGGCCACCAGACACATGGACACCACAAGTTACTGAAACATCTGCAAGGACAGGGAAGGGGTGGAGGGGACCCTGCAGAAAGCTCAACTGGTAGAACTGCACAGCAAAACAAAACAGAAAACCCCCGATGCCCACAGTCGTGCCCTGCCCCCAACCTGCTTCCAACTTTGTCTTTTAGGATGCAGCTGCTCTTTGCTGGACGCTGTAAATAACTCTGCAATTGCATTAATTGGTTGCATATTTGTTGACACTGAGACAGAAGCCCTTACCGTTAGGAGAGGCAGACTGCAGTTGCAATTTAACACTATTCCGTTCCTCTCTCTGTTTTCAACCTCCTCATTTTGTTTTCCTGAGTCGGGGGGAGTGGTACATTGACAGACCCGTTTCTGCATTAAGTACTGACAGTTCCCAATCAGACTCATGCCTCATCTGTTGACTGTCCTTGAACCTGTTAACCTGAGGGGCTGATGAGTTTTGTCCTGCTATGGGAGAATTTGAGAAATGGATTTCTGGTCTCCCTTGGAGTTTAATTTCTCCTGGAGGGTAGGAGTGTAATGAGTTTATTAATAAGCACATCATTTGGTTCAAGTGGGAATCAGGTTGATGTTTGCCTGGGTCCTCAGACCTATCTTGAATTTTGGGATTGCAGAAAATCAGTAGTATATGTGGAATTTCCAGAGCCATGTGCAGATGAAGACACTCATGAAATATTGCTATACCCACACCACCATCGTCAGAGAAGGTCCCTCTTGCAGTACATGGGAATTAACACAGAAATCCACAACTGCACAATATACAGAGAATGAGAGACTTTGGAGCACTTAGTCCTAAACGGGGTGTCTTCATCAAACCCCTCCCCTTGTAGGGTTCAGGGATCCATGTCGAAGAGGAGGTGGAAAGATTCTAATAGCCATGGTGATGGATGACATCCAGGGAAACAGCATCTTCCACACACAACAGGACTGCTGCACAAGTGAGCTCACAGAGGCTGTGGCAGCACACGAGACCTGCACAGGCCCAGCCAGATGGGTCAAAGCCCTGCGAGGGAGAAGTGGACACAGGGTCCCACCCTTAACCAAGAAGCTGTTTGCAATTGATACCTGGCTGGAAAAGGGGGGGGCAGTTTTCTCCAATGCAGTGTCACTGGATATATTAACCACACTGGGGCCTCACATCCAGGATGGAAAATGAATTCAATGAATTCCACATTTATTTATTTATTTGCTGTGGGCTTTTTTTGTTTCATTTTGTTCTGGCATTTTTGTCTTATTTTTGTTGTTGTTTGCTTTCACTTTTTTTGTGTTTTTTTTTTTTTGAAAGGGTGGGTGGTTAGGGAGGAGAGGGGGGATCTTGGGAGGAGTTGGGGGAGGGGAGAATATGATCAAAATATACTGCATGACATGGCCATGGTCTTTGGAGGCAGGTAGATTTGGGATTAGATCCTGACCCTTCCTGAGCAGCATGGATTTGGGATAATTACCAAGAACCTCTGAGCATCAGCTCCTTGTCTGACAGTGAGAATGCTCAGTACCTCATGGGACTACTGAGTGAATGGACACCATGTTGGTGTAAGGGTTTGATTGCTGTGAAGAGACACCATGACCACAACTCTTATAAAGGAAAACATTTAATTGGGGTTGGCTTACGGTTTCAGAGGTTTAGTCCATTATCATCATGGCAGTGTGCAGGCAGATATGATGCTGGAGAGGTAGCTGAGAGTTCTACATATAGATGGTCAGACAGCAGGAAGAGACAATGAGCCACAATGGGCCTGGCTTGAGTATCTGAGACCTCAAAGCTTGCCCCCAGCAGCACACGTCCTCCAACAAGACTATACCTCCTAATAGCAACACTCCATATGGGCCTATGGGGGCCATTTTTACTCAAACCAATGTTTGACAAGTGTTTTGAACAAGCCTTCGCACAATGTGCAGAACAGATAGATTCCACTGCTATCACCATTATTGTTACAATTTTACCTTGATGCCAAGGCCCTTCCGCCTACCCTTATCTAAGAGTATGTCCGGAGATAACATGGGGTCGGTGGCAAAAGGGAGGTCAGGCTTTTATTTGGACCTACTCCCTTAGCTAGGCCTTCTTTGGAAGGCAGGGGCCCTGCTGTGTGTTTCTCTGCTCTTGTAGTTTTGAAACTTGCTCTTGGTCATCATCAGTCACACAGTCATGTAGATACAGAAGGACCACAAATTCCT
Source organism: Mesocricetus auratus (assembly GCF_017639785.1). NCBI lineage: Eukaryota > Metazoa > Chordata > Mammalia > Rodentia > Cricetidae > Mesocricetus > Mesocricetus auratus. The sequence goes on along the minus strand of NW_024429186.1, from coordinate 35,939,385 downwards.
CACCAACTCTGTCCCCTCCAGCTTGATGTAGAAGGTCCCTGAGTGGTATTTAGGTCATTATCACCTCAATGAGGAATCAGATTCCAAGGGCAGATTAACACTGTCCCCTTAGAGACGGAACAGATGAGTCAGGAGTACACAAGCCTGAATCTTGTTCTCTGTTTTGCTGTCAGTGGACACACCTCTCCCTATGACGGAGTGCTGGCTTCAGGCAAAGGGGCTGGAGGCTGAGCAGGCCACGTGCAGATCTCTGACTTCTCTGGGACATGTCTGTCTTGCCTGACTACAGCTCTTTGTCTGTGTGGGCCCTGGATTTAGTAACATCTGTGACTGTAGACATACGTACACATGCTTATGTGCGTTTGTGGGAACATGTGATTATAACAGTAGTTATTCTTTGCTTTTGGAGAATCAAAAACAGAATGGGATTTTGAGTGATCTAAACATCAACTTCAAATTCTGGCTTTGACATAGAGTGGTTTTGTGACTTCCTTTCCGTAAGAGTAATTGGTGAGATGGGAGACAGCAGGGAAAGGGACACTTTCTTTGGTGAGGGAGAGACCTACTGGGTGTGCGGAGAGAGCAGTAGAGGGTAGTGACAAGGGCAGGGTCCCCACATGCTCTGGCCTACTGCACACAACTGCACTACTGCTACTCACCCAGATGCACAACCCTTTACAGTTTGCAGACCAAGCAAGGCATTCCTTTGGCTTGGGCTCAGCAGGAGGTGGAGTGAAGTGTCAAGGAAGATTCCATCTAGGGATATATTGGAGAAACAAAGATCTTTGACAGAGGTCTTCTGTTTCTATCTGAAGTCTACCTATGGAGACAAAATTGCTTATCAGAGTGGGTCTTACCACTTGGTGCAGTCCATATATCAGACAACGCACACACCATGCTTTGATGTGAGGAGTCACTGTTTTTTTTTTTTTTTTTTTTTTTTTCTGAGACAGGGTTTCTCTGTATTGTTTTGGAGGCTGTCCTGGAACTCACTCTGTAGACCAGGCTGGCCTCGAACTCACAGAGATCCGCCTGCCTCTGCCTCTCCAGTGCTGGGATTAAAGGCGTGCGCCACCAACGCCCGGCTTGAGTCACTATTACATGCAGCACGAGGTAGGACCTTGACAGATCCTATGGCGGATGAGGGACAAACTCCACATACAGGCAGAACTTATGTGGGAAGTTTATTGGGGGAAGGGAAAGAAGGGCGGAAAGGAAGAGAGGGGGGAGGGAGAAGAAGAAAAGGGAAAGAGACAGTGAGAGATAGGGAGATAGAGACCTGTCTGCCTCTTCAGAGATACTGCAGAAAGAGAGAACGGGAGTAGGCAGAGCCATGCACCCCAAAGGATGGGACCAAGGTGTGCCTGAATGATAACAGTCACAGTGCAGTTGTGTTTATGGGGATCTTATTTAGGCTTGCCCAATGCCTAGTCTCACAAGATGGACAACCAACTGAACAAGGTTTTTGAAAAAAACAAGAACGAAAAAAAATATTAAAACTGCAAAAGAATATCAAATCATACCAGTGGTTGAGCTGATATTTTTCTAAATTCTCTTATGACCTTTCCTTTCTTCACGGCACGAGGCAAAAACAACAATTTGCTAAGAAATGAAAACAAAATAGTGACTAAAACAAACTAAAAGAACTGTGTGTGTCAGTGTGTGTGTATGAGTATGTGTGTAAGAGTGTGTGTGGAAGAGTGTATGCATGTGATAGTGTGAGTGTATGTGAATGTGTGTGAGTATGTATGTAAGAGTGTATGTGAGTATGTGTGTGATAGTGTGAGTGTATGTGAATGTGCGTGAGTATGTATGTAAGAGTGTATGTGAGTATGTGTGTGATAGTGTGAGTGTATGTGAATGTGTGTGTGTATGTATGTAAGAGTGTATGTGAGTATGTGTGTGATAGTGTGAGTGTATGTGAATGTGCGTGAGTATGTATGTAAGAGTGTATGTGAGTATGTGTGTGATAGTGTGAGTGTATGTGAATGTGCGTGAGTATGTATGTAAGAGTGTATGTGAGTATGTGTGTGATAGTGTGAGCATGTGAGCGTGTGTGGGTGTGAGTATGAGTTATCAGTAGTTGAAGGCAGGGCACTCTACTACTGAGCCACACCCTCAGCAAAAAACTATCTGAAGTCTTTTTGGAACAGATTTCCAGCAGTGATGATCATCAGCGATGGGTCTTGTCATAAGTAAATATTTTGCCTTGAACTGCCACCGAGTGGACACTGAAGCCACCATGGTTAATCAAACACATTTTTGGTTTTTGAGACAGGGTTTCACGATCTCAGGTTGGATTCAGATTCGCTAAATCCGGGATGACCTGCTCCTACCTCCAAAGTGCAGAGATTAAAGGAGCCACTGCACCCGCTGAGTTGAACCCAGGGCCTTGTGCATGCCAGGCAAGCACTCTACATGCTAAGCCACACCTCCAGCTCCTATCTGTAAACATTTTTGATATGTTCTTCATGTAACATGGCCAGGGTTTCTAGCAGTGTGAGATTTGTTTTCATTTTTTACTAGCAACATAACACCTTCCTGCCCCAAAGCATTTGCTATAGCCCACAAAATAGTTTACAGTGTTGGTGTTTTTCCCTTCCTCCCTGTATTTTAGCAGTATCTGTTTGGCCAAGGCACAGATGAATTCTGGTTAAGTATTAGTCATCTGAAGAATGAGGGCTTTTACTGGAAGATCTCAAGTTCAAAGCTGGCCTGTGCCCATTATCAAAACACTGTGAGAACAAAACAAATAACATCAATAATAACAAATCAATAACAAAACCCAAATCTTACTCTTCACTAATAACTGATACGTGGATGATATTTAATTTGTATCTATTAAAAACTTTCAGAGCTGATATTCTGTTTATCTCTTAGCAGGCAGTGAATATTCTGATGTTGAATAAAATGACATTTCTCTAAAAATACACTATTCATTAGTGTTTTTACACAACCAGATTGTTCATCCTGTGATTAAAGGAGAAATAGAGACTTTTGCTTGAGCCTAGAATATGTGCGGAGCAAGGAGGAGGCCCTGCTAAGCCTGTGCTGGAGGGAAGACTGCAGACAGGGACAGCATGGAGCTAGAGGGACATCCTACGAAGGGAGGCAAGGGAGGGAGTAGGGAAGAGAGCAGAGCCTGGAGAGGGGGCAGGAAGAGATAGGGTGGGTGAGGGGTGCATTGTGGGAGGAAGGGCTGTTGGTTCCCCACTCCCTGCTTCTATTAATACAATTAAAGTGTTGAAAATCAGATCTCATGTGAAACTTTGAACATGAATTTCTCATTACAGCATTGGAGGTGGGGAGGGGACGGAGTGGACAGGGAGGGGAGCAGTGGGGGAGGCGCACAGTCATCTGAGAGGCAGGAGGCCTCTAAGCCTTACTAGACTAGACCACACGGCCTGGGTGACACTCTCTCATGGACCTCTGCCCTCCCTGATTTTCTTTAGCCCTTGACAAACCCTGCTTCATTGGTGGGGTGCTTGGCTGGCTGGGCCCTAGCTGCTGCCTCAGAAAGGCCGATCTTGCAGTCCACAGTGAGGACAGTAGGCTCCAAAGATAGAGGAGAACAGAGATACCATTGCCAGTACCATATGTCCAATACCCATTTGCTTAGAAACTTGGAGTGAAAAAAAAAAAAGCAGAAGAGCTCTAGGCATTGAGGCACGATACTTCTGATCCTGAAAAAAAAAAGTGTCACCAGGCAAAGAAAGGTGTGTTGCCCCATCAACTGGCAAGCCTGTCCTCCCTGGGTGGACCCTGCCTACTTAGTTCCGTCGTCTTGGGAAACTCAATGCTAACTGTGGGGTTTCCAATGCTGAGTGACACAGCAGTGAGACAGACATCCTGGGGTAGGTGAGCCTGACAGTGGACAAACCCGCTTCTTCCGCACGGTGTTAAACAGAGCAAATCTGCTTTGGAGCCCTGCCCCAGGTCTCTGATCAAAAAGCCAGTTGCCAGCAAGTTAGGCCCAATCTTCCGGTTAGCAGGTGGGCTTGGGGTGAAAACCTAGACTGTACTCCCTGCCCCCCTTCTGTTTTCCCTCCCTCAGGACTTCCTCCGGGATTAGGTTTGTTGTGTGGTTAATGAATTTGTTTAGATTGAAAAGGGGGGAACTTTTCATCTCTTGCAATGCCGGGGAGGGGCTCTTTTCCCTGTGGCTGTGTCTGCCACCCCTCCCCCAGCTGACTGCATGATGGACCTGAGAGACTGAGGAGCAGGGTCCCATGGGTGGCCCTCTCCCTTATGCACCGACCTTCCCTGGGCAGTCGGGACCTCCCCAATCCCAACCCTCCCCCCTCCCACCACTGCCTGGGCTTTAATCTCTGCCAGGCCCCTGTGCTCTGGGCTGCTGGTGTGTGGTCCTGCACACTGACGTGCCTCAGCAGCTGGGATCAGTGAAGAGGGAAGCAGGGACTCAACCCTGGCACTTCTCAAAACAAAACGAATGACTCCAGTTTCAGTCAGGCTATGGCAGAGGCTGGAGAATTATATATTTTCGAGGGTGGGGGTGGGGTGTGGTCTTGCTGGGTAGCTTAGGCTGGCTTGGGACTTACACAGTCTTCCTACCCAAGTGCTTGGTTTTATGTGTGGATGAAGTCCCTTCCGAGGCTTCTGCAATTAGGATTTGTGTCAGTCCTGTAGGAGAACGGCTGGAGTGTCACAGGTCAGGATGTTGGAGCCAGGGCCGGAGACTAGAAGGGCACAGATAGAGATGAGTGGCTACTGGCCTCCTCTGCCATGGAGTCAGGGTCAGGTACCCCCTCTTCTTCTATCAGAATCCAGAAGAATCGCAGCCTTGGGGCCCATAGCCTGTTCTAGTCTTCTTTACATAGTCATTTCTACGCCAGAACATGTCACGTTGCTGTCGACAGGCCTTCCACTGAAGAATGCCCCTGTGAAGCAGGGCACTGGGTCCCATCTCCCAGATCGTCTCTGTCAGTATCTTCAGATGTGAAGCTATCTTAGAATCTGTGGTTGTGGTGCAGATAGTAGACAGTACTGAAGGGTGAGCCGGGCCTCTGGCCTAGGATGGCCAGAGTTAGCAAGAAAAACACAGGAGATTCAATTTGGTTTGAATTTCAGATAAACAAGGAAATGTTTTTTTTTTTAGCTTGAGTGTGTCTCATGCTATAAAAGAGAGTTAGGCTTAGGACACACTCCTGCTGCTAGTTTCTTTCTGTGTAACGACGTTTAGATGCTTTAGAACTGCAGCTCTCGACTGGCCCTCTCTCTTGGTCAGTTGTTTTATTGTTACCGTGGCCAAATACCTGATAGAACTAACTTGGAGGGAGAAATGGTTTGTTTTCCTCATGGTTTCAGTCATGTGTGTATATGTGGTAGGGGCAGCAGAACAGAGATTACATCACGATGGCGGGGTTGGATGATGGATCGGTGGGGGAGAGGGGGAGAGAGAGAGACAGAGACAGAGAGAGAAAGAGAGACAGATGGAGACAGAGGCATAGAGAAACAGGTAGACAGACAGAGACAGATATAGAGACAGACAGTCAGGCAGACAGGCAGACAGGCAGGCAGACAGGCAGACAGACAGGCAGGCAGGCAGGCAGGCAGACAGACAGACAGACAGACAGGCAGGCAGACAGGCAGACAGACAGACAGACAGGCAGGCAGGCAGGCAGACAGACAGACAGACACATACACACATGGGTGGGGGGGGAATGCACCCGAGGAGACAGATATAGAGACAGACAGGCAGGCAGACAGACAGGCAGACAGACAGACACATACACACATGGGTGGGGGGAATGCACCCGAGGAGACAGACAAACAGACAGGCAGGCAGGCAGACACGTACACACATGGGTGGGGGGGGAATGCACACGAGGAGACAGACAGACAGACAGACAGACAGACACGTACACACATGGGTGGGGGGAATGCCCACGAGGAGACAGACAGACAGACAGACAGACAGGCAGGCAGACACGTACACACATGGGGGGGGGGGGAATGCACACGAGGCTTGGCTGTCTCCTTTATTTCTTTGATTCCATCCTGATTCTGGGGCTGGTGTGGCCTGTGGCCCATGTTCAGGTGGGTCTGCCACCTTAGTTAATTCTCTCTGGAAATGCCCTCAGCCTAGATTTGCTTAATTAATCTCCTGCAGGCTTAACCATCCACTCAAACTGACATTCCTTGCAATCCCAGGCTGGCCTGCCCCTTCCTGTCTCTTCCAAGTTCTGTCTTCTTTCTGGAGCACTTCCTAACATCTTGAGATCTGTACTCCTCTACATTTCTTATAGGGGTCTTCTTATACCCCTCCATTACATTCTCTGGGTCATTTTCTACCTGACTACTTTCTTATTCATGTATTTGTAGATCCTGGATGGGTTCAGGTTTAGCCTTCTGAAGACTGAAGGCCAACTAGGGAGGTAGCTGCTGAAGGCAATGGGGATGCTACTTGCTGAAGGTGATGGGTGTGGTACTTGCTGAAGGTGAGGGGATGGTACCTGCTGAAGGTGATGGGTGTGGTACCTGCTGAAGGTGATGGGTGTGGTACCTACTGAAGGTGAGGGGTGTGGAACCTACTGAAGGTGATGGGGGTGGTACCTGCTGAAGGTGATGGGTATGGTACCTACTGAAGGTGATGGCTGTGGTACCTACTGAAGGTGATGGGGGTGGAACCTACTGAAGGTGATGGGGGTGGTTCCTACTGAAGGTGATGGCTGTGGTACCTACTGAAGGTGAGGGGTGTGGTACCTGCTGAAGGTGATGGGGGTGGAACCTGCTGAAGGTGATGGAGATGGTACCTACTGAAGGTGAGGGGGGTGTGGTACCTACTGAAGGTGATGGGTGTGGTACCTACTGAAGGTGAGGGGGGTGTGGTACCTACTGAAGGTGATGGAGATGGTACCTACTGAAGGTGATGGGAGTGGTACCTACTGAAGGTGATGGAGATGGAACCTACTGAAAGTGATGGGTGTGGTACCTACTGAAGGTGAGGGGGGTGTGGTACCTACTGAAGGTGATGGAGATGGTACCTACTGAAGGTGAGGGGGGTGTGGTACCTACTGAAGGTGATGGAGATGGAACCTACTGAAGGTGATGGGTGTGGCACCTACTGAGGTGAGGGGTGGGGTACCTGCTGAAGGTGATGGCTGTGGTACCTACTGAAGGTGAGGGGTGTGGCACCTACTGAGGTGAGGGGTGGGGTACCTGCTGAAGGTGATGGCTGTGGTACCTACTGAAGGTGAGGGGTGTGGTACCTGCTGAAGGTGATGGAGATGGTACCTACTGAAGGTGAGGGGGGTGTGGTACCTGCTGAAGGTGAGGGGTGTGGTACCTGCTGAAGGTGAGGGGTGTGGTACCTACTGAAGGTGTTGGGTGTGGTACCTACTGAAGGTGAGGGGGGTGGAACCTAAAATTTGACATTCCTCTCCAAGCTGTGCTCTAGGCACCGTTATTTGCTTCACTGATGTCAATAACATACCCTTTGTAAGCATAAGGATGATAATTTTTATTGTAAGGAAATTGTCATTTCTAATGTACTCTTTTAACTGTTTTCTGGAATGCAACTCAATGGCATTAAGTAAGTTTACACTGAGCAGTCATCACCACCATTCTGAACTTCTTCATCTTCTCAAATCGAAACCCTGGATGCATGAAACCTATTCCCTTTTATCTCTGGAGGCCCCGGCAGCCAGCTTTCTGCTTCCTATGTCTAGGAATTTTATAGCCATAGTCAATGAGCATTTAGAATATTTATTGTTTGGAGTCCAGGTTGTTGTAGGCATTGTAATCTCCTTCCCTTTAAAGGCTGAATCATAGTCATTGCATGCAGAGACCACATTTTGCTTCTCCACTCACACTCCGAAGGATCTTTGGATAATCCCCACCCTTTGGCTGGTGTGAATGAAGTTGCTATGCACTATAGGGTACCAATAGTGATTTGAGTCCCTGCCTTCATTTCTGTTGGGTGGATAGCCAGCAGAGAGATTATTGGGTCATATGCTAAATCCGTGTTTGATTTTTCTGAGGCGCTGCCATGCTATTTTTCTTAGCAACACGCTCATCAGCAACGCACAAGAGTTTCCCTTTTTCCACACCCTTGCCAACATCCTCTCCACCCCTTGGATGATAGCCATCCAAGGTAGGTAGAAAGAAGGAAGGGACTCTTAATTACTGTTTTCACATGTGCAAACTGAGACCTAGGGAGGTAGAAAGACTGGTCCAGCATCAGCCAGCAAGTCAAGGGATGGTATTGGAATCAAAGGCTGCCAAACTCTCAAACTGGAGCTCTTAACGATTACGTCCCATTTCCTGTCTGGAATACAATTATCCAAGCACAACTTTTTCCTGTCTTTGGACAGATGTCTAATTGCACAGGACATCTGGTAAAGGTGCAAGTGTAAGGACAAAATACTTCTGAGGAGTTTTTGTGTATTCTTATTGAAGCTATGCCTCACACAAGGGAAAACAGCAATGGCAGACAATTTCCCTTTAATTTACATTTCCTTCTAGTAATTGAAAAAAATAGTCTGTTCAGTTGGGCTACTCTGCAATTCTCTACCTTGATGTCAAATGACCTTCCTAATGGCCTGTAGCTGCATCTGGGAAAGGCTTTGACCTTGGGAGTATGAAGAGAGAATAGTGAACCAGAAAGTAGGAGATAAGATGTTTGCAGCCAGTTGGTCAGATAGACGTCAGCCCCTTAGAGGCCTTGCCCAGAGCACAGGTGTGCAAAGCACCCAGCCGCCCGGAGGAGGAGAGTGGACAATTATGTGTGGGGGAGCCCAGAGTGCAGGTGCAAGGACCGCAGGAAGAACCCGGCTGCTGGGCGCAGGAAAGTGAGAAGCATGGAGGGGTAAAAAAGAGTTGGGGCAGCTTCCTCCGGCCCAGGGCAAGGCTACGTCCTTGGCTGGGTGTACAGCCTGGCACGAGCCCATAAGGCACAGCCTGGCACAAGCCCATAAAACACAGCCTGAAACAGGAGGCCCTGGTCAGTTAGCTCTTTCTTGAATGCTGCTTTGCTGAGAGGCTATGCCCATATCCATTTGCTTCATTGACTTGGATTAAAAGTATTTTTAAAATTTAAATTTATATGTTTGGGCGTTTTGCCTGCAAGTGTGCCTAGTGCCCAGTACCCACGGATTCCAGAAGAGGGCACTGGACCCCTGGAATTGGAGGTACAGGTGGTTGTGAGCTGTCACGTGGGTGCTGGAAATTGAACGCGGGTTCTCTGCAAGAGCAGCCATGCTCTTCAGTGCTGAACCATCTCTCCAGCCCCATGCTCCATTGACTTTGAGTGTAGCTCCTAAGGGAACACTCTGGCTCCTTCCTCTAGTGCCAGCTGAGTCTTTAGGGGGACTCTGAAGAAAATCCCATCTCGCTATCTGGCTCCAACCGGGCTGGTGACAGGGTCAGGCACACTCACTGAGTTGAAAATAAGACTGCCATGGGAGCCTGTGTAGCCACAGGGACTGACTTCGTCTCTCTGTACTCCAGTTTCCCCATCTGAAATATGGGAGGGATATTGGGATAATGAGGTTGTCAGTGGAATGAAATAAGAAATTCATAAAGTACTTCATACTCTGTAAGTGTTCACTAAGCAAACCGTTAAGGTCCATAAAAGTAAACCCTGGAGGAAACTACTAGATTTATACTCATTCCTCCTTGTTGAGCACCTGTGTTGGCTCAGCTGCACCCTCACGGTCAGTCTCTGTGGAGGATGACCTGCTTTGTTGAGCAGGAAAACGTGTCCCAGATGGGGACAGAGGCCGAGTTATGCCAGGTGAGTGCCTTTCACCACCCGCTTGGTATTGCTGAGTATTGGACGAATCACCATTTCTGTCGGGATGGGGGTGGGGGCTGAAGAGGACAGCAGTGTGACTTTGTCCCTTTGGCAAGGAAGTGGCCCAGGAAAGGGAATGAAGGAATCTTCTCTGGTGGAGGACAAAGCCGGGCCAGGGTGATGAGTATTCGATGCTACTGTGTGTTAGGGAGAGGGTGCCCTCATTTGGTCAGGCTCAGAGTGGGCTTCACCCTTTGACTTGTGCCCTGGTTACTCAGCTCTCCAAATCTGCCCTGGTTCATTCATATAGCTGTTCCCTGGGTAATGCAGCATCAAGAGGAGCAGATCTGAACAGCCCTAGCCCTGTCACTCACTGGCTAGACACAGTCTCTCAGGGTCCCTCTTCCTTCCCAGTGTGCAGTTTTTCTTTACAAAAATTTGACACACTCTGTGTGTGTGTGTGTGTGTCCTTTTCTGTCTGTCTCTTTCTTTATCTATGTGTGTGTTTGTTTAGGTCAGATGACAACTTGTGGGAGCAGTTTCCTCCTTTCACTGTGAAGATCCTGGACATTGAACTCTGGTCATCAAGCTTGATGGTAGGTGCCTTTTATTGGTGGAGCCATTTTGATGGCCCTCTGGACTTCCTTCCTTCCTTCCTTCCTTCCTTCCTTCCTTCCTTCCTTCCTTCCTTCCTTCCTTCCCCCCTCTCTCTCTCTTCCTCTCCCTCTCTCTCCCTTCCTTTCTTTTCTCTCCATTTACTTATTTTGTTTTATGTGCATGCATATTTCTGTCTGCATGTCTGCCACAAGTGTGCCTAGTGCCCGAGGAGGTTAGAAGAGAGCATCAGATCCCCTGGAACTGAAGTTATGGGCAATGGGAGCTGCCTTGTGGGTGCTGGGAACAACGCCAGGTTCCTTGCAAGAGCAACAAGTGATTTTCACTGCTGAGCCATCACTCCCATCCCCTTCCAGGCTGTTTCTTCATCATGACCAGACAGTTATCCCTAGCAGACAGATCAAGCATTTATGGTTTCAGCAAGCTCTGAGACAAAGTGTTCCAATACAAGTCCTTGAGGGGCTCAGTTCTGCTGGGAACCCAGTGAGAAAATTCCCTGCAGAATAGTGAGGATACTGAATAAATGATTCATCGATTCTGGTGTGAGGGCTATTCTTACCTTCCAGGCACTTCTCACATGTCCTGTGCATAGGGCGAAGACACATTTGATTTGTGCTGTTAGGCACAGAGGAGAACCCTTGGCCTGAGGAGAGAAACGAGTAAGACATAGTGTTTTATCAGATCACCTGAGTGATAATCTTTTTCCTAATTCTTCCATGAGTGTGCTAAGGCTATCTGGGTCCATTGGATCCAATTGGTGGATTTTTTTTGAGACCATGTGGCCCCTCTTGCTCCTGTCTGTACATATCTTGTGAATGGACACCAGTAAGCTTTCCTTCCTGTATCTTGTGAATGGACACCAGTAAGCTTTCCTTCCTGCCTGTTGCATTTCTCCATTCTCTCAATGAGCTTCCCAATCTCCAAACCAAGAGCTTGTATAGGAACACTTTGTCTCAGAATCTTGCCCAAATGAGAAACTTCAAGATGTGTTCTAGAGCTCCACTCTCTGAATAAAGCATCTTAGGCCTGAAGTCTCTGCTAAGGATGCTCTCCATAGACTGTGTCCCCTCCCACTGTAAGCCAAAATAGACCCATCCCTCCTCAAGATGCTTTTGCCGGGTGTCTGCTCACAACTATGAGGAAATGAACTCTGAGTCCTTTCTTACTATTGGAGACTCTGCAGGATGGGATCTTAGTGATTTTATTCTTCCTATGTCTTAACACATTTAGTTTTCATTTAAAAATTATTTCTCTTTACTCCTCCTCCAATGATGCCAGGAATTCTAAAACGAGAAAAGGAAACAAAGATGAAAGCACTCACAATGTAACAAATGTACTTTGTCATTGCAATTGTATCATCTTTCAAGGTGTTCACTGTATTGCCTAAAATGTCATATTCTTTTTAAAGCGCATATTCAATAAGGCTAAGTTCTACTTTTTGGCTTTCATTATACAGAGTTGAGAAATTTGAATTTCTTATTTTCTGCCTGTTATGGGAAAAGAGGAAAATTCCTAGAGGGGGGATTTATAAAAATATTAGGTTGACAACAGATGAATTCAAAGAGACAAGAGCTTAGATGAGAGAAGAAATAATTGATTATACAAGGGGATGGCCTAGATGATTCTTCTCAAAGTCAAGAAATAATGAATGGAGGTTATGCTTTTAAGGACAGAGGAAATAAGTCTTCATCCAGCTTGTTACTCAGAAAGGCTAGTTCCATTATGTAAAGTTTTCCCACAAGAATGTGACCATGGGAGACAGAGAGGTGAATCCAGAGAAGCTCAAGGGTCAGATAGCCTGGCCTTACATCAGAAAAACAACAAAGAGACCCTGCTTCAAAAAGACGGAAATCGGGGTCAGTGGCACACATGTGCCTGCATCCACACATGCTAAATAGTGGTAATTATGAGTCTGTCAAGTTCCAGGAGTTTTGTTTGGATGATACAGACAAATGAACACAGAAGGGCTTGGGAATGATGTGCCAGAACCTGTGGGAGGTGCATTTGAGATCGCGGTTTCAGTCAGTCGCCTGCTCGGTGCCCATTACTTAAAAAGTATAAGAAGAATTTGGTTTTATTATACATAAGTTCTCATTGTCATTTCTAATGGTGATTTTTAAAAATTATCTGTGATAGTCAGGTTCTAGCATGTTCCCAAGATCCTGTCCTCCTGGCATTGGTACCCTTGTTTAGTTCAACATAATTGATGGAACATGGAACAAGTGATGGAACCCTTGAGGACAGGTTAGAGGAGTCCTTGGCTCCCATCCTAGCTCCCTGTCTCGTCTTGTGCTCCGGGTGGGCAGACAGCCACTGTGCTGTGAGACCTGTGTGGATAGGGACTGTGGTTTCCTGACAACAGCATGGAGGTGCTGAGGTCTGCTAACAACTGTGTAAGTGAGCTCAGGGCAGAACCACTAGTTCTAGATATTTGTAGCCCTTTCTGATAAGTTGATTTCAGCTGGTGCTGGCTACATAATTTAGGGGTCCATTGCTAAGTGGAAATAGAGGCTCCCTGTTAATGAAAAAAATTCGAGACAGCAATGATAGACTATCAAGCCAAGTATGAAGTTTCTGTGATTACGCAGTTGGCCTGCTTTGAAGTTGAACCTGGCCACAACTTTGTGAGAACCCTTGAGTCAGAGCTACTCGACGATGCCATTCCCACATTCCTGATCCACAGAAACAGCGAGGTGACAAGAGCCCATGGCTCTGAGTTACAAAGTTTTAGAAGTTGTTCTGGAGCAATAGATAACTAACTCACCATCCTTTCATGCCTACTTCTGTGAATTAGTCACTAAAGGACTTGAAAATGACTGTCAGACCTGGGTTGTAGATGGTGACCACTGTTTTTCATGGGTTGCCAGTGGCTAAAGGGTTAGAGATAACTCAGCAGTCATAGACCTAGATCCGTCTTCTCCTACCTCAGTGTCTTTGCACAAAGTGTTTGGTGTGTCCAGAATGTTCTATCCTCCAACACTTCCCTTAGCTTAAGCTCAGGAGCTTTTTTATTGCAGCCACTTCTTCAGGAAACTTGTTACTAAACTTGTAGACCTTTTACACCAAAGTCCTTAAACATCCTGGACCTCTTTGCAGCATTGTGGAAACTTGCAGTTAGTGATTCAGCTGTTGACAACTGGTTGCCTAATGTCTACCTTTCTACTAGATTGTCAACTCCTCCAGGTTGGGTACCTACTTGGTTCACATTGTACATGCAGTGCCTGGTACACAGTAGGGGTTCAGTGGCTTGCCTCAGTGCTGATGAATTAGGACCAAATGGAGTATTTAATCCCAGGCTGTGGGAAGTTCCTATACAGGTCATCACTTGTAAAAGAAAGTGTTTAATTGTGGTCTTGCTTACAGTTCAGAGGGTGAGTCTATGACTGTCATGGTGGGGAGTGTAGTAGCAGGCTGGCAGGCATGGCATGGAGCAGTAGCTGAGAGCTCACATCTGATCCACAGGTATGAGGTAGAAAGAGTGTGATACTGGGCCTGTCTTGGGTTTTTGAAACTTCAAAGCCCACCCCTAGTGACACACTTCCTCCAACAAGTCCACACCTCCTAATCCTTCTCAAACAGTTCTACCAATATGGGGACCAAGAATTAGACTGTTCTTTTTATTTTTTTGTGACCGTGTTTCTCTGTGTAGCCCTGACTGTCCTGGAACTACTCTGTAGACCAAGCTGGCCTCCAACTCACAGAGATCCTCCTGCCTCTGCCTCCTGAGTGCTGGGATTAAGGGCATATGCTACCACCACCTGGCTAGGTATTCTTATGCAAACCACCACATTTCCCTCCCTGGCTCTCAAAGACTTAGTGCTATATCATAATGTAAAATGTGTTTAGTCCAACTTCAAAAGTCTCCATAGTCTTTCACAGTCTCAACACTGTCTAAAAGTCCAAAATCAAAGTCTCTTTTCTAGAAAACTATAACTCCCTGTAAAACCAAAGTCAAAATTACATACTTCCAACATACAATGACACAGAATATGCATCACCATTCCAAAGGGAGGAATAAGAGCATATTGAGGAGACATTGGACCCAAGCAAGACTGAAAGCCACCAGGGCAAACTCCAGATCCTGATGTCTCCCATTCCCTTCAGCTCTGTTGACTGCAACACAATTCTTTTCCTGGGCTGCTTCCACTCCTCTATGAATCTTGCTGTGTCATGGACTAGGTGCTTCTAAACATCAGGTACTTATTTCTCTAAATTACGCAGCCTAGGAATTTAAGACCAAGGTTCCAGCCTAGTTGGACTTTGTTGAAGCCAGAGTGCCAACTTCTCTTCAAAGCCTTACAAAGTGAAGATCAGACAGTCTTGAGAGGCAAACGCTCTTATGATTTGTATGAAGGCACTAATCTTGTTTCTGTGGGCTCCACTTCCATAACCTCATTTAGTCCCAATGACTTGAAGGTCCTTTTTTTCTACATGAAGGAGACAGGGTTCCATAGATGAATTTTGTGGAAGGGGAACACATTTAATACTCAGCAGCCATATCTATATCTATATCTCTATATATATCTATATCTGAAGACCTTTCATCTGGCATCTGAGTATCACAATGTTGATAGCCTCTACTGCCAACTGTGTCTCTTTACTTAGTAACCTGTTGTGTTTTCCTGGATACCTATAGAGTTGTAGTCAAGGAAATAAATACAGTGTAACTTCTGGAAAGTACATATTCTTCTTTCCCCTTTTTCCTTTTGTTCCCTGGAAAACAGATATGATGGCTAGGACTTGAGCAGCCCTCTTGGGCCCCCAGATGGAAGCTGTTTATTATGACTGAATGTCAATAGAAATCTAGACTAGAGGCAGATAAGTTTCTGTATTACTTGTTGTTCTATTCAAGCAAGAACCTTGGTAAGATTAAGTTCTGTGGATAAGCCTCATTTGTAAAGTAAGACTAATAAATAACCTACCTTAACCAAATTATAAGTTTAGTCTTAGTATTCCAAACTGCTGACTGAGTTCAGAAGCGCTTTTGACAAGGGTCCTCACCTTGGACACCTTAGCTCGGTTGCGAAGCAAACACAAATCTGACATCATTGACACTGTAGAGACACTTTGCCCCAGACCCCCTCAGGATTTACTGCTTTCAGGGGTCCTTCCTGCCTGTTAGATACACAGCACTTTGCTTTCTGGGTTCCCATACAATGCAAGCTTTACTCTTAGATATGGTCTCCAGGTACCTATCTGTTATGTCTTAGCTAAATTGCAGGGCAATGTGTGTATGCAAAGAATCTTTTTAACAATGAACATTGTGCTTGCTAGAATGAATAGCATGTTGTTCTGAATAGGACAAAAGAGCAAGACATTTCAGACTGCCATTCCCCACTACAGACCTGAGCCCTCCAAAGACCTGAGCTATGATATAAAGAATTATTTTTCTCCAATTAAAATATCCTCTTGAAAAGAGAAGTCACAAAGGGCAGAGAGTATTACTAAAACTGGACAAATAAACTGCCAGGCCAGCTAGATTTATTATGGGGTCATAAACCTGGCCTCCAGGGCAAGACAACTTGTTAGTTTTGCTTTTTTGCTTGGATCACAAGATTGAGCCTGGTTGGCAGAGAGATGCTGTTTAGGACTAGGGGTTCTAAATTTCTGAGTCTCTCTGGGCTTTGGAGGAGTTGGGGAAAGAAAATGTGTCGCAAGAATGGTGACCAGAGTCATGACAGGCCCTGCATGCCGACCAACGGGAAAGAAAATCCTCACTGAGCAAAGTATCTGGAAAGCAGTTGCTTGTATTTTAAATTAAGTTCCATGGTTGAAGGCCAGCCCGATGTCGACTTTTGGACCAGTGACTGTTTGGAAATGAGTTTTCTGGCTGGAAAGGAGCGTGTGGGGTTGGGGATGGAAAGCACTACCGCAATGCTCCCCATGGGGGCTTTGTACTGCCAGATACCAGGGGCCATCTGAGCATGCTTGCTGACTCCAACAGTTTTCTCAATAATTCCAACACCAGAAGGCTGTGGATCAGCTCCATGGCTGCATGTGGCCAGGTGGCAGTCTGGAGAAGCCTACAGCCTGCTGCGCCCCCTGTGGGGGAACACTGAAGGTGCACGGGAACTGCGGCTGGACAAGTGTCCCAAGTCCAGTTGGTTAAATCCTTAGTCTTCCATATCACAAGGGCCCGACCTTTGTTGCCTATGCCTTCCCACTTGGTGCTTGCCAAAGCATAGTCTCCAGAGAAATTCCCAGGGATACAGCATAGTCTCCAGAGAAATTCCCAGGGATACAGCATAGTCTCCAGAGAAATTCCCAGGGATACAGCGAGAGGAGACTGCATGTGGCGTAGGCAGGATAGAATCCAAGAGCCTAGCCTAGAAAATTGGCTCTGTCGTCTACTAACAAGATGAGGCCACCAGACAAGTCAATCTGATGCATTGCCCGCTGACTTGCCGGTAAAGTAGAAATATTTGCTCTATGTGTAGAATCATCCCAATCTTAAAGAAACCGTGAAGTAGTAGGTTTTTTTCTTCATATGTCATTACAAGGGCTTTGCTCACCCCCATGTCTTTTAGTCTTGCCAGTAACTCACATGGCATGGATGCTGTTTAAATACTCCCATTTTACAGAGGAGGAACTAGATCTCAGATGAGTCCTGTTCAAGGTTTTACCACTAGATGGCAGACCTGAGACCTCACCCCCGTGTTGGTGGTGGGATCTTGCTCTAGAGTCAGGCCTGAAAATTGACACTTCTTTTTAGAGATGATCTTTATTTTGTTTGGAGTACCCGTTATTCTTGCCTGGCCATTTCTGTCTGAGGCCGATGGGGGTGGTGCAAAGCCCTTTGAGCAGAGCGGTGCATTCTGGTTTGTTGTTCAGAAAGACTGGCTGTAGAGTGAGATTTGTGTGCAGCCAGGTGTGTGTGTGTGTGTGTGTGCGCAGCCAGGTGTGTGTGTGTGTGTGTGTGTGTGTGTGTGTGTGTGTGTGTGCTCCTTGAGAAGCTTGCTCATATAACCGAGAAGAGAACTGGAGGGGAGCAGAGCTAGTCTTTGTCAGGACCTCTCAGGGCAGTCAGGGAGCTGCGAAGCCTGCGTTTTACTGCACTCTGGTTGGAGAAATGGATCTCTCCCCCATCAAGGGACCGGCCTAGACTGGTGGAAACCAATACCAAGAACCGTGTTCCACATTTGGAGATTATCATGGGTCCCTTGTGAGGAAGGCTCAGACACCTTGTTGGGTCAAGGAGCTGATGACCACATCCAGGCTGGTCCCCGGGACCACTGCGGGCAGACCTCCAGCTCCTGGCGGGTCTGCTTAGGGCCAAGCTAGCCTCCCCTCTCCAAGGTTAGGCTCCCAGGAAAGATCGCTCCTTCCTTGGAGGTGTCTAGATTTTCTGCTCTTACAGACCACTCCTCCTCCCCATAAGAGACCAGGGCTCCTCTGATCGTTTTCTTCAGCGTGCCAGGCCACAGAGAGGCTAGGCTAGATTGGTAAAACAGGGTTCCCGGGTTCTGATCCCAGGTCACGTGGACCACAGGGCCACAGGTGCGCATTACCAGACCCTTAGGGGGCCTCATTTTGCCTCTGTGAGACTTCCCTCAGGCACCCGCTGTGGAACTCGGATGCCACCCGTAAGAAGATTTTATTTTATTTTTTGAAAGAAGTGAACGTCCCCACTCCTCTTGCCAACGAATGTCACAGCCCACGCTGTGGGCGGTACCTGGTGGCTTCCCAGGTGGTCCTCTAGAGTTGTGGCCGCCGGGAAACATTTCTCAAGGTCTTTGTGTCATTTGGAAAACCGAGCTATTTTTCCCTGCTTTTCTTCACGGAGCTGTAGCGACAACTCAAGCCTACGAGCTAACCCGGTAAGTGCTTAAGGCTTCCTTATTAGCCAGGTGACCATTCTGGAGGGGCTGAGTCTGCTGGAGCGCTCGGAGGTTCCCAGCGAGGACTTGGCAAGAGAAAGTTGCTCTGTATCCCAGCCCCTGCTGGAGTCCACTCGGGCCGGGAGACCAGTGTAGCTCCAAGGTGGGGGGCTGACCACGAACCGCCCCTCTCGTCTCTCTCCCATTGGCTTCCACCTGCCGGAGGGTCGGCTGCTACAGGCCTCTGGACCCGTCAGTCAGCCCCGCCGGGCCCCGCCCCTCCCCTCCCGGGGTTTATAACGGGAATTCCCATGGCCCAGGCTCCGACATCCAACCTGCTGTGGCCGCGGCCAGGCCGAGCGCAGCAGGCGCCACGCGCAGAGCACACGCTCGCGCTCCAGCTCTCGGACTCCGCCGTTCATGACCGTGACCCCCGGCCGCAGGCTCCGCCAGCCCCTGCTACAGGCTCTCTGGCCGCACTCCGCCGCCGCCGCCGCCGCCAGGGTCGCCCCCGCCCCAAGCGCTTCGAAGCCAGCCCGCGCCCCCTGCCCGCTGCCCGCTAGCGGCTGCCTGGTTCGGCTGGCACCATGCTGCCCGCGCGCGTCCGCCTGCTCATGCCCCACTTGCTGCTCGTGGTGGTGCAGCTGTCCTCGGCCGGCGGCCACCGCACCACCGGCCCCAGGGTAAGTGCGCCTCCCGGCCGGCCGCGCGCCCACCTGCGCGGGGAGAGGGGTCTTTCATCTGCAGGAGGGGGAAGGGAGGTGACAGACCTGTCCCTGACTCCACTGTCTAGTCCCTTGCGGGCCTCTTGGAGAAGTTGCTGAAATAAAATTTCACTCCCCCCCCCTCCGCCTTTTTTAGCAGCACCGACTCCCACGACCTGTCACCGATGGGTTTTCTTCCCCTAACTCCTCCCGAGTATTTTCCTTCAAGAATCCCCCACCCCTCCAGAGGCGCCTCCTAGGTCGGTGGGAGCCCGGCCTTTGCTGGAGGAGAGCTTCCCCATGGTGTCGCTGCACCGGTCCCCCGTGCTGGCGTTCTTGGCTGGCAGAGGGTGTGTGCGTGCGTGCGTGTGTGTGTGTGTGTGTGTGTGTGTGTGTGTGTGTGTGTGTGTATGTGTCTGTGTCTCTGTGTGTGTGTGTCTGTGTGTGGAGGGGGGCGGGAGGGTACTCTGCCTAGAGTTTTAGATTACCCGCGAGTCACACAAGGACCTTGTGTTGTTGTTGTTTTAAAAAGCAATTGCCGCTCGCTCGTAAAGCCCACAGCAGATAATTTTAATGCCCCCTCCTGCCGGCCTGGCCCTGGAGGAGTGGCAGGGTGGGTGGGGAGCTGTGGAGAAGTTCGGGAGGGAGAGCTGCACAGTATTCCAGAATCTCCTCCCCTGGGTTGGATCGGTTGAACCTTGGTCTGATTGGAGTTTCTGAACCACACGAAATGTGCCAATTCTGTGCACAGGACGGATTGTCCAGGGCATTGTAAAACGGGAACCCACAGCATTGTGTTCATTTCTGGTCTAAATTATTGCTCTCCCTGCCCCCTCCTATTGGTCTAATAAAATTTTTCACTGCCTTAAAACTGTATTTGTTAAACCACCTAGTGGTTCCTTTGGCAAAACATAAGGGAGGCAATCTCTGGGCAAGCATCAGAGTAAGTCAGATAGAGCCTGGACCTCCGGGTAGCAGTTTGCCCGCACTCTGCGGGAACCCTCCTGGGAAAGTAGCTTGGACCTCTGAACAAACAGGGTTGGCTTCCCAACCAAAGTGTGCTTTCTTTCCTGGATATCCTGTGGCCCCATTTCCTGGATGGCTATCCCCATTACCACCTGTTCCCATGGCTCTTCTTTATTCCTGGCTTTTGCTATGCGGGGATCATCTTTATAGCTGTCCTGCATGGAAGAAAAACTTTGCAAAACCTGACTGACTTAATGACTGCCCAGATGCCGACTGATTACATCTGAGCCCACCTATCACTGGGAAATCAGATTTGCAGCCACTTAGGAAAGAAAAGTGTTTGTCCCCGTGTTGGGCCGGCCCTTGCTTTTATGACCAGATGTGCAACAGCAGCAGTTAAAGTGCAGCAGATTAGATCCAGGGTGTGTCATAAATCCTCGACAGCATTCCCAAAGCTGGGGCAAGTCAGAGCTCCAGGAGCGACTTTTATGGATGCAGATGAGCATGCCTTTTAAATGAAGCTGATGGCTTGATATGAGGACTTGAAACTCTTAAATTCTGAGGTCAGGCAAGAGAGAGCCACGGCGTTCCCTCCAATAATTAGGAACAGTCAAGACAGAGATGCAGACCAGAGCACCCCGACTGCAATCTGGATGCCCGCCCACACGAGGGTCGAAAGGAGAGAGGCCCTCCAACAAATGGTGGGGGGCTTGTTTGCTGCTGGGCATGTCTAATGTCTCAAGCCATATGGCTTTCCTTCCGTAACTCCTGGAACTGGAGAAAGCACCTTTTAGGAGAAAGTTAGGAGTTTAGGGCAAACAGACTCTAAGTTTCCCGACAACTTCTTTTAGTTTGCTAATTTGACAAAAGTGATGGAACATAAGCAGGACCTGTAAGTAGGTTTGCTTATATCCCAGCTCACCGTCTGTCTGTCTGTCTGTCTGTCTCTCGCTTTCTCTCTCTCTCTCTCTCTCTCTCTCTCTCTCTCTCTCTCTCTCTCTCACACACACACACACACACACACTGAAATTTAGAATGTACTAAGGAGACATGGCTCTTTTTTTAAAAAAAGATTTGTTTGTTCTTTTTAGTTACGTGTGCATGTGTATATCTGTAGGTGAATATGGGCATGTGAGTGTAGGTGCTCTCAGAGGCCAGAGGCATCAGCTTCCTTGGAACTGGAGTTGTGAGATGCACTACTTGAGTTCAGAGAACTGAACTTGGGTCCTCTGAAAGAGCAGCCAGTGCTTGTAACTACTGAGTCATCTCTAGACTGGAAGGAACACTCCTTAGGCATGTGGCTATGTGAGCAACAGCTATTATGAGCAACAGTGAGGGCCATTTGGGCTTGGCGTTTTTATACAATCTCTTAAGTATAAAAGAGGCAGTCTTTTTAGACCCATTTTGGAGGCAGGGAAGTGAAACACGGGGCTTACTACCTTACTTGAATTCCACATGGTGTGTGCATGGCTCTGGGAGGTTTGTATGGACTAGTGTGTGTGCCCAGCTAAAGGGAAGGATGACTCCGTGAGAAAATTCTAAACCCCAACACACCAGGGGAGGTTGCGGAGGAATCTTTCCTAGCTGTATTGATAAAGGGTTATGTTTGGGTTTCAACCCTGTCTCGAGAGACACCAGCTCTCTTCCGTGGCTTCTTGGTGGCCCCAGAAACGTGGATTGAGGGCAGTGGATTCACAGGAAGAGCAGAAACATCTGGCTTGTTGCCGAATTCCCTTTGGGCACCGTGAGGTCTCCTCTCGTAGTCTTTTGAGTGACAGAGGCTTAGGCACTGCCATCTTCCCCAGCTGGCTTTCTAGGAAACTGAGAACATACCCTTTCGCTTTAACTATCTGACTCACTAATTGAGCTCCCTGGAGGCCTAGACCCCAGTCCTTGCCCCCCTTTCTGCTTCCTGCCTTCCTTCATAAAACTCCTGACATTTGTTTGACTCTGGAAACCACCAGCTATCAAGTATCAGATTGGAGGCTGATGTGTGGGAAGCACCTGAGGCTTGGGTCTCTGAGGTCTGAGAGCCACTTGGCTACCTGGGAAGCTGGTCCCGGTTCTTTCAATTATGCAGCAAGCAGTCATTTCTTTCATCTTGCAGAATTTCCTGAAAATGTTTCAGGGGAGAAGGGGGAAAAGGGAGAGGCTGTGGCTGCCTAATGAATTCTGAGTGATGGGCGAATAGTCTTTTTAAATCTTCTGTCCACCCTTGAAGATAGGGTGTGGGATGGAGGCTGAGACCGGAGCCGTCTTGTCCTTCCATGTATCCAGAGCTCAGTACAGGTCAAGGTACCTGGTAGAGGTTGGCTCTGTCCGTGTATGTGGAATGAAAACTAAAGAGAATGCAGATAAGAATGTTTAGTGGTGATCCCTGAGCTCCTCTGGTGCTTGCCTATGACCAGAGGCTGGAAACATTTAAGAAAGGCAAGGTGTTGGTGGCACACGCTTTTAATCCCAGCACGAGGAAGGCAGAGGCAGGCGGATCTTTGTGGTCTACAGAGTGAATTCCAGGACAGCTGGGCTACACAGAGAAACCCTGTCACAAAAAAAACAACCTACCCCCAAAGTGAGAAATAGGAGACTATGGGAACGTCAAGGGATGTGAGTCAGAAACTGAGTTCATAATTGTTTTAAGTATATTCTTTGCTCCCTGTTCCTCTTCATAAGGGTCTCCGAGAAGGCTTCTGTAGTTCTTAACTTTTGAGTCCTTCTACAGAGGACATCTCTTCTTTCTCGGCGCTGTTATCCCTTGGGCACCTCATGCCTGATCCTGTCTTAGAAATGAGGAAACTCCAAGCTCCTTGAGGCAGAACAGGGATCCGGTTCATCTGTGAGCTGGTCAGGCCGGGAAACACTCAGCTTGTGGGCACAGAGACTGGTCAGACTGTGTGGTGGTGTTTCGCTGTCATTTGAAATCACCGACTTACAAACTGGGCTTTTGGTTTCCAAGTTTTTGGTCTTTTCACATGCAGTGATTGTGAGAATGGGACAGAAGAGGCTGAGTGAGCATCGTAGATGGGAAAAGGGCTTTAGCGCTACCCTAAACCTCCATTTCTGTCTCCTACTTGTCAAAAGTAAATCAGCTTCTGGGGTGTCTCTTCCCATTAGGCTATCCTACCGCACTGTCTAGACTAGGGTCCTTCTTCCACTTAGATTTTCTTCCTTTTGTCTAGCCCTCTTTTCCACACAGGAGAATTCACCTGAGATGCTGCACAAGGGTTAAGACAAGAACTTGATTTAAATATTTTGGTAGCGCTGATATTTGATACCTAAAGAAACCAAACTGAAGGGGTTGGGGGAGGGAGCGTGCATCTAAGTGCTAGAGACCATAGTCAGTTTGCTACCCTCTGCTCTTCTGAGGCTGAGGAGTCACATTTGGTGTGGTCCAGCAAGCAGTTCTACTCCCAGGCATGTGTGCCTTAGAGAGACACGGCTGAGCAGGCTGCAGCTCTGTGCCCTGGTGGTGATATCACCACAAGCTTGGAAGGAGCCCAGCTGCCCGTTAGTGGCAGGTGGAGGGGGCAGATGAGCAAACTGGGGTGAATTCATACCATAAAACATTCTACTCAGGACAAACACAGGGACAACAGCAGCAAGTAAAATCGATTGGGAGGCGGCTCTGTGGGTGAAGTGCTTGCCGTGGGAATTTGAGGACTCGAGTTCAAATTCCCAGAGCCCACTTTGAGCCCAGTTTGGTAGTGTGTGTCTGTAATTCTGATGCTCCTGTCAAGACATGGGAGATAGGCACAGGAGACTAGCTAGAAACTCTCGAGCCAGCTGCTGAGGCATCTATAGGGGCAAAACAAAAAAGAGACCCTGCCCCCCACCCCCCAACACAAGGTGGAAGATGACTGACAATTGAGGTTGTTTTCTGACCTCAACATGTGCATCAGCACACACACACACACACCTGCACACACATTGTACATACACACAAAAGACTGAAGTTGATTTCTCTTAGTAATTTGATATTAGATGAAAGAAGCATACCAAAAGAGGCTGTGTGACTTCTTTTGTAAATCTATAAATAACTGAATTAGAAAAACCTTTAAGCTGGGTGGTGGTGGCACACACCTTTAATTCCAGCATTCACGAGGTGGAAGCAGGCAGTTCTCTGTGAGTTTGAGACCAGCCTGGTCTACAGATCGAGTTCCAGGACAGGCTCCCAAGCTACAGAGAAACCCTGTCTTGGAAAACAAACAAACCAAAACCGATCAACCAAACAAACAAGAAAACAACTCCCCAAAAGAAAAACCTTTAAGGAAATACCTGTAGCTACAAAAAAAAAAAAAGAACTAAATAGAAAATCAAAGTAACATAGATGCTGACTTGGAATGAAGTCATGGGTGAAGCGGTGAAAGGGTTAATTTGTTGGGGAAAACATATGATCAATTTCAGTACTTTTAGTGAGGAGAAAGGGTGTGCTCCAAGCTCTTCATTCAGTTATTAAAGTTCTAATAGCTGATTAAAAGGTAAAAGCAAGCCCTGCACGAATCAAAGGATGTCATGAACCAAGGGCTATGATTAATTCAGTTCTTTGCACCCAAGGTCAAATACTAGTTCTCAGGGTGGGGGGCTCCTTCCTTCCCTCCTTCTGTTTCTCCCTCCTCTTCCAGGTGGGCCTCTATCTAACGGATCTCACTGGGAAATGAGTATTATCATTGATTCGGTTATTGGCTGTTTAGACCTGAACAGGCCCAGGTCCCAGCACATACATGGACATCAGCTAGTTCAGCCCAAGATAATTTTATTGTAGCTGAAGACATTTTTAAAAACGAAGTTTATTTTTTTTAGTAATTTATAAATTTATAGAAGATGCCATGTTGCCCCTTTCAGTGTGTAGGCTGGGATGGATCCCAACCACAAGTCTGAGCCCTGAGCTCAACTGACTGGAGACGTCTAGTAGCTGGTGTGGCTCCTGAGCTGCCTGTCTCTGAGCAGTGGAGGCTGGAGGCCTGTTTCTCATTTGCCTGGGGCCTTGGGTCCCACCTCCTCCCTTCTCTCCACTTCGGAGGGGCTGAGTTGGATGTCTAATCCTGCATAGAGCAGGTACAGGGTGGCTTTTCTCTCCAGACCACATAAAGATTTATTGTTCAGGCGGCCAAGTTCTGGCATGGCTGCCAGTGGCAAGGCCTGTCAGTGTGGCAGGCCCCCTCCTTCGGTGTTTGTCACTGAGCTGTTTGGAAGGGGACAAGGGTTGAGTTGCTGATGAGAAATTGATCGGGGCTGCCGCAAAGCCTGCCAAACAGAGTTAGCATTGTGCACAGTATGTGCTCTGCACGGCTTCGAGTCACCAGGGGGATGAGGGAATTGGGTCTCTACGAAGGCTTCCAGTCGTTTCCATGAAGACCCACACACCTCAGGTCATTCTGGAGGAGAGTTGGCTTTTCCTTCGGTCTGACGTCATTCTGAACTCAATTGCTAGATCACAAAATAGTCTTCCCTGTGGCCACTGCCTTAGCTCGTTCAGTCTGGAGCTCCGTGGACTTCCCAGTAATGCTTTGGCTGGCTTCCACCTCCCTTTGGGGGCCCAGTGTGGGGCACCCTTCACTCGGCAGAGGAGGCAGCTCTGCTCTCAGTGGAGCTTTCTCACAGGCAGTATGTCAGGTGACTTGAAACCTGACCAATACCTCATACCACCCCCGCTCCAATCAGCTTGTAGGTAGAAGATAAGATTCTACAAGGTTGATATTTTCTAAGGTACTGGCAGTAAGAAACCCAGGGGTTATTTTGTGCATGTGAAAGTGGGAGCCAGAGGACAACCATGGCTTCATCTTTATTTGCTTTTTAATTTAATTAATTAATTAAAAAATTTTTTTTGGTTTTTCGAGACAGGATTTCTCTGTAGTTTTGGAGGCTGTCCTGGAACTCGCTTTGTAGACCAGGCTGGCCTCGAACTCACAGAGATCCGCCTGCCTCTGCCTCCTGAGTGCTGGGACTAAAGGTGTGCACACCACCGCCCAGCTCATTTTTGTTTTTGAGACAGGGTCCCTCACTAGGTTGGACTTGTCAAGTGGATTTGGCTGGCCGGCCCAGGAGGCCCAGGGGTCTTCTTGGCTCTGTCTCCCTCAGTGCTGGGGTTACAAGTCATCACCATACCAAGCTGTTTTTTTAAAAATGTGGATTCTGTGGATCCAATTCAGGTTCTGGCTTGCAAGGCAAGCTGGTAGGAATCGAACAACCTGCCCAGCCCTAGGAGAATGGTCCCAAGCATCTCTCCTGGACAGAGCCTAGGGTTTGAAGTAACTGCTGTGGCTATTCATAATGTATCTGCTCTTGAATCCCTGGGGCGGCGGAGGGAAATAAAAGTAGGAAGTAAGTGAATGAGGTGCTGGGTGTCAGAAAAGGACAGAGCCACCAACCAGCTCAAAAGCCATGACTGTGGGCTGTTCAGTGGAACAGGGGTTTGACATTAACCACACCTACAGTAGCTATTAAACACTTGAAATGTGGTTAGTGGACCCAAGGGACCAGATGGGACTTTGATTAACATATAATTACACACAATGAACTTCATTTTGACATTTGCAAACATGTATATAATGCATTGTGATCAGAGTTGCACTATCATAGCCTACTCCTGCTAACCCCATTCCTCTTTCACACTCTGTAGTTACCTCCTCCCTCCCCTCCTCTCTCTCCAACCTATGAGTTTAAGTCAGTTATTGGCTCACAGGAGTTGCTTACCCTACCAGTGGCTACACCCTGAGGAAAACCTCTCAGTCACCTCCAGCATTGGTATTTATATCTGTGGGGGGACTGGGCCCAATCTTCTGTGGATAATCACAACCGCTGAGCACTTAAAAGTGCAGTGGCTGCATCATGCCCAGATGGAGATGATCTGTCACTCTCTACCCCATCCTCTGACGCTTACATTATTTCTGCCTCCCTTCCTTCAATGCTCCATGAGCCCTGGAGGGGGTGACATAGATGTTTATTTTTGAGGCAGGGTCTCTTGTAGCCCAGGCTTTTCATGAATGCCCTATGTGTCTGAGGCCAGCGTTGAACTCCTGACCTACCCGTCTTTACCTCAAGTGCTGGAGTTGCAGGCACACAGAACTATGCTTGGTTCTAGAATCCATTTTCTTGCCCCCTTTCAGCTTTGGGAGCTGCTCACAACTCTTGGTTCACAGTTCTTTCCACCTTCAAAGTCAGCAACGATGGTCAAGTTTTTTCCCACTGGGCTGTCTTGATCATCTGCTGCCTCTTGCAGTTTAATGAAGGACCTGGTGATAGTGTCAGGTCTCCTTGGATGGTACAGACTAATTTTAGGGATGTCCAATTAGCAACCTTAATTTCTTGCCACACAACACAGCAGTATGAGCATTAGAACATAGCATCTTGAGTGGGGCTTGTCCTGCCTGCCACGTCCTGCCTGCCACGTTCATTAACGGTTTAGTACAAATGCTGGCCCGCTGGCCCGTGGAAAGCATGTAACAAATGGTTGTTATTGTGGCCTATGTCTGCAGTCCCTTATGGTAAAGTTGCTTTTTTTTTTTTACGGACTCTGCCTTACCCAAGAGCAGGTGCTTAGTGAACATTTATTGACTAATGGAATTTTCAATAAATGTGGATGGTTTCTTTCTTTATAAAGATATATTGGACAATTAAAAAAAAGTAAACTGCAAACCAGAATATATAACTCTCTTTGTGCAAAAAGAAGAAAGTCCATTTGTGTAAGAAGAGTCTGTGGGTTGTGCTGTGCTGGAGGTGGGAAGCGTCTTAGCAACTACTAGACCAGTTTTATGTACAACGAACGTCATTGAATCCTACAAGAAAACAATACAGATTAAAACAGGCATGGGGTGAGACACCAGTGCCACTTCTCTGGACCCTCTGCCAATGTTTGCTCAGAATGTGTCTACCTTCAGCAGTGCTCAAACCTGCAGCCTTTCTCCTACCTGGCCTCCTTCCTCCTGCCTTCCCTAGGCCCTCTGAGCTCATGGCAGGTGCAGCAGCTGCTTCCTGTCCCTCATGTGCCTTGTGGCAAGTGTCAGTCCAGGCTGATCCATGGATAACCTGCAGATTCAGTCTGCATCGTTGTCAGCCATGCTTTTGAAGGCTTGGAACTATTAGGCCTCCTGCTCATTTTGAGCAGGCTTTGAACCCACTCTACTTTAAAGGAGCGTTTTCAATTAGCCTCAGCAGGACGTAACCATAAAAATTATTTATTGCTACTGGTGGGAATATAAATTAGTACGATCACTTTGTAGAATTACAGTTGGAGTTGCACACAGTTTTTGACCTTGTAATTCTGCCCTGTTATATGCCCTAGAGAAATGCCCTTAAATTGTATGAAGACATGTGTTCAAGGATATCCATTTGGTGATAGGCAAACACTGGAAACTAGCTAAATGACTATCAACAAAAGAATAGAAAAAAAGTTATGGTATGACCAAATAATGGACTATTACATAGCACCAAACACAATGACTTAATGACTTATTGATTAAATTGATTAATTTCATTATTGAAAAGGAGCTCAAACAACAGTGCACTGAGCAAGAGTGCATAGACCAAGCTACTATTTATGTGAAGGTTGTTAAAGGTATGCGAAAAGCCATACATTATTTAGGGGTATAAATAGATGTGAAAATGTTTGAGAAAAGCAAGGATAATTTATAATACTAAGGTCATATTTCTGGTTCCCTAGGGTGAGGATGGAGAAGAATATATTAGAGGGACACGGAAGAATTGCAAGGAATTGACAATTCTTTTTGTTTGTAATTGGGTGATAAGTCCATGGGTTTTTAAAGATCCCTTTACATATGTTCAATAATACATAAGAAAGTTCATAAAAGATTATAATGCATTTAGATTGATCACAATAAGTTTGTTTTGATATTAAAAACAATACTTAGAAATATCTTTTTGTCTGTCCATGTATGTGTGTGTGTGTTCGTAAGAGAATGTGTGTGTGGTGGCCTGGCATGGGGTTTTGAAATCTCAAAGCCCACTTGCAGTGACACACTTCCTCCAACAAGGCCATAACTCCTAATCCTTTTAATCCTGCAAATGGTGCCACTCCCTGGTACTAAGTATCCAAATATATGAGCCTATGGGGGCATTCTCACTCAAACCACAATAGTAAAGAATGACCCAGATAAAAATTACTCATCATTTTTCTGAATGCAAATTTAATTGGATGTCTACAGTAACAAAGGCTACTACATTACTGTTTTTCCCTGACTCTTACCATAAGTATAGAAATTATTATTATTAATTATTTATTATTAATTATTATTACTATTGTTATTATTGCAAGACTGGTGAGTGAGCTCAGCGTCTTGCACATGGTGGATGAGCACTTTACCTCTGAGTTATATCCCCAATCCAGTATATTTTAATATTAAAGGGAGTAATATGTTATTCTATAAGAGCTGACAAATATCTGTGTTTGGGTATTTTATAGCAAACCATCACATTCTTTTTTTTTTAACTTATCAACTTTTTATTTTATTATTTTTTATTTTTTAAAATAATTTTTAAAATTTAAATTAGAAACATGAATGCTTCACATGTCAATCCCAGCTCCCTCTCCCATCCCTCCTCCCTAGTCCCTCCACCAGCTCCCCTAGCCCCCCACCCAATCCCTACATCATTCCCCAGGGAGGGTGAGACCCTCCTTGGGGGAATCTTCAAAGTCTGTCATTTCATCCAGGGCAGGACCTAGGTCCTTCCCCATGTGTCCAGGCTGAGAGAGCATCCCTTTATTTGGAATGGGCTCCTAAAGATCATTCATACACAATAATAAACACTGATCTACTATTCAAGGCCCCAGTGATTTCTGTGGCCTCCTCACTGAGACTACATTCATGGAGTCTGGATCAGTCCCCTGTTGGCCTCTCAGGCATCAGTCTGGGATTCAAGAGCGCCTCCTTATCCAGTCAGCTGTCTTTGTGGGTTTCACCATCATGGTCTTGATCCCTTTGCTCATCACTCCTCCATCTCTGTCACTAGGTTCCAGGAGTGCAGTTCAGTGTTTACCTGTGGGAGTCTGTCTCTGCTTCCATCAGTCACTGGATGAAAAACCTTCACATTCTTATGTAACTAGTCTATCATTGTGGGTCTCTGGCATCTACTACTAAGATCAGAGAAATTAGGATGAGTAAGTTTTTAAAGACTTGCACTGCATCAACAACACTCAGTATGTTATTCTTGCATTTAAGTAGTATTTGTTTGTGTACTAAACTCCTTATTGCAACCCTGTAGAACGTCCCTGGCCTGTGTTTCAAAATTTCCTAGTAGCATTTGAAAAGAACGTATGCCATGTCATCTGTAAGTATTCTTGGAAAGTTCATATTTGTAAAACGTGTGAATTGGCAAGTCAGTTGTCCTGGTAATAATACCAGAACTTAGGTAAAGAATTTAGACTCAGGCTTTGTCTTTGGGTTCTTTCCATTTGTTAGAGAAAGCTTTTTTTCTTTTTCTTTTTTTTTTTTTAAAGACAGTCAAGGAAACTTCTAAGTATACATAGAGAAGATAAGGAGTGTGGTGAATTCCTGTGGAATGCCACCCAGCTTTGGTAATGGATAGCTCAGGGTCAGGCTTCTTACTTTCACCATCGTCCTAGTCCCCAGTTCTGATTATTCTGAAGTGAACTTGACATCGAATTTTATCCCCAGTAAGGCAAGGGATACTTGCATACCTTTAAAAGATTAGGATCCATTAATAAAATCTAATCACAGAAGCATATCACAACCAAAGAGTATTAATAGTGCTTTAGTATAATCTAAACAATCAGCATTCAGATCTCGAACATTATCTCAAAACTTTTTTCCCCTGTTTGTTTCATTCAGGATCTGAATTAGGGCCACATGTTGTGCTCAGTGGCTCTGTCCTTTAAATCTTCTTTGCCCTGTGGGTTCTTGCGTGGCTCCTTCCTTCTTTCCTTTGTAACTTGCTTGCTTGAATAGCGGGTAGTTTCACCTTGGGTTTACTGCTTGCATTCCCACTGTGTTTGTACTTGTTTGTCTTATTATTATTATTATTATTTGGGGCCAGAGTCTTGCCATGTAGCCCTGCTGTGAACAATAGGCTACTCTCTGTTGTCTGTGATCCTCCTGCCTCTTTCTCCAACAGTGCTGCGATTCAGGTGAGAGCCTCCCCACACCCAGCTTCCCACTGTGTTTTAACTATGTCCCTTTATCCTTTATGTTACTTGTAAAATGGCAGATGTGTAGGTTTAACACAGGTTGGACCTGTGTTTGGGGCAATGGGTGTACATTTCCACCAGGAGGCAGGTAATGTCTGCCTCACACCAGTGCCACCCACCGTCACGGAGAGACCTGTGTTTAGCGGCTTTTGCAGTTATTGGAACAGGCTCTACAAAATGGGTCTCTGGTTTTGTGTGTTGCTGCTGTCGCTTTGGCATTGTCGTGGAGGTGCAGGGGGGCTTGGTGCTGTTTTCCCCTTCCTAGTGGTCTAGATGGGCAGGCTGGATGTGCCTGCAGAACTGTAAGACGGATGCTCTGCCCCAAGGTTGGCTGTGGAAAAGAAGCTTCCTGATTTCTGGGGGGAGCTTCCTGATTTCTGGAGGGAGCTGAGAGAGAGTGGAGAAGCGAGCTGTTGTGAACTGGGAGGGCTCCAAGGTATGGCTAGAGCAGCTTGTGAGCCTTGGGTTGGTTTGTGGGAATTCATGTTCTAAGATCCCTCTACTGTCTAAGCATTTTTTTGACTTGCTTAGACGGTAGAGGGATCAGCTCACAGTTGAGCTGTCAGAAGGCTCTGAGGTATAGAGGTACGCCAGGTGTGGTGGGCTGAACGGTGACTTCTGCAAGTCCCCTGAAGCCTCATCCCCCAGTTTCTAGATGGAATATACTTAGAAATAGGGTCTTTTAACTTAATTTTGATTTTAAATTTGTGCAGTTTAATATTATACTATATAGAGAAATCTGACATACTAACACACTAATATGAAGAATATTCATGTAACATTAATATCTTTATGCACCAGTGAAAATAAATCTTAAGTATAATAAAATTTTAAAATGACAGAGAAACTTAGTCAAGTTAATTATAATAAAATATGGCTTTTACAAAGCTCCTTAAGGTAAACTGAGCTGTTTACCCAAGCCCTCCACTAACCTGAATGGAGTCCTTCTAAGCAGGGGTTAGTGGCTGGGCATGTAACTCAGCTGATGAGTGCTTGTCCAGCTGCAGTTAGATCCGTAGGAGTGAGGACACATGCCTGCAATCCCAGGACTCAGATAGAGGATCTGAACGTCAAGGCCACCTTGGCTGTATCAAGTTCAAGGCCATCCTGGGATACACAAGAGGAGAAGAAGGAGGTGACACACGTAGAGACACCAGGGCCACAGAAGCCCTGCAAAGGGGCAGCCAATGAGCAGTTGTCGGTAAGCAAAGGAGAGAGGTGTCTGGCAGCCAACCCTGCCAGACCCTTGATCTTGGATTCCCAGCATCCAGCACTGAGGGGAAATAGTTTTCTGTTGTTAAAGTCGCCCTGGCTATGGCCTTTTGTTCTGGCAGCACCAGCTGACCAGCACAGGGCCTTAAGGCTTGTTTACTTCAGTGGTTCCAGAGTGACATTGAATACTGTGGAGCTTGTCTCTCTCTCCTCCCTGCCTTCTGTGGAGCCCGTTTTAGCCCAAGTTCAGAATTTTGCAGGGCTGCTAGTCATGGTGAGAGAATGGAAGAGATGCCCAGGCCACAAGCACAGCGCACATTGGGGTCTCTGTAAAATGTAGAGGTCTGTGGGTGGGGTGGCAGTCAGAGCCAGCAAATGGGCTGTCCTCAAGAGTGACCGGTCTCCTCACCAGTTGAATTCAGGTTGAATGTCTTCCACAGTTAGTCCTGGTGTAGATATTTCAAGAGATAATGGAAACAAAAAGAATGTGCAAAGACTGAAAACTTTCAGACTATAATGGATGGGCCATGTGAAGATCATTCCAGAAGTTCTGAGACAAGGAAATCATGAGCATGTAAGCCCACAGCTGGAGGAGTCTCATGGCTAGTTTTCCTTTTTGGCACTAGGCTAAGGGCCATCTTGAATACTCACAGCTAGCTAGGGCCAGAACTCAGGACAGACACCTCCACCCCCAGACCCCATTGCTCCGTCCTCAACTGTTCCTTTCAAAGATGTCCGGGAACACTTAGAAAGTGGATGGGTTCCAGTCAAGTGGAGGAAATAGCTTGAATTTTTACAGGCTATTGTGTTTCTGGGTTGCCTTTGGCTAGTCCAGCAATCTCCAATGCTGGGGGCGGGGCGGGACATGTGGCTCAAACCTCAGGACACGTGGAATCTTCACCTCCTTTGCCACCTGACTCCACAGGCATTTTCAGTATTCTCGCCTCCCTCTCTGGGGTGAGTTGCCGGTTTCTGCAAACACTGGGGGGTTCATTTAGGGGCAGTGAATAAGTAAAGCTGGATTTGGGTATCAGGCTCACAGAGCTCGCTCACAGCCAGGAGGTGGATGCAGACACACCCCAACTGATCTGGGACGACAACACGTCCCAGGGGCTGTGCTTGGGGGCTGGCACAGGCCTCCTGAGAGGCCCTTTTAAAAGTAACCACCGTCTTCCTTGATTGAAGTTAGGAGTGAAACCCCTTGTTTTCTTGCTGGGGGTCTGGAAGGGTCTGCCTTTCTGGCAATGACTTCAGAAAACCCTCATGTCAGGGACTGACATTATTCACTATTTTCACCCCTCGTCTTCTCCCCGCCTCTGATGACCACAGGCACTTTCTTGGTAGTGTGATGCTGGATGTTCTCAACCGTCCAGGCAGAGGCTTAGACAACTCTCAGACTTACTGTCACAGTCCCGCCCATCTGTGGCTGGTGACAGGTGCGTCTTCTTTCCTTAAGCATCAGTGACACGGAGAAGGAAATGTCCCTCTGATCTCACGGCTGGGCAGCTGGGCATCAGGGTGGCCTGGGCCCCCCTGCTTTTGACTTGGCTGCCTGCTTCTCAGCCTCTCAGAAGACAGTGGGACAGAGTGCATTGGGGTCAAAGTGACCTGAGATTAATTAGGTCACAGCTGTGCTGTTTTTCTGCCGTATGTTTTTGGGTAAACTAACAAAGCTGTAAGCCTTACCATCCTTATCTGTACAGGGAGGATATTACTAACTTCACTGGGTCATTGTGAACTCAAATGAAGTCATGGCTGGGTGCTCAGGAAGTATTAACTATTCATAAAAATGATGGATGAAACAAAAACATGACTGATTTTCATAAAAACTCCATAACGTTTTGTTTCCTTTGTTCCCTGTCCCTTAGAAATATATAATCAGTGGTTCTGTTATCTTTTGCCTAAAACAAACCCGTGTGTGTGTGTGTGTGTGTGTGTGTGTGTGTGTGTGTGATACGTAGAACTCCTTCCCTTTGTCCACCTTAGATGGGTCTAGGATATCTCCTTAGATGGAAGTCAGTGGAAAAAGGATGCCCTTCAGCATGGTCTTCCTCCACAGGCAGTGTGACTGTCTTCCCCCTGGCAAGTATACACCCTGTCCTTTCCAATGTTGCCTTTTATTTTCACGGTCTCTGTCTCCACAGGTTGTTTCCCCAAATTCAGCATCTAAAGGCTGCTGGTGGAGTGGTGGCCACCTTCTTGTTTTTTTTTTTTTTTTTAAGTCTGGGAGACAGGCTGCTGTTCTGAGGTCTTGCCAACTGATGTACCCTCTTGGTAATTTCCAGGCTTGGAAGATCTGGCTGGTGATCACCCAATGCACTCCCAGGAATACTCAGGGAGTTGGATGGAGGAGCAAGGCCTCTCCTCCTCTTTGTTCCCCAGCAAGCCTGTTCTTTCCCGGGGGTTAGGATGCTGCTGGCAGCAGCAGGACCTCCAGACTGCCGTTTGGGTTGCTTGCAGACACAAACTGCTTCTGGAAGCATAATCTCTTATAGGAATATTCCCAGAAAAGGTAACTGTACCAGTTAGACCTATTTTCTTTTCTTTTTTTTTTTTTTTTTTTTTGGTTTTACGAGACAGGGTTTCTCTGTATTGTTTTGGAGGCTGTCAGTCCAGCCTGGCCTCGAACTCACAGAGATCCACCTGCCTCTGCCTCCTGAGTGCTGGGATCAAAGGCGTGCGCCACCACCACCCGGCTAGACCTACTTTCTTTACTTTCTAGAAACTTACTTGGGTGGGCATGACTGCCATTGACGGTGACTAGGTGACTGTTGTAGGCCAGAGAATACCTATTGTCTGTTTCTGTTTTCTACTTACTGCTCCTGTTGCACTCTCTTTTTTCCCTACTCTTTCTCTGTCCCATGTGTTTCTATTGAATATTTTATGATTCACTTTTCTCTGTCTGTGTATGCATGCATGTGTATGGGAGCTCAGGGGTCGATGTCCTGGGTCTTCTTCAATTATTTCCCCACCTTGTGTTTTCCAGAAGCATCTCTCACTGAGTCAGGCTTACTGAATGGCTAGCCTGGCTGGACAGCAGTCTCTGGAGATCCTTCAGTCTCTGTCCCCTCAGTGCTGGATGACAGGGCTACATCACCACACCTCGATTTTTAAGGGGCTTCAAACTTGGGACCTTATGCCTGCCTTGAAAGCATTTTTACCAACTGAACCATCTCTCAAACCCTCTCCCATCCCTTCTCCTTCCCTTCCTTTTTTCCTTGGTCCTGGCAATGCACATGCTTGTAGTTTCTCTTCCCAGAAAGCCTTGTTAAGAAAGCAGAATGCTCTGAGATATTTCAAAGGTCATTTCTCCTTTCTCTGTTGGAAATGCAAGGGGGTATTTTTATCTGATATCACTGTGAGAGCTTGGTAAGGCTCCTGGAGGCAAAAACCAAACCACACTGACCCACCGAAGTGTATATATCCCCATAAGCCTATGTCTCTGGAGTTTGAAGTTCTGGGCCTGTCCACACAGAGCCTCTAGCAAGTGGTCCATTAGTTTAGGTTTTCCTACCTCCCTGGCTGCTGTGGAGGTCTCTGCCCTGTGAGCTGAGATTGTCTTTACTTGCCTGCCCATTTCTCCAGTTTTGAGGCTAGTGCTTCACCCCAAGACCCACTTTCTCTGGAAGAGCTAAGAAGAGTTGCTGGGTTTCAATTCATTCAGACTCTCCCTTGTTGCTAGGATAAATGGAGACCTGTGAGCTCCTTTTTTGGTTACCATGATCACCTTATTGATCCAAATACACACAGAGAGAATGCTTAACAGTGAGCCTCAGAGATGTCTTCTGGTTGCTGCTCAGGGGATGTGCTTTTTGCAAAGGTTGTCAGTGTGGAGGAAGCTAGGGAGGAGGGTGGGAAGTCTGGCTATCTCTGGTGCCAGCAGAAGCTGCCACCTAGCTCCTTTGTTCAGGGGGTCATGGCTGAGGGCAGAGACTATGACACACTTATTTTCTTCACATTGAAGCACAATCTGCGGTTTACTGTTGTCTGAATCAGACTCTGCAAACATCTATTGAGTTGTGTGTGATGACACTAGTTTGGCTTTTATGTTACAAGTGCTTTTTTAAGCCCTTCACAGGTCAAGCCATTTCATTATTACCTTATGAGGAAGGCATCATTATTATCCCCATTTTATAGATGAGAAAAACCGAGGCAGAGAAAGCTTCATTGTTCTGAGGTGTTCACCTTGGGTGTCAGAGGAAAGACTAGAGAGGCTAAGCATGCTTTTCTCCATCTTCCATGACTGAAGAGTCTCTCCTTATGTTATACAAAACAGTGAACCACAGAGAACAATGTGCCCATATCCTTGTGTTCACCGTCACTGATAAGACACAGGACCACAGTCTTAGTGGCTCAGTCCTTCATGGACTCTGTAGTCATGTCAGCCTGTGGCTGGACACCATTAGCAACATCTTGGCCCCTTCTCCAGGAGCTGAAATAACACTTAGGGGTCTTACAATATCTTTCACAGAGTGTGTTTGCAGAAGAGCAGCCTAACTTTGCAGAGTGAGAAAAGCACATGTCTCAAAAGTCCCACAGGTGATTCTTAGGCAAACAACAGTATACAACATACTTCAAGCTAAAATGGCAGAAGGGAATAAAACTTCCCGGGCAAGGTCTGCAACCCATGGCCTGTGCAAATGTGATTTGGAGGAACACAAACAGCTACAAATTTGGCTGGGCCTGGTGGTGCACACCTTTAATACCAGTACTCAGGAGGCAGAGACAGGTGGATCTCTGAGTTAGAGTTCAGCCTGGTCTATATAGACAGCCAAGGCTACACAGAGAAACCCTGTCTTGAACATGAAACAAACAATTTGATTTGTTCTTGCCAGTAGCTACTTACACATACCCAGACAAACTCCTGGGAGAAGAGCTCTGCTGACGGTAGGTGGACTTTTCTTTCTCATTCACCAGCTCCCAAATAACCAACAGGGAGACTCAATATTAATTATAAATGCTTGGCCAATAGCCCAGGCTTGTTACTAGCTAACTCTTACATTTTAAATCAATCTTCTTTCAGCTGCTTACTCTGTGCAGTGAGATTTAAAGTGGGAATTTCCTTTCAGCCTTGTCCCATACTCAGCATGTGTGACGACCACAATCCCAAATGGGGAAATCACAAAGATCGGAATGCTTAAAGTCTAAAGTCTAGAAAATCGGCATCTTGAAAACAGTTTGAAATCCTGAATGCTAAAGTCTCAAAGTGTCCTGTCTTGATAAACCACAGCTCCTGTTGGGGAATAAAAAAAAAAAAAAAAGGGACTGCACAACAGAGGAGTGAGTCAGATTCCAGCGGAAGGAAATCAGTGGGTTGGCCACGGCACGCAAGCTACCCTGTTGCATCGAGTTAGGTGGAATGAATATAAAGCCACTCATGTCGATGCTGGGTGTGTCCAGGTAGGATTCACAGAGGAGATTGGTGTGTGAATCTGAGTCGGAACCCAGATGATGAACTGGTCTCTTTCTGAGAGCTGGGGCAGCTCTCTTGTGCATCATGGGTATCAGCAAGGTCCAGCCTTTGCACTGTGTGCAGATCTGGAGCCAATGACCTTGGGGCCCCAGGCTTGTTTCATTCCAGTGTCTTCCTCAATGAAAGATGTCCTGTTTGTATTATGTGTATTTGCGAAAGAAAATAATTCTTCAAGGTCTTGGATTTTTTTTTTTTGGTGATTGTGTTTGAGGTAGTGACCCATTGTGATTTTTGATTGCTCTCGTATGAAGACATATTATCTACATGGTATTTTATGAAGTTGGGTGCATGTGCCAGCCTAGGCTACATAATGAGAACTTGTCTCGAAAAAAAGAATTTTCAAATGGCTTTACTCTGAGTTACATTTTTGAAATTTTGGTCTTTCAGGATTTTATGTTCTAGGGAGTTTAGACTTTAGGGAGTTTGGTCTTTGAAGGTGTCCACGTGGCTTTTGTGATATGTCTGCCACTATTGCAAAATACTTGAGCTAATTAATTTTCAAAGAGAAAGGTTTAGTTCATGGTTGTAGAGGTTCCAGTCTTGACTGAGCAGATGGGTTGATTTGGGACTCAGAAGGGAGTGTTGGATGGCATTGGGGAAGCATGTGGAATAGCAGACAGCTTACCTCATGGAAGAAAAAGAGGAAAAGAAAAGAGAAAAGGGCTGGGGTTCTTCAATCTCCTTCAAGGCCACTCTTCCAAAGACCTGTAGACTTCCCACCCAGTAGGTCTGACTTCCTGAAAGCATGTTGGAGACCAAACCTTTAACACATGGACCTAAATAGGATGCCTCACCCCAAAATATA
Organism: Mesocricetus auratus; assembly: GCF_017639785.1. Lineage (NCBI taxonomy): Eukaryota > Metazoa > Chordata > Mammalia > Rodentia > Cricetidae > Mesocricetus > Mesocricetus auratus. The sequence continues at coordinate 35,900,878 of NW_024429186.1, read as the reverse complement.
GCATGCCCAGACCTGAAGACAAGTTACAGTGTGGGTCAGCAACAACCCAAGAGGCAGCTGGATGGGTTTGATTGCTCAGGTTCATTGCTCCTCGGAAAGTCTTTGCTTCAGGACCTGAGAGCTTTGGACTCAAAGTACAGCTATAATTAGGAAGAGTGTTGGGATTCATTCTCTCATTCCTTCAGTTTTTGTTGTTGCTGTGGAGGGCTAAATTTCTTCAGGTTATGCTGTAGTATTTTGGGGGATGTAAACATCTGAGGTTTACATCCTAACCCTAACCCTGACCCTAATTTATTGAGGGCACAGATTTTCATTATAGTCTGTCACTGTTGGCACAGTCACTTCCACAAAATTGTATGAGTTGTCCTATAATGGCTGTGGTAGGCAAGGGGGAAGTGGTGTTTGCTCTCCTCCAGGAAAACCACTGATTAAAAGACAAAGCATTCTGATTCCATTTAGGGTGGGGTGTTGCAGAAGCAACTTGACAAATGTCTGAGAAAGGACATCTTTTGCCAGACACAAGAGTTGTGTAAGTGGGTGTTGCAAAAGGCTTTGTTCTGTGTCTTTGTTTTCAAACACATAACAAGTTATTCAGCGATGCACATGGCATCCTGCTGGGTAACTGGGACTTGTCAGCTGCCAGAGTTGCATTGCGCATTAGGAGAGGGAAACTGAAGGCCTTCTGTGGTGGCTTTTGCCTTGTCACCATCCGAGGGGCCTATTGTAGGAAGCATCTGTTGATTTGGCCCACTGAGTGTCTCTTTTCTCTTTCCTTCAGGGAACACCCTTCTTCCCTCAGCTTTAGTCCCCATAACTTCAATGGACATACTCCCAGTTCCAGTGAGCACATGATCCAGTCCAGGTAATTAGTGTCTAGGTCAAGAATGGTCATGTGACACAATGTGAGGAAGTAGATTTAATCCTAGGACTTTTCATTGAAACCTTTGGGAAAAAGAAGCCTTGGGGGCTGTTATACTCTGAAAACAGAGGTCTGAATGGTTGGTGGTCATTTTGTCACCAGGAAGCAATACTCCTCCTTGACATAAAGCTAACCCAGCAAAACAAAGCTGAAAGAGAGAAGAGAGGTTTTCTAATTACATATTGTGAGCACCTGGCCTCAGCTATGCCCAAAACTTCTTTGAATTTCCCATTTGTACAGAGCAGTGACTTCCTGTGGTAAGTTAAATATGGCCATGATTCCTTCAGGGCGCCTTTTGTCAAGAGGTGACATCTATTTCTTCATCTCTGGGTTCTAGCCACTGGACCACCAGGGAGAGGATTATTTCTCCATCTCTGAATTGTAGCTGTCTTCCTGATGTGTGATTACACTCTTAGTCAGTGGTCAGAGTAACAGTTATGGAGACCAGGTCTCAAAGTCCTTCCTGCTTCTGCCTTCACCCTCTTTGTTCTCTTCTCTGAGACTACCAATCAAGAAAGGCAATGCAGCCTGCTGTAGCAGGGAGGGCCCTGTGGAGGAGAGTCGCAGTCCCCAGACAACTGTTAGCATCAGCTGCCATACGTGATGGAGAAGCCATCTTTGACTTCTGGCCTCACCGACCCTCTGGCTTAATGCAGTTGCATTGGTGAACCCAGACAGACCAGTGCATGTACTATCTACTGATGGAGCAGTGCATGGACCACCCAGTCAACTCTGGGAGTCAGAGTTACTATTTTAAGCCAATAATCTTGAGGTGGTTCATTGCATATTAATGAGTAACTGATGCACTTTATTTATTTTTTTTTTGGTGTAAGTTACTTTGGTTTTTCTATTTGGTCATTTGCAACAGTATTCTGACTGTAGTAAATTGAACCCCAAAATATGCTTTTGTAAACTTAATTTGGCCTCTAAATGAAACCAGTTGCTATGTTGTGCGTGCGTGCGTGCGTGCGTGCGTGCGTGTGTGTGTGTGTGTGTGTGTGTGTGTGTGTGTGTTGGTACACATGTGGATGCCAGAGGACAACTTGGCAGGAGTTAGTTCTCTCCTACCACATGTGTCCTAGGAATTGAGCTCAAGTTGTTAGGCTTGGTACCTTTACCAGCTGAGCTATCTTGTTGGTCCCATCTCCTTTCTAATGCTACAAAGAATCATGTCTTGGTTATCTCTCAGATTTGCAAAGGGCCGCCTGTGATGAGGAGAACTTTTGCTGGTAGCAAATCCTTTCAAATAGGCACATATTGTTATGGCGACCAAAATAGTGACAAAATATAACCAAGTTCTAATACAGGTGATAATGCTGTGTGTGAAGGAAACAGCGTGGTGTTTGTCAGAGGTGATGCTACAGGAGACACAGTCCGGCACTCTGAGGGGCTCCCTTATCCTTTACAAACAACACCAAGGAAAGAGTGGCTCATGCTGTTCTGAGGGCAGAGTCAAAGCAGCCCCACCTGGTGTGGATTGTTGATAGAGTAGTGTTTTTATGAGTGCGTGGAGAGGAATTTTCAAGCAGAAGTTACAGCATGTGTGGTGGCACGGAAGAATAGAAGAACAACGCAGTGTGTTCTAGACTTACAAAGTTCAGTGTACTGAGCTGGAGGGTGACTGAGACGATGGAAGGATGGAAGCAGGGAAGGAAACTGGAACAGACCAGTCTTCCGTGACAGCGCAGCCGCCTATCAGGTAATCTAGACTTGATCATGTAGGTAGTGGGCATCACTGAAGGACACGAGGCAGAGAGGATATGGGTATGAGAAAGATCTGGTTGTAAGGGCTTTTGAGGGTCACAAGGTTAGAGGCTTGGGGATGAGTCATAGATTTACTACAGAAGTTCCTAGAGGTGATGAAGATATAAGTTCAGGAAGCTGAAGTAGTAACCGTCGGAGAAAAGGAAAGACCAACAGTAACAATATTCTCTTAACAGGTGGTGGCCAGTTGGGCATGGAAGGGTAATGGTGAAAGACAGGAAAGATGTATGCCTGCTCTCCTTACCACTTAGGTGTCTTCAAAAATCGATGAGGTCGTAAATCATAGTGAAGATGAGAAGCACACTTGATGAGGGCTGTTTTGGATATACTGAATTTGAGGCACCTTAAGAAATTAATACAATAGCATACGTTCTAACTGAGATGTACACCACAAATCCATGAATGGGATTTAAGTCATACGTGTGGATAAAGTTGGTCAGAGACAACGTGTGAAGAACATCATCCAGCAGTCAGAGTTTGAAGCATGCTGCCATTGAGAATAAGAATCTTGGAAGATCAAGGCAAGCTCCATTGGGTGGTGTCACACCACTACACACCTCCTCCTGTTTTCCAGTCACAGTGCAGTGTTGACTCTCTTGTCTAAAGAGGTCTTATATCTATTTCCCATGACCAGGGTCATCGCTCCAGTGGGGGTGATGCTGTGAGTCTTGAGGCTTAGGCAATATGAGAAGATACAACTTCTCCTGGTTCTGGGATATCTGTTTTTGGAGCATTGAGTAGAGGCAAAATCTGGGCCTTCCATGATTTGAAGAACTCAGGTCAAAGTGAGAAGCTCTGTGTAGATGTTCTGGCCAACAGTCCTGCCAGAGGTCCTAACGATAGCCAGTATCAGCAGCTACTCGATAGCAGATAGCACCGGCAGAGAACTCTGTCCCCAGCTGTGAACTCACCCACAGCCTGGGAGCATCGTGGAACAGGGCTAAGTCATCTCTTCTGCGTGTCTTTTAACTTCCTGGTCCACAGACTCTGTGAGTGTCATAAAACTTGCTTTAAACAACCATGTCTTGAGGCAGTTTGTTATAGAACTAGATAAGAGGGACCAAGGAAGAAACATCAAAAGAGGTGGGAGGATAATAGAGAGGGAGGGAAGCCTCAGGAATGCCGGGACAGCTAAGATCTAAGAGGCATCTGCCAGATCCAGTATCTGCATTCCATCAGTGGCCTCACTGGGTATTGTGGCACTTTGCTGGGTATTGTGAGGTCCGAAGTCAGATTGCCATGAAGGAGAAAGGAGGAAACTGACTACAGTGTACTTTTTCCAAGTGTGTCCATGAAACCTGAGACAGATGGTATGATGGTATGAAACCTGAGACAGATGGTATGATGATGAAGGTTAAGAATTTCCTTTAAAGGATGACAGGGAGAGATGATAGGCAAATGAGATGGGAGACACAGAAAGGAAGGCTACTTATTGGAGGAATATCCTGAAGGGTAGGAGAGCTTACTCGCAACTAATCACATTGATGCAGAAATGGCCTTGAGCAACTGTGGTGAAGAGGGAAGGCGAACTCCTGGGTGGTGGAGGCAATCATTTCTGAGGTTGCTTTTATGTCTGCCTGGCTCCCGCAAGCAGCAAGCAAACTCTTCTTAGCCTGTGGGAACTGTCATCAGGAAGAAGGGCTGCTGCATACAATAGTAGGTCATTTATTTATGTGTGCGTGTGAGCACGCACAGGTGTGTGCATGCCACAGTGCATGTGGAGGTCCCAGGACAGCCTGTGGTAGTTGGTTATCTCCCTGCACCATGTAGATCCTGGGAACTGAACTCAGGTCATCAGGCTTGGCAGTAAATACCTTTTACCCCCAATCATCTCACTAGCCCAATTAATGGCAGTCATTGAAGACTTATATTAGTGCTTTGATAACCGTAGTTAATTAGCTTTCACTATTGATAAAGTCTACTATAATTGTGTTTGGCTATATACTGATAAATTCTTTCCATGACATTCTTGCAGATCATCTGCAGTCTTGCTTGGCTACAGAGTGAGTGCTGTCTCTGTTAAATGTTTCTGAGTCTCCTCTTATTTGTCTTTGGCCTTTCTTTGGACCTGTGCAGAACAGTAGAATTCTACATTCCATTTTATCTTATAACTAATGTATGGAATGGAAATTAGAAGAGGATTAAGGATAAGTTTTAGCTAGACTAGGTGTCTTAGATCCACGGAGCTGCTATGACAAAATACCGCAGCCTAGTAGTTTATCAACAACAGAAGTTTGTCCACACAGTTCTGGAGGCTGGGAAGTCCAAGCTGAAAGAACAGGTAGTTTTGGTGCCTAGGAAGGTCTCTGTCTTCTTACACTAACTTCAGGTGGTGGAAGGGGTATGGAAGCCCTCCCAGTTTTCTTTAACAAGGACACTAATCCTTTTCACAAAGACTCTACCCTTGAGATCTAGTCACTTCCCAAAGGCCCACTTCCTAATACTGTCACCTTGGGGATGGGGATTTCAAATGTGGGTGGTGGAAGAACATAGATGTAGGACCACAGCAGTAAGTGAACGAGCTATGGCACAAAAACTCTAAAAATAGGTTGTGTGTGTGTTTTAAACGATTTATTTTTATTTTATGTATTTATAGGTTGTGGGTGTTTTTACAAGATTTATTTTTATTTTATTCATTTATTTTTTCTTTCTTTCCTTCCTCCTTCCTTCCTTCCTTTCTTTCTTTCCTTCTTATTTTTGTTTTTGTTTTTTTCAAGAAAGGATTTCACTGTGGCTTTGGAGGCTGTCCTGGAACTAGCTCTTGTAGACCAGGCTGGTCTCGAACTCACAGAGATCCACCTGCCTCTGCCTCCCTAGTGCTGGGATTAAAGGCATGTGCCACCCCTGACTGGTTACAACACATGTTAACAACTGAGCTATCTCTTCAGCCCCCAGGGTTGCCTTTTTGACATGGATAAGTTCATAACAGGCACTGTGTGGGAGGAAAAGGCTAAGTTACAAAACCTTTTGTAGAGTCCTACTGTACACAGACAAAGACAGAGAAGACACGCAGGCACACTGATGGTGGGAAGTAGAATGATGGGAAATTTAATTTTCTGTGTTTAAAAGCATTAAATGAAGCATTCACCGAATCTGCATATTTGCTCCAGGGTTATCTATACATGCAGATACAGAAGCCGAGGCAGCTGCAGCCCTTGCTGCAGTTGCGCTGATGTCCTAATGGCTGCTGCTCTACAGGGCAGTGGCAAGGGGACAGGAATGGCTGTGTTTAGACAAAGCAGAGGGGAGAAGCTGGCAGGATTCCCGAGGACCCGGCAGCAGGGCTGCCAGGCCTGGGCCTCAGCATCCTCCTGCTTCTTTGAAAACAGTGTATATCTTGGATGAGACTCTTCCTCTGACAGAGCTGTGGGCTGTGTGGGTGCCGAGCTGGCCTGCCGGTGCCCTCTGACAGTTCTTCCTGTTGGTGTTGGAGGCTGGAGGAAGAGGACGTTCTGGCTTTTTGTGGAAACCTCTGCAGCAACCATTAGAACTCAGGGCCCACGGAGGTCAGAAGCGAACAGCAGAATTTTCCTGTTGTTATTACTGCTGTGTTTAAACATTCTGTCTTTCTTTTCTTTTAAAATTAACTATTAGGGTGTGTATGTGTGTATGCTTGTATGGGTGAATAATGTATATGTGTATTTCTGTGTATATGTATATTTGTATGCGTGTTTCTGTGTCTATGTGTGGGAATATGTGTGTGTATATTTGTATGTGTGATGTGTGTATATGCATGCATATTTGTGTGTGTATATATATATTGTATGTGTGTATATGTGCGTGCATGTGTGTATATTTGTGAGTGTGTGTGTCTGTGTCTGTAGATATATAGTAGGTGTGCATATGTGCATGCATGTGTGTATATTTGTGGGTGTGTGTGTTTGTGTCTGTATATATATTGTATGTGTGTATATGTGTGTGCATGTGTGTATATTTGTGTGTGTGTTTGTGTGTGTATATATATATTGTATGTGTGTATGCGTGTGTGCATGTGTGTACATTTGTGTGTGTGTTTGTGTGTATATATATATTGTATGTGTGTATACGTGCGTGCATGTGTGTACATTTGTGTGTGTGTTTGTGTGTGTATTATATATATTGTATGTTTGTATACGTGCGTGCATGTGTGTATACTTGTGTGTGTTTGTGTGTGTATATATACATATATATATATATTGTATGTGTGTATACATGCGTGCATGTGTTTTCACTACTGGAGATTGGACTCAGAGCCTCACGCATGTTAGGCAGGAGCTTAACCAGTGACCCTCGCCCACTTCATTTTCACCTGTGCTGAAGTCTCTATGGTGATGAATTCTTGCTCCCTGTATATTTGTCTCATTGCCTTGTTAGGCTGAGGGTGCATTCCTTGAGAGCAGGGGAGGGAGGCCTGTATTTCCAACTGCATCAAAAGAACTCAGAAGATAGTGTGTTGCCTAAGTGTCTGTGCCCCTGGTTTCAACATTGTGTGAATGGTTATCTGTTGGTAATTGCATCAAGCAGCCTTCATCTTAAGGCATCTCCCATGGGCCTGGCTCACTGAACATGTGTACTCTGGTGTGTGAAAAGCTGCCTCATGATCTGAGTTGTGACACAGTGCCTATTACAGCAGGAATTGGTTGAACCCTTCCCTGTGTAGTGACTTCCTCCAAGCATGTACATGGCCACCAGGGGCCTTCACTGTGACTTCACAGGCTGACACACTCAGTGCTTCTTATGAAGCCGCCCTTGCAGTGTTTGTGTGGGGGAAAGTCTGACTGAGGAGGGGGGCACCTTCAGCTCAGAGGGTAGCACCAGGAAGCACAGTTTCTGGCGGGAACTATGCAAAGGTTTTGCAGAACCACGACCGTATCTTTAGTGGCTGCTCTGTTATGTTACTTTATTCATTTTTGTGAAGAGCTATTTTGCATTGGAAAACAATCTTGGATTTTAATTTGTGTTGTGTAAAGTTTTCAAGGTCACTCTGGAAGGTAGGAACAATTAAAACACAAGAAAACTCTCTTCTCATTGGCTGGTTACTTAATTAGTTGTTTATCAATTGCTGAGCCCAAAAGGTTTCCAAGTGGGCATGAATGAGGAAGCAGATCAGAGAGCAGAGGTTCATGGGTCCCAGCGCCTAGGACTGGCCTGCCTTCTTTATTACTCAAGGGAGCAGGTGGAGACCAGGTTGAGTCTTTGCTCTCATAGCATTCACACCTTTGCACCCCATCTCCTAACCTGGGCAGTGAGTTCCTGTGGCTTCAGGCCACTCATCTTGCTCCTGTGTTAACTCATGGGTTCATCTTTTCACAGAATGGCTCCAGATAGAGGGGATTAGGGAAAAGGAGGACTTAGTGTGACATGCATGTCTCAGAAGCAAGGCCTGGGTTAGATGTTCCACGGACTCTTATTTTCATTAACAAGCTTGCAAAAGGGGCCTATTATCACTGTCACTTAAGAGTAGGCAAACCACTAGGCAGTGGTGGTGCACACCTTTAATCCCAGCTCTCGGGAGGCAGAGCCAGGTGGATCTCTGTGAGTTTGAGATCTACAAAGCAAGTTCTACAAAGAGCGTTCCAGGACAGGCTCCATAGCTACTGAGAAACCCTGTCTTGAAAAACCACACACACACACAAAGGCAAACCAAGGTTTAGAGATGTTTGAAAAAATGCCTGGGGCACCTTGGAAGAGTCTAGATCTGAACCCAAGGCTGTGTAGTTACAAATTAACCTTGACTTCCCATCAGCAGGTGACTTTACTTACTTCTGACCACAGGCCTGGGATACTGGCCAGGTGGGTGGAAATCAGCAGTCAGGAAGGTGGCTTTCTGTGCAGGTTTTAGGATTCTTTGAGCCTCTAGGGTGGAATACTTGATGGCCAGGAAGGAGGTTTGAAGCTGGTAGAGCTGCTCTGGCAGCTACAAGATGCCGTGTAATATGGAAGGAGGCCGAAATGATTTATGCTTGAAAGAATCTCTCTGACTCTGTCTCTGTCTTTCTCTGTCTCTGTCTCTCTCTGTCTCTCTCTCTCTCTGTTACAAAAATGCTCCTATTGCAATAAGCCTTGGATTTTAATAAACCAGACTAAGCAATTGTGTCAGGTCAAGGGACACAAATTGTGTTTATGTAGAGGTGTCAGGGCAAACAAGTCCCTGGTCAGAATCTCTCCTGAGCAGATGGATTTTTCCATGGCCCAACTTGCAAGGATTAACCTAGGACATTGAAAACTTTAGGGTACCTTGTTCCCCGGAGGTCCTCAAGGAGAGCTATTAGGAAGCCTGAAACTGGGGACTTTGTAGGCATGGGTATGTTGATTATATTATTGCCATGGAGTTTCCAAGGACGGAGACCGTTATGAGCTATAGATTCAAGACTGACACACTGAACAGTATCCAGACTCCATTTTACCCTGGGCAGATCTTCAAGTCCTGGGAGTTGGGCAGCTGCAAAGGCCAGTAGCAGGGAGTCACCATGGAACTTGTTGCTAATGTTTATGCAGTGACCAGTATGGAGCAGCATACAATATAGTTATTGTTCTGGGTTTCGGGAGTGCCAAGAGTGGCTGGTGTTAAAATGTATCCAGGATTTGGACGGAGACTCCTCTCTGCCTACCACTGTATTCAGTTTTGGAGGGCCATTGACCATGCCTGGGGATAGAGGGTGGGGATAGAGCAGATGGAATTGATGCGGGGAGTGGGCTCAAGGTGGATTGCTTCAAAGAGCCATGTGACCCAAGCCTGCTTTTCAAAGGGCCATTCTTTTAAAATATGGAAACTTACATATAGTAAATGAGGCAAACTTTCTGGTGGAAAGGTCTGTAGGGGTTTCTGTTTTTGTCATTTGATTTTTGTGGTGCTGGAGGTTGAGCACAGAGCCTGGCGCACGCCTGGGAAGTGCTTTAGCAGGAGCTATCCCCGAGACCCTAGGCCTGTGAATTTTAACACATGCAGAAGGTTGTGGGAGCTACCATAACCCAGATTCAGAACACTTCCATGGCTGTTTCCCACCCCAGTTGTCCTGTTGCTGTTCATTTTAGTTAACCTGCCTCGCCTAACACCTTATGGCCCGCAATCTTTCTCCTGTCTCTGCAGTTTGGCCTTTCCTACAAGAATGTCCTCTAAGTGGGACTAGGCTGTCTTTGGAGTCTGGCTTCTTCACTGCTCTGAGTGCATTTGAAGGCTGTCCGTGTCATTGCATAGGCCAGATTGCCCACACCCTTTTCACCACTGGAGCTTGAGCCCGGAGTCTTGCGTATGTCAACCAAGTGCGTCTCCACTGAGCCCTATCTGCAGCCCATTAACTCACTCCTTTCTCTTATTGGGTAGTAGTCTGTGATAGTATATGTTATGATTTGTCTTACCTATTTATTAGCTGAAAGTTGTTTGGTTCATTTCCAGCTTTTGATGATTCTGAGTAAAGCTATTAGCAACACCCATGCATTGGCCTGTATGTGTGTGAGTGTGCGAATGTGTGTATGGATGTTCTCAGGATATGTTTGGGGGTGCACACGCACATGAGTGCATGAGTGTGTGGAAGCCCATGATTGATATCAGAAATCCTCCTCCATGGCTCTTCTATCTTACTCATTGAGGCAGGGTGCCTCAACCAAACCCAGAGCTCACCCATATGCCTAGTTTTGTTAGCTAGCTTACTCTGAGGATCCCGTCTCTACCTTCCAGTGCTAGGTGAGCTGCTGGCATGTTCATGGATTCTGAGGGTCTGAATTCTGGTCCTCTTGCTTCTACAGTAACTGCTTTAACCACTGAGCCATCTCTCTAGTTCCCCTACCTCATTTTTTTTCTGTGACAGGGTCTCTCACTGAATCGGGAGCTTATCAGTTCAGTTAGACTGGCTTGACAGCAAGCCCCAGAGACCCTCTGTCTCTCCAACACAGGAATTACAGGTGCCTAGTTTTTCACACGAGTGTCAGGGATCTGAATTTAGGTCTTCATGCTTTACTGACTGAGCCATCTCCCCAGCCCCCAATGTACAGGTTTTTATAAGAAGGTAAGTTTCATTTCTCTTGTGTCAACATCTTGAGTGAGATTTCTGGACCACATGGCTAGTGTTTGTCAAACTTTATGAGAAACTGCCAAGCTTTTTCAGAGAAGCAGTACCGTTTTTGGTTCCTACCATTATGCATATAATTTTAAGCGACAATATGAAATGTAGAGGGAAGGATAAGAATGAAAAAGCAAGAGGAACCTTGATATATATTTGATATCATTGCTTAACATTTTTATTTATGTTTATTTTCAGGGTTCAAAATAGGTATATTGGTATCTCACTGTGGTTTTAACTTGGATTTCTATTTAAATGTTTTTGATGTTTCCAAGTGAAGTCCACGTATGCAGTCACCGTTTTCAGGACTGAAAGAAATGGCCAGCCAGATTATATTGGGCTGTATTTTTGTACATGGAAAAAACATTTATCTGTCAAGTCTGTGTATTTAAAATTTACCACAATTTTGGTTTCCTTGTTGTGGTGTTTCTTTATATTTTAATATACCCTGAGCCTGTGGCATTTAGGAATGGTGTCTGGCTGCCATTAACAGATCCCAACCGTGGAGGAGGCATAATTATACATAATTCACATAAAGGAATTCCAGATGTGGACAACTCAGGGCTGGCAAGGTGACTCCACAAAATCATCAGGGACCCAGTTTCTCTCTCTCTCTCTCTCTCTCTCTCTCTCTCTCTCTCTCTCTCTCTCTCTCTCTCTCTCTCTCTCTCTCTCTCTCTCTCTCTCTCTCTCCTCTCATTACTTTCCAGACAGGAGAGAGACTTGGAAGAGGCTCTTCCCATTTTTTTTGTTATGGTAGGAGAGACTTACTCTGCTCCTTGTATATGCAGGTGCTCTCTCTCTCTCTCTCTCTCTCTCATTCTTTCTCTGAGCAGGTACATCTGTATGTGTGCACGTGGAGAGGTTATTCCTTAGGGATCATCCATTTTTTCTTTTTTCTTTTTGAGACAGGGTCATCCCATGGTCTAAAACTTACCCATCAGGTCAGCCTGGCTAGCCAGGGAACCTCAGGGATCCCTCTACCTCCCCAGCACTGGGGTTATAAACAGGCATCACCACGCCTAACTTTTTTTAAAATCTTTTATTTGTGAGCCATGGGGATTCAACCCAGGTCCTTGTGTTTGAAGGTGAACACTTTACTGACCGAGTTGTCTTTTAAGTTGTCATGCATCCCTTCACTTTCCTCACTGTGATCCTGCCCTGGGTGTGGTTTATATTAATATCCAGTACATCTGACTGCTTTCTGCTTAGGGGAAATATCTGGGGCTTTCCTTATATCATTAGGAAATAACTAGGCCTTTAATTCCAGTGGAAACTCAGTTTGAAGACGTGCACGTCTTTAAGTTCATTTGAAAACTAGAAGCATCAAGTTAAAAAGTTGGAGGAGGGATGGTTAAAATCTGGTGTGTGGAGACACTGATTATGGGCAGTCTGACAGTGAAGGAAGAGTCGAGAACAAACTGGATGAAAGCCAAAGGCCAACTGGTTTGTCCTTTCTGAAGAGTTTTCTGACCACTTGGCAATGAATGAAATCTGAACAGCTTCCTTGGCCTGGTGACGTAGCTTCAACCCTCTGAGAGGTCCCCGGTCGCCAGAAGAGTCTTCTCATCTGTAACTCTGATGCTCATGATGGAGAGTATTCTTGCTGTTCTTATTAGAGTGTCTGTTTTAATAATTGCTTTTGTTAAATATTTAGAAACAGCCGGGCAGTGGTGGCGCACGCCTTTAATCCCAGCACTTGGGAGGCAGAGGCAGGTGGATCTCTGTGAGTTTGAGACCAAGCCTGGTCTACTGAGCGAGTTGTAAGATAGGCTCCAAAACAATACAGAGAAACCCTGTCTCGAAAAACCAAAAATAAATAAATAAATAAATAAAAACATTCTGATAGTTCGATTAATTCATGCATACAACATACCTTGAACGTGCCCACCCCCACCTTCCAAAATCCCCACTAAACATCACCATTTCAACTTCATGTCCTTATTTTTTTTTAAAATCTCATTGAGTCTGATAAGTGCTGTCCACTTCTGCATGAGGTGGGGCCCACCACTGGAGTTTGGGCATCCTCTCAAAGACCACACCCCCAAAGGAAAGTGCCACTCCCAGTGGTCATTGAATGCCAACAGGTTCTCAGCTGTAGATGGGACCGTATGAATCTCTCCCTCATCCACACTGAGATGCTGCTTGGATTGATGAGGTCTTGTGCAGACAGTCACAACTGCCTTGAGCTCATGAATGCACGGTCCTGTCGGTCCTGTCTCATCCAGAGGACAGGATTCCACCACGGTCCTCCCAATCCTGAGGTTCTCACATTTCCCCCCTCTTGTGTGATGTTCCCTGAGACTTGAGGTTGACTTAGATGTCACATTTAGGGCTAAAAAGTCAGCAGCCACTTATTCTCAACACTTTAGCTAGTTATAAGCTTCAGCATTAACTACTGTTCACTGCAAGAACCAACCAACAAACAAAAACAAACAACCTTCTCTGACAAAGGTTGAGAAGGTTGTTTGAGAACATTTCCATTTAGCAAACAGCAGTGGTAGACTCCTCACCCCAAAGACCTCCCCAGTGATGGGATTTTGTTCAGGTTTAGAATATCAGGTATGCCATCTGCTCTTGTGGAGTAGGCCTCAAATCCAATCCAAAAGCAGCTACTTACACCTGTAACCATTCAGGCCACTATTTCACCAGTGGACACATCCTGCCTGGCAGGTTGGTCTCGTCACGTGCAGGGTCCATTACTGGGTAAGACCATTGAGGATTTTTCTTCCTCACTGACCTGCATTCCACATTTTGGCACTAGGAAAGCCAGTCAATGGGGAGAACATTTCCAGATGGGCATGGTAGCACACGCCTTTAATCCCAGCACTCAGGAGGCAGAGGTAAGCAGATCTCTGAGTTCAAGTCCAGCTTGATCTACAGAAAAGTTCCAGGACATCTAGGGCTACACAGAGAAATCCTGTCTCCAAAACCAAAAAAGAAAACAAAAGTCATTTCCAGCTTGGTGATTTATATATGTCTTGCAATAAAAGTACAATATATCTTCAGCAATAGGGTTTTACATCAAGTTTTCATGAGCAACTAAGAACAGTGACCATAGCCTATGCTGTTTTGGATGCTTCTGAGACCTCCTTGACCTTGACATATTTTAATAACCCATGTCTTCTGGGAGGAAGTTGCTTTGTCCACTCATGTACTCACCCACTAGAAATTTGCTCCTGTGTACCCTGGTGCCACCCTTCTCTAACCTCTTTATGGCTTCCTTTGTCTTAGAAGATGCATTTACATATTTCCTCCTCAACCTTTAAACATAGCAGCCTGCCTTCTTCCCTCCCAGTGGGAAGCATTGCTTTCTCTGTCATATAAAACAGAAGATAATTTATGCAGGCTGCCATCCCTATGTGTCTGAACCTACCCATGTCCACATCCACGCCCTCCCCTCATCATGGGCAGTGACCACATGTTGTATCAGTCTGTGCCCTTCTACTTTTGTGATGAAGCTCACCACTCGTGTTCTCCTAAGGATGCTACTGTAGCAATTGCACAGAATCCAGCACAGAATCGTCTGCATCCTACCCCCTCTGCTGCACACCACTCCCTCCAATGGCACGCTGGACCAGCTCTGCTTCAATGTCTCCCGCGTCACTTTCTAGTGACCCTCTAATTTCTCTGCTGCTTTGACAGGACAGCTTTCTCAAATGGATGCCCCTCCTCATTTCTCATGATCTCTCTTATCTCAAACCTGAAGCAAGCTTTCTTGTTGGATTGTCTTCGGATCGCCAGCCCCCAAGTAACAGCACGGAGACTTCTTATTAATTATGAAAGCTTGGCCTCTAGCTTAGGCTCGTCCTACTAGCTCTTAAAACTTGAGCTAATCCATTTGTATTAGTCTACGTTCTGCCACGTGGCATACCTCTTCCATCTTGCACCCCGGTTTCCCTCGGTGTCTGGCTGGTGACCCCCCCTTTCTTTTTCCCAGAACTCTCTGGTAGTTCCACCTATACCTTCTGTCAAGTTGTTGGCTGTTTAGCTTTTATTGAACCAGTCACAGTGTCATATCTTTACACAGCATAATCAAATATCTTGAAACACAAACCTATCAGGCTTTTGTCTCCACCATTTTCTTTTTTCTGAAACAGTTTGTGTCACCTATGACCTCTGAGCTGGTTATGCCAGTGGTCAATGTTCAGTGCTCAGTGTTCTGGACCTGTAGCAACACTTGGCATGGTCAATCCCCATGGCTTCTTGAGAAATGCTCCTTACTTTCAGGCATATCCCTTTCTTGGTTCTCTTCTGACCCCCAGGATATTCCTAGTTAGTTTCATTTGCTGCTTCATCCTCGTCCCCTGCTTCTTCCTTGTTTCTTGGTTTCTTCTCATTGTTCCCTTCTCTAAATATGGGGATTCTGTCTTGTTTCTTCCACCATTTTAAAATTTCCACCTATCAATATTGGAGTTCCTCTGAGTTCAGTCCTTGGAATTCTCTGCTCCTTTATTTTATTGACTGTGGTTTGAATAACCTCTGTATACAAATCATCTCAACCTATGTCTCTAATCAGAATGTTTAGTATATATTCATACAAGCACACTTAACTTCTTCTTCTTCTTCTTCCTCCTCCTCCTCCTCTTTCCTTTCTTCCTCCCCCTTTTCCCTTCTCCTCCTTCCCCTCCTCCTCCTCCTCTTCTTCCTCCCCCTCTCCTCTTTCTTCTTTTTTGTTTTTTTCAAGACTGGGTTTCTCTGTTTAGCCCTGGCTGTTCTGGAACTTGCTCTGTAGACCATGCTGATTTCAATTTCAGAGATTCGTCTACCTCTACCTCCCAAGTGCTGGGATTTGATGTGGGATGTCCTGTATGCTGTGAATATGTGTTGTTTTTATTGGTTGATGAATAAAGCTGGCCAATGAACAGACAAAATTTAGCTGAGCAGACAATCCAAGCAAAGATACAGAGAGAGGGAAGGTGGGGTAAGAGAGATACCATGTAGCCACCAAGGAGGCAAGATACAAGGGCATCACTGGTAAGCTGCAACTGCACAGATTAGTAAAAATTGGTTAATTTATGAGAGAGATAGCCAGTAATAAGACTAAGCCATTGGCAAAACAATTATAAATGTATATTAAGTCTCTGAGTTGTTATAAGTGGCTGTGGGGACCCAGGGGGTGGAGAGAAGCCAGTTCAATAGGACTGGGCTACATGGAGAAAAGTCTCTCTCTAAAGGGATTAAAGGCCTGTGCCACTGCTGCCCTGCTCATATTCAACTTCTTGCTCAGACCTCTGTATGGATTTTTAATAGCACCCAAAGCTTAAAATGAAGCTAAAATCTCCATGTATTTTCCACCAAACACACCAGACTTATTTTGTCTCCCCCAACTCCAAATCAACAGCTTCATCTTTATAATGGTGGTAAAGCCTTTGGAGCTGTAGAGGAGAAAGAATATTTCCTCTATCCTTAATGGGTACAAATTGTTAGGAGAAAACCATGTATGAATTTATTACGTGCATAAGCTATATATATTGCAGGAAATAAATACTAGGCGACATAGAAGCTTGTTTACCCTCTGTGCAGTGTGTAGGCAGCTTATGACAGAATAAGTGACTTCTGTGAAAGATGAATGGGCACACAAGAGACAGATCTGGGCGCAATGTTTGCCTGTCCTATCTTTTCTTGTTTGTTTCTTCTTCCCTGGTGATAGCAGAATTCATGACAATTGAGCTGCCTTTGGAGGTTCTGTCTGGAGATGAGAGAATTTCAGCAGGGCAGTGGTGGTGCATGCCTTTAATCTCCGCTCTCGGAAGGCGGAGGCAGGAAGACCTCTGAGTTCCAGGCCAGCCTGAACTATAGAGTGAGTTCCAAGGCAGAAAAAAAAAAGTTCAGAGAAAGCCCCCTCCCGCACTGACTGTTCCCTGACTGCCCTAAGCTTGAAGCCCCAAGTAATATATTTTGGGGTGACATTTCCTAAACTCCTCTATTTCTTACATCTGAAATTCTCCAGAAGTTCCCCATGTTAGAGGTTAAGATGGAGTCTGCGGAGAGAAACCAGGTTGGAAGTTGAGCAGTAAGAGTCTGGGGTTGAGCCAGCCCAACTGTGCAGCTGGGTCCGCTTCAGAAAGTGGTGCTGCAGGTGGATTCCCAGCTGGAGAATTCTCTATGGTGCAAGCACACTGTTTACGTAGAGGCATTTCTATGGAAGCAAAGGTTAATGTTTGGAGCAATCTGTACTTTCTCTATCTGTAGGGCAGCCAGCTGAGAGATTTCTAGATGCTGGGCTCCAACAACCATCTTCAACTGGAATAAGGGAAGGCAGGGACAACCGGAAATATTTTCCTAGTGAACTGTCTGAGCAGACTGGACATCAGCAGGCATAAAGCTTGTCCATACGTAATTTGTGATGATTTTCTGGAGTCCTTATCTAGTTGTCCAGTGTCAGCTTCCATTGCTCCAAGAAAAGGTAGTTTTATTTTCAGTAATTCCAAGTCAGAGGGGTGGGAAAAATACTTGTTTGGAGGATCATTGTGGAAACTGGAAGAAATAAGGATCCTACCATGTTTTAGGGTAAATTAGGCCTCCAAAAATAATGAATTAGTATTTTCATTTTTACATGTGACTCATGGTGGGGGGAGAATTTAATATGGGTGCATTGTATTTTTCTCCTAACACAGTTTTTCTCTTGATCATCACTCTCAATTATTTTTATCACAGACAATCACAATCACAGACTGCTCTTTGAGAAATAACTGTATTCCCATTAAATTTGGCTTGATTATTTATAATACATAAGTGCTACAATACTGATAATTGGCTGCATGGACTGTTTTTGCTGCAATTTAAAAAATTGTGTGGGTATAAGTGTGTGTGTGTGTATGCATGTATGTGTAAAGGTATGTCATGTCATGGTACATGCATGGAGGTCAGAGGATGACTTCAGGTGTCCATCCTTGCTTTCCACTTTGTTTGAGACAAGGTCTCTTGCTGTTCAGTGCCTATGTATACCAGGTGATTTGGCCAATGAACCTCCAGGGATTTTCCTGTCTCTCTCTCCTATCTCATTGTGGGATTACAATTTGGGTATGTATAGCTTTATGTAGGTTCTGGGATTTGAACACAGTTCCTCATGTTGAATGACAAGCACTTTATTCACCAAATCTCTCCTGAGTCCTGTTGGCAAATCTAGTACTCTTTAGTTTTTGCCTATTCAACTACAGATTTGAGGGAGTGACTCTCTTCTTGAGGTTCCCCCTAATATCCAAGTTTCCTGGGCCTGCTAGGAAGTACCAAACATTCTTTACTCACTTGTTAAGGCACCATGCATTGTGAGTACTGAAGTAACCAGAAGGGCATAAACTCATGTGGAGTGGTTCCTTAGAACTGTCTGCTATATCAGAAAGTAACATTCTAGTCAAAGCCTCACTAGTATAGCTAGTGTTCCCAGTTGAATGTTAGGACAGCAGACTCAAATTGAACTCGTATAAATACATTTATTGCTGCATAACAAGGGCTCAGACTGATGGCCCCACAATCCTGGAGAGAAAAGATAAGGAGGGAAATCAAATGTCTCAGCTTACAAAAGCATCCTTCATGCTGCTGTGACTCACACACAGCTTAAAAGAAGAATCTTTTTTTAAAGCCAGGGAAATAAAGCAGGAAGAACCATCACTCTGCAAGCAAAAGTCTTCCAAAAATTCACAACCCTTTGCTTGTTGAGTTCCAAATAATTCTTGTTCTGCTTGATTTTGAGTTGGTGGTTTTGTGAGCTGTTTTCTGTTAAAGTTTTGGAAATTCTTACCCAGCTCAATGGTGTGATCATAAAGTAACCAGACCTGACATTGCAGGGTCCTTGTCAGAGTATTTTCCGTGACAGATTCTAAAGAATTGCAAATGCCATCAGAA
Organism: Mesocricetus auratus; assembly: GCF_017639785.1. Lineage (NCBI taxonomy): Eukaryota > Metazoa > Chordata > Mammalia > Rodentia > Cricetidae > Mesocricetus > Mesocricetus auratus. The sequence goes on along the minus strand of NW_024429186.1, from coordinate 35,882,308 downwards.
AGGAACCAAAACCACTCCTGGATGATAAGCTCCCAGAATGGCCATCGTTAAAGATCTCATGAGAGTCCGTTGTGACTCTCCATCTGCAGGGTCGTTTGGGTTTTTGGCCCACAACCCTTTCACATATCTAAGTTATTAGATTTCTGGGACTTTGAGGTCAAGATCTGGATTTTTTTGGTTATCATATCAACAACATATCTGGAAATAGAATTAAAAGAAATTACAATAGCTTTTTTGTTTTTTTAAAATACAGCTTCTCATATAATTTCTTCACTCGTGCAGGATGAGATGGGCTACTTGAGCTTCCCAGGAGAGCCCCAAGTTAGTTCAGAGTCAAGAGAGAACTTAACTTAGAATTTGATTTTGGGAAAGTGGTTTGAAATGTCAAAAAGGTTTCTAAAATCAGAGGTCATTCTATCTTTAATTTAGCTAGAGTGACTTTATTGCCATTTTGGACTTCAAGGTTAAATGCAGAATTGTATAGTTATTGGAGAAAGCCTTAGTCTGTTGATAGAAATGAGTTTTTTTATCAAAGATTTGATAAAATGTATCATGAATCACAGAAAATCACCATTACCATTATTACTACCACTAACATTATCCACCACTATTACCATCAGCAGCAGCGTCACCACCACCACCACTAACATCACCCCCCACCTCACCACCATAATATTTCAGATAGAGTGTCACAGTGTAGCCCATGCTAGTGTAGAACTCACTATGTAGCCCAGGCTGGCCTCAAACTTATGGTAACCCTCCTGACTGAACCTCTGAAGTGCTGGGAATGTAGATATGGGCCATCACACTTGCTGGAAAGTTATTTTGATAGAATACACACAAATTTTATGCAGATCACTCAAAGGTAGAAAAGAAAGAAAAAGAAAAAATTTGTGCTATCTATAAGATTTTTCATTTTATAGAGAATACTAAATTCTAATAGTTTTAATTATATGCTATACTTTAAGTCTTAGTAACCATAATGCTCAGTGAAAATATAGGAAATAGTTTGAATATGTCATATACTAGCTCTTATGAATATATATTTCATAATTTCTAGAGATACATGCTTCATCATAGGACAGTTTTTCTTTATTAATGATTCAAATATTTATAGTTCCTTTCTAATAAGCCAAAATTAGAAAAGTGAAGCCTTTGTTTAGCAATTAATGTTTGAGAATTTCATCACATTCGGAAATGATGTCAATATCCGATGGATATCTCTCAATTAATTGAACTTAACAAAACTTCAAGGGTGTGGTTGCCAAAGAGATTTGGCAAAAATTTCAGTAAACATAAGACATAATTATCCTAGAGACATTCATCCGAAAACTTTTATCCCACTTACATCTTATTTGATTTATTTGTTCTTAACAACGTGCTTGGATTACTCGTGAACACTGTTTTCTCATTAGTGACTTTTAAAGCTCATTCCCTGGGCAAGAGCCCTGCAAGTAAACATACAGGTATTCCTCTCACAACCCAGGGACACCAGCAATAGTGAGCTATCCTGATCCACCCAAGCCACTGGAGTTAGTTCCTCTATTCCAGCAGTTCTACACATATTATTTTTAAGCAGATTTGAATTAAATAGCATACATATCTATATACACATACACAGATATAAACATACATGCACCCATAAGCATAAGATCTATAGCTTTCCTTTTAAAGTTTTAGCCATGAAACAAGCACAATATAAAACACCCATTTGTAAGAATAGTTGGATCCAATTTCTGGCTAAAGGTCTTTACTAGAACTGGGCCTATGAGGTTTTCTGTTTGTTACTTTACAAATAGTTCTGATCTCTCTCTCTCTGTGTCTCCGTCTCTGTTTCTGTCTCTCTCTGTGTATCAGTCTCTCTCTGTCTCTCTCTCTTGCCTCTCTTTTAGAGTTATCTCCCTGAAGTTTGCAAACGGGACGTATTTCTAGGTAAGACAGGGTATACATTTTAAATTTCATGAGCATAGAGAAAGAATGCAGGGTTTTTTTCAAGGAGTTTTGAGACTGTGTTGCCTACTAGGTGTCTAAGGTGTTTATTACATTTTCCTTATTTTTCTTAAGTGTAAGAAACTTTTGTTTCCATATTTCTTAAGTGTAGGAATCTTTTGTTTCCAGTAGTTTGAATTTCTTATTTTATGATTTCAGCAAGCCTTTTACCATGAGTAGATAAGGTTGGAGGCCGACTTTAATTGCTTCTGGAAGCACATTCCTTTAAAGACTTAATTGGTGAGATGAGAACAGTTATTTTTAATTCTCCAAAGAATTTTCTTGCAGCCCCACATGATATCAAGGATCGGATCCTTTTATGCAATCTTTACTTTATTCCTTAATATTAGGGTGCACATTTCCAACTAAGATGGAAATCAAAATATTTCTCTATGCTAGAGTTCTAGCTGTTTATCTTTTTCGGAATGCTCTTGTAAATGACTTTTGTTCTTTCTGTGTGCCTAGTTCTACTTCCACTCAGGAGAGAAGGCTTCTTACAGAAGTTCCCTTCATGCTTGGAACGACAAGTTCTAAGCCCAATGACCTGGGACTCAAAGGAATAAGCCTTTTCTGGCTTTAACCACAGGTGCATGAGGCTCCCCCAACTGGGGAGCAGAAAGATGCACATTACCCAAGCACTTCCAGAGTCAGCTAGACATTGTCTCTGAGACATTGCCCCTGAGAGATCCCTACTTGGTTTTGTGTATTAGCCACAAATGGGATACAACCCAGATTTCCATACAGCCTGGGGCCCACAGACACTCAATAACACTCCTTTTCAATGTGACCTTCCATAGGTACTAATAAGATCTCTCTAAAACTTGTTGTAAAACACAGTACACTTATTTATTTTAGAAGTGACTCAAAACAATAAGCCTTTTCATGGAAACACTGGGAGGAACTCCCCAGGTTAGAATATAATGGCTGTAAAGTGCATTTCCCAAAGAGGATGCAGACGACCCAGCCCCATGATCCAAAGTGTGGATAGATTAAGAAGGCAAAGGCCTTCGCCACCGCTGGCAGCTAACAAGCATGCTTACGGAAACTGAAGTTGGCCTCTCCTAGAACGTGGAACAGTACTAGTTGTACACCCACTGATCTGTCACACTAGTCAGGTGGTACTAAAATAGGAGGTTCACGTCACTAACCATGCAACACAGATAGGACAGAAAAGGCCCTATAGATTTCTTAGGAAGCCCAGCCACCCTGAGAGATAGCATGATGGTGAAAGAGAATGCTGCATGTCACCTTATATCTTGGGTTCCTTTCCTATTTGACTAACTGCTGAGACAATGGACTCGTGCCTTTAGCTGGCAGTGACCACAACCTCACTTGTCAAATAGCCAAGTTCTCAGAACAGAAAGCAGGACATGAAGAGAACTCCGTACAGTTTTTTTTGCCTTGTGGGACTGTCTTCATTACTCTTCTTTTTTTTTTAAATTTTATTTTCCAGTTTAAATTTGGATAAGAAACAAGGTTGCTTCACAAGTCAGTTCCAGGTCCCTCTCCCATTCCCTCCCTTCCTCCCGAGCCCTCCCCCCCCGTATCCCCTCATTTCCTCAGGGAGGGTGAGGCCCTCCATGGGGGTGTGCATAGTCTGTCATTTCATATAGGGCAGGGCCTAGACCATTCCCCAAGAGTTCGGGTGACAGTGCACCTCACATTGTTCTATGGGAGTCCAAAGTCCGTGTGTATACTTGGGATGGGTACTGATCTGCTGCCCAAGGCTCAATAGATTCCCTAGGCCTCCTCACTGACACCCAGATTCAGGGGGTCTTGATCAGTCCCATGCTGGCTTCCCAGGCTGATGCCTGGGATTCAAGAGTTAACCTTTGTCTGGTCAGCTGTTTCTGGGGGTTAAACCAGCCCAGTCTTAATCCCTTTGATCATCAGTCCACCCTCTCTGTTACTGGCTTTCTTGAGTTCAGCTCAGTACTTAACCAAGGGAGTCTGCCTCTTCTTCGATCAGCCACTAAATAAAGTTTCTGTTTCCCAGACTCTCTGGCCATAGGATTGAAGGCTGGCACTCCCCAGATCTATGTCTAAAATCCATATATGAGAGAGTACATGCCATGTTTCTCTTTTTGTGACTGGGTTACCTCACTCAGGATGGTTTCTTCTAGTGTCGTCCATTTGCCTGCGAATCTCATGATTCCATTATTTTTTTCTGCTGAATAGTACTCCATTGTGTAGATGTACCACATTTTCTCTATCCACTCTTCAGGTGAGGGACATCTAGGTTGCTTCCAAGTTCTGGCAATTACAAATAAAGCTGCTATGAACATAGTGGAACAGACATCTTTGTTGTATGAATGGGCATCTTTTGGATATATGCCTAAGAGTGGAGTTGCTGGGTCTTGTGGTAGGTTTATTCCCATTTTTCTGAGGAATCTCCATACTGATTTCCAAAGTGGCTGAACCAGTTGGCACTCCCACCAGCAATGGAGGAGTGTCCCCTTTCACCACATCCTCTCCAGCATAAATTGTCATTGGTGTTTTTGATTTTAGCCATTCTGACAGGAGTGAGATGGTATCTGAGAGTTGTTTTGATTTGCATTTCCCGGATGGCTAAGGATGTTGAGCACTTTCTCAAGTGCCTCTCAGCCATTTTAGACTCCTCTATTGAAAACTCTCTATTTAGTTCTGCAGCCCACTTTTTAATAGGGTCCTTTGGTGTTTTGGAGACTTGCTTCTTGAGTTCTTTGTAAATTTTGGAGATCAACCCTCTGTCAGATGTGGGATTAGTGAATATTTTTTTCCCATTCTGTGGGCTGCCTTTTTGTCTTGCTGACTGTGTCCTTTGCTTTACAGAAGCTTCTCAGTTTCAGTAGGTCCCATTTATTAATTGTCAATCTCAGTGTCTGTGCTACTGGTGTTATGTTCAGGAAGCTGTCTCCTGTACCAATTCGTTCAAGGGTACCACCCACTTTCTCTTCTAAGAGGTTCAGTGTGGCTGGATTTATGTTGAGGTCTTTGATCCATTTGGACTTAAGTTTTGTGCATGGTGATAAACATGGATCGATCTGCATTCTTCTACATGCCAGTCTCCAATTATGCCAGCACCATTTGTTGAAGATGCTTTCTTTATTCCATTGTATATTTTTAGCTTCTTTGTCAAAGATCAGATGTTCGTACGTGTGTGGGTTAATACCCGGATTTTCAATTCGATTCCATTGGTCTACCTGTCTATTTTTGTGCCAATACCAAGCTGTTTTCAGGACTATAGCTCTATAATAGAGCTTGAGGTCAGGGATGGTGATGCCTCCGGACGTTGCCTTGTTGAACAGGGTTGTTTTGGCTATCCTGGGTCTTTTGTTTTTCCATACAAAATTGATTATTGTTCTTTCAAGGTCTGTGAAGAATTGTGCTGGGATTTTAATGGGGATTGCATTGAATCTGTAGATTGCTTTTGGCAGGATTGCCATTTTTACTACATTGATCCTACCTATCCAAGAGCATGGGAGATCTTTCCATTTTCTGAGGGCTTCTTTAATTTCTTTCTTTAAAGATTCAAAGTTCTTACGATACAGGTCTTTCACTTGTTTGGTTAGCGTTACCCCAAGGTATTTTATGTTGTTTGTGGCAATTGTAAAGGGTGATGTTTCTCTGATTTCTCTTTCAGCCCTTTTATCATCTGTATATAGTAGGGCTACTGATTTTCTTGAGTTGATCTTGTAGCCTGCCACTTTGCTGAAGGTGTTAATCAGCTGTAAGAGTTCCCTGGTAGAGTTCTTTGGGTCATTGATGTAAACTATCATATCGTCTGCAAACAGTGAAAGTTTGACCTCTTCCTTCCCAATTTGTATCCCCTTGATCCCCCTTTGTTGTCGTATGGCAATAGCTAGAACTTCAAGTACCATGTTGAAAAGGTATGGAGAGAGTGGACAGCCTTGTTTTGTTCCTGATTTTAGAGGAATTGCGTTGAGTTTCTGTCCATTTAGTTTGATGTTGGCTGTTGGTTTACTGTATATAGCTTTTATTATGTTTAAGTATGTCCCTGTTATCCCAGATCTCTCCAAGACCTTTATCATGAAGGGGTGTTGGATTTTGTCAAAGGCTTTTTCAGCATCTAGTGAGATGATCATGTGATTTTTGTTTTTCAGCTTGTTTATATGGTGGATTACGTTGATGGATTTTCGTATGTTGAACCATCCCTGCATCCCTGGGATGAAACCTACTTGATCGTGGTGAATGATTGTTTTGATGTGTTCTTGGATCTGATTTGCTAGTATTTTATTGAGTATTTTTGCATCAATGTTCATGAGGGATATTGGTCTGAAGTTCTCTTTCTTAGTTGTATCTTTGTGTGGCTTGGGGATCAAGGTTATTGAAGCCTCATAGAAAGAGTTTGGCAAAGACCCTTCTGCTTCTATTGTGTGGAACACTTTGAGAAGAATTGGTATAAGCTGTTCTTTGAATTTCTGGTAGAATTCTGCAGTGAGGCCATCTGGACCTGGGCTTTTTTTGGTTGGGAGACTTTTGATGACAGCTTCTATTTCCATAGGGGTTATAGGTCTATTTAAATTGCTTATCTGTTCTTGATTTAATTTTGGCAATTGATAGCTGTCCAGGAAGTCATCCATTTCCTTTAAATTTTCGAATTTTGTGGAGTACAGGTTTTCAAAGTATGACCTAATGATTCTCTGGATTTCCTCAGAGTCTGTTGTTATGTCCCCCTTTTCATTTCTAATTTTGTTAATTTGCGTGTTCACTCTCTGCTGTTTGGTAAGTTTGGACAAAGGTTTGTCTATCTTGTTGACTTTCTCAAAGAACCAACTCTTCGTTGCATTGATTCTTTGTATTGTTTTCCTGGTTTCTACTTTATTGATTTCAGCCCTCAATTTGATTATTTCCTGGCGTCTACTCCTCCTGGGGGAGTGTGCTTCTTTGTGTTCTAGAGCTTTCAGCTGTGATGTTAATTCTCTGGTATAACTGTTCTCCTGTTTCTTCATGTGAGCACTTAGCGCTATGAACTTCCCCGTAGCACTGCTTTCAAAGTGTCCCATAGGTTTGGGTATGTTGTGTCTTCATTCTCATTGAATTCGAGGAAGTCTTTAATTTCTTTTTTTATTTCCTCTTTGACCCAGGGATGGTGCAGTTGAGCATTATTCAATTTCCATGAGTTTGTAGTTTTTCTGCAATTTGTGTTGTTGTTGAATTCTAATTTTAAAGCATGGTGGTCTGATAAGATGCATGGAGTTATTCCAATTTTTTGTAGCTGCTGAGGTTTGATATGTTGCCAAGCATGTGGTCGATTTTTGAGAAGGTTCCATGTGGTGGTGAGAAGAAGGTATATTCTTTTTTATGTGGATGAAATGTTCTATAGATATCTGTTAATCCCAGTTGGGTCATTACTTCTATTAGACCTTTTGCTTCTTTGTTGAGTTTCTGTTTGGTATTCCTGTCTAGTGGTGAGAGTGGTGTGTTGAAATCTCCCACTATAACTGTGTGGGGCTTTAGATGAGATTTAAGTTCTAATAATGTTTCTTTAACGAATGTGGATGCCTTTGTATTTGGGGCATAGATGTTCAGGATAGACACTTCATCTTGGTGGGTTTCACCTGTGATGAGTATGTAATGACCTCCTTCATCTCTTTTGATTGATTTTATTTTAAAGTCTAGTTTGTTAGATATTAGGATTGCTACCCCTGCTTGTTTCTTGGGTCTATTTGATTGAAAAATTTTTCCCAACCTTTAACTCTCAGGTAATGTCTGTCTTTAAGGGTGAGGTGTGTTTCTTGTATGCAGCAGAAGGAAGGGTTCTGTCTTCGAATCCAATCTGCCAGTCTGTGTCTTTTTATGGGTGAGTTAAGGCCATTAACATTGAGGGATATTAATGACCAATGATTGCTCATCCTTCTTCGATTTGCGATGGTTGTTGTTGGTGGAATTATGTGTGGAATTTCACACCTTTGTTCTTTTGGCTGTTGGTAGAGAGGGATTCTCTAATGCTTATGTTTTTCTGGTTGTAGTTAGCTTCCTTGGGTTGGAGTTTTCCTTCCAAAATTTTCTGTAGGGCTGGGTTAGTGGACACATATTGCTTGAATCTAGTTTTGTCATGGAATATCTTGTTTTCTCCGTCTATAGTGATTGAGAGCTTTGCCGGGTATAGTAGTCTGGGCTGGCATCCATGGTCTCTTAGTGCAGGTAGAATATCTATCCAGGACCTTCTGGCTTTCAGAGTTTCCATGGAGAAATCAGGTGTAATTCTGATAGGTTTGCCTTTATATGTTACTTGACCTTTTTCCTTAGCTGCTCTTAATATTCTTTCTTTATTCTGTATGTTTGGGGTCTTGATTATTATGTGGCGAGGGATTTTTTTTGTGGTCCACTCTATTTGGTGTTCTGTAGGCTTCTTGTACCTTCATTGGCATGTCTTTAAGGTTGGGGAAGTTTTCTTCTATGATTTTGTTGAATATGCCTTCTGCCCCTTTGAGGTGGATTTCTTCTCCTTCTTCTATACCTATTATTCTTAGGTTTGGTCTTTTCATGGTGTCCCATATTTCCTGGATGTTTTGTGTTAAGGATTTGTTGGATTTAAGGTTTTCTTTGGTTGATAAATCCATTTCTCCTAGCGTATCTTCAACACTTGAGATTCTCTCTTCCATCTCTTCTATTCTGTTGGTAATGCTTGTATTGGTAGTGCCTGACTGTTTGTCCAGCTTTTCTATTTTCTGCCTTTCTTCAGATTGTGTTTTTTTTAATGACTCTATTTCAGTTTTCAACCCTTGCAGTGTTTGCATTGCTTCTTGCAATTTTCTGTTTATCTGTTCGTCCGTTTGTTGCCTTTCATGAATTTTTTGGTTTGTTCTTTCTTCCATTTTTTGGTTTGCTTTTTGTTCCATTTCTCACATTTTGTGCTTTGTTTCTTCTTCCATTTTCTGCCTTTTTTGGTTTGTTTCTTCTTCCATTTTTTTCATTTTTTGCTTTGTTTTTTCTACCATTTCTTGCATTTTTTGCTTTGTTTCTTCTTCCATTTCCTGCCTTTTTTGGTATAATTCTTCTTACAATTCTTGCATTTTTTGCTTTGTTTTTTCTTCCATTTCTTGCATTTTTTGCATCATTTCTTCTTCCATTTCCTGCCTTTTTTGGTTTGTTTTTTTCTTCCAATTCTTGCATTTTTTGGTTTGTTTTTTCTTCCATTTCTTGCATTTTTTGGTTTGTTTTTTCTTCCATTTCTTTGAGGGATTTTCTAATATCCTCTTTTAGGGCCTCTATCATTTTCATGAAAGTGCTTTTAAGGTCGTTCTCTTCTGCTTCGTCCGCATTGGAATGTTGGGGTCTTGCTGGTGTGGAGTCTCTAGAATCTGGCAGTGTCATATTTGTTTTTCGGTTGCTGACTGTGTTTTTGTATTGTCTCTTTCCCATCTCTTCTTCTAGTGGGTGCAGAAAGAGCCCCTTACTGGTCTGGGGACCAGAGTTCCCTTTTGGTGGGTGCTAGCAAGTCCAATAATCTGGTGGTTCTTCTATTCCTTGTCCGAATGCTGGTCCTGGTCTCCCTGGGTCCTCTGGTTTCCTGGTCTCGTTGGTGGGAGAGAAGACTTGGGGTCTGGGTGCTTGGCTCCCGCCGGGATTGGGAGCTCTGTGCAGGTCCCAGGCGATCTGCAGGCACTGGAGCACAGGCCGGGAAGCCGGCCTGTTTACCTGATGCTGCCCGAGGAACAGCTGCTTCCCTGGACTCCCAGCCTCCTCTCCTCTCTTCATTACTTTTCTATTACTGTGACAAAACAGCATGACTAATGCAACTCACAGAAGCAAGAGTTTATTGGGGGTTGCTATTTCACAGGGTTAGCATCCATGACCATTATGGTGGCATCATGGCAGCAGGCAGACAGGCATGGGGCTGGAGCAGTAGCTGAGAGCTTGCGTCTTGATTCACAGGTAGGAGGCTGAGAACATACTGGGAATGGCTTGAGCTTTTGAAACTCCAAAGCCCACCTCCAGCAACACCTCCAACAAGGCCTCTCCTTCTAATATTTGCCAGAAAGTTCTCTCAGCGGGTGATCAAGTTGTCAAACATACAAGCGCATTCCATTCCCATTCAGACTTCCACAGGGAACTACCACAACATTTGCAAGACATTGGTCAGGTGAGGACCACGAAGTCAATGGTTTGTGCAGTGGACTTGAGTGACAGGTGCCCATGTTTTTGCTTCCCTTTTTCCATGATTCAGGGATATGAATCATAGTTACAGGAAAACTAGGGTTATCTGTGGGAGGAAAAGAAAATTAGAATATTCACATGCTTGAAACACGGAAGTGCCTTCACCAGGAGTTGGACTCACACAAATACTTTTTTCTGCTAATCTAAATCTCTAAGGGAAGAAGACAAGGAGAGACTCTTAGCATCCTTACCTGATGGAGTATATGGTGGAGATTCAGGTGACTGAGTTCACAGGAAGTCTTAGTTTTTTGCTTCAGAGGGAAGAGAGTGGTAAGAGCCCCACCATCACCACACCCCGCCATGACTGTAGGGTAGGAAGATGGTCTAGCTGCTCTGTTAGGGTGAGTCTATGATAGAAGAAGCCATATGCAATTTTATTGCGTTTACAGAGACATGATAGAAAAGAAAAATGAGCGTGTAGTACCAGGGTGGTCTAGAAATGCATGCTTCTTCCTTGGGGACTAGGGGCATCGATGACATGGGTGATTCCTGGGTTGGGTGAATGGCACTCTGTGACAAAGTCTGTCTGATTGTGGCATCCATGAAACTCCTTCGGGATGAGAGTTTAATCCTTCCTACTCAGAGAGATGGGGGGGGAGGACTGCTGAAAATCGAGCTTCCTTACAAGATGATGGAACTCAGAGACAGCCCCTCCTTGCGTCAGCCATTCTTCAAGTGCTCTCAGTTTGAGGTCCCAATCCTGCATTCTGAGGTGGCCGCTCCTGAGCTTTAGACCCATCTCCACCTCTCATATCCCAAATGTATCCATCAGTTCCTTCTAATGACCCAGAATGGCACCACAGCTCACTACATGCTCCAGACCAATCTTTTGTCAGCATCTCTGAAACCCAAGCCACACTGACTTCCTTTCTCTGAGCGTGCCATTCATAACATGGAGGAGCCATGTGCTCCTCGGCTGCACCATGTGAGGCAGTGTCCACACCCGCTTTCCCCCCTCTGCTGCCTCAGTCATCTTCCTGGATGCTTCTCTTGCACAGGCTGCCTTGCTGTTCCCTGAGGTTTCATTGCAGTCTTCGCCCTCACTGTTTACTCTACATGGGATATTTTTGTGGTTGTTCCCTCCCTGAAGGCTTTTGCTCAAATGCTGTTTCTCAGAGACCCTGCCTGACCAACCTGTAGATAAGAAGTGTCGCTGTGAGCTCCTTTGCCACCTCAGCTCTCCTCACCACCTGACTGATGACACACATGCTCACTTCCTGATTGTGGCCTCTCTTGAATAAGGGCTCCCCAGAGCAAAGAGCGTAGATCTAGAACAAGGCCGGTGATTCTGACCTGCTTGCAGCATGATGAGAGAATGAATTCTCACGCCTCACGCTTAACTGATCTGCCTTACAGAGGGACAGTGGTTTTCCACTCCTTTAAATACTAGGAAAGCTCTTTGCTAGACTAGACTAATTTGAAGGAAGACTCAGTTTGTAGGATGGATATACGTGGTTTTTAAATTACCGGACTTTATCTCATTGTGTGTGTGCATGTATGTGTTCATGCAGATGTACATGTGTGGTGTGAAAGTGAGGTCCTCAGGTTAACCTCAGGTGTCATTCCTCAGAAGCTGTCTACCTTGTTTTTTGAGAATGGGTCTCTCATTGAGGCCAGTCAGTACTCTAGGCTGGCTGGTCAGGGCGCCCCCCCACCACAACAGTGCCCAGCGATAGAATTTGCTGCTGTTGTCATCCTTCCAAGAGGTAACACTTTCATGCTGTCCAGCTAGCCATTGGCTGCTGCACTGGGGAAACACACCTTCTTTGTCCTCTCTGGATGACAGCATCATGAGGAGTTTCTGGTAATTCTTGGGGCACATAGCAAACCAGGAAAAGAATACAGGCCTAGGAAACTCCCATTTCTTTTTCTTGTGGATAACTGAGTAGGTGATTGTGTTGAATATTTTTATGTCAACTTGACCGAAGTTAGTCATCTGAGAGGAGGGAACCTCAAGAAAATGCCTCCATAAGATCAGGCTGTAGGCAAGCCTATAAGGCATTTTCTTAATTAGTGATCAGTGGGTCAGGGTCCAGCCCACTGTGGGTGATGCCATCTTTGGCTGGTGTCCCTGGGTTCTATAAGAAAGCAGGTTGAGTAAGTCATGGGAAGCAAGCCAGTAAGCAGCGCCATTCCATGGTCTAGGAAACTAGAGGCATGTTCTTGCCTCTAGGTTCCTGCCCTGTTTTAGTTCCTGTCTTGACTTCATTCAATGGATAAACAGTAATAGGGAAGTGTAAGTCAAATAAATCCTTTCCTCCCAGACTAGCTTTTTGGTCATGGTGTTTTATCTCAGCAAAAGGAACCCTGACTAAGACAGTGGTCCAGGATTTGATTCTTGCTTCTGCCAGCTAAGTCAGTGTGATATTGCTGTCATCTTGGATAGTACACACATCTGCATTGGGGGTGGAGGACTGTGGAATCAGGGTTATGATTTGTAGAAAAGGGTAGAGTCCTCTTCCCAGGCTCGCATTAACCACTGGGAAACTCTGTTGTTGTCTTCTGCAGCAAGGTGAGATCGTGGAAGTGCTAGGATTCTACAATCTCATATTCTGGAATGGAGAGGCACTCAGAAGCCCAGATGTTTCACTGGCGGTGGAGAATAAAGCCCGGCTTCCTGCTCAGCTCTCACAGCCCTTTTCTCCAGCTCTGTTCCACTCCTCCCATCCCGAGTCTTGTCCAGCCAAGAGGCTAGTTACTGTACTTCCCACATGCACCTTGAACCTTTTCCCTTTTGTACTTTAAATAATGATAATGTTTTTTTATTTAAACCACAACAATGATTACTTCCATACTAGTATTTACCAAGTCCTAGAAGGTACCAGGCACATATAATATTGCAACCTCCTTGCGTTTCATGAATATGCAGAGGAACTGGGATACACTTGACCTAAGTCCAAGATCACTTGGCTTGCAAACGGGAAGCTGGGTCTTAGCTTTGAATATCTTGAAACTGAAGTGAGATTCGGGTGGACCTCCAAGGACCTTGCTTCATTCATTCTTCTGGCCCTAACAACACCAGTGGAAATCTGCCAGGAGTCCAGTCTTAATTTTGTTTATGCAATTAGTCAACAATAAATTTGGATAACATATAGTGGATGAAGATTGCCTAATATTAAATTAATGGAACCATCTGTTCTAATTCATCCTATTAGCACAAGTACCCCTGCCCCCTGCCCCCTTGGAGTTGATTTGAAATCTGTGCATACTGCGTTAAGTGAAAGGGCCCTTACCCATTTGTTTCCTGGGAGGCAGTGAACACATTCTCCCTAGTGACTGCCTGAACTGTTGCTGTGGACTAGATCTCAGCAGAGCAAGACCCAGAGCCTCCAGTAGGGACTACATCTCAGGCTGAAGGTCTTCAAGCCCCACCCTCCTCCGCAAAGGGACAAGGGCCAGTGAGCACTGAAAGCCCAGGAGAACTTAATGTCTGTTCCTGTCACCCCTGCTAGAGACTGATGGGTGTGTGAATTAGGGGGTGCAGAGCATGTGAAATTCCTACTGAGAAGACAGCCTTCTCAGGACTGTTGAACAAGGACAGCTCATGGATGCCTACATCTCAGCAGTCTTCCCCCATATCTCAAAGATCCTCTCCACACAGAGGTCGTTACTGTGCCCTCCCAAATCCCATCGATCCTCTCCACACAGAGGTTGTTACTGTGCCCTCCCAAATCCCATCCAAGTATTCCTTTAGCATGCTTGCACTAGGCTTTCACTCTGCCAGACCCAGAGCCAGCAGAGGACATCATGAGGACCACAGAAAGTGACAAAACTGCTGTCACAGTAATTTTCAGTCATCAGGGGAGAGGTAGTGACATAATCACCCACATGAAATGAAACTTCATTGGTGGTGACAGTCATGGAGATTTTCTTTGCCTTGGAGCTTTGAACTGTTCAGGGATCCCATAATGGGTGCTCCTGGGGTGAAGGTATGGGATGAAGAGGGAGGCTGAGGGCACATTGTGGCTGGAGGTGGAGGTAGAATTTGGAAGTTTCCCTCCCCTCATTTCCCCTCCCTTCCCCTTCACTCTTATTTTTCCTTCTTTTCCTTCTCCTCTTTCTTCTCCTCTTCTGTTTCTGATATAGAATCCTACTATGTAACTCAGGCTAGCCTGATATTTATGTTCTTCACGTCCCTGCCCCCTCAATGTTAAGAGTGAAGTCAACCACGACTGCCCCCCTCTACCCCTCAAGTCAGTTAACAATGACTGTTCAAGGGGGGTTGTGTTATTACACCTGGGCTCCTGAGGCCCCGAATCCTTAGAGTGAGGCCCATACTTGATTGTCTGGAACGTATGGTCCCCCTGGTGGCTCAAGAACTTTTTAGAGTGCCCAGGGTATGGACTACCCTCTCTCATACCAACTTCCTGCTGCAGGGCTGAGTTTGCCTCTTGAGCCTCTTGTGCAACCACCTGGGGAGCATGAGGTCATTGAGGGGGATGAACTTGACTCTGCAGCTCCCAGCATTGTAAGTGTGTGTGTGTGTGTGTGTGTGTGTGTGTGGCAGAGCAGTGAAGAGAACAAACATATTTCATATTTGAAACTGAGGACAGAGCATACCCTGGGACCTACAATCCCCCACAGTCTTTCCTTCCTGGGTGGGCCTGGGGCAGAGTCTGAGCTATCTTACTGCAAACCCTCATTTCAAGCTCCCTGCCTAACTCATAAAGGGCTCCGTGGACATTTGAATACATGTCACAAAGCTTCGTCCATGTAAGGAATCCCTTCTGCTGTTTCTAAAATCCAGACACCTAAGGGGCTGGGTGGTGCAAGTATAGGAAACAGGCTGGTGTACCTGGGGGCAGGGAGAGGCTGCTTGGCTCTTCTCCACCACAGGGTTTTCCTTCGTGGTGTCCTGTGCTGTCTCTTCCTTCTATTTCGTAGCATATGCCTGTCCTGGATCCTCTTCCACAGTCTGATTCCACCAAATCTCCTGTCTTTAAATGTATGCTTTGGTGGCTCTCACACTTGACCTCTAGCTCTGGCTGTTAGAGTCTTATGGCCAACCACTTACCGGGTCTCCCCACTTCAGCATGTCCCAATTGTATACAGAGCCTTAGGCAGGGATTCTGATACATGGGATTTACTGAGGGCAGGAGAAAGAGAAGGGCAGAGGGGAAGCAAGGGAGGGTGAGAACACAGCTAAACAATGATATAGTGCTGTCATGTCTGGCCTTGGTCAGATCCACCGGAGGGAGGTGGCCAGTGTGGCCTCTAAGGTACCCTCTAGTGGGTGGCTGCATCCTCATGGTGGTACTGTGGAGAGATCTGCAGGATGTTCATCACCTGGAGATAGCGACAGCCTGCAGGAGGAAGGGAGCTGGGGGGATGCCCAGAGTGTCTACCACTGTTGTCCTTCCCTGGCAAACTTCTCCCTCTCTTCCTTCCCCTGCCTCTTTGATCCAAGCAAATAGCATACCATTCTCCTGTTTGCTGACGTTTCCCAGAGATTACTCTTGGTTCCTTTCCCCCTGTCCTTTTTCCTTTAGGAATTCTGTCACATCTACCTTTAAGAGTTATTTCATCTGCATGCGTTCTGTGCCTCTACTTTTGCCCCTGTGATAATTTATCTTAAGTGTCAGTTTGCTTGTAGTAAGGAATTGGATTGGAGATTAATGAAGCATACCTCCAAAGTGTGTCTGTGATGGGGTTTCCAGGGATTGTTAGCGTATGAGGGGTTCAGCTGATGCATGGATGAATCCTGTGAAGGGATTTATAAGATGGTATTGGAAGGCAGTGACAGGTAAGAGGTGGGGTCTAGTTTGAGGAAGTAAGTTTTGGGGGAGGTGTCCTTGGCCTCTTCCTGCAAGTCCCTTTCTCTGCTTCTAGATGCCATGATGTGAGCTACTTTGCTCCACCACACCCTCATACCATGACACCCTCACCATGACAATGAACTGACACCACTGAAACCATGATGCTAAAAGAAAATCTGTCTTAATTTATGTTAGTGGCTGCGGTCAAATCCCTTGCCTTAAGCATGTCAGGCAAGTGCTCTGCTCGGAGATGCATCTCCACTTCTTAAGTTGTTATGTCAGTATTTTGTCACAGTGGTAAGAAAATTAACTAATGTACCAATCTACTTGAAATTGCTGGTACTAATATCCTATGTGTTGGTTCTAGGTTGTTTTTTTTAGTCTACAAAATTTGCATAGGTTTTTCATATGATATTTTGAAAAACACAAGTGTCATGAAGTGGTTAAGTTGGGTTACTAGGCATGTGCATTAACTTACAAACATTTGGAAGCTACTCTCAGCAATTTCAAGACAATCCACTGTTATCTACTGTACTGTTCTGTGTGAGAGATCCCCTGAACTTAGTCCTCCTACCCAAGTGAAAGTTTACAGCCATGGACCACCTCCCACCCCTGTACTGTTGGCTTCTTTGCTTATCCTTCACCAGCAGTTGGGGGAATGCAGCTCATCAATGCCTTCTCATGGTACTTGGGAATGAATGTCCAACTCCTTATCATGGCTGGTACTGTGCTTAACCGTCTGTCTCCATCATCCTCTTCAGACTCCTTCTGAAAGTAGGGTGTGCTTGAGTAGGCTGTCACTCTTAGATTTGTGCATGTTTTCTCTTCTGCCTGATCGGGAGGCAGTTAAGAAGAAGGAGCCATGATCTATCCAGTTCATGTGTAGCATATTAAGTTGGTGTTCATGTATTTAAATGTTCTCTGTTCTGTAAGGGAGTCTTTCCTTGGACACATGATCCAGTCATTGATTGTTCTGTAGTCCCATCTTATTTTCTTCAGCCCACAGTTTCTCTCTGAAACTGTGTTGCCCATTGGTTTGTGGAATTGTCAGTCTGTCCTGACTCCCCAACATATAAATTGAGACTGGGGATTTAACGTTTCTTGCTCATTAAGCACAATGGTGAGCACATAGTAGGTTCACCATTGTTGACTAAATACTTGCTTCTTAGGAGAAGAAAATGGAGGCAGAGATGTGAGAGCCAACAGCTTTCTGGAATCTAGAGGGCCCCTGTCAGGGTCAACAAAGCTCTTTCCAGAAGGTTAACTGTGGCTTAGAGGGGTTCCTTTCTCAACTCCCTTCTTATCAAAGCTAGCAGAGCAGGAAATGAAGCCTAGTTTCCTGCTCATACTTCAGACCATGGGGAAAGATAGAAGACTCTGGGAAATGCTAAGCACACACAGAACAGTCTACTGGCTTCTTCCAGACCTGCGTCCCTAGGATATGCTTCAGTACTCGTAAGAGCTCTCTGGACTAGATCCAAGGAGCTGGTGGCAAAGACAGCCAACTTCTGACTTGGTATAACCACAACTCTGATGGTGTGGAGCTGTGTGTCCAGGAACAAGCATCCCTGAGCCATGTCCTGATGACAACTGGGCAAGGGGAAACAGTGTTTTCTTGATGGGCTAGTGATGAGGAAAGCCCTCTGCCCCCAACTTTGGATTGTGTCTGAAGAGAAGGGGAGCCAGGAGGATGCTTATCTAGAACGCATCATACTTTGTGACCAGCTGTGTTGGTCCTTTGCATTTGGTTCTGTGCTGGGGGCCAGGGTGGCCTACTCCAGAGCTTCAGGTCAGGCTGAGGGCAGGACAGATTTCTGGGCCTACCAGGGCTTAGATTCTTGGGAAGGAAGTGTGGAAAGCAGGACTCAAGGGGTCCAGCTGCTGTGGGAGAGACTAGATTTCTTCTCTCTTGGCCTTGGATCTCTGTAGAGGAGGATCAAATGCTCTTCTGTTCAGAGACAACCAAGCCCATTTCTCTTTTTCCCTTTTAAAAAATTTGATTGGGATTTTCCTTCATGAATATAACATGTTTTGATCAAGTCCACTTGTCCTGATTCCTTCCCCTACAAACCCACCCCCACCAACCCCCACATCCATCCTCACCACCACTATTACCTCTCAATCTCATGTTTCTCTATTTTTAAACCTGTAGATTCCATTCAGTCTTTTGTATAACTATGTACATGGGTGTAGGGTCAGCTTCAGGAGCACAGGTAGGCCCTCAGAGACTGAATCCTTGAAGAAAACTGACTCCTCTACCAGCAGCCATCAGTTGCTAATGGTTTTCAGATAGGGGTGGGACTTCCTGGCTGTGTCCACACTGGGGTTTTGTCTGGCTTGATCTTTTGCAGTCTTGCTGTTACACTGCAGTGTCTGTGTGGGCAGCTGCTGAGCCGTGTCTAGAAAACACTGTTTGGTTTGGTTTGGTTTGGTTTGGTTCAGCCACTACCTCCAGCTCCTACCCGTTTTCTGCTTCCTCTCCTGTGATGACCCTGAGCTTTGGGAGCAGGAGTGTGATTCAGATGTCCCACTTAGGGCTGACGTCTCTGGAACTCCTTATTCTCTGCATCTTGACCTGTTGTGGGTCTCTGTTATTTGCTGTCTACTGCAAAAAGGGCTGAGGGATGCACTGTTCTGTGGTGATAACAATAAGTCTTTAGGAGTCAGCTTAATACTATGTTCATTAGCAGAACAGTAGTGGTGTCTCTCCTAGGGCTTATGACCTACATATCCTCGGGTTCTTGGCCCTGCTAATGGTACCAGGCATGATGAGTCTGTCTTGTGGGCTGGGCCTTAAGTCCAACCCGAAAGTGGCTAGTTGCTCCGGTAATGTTTGTGCCACGATTGCACCAGGAGACATTTTTCCAGGTTAGTTACTGTTATAGCTCACAGGTGAGCCCCAGTTCTGCCCGGTGCATGGCCGTATCTGTCAGTTTGCTCTTTTTCTCACGCAATCTCTTCCTCAAATGGGTCTGTGCCTGCCTAGGTCACTGTCTTCTCCCTTGGAGCAGAATGGCAGCCTAGGCAATGAAAACTCAGACTTGGATTCAGAATGGTGGGAACTGTGTTGGAATTGTATGCCTTCATTGAAAGCTGTGTTCTAGAATTCTTTTCAGGTGTGTTCAGTCTATGGCCTGCCACGCCGTGTGATTCCCAGGATAACTTTGAATGCAGCCCAACACGTTTGTAGATGATGTCATGTCTTAATGTCAAATGCTTGGACATCCCTTCAAGTTTACATGGTGACCATAATGAAGTCACTTGACCTCCGTAATACTCAGTTAATAACCCAGAACTGTTTCTGGGCTGCTTCAAGAACCTGAAAATGTGGAATGATTATGGTGATGACAATGACTAACGTTCTGGGAACTTAATCTATTCCAAGCATGATTCTAAGCTGTGTGTCTTTACTTGGACCTCACTTTGCTCAGAACATCCTTGTGGGGGTAGCTCTTCTAGTACACTCATTTTGCAGGTGTGAGAGCTGAGGTACTAGTAGCTAAACACAGGGAAGACCACATACTAGAGCTTGAGATGGAATTCCTGCATTTGTTTCACAGACTCACTGAGCTATCTGTACAGAGCATCCTTTCTTTGTCTATCCCAGACTGACTTCTGGTATTTCTGCTTTATCCTGGAGCTTTCAGGGGGATGGGGTTGGTTTTGCGGAACATCACCTTCTGAGTATTGGCTGTGTGTCCATGCTGGACCCCTTGATGCTAGACAGAAGGGCTTTCCCATTGCTGCAGAGTGTGGGGGTTAGCAGGAGAGGGAGGTGGCATGGGACGCCCTCAGAGAAGGTGTGGGTCTGCCCGGTATGGCATCACCCTCCAGTCATCGGTCTGACTTTTTGAAGGGAGGTGGAAAGGGCCTGGTCTTCCATGCCTGCTCATATGTGAACAGAGCACTTGGCAGAACCAGAACTGAGAGGCCAGCAGGAGATCTGGAGCAGAGTTCCAGTATGTCATGTAAAGTGAAGCTAGGAGAGTCCTGGAGGAAGTAGAGCAGGGGTGGAGAGGTCAGGGCAGGGAAGTGAGCATGGCAGAGGAACTGGGCGAGGAGGGCAAGGAGGGGCGCTGGGCTCTGGGCAGTGGAATTCCTGCCAGAGAGAAGGGCTTCAGGAGCAAAGTCTGGGAGCTGACGGCCCTCTATCTGCCCACATTCCACCCTGCCACTCTGAAGGCTGGTGCTGGCCACCTGCCTGTCAGGCCGGGAAGCAGGAGGCTGGGCTGACCCCGAGTCCTCCTCCTCCTCCTCCTCTTCCTCTTCCTCCTCTTCATCCTCCTCCTCTTCCCCCCCTCCAGGAAGCAGCCTGTGTCCAGCTCTGATTTATTTTGAGATTTTTTTCCTTGTCTGAATCAGAGATGGTTTTTCTTGGCAAATTTCAACTTTTTTTCTGAAAGAAAAATGCAGTCTCCTCATAGTCTGGGTCAGTGTAATCCCTTGTTTGTTTATGCAGGCTCAGTGCATTGAAGACCAGGGCCAGAGCCAGCCAGGAGTGAGGGTCCTGTCCAGAGCAGACAGCATTATAGTGGGGTTTGCAAACCCTAGCTCTCTGCACCCTCTGACTCTCGGGGGTCGGGAGGTTGGGTGCTGTAGGCTTCATCTGTGTGTGTGACCTACGTTGGGGGTTCCTTTTCTTAAGATCTTTGCCTTGTTTCTGGGCCTTTTATTTCAGACTGAAAGTGAAATAAGAGCCTGGGGGAAATCAAGGTGAATCTAGAGTTCTCCCAACTTTATTTTGCCCAACTTGTGTGGCCAACTAAGCCAGAGATAGAACATCACATATTGTCAGGGCCAGAGCAGCTTAACCACTGTCTAAGCACTTTCTCTGTTTATGTTCCTCCTCCTCCTCGGTTTATTTTTGAGTCAAGGTTTCTCTGTGTAGCCCTGACTGTCCTGGAACTCACTCTGTAGACCAGGCTGGCCTTGAATTTGAGATCCGCCTACCTCTGCCTCCTGAGTGCTGGGATTAAAGGTGTGCATCACCACCTCCTGGCTAGTTTGTGTTCATTCTTACTCTGCCATTTTCATAAATTTCCTAAGACTGGTTAGGAAAACACATCTCTCCAGCCTTCAGGTGTTACAGTGGATGCTGGAGATAGATACTGTGCAAAAAAGAGGGCATGGCTTCCTGAAATCTATACTCTGAAGGACAACTCTGGGGAGGCCTGGGTCGCTCAGAAGAGCCTCTCTAGCAATGGCAAGTTGATAGGTCATACAGGAAGGGACCTGGCTTTGTAGCAACTGGCTGGCACCTGCTGTGACAGTGCTCCCTAGAGATTTTTACCTGTGCAAAGAGGCAGAGGAGGAAGCTAGCTGGAACACTTCCTGTCTTCCAGGTTCCCTCTTCTCTTCCCTACTCCTGTCCGCACCATTCAGCTTCCGCTCAGGGCTGTCAGGGGGCACTAACAAACACAGCTACCACCTACCCAGCATTGCAGTATGCACACCATGCGGTTTCTCATCTGTCTTCAGGACCAGTCTGTGGAAGGGGCATTATTATTATTTTACAACTGAAGAGCCCAAGACTCAGAGAGGCTGGGTGATTTCCCTAGTGCCACCTAGATAATGAGTGGTAGGACTGGGGTTTGAGGTTCTGGTCTAATTGTTTCTAAAGGTCATGTTTTTGAATCTCACGATACATTGGCTACAGAACTGTCTGAGAAATGGAGTACATTCCAGGACTTTGGGGTGTTTGTTTAAATAGATCTTTTGGAAGCTATGTGAAAGTTAAGTCTGGGCTCAGGGAAGCCAGGGGATTGAGGCTTGGAGGTTTTCTTAGGAGTCAAGATCTCAAGGAAGAAGAGAGATTTGACTTTCAGGGACCTTGTACATCAATCAAGAGATTTTAGGTCTGAATTCCAACTATGGGGCTGTTTCAGGGCATGATAAGTGTGGGATCTTGGACAGATGTGTGTGGGGCTGTTAGTGGGCATAGGCAAAGTAGGAACTTGGACGGGCATATGGGACTGTTTCTGGTGTGGTATGGAAATGGGTGGTCCTTGGTCACTTTTTTTTTAATGAGAAAGCCCTTTTCCAGGTAAGCTGGGATCAATCACTGTTTGCCATTCAAGTCTGATCTGACAGCAAGTTGATCAAGTTTAGCACCATACTTGTGGAGACTCCCTTATTAAGGAGGTAGGGCCCAGAGCTGGGTAACCATTTATATTATTCGGGGTTCTCTAGAGGAACAGAACTGATAGAATGTGCCTAAAGCTCTATCCACATCTATACCCACCTAACTACTTATCTACCTACCTGCTGGCCTTCTTATCTACCTACCTACCCACCTACCTACCCACCTATCTACCTACCTACCTACCTACCTACCTACCCACCTACCCACCCACCTACCTACCTACCTACCTACCTACCTACCTACCTACCCACCCACCTACCTACCCACCCACCTACCTACCTACCTACCTACCTACCTACCCACCTACCTACCCACCTACCTACCTACCTACCTACCTACCCACCTACCTACCCACCTACCTACCCACCTACCTACCTACCTACCTACCTACCTACCTACCCACCTACCTACCTACCCACCTACCTACCCACCTACCTACCTACCCACCTACCTACCCACCTACCTACCTACCCACCTACCTACCCACCTACCTACCTACCCACCTACCTACCCACCTACCTGCCTACCCACCTACCTACCCACCTACCTACCTACCCACCTACCTACCTACCTACCTACCTACCTACCTACCTACCTACCTACCCACCTACCTACCCACCTACCTACCTACCCACCTACCTACCCACCTACCTACCTACCCACCTACCTACCCACCTACCTACCTACCTACCTACCTACCTACCTACCCACCTACCTACCTACCTACCTATATATCTAACGGGTATTTATTAGAATGGCTTACAGGCTGTGGTCCAGTTAGTCTAACAACAGCTGTTTAGCAACAGAAAGTCTAAGAATCCACTAGTTGTTCAGTCCACGAGGCTGGATGTCTCAGCTGGCCTTCAGTATATACTAGAATTCAAAGAAGTAGGCTCTAATGCCAGTGAAAGAATGGGCTTGCCAGCAAGAGTGAGAGCAAGCAGACAGAGAGAGCAAGCTTCCGTCTTCCGTGTCCTTTGTCTAGACTTCCATCAGAAGGTGTGGCCAGATTAAAGGTGGGTCTTCCCACCTCAAAAGATCTGGATTAAAAGTGAGTCTCCCACTTCGAATGATTTAATTAAGAAAAAAAAATCCCTCACAGGTGCGCCCAGCTGCTTGGTTTTAGTTAACTCAGATGTACCTACTCCATCCTCCGGGCTACAGCAGGGGTACCCAGAAAACCCACCAGTGCGCCTCTTGCCTTGTTTCTCCATCGTTCCTGCTTCTTCTCATTACTTGTTCCTACCTCCCATTGTCCCCACTGACTACACCTCTGATTAGGTTCACACCTCTCCAATCCTGTTTCTGAGCCGTTGTGGTGAGTCCAACAAGTCTGTTCTGGGTCCCTTCACTTGTGAAAGTCTGTGGATCATTTACTGTGCCTATTTCCTAGGCTGTATAGGTGTGGTTTACTGTGAGGTGAACCTGAGTCCTTTCTTGTGGAGAGTTATGTTTAAACAACCTGAAGGAAGCTATAGTCTGGGCGAAGGTGACTTCTTTCCCACAGCAGCCAACCGGGTGGTACCATTCTGGGTAGGTGGCAGTCCAAAGCTAGACTTTCAAGGTTAGGCGGTCTGAAGAAGGAATCCCTGGGACACTATGAAAGGAGTCAGGGCATGACGTTTTTGGACCTCGAGCGATGGTTTGAGAGCAGCCTGCTGGCTGGACAGTGGGCTTTGAGAACTCATTGTACTCATTCAGGGCCCACGATGTTCTAGACCCACAGCAGGGAATGCAGGAGGTGACCCGATTCCACTGCATTTACTGAAGTGGGCCAGAGCCCAAGAGGTTTCCAGACTCTTCCACTAAGCCTTCTTCCATGCTGATGCTTTGTTTCCATCCTCACTGCCCTGGGCAGCCCAGGCCTCTGTCAACACCTCATGCTTGTGTTCAGGCCAGCGCCTCGACACTGTCCATTTTATGTGTGGTTCTCTGTCCTCTTCGGTTCAAGTCGTCCTATGTCTAGAATAAGAAGCCAGAACCACCCCTTTTGCGAGTGGTTTTCTTCCCCCAGCCTCCTGGCCTGGGGGCCTTCTGGTCCTTAGTGATCTCCCAGAGTTTTGACTCTAGCCTGTCAACCCTCCTCTGCGTCCTGTTTCTCCCTCCCTTCCTCCTCCTCTCCCTCCCTGTTTCTCTCGCCTCTCTCCCTTCCCCTTCATCCTCTTTCTGTCTCTCTCTCCCCCTCCGTCTGTCCCTCTTTCTTCCTTTCAGTTCATGATACTGTTCATCAGTAAGAGCTTCCTCCTCTCAGCTACAAGCATAGGTAGGCCATGGTCACGCTCCAGGGTGCAGCCCCAAACCTACTCCTTCCCGTAGTCACATCACCCTCTTCTTTGTGCCTCCCGCCCACTGCTGGGGCCTTTGGGCAGTTCAGTGATGAAGTAAGTAGTGTTTGGCTCTTGCCTGTTGCTCTCTCTTCTCTAAGAAGATCACTGGGTTCTGAATGGAGGAGCAGGTCACGTTCTTTGACAGACTAAGGCAAGACCTGGGTCAGGCGTCTAAGGCATTCCCAAGAAATAATTGGTGAATTAACCGACAGGAAATAAGCTTAAATTATAGCATGAAGGATTTAGATTAGACTTACCGAAGGATTTTAGGAAGCAGTCAGCTGTTGTAGGAGGTGGTGACAGTGCTAAATAGGCCTTGTTTATGAAAAACATTCCCCCCCCCAGCAGCATTGTCAGGAGACACAGTGTCAGCCACAGAAGTGTAGCTGTAAAAAGAGATTGGAGGACAGAAAGACATGGAGCAGGTTTAATGTCCTGTGTGAGGATTCCAACATTGTGGATGGTTCCTGCCTTCCTATTTCATCAAGGTCAACGCCCTAGATCCCAGAGTGGGTTGCCCTGTTGCCTGGATCCCCATGTGATTCTTGAGCTCAGGCCTGGGTGTGTTGGGTTGCTCAGTTTACAGGAATGGACACACCTCATCCCCAGGGTGCCTTCCTGTGGGCCCGGGACCTTTAAGGTGGGCCTGAAAATGTGAAGATGTTGGGGCCTAGGCCAGCTTCTTTGTAGCCTCCTGTGGAACGCCCAGAAGAGTGGCTGGGACGCTGTTGCTCAGTGCCTTGGGTGTGGTTCCCAGTGGTATGCCTAAGGGTAACCTGGGTACCACTAAGGCACAGGTGGTGGTTTCCCCAGAGCTGTGCCCCCTTCTGTCTCCCTGGGGTTGGAAGAGAAAGGAGCTGGGGATTGAGGAACAAAGTGCTCCTTTGAGCTTCACAAGCCGCATTGTTACAGCTCTCGATTCTTTTTTCAATGGCTGGATTAGGCCATTCAGGTTTGTTTCACACTGTAATAGCTCTGGCACCATTCATTTAAAGGTGGCTTTGTGGGTCTAGGAACTCCACCATGTGCTGGAAAATGGAGAGAACTGTTGGGGCAGTGGTGGTCCTCTCTCACATACCTTACCCCGAGTTGTGATGGGCTGGGATGAGGGTTGCAGTGGAAAGGTAGTCTGTTAGACTAGAGGTGTAGGAGGTGCTGGTACCTGTGCTCTGCTTTTGTCATCTCCCCTCACTCCATAAGGCTCACGCCATCGGAGCAATTCTGGGATGAGATGTCAATGACTAGTGTGGGGAAGATGGAGGTGACAGCTCTGTGTAAAAGTGCTTGCAATGAGATCGTTTGAATCCCCAGCTCCCAAATAAGTGCTGGCTAGATGTGGCAGCCTGCCCACAATGCTAGCACTCAGAAAGGCAGGGACAGGGAATTCTCAGAGCAAGCAGGCTTGTTAGCCAGACAGGACGAAGGGGCAAGCTCTGGGTTCAAGGGAGAGATCCTGCCTGAGTATATAAGGTGGAAAGGGATCAAGGAAAATAGCCAAAAACATCACACAATGTACCCCCCGGGCAAAAGACTAGAGAAGCCCAAGCAGCAGTCTCCAGACTTCTTGAAGACATCCAACCTTTCACGTGGACAAGCAAGTGTGAGTCTCAGAAGCTGGATGCTGGGGGAACTGTAATGGTAAGTGTATGTTGGTGTGTGCCTTAGGGTGTGTAAAGAAGGCTTAACATTGCAACTGTTCTTTGAGCTTTTATAGCATAACACAAGCAAAAAAAAAAAAAGAAAATTTTGCTGCAAAATATCCCCCTCCCCTTTTGTTAGATAGGGAGGGTCTTATTCTGTAACCTAGACTGGCTTGGAACTCACTGTGTAGCACAGACTGGTCTTGTATAATCCTCCTGGCTCAGTCTCTAGAGTGCTAGGATTATAGGCATGAGCCACCAAACCTGGCTGCAAAATACGTCTTTAAGAGAAAGGCTTTTGTTTTTCCTTGCTAGAACTAGAACCCAGGGCATCTCGGTGGTAAGTAAGTGCCCTGCCACTGATTCACACTCCCACAGTGAAGTTTTGTTATCTTAATTTTTACTTTAAGTCAGAGATCCTTATGGGATCTAAAAATAAAAGAAAAATATTTAGTCTGGTAATAAGATTCGGGACAGCAATTGTAGGACAGAGATAGCATTGACTTTCCATTTAAAAGTCATTATCGCCATGTCTGCAATACAAAAGTCATTTCCCACTATAGTTAGCAGTAACAGTTGTATTCTTTTTTAAATTTGAAACTTTTTGGAACTTAAAATAGTTTCTACTCTTTTCTGCTATGATGCTTTCTACTGCTGTGGGCTGAAAATTCCTGCAATATGGAATTAGAAAGAAACATACTCACACAAATATGAACCACAGGGAAAACTGACCATTTCTCAAAATATCCAGAGCTAGCTTTGTCCGCAGACCCGCCTCTAGAATCTTTGCTAACTCTGGGGAGAGTATGTTGACTATGGAACAGTTTGGATACTCCCAATTTGGTTGGTAGTAGCAGTCATAATATATTTAGACCTAGACTTTACTAAATATTTGTGTGTGCTGACACACATTTATGTCTTCAGAATAACTGTCCACTCCAGAACTGTTAGTATCATTGTTTTAACAGATGGGGAAACTGAGGCACATAGTGAGATGTATCCTGACTAAGGCCCAGGGTCCAAGAACAGAATTTCAGGTCAGGTCTGGCTCAGAAAACAAAACACGTTTAACATGTGCCTGGCATTTTCTGCCAGCACAAAGAGCCTTCCCAATTGGCAACACCTTCATTACTGCGTCTGCTAACAATGGTTCAGATGATTAACAATTAGGGTACTGGGTTAGTGTGACATCCAACTCTGCCCTGTTCCTGGCCGGCGAATGAGGATGATCCCTTTCTTTCCCATGGGAAACAGAACAATGGAATTGACTCTGAAATTGTCTGCCATGTTGGAGGTCAGCTCATCCTGGAGCAATCCCAGTCCAACCAGGGAGGCTGGGGGTGGGGAGAGCAGAAGAGGTGGGACAGGGCTGGCCCACAGAGCTGGAAGCGATGGCTCTCTGGAAAGTCACTGGTGGGATCCAAGTGTTTTGGTTTGAGAAAGACTCAGAATCATTGTTTCATCCTGTTTCTCTTTTGCACCCAGAGCTTGGGATTATTTCCGGGGCCTGGCCCATGCTAGACAGGGCTGTACCACTGAGCTACATCCGCAGCTTTCCTTTTAGCTTTTGTTTGTTTTTATATTTCCCAGACTGTCTTCAAACTCAGTATGTAGCTGAGACAGTCCTTGAGCTCCTGACCCTTCTGCTTCCACTCCCCATATGCTGGGATCACAGGGATACACCACCATGTCTGACGTGCTGCCTCATCGTGTTTGGGGTGGATGGTGAGGATGGGGAAAATGTTGTTGCTAGGGTTCTTAACTGTTTATCTTCTCTACTTACACAAGGCTACAACCATAGCAGAATAAAAATATGAAGCTATTGAGTCTTGTGTAGTCCAGGGCTGGGGACCAAGTCCCTTGGGTCCTACTTGGGTCTCTAAGATCATGACATAATGGAGTCACAGGTCTAGGTTTAAATCCTGACTGCTTCCGTCTTGAGTAATTGCTTGATTTTCCTTAACCTTTCAGTCTACAAAATGGCATACAAAACATTGCCTTTGGTGGTGCTGGAGAGATGCCTTAGTGGCTAAGAGCGTTTGTTGTTTTTGCAGAGGGCCTGAGTTCAATTCCCAGTATCCACACGGTGACTTCTGTAACTCCAGTTCTAGGAAATCCAGCCATCTCCCTGAGTCTGTGGACACCAGGCACTCATGTGGTACATGATACATATTCAGACATAAAATAAAATAAATAAATCTAAAAAGATTGCCTGTTGGACTGTCGGGATCCATTAAAATCATTTACATAAAACACTCAGCCCTGCACCTGGCACATGGAAGGCATACAGTAAACCTCCTGAAACTTTGTTTCGATTGTGACCTCTTTCTCTCCAGTTCCCTTGTAGAATGCTTTGAAATTTTAGTCCTGCAATTCGCTGTTTTATGGTCCAGTCTCCTTTCTTGGAGCTTCTGTACTGATGTGCACTGTGTGGAAGCTATCTTCTGGTGGATGCTAACACACCCCCCCCCAATAGATTTAGGTCTTGCATAGAGAACCTATCAAAACCAAAACTGCTTCTACCATGTATAACATCGTTAGGCATGAGGGTTATGTTCTATGGAGATAAGGGAATGTTTGAACATTGTCTTTTTGAGAGGTTGGAGGGATGGCTTAGCTGTAGATAGGAAGCCCAATCAGATTCCTAGAGACAAGCCAAGACCTCCTTCTCCTCCTACCTCAAGTTTGGAAAAGTGTCTTCCAATCCCTAGCCTTGAATGGATCATTGATTGTTGGATTTGGGTGATCCTGAGGCAAGTGCAGATAGGACTTTGGAAGTGACCCACACTAAAGGCAGCATGGGTCAATTTGCTTGGAGTTTTGTGTAGGTCTCTTTCACTCTCATCCTTATACAAAGGGCATGTTGTACAAACTTGGAGTTAGCAAAGAAGTGCAAAGAAATCATTGAGCCCATGTTTGTTGGATGCTCTGCTCTGACTTTTAACTTTGTGGTATGAGCTTGCCCTGGTTAATAAAGACTTGGGAATCCCCACGGAAGCCTGAGAGTCTTTAGGTCGGAGTCCTTGTGGTCACTGTATCTGGTATCTGAAAGCAGTAAGGCTCAGATCCTTGTGACTGGGCTGTCTTGCTTGGTGCCTCTGCAGGCTCCCCGAGCATCTTCTGCTCACCCTGGTCATCTCATCCTCCCAGGGCTGCTTGACAGGTGGGGACCTGCTAAGTGCAAAGCTGATTTTCTCCATACTGTCTAATCCCTTGTTTGTGTGCAACTGAACTGGACCCTTAGAGCTAACATGCCTAGAAAACACACACACACACACACACACACACACACACACACACACACACACACACACACCCCACAGGTCTTCAACAAACAAATCCATGTCTCCATTCTTCAAGGAAAGATGCTCTCTCTGGCCAAGAACTCAAAGGGTTAGGATGTGGGAGACTGGCTTCTTCTCTTCAGGAGTGGGTTTGTTTTGATTTCCACGGTCACCCCCACCCCCACCATTCCTGCCTGTAGAATTGGTCATGGTTTTATTTACTTTTCCTTGGCCCAGTTTGGGTCAACAGGATTTCTCTCCTGCTCAGAACAGCCCCACACTTGTGTGAAGAAGAGAAGCCAGGGCCCTGGATAGCTGTAATCAATCCTTGTCTGAGGACACAGTGGGGATTTTCAGTTGGAGACGATCTAACAGACCCAGGTTTACTATGGTGCATTGCAGTTTCACATGGGCCAAACGGTTCCTTCTCTTGCCTCTAAGCAACTCTGAAGGCCTTTTGGGTGTGTCCGTGTGGCTATATGCACATAGATGCATGCATACATGTGCTCCTGTATTTGATGATCCGAAGCTGGGCTCCTGTACAACAGGGTTTTAAGATGATGGTGGGAATTGCTAGAGAAGGAAGCAAGATTTACACACATATATCCTCAGCAGAATGCCTCGATAAAGCTACCAGAGCCTGGGATTTCCTCCTCTGTTCTTTCTTCTGCTCCTGCTCAGTGTCATTCCCGGGACTCAGGGCTGGAAGCAAGAGGATTTCTTCAAGTGCTGTGGATAAAGCATACCCCGCCCTGCCATCCCCCTTGACAGTGAAAATACTCCACCGTGCAGTGAAGATGGGGCTCGCTGTGTGCCTCCCGATCATGCTCTCATAAAATGTGCACCAATGACAATCCCATGGCACCAGATGTGTACCAGTTTCTCCATTCAGTCATGATAGAACCATGAAACCATTCCTGGGGGCTGAAAAAGTGTCATTTCCCCCCTCTTTTCACACCATTCCATGTAGGATTTATGCAGTCTTTTGCTGTGGAGGACTACAGTGAGGCTGTTTGAGGCCGCTGTGCCAGAGAGAACAGTGAGTGGTAGGAGAGGGACTTGTTCTGTTGTGAGCAGACACATATCTTCTCAGGTCAGAAAGCCAGCAGCAGCAATACCAAGAGTGCCAAGTGGTGGACTTGAGAACACTAAGGGCAGGCTGAGAAAGGAGTGTATTTTAGGGTAAGTGGCCCAGTCCATAGGATGCTGTTGGACGGTTCCTGTGTTAGGGCTGGCAGTAGGAAGATCATGGTGTGGGGACCCACCTGGCATGGCTGGCCCAGTGAAGAAGGAACCAGTAGTATCTGTGACTTCTGGGAGTGTCATGAGGGTTTACTAAGTATGATCTCTTTTCACCTGATTTGGGGACCATATTGCAACTTCAAAGGGTTTACATCCAAGGGCACAGACTCACAAGGACAGGGAGACAAATTTTCGTTGCTATTGTCTTGGCAGTCTCAAAAGATTTTCTCTAAGTGTTCTGGTTGTGTGTATGTAAGTGTGTGTGTGTGCGTGTGTGCACATTCACTCGTGCATATGATCATGTGTTCACAGAATGGATATTCATATGCTTCAGCTCATGGACAGGCCTTTTTATTTGAGAGACTGTTCAACTCCTATCTCTTGCAGCCCTCCCCTTCCCACTCTGGACCAACCCTTATTAGCTTTCTTTCAGCTGTATTGTGAGTTCCTGAGGCATTCTCTTTTCTAATTGTCCTGAAAGCATGATGACTATTTCCCATGTAGTCATTTTGGAGAGTTTATCTCTGCATTTCCTAAAGGATGGATTAAAAATGACTCAGGCTTTGTGGATGTCTTGAGGATTTCCAACACAGGTCTCTGGCAAGTTTTTCCTACATTCAAGGCTGCTTGTCTGAATTCTATAGCCTGCTAAGTACAACTGTGATCCTAGGCAACTATTCTCCCAGCTGGTATTTCTAGTTCTCAAACTGTGGTTACGACAGGGTGCTACATTCACATTTAATCCAAATTGCAATGATTTCAAGACCCTCAGCTGTTCAAACAGTAAATCCTCTTGTTCTTTACTTTAAGGTGGCTTAGACACTTCTACAAACAGGTCACCTTTCCCCTTTGCCCAAGGGACACTCATTGCTGGCTAAGCCATCATGAGAATGCATAGGTAAATGAGAGGGGAGCTACCTACAGCCACTGCTAAAGTTGTTGATTCAGGTGCCAGAGTGGCCTGGACTTCATGCAGAGGTGGGAACAGGGTTCTACATCATTTCTGTGTCTCTTTGTCACCCAGGCTGAGACAGCTCTGTGGGTGCCCAGGGTCTCTCAGTGGGTCTTTAATCTTTTCAACACCCCTTCAGGCTTCTACACCTCCCACTTTGCCCAGAATCTCATCTGTGTGTCCATTTCCCATGTAAACAATACTGTTTATTTCTGAATTCTCCAAGCTGCAGGGCTCATTTGCTGCTCAGAACCCAGCAAGATTGGGATCAACCCCAGCCATGGTCATTAGTCGTCTCCCAGGTGTGAAAGGCTCATTACACATCTCTGGGAGTAAAACACCGTGACAGTAGGAGAGAGCATGGCGCTGCAGGGACAAGCGCTGCTGACCAGTGTTGCCAGCAGTCTGGCTGCTCAGTGGCACAGTAGATATTTCCTAGTAGTGCTCCAGGCAGTCTTGGAACACATCGCCCCGCAGCATTTGCGGAGGTTCTCAGGATAACCTTGTAGGGAGCCCTAGTCATGGTTGGATAAGCTATTCCTGCCAACTGGAGAGATAGTGTCAATTTAGCAATCCCTCTTTGCCAGGTGCGTGTCATACGACTGAAGCCAGAGAACTTAGAACAAAACAGGCCCCAGGAACGCCCTCATTGTCCTCTTCGTCTCGGCACCCCGAAAGGCCAAGTTCTCCTTTACATAATCCCCAATCTCTTGGATGACTCCAACCAAGTACATGACCGCCCCAACTTCATCTTTGTTTTCCCCCAGTGCTAGTGGTCTGATGGGATTAGAAAAACCTGGGTCCTGGGTTATGGAGAGTCCTATGTCTATTAGATTTGAAACACCAGTTTTTATTTATGCTGTTGGAAGAGTGAGGGACAAGGAGACAGTGGGCACATGGCTTTCTGCAGCTCTTGTTTCTTGAGTTCTGTTGGTTGGTATTTAGTGACTGGGGATTTTAACTAGGTGGTTAGTGACTGGGGATTGTGACCAGGAAATGAAAACAAATGCTCCCCTTCTGTGCTGAAAAGGCTTGCTGCCCTTTTGGTGCACAGACAAGACTGAAACCCAAAGGGAGTTGAAGCTGTGAGGTTATATTCACCCAGTAACAGGCAGGCTTATAGCTTCCCATTGTTCCCTTCCTGGCCTCATGGAACCCCATGATGGAAACATTGCCTAGGAGGCAGCAGACCTTTCCTCTAGCTGCTTAGTTTCTAGAGCTCTTAGGATGACTGGTGGCTTCAGACTCCTCCTTGCACAGTTGCTTTTTAGCCTAAGATAACCAGCCCCTGGGGAGAAGGTAGCTCATTGGGCTCCAAAAGTCAGACTGAGCCTCAGGCATTACTTGCTGTGGCGAGATCACAGTTCTTGGAGGCTGCCTATGGCTTCAGGCTTGCCATGCTTATGACATGTGACACCCATCCACTTCATGAGCCTCAGCACACTCCCTTCTTTTCATTTCTCTCCCTGGTCAACCTCCTTGTTGTTTTTCCTGGCCCTGCTGGGTATTTCCAGAACGCAGGTCTAATCTGGTCCTTTACTTTCCTTCCATGACTATCCAAAGGCAGCTTTGGGCTTTTAGGACCCTGTACAATCAAGGGAGAGAGAGGGAGAGGGAGAGGAGAGGAGAGAGAGAGAGAGAGAGAGAGAGAGAGAGAGAGAGAGACAGAGACAGAGACAGAGACAGAGACAGAGAGACAGAGAGACAGAGAGACAGAGAGACAGAGAGACAAAGAGAGACAGAGAGCATTTCCACCCTTTCCCCCTTCCTGGCCCTGGTAGTCATTGATTTTATTTCTGTCTGTTTAGTTTGACCTTTTCCAGAACATCATAGAAGTAGAATCATTTGCTACTTGTATGATGTAGCCAGATTTTGAGTCTGGCTTCTTTCATTTAGAATAATAATTCATTGGCAATTTGATGATCTATGCCCTGACCATGTCTGTCTGTCTGTCTGTCTGTCTATCTATCTATCATCTATCTATCTATCTATCTATCTATCTATCTATCTATCTATCTATCTTTGTGGCTAGCATGGGGTGTGGTTTAGGGGTATAGATGTGGTAGATACAAGTTGAAATGTGGGGTCACTTTAGATTCAGGGTCCCAGTTGCTTCCTCAGATCCTCTCTGGTGGCACCTGGTGAAAGTGTCATCTCTCTGGCTTTGACAAGCCCTCTCATGGCTCTGGATGGTCACAGTGGAGTAGAGAAGCTAGCTGGATGGGTGAAGTGAACATTAAATTCTTCCCTGGGGGAGTGGATGGTAGTGGGGTGACAAAGGTCAGACCTCTCCTGGCTAAAACAACAGAAGTGGTTCCAGCTGGCCCACAGCTGGAGGTGTGTGTGCGCGTGTGCACGTGCGTATGTGTGTGTGCGCGCGCATGAGCACGTGCTTTCCCTCAGCAGTGTGAAAAGCCCTTTAACGGTGGTGGAGGTGCCGAGGAAGAGCAGACCAGCATGTTGCCAGGCCTCCCCTTCCCTTTGACCTCCTTATCTCCACTCCTCCATCTCCACCAGTCCCACTCTGAAGCTGCTGCCCAGGGCCCTCCTTTGCAGCTGTGTAAATGCAGTGGCCGTGGGGTCAGGGAAGGGTGAATGCGAGGTGGCTGAAGTGGGGATGCGGGTTTCAATGTGGATGATGGATCTGATAGTGGGTAGGCAGGTGAGTGATGCTTTAATGGGAAACTGCTCTTTGTCTCAGTGACGCAGCTGACCTAGGAGGCAAAGGTCAAGGTCTGCTGTCACCGATGGCAAAGCCAGTGGCAACAGGCGGCTGGTCCTTTGGGTGGAATGGAAGAGATTGCAGCTGGACCCCACTTTGAGAGTTTTGTACAATGTGTTTTGGCCGTACTCACACCCTTGCTCAACTTTCCCCAGACCCATTCTATACCCCCTTCTCTACCCACCCAACTTTATGTTCTCATTTAGTTTTTAAGTCCATCGGTCCAATTTGTGCTGCATATACACTCTTGGATTGCGGTTATCACTGGAGCATGACCCACCTACCAGGGACTACACTCTTAAAACAAAAGCCAACACAAAACAAAACTGACTCTCCTCTTCCAGTAGCTATTAATTGTCAATAACTCCTCAGCTAGAGGGGTAACTATGCCCACCCCATTTCTTCATGGTGGGGTTTTGTCTAGCTTGAGTTTGCACAAATCTTGTACATGCTGTCACAGCTGTTGGGAGTTCACATGTGCCACTGCCCTTCTGGGTCCAGAAAACAGGTTCCTTGTAGTCATCCACTACTACAGCTTTTATATTCTTCCCATCCCCTCTTCTGCAATGATTTTGGAGCCTTGGGAGGAGGTAGTGTTATTTAGATGCCCCATTTATGGTTGAACCTTCTCTGCAGGTTCACTAGCCACGAGTCTTCGTGTTAATCATCATCTGCTTCAAAAAGAAGCTTCTTTAATGAGGGTTGAGAAATGCACTAATCTATGGGTATAGCTCCTGCGTCATTAGGAGTCAGCTTAACACTATGTCCATTTAGCAGAATAATAGTAGTAGGCTCTCTTCTAGGGACTATGACCTATCTAGATTCAGGTTCGTGGCCTGATAATGCTGCCAGGCATGGTTTTCAGCCTGTGTAGCAGGATTTAAATACAGTTAGGAAGTGTTTAGTCACTCCCATAAGTGGGCATAACTAACCATGCCAGGTGTTATTGTAGTTTTGAAGGGTTCCTACCTGGATAAGACTGATGATTGATTTTGTCCTCTGGTAGCATGCATAGTACTTTTCCACACTATGAAAGCTAGCCAGTAGTGATAAAGCCTCCAGGTAAGTATCAATTTGATTTCTCCATGTTCTATGACTCAAATATGTAATGTCTTCAGCACTAGGATCTTGCTGTCAAGTTCCGGAGGAAGGGCAATAGCAATATCCTATAATATTTGGGGGTCTATGGGACCTTTCTTGCCAACAGCTCTAAAAGAGGTAACTCATTGGGCTTTTTGTTTGTTAGCCTGTATTGTCTGGTAGGGCATTGCTGCTCTTTTATAGGGTGGCTTCATTTTAGTGCTCTCTCGATTATATCGCTGTTTCTCTCCCCTTCCCCCCCCTCTCTCTGTGTGTGTGTGTGTATGTACTATGCATATCTATGCTTCCATAGTATTAGGCTTCTCTGACTTAGTGTCCCCCCCATCTTTTAAAATTTCATTTTGTTTTATGTGCACATTTGTCTGTGTGAGGGTGTTGGATACTCTGGAGTTACAGATGGTTGTGAGCTGCTATGCGGGTCCTAGGAATTGAACCTGGACCTCTGGAAGATTAACCACCATCTCTCCAACCCTCTAGTGTTTCCCTTTTTGCTCCCGGTATTCACTCCAGGATTTTTTTCCATCAGTTTTCCTTGTGGTAGCAAATTTACTACCAAGAATTGCTAAAATCTTGAGGTGAACTTTGAGGAAAACACTCCTTTCTTGGGGAAGTTCTTTTCTTTTCCCTTCCAGAATCTCACCCTCTTCTCTCTGTGAGTCAGGAGCTCAGCATGGCTCTTGCCCCTTGGCCCACCTCTGATACCCCTATGCTGAGGGTGCCAGTGATGAAGGGCGAAAGACTCTGGGCCCCTAACATCAGACCTAGAGGACTATATCACTGACTGGCTTAGTTCTCAGCCATTCAGTGAATGTTTATGTAAGGGCTGTGTGGGGCAAAGTTCCTACTGGACACTGGGCGTTCAGTGGTGCTTGTGGGGAATTGTCAACCTAATGTACAAAAAAGTGCAGCTAAACCCATCATTTAATCATAGATCAGAGGGGTTCACGAGATGCCTCAGGCATCAGCATTTGTACTGGGAGGAGAGGATGTGGGAGTCTGTGAGGTGGAGGCTTCAGGGAGCATGCTCAGCATGTGCAGGTCCTGAGGCAGGAAGGAGCAATCTAGCTGTGCTGTACTTGTGACAGGCAGGTTTGCTCACCTTCCCTTCCTCCCAGGAAGATAACCTGGGCATTTGCAGATGCAGATAATTCACTGGTATTGACAACACTGGGTCTGTGGAAAAATGAATTCAGTGCATCAGAAAACAGACTCAAAAAGGAATCTCTTTTTATCATCTGGCTGTTTCTCGATCAAATGCATGTGTATTGCAGCTGTTAGAGAAGCCAGCGTGCTAATGATGTTAGCTGCACAATTGTCAGTTTTCCACCGTGATGTATACTCATCTCAGGCTCAGCAAGCAGAGGTATCTCAGGTTGCGGTCCAACTTGAGGGCGAGATGTTGCACGCCCAGGATGGTGCATAGACTTCCCCAGGTCTCTATGAGGAAAGTGAGGCCATGCTCACGGAGCCTGAATTTCATGATCATCTAGTGACTACTGCTTTTTGGGACAGGCATACTGTCTCAGCCATAGTGGCACACACCTTAATTTTAAGTGACTTGGGAGTTTTCCGTTTCCTTAAATTCATGGGGAAAATACCGTTTTGGTATGAACTTGCTTACCTGATACATGTTCTGAAAAGAAAGGAAAGAAGTCTAACTTTAGGTTAGACAAAGAAGCATCTCTTTATACAGCAAGTGATAAAAAGGGAGCAGCTCCTGCTTCCTTCCTCTTCATCCTCTCCTTGTCCTCCTTGTCATCCTCCTCATCCTCTCCTTGTCCTCTTCTACTTCCTCTTCCTTCTTTCTTCTTCCTCTTCTTCTTCTTCTCCTTCCTCTAGAAAGTGTTTATTTGAGGCTTACAGTTCCAGATGATTAGAGTGACCATTGTGGTGGGGAGCATGGCAGCAGGCAGGCAGACATGGCACTGGAACAGTAGCGGAGTGCTTACATCTGATCCACAATCATGATGTCTGTCTGTCTATCTGTCTGTCTGTCTGTCTGTCTGTCTGTCTGTCTGTCTACATTTGGCATGGCACAAGTCTTTTGAAATCTCAAAGCCCTCTCTCAGTGACACACCTCCTCCAGCAAGGCCACACATGAAAGGATCCTTTTATCTATGACATCTTAGGTTAAGGCTTGATGTTTATCTGTTTATTCTTCAGACATGTACTGAGCAACTGCTTTGGGTTAGATGTTGTGTTATGCTTTACCTATGTAAAGAGAAATAAGCCTTAGTCTTTTATAGATATGTAAGCTGATAAATGATAATACAGTGTGTTGAGAGTTTTTGTATGCTAATGTTGAAAACATGAAAGCATTTACTATTTAAAATTTTGTTTTATTAAAATATGTTTATTCATATATGTGGGAAGGGACATGCTTACAGAGGTCAGAGAACAACTTGTGTAGTCCTTCTCTCCTTCCATCATGTGGGTTCCTGAGATTGACACAGGTCATCAGCCTTGACAGCAAGTGCCTGCTTAGCTCTCTTACCATTTTTTTGTTTGTTTTTTGTTTTGTTTTTCAAGACAAGGTTTCTCTGTAGCTTTGGAGCCTGGCCTTTAACTCGCTCTGTAGACCAGGGTGGCCTCAAACTCTCAGAGATCTGCCTGCCTCTGCCTCCCAAGCGCTGGGATTAAAGGGGTGCTCCACCAACTCCTGGTCACTCCCTTACCATTCTGTGTTTGAGGCTTCTGTGATAACTTCAGGGGCAGTGTGGACCTGAACTTAACGGGAAGGGAAGACTGTGTCAGAGAGTCAAGCAGGTGAGAGGTAAAGGACTAAATGAGTCCTGAGGGATAAGAGAGTCCTAGCCAGTCCATAGCTATTCCTGACATCCCAGGTAAGGTCAGCAAGTAGAAACACGGTGGATGTCCCAGCATCAGCCAAGCTCCTGGCCAAACGCAATCAAACTCACTACCTCTGATGCTACTGTGTGGAGCAGAAGAACCCAGCTGAGCCCTGTCAGCTTGCAGAGTTATGAGAAACAAATTGTTCAAAGCTGTTAAACTCAGGGATGGTTTGCTTTCTAACAATAGAAAGAAAAGGAAATGAAAAGGAGCTGTGCTATATATGAATTCATGGGGGAAAAAAAGGCTCAAATCAGGTTAGATTAACTTTGTGATTTTTGAGTAAGCTATTACAAAGAGAAATGTCACTCCTACTCCATAATGTAGGCTTCATTCTCCCAAACCCACCAACTACATTGTTTAGTATGACTTCTGCTACCTCTTTAACAGCTGAGAATAATAGAAAAACATCTCCATTATCAGATAAACAGCTGTTTAAAAATTTAGTTGGGGTATGAGGCTGGAGATCTCAGTGGTTAGGAGTGCTTGTGGCTTTTCC
The DNA here is from genome assembly GCF_017639785.1 of Mesocricetus auratus. Classification (NCBI taxonomy): domain Eukaryota; kingdom Metazoa; phylum Chordata; class Mammalia; order Rodentia; family Cricetidae; genus Mesocricetus; species Mesocricetus auratus. The sequence continues at coordinate 35,843,641 of NW_024429186.1, read as the reverse complement.
ATAGAACCAAGTTTGGTTCCCAGAACCCACACAAGACAACTCACAACTGCCAGTAACTCCAGTGCCGGATGGACTGGTCCCTCTTCTGATGCACACACACCACAATGATGATAAAATAACAAAATAGCAGGTGGGAGTTAAGGCCTAGAACTGTTTGTGTTAGAAAGACTTGGACATCTCCTTCCAGAATGAGTCTTAGGCTGTCTCTGTTGTTTACTACATTGTCATGAAGACTTGGCAGCCAGTCAAATCTGACACAGCTTTTGGTGTTGGGGTGGTCTCTTTGGGCAGAAGCTGAAGCAGGGTTTGTTTTTTGTTTTTTGTTGGAGACTGAAAGGCAGGGACCGGTCTGTACATTTCAGATGGAAGGGATTATTGGTCCAACCTTGATTTTTGTCCTCCTTCATTCCTCCCCATGGCAGAGGAAGTCCCTGGTGAGTAGCCTTTCTAATAGGGAGGGTGACTTGTTTATATGTATGTCAAGTGTCTGTTCCACTTTGCAAATGTGAGCACAACACAAAATGTTTGGAATTATCTAGTCCCCAGGGAGAAGGTGTGGGAGAGACAATTCCAGCTGTACAATTGTCAAGGACCCTTTGTTTGGTTTTTATATTTTGCAATCATATTTAACATCATTATTATTTTGCTTTTCTTGTCTCTTGGTTAGGAAGGAGTTTTTTTTCTTTTATCTAAATAAAAATGTAGTTTTCATCCTTAAGGGAAATGACTAAGTGTTTGGATAATTGGGGGAGAATAACTGGCCTTCACCAAAAAAAATAAATAAAAATAAAAATCCTGCCAATCATAATTGCTTCAGTTTTTCTGAGTTTTATCTGTGTGCTGTGAGCACTGACCATAAGCATGGCTCCATTCAATGATTCCAGCCGGTACCTTATGTGACCTGCAAGATGGGAGAAAACACTACCCCCAGGAATTCATTTGGACTCTGACAAAGTTGAGTTACTGTTCATTTTCAGGATGCAGAAATTATCCTCAAGATCTCTCTTTACTTTAGTTCAGTGAGTCTTAGCCTGGCTCTAGGAAAAGCTCACCTAAGAGTGGATATGGTCATGTACACATAGAGACTAAAGCAGGGAGAATGCAAGGTCAAGGCCAGACTGGGTGACACAGTGAGATCATGTTTCAGAAAGTGGGAGCAAAAACTCAGTTAAGAACCGTCCTGCTCCTCCTGACTTACTAACTTCATGACTGGGTTACTGCATATGGCAGCCATGGTTCACACACAGTCATCTGAAGTTAAACACAACTATATATTTGGTCCCTTAGTTGCATTTGCTATATGATCATGTGCGTTCTGTGGCCAGTGTATTAGACAGAGCATTCCTTTGTCAGGAAAACTCTTTGGAACTGTGTGGCTCTGTAGTATTGCAAGCGTCTAGGACATACCCCCTCTTAGTTTCCTGCTCACATGTTAGTGTGGCAACTGCTTACGTGGTGTCTTACTCTAGGGTGGAAGATCACGGTGGGCAGAGCCTATGTTGAGTGTGTTGCTTCTTCCACTAGTGTCCCCCATTATCCCGGTTTCCTGGCTACAGAGAAGATGGGCAGATGGGAGGACCACCTCCTCCTGAGTATTCAAGGATGAAGGGTGATCTCTTCTGTGAGGGCAGAGGTTCTCTGCTAACGTCCCACTCTACAGAGCTCAACCTGTGTTCTGAAGGCAGTCGCAAATGCATGCATTCCCCAAGCACACAACAAGGAGGGTCTACAGTTGATTGAAGATGATCTTTATCCACCACCCTGTGCTGTCCCTGAAGTTTTTGTAGCACCTCAGGGGCCAGGGAATTTGAGACAGGCATCTTGTGGGAACCCTGCCTACCCTGAGACCACCTCCATGGGCCAGGAAGGTGGGGGCTCTGAGACTCTGTAACCTGTCTGTCTGTGGACAGAGTGCTCCCCTTGTTGTCAGGCTGGTCTCTGGTGTGCCCTGAGTCTCTTTTGGCTCAAACCAAGCCATTTCCAACCTGAATTTATGACCTGTAGTTCAATGCCACGGTGACGCTTGTAGCTGTCCTCTGTGAGAGGCAGAGCAGACAAGGCAACCTCTGCTGGTTTAAAAAGAAACTCTGTCTCTCCCTTGGTGTGTTCACTTAAAAAGAAAACCACACTGTTTAAATTTCAAAGATGAGCAAAAACTTCCAGATGATTTAGGCGCTGTTAGCTAATTTGATCTTCACAATAACACAAGGCAGGGCAATGTTAATATCTTCATTATTGCAGATGAGGAAACATTGTCTCAGGGCCAGAAAACACAGGCAACTTCCCCAAGACTCAACAGTGTCTTTGTAGGTGCTGGAATCTATGCCCATGGTCTGCCTCCATGCCCCCAACTGCCAGGCCACACTGCTGCTCACACTACAGACCAACACAGTAAGCTGGAACACCCACCCTGCTGCGGAGATCTGGCTCCAAGTTGGGAACTAAGAGCCTCAGACTTGATCACCCCGCCCTCAAGAGCCTTCTGTTCTGAGGTGGCATCAAGACAGGGAGCTCTGGTCCACCTCTGCCTACTGTATTACCATGAAGACGTTGGAGGAAAAGACATCCAGGCATCTAAGCACACTGCTGGACTTCTTGACTGTTTGTAGAACGAATGTAGCCATTAGGGGTAGTTCTCGTGTGGACTTACCAGAACTGAGAGACCAAAGCACACTGTCCCTCCACATTGCTACATCCCTGCACCGAAAATCCTGCCCTAGTACAAGGTCATGGCAGGACTCCATAGCTGGGGTGTGCTCTGTGGAATAATGGGCACCCTGGGGTTCTTCAAATGTATGCGGTGGGCAGTTGTTTCCAGCATTTTCTTTTTTGTGGTTCTGTGAAAGTGTCATCCAGATAGAACTGTATTCACACCTTCTACCATAATTTCACACAGTGGGACTACAGTGCATCCCAGATATGCCTGTACTCACACCTTCTACCATCTATGTGCCTGGGGCAAATATATATACTGTCATCACCAACAGTGCCCATAACCACAAGTGTGCTCATGATCTTGCCAGGCATCATGTCTTCAAGTCCTACTGAGAGAACTTAACAGCAGCGGTTCTCAACCTATGGGTCATGACCCCTTTGGGGGTTGCATATCAGATATCCTGCATATCAGATATCCTGCATATCAGATATTTACATTACAACTCATAACAGTAGCAAAATTACAGGCACGGAGTAGCAATGAAATCATTTTATGACTGGGGGTCACCGTAACATGACAAACTGTGTTAAAGGGCTGCAACATTAGGAAGATTGAGAACCCCTGGGCTATAATGTCTGCTCAGGGCTCTGCTATGGGTCCTACCCAGTCCTAGCTGGCTGCTCGGTAGAAAGAAGTTCACAGGATGTACTGGAATAATTACAGCGGTTCATCGACAAAGGGGTCTCTAGTTGGATAAGTCTGGAAGATTCATTGTCAAATATGCTTCTTAGTCTTGCTAATAACGACTGTAGGGCACAGTCTCAAAATGTGCCAGCTCTAAGCAGTGGCAGGACTAGCTCAGCTGGGTGGTCCTCCTCATTTTCATCTCTGGTAGCTGCAGTTGGTTGACAGCTGGATCACACTCATCACAAGGCTTTTTCACTCCCACTTCCTGTGCCTGGCATATCTTCTTCCTGTGCTTTTCACACACGCTGACCAGAGTGGATTCTGCAAGAAGCTGCAAGAACCCAGCTGTATGACTTAGTGACGTCTCCAAGCATCAGTTTCACAGTTTTTAACTGGTCAGATAAATAACTGAGAGCAGTCAGTTCAGCTTTAGATTTGATTCTACAGCTCAATAGAAGTGGTGAATACTAGGACTTGGAGGGTCGCTGTGCATGAAGTTTTACTGAAGGTGTCTGAGAATTCTGATCCTGAAGAATTCTGTTTGACTCAGTGCTTCCCAAGCTGATTATTATCGGTGCCAGGTTTGAAATCAGGAAATAATTTTCTTACAGAAATTCACTAAGCTTTTATGTATTACCCTTGAGAGCAATAGGCAGGTGATAGATCTGGGGGGGGGATTCAATGCTATTATTTAATACATAAAACTTTCCACACAGAAGTTGGAGACTGAGTGCTGTTTTTAAGGAAGTCTAAATAGTGGTTGCAGTAGCCATCCCTACTGGTGGAAAGGAAGGCTATCTTGCAGGTTTAGGCTTTGATTTTATTTCCCACAGATTTAGGCTTGACCTGAGATCCCCACTCCTCACAGCTGCGAGACCTTGGTCCAGTCACACCTTTCCAGGTTGCGGTTTCCTTACCTACAGTCAGGGGTTCTGTTTCACAGGGTAGTTGTGAAGACTGACAAGATCCTGGATGTGGATCCCTTGGCACAGCCTGCTTATGGTCAGTAAATGGGCCTCATTATCCTTAGGATGTATACAGGAAATCTTCCTCAGATAGACTTGGTATCTGTTTGGTTCCTTCATCTCTAGGGTTTTATAACTAAGAACAAGCCAATACTGTAAGCCATGGGTTTCTCCTAGTTTTTCTTGCAAAAAATAACCTCTGTGTCTTTTTATCTTTTTTTTCTCCTAATGTAGTTTCTGATAAGTGACCGTGATCCTCAGTGCAACCTCCACTGCTCCAGGACTCAAGCCAAACCCATCTGCGCCTCTGACGGCAGGTCCTATGAGTCCATGTGTGAGTTCCAGAGAGCCAAGTGTCGAGACCCAGCTCTGGGCGTGGTCCATCGAGGTAGATGCAAAGGTGAGTGACCCACACTCAGCCAGCTGAGGTTGCTGGGACAGCAGTTCCTGCACGTCATATCCTCACTGGAGCGTGAATGCTTTTGCCTTGCTCTCCTGTCCCTCTATGCCTTCCATCCGTGTGAAGAAAGGGAGAGGGCAGTGCCTGCTTCAGACACGGCCACAGGAAGGAGCCAGGGGCTCTCTGGCCAGTGTCTTGTTTGCGGTGTTGTTTCAAAATGGAGACACAGCACATTACTGCTGGCTCTGGAATAGGGATTCCAAATTGTTGGTCCACGATGTGTTTTGTTTGATCTGCTTTAAAACATGAAAAATATTTGAGATAACATTTAAAATTGGGAGATTCAACCACCACAACAAATCTGGCTTTCTGTTCCTCTCTTCCAAAATCATCAGTCTGGTACTGCCAGGTTTGCACGAGCAAAGTGACACACAGCCAGAGCTGAGGAACCTTCTCCAGCCCCTAAAGCAGAGCTTGCTTTCTGGTTTGCTACAATCCCCAATCCTCCTTGTGGCTTCTGAGCACTGAGTGTGGTTTTTCTCAGACATAATCTGTGTTGCTTTCCTGAGTCTGTAGATATGTGAGCTTGTGACCCTCAATTGCCTAAAGCCATCACAGGAGATGCAGGAGGCTAGCAGGCTGTCCCAGACATTTGGGTTTCTCAAGAAAGCGCTAGTATTGTGTGTAGCCCTGGCTGGCCTGGCACTCGTTTACTATGTAGCCTAGGTTGACTACAGGCCTTCCCTCAGAGTCTTCCTAGGACTGGCATTAAAGGCATGCATCATCACACTCTTTTTTTGCGGTTCCTGGAATTATTACTTTTAGTAAAGCCTGGGAAGAGTAATGGAAAAAGAAGAACCTGGGCTAGTATGCTTCTCCTCTAACTTTTTCAAGTATAGCATTAAGAGGAAGGTGAGCTCAAGAGCCATCCATGGGCACAGGGACTGCCCTCTCTGTCCATCAGCCTGGTGGCATGCTCCCCTCCCCGGGATGGAGGGTGTTGCACAGTGTTCCTGCCATGGGGCAGCCATTTTGGGCACTGGCTTCTGTGTGGGATCCAAGGGAAACATACAATGTACTCCTCTCCCCGTTTAGATGCTGGCCAGAGCAAGTGTCGTCTGGAGAGGGCTCAGGCCTTGGAACAGGCCAAGAAGCCTCAGGAGGCTGTGTTTGTCCCAGAGTGTGGCGAGGATGGCTCCTTTACACAGGTGAGGCCTCAGATGGGTTTCTCGGGTCGCTTGCTGAGCTGAGGAGAAGGGCGAGGTCCAGAGAGCACTAGGGTCACTGGGCACCTTCCCTTTTTGGGAAAGGGCTGGGTGAGTGGCTCTTCACTCCCCTCTGTACCGCCTCTCCCCTTCTGGGCCCTCCATGACGCTCCTTGCCAACTGGCAGTGAGCCGTGACAAGTCGCATGGGAGTCTGAGCCAGGAAACTGGCATGGCTGTGTCCCCATCCTCCCTGCTGGCTGTCTTTTTCTGAGGGCCAGACCTGCGGTTTTTTTTTTTTTCTTCTGTCCAATATGGGCTGATTATTTTCTCTTTTCCCTGCCAGTTTCCACAGGCAACCCCAGTATTCCCTTCACTATTTATCGATACCCACAGGCACTCCTTGAACGAGCATCGCCCCTTCAAGCACGAGGTCTCCCTCGGCTCCCCGACGGTGTGTGTGGCCTTGCGCATGAACTGAGATCTTTAATACGCTTTCAGTAGTCCCACTTCTCCCGCTTGGTTTTCTGGCTAATTAATGCTTTTGTGAAAAAACAGGGGAGGGTATGTTACGTACTGGCAGCAATGGGGCAGTTAGGGGCTTCTTCAGAAAGCTTCTAGACTGCTCGCCAGGGCCCAGGAGATGAGAGGCTTCCGTGAGTGAGTCTGGACTTGTGGCAGAGGCATGAATGCTACAGTGACAAGAGTAGGGCGAGTTGCAGGACATGGTAAACTTAGCCAGGTTGGGGAGTGTCCCTGTGTGTGAGCATGTCCCCCCTCACCCCATGCTCCAGAACAGTCCTATCTAGTAAAACAGCATTTAGAGGGAATCTACACTTTCAGAGATGGAGGTGACAACCTCAGGGTTTTAAAAGCTGCTCTGTAAATGTGCATGAGGGGATGGTCAAAGGGACTTCAGATTTCATTTCCCGGTGAGGTCTAGGGCATTATTGATTTCAGACCAGTGCCCTCTTGGGTAGTAACATAGAGGATGGTGGTGGGGGATTGGACTTCGATGTAAATGTCTCTCAGTTGACTCAAGCTTGTAACCAGGCTGGAGAGCAGAGTGATAAAGTGACCTTGGCCATCAGCCTCAGGGGAGGTGCTTGTTTTGATTTCCTGTTTAAAGCTTTGTATAGCCATGGGAGGTGGTGTCATTATCCCTATTTACTGAAGATGCATGCATTGTCATGCCTTGGAGTGGAGAGCTGGGTTCAAGCCCAGAGCATTCCAAAGATCCCTAAGTTCCGCTGTTCTCTGAACTGGCAGACTCACAGGAGGCTCTGAGGTGTGCCCTGGGAAGATGCAGGCTAGGACTGTGGTTGGTGCACTCTGCCTGGTTGGGCTGACCGTCTGGGCTTGAGGCCACCCCACACAGGCAAGTCACCTAGCTTCCCAGGGTGCTTATCTGAAACAAACAAACAAACAAACAACCCAAAAAAGCCCAGAGACGATCATCTTCATGATTGTCATGTTATACATATGTGATATATTATTATGATGTCAGAAGCATTATATATTACTCTTATGTTATACATGACATATTACTATTATTAGTGGTTATTATTTCACTTCCCTTGTAAGGCTGTGATGAGGGTTAGACGGGCTAACCCATGTGAAACTCTTGGGATGTATGGGCTGAATGTAAGCGATTATCAGCGTCTTCGTTGTGATTCCCATCTCCACTGTGGGTCTCCAACCTAGATCTTCCCAAGGTCTTATGGGTGGTGCTACTTAAGAGTGGAGGGAGGGTACCCAAAGCCTTTGGGTAAAACTTCCCAAGCTTGGAGATTCACGAGTCCTTCCTTCTATCAATTTTTAAGATTACTATTTATTCTAGTCAAAAGAGTGTGGTGACCTTTGTCTGTATTTGAAAGTGCAGCTGAGCAGCCATACCCTCTGAGGGGAAATGAGGCCTTCCTGAAGTTCATTTTGGGCTGAGACCTGAGGGATAAAGGTGATGGGGAGGGGGCAGAGCCTGAGGCAGCTGTTTGCTTCCTTCTGCAGGCTCGTGTAGCCCTGAATGTGTTGCTTATGAGAATGGTTGACCTCTGCCCTCCTGATTCTGAAGTGTTTGCTGTCTCATGACAGACAGCCGCTGGCCAGCTTTTGTTCTGGTGAGGCCAGGCCCGACCAGGTGGTGTTTGCCGAAGGAAAGGAACTTCCAGATTAGTCCAGGCTGACTTGCTAAATGAGAGTGGCCTGGAGTGCAGACTGTCAGGTATCTCTTCCTCCTGTGACAGGTTAAGCACTGCCATGTGTCCACAGTTTAGGCTGACTCAGCTTGGTGGGCAACTAGACAGCCAGTCAGTAGATCATCCCGGCTCAAATGATTAAATGGAAGCATGCCCACTCCCCACCCCCATCAAAGGCGCTGCAATAACTTCACAAAACTGCCACTGGAGTGTGATTCCGTCACTCTGACCAGTGGCCAGAGTACTGTGAGATCAAATGCCTGCCTCCTTCCCCCAGGGCCCGTCATCATTCAGCCAGCTCTTTTCATCCCCCTGAGGCCAGAGCTCTAGTATTCCTCAGAATATTGGCATGTGTGCATCCTGGAGTTAGTAGCATTACTTAGCCCTGGGAATTGCTACAGATGTCATTCTCCTGAAGAACAAGGAGAGAATGAAGGGGACTCTGCTGGGATTGGCTTTATCTGGCATGAGGCACAGCTGGAGGCCTCATGACTGAATGAGCTTTAATGAGGCTCATGTGGGGACTTTGCTGGCTTCTTCCTTTTTCCTTTGTTTCCCCCTGTCCTCTTTCCTCCCTACACCCAACCTCAACTCACACAGGGATGGCTTACCCTTGTTTACAGCAGAGGTATTGCTTGTACATCACTGAGGTCTCAGTACTTAGGGCGGCCCCAGGCCACTAAATCTGAGGTTTGCATCCAGATGCAGGTATTTTGAGTGTATATCACTGAGGTCTCAGTACTTAGGGCGGCCCCAGGCCACTAAATCTGAGGTTTGCATCCAGACGCAGGTATTTTGTGTGTGGGCAGGTATACATGCATGTATGGTTGTACATGTGCTTTTTGTGCATGTGCATGTGCAAGCACATGTGTGTATGGTTGCTCATGTACATATGTGCATGTGTATGCAGGCCACTGGAAATCTCGGGTATTGTTCTTTTTGGAAATAACCACCTTGGGTTTTGAGGCTGAGTCTCTCACTGGCCTGGAACTCACCAATGAGCGTAGGCTGGCCTGTAAGCCCATGGATCTGCCTGTCTCTTTGCCCCTACGGCACTGGAGTCACAAGGGCATGTCACTGTGTCTAGTCTTTTTTTTTTGTTGTTTTTTTTTCGAGACAGGGTTTCTCTGTGGCTTTGGAGGCTGTCCTGGAACTCGCTTGGTAGTCCAGGCTGGTCTCGAACTCACAGAGATCCGCCTGCCTTTGCCTCCCGAGTGCTGGGATTAAAGGTGTGCACCACCAACGCCCGGCTGTGTCTAGTCTTTTTATGTGAGTTCTGCGGTCACTTAGGACCTTGTATGTGCAAGGTGGAAGCACTTTATTGAGCCCTTTCAGAACAGGTATATTTTTAGTCTTCTCATCCCCAGGGGTGATGTCAGTATTTGTTCAAAAATTCAAACCTATTTTGGAAGGGCTTTGTCTCTCTAGTTTCTTGAATGCATCATTGAGATGCTGTGGTTCAGGTCTTTGGGGACCTGAAGGGAAGTCAGTTGACCTGGGCTTTGTCCTTCATGGTGGTGGTGTCTATTTCTTCTCTGGATACCAGGGATGTAATTCCTAATATCTGTTCTACTAAGGTCTCTGCCAAGTGTTTGTCCTCTGCCCAAGCTGTTTAGCTGAAATTTCAGCTGTGGTGACTGGGAGTTGAATGGCCACCATCAGAAAGGGCTGGCGGGAGTTTGTCAAGCATCATTCATCACTGAATGACAATGATGGCCACTGTTTAGTGTGCTGGTGCCAGCCAGAGTTTTGTTCCCACTGATCTTCACTGTAACCTTTTCTACGTAGTTATTAATGCCTTTGTATAAAGAAAAGCTGAGTTTCAGAGGGGTGAGTAGCAGTTTGAGGTCACTGAGTTAGAAGGGGTTTTTACTCAAGCTGATTAACTTCGGGGCTCGTGATGTTTTTGTGTAGAAGTAGCCTTGATGCATATGCATTTCATTTTCACCAGCATTGTTATCCCAGAAGTTCCCTCTCTTGTTGCCCAATCAATCAAACACACATTTAAAACAACCCTTTGATTATGGAAATTTTAAAAAAGTACAAAAGAGTAGGCATAATAGTATAATGAGCTCCATGTACCCATCACCTCATTCAACAATGATTGACACGTGGCCAATTCTGTTTCATCTTTGCCCCATTTTTTGTCTCCCATCCCAAACTAAGTTTCTTCAAAGCAGAGCTCCAGACACAATATCTTTTTATCCCAGGCAGGCAGGAGTTTTGAGCGCTACTGTGTTTTGGACTATGTGCTGGTTGCTATGAGGGATTAAAAAATGTGACCCCTGCCTTATGTAGAAAAGATAGCAAGACACTGGACAAAGTAGCTGTTTAAAGATTGTGTGTGTGTAGCTGGAAATGCATGTTTCAAAGCCCACTTATGAGTCTATTGACTAGAACGCAGGATGCACTTTGTTAACGAGAAAACTAACACAAATGTAAAGTTTTATTATAAACACCGCAAGCTGAAAGCAAATGATACACGTTAACCTTAATGACAAAGAAGCTGATCTTGTATAGGTATCTCTTACAATTTGGAAGCGAATAAAAAGCTAGTAAAATGTGGTCAAGAGCTACCAACAAGGAGGGCAAAAGAGATGAGACTGGGGATATAGCATAGTTACAGGGCATTTCCTCCATGAACCAGGCCCTGGGTTCAGTCCCTGATACCATCAAAGAAAAAGAGGATGGAAGTGACCAGTAAATGAATATGAATGATGTAATCTTCTCTACTCATTAAATTGTAAAATTTAAGTTAATATTATGTATTAAATTATGTAAATTTAGATGGTGATGGGGAAGTGGCTCAGTGAGCAGAACACTTGCCTTATAAGCATGAGGACCTGAGCTTGCTTCCAAGAACCACGTAAAAAGCTGCATGTGGCAGCGTGTTTGTGATCCCAGCCCTGGGGAGGTAAAGATAAAAGATGGCTGGCCAGCCCCATCCACTCAGCAAGATTCTGGGCAGCAAAGGACACTCTCAAAAAACAAGGCAGAAGACATCTGTCTTAATTAGGGTTTCTGTTGCTGTGAAGAAACACCATGACCAAAGCAACTTGGGGAGGAAAGGGTTTACTAGGCTTACACTTCCATAGCACTGTTCATCATTGAAGGAAGTCGGGGCAGGAACTCAAACAGGGCAGGAACCTGGAGTCAGGAGACGATGCAGAGGCCATGGAGGGGTGCTGCTTAATGGCTTGCTCAGTCTGCTTTCTCGTAGAACCCAGGGCCACCAGCCCAGGGATGGCACCACCCACAATGGTCCAGGCCCTCCCCCATCAATCACCAATTAAGAAAATACTCTACAGGCTTGCCTACAGCCTGATCTTATGGAGGCATTTTCTCAGTAGAGGCTCCCTCCTCTCAGATGACTTTAGCTTGTGTCAAGATGACATAAAACTAGCCAGTACAGCATCTGAGGAACAACACTGGCCTGACTCTCTCCTCTCTCTGTCTCTGTCTCTGTTTCTCTGTCTCTGTCTCTCTCTCACACACAGATACACAAATGATGATGGATTAGTTTGCTTGTCAAACTTGTAACAATAGGAGAAGATGGCAGCATTCAGGGTTAAATGGAGGGAAATGGGTTACCCCTGTGCTACTATTGGGCAAGTCAACTGGCACCTGTTTTGTAATGGGACACTTTTGCAATAGGGTCAAAGGTCCTAAATGGGCTCACATTGGAGCTTGCAATTTTACTTCTAGGAATTTATTCCAAGGAAATAATTTTATTTAAATTTTTCCTCTAGGAAATAATTTTAAATATGTAAACATGTTTAGTGACAAAGGATTTCCAACTTTGTTTTAGCAAAAAATTGGAACTGACCTAAATATTTAATAATAGAGAATTGTCTAAACAAATTATGGCAGAGCACACACCGTGTGACCACTAAAATATGTGTTGTAGAGGCTTACTTTACATGTGTGTATATGCGTGGATGTTTATTTCATTTTATAAAAGAATGTTTAATTCTTTTCTAAAAAATAGAATTTTTTTAGAAAATATATTACACTCTGAAAACTGATGACATAGAAATATGTATGGCAGGAAGAGAAAATAAGAGATCTCTTTCCTCCTAAAATAGGAACTATTAAATCTGTGACCCTCTGGACCTTTTTGTGTATGTAGTAATTTACCATTATTTAGGACAAAGCAGTATAACAAATAGTACATGTTGTTTTATACATTTCTTTAATCCCATTGTGGGCCTCTTTTTAGCTAAGTTGCATATGGCTTGCCTCTTTTAAAAACTGCTATATTTTTATTTCTTTGTATAAAGGGATGAATCCTGGAAAACGGGGGAAAAGATTTTTACAAGGTATGTCCTGGGCCAAAAGAAGGTGTCTTTTATTTTTAAATATTTTTTTACTTGTTCTTTGACAATTTCATAAACACACATGATTCGTCTTGACCATAACCACCTCAACCCCCCATTAAGCTCCACTTAAGCTCTTCAACATGGGCATTCCTACCTTCCTGAGCCCTCCCTTCCTCCCTCCTTTCTAGCCACTGAGTTCAATTGGTGTTATCTGCATGAACGTGGGCAACCTCCTAGTGGCCAAGCCTTTGAAGAGAACTGACTCCCACTTCCCTAGCAGCCACCAACTGCCAATAGCTCCTCAGTAGGGGTGGAGCCTCACGAGCCCCTCCCCCATCCATGCTGGACTTACTGACTGGCATGATTTTTTTTTTTTTTTTCAAGACAGGGTTTCTCTGTATTGTTTTGGAGGCTGTCCTGGAACTCGCTCTGTAGACCAGGCTGGCCGCGAACTCATAGAGGTCTGCCTGCCTCTGCTTCCTGGTTGCTGGGTTTAAAGATGTGTGCCACCAACTCCTGGCTGACTGGCTTGATCTTATGCAGACTGCAACAGCTTTTGTAAGTTTGAGTGCAATGTCGTGATCAGATATCGGCATTTCACAACACTCCTCCCCATCCTTTGCATCTTACGTTCTTTCCGCCCCTTCCACAGTGTTCCCTAGATCCTGTAGAGGTTCATAAAGATGTCACATTTAGGGACAAACACAGAACAGTCTCTTATTCTGAGCAGTTGATCCATTCTGAATCTCTGCCTTGACTGATGCTCATCTGCAAAATGACTCTTTTCTGACCAAGGTTGAGAGAAGCTCTAATCTATAAAGATAATTATTTAGAAGGAAGATTGGCAGCATGTCTTTTTAGCAAACAATAGTAGTAGATTTCCTTCCTAAGGTCTATGTTTTCCAAAGCCATGAAATTTGAACTGTTTTACAGTATTAGGAATGAATTCCTTTCTGTGAAACAGGTCTCAAGTCCAGTCCGAAATCAGTTGGTTACTCTCTGAATCTTCATGCCATGTTGCACCAGCGGGAACATCTTGCTTGGCTGGCTGATATTGTAGTGCGCAGGGCTCACTGTTGGGTAAATCGGCTGATGGCTTTTCTCTCCCAGCAGACTACACAGCAGCTTTCAGCACTGTGGAAGCTAGCCAGCAGGGAGGAAGCTTCCAGGTCAGTTCCAGATTCATTTCTCTGTGTTCTGCAATAAAAATTTCATCAATAGAGCAGTTATGTAGCAAAAAGCAGTAGAACAACACACGCTATTTTTATAGCATCTCCTTTAATTGTATTGAGGGCTTGCTTTTCATTAAGCTACATGTTTTTATCTAGTTCAAAAAATTGCCACATTTTATCCCATTGTATAAAGGAATGTATCGTGAATCCTGGAAAACTGGGAATCAAATTTTTAGAAGGCATGTACTGGGCCAAAAGAAGGTCTAGTCATCTAGTTTTGATGAGCTACCAAGAGCAATGACCAGAGCCTGTGTTGTTTTGGGGGATTCTGCGGTCTGTGGCCAACAGCTCACAGGGCCATCTCCCATGAATGGCACTGAGATTTACATTTAAAAACTCATGTTTTCTGGAGAGAGCATTGTTTACCTATGCAGGGTATCTTAGTCCAAATTCCTAATATGTATAAAATTGGCTTGCAAATTAGTGGGTTTCCTTAAGGCCCTTTTATACATCTTAGTTTTGGTTAGCCCACTCTAGCACTACTACCCCCACTCCTGTCCCTGCCTAAGCCTTTAACTCCCAGGGTCTCCCCTGTAAGTGCTTTAAAAACTATTTATGTTTTGCCTGCATGCATTTAAGTGTGCTGTGTGCATGCCTACTGACTTCAGAAGCCAAAAGAAGGTGCTGGATCCCCTGGAACTGAAGACCATTGTAAACCTTCAAGTGATGCTGGGTACCGAACCAGATCCTCTACAAGAGCAGCAAGTGCTCTTAGCTGCCGAGACCCCTCTAGCCCCAACTACTTTTATAACACATTCTCCACCTTCTCTTCCCTGTCTTAAGGCTACTTCCCTTCCCTCCTTGTCGGGGTCCTTTCTAGTTTTCTGACCTCCACAGACACTCCAGGTTAAGCACATGACTCTACATATTCAAAACTAAGATCAGCATATGAATGAAAACAAGCAATATTTGGCTTCCTGGGCTTAGGTTACCACACTTAGTATAGTATTTTCCGTCTCCACCCATTTTCCATTTTCCTGTAGACTTAACTTTTCGTAATGGCAGAATAAAATTCCATTGTGAATATGTACTATATTTGCATTATCCGTCCAGTAGCTGATAGACATACAGGTGGATTCCATTTCCTCTGCTGGCAATGGTCAACCGAGAAGGAACAGACACGGTTGTGCAAATATCTCTGTAGCTGGGTAGCTGTGGTAGTTGTATTTTTAGCTTTTTAAAGAAACCTCGACATTGATTTGTATTATGATTGTACCAATGCGCTCTACTACCATCGTCATTTGCTGTCAGTTTTTTCTTGTTGATAGCTATTCTGATTGGGTCAGATGCAATCTCAAAGTAGGTTTCTTTTTTGGTTTTTCAAGACAGGGTTTCTCTGTACTGTTTTGGAGGCTGTCCTGGAACTCGCTCTGTAGAGCAGGCTGGCCCCGAACTCACAAAGATTCACCTGCCTCTGCCTCCCAAGTGCTGGGCTTAAAGGTGTGCGCCACCAATGCCTGGCTTCAAAATAGTTTTAATGTGCATCTTCCTGATGGCCAACGATGCTGAAAACTTTCTGAAAGTGTTTGTGGACAGTGGCATTTCTTCTTTGGGGATTGTCTGCACAGCCCCACAGCTCATTTTCTGATCGGATTGTTTGCTTTCTGGATGTTTAACTTCTTGAGTTCTTTGTATACTCTAGTTACCAAGCCTGTTATATGAAAGGCTGGCAGAGATGTTCTCCCATTCTGGGGGCAGGTTCTTCATACAATTGATCATTTCCTTTGCTAAACAAAAGTGTTTTTGATTTCATGAGGTTCCATTTTCTGATCATTAATCTTTCTCTGAGTTATTGGGGTCCTATTCAGAAAAAAAGAAAAGAAAAGAAAGAAAGCAAAGACAAGGGATGTTGGATTTGCTCAGAATTCTTTTCCGTGTCTATTGAGATGACCATATGGCATCTGTCCCTGAGTTCACTTATGTAACTTATGACATTTATAGACATTCATTACATGTATTCAAATCATCTTTATATCTCTCGAATAAAGTCAGTTGGTCATGGTGGGTAATCTTAGTTTCAGGCACTTTGTTGAGAATTTTTGCATTTATGTTCATCAGAGAAATTTTCTTTTCCTTTTTGGCTTCATCTTTATGTGCCTTTGGTACTAGGACAATACTAGCTTGGCAAAAGGAGTTTATCGGGGTTTCGTCCTTTCCAGTTTTATGGAATAGCTTGAGAAGTATTGGTGTTAGTTCTATGAAGGTCTGGTAATATTCACCTGTGAGTCTATCTGGATCTGACTGCCGTAGTTGGGAGATTTTTTTAAATTACTGCTCAAATCTCATTTCATATTGTAGACCTGTTGAAACTGCTCATCTCATCTTGATTTCATTTTGCTACTTAGTAGCCACCCAGAGATTAATCTATTTCTTTAGATTTTCCAGTTTAGTGGAATATGTCTTTAAGGTAAGATTGAATGATTTCCTGAATTTCAATGGTATCTTTGTAATGGTTCCCTTCTCATCTCTAAATTTACTAATTTGAGTTTTCTCTCTCTTCCTTTTTCTTAGTTTGGCTAAGAGTTTGTTAATATTGTTTATATTTTCAGAGAATGGATTTTATTTCACTGAGATTTGAGTTTGTCTATGGTTTGTTTGTTGCCTTTCATTGATTGCTGCCCTGATTTCTTTCTACCTACTGAAATGAGGTTTGTGATACCTCTGACCCACAACTGGCGGGAAGGTATTCTGTATCTGGCACCAATTTCTTTCTTTCTTTTTTTTTTTTTTTTTTTGGTTTTTCGAGACAGGGTTTCTCTGTATTGTCTTGGAGGCTGTCCTGAAACTCGCTTTGTAGACCAGGCTGGCCTTGAACTCACAGAGATCCACCTGCCTCTGCCTCCCGAGTGCTGAGATTAAAGGCATGCGCCACCAATGCCCGGCCAATTTCTTATTTGTTAACCTATGGCTTTTGGATGAACTGAATCCTTTGTGTGGGATAACTCCAACTAAAAATATATTGATTAATATATTAAATATGTGTAACTTATTAAATGGGATGAAGCTTATAAAATAGGTTTCTGAATGGCTTTCTCAAACTTCCTGAGTTCATACTTAAACTCTGTTACTTCCCTTCCCCCTTTGTATCTCCTGTATTGTATCATGTCTGCTCCCTTAAAGTCTTCCTTGCCCTTATCCATTGGTTGTCAACCTTATGCTGTGACTCTTTAATACAGTTCCTCATGTTGTGATGACCCCAACCATAAAATCATTTTGTTGCTACTTCATAACTGTAATTTTACTACTGTTATGAATTGTAATGTAAATATCTGATATGCAGGATATCTGATATGCAACCCTTGTGGGGTTCATGACCCATAGGTTGAGAACCACTGCTATATGTATAAAGAGAAAATTCCTTGGTCTGCCAAGAAATGTAATCTGTAGTGTTCAGATGGAATGTTCTATAGATAGATGTCTGTAAGTATATTTGATCTATAATATTGTTTAATATATTTCTTTTTGGTAATTGTTGAGAAGACCTGATAATTGGAGAGAGAGTTGTAGTACCAAAGCACCTACTACTACTGTACTGGAATTAATTTGTAAGTACATGTAATAGTATTTGTTTTATTAAATTGGGTGCTGGACATATGTGTTTAGAATTGTAATGTCCTCTTGATGAATTCCCCCTTAATCAGTGTGAAGTGACCTTTTTTTAAAGCCCATTTTTTTCAAATAAAACAAGGACACCTACTTGTTTCCTAGGTCCATTTACTTGAAATATTTTTTTCTATCCTTTCACCTTAATGTATTATCTGTCTTTTGTGGTAGGGCCCATTTCTTGGAGTCAACAAGTAGATAGTTCTTGTTTTTTTTTAAATCCCATCTACTAGTCTGTGTCTTTTGATTGGAGATTCAGAATATTAATATTCAGTATTATTATTTAATATTTTTGTCATTTTGTAGTGTTTGCTTTTTACAAATCTCTTCATTCCTTGCTTAGCTATTATTCTAGTGTGGCTTTTTCTTCCTGTGGCTACATGAATAGGATTGTTTTTCTCTTCACTCTGAAAGAATCAAGTATCTTACATAGAGTTATCTGAGTGTCATTAATTCCTTTAATCTGTGTTTTAATAAAGGGAAGTTTTAATTTTTCTTCAATTATGCCAGATAGCTTAGCTGGGTATCATAGGCTGGATCAGCTGTTGTCTTTCAGAACTTGAAATACATCACTCCAAGGGCTTCTGTCCTTCAAAATTCCAGCTGAGTAATCTGGAGCTCTCTCCATGGGCCTCCCTTCTGTGTTGCTTGGTGCTTTCTTTGTTCTGTACATTTAGTGTTTTACTTATAATTCTCTTCTTGCCTTGATCCATTCAGTTGCTGAGGCTTCCCATGAAGTTTTTGACTTTTACACTTTTTTCTTTTGATGTTTTAGCTTTTCCTTCAGTGTTTCTTTGGTTGAATTTCTCTTCAGGTCTTATATGGCCATCATTGTTTTATTCAACTGTTTGCTTGTGTTCTTGATTTAGAACTTATTTTCCACCTTTTATATCTTTACTGATAGCCATTATTTTGAGTTCTATGTCTGTGATTTCACTTATTTCACTCTTCTTATATGCAGTCACTATAGAGATAATAATTTTTGGAAGAGTTATGCTTTGTTTTTTCTTGTGTTTCTTATGGTATTCTGTTGGGATTTACATATTTTGGGGTATTTCATTGCTTGGGTTTTTAAATTATATATATATATATATATATATATATATATATATATATATATATATAGTTTTTGGTTTTTCGAGACAGGGTTTCTCTGTATTATTTTGGAGGTTGTCCTGGAACTCACTCTGTAGAGCAGGCCAGCCTTGAACTCACAGAGATCCACCTGCCTCTGCCTCCCGAGTGCTAGGATTAAAGGCGTGTGCCACCACCGCCCAACAATCAGATATATTCTTTCAGTTGAAGTATTTGCAATGTTCATTTGGGACTTGGATTTGGTAGATTTGATAATGTAGCTCAGAAAATAATTTCCTGAATTGAGGATCTCAAGGTACTTACTGTGAACTCTATATTGTTCCCTGGATAGGATAGTAACCGAGAGCAACCATAGTAGCTGAATATTATTTCTCTGCAAATGTTGGTAGTCAACATTTGTTTATCCTCTTGGAGGATAAATAACCAAGGGTAGCATGGAGTAGTTTCAGATTTCAGCTATTAAAATTAGGATAGGGATGGAAGTAAGATGAGTGAGAACAGGGCTTAAGTGTTAGATCAACTCTGAAAAAATAATAAGGTGGGTCAAGTAACTAGGAGGGGAAAGTTGGGATACTGTTAGGGTTTCCAGATTATAGAGTTTGTTAAAGCTATGGAGCTTATAACTAAGAAGTAAAATGAGGAGGACATAAGGATCCAAGGAGGAGGTTGAGGGCAAGATAAGAGGGCAAGTATAAGAGATACAGATGAATATATAGTACAGAATGCCTTGAGGTAGCCTGGGTGGAGAAACAAACTCAGAAGTCCTAAAACCTGACTGGGCAATGAATAGAGAGAACAAAAGCATCATGAGACACTTATTCAAAGTCCTAAAACCTGACTGGGCAATGAATAGAGAGAACAAAAGCATCATGAGACACTTATTCAAAGTAGAGATTAAATTATAGGAAATAATAAAATAAGAAGACTTACTGAGTTGGTTGTTGGCTGGGTGTAAGGAGTTGGAAGGTGAAGGTGCCAGGCCCTTCTTAGTGCTGTGTGTGGGTGAGTGAATGGGAGTAGTTAGTTTTTGTAGCCCCTTGTTAAGAGAAGCTTTTTCTTTGCTAGCCGCTTTGGTTTATCTCCCGCCAGCCGCCTGGGCTCTCCCGCGCCAGCATGGTTCTAGAGCCGCATCAGTCCCAAATAAACACACAAGAGGCTATATTCATTATGAAGCTGTTGGCCTTGCTTTTTTCTTACTGGCTAGCTCTGACTTAAGTATTTACCCCATAATTGTTAATCTAAGTATGTCTCTTACCGGAGAGGTTTCCGAGCTTCCTACCCCAATGGCGGTTACATCTCGACTCCTGTGTTTTCCTCCTTCCCACAATCCTCCTGGACTCCTAGTCCCTCCTATCTAGATTCCCTATTGGCCAGGCAGTCTTTATTGACAAATAACAGGCAAATAGCAGGACTTCCCCAACAGCCCCTGTGTTCTGTTGTGTCAGGAAGGGGAAACTGAAAATTTTTTCTGGTAGTTCTGGGTCTGGTGGGGTCTTTTTGTTTCGTTTTGTTTTTGTTTGTTTGTTTTTTTGAGTCAGCATCTTGTGTAGCCCAGGCTGGGGATGACATTGAACGGATGACTTTGAACTTCTGAACCTCTTGCCCTCTTGCATTCACATCAGGAGTAGTGTGCTGGGATTACAGGCATTTGCCATCACACCCATTTTATGGGGTCCTGGGGAACCAAACCCAGGATGTATGCATGCTAGGCAAGAACTCCACCAGGTCAGCTTACACATCCCCAGTCCAGAACATTTGCTCTTTAAGCCATTTAACACAAGCATCCCAAATTGCTTTCTGTAAATATTCAGCAGGATCGTGGCTGTTAGTGGTAATTATCAGGTTTAGTTGCAAGTTATTTGAATTTTTGTGTTGATTATATTTCTAATATCATTAAACATGAAAACCTTGCATTATGCTGCTTGTAGGCAAAATGACATGTTATATTTCTCACCTTTGAACTCCCTGTTTCAGAAGTATTTTTTCTTGATAAGTTCCAGAGACTACTTTCCCCATTTTACTCGTTCTAACTACCACTCTTACCACCAGTGTGTGTGTAAGCTATATAAGCACATAGACTGACTTTTTCTGAAAACAGAGGTCCCAGGAGTTGTAATTTGCCTAGGTGATTACTTTGTTCTGAAGTGGGAAACCCAAAGGGAAAATTGTGTGACTTTTTGACAAATACAGGAGGTTCCCCTGAGATTTCTTAAAACACCAGGACCTAGAAGTTTCTTAAAACACCACTTAAGGACCTAGAGGTTTTCTTCCTTGGTAGCACCCTCAGGCGCTCCCACTGTACATGCCATTCTTCCTGGAGACCTGTTGCAGGACCAGCTCATTCCAGGAGTATATGGTCTCCCATCTTCTAGACTCTTAGAGCCTATTGGATGTATCAATCTATTACATGCACTGTGATCCTTAATTTACCTGGGTTGATTAAACACTGGCAGTTTGGAGTGATTAGCCTCCTTGTGGACAGGGTTTGCCTAATCTTAATTTTTAAAAGATGTATATGACTATTTTGTTCACATGCATGTGTGTGCATTATATGCATTCCTAGTGTCCTCGAAGGTCAGAAGAGAGTGTTGGATTCTTTGGGACAAAGGTTATGTCTTGATAAAGGCAGTCATTTGGGTGCTGGGAACCAAACCTTGACTCTCAGAACGAGTGATCGTAATGGTTGTGTCTCCAGTCCTGATTTATCCAATCTTTGATGAGTCTAGAAGTCCTAAAAATCTGGAGGTCTTTTGTATTCATGTGGTGAGATATTGCTAAGAGTAACCTTGAGGATTCTCCTCAGACCATGTGTAGCGATGCTATAGCTAGAGGGATGAGAACAGATTGTGTCTGTAAGCTGACTCTTTGAGAGCCTCTCTCTTTCTTTCTAGTTGTCTCTCTCACTCTTCCTCTTACTGCTAAAAATTCAAATCTTTCCTTTATTTTTAGATGGTATAAATGGTAATTTGCACATTTATAGTTAAGGCCTCCTACAACTTGTTTTAAGCGTGTGTGGTTTTGTTGTTGTTGCGTTGCTTTTGTTCCAAGAAACCTAATATTACACATGAATAGTGTGTACATATGTATATCATAATTGCTGCTGAACAAATTTTAGCTGTCCTCCCACTTTAGCTTTCAAATTGATGAGATGTAATTTAAAAGAGTTGGGTTAGTCTAGAGGTTGGTGTAGTCTCACTTTCTATTTTATTGTTCTAAAAAAAAGCTCTATTGAGATACAGTTTGCATACCACAAAACTCACCTCTTTAAAACACAATTGGGTGATTTTTAGTGCATTGACAGAGTTGCACAACCATTACCATTGTCTAATACTAAAACATTTTCATCACCCAAGAAGAAATTCCATGCCCATTAATAGTCACTCATTCCAGGAGCCCTCTCCTCAGCCCTTGACAACCACCAGTCTACCTTAGATTGTTATGGTTTGCATTTTATAGACAATTAATATAAAATGTAGTCTTTTGTGAATGGTTTCTTTTAGCCAGCACATTGATTTTAGGGTCCATCCATTTTGTAGCATGAGTTGGGTCTTTCATTCCTTTTTATTATCTAGTAATAGTCGATCATGTGGCTGTGCCCCATTTTCTTTATTCATTCATCAGTACATGAACATTTGAGTAGTTTTGACTTTTGAGAGGTTATAAATAACTCTGTTGTGCACATTGGTATGCCTGTTTATGTGCCATGTGCTTTTAGCAATCCTTGTACATACTGAAAATAGAATTGTTGGGTCATTCACTTCCTCATGTTTATGCTGTTGAGGAATCACCAGGGTGTTTTCTATGGTGGCCACACCATTTCACACCCCCACCAACAACACATGAAGATTTCCACTTCTCCACTTCTCTGTCTATACTTGATAACCTCACTCTTCCTTATGACTTGATATCTTACTTATTCCTTCCCTCCCTCCCTTCTTTCCTTCCTTCCTCCTCTTTTGTTGTGATAACATTGAAACTATTTTCTAATCCAAGGTAACAAAGATTTATTCTTCTATCTCCTCTATGACTTTTATGACTTTGGCTCTTAAATTTAGGTCTCTGGTGTCCTTTACATTAGTTATGTGTGGGAGGTGGGACCCATCTACACTATTCTGCATATGTGTGTTCAGTAACCTCAGGATTACCTAATGAAAAGATTGTTATTCTCTCTTCAGTTATTTTGCTGTTCTTGTCAAAAATCAGTTGACCATAAATGTGATGCCTCATTTCTGGCTTCTGGCTTCTATTTTGTTGATCTTTGTGTTTAGTGTTGTGTCAGCTATAGCAACCTTTGAAACAGTCTCTTTCCTTTGCAAGTGAGAGTGAGCATTCTGCACCATGTGTATGCTTGATGCCAGCTCCTCACCCCAGGCATATACATCTAGAATATGGATGCTCTGAAACTTGTAGCCTATGCTGTGGTCCAAGATCCTATGACAACCCAGTTTGGGTTAGTGTTTCCAAGGGGCAGGAAGCCTC
Source organism: Mesocricetus auratus (assembly GCF_017639785.1). NCBI lineage: Eukaryota > Metazoa > Chordata > Mammalia > Rodentia > Cricetidae > Mesocricetus > Mesocricetus auratus. The sequence goes on along the minus strand of NW_024429186.1, from coordinate 35,820,806 downwards.
TTGGGTGGGGGGAGACAGAGAGAGAGAGAGAGAGAGAGAGAGAGAGAGAGAGAGAGAGAGAGAGAGAGAGAGAGAGAGAGAGAGAGAGAGGTGAGGGAGGAGGGAGGGAGGGAGGGAGAGAGGGAGGGAGAGATATGAAAATTAGGGCAGGAGACACCAACCTTGAGACTTGTGTATCTTTAAGAGATCTCAGTATTGTTAAACTAGTTATTTCTTCTTTGAATCTACTAGCAGAGAAGAGATTTCTATTTAAATTAGCAAATGTTTTGGTTGCAGCAAGCCTTGGTGCCTTTGAGGGACATTGTTCTGGCTAGTTTAATGTCAACCTGATACAAGCTGGTGTCATTTGGGAAGAGGATATGTCAATGAGAGTATGTCCCTACACATTAGCCTGTGGACACATCTGTGTTTCATTTTCTTGATTGATGATTGATATGGTAGGGCCCAGCTCCTTTTGAGGCTGTGAAAGCCCTGAGTTGGTAGTTCCGGGCGCTATTAGAAAGCAGGCTGAGCAAGCCATGGGTGCAGTCCAGTAAGCACCACTGTTCTATGGCATCCACTTGAGTACCCGACTCTAGGTTCCTGCCCTGAGTTTCTATCTGGACTTTCCTCAATGATGGAATGGGGCCTGACAGCCAAAAGTTCATTTTGGTCATGACATTTCATCATGACAGTAGAAACCAACTAACACAGGCATGTTGCAGCCTGTTCAAGTAGAGCATGGGGCTTGTGGTGGCTCCTCTCCCTACACTGGTATATACTCTGCTTGCTAAGGTCGTTAGTCCATTGAGACCTGGGCAGATGCCAAAGCTGGGGCTTCCCTGGAGGTAGTCTGTCTTTTATCTTCATGTATGCCGTCTAGGTGGCACATAACTTGTAGTGGGTAAGCCATCTAAGTTACATACCTATGGTGACAATACATTAACATTTGCAAGTGGTGACGGGAACAGTGCCTGATCTGTTCTTGTGTAGCAAGGGTTTGCCCAATCTTCCACATGTGATAGGTGTCTTTGATCACTCTCCACTTTTATTTCTTTTTTCAAGCAGCAGCAACCATCATCAGTGATAGAACCATTTTCTTACCATATTGAATTTATACTGTGCCAGAATGTGTTGTATGCCTAACATAGTAACTTATTCTATCCTCACTATAACCTATGAAGCAGATACTCTTACAGTCCTGCTTTAGAGACATGGAGCCTGATACCCAGAGAGATCATGTAGTTTGCTCAGGGTCATACAACCGGCAAGAGGTAGAGTCAGTATTCCAACCGAAGTGGCCTGGCTCCAAGCACAACTCCACACTGCCACCACAATGCTGCCAAACTAGAAGCACGCTCAGGAGCACAATCCATGGGGGTAAAACCACAAAATCATGTCATGTGAGGGATACTCAATATCGCCTAATACAGAGGTGAGAAGAACCAAGAATAAGTGGAAAAGAGATGGACAAAGAGATGTACGAGAGACATTGTCACATCTTTGTCTGTAAATGATAATAGTCTTTGGTATGGCCCCAGAAGTGACCCAGAAGTGAGGTAGCTATCTATGTATGTATCCATGTATCTATCTGTCTATGCATCTATCTAATCTATCTACCTATTTATCTAAATATCTTCCTAATGTATATGCACTTATATCCATATGTATGAATATTTTGACTAAAAATAGGGGAGAACTTTTTGCAGGCCGAGAAATGCAGACAGACTCAAAAGGCCCTAACTTCTCGTCCTGGGACACTGGCAGACAGAGACCCCATGAACATCCCAGAGATACAGAACTACCATTAGGGGCTGAGAAGGGGCATTAAACTGATGACCTCAGAGGAGTTAGATTTAGATTCTTAGGATTTTGGGAGATAGCTAACATTCAGGGAGGTGGTTAGATACACACAGAGTAGGCCCATAGCTAACATTTATTCAAGAAAGTTCTAGATAAAGCCATCGTCTCTCACACACATACATACATTTAGGGCTATTGCTGCTTTACTGTGAATTTGAATAATATTCTAGGGCAGACGATCCTAAAGATTGATGGACTTGCAAAATGGAATGGGACTGGAATTTTTTCCATGTTAAAGTAGAGAAAGGTCAGAAAAACAGGCAAGAAGTGGGAAGGCAGGAAAGTTTAATTAAAAGTCAAGTCGGTCATGAGAATAATGAATGAGCTCTCACTTTTGCAGCTCACCTTTGGCCTATCACCAGCCAGATGGTTCCGTTCTGACCGGAACAAAGCCCCTACACACGAGAGACTTTCTTCTTGGTTACTTTACAAATGTACAAATATTTTTGATATTCCCTGCTAAGTGCAACAGAATTTAGATGAGTAAAAGGTATATATTGGCCATTTACAAAATGTGTACTGTTCTGGGCACAGCACAGAGGAGCAAGACTAGAAAGTTTCTTGGGTCTCTGAACTCCTGGTGTGCTCTTAGAAAAAAAATTTTATATGTATGCAGGAAAGACGTGTTCAAACTTTCTGGAAGATGCACCTAGAAAAAGGTTCATTTCTTGTGGATCAGGAAAAGCTGTCTCGACAGTTTCAATCAAGTGTCAGTTGTAAATCCACACCTTTTCTAAGCAGCAAGAGTTTGTAGAACTCTGGGTCTTTTCAGATAAGGAAGACAACAGAGGTGTCTGTGTTGTCTTCTTTCTTTCCCATCAGCTCTCACTCATGGCTCTATTCCATTCATATTTACCAAGCAGCAATCCACCTTCTGCTTGATTGTCATCTCCTGCAGGAGATTATATTCTCTCAATGACAAAATCCATAATGTGCATTGAGCAGCTCTTAAGTGGAGTGGCCTTCACAGGCAAGCCCTTTGTATTGATTTAGGAGTTCTCTGTCTATGATTTCCAGCAGCACACGACTCTATTTCTGTCTATGGGACTTACAGAATCCAAAGAAATCCCACTTTCTAGAAATATCTGAAGATGGGCACCATTATATCTTGTGACATTAGCCAACAAATATTCCTATTTGCCCTGGAAAAAAGTTCTTAACATGGCATCAATTTCCATGCTGTAGGGATATATGTCTCTTTCCTCGTGTGGTTTTCTTCTGAATCCCATCTTCATGGTCCTTCTGATAAAGCATCCCCCCAAACTAAAAATAGGCTTTCAGATATGATTAGAAACTTGGGGGTGAGTGATGTTGTCTTGTTCCAACTAATGTCATGTGGGCAGCCTTGACATATCGTCAACTCACTAAAAATGTGGTCAACAATGACTCCCATATTTGGAAGGATTTGAAATTAAGAATCACCCTCTCTCTTTGCTTCTTCTCTCTTAAATTCGGGTGGATGAGGTAAATACTCTAAAAGGGAAATTCCTCATTCCCTAACAGATAATCCTCCCTGGATTTGGCATAGAGTCAGAGACAGTGTCTACAGCCAAGGAATAGCAGTGCTTTGAGACTGTAGTCTACATCTTTCCCATCAAAGGGAAGGGAAAGGAACAAAGTCCACAGGGGCCAAGCACATCCCCAACACCGACAGACACTGTGCTGGGTGCTTTGTAGGCCCTGCTATTGGTGGGGAGGGGGGAGGCTTTTGTATTCTTGGTAACCTACTGGGTGGTACCTTGTTTGATAGATGGAACCCAGAGAATAAAGTGCTAAGTGATTTGGATTAACAGGCAAAAAGAAAAGTAGTCATATTTCCACTGTCAAAAGTGAGTTGGGAAATTTCCCCACACTGCTGCATTCAGTTCAACTTTCCTAGTAGAAGACACTTGTATAAATCAGAGCCATCCCATCATCACAAGTTCAAGACCGATGAATCCAGCTCATCTCTTTGCACATGCACCTTGTTTTCCATTTTACAAAAGAGGGACAGGAGATAGTTGGGAGGAAGGATTGAGAGGGAGAAGGTCTTGTGTGTTAGAAGAGATCCAGTGACCTGTCCTTGAAGGTGTGAGGCAATTCAAGGTGGATTTTAAGAGATACAGTTTGAGAAAGTCTTATCATGGTGGGGGTGGAGGGATGGGACTTGTTGGAGTCAAAGTAGTCCTAATATCCAGAGTGTAAGAAGTAGGGTTTGCTAATAATCCAGAGCAGGGTGCTGAGAACACTGGTGCCATCAAAGGCTTCAACACAAAGATCAGAGGGGAGGCCCCTGGTTTAAGAAGATTAGGAATTGCTGCAAACATGATCTTCATTATACAGATGAACTACCCACCAAGTTAAGACTAGGAGGAATTGGATAGTGGCAAAGTCTTCTGGTTGAGTTTATCTCAATATTTCAAAAGTCACTTGACTAGAGAACACCTTTGTCTCTGGTGATTCCTATTCACATCTCATAGTAACCATGTTCATCATTGTACCTGCAAGGCAGGAGGAAAGGTACTGGCAGCAGTATCCCATTCCTGCTGGAGGCAGAAGAAAGTGGACATGCTCCAGAGGGAGTAGGTACAGGTTTCCCAGAGATGTGGGTGTGTATTAGGAATCAGGGCAGAAAGACCAACAGCAAAGGATTCTCTGGATTGTGAGGTCCCACCCTCCTGAGAAGCTTCCAAAGAATGAGCTGGTGGCCAGTAGGCATGTAGGTTGGCTAGTTTTATGTCAACTTGACACAAACTATAGTCATCTGAGAGGAAGGAGTCTCAACTGAGAAAATATCTCTGTAAGGTGGACCATAAGCAGGTATGTAGTAGGGTATTTTCTCAATTAGTAATTAATAGGAGAGGGCACAGTCTGCTGTGCATAGTGTCAACCTCGGGCGTGTGGTCCTGGACTCTATAAAAAAACCGCCTAAGCAAGCCAGTAAGCATCACTCCTCCATGGCCACTGCCTCAGCTCCTGCCTCCAGGTTCCTGTCCGTTTTGAGTCCCACCTTGGCTTCTGTCATGGACTGTAGCTTGGGATATGTAAGCCAAATAAACCTCCCCAAGTTGCTTTTGATGGTGGTGTTTCATCACAGCAATAGTAACCCTAACTAAGACAGCATGGAACCCCAAGGTATTACCCAGCCTCCTCAAAATTCCTCTCCTCCATACTGGAGGCAAATGCTTCTATCCAGCCATTCTTTCTATGAGAATAATTGCCTCCATCTGCCTCCATGCCCAGAGAACAAGAAAAAAAAAGACTCAGGTCCCTAGACACCAGAATTCATAAACACCTCCTTTTTCCTTCTCCCCTGGACTGTCTTTATCTTTGGGCCTCTTTGCGTCCTCACTTGTAAAATATTTGGGCTAGATTGGTGAACTCTAAGGGTTTTTCTCTGGTTCTGAAATGTTATGAAGACCGGGATATCAGGACTCTAATTTCCTGTCCTGTTACTAAATAGTTACAGAATTTACATAAATAATTCTCCTATGAAGGACTTTCCAAAGAGAATAACTTTGAGGCCCAAATGCGGTAATGCAGGGACTGAAAAGCTGTTGTCAAAGTTGAAGGTGGTATTTTCCACTTGGGACTTGGCACCGGTGGGTGATGGTTGCCATCTGCCTCTATTTTTCTCCATGCTCTCCTTCCACTTGTCCCTGTGAGCTGGTGCTTTCTCTACCCACTGGTCACTTATTTGCCTTTGTTGGAAGTGCTGGCCTCCCACGTTCTCACTGGGTGGTCAGGAGTTGGACTAATGTTGATGATTAGCAGGCTTAAAATAATTTCAGACTTGTCTTAATTTGGATGGAGGTTGAACTGCAATATACCCCTGGCCTGTTTATGCAAAAAGCCTTTTTGCCAATGATATTAAAGCATATGAGTCAGAGATGAACTTATTTATCTAGGAGCACAGTGTTTTAAAGTTGCTAGAGGAACACCAGTCTTATCCAACAGGACCCTGGGAGTAGAGGCAGAAAGTAGCCTTATTTTGGATGGTGTACACATTGTCTCCAAAGGAGGACCTTCCAGTTGACACTTCAGCCTCTTCAGGATGCTCTAGAGTGGGTGGGGGCCATTTTCCTGACTTTATCTACTTGTGGGACGGGAACAACCCTGAGCTTTGACAACCATATGACAAGATATTAGAAATGACCATTTGCCTTGTCAATTCCTCCAATTGGCCTGAGCATATCCTGTTGGTTAAAAGTCAGGACTTTGTCAATTAGAGATTCTCAAGAAACAGAGTATTAGTTGCTAAGTTAAATTATAATTTTGCAAGGAGAGCTAACCTAGGCATATTGTGAGCTTTGATTGTGTCTAGCAAACTCATCAGTTCAATAGAACTTTTATCTGACTGCTTCTCTGCCGGGAGCTGTGTTTCTCTGGACCAGGATTTTAACCTGGGCTGCTACTAAGTAGTTGAAAAATTTGCATAAGTAATTCTCCTATCGAAGACTTGCCAAGAGAGTAACTGAATGCATCGCAACTATTTCTGTATAAAATGAACTTCCTTCTTCCACCCAAACATTCTCAAACTGTTGATTTCAGACCCTTCATTTTTTACAGGCTGGTCAGGGTGTGTTCTTTGGTTCTTGACTTTTAAAATCAACAGGTAGTATGCATATATACATTAAATATAGGAATAAACAACTATTTTTTCATGTCTATATGTGCAACATGTGTGTCTGTTTGCTCTCATGTGTGTGCATGTGTGTGCATGTGTGTGTGTGTTTAAGTGTATGCGCATGTGTAGATTTGATGTTGATGTTGGAAATGTTCTTTGGTCGCTTCTCCAGTTCTTTTCATTGAAGAAGAGTCTTCAGCTGAACCCAGAGCTCACTGATACAACTAGTCTAGCTAGATGATTTGCCCTGGAATTCCCTGTCTCTGCTTTCGGAGTACCAGGGTTACAGGTAGGCTGCCCACCCCACCTATGGACATGAGTACTGGGGCTTAGAACTCTGGTCTTCACGTTTGCTGCTGACCTGGCAAGCTGTTTAACCACACAGTCTGAAACAGCTAGGTTCACCTGGTCCTTACCGCCAACATCAGTGCTTTATTCATATTAACTCGTTAGCTCTCCCAACAACCAAGATGGGCGTTATTACTATTATTTCCCCCTTTTAAAATGAATGCAGCTATCTGAGGCCTAGACAGATGGAATAGCTGCAGACTACAAATACTCCAAGGCAACTTACAGTCTCTCAGTTTGAATCATGGGTAATCTCCTTACGGTTCCTTCAGCAAAGAGATCTTGCTTGGCCACCCCAACAATTCCCCCAGTCTGAGACTCTGCTAGAGTCCCTATGCCCTCTTTTTCCCTCCTGCCACCCTTTTTAATACAGCTGGGTCAGGCATGCCCAAGGCCTCGAAGGAACTGGACAATAATTCCTCATTCGGTTTCAGTGTTATGGAATTTGGAAGCAACTCCCAGTCTGGAAATTTTGCTTTTTGGTGTCTTTTCCTTGTAGTGTAGTTGGAAGAAAAAGCTGAGGACCCTGGGGAGAAAGGAGTTGTGTTTGGTTCTGTGGGCCTGGCCAGGACCCATGTGCACATAGGGAGACAATGGGCATACTGAGTAAGAATGTGGCCTGTGGACCCCTGGGCCCTGAGGTCAGATTGTATCCCCTGAAACAAAGCTCTGGGCTTTGCTTTTTTATTCATGTGTCCCATTCTGCCCTAGTAACCTTAGGCGGAACTCTGCATACCCTGGGAACGGGGCTCTCAAACATCTTGGTTCTCTGCAGCATGCTCCACCATAATGTCCCTCCTACAACATGCAACATCTGGCCTGAGGCGTGGCCTTGGATGTTGCCTGGTGCACAGTCCTCATGTGAGAGCCTCAGTTTAGGAGTGAGTCAGCTTGGCATCTCAGCCCTTGGGACAGTTCCCTAGAGGTGACTGCTGGCCAAAGTAGAGAAAGCAGCCAGCCAGATCCCATTAGTTCCATTTAAATGCTGCCCCTGGATAGGAATGAGCTCTAGAAAGCGTCCCCTGCAGGGCTTATGTGAGCTGCAGGTGAAGCCAAGTTTCCAGAGGCACTTTCCACCCACACTTGTGGAGGTTACTAGAGGAGGTCTGGCCTGTGGGGAGACACCTGGCAGGTATTGCTGGTATGCCTGGGAACAAAATAACTGCTATGACCACTCCATAGAAGCCTTCACCACATTCCAGATAAATAGTTATTACCCACATTACATGGAGAAGGCTCAAAGAATTAGGAATGTGCCTTATCTGTAACTGGCTAGACTAGGATTCAATCCCTGGCCTGTCTTGATTTCTTTCTATCCTATCATTGACTTCATTGGGAAGTAGTGCTACCAAGTCTGGGCTGTTGATGTGGGTGAGCATCTTGATGTTATCGTACTATAAGATGAAGAAGAAGCATAGTGTGGCTCGGGTTCCGTGCACTAGGCCGTGTCCCTGCAGAGATGTGAGCGAGTGCTCCATTTGACAGCATCCATGGCAGGAACAAGAGACTATTTTATTCTGCCTTGGTAGCTGTGGACAGGCTCAGGGTGAAACAACTTGTTTTGGGGGAAAATTGTAGTGTTTGATACACACATAAGTTTGCAATACTTTCCATAGCTTTTTTTTTGCCCTAGAAGTAACATCTGGATCCCACCCAGGCTGCCAGATTGTCCTGCCACTATCTCTATACCTCTGTGCAGTTGCTGCCTGGCCTCAATTACAATATGTCCTTGATCCCAAGTGGCACATTTTTTTCACACTTTAATATCTTTGCAATTGGCACACATCTTGTCATTGAGATATACACTTAATGCAGCATGACCTTTTAAATTGATGTTGTATTTTAGAGTCGATTGGAGCCTGAGAATGGAGGAAATATGAGAATCCATGCCTTCCCTCAACCCATCAGTCACTTGCAATAGATGTCAGCCTCCTACTAGATTCTGGGGACTCTGAAATAATTACTTTGCAGTCCTTGAAATTATAATCTGGAGTTGCAAGATGAACCCGTCAGATGAACAACAGCTCGAGCTCACTAGCTTGTCATGGGAAGAGTTCTGAATTTGAGGAAGGGTTTGAAGAAACTGAGACTGGCTTTGAGGAGAAGGTGTATCATGAAGGGATTAGGAGAAGGTTGGGAGTAGGTGACCTGAGATGGTTTTGCGTAGAAACTGAGTGGTTGGGGCCAACAAAGGCCAGGACCAAGAGAAATGAGGCTGTGTTTGGGAACATCAAAGGGCTCATTGTGGCCAAAGTGGAGGGAGTTTGTGAGGCCTTGGGTGTAAAAATGACACCAGGAAGATGGGCACGGACAGATTGGTAGGGAGCTTTAAGTATCATGGAGATGAGTTTAATCTTTATCTCCAGGCCAAAAGCAAACCATTGAGGACTTTTACACGAGGCAAACTGTTTGGACAGGTGGTTGGTAACTCTGCAGAGAACAGATGGGAAGAGGACAGTGGGTAGCGGGGGAGAAGGTGGGTAAGGTAACAGCTGTTGGAGGAGAAAGAAAGCTACTCTGGAAGATTAAAAGAAAGTCTCGCTTTAATTAACCATTCCCAGAAAGCCAGCTCTGATCCTGCAGGCTTGAAGATCACCCTGTGGTACAGCAGGACTTCTGACAGAAGATCCTGCGGGCACCAGGGGGCTCTGTCCTTGTCTTGGGAGAGCTGTGTTCTCACCAGGCAGGCTTGTGTTGCTTATGCCACTGTGTTGCCTATGAGGAAATTTAGGATTTGTCTCTACTTGTTCAAGAAAGGCCCTGTCAATCCCTAATGGTGACATTCCTGCAGATGCTTGCCAAATTGGTTCTCTGCTCAGTCTGACTTACAGTTGGATGGGAGCATATGCCAGCTCTGAGGAAAAGTAAAGGTACTGGAGTAAGGTATCACAGGGTAACCACAGTAGACCTTTCCCCATAGGCTGGCAGATGTTAAGTCTTTGGAGTCGTAAGAAAGAAGCAGGTAATTGCTGTGGTTGTACACAGGGGCCATAAAGCAACAATGACACCGATGCTGAATCTGTGTGACTGTTCTACCTGTGAGAGATGTTCTGGGATGGATGTGGGAGTGGGAGGTGGAAGGAGACGTTCTGATGTATGGCTGCTTGAGAAAGGGGTGAGGGCGTGATTGAATGTGACCTGAGACTTACAATTCTCCTCCTTGTCCACTTCTCTGAACAGGTGCAGTGCCATACTTACACGGGGTACTGCTGGTGTGTCACCCCAGATGGGAAGCCCATCAGCGGCTCTTCTGTGCAGAATAAAACTCCTGTATGTTCAGGTACCGTAGGAAGGGGTGGGAGGAACGAAAAGGGCTGAATGGAAAATGCTGGTAGGGCTTGAATCTTACAGGCACATCTTTAACGGGTTGGTGTGGTAAATGAGCCCTTTCCCAGGTCAGAAGGGTGCCACCCTATGCTTGCTCTGCCATCAGCTCGATGAAGAATGTTCATCAGTGACTGCATGTGTATGTCTGCTTACTCTGAGTTATATACATTTATGTCCAGTGCTCTTTCCCTAAGCATTGGCTACAGTACCTTAGATCTGACATGGCATACATCTAGGATTTTTGTTGTTGTTTGCTGCCTGTAGTAGGCCTGGAAGTGCATTATTGGTATTGATTTTGAAGTTGAATGAGAGTTCAACACCAAAGGCTTCAGTGATTTATTAGTGATGTCTGTCATGGACAAGAGGCAAGGAGAGTATTAGCTTCTCTCTGACATCTTTGCCATCCTTGAATAGTATAATGAACAGAAATGGAAGATTGTTATTTTTTTTTAGTGGCACTGCTGTAGGATTCTTTTTTCCATTTTTAAATTTTTATTTTTATTTTTTATTAAAATTTTATTATTAAATTTAAATTCAAATTAGAAACAAGGTTTCTTCACATGTCAATCTCATGTCCCTCTCCCTTTCCCTCCCCTCCTCCCACCATCCACCCAATACCCCCTCCTTTCCCCAGGGAGGGTGAGTTCTTCCATGGGGGTGTCCATAGTCTGTCATTTCATCCAGGACAGGGCCTAACCTCCCCCAAGAGTCCAGGGTGGGAGTGCATCTCTCATTGTGGGATGGGCACCCAATGTCCATTTGTATGCCAGGAATAAATACTGGTCAACTACCAAAGGCCCCATGGATTGCCTAGGCCTCGTCACTGACACCCCCATTCAGGGGGTCTTGATCAGCCCCATGCTGGATTCCCAGGCATCAGCCTGGGAGGAAGGTTGTTTTAACAGTGAATCGTATGTCTGGCTGGTCATCTGCAGTGCCTGGGAGACTAAACAGACTCCAAGTGCCAAAGCTTCTCTTTGAATATTCTGACTAGTAGGTACTAAATCTGGAATGAACCTGGAATCCTTTGTTTTTATGAAGCTTTTCTGATAATTAGACAAGCTTGATAATGATCCATTGGGTGGATTCGTAACAAAGATTGCGTTTTCTACTCCCAAATTTGTAAGCTTACAGTTTGCTGTTAGGTCAGTTTTGTGGGATTATGGGGTATGGATTCACATGTTTCCCTCTCATTAGTAACTCTCTTAAGGTCACCCTTAAAACAGCCAGTCTCAAGCCATCTACTGTGTATAGGGGTTACATCTTTACTTATCCCCAATTCTAAGTGCAAGCAAAGTGTAAAACGTTATGCTAAAACCTAGTTCCAAAGGCCTTCAGTCCACATTAACTTTTCCATGATTTTTAAATTTTTAAAATAAAATTTGTTCTCTTTAAAAGAAAACCCTGGCCCCTATGTTTAAAAAGGAAAGTAAGCGGCACGGGTAATAACAATGTATATAAGAAGGTATGTTAGGGAACAAAATTTACAGGCCAAAAGGGAAGTTTACTTTATTTGTGGTTTATACAGAAACTGGAAACCTTAATTGGGTTAGGGTGAGGAGGGGCAGGACTTGGCCCTCCTTGCAAATGACCTGGAAGGCTTCATTTAGAGCAAACAAATGCATTAGACACAAGCCCTGAGCAGAATAAGATAACAGAATTCTCACAGAACTAATATATGGAGAAGGAGTGTAATATGGGTTAGGAAAGTCAGAATTCTCAGGATCTCTTCAGAGTTCTTTCTGTGGAGTGCGTTTTCCCCTGCACATGTGACATGTTTGGCTTTAAGGAGAAGGCAGGTGTCACAGCACCAGGCCTGAATGATGTGTGCATGTGGCATCCCAGAGGAGATGGGGCAAATGTTTGGCCAGCATACAGGTTGCCCCCTCCTTGAAGAACAGGCTGTGCCTAGAAAATTGTTTCCATGCCTCAGACTGTTTGGCCCATTCAGTACAATTGGGCCAACAATTTTCTACTTAACGCAGATGGAAAATCACCCATTTCCTGCCCTGACCAGCAAGGGATGTCAATCACTGCATTTTCAGTAAGAGGGGGTTTCTTTTTAGTTGGCCCTGGTGACTGGATGTGGGTCAGAGCATGGAGCTGTTGAGAAGAGGAGGTGTGCAGAGGTATATGTGGGGGACAAATACCGGAATGTTTGAGTTACATGGATGTGGAATTTTATAAAAACCCAGTCAAGATTGGTTCCAGGGAACCTGGAAATCATAGTTCATCTCAAAACAGTCTGGGTTATCAGTGACATTGATGTTAAACAAACCCCACTTGACATGCACATGCACACTAACTGTGTATATAATATCCTGATGTGTATACAATACATATATACATGACCATGTGCTCATAGCATCAGGCTTTGCCAAGTGTTTGATGGAAACCAACCACAGTACGATCTGAATGTTATGCTTCTGTCTCCTCTCTCCCCAAGGTCCAGTCACTGACAAGCCCTTGAGCCAGGGTAATTCAGGAAGGAAAGGTGAGTGGAGTTTTATGCTTTGTCTAAATGTTTGCTTCAAAAGCCAGGGGTTCTTAGCTGAGAGAGCAGGAGCCTGGGGTGAAAACTAAACATTCTTCACATTTCCAGTTTCCTCACTGAAGCACTAGAGGTAAGGATGGCCCAGACAGTGGTGATGACCCAGCTGTCATTGTTTCTGAGGAAGGAGCGAGAGTGTGGGACAGAGTTGGGTAAGGACCCTGACGTGAGCCCCATGGATCTCTGCTCTCTGGGAAGTTCAGTCAGACAATTACCAACATGGGCAGCATTCGCCCAAAGAGGAGGATTGAGGTAGAGTACTCACATCTACCCTTGGTCCTCCTGTGTGTAAACTGAGTGTCCTCCCCTGCCATGACCTTGATAGTGTTCTAGTACATCTAGAGTCTCTTCCTGAGGCCAGGCTGACTTCTTGGGTATGTGGTCAGTGCAGTTGACATCAGGGGCAGGGGAGACACATGTCCTATGAGTGTCTGCTGCCAGGCCTTGTTACCCTCAAAGCATCACATAGTCTGTGTGATGCTACCATTTGGCTCCCATAGCAAGCTTAAGGTTTTTATTCTTTTGTTTAAATCTAGAACACTAAACAGCAATGTAAATACTACCATTGCACATCAAGAGAGAGAGAGGGAGGGAGGGAGCATAGGGAAGGGGAGGGAGAGACTGTGGCAGTGAGGAGGGGGAGGGAGAGACTGTGGCAGAGAGGGTAAAGCTTTCTATTTTAAGCTTCTAATGACAACTTTTGCCCCCTCCTTTTAACAAAAGACACACCTATTTTATATAGCTGGTATTTGTCTGAGGGCTGTTAGTGAACCCTGGCATGCAGATCTAGTCCCTGAGGTATGTGATTCATCCTTTCTGGCTTGGAAGACAGTGCGAGGCCTAGGGCTCATAATCACTAGCTCCTGGGACAGCACACACAGTGACCAGGAAAGCGGCTGGCTCTCCATTTTGTCTCAAGAGTGGGTGTGGCTAAAGTTCCCTCTACCTCAGGCTGAATTTGAGGCTTCTCATCTGCCTAGGCTCTTGAAACTGCATGCTCATAAGAGTCCCTGGTGGGGAGGGTACCATGAATCAGTGCAGAGTTCGCCATGTGCTACACACAGTCACATGGAGACCAGGGCAGCCACTGGCTTCTGCCACATCGCGGAGGGTGGGAGTGAAGGACCAGAGGAACTGTTGTCCTGAGATGTGGCCCTCCAAGAAGTGGAAGGTGGTCTCACCCGACTAAAACAGTGGGCCCACAGGTGAGTGGCTTCTCCCCCCCCCCCCCCCAAGAAGGAAGGTGGGAAGAAGGGAGCAGATACCTTTCCACGTCCTTCCCAGAGTTGGGAATGCAACCAGGACTGCTATGGTGGGAAAGTGGGGATGGGGACAGGGATGTCTCTGTAGAGGCCTGAAGTCACCAGGGCTTTTGGTGGCATGTGCCCAGAGGGTTGACTTTCATTCCACTTGCTGCAGGATGGAATGCTTCAGGAGCCTCTCCTTTGTTTCTGGGTGTGAGGACCTTTTGGCAGAGAAAGCCTGTTAACATCATCAGAAGTGATGCTTCCCAGCAGAAGGAATGGGGGGCGGGGTGGTGGTGGTGGTGGTGGTGGTGGTGGTGGTGGTGGTGGTGGTGGTAGGTGTTTATAGAGCACGGGCTTTGGACAGGCTGGTTGAGAGTTTGCATTCTTTTCTGGATAGCAAAGGGCTCTCCTAGTAGCTGTGGCCTTGCCCCCCACAGGTAACAGTGATGGATAGCTTGTGGTCACCCCGCTTCCTATTGAGCCAGCTAGACAAGGGACAGGTGAACTGCAGATGACATTTTGGTAGATAGCAGTGAATAGCCTTTGTCCCCTCTTAGCCCAACCAGCTTCAGCCAGGAGGGATTAGGAGCCTGACTCCTGCAGGGTAATGCAAAGAATGAAGCCTCCCCCCCTAGGGAATTTTTCTCAACCTTCCTAATGCTGCGTCCCTTTAATACAGTTCCCCAGCCATAAAATTATTTCATTGCTACTCCATAACTGTAATTTTGCTACTGTTATGGTTGCAATTTAAATATCTGGTATATAGGGTGTCTTATTTGTGACCTTCAAAGGGTTGTGACCCACAGGTTGAGAATTGGAGCTCTTTGCTTCCTTGTCCTGATGGCTGGCCTACTTCCTCCCTCAGGGTTCTGTGGAGGGAAAGGACAGGATGAGTGGGGGGTGGCTGGGTGGGTGGTGTGTGTTTGGTCTCAGTCTCCCCTGGAGATCTGAACTCTGCCCAGGGGTCTCATTTTCCCTCCACTTGGAGGATCAGTTTAGGTGCAGGATCCTCTTTTCTTTGGCCACCTGTAGGAAAGGCCACTTGAAGTCACACCTGCCTAGGAAGCCAGAGTTTGAATGGGGACAGAGTGTGAGAGGGCGTTTGTAATATCCTGTGTCAACCTGCAGAGGTTCCTCTTTCAGCTTCACTTAAGAATGGAATGCGCTCTGCAGGGCAGCAGGTGGGACCACACAAAGGCCCCTTGTCTGAGCTCATGCCCACATGTGCCTTCTCCCGGAAGGCATCTCTCTAGAGCTGGGCCTCGCCAGCTAAATGATGTTGGCCTGGCCCCTGGGAGTGCAAAGAGTGTGGCTGGAAAGGAGGTGCGGCCGTAGGCCTGTGGGTGCGAGGGATGTGTGTGCAAGGCAGGGATGGGACCCCGCTTCTCTCTTCCCCTGACGCTCTAGCCTTGTTGAGTATGCCCCACTGATGGGCTGGGAAGGATCAGTTCTCTCTGCCTGGAACGAATGAAAAGACGTATTGTGGTATTGTGCGACCGACCGACCGCTCAGAGTCTGGTCGCCAGCCAGGAATTAGGCCTTGGGAGGAAAGGAGGAGAAAGGCCGAGTGCAGGGAGCTGGGGCTGGAAGACCAGAGAGATAGCAGAGGGGGGAGGCCAGCGGCAGCAGGTCACTGCTGCATGGCCAGGCTGGGGGGTCTGGGTTGCTGTGGTTCCTGGGTTCACAGGTGTGGGGCCCGAGGGAAGAAGTGGGGGAGGGGGCACTGCTATCTTCCCCAGATGCACGTGCACCAGGAGGGGAGGAGGGTCACAACGTCAGACTATTTACTTAATCCCCTGGAATGTCCTCTCTTTGCTCTGTTCTTTGTGCCCCTTGCGTTTAACCGACTCCTTTATGGGCACATGTGTGGTAATTAACACATGCAGTGTAGGTCCTGGGCCATGTGTTTGAGTTTCAAATATCCATTGATCTGGGGCAATCCCATCCTGCTGCCCCCTCCTCTTCTCTGGTCCTGGTCCTTGAAGACAGATGGGGGTGGGGTGTGTGTCTGGGGGTTGGTGCACATATGCGCTCACATGTGCTTTATGCATGCCATGGAGGCATATCTGAAGGAAGGAAGAGGACCCCAGGCACGCAGTCCCTCTACCTCTGAGGCTCTACTGCTTTAAACAGTTAGAGGCTGTGGGAGTTGCGAGATGGGTTAGTTTGGGGTTCTCATTGGTGTAACCCAAGGAGCAGTGCCCGGGAAGCAGGCTGTGTTTCCTGGCCACCGACTGATCTGGAGTTGCTTGTGTGGAAACCTGTGGGCTTTCCTGACCTATCCCTTTTGTGGCTGAGATGGGAAGAGCTCTAGGTGAACTTGCAGGGGGCTGCCGGGCTACACTACCTGTGAGGTCCCAGGATGACAATTCTCAACCTCCCGGAGGGAACTGGCCAGTGATAAAGAATGGTGGATGGCAGGACCCCAGGCAACACGTGCATGGTGATTTTTAGTGGTTCTCAGGAGAGTCACCCCCCACCCCCCCAGGCTCAGCATCACACAGTCCTTAGGGTTGATGCTGTGCCAAACAGCAAGGGAAAACTGAAGGTCATCAGAGAAAGCTTCCTCAATGTTCTTAGTTTCCTGTAAGAGGTCTGGGAGTTTGCTGTTTAAAGAATTCGAGAAAGAAACAAGACCATGGAGGTTCTCTGCTTCGGTTTTCCTTTAAGGACTTCTGTGTTTGTTAAGTCAGTCTCAGAACAGGGTAGAGCTCCCAAAGCCTGCCTCACCTTTAAATTGTCAGAGCATTCTTTTTAATCCCTTACTGGCCACTCCACAGTAAAGAGTAAAGAGTGAGTCACATTTATTTCCCCAAGGTCTCTGCATATGTCTCCATTTTTAGATGCTCTTGTGGGGTCTGGTCTGCAGAATGGTGCTGTCCTGGGACCTGTGCCCCTCAAGAGGTGGGTCAGAACGCACTGATGGGTGATCTAGGGCAGGGGCGATAGGTTGCAAGTATTCTAGGTAAAAGGGACTCTGCAGCCTCCAGTCTTGGCCTCACAGTTGGGGGCAAGGGTGGTGAGCATACCTTCAGGAGGAGCGCTCCAGTGCCCTGAGCCTGGCTGAGGGGTTCCAGGTTAACTGTCCAGGGTTACCCTACAAATGAAGCATCATCCTTGTGCACATGATTTTTAACCTGTACTGCATCTGAGTGGACACAGGCAACGGGTGATCTGCATACATCAATTTTAATACCATCCTGCTGAAGAGAACTATGCCTCCTCATCTCCAGTGTGGGGGAAGCAGCTCTTGGCTGTCTGTTGCTGCTGTGTGCTGTGCTCTATGCTGCCTTAGCAGAGCTGGACACATTAAATACCAGCTTCACAGAGCTCAGTTTCAGATGGTGTGCACAAGTGAGCATGAATGGCCATGCACATACAATGTCTGTCTCTTTTCTATAGTTGGCCCCGGCCTCGCCCCCTGCCCCATAGCTCAGTCCGTGCTCCAGATGACTGAAGGAGAGCTGTGTGAGCAGGACTAGGCTGGATCTGAACCCTGTCATAGCACATTTTCAAGGACTGGAAAGGAAACGGGACTTAGGGATCCGAAAGGGCTTTACAATCAAATGAGTATTTCAGTCCTTGGTGATAATAGTAACTTGAAATTTATGCTTCTTCTATTGGGTAAGCAATAAAAAGACTGGTGTTTGTTAGAGCCACTGAGCTATAGTCATGAGGAAGATGTTAAGAACTTTGGCCTCACTTTGTAAGACTCACCCACATCAGGACCATTATGTCCTCAGCGTTTTGTAATGGATGCAATCTTCAAGTGGACACCGACCTCAAAGGGACCAATATTTTCTGGGCTCTTAGAACATGTCACTTCTCCAGGGAGGAGGAGGCAGGTGGCCTCTCTAACAGCTCTGGCTGTGGTAGCTGTTTTTTTCAGAGTCTCTGAGGAAAGCCCCTGAGAGGGCAGCTGGGGAAGAGTCTAGACATTGACAAGTTCTTGCACTCTTCATCTGACATTTCCCACCCTCTGCCCCATTCTTCCCAGAGCCTCTGAAGTCCAGGTGAGAGAACTCAGGCCAGTGGGAATAAGCTTGCTTGCTCATTGTTCCTGAGTTAAGTTTAAAGTTGAGAACACCACCTCAGAGACAGCCGAGAATGAGACTATGTGCGTGGATGTGTCGTAAGGCCATCTCTTATGCCTGAGCCCCAGCTCTGAGGGCTGCACAGTTCCTGCAGAGAAGGTGGATGAACTGTCATTCCTAGGTCTCACTGAGCTGATTCTGTGCCTGCAGGAGGGTAGAGATGAGATTCAGGACTGCTTATCATCACATTTCTATGCAAAGGAGATAGATCAGAGTAGCTAAAACACTTTTAAAAATGATGGGTGGAATACTTTTATCTTAAGACGTAAAACAGTGGCAATTAAGACAGTGTGGTATTGGTGGAAGGAGAGATACACTTAAGTCAATGGAAAATAGAGAACCCAGAAACACCTGCACCAGAATAGATGTTTGATAGGCAAAGGTAATTCAGGGCAGGAAGGACAGGCCATCCAGCCAAGGGTACTGTAGCAACTGGCATTCACACTATCGAAAAACAGGGGGCTGGAGAGATGGTCCAGCAGTGAAGACTGCTTGCTGCTCTTACAAAGAACCTGAGTTTGGTTCCCAGCACCCACATCAGGCACCTCATAAGATCTGCAACTCCAACTCCAGCCAATCAGACATTACCTTCTGGCTTCTGTAGATATTTATCTGACACAGACATGTGCACAGATGCCCCATTAAAATGATAAAACTCAGCAAACAAACAGAAAAATAACTGGAAAGTTCTTAAAACCTCAGCCTAAATGGTATGCTTTATAAAAAAATTAATCCATAACGGATCATAATCTGTGCCATAGAAAGTAAAGTTGTTACAACTTTTAGAAAGAGACCCAGGGACAATTTTACTACTCAAGATGTGAGGAAATATTTGCAAAGCTTATACCCAACACAGGACTTGTGTCGAGAACATACAAATAGCTTTTAAACTCAACAGTTAGAAACATTTAGTTAACAAGTGGACAGGCTACTTGCTCAGATACTTCACCAAAGCAGACCTACAGAGGCAAAGAACTTGCACAAGATGTTCAGCATTATAGGAGATGCAAATGGAGACTGGTGAGCTGACACGATTAGAAGGGTTAAAAATGACCCTGGTTCTCAGTGATGGTGAGGTGATAGGAAAGCTGTATCCCACATACACGGTTGGTGAGGATTTACATGGAATAGTCTCCATGGAAAATGCTTTGGAAATCCCCCCTTCCTCTCCGTCTCCCCATCTTCCCTGCCCCTCCTTTCTTTCCTTCATTCATTTGATTGAGTTTAGCTATGTGGCTCAGGCTAGATCTTTAACTCATGATTCTATGGCTCTTAGCCTTTCAAGTGCTGGGATTAGAGGCATGAGCCACCGTGCCCGGCTGGAAGTCTCTGTAAAAGAAAAAAAAATCTAAGCATATACTTAACCCCAATATTTCTGAACAATTATTTTAAGGAAATAAAGATTCTTAAGATCTTTATTCCAAGGATCCACAAAATCACTCATATTTAATATATAGCAGCTTCATCTATAATGTTAAAATGAGGGGACCCAAATGTCCTTCAGCAGGTGAAATGAGCCCATGTCGAATCTGTACCACAGATGATACTCAGCAGTATATATAACCTCAACTTGGAAAGGTCTCAAGGGTATTATGCAAAGTGCGTACACGCACTCACCAATTTCAAAAGATCAGAGACTGAGCAATCCCATTTATACATATTCTAGGAATGACAAGATTATGGAGTTGGAGAGCAAGCCAGGTGTTGCCAGGTGTGGCGGAGAGAAAGCATGGCTGTAAATAGGAAGCCCATGGCAACCTCCCAGCTGATGAGATAATTCTGATGTGACATGACTCTGTACATGGCTAAAATGTGTCGGAACTGTACACACACAAACAGGCACAAGTGGAACCGAACTACTGAGCTCTGGATAAGGATGGATATCAGCTTTTTGATTTTGTGCTATAATTTTGCACCTATATAATTACAGTCATCCTTTAGTATCCATGTGGGGGTGTTTGTAGACCTCCCCTATGTATCCCAGGCTAGCTTTGAACTTCTGATCTTCCTGCCTCTCTCTCCCAAGTGCTAGGATTACAGGTGTACACAAAGACACTTGGCTTAAGCAGTGCTTAGGACCAAACTTAGGACCTTGTGATACAAGGCAAGCACTGTTAAAGTCCCTCATAGCAAGTAGAATATGACATTGAATTTGTGTAAACTTAAGCACATCTTTTCACAATAAAAAGTTTTTAACACGTTAGTTCAGAGATCCCTTGGATCCAGGCTTCAACCAATTCCTGTGTTACAGGAGCTAGCTGCTCTCCTTATCCTCTCCTTCTCCCCCTTCTGTTTTCTCTAACTTCCCTTTCTTCCTCTTTGTCTATTCCTCCTCTGCATTCCTAGCTAGCCTTGGGTTTTTGTTCTTATTCAGAGGGATGCATGACTCGGGGACATGGGGGAAGTGCTTGCAAAGCCTGCTTTCAGCATTTCCTTAAGTGGAAGAGGAAGTGCTCAGGTAGGTAGAAACAGCTGTCCAACAGACCTCTGGCTTTCAGTCAATTTTGAAGTGCCCAGGTGCGCTCTGCTTTCATGGGTCGGCACAGGGACAGCTTTCAGGCAACTTAAGAGCTTCATTAACTAGGGACCATGCATCTCAGGAGATGGTGAGGCTAGCCAGCACTCCATCTCCCCGGTGTGATCTAGGCCAGCTTCCTAAGAGACTTCTGTAAACAGGATGCCTGAAGAAGTCACCTTCACTTCCACACTGGACCTTGAAGCACATAAATTTGGTCCCTTCAAAAGCAAGAACTTCTAGTTATACCAGGCCTTATAGTTTATTCCCACAAGAGAGATAGTGGTGTTGTCAAAGAAAATAAAGGAGGGTCACATAGTTGACGTGGTTTGAGATGACTTCAAGGGAACTTGGGCTTATTGAGGAACCTTTCAAATCTCAGGTTGGGGGTGTGGAAGTTGCTGTTGGTTTTTTTTTTTTTTTTCTTTTCTCAACACTCCACCTCGGGGAAAACCCCAAGAGATGCCATTAATACAGATTCCTCCTCTGGCCCCTTTGACACACTTGCTTTTGAAGGACCTGGAAAAGAAAGCTCTTTGTAAGTGGCCAGAATAAACGCATTGTACACCCAGACAATTAACTCCTCAATGGACTTGCCAGCCCTTCAAAGGGCCAGCCCTGCTTCCCTGGATCTCTTGAGCTCTATTCAGTCCCTTAAGCACACCAATGTTTTGGGGTTTTTATTTTGTTTTGTTTGTTATTCTGAAAAGTCTTTCCTTGAGAATAGTCAGAGCGGATCAACATTGTCTCCAGCCCAGCATTTATCTCCCCTCGCCAGCGAATGTCAATCAGAAATCAAAAAGCCAAACAGAGGAGTCTTTGAACAGTGTCATCGGGGGTCGAAGTGACTTCCAGCTGTCTGTGCGTGGGCCATGCCTTCTCGCAGGGAAGGAATTGTGCTGTCACACACACCCACTGTCTTTATAGGCTCCCACAGTCCATGCAGGGGCCGCACCTGCAGGGATGAGGCATGAATGGGGGCTGGGCAACCTTGGAAGGCCAAATGCAGCCACTCTGGGGCTGGGAAGTTTCCAAAGCTGCTCTCTGGCTCCAAGGCCTGGCTCACACCAAAACTCACTTCCCCTTTCATCTGCCTGATGGCTTCCTCCTCCCTGGCTGATGGAGCAGATAGGAGGAGGGAAGCCACCTGCCAGAAACTGAGCATTGCAAAATATGGTAATGGGATTGTGATTGCTGATCTTAACATTACCTTTGAGAAATTTTCTCATTTGTCTTATTTGTTTATTTTCAAATTTGTATTTTTCATTCTCCCTATAAGAATAATTATGTTTGATACCCTCCTCTATTTGAAACACCATTTTCTCTCTTTCTGTCTTTCTCTCTGTCTGTCTGTCTGTCTGTCTGTCTCTGCCTCTCTCTCTCTTCCTTAGTCTGGAAGAGTATTTTGATATCAAGGAGAAATAAAGTCTATTTGAAGTTCAAAAAAAATCACCCAGATTGGGATTGACATGTGAAACAAGCTTGTTTCTAACTTAAATTAAAAAAAAGAAGAAAGAAAGGAAAAAAAGATTATTATTTAAATAAATAAATGAGTTAATGAATAAAAAAAACCACCCAGAGTAAGCCCCAAGCATGAAATTATCACACACACACAAAGAATCAGAGATTTGGATATACTTATCTTTTAAAATATATGGACGAATTCTCTCCTTCAATTTAACCACTGCTGTAATAACTAGCTGCTTCCACTGGGTGATTTTTCCCTAGTGACTCTGATACTCCCTCATTTTTGGCTCAAAGAGCTTTTATTGAAATGTAACTTACCAGAAAAACAAACAAACTATAAGCACCCCACTCATTCTAAGGGTAAAATCCAATGAATTTAGCAAATTTCTAGAGTCACTCAACTATTACCAGAGACAATTTCCATCACTTCCCTGTAGAACCTTTAGCTTGTTTATTGTTTTACCCTTTCCCGAGCCCAGACTCAGCATATCCATGGAGCTGCTTGCCTTCTCAAGGCATCTGCTTTTATAAATCTGTGCTGTCTAAATGTGTCCTAACACAGGCAACAGTTACATCTCATTTCCCATTTACTATGTTTTTGAAGACCTTCAGGTGTGGTGTATATTTTCATGTTTTAGTTATTCCTCTCTATGGTTGAATAGTATTCCTTTATATGGGCATATAATAATTTATATGCCTACAGTTGGTAGACATTTGGATTACTTAAAACTTAGAGGCTTTTTGAGTCAGTGAGATGGCTCAATGAATAAAGGGGCTTGCCACCAAATCTACAACCCAAGTTCAATTCCTGGACTCACATGGTAGAAGGAGAGAATAGACTTCCTTTCAGTTGTTTTGTGACTTTTACTCAGGGACCATAGCACACATGTGCTTTCCTCTCCCAACAAACAAACAAACAAACAAACAAACAAACCCAAATTAGAAGCTTCTATATTTGAGTAATGCTGCTGCAATTGTGTACATGTCTTTCCTAGAATATTTCTCTTTCATAAATTTCTAGAAGTGGAATTTGGGAGTTGAAAATTTAATTTGTGTTTAGATTTTTTAAAGAAATTGCCAAATTTATTCTTCAAAGTGGCTGTCCAGTTGTGTATTTCCACCAACAGTGAACAAAGGGTTCTATTTTCTCCACATTGCCAACACTTGTTATTATCTGTCTTCTATTTTAGCTATCCTTGTGGGTACTTAGTGATAACTTGTGGGGTTTAATGGTTTGTTTGTTTGAGACAGGAACTTGTAGTGTAGCCTTGACTGGTCCGAAATTCACTATCTATCACAGGCTGGCCTTGAACATGTGGTAATTCTCCTGCCTCTGCTTTACAAATGCTGGGATTACAGGCAAGTACCTTCACTGTGTAAATTTGTACCTCCTAATGATGAATGACACTGAACATGATTAGTGTGTTTATTGCTCATCTCTATGTGTTTGTGTATGTGTGGGTGTGTGCGCGCGTGCGTGTGTACGAACATGCGTAATGTTTATTAAAATATTCTTCCAAGTTTTAAAATAAAGTTGTCATCTTATTGAACTGTAAGGTTTATCTAATTAAAAAACTTTGATAGGATCTTAATTTCATAAATCCAGTATTAAAAGTAAGTAATTGAAATAAGATGGTTAATACTCAGAGTTGAATAGCTCCTTTAACAGTATTTTAGGATCATTCATGCCTGCAGAGTGCCAGTGTCCTGAAGCTTAGTAGGCAGGCATCTTCCAGGGTTAGCCGATGATGTTGCTGCCTAGACAAAGTGAGATGTTTAGGTTAGGCAGCGCATGGATGTAAACAAGGGTTAGTGTGAGGTTCCACTAGGGATTTGGAAGCCAAGGGCACACGTAGAAATCCAGGACCCAGTATGGGGCCTGGTGCTTCTCCAAGGATTGCCAGGAAGCAGGATGGCTGTGAACTTTGGACCCAAGCCTTGGACCTATGTTTACTAAAAAAAAAAAATTGTGCTTATTTGGTGTGTCAGAAGCCAGGTGCCCAGGTGCCCGGAGATGATGGTTGGAGGGTTCTGTTGGATTTGGCATGACTTCCTGGATTTGGGGTGTGCTGCATTTCACAGGTGGTTCCTGGCAGCAGGGAACCTTGACTTTTCTCACTCCATAAAGCTTTCCATCCTCCCTGCACAGAGCAGCTGGACCTCTTCACCCTCAGTGACCCTATCCAGCAGGAAGACTCAACCCCCTGCCTCAGCTTCAAGCTCTGTGGGCTTCCATGCCCAGGTCTGAGGTCCCCGACCAGCAGATGTGCAGACCCTCCCTGGGAAGCCCTCCTTACTCTCTGCAGACCTTCTCTGCTGATGACTAGACCAGGTGGCCAGACCAAGGCTTTCATTTGGGTGCCCGGAGAAGGAGGCAGGCGATTTTTAGTCCAGATAGAGAGGTAGCTCTCGTGTAGACATTTTAATGCCTACAGAAATATAAAATATTTCATAAGCTGTTGGATATGGACTCTCACTGTTGTCTTCTGACCTCCTGCTTTTCCTTTGTTAGCTCTCGAGGCTCTTAAAGAGGAGCCACCCTGTGAGGAGGGGGCTGAGTGCACTGTCTTGAACTATTCACACTCAACTCTGCATCTGGAGAAGTGACCAGACAAATGTGCACTGCGGCTACTGGGGACTCCATTCAGTGACTTGTTGAATTCAATGGAGAGAGGTGTTAATAGAGTTGGGGGAAGTGGTACTATTTTAAAAAAATGACACTGTGTGGCTCTGTTTGGTGTTTATTCTCCCTCAGTGACTTCCTGATCAAGCTCACATGGTTTGCCATCAAAAGATACCCATTAGGGGATTCAGTTTGAGGCAAATAAGATATCCAGTGTAGTGTACTGAAGCCTCGCTTTCTACTGTTCCTTGGGATGGTTGTCAGATAGTCCGGGATTGCTTTGGTCCCAGTGAGAGTTGGGTCTTGGTGTCAGCCGATGACAGTGATACCAGGGACAGGTGCCCCGGCACTGTCAGATTGCTGGCCTCAGTCTCCAGAGAGGGTGTGGGTATTCAAGGGTTGACACCAGCAAGAGATCCGAATTCCTCTCTTTCCTTCCCCTGATAAGATGCAGGGAGATCAGGGAGGTAGGTACCAGAGTTGCAGATGGTAGGGCACTGTTGTTATTGATGGTCGGACTGGTGTTTCATGGATAATCAGAGAGCGAGGCTTCTCTATAAATAGTTAATGCCCAGGGAACATAGTGTTCTGTTCTAAATGATCTCTGGGGGGTCTTGGTAGGAGAGCATGGTGTAATCATCAAACTGGCTGAAACAATAGTTCCCAACCTTTCTCCTCCTACTGAGGGAGAAAACAAAGAAAAGTCTCTAAACTATTCTGAAGATAAAGATAACCCCCTCCTCCTTTACTCAGGGGGGTGGAATAGTGGCTTCTTAGGGATTGAGAAACATACACTTTTTACATATATAGTACAAATGGTGTACACAGTACAGGACTGTTTGTTATCTTCTATCCACTAATATTTTCTTAGGAGGTGATTGGAGAAAATGGTCTAAAAGTACTCCTTGAATGGGCAATAATGAAAATGGTTGCAAAACACTTTTCTTAGCTGAGGGTTTGGGGGCCTTGATAAAAGCAGAGTCCTGGCAGGTAAATAAACAAAGTCTCCGCTAACTCTTGACATATGGAGCTTCTTGCTCTGCAGAAAGAGCTGCCAAGGATACTGAGCGATAAGCACTGGGCCTTCGCTACTGGGAGGACCCTGCTCCCATCATCTGTGATAGGAATATCACAGTGAGGCCTGGGTGATCTCAGCAATTTTCCGGGTTCTTTTGCATCCTGTTCACCAACATGCTGCTGGGAATTTCGGTGTGTGCTGCTTCACAGTGTGATCCTTCAGTGGGATGCTGTTGAGTCTCTCTAATGTATGGGACAGAGCAGTGTTTTATATCTCCTCTATTCAAGGCAAGGGTTGAGAGGCAGCTAGGAGTCTAGAAGGGAGTAGCACCCTGGTCTAAGCTTTTAAACCAAGGCCATTAGGAAAAGGTTCTGAACTGCTTGCCTTGTGCTGGAGGATGGGGGGTTCAAGTGGAGTAGCCAGGCTTTCATTCCACAGGCTGCCAGTGTTAACTCACCCAGACCAAGCTCAGGGCTGCTGGGGGAGGGGTGCGGTTGGCCGGAAGAGTCCTCCAGAATCCTCAGACTTATGAGAATGGAGCCTCCATTGCCCTGAGTTCCAGCTCCTTGTGAGCCCCTGCGATGAGCACGCACACACGGATTTGCTTTCTTGTCTCTCTCTGGCCCTGCTTCCTTCCTCGGCCTCTCCCGTCTTCCTTTTTCTCTGACCTTGTACAAACCCAACCATTCAACAGTTCTGGAGAGTAGATAGTATTTACCTCAATAATGGTAGTCTCTTTTCGTTTCTTTTTAACCCTCAATTCAGATGATGGCTCTAAGCCCACACCCACGATGGAGACCCAGCCTGTATTCGACGGAGATGGTAAGATACCATTTTACTTTCCTCCCTTACTCTTCTCCACTCATGTTCAGAGCTGGGCAAGATTGTAGCTTTATATGTTTGTCTGTTTCACTGTTATTATTTTTTATTTTTAAACTTCAGAATTGTTTAAGTTCCATGACTATTTTTTTATTTTTTAATTTCAATTTCTTTCCCAGCACAAGCTGGTTTATCTCAACCTTTTAAAAAAATGTGAAGCCTCCAAGTGACTGGTGGCAACTGTCTTCTTCTGGAATGGTCCTCTCTTCTTCCCAGGGTTCCTGCCTGTAGCCCAATGTCCAACAAAACATGGTTTAGACAGACCCTCCAAGCTGCCAAGACTAGGGAGCCATGGTGAGAAAGGCTGGCGAAGGTCGTCAATCTTCAGCAGCATGTGACTCGACACTTGTAACTGTCTACTCTGTGCCTAGAGTGGCACAGAGGTGCTGGGGGTGGGGGAGGGATGAGAAGGAAGTATCTGACTGCCAGTCTTCCTCTCACTGCAACAACTAGAGAGCTTCATGAACTGAGTTCTAGGTCCTGGTCCTATCATCGCGATAGATGCTTATGGGGAAAGTTGGCATTGTTCTGGGAAGAGTTGGAAAGACAAGGGACTTGAGCTGGATTTTGCAAGTAGAAGGAAGGAATAGGGGTATTCCAGACAGTGAGGACTGTCCAGGGACAAGGAGGGAAAGGTGATGGGTATGGATCACCATTAGGGAAGTAAGAGAAAGAGATTGGCAAGCGGGGCTGGCTGGGCTAGGGAATAGGGATTTAGGGAGTTGAATTAAGACATTTGGGAGAAACATTCTAGGTCAAGGGCAATAGTGGATGGTGACCAAATAAAGGCCGGGAACCCCTGGAGACAAGGACAGTGGATTGGAGGAGCTGGGGTGCAGAAGCCTGGCCCCTGTTCAAGGTGGGGGATCCTTGGGCTTCTGTTCTGCAGGGACTTGTGCTCCAGATTCCTATGAACAGGAACAGGAAGTTTGGCAGAATAAGGTTTTCAGAGAGTGCGATGATGAAGTTCAGCTTTCAGTATATGACATAGACTCAGGCAGTGCTCAGGCAGTGCTCAGCTGACTGTATCTTGATGATGAGACTGTGGAATAGAGAAATAAAACCAAATCATGCCATGGCCCCACAGCTGGGGCTGCTCCTAGTATAGGCTCAGCTCAATGAGCTGAAAGGTTAAGAATCTACAAACATCCCCCTGGATCCCAGTCCTAGAGGATTGGGTGACATCCGGGGAAACCATCCTGCTGCTGTCAAAGATCTGGTTGCTGCTTGGTATGTTCAAGGTGACCCCACAGGACTCCCACACCTTCAGTCTGCTTGGCACTCCTGGTACCAAGAGCCTGAAGGCCCCCTGGGGTGCCCTAGATGAAGGTGTGTGGCATGTGTTCAGTTTGACTGGGAGAAGGGGTTGGAAACGCGTTAGACTCACTCCTTTCTCCCCCACACGGAGCAGAAACTCAACGGGCCAAATCTGCTGTGCTTCAGCTGTTTCCTCTAAAATGGTCTCTGCGGTGTGTTTGGCATTCGTTTGTTGATTTATCCCCTTTAAATCTTCTCTGAGGGAAGCGGCTGAGAGGGACTTGGCTTGGCCCATGTTCCTCACCTCCTGGGATAATATTTTTATTCCTTGATGGAGTGGCTTGGAGCCTCTGGATTCTGACTACTCCATGTCCAGCACAGGATGCCCTGGTTGTCCCTTTAAAGCTGGTGGGGAGAATCACTTCCATCACAAGGAAGAGAGAGTGCATTGGCACTGGGATGAGGTCAATATGCCAACAGGGAGATAGCTGAAGCTTTGATGTGTAGTCCTCTAAAAAGCTTATCACAAGTCTGAGTTAACTCCATGTCACTTACTTCTCTTTGCCACACATTCTCTCTCCCTTTTTCTAGAAATCACAGCTCCTACCCTATGGATAAAGCACTTGGTAATCAAAGACTCCAAATTGAATAACACCAATATAAGAAATTCAGGTAAACAATCTTCCTTGGATTGTGTATGTATTCAACTTTCTGTCATGGGTGCCATAGTTGTTCCATGACTACTCGTTGTGTGGGTTTGTTTTCTTTTGTCTGCTTCTTTCTTTTCTCTCTCTCTCATCTGCCTTCCCTTCCCCTTCTTCCTCCTCTCTCTCCTCTCCCTTCTCTTCTTTCTTCTCCTTTTCTGACTCCTTTTTTGAGACAGTGTCTCATTATTTAGCCCAAGCTGATCTTTCTACCCCAGTCTCCTGAGCCCTGGGCTTTCACCATTCCACCCCACTGAGCTTTACAGTATAGTTTGGGGCAAGTCATTTAACTTGTACCCTCTTCATTTTCCTCAGCTATGAGATAAGACAGACCTGATGAGCTGTCTCCGCTAGTTTTTATTTTCTTCTTTTATCATAGTCAGGATCAACTTCTATGAGTAGTTTATCTGTTTGGATGGCACAATTTGTCAAAACGTTTTATTATTTTGACTGACTTTCTAAATGCTGTGCAGGAGAATTTGAAAGAAGAGGCTGGGCATACTGAAGTTGGACCTCAATCCCCAACAGACTTAATTCCTCTGTTTTGAGGTTTTCACACTGTGTACATTCATGCCATTCCTGTTTTGATCTTTTGAGGTCTTGGGAATGGTCAGGTTTTGGCACTGACTTGGTAGAAAGGTGATAAATTTTGAAGAGGGAACACATTCATAGGATTGACCTGAAACATTATTTATCACCAACAAAGATCAAACCCAACCGAGTTCACTGACCATCAGTAAAGAATAAATATTCACCAACGGAAAATGTGGTGACACACCAGAGCTGTGTTATTGTCCAGGAGGATCATTCTTTCACTTAAGGCATCATTATGAGAACTAGCAGTTAGCATAATTTCTTTTGTTGGCTGAATTTAATTTAGTCATATCCTTCTTTTATTAGTGGCAAGGACTACGAACAAAGGGTTCCTGCCTTTGAATGGACAGGCAGGGTTTTATGTGACCATTGATCTGTGTGTGTGTGTGTGTGTGTGTGTGTGTGTGTGTGTGTGTGTGTGTTGTCATTGACTCCTCTATTTTACTCTTGTACCAGCTCTGTACTATAGGTGGCAGTGTGGGGGCTAGAGTTTGGGGAATGAGACAAAGAAGTGAACAGTGGACTTTCTGGATGGCTTGGGATGGTCAGTGTTTTCCCCTGTGATTGGCTTACTATTTCATATAAGCTGAAAGTATGGGATGGTGACATAAAAGAGACCATGTGACCTACCTTGGGCTAGAGTATGGTAAAATAGCACAGCGGTTAAAGTGCAGGCTTTGGAATCAGCAAAATCTAGGCATAACACACAGTGAGTGACTCTAGTCAAATGAATTCCCTGGGCTCAGGTCTTATCCATAGGATGGAATCATGGTCTGTCCCTTAAAAGGCTTACTAAGTTAATGTCTGTGTGTTTCTTGACTGATGGCTAGCTAGATGAATAATTGTTAGGTGTATGCACTTATTATTTCCAACACTGGTGATAATAATTTGAGGGTTTTTTTTTTGTGGTAGTGTGCACGCTTTAACCCTGTGCTTGCTATGCTGACATTCCACCACTGATCTGTATCTGCAGCTTTTGATTTTTGGGATAGTGCCTTGATATATAACCCAGGGTAGTCTGGAACTTACAGTCTTCTTGCCTCAACTTTCTGAGTGCTAAGATTACAGATGTGTGCCACCATACTTAACCAGTGACAGTGCTTATTGTGGCTAGACTGGAGGAAGCTAGTGACATATGTCTTTCTCAGGTGTGTTATCTGAGTGTAATAAACTGATAGGGTCAAGTTCTGATTCCCACTCCTACTGGTTTATATAGTTTTCTACTGTATGATCATAGGGTCATGTTGAGAAATTGTTTCCAGACAAGTACAACTATCTTCCTCTTGTAGCAATCCAGCCACCTTTATTTTCCATAGGTGTTGACTCTGACCCTGTAAGGTTAGTACACAGGACAGGATAGTTGCAGGAGAGCTAATTGTCCTTTAGAGGAAACACATCAAGGAAATTATTAGGCTTTGGTTTTAGTAATTGCTTAACAGACTAGAATATTCTCTGTCATTTTTACCTGGCTATACTGACTGATAACTGTTAATCTTATTGATGGAATCAGGTATAAAATACTTGGTTCCACAAGAGTACTTAGCATATAACAAGTGGCCACCTGTTTTGTAAATAAAGTTTTATTAGCACACAGCCAGACTGTTGTTTATGACCATTTTCACCCATGAAAATAGGCTTGAATAGCTGTCCCAGAGTCTTTATGATCTTTCACAGAGAAAATCTGAACATGGCATTTTAGTGGGAGGTACTTGAGCAGGGTTGTCTCACTCAAGTTTTTTGGCCCCTTCATAGAGCAAGCAGAAGAAGGAGCTGTGGCTCCTGAGAGGCTCCATGATGTTCCAGGTAAGTCATCCAAGGAACTCCTGGGGCCGCTCACAAGATTCATCATCTCACAGGATCCTTCTCAAGCTTTACCATCCTGTGCATGCTATTGCAACCAGTTGCCAAGGAAGCATCTTGAAATCTGGATTTCCAGGCAGTGGGGTAGGGAATCTTTTACACAGGAGCCACATACTGGTCAAAGCATGGGCTTGGAATCAGATGGACATGTAGATCTGGTTTCCCAGACAGACTTTCCTTGCCTTGGAAAGTCAATCAGCTTCTCCTCCTCTTGCGTTCCTTATATGTGAAGCAAAGTTATTGCCCTTAAGATTTTGTGAGACTTCAGTTTTTGTAATTCTAGGCACTTAGGTTTATCACAAATGGTTTAAACACAAACCACACCAAAGGAAGCTGCTTTGGTGGAGTGTCTTTATGTGCTGTGCTATCCATTCTCGCGCGTTGGCACATTCAGTTAGTGACAAGTCAGACACCCTTTGATGAGAACTTGTGTCTGGTCCATTGGCTCTTAGTGAGGACTGGAGCCTTAGGCTTAAGCACCTGAGGTCATTTTTCATTCGAATTTGATGGAAGATTCTGGGCTCAGATGAACTTCAGTCACATGCATGGAGAGGTTGGAGTCAGACTCTTGAGTTATGCCCGGGTGAGAGCTCATCTTCTCAGCCTTCTCCCAGAAGGAAAAAAGGCAATTCCAGCTTCTTTTACACCCCAAACATCCTTTTTTCACACTCAGACCCTGTGACGCCAGGTTTGTTTTCTGGCCTGGGGACTGTTGATGTTGGAATGGTTCCACTGGGCGCCTGAAGTTGTGCAATAACATGACACACACTCCTGCTGGCTATCCAGTCTTCTCTCCTCCTGGAGGTTCTGACTCTTTCTGGAAAGCTCTGCCATGTGTCCACATGGCTGCTGTGGCCTTTTGAGTCCTTGTCAAGTTCAGCATATCCAGATGGGCCTCTCTGGTTCCCTCTTCCCTGACTACCTCCCTCATACCTCACTTCACAGGCATCCGTGGCTCCAGGAATCCTTTCTGTATCTGGGAAGATGATGTTCCTAGCCAGCTAACACCCTAGACCTTGGGAGCAGTGTGTCCTAGATGAGTTCTGGCCAGGGCCTCTGCTGCTTTTTCAAGGAAATGTGAACTGCTGAGGGTTTTTTTTTTAATCCAGACATTTCTTAAAATACTTGGCATTTAAAATATGCTCAAGCCAACTCTATTCATAGAAGGTAAAGAGATAAGATAAGTAACAAGAATTAGCCTCCGTCTAATCATTTTCACCCCCTGGGTCTACGCTGACTATATGAAGATACTGTATACATCCTTTTTGTCTCGTTATGATTTCTGTCTTTTTGTTTCTCTACGGTGCTTCCTCTTGTGAGAAAGTGCCGTCTCTCAGGAACTGGGGTCATGGATGTGGCCACCATGCTGTTTGTGTGCCATGGCAATGTTCCAGGGCTGCAGCATGTTACCATTTGTCCTGGGAGCCCAGGCTAGTGCCCATAGCCTCTCGTCTTTGTCTCTGCATCCATATCTTTTTATTTCCTTTCTTCTCGTCTTTCCTACACAAGTCTTTCATGATGTGATCAGGGACTGCAAGGACCCAGAACCCGGCCCCATGCGTTCAATCCTAAAGCCTTTCCCCCCTTTCCTCCATGTAGCAGCGTGTGCGCAGCTGTAGATGAAGCACCTTACAGCCACTCTGTTCCCTGGGGACAGAACTACCATTAGGGACCCAAAGTGGAAACAAGATTCCCATTTCTTCATGCACGGGGATGACTGTGTGTGCTCAAGGCATGTACACACGTCACAGATAGATCGGTTGGCAGTATTCTTGCCCTTTCTCATTTGGGCATGGTTTTCTTGTAGGCCAGCTCCTGGGCCACTGGTTACAGTTGAGATTGCTTTTCTACCCAGGAAATTTCTGCAGGGATAGCTGCTATGACTGGGGTTTGGGGTCACGGAGGCAATGGCACCTCCTGGCTGGATCCCCACCCCCACAAGTCTATACTCTTTGCCCAACTGGAAACTGTGGGCTGATGTAATGACCTGAGGCTGGAAAAATAAATAGCTTGCAAGGAAACCGGTGGTAGCCTTTGTAAGCAAATACCCCACAGCCACCTGGAATCTCACACATGACGTGTATGGGAGGAAGAATGAGTAATCTACTAGCATTAGCAACTGGAACAGGCCTGGACTTGTGGGCATTTAAAATGTCTATATGAAAACACATCCTGTTACAGGCCTTGTAGGCTATCTGCCCTGTGAGATCATGAAGATGCCTTGGTCAATCATGGCCAATAGAATTGAGATGAGGACGGGGCCAGATGGTCTTTCCCAGGGCTCTCCTCTGGCAGCAAAGGCTTTGTCCTTTCTCTCTCTGTTATTTTCCTTTGCTGAGAGGAAAGGTGATTATTATTGGGGGCCTGAGAGCCAGGTCTATAGGCCAGTTTGACCTTGCTTTGACATCGGCTCTCTTGATGTCACCCTGTTGTGTGCTTCTTTAGTATTGGGATGGGAGGTGTGTAGTCACAGGGTTCAGTCTCTGGGACTCCTTCTACCAGCAAAAGTTTTGTTTCTAGAAGTGAATTCATATGCAATTTCATGCATAGCAAAGCTGTGTCCCAATATTTTTCTTTTGTCTTCAGACATTAATAAGCGGTAATCAAAGGGCCTAGAAGTGAATTCATATGCAATTTCATGTTCCATAGCAAAGCCATGTCCCAATATTTTCCTTTTGTCCTCAGTCATTAATAAGCTGTAATCAAAGAGCCTGTGTAGGTATTGTAAGTGGTTCATTCCAGGTTTCTG
The DNA here is from genome assembly GCF_017639785.1 of Mesocricetus auratus. NCBI lineage: Eukaryota > Metazoa > Chordata > Mammalia > Rodentia > Cricetidae > Mesocricetus > Mesocricetus auratus. The sequence goes on along the minus strand of NW_024429186.1, from coordinate 35,787,125 downwards.
AAAGCCAATGACAACTTTGACTTTAGTCTGAGAGCCTTCATTATGTGTTTATAAAATGACTTTGCAAGTAATCATGCTGTGCAGTTTATCAACACACACTTACAATATTAGTATTTTGGGAGGAGGAAGGAATAAAGATATACTTAATTTTTACAAATTAAAATAAAACTCTCCATCTTCCCCCCTTATCTGTAATCCTTTCTTTCTCTCTTGCTTGAACTTGAGTTTTCTATAATTTGATCCTTCTAGTACAGGGCCTGCAGATCAGGGTCAGTGACATTACCAAGAAAAACTGGGAAGGGACAGGCTACTATTTCTTGGTACTTGTCATTGCAGAACAACTGTGAAGTATTTCTTAGTCCCTTTGGAGGAAAGGGTACCTCTCCTGGCTTTGTGGCATGAGTCAATAGGGATGAGTCAGTGATGCTTGGGGAGATGTTGAGAAGAAAGATGTTCATGTGCTAAATCGGAGTACTCCTTCCCAGAAGAAACGTACTCTGTGGGATTTCTATCCCCCTCCCCAGGAGCTTGGTATCTGTCTGTGTGGGAAGTGACTGTTTACCACTTCAGACCATGGTGAGCCATGCATGGCCATTTTAGGTTCTTCAGAGAATCTATTTACACAGGCTGGTTATGCTGTCTCCTTATTCCTCTTCACCCATGACGATTATCCTAAGAGTATGTTTACCCCTGGGGGAGTGCTTTTCCCAGCCAGCGCTGAGGATGTGGGATGTTAGTTCTGCCTGAAGGTGGAACTTTGGAGGCACAGCAAACTAGCTGTGGCACATGGGCCACATCATAGTATCTCAAGAAGTATGAGGTACAAGGGGAAGGCTGAAGACTCCAAGCAGGCTTGCCCTCAGCCCTTCAGGGTGTTCTGTTTCTGGAGACTTGGGCAGCTAAGTCTGGATTAGCCCCCAAGCCATAGGAAGGATTGCCTGTTCCTGTCTGACTCTAAGTGTATGGGCTATTAGAGGGAGAAGCACCTGGGAAGTTTCCAGTCCGTCACTGACTCTGCAGAGAGAAAACAAGAGTCCAGCTAGCTGAGGTCTCGTGCAGGGCTCTATGCCCATCAGCAGTTGTAATGCACTAAGGGTTCAGAGGCTGGGAGAAGCAGCACAGTGAGCATTTAAGGAAAGGCCTGGTCACTGGGCAGTAGTGTACCAGAGGCGGAGCGGTGGTGTGCTCCACTCCAGCAGAGATGGGTGTAATGGTCAGTGACGTTGTTTTGAAGTTCTAGAAGTTATTATAAAAAGCAGCAGACTCTTTGCGATATCTAAATGGAGCTAGACAGAGATGTATAAATTTCCTCTGTAGACTGTGTAACCCTTTATTGTGTGAACCAGGGCAGACTGCTCCCATAATCTGGTTCTTGGCCAGACTTACAGGCCAATTGAGGAGCCAAGTTGAACACAGGCCTAATAAGATTAGCTACGATCCTCACGTAACTGAGGCTACTGCACCTTAGACCGGTTAATTAAATTATAATAGCAACTGCCACCTTCACCTTACTGTAGCACCAGGTTAAATGATATACATTTATTTTGTAGTGTTAGCCATCGAAATCAAGGCCTCAAACATGCTAAGTAAGCACCCCATCACTGAGCTACAACTTAAGTCTGTACACTATTACATCTTAACTTCGTAAACACCCTGTGGTCCACATATAGGGGCTACTCTACTTTTACAGATAAGGAACCTGGGACTTAGAGACTGTCCAAGGTCAAGAGCGATATGAGAGACACCAAAAGCCCATGCTCTTGACTGCTGTGCTATACTGCCTCTATTCTGACTGCTGCTGATGTCTATGACGTCTCCCACCATGTCAGTCCCATGATGATGTGCACAGGAGTTGGAGTGACACCCACTTAGTGTTGCTTCAGACACAGGGCCATGGAAGCCCAGGTCTCCTTAACCCTGTCTTTGACTCCTGTAGTCTTCCGTCTGAATGTCCCAAGTTCCTTCTGGCTTTGGGAAGCAGTTATCTAATTGAGATAATACAATATTCCAACTTCTCCCTCTAGGGAAGACCTGAAGGTGGCCCTTTCTGACCGAGTTGGCCCATCAGAGCTCCTCCTCCAGAACATTCTCCAGTCTTTCCCAAGATATGAATGAGGGATGACGTTAATTTTTTTCTCTTCCTTTTGTGGCAGATTATGCAAAAGGGGGATTTTTAAAATGATAGGCACAAGGAAACTTCTTGCAATGGAAGAGGTGATATTATTAAATTTATGCAAATTCTGTTTCTGATTCCCCATGTCTATCCATACTGGCCCACACAACCAGAGGCTGATTTTATTCTGTTAGTAGGTGACTTTCTGCTCTTCCCTTGCCCCAGCGGGGCCTCTCTTTTGAGCCTTATCATTTCTTAGCTGATGATCAGTCCTGGGGGTAGTGACTCTGTGAAATCTCCCTCTCTGTGGGATTCTCAAAGCCACACAGATGAGTCCAAGTCACACGAATGTGGAGAATTAGGAACTGGCTGTGGCCAAGTGGCCCTCACTGACAGAGGTGATGGAAAAGTCATGGTGAGAGGGCGGGGCCAGCTCGGCAAATGGTGCTTGGAAAAATTACCCTCAAGGGGACGCTTAGCCCCTCCTGTGAAAAAATTGCAAAGCACACAGTAAGAAAATAACCCATTCACATAATTGGCTTGAAACCATAGGTGCCAAAGCCCCATGTGGCTGGAAAAACAGGAAGAGTGGCTCAGTGATGTTCCATAAATCATCCCTAAGGAGCGTGACTCCAGCAGGACCCTCCCCTCAGCACCAGCCCTTTGACAGTGAAGCCAGCCCCTTAGAACCCAGACCCACCTTTCTTCCGTCTGCAGTCGCCCTCTCCTCCAAATCCTCACTGGCCCCAGGACCAGACATCCATGTATTCTCAGACCTGGAGAAACCTGCGGTGGGAGCCACACCATTCCTTATGCCCCTGGAATTTCTTGTCGTTATTTAGAAAGGTGGTTTGAAATGTACGGTTTGTTATTGTGGGTTATCGTGCAGCATTTTATTCATTTTTGATAAGAGGCAAGATGGGCGGGAGGTATTTGAAGAGGTTTCAGGGTCACTGTTGTCGACACAAGGCCAGTGTTTTCCTTAATATTCTTGGCCCAGCAAAATGATTCTTTTTGCAATCAAATAGCAAACTACTCTCATTTTCTTGGGCTAAATCACCCTTTACTGATGTTTATCCCCATAAGAAATCCAGTCTCGATGGTCTGAGGGTTGAGTGTAGCATTTCCCAGGATGAGTTGGGGTCACAGATTCTTCTTGTTCTAGCCCCTGCAGTCTCATACCCAACGAACTGGCATTTGCTCTGCGTGGGTGGGCCTCGACTCTGGAGGATTGGCCAGAACAAATTTCTTAGACTAAATAGCCTTCATGGATTCTTTCTCTGTGAGACTCCATGGATCTCTGAGCAAGGAGCAAACCAGAGATGGGGTGGCGAAGTGGTGGGCCAGACAGGAATGATGGACCCTAGCTAGCTCTTAAGCACTTAGAGTTGGTGGGGGAAGAGCCCTCATTCATAGCCTCGGGAACGGAGAAAGACCTTGAATGCGGACAGGCTGACGCTTCATGGTTAGTTCTTCCTGATTGAGCCCACAGTTCTCAGAATTTCGTTGGCCTTTGCAGGGCCTAATGTGCTACCAGACTAAGGTGCACATGTATCCATTTAATAGCTTGGATTCCACAAAAGTGCTCGGCAATTCTTTTTAACCTACTCTTGAGCCCTAGAATGTTTTTGTCACCAGAATCTTGCATTGGGTCCTCTTCTCAGGACATTGTCCCAAACCTTGCTAGTATCCTGCTGCCTTTTATTACCTATCACGAGGAACATAAGCAACTCTGTCCAGATGGCCAAAGTAGCTCCTCTAAAGAACCACAGGTCTTTATCTGTATCCTTGGCCAGGGCACCCTTCCAGCCTACAGCTTTTGTTTGAGATAGGATCCCATGATGTAGCCTAGCCTAGCTTCAAACTCCCCATCTTTCTTCCTTTCTTCCCCTGATCCCTCCTTCCGCTGCCCCGTGGTGGGATTACACATGTGTGCCGCCACCCCTGGCTCATGACGCCTCAGTTGCTTCTTTGAGTACGTCCATTTGGCTGGGCAACCTGACCCTGATGTTTGACTGAGCACTGGCTATTGTGACATTGAACACCCACGGTTGCTTTTAGTTAGAGCAGATTAACCTGCATAATATGGGCCAGCCTCATGCCATCGGTTCTGAGATTTAAGTGAAGAGACTGGGGTTTCCCGAAGAAGAATTCTGCCTGGAGACTGTCGTGTGGAAACCCTGTTTTTGTGTCTTACACTTGTAGGCATGACCTAATGATCTGGGACTCAAGACGCCTCATCCTGCTGACCTGCATTTCTACCTGACTGATTTGTCATCCTCCTAATTCATGAGCCTAGTCCTTAAAATCTCCCTCTAATTGTGTGTGTGTGTGTGTGTGTGTGTGTGTGTGTGTGTGGTGTTACAGTCATTCTTTGACAACCCCCTCAGCCTCCTCTCTGCTTTCCCTACCCTGAAGTCTCCCTTTTCTCTCCCCGCAAAGCTCACAGGGAGGTCAGCCCACTGGTCACTGATGACTTGGTTTTCAAAGGTGCTTACGTGTTGGTCACCCAGGGACCTCAGCTTCCTCCTCTGTCCCCTTTCTCAGATTTTCCTTCTCTGGAAGTCAATAACCTGAAAGGAAGACCAGCCCAAACCCTGTGATGTCTTTTTATTGATCATTTTGGCTTTTAAAACTATGTAAAAATAAAGAAAAGATGAAGAAGGAGAAGAGTCTTGGAGGAGAGGATAAACTCTGGACTCCAGTGAATATTGGGGATTAGCTGAGATTTTATGTTATCCACGCTCCCCTCTGCTCCTAATTACCATGGGTAATGATGACACACAGAGACCTGAGCCAGTCCTAGCAGACAGAGATGTCTTCGAGGCTCATCCCCTCTTGGCTGACACATAACGACCTGGGCTCTGGGCCCACACACAGGGTGGGTTTCTGTTCATCCTGGCCCGCCCAGCCCTGTCTCCAGCTTTGCTCACTGTTATTCTCCTGTGGTCCCAATATCTTCCCTACCATGTGTGACCAGGGAAAGACACACTGTGTGTCTTCTGATGGCAAGGCCAGGACTATGTGCATTCCCTACATGAGATGCTTTTCTGTTGTGTGTCTTCTTTGAGTCAGTTTCATTTGGGTGGAGTGACCAGCCTCTCACTGCTCAGCATCATCTCGGGCAGGTTTGGGAGGGGCTGTGTGGAAGTGTACAAGGGTTGTGGTACTATCCCCATGCTCCCTCTTGTCTGGTGTGGGTTGTGTCTGCCAGGCATGTGCAGACAGCCCTGGCCCGTTCTCATAGTTACCGGGCCATACCCTCCCATCTCCTCTCTGTTTCCCAAGTTTTCCTGAGCAGAGATGAAGTGTTTCAGAGAGGCACGCTTCTGATTCAGCAGAGCTCCTTCCTCTGTGAGATGCGTGTGTGAACACATTTGCTCTTGAACGGAGCTTTTGGGGAGTCCATCAGGTGCCTGCCCTGGAGGAAGAGCAGGTGGCTAGAGGCTAGCAAGGTGGCCTGGATTGTCCACAGTCCTCAAGCAGAGTCCCAGCTTCATTCTTGGAGTGAAGTTGAGAAAAATTTGTGCTCTGTAGAGTTTGTGTTCTTCTTGTTTACAAAGCTGGGGTCAAAATAGTTCCCAGAATAGGTGGGCCAAGAGGCTAGACGGGTATTTGCCCGTATCATTAGTTCTCAAGAGCCATTTTAAGAGATTTGCCTGTATCATTAGTTCTCAAGAGCCGTTTTAAGAGATTGTTTCCCCTTTCTGGAAGACACACTGCATACTTTTCACAAATGGTTGGTGCTCTGTGTGCGCACACGCGCGCATGTGTGTGTATGTGTGTGCTCTGTGTGTGTGTGTGCTCACATGTGTGTGTGTGTATGTGTGTGAGAGAGAGAGGGAGAGAGAGAGAGATTTGGGGTGGGGTGCACATGTATATACCTCATTGTGAAGGCAAGAGACTGAAGCCAGGTGTTTTTCTGGATTATTCTCTGCGTTATTATTTTTTTTTTTGAGACAATCTGTCTCACTGAACAAGAAGCTCATCTGGGATGGCTGGCCAGTGAGCTCCAGGGATCCTCCTGTATCTGTCCTGTCCTACTGATTGGTGGGATTATAGAATTGTGGTACCCAGCCCACCCAGGCTTTTATATGGGTGCTGGGGTTTTGAACTGAAGTCCTCATGCTTGTGTGGCAGGCACTTTACCTACTGAACCCTTGCCCCAGCCCACCTGCTCTGTCATTCCTGTATTTTCCTTACAGGTTACCCAGATTTTCAGAGTGGGTGCTAAAGTGATAAATTCTGTATTTAGTTTTCTCTTTGATTCCAGACTAATCTGTATTTTTCTAGATTTGAGAGCTTCCTTTTCTTTATGACCTAATTCTTCATTGGCCATGGAAGCTGACTGTAAACCTTTAAGAATTTCCAGAAAACCATCCACGAGGCCCAAGTCACAGGTCTGCCCTTTTTTCAAGCCCACTGATGTGAAGTTAGGTTCATCATGCCTGCTGCCTTGGGAGGGGGAGGTGTTCTCCTCCCTTTGCATCTTGCCGTGGTCTGATTTATGGCTGGAGAGGTTGGCCTTAGAGAGTCTTGATTTAAAGCCCCTGTCAGAGGTCATTACAAGAACGTGGTGCCCATAAAAGCTGTTTTCCTTTGCTTTTGTTTCTTGGTCAGCTCTTTCATGGCATGAAATATGAGGTTGGAAAACAAGGCTACCAAATTGGAGCTGGGAGAGCTATCCCAAGCCTCTGGTGTAATCCCCTTGAAGTTGTATTGGTGTTTGCCTGACAAGATCTAAGGACATGGTGGGGGATTACCTTTGGGGCCATATGGTTTGTACACATCAGTGTTGTTTGTGGTAAGGAAACAAACTCAACATTTTATCTTCTAAATAGTTAAAAAAACAGAATTTTAAAATCAAACAACATTGCCCACCCCCCCCACCCGCAATAAAGTTGCCAGGCAAACAAAGGAGAAATCAGGAAGAGAAGCCAGGGTACTTTAGTGGGCAGGGTTTTCCAGTGAAGGGTCCTACAGGAGTGAGGCTTCTGTGGTGTTGCTGCACCTGGCATAGGGCCCCAGTTGCTGTCTGAGTCTGGGCCTGGCTCTGGAGAGACTTGGTTTGGCTGTTTGGACATGTTCACATGGTCCCGCAGCTACCAACTACAGACACCCTTCTGCCTCCGCTGTTTCTGCTCCCGTCTGATGGAAGAATCTGCCCATTAGCTTTCTTTCTTTGTCTACCTATGTTGGAGGGTGAAAGGAGCCAGGGCTGGCTCTTGTTGTTCTCTCATTTGGGTATAGAAGATCACCCTGCACAAGGATGGTGGTTGTGGTTCTGTCCTGCTATGCCTGGACTAGGGAGCATCCCCCCTTCATGGGCATCCCAGCATCCCAGCATCCCCTTGCAGGGCTGTCTGCCTACCGCTTCTCCTGACGCCTATAGACAGTGTCTGGACAGGAACAACTCTGAAAATGGAGGAACATTCCAGCTCCGGAGCAAACTGCTGCTTGGAGAAGCATCCCTGAAGGCCTGGCTGGCTTGTTGCTACATGAGAACCTCTTTGGTGAAAGTGCTGATGAGCCCCTGGCAGTGTAGGCGGCCACAGGGAGGCTCTGGCCCTCTGGGGCTTTCACCTTGGCAGCATGCAAGACATGGTTGTCTGGGATGATTCATCCATTCCTTGGGGGCAGGCCTGGTCCTGGCTATTTATTACAGATCCTGGACAGAAGGAGGCATAACCATCACCAGAAGCTGCATCTTCTCTTACAGAGAAAGTCCATTCTTGTGACCAGGAGAGGCAGAGTGCCCTGGAAGAGGCCCGGCAGAACCCCCGTGAGGGCATTGTGATCCCTGAGTGTGCCCCTGGTGGGCTTTATAAACCCGTGCAGTGTCACCAGTCCACGGGTTACTGCTGGTGTGTCCTAGTGGACACAGGGCGCCCGCTGCCCGGGACTTCCACACGGTAAGCCCTCTTCTCAGAGTGTCACCCAGGGGCCAGCTCCTGGTTATAGTGTCATCATTGTTGTCACTGCCCTGCTTCTTTTAAGTCAGGTCCCAGGAGACTGAGGTCTCCATTCCAAAGCAGATGAGGGTGTGGTAGAAGTGCCTGAGGACCTGGGTTCTGATCACAGACCGGTTTCTTTCTATCGGTGGACATTGGAAAACCTCTTTATCTCTCTCGACCTCAGTTACCTAATGAAAAGCTTATTGTACGGCCCAGGTTACGAACGAAGTCTTATTTGTAAACATGAGGTCCTATGTGCAGATTGGAGATGGCATTTTTACCGCGCTTGTGTGGCTAAAATGACATGCCTGAACATGTCTCAATGGGAGCATTTATGCTGATTGTCTTGTAGCTGCTGGACAGTTCAGGGACTGCTTCATTTTCCTCCCGGAGGGCTCTCGGCATAGTGATTACACAGATCGTTCCTGGGCAGCAATGGCTAAAGAAGACTCAGTTACCAATCCCACCTTCTTTCTCTGTCTCTCCTCCTAGCTATGTGATGCCAAGTTGTGAGAGTGACGCCAGAGCCAAGAGTGCCGAGATGGATGACCCTTTCAAGGACAGGGAGTTGCCAGGTAGGCCATACTGCCCTGCTGGAGTAGACACCTTCCCTTCCTTGGGCTTCCCATCCCCTCACCACGCAGATGCCACACTCTCCTTTACATCTATTCCCTCAACTGGCAGCATAGAGCAATGAATGCTGGGAGGCCCATCACAGAAGTCATAGACTCTGCATCCCAAATTAGTCCTGTGCCCTTGAGAATGTCCCATACTCTTTCCTCCTCATCTTAAAAGTGTAGTTATGGCCTCACAACTCTGTCCCTGGAATCTCATGGTCATTCTCCCTCTCAGTGAAATAGGGATGATAATTTAGGGTCTGTAAAGCTAAGGTAGCTTACAGGAGTGGCTTTCCTGGGGAGTCTGTGTGGTGTCTGCCACCTGTTGTGTGGAATGATTCTATGATGGTCCTTGGTGATACGAAATGGCCATTAGGGGTGACATGGGACATACTGGCAAGAGCCCAGGATCCCCCAAATTGCCACTGGGTTGGGTTTCCCCTTATTTACAGCAGACTAAGCGTCACAATAAGAATTCTAAATACTGGGTATATGGATTGTAGACTCTCCCCTGTAAGTACTTGGCAAGTCCCTCTTTTCTGTGCACCATTCTAGAAGAAGCTCAAGCATGGGGACACCTTCTCACAGGTGACCCGCCTTAGATCTACACTCATATAGAGAAGCATTGCTGGAGAGACACCCCCACACCTCTGCGGAGCTGCAGAGGGACACCTTCTCACAGGTGACCTGCCTTAGATCTACACTCATGTAGAGAATCATTGCTGGAGAGGCACCCCCATGCCTCTGCGGAGCTGTGAGCCATCTAAGCTGGTGCTCACTAACAGTCTTTACTCGGAAAATTAGGTCTGTACTGATGAGAACTGGTGCTATCTTCCTGTTGCCCATCAGGACTCCAAAGTGAGAACTGAAAGCAGGCAGTCCCACAAGTCCGGTACTTTCCTTGTGAGATTAGTAGAAATCACTGTGTCATGAAATTGGAGGCAAGGAAGCCAGGATGCCTTCTTCTAGCCACCCTCAATAGAATGGGAATAGCTATTCTACTTCATGCCAGATATGGTTTAATCTAGTGCTCAGGGACATGAGGGTAGGGGAGACAAGCCATATGAAGATACAGGAAGGCCTGGTATGTGTGGATTTAGGACATGTACCCTCAAAAGAAGGGTGTGGCACTGTGAGAACAACAGTAAGAACTTACTTTAGAGTCTACACTGCTCTGAGAGGTGATATTTAACTTGAGACCTCAGGCTTCGGAGGGAGAAGGGCGTAGCTGCTGCATGGGTAGGGGTGGGGTTGCAGCTGTGCTGAGGGCCCCCTTGGTGCGAGTGAGCAGGGCTCCCATCTCTGCAGTGGTAGGGGATGTTTCCCCAGCAATGCCTGGAGCCAGGACAGGCACACCTGTGACGGGCTTACCCATGCTTGGGCTTTTGCTGAAATAGTGAGACAAGAATAAGAACTTGTGGGATTTCATGGGGGAGTCCTCAGTTATCATCTCAGCTGTGAAAAGATGAGCAGAAAGAGGAGCTTTATGATAGGCCCACTCACACCAGCTTGCACCGTGGGGATTCTCTCCCTCCTTGGTGCTTCCTCAACATCTGGTTCCTGCCCCTTGAGCAGCGTTTTTCATATGAACAGTGCCTGTCTGGTTATTATCTTGCGTACATTGGCCCAATAAATTATTGTGAAGTCTGAGGATGGGGACCTCATCTGCTGTCTCCCTAGCGTTTCTATAGTGCCTGCTTTGGTACTCAGCAGGACTGGAAGGAAGCTGAAGCATTCTGAGCCTTTTGGTCTGGTGCTTCACAGTGGATTATGCAAAGGGGAATGATGGAGGAGATACACGGTACCTGAATTGTAGACTCTTTCCAGTCTTTGGCTGGACAGACTTTGAGGGGATGGTAGTCGAGGAAGCTGTTGCCTTGGTAAGTGACCTGGATTCTGCCTTCAAGTATCCTCTTGTCTTTTAGGCTGTCCCGAAGGGAAGAAGATGGAATTTATTACCAGCTTGCTGGATGCCCTCACTACAGACATGGTTCAGGCCATTAACTCAGCAGCGCCCTCTGGAGGTGGGAGGTGAGAATGTGAGCCAGACTCAGGTGCAGTACAGTGTAGTCCTGGACTCCTCAGATACAAGGGAGGCTGGAGAGAGGCCAAGGTCTGGAAGTCTGTCCTTCTCCAGAGCATATGCCCACAGCTTTGTTCTTCTTGTTGGTGAAAATTTCTCTGCTTCCTGGTCTCCGAAAATTTTGATCTGTTTTCCTCTAGTTTTGGCAGCAGGGTTTGCAGGCCTATTGGAAAACTTATGGCTACTTTACCCAAAAGGGGGATGTAAAAGTGAGAGTCTTTCCCACAGTACTGGGGATTGAATCCAGAGCCTCACACATGCCAGGCAAGCATTCTCCCTGAGATACACCCCAGGACTGAAATCCTTAATGGCGGGAAGGGTGGTGGGCACCTGATGAGGGCAGGGCACCCAGGCAGAGCAGGGAAGACCACAGGCGTTTAGTGATTTCCTTTCTCTCCTGAGAAGTCAGGAGCCATGTGTCCCTTTGGCCTCCTGGCAATCACAAAGAGCTGTGAACAGTAGAATCTCATCTTTTCATAGGCAAAGCGGACTTGTTTCAGAAGTTAATAAGGTAGCTAGAGTAGTCACAGGGCTGAAATATACACGTTGTCTGGTGGCCAGGCTCCTGGAGCCAACTGATTTGGGCCCATTATGTCAGTGGTTGGAACATCCATCATGTGTGCACAGCTCATCTGAGCATCCTTTGAATACATCCAATATGTCAAGTCCTTGACTAAGGACAAGGTATCCAGGGATAGGAGTCATGTCCCTCCCCTTAAAGAAGGAAAATGAGTGGGTATACAAGACCATAGACAGACATTAGAAATGTATAATGTATGGTAAGTGTAGTTTAGCATGGTAGGGTTGGGGGAAGATGAGGGGATGAAGAGATGGAAGAGGAGCGTCGGATCCTGGTCTCAAGGGTCTGTGAGACATGCTAAGACTTGCAGTTGTAAAGCCAGAGAGAAGGCATAGCAGGGGCTGGAGGCATCAGGGCAGGGAGGTGAGGGTGTTAGGTTCCTTAAAGCAGCAGGAGGGGTTCCAGGGCATGAGATGGGCAGCCTGCTCTGGGCTTGTGTGGCTCACCAAAGGGCACCTTATTCCCCAGCATCCCCTGGAAGCAAAGCTACTGCAAAGAATGACAGTGAGTAGACAGGTCTAGGGCTCCAGTCCTCTTCGAAGGGACTGACTGGGGCTTAGGATGGGGACTTGGACCACGAGCACAGCTGTAATGGTTTTGCAGCTGGATAAAGTCAGCCAGGTTGAGAATTCTATTTAAGTGTGTCAGAATTCTAGCACTCCTAGCTGTCTGTAACTCTGTGTAATAATCTAAATTCCATCAAAGGATTAGTTAATCAAGAAATGTACTATGCGCATGCAGTGGGGTAATATTTTAAAATACTTGTTTGAATGTCTAATCTGAGCACTTCAGGGTTCCATGAGCTCAAGGCCGGTTTCTGGTCATGGCTGTTTCCTCTTAACTGGGGCATGTCGCCCAGGCCTCCCTCCCTCTAAGGGAGTACAACACAAAATCTGAGCAAAAAGGAGACAGGGTCTGATAGGCCATGCACGAGAGCTGCTTGGAGGCTTCCTACCATGCTCAGCAGCTCAGCATCTGAAGCAGAGGGGGTACACCCAGGCGTCAGGAAGAGGGAAGGGTGAGTGTTGCAAATGCATGTTGCCACATGCAGTTGCCCGGAGCTTGCTCAGCAACAGACATTTGATGAAAATGTGCAATAACCCCATTTTGTCCTTTGTATCACTTTTCGTGGTTTCAGTTGTTCACAACCAACTACAGACCAAAACAGTTAGCTGGAAAATTCTAGAAAGAAAGCAATTTATAAGCTTATGATAATCTTTATGGTAATGCTTTGCTATAATGATCTTATTATTAAGCTTAATGTGTACACATTCTTCATTTGTAAATTAAGCTTTATCAGGTATGTATCTTAGGGAAAACAGTGCATTTAGACTTCTATATTATTAGTAGTTTCAAGCATTCATGGGAATCTTAGAATGTGGAAGGCAGAACTACTGTTTTTATGTTGTTTAGAAAAAAAGGGAGAAAAACATAAATAAGGAGGAGGCGTGGGCACAGAAATCTCATATTTGGGTGGGCCCATCCACCATCTAAGGGGTTCTGGCTGCAAGTTCTGCCTTGGTCCTGTAGAGACAAGATATTAGCACTCCTCCCCCCTAGCCCCCATAGGAAGGGGATCATAGACAGGCCCTGACACCAAGGAAAGTTAGGATTGGTGCTTTCATGTCACAGGACAAAGAGATTTTCATAGGCAATAAAAACTAGGAAATTTATAATGTCTTTCATACAAGTGTATCCTTAGGGAAGGACTTGAAAAAATAACTCCTTTTTTTCTGTTGTAATTTAGGATCAGGGAAGTTAAAAAAATACTTCCCAAAACATTCATTTTAAACTTTTATTAGCTTGACCATACTTGGTTTTGGGTATATGTGTTACCCAAGGGCTGGACTTTTAATCAACAGGAAGACAAGATAGACCAAGAAATAGTTTAGAAATCAGGCAAGAGAGTGGAGTGAAGGAGAGAAAGTGGGAAGCATTGTATGGGAGGTGCCAGGGTTGCCAGGCTTCCTGGGCTCTCCTGGATCTCCCCTGACTTGTATCTGAACAGCCCTCAGGAAGGTCCTGCTGGCCTCTTGCTCTCTCCTTTCCCTTCTACCATCATGTTCCAGTCACTGGCTTCCTTCCACAGGTTACTCTGGTTGACCTGGGACCCCACACCAGCTGCCCCTTCAGTCTAGAATGCCATTACTCCTTTTCTGGTGACTGTCTGGCATAGGGTTAGACTGTCTTCTCAGAGTCCTTCCTTGCTGTGTTCCTGGAATTTAGATCCCACAGTAGACATTCAACACATGCTGATGAGTGCGTAGATATGAGGATGGTAGATATGTAGACAGAGGGGTGAGCTGACAGCCCAGTGATTATTGCAAGACTTAATGGAAGGATGAATGCAACAGGGAAGTTTGTTGTGATTCTTTTGTAAGCAGGGCCCTCCAGCTCTCTGCCTCGCTCTGATGGACTCAGGATGCTGTATAGACAGATGCTCACCAGCCACTTCTGTGATGGAGGGACTGGGTCATGGACCTCCTGGAGATTGGGCAGTAGATCTGGAATAGGACTGATGAAGAGAATCAGGATATGCAGAGTTTCACGGGGTTGGACTTGGGTTTGGAATTGAGAGCTGGGATTGCAGGCAGGAGGGTTAAAAAAAAAACACATCCAACCTTTCCCTCTCAGGGTTTAACAATTAAAGAGGTACGTGAATGGACAGCAGTGGGAAACAGTCCCACATGGAGACAGCGGGAGGGAGGGAGAGAGGATGTTTGGGCAATGTCGAAAGCTGATCATTCCCTTCCCCTACTCCTCAGGCATGGTGATTGTCACACATGGCTTTGCACTGACTCTCACTTCTCAGCCTGCCCTTCTATAAGCTCTGTGCTTCTTCCTGGGGGCATCTAAGAAAAGGGCCTTACCCCTGGCATGGAGGAGGAGAGGTATATACCCAGGAGACTTTACTACAGAGCCAGTGTGACCACAGAGGCTGGTGAGAGGTTCCAGGGCTCGGGGTAGGGAGAGCTGACAGTAGAGGTGACTTTTTACTTACACAGGGAGGCCCAGCCCTGTTGTACCGTGAGTGAGGGCTCCTCAGCAGAGGGGCACGTGGACAATGAGATGAGCAAGGGTGGCATAATGGGAGGAATGACAAAAGTGGTATGGTTAGGTCTGGGGTGTGGTGTGGACGGGTAGGAGATGACACTGCAGAGCCGGACAGAGCCCGGGTTCTGCTGGGCCAACTGAGTCAATGCCAGAGACATTAGGGGCCATGGTGGTTGAGAGCACTTTTGAATGACCATCCTGATGGCATTAGGATGCAAAAACAGGCAAAGTTAGAAAGGGGGCAGGGGAACAGTTGTCAGCAAGAGGGCGATGGGTGCACACCTCAGTAGCCAGGGATGATTTACTGAAGCATTCTGCACGAAATAAATAGATTCTCAAGACTGAGTAGATGCAGGGAGAGGGAGAGAGGGAGGTGCCAACTTTGCTCTCTGGCCTCCTAGCCTGATTCAGTGGCCAAAACCAGTGCTGCTCCAATCTAAAATCAGACAATATAGAGTTGGGTGTCTGTGGAAACATCTGTGGCTGGAGCATGTGCGGGCACTTCAAATGTCTTTAGATGACAGCCTTTTCTCACTGAACCCTTGCCAGATGGATGATTAACTTATACCCTTGGTTCCCTCCTCCAGAGCTCTAGAAGGCGACACTCTCCCTCGGATCAGCAGTTAGTCATCAGCTAGACTGTCGGTCTAGAAGGACTGCTATCTACCTAGGTGCCAGCCTCTAGGGCACAGTCTGAGTGAGTCTCCCACTCATTCACATGCTTCCTAAGGGGAGTCTGCCAGTGGAGTGGCCCCATCCTCCTGGTCCGTTGCAGTTGGTTGCCTGTTGATGCTTTGCAAGGAAGAGTCTGGAATGTGGCTGACTTGGCGTTTCCCAACTCCACCCGCACAGCTGGTGGGGCTTGGACCCAACTCCAGTTGGGGCTCAGTCGGTCTGCTTGGCTTGGCTCAGGCCTCCTGGCCAGTTTTCCTTACCTTCTCCAAAACTGCTTAGGACAGCAGAACTGGGACCCAGATCTTGGCCAAAGCAAGTTGTGGTAAATGGGCTTGGCTCTCCAGCTATGTGTTATAGCCAAAACCTGCCATGGCCAAGGCCACAGAATCAAAACTGAAAGTGCCGTGGAAGGATGGCCTTCACCACCCCTAAAACTGGGAGATGGCTGAGTATGTCTGTTCAAGGAGGGACCTGGCTCTGGTGGCTTTCCCTCTCCCTGAAGGCAGAAGTGACTAAAATAGCCCAAAGGAACAGTCACTGAATTATTATATCCTGAATCTAGAATGAGGTATCATTTGGATGTAGCTTTTCCACATTACATCTGAGAAAACTTGGTCATTCTACCTACCCAGGTATCCAATTTAGAACTTGACCCATGAAGGGGTCTTTATAGGCGTAAGTGAATACAGTTGATCTTAAGGAGCCCTTGGCCACTCCAGCATAGGGTCCTGGCTCCAGTCTAAAGGACTTTGAACTTAGCAGTTCTTGTCCCCAGTAGGTGTGTGAGTGTGTGTATGTGTGTGTGTGTGTATGTGTGTGTGAGCATGCACACGAGAGAGCAAGATTGAGTTTTTGCCACTGTCAGCCTATGCTGTGGTACCGGCTGCAGATGTCTGTAAAACGATGCCTTCCATGAGCCATCAAGATGGCTCTTTGAGTGAAGGTGGCTCGCCACCACGCTGATGACCCGGGTTAGATCCCGAGAATAATCTACACGGTGGAAGGAGAGAACTGACTCCCTTGGGTTGTCTTCAGACTTCCATGTGTATGTGGTGGCATGTGCAACCTCACACATGTACACACACACACACACACACACACACACACACACAAATGTAAAAGGGTATTTTCAGAGAGTTGTGAGAACTGGGGGAGCCTGTGGGACACGACTTTGAGGTCAGGGTATAAAGGTCAGGAGTCTGTGATGTTGGGGACTCTGACAAAGATGGATTGAGAGGTTCCTGGAAAGTCTGGGGGAGGCCCTATGTTCTGCCTCACCCCTACCTGATCACAGCCCTGCAGGGGGGACATCTCAGAACTGCTGACTTCACAGAGGTCTCTGGTGTTTTCTCTTGCACATGTTCGGTGTTGGTTTGGCTATGCAGGACTGGTGATAGGTCAGAAGTATAAAGGTTCTTGGAGTTTGTTCTGGTAAAGGTGTTGGGTTTCCAAGTATGACCCTGTTGTCACCCTTTGAGGTAGAATTGACGCTCTGTTGTTTAAGGGAACTTCTGGAGATCAAAGGGGTTCAAAAGCAGAGCCTGTGATAGCTGGGATGGAGGGGAAGGGTCGGGACAGAGGAGAACCTTTAGTCCCCACAGGGTAGGCTGTGGGTAGGGGGGTTGGCAGGAACTCAGAAGGCCTCTCCTGAAAGGCGTCCTGTCTTTAGCCCAGCTGCTCTGCATGGGAAGGTCTTGATGGGAGAGCAAGGAGGGGCCAGAGGAGAGCTAGGAGGGCGGGCGGAGGAACTGGGCCGAAGTGATGATCACCCCTGGCCATCTCAGAGCTTGCGAGGTAGGAAGAACTGCTTCTTGGTGCTAACCCTGAAGGCAGGCAAGGAGAGCTCTGAGCACAGAGAACAGACAGGAGACACGAGCCCTCCAGGAACACATGTTGGAGGGAGAAAGTCTCTCCTGGCAGGGCCTCTGGGTGGGATGACCTCATCCCTTCCCCGTCTCAGCAACCAAGACTTTATTATTCCAGCCTTTAGGTAGACATGACGCTATGCCAAGCCTAAAGGTTAAAGGAAGAGCTGCCTTCGCCTTGGGGCACTCACTGCTCTCTGACTGCCTCCTCTGAGAGGGCCTTCCTTGGGAGCTCTTGTCTCCTCCAGAGCTTGGGGCCTCCCTGATTTCCCCCTTCCTGCACCTTACTGTCCCTACAGAGTTTTGGCCTGCCCACCCTGTGTGTATTGCAGGGGCAGCCATGAGAGCGGGTGCTGCAGCTAGTAAAGAAAGGGTAAAATTACACTTTGACACGGAGAATGGAGAATGTCAGCCTGCTTCAGACTCCCTGCACCTGGTTTCCATGGCAGAATAAGCAGATTCCCCAGCAGTCAAAGGCCAGTGACAACTCAGCGTGGCCCTGTCACATCTTCCCTAAGGTTCTCTCCGGGTGGAAGCTGTCAGGATGAGGTCCTACCGACATCCTTCTTAGAATCCAGGATGCCTGGGGATTTACCCAAGACGGAAGCCACCTCATTAAGAATGGACTGGACAGTTGCCCTCGAGAACTGGCTTTTTTTTTTTTTTTTTTTGGAATGCAGCTTCCTTTTGCTTAAGCCTCATGTGCCTTGGGAGTCGATGGGACTCGAGATGGGGTTTTCAGCTTGTTCTAGGGCAAGGATGAGAAGTGGTCCCCTCCATTCTAGACTGCAAAGCAAACCTGAGAGGGGTGTGGGGTATCACATCCGTAAGTGCCTTGAACATCTTTTTTTTATGGAACTTTTTTTTTAATTTTTAAATTTAAATTTAGATTAGAAACAAGGTTGCTTCACGAGTCAGTTCCAGGTCCCTCTCCGTTTCCCTCCCCTCCTCCCCAACCCCCCCCCAATATCCCCTCATTTCCCCAGGGAGGGTGAGGCCCTCCATGGGGGTGTCCACAGTCTGTCATTTCATCCAGGGCAGGGCCCAGACCCTCCCCCAAGAGTTCAGGGTGAGAGTGCATCTCACATTGTTGGATGGGAGTCCAAAGTCCATGTGTATACTCGGGATGAATACTGATCTACTGCCCAAGGCTCAATAGATTACCTAGGCCTCCTCACTGACACCCACATTCAGGGGGTCTTGATCAGTCCCATGCTGGATTCCCAGGCATCAGCCTGGGATTCAAGAGTTAACCCTTGTCAGGTCAGCTGTTTCTGGGGGGGTTAAACCAGCCCAGTCTTAACCCCTTTGGTCATCAGTCCTCCCTCTCTGTTACTGGCTTTCTTGAGTTCAGCTCAGTGCTTAGCCATGGGAGTCTGCCTCTGCTTCCATCAGCCACTGAATGAAGGTTCTGTTTCCCAGACTCTCTGGCCATGGGATTGTAGGCTGGCACTCCCTGCCTTGAACAATTTTTTAAACCAGGTGCGTCTTCCGAGTGTGATAGCAAGTCCTGATTACTTGATCTAGGAGCCCTACTCACCAGTGAACTGTATCAATGGTTTGTCACAGACCCTGCACACTGGTCATTTGAAATGTATAGGATCTCAATAACAGCCTTATTTCTCTCCCCAAGGGCAAGTTACCCAGGCATTTGAATATGGTTCCTAGCTCAAAGTCAGTGTCAAGCCCCAGGATTAGAACCAGGGTACTCATGCGTTTCTTTTCTTCTGTTCAGAAACTCCAACCAACCCCTCTGCAACTGACCTATCTCTGGTTTTAAACATTGTAGATATTAGTATCACTCTGACTTCTCTGAGTAAAGTCAATATATAAATAATTAATGAAACAGACCATGGCTTGTACTTTTACATTTAGATGCTGGTCTTGTAACTTTGTGATCCAGAGATATTGACTATGTCAGATGTGGTCATCACTGGGCATCAAAGTGTATTCCTGGTCACACTAATTTCTCTAAGAATTGGCTGGGGCTCTGGTTAACATATGATCTCCTAAACCCACCCCAGACCTCCTGAGTGGAAACCTTAGGCTATAGAGACTCACCCCAGCAGGTCTAGAGTTTATTTGCTTTAGAATCTGTTTGGAGCTGGAGCTAGGGATGGGGATAGTGGAGAGGAAGGGTATGGGTCAGCAGTCAAAGTATAAACAGCAACTGTGAGAATAGATTTAGGGTTCAATGATTAATGTAAATGCTGGGAGCATACCTGTAATTCTAGCACTCAGAAGGTAGGCACAGAGCAGGACCATCTATATAGGGGAGACGCACCTTCAATCGAGAGACTGCCTCAATGAATAAAGTGAGGGAGTGATCAAGGATGACTCCTGACATGAGCCCCAAACTTCCACTCATTAGCACAGAGCCACAGATCATGGGGGCACCACACATCCCATACGACAGTCTTCATATTTTGGGCTCTGCTTCTCTGAGATGATGAACATCTGGAGGCTAGGCTGGCATCTCCAGTCCCGGCCCTGGGTCTCATACTCAAGTTCAGGAAAGCATCCTGTTTGACAGTGATCTGTGGGTCAAGAGAAGGACAGTTTAGATCCTGGACATGGTTTGCTTAGGTGGACTAAATCTGTGTAGTTTGTCTCGAGTGCTTATCTGCACAAGAAATGTCCTGGTTGTTCCAGGCAGATCAATGAAGCAATGATCACTTAGAGACCCCTAAGGAAAGAGCTGTCGCTGCCCGATAGCTGGTTTGGTCTCTGTTGCTGTAACAAAATACCCTAGGCTGGGTAATTTATAAAGAAAAGAGGTTTATTTTGGTTCACGGTTCTGGGAGTTCAGGGGCATGCCAGCATCGATTTGGTTTCTGGTGAGGGCCTCTTTCGGCTTCAACTAACTCATGTGGAAAGTAGCAGGAGGAAGTACTTGCAGCGGGGAGGGGGCAGATATCTGCTTAACAGCAGCCTGCTCTTGTGATAACTAACCCATTGCTGTAAGAACTGACCCACTCTCTTAAGAAGGTAATTAATTCTCTTGTCAAGGGTTTACCCTCACTCCCCAACACAGACACATTGTAACTTCAGTATAAGTTGGCAGGGACAAATGCTTAACTGTAGCAAGTACCCTGCTTCTGGCCATTTGGGAGAGAGTGGGTGGACGGCTCCTGAAGATCCTGAGTGGTCTCCTGGGTGGGGTTGTCTGTCCACGGCCCAGGTTCTCGGAGCCAGATCCCAGCCACACCCTGGAGGAGCGAGTGGCACACTGGTACTTCAGCCAGCTGGATAGCAACAACAGCGATGACATCAACAAGCGGGAGATGAAGCCCTTCAAGCGCTACGTAAAGAAGAAAGCCAAGCCCAAGAAATGCGCCCGGCGCTTCACCGACTACTGTGACCTCAACAAGGACAAGGTCATCTCACTGCCTGAGCTGAAGGGCTGCTTGGGCGTTAGCAAAGAAGGTAAGTTCTATCCCCTGTGAGTCTGGCCTCTGAATGCCTTCCCAACCGAGGGACAGGGATCAAGGGCTGTCCTGAGGAATGGGGTCCTAGACATCCATGTATTCGCCAGCTGTTTGCTGGGAGCGGGCTATGCTTCAGGGCTACCTGCCTACTGCAGCTGTAGAATTGACTGACAGGATTCTTATTCTTACACAGTCTATGAGGAGATGAAATAGATAGTTGTTCACATACTTTGTGATTAGTGCTATGAGAGTGCATTAGTTAGATGGGCCAGACTGTGGTAACTCACACATCGTAACTCAGCTTAGCAGAAATCGTTTATCTTTTATCTTGTCCATGGAGTAGTACAGCATAGTTCCAGACTGTGTGTGTGTGTGTGTGTGTGTGTGTGTGTGCGCACGCGCGCATGTGTTGTATGTGGTATGTATATGTAGGAGACAGAACAAGACTAGGGACTGTTCTACATATCTCAAGGGGTTGAACTGAAAATGATCCAGCTGCCTTCATCAATGGGCCTTTGGGGCCACTGTGGGGTCTGATTTATTCCCATCCATTGTATAGAGTAAGCTAGGCCATGTGAGGCAATTCTCTGGGACAGTCTTAGAATTATGTGACCTGCAAATAATGTGTCATAGTTGATGGACTAGAACTCTGTTACCGGACTGTAGCAACCATCAGGAGAATGACAAGAGGCAAGGGGAGTCTACACAACTCTTCACTCAAGTCGGGGACTTCATATACGTGGCAAGGAGTCACTGGATTGGGAAGGCCATATTTGAAAGACACTGCCCAGTGCTCATCTCAGGCCTGCCCAGGGACACTTGGAGCTGAGTGAGGATTGTTGAGGCCTGACCCTGTCCCATTGCATCCCCTTTTGTGTTGGGAGCTCTGGTGCATGCAACACCCAAGGCAGGGACAGTGTGTTGACTTGGTCTACTGAACTCAGGGAGCCTCCCCCATGAGTGTTTCCCTCCATGTACTCATGTGCCTGGTGCCTGCGGAGGTCAGAAGAGACCCCGTTGGAACTGGAATTACAGACAGTTGTAAGCTACCATGTGGATGCTGGGATGAATCTGGGTTCTCTTGCAAGTGTAGCAAGTGCTCTTAAGGGCTGAGGTATTTCTTCAGTCCTTTATGCCCTACTTAAAATGTATATGTATACACGGCTATACATGTGTGTACATGATCTCCCCCTCCCTCTCCCTCCTTCCTTCCCTCCCCACTCTCTATCTCTGCACGTGTGTGTGTGTGTGTGTGTGTGTGTGTGTGTGTGTGTGTGTGTGTGAAAGAGGGGGGGATGGGGTGAAGTAGAGCATTGAGTTAGGAAGAAGAGGAGGTGTAGGGTTACCATTACGGCTGGGGTGGGGAGCTGTGTAGACAGAAAGCCAGAGCCCGATGGGGCTCCTCCTTCCACTCCATTCCCCCATACAGCACAGCACACACTACTTGTACGAGTTTAGAGCCCAAAGACTTCTGTTGCTTTGCGTTAGAAGAGTCTGGACTAGGCAGAGGGGCAGTGATTTGCACTCACAAGGCAGCCCAGCCGTGTTGCCAGTGCTAGCCTCACCCACAGGACTTTAAAGTCTAGCTTCTGTGCACTCTATATGAGGACCCCACAGTGAAGAGAAGGCCTGGGCAAGCCAAGAGAGTGGCTGGAGAAGAATCCAGGGCAGTGGGGTGCTGTTGTAGTTTTAGGGCTCTGTGAGCACAGGCAGTACCCTGACAAGGAAGCTGGCTTTCAAGCATATGGCGCCATCAGGGGGACCTTGGAGCAACCTAGGGAGGAGTGAGGACCACTGTCTTGATGGAAGTAGGGATGTGAATATGAACAGAGGCCTTGAAGTCAGGTCGACGTGACTTAAATTTCAGCTCTGTTCATTCTGGCTCTGTTATTTGACAAGTTACCTCTCTGGACTTCGGTTTCCTTCTCTGCCAAACAGAGGTAGTAATGTCTGCCTTGGATGTGTGATAAGAGAAGTTAGCAAGATAGTGCAGGCGAGGGGTGAGGCAGGGTCCGGCTGCACAGTGAACACACAGAAACTGTCGGGAGCAGAGGAATCTACCTATGGGCCAGAGGTGCTGCTGGCAACCCCCTGGCCTCCTCTGGGGAGGAGGCGCACAAAGCCACTTGACTGGGTGGTATGTGGGAACCCAAGCACAGGTCATCTGGTATTGTGTGGTGCCCTCTGGTGGCCTGAGAGGGGCATGCATGCCAGGTGGGGCCCAAGGCGGGTGGGGAGAGGAATGTAGTTTGGGGTTTGAGGGGCCAGAATTTTGGAGACGCCACATGAACACCACTCCTTTCACCTCCCAGAACTCCCACTGCAGAGCTGAGTCCCCGCCATCATGGCAGAGCCTGCTGACATTGGGAGCCTGGGCCTCGTTATTACCTTGTCTTTTCCAAGTCATAAAGCACACTCACAGGATTATCGTTGCCATCCTGTAAGGCAAGCAGTGTGAGGACTAGGTCTTGGTGGCTCAGGAGCACCAGCTTTCCCTTGGGCTTGGGCTTGGGCTTCTCTTCTTCCTCTGAGGTCCAGAGCATGGGTGCCCTCTTGGCTTCTTAGCCTCATTAAATGGGGATGATTTCATTTCTCCTTAATATAAATCTGTAGGGATGTGCTCCTGGCTTTCCACTTTGTTTTGTGCATCTCGACTGATGAAGCAGGGGCCAGGACTGCCTTAGGCCTCCTCTCTCTGTGTACAGATCTCTGTGTTTACCACTGAGAGCAGCCGCTGCAGAGTGGAGCAGAGTAAATGTGGAAGCTAAGGTCAGGCAACCTGGCTCTTCTTTTTGCCTGCCTTTGGACTGCTCCTCTTATTGTCCTCGATTTGTGACTTCATCTGAAAACCTGGATGTACCAACGTCTACCCTTATTTTGTCTCTCTTGGGTCTTAAGGGATGTTGGGAGACGCTGAGCTGTGGGGTCATAAGATCTATAGGTAAGCTCAGGCTCAGCAGGGCTGAACCCTCAAACCTCCATGAATTCATCAGATCCTTGGGGGCAATCCTGCATGGGAGGCAGAGCAGAAGCAGCACAGGTGTCATCCTAGTCCATCTTTTGCTCCCATTCTCTGAGGCCCACAGGCGTGCTCAGAGACACAGGAAACTGGCCCAGCTCCTGTGTTCCTCCTTTGGGAGACCAGGTCTTGACAGAGCACCATGGCCAGTTTCCTGAGCCGCTCGGGAGCCTGTACACAGCAGTAGATGCTAACAGCCTGGGTCTTGGACCTCCTGTAAGTCACTCTGAGCCTTTGCCTCCAGATTTGGCAAGTGAAGGGGCCAAGGTCCCTCCTACCTCTGACATTACTGGACTCGGAGATCGAGAACCAAGATTACGGCAATAGCCACTAAAGCCCTAGTAGTTAATAGCTGAGGGAATTCCCAAGAGGCATCTCATGTAGGGCTCTGTACCACAGTGGGAAAAGGAAAGTGAGGAAAAACTCTTTATTCTGTCTTCCATTGGTGCCTGCCGATACGATACGAGTTCATGGCCAGAGAAAGACTGTGTCAACAAAAGCAGTGACAACAATGACTTACCAGGCAGAACACAGCGACAGGCACCCACACAACAGGGAGCACAGCCATGCCACTCCAGCTCCCCCCCCCCCCCGTCATTTCTGAAGGCACAGGGGATGGGGGCTCAGAAGCTCTGCCAACTCTCTGGGTCAAGGCCACTCCCATGTCATATGTTCCTATTTATTGCAGGTGGTAGCCTTGGCAGCTTCCCCCAGGGAAAACGTGCAGGCACAAACCCATTCAGTAAGTCGTCTTCTTCCTGGCCCCTCCCTTTTCCTCTGTGGACCCTGCTGAGGCTGTGGTGGCACAGCAGTAAAGCAGTTGGTCAGATCACTTACGGGTCCACACATGGTGTTTGGCGGGGGCTTAAGAGGAAGATGGCAGTGGTGCTAAGGACTCTGCCACCCCCACCTGTGGTGGAAGATACCTGCTCTTTCCTCCAGGCTGACGTAGTGTGATCTGGTTAGGACACACCCTCGCCACGTGCTTGTCTGGCAGAGTCACGGTTTTTGCAATTCCAAACCGACTCCAGACACTGCGAGCTGACATACAGGTCAGAACACCGAGGAGATCTCTGCCACACCCAGTCCGTATCCAGCGTGCAAAGGCTGTCCTCATGCAGAAACTCACAACGTAGCTGAATGTTTCGTACACTCAGCTCTAAGCTCTGCTTACATCACTTTTCTTTTTTGACTCTTCCTTTCCCCTCCTAGTTGGACGCCTTGTCTAAGGAGCAGAAGATCAGAGGGCCAGTGGAGAGTCCAAGGAGACAGGACCGACCTTTAGACACCGAGCCTTCAGCACTGCCCACGCCCAGCTGCAGCCCATGTAACACAAGTGGTGCCCGCCATGTTTGCACTTTTAATAACTCTTAATGTGTGTGTTTTGTTTCTGGTTTCATTTGTAAACACCAGTTATCTAATACCACAGCGGGGGCAGGAAAGGGAAGAAAGCGATTTATTCTCTCTTTTAATGTTAAGTTTTTGGATCTGCTACTGACAACTTTTAGGTTATTGGGGAGGGGGGTGCTACTGGGATTGAGAGGAAAGAGATTTATATACTGTATATAAATATATATGTAAATTGTATAGTTCTTTTGTACAGGCATTGGCATTACTATTTGCCCCCTCCCTCCCTCCCCTCTCCTTCCTCTGGACCCTCAGTCCAGGCTTCTCAGATGGCATCCTTAGCTTACCTGGGTTTCACTGAAGATGGACTCTGTATGAGAGCGGATGGGGGCTCCGTGTTTGTGCTGTGGACCCATCAGCTCTCTTCCGGTGGGCAGAGTGTACTGTCCCATGCCATTAGCTGTCAAAGTCTAATCGCGTGGCCATTGGTAGGGTGGTGGCCAGCATGAACTCCAAAATTCTGCAGTGGCCCACGTGCCCCTACTATCCAGATCCCTTGGCAGGCTAGGACAAATAACGGAGCAAATTATGCTTGAAGGGGCTGAATTAGGTTACTCTAAACATTTCCACCCATGTTCAGCACCTGCCACACGTAGGACACCAGAGGGGACACACAGAGCGTGTGAGGGAAGGACACCAGCAGGACTCTCCTTCAGCAGGTGTTTGGCATCTGACAGAAACGTGAAGGTGGCAGGCCCGCACCAGCCCTTCCGCAAACCCACAGGAGAGGCTCCACAGGGTGTCTCACCCAACAGTAGCATCAGACTGGACTTTACTTCCGTGCTCTCCCGCCGTCTCTCACCCTCATCCTCACCGATTGGGTCAAGCCCCCCAAACTGGAGTTAGTCCTCTGATTTATCCAACTTTTCTCATGGACTTCCAGGCCTATGGACCAATTCTAGGAGTGGAATTCATGTGGTGTCCCTTACTTCTGCTTTCCCAGGAGGAGTAGGAGGAGTTATCCAGCTACAGGAGAATCTAGGTTTTTGCACAGGTTGTCACCCGGATTGCAGAGTGGCCATCCAGCCTTCAGGACAGACAAGCAGCTTCTTCTGTCTCGGTGCCATGCTGATTCAGATGGCCTTCAGTCAGAGCAGCGAGTGACACTTAGCAGCTGTTTCCATAGTCAGCCATGGTGGCAGTGAGGGGTCAGGAGCTCAGGACGGGTTCTCTGGCTGGCTTGCCCTGGGCAATCTGCCCTTGTCTGCTTTTCCATCTCAGTATCCCGGAAGCACATCCACCTTGGTAAATCCTATTCTATCTTGGGTCCGGAAGACATTGGCCTCGTACATGCTGCCCAGGTGTGGGGCACACAGCCTTCTTGGGACTTGATTGAAGTTTTGGCTACAGAAGGTTCCTGCTGTTCTGCAGAGAGTCATACATGATGACCAGTGGCCCTGTCCTGACATGGTGCAGAGGAAGTCCTTTCTTGGAGCCTTGGCCAACAACAAAACACAATGTGCTGGGATTGGAGCTGATGCCCCTCACAGCAGACTCCAGCCCCGTTTCCTGGCCTAAAGCAAATGTACACAGAGAAGTCACCTCCACACAGGAGCTCAAAACCTATCCAGCCACCCTTTCTCTCACAGATGGCTGCAGGCTGTGCTGTGTGGGTTTCCCTTGGGAGGGAGGGAGAGAAGAAACATGTTTGTAGCTTGTTTTATAAAAAATAAAAAATGGGTAAACTTGGCAGCTGGTGCCTCTTTCTCTGGGTGGCCTCTTCTGAAGGAAAAGCCCTGTTTCCTAGAAGGTTTCATGGTGTTCCTGGCCCAGGTGCTCAGGCTCCAATCCTGGCAAGGCTAGGTTGCTGTTCGTGGGACATCAGCAGGGAGCCCGGTGGCCGGGGTGGTGTGTGCTCTATGTGAAGATGCCACTGGGCCTCTTGGCCCTTGCCTGCCAGTGTGTGTATTTTAATTCTCCCTCTTACCTTCACCCTTGCAGATGCCCCCAAAGTACCCTCATTCTGGGGGCTTTCCCTTAAGCTACAACTGGAATGTAGCAGGAGGAGCTTGGGGTGGGGCCAGGATCCCAGGCAAGTGTGCTCTGTGGCTTCAGTGTGGTGGGCATGGCTGAGTTGATTATGATCTGGACCCTGGGTTGGAATGCATGTGGAAAGCAATAGGGTTTGTGCAGTCTACATCACAGTTCTGTGTGGATACATAGAGGTAGCTGGTCCACCCTCAGAGCAGAGGGCTTTGGGATAGTGGTTGATGACGTGTCTAGGGCCAGGATAGGGGCCATGTGCCTGGTTCTCCCATGAGTGGGGTTTTTTTTCCTTTCACTCTCTCCATGCAAGGTTGTCCTTGGAAATAACCTTTGTAATAACCTACTTTAATAGCTTTTCCAGATTCTTTTGGCTGCACTTTGGGCCTCCGTCCTCTGTGGATATACAGAAGATAATTTCCCTTGAAGCCCCCCACCCTAACCCTTCCTCCTGCTAGGCTTCCTTGGAAAAGGATCTGAGCTCTTGACTTGCACACAATCCTTCATCATCCGGTACCCTATCCAGCTCCTCCCAGATTCAGGGCAATGGGGATAGCTGTACACTCATGTAGCAGACACTGTGTCTGCTGTGTCACATGCGCTGTCATAGGCGAAGACATAACTCAGCGACTCAGGCCGCCTCACTGCTTCCTGGGGGCATCAGAGTGGCAGGTCCTGCTTCCTGTACCCCTTGGGCCTGGGATGCACCCCTGGGAGATGTTTTCACTCTGAGCAGCTGATGGTCTTACTAAAGCCATTATTATGCTAAGGACTGCCACAGGCCAGCACTTCCTATGCAGGAACTCCTGGAGAATTCAGAGTTGATCTGACAGAGAGCCAGCCTGGGGTAGAAAGGGGCAGATCTGAGCTCCAGGGGGGGGGTGGATGCCCACTCCCACCCCCTGCTCCTCTGCTTTCTCCAAGACAGTTGGCTCAAGAGTCAAGGCAAAGGGACAAGATAGATCCATTCTGTTTTTGTCTCACCTCAGGGCTCAGAGCTATGCTCCATGTCCACAAGAGGGGAACATGGAGACATATTCAGCGGGAAGGTCTAGAGGTCTCTGGGGCTGCCCATTTTTTTCAGGACCACTGAGTTCTGACAGAGGATGGGGTTTCCAGGTCCCTGGGGTTCCCAGAGATAATCCTTGCTTCCCAAGGGTGTGGAATCTGACAGCCTTAACACCTTTGTAGAAAGATGGATGGATGGATGGATGGACAGAGACATACAAAAATCAGAACAACAAACAATTCAGAGATAGCTAAGTTAGCTTTCTGGCCATTTATCCCCAAAGTTCTAACTGACCTGGAAGATCATGAATATGCCACTAAGGAGGTTCAGGTCTTTCCTATGAGCCTTGACCTTGTCTTGCTGCACAGTGGGGACAGGGGAAGTGAGATTTTCATGAAGTACCACCAAGCCCTTTGACCCTTCAGCGTGCATTTCTGTTACTCTCCTGCGACTTTCATGGCATGCCAAGAAGGCCCTGACCTTGATCACATCCTGTCTACTACTGACTTCCTGGCCTGGGTATGCCCGCCATATGTCTCTTGTCAACACAGGTAGATCAATCTGAATGATTCCTGGTGCTTCCACCTCTAACAGCCACCTTAACATTGTAGTCTCAGCACTCTGATTTGCCCTGTACCATTCCCCTCTTAATAGAATTTCCACAAAAGCCCTTTTGCCCATATTCTCTTAAATGGACTATTGATTTTAGTTAATGGTTGATGATCCTGTACGTGGTAAGCCAGGCATGTCCCCAAACTCAAGGCCATCCCTGAATAATCTACACACTTGATAGAAGGGTGTTCTGCACACTGGGGCATAGCCTGTCTGTAAGATGGTAGGTAGTTATCAGACTGCTAACATAACTCAGAAGAGACAAGGATAAGCTTCAATAGCATGTACTCCTCATGACTTCTGTGGCTAAAACACAAGGGACAACCTAGTGTCAGATGGGACACTTCTTTATACTGTCCTCATACAGGGATCCAGGTCAAGGAGACTCCATCCTTCGTGATAGTGGAAGCGGAGAAAGAGGGGCATGGTGATTGCACTCTGCTATGTATCCGGAAGTGGCATATATCACTGTTTTAGTTCACTTTCTATTGCGTTGATGAAACCACGCTTAAAACCAACCTTGGGAAGAAAGAGTTTATTTGGATTACATGTTCCAATTACAGTTTATCATTGTGGGAATTGGGGGCAAGAACTCAGCAGAAGAGACAGAAACCACCAAGGAACAGTACTTCTGGCTCCATTCTCCCGGCATGTTCAGCTATTTTTCTTATACAGCCAGGACCATCGACTCAGGGGTGGCACCTTCAGTGGGCTGGGCCCTCCTAAATCAATCATCAGTCAAGAAAATGCTCCCACGGATTTGCCAATCTGGTGGAGGCAATTACTCAATTGGCATTCCCTCTGCCAAGATATGTTCTAGATTTGTGTCAAGTTGACAAAAACTAACCTTTGTAGTCACATTGCTCATGTTCCGGTGACTAAAGAAAATCACGGGACCCCATCCAACTCCACAGCAGTGAAGAAATAAAGTCAGAAGTATTGTAGATTACCCTAGTGTGATTTTAAAGGTGCAATGCTTACACTGTTTAGTAATAAAGCCACTTTCTTATTCAATCTTACACAGTGCATTTTGCCCATGACTTTTGACAGGTTAAATGTGTTCATGACAACTACCATTTTCCCTTCTCAGCAAAGTGGGAAGGTGAATGCACACATGTCCCTTCTGTGAGAATTCAGCACCCCACTTAGAGGCTGTCTCTCAAACCCTGTAGGAACCCCACCACCCTCATAGTGTGGGCAGGAGAAGAGAAGTTGGAGGGGTAAAGCAGGCTCAGGTAACACTGGAGAGTAGTTAGCTGAAGAATCCCTGTGGTATGCATGTGAAACTTCTGTGTCTTCTGTAATCATTAGTTTGATCCCCACCCTATTGAATCATCTGCCATTGTGTAGTGGGTTCCTTAATGATAGCCAGGGATTTCCATGATGTTCTGGTCACTTCAACTACTTACAAGCTTAGTTCCAAGCAACCATACAACTCAATATCCAACTTGCCTCAGATTCTCCTCCCCTCCCTGCCCTAGCACAGTGTTCTGGTCCATGATTGCCAGGAAAACAATGGAGCTACAGTC
Organism: Mesocricetus auratus; assembly: GCF_017639785.1. Taxonomy (NCBI): domain Eukaryota; kingdom Metazoa; phylum Chordata; class Mammalia; order Rodentia; family Cricetidae; genus Mesocricetus; species Mesocricetus auratus. The sequence continues at coordinate 35,757,197 of NW_024429186.1, read as the reverse complement.
TGGCTTCAGGCCAGTCACTTTTGTGCTTTATAATTCTTTGTGATGGAGTCAGGAGGAGGGAAAGGAAGAGAAACCATGAGGGTCTCTGAGCAGTGTAGCCCTCTGCGTTCATTGTAGCCTGTCTTAGATAGGGTTTCCATTGCTGTGAAGAGACACCATGACCACAACAACTCTTACAAAGGAAAAATATTTAATTGGAGTGGAGGTTTAGTCCATTATCATGGTGTGGCATGGTGGCATGCAGGCAGACGGGTGCTGGAGAAGTAGCTGAAAATCCTACATCTAGACTTGCAGGAAGTGGTCTGTCTCACTGGGCATGCCTTGAGCCCACCCCCCACAGTGACATACTTCTTAATAGTGCCACTCTCTTTGGGGGTCATTTTCTTTCAAACCACCACGTAGACACATCTCAGTTTAATACTAGCTTTCTTTATCCATTGTGCCCATAGAGCTCATATGGGGCACATGTGAGGTCCTGGAGTACACTGGCCTCATCGTTACCAGCAGTTGAGCTTTGGTGTGACCTCTTTCATATTTTCCCACACAAATATACCCCATGCCAGCTTTGATCTAGGGGCCCTGCTTCTGCTTTCCTACTGAGACTGTAGCTGTACCAGGCTCTTCTTCTAGGGTGTCCATTCACCGGTGAGAACCCCACCCATCCAAGCCCAGCCAAATACTGAGCATGCAGGATGATCTTCAGCTACTTCCTGTCTTGGTTCTTTATCTTCCCACTCCCCTTGAGTGTACAGATGAGGCTGATCACCAAGTCTGCTGCATGCGGGGTGGTGGTGGTGGTGGAACATGGGGTTCCAAGCTTGCAGCTGTGACTATGCATGTGAAGAGCTTGTGTCCTCCCGGGTGACCCTCCCAGGAAGCTTTTACACAATTTCTCCCATATCTCTGGAGAAGACTGGGGACATGGGTCAAGACCACGTGGCAGCATGACCCTGTTACTCATCTCCATTGGGAGTTGTAAGGATATTGGTGGGGAAGGGCTGAACTCGGGTCATTTAAATTACCCATGCAGAACTGGGTACCTTACCCAACAAGCTATAAGGTCGGACTTGCACAATGGTATCCCATCTTCAAGCTGAAGAGATACAGAGAGAACAGCCTCATCAGGTCATGATGCACCTGTGGCTGCATAAACAGTTGGCTAGGATTCTCATGGTGACTGCTCCATGTGGCTGTATTCCCTCCATCTCAGACGTTCTTTGGGAATTTATAAATGAGAAGAAAAACCCATAAGCTTAATTCAAGAATGCCTCTGTGCAGTGTGCCAGCCAGCACCATTCAGACCTAGACAGTGCCATGCTCTAGCACTATTGGGGATGACCCTCTGTCCCGGCTAGTTTTACGTCAACTTGACACAAGCTAGAGTCATATGAAAAAAGGGAACCTCATTTGAGAAACTGCTTCCATAAGATTCAGCTGTAGGGCATTTCTTAATTAGTGATTGATGGGAGAGGGCCCAACCCATTGTGGGTGGTGCCATCCCTAGGCTGGTGGCCCTGGGTTCTATGAGAAAGCAGACTGAGAAAGCCATGGGGAACAAGTCAGTCAGTAGCGCTCCTCCATGGTCTCGGCATCAGTTCCTGCCTCCAGGTTCCTGCCCTGTTTGAGTTCCTGTCCTGACTTTCTTCAGTGATGAACTACAATGTGGAAATATGAGCCAAATAAATCCTTTCCTCTTGAACTTGATTTTGGTCATGGTGTTTCAACCCAGCAATAGTAACCCTAACTAGGACATCCTCAAAGACTGATGACTGTAAATCTTCTCAGTGGACAGATCTTTAGACACCTACAGGCCCACTTTGGCTTGTAGGTGTCTAAAGATCTAATTATGAACTCACTTAATAGCTTGGTAAATGGCTAAGTGATCTGGATGTTTGTCTATTTCAAAACATATGGTGAAGCATAATCCTCAGAGTTATATCAGTACTATCTGGAGTGATGCCTCTGGGAATTGCTTGGAATTAAATGTTAGCAAGTGGTGGAAGCATCCATGAGTGTGTTAGTGGCCTCATAAGAAGAAGAAAGACAGGAGATAACAAGTTTATACTGTTTAACCACGTGATTCCATGTCCCACCTTAGGACTCTGCATAATAGTCCCATCAGTGAGTTAACAAGTTTATACTGTTTAACCACGTGATTCCATGTCCCACCTTAGGACTCTGCATAATATTCCCATCAGTGAGTTGGCTCCCATCAGTTATGGCCCTTTAACCTTGGACTTCCCAACCTCCAATAGTGGAAGATAATCTCTTATATTTATAAAATATCCTGTCTATAGCATTTATTAACCAACTTAGAAAACAGACTAAGATATGAAGAAATTTGGGGTAGGTGTGGGCTGAGATCCACAGTATGAATTATAGCGCCCCCAATGAATGCCTACCAGAGAACATCCATAATGCTCTGTGTTCTCAATGATCAGATGGACAACATGAGCCATGAACACTAGTTGGCCTCTTTCTTTAGCTACCCTGATACCTGTTCAATGTATCAAAGTATGAAATGGCAGCAATTTGGAGGTTGCACTTTTATCATGATGAAAGAATAAATAGTTACCATGCAGTATAGAAACAATACCACTGCCAAGCAGTTGTAAAATGATGACAGAGTGACAACCAGCTCCCACTGAGGTAGAAAGAACTTGAGGCACAGCAGAAAGAACTAAGATAAAAAGCCAAAATCTACACATTCTGAGGCACCAAAATAGTTGACGTTGGGTCAAGCCCATTCCAAAAATTTTAGGAAGAATGGTACATCCTCCTTTTGAGTACATAAAAAATGAATGGCATCTGTATTCCAAAGAGACATCTTGTACCTATATTCATTGCAAGATTAGTCACAATAGCCAAAATGCAGAAATAGCCTAAGTGAATGTTGTTGAATAAAGGAATAAATAAATTTGTAGACTATTACTGTGATAGTTATTAATTGTCAACTTGACACACCTAGTATCCCCTGGGAAGAGAACATCCACATTGTCTATTGGGTTGTACTGTGAGCGTGTCTGTGAGGGATTTAGTTACATCAACTGATATGGGAAGAGCCAGTCCACTGTAGGCAGTGCTATTCCTTAGTCAGGGGTCCCTGAATTGCACAAAATGGAGAAACCATGATGAGCACAAGCAAGGGAGCAAACATTGCACATTGATTTCTCTCTGCTCTTGGCTTTGAATGAAATAAGGACTAGCTATTTGAAGCACCTGCCTTGCTTCTCCATGATGATGGACTGTAATCTGGGATTATAAACTAAATTAGACCCCCTTCTCACCTAAATTGCTTTTTATAAGAGTATTTTAATCACAACAACATAAACAAAACAATTACTCAGCCTTAAAAAGAAGGATATCTTGCTATGCACAATGTGGAGGGACTTAGAAGAAATCAGGCTAAGTGAGATAACCCCAGAAAGACAAATGGTGCATGAGTTCATTTATGTATACGGAATGTTCCTAAAAAGTCAGATTAGGTCAGGAGAGATGGCTCAACGGTTAAGAGCCCTTCCTGCTCTTCCAGGGGTCCTGAGTTCAATTCCCAGAAACCACATGGTGGCTCACAGCCATCTGTAGTGAGATCTGGTGCCCTCTTCTGGCTTGCAGGTGTACATGCAGGCAGAATACCGTATACATAATAAATTAAAAAAAAAAGTCAGATTAGTGGAACAGAAAATTCGAAGAGTTCCATCGATGCCTAGGGTTAGGGGAATAGGAAGATGCTGGTTAAAGGACCCAAACTTGCAATCATGTATGCATAGGTTCTGCAGACCTGAGGCTTGGCATGATGACCAATGTTAATAGCGTAAGGAACATAAACTTCAAATTCCCCGAGAGTCAGGGCGACGATATGAGGTGATATATGATACATATGTGTATACACATATACATACGTTTATATAATTTTAGTTTCATCACAATAATTTCATAGTGTATACCACATCAATATATGTAATACATTATATGACTTATATATACTTTTTATCCATATATTAAGCTTCATAAATATATAATAAAACAAAAGAAGGAAGCTTTATGTTCATTAGGAAAGGCTAACTTCACTTTTTATAGAGTCAGTTTAAGTCTCTCTTTTATGGTTTGGGCTTTGTAGATGATCTGTTTCTACCAAAGTGTTTTTTGTTGCCTGGTGAGGATTGAACCCAGGCCCTCATACATGCTCGGCAAATGCTCTACACACACAGTCCATAGAACTCACAGTGAGACTTAACTCCTAACATAACAGTTGAGGGAGTGCTGATATGACCTTTAAGAGGTAACTGGGCCATGAGTGCTCTCTCATGAAGACATCAGTGTGGTTCTTGCGGCAGTTTTGGGGAAAATGGGTTGCTATAATGTGAGTCAGCTCTTTGGTTCCCTGTGTCCCCTCCCCCCATGCCTCTTTCTTGCACATGCTCACTTGCTCATTTGTTTCTCAGCCATGTTGTGGCACATGATAAATCCCTCAGTCGAAGCTAAGCAAGTGCCAGCACCATGGCCTTGAAACAATAGAAACATGAGTTGAATACTTCTACTCAGGACCCAGGAATTTTATTATAGCAACACAAAATAGGCTAAGACACAACCCTCTGAGCATCACGTGACTTACTTGTCAGGTCAATTTCCCCGGAATCCTTTTGAATACTATTGTCCTGGAAGATGCCTTTTTGAATGCCCTATGCCTGGGGCCTGAGGACTCTCCATCTTCAATGATCAATACAAATGATTTTATCAAAGCGAAATTTCCCTTGCCTGCCCCTGTGCTTTGCAGGTACATCACCCTAACCGGTGCCTCAGTCAGTAAGGATGAGGACGGGGTAGGTAGGTGAGAAGACATTGCGGAAGGACCAGAGAACTAACTGCTGGCTGGCTTCTCTTGTGCTCTCAATCGCCCACTGCTGCCTTTCCGTGGGCTTCTTGCACTGGCTACATTCAGCCTCCCGTAATTCTAGCTTCTTCCCATCCTTTGTTCGGGAGTTTGTTACAAGAGGTCATGATATTCTGGAACAAGCAATCTGAGCAAAATTTGGAATCAGACCTATGTTTCTACCCGATCCATACTCTCTGTGTTCTCCAGGCTAATCATATAACCACTCATAACCTGCTTGACAAAAAGGGTAATATCTACCCTTTATGGCTCTTATCAGAGAAAGATGATGTATATTAAAGGCTTTGAAAACTGCACAGGCATAGGTCATATTGCTCTTGGCCATTAATATTAAAATATCTGTCCTTAATCGCAAAGGCATTGTGGCAGGAGAATGATTTATTACAAAAGATCCTTTTTGCAGTTTAGAGGGGTGACATGAGGGTGACTGCCCAGCCAAGGACTGCATTTGAATGAGCAAAAGTGACTAGCTTTCACTAATTGGACGTGAGCAAATGTGGCATTACTTGGGAGCCAAGGCAGTTAGATACGTGCACACCACCTCCAATTTACTTCCCATTTGAGATGAACGGAGAGGGCTCGCAGAGACTGGCACTTATCAAATGATCCCTGCATCATCATGTGGATAAATGTTACTTGCTGACTAAGAACGTCTTTCTTAGAGCATTGCATAAATTGGGAAGGAACTTCATTTTCTCTTAAGCCACTGAAATGCTGGGGTTGGTTTATTGTGATAACTATTATTCCCTGAAAAGAAGTGAGTTAAAGGGATGGGAAGCCGTGGCTCCACTTGTGGGTACTGGCTGGCAATGTCATCTTTATACAACCTGTGGGACCAGGACGCCCCGCAGGGATGCCTGCAGTGTTGCTGGTTATGGCTGTCAGGCAATTGTATACATCACCTCCACCCTCCATGCATATGTTCTAGAATCTCAGCGTTAGTGCTGGAAGTATAGGCTTCAGAGGCCTTCGGCTGATGTGAGCCAAGAGAGGTGTCCGCTCAATCCAGAGAACTAGCTGTTGTACCTAGACTCACACTGAGGTCCTTCCTCTCTGTGGACTCCAGTCTCAACCCTTCTCCACATTTACTAGGGTTCACAGTAAATGAACTTTAACCTCTCTACAAAGCTCAATGTCTGGGTGATCTGCAAGTGAGCACAAATGGAGTTCATGCCCTGTCTCTCCCATGGAATCAGCTAGAAGACATTTATTTTTTTCATTCTCAACTATCAATAAAATAGACTAGTCTTTAGCCCAGATCTTCCTGCCTGCCTGCCTGCCTGCCTGTGTATGTATGTATGTATGTATGTATGTATGTATGTATGTATGTATGCATGCATGTATGTATGTATGTATCATCTACCAATCATCTATTTACTCATCTATCATCTACCTACCTACTTACCTATCATTTTCTAGTTATCACATCCTTGAAGGACTTATATTCTCAAATCTGTTTTCTTAACCCCAGTTTGGCCAGAAATTTAAGCCTAGGCAAGGACTAAACTCCATAATGCAACAAGATAAGTGATACTTATTTTTTCCTTTCCTTCCCTTTCCTTTCCTTCCTTCCCTTTCCTTCCCTTCCCATCCCTTCCCTTTCCTTTCGTCTTTAACACAAGACCATTCCTTGGCCTTTCTCAGATACACAAGCAGGCCGCAGCTAGCACCCACCTGCATTTCTCCTTGTTGAGTTCCACGGCATGATCCCATCTGGTTCTTTTGTCTGTCTTCCAATGCTGAGTCCTTTTATCAAAGTAAATGACTATGTATTTTGCTTTAAGGTCCCATTCTCAGCGATGTCCTTCTCAATTCCTCAAGACCAAGTCCATGTTGTCACCATTGTGTTCCATGGCCCCTCTGCTCATGCCACACTTAGAGCACTTGGGTGTGGTACAGGGCATTTTTTTTTGCATCCACTTGTTCACAAACCATAGGCTCCTTCCACTACTTAGCTTTTGGAAGGGGCACTAACACACCATGTAATTCCTACCTCCTCACTTGCTCTGACTTGTTTGGGCCTGGAACGGGCTTAGGGCATAACTACCCATCCACACATTCCACACTTACTTTTTCACATTCTCTCTCTCTCTCTCTCTCTCTCTCTCTCTCTCTCTCTCTCTCTCTCTCTCTCTCTCTCTCTCTCTCTCTCATACACACATACACACACACACTACACACACCTACACACACCAAGATATCCTCTACAAAGGTTTCTGTCTTCTGGAAATGCCCTTCTGGGTATGGGAAATTAATTGTATTCTCTTAATTGAGAATTTGCTCTCAGATCCCCAAAGAGAGCTTCTATTAGTTCTGTGGAGTGGAGTTGCGAGGTCATGAAATCACATTAGGGCTATCAACTGAGATGGACTGTAGGCAAGCCAGACAGAGGGGACCTCAGGGAGACGGGGTGTGGGAGAGGTGACGTGGATGGGAGGCAGGGGAAGCAATCTTGGTTTTTCAGGGCTTCCTGATCTGAGTTTCACAGAAACCCTTCTCCACTGGGCATCCCAGTGCTGCCCCCTCTGTTTCTAGAACCATTTAATTGGTTTCTGTCTCTTAGAACTCCAAAACACTGTATTAAAAGAAATTTTATTTCACCTCCTGGATCGTGACTTTCTAGTGGTGAAGAACTAAATCTTCACCGTGTCACCAGAGTGTAACTGAGGATGTGGAGGGTGTTCACTGCAGGATTGATTTTTGAATGAGTGATGAGTAAATGGGTACTGATGCTGAGTCTATGTGGGGAGCGCTGGCTAAATATGGCTTCCTAGCCAAAGCCCTGCCCTGCTGTGCTCTTCTTGTACAAAATGCCCCCTGGCCTTCATCAACACAATTCTTATTACCTGTGTCTTCCAGCTTCTTTAAGTCTGGGTTGTAACAGGTAGCATTTCCCTGAACATATTTTTTTTTGCTTAAAAAAGATGCTATGTCTAGCACATTGACACTTGAGTGTGCTGGGAGATGACACCTTTGAATCAATTGCATCTGCTTCAGCAGATTCACACGATGGCTGGCCCCTGGCCACTTGTTGAAGAAACATGGGGAGAAGTGGACTATGTGTAGAGACATATAAGTAGACCTTTTACTTTTATTTGTTTATTTTTTTTTGAACCAACCCAACATTTCCACCAGCAACTGTCAACATAGTTTAGGACACAAACGTTGTTCTCTTTTTTATTTTTTCTTAAAAAAGGTGTTTAAAATTAAACAGGTGTTGTTTTAATTTAATTATTTCTCTCTTAGAAAATGTATTTATGTTAATGCAGAAAGCCTCAAGACCTGTGGGCAGTTTTGGAGTGTGTGTGTGTGTGTGTGTGTGTGTGTATTAAAGCCAGGACTTTTCAAATACACCAGGAAAAGGTTCAGGAGGCGAGAGTGTCAGTGTATCAGAACTCATTTTCTATGAGCCCGGGCTCCTTGGGAATGTGATGACTTGGATTCTTGGGGCGGGAGGGGTATAAAAATACCCCACAGGCTGGGAAGAGAACTTTCTGGGGTTTAAAAACAAGCAGGAACATGGGGAAATGAGAGATTCCAGTTCCTACCTTGTGAACATGCTTTCAAAAGTGGCCTGAAGGCCGGGAGAGGAGGAAGGAGGTCCCTGTTCTCTTACAAGCCTCTAAATTCTTGCATCACTTCAGGCAGTCTCCTTAGCCTTCTGAGCATGGTGTATTATCGAGAGAGGATGTTGATGCTGGCACACCCCAGAGACAAGACACTCCACATATGATCCACTCCCTTAGAGACCTCCCCAAGCAGATACCTTCTCTCCCACCTCAGACACAAACCCCAGAACACTGGAGAGGTGTTTCCCCTTTCTGTTTCCAGCTGCCCTTGCTCAGCAGGGAACACTCTCATTTCTGTTCCCAACCCTCAACTTGGCAAGTGTCTTGTGGGAGGGCACACATATAGGTGCTGACACACGACACAGAGAAGTACAATGACCTCCACAAAGAAGCGTGTGATTGCTCTGTGGTTTGGGTGTGATGTCAATGCAAGCAGACGAAACGCCTCCTGCACCCTGAGTTGGAGCCAAGGGACAGCTGTGGCCTTGTGAGAGCAGGAGGGTGTGTGTCAGCAAGTCCATCTCCGTCTGTCTGTCGCTCAGACTTGGAGTTCCTTCAGGGCCCTTTGTCACTAACTCCAGAAAGAAAAGACAAGACAATAAGCGGAACTTGGTAGGAAGGTGAAAGCAATCGCAATAACAAATCGATGAAAAAGAGCACCCCAAACCAGCCACGTGGAGATGGCTCAGTCTCACACCCCGACAGCTGAATGAGGGAGTCTTGATGCTTGTCGCTGGAGACAGGGGAAAGCCTGCCCCTCAGGGAATTAGAGTCAAAGGAATAGTCAGGTGACAGAATACACAAGAGAGGGACATGAGTGGAGGGTGGGGTAGAGGTGGATTTGTTGCTGTTGTTGGTTTGTTTTTAATTAAATACTTTGGACAGTGGGTGTCTCCTGCTTTCCATTGGATTGGTTAGAGTTTGGCCTTTCTGTGCGGTGCCAGGGCCTAGGCCAGGCGATGTTCTTGGGGGCTCTGGTCCTGATGCTGCTTCTCCGGGGCTGCTCAACCTGGGAAGGTTGGTGAGGAAGCGCCCTTCTCTTAGGAGAAGTCCTAGGCCTGCCCTGTGGAGGTCTTGCTCTAGCGGTTCAGAACCCCTTGATGTAGCAGTAGGCCTCCAATGTGGCAAAAAGTATGTAGAGGAGCCACAGGCTCACAAAAAGCCACGTTGTGGCCAGCTTGCAGCCACGGGGACCTCCGAGCTCCCCGCCCAGGTGGGGCCGCCGACGGTACAAGAGCACACTGAGGCAGACAAATGCAAAGATGGTGAAAAGAGTGACAGAGAAGGCTAGAGTGCCAGCAGACACATGGAACTCCTGTCCCTGCATGGCCCAGTAGATGGCGGCCACGGACCAGGCCAAGCCAATACCCAGGAAGACGTTGACAGCATTACTGCCAGTGACGTTGCCAATGGAGGCATCTGCATACACATCCTGCAGGGCAGCAGCTTTGCTGGCAAATGTATCTGGAAAAGGACAGAGACAAAGGGGAGCTGTGAGAGGCTGGGATCCACAGGGCTTGTCTTTGAGTATCCCTCATAGGCAGCTTGGCAGCATGGGCAAAGGGACCACTTCCAGCTCTGTCACTTAGGAGCTATACAGCCTTGGATATGTCCAGTGATGGGTCTGGGTTTCCTGTTCCTCATCTGTAGGATTCTGAAGCATCCTAAGAGCTTTTCCTGTCCCAATATTTACCAAGTGGTTTTAGCAAATAAGACTCAGTCATTTCATAGCATCTGCCCAGGGAACTTTCACATCCTGGGAAGCCCCTCGAGTAGATGATTGGTTGTAACCATCAGATGGGCATGCACTTGCTTAACCCTGAAAGTGATTGCACAGTGCCCATGCACTCAGGAGAATCGGGGTCAAGGCGTCTACACAAGGTCACTTAAGTCAGTTAGAGACTTGACTCCAGAATCCCCATGGGAGGGCCCCATCCATTACATCCTCTCATTTCCAAAGAGCTCTAACAAAAGTCACGATACCAGAGGCATGGACCATAGCATAATCTTCTGAAAGCTTCAGTATTGTCAGGTGCTTTCTGGACCAATTTCCAGGCCTTGGAAATGCTCCAAACTATCTCCCCACCTGGTATATCTGGCTGACTCACTGTTACCAAATTTCTTAGCTCTCCCAGAGAAAGCTTCTCACCTCAACTTGGCTATGACCTTGCAGTTTGGCTCTAACCCTCCCTTATTTTTTCCCATATGCCTTTGCCCTCACATCTGCTCCTTTTCCTCTGTCAGCTTAGGTACATCAAGGCCTGGAGAACAGCGAGCACAGGGCATCATCTGATTTCTTATCAGCAGATTCATTTCCATAATAGCTAGACTTGTGGCATCACTAGTACATCTTTAGATGTATCTGTGATGAAGTTTCCAGAAACTATTAGATCCCAAGGGCTGTGACTCAAGGGATGGATAAATCCGTTGATGAAGTCACAATATGATGGTGTTATTAGGAGGTAGTGAAAGGTAGGAGGGACCTAGTTGGGGGAAAAAGCTCACTGGGGTACATATCTTGAGGCTTAGAGCTTGTCTTGGGCCTTTTCCTACTTCCTCATTCTCTGGTCCTTCGTCAACCATGATGTGAGTTGCTTTTTTTTTTTTTCATCACACCACCTTCTCTGCCATGCTGTGTTAACACCCCGAAACTGTAAGTGGAATGAACACTTCTTTCTTTAAGTTTTCCTCTTGAGACTTTTGCCACATGTCACAGCCACGCTGAAGAAATTATTAGGTGAAACTGATCTCCAAAAGGATGTTTCTTTGCTACAAGGAAGTTTGTCCTTGGCTCACCCTGCAGACTCCTGCCTGGTGTGGTTCAGCCCAAGTACTTGAAGCTAGCAAAAGGTCAGAGTTCAGATGCCGTAGACACCCAGATTGAATTAAGTGGAGAGCCTGGCTTAATCTAGTCACATTGTACTGCCTACCTACTGCTTGTCATTCAGGCCTGGTTCCATAGGACCTGCCTTGACCCAGCTTAACCTCAGGCTCTCTGCTTGACACTTTTACTTCCTAGATATGATTAAGTTAAAAAAATCATTTGGGTGCAGTCTCCTTTGCTAGATTTTTAGCCGAGGCCTGAGAAGGAAACATGTTTGCCTCCACTCACATAATAGATTACAACCAGCACAGTTATGCATCAGGCATCCCAGGAGCACAGTAAATATTAGCCTACTAAAGGAATTAATGGATGCTTACTGATGTTTGCCTTTGGGTATTCAGAAGGAAATAAAGAACATGTAATTCCTCACACGAAAGAACAAATCTCAGCTAAGGTTCTTATGCCTGCTCTGATAGGAGACACTTTGCCCTCATAGATGACTACAGGAGCAGGGGGAGGACAAGAAGGTTTGTGGGCATTCCTATAAGGACATTTATTTATTTATTTATCTATTAATTAATTAATTTGTGGTTTTATTGAGACAGGGTTTCTCTGTATTGCTTTGGAGTCTGTCCTGGCACTCACTCTGTAGACCCGGCTGGCCTCGAACTCACAGAGATCCACCTGCCTCTACCTCCTGAGTGCTGGAATTAAAGGTGTGCACCACCAATGCCCTGTAGGGCTCTATAGAGACATTTATAAGCAGGTTAATATTTAATCTCTCAGAGGCTACCAAAGGCAATTGAAAGAACATTATTATATGCATTTAATGTATTGCTTGTATCCTATTAATACAATACAAAGGCTAAGAAACTGGGCCACTTACTTGGCTGGGTGCCATATCCTTGGTAGACCTCAGTTTTTCTGTCTAGTAAGGGCAGGGATTGAACATGTGAATTGGCTATCACCCACAGTGCCTGATGCTTTAGCTCTGAGATGAGGCTGAGTATAGGGGTCATTTGAACCAGGGGAGATCCTTTTTTGCAAACTTAAGTACCTCTCCCTCTCACCTGGCACAGAGGTGCCGAATGCCACGAAAACGACAGCTGTGACAGAATCCTTGAGCCCAATTGTGCAGCCGAAGTGAGAGGCTAGGTCCCCGATGATGGCGGTGAGCATGCCAATAATGAGGATAGAGACCACAAAGCAGGCCCAGCCATGGCAGTACTCCGTGGGGGGCACACAGGCAAAAAGCACCTTCCAGAAGACTGTCAGGAAGTGCATAACATAGTCAAAGCAGGAAGGCAGCCTCTCCTCTCCCGATTCTTCCTCATCCTCATCCCCTGCTGGGGGTAAGAGAAACAGGCTTGAGACAAGGAAGTGAGGTCAGAGCACCATTCATGAAAAAGTCAAGTCCAGCCCACATCACACGGGCATCCTGGGCCAGAATGGGGGTTCAGCTCTCTCTGGACAGCAAGTGAGGAGCAGGGTGTGGGCACCGGTCAAACAGTGGGGAAATGGGAAACAAATCGGCCATGTGGTCACAGGTCAGTACCAATGCAGGGTGCTAAGCAAACATGGAAGAGAGCAAGCAAGCTGTGGACTAAAGAAAAAGAGGAGAGGATGGCAGGAAGAGACTGGGTGGGAGAGCAGGAGGACAAGAAGGGGGCGGGGAGAAAGGAGGCAGGGACAGGACGTGCTTGATTTTCTGGGCAAAGATAACAAAATTGGCCGTGTGCTTGATCATTCTTCACCGAGTGCCTATAGGGCTCCTCTAACCTGTCTACAGCAATGACAACCATAATCCTGCCGTTAGGCATCCCGGGGTGGATGGCTGGCATTCCGGATCATGGCAGTAGTACTCTGCCTCAGGTATCCCATGGGACAGAGCAGGGATGGTCTCTGACTGGCTTTGCTAGGCACTATGTGTACATGTGCCCCTCCGGTGGCTCCCGAGAGAATGTGCTGAGTTACCCGTGCCCCTTTAAGGGTAACTTTCAATGTTTTAGGTTTGGAAAGAACAGAAGTCAGGAATCTGGGCTCTAATTCCAATTTTAAATGAAAGAAATCTTAGCCTGGGGTACTTTACCTATAGTTTTTGAACTCCAGTTCCCTCCTTTGTGAAGGGAGGTGGACTATGTGGCCTACATTCTTTTTGTGGTCTCTTGAGGGGCACAGTAGGGTCATCAGAAGGGACACAGCAGAGTGGATGGGAAAGCAGGGCAGCAGCAGAAGCGAGCCTCTATTCCTGGCTGTGCTTTTGCTCTGGCTCTGGGACCTTAGGGATGTGACCCTGTGGGTTGCTATGACAACAAAACCTCATGGAAGAAGACAAGGCCAGTAGTGCTTGTCAGTTCAAGAGAACGATAGTGTTGCTGAGAAACAAGACAGGGGCGGTTGGGAGACCCTGTCTATCCCCATTCCAGTATCTGCCAATATCTGGAACTTCTGCCTAGGCTGGGACAGTAGGGTGGGGCCATCCTGTAAATGTCAAAGAAATCATCCAGGGTGGAGATTCATCAGAGGACCAGTGCAAAGCGCTTTTGCTAACTCTTACCGTCCAGTCTCTAAACCAGAATTATTTTCCATTTTACAGAAAAGGAAAAGCAAACTAGTGAGATGGTAAGGAATGATGGGAACTGGAATTCTCTGTGCATGTGTTTTGTACTTGCACTTCTGAAAAAGGCAACAGTAGTTCTTTTCAGGGCTGAAAACACTGAAAGCAGAGAGGATACTTGCACCAGTTGACACAGCAGAATCAGTATTTGAAACCTGATGTCACTATTCCCTTTTAGTGCCCCCAATGAAATAGGTAAACATCTGAGCCGGAGCTGGGAAGACCCCACTGATGAGCTCTCCTTGAAGTGATCAGCCACTGAGGGGGCCATGATCTTCTTTCTTGGGGGCTGTCTGCCCTCCTAGCAAGGCTATCCGGAGGGCCCTCTTACCCGCACTAACAGTGATGGCTTCCATGAACTGGTCCCTCCAGGAATGGGTCCCCACAGCCAATGCCAGGTTTGTCTTCTTGATCAGCTTATCCACTGTGCTCTGTCATGGAGAGAAAAACTTGGAATCATAAGATTAGAGTTCTCAAAACCAATGAGGCCTCTCGTGTTACAAAGGAATGAAAGATGCCCCGAATTGCAGGGGTTCTAACATTTTTTCATGAGGTGCTCTTGGATAATATCTTTTTGGGCAATCCCCTTAGTTCCCTTCTCTTTGGTTGCAAATTCTGACACTGAAGTGTTCAGAGGGATGTAACTATAGAGGTTTTTTTGTGGTCTTTTGAGACAGGGTCTCTCTATTATGCAGCTCTGGTTGTCATGGAATTCTCTATATCGACCAGGCTGGCCTCGAACTCACAGAGATATACCTGATTCAGTCTCACAAGTGCCTGGGATTAAAGGTATGGCACACCACACCTGGCTTGAGATGTAACTATAGGATAAGATGTCAATAGACCTTGCCCAGCAGTAGTAAGTTTTAGTATTTTAAAACATGCAATTGTGGTGACACACCCAAGGGTTCTCTTCCCTACTTACTATCATATTTTATATCATGGTTTCCTGTAGTATTCATGGCATACAGATAACTAGTGCTGCTTGTTACACAGCTTGTTACATGTTATAAATGGGGAAACCGAGAGCTTCGGGTGAATATATCATTTGTTCAGTTTCTATTTCACATTCTCAGTGGTGAAATTAGAAAAAGCCTCATATCTTCTATTCCCCACCTTAGTTAGCTATTATTTCATTAGACCTCAGTGATGGTCTGACCTTGAACTCATAGGACTCTTCAATGATGACCTCTAGTTTGGGGTGTTCACCCAATACTGGCTTTCCCATCTCTGCTATTCTCTTGGCCTCCTCTTCCTCCATAGTCAGTTTCCTGTCTGTCACCTCTGCAACAAAAGAAAAATCAGACTACCCTTAGCACCTTTTTTCATCTCCCAGACTTTATAGCTCAGGGACATGGGCAGTGGGTACAAAACAAGCAGCTCTCAAGAACAGGGATGAGGTATTTCTAGTTTCTCTTTATACCAAGGGCTGGACACTCTGTGATCAGACCTCAAACATGCTCCTGGTGGGCCTGAGATATCTCTTTTTGTTTTATTTCTGGGTAGGGAATCTGGCCCAAAGAACTCCCAAAAATGGTACCAAATGAAGCTCTCAAACACTTTTGACAGTGAATGCAGAGCTTGGAAGAAAAGGCAAATCTCATGGTCTTTAACGATTTTGAGATGCTGAATCTGGTTGTCCACTACTTTATATAAGAGTTCTGGGAGATATATGGGTCCAAATGCACTTCCTACTGGCTCCCATTGGTATCTGTTTTCAACGTTGCTGGTGCTGGGCAATGTTTGCGGAGGTATCTTGCATTTCATACAGGTGAATTGGCATCTTGGACAATTCCCAAGAAGCTTCATCGTGTTCAATGACAGATGCCCCAGGATTTCTATATAAGGCAGGGTCATTTCTTCTGCAATGAAAAGAAAACATTGAAAGCAAAAACAAAACAAAGTTCTTCATTTATTTTCTTTATAAGCATTCTCCAAGCCCCTCAGCATCTTGCATCATTTACTAGTGGTCCCTTCTCATGCTGAAGAGTTAAACAGTTTTCCACTTCAGCTGGTGAGTTCATCTTCCAGCCACTTCACCATGAAGACATGTTTTCTGGATTAGAGTGAAATAGAGATTGAATCTTTTTATTCCCCTTTGATTAGAAAATCGCTCTTGGCAGCCTGTTTCTTTCAGAGCCCATTTAAACATCTCCCCATCCAAGTCTGCATTCTCACGTGCAATTAGTTCTTTTATTCAGCTCCTTAATTGCTTTCATTCCACACGGTAAACCTCCCACAGGAATCCTCTAGTCCTTGGATAATCCCAAGGATGAAATGGGTCAGAGGCCAAGGAAGTCTGTTTTAAAAACTTCTGTAGTGGAGGAATCAGTGAAGTGAGAGACAGAGAAACTTGGGTTCATGAGGTTGCAGTGAAAGCAACTCACAGAAGACAATAAAGTAAGAATGTTTTTTTTTCAGTAGAGAGACTTATTTATATAAAGATTTCCTTAGTTAACCTGAATGAGGACAGTTGATAGTGTGCAGGCTCCAGTGTCTGAGCGTGATGCTGGATTCAGTGTCTCTACAACCAATGAATAAGATGATCCTGACAATGACTGGGAGCTGTCCGTAGTGCTGCACCATCGTGGCTCTCTGTTGGGTTTTGAAGCTCTAGGTCTTTTTTGTTTTGTTTTGTTTTGCTGTTACATTTGTGCTTTGACATTTTCTCACACACATGTAATGCATTCTAATTGCTCTAGACCCCTTCCATCATTCTCTATCACCCCATCAAGCCTCTTTCAATCTTACAAGACTCCTTTCCATACTTGTACATTTGAGTTTGATTTTTCAGACCCACTGAGTTAATCTGGGTCATCTGCATTAACGGTGGGTTTGGAATTCTCTTCTAGACACTTGTGGGCTCACCAGTGGTTACTGATGTCAGTGACTCTCTAGTTCCAAGAATCATGATCACAGGTTTGCAGGTTGGGAGGGTCCTCTTGAGTGCCTTTCCCTTCTGTGGTTGGCTGTTGACAGGTCCGTTTTTGTCCAGGGTCAGTGTAGGCAAGTGCAGTTGAATTGAGTTCATAATGATGATGGCTGTACTGTGTCCAAGAGATGACATTCTTCCTATCCTTTGGCTCTTACATTCTTCCTTCTTCTCTTCCACAATGTTTTCTGAGCCTTAGAGGGGTGGTATACATTCCTTGTTTGTGGCTAAGCACTCACCTTGGAATATTTATACTCTCTCTCTCTCTCTCTCTCTCTCTATATATATATATATATATATATATATATATGTGTGTGTGTGTGTATATATATATTCTAACAGTATCACCTCACTTACTTAATTTTATATGGGTCTCTGATGAGTTCATTCTGAAGGCAAATCTGAGAATCTGAATGTGCTGGGACTATTTATAAGGACAACAGCCCTAGAAACTGAACTGCAAGGCAATCTGGAGGGAGGGACCCTTAGAGAAGACAGGCTCCTTAAAGAGTGAGTAGCCCTTTCTCTTCCTTTTGGCTTCAGCATCATATAACACTGCTTGTCTCAGCGGTAACAGTGTTAATCTGCTCCTCCCTCCCCAGCTCCCTCATGTAATACTTTACATGTGCCACAAGAACTTTATACTGATATAATGAGCTCTCCAGTGACACATAAATGTACCTGTCTAACCCCTTGTCTAGCTATCAATCTAGTACTATATCCATCTGGCATATTATTGATCCACCTGCTGACCTGTCTACCCCTGTGGTGACAGTCACTTTTTCTATCTAGCCTTCTGCAAAAATCCCTTTGTCAAATAACCAATCCTCTATCATCAAGTCACCCACAGCTCCACAGAGGCACTCTGTACATTTCTGTTAATTGACTCACGCACCTTTCTATAAACCTCGGCTTAGTGTCTTGGCAATCCTCCCCTTTTTCTAATTTTTATATGATGGTCATAACTTTAAGTTCGAGTTATGTTAATTTCTTCAAGTTCCAAACTTAAAAGATGAATGATAATGATTCTGATTGAAAAGAATAAAGGAGGGGTGATCTTGATATGCAGGCTGATTAAACAAACTCTCATTTCTAGGAATAGAAAGGGAGAGAGGTGGGGAAGGAGGTAGAATATAAATAAGATGGAAGACTGGACAAATATTGGAAGAGCAAAGAGCTTTCCAGGATAGACAAGTATAGACTGTGAATGCTCTGTCAGCATCCCCACAAAGAAGCAGTGCTGTGGCTATGGCTCTCACTCTAAGGTCCTTGAACTTGGTGGGATAGCTCAGGATAAACACATTTACTCTCTTTCACCACCAGGCACTGTTAATCGTGTTCTCCTGTCCTGTCAGAAAGCTCAAAATCAGAACTTGAGATTTCTGGTGGATCGATAGCCTAATCAAGTGCTCCTGAATCAGAGGTTTATAGTTGTAGGACTTCCCTGTGCACTTTATATGTCCACTGGTGTTTGAAATCTTGTTGAAAGTATAACGAAACTTAAGCCAAATGCAAATGTGTGTGTTAGGTAGTGAAGGCACGAACTGGAATGAAGAAACTTGAACATATTCATGTGGGGTAGAGAAAGACCAATGCCCCAAGAGGAGAGTACAGAGCATAGAGCCAGAGCTAGCCCTTATCCCTTTGGCATAAAGATAGGCAAGAAGATGAAGAGGCCGTAGCAATGTTTTCCCAAAAGGAAAACATATTAACTATGTGCACTTTTTGCTTTAGGCTCCAAGGAGGCAAATGATCTTACTATACCCATTGCAGAGGCCCCAGGGGTGGCCTGTGGGTGACTTCTTGGAACACCAGTGCACTCTGTAAGATCTTTTGCCTCTTAAACAGCGTGTGTGTGTGTGTGTGTGTGTGTGTGTGCGTGCGTGTGTGCAAAGAACAGATGAAATGTAAGATGTCCTTTTAAAACATACTGAAACTGCCTTGTGGCGCCCACTCCATCTGCATCAAGTACAGTATTGCCAGACATGGAGGGCGGTTTTCCTCTCTGGTCCTGAGGCTGCATGCTGTTTGTAATGGGCTTCCACTCATGCCAGCTAACTTTCAAAGTAGGTCCACATCCTACCAGGATCTAAATTCTGAATGAGAATCTTGCCAAAAATCTATAGATGTCTTTTTTTATCCAGAGTCCTGTTCCCACTCATAGTTTTGCTGTTTGGAGCATATGAAACTTTAAGGATAAATGACAAATGAGTCCAAATGTAGAAATTAATGTCTCATCTGTGATGTGTTAGAAGTTTTCCAGGGTCAGTAAAAGCCTCTCTCTATATATTTTGAAACAAACTGCCTCTCCTGGTCTCAGCAGCTCTTGGTTGTTTCTCCCTGGGTCCCTGGGGTCAGTCTTTCCTTTTGAGTTATATGTCAATCCCATTGGAGATTCTGCTCCTAACTCTTGCTGTCTCCTCTCCAACAACGTAAGAGGCAGATGAACTGAGATGCAGGGAAATCTATGACATACCGTCTTCTCGGTAAGATATTTTTTAACGACTAACTGTACATTTTCCCACATTCACTGATGAAAATGATGCTTAAGGAATCATCTACTTCTCCACAATTACTCTCTGTGAGGAGTCTCTCAGTCATTGGGAGAACCCGTCAGGTTATCTTGACCTTGTAGTTCCTGTTAAGTAACGTAGTGGACATTGATCTTAAATCAAGTAAAGGCACTGGCAAGAATATAACAGAGGGAAAGGCAGACACCTCTTACCTGGAGATAACAGGAGCGCTGTTTGCAAATGAATATCAGGGAAGGGGGAGAAAGAAAAGCAAAGAACATTAAGGTCCCATCTTGAAAGTGTCCCCAGGCTTTGTGGTTCCTGGCAGCATAAGGAAGGCAGTGGGCTTAGTAAGGGAGAGCTCAAGAACACATGCAGACAGCAGCATTTGAACATGCGCAGCAAGAGCAGCAGCAAGAGGCGTGAGAAGCTGGGACGACCTCTGAGCAGCTTACAAGGAAGTTACCCCCACACCTTCCCTGAAAAAGGGTGGAGGCCTGAGGATGACAGCACCAGGGGGGTGAAAAAGACTGTGATTCAGTCTAGCTGTCATGAACACAGCGTGTGGTTTGTAAGCCTGTCAGAGTAGCTGGCCCTCTGATGGCAAGTAGAACACAGGGCTTGAAGGTGAGGTCCAGCGAGCAGCATTCATGAGTAGGGTGGTGCTCCCTTCTATGATTCCCAGTCTTAGCCTTGCAATTGGACCGTTCTCTGCCTCCCAGTGCCCATAAGGTTTTCATAGTCACAAATGGTACATTAGTTACAGTTATGGCCAGGGGCTTTGATTTTCCCTAAAAGAATAATATAAGGAAAAGATGTATGCTCTAGACTGTGGTCTCTGAATGAGTTACAGCAATATCTTGAAGGTCAGAGCCATGGGATCCTACTTTGTAGCCCTGTCTAGTCTTATTCTTGAACTTAGTAATGCTCAATAAAGGCTTGTTGTTTGTGATTTTGGCAATTGATAGTCTTTTTGTTCAGAAAGGGTTGGTGAGGTCCTGATTTCAGGTATTCTACCACAGGGAGACTTCAGATCAAAACTTGTATGGGATGGGGGATGATAAAGGAAAGTCTCTACATGAACTGGGGAAGAAAGTAAATAACATAGACAACACAGAATGTCTTTAGCTTATTTTTTCTTGTGCTAAACTCTCTTGTCTCTAAGGTAACCTGACAGATTCTCCCAATGAATGAAAGACTCATCACATGGAATGAGAGCTTAGTTTGTGCTAGACTCTCTTGGACTTCAAAATGCACAAATTAAAAGGAAATTCTTGTGAATTTCACCCACATTTTCATCCTGATTGTATGTGTAATTGTATACCCCTTGCTCCTTGGCTCTTGTTAGATCTGGAAACATCTTGCTACAGACTCCTGATAGAGACTGACAAGGAAGGAGAGAGTATATGCGGGGATATCTGCATATCCATTCTTCCAGTAACCTCAAGGAATTCAGCTCATGCCTGAGACCCAAAACTCCACATCCACAGCCACGGAAGATATGTGTGGACTCAGAATCTACATGGTGTTTAAGCAGCTGAGCAACAGTTGATTTTCCTAGTTGTTTCCATTTAGACCATGAAAGTAATTAGTTGGTCAGTGGATATTCTCATTACATTGACATAGACAGCCAGGTAGATAGTTTATTTTGCTTCTTCTACGGCTTGGTCTGCAAGAAGAATACTTCAGGCCCTAAAGTTCAGGTAGGGGGTGAAGATCCCAAAACATCAGTGACCCAGGCAAGCCAGACATTCTCTGCTTCTTGTTTTCGTGAATCTGAGGTTTCTAATTAAGAAGTAACAGAAGCATCTGTGAGATCCATGGAGGTCAACAGTGAGTGACTGACTACCACCAGGGTGTTTTTATTGTTTTCCTATGTATGGCTCTTCAAGCTCGGGCGAGAGTTATTCATCCCACAGACACAATTAGGAATGAAGATACCTCAGGAAATATGTGGGGTTGTGGCCCTGGACAAGGTGTGTCCCTGGATGTGGAAAGAAGAGAAAGAAACAGGTCCTGCTATTGGCTAGTGCTTCCATCTCCCACTGGAGACTTCCTCCGGCCAGGCACTGACCCGCTAGCCCTGACAATGCATCAGCTCATCTTTGCTCACACTAGCCCACTTCCACACTCTGGGGCTCACTCCACACCAGAGCAATTATGTTTCCTCTCATCCCCTCTTTTTCTCCCCTGCTACAGACCATGCAGAACCTTTAATATCACCTCTGAAGGCTGTTGTGTTTGCTCAGAATAGAGTCGCCTATTTCAAGTCCAGTCATTTAAAAAAATCCTATTGTCATTTTGACCATGCAGAGACGATGCCAGCCTGAATGCCTAAGTCTCTCCTAGATAGTGGTGATAATGAAAAGCAATTTTCTCTGTACTGTCTCTCACTCTGAAAACAGTAGGGCATCCTGCAAATCAGAATGGATTTTCATTTGACTCTAGATCTAGACAATTGGGTTTTATAACCTTTCACCTCATGGTCTGATGCCAATATCTGGAAGAACTAAAGAAACTGAAAATTAATGTTTCAGAGTCTAGGGCCTAGACCATAGGGCAGGAGGCTGGGGAACCCAGACATTTCGTACTGACAACTTCCATCTTAGCACTTTGGTTTTTGGGAAAATCTGGGGGAGTATCACACAAAAAGTCTTCTTGTCTCCTTCCACCTTCCCCAGGATCAGGCTTCACAAAGATTTTTCTGGATTCTTCTTGGTTAAGTAATTCGGTGCCAAAGACAACCTCAAAAGGGGAGCAGCCAGAGGTGTTTGCATTCAGATGGGTCTCCCAAAGAGCACAAGGCTTATCTTAGGACACTTTCTGGCCTACTTTTGGTAGGGGACTCAAGAGGAGGCAGGAAATAGCTGCTTATAATGGTAAAATAAAGTCATGGGTGGGCTTCTCATCTCTTCCTCCTGCCTGGAGCCGCTGCCTTGCTCTCAGATGCTCTGTTCCACCGTGCTTTAATCTTCCCCTCAGTGAAACTGTTTTACATGGGCCTTGGGGATCTTTTGTTTCCAGGCAGTCATAAAGATGTGTAGTCAGTACGCAAAGGAGGTGTGATGGGAATGAGGTAGGGCAGGCACTGAGACAATTTCTAAGAAAATTCTGGAAAGAGTGGGAGCTGGAAGATAGGCTGTAGTAGTGTCAGAGGCAGCAGAATGAGATTATTTTTCTTCTGGCACTCCCTGGTGGCCAGGCTGGTGGGAACATCTTACTCAGAGGGCAAGGGAAGTTTGAGCTTGCTTTGCTTCACGGATGCTAGATGCGTCCAAACCAGTGCTGGCCCAGAACTGGCGAGTTCTGCAGATGGTTCCAAAGGATGATGACAACTGACCATTAAGTTTGAGGAGAAGACCTGTAGGAACGCTTGGAAAGTGTCACTGTTGACCTCACTCTCTTAGATCTGTCCTTGTAGCTTCCTGTTGATGAATGTGAAACCACTTAAGTATAGCCGCCCCTCCTAGAAAAACAGATGTTTTTGCATTCCCATCCTACTCCTCCAACATTTTCAAAGTGGTAGCTTCTGATCATTTTCATTAAGTGAAGAAAGCATCCCTTCTATTTTCCCTGGTTGCAACAATGCCAGCATCATTTTCTTAAGGATGAGCCTTTGTCTGGGATGATGAGACTTATGTCCGGAGAAAACGAGGAGAGAGTCTACTTCTCTAGTTGGAGGAGAGAATTGCCTTGAGGTCTGAGCATTATCTTCACTAGCAGATGCTAAGTGAAGGCAGGTATCCATTAACTGTCTGTCCATTGGCTGTCTTTAGCATCTTGGTAATCAAAATCACTCCGTTGAGAGTTCCTTTCTTTGGTAATCATAAATAAATACTCTGGACTTACCCGAAGTCTGTTCTTTACTAGGATCCATGGGTTCAGGGACCATTTGAGCCTAAAATAACTTACTTTCTCTTACAGATTTTCAATTTTCTGTTTTCATTATCCCAAAGGATCCCACATAAGATACCTTACTTTAGTTTATGAGAAGGTAGAATGGAGTGAATGGGATGTCAAATGGAGAAAGGAGAGCTTGGAATTCCATGTTTCAGGGCTACTTCAGAAAGCCAGCTATCTCCCAGAGAGCTCTGAGACCATGGCCAACTGGTATACTTCCCCATGCCATGGTCTACCCAACTGGGGATAGCCAGATAATGCACTTACCTTTAGGAAGAGCAAAGAGGCCTGTGGGCCACTCTGCAAGTGAGCAGCCTGCCAAGCATTCAATAGAAGTTGAGGGATGCAGCAGAAAATGGTCAAAGCATTATAGCAACATGGGTCCCACCCTTCCTCCAAGAACCAAACAACCACTGTCAATCCCAGCTAGACAGAGAGGTGGCAAGGAAGGGGCACAAGCATGCACAACATCACATTCCTTTCTTTTTCTTCTCCTCCCCACCCACCAAGGAGTTTTCACACTGACAAGTATGGCATTGGGGCAGAGAATAGGGGACAGTGCAGGGAGGGGACAGTAACAACTGGATAGCACAACACAGAAATAATTCATTAGGGCAATGAGGAGTTGAGGCTGCAGTATTGTCCAGAAGGTGGGAAAGGAGGAATATGGAAATAAACTATGGCTAAGAAGGCAGAGATGACACCGAAACAGGGTGGGAGCGAGAATACAGGAGGGAAAATTTCTGTCAATAGGAGAAGGAGGAGAAAGGAACAAAAGGTGGGGGCAAAAATAGGGTCACTTTTTCTTTTTTATTGTTTCCTTGTTTGTTCAAATTTCTTTTTTTTCTTTTCTTTGTTTTTTCTTGGTTGTTGCTTTGATTTTTAAAGAATCTCACACCTGATATTCCACGTTCCATCCATTTCGGTTCACCAAGGGCAATGAAGAAATTCTCTTGCCTTTCGTATTCCTCCTCATCTACTATTTTAACCCTTATGGTTTTCCTGTAGGGACAACAAGAGAGAGAGTGTCGACTAGGTGGGCAGGTTTGTTGTTCACCTGGACCGCAGACTTTAATAACCATTCCCATCACTCTTGGTACATGCAGCCCCGTCCTGCCATGGTGGTCTTAGACAGGACTATGGTGGATTGTGCTGTCTTACAGAAAAAATGCTCTTAGCTTTTCTTGTCTCCTCGGTCACAGTCGTTCTTATAGGTGAGAGGGAAAAGGAACCAGGAGACAAGGACAAGTGGGCAAAGGGAGCCAAGAACAAAGAAGGGAGGGGAAGAATCATGGTGGGGAGGAGTCATTTTAGATCCTGCCAATGGTTAGTAGGAATTAAGTCGGGCAGCACATTCCATTGTTGTCACATGGTAACGGGAGCATTTCTTTAGGCATCAAGTAAATGACCTGCCTACTGGGAATAACCCAGAACCCTTCTACAATGAAGACTGCACCTGCAGAACCTAGGGCTTCAGTCCCTTCTTTTTCCTTCATAAAAGTATTTATGAAGAGGGAGATTAGAGAGGGGGGAGAGAAAGAGGGTATGGAGAAAGGGAGGAAGAGTTCTATTAACTTTCTCATTCTTTATCCTTTAGAGGAGGTTCAGGAGTGGGGACCAAAATAAATGTTACCTTCGATATGATACAGGAATCCCACACTATTGACATCCCTGTTGTAGAGGGATGCTGTGTCCCATGGCTGACCTAAATGATGATTAATCTGGGTTCAGAACACAAGGTTGGGGAGATAGCTGTCTATTTCTGGGTATCAACACAGTGGAGTGTCAGTTAGAAATAAAAGCTAGTTTTGTTTTTTATTTTTGTGTTTTTCTGAAAGATACTTCACTTCAAATATTCACTTGAACCTCATCCAGTCACATGGTCATGTGGAAGAGGTTCCAGCAGGGACCTGAATTTTCATGTTTATCTTCTCTTGGAATGTCATAGAACCACAGTGGTGGTGAGCAGG
Source organism: Mesocricetus auratus (assembly GCF_017639785.1). NCBI lineage: Eukaryota > Metazoa > Chordata > Mammalia > Rodentia > Cricetidae > Mesocricetus > Mesocricetus auratus. The sequence continues at coordinate 35,731,978 of NW_024429186.1, read as the reverse complement.
GCCAGTTAAAGATATATCTGGAATTGTTATTCTCTGTGGGTTATTTGTTACAGGGAGAACATTGGGACCCAATTCCCTCAAAGGGAAAAGAGAATAAGTGACAATTTAAATGTCCTCAGATCCTCTGATGTTCCTTTGACATTCTGAAGACATGCTTTACTTTGTTACCAATAAAACACAAGCAGTACTGAGTTTGTGTGTGTGTGTGTGGTATGTGTCTGTGTGTGTGCACATGTGTGTGTGTGTGTGTGTCTGTGTGTATGTGTGTGTTTCTGTGTGTGTGGTGTTTTACTTAGGATTCTTTATATACCTTGTTGGGTGAGCAAAATCATTGAGCATTTGGACATGTGAGCCTGTTCTGCTACCACAGGACCTCGTACCAGGTTGAAGTGAGCCCAGCTTAGAGAGCCATGATGATGGTTTGGTCAAGGAATACTGATCCCTCATCCAGCATTGTTAGAGCACAACTTATCCCAGGAAAGGATTGTCTGACTTCCTCTTGGAGGCCAGAGCCATACAAGGCCATTCAGCTACACAAGGACAAGCACAGCTCTGTCCATTCTGAAAAGTCTCATGGGCTCGTAGGGAAAGCTTCACCTTAGATCAGAATTCTCTCTTTGCTCTTCCCTCTGCCTCCACGTCTAGCTCCCCTTAATAGGGAGAGTAGAATACGGCAAGAAGGCCTTTGACGAAGACCTCTACTTTAAGTTCAGTCAAGGTCAGGGAGAGAAACAAGCTTTGATAGCCGAGACGTGGCAGGTAAGATGGCTCTGAAGGACTCTTTGGGGAGAGTGGACAAAGTATGGTCCAAATATATTGGCTTTCAACTTCCTGGGACACAAACTCAGCTTTGAGAATGATTTTACTTGTAGAAATCTGTACTGAGAGTCTGTTTCTCATGATTCCTCTGTCTGTAAACCTACCTGTCTTTCTTGCCTCCATAGCACATCACAGAGAGCCTCATTTGCTGTATTCTTAAAGAGTTGGTTCTCCCTCCCTCCCTCTCTCTCTCTCTCTCTCTCTCTCTCTCTCTCTCTCTCTCTCTCTCTCTCATCTACTCACCCATATTCATTTTGCCACCCCAGAAAAATTGCCATCGATTTTTGAAGACCCCTCTGTGAATACCATGTGACAGGTTGGCAGGTGTTAGGACAGAGAAGTGAGCACAACAAGAGAGGAAGAACGAAGGAAGGTAGAAGGCAAGAGGGAGAGAAGGAAATGGAGTGGAGAGAGGAAGAAAGGAAGGAGAAAAGACTGTTATTGTTAGTGTGGAGGACAGGGTACTACACCTTTCTGAACACTCATATCCACCATGCGGGGGCCCATCATCTCAATGAAGTAATTCTTGTTTTTCTCATACGCCTCATCATCAATTACCTTGATGTGAATTGTTTTGCTGTGGGTGGAAAAATAAAGTATCATAAGCAAGGGGCAGAATTGGGACAAGGTCGCTGGAGAAGAAGCAGAAAGAGAAGGAGAGAGAAAGAGACCCAGAAAGCTCCAAGTTGACCCCAACTCCACAAAGTGCATGGAGGGGTGTCTGTCCTGAACCTCATCCAGCCTCAGTAAGTCCTCTTGGGTTTCATGTGGCTGCATGTTGTAACCATACTTGAAGACTGGGGAAAGCCAAATGCTCCAAGTTCCAATCCCAGAAATGCTATGTGATCTTGGACCAACAATTTAACCATTAGATGAACAAGACAAATAATGTTTACGTAGTATCAGGGATTGTGCACCACCCCCTTTATCCATTAGGGATATGTTTCAATACCCCAGTGAACATATGAAACCGTGGGTAGTACCAAACCTCATATATGCTACCTGTGCATACCTAGAAGTTCAGTTTATAGATAAGGCATGGTATGAGATTAACAACTAGTGATAAAATACAAGAATTGTAACGTTACCAGTTGGATGTGGTGATACTCACTTGTAACCCAAGTATTCAGAGGCTGAGGAAGGAAGATCACAGTGAGTTTGGGACCAGCATGGACCACATAGTGAGTTTGAGGACAACCTGGACTACAAAACCAATTCTCTATCTCAGAAACTAAGCCAAAACAAAAATACTCACAATACACTATAATAGAAGCTATTGAAAATTTATGAATGGTTTATTTCTGAAGTTTCCCCTTTAGTATTTTCAGACAGTAGTTTGTCATAGGTAACAGGGACTGTCTGGTCCTCACACTTAAAATTTAAAACCATTAGTGACTATGCATTGTATCTAGTAGTGAGTTTCACTGTGACATTTTCAGATATATCATGCTTGCCAGCATCCAGTCCTCACAGCCCCTGTCTCAGCGTCTCCTCTCTCCCTATTCCCCATAGTCTCTCTGAAGACAGATGAAAGGCTCCTGCATACATAAGAAGATTGCTCTCACAGGGCTTCTTATGAGGCCCATTCTTCATCTCTTTGCTTTTGGAACAAGGAAGAATTTTTTCTTTACTTCTAGAACCAGCAGATGATGATTGAAAGTGCTTATTTTATACAAAGAACAGAAAGAGAGGGACAAATAGGCCTGTGGGAATCCTGCCCAGAATAGTAGATGCTCTCTCCCTTTTGTGTGGTGGTGGAGATCACAGGGAGCCAGGAGAGAACTGCTTGGTTTGCGTCACACATTGTCTAGTTCACAGTGACTGGGAGATGCTGTCTACAAACGTGATGCTATAGTGTGGGGACAAGAGGGAAGGCTACATAACTCTGTAACTGTCTGAGTTGGGACCAGTGTCTAAGTTCTACAGTGATCCTTTGGCCAACACCACCCCTGATATCCCACATAGCTTTGTGTACGAAAGAATGTGTAGGTAACTATTTTGTGCCACCTACCCACCCACCCCCTGCTTCTCCTTTCTCCAGTTGCCTTAAAAAGACATGGAAGCCTATGCCTCCAAGCTGTTGCTTATGGTGGGGTATTCCAGGGCCAGACCCAGCCCATACATGTCACCTCCACTCAATGTGGCACTGGTGCTATTGTGGCATAGAACTTCACCTATCTGTAGCATAGGTGTGCAGAGCTCCGCAGAACCTTGGTCTGCTCCCATCAGCAGTTCCCTTCCAGACATCCCTCTAAAATCAACCTTTGCAGAGGAGACAGAGGTATTCTGATCCAATATTTCTTCTTTTTAAACGAAGCACAGCTATCTCTATACCCTAACTTGACACAAACTCTTTGTTCCCCGAAGCCGCCCCAAGTCAACCATAAGAGTTTGCTTACGTGTCTATGGCTTCTCTACTAACCTCACTCACTCTGCTGAAGTGAGTGTAACAGTTGCCCATCCTGCCCTGGACCATACCACAAATTGCTTACAAAATGACACTGTAAACCTTGACGACCTCTGTACTCACTGCAGTCCATGAAACCCTGGGTAGCTACCATGGGAAACAACGTCCTTGCAGCCCATGAAAACCACAGCACTATGGCTTTTCTTCTTTTGGGGACTGATAGCTTGGGTTGAAATCTTTCTTCCACCCTCAGCATCTGGGTAATCTTGGTAACCTGATAAAGTCCTCAAGATGTAACATGTTCCAAGTGTGGAGTCTCAAGTGCAAAATGACACAGCAGCGTTTGCTCTGTAGTGTCGCCCTAACAGCAAGGAGGTATGTTCTCTGCTGAGGGTTTACCAGATGGAAACAATTACCACAGAACATAGCAACAATCCAGTTTGAGAGTCACACGTAAGGGGATCTTTTCATCTCCAGTCATTAAGTCAGAAAATAAGGGGGCATCAAAAAATAGTACTTTCGGCAAATAGAAGTCAGGTCAAGAAAGGGCTGGATAAGCCAAGATAATATATCCCTAAATGGATTATTACAGGGGATTGGAGTGCTAGGAGGCTACAGGGAGAGACTCACATTCTCTCAAAATCCGGCCTCTGCTATCATCAGTGACAGGCTCAGAGCTGGATAGAACACGTTATACAACGTGGCTTGTGTTTGTTTTGATGTCAAGTGAACAGATAAACAGAAAAAGAGACTCCACGGACATCAGAGTAGAAGACAGGAGGAAGGAAGACAGGTGCTGAGTAGCAGAAGGAGGAAACGGAGCTAGCTGGCTGAAAAGACCAGCTGGATGGTGGGTTGGGAGAAGGAGGCAGGGTGTGGGGTTCCCCCAGGGAGCTCATTCCTGGGAAAGACATCACATCTGTTCCCACTGAAGGTGTTACCCTGATTGGAGACTCGAGAAATCCCTCACAGCTCCCCCAAACTGGCAACGTTTTCATTTCTGTACCACACACAAGTGAGAACACAGAACGCTAACTAGGAGTCACCAGCTGGGCCTCGAGTTCTTTCCAAACTCGTTCCCTTCACTTCAGTCAGTGGCATAGTCATCTATCCTTGGCTCTGGCCCTGAACCTGGAATCACCCCTCTCCCATTCTCTGATTCCATCTTCCCTCCTCCCCACCCACCTCCCGCCCCAAATTCCTTGGCCATCACCCTCCCTTCTGCTACCAAGATCAGGACACCTGGCCTCTCCCTTGAGCGGCTGCAGCCTCTGAAGAGACTCTCCTGTCCTAGGCTGTGCTGCTTCTCCCTTCAATTCCTTCCCCACATTACAGCCAGGGTGACAGATTTAAAAGGCAGTGTAGCCAGATATGGCGGCACACACTTGTAACCCTCCAGAGACAAAAGGAGGACTGCAAGTTTGAGACCAGGCTGACCTACATAATTACAGGCTAACCTTGGCTGCCCAAAGAGACCCTGACTCAAACACCAAGTCCAGATCCTGCCGTATCCCCTGCTGTTGGAGTAAGCAAAATCCTTCGTCCTAGAGGAGCTTCTCCACCCAGCGACACTGAACTCGAGATCTCACTCATCACAAGATCCCCTTGCTCTGCTCCCAGGCATCGTGTTCTTTCTGTCCCTCAGATGGCGTTGATTCCCACTCAGAGTAAGCTTACTCGTGTTCCTTGTGTGGGATGCTCTTCACCCACCCTGGACTTATCCTCATCTGTTGGGCTTTCTTGTCCACGTTGCCTCCCTGGAGAAGCCTTCCATAGCCACCTTAGCCCTGAGAATCGCCTCTCACCACAGACTGCACTGCATTCCATTCCATCACACAGAGGTGTGCTCATGGTTTGAAGTTAGCTTGTTGGTTACCATTTCCTGTCAGTCCGTTCCCACTTGTGTGTCAACTCCGGGAGAGCAGGGACTGAGCCTGTCTTATCTGAGGCTTCAATCCCTGCTTGGCACATGCCCAGCACACAAGACACCCTCAGAAAGATCTTGTAGAGTAATGACTGGTGAGTGGTTGCTAACACACCTAGAGTCTCATGTCTTTCTGCTATAAAAACTTGTGACAAAGGGTAAAAAATACTTTGATGGTTACTGTGATGGCATGCCCAAGGATTCTGTGGGACACAATGTCTGGGAGGCCAGTTCCACTCAGCTGAGACCTTAAGCTTACATAACATTCTCCATTTGTCCACTCTGTGGAAGATGGTATCCACAACCAACATTGGAGCCATTAACTCAGGTGAGGAGTTCATAATGCTTCATTCTGTGTTACCAGTTTTTCCTTCCTGCTCAGTGGCTGCTTATAAATAGACATGGACACAGGCTATCAGCTGTCTGGAGAGCCGGTGATACCATTGGAGGCTACTGGGCCAACATCTGCCTTTCCTACTAGCCTTCTGCTGAGAGTTGCCAGAATATGTGGTGTTCCCAGCTTGGGACCTGGCTGTGCCTCTTGGAGATAACTCTCCTGGGAGATCTCCCAGTAACCCCAGAGGGATTAGGAAAACATTTCCAAGGCCTGGCTGGCCTCTCAGAACATTGCTCTGCATGGAGGGCACCCAATTTGAATGAGCCTCTGGATTTCATTACTTTTTGACTATTGAGTTCCTTTAGATTAAAGGGGCATAAATGGCATTTGTTAATTGAATGATACATCAGAGAACCACCCTGTGATGGCCCTCCTGGAAAGTGATCTCTGCAAGGGTCATGTCCAGTTACTCTCAAAGCACAATACAGCCTCCAGTCTCTGTAGCAATGAGCAAAGCCACAGGTCACCTCTGCATTTATAGGCCTGCTGGAGACCCACATTTGCCCCAAATCGGCCCAAGGGAGCGGAGTTGGAGGGAGACAGGAAGATTCACAGCTCCAATTCCCTCTTCCTTCTACGTCAAGAAGAAAAGTGAAAAAGCAGCAGTGGTCTAGGAATAGATGGTGCTGTGCCCTGAAACTGATAAATCCCCTTCTTGGAAAGGCAAGGGGACTAATCTATAAAATAATTTATTTAACAGTGTGTCTGCTCCCGACACTGCAGACAGAAAATGGCTGGTTATCTGATTCATGGCTTTAGAGATGTTAGGTCTCTCTTTCTGGCTCTCTTTCTCTGGCGGGGATCTTATTTTAAAGGATAATTTTGATCCAAGCAGGAAAACATTTTTTATTGTATAGACATAAAACTTCAGGGGAAAGCCTTCTAACACTTAGCACGAGAGAGCTGCGGGCTCCATAGGACCCGTGTCAAGCCCAGTCAAAGGCTCTTCACCTTCCTCTTCACTCCCTTGCCCACCCGAGCATCTGCAAACCTCTCACTTTAGGCAAGTACTTTCTAGAGATGCTGCTGAATAGAAAATCTAGGAAAGATTGCTGTGCCTGGGTTAGACAGAGGGACTCCTTCAGTTAGAGATTCAGCTATATCAGGGATTTGCTGACACGATAGACATTTTCTTGACTGAAACAGACAGGGACCAAACTAAAGCAATGTTGGCAATACTGCATGACCGCTGGGCTCCACAGAGCCTCCTGATATTGGGGCAAGCACAACAGACAAATTTCTTGAAGAATAGAATCTCAAAACATGCTTTTCACAAATGCAGGGAGTCAGAGATCATGAGACCTTTACACGAGCTGAGGAGGCTTGGGTGCACAGTGTAAGGAGACAACAGAAATCTCGGCACTCAAGCTAAATGGCATCATAATACTACATTACAAAAATCAGAGTTAATGGGGAAAATCCATCATGAAAGAAATGCCACGTTTTGGATGAAGACAGGTTCCCAAGCTGCACCTGCATAGCTCTCTTCCCTTGGTTTTTGTAATTGCAGATTTCATTCAAATACAAAAGTATGCATGTGCTTGTGAATGTGTGCATGTTTGTATGTGTGTTCATTGTGTCTCTGTGTGTGTATAAGCATACGCATGTATACATGCATGCATGCGTGTATACATGAGTGCATGGGTGTGTGCATGCTTGTGTGTTTGTGTGTGAGCACATCTCTCTGTATGCATGTGTGTGTGTGCATGTGTGTGTGCGTGTTCCTCGTGTCCTGACACAGTCTATTCTTTCATTAGTCAGGGTCTTTCTGTAGCTTTGAAGAGAAAACTGTTAGTGTTATGTGTTGTTGAACTGCCAACCAAAGATTTAAAGATAGATTCAAAAATAAGCCCTCTTCTGCAGCCTGGGGCTCATTGTTCAGAATGAGTTTTGATACATATGAGAAGGATTGTGATAACAGAGAGCTCAAAGTGATGATGGTGTTCGTACAGAAGTTGGCCGCAAGAATAAAGAATAGATGATTTAAAGTTTTAAAAAATCCTGATGTGCCACTTTTTAACTTAGGTTCCATGACTCAGACGTCGCCACACCTGGAATACAATTGAAACTGAATAAGGGTGGAGAGATGGCAGCTGTTAAGACAGCCTGCTGCTCTGGGAGATGTCAGTGGCACACAACTGTCTGCAACTCCAGTTCAAGGAATCTGATGTCTGCTTTGGCCTGTAAGGGCACTGGCAGACTTGTGGCATATTCTCCCCTGCCCTCTGTGTGTGTGTGTGTGTGTGTGTGTGTGTGTGTGTGTCTGTCTGTCTGTCTCTGTCTCTCTCAGATACACACCCCACACACAAATAAAAAACAAATCTTAAGAAAACCAGGAAAAATGAAAATGAAACCCCCTGAAACTGTCCGATCCAGCTGAAAAACGGAGACAACAGAATCGTTTGGAAGACTTGAGAAAGCACAGCGTGCTGGCCTCCATCCCCAAGGCTCCAGTTGCAGCAGATCTGCACTGACCCTGAGGATGTGCACTTGTGGACACACGCCCAGGAACTGCTTGGATGCTGATGGGCATGCACAGTCTACCCGGCCTTTTGCACAGAACACCTTCTGCTGGTCCCCCTGCTGACTCTGCCTCCGCATCCCCATCTTCTCTTACCTAAAATGCATAACCCTGATTCCTGCCTCAGGATATTTGCACAAACAGTTTCCCTTTTCTGAACTGTCACTTCCCAGACAGTCTCATAACTAGGTTCTTTTGGAAAGTCTCTGCTAATGTTACTTCTCTGTCTTTTCAAACTGGTCCTCCTCCTATACCTTTCCATGCCAGCCTGTCTCACCTTCATCCTATTCGCCTGCTTTACCTGGTTCCCTCACCAGAATACTAATGCCATTAAAAGCAGAAACCCTGTCTGTCTCATTTGCCAGCACCCGGCACACACTCTAGCCCATGGCAATTTATAGTTAGTGAACGGACGCTTTGTGACTAGCTGTAGTGGTGGAGCCAGGAGCTGAACCCAGGGCATTAGAGTACAGGGCCCCTGCTTGGCACTTAGCATACGATTACTGTGAGGGATGCAGAAGAAGCCTTGGCTGTCTCTCTGGTTCCATTCTTGCACACACTACTCCATTGACAAGCACCACCACAAAGCTACCTCTATGAAAAGACAGCTTTAATACTTCCCCCACCTCTTCCCCAACAGTCTAGACCTCTTTCCCTAACCTTCAAAACATGCATGAAAAGAGTTGCCTTGTATGGAGTCCTCACTCTGCTGCCCCTTCAATTACTTATTATTGCCAGTTCTACCCCTCAGTCCCCCCCCCCACTGCTCCTTCTCCTGACTGACGTTTCTCTCCGTCATTCGTGGTGAAGAACCCCAGCCTTAGGATCAGAGCCATCTGTTTGCAGTACTTACAAGGTTTAACCTCTTGACTAATTTGTGAGACTGTGAGGCTCAGCTTCCTCATCTGAAGAAGGGCAGAGTTGTAAGACCTACTTCACAGGGTCATTGAGAGGACCCAAGGAGAGGACACAAGGAAAGCTTACAGCAAGGGACTCGCAAAGAATAAGTAGGCAGAAATGTTAATTCGATGATGTTCTGTTTAAGCTATAGGAGATGCAATTCTTTCTCTGATTCCCAGGATGGTCTCATGTGAAGGTTACATACCTAACAGTTCAACAGTGCTGGTTTGGGACAGGCAGGGTACCTTCTAAACTCCATGGATGGCATGATGAAGAGTCATAGATAAAGGGATATGTCTCACTGTCATACTCCTTGCTGCCAATTGGCCTTCCCTTTCTTGGTGAATGGGGACCGACCTTTTCCTTCACCTACTACCCCTGTGTCACAGGGTAAACTTCCCTACCACCCAACTCTGCTCTCTTTCTCATTTGCATATTCATGTCCCTTTATAGATTGACAGTTCCCAGGCTCCTGGTTTATCTCCATGGTGAGAGGGAGCCAAAGAGATCAATTTGTATACCTGGGGCTCCTGGCTTGGGTAGGGAGAAGTTCTTCAACAGTGATCAGGGTTTGTTGACAACCACTCACACCCAGAATCTGATTTTTTGGAGACTTTTCCAAGTTCTCAAGTCCCTTTGCTACCCTGCCCCAACTTCGGTGAATTCTCTCAAGCTCTATCCTGGGTGAGTGAGATGCTGTGCTGTGAGAGTCTTTCCCCCTTTAGAGCCCAGTGGTCCCTTCCTCTCATTTCCACAGCTCTAATCTGTCCACCATGTGCAGAGGTTTGCAATCAACACTCACTTTAAGAAGGGCATTTGCATATTTGTTTCCTATTGGAAGAAATAAAATGAGCTTGGGGAAGCCTGGATTTACAAAGCAGCCAAATACAACTGACGGGAGGCAGCCTAGGGAAAAAGCATGTTTGTGCATACGGCACATCTGGGGACTGCTGCCTTCTGGATGACACAATGGGCGTGGAACAGTCAGACAGACTCATTCACCTGAAACAGAAGGAGGTGACATTCCGGATGACAAAAGAAAACACAACGATGGGGACAATAATGTTATATATTTTAAACTCTACATCTGCCCTGAGGGCTCTTAATCAAGGATTTCAAAGCACTTTCCCTCCATCTTGCCCATTCATCTTTCCCCATCCCTGGGAAGTAGCTGGCAGGTAGGTAGCAGAGCACTATAAATAGAGCACTGTATCATTATCTTTGATGCGAGCACTGTGTATTTAGACAGCATTTTCTCTGAAGCACTCAAGAGCTCCACACACATGATATTATCTAATTCGAACTCATTCACAGAGTAACCCCCACATTTGCTGCCTTCCAGGCAGTTTGGAAAGCTCCAGATCCACAGAAATTCACATTTTCTGTGCCAACTCTCTTCTCTCCCTTTCCCATAAAAGGTTACAGGCACTTCTCGGGGACACTCCTGCTAACTAACCTGAAGCAGCCAACAGCTTGCTTACCTCTTCTAGGGATTTGGGCGGGACACATGCACCCTCACACACCTACTCAGTTTTTCAATAATGATACCAAGGAATGGCGGGGGTACATTTCTTTCCTTCCAGATCGCATGTGACTCTACTTTCTGGTTTTGTAAAGCCTCACTTATGTGGCTTCATGATGTTGTAAAGATACAGAGTGGGGGATGGGCTGGGGCATGCAGTGACCCTATGAGCTCATGTCGGAGGCTGAGCTCCTAGGAGTCTCTGTTTACCTGGAGAGTGCACATGCCTCTGTCCCTCACCTGGTGGACTTCTTTCACTTGTGGGAGCTTCTGTATCCCCTTCCACCAATGTCAGTGGGCAAGCGACGTTCTTCCGGTGTGTACTTACACTACACGTCCCAGTTATGCAGAATCGATCAGTTATATATTTGTCACCTTCCCTGTCATTCCCACTGTCCTAAAGTCTCTGAGGACAAGCACTGTGTTTGTTTCCATTAATTGCCTCTATTTCCCGAGGGGATAGCATAAGTCAGATGCTCAACAAGAGCCTTAGTTGAGAGGATGAGTGAAGGGATGAGTGTTGGTAGGAGCCACAGTGAGCATTCTCTGGTCAGGGCTGCCAGTGACGCCGTTTTACATAGGTCTGAGTGCAGAGTCCTGTCATCGTGCTCCCTGGAAGCTACTGCCTCCCCTTCACCTCACTCTGAGCTCCTGAAGACAAACGGTGGCAGCTTCATGGAAATCATAGTTCGTTTGGCATCACCCAATAATTCAGTTGCACTCGGGACTCAAATTGCTTATGGGATCTGTCTCCAAAGCCTAGCACTTCCGGCAAAATCCCCCACTTGCACCTGTCTGTGTAGTGCAAGGTGGAGGGAGTAAAGTCTGGCATAATGGGGACCTCAGTTAACATCGGCTCTATTGCTGACAGATGTGTGACCCTGGCCAAGTCCCTATGCACCTTGAGCTTCCGTCTCCTCAGCAGCAATGTGAAGATAGCTTCCACACTGTGTGGCCGTGGCAGTTCAATGAGAAAACACAGGCAGCCGGCCCAGCAAATGGTTGTGCCTTCCCTTCTTTTGACCCTTGACCTCCACTCCTTCCCGCTAGCCTTTCTTCTGGGGACCGGTTACCATTCGGATGCTTCTACCCCCCAGGTAATAGGTGCCGTGCAGGAACAGTTGAAACTTGGACTATATTTAGATGCCTTAGCTCTTTTACTTTTTTACACCACTGGGTTGCTATGGTGATGGTGGAGTGGGGAGGGAGGAAGGACAGCTTGAAAGAAAGCATGGAGCTCAGCCATGAAGATCAGCAGCCTTGGCTGTGGCCTGCTTTTGTGAGCCGGCACTCTTTAAGGAGCCTTACCTGTGCATTTCATCCAGAGAGGCTGCGAGGAGACAGGTATTGCCTGGTAACGGCCAGAAGGGAAGGGAGAGAGGACTGTGCCAAAACCCGCTTCCTTCACGGGCCTGAACACAGCCTTAAGCCCTGCAGCCTTCCTCAAATGGCTCCACTATCAATCAAGTCAGGCGAGTAAGGTTGGGCAGATGAGTAACAATAGTTGTATTGGAGATCAGAAGTCATTCGGACCAGACAACTTCTCAAGAACAAAGTCCTGTCCCCACATCATGGTCCAGGACTGTCATGGGTTGGGTCCATAGGAGGAATCAAAGTCACACAAGGGCAGAAATGAAACTGTGCTCAGAACTCTGATATACTTGGTGAATTTGCAGGTGGGCAGGCAGGCTCCAGGCTGACGATGGGATTGGGCACCACAGAAAGATGCAGTTTTCCTAAAGCATCATTTCACCGAGTCTTTGAAATGGCTTGGGTAAGTAGGATTATCTCCTCATGAAATGACTTAGGGGAGTTGGCAATTTACCCAGTGTCTAACATCCGGTATGGCAGAGTTGGGAGTTGAATACAGGTCACTTGGAATCCAAAGCCATTGTCCATCCTGATATACCAGTGGTTATCAAAAACAATTTATTAAAGTTGCATATAATTTATATAAAGAAAGAGTACAATGAAATATAACCAAAAAGCATCTAAAGGTAGAGTTGTCATTATCATCATGAAGAGTTCATCTTGGACAGTTCTATTTCTAGGAAGAGAGAATTCTGGGTAGGACCTTACAAAATGTGGTCACTGGTGCATTCATCTTAAAAACTCTGGGGAATGGCAAGTGTGCTGCCATCTGTGCCCCAGCCCAAGATGCAGATCCAGAAGATCTGGGGTGCTGGTATTCAGATGAAAACCCAAAGATTCTGATTAATACTAATTTTACTGGGGCATTTTAGCAACTGGGAGATATCTGATATCTTATTTGTCCGACATCAAACATCAAGAAATACTCAGGCAGCTTGGCATGGTGGTGGATGCCTTTAATCATAGCACTTAGGAGACAGAGGCAGGAGGATCCCCAAGTTTGAGGCCAGCCTGATCTACAAAGTGCATTACAAGATAGCCAAGTCTACCTAGAGAAACCCTGTCTTGAAAAAACAAAACAAAACAAAAAGGAAAAACTCAGGCTGGACAGTTCAGTGGTTTTCTTAACCACCTTCTGCCTCCATCTGTTGTTAAAACTTGGGCTCTAATCTACGGGGTCAACAGCATTTAGAGAAGCTCACAAACATTGCCTGATCTTAGGTCACTGTTGAGCCTAACAGAGCAGGTATCCTTGGGAGGGGTCTCTGGGTGGAGAGCATGGAGTCAGAGAGCCTTGCTCAAGAGCATCAAAGGGCATTTAGTAGATGAAAATTCCTTTTAAAAAGTACCACATGAGGTTTGGATTAAAAATACTTATTGGACAAGCACAACGTTGAGAAAATTACCCAGGGAAACAGATACTTGGTTTCTCATCCACTGAATGACAGAAAGACTCATTTGACAAAGGAGGGTTTGATGCTTCTGTTGAAGGGAACAGGCAAGGCTGAACTATCATTTTTAGGTCTCTTAACTTCTTCAAGCTGTATGATGTTTCATTTCTAATCAAGAGCTTACTCTTGTCCAGACATTGTGGGACACACAAATAACTGGCACACTCGCACGTTTGTACAGCCATTTTGGAAATCAGTAAGGAGGTTTCTCAGAAGCTTTGTAATCAGTCTACCTCGAGAGCCAGCAATACCACTATTGGTCATATACCCAAAGGATACACACTCATACCACAAGAACATTTGCTCAACTACGTTCATAGCAGCATTATTCATAGTAGCCAGAACCTGAAAACAACCTAGATGCTCCTCAACCAAAGAGTGGATAAAGAAAATGTGATACATTTACACAATGGAGTACTACTCAGTGGTTAAAAAATAAAAAACAGCTGGGCGTTGGTGGCACACGCCTTTAATCCCAGCACTCAGGAGGCAGAGGCAAGTGGATCTCTGTGAGTTCGAGGCCAGCCTGGTCTACAGAGAGAGTTCCAGGACAGCCTCCAAAACAATACAGAGAAACCCTGTCTCGAAAAACAAAACAAACAAACAAAACCCCCAAAAAACAAAAAGACACCTTGAAATTTGTAGGCAAATGGATGAAACTAGAAAAAACCATCCTGAGTGAGGTAACCCAGACCCAGAAAGACAAATATGGTATGTAGTCACTCATAAGTGGATATGAGGCATAAAGCAAAGGATAACTAAACTACAGTCCACAATCCCAGAGAAACTAGGTAGCAAAAAGACCCTAAGAGAGACATACATGGATCCCCCTGGGAATGGGAAATAGACAAGATCTCCTGAGAAAATCAGGAGCATGGGAAGGAGGGGGAGGGGAAAAGGGAGGAGGGAAAACATAGGCAACAGGAAGGCCAAGTTGGGGGAAGGACAGAGAAGGAGAACAAGGAAAGAAATATCTTGATAGAGGGAACCATTTTGGGATTATCTAGAAACTTGACACTATGGGAATTCCCAAGAATACACAAGGATGCTCTCAGATAAAACTCTAAGCAGTAGTGGAGAGAGGAACTGAACTGGCCTTCCCTTGTTATCAGATTGAGGACCATGGGAATTGTCAAACCTTCATCCAGCAACTGATGGAAGTAGATGCAAAGATCCACAGCTAACCACTAGATCAAGCTCCCGGAGTCCAGTCAAAGAGAGGGAGGCACGATACTATGAGCAAAGAGGTCAAGACCATGAAATAACTGACCTGAGCTAGTGAGAGCTCACTGACTCCAGACTGACAGTTGTGGAACCTGCATAGGACCAAACTAGAACTCCTGAATGCAGGTGACTGTGGGTGGTTTGGGTAGTCTATGAGGCAACTGGTGGTAGATCCAAGATCTATCAGTACATGAGCTGGATTTTTGGAGTCCATTTCCTATGGAGAGATACCTTTCTCAGAGGAGACACAAGGAAGAGGAACTTGGTCAGGCTTCATCATGGTCATGAGGCAGACTTCATTGACTCCCCATGGGAGGCCATGCCTCCTGAGGTGCAGATGGGGGTGGGGTGAGGGGAAGGTAGGCGGGCTGGATAAGGGGAGGGACAACTGGGATTGATATGTAAAATTAAAAGTAAAATAAGAAAAATAGTTCGTACACTCCTCCCTGGAATATTGTGAGGCAGCATCAGCATTCCTATTTTTCAGATGAGGAAACAGGAAACACTGAAAACTTTTGCCCAGCATCACCCAACTAGGAAGTGATACAATTAGAATTTGGTCTCAGTGGTTTGATTCTTGTAGTCTTATCCCAAACCAATTCATTAACTAATCATGTACAGTCCAAGTAAGTTCCCATGATGAGTTTTTCCAAAGTACTGAATTATTTCTATTTTCTCTTTTGAGGTGGTGACCACGTGTAACTGAGGTTCCTGAAATACAGTATTGGGTAAAGGGGTATCTTCAAAAAGACGGTTTTTACATTTCTGCAGATTGCATTTTGGAGCATTATTTGAAATTGGACCTAGGGCCTAACACAGACTAGGAAACTGCTTCACCATATTCCAAGCCATTATTTTATACTTTTTATTTTGAGATAGAGTCTTGCAAAGTTGCCCAAAATAGCCATCAACTCTCCTTGGAGTCCAAGAAGGCCTCAGTCTCTCCATCTTCCTACCCCAGCCTCCCAAGTAGCTGGGATCCCAGACATGTGTCACCAGGTCTGACTTAGCTGATAGTAAATTTTAGAAGATTTGTTTTTGTTGTTGTTTGAGCTTTTTGGTGTCTTTTTTTTTTCTTTAATAAAATCTTATTAAAACAACAACAAAGGACTGTAGTACATTTATTATGTAAGCTTTGCCTCCAGGCTGAGATCTCAGCTCCGGAAATCTCCAGTGGCTTTACCCATAAGTCTACCTGTTGTACCCTTCCCCCCATGGGGGTCTGTTGACCTACTTGTGACTAGGAGCTTCTAGCAAAACAGTTCTGGTACCCTCCTCCCAAGGAGGCATGGCTCTTGTTGGAGAGTAAGCTGCAATTGTCTTAAGTTCTGGAGCAAATGGAGAGGAATGAGTCCTCTTTTCACAGAGGAACAAACTTTTCACAAGTTTGTATTCAAAGTTGAATACATCAAGAGCGCGTAGGGAGAGAGCCATACTTTTTGTTTCCAGTTGCCCACCACCAGCCTCTAATTGTCAAAGGATAGAGAATGAAAAAAATCATTTGCATAGACGATGAACTCCTCTGTTTAGAGAATTATAATATAGTTCATTTGGTTATCACAACATTCCACAGACATTCAGAATCAGATTCACTCTCATTTGTGGGTTGTGGCAATTGAGCTGCAGGGTGTCAAGGAATCTGCCTAAGTTCATGCAGTTGGTAAATGATACAGTGTGCATTAGGCTCATGCCTTCAGCTAATGAAGTCAGAAATCTTTCCAATACTCTTTTTCCCGCATGTCTACAAGTCTTATCTAATCCCAACTTAGACATTCTGAAGGCAATAAAGAGATGTGTAAAGACAGTCTATTTCAGCGAACCAAGAATATTATAGTAGAGGGAGAAGTTAAGAGCAGAGACCTTGTGCATAGACTGATCTATGCTTGAATCTTGTCTCTGCCACTTACAGCTAGATATCACTGGCTGCAGGACAGGTTATTTTAAGTCTCTAGTTTCTCTTCTATGATAGGATGACATTGAGAATCAAGTGAGATGCTTTCCTGTGGATTACTTAGTATAAAATGCTCAGTACATCCTTATTGCTTTGTTGCTGTCCACAATGCTGACATTAATCATGAATCCATTGTAATTAGAAGATCCTGAAGAAGATCATCATCTTGGTAGTTTCTAAGGTGGATTTTGCACCCTACAAGCTTCCAGGTCACCTCTTTTTGATAAACTTTCCTATTCTGTTTCCTAAAACAGTCACAGTGCTCCTCCCTCTTCTCCTCACGCTCATTATCATCGATACTATTTGTGCCCCACTTTGAGAGGCAGCTCACTGCTTGTTGCTGCCTTTTCGATCATGAGCTAGAAACCCTGTGCGTGGGTGGCGGTCTTACCTTTTCACCCAGCTGGTCATTATTCAGTGGAGGTCAGCACATTGCTGTCTCTTTATTTTGTCCTCACACTCTGTCTGGTCAAGATTCTAAGGAAGCCATCAGATGGGGCACAATTACCTTTTCTCTCACACGAACCAGGTCCTCACATCGCAAAGTAATTTTCCAACTCTGTCCAGCATTCGGTCTCAGAGGGGAGTGTGGTGTCTAGGAGCATTTTACTCAGGGGATTGTAGAATATTTTCTGGAATTGCTACATGCTGGTGGAGAATCAGAGACTATCCTGGGAGGTAAAGCAGACAGAATTGCTGGGTTTCAAAAGACTGCATTGCAGACGCCGAAGAGCTCCAGGCATTCAGAGTCCTAGAATTCCGTTTCCTTAGTGGAATTCTTTTCTCCCGTGTAAGACAAATGGAGGGGTGGAAGTATAAAGAACAATGTAGGGGAGGAAAGTACCTAGGGACATTTCTATGAAGCTGATGAGGTTGATGGTGGACAGGAAGACACAGCTAGACAAACTGGCTTGTGGGACAGGAGTAGGAAAAGGTGAACGAGATATTCACTTACAAATGATTATTGGGTTTCTGTGGAATGTCATAGGCATTAGTGGCTGAGGGTATTAAAAACATGAACAAGATGTTCTTCATTTCAAAAAGCTTAGAATGACATGGCTTTAAAATATTAAGAACTAGCCGGATGTTGGTGGTGCACGCCTTTAATCCCAGCACTCGGGAGGCAGAGGCGGGCAAATCTCTGTGAGTTCAAGACCAGCCTGGTCTACAGAGTGGGTTCAGGACAGGCTCTAAAACAATACAGAGAAACCCTGTCTTGAAAAGCCAAAAAAATATTAAGAACTATACCTCATGGTCAAATTTATAGCCTACAGATATATGTTTGGCAACTTCCTCTAAATTCTATTTTCACTGTGTTTCATGCATAACAAAGAAAATGACACCAACATGTGCACAAAATCACATATACCTTCCTCCCTAGGCAATGGAGATAGCTCAGGTTGCTTATTTTGTGGTGAGATTCCCCAAGGCTCTTCTCTCACCCTTAACCTGCGTTGACCAGGATGGCTAAATTTCTGTAATATTCCCAGTACAGTGTTGGAGCCTGGTAAATGGGAGGCATGCTGATAAGACATTATGCCAGCCATGATGAATATAAAACAATTATCACACTCTTTAGGAATCCCCAGTCTGGTGGAGAAGGCATATATGTAAGTAGGCATTTTTACTATAAACCCATTCTGATTTATACAACTTGAAAGGACTCCAGAGACTAGAATTCTTAAATCTCCAATGCCACTTGTCATTTAATAGTAACATCAACTCAGACTCCCATGCCCTTTAAGTTGGCCCAGGCACTGGCTGCTTTACATGTATGAACTCACCCAGCCATTACAGAAACTATTAGCCTCTTCTTTTACATATGATAAAGCTAAGACACAGGGGGATTAAGAAGTTCATCTAAGATCACACAGCTGATAGATGAGAGAGATAGAATTTGAACTGGGAAAGTCTAGCTCCATATCCAAAGAAGCAAAAGCAGTTTGGGGCATCACTGTAACCTTGTGATGTTAGGTTTTAAAGTGTTGTAATGAAACACTATGACCAGAGCAACTGAAGGAGGAAAGGGTTTATTCCACCTTAGAGCTTATGTAAGTTCATCACTGAGGGAAGTCAGATCAAGAAACTCAGAGCAGGAACCTGGAGGCAGAACTGATATAGAGACAGTGGAGGAATGCTGCCTATTGACTTGCTCCTCATTGCTTGCTTGACCTATTTTCCTATACCATCCAGGACTAACAGTCCAGGGGTAGTACCACATGGAATGAGCTGGGCCCTCTTATATCAAACATCAAGCAGAAAAAAATGTTCCACAGGCCAATCTTCTGGAGGCACTTTCTCAACTGAGATATCTCCTTCCAGCTTGTGGTAAGTTGACTGGAAACTAACCAGCAACCTTGTGTTCTCAATGGCATTTTTATAACCAGCATTTATTAAGTGTTCCTTCCAACTCATCTCCCCTTTGCAAGCAGATGAGGTAGATACTGACATTATATCAGAGTGATACAGTAAAATGTCTAAAGCAGCCCAGAGAGGTGGAATGAAACCAGGATTCCAGCCCTGTTAACTGCTTCCAAGCTCAAAGCTTTCCTTGGACCCACATTTGTTCTTGCAGAAGGGCTCATTTTTGGTGGGATCCCAGTAACTATGGAATTAGTATTTCTATTAGTAGATATGCCTAACACTCTCCTTCAGGAACATGTGTTTGCAAATGACATAAATCAGATCTCCTATTACAGGACAGTAGCATTGAGCTAGAAGCCCTGGATGGAAGAGGTCATAGACAGATACCTGACATTAGCCCCTTGCAGCTCCAAAGGCTGCAACTGACTGTACCTAGGGGCTTTAGACCACCATGTTCCACTACTCAAAACACAGACTTTACTGTCTTGTGAGTATCCAAAGAATCAGAAAAACTCTGAATACCTCCAACTATCTAACATATTTTAAAACATTTGCTCAAAGGGGAAAATAATTTAGGATAATTCTTAAACTTCAATTTTCCTGGCCAAAGTCTGTTAAGAGTGTCATTAAAATAACCATCATAGCCAGGCAGTGGTGGTGCCCTTCTTTAATCCCAGCACTCAGGAGGCAGAGGCAGGTAGATCTCTGTGAGTTCGAGGCAAGTCTGGTCTACAAAGAGAGTTCCAGGACAGCCAGAGCTGTTGCACAGAGAAACCATGTCTTAAAACAAAACAAAACAAACAAAAGATAACCCTCATAAAAACAGGAAAAGAAAAACAGTTAAATATGAAGAATAGAGAAGAATAGGGAGGGGACAGAAAGGCAGATGGCTCTGAGAACTATAGCCTTTCTGAGGAGACTCTTGGGCTGCTGTACAACTCTCACCCATCTCCCCAGATTTTTAGAACATTGACTAAAAGTTTATGCTGTTATCTATTGATGGGCAGGGAGTCATATAAGCATTGCCTATCAGTGGCCCTTGGAGTTTGGGTCCAACAGGTTTATACACTTGATATTTGATCTCACTTATCTTCACTTATTTTTATTGTTTTTCTGTAAAAAAGTATCTCAGGAGCTGTTTTCCCCCTTTCTTGTCTTAAGAAGCTACTCCTGGTCAAATATTCAATTCTCCTTTCTGGATGTACAGGAAGAACACTTAGGTTTCCCCTTGCAATTTCAGTTCTTAGGAAACTGAAACAAAGCAATTTCTACAAGAATCCAGAGGAAATGTCAGCACCTTCTACCTCATGCTTTTGCTTTTCAGAGTTTGAACTCCATGTCCCATCTGCTATTTCTACTCTGTAACGCACATGCACAAACCTGAATTTTGCCCCTGCCAAATGGAAAAATAGCTTACTAGCATCCCAGTTACTCATGTTGTACCTAACTATATAGGGAAGGGATGGGCTAGAAACTTACGAGTATAAGTTGGATCCCCTGTCCTTCAAGAGATCGCTACACAGCTGCATGACAGGCAGGCCTTGATGGAGAACAGGCAGATGCTGTGGGAAGTATGTGGTCAGTGGAAAGAGCCATCAACGGGTAGACATTAAAACATTTTGGAAGAACTGAGAAAGGTGGTCCTTAGGAGTATGGGGTATTTATGGAGGTGAGATGAATGGTGGGAGAAGATTGTGACTGGTGTGATGTTGAATCAAGACAACCAGAAAGCGGACGGTGGAGATGGTCCCCATGGCCACAGCAGAAGGTGGTGTGGGGCAAGCTGTGAGACACTGGTGTTCTGAGAATTAACAGACCTCTTAGCTCAACATGCCCTAGGAACGCAATTCCTCTAGGTAGGCTTCCTGTGGAAGTCAGAATCTGCTCCCCTCCCCCTTATGAGTTCTTATGTTTCCTTCCTAAGTGTTGCTCTGAAGCAAACCTCTCAGAGCTGTGGCAGCTGGGAATGGCTCTGTCCTTCTTTAATGGCTCTCTCCCCTTCAGCTGATGAAGCCCTGTCCTGCTGCTTCCTGCCGCTCTCTTCTGAGTCACTTCTTGGTCAGTAATGACTTGGTTGCCTGGCTCACAGTCTTCCTGACAGCACCCCAGGTGATGCTGGTACCCAAGATGACTAAAGACCCTGGGCCCTCAGTCCCTTGATCTTTTCGTTTTCAGTGACCTTCACCTCTACTTCAGCCATCTACTCTCAAGTGTAACTTGAGCCTTGTGTCCATACCTGCACCACCATCAAGATACCATATCTGAACTTACTATCTGCTTGGCCAAAGCCACGTCTCCTTCAAGCCCCATGTGAATGGATTATGAAGCTACCTATTCCCTTCTGTGTCCTAGCTCCTTCTCTGGACTACTGAGCTTCTAATCATAAACTAGCCCTTGTTGCTTTTGCCTATTACATCTCACAAGTACACTTTCATCCTTTTATCTCCTGCCCAGACTCTCATGTATGTGTCACTAATACCTCTGGCCCGGGTTCTGGAACTCAGTTTTGTGAGCTGATTCATGCCTACCCAACTGCCATCTCTGCATCTGTGCAGGCACAAATCTCCTTTATGCACTTCCTTCCTTTCAAACTAGAGGTCTTTTCTC